>NC_090927.1:515847066-518347066 GCF_040938575.1 Ambystoma mexicanum | reverse complement strand
TCTTCCTTAACCACACACAAGAACACACATTTTGTACAAATTACTACAGCTGAAACACTCCAAAAGGTTTTGTTACAAGGTAAACCCCCACACATGATTGCTTAAATGTATACAATGTAACCATATGCCCTTCGGTTCCCACACTTTTTATTGTACACATTCATCTAAATACACTGGAAATACCGCATAGAGTCCTATGGACTCTGAATAAAATGGGAATTTACAGCTTTGCCGCAACTCGGGATCCAGCTCTAATAGCGCCGGACCGAGTTGCGGTAATGCTATTTGCATTGAGCGGAATCCCAGCTGATTTACCCCTGGGATACCGCCCAACTTGTGATGATCCCAATGTCTTATGTTTTTGTTACTACCTCGGAACACACTATTAGATATAGCGAGATGTGTATGGTCAGGTTAGGTGTTTTCACAGGTTGTGCAAATGAGTACTTGAGTTGTGGGGACGCTGGTACAACTTTCCAAGGCCACCTGTCTTCAGCAACATGGTGACCCCTTAGCTATATGAAGATGTTACATTAGAGAGTTCTAAACGTTTGCCATGAACCTTAATGTCTATGGCTGGCTCCCTATGGTAGGTTCAACCGCCTTGTGGCATTGGAATGTCACATAGCTCCACAAGGGTCGCCATCAATAAGTCCATTGTGCTGCATGAAGTTCTGATGAAGAAACCACTTTGAACCTCTCAAGTTTGCATTTCTGTACAGAACGAGGCAAACAAAAAGGTGTGTTCATAAGTAACAGAGGAAACTATGTGCAGTGGCGCATATGTGTTATGAAGATATGTATGTTTGAATATTTGCAATGTCTTGTATCTTTTTATGGTAAATGTTATACCATATAAAAATGTATTTTAGTAAAAAATCTATTATGCAAAAAATAAATATCACTGAATGATGAACGAGCAAAAATATCCAAGGAATGAACAGTGGAGGGGAGCACCGGTGCAACAAGAGGAAAGTAATGTCTCATAAAGGTATCTGACTAGTCTGTCACACCTGTGTGTACATGGAAGCCATAGTTAGACACTACATCGACTGCAATATCTATTTATTGCCAGTTTTGAAAGAGAGCCCACTTATGTCAATTAGAGCTTAACTGTATGCAGCAAGGACAGTTCATTCAATGACAAGAGAATTGGTGTTATCAGCTGATGGCGTCTCCATAGTCCAACTAACATCCTGACTTAAGGGTGCTGGGGATAAACGTGGCACAGACAGAAAGGGAAAGTGTTCAATGATGTCTAGGAAGGGAGCCAATAGCAGAAGATACACAATGTAGGGCACTGTCGCCAAGAGTGCATGGTCAGCTCAGCAATGAAGAAAACCTGTCTCAATTTTGAGTGACACTTATGAGAGTCATAGTGTGAGGGATTGCGCTTAACTCACTGCACGCCACGGTTCTCAGATACACACAGCCACAATACAGGGGCTATGTCCGGAGAACTAGTGCACAAACATCCACTCTTGTTCTCATCCACATGAATCCCTTTTCGGCTTCTCCGACAATCTAGTTGTAATGTACATGTGCAATGCAACCTAAAATGACAATAGACAAGAATGTGATTAAAATGAGCACCGGTGGGGGCGTGGGCAGTGACCAAACAATATGGCCGCATGATTGTTGAGCTATGGCCTTTCCGGAACTTTATGGGATGAAACGTTTCATTTTAAGTCTTGACCAGTTGCCGACATGATGTTGAGTGTGTAAAGACTGGAACAGGGTTTCTGTACTCCTGCCCTCTATATGGCAGAGTAGAAGATCAGAGCACCCCAGCCAAGATTCTCTATGCAGTATCAATGGACGAGCAATCAAGGGTTAAGCTCTCAGGAGGTGATGCGGGCTGGTTCTTAAGTACAGTGTAGTCCCCAAGCCCCCACAAAGGAATGTCCACACACTATGTTATGTGATAACACAGTTCTTTATATAAATAAGGTTGAAGTTATATACGCAATCAATAACGCACTTTGTGCTTTGGCAATACTAATATGGTAAATATGTACAATGTCTGTGGTACCACAGTTAACTCTTGCCTCCTTTAAAATGCACCAACTGCTGACAGTCTCAATGGCATACACATCAAACAGTAAAGTGAATCAACAATACACATAGGAAGGAAGACAAGTTGGGTTAAACAAATGGCAGAATACTGGGTTCCTACCCCTAGACACAGTTCTGTGTGAGGATCCCCCCACCTGGGCAACCTGTAAATAAAGTGTATCAACAAGCCCAGTCCATATATTGTTTAAAATAGTCTTGGTTCCTTCTAAAAATAGATTCTACTACCCCAATGAACTTGGTTTAGCAGAGTTCTTGGACGGGTCGTCAACAATCCCTCTTGAGTGATCTCCCTTTAAGGCAGGAGCCACGGGACATCGAGATTCTCAAAGAAAAGATGAACAATGTTGTCAAGATGGCAGCTTCAGCCTTTGCAGTGCTTGTTGATGATCGATCGTGTATGTCCTGCGAAGACGAGGTATGCGGTGCACCTCAATGATGAGAGTTCATTGCCGCAAAGAGTAATGAATGAAGAACGTAGGCCCAGCAAGGGCGTCGGATCATCAGCATTGGTGTCGACGATCGGGACTCGACCACGGCTGGCTTTCAGATCTTTGCCAGTGTCTTTCTGGACTTCGGGTGGCGGGAAACCCACCAGCGGTTGACAGTGATGAGCAAGCGAGTCCTTGATTTCAAAGTGTCTTAGGCAATGGAGCCTTGCGGCTCTGGTCGACGAGGTTACAGCGGTCCTCTGAACCTCAGTCAATGGTGATGGTCATCGACGGCCTCAACGTCCTGGTGCTTCACTTCAGATTCCTCGGAGGTCCTCGTCTCAGGTCGGCAGCCTTTCATGCACTGACTTCCAGGGTGCCTTGGTGAAGGTTAGCCGGTGCACAATGTTCCCTTGTAGCTCGGGGAGAAATCTCCTAGCCAGGTCCTCTCTTGGATCAGTTCTTGGAGACACGATAGCTTTTGGATTGTGTTGAAGGAAAGCAGCAGCAAAGCCTTCTTCTTCCAGCTGGGCTTCAAGGTTAAGCATCAAGTTACGACTTCAGCTTCTGAACAATTCTGGTCAGTTGGAGGTCCCCAGATATACTGTTCTGTCTCTCCTTCACACTGCTGACCCAAGCTCATGCAGCCAATCATTCAGAAGACCATTCAGCAGGCAGGCAGCCAATCAGACTCACAGTGCATTCAGGCCATTCTTCTCCATCCAGACATTCACAACAAGGAATGTGGATTGGGGCAAGTACCCAGCTTTCCAGCACACCACACTGCATTCATACCAGTTTCGGGCAGGGCTGTCTCATTCATTGTGTCACACACCAGAGACCAGACACCCATAACATGAAATGTATATTGGTCACACACACTCCATTCACTCAGGTCCTACAGTCATTGGGAAGGCTCCAGCCAGTCTGACCTGGACTTCCCCACAATACCATATATGGAAATTCCACCCAACAGGCAGTCAGAGGAAGGGACAGAGTCAGGGCTTCCCAGGACTTTGGGAAAACAAGGTAACAGGCAATAGAAAGCAAGAGGCCGCAGGGGCCATTTTGCCTTCTATCAGGAATCAACTAATTCCAATGGCAGGGCCTGAGTATCCCAAAATGGAGGATACTCAGAGCACCTGTCAAATTCAGCATGGAGCTGCCACCAGCTGTACCCTGCTCTGTGGGCCACATACAGGTGCCCAAATACATACACTAGGGGTACAGGGTTGTACCCCAACCCATGGGTGCCATAAGGTTATCCCAAGGGTCTGTTCACCACAACCAAAAAGAGGAGAGCTGCACTGCCAGGAGCCCCATGTGGACTCCTGTGCATAAAACAACAAAGAACACACATGAAAAGGGAATACAGGACAAGGACATGGAAGCCCTGTCCCTCCAATGCATTTCCAGCATCACAGAGTGCTCTGGTGCTTTTAAGGTTTTGTTATATGTAGTGCGTCTGGTGCACTTATTGGGCATATGTTGCTGGAATCTGACATTCTCTGCGAGGTTTGATGTGACATTGTTCAAGACCGACACAGTTCCGTTCTTGGACAGGAGAATCTTTGATGAGGCGGTGAGTTTGTTTGACACGGCAAACACACATATCTTCGTTTGCTGCCTGCAGTGATCCGCATTGCTGCTCCACACCTCTGTTTCCTTGCTCCAACTCCTGACCCATGCTATGCGCTGCTGCATCTCTGAGGTTATTAAGCCGCATCATGTATTATGCAAGAACGCGGCTTCCTGAATTACTGCAGGCCTCTCTTGCCTGATATCAAGTGTTTAATGTTGGTACTGTTACTTGTTGGTACTGTTACTACTACTAATATTCGCTTCTATGTTAAACTTTCCTTGCTTTACATTTCAGTGAACATAATTTAAAGCCTTTTTAAAATAAAAAGGATAGCCTGCCGCTTACACAAATAATTCAAATTTTTAGAGTGTGTGCATTGTTAATGGCTGCTCAAAATCCTAGCAATTCCCCTGGAGACTTACTTTCCATTAACAAAGGCAAGGAAAAAACATCTTCCATTCAGTCTTGTAAGAGGATTCAATTCAGCACTACAGCCAAGTCAACGCCTAGTCTAGAATACTGAATGAAAACCCTTATTGATATAACTTTATGTCCAGTTCATGCGTTCTGGATGACTACCCCTATATAACACCCCTCTCTTGGAATCCTCCTGACCCCACTGAGCCAAGAAGTAGCTCTGTTTTGCAAGTTAAAAGGTTTAATTGATAATTTAAACAATATATATATATATATCACGCTTTATAATAAATTAATAATTGAATATCACACTTAATCTGATATGATAAAGATTAACAACGGAGAATCTGGCACTAGCACACTTCTTTATAATCACTAAGGAATTGACATGAAATGGATAAGATAGCAACAATACTTTTATGGTTTCCAATGGATGCAATGTGGAATGAAATGCAGTACAGAAAATAACTTGATAGGATTTCAGCAAAAGACAATGTAATCACTTTCTTGGACAATTCACCCCCCCCCTTTCATGCTATGCAAGGAAATGGAAGGAAGGCACACAGTTCTCAGAAATGCAATTCAAATGTAATTCAGTTCACCCAGCAACTTAGACTACAGAAGTTTAAAACACAGGCAAAATGCTTTGATATGTGCTGGCAATGGAGTGAAAATATGTTAAAATGCTTTTAATTCCCTCTAGAGGTTCAGGGTGAGTGGTATCTAGTTAATATTAGTCCAGGCTCACACTAGCATTGATTCAGGGATAATTAGCAGGTTAAACGAATTTCTGGCAAATGGAAGGCAAGCAGCAGCAGAATTTTACACGTGAAGAAATTTGCAAATCGCGGCAAAATTCACGAATGCGTCTGGCGCGATTACAGAGGAACTACAAGGACTATCACTATCATTTTGGGGTCCTATGAAAGCCTAGGATCTTCCAGATGAAAGTTACTGCAAGTCTCTAGCACAAACGGTCGCGGAGATATGAGCGATTGAATAAAGGTCGTTTTTCAGATTTGAAATTTTAAAGTTCAAAAAGACAAGTGCAGCTTGCAACTAGAAAATGACAAGTGACAGCTTTACAAATGACAGGTTACAGTTAGGAGACAGTTCTACTTAGATTAAAATAGATTGAATTATATTATTTTAACTAGGAGATTGGTTCTGCACAGTCTTGCTATGTACTCACACTATATTTTTGAATGAAATGGGCCACGCCACGGATCTGGTCAGGTTTTAGACTGGACTCTGGTCTCTGCACTTCACAGTGATCTGGGTCAGCTCTCTCTGGTTCTGCTAACAGGTCAGCTCTACTCTGCTGGTCTGGTCTGGGTCTCTGAAGGTTGATGGAGGTAAAGTATGGATTTTCCCGGCAGAGCTTCCAGCTGCAAATGGATTTGAAGGTCCCTATCTGTCCTGTCTCTCTGCTTTTATGTGTTTTGAAAATGGGTGTGTGTGAGCAGCATCACTAGCCAGCCCCTCTCCACTTATCATTGGCCAAGCTTTCATTTCTCCCCTGATTGGGGGAGCTAAGTTGTGTCAGAGTGATGTCATTTTACAGCCTGCAGAAAGTCCACTCCTCCTGTCAACTTGCACACAAATCTAGATTTGAACCAAATACATATTTCATAGCTACACAGTGGTTTGAAATTACATGCACCCATCACATATCACAGGAGGTATACCCTGTTCAAACTCTGCTCTTCCTGGGGGCTTGCATTCAGAAATGGCGATATTTTGCACTTTTTAACTGGTTTGCAATCCCGGACATTACCCCAAATTTACACACATGTGCGCAAGGAGTATGGACATTAGTTGATGAAGTGTCAGTTTTTTCACATGCACACATTTTGAGTAATATCCTCTTTTCCGCTAAAACCCCCCTGAACATGCCACCGGTTCTAAAAACCTCTTAAAATGTGGGCAGAAAAATCACAAGAATTATGGTGTCATTTATAAAATTTTCACAAGTCCGCTCTATGAGTTATTCATCTTTTTCTAAAACCATATTCTGGCTATAGAGGTGTGTCTTTTCATGTCACATGGTACAGAAACCAGTCTTTCCAGTTTCTGCCAAGCTCAGAGACCCTGCCCCTCCCAGCTTCTGCCAAGAGGAAGCTCCATTTACGACTCCCGCCAATAAAACATTTGCCTGAGTCAGGACAGGGCTTTGTTCAGAGCTCCTGTATTCTGTGGGGGCTCCCCTTAATTCAATTATCAGAGAGATGGCATATCCTTAGTGTGGCCAGCAAAAGGCAGATAGGCCTGGGAACACAGCTGTGACTCAAGTTTCACTCCTGATGGGGGGTAGTTGCCAGGCAGAATTCAGTTCCTTAAGCCAGGTTTCAGATAAAATGTCACTTCTGTTCCCCAGTTTAAGTCAAGACATTTTTTTACATATGCAGCTAGGATGCTGATTCTAAGTTTAAAACTATGACATTTAAACAATTGCAACCTATGTGACACTCAAAGTAGGTCACTCATTTCTTTTAAACATTTAGATTTTTTTAGTGTCTTTCAGTCCAAATTTACTTAAACTGCTGAAATCCACAGCTCAGCTAGTCTTGTTATAAACCTTCAAGTCACTTCAGAATATAACTTTACATTGGATCCACCTCTCAGTAAGTCTTTCTTTGGCTTGCTTTGGGTTCATTTATTCAGTTTTCTACAAAATCTGGTGGTTTTAAAACGCCGGCTTTTGGATAGTGGTGAGTACTGGTACTGCACCCCTTTTTGGGATTTAAGAAAATGAATTCCCAACAGTTATGGGTTTGCTTTTGGCAATCAGCATTGCCACTCCCAATGGTTTCAGACTACTGGGTGGGTAGTCCAATGGTGGTTTTAGGCAGCGTCCTTCTGTGCCCATAACATCGGCAAAAATGAGTGGCAGCCTATTCTTCATGCATTTCCCTGTGCATTTTCTGGGAAGCTCTGGCCATCATGATGTTTTCCATGTCAATACTGCACAGTTTTGAGGTAGGGCTCGGATGCATGGGTAAATACATCCCACAGTCTTCTATCTCTGTTTTAGATTCCAGGTCCCTACTGATCAAGGATGATTTTAATTATTTTAAAAATGAAATATGAACTAGAAATTCTAGATTAGCAGAGATAGGGTAACGTGTATCATATTCGGAAGATAGATTGGCAGAATTGGACCACATGCACAGTAAAATTCAACATTTAGCAGTAGAAGTTGCCAATCTTGAAGACAGTGAGGGGCTCAGACCTCTTTTAAAGTCAAACGGGCCCCAGTGATTGGTGCAGGCTAAGCCCACCTTAATTAACCAATCTTGGGTCCCCACCATCAATCGTCAGTGATATTTCAGGTCAGAATCAGAGTGCTTGGCAACAGACGGGATGGATGACAACATATACGTCTACTTTATAAGTCCCACTCATCTTCCTGTCTGCTGTACCTCAAAGTGTCTGCCTAATTAACTGAGCCCTATGCGATGCTTGGTCGCAACATGGAGCCCTTTGAAGTAGGGGGTTGCAGGCAGACTTTCGTCTCCTACAATTCACATACTTCCCTTCTCTGAAAGGAGTGGTTCCTGACAGGACATTCACTGCCCTTTCATACCAAGGAGGGGTGTTAGTACCAAGTTGACACGTTGCATTACAAAGAGGTGTTGGTCTCTGGTCTCCATTGTCACTTCCTGCACCCAGGCCTTCCCTGAGGCCTGCTAATTAACATTGTTCAGTATTCGCTGCCACCAGCAAGATTTAGCAATGTAGATGCAAATCCATGGGGCCTTGAAATGCTAATCAGGCTGCCCACGGCCAGAAGCGTTTGATGTACCAACAGCTGTCAGGTGTCAGCTACACATTACAGGGGAGGGTGGTGCTGGTAAGCTCTGTCCTCCCAGAGTACATGACTATGTTTCTGCTGTGTGGTGAGCGTGGAAAATATGTGCTGTAATGGCCTCACATATTTTCCAGAGGTTGATTTCCCATCATTCATTCTTGTTAAATAAACAAAAATCAAAAAGCCCAGACGAGTGCACTCTCCCTGTGTGGATGGTCCAATTCCTCACACCACCATGTGAATGCAATCACATCATCAGCAGCCCACACAGCTAAACTTTTGAATGCAACTTAACCTTTCCTCTCCTCACAAGACTGCCTGACCATAACTACAGCAGTAATTGGCTCCCGGCTTGACTACTGTAACTCCCTTCTTGCCGGCACTCTGGAGCGCAACCTTCACAAGCTCCAGACCATCCAGAATAATGCCATCTGTGCTGCTATGAACCTAGCCAAACGAGACCACGTATCAGCTCACAGAAAAGCTGCACACGGGTTACCAGATAGAGAACGCATCAACTTTAAAATTCTCTCCATCACTCAATTATGCCTCTCTAATTCTGCTCCACCGTATCTCTCACAAAGGATCATCAAGAACAGCTCCTCTGGACTGACAAGACCAATTTGTAGTCACAGACTGACCACCCCATGCTTTAGATGCATTAGAGCTGGGGGCTGCAGCTTCCCAGTCATCGCCGCCCGCTTTTGGAATCATGCGCCTCATATGATATGATATGATAGTTTATTTATATAGTGCCTATACACAATGTGTTTCAAAGCACTTCAAGGCAAGGGAGGAAACAAGATAAATACAATGACATTCTTACAGGCCATGAACAGTAAGGATGTGAAATTACCTATCGTTCTCGGCCTGACGACATTTCAGATAGTGCAAGAGCTAAGACATAGATAAGGAAGGGAGCGGGGAGTGGGAAGGAAATGGAAACAGACAGGCGACTACCATACCAGGCCTGATGATATTTCTGGTAGTGCTGGAGAAAACAAAAGGTGAGGGAGAGGGGTGCAGAAAGGGAGGGGAGGAACAAAACAAGCGACTATCGTACTAGGGCTGATGACATTTCAGCTAGTGCCGGGAGTTGTGGGGGGAACAAGTAAGGGGTGGGGGAAGGAGACAGACGAGTTTGCTATCATACTAGGTCCAGGGACAAGTCTGATAGAGTAAGTGCATAGGAGAAAGTAAGGGGAGGAGGGGAGGAGATAGGAAAAGGGAGAAAGGGAGAAGAGGAGAGAACACAGAGTGAGCAGTGAAAAAGTGGAGAAGCAAGAGGGGAGAGAGAATACAATTGCAGAAGTCAGTAGTAAGACATAATGTTGCAAGCCTGGATACAAGATGAAGATGGGAATAGCATGATTCAGGGCCACCATGAGAAAGGGTGATGCACTGTGAATCAATGAAGTCCATAAAAGTCAAATCCAGCATTGGCCACAAGTCGGTAATGGTGAAACTAGAATGTATCAGGACAGACTCCTGCAGAAGTAGGCTGGAGCGGGGGGAAGGAGCGCAGGGTAGAAGAATCAAGCAAAACAGGCAACACCTGTGTGCGAGAAGGGGTGGCACAAGGGAACATCACAGGGGGATCAGAGGGAGTAAACACATGCTTACCTGCTGTCTGAGCAGGGGTTCGGCCTCTGGAGCCTCCTGGTCCAAACAGGTCCAAACAGAAATTGCCCCTTTTTTTGTCTGCCCTTCGCTTCAGATGCCCGGGCGAGAGACGCCCTTGATCTAAGAGTTAAGAGCAGGAAGGAAGAGGCAGGGCTAAGAAGGTGGGTGGTGCTTAGGACAGGTGACCAAGGTCCACTTGCACCTGCTCCACAAATGCAAAGGAAAAGAGGCTGGAGGGCTCCTTGAGTAGGGAAAAAGAGCGGCAACCAGGAAGGCACCAGGTGGGCGGGGCTTGCTAAGTGGGCAAAAATAGCAGCAACCAGGAAGACACCAGGTAGGCGGGCTTAGGCCATGTGACCAAGATCCACTTGCACCTGCTCCCCATCTGCAAAGGAAAAGAGGCCGGAGGGCCCCTTAAGTAGGAAAAAAGAGCAGCAACCACGAAGGCACCAGGTGGGTGGGGCTTAGGCCAGGTGACCAAGATCCACTTGGCCATTCAGTAAACAACTAAAAACAAGCCTATTCAACTAAAAAATAAGTATTCCTGTAACAAACTAACCAGCTCCTCCTGTGGCTCTCCCCTTTCCCTTCTACCCTACCCCCTACTTCAACCCCTCCCACCTGTTTATGGAACCAGCGCATTGATGGCTGTGTGTTTTGTGCGCTCTTCAGAAGTACAAATAAATAGATAAATAGAATGTTACAGAAGGCATGGACACATTTAATTCTATAAACAGGCTTCTTCTGTCTATGGCTTGCGTAAGAGCGTTTCTTGCTGTTCAAGCTAATCTGAGCTCTCACAGAGAGCTGGTAGTACCTTTGCAACGTCTCCCACAGGGAGCGAAGAGTACACAGACAAGAATGTTGTACCCTGCAAGTTTATGCATGTGTTCATTGAGTAATCAAGTTCCAAATTGATAGAACGCTAGGGAAGGCATGGAAACTTTGAGTTCTATAAACGCGCTTCTTCTGTCTATTTCTTGTGTCGGTGCTGTTCCTTAGCCGATGCTGCCACTTGCTGGTTGCTGTGATTACTACTCTCGTTTAGTACATGACTAGAATGTTCCGTTATGGGATAACATTACATTCTGAGGTTTATAAAGATAAACTTTGGTACCAACGTCCTTAAATGGAAGATCCTTACCAGGTAGTTAATTCTTTATAGTAACCTACATTCGCCAGTATCTTTTATCAGACTGGAATGTCTCTTCTGGTAGGGCACAGTAAGCTACGATGTGGTTGTAGACGCACTTGATTGCGAGCCTTCGCACAAAACGGGCTGTTTGGACTTGTTCATTCTCAGAAGTCGAGCTCTCGAATTTTGGCAACTGACAGTTATAGTTGTGTTTTCCAAAGTGCCTTTAAGTAATTGTAACTCTTCCCCTGCTCACCACTTCGATGCCATTCATAACACATGGTGCAACCCTGATTTAAATGTTACAATGTTTAAATCTGTCACCTGTACTTCGATAAGACTTTATTTACATAAGTACACATACAACCGCCTTATATAAGCATCTTCTCACTAATAATGGCCAATTGCTAGCCTGATACTATGTTAATACTTCACAGTTACATACATCAGTAATAGAAATCATATTTTTTAAAGCTAAAATGTGAAAACAGCTTTTATTTCATACGTATTAATCATGATACAATCGAATTCTGAACCTGTACATGCAAATAAAAGACCTTCTCTCCTAACTACCTTGATGAGCATATGCACTGCCACCCAGAACACAGATACCTCTCTACAAAGCATCGAACAGGCAACCGTACATTCAAGACACAGCAATCAAAACTCACGGAAACTGACAGACCACGATACATGAAGTGCAGCAGTGGTCCTGCGAGCCTACAATGACACACCTGTCACTAGGAGAGAGGGAAAGACCAGAGCTCCAGAACACCTCGAAGCCACGGGCTGTACTACTCACTTTGCCTGAAATTGTTATAAGCAGAAACATTTCCTGGAGAAACACCGCACAAAACAATATAGCAATTCAAATGGCCACAACGAGATGGCTTTGAAGTTTCAATTTCTATCTGTCGGCCACTACAAAAACACATTGAGACACAATAATTATTTATTGAGACACACGACTGCAGTGATCACCATTGTTGCAACTAATACTTAGCTAAGTGAGGAACATCCTACAACACTTAAATATCAGCACCCAGGCATGCGCGGGAGGTTTTGGATACCTCCCGTTCTTCTTGCCTGACTGCATTGACCGACACCACATCAACTTCTTGTGATGTGGTGCTCTCTTTTGCCCGCATAACCAATTAGAATGGAGAACTCCATACCTAGAAGCTAGCAGCATTACCTGTGCTGCATGTGGGACAGTTGTAATTAGTGAGGGTGGGTGTGAATTGAGTCAAGTGATCTAGCACATCGGCGTCCGTATGGATAAAAAATAATGGTGATGTGGGGTAACTTACAAGTAGAGTCTCACCACTACTTTACCTAGCATGCAACACGCACCTAGACCGAACGTATGTTGTGTTAACTTATAGGATTCGCTTGTAAGCTGTACTTGGAGTATACATTATTTACTCGGAACATTGCTATGACAACGTTCATCTGCCCCCACCAACATGGCGCAACTACGACTTTCTGCGCATGCGCTCGTGTCGCCTTGACTACCCTACATAACAGCATATGTGCGCTACTCGGCTTGTTTGTGCAGAAGCACAGACGGCGTTCCTGTGATTCGCCATACAAACGTACATTTCTAGATTAACTCTGACCCCGATGGGCAAGTGATGAAATCTCACCGTACACAGGTAAGAGGGATATAAGTATTTATTTGCGAGACCCCGCAGGCCTCCTGCTTCAGCTTCCTCCAGCTAACGGCCACCGTGGAATGTTGACTCCTGAACATCATCAACATTCCACAAGTGCCCCTGCACGAGCCCGTGCATATGACAACATATCCTCTTCCCTTGCATAACAAAAATGTTAACAACCTGTGACAGGATAAATCGCAAACAGATTGAACAATGGAAACATGAACATAAGATTATATAACTTATCATTAATACAAATTGCATTCATGGATATAGAAGTATTGACCACAAGGGTGCGATGCACCATAAAATGTAAATTTCACGTTTAACAAATGTAATCTCTAAACCTTATAGGGGGGCCACACCTCCTGGCCAGACGACCCCCTTCTTGTCCTACATCAGGTTGCTGATCAGAAGCATTTTGACACTCCACATTCACTTCTGCACCCAAAGGACCTGGAAGTGGGAAAACCTCTTCCTGTTCAAGGCTGATCACTTGTGAACCCACAGGATCATAATCCAGCACAGTTTCATGAGATTCCGGATCAGACTCCACACCTGCCCTCTCCACGCGTTTGCAGCCATCCACCACCACCCGTCTCTTACTCCAGACAGAGCCATCCTCCAATTGCACATGGCCTTTTCCAACCTTAACAACTCTCCTTGAGGGCAAAAACTTGCTGTAACCTTTGTGAACCATCCTGGGATTTTGTATGTGCACCTCATCCCCAGGCTTAACGTTCAACTCCTTTCTAAACTTTTGTGAAGAACCCATGGCCTCCTGGCACGCTAAAATGCTGCGATGAATAGCCTGCAAATCCATATCACATGGCCCTCCACCACCCATAGCCAGGGTTCTCAACATTGTACCTGCTTTCCTGCCCCTCATAAGCTCAAATGGAGATCTACCCGTAACAGTGGCTGGGGTTCTGCGATATGCAGCCAGATATTGTGTCACCACTTCCTGCCAATCCAAACCATTGGCCAAAGCCAATTGTATAGCTGACTTAATAGTACCATTGGCCCTCTCCACTAATCCATTAGCAGAAGGATTGTACAGGGCTGTTCTATAATGGGAAATGGCATGCTGTTCCAAAAATTCTCTCATCGCTCTAGAAGTGAACTGCACCCCATTATCTGTAACTAAACTTGCAGGTAATCCCTCGCGATCAAAAACTTTCCTCAAGAAAGCAATAACAGAATTGGTTGTGACACAGGAACACGCCACCACCTCAATCCACCTGGATGTATAGTCCACCAACACCAACATATATCTAGACTCAGGCTCTAAACACTCAAACGGACCCATGATGTCTAAAGCCAATTTCGACCATACTTGCTCCGGAACCTCTACAGGATGTATAGGTTGTGGATGCAGTACCTTGCTTTTATCGCTGACAGAGCATGCATGACAGTCTTTCACCACTTGTTCAACATCCTTGTCCATGGCCGGCCACCAGTACTCCTCCCTGAGTCTCCTCTTAGTCAAAGATCGACCCAAATGACCAACATGTGCCAATTCCACCACTTGCGCCCTAGAGAAAAACTTATACCGCTCTAAAACCACATTAACTCTTTTACCAAAACGCATTTGCAGCTTCTTCAAAGCAGTCTCGTAAGTACTAATAACCATTTCTCCCTCACCTCCCCCTTGAACCATTACATTCTCCCCAGGCAGGTGACGAAAAACTCTCAGCCCCTCAGTACCAATACAATTTAGCAATGCAGCCTCCTTTTCATCATCGTTGAACTTTGCCCCACCAGCAGCCCTCAAATATACTTTGAAGGCATCCACCCACTGCTCCCAAGGAGCAACAGGCTCTCCAGGATTTGGCAGAAAAGCAGGCGGAGGCCTGGCAGCCGTATGTAACATGGCTGGACGAAAAGCCTTGTTCCTTATGCCCCCAACAGGAACTTGCCCCCCCCTGTGAGAGCCTCAAGACTTCTTGTTCCCTTGAGATGGTCCCCCACTGTCACCTTGTGCACGTGCACCCACACGTAAATGCAGTACAACCATGAATAGGCATTGGGTGAGTCACAACCAATCAAGTGATGTAAAGGCAGACTTCCAGGCATCACAGCCCAAACCAGATGCACTCAACTTCACCTGCCAGGGCTCCACAGCAGTTATATGCCCAACCTTACTGGTGGTTCCACGGAAAGCATAGATACTTATGTTACGGCACTACATGCACTCATGGCTACATCGACCAAACAGCAGCAGTCAGCTGATATCAGAGACACGCCGCGCAGCGCCACCGCAGCCCCTCCTCCCTCCCTCAGGAGGCCAGCAATGAACTGCCCGATGCGCATACGCTGCCAGGGGCGGGGCTATCGGCCGGCGCACAGTGTCCTACGCCGAACACAACGCAGGGATGCAGGCCTGCGTACAGCGTGACAGCTGCTCCTCCTCCGAGGCCCCGACTGGATCCCGAGCAGCAAGACTGGGTGGCGACTTCCCACCACAATGACGTCGCCCTCCTGCAACCGCTGCTCCACCCGGAACACGGGTGGCCAGCAGCTGCCCCCACAATCGGCTCACCCTCCGGCAATGCCCCGATTGGGCTCCTAGCAGCCAATCGCCGTGGGGAGCCGCACGCCCACCAGCGGAGCCCACCTGTGGCCACCGCTGCCCCTAACGATGAAGGGGTAGGCGGCAGACAGCTCCCAATGGATCCAAGGCCAATCCGCGTCCTCCCATGGCAACGCCGGGGCGGGCAGGCAGCACCAGACAGCCGGCCGGTGCACACGTGGAACGGGGTCAAGCAAAATCCTCATCGCCAATGATGAAATCTCACCGTACACAGGTAAGAGGGATATAAGTATTTATTTGCGAGACCCCGCAGGCCTCCTGCTTCAGATTCCTCCAGCTAACGGCCACCGTGGAATGCTGACTCCTGAACATCATCAACATTCCACAAATGCCCCTGCACGAGCCAGTGCATATTACAACAGCTAGCAAGGGCACAATACCATGCGCAGGAGCATGTACCTAGTTAGTAAGTGAGCTGATATCACATGCAACTTTGTAATACGGTATTCCCGTATAGACACTGGGTACCCACAAGGTTAAGCACATGGTTACAAGTACTGCTGGGCTATTTGGCTTGCACCTTAAGTGGTAGTCTCAACGCAGGAATCAGGTAGAGATACTAGTTATGGCACTCATGCCGTGACTGCATATTGTCCTACCTCTAATCAGAAATAGGTATGGCGGTGTTACACAGAGGTTTTGATACCTTCCCTTTTCCCTACAGCTCGCCCACCGTTGATTGGGTTACCTCACTACTTCAATGAAGGGGTGAGGCTCATCACTCTCCGGCCACGGGTCCCTTTCAAATTTGCTACTACCGCTTCCTGCGACGTATGCAACTCCTGAGATTCACAAGCAGACAGCAGGTCAGCTGCTCCTATGTTATTCCTTGCCTTCCTTGAGTATTATAGTATATGACACTTGTCATTCCATGATTTTGAAATCTGTGTATTCTTCACAGATTCACAGCAGAAGTTTGTTATTTGATACGCTACTTGGCAGTACCAGCCCTGAAGAAGGATTATTCCGAAACGCGTCGGCACCACTATACAGCATCGTGGACACTGCCCCTACATTAGGCATTGAGTGTGAGACAGGAATGCAAATTTAACAAGACTGCTCATATATAGGCTAAAGATCAGCACATTGTGCTTAGACCACAAACCAGATACCCTGCATGCATTACCTTCCATTGGAACTTTACCTTTTGGACTCGGCCCAAGCAATCTCATGTCTGTTAGAGACTAGGGATGCAACTGGGCCAGAATCCATTTTATCTTCTACATTCACACCATAGTCAGCTATTGTATTAAGATTGCCTACCAGTATAATCAGAATTTTAGAGTTGCATTCCTCAAAAACACTCAACACCGTCTGAATGTTAGTTTTGTTATATTTTCCATTAGGGGAGTTATACATGTTTATAATCACTGTAGATGGTATTTTAGTGCCTTCACAATGCAAACGAGTCATTAATACCATATCAGTAGACCAAATGTTATCCTCAACTACCCATGGATGTCAAATAGATGTTAATAACCCTCCCTTAGGTCTACCCTTAGGTCCTTTTTTTCTATGGTACAACGACCATCAATTTTGCAGTTCTCACACATCCATGTTTCCTGTAGAGCCACTACCCACATAGACTTCATATTGGTAAGTAGACCCTCCTCTACTGTCCAGTGGGAGTGCCCTCTGGTATTCCACGAGAGGACAACATTATTGTCATCGACACTGTTTAACAAATTGCGCTCTGAAGGCTAATGGTAGCCATTGCCAATAGCCATCCTTTACATAATTTATATTATTTCTACATGGCTCACTCTCGTCTTGTGTCAAATCTGTGTGATTCTCGTTCATCTCATTTATGGGTCTGTCTATCTTTGATTGTTCTTTACGGCCAGTATCCAATTTTTTATTCTGTTTATTATTCACTGGTGCATGTTTGTGTTTACTTGTGTACATAGTTGTCTCTTCACAGGAGTATCATTGTTTTTCAAATGCATTGCGATGTTGTAGTATATACTCCAGTATCAAATTCTTATCACACCAGATTTTAGTCGTTATTTTTAAGGTTCCTACTAGCTGGTCGACTGTTCTTAAGTCATTAGGCGATATCATTCTCAAGGGAATGATTAACTGACATAACTTAATTATACACACCCTATTCAGGAGAATGTTTCCTTTATTTTCTCCAATTGTTTGGACTTGTAGAGCATGCATCTTATTTTGGTCTAAATTGCCATATTTTTTGAAGTTTACAGTTACAATGTTACCTTTCAACTTCTTGGATGGTTCTTGTGGTTGGTGATCCTGTTATTTCATGACCATTCTTTCTATCATCAATATTCTTATTCTTAATGAGTATTGAGTCACTTATTTCGCTCTCAATAAATATTTTCTCTATGCCGACTAATATCTTATCAGGTATTCCATCGCTTCTCTTTTGCTTTCTCTTTAGACTTGTTACTGGTTTAAGGTTACCTCTTTGTTTAGGCTGGGACTGGATATGCTCTTGTTCTCCTACATTTGCGAGATAATTGCGATAATTTCCTTTTCTTTTTAACAACACTAAAATGTATGAAAGAGGATCATAATAAAACCATATCCTAGGTAGAACTTTGTTACCTTATCAGATGCAAACAATATAGAAATTTGGGTACCTCATTCAGTTTAATTAAACAAGACAAAACCAATTTATTTTGTTTAAAACTTTCCTTTAAAATTATGACTAAAAAGCTCTATCCCTGAAATGTGCAAATAGTCCTCATAGTTGTCCCTGATATTTACCTTTCTATATCGTTTAAGGCTTCTTTCCATATGTATGCAGCTGTGCCGCTTATCACAGAGTGTCCGCCGTGTAGATCGTACTCCAAAATTGATTTGCAGAGAATTGGGCAGATTGTAGACACAGTGTTTGATATGCTTTAGTATAAACAGTGTGTGGTGAAGGGCATTCCAGTAGTATTTATTTATTAATTTACTTATAGCATTTGTTACATGCCCAAACCCAGAGGTACTATGGCGTAGGTTACATAGAAGGCTTGTCTGGTTACAGAGTTAGTTGTAATACAGGCAGAATTATTTGCCATTAGTTACAATACAGGCAACATATTTTGGGATACAAGATAGTTACAGTATAGGTAGAACATTATGCCTACTCGTCTCCAAATTGTTCTTACATAATCGACACATTCTATTTTCGACTTGAGAGTGCACCCACGCACTGTGATATTAGTTTGTGGTAGAATATTAAATTGTAATTATGTGATAAATCGTCTGATGTAGTTTGAACAGGGCCTGAAAAGGTACTGTTGATGGTGACCAATTTGGATTCCAGATAAAGCAAACCCATTATGTCTTTTTTTATGCTTAACGCATCCAGATTTGATATGTGGTTCCAATCAAAAGTCTTGGGTTTTAACTTTCGTAAATAATCCACGCAGTATTAAACAGGGGGAAGAGGCATATCAATTTGCTCCAAGTGTAATTCGGCAGGGGCTTTCAAATCTAAATAATAGAGATTAGATGGTTTAGTAGCAATGCCAGAAGCAAGGAGGGAGAAGAGTCAATCATTTGCAGTCTTTGCCCTTGTGAATTTAGATAATTGCTTACAGCATAGTAGCTTCTACTGTGCTCTTATTGAAGTAAGGCCGAGTTTGCGCATTAGTGCTTCGACAGGTACACCTCGAGGGACAATCAATATACCAGGAAGTATTTTACCCTCTAGACAACTCATGAGTGGCACACAACATTTCTGGCATGATACTGGTTTTATAGATCTCAATAAAACCCTCAATATTATTTCCCCCTTTCCTGAGCATAAATTGACAAATAACTGACCATTTCCTCAAAATCTTTTGTTTTATAGATGTCTCATAAAAAGTCATATAGTGAGATTAGAACAAGGGGCAACAACAAAACCAAAGTATGTATAGATCGTCACTACTTCCAGAGCCTCTCCACCCAACATCCATTTCAAGCTCTGTTTGCTCTGAGTGTTCATGCCCATAATCATGATTCTCGTCATTTTTCTATAATGTATCCTCATGTTATTCCTGTGTGCATGATTTCCTAATGCTTTCAATGAACGTTGCAATCCAACTGGAATACAGTCCATTAAAGAGTGTCAGGGTTTCCATGGATTGAAGGGGGAACATTTCGACATTCACCTAATTCGTTATCCATGTCAGAGACATAAAGATTAAACAACAGGGATACGAAAACACACCCCTGCTTGAGTCCTCCATTTTTAATTCACTGAGGAGGTAAGATGTCCTAGCATATCCATCCTTAGTACTACCAATCTATCCATGTGAAGGGTCTTTATGAAGTATAGAAGAAGAGTGTCGTTGCCCCATTTTTGGAGCTTTGCCCAAAGTAGCTTGCGTGAAGCACAATTAAAAGCAAATGGACAATCAACAAAACACAAAAAACGCTGCATATCTTGTTTCGAGATGACTTCTGACACAATATACTGTAGAGCCAGAATGTCAAAATGTGCGCCATTTTCCCACCTAAAACGAGTTTTCTGTTTACTAAGTAATACCTCTCTTTGAACCCAGGCCTCAAGTTTTCGAAGCAGCAATGATGCAAAAATCTTCCTACTAGCACCCAGCTTCGCGAGAAGTCTACAATTCGAAGGGATTCACCGATTTCCCTGCTGAAATACAGGAATGAAAATAAATGTATGCCAATTGGAAGGCACTATGCCACTCTTCAAAATATGTTGAAAGATTAAAAAAAAGAAGTCTGACCATACATCTGGGACACCCCTGAGAACAGCATTAGCGAGGTTCCTTGTCTGTTTTGCCCTCACAATTAATGCTTTTCAATTTGATGTATGAATAATAATGTCTTATTGAATTATTAAAGAAAATGTATTTTGGAAATACAGTCTCCAGGAAATTGTTCTGCTTACACCAAATACAGGCGCGCCACAATTTTCCAATGCACAGCGTGAAGATCTCAATGTCCACCCATTGGAATTCAATTTTGCACATGTTGGACAGACTATGTGATAAATGCAATGTCACTACATATTTCTGTCACACTTGCAACAGAGCACTACATGGGGCATTCATGACATTGTCTTAGTAACAGCATCATGCATCGCTCAGTGAAGTTCTTCCTCTGGTGTATCTTCCTGAGCTCAATTTTACCAATGTCAATAGGGTTCATGTCTTGGCAGGCGATGCTAAGGTGGAAGATATGTTGGGGACCTGCTTACACCCTAATATGCTGATCATAGGCTAGTTGCATTTAAAGTTAACCTTGAGTCCATGCTGGCTTCCTGTATGGACCCACATTTCAAAGTAAAAGTGGCTTCTTTCCATCCACTTGTGTCAGAAGAGGAGGCCTTGCAGCCGACATCTCAAGGAGACCATGTGCACATGTTCAAGGATTCGTTCCTTTAGCCTTTGCAACATCAATTGGAGACAGAATGCGGGAAACAGGAAAAATACCAACCTACCCACATTTTGCCTACCTTACCAATTGTGTCAAGCTCAAAACTGACAGCACCATGGGGAAGTACAGCACTGACACCTGTTGAAAGCTTTGTGAGGAGTGCAACCTCAGCCTACAGTGAGGAGTTGCTGTGGGATTTCCTCAATGACTCAGACACCTTGAATTGTATTGCATGGTATTGTATTTCGCCTATACACCTGAAAGTGTTTCAAAGCGCTCAAGGAGGGTGGTGGGAACAAGGGGAAAAACAACAGTCGCTCAGAGCCCTTGAAATTCGGAGACGATAATAGTGTGCAGAGGCAGCCTAAGTGCGTAAAATACATTTAACAGTTGAGACACAGCAAATAGGCCTGACAGTGATTCTGCAGTTTTACCAGTGCAATTAATGGTAGAAGACAGGGGAGAACAGACAGACAATCTTCAGGCACGTTGTATTTGGATTGTGCAAGTGTATAGACGATAACAGGAAGTGGGAGGTCCAAGTGCACCCAGTCAGTTGAGACTGGGGTAAGCGTAGAGAGAGCCACTCTCTTAGGTTATTTCTAAATGCTGTGAAGGTGGGTAGGTGTAGGGCCCTGAGGCAAGTGTTAGGGAGGACTGGCAGAGTGCCCGGGACTGATGAGACACTGAGGTACACCAGGCGGGACGTCTGCAATCTGTAAGGAAGAAGAGGGAGAAATGGAGAGAGCAGAGAGCTAGATTAGCCGGGTAGAGGGAGAGTGAAGGAAGATGACAAGAGGTAGGTCTTGAGGAGTTTCCGGTACTTAAGATGTACAGGCTCCAGATGGAGGGTGGCAGGGAGGCTATTCCAGAGGGCAGCACCTGCTGAGGATAAGGGTCTCCCTCCAAATCTCTGCTTGGAGAACCGGCTCGCTCACAGAAGGTTGGAGGTAGATGAGAGGAGGGCTTGTGGGGAACAATATTTAGTAGGCATCGTTGCAAATAGGTAGGTCCCAGGTCCCAGAAAGCCTTGTGGACAATACAGACAGGTCATCAAAGGAACAGACAGTGGACCATCAGCCACACAGAAGCTTTATGCCAATCTACTGGACTTCTCACCCACTGGAAAGTATGATGACCCAATACAACACTGGGTGGGCCTTCTGTCCAGAGGCACTTGTGCAAATTGCTGTTGAATTGCTAAACTGCCACTGAAAAGAGTGCAGTTCAAAGAGTTTTTAGTGTGGTCAGGGCAATTTTCTGTAACCCCAGGAAAAGTTCTGCATGTTGAATTACTGCCATGTATAGAAATGGAGTGTCACTTCATTGTGGAAGACTTTGGTTCAAAATCAATCCATAGCCAATACAACAGCTCAAGTGATTATGATGATCATTTGTTACTTGGTATAAGTTAGATACCCTAAAGTAGAGCAGAGATATTTTATGGTGTGTGTGGCTGTGAAACAAATGTGACAGAGAGGCCCTGAGAAGTTGCTAATGTATACATCTATTGCCTTGTTTTCAAATCCTATCATTATTCTTCATCACAAGCCCCAGCTTTGAAATGTTCTACGGTTCTCTCAAGGCACAGCAACTGTGATAAATCGGGAGAATTCTTCCCTTCTCCCCAAAGGGGAGCCCCTTCCTGTGAGGCTAGGGAGGTGAGCCCACTCTGCAATACCTTCCCTATGGGTAGAGGCAAGTGGGACCTAACCCGGAGAGACTCCCCCTGTGGGGACAAGGACTCCCTTTCTAGTGTGGTACTCCCTAGAGACAGCAACATTATCACCTATATGAGATGTTCCACCACCACAGAAACTCTCCACAACTGGGATGAAGAAACACTGAATAGATGCCAGAACCTTATAGACAAAGAACATGTCCATTTAAATCCTAATATCTCATACACTAGGATGAGGAGGTTAAATAATGGACACCCGACGTACAGAAAGGAGAGAGGCAGAGTCAGCACAAGTCGACAAGCCTGCGAGTTTGAAAATTGAGAAACCCACAGAGGAGAACCAGAGAGAGAAACACTGGGACACCAGACCCAGGGCACCAGTTGAGCAAAGGAAACCCAGAGAGGGTAACTGGAGAGAGAACCACTGGAATGCCAGGCCCAGGGTGCCAGTCGAGTACTAGAAATCCTGAGAAGGGAAACAAAGAAAGAGGCGCTAGAATGCCATACCAAGGGCACCAGCTGAACACGAGAAGCATAGAGAGAGGAAATGGAGAGAGACACTTGGATGCTAAAGTCGATGTGCCAACCAAGCACAAGAAATTGGAGGGACTGGAGCCCAACCCTAGGTGGTGGCGAGAGCATGGGAACCCTGTGTCGGATAGTGGGCCCCTTCAGATCGTCGATACCACCGAGCATCAGCAGATACAGAATCACAGGTTACGACAGTTGAAGAAAAGAGAAGAGGTCTGAAAGCAACAAGGCTCCCCGAAGCGTTTCCCCACATATTAGAAGGTAACGGGGGTAACGAATATTACAGGTTGCCAAGAAGCAATCAGTATGTTAAGCAAATAACTTGTCTCAGTAGAAGTCATGAGATAAAAAATTGTAGATAAAAATACAAAGGGAAATGGAGAGAGCCATGAACAACCAAGTTATATGTGAAGAAGAGAATATAAACAGGGGACATTACGGTGAACCTAAATTTAGAGACATCAGACAAGTGAAGCTAAAAAAGAGGTGTGCAGCATGTGCAGGATGAAGTCTGGAAGTCTACTCTGCGCTGCAGAGTGTTCTGGTGTTTTTACTGAACTTTACCTGCTGGCTGGAAGTCACGCACTGAAGTCCCTCCCATTGGGTTTTGAAAACCCTCAGGACAGCACAAAGTGCTCGGTGTGAGCAGACTGCAGTCCGGCAGTGCAGCAGGCAGTGGTCAGTGAAGAAAATGCCATTGGAGAGTGCCTACCATTACTGGGTAAAAATGTGACTTCTTCTCTTTGGTTTTTTTCCCCTTTTTTTTTCCTTTTTGCTCTCTGCTTACAAACTCTAATAAATATGTATGATGTAAGATGTAAGAAGTAAGTCAGGGCTAGATGATTGTTTCCTGAATCCCGTGTTAACAATTACAAAAAAATGTAGCCATGATCCGGGCAGAGAGTCACAAAAAATGGCACTTATGAAAGAACAAAGGATGCAAGCCATTTATTAAAGCTCCTGAGAAGCTTGTAGCTGCACCTGAATCAGTATTGCTGCATAATGTAGCTACATGCTTGGGATAGAGCCACAGGGATGATCATGACAAAAGAATAAATGACACAAACGAATCAGTATTGCCCCATAATGCAATGGCTGTGTAAGATACCGTAGATTCTGTTCAACTTAATAAGAATGTATTTACTAAGACAGTAGAGGTTATAGATCAGTCACCAACCTCATGTCTTGCAAGGAACATACCAGAAGTTATAATTGAAACAAGCATATTCTAGTAGCTCTTTACAAAAAAGATACGTTTTTTACTTGGCAGCTGGCGCTAGCATGGAAGTGTGTTGGACTAATAAACCCACTACATAAATGCAAGAAGAGAGTAATTATATTACAGATGGGAGCTTATACAAGATGGGCCAATCAGTTGACCATCCAGAAATACAGGAATTACGTTTCAATTCTTCAATGGATGTGTAATTTTTGAAGGAAGCGTAATGGAGTAGGGGAATGGTACTTTGGCGTTAGCGGAGGCTCTCTCCTTCATGATTGAACACCAAACATTGATAGATAACAATGATATTTCTTTTTCAGCTAGTAGCTGTAAAGACCGGAGCGGGGGGGTCTGCACTTCCGCTCTCTATATGGTAGAGGGGAGGCACAAAGACCCCTGCCAAGAGTCTCTATTATTGGTATGTGGTCGAGCAATCAAGGCCTAGCTTCTCAGGAGGTGATGCGAGCTGGTTCCTAAGTACAGTGTAGTCCCCAAGCACCCACGAAGGAATGTCCACACACTGTATCGGTTAAAACACAGTCTTTATATAATTAATATTCAAAGTCATATACACGATCACGATAACTCACGTTGTACTCCTGAAAATCAACAATGGTAAATATGTACAATTTTAAAGTGGTACCACTAACGTTACTAGATCTTATTAAAGTGCATACGGTCAGAAGGACACACAGATCAAAATAAAGAGGAAACCAGCAGTAGAGAGAGGAAGGAAAGCAAGATGGTCGAGCAATAGGCAGAATACTGGTAACTACCGTTAAACACAGTTCTGTGTGGAGATCCCCCCACCTGGGCAACCTGTAGAAGAAAGACACAAGCCCAGTCCATATATTGTTCCCACTAGACTTTCCAATAGTTCTGCAACACCAAAGTACCTGCCGTTGTAGCATTCCTCGTCGGGGAAATCGACAACCCATCTTGAGTGTCCTTCTTTTCAGGCAGGAGTCACGGGTCGTCGAACGTCTGACGAAGAACAGGTCGAGCTACGACGGTGAAGTGGCCGCGTTGTTCCTAGCGGTGCTTGTTGACGGGGAAGCGTAAACGCCCTGCAAGGAAGAGGCGTGCGGGGCACCTCAGTGTCGATAGTTCTGGACCGCAAAGAGTTTGAAGAACTGTGGCCCAGCAAGGGTGTCAAGTCGTCCCCGTCTCTGTGGTCTTTGGGTGGCGGGAAACCCACCGGTGGATGCTCCTCGGCGCGTCGACGGTCAGGCCTTCTCCAGCAGGATACGGTGGCGACAATGCGGATGAGAGCGTCCTTGGATCAATGAAGTTCTCAGGCAACGGGAGCACAGCGGCTCCAGTTGGCGACGGCGGTCAGCGACAGTGGTGGACAACAGTCCGGACGCTTCTCCTTGGAGTTCCTCAGCAGTCTCCGTATCGGGTCGGCAGCCTGTCGAAGGTCTGTCTTCCAGGGAGCTTAGGCAAAGATCAGCAGTGCACGATGGTCCCTCGTAGCTCGGGAAGAGGGTGCCTTACCAGGTCCTCTCTGGGTCAGTTCTTGAAGCACAGCAGCTTTCAGATTGTGAAGGATAGCAACAGCAATTCTTCTCGTCCAGCAGGGCTCAAGGTTAAGCTTCGTTTACTCCAGTTACTCGTCCTAGTGGACTTCAGCTTCTGAACATGATTCCTAGCAGTGAGAGGTCCCCAGATATACTATTGATCTCCCATTCATTCCGCTGGGTCATACTCAAGCATCCAATCACGACTACGGGCATTCATGCAGGCAGGCAGACAATCAGGCACACAAGGTATTCAGGCCATTCACTTCTCTCCAGACAATCACAACAAGTTATGCGTATTGGGACAAGTACCGAGCCATTCAACACTCCTAGCTGCATTCATACCGGTTTCGGGCAGGGCTGTCTCAACCATTGTGTCAACCACCAGATACTAGACAGCCATAACATAGAATGTATATTCGTCACACACTCCATTCACCCAGGTCCCACCCACAGGCGTACTCACAACATACCGTCGTTGAGAAGGCTCCAGCCAGTCTGGTCAGCACTTCCCACCACTACCATTTACGGAACTTCCACCCAACAGCCAGTCAGGGGGAAGGGACAGAGGCAGGGCTTCCCGGGACTTCAGGAAGATCAGGGTAACAGGTGATGGAAGGCAAGAGGCCATGGGGGCCATTTTGTCTCCATCAGGGATCTACCGATTCCAATGACAGGGCCTGGGCATCCCAAAATGGAGGATGCTCAGGGCACCATTCATTTCAGCACGGAGCTGCCACCAGCCCGTACCCTGCTCTATGGGTCACACACAGGGACCCAAAAACATCAGGAATCTACCAATTCCAATGACAGAGCCTAGGCATCCCAAAAATGGAGGACGCTCAGGGCACCAGTCATTTCAGCACGGTGCTGCCACACACAGGGGCCCATAAACATACACTAGAGGCACAGGGTTGCACCCCTACCCATGGGTGCCATAAGGGTATCCCATGGGTCGCTTCACCAAACCAAAAGAGAGAGAGCTGCACCGCCAGGAGTGCCACATGAACTCCTGCACGGAAAACATGACAGAACACACGATAAAAAGCAGTAAAGGACAAGGTACGGAGGCCCTGTCCCTCCGATGCATTTCCAGCATCACAGCCGCCCCCCCGCAGACTGAGGTGGAGGGTGCCCAATCTCCCACGGGATAGACACCCTCATCCAGACGGTCAACATACCTTCTGGAAAGGCCATCTGCATTATTGTGACTCTTCCCTGGTCTGTGCTCAATGGTAAAGTCTAGTCCTTGCAGACTAATGGACCATCTGAGCAGTTTCGGGTTTTAACCCTTCATCTGCATAAGCCACTTCAGGGGCTTATGATCGGTTTAGACCTTGAAGGTTGACCCGGTAAGGTAGGGTCTAAAACGCCTAAGGCTCCAAACAATACTAAAACATTCCTTTTCAACAGTAGCCCACCTAAGTTCCCTACCCTTAAGTTGTCTACTGATGAATATGATCGGATGTTCTCTTCCTTTGTTATCTAACTAGGACAAGACAGCTCCAATTCTGGTGTCGCAGGTGTCAGTTTGAACGATAAAGGGCTTGCTGTAATCAGGCACACACAGCACGGGTGCCCGACACAGACTTCCTTTCAAGCCATCAAAGGCCCTCTGACAGTCTTCAGTCCAATTAACCTTCCTAGGTTGTTTGGGCAAAGTCAACACTGTCAGGGTTTCAGCTATGGTTCCATAGTCTGCCATGGAATTGCGATAATACCCAGTGAGGCCCAGAAAGGCTCTCACCTGGGTTTGAGTAGTGGGAGTCTCCCAGTCATGTACATCCTGTACTTTACTGGGGAGAGGTTGGATTTGACCCCCTCCTACCTCATGACCAAGATAGGTGACTTTCCCCTAAGCTATCTGGCACTTGGTGGCCTTGATAGTGAGGTTAGCCCTTTTTAACGCCTGCAACACTTTATCCAGATGAGTCAAATGCTCTTCCCAGGTTGAACTGTAGACGGCAATGTTGCATACGTAAGCCACACAAAAGGCTTCCAGCCCACTGAGCACATGGTTGACTAATCTCTGGAAAGTGGCAGGGGCGAAAGGCATGACTCTAAACTGGTAGAGTCCCTGTGATGTTGAGAACACCGTCTTTTCCTTGGCATGGTCCTTCAGAGCTATTTGCCAATAGCCTGAGGTAAGGTCGAAGGTGCTCACAAATTTGGCAGCACCTATGGTGTCCACAAGCTCATCAGCCCGGGGCAAAGGGTGCGCGTCAGTGTTGGTGACGGCGTTGTCTCCTCGGTAGTCCACACAGAACCTCCAATCCTTGGTACCTGCCTGGGAACTTGCCTTGGGGACAAGGACCACGGGACTGGACCAGGGACTGGTTGAGAGTTCAATAACACCCAGATCCAACATCTTGGCGACCTCAGCCTGGATGTGGTTCTTGACGGTATCTGACATACGGTAGTACCTGCTTTTGACAGGCACACTGTCTCCAGTGTCAATCTCGTGCCTACACCACGGTGTAATGCCTGGTGTCAGTGAAAACAGAGAGGCGTACTGCCGGAGCAAAGCCCTGCAGGCCCTCTGCTGCTCTGCTGTCAGATCGGGAGAGAGATGTACTCCCTCCACTGAGCCACCCTGAGGGTTGCTATGCAGCAAATCAGGAAGGGGCTCAATCTCATCCTCTTCTTACCCTGAAGCTAGCAAGAGACATGAGACTTTGGCCCGCCTGTGGAAAGGCTTGAGCCTGTTAACATGGAATATCTGAGGGGCTACCCCAGAGGCTCCCATGTCAACCAGATAATTGACCTCGGCCATCTTGGAGATTATCCTGAAGGGTCCAGTCCACTTATCTGCCAAAGCCCGAGGCTTGGTAGGCTCCATCACGAGGACCTCCTGTCCCGGAGTCCAATCCACTTGTGATGCTTTAAGGTCATGCCAGTACTTATTCAATTCCTGGCTGGCTTTAAGATTTGCTGTTGCTTGACCCATCATCTGTGTCATCCTCCGTCTGAGACCTAACACATAGTCCCCCACTTGCTTGGCATGACCTGGAGGGGGGCCTCCCAACCTTCTCGGATCAAGGCGAGGGGCCCCCTCACGGGGTGCCCAAAGAGTAACTCAAAGGGGCTGAAACCAACACCCTCTTGAGGCACCTCTCTGTAAGCAAACAGCAGGCATGGCAGGAGAAGATCCCACTTCTTCCTGAGGGGCTCTTCCAAAGCGTCTAACATGCCCTTCAGAGTTTTGTTAAATCTCTCATCCAAACCGTTCGTCTAGGGTGGTAAGAGGTGGAGAATTTGTAAGTTACTCCGCTTTCTTTCCACACGGTTTTCATGTAACTCGACATGAAGTTGGATCCTCTATCAGAGACAACCTCCTTAGGGAATCCAACACGGGTGAAAATGCCCAGGAGAGCCCTGGCAACTACCTTGGCCGTAACCGTCCGAAGTGGTATAGCCTCAGGGTACCTGGTGGCATGATCTACCAAGACTAGGATGAACCGATGTCCACCGGACGTGGGATGGTCAAGGGGACCGACGATGTGGATGCCAACCCTCTCAAATGGTGTGCCAACCTCTGGCAATGGTTGCAGTGGGGCGATGACTCTGCCTCCAGTCTTGCCAGACAACTGACAAGTTGGGCAGGTCCTGCAGTGTGACTCCCCTTCTACTCCCATCCGTGGCCAGTAGAAATAAGCAGAGAGCCTCTGCCAAGTCTTCTTGGTACCAAGATGACCAGCCAAGGGCACCTCATGTGCCAACTTCAGCAGGAAGGGCCTGTAAACCTGGGGAACAAGAAACCTCTTGAGGGCACCAGGTTCAGGCTTAGTGGGCTCACTAACAAGGAGCTCACCCTCCCAATAAATCTGAAATGTCCTAGGCACTTCTCCTTGTGCCTGGGACAGGTCCTGCGTCCTCAGACCCTCGAGAGAGTGGCACTACTCTGCCCCTTACAGACGTCTGCCCGGGAGGGTCCCCCTTCAGCCAACAAGCATTGAAGGTCGGGATGATCCTCCGGGTTAAGAGCCTCTCCCACAGGAAAGTCTTCTGGCTCGTCTCCCACAGGAGTTGAGACTGTATTTACCACTGGACCCAGCCCGTCCGGAGCATGGATCCCAATGGGTGCTGTCGGAACAGCAGGAGGAGTAGGGACTCCCTCCACAGAGGCGGCCTTCTTACTCCTCCGTTTCTTTCGTGCCTTGGGTTTCCCCGTCGGAAAGGGTACCGGGGTTGCACCCGGACCTTGCGTGACCTGCGATTGGGTGACTGCCACAGCAGCCATGGGTAGACCATCCCTGATCATCCCCAACTCTACCCAATCGTTTCCCAACAAAATGTTTGCAGGGACTGGAAGCTTTGCTGTCTTGTCTCCAATCGTAATGTTGACTAAGGCTACAGGTGATAATTTGGGAGGCCCACCAGCTAACCTGGTGGTTCTCAGAGGAGCACTTACATAGTCCTCTGGCTTCAGCAGGGTCCTGTCCACTACTGTCATGCTTGCCCCAGTGTCTCTCAAACCAGTAGAAGGCTGGCCATTCAAGAGGACACTTCTCAAAAACCTATGAGTGTTTTGCGGGATAGTCACCAGTACTTCTGCGTACTGGTCCCAGGCCCCAAGGGACACTAAGGAAATCTCTACGGGAGCCAAAGGTGATCCCGGTAGAGGAGGGGAGGACGGTGGCCTCCACCTCAGGTACGGAATAGGGATAGGTCAGGCTGACAGCCTGGACTCCAAGTGCCTTACCCTTACACTTGGGGTGACCCCTTCGGTGATCCAGAGCCCCACAATCCCAGCATGTGCCGGGTGTGCGGGGTACGGTACTGGAACCACTGGGACCCTGCTTTGCAGCAGGTGGACCACTACTCTTACTCCCACCCACAACAGACTTATCCCCACTAGGTTTTTGGGTCTTTGGAGAGGAAGGTTTTGGTTTACCCGACTGTGATTGCTTTTGGGACTCCTCAGCTTTCTGAGAGTCCCCCTTTTCTTTTTCCTTGTCCTTCCCACTGGAGTCCTTAGGGGACACCTGGTGGGAGACCCACTTGTCAGCCAACCTAGCCAACTTAAAGGGGTCCAAAATGTTCTGGTCAGAAACATACTGACGCAGCTCTGGTGAATAGACTTCCTAAAAATGCTCAAAAAACAAGAAGTGAGACAATTCAACAAACGTTTTCACTTTGTAACCATCAATCCACCCCATCATGTTCATGTGCGCGGCACTCACCCAGTCAACCCAATGCACATTCTCTCGTTTCTTAAAATCCCTGAAGGGTTCAAGCTATTTGGTAGGCGTTTTGCCAAACTTGGCGATTAAGGCAGACTTTGTGCACTCATACTGACCCCTTTCTTCCACACTCAGTTTCAGAATACAGTCATATCCAGTTTGAGGCACTCTGCTTAACAAACACTTAGCCCAATCTTTCTTATCAACATTGTGAATTGCACAAGCCATTTCAAACCCTTCAATCCATTGGAGGATATCAGACCCCTCTGCATACACACCAACCAAATCTTTCATAAACTTGGTTGCTGGGGACCGGACACTCTCAACTGGTTTCGCTGAAGTCTCCACTCGAGCTTTCTCTAGCTGGATTCGCTGACATTCAGTGTCCCGGTTCCTGAGTTCAAGGTCCTTATCTTTGAGTTCAAGATCCCTATTCTTGAGCTCCACTTGCTGTGCCAACTCCTCTTTCTTAAGCTCAGCATCTAATTCCAACTTGCGATATTCAAAGGCTAACTTCATCCTCAATAACTCAAGCTCTAAAGAACTGCTGGGGTTCGGAATAGAGGTAGCAGGAAGGGTGGCATTCCCAGAATCAGTTTCGGTGACAACCCCCAGGGTAGTGTCCTCATTGGTTGCATCCCCCCCTTCAAGAGTTTCACAATCGATCTGGTAGTCCACCAGGGCAGCTATCAGCTCAGCCCTAGACTTATCCACAAAGTCTAATTCCCTGGCTTCACAAGCACTCTGGAGAGCCTCTAAGCTCATCCGAGTCAATTTACCATTCGCAATAGATTCCATTGCTTGTAATGCAGTTATCTTGTACACGACTAAACTTTAATTGAACAAAGTGCCGATATCCTTCGTAAGTGGCATGGTTATACACTGAGTCTTAAAACCATAAGCATCCCACCGCTGCCACCAGCTGTAAAGACCAGAGGGGGGTCTGCACTTCTGCTCTCTATATGGTAGAGGGGAGGCACAAGACCCCTGCCAAGATTCTCTATTATTGGTACGTGGTCGAGCAATCAAGGCCTCACTTCTCAGGAGGTGATACAAGCTGATTCTTAAGTACAGTGTAGTTCTTAAGTACAGTGTAAGGAATGTCCACACACTGTATCGGTTAAAACACAATCTTTATAAAATTAATATTCAAAGTCATATACACGATCACGATAACTCACTTTGTACTCCGAAAATCAACAATGGTAAATATGTACAATTCTAAAGTGGTACCACTAACGTTACTCGATCTTATTAAAGTGCATACGGTCAGAAGGACACACAGATCAAAATAAAGAGGAAACCAGCAGTAGAGAGAGGAAGGAAAGCAAGATGGTTGAGCAATAGGCAGTATGCTGGTAACTATTGTTAAACACAGTTCTGTGTGGAGATCCCCCCACCTGGGCAACCTGTAGAAAGACACAAGCCCAGTCCATATATTGTTCCCACTAGACTTTCCAATAGTTCTGCAACTCCAAAGTACTTGGCGTTGTAGCGTTCCTCGTCAGGGAAATCGACAACCCTTCTTGAGTGTCCTCCCTTTCAGACAGGAGTCACGGGTCGTCGAACGTCCGACGAAGAACAGGTCGAGCTATGACAGTGAAGTGGCCGCGTCGTTCCTAGCGGTGCTCGTTGACGGGGAAGCGTAAACGTCCTGCCAGGAAGAGGCGTGCGGGGAACCTCAGTGTCGATAGTTCTGGACCGCAAAGAGTTTGAAGAACTGTGGCCCAGCAAGGGCATCGAGTCGTCGGCGTCTCTGTGGTCTTTCGGTGGCGGGAAACCCACCGGTGGATGCTCCTCGAAGCGTCGACAGTCAGGCCTTCTCCAGCAGGATACGGCGGCGACGATGCGGATGAGAGCGTCCTTGGATCAATGAAGTTCTTAGGCAACGGGAGCACGGCGGCTCCAGTCGGCAACGGCGGTCGGCGACAGTGGTGGACAACAGTCCGGGCGCTTCTCCTTGGAGTTCCGCAGCAGCCCCCGTATCGGGTCGGCAGCCTGTCGAAGGTCTGTCTACCAGGGAGCTTAGGCAAAGATCAGCTGTGCACGATGGTCCCTTATAGCTCGGGAAGAGGGCGCCTTACCAGGTCCTCTCTGGGTCAGTTGTTGAGGCACAGCAGCTTTCAGATCAGCAATTCTTCTCGTCCAGCAGGGCTCAAGGTTAAGCTTTGTTTTTTTTACTCTAGTTACTCGTCGTAGTGGACTTCAGCTTCTGAGCATGATTCCTAGCAGTGAGAGGTCCCCAGATATACTGTTGATCTCCCATTCATTCTGCTGGGTCATACTCAAGCATCCAATCACGACTACGGCACACGAGGTATTCAGGCCATTCACTTCTCTCCAGACACTCACAACAAGTTATGTGTATTGGGACAAGTACCAAGCCATTCAACACTCCAAACTGCATTCATACTGGTTTTGGGCAGGGCTGTCTCAACCATTGTGTCAACCACCAGATACTAGACAGCCATAACATAGAATGTATATTTGTCACACACTCCATTCACCCAGGTGCCACCCACAGGCGTACCCACAACATACGGTCGTTGAGAAGGCTCCAGCCAGTCTGGTCGGCACTTCTCAGGGCACCAGTCATTTCAGCACGGTGCTGCCACACACAGGGGCCCATAAACATACACTAGGGGCACAGGGTTGCACCTCTACCCATGGGTGCCATAAGGGTATCCCATGGGTCGGTTCACCAAACCAAAAGAGAGAGAGCTGCACCGCCAGGAGTCCCACATGAACTCCTGCGTGGAAAACATGACAGAACACACGATAAAAAGCAGTAAAGGACAAGGATACGGAGGCCCTGTCCCTCCGATGCATATCCAGCATCACAGTAGCCACTCGACACAACAGGGCCTCCATCACACTGCGTGGTCTGGAGCAACCAGTACAGCTGACAGCCCCATCGATTTCCGCATTAAATATGGTCCTGAGCTCATTTGTCTCCTTCTATGACAATATAAAGCTGGAACTGGTGGCACACACCATGCAATTAAGTGACATCAAAATAACTTTACAGTCAGTTCTGGAGCAGATTAAGGATCAGGGGAGAAACCTGAGTGCCAATTGTATTCTAAATAACAGTGGATATATGCCAGCGGCCCCTAGCATAGCACCAATTACAACTGATAGAAGGGCCAGTCCTGAATGATGGCTCGCTAAAGGCTATATCACAACTGAAGAATGTGACACACAAATTGAAAAATGGGTGAACAAATAATTGTAGATATAATTCAAGAATGTCTCTGCGAATCTCCTTAGGACGGAGGAGGAAGCTGTCAAAGCAGTTACCCTCTGCGGGTGGATAAGGGAAATGGCGAGGTTAATGCAAATAAGAAACCAGTTATGGTAGTAAATAGGGGTAAGAAAGCTGTGGCTTCTCAAGTGGCACTGACCCAGGCTGATATACCAATAAATGAGCTGGAATGATCAGTTGTACAGGTTGAGCACAGTCCCCATTATCACCTTGTGAAGGCTAATGCAGCGATATATCCCATATTTGCAACATCGGGTTTGTTGCTGAAAGATAATGAGACTCAAATAGACCTATAATGCCCATAATGAAGCAACCTTCTTCTAAGACCCCAGAGACACTGTATTCTATTGGTAGTGAATTGGCTCCTAGGGAATGCCCTGCAGTACTGTTGAACAGTAAAGAGTCTCAGACTATAGGATCAGGCTTTCTATTAGAAGCACAGTATATGCAGGAATCAGCCAAAAATTACTCTGCTCCATCTACTTCTCCTGCTCGTTTATCTGCTGGTGGTCCGTTTGTGTCTTCTGCCAACATGATGTTGCACAAGTATAAAGAAGCGCCAGGAAAGTTGTGCATTGGACCATCAGAGGTGGATTTCATTCCAAATAGACTGATATTGAAACTCATTGTTCGGACGGACATGGCTGGAGTCTTAAATAGATCAAATGTGCCTAAACTGTTGCATGAGATTGTGTGCCTCAGATTGTTAACATCCAGAGACAGTGATTTGGTTTACTTTTTCAAAGATCTGCGAACTGATATAGTAGAACTTTACATATCATCTACAATAGTAGTACAAATTAAATTATCATTGGTTGAGGTGATTTGGGAAATGTCCCACAGTATTTGGTCTTTTTGCACTGGTAATGCGAAAGTGAGTGCACAACAATATCCCCTTACACATGATTGCTGTGATTTGCAAGGAGATCTAAAAATTACCTGCCACAGAAATGTATCATTACCCCGATGGTCCAGCTGGAAGAACGGTTAGAAAAAATTACAACACATGATACTGAAAATTGGCTTTGGGTCCCTAGAAGTGTATCGAGGGATTCTAGGAGATTTGGTGAAAGAGGAACTAGTCATTAACAGTCAGTTATGTATAGGGACATGTGCAATATTAAGTTAGAACTCAAGGGTTTATAATGGTTTGGTGAGTAAAACTGAAATGCAGGATCGTGTGGGGAACAACATATCATATTTCATCAAGAAACTTGATTAAATGACCAGCTATTAATTGATGGCTATACTGTTATTCAACAAATGGCGATAAAGGCCTGTTTGGGCTGGCCCTCGGGTGGCTTGTTAATTGCAGTTAACAATATTATTTTGGAGGCGGTGGAGATCTTATCAAATGAAATGTATGTTATTTTAGCTTTTAGAATACAAATAAAGGGGGTGCCTGCTGAGGATAGTTTGCTACTGATCAAAATCTATTGGAATCCTTTGAGTTCCTAGAAGAGTATATCCTGGGGTTGGAGACATTTCTAGAAGATCATATGTCTGAAACCAAAGGTGGGAACCCGATCATGGCTGGGGATTTTAATTTGAATTGTTTAGAGAAAGAAGGGAATGGGAAAAAGTGAAATGCAAGACATAAGCAGAATAGGCGGCAGAGAGAGCTTTTTGAAATGTGGGATTTGAGGATTGTGAACAGAAGTATTAAGGGAGACACAGGGGGAAGCGCTGCATGGAACAAAGGTAATTCTGCATCAACTATAGACTTGATAGTGCTTTCTGGTGATCTATGGGAGCTTTGTAAGACATTTACGATTGTAGAATCCTCCGTGAGCGACCCTAGCTTATTACATTTCGAATGAAATCTCTCTATGGAAGGGGAGAGAATGTCTAAGTTAAAAAACGTGAGTCTCCCAGCATGGCCATAAAATGGCAAAGAGATTTACCAATGTTACGAAGTTAAATGAACAAATAAGGAATTTTTGTTCTAATTCTGATATGTTTGAAAAGATGGAGGTTATTAATCATGAACATTTTATGTGCATTCTTTGGTCGGATGATACTGCCTGGCGTAGGGTGAAAATTATAAAAAAGGATCAAAGATATTGATTTGACCCTGTAGTACAGGAAAAGAAAATGCAATTAAGGTGTGATCTGAGGTTGCTTCATAAAAATTATGGATCCAGCGGAGAATATAAGGAAAAGGTGAAGCGGTTAAGGCAGAAGTCTAAATATTGGCATAGGACCTCCCGCTTTATTCACGGTTCCATGTCATTCCATCAGCCGTTTTTATTTTGCAGCATTTTCTTCCACATATTTTCTGCCGCAAAAACTCGTCAATTTTTTTTGGGGGGGTTCACACCCCAAACACCCCTTACTACCTATTTAGAACCTAGCCCTGAACCACCCAGAAACCTTATATCCCTCTACCAACCCCCCATATTGTTTGATGTTTTTTTTTCAGTAACAAATCTGCTGCAAAAAATGCAGTGAAAAAAAACAGCGATGAAAGGACGCCGTACATTATTCCCCTACAAAAGGAAGGAGAAAATATGCTGCAGGTTCTGACAGCAAAGAATTCTCAAAAATGTTGGAGTATAATTAATCAATTGGCGGTAACCCAAAATCTTCCCCAAAGTTTGAGTGTAACAGAGCACTCTTGGAAACAGCATTTCCAAATGTTATGTAGGTTACCCAAGCATAGAATTGATATAACCATCTATACAACACCGGGGCAATTGAATTTTGCTGATGAAAACATTGATCAGCAAGTTAGAAAATCCTCAAATTCTAGGGCACCGGGCCATAATGGATTAACTAACCACATTTATTAATCAGATGTTGCACTCAAACATTTTGTATGTAGTGTTCTTAGATATACTTGTCATGTGTAAAACCCCCAGGGCATGGAAATCCTCTATTATCATAACCATTTACAAGAAGGGGGATCGGTTGAATCCTTCAAACTATGGACCGATCGCACTTTTAGACGCTGACAGTAACATTTGCCCCGCAGTGGTGTTAAAAGATCTTAATGAATGGGTATGTCCATCTGCCAGATTGCCAAAATACCAGATGAGATTTAGTAAGGGTACAGGGACCACTGTGAATGGCTGCATAATAAGCTGTTTACAGGAAATGCCCTGGAAGAAAGAAGGAATGCCCATTTATGTGGCCATGACAGATTTTTCACAAGCCTTCGATACTCTCAATCGAGAGTTGCTTTGGGCAAAATTAAGAAAATGAGGAATACCGACAACTCTTCTGGCAATTTTAAGGTACTTACATGATGGCAGTAGGGTCTAGGGTAGGTTGAACAGGGAGAGTAGCCTTATGAAGGATCTCCACTCTTAAAAGGGCCTTTGCTAAGACTGTGTGCTTGCGTCCTGCTTGTCTAACCTTTACCTTTCTGACTTAAGTATACCATTTTGACATCAGCTTTGGCTAGGTTAACAACTGGGACATTACCAGTTACATGGCTAGCATACCCGGACGATGGGGTCCTTGTTGACCACACGCCACATGGTTTACAGTGCTTGATAAAAGCTACTGTAAACATATGCATCTTCAAATTACCTGGTAATAAAGGAAGCAAAAACTAATATGATATGATTCACACAAATAAAGAACAGACCCATATCTGTTTGCCTGGAAAATAGGTACTACGGTTTTGACTCAATTAACCCAGTTGACATATTTGGGATTTGACTTGCTTGCGTCCCCCAACAATCAGATGACATTGAAGAGAATAAAAAAAAAATGGCTGAAAATGTTTAGATTCAAATGAAGAACATTCTTTAAAAATATTGCTGATTTTCGATTACAGCAGTTGTTGATTTTTATAAGCTGAAAGTGGTACCCATAATTCTATATGGCCTGGAAATGTTGTATATAGCGAGAGAGTAAGATTGGGACGTTATTTAGGGATGGATTTGGAAAAGGGCATTGAACCTCCTTGCAGGTCTACCAATAGTGGCCCTAAGATTTGAATTGGGCCTGGTGTTGCTGAGAGGGCGATTTAGGTGGAAAGTTCTCTCCCTATATAGAAAAACATTGGGGTTTTTGAAGGAGAGATCCTAGATAGTATCCAATAGGATAATGAAATACTCCTTGTAAATCCAATCTCATCAAAAAAGATTCTATTTAAGCAGATCGGATCACCTCTAGTCATTGAATACACAGCCACTCCCTGAATAAAAGTTTCTCTTTAGGAGATAAACCGTTAGGTGTAATCCCATTGTATTTGTACAAGTTCCCCAATGCATATTGGAGACAATCCCTTTTGCGATTTAGACTTAATCTAACCCGTGAGGTGTTTGCAATACATGCTTATCAAAATGAGGAAGCTAGCTCATGTAACCTTTGTAATTCTGAAACAATTGATAAAACTCTATAATGCACTGGGAAACTTAAAAACACTCTTGCTGGGTAGATGTATGCATTATACATGTTGGTTGTATACATATGAGTTTTGGGAAAGACTTGATAGTGATTATGAATTTTTGTTGCCTACAGCAGTTTTGAAATTTTTAAAGCGCATTGAGATATTAAAAATGTGTTGGTAGATTGGAGATTTGTGGTCATTTTCTATATAATTAATTATTTTAGAGAATCCTCAGTAATTTGTGATAGGAAAAGGCTCTGTGAAACAGGCACAAGATGTTCAGTATTTAATTTAATACTAAGGGGAATTATTGCAATTGTTTTAACAGTGTTTTGAATAATGTACTTTTTCTTTTTCCTTTTTATTTTATTTTTTCCTTTTGAAAAGTGTATTGTATATGTATGTTTTATGCTTTTATGGGATACGTCTCTATATACCTCTTTTATGATATTGTTTAACTTGTACATTTATGGTGATATGTAACGTTTACTTGTTTAACTATAGCATATTAAATAGATAAAATACATAAAGAAGAGGTCAATGAGCCAAAGTAAAGCAAACCTCAATTGGCCAAGAGAAAATATATATATTCTAAGTTTAAAGAAGTCAGCCAAGTGAAGCTAAACAAGAGGTCAATTATTATTATTATTATTACTATTGTTTAGTTTTTATACTGCGCCACATAAAACAACCAAAGGCAGGGGTTCAGCAGTCAGCAGGTGGCAAGCAGGACGTGGGAGTACAGTTTCAGTTGGCTAAATTGAACATGCAGGTTTTAATAGCTCTCTTGAATTGTGCCAGTGATGGGGATGTCCTTACGAAAAGAGGAAGGGCATTCCACTCCTGTGGTGCATGTACCTCAAAACTGACTCTGCCAAATTTTGCCAGTTTAAAACGTGGTTGTTTTAATGTGTGATTGTCATTGGAACATAATGTATGCATTTGCTGCTTCAAAATCAAGCAATCAATCAGGTTAGAGGAGCAACAATGTTCCAACATTTGCATGTTATGGGCAATATCTTGTGAGTGATCATTTGTTTGATGGGCAGCCAATGCAGGGTCTTGCGGATGGGGTAAAATGGTCTTGTTTAGATTGCCCTGATAGCTCTGTTTTGTGTGGTCTATAAGAGTTGTAGATCTGCTTGTGAAGTACTGGTGAGCAGACTATTACAATAGTAAAGCTGGAAATTCACTAGAGCGGTAGCAAGTAGAGATCTGTTATTAAGTGACAAATATGGCCTAATTTGATGTAGTAGTTTAGTCACTTATCTACAAGAGGACTCTATGTGTGCAACCTGCTGTTTCATGGAGAGTTCTGAATCCAGAAATACCCACAATGTTTTTACACATTCAGCAACCAGGATTTGGTTGCCAAAATATTAAAATGTTTATCCAATGGGTCTAATTTGTTTAGGCGATGGCCAGGGGCAATGATGAGAAACTCAGCTTTTTCGTTGCTGAGGGCCAGGGAGTTTAACGCCATCCAGGATTCAATTGCAGTATACACCTTGTTCAGGGCCTTGGTATCTTCTGGACGGGTACCAGACAACTCTAGGAGCACCTGAGTATCATCAGCATAGTTTGTATATTGGACACCCAGGCTGTCCAGGAGGTACAGTAAGGCCTGATATAGACGTTAAATAAGGTGGGTGATAGGCATGATCCCTGTGGCACTCCGCATGTAGTGGTAATAGGGGAGGCCTGGGCATTCTCAACAGCCACTCCTGATGTCCTTGGACATAACAATGATATGATCAATTGGGTGGTCCTCTCAGAGCAATTGGTAATGCCTTTCAGTATCTCTTCCAAAATGTTATAATCAATGAGATTAAATACTGCTGTGAGGTCTAATAACAGCAGGAGTGCTGGATGACCATTATCGACAATGCCAATGATATTGGATTTAAGGTCCAAAAATGCAGTCTCCATCCCATGCCGGGTTCTAAATCCTGATTGGCCAGTGCGTAAGATTTTATTATTTTCTATGAAGCTCTAAAGCTGGAAATACGCCACTCTAGCTATGATTTTGAGGAGATACGGGATGTTAGTTGTGGTTCAATAATTAATGGAGTAATTCATGTTTCCTTCAGGGATGCTAGAACTATACATCCCTGAAGGACATGTTCATGTAAGAATGCCTTGAGGATAGTCGAAGTGCGGATATCCTTAAGTATGAAGTGGGTTTAAATTCTGATACTATGGTGAAAATGTCAGCTTCCGTGCATGTTTGGAAGTTGAGTTTAGGTAATATTGAATTGGTATTAGTTGAAATTGGGGTGTATAATGCCTCCGTTTTTGCATGGGTATTTTTTAAGCTGGATTGTCGATTGGCAATTACCTGTTGATGACCTGTGGTTTTGTTGACAAATTCATTTTGCACCTCCTGGCACCAAGCCACATCTCTTTGTGATGGGAGAATGAAGAGGTTTTAATCTCGGATACCTTCTTGAAGCTAGCTCCACGCTCAATAAATACTGTAACAATACCATAATAATAATTTAAGGATTTTGAAAGCTCACTCAAACTGGATCTACCATTGTTAATTCTTGATTTGTAATTCTTGGTTTTGGCTTCTTTGATGGTGTGCTGTGATGCCAAAGTAAAGTCAACCTAAATTGGCGAAGAGAAAATGGCTATTCTGACATAACAAACAGAGAGGGAACTCTGAAAACAGGGAATACTACAATTCAGCCTTGAAGAGTTTCAGATACTGATGCAAAGCGACCAAAGAGACTATTTTTGCAATTCCTGCTAATGAAGAATTCGATAGACTGGTACTCAAAGTACCCTATGGAGAAGGGAGTCATTTGCCACCTATACGTTAGTTTGTATAGTGGTAGGGTCAGTTAGAGTAGTTTTGGACAGTGAACATTTTCCTTTTGGACATTTAACTGATGGATGAGCACCCCAGTTAGTAAATAGGCAGGGACCTCCCAACATCATCTGGAAGTTAGGCCTTCTATTTCTATTTTAATAAATAAGTGTTTTTCTGGCTCACCACAAATGGTGTCAGTAGTGGAATTAAGACCAGCTGATAGAAGTTGGGGACCCATAGAATTCACAGGACTAAGTTCCATGGCCTGAACCCCCACAGTGGTCAAAGCCAAATCCATGATCTGCAGAGCACTGAAGAAATTGAAATTCCACCAGGGGAAAGATGGTTAATCACCACAGGTCTGAACCTAACTCCTCCCAAAGGATGTTGGACTGACTTCTAAATCTGGGCTGGCCTGGAGGCATGGGTTAGATGTAATGGCAAAAGTCATAGACCCTGAGTTTTGGGGATATGTAAAAGTGCTTTTACATAATCACGGGAAGCATCCTTGTACAGTTAGAGAAGGGACAAAGATTGCTCAAGGCATTCTAGAGAAGGCCTTGCTCCTAGTACCCCTAGAAGTGTTAGAACATGAGGAGACAGAGGGAGGCTCCAAGGGATTTGGGGAAGCTGACTTTCCGGTCATAGAAGGAAAACCCAAAGAATCAGAAGAGCTTGTTCCCTTACCTAATTTAGCTTTCGACCAGATAAATGAACCCATCCTCAGCAAAGCCTTCAACAAGGTAATCTCTGAAGAAGAGGGTTGTAGCCAGGCTAGCCCCTTCTTCTCCTTAAAGAAAGGCTTATTAATTATACAGAGGCGATATAACACCTGAGGGAGTCCGGCAAACCCAACTGGTAGTACCCTGGGGTCATAGACGCATGGTGTTGGAACTAGCACACTCCCTTCCAACCGCAGTCCACCAGGGAATAGGGGAAATTCAGAATCAAATAATACCTAGGTTATATTGGTCGGGTGTCTTTGCTGACATCAACATTTTTATAACAACCTGTGAGATCTGTCAGAAGACTGCCAACACTCCTGTGCTTCCTGAACCGTTACAACCTTTACCAATAATTGAAGTCCCATTTTCCAGGATTGCTATGGATATAGTGGGATCCCTGGAAACCTCAAAGCTGGGGAACCGCTTCATCCTAGTAATCATTGGCTATGAAATGCGCTATCCACAAGCTTTCCCTCAACACAACAAAATGACGCAACAGATTTTAAAACAGTTGTTGCCATTTGTCTCCAGAGTAGGATTCCCAAAAGAGATAATTAGAGATCAAGGTACAACCTTTATGTTGCATCTCACGCAAGAGGTGAAAAAATGAATACATATCAAGACACAACAAACATCATTATATCATCCCAAGACTGATAGTCTTGTAGAATGTTCCAACCAAACCTTGAAACGAATGTTAAGAAAATTGGTAGAAACAGACTGGAAAAATTGGGACATAATGATACCATGCGCCCTTTTTGCAGTCAGGAAATCCCGAAGGCTTCTCTGGGATATTCCCCCTTTGAACCTATATAGGGAAGCATGCAATGTCCTAGACATACTGAAGGAAACATGGGATGAGAGAGAGGAGGCCCTGTTACCAATTTCTCAGACAGCACAAAGATTACAATCACATATGCAAGCGGTCTGAGAAATTGCAAAGAAATATCTTGGGCAAGCCCAGGAAAAACAGGTTGGGCCTCATTACAAGTTTGGAGGTAGCCATGCCTATAACACAGGCAGGCTACCTCCAAATTTGTGAACAAATCTGGCACCCGCAAATGGGCCATTACTGGGTCATGCCAAGTTTGGCGGACCCGGTAATTGTCCATTTGCGGGTGCCGGTAATAAGGGACTCCCTATCCCCATTCGGCCCCATAGAGCTGAATGGGAATGGGGTGCTTGGATGCACCAGCACTGTTCATATCAGTGCTGGTGCATCCATGAGTTGTGCTCTGGCGGGCAGAGTGAGACCTGCAAATACATCTCGTAGTATGACGGTACGTTAGCAACAGTGCCGGTAGCACTACCAACGCCGTTGTTGCCTTGCTGCCATACTTATAATGAGGCCCGTTGTCTGTAACATCAGCATTGGTCCTGTTACCCACTTATAAAATGACCTCATGATGGTATGCCCCTATAAGGTTCTAGAACAGAAGGGTCTATTAAACTATCTTATAGCACAACCTGACCAATGTTGAGAAAATGCAGGTCTATTTTTTTGTAATAGTTTGTATTTGTTTATGTGTAACTCGTGTACAGGGCCAAAGTGCAGGTTTTCACATTAGGACCACTATATATCTTAAGCCAACAGCTCCCTCTAGCGGTGACAGCAGGCAAATCTATGTGAATTGGCATTGTCTCTATATATCCCGAGGCAACAGCTCCCTCTAGCAGTGATAACAGGCAAAGCTACTGCATCGGAAAAACATACAAGGACAAACATACATCTGGCCTTTTATTATATTGTTAGATGTGCTAAAAACCTAAAAGGCATCAAATCAAAGAAGCAGAAATAAGAGAGTCCATAAGAAAATACATCATTCCATTGTGAGAACAGAGTCAAACAAAGAGAACATTATGATTAAAAGAGCAAGGTCTTGAGTCTATTTTTAAAAGTTGGAAGATCAGATCAGGAATAAGCATAAGTTCAGAACGGAGCTGGTTTCATAAGGCAGGTGCTCTGACATCAAAGGAATGACCACCACAGCTTACCAACTTTAACAATGGTATCTGTAGCTGTGCTTTATCAGATGATCACAATGACCTGCCTGGTTTGTAAAAAGTAATGTGATCCATATACACATTTATGGACAATGGTAAGCACTTTGTTTTATTCTGGCTGCAACCGGTAGCCAGTGTAATGTTTTCAGCATAGGTGAGATATGCTGGTGACATGAAACCCTGGCAGCAGTATTCTGAACCACTTTCAGCCATTTAAGATCTGTCTTGTTAATTCCAGTAAGCAATGCATTACCATAGGTGGTGGTCCGATCCTGGCTGATTCCAGAAGGCATATAAGGCCAGGGGTAGGTAATACATTCATCCCTTTTTTAAAGTCAATTTAATCTTGGTAATCCTTTCTTTGAGGGGGCTGTTGAGTCTCTAACATATCCTGTTCATTTGTGGGTGATAGGCAGAAGAGAACTTGTGCTTTATACTTAATAAAATCCATATTTGTTCGAATAGCTCATTGACAAAATGTGGTCCATTATCAGATCTTAGCACTTCACACGCACCCCACCTCGAAAATACTTCACGTACTAAAAACGTTGCTGCGCAAGTGGCTTCAGGGTGTGTACACTGACCTGCTTCGATCTAAATAGAGAAGGGACACACCACCGCTAATAGATACCTATATCCATTACATATCTTCAGCATATCGACTTAGTTGATATGTACATGTTGAAATGGACCATTCGGTCGAGGTATTACACCTCTAATCGTTCTCAATGCACGGCCAGCAGTAAACATTGACACACAATGCAATTCACCATAAATAGTGCAACGTATTCCAGTACATTATGAATGAACCAGTCTTCTGCAATATTGGCAGCAAGACTTTCTCTAGTTACATGTGCGGTGTAATGCAGCTGTTCAAGCGCAACTTTCAATAAAGTTACTGGCATCACTGGCTTTCCAGTGCTGTCCTGTCGCCATAATTATTCAGTGGAGGATAAAGAACATCCCCTTCGTTTCCAGAGTTCTTGCTCTTCCTGTGGTGGCTTCCCTGAATTTCTATTAATTGGGTTATCGACAGTTTATTAAACCCTTCCTGTACTAAAATGGTTGTAGCTAAATTTACTTTAATATCTTCAGTATCAAAACTCGAAATTTCTGGTGAATATGCAACCCTTTTGGCTTCTACGTCTGTGGCTTCATTCCTGCAAGAGATAAAGTCTGTTTGTTTAGTATACGTTGCGCATTTTACAACCGCTATGGCTACTGGGAGTTGTAGTGCCTTAATGAGTCTCTCCAATAAGGACGCATGCTGCATTGGAGGGCTGTCTGCACGGAGGTAGCCCCTCCTTTTCCAACATGCCATCCCTGCATGTAAGGTTGACATCACATTGGCGGAGTCACTGTGCGCCGTCACATCCTGTCCTTCATGTTTTTCAAGTGCACAATAAGCACTATTCTTTCTGCTGCTTGCACTGAAAAGTGAGATGGTAGCCTTGCACTTGCTACTACCTCGAATTCCCCATTTAATCTGTTCCTTACTACTGCAGCTCCTGAATGCTTTCTCCACTAGTCAAATCAATTTTAGAAGAACCTTCAATAAAAATAATTCCCCCACCAAGCATTCTCTTTCACACGGGGTATATCATCATAATATTCAACATAATTAGCACAGTCATGCACATAATCACCTTCTTCTACGGGTTCAGCTATGAATGTGGCTGGGTTCACTATTTTACATCTTAAAATCTTAATTGTTGGATTAGAAATCATTACCTCATAAGCCGAAACTCTTTTGGGATGTCAATGTGCCCATGGGTTTCTCTAGAATAGCAAATAGAGCATGCTCTACATAAAGGCTCATAGAGCAGCCCATGACAATACTTGTGGACTTCTCAATTTCAAACGCGGAAGCTGCCAAAGATTGTATGCAAGGAAAGTGTACTCTCATAACTGGGTCTAAAATTCCACTGTAATATGCCAAAGGTTTATACCCTTATGTGGTTCTTTGTGTAAGCACTGCTGTCATTCTCACCCATTTTGTGTGAAAATAAATAAAATTCCTCACCATAATTGGGAATCCCTAAACATGGGGCTGTACAAATTGCTTTTTTCAAATCCTCAAATCCTTCCTCCATTTCTTTGGTGCATTCTAGTTTTGTTTTACCAACTTGTGCTTTCTTTAATGCTTGCAGAAGTGGCCTTGTGTACGTGCTGTAATCAAATACAAAGGCTCTAACGTAATTGCACAAACCCAGGAACTGTTGCATCTGTCTCACTGTATTCGGTTTTGATGTTTTCATGATTGCCTCAGCTCTCTCAGGTGTCACTTTCTTTCCTTCATGCAAAATTAACTGACCTATGTCTAACACTTGTTCTTGACAGTGCTGTAACTTCTCCTTGTCCACCTTATATCCTTTACTTGCTAAAACAGTAATTAATCAGATAGAGTCCTGTCTACACTCATCCTCTGTTTTACTGAAAATCAATAGGTCATCTACGTACTAGATCACCACACATTCAAGATTGATATTGCCTAGATCCATCTGTAGGACTCTGTTAAAGATTGATGGGGACTCACAGTACACTTGAGGCAAACAAGTATGTTTTAGTCTCTTTTGGCGAAACATCAATGAAGTCAAGTTTTGGGAGTCATTATGCAACGGGAGCACGAAAAATTCATTTTTCAGGTCGATCACTGTGAAGTATTGAGCTTCTACTGGGATACTATACAATATTGTCACTGGATTGGGAACTAAAGGAAACTCAGCATCTACAATCTGGTTAAGAGGCCTCAAATCCAGGATAAATCTCCACAATCCTCCTTTAGATGTTTTAATCGGATACACTGCGGTATTACACAATGTCTCCTGATGGCACCAGAATCCCCTGATTCATCAGTGCTGAAATAGTATGAAATATACCTTCATCAGCTTCTCGAGACTTCGGATTCCGTTTTGCTCTGGGTAAAATTGCTCCTGGCTTAAGCTTTATTTTAACTTCTCCTATCGCCTTCAATAAACTTGCATCATAGGGGCCTGTGGTCCATAGGGTACTCAGCACCAAGTTCCTCCTGAAAAAATGCTGGTCTCTGCCGCTTTATCGCCATTCTTTGTGGGACTTCCCTTTTCTCTATCCTTATCCAGTATGTAATGCTCATGAAGAACACTACTTTGTCATTGCTTCGGTCTTCCCTGAACATATCATCATCAGTTATGTCAGTCAGTCTGTGCCCCTCCTCAAGAGCTATCACTGTTCTCATGGTCTACCCTCATTGTCTATCCCTTGGAGCATTGCCATTTCTTTTTGTACTATAGCTGATTCCAAATATATAGGAGTAGTCTGTCCACCCTCCTCATCTATAGGTATTTGTGGTCTAAATAAAAACTCCTCAGGTATTCTCACAATCTTTCATACCAGGTGGCCAGGTCAATAAAATGCTTATCCCATATAGAAAAATCTCTGGATCTACTGGAACACCTCACAGAGCCACTGTAAAAGCCAGTATGAACTCGCCCATGTTAACATAGTGTATTCCTGGTGTGGAACACAATAATCTCTTCCTAAAATGTTAACCAGTGTTTGTTGTGAATATAACAGAGGAACTGACATGTCACATTGTCCAATGGAGACTGGTAATTTATCAGTAAAAAGGAACTTGACTCGTAGCTCCAGTGAACCATGAGCATTCATGGCAATTCCTGACATTGGATATTTTCCCTCTTGTATACACGAGTGCATTGCTCCAGTGTCTACAAGAAAAGAAAAGGATTTGCCTCCTGCAGTCACGTTGACCCTTGGTTCCTCTTGGGGTCTGCTGTCACAGATAGTACTGAACACATCAAGTCACCTTGTGAGCTGTTCTATTGTGGGAACAAGCTCAACCCCCTCCATGTGAAAGGATTTCCTCCCACCACAGTGACACCTCCTATTTTAGGTGTTAACACTTTGTTAATGACTCCAATCAAGCATTCCCACTAATTCAGTGCCTTGTCTGGGATTGCTCAAGGGAAGCCCTTATTTATATATTTTTATGACAAGTTATAATCTGGATGATGAACCCTTGTATATCGCCCCTCTCTTAGAATCCCCCTGACCCCACTGAGCCAAGAAGTAGGTTTGTTTTGCAAATTAAAAAGGTTTATTTGAAAAATTAAACAATAGATATATATCACACTTTTATAATAAATTAATATTTGATATCACACTTAGACATATGACAGTGATCAACAATGGATGATGTTATACTAGCACACTGATTTAATTACTTAGGAGTAGTATAGAGGATAAGGTAGCTGAGAATGCTTTATATGGTACAAGGAAATGCAAGGTGGAAAAGAAGCAACACAGGAATAAACTTGATATGATTTCAGCAAAACATAATATAATCACTTTTCCCCTTTTGGCAATTCACCCCCCCCTCTATGCAATGTAAGGAGGTGGAAGTAACACAAACAGTCTTCAGGAATACAATCACAGTACAATACAAATTCAGTTCCCCCCTAGCAAGCTTAGAGAAACAGGGATGATTTTAAACACAGGGAAAGTACTTTATAGGTGGTATGCAAAGAAGGGAAAAATATAATAAAATGATTTTAATTCCCTATAAGAGATTCAGGGTGGGTGATAGTTACTTCAAATTAGTTCAGGATCACTTTAGCAATGCTCTATGAATGATTGTCAGGTTTCAAACGAATTTCAGCAAAGGAAAGCAAGAAGCTGCTATTTTGACACGTGAAGAAATTTGAGCCAAATCGCGGCACTTTTTCCGAGTGCGTCGAGCGCGATTACGCAAAAAGTATAATGAATAGAAAGTTCTGGGTTCGTTGGAAAGCCTACAATCTTAGTTTTAAAATGAAAGTTAAATCTCGCTTCTATCACAAACGGTTCAAGAGATACGGACGATTTTGTGAAGGTAGATTCTCAAAATAAAAGTAAAGCTCAGAATGACAGATGACAGTTTTGCAGCTTTGAATCAACAGGAGGGACACCATTTCTATGATGCAGTTCTCAATAAGTTAAAATAGTTTGAATTAGGTTATTTTAAACTAAGAGTTTTGCACAGTTCTGGCTGAGTACTCACACTAAAATTTTGGACAGGAATGCAAATTTGTCACGGATCGGGTCAGGATTGGCTGCGGTTCTCTCTGGTACTGGTTCTGCGCACAGCGATCTGGGTCAGCTCTGAGCACTACACAGCGATCTGGTCTGGGTCTGGTCTCTCTGGATACAGCACTGCTTTCTGGGTCTGCTACTGGTTCTGGCAAATGTTCTTGGCAAAGAATTCAAACAGCTCTCCTGGCTGTTGAATAGTTTGCAAATGATTTTGAGGCCTGCTGAAAAAGGATTTGGATTCAGGCCCCTCTGCTACAAGTTCTGGAGTCTGGGTTCAAAGTTCTGGTCTCTGGAGATTGATGGATTTGAAGTCTGGAGTCTCTGTCAGCGTGCTGCGCAGGAATTCAGTTGAAGGTTGGAAAATGAATCTCCCTGCCTGGGTTCCAGTGGCTCTTTTTATGTCTTTTGAAAATGGGTGTGGATGCTAACTTTCTTTGCCCAACCCACTCATGATTTGATAGGTCAAGGATTTCTCTTTGACCTGACTTGAGAAGGGAACAGTGAGTCAGAGTGATGAGGTAGGTTTATGGTCAGAGGATCCTCCCCTTGTCAAATTGCACACAAATCTATTTCTGATCCAAATACCCATTTATCTATGTACCATTTGTCTAATATTATATGTCCAGTTAACATATTTTCTGTAGCACCAAACCATCCGATCCCTGTCTTTGTAATATGTCGTGTCCACTTTTGACAGAATCCTGCCCTTTTCATCCAGATAACGACCTTTAAACTGTTCCAGATTTTACACAAATGTGCACAAGGGATATGGGTTTCAGATGATAAAGTGTCAGATTTTTAACATGCATACATTTTGAGTAACAACCTTATTTTCAGCTACTACTCCCCAGAACATACCACAGAGTCCTGACACCTCTTAAAATGTGCACAGAAAAATCACAAGAATGATGATATTATTTATATAATTTTTACAAGTCCGCACTATGGATTATCCATCTTTTTAAAATTATGCTCTGGCCCCAAAGGGGTGTGGTTTTCCAAAGCACATGGTGGAATTTCTGGTTTGTCCACTTCCCCCAAGCTCAGCTTGCTCACAGAGGCACTTCTCCTCCCACTTCTCCCAAGAGGAAGCTATTTTACAACCCCCCCCAATATAACATTTGCCTGAGCCCAAGACAGTGCTTTATTCAGTTTCCTGCAGTCCCCAGGTGCCACTCCCCTAATTCAATCAGATAGGTGTCATCTCCTTTTGGCAGGGGCAGCCGAATGCAACCAGGCCTGGGAACGCAGCTGCTGATCAAGTTTCAACTCCTGTCGGGGGTAGTTGTCAGGCAGAATTCAATCTCTTTAAGCCAGGCTTCAGCTAAATGTCACTTTGGTTCCCAGTTTTCTACATTCAAACCAAACTTGCAATTTTTACCCATGCAGCTAGAACACTTATTCTAAGTTCAAAACTATGACATTTAAACAATTGCAACCTATGTGACACTCAAAAGTAGGTCTACATACACCATACACATACACTACATACACCAAACGTCTCACCATACCACACATCAATAGATCCAAGGCAGGAGGTATAGGCTTCCCCTACTTGGCACCAAAGCTTTGGAACGCACTGCCCACCAACCTCAGAGCAGAAACATCCCTCCTCTCCTTCCGGAAACAACTTAAAACTGCTCTCTTCAACTAACTTGTGCACCTGACCACTCTCGTGTTCTCTATGTACACGTACTGAAGCATAACCACTGCCCAATGTAACCAAGGGTACAACTGTCTGTAACTAAGTTTAAGAAACACTGTAACCAGCGCCACAATGCCTTCGGTCTGATGTGCGCTTAACAAATGCGAATAAATACATAAATAAATAAATAAATAAATAGGTCACTCATTTATTCTAAACATTTCGATTTTAGTGGCTTTAAACCCAAATTCACTTAAGCTGCTGACATCCCCAGCTATTTTCAATACATACATTAGACAATTACTTCCTTCAAGTCATTTCAGAATATAGTTTTACATTGTATCCACCTCTTAGTAAGTCTTTCTTTGGCCTGGTTTGGTTAATTTGTTCAGTTTTACACAAGTGTCTGGTGGTTTTAAAACGCCGGCTTTCTGGTAGTGGTGAGCACCAGTATTGCACCCATTTTTTACATTAATAACCACAGATTTTGAACAGCACCATATTCCTTAGCACTGATTTCGCTCATGGCGCTTCTGGCTCCTTACGCTCACACTGGTGGCTGGCAGGTCAGGCGACCATTTTGTTGTGCGCAAAGACTGCGCGGTTCTCCAGGATTCTGGCGCAAATGTGGGCTTTTCCGCCCTCTTGGATTTCCTTACCCCACAGCACCAAGTGTTGCAGCATAATAGTCCAAACGTTGGTCAGGACACCCAACAAGCCCCCCCGCCCAACTGCGCTTTGATTTCGAGTCGAGGGGGAGTCAGGTGCAAAGGATGTTTTGATCCACGTTCCGGTATGTCCTCATCATCTTCTTCCAATTCCACAGATGGCACAGTTCAGCATCTTTTCCTCCATCCGGTTGGATCGATCGGTTCTCCTCACCTGTCTTGATGGGAATATTGGGCGGTACCCCGGCCCCTTGGATCTTTGCTCCCGGTCCCCGGGTCGTTCTCCTTGGTCAGTCTCCATGGTTTCATCTCTCCTAGGATGATAAAGCAAAGCGGCAATACACATTCCTAGACATTTTTCCACCACTATTAATGGTGTGGCGAACATATACATTTTATACATCCGGATACATTTTGAAGTATGTATGGTCATCTTTTTTTCAATGATTTGCAGCTGGCTTAGACCATCCAAGATATTCTGATACCTTACTGATCACTGACCTATAAAATGGGTCTGAAAAGCCAACCATCTCTGGATTTCCAAAATCTGTCTCAGGTGAAGTCTCCCAACTGCTATTCTCAGAGTTTCAACAAGATTCCTCATCTTTGATTCTTGTGAAATATGATATGATATGATAGTTTATTTATATAGCGCCTATTCACAATGTGTTTCAAAGCGCTTCAAGGCAAGGGAGGGAACAAGGGAAAAAACAATGACATTCTTACAGGCCATGAACAGTAAGGATGTGACATTAACTATCATACTCGGTTTGACGACATTTCAGATAGTGCAAGAGCTAAAAAATAGATAACGAAGGGAGAGGGAGAGTGGGAAGGAAATGGAAACAGACAGGCGACTACCGTACTAGGCCTGACGACATTTCTGGTAGAGCCGGAAAAAAAACAAGAGGTGAGGGAGAGGGGTGCAGAAAGGTAGGGGAATAACAAACAAGCGACTATCATATTAGGCCTGACGACATTTCAGATAGTGCTGGAGGGGTCTTGGGGAGGAAAGAACCAGTAAGGGGAGGGAGGAGGAGACAGACGAGGTTGCTATCATACTAGGTCCAGGGACAATTCTGATAGAGTAAGTGCATAGAAGAAAGTAAGGGGAGGAGATAGGAAAAGGGAGAAGGGAAAGGAGGAGAGAACAGAGAGTTAGCAGTCAAAAGAGTGGAGAAGCAAGAGGGGAGAGTGAATACAATTCCAGAGGTCAGTAGTAACACATAATGTTGCAAGCCAGGATACAAGATGAAGATGGGAACAGCATGATTCAGGGCCACCATGAGTACAAGATGCAAAAGAAGTTCAGCATGAGAGTTGAGAAAGGGTGACGCACCATGAATGAAGTCCAGCATTGTCCACAAGATGGTGATAGTGAAACAAGAATGTATCAGGACAGACTCCTGCAGAAGTAGGCTTGAGTGGGGCGAGGGGGGAGCAGGGTAGAAGAATCAAGCAAAACAGGCAACACCTGTGTGCGAGAATGGGGGGCAAAAGGGAACATCACGGGGGACCAGAGGGAGTAACACATGTTGACAATAAACTCCTCTGGTACATTGGGAGCCCCAAATTGGTATCCAAAGCGAGCTTGGTCCTCTTCTTCTTCTTCCTAAAAGATAGACCCCATGGATTCAAAGAAATCCTGTCTAGCAAATGGTTTATATGACTTCACAGAGTCAGTCGAGGTCTTTGTAAGCTTCGAGGACACTGAATGCACTGATGGCGTCGCGGACTTCCACGTCTTCGAAGAAGCGGACGGTGAATGCATTGATGGCTTTGACTTAATTAAGTGCATCGACGGTTCAGGTGTTGTCTCAACGGCTTCAACGGCTTAGGAGAAAGCCTCGAGACTGGTGTTGAAGACCATGAACCTTTGGCCTTTGAGGAGGAAGATGCTGATTTCACCTTGTTCATCGAGGAAGGCTCCTTCGATTTGTGTTGAGGAACCTCTGTTCCCGGGCTCTTAGGTGCACGGGAAGGAGACGCACCAGACTCCCTGCTGGTCTGTCCAGACACAGAGCAGTGGCAGTTTTCTTCGACTCCTTCAGAGGGGCACTCAGAGGGGCATGCACTCTTGAAGATTTTGAGCATTCCATTTCTGCAGGAGTCGATTACTTTTTTTGGAAAGGACACTATCGGGAGAGGAGAAAGAAGTCAATAAAGACCTATGTTGTTGCTTCTTGCTTTTTTTGTGAGAGGATGACTATGAGCATCGTGACCTCGATCTCTATCGCTTCTGAAGCCTAGACCGCTTTTTCTCAGGGGACACGTCTCTAGAGTCAGAGGAAGATTTTCTTTTAGACGGGGTAATGGAAGGAGATTTGGGAGAGGTCTTACTAGCTTCATGTTTCCCCTTCCGTTCCTGCAAGGTCTTGACTATCATGGACTGCCACGAGCCACAGTCATCAACCTTGTGGCCTACCCCAGCCACCATAGAGAGACTTGGTGCGGGTCTGTAATGGACATTTCCGCCCCACAACGTGGACATGTCGAGTATATGATGAACCGACTGTTAAAGTAATACATTATTTGAAATGTTGCTGAGGCGATGTCGCTCTGAAGCATGCTAGCATGTGTAAAAAATAGAACTGAGTCAATGGTTACTGCAAACGCTTCATAGAGCGACATCGATATTGCTGAGAGCAGTACTGAGGCAATGAGGGCCATGACTCGATGCCACACAACGCTCAACTCTATGAAAAAATTATTAAGTAGCAAGCTGCAAGTAGACTTGGATATATCAAAGATGAGGAATACGTGGGAGGACACAATCCATTCAAATATGTAAGTTGGGCCAGGCATTGGAAACAATGAGACATGTCCTTACCCAATGCCCAGTATTACAAGAACAACACTACAGAGCCGTTGGTCAGTTCATTTATGAAACTGAAAACATTAGAGGTGACTACTTTTGGGTTTATTGTGTCTCAGGTACAAATATGATATTGTTAGTGGCTTGAAGGACCTCTGGTTGCAGATTAATGGATATGATCACCATAAAACCTGACAGAAAATAATTTAAGAAAGTTATTTATCTTAAGAATTTCACATAAGCTGCATATCTTGAATGTAATTATATCTGTTTAGAATCTTTTATGAGCTGCTTACCTTTATTTGCACGTTTATTGTGTTTTACATAGGAATGATTTTATGTGTTCTTTTCTTTTATATGCACTTTATGTATGTACTCTTATATTAGTATATATGCAATAGTGTGAAAATTTAAATAACTGAACGACACTAATAATAATTAAATAAAAGCGATTACAATGTCTTTGATGGAATATTGCAGGTGCATTTTGGCTACGATTTCCTCGTAAGCATTGAGGGCTTCACCATGTCCCGCTTGGGGGTGGGGGGTGGTTGTAGGTGCTGCATACGCCGAACAGTTGGGGGAGAGGTGATTAAGCATCTAAATGCTATGCTCTCTAGTTCTCCTGAAGAAAGCTAACATGTTGACAGAATTTTGAAGTAACTAAATGGACATTTCCATCGTTCCAGAGTGCCAATTTAATTAAACAGCAATGACAAAATCAGGACCATAGTACTTATTTTTATTTTATTTTATTTTATTTTGCATTTGTTACACACCCAAACCCAGAGGTACCACAGCATAGGCTATATGAGGCAGGCTTGACTGGTTACAGAGAAAATACAAAACATTAGAGAATATAATTGCAGTGACTAGAACTGGGTGATTTAAATCAAAGCATAACATGGTTATTGTAGATTGTAGAACAAGAGTGCCGCATGGTTCAGACGAGCGGGAAGCATGGTGGGAAGGGCAAAGGGGGGGGGGAATGGTGCTGACCCCCCCTGCTCTGTTACTCTTCAATCTTGGGACGTAGAGGTGGGTACTGGAGCCTGATCTGAGGGATCTAGTGGACTTTCTTTGTGAGACAGTGTTGTTCAGATATAATGGGGCTGCATTGGATATACATTTGTGCATGGTGTTGAGAGTCTTAAATAGTATTCTGGCTTTGATGGGGAGCCAATGTACATCCCTCCTGATATGAGAAATATGCTCATTTTTTTTAGCCTAAATGCTGCCCTAAGGGCTTTGTTTTGAAGCAATTTCATTTTGTTGAGGTTAGTCTTTGTGGTTCCTAGAAAAGGATTTTACAATAGTCAAGTTTTGATAGAATTAGGACTCGAGCTAGCGTGAGGCAGTTTTGCAGGGTGAGAAATTGGCAGCTTAGTGCAATAAGTTTGGCAGTGTAAGCGGCAGCCGAGGCAAGGCTGCTGATGTGTTTGCTCATGGTGAGGTTGCAATCTATGTGGACACCTAAAGTTTTGATGTGTTGAAGAACTGGGATTGGTGAGCCGTTGATGGTAATGGCTGAGTACTTAGCATGGAGAGTTTTTAATCGGGATGGGGGACCTACTATGAGGATCTCTGTTTTTTTGTCGTTGAGACAAAGTAGTGGCCATCCAATTTTGAATAATGGGGTACATTTTATTAATGGTGACTGAGTCTTGTTCGTAGTCTCCTGTGATGGGGATGATGAGAATTTGGGTGTCATCTGCGAAGTTAGTGTAGATGACACCCATGGCATCCAGTGCTGCGAGCAACAGTTTAGTGTAGGCATTATAAAGGGTGGGAGAGAGGCACAAGCCTTGGGGGACCCCTAGGGTACTGGGATGGGATTGGCGGCCTCGGTTCAGTTTGAGACTCTTGAGGAGCGATCTGCTAAAAATAACTTCAACCATTGTGTGGCTTCTGGGGAGAAGTTGAAATTTTCAGCGAGGGTGTTGCATAGCTTGTCATGGTCGACCAAGTCAAAAGCAGCCGACAGGTCAAGTAGGAGGAGGATACACATTTTTCCCGAATCTCATATGCTGTCCATCTGGATTTTGAGGTCTAAAAGGGCAGTTTCTGTACTGTGCTTGGGCCGCAAGCCACACTATCTGGCTCCTAGCAGCTGATTGCTTTCAAGGTAGGATTACTGGCACAGACAGTTCGACACTGACACCGGTGGGAGCAAGAGTGCTTTGTATCCACAGAATTACCCTATCGACCTACAGAACCCCGCAGGGGGCACTGGAGCACATATCATAGCCTTCAGAAGGACTTACAGGTCGAAACACGTGTCGGCTGACTGCATGAGGATATATGAACCCCAATTGTACCAACAAAGGATGTACACAAGCTAATAAACCAAATAAACTAAAGGTTTTCACAACCAAGCACAACAAACGGTGTGAAGAATATAATTTGTGTAACTATCAAATGCAAGGTATCTAGGTTCCAACCTTCTCTCTACTAAACAAATGAGGTGTGGGCTACACCTCATTATCAACCTGTGATCTTGCCCAAAAACTAACCAAACTAAATTTCAATACTAGAGCTCAGCAAGGTTGGTTCCATCCTAGAGCCCACATTCTCCAAATTGCTTTCAAGGTAGTTTTGGAGTTGGGTGTAGTTAATCTTATCCACTGTTTTCAGTAGAAAAAGACCAGTTGTAATGGGGTGGTAATTTGTGGGTAGGGTGGGGACTACTGAGGGTTTTTTAAGCAGTGGGGTGACCCATGCTTCTTTGATGCTGGCTGGCACCGAGTTGGTATTGAATGAAGCATTGATGAAATTAATGATAATGGGGGGGGGTCAGGTTAAAATGTCGAAAACATTTGGTCGAATGACAAAAATGTCGAAAAAATAATGTCAATTTGTTTTTTTTTAATGCTTTATTTTTTTATTTACATGTTTTGTTTGGATTCCGCAATTAAAAAAAGGGTTTAAACAGAAAAAAAAATAAAAAGGGTTTCTAAGTTTGAGATGTAACAATTCGTACCTGGGTATTGGGTTGAGTGTACAAGATCTGAACTGTAGGGAGGCTTTGGCAATAATGCCCTCTCCTCCTCCAGTAGTGTCCGGGCGGTCAGCCCTTAGGATAGTGTAGTTCGGTGCGATAGCTAGGGTTAATAGGGGACCAGATGCTTGGTGGAGGCAGGTTTCTGTCACAGCTAGAAAGTCTAGGTGATGGTCCAAAAGTAGGTTGTGAATATCAATGGCATGCATGCCTAGGGATCTCACATTCAGCAAGGCACCTTTGAGGTTGAGTTCAGTGAAGGGAGTTTGAGCACTAGGAACTTATGGTTGCCGCGCCTAGCTCACTTTTGTTGGCGAGGTCTTATTGCACTTGCAGCTGGTAGGTAGAGACTGTAGGGCCCACGCTCTTGGTGCCCAATACATATGTCAAGGAAATTTGGTTGGAGTTACTACCCAATTGGTGCTAGTGCTTCAGATTCTTCGCAATCGTTTTTGATTCCCACTTTGCTGAGTGAGGTAGGTAGAGTCCACATGTTTTTCTCTCATTTTTACTATATCATTTTAATGAGTTTAGTTAATTCTGTGTTTTGTTGTTTATACATTGTTCCTCAGAAAGTGCCACACCTGAACCTTAATGGGATGTTCAATAAAGGTGCGCATTTAGGGATAGTAAAGTCAGATAATGGGTGATTGGAGTTGCTATGGGTAGGGTGTCCCTGAGATGATACACATATTTTGAAGGCGCTCTTGGCAAGTTGCAATATAGCAGGGGCAGGTAAAGTCGATTAGGAAGTCTTACAGCTTATGGCTCATAATAGCTGGGAACAATAGGACTGCGAAAGTTCAGGTAATGGGGGTAACTCGCGTACGGCACTTTGGTGACGAATAGTGCGGTAGCATTGGCCAGAAGGGACAGCTCAGGTTGGTATTGGCGGCGAAAATGGAGATCATGCTGTGTAGGTGATGGCAATAATTTGTAGAAGATCATAACGTACAGCGTGGTAAAGATATAAAGGATTGAGTGGCTTACCCAGCATGGGACTGTTACAAGCCAGGAAGGAGGAAGCCGTATGCATGGTGGGACGGTCGCTCAGTCTGCCCGGCTCTGATATGTTCGGATAGGAGCCTTAGAAGTTAGCCTTTGAAGGGTGCCAGCTTTCGCCTGCTGGTGATCGCCGATTGGTGAAATGCAGAAGGTCCACCAATCAACTTGCAGGGTGCAGGAAATTAGCACCGTGGGTGCGAAAAACGAGCGGTGGCCATCTTGGAAGAAGTTAACCCTCACGGTTAACGGCAAGGATATTTCTAACAATTATTGAAATATTGCTTTGCAGCACTCGCGACACGGCAGAGTCCAAAGCAATTATTTGTGAAGATAAGCTGCGGTCTCTGCGCAAAATACAAGATGAAAAGCATTTGGTGCAGCTGAGTACAGCGTGAAGCCTTACGGGCTTACCTCAATGGCAGAATCGAATCTGGAAGTGCAGAAGGCACTGCTCCTGCAGCGTGTTGCAGAAGGCAAGCTCCTCCTCGTAGTTGCTCTGTTTCAATAGATGAGACTCAGACAGGAGCCTTAGAAGTTAGCCTTTGAAGGCGGCCGGCTTTCGCCTGCTGGGGATATCCGATTGATAAAATGCAGCAGGTCCACCAATCAACTTGCAGGGGGCAAGAAGTTAGCACTGTCGGTGCGAAAAACGAGCGGCGACCATCTTGGAAGAAGTTAACCATTGCGGTTAACGGCAAGGATATTTCTCACAATTATCAAAATATTGCTTTGCAGCACTCGCGACACGGCAGAGTCCAAAGCAATTATTTGTCTATGAACAGTAATATTACAACTCAAACTTTGAGTACAGAACCCATGTTGTACATAAGTAATAGCAGAACCAACTAGATGCCAGCACTAGACTTCTTGACCCACCACTAATCAATATGTAGTAGACACATTGACATACAATTTGCCAAGTGCGCAAGCAAGTGGCAAAAACGCTTCATTTTCGGAGTCTCTAAAGTGAACCTACCTGCTCAAATTTCTTTATGCAGGCATATTTGTCCCATCCACAGAATGTGAGGCATTTGGTTATGTCGCGGGTGTGCCTGGTGTACTACAGATTACTTTCCGGTTCATGAAAGGCCATGCTCTGGGATGCTATAGCCTCGGTGGATGTTTAGTGGATGTTTACCCTGCAGCTTGTCTCGCCCATAACAGGCTATGTACCTCTCTCTCTCTCTCTTGCAAAGCATTACTGTTTTCATCCTTTTTTGCATTTTCACCCCTGAAACAGGGGACCAATGCATATGTGTGTGTTGCGACTCTCTGAGGGTCGCTTACACTCACAGCTCCTCCTTGCAACCAGTCCCCTCTTTGATTTAGAGGATTTGCATACCAGGTAATGTGGGCACCGAATGAAGAGTGGGGGTTAACCCTTACATTCTGCTCCTGCACATCTACTTGAATTGGACCCACTGAATGTTAATGCAGAACTTTTGGAGCTTTTTGATTATACGAAATACCCAATTGGACTTTACTATTTAGTGGGCCAGGAAGCCCAATCTTCCTAGATACTTATAGAAATAGGGATCATTGATGATATAACCCCAGTTGAGTCAAAATAATAAAAAAAAATTCACTCATGTCTAATATGAATAGTTAGATAGTTCAACCACAATAGTACAGTCATAAATATTGGAATTAACATTTGGCTATGCGAATAACATGAAAGATTGGATGGACATTAAAATGTGGACATCACATTAACTGACACTTAGACAACTAAAATTATATAACAATGAAATGTGTTGGGTCGTCAATTCACAATCTAAAATCCCTTTCTGTAAATAATCCGTAGTGAACAATACTGACAAATAAAGACCAAGCGATGTGCACTTTAGTGAACAACCCTGTTTCTTACCATTTTCTCCCCTATTGAAATATCAAGCTGTGACACTAAGGCAATCATATGTAAAGTTAGGGATATTCTGCAAATGGTATGTTGCATCTCGTGAACCTGTCTCGAGTCATATAATGTTGGAGCAGGCCCGAGGCAGGGACACGGGATGCGAAGTGAGGTTTGAAGGTGAGATGGTATAGCGGACGGTGACAAGCGTCACTCCAGGATTAAAGCGGTTGTGCCCTTACCTTGACGTCTGCCAGCCAACATTGCAGCGTGGTATCTAGTGCCACAGCTACTTTCACTTTCAGATGCATTTCACGCAATATTACAAATATGCAATATAAGATATATACAATAATAAAAGGACATTGCAAGTTAGAGGAGTTTCATGATCACAATTCTAGGGCTAGGTGTATCCTTTTAACATGGGTGAGAAGGCCAGGGGCAATGTTCTTGTCTTGGAAACAAGACAACGCTGAGCTTGAAGGGTTCGATACCTTGTCCTGTGCTTCGAGTCTGGACTCCTGCATGAAACTCAATGTAAAAGACGTTTTTTTTAATACCTAGTTACACAGACCTCCCTTTTAATAATAGGCCTGTTTCTTCCTCTATTGAAAGAGGTTCTAGTTGTAGACACATGTAATCAGTCTAGAATCTGTGGGGGAGGGGTCACTAGAAAGAAGCTTGTAATATGTTTAAAACATATTTTAAGATGTGTAATACAATGCATTTAAAGGCAGTTTTGCGTTTTAAAATATGTGGTAGCGTCCAGGGAGATCATTGCCTTTCAGTATTAAACTACAGCAGGTTCTAAACATTTGCTTATCAATCGCAGTATATTATCATAGAAATGACTCTAAAAAGCTAATCACAGCTTTAATTATGTCTCTTTGTTTGTTTGTTTGTTTATTTTATTTCTATAGCGCTCCGGACCCGGGAGTAAAAGGTCGCTTAGTACAGGTTTCAGGGCACAATACATGGTAATAGGCAGGGATAAGTTAACAAAACTAATATATAGCATAAACAGAAAGTCGAGGTAATAGCAGCTAGTAAAGACATAAAAGAGGCATCTGTAATATATACAATTTATAACTAAATCTAGCTTAATCTAGCCCCTGAGGCAGCTGGGATTCTGCTCTGTGCAGGCAATGCCAGCAGGCATTGTTCTGTCACATCTCAACTGTGAAATGTTACTACAGTTACAATAGAGATGTGATTGTCTTATTTTAGGTGGGCAGGTGTGCCATTAGTGTAATAAGGCAATTATTCACTGTCTTTTATATCGATATTGCAGGCTGCAATGCATTACACAAACAGATACCTAACCTAACACAATGGATTTATTACACAAAGAAGGCTACAATGTCTGGATAAAACATGTATTTTATTCCAGGCGTATTGTGACATTAATATCCACCTGTAATAAGACAATGGCATCACTACACAACTTCAATAACTTATCACACCAAGTCAGCTGAAAACAGGTTCCAGCTGGCACTTGAGAACTGGAATAATGTAGGGCAAGCTTTTAGGAGTCCTTTTTACTGAATGCACTTTGGATCACAATTGACAGTGATAAGTTGATAAGGAAACATTCATGGTTGCATATTTAGTTCAAGCTCTGCTGAAGAGCAGATATCTAGCTATATGCTATTACGTATTACAATATGTGTTTGCAACACATTTCAAGCTACATGTGCTTTCCAGCCAAACAGAGTCTGCATGCCTTCTATATATCAACATTTTGAAAATCACTCACATCGGAGTGAGAAGGAGACCAGGGGTGTTGCTAGATCTGGAAAAGATCTGGGGCTACACTAATGTTGGGACTGTCAGGACTCGGGGCTTATTAGCCTTTTGGCTGTAGTCCCTGAGCTTCTATCCGGGGCTACAACAAAAAGACCAGGGGCTATAGCCTCCTCCGACCCCCCCATCAACGCCTCTGAAGCAGACCAAGTATTGAAAGGGATGGCAGTGTGATGTTTTATTATGAGAAACATAACACCTCTTGCTTACATTAAAGAATATTGGTAATCATCTCAAAAGTCTGTGACTTTATGAAGGAATGTAGTCTTCGTACTTGTTGCTGTAGTTGATCATGGAATTGCTCGGTGACTTGATATTTTCTTCTGATGTCCACTGGGGGATTCTTTTTGCCACATATAAGACGCTTTATGACATCAAAACTATTTTATTACATTATAATCCTCAAAGTGTAACATCACAACTGATTAAATATAGTGTATTTATTTGTGTGTAAAGTTGATGAATGCTTAGTCACATGAAGATTCACTCATGGGAGTCGGTTGCAGTCCTTGGTGATCTATTTTGAACAATTATGAAAATCTCATGATTAATTATTTTGCAGTTAATTGTATTTTCCAAACATACAAAAAAGTCCTTTAGGCATTGAGTCCTTTTCCTAACTTTAAGGCACACATTTCCCGATTCGATTTTCATTTTAGCATTAGATAGAATAACGTTCTGCCATTTAGTATGTAACAAAGATATTTTTCATCAATGGGGTTATGGGGCTGTTTAAAGTCCTTGCATGTGACAGAACGCCTGTGTGAACTTGAATATCCTCATATTGTACAGTTTTGTGTTTAGATTCTGAGTGTTTGTGTGTCAGTTGTGTATAGTGCATCAACTTCTTGTTTTTCTTTGCGATCATCAACCAAGATAGCTCAGCAAGTTAAGTACATAAGTGCATACCCCTGATAACAATACTCAACCAATAGTTACATGTTTCAATACAGAGCCAGCCATTATCCATCTGTCGATAAAAAGAGAACCAGTAAACTGGTTAAAAATATCATCTATTGTTACAGCGCTTAAAAGAGGGAGGCATCTAGCATGAAGAGATATATTTATAATGTGATGATCTTATATTGTATTCCTGCATTTATAAAAGGGAAAAAGCAAAACTACAAGTTTCAGAATGCAATGGAAAAATAGGACTGAATAATATAAAAGCGGCAATTTGGCTGCTGGGATGTAAAGGTTGTTGTGCAACTGCAAACAAACACATGTTGAACTAGGTAACAGTTTGTGTACACATTCAAGATGCAAAATTGAAAAAAGAAAGTGCCAAAACGTAGCAGGACTGAAAATAGTAGCAGAATATTTATTTGACATGGTTGCCAGTACATTGTGAAAAGTGAAAATGGTGACACTGATCATAGAAGCACTGTGCTACAAATGTGGCAACACATGTTTTTATTTATAGTAAGATGTGTTAACATCCAGCATGACAAAATTTGTACAAAGTTCACAATTTAAAAATGAAGTATCACAGCAACTTGTGATTCCACACATTTATAGCAAAATTAAAATGTCAACAAATCCATGCCGTGTCGTACAAAAATAAATCAAACTTCAATTCCACAGAGAGCACAATAAATAGTTTATACAAAAGTCTGTCTTAGTAAATGATTACTTAAATTAACGTAGAAATGAATATGAACAATAAGTTATAATAAATAAACTCTGATGACTCACAATAATTTCATATGAAAGGTCAGCATTCTATTATGTGACACTTGTGATTCCCTATATAATAGTCACAGATAACTTTTGATTTGATATTATGTACCGACATTAGATGAGCAGCAAATTGTGCTTAAAATCTTTCCATTGTACATAGGTGATAACGATAAGAATTCAAAACTGATACTATCTATTACTCTACTGAAAGCATTACTATATTGGCAAAGAAGCTGCAGACACAATGCAGTGAGAAAAGGCGGATGCCATATGAACAATGAAGGCCCTATAAAGAGGCTAGGGCAAAAGTACAATATATATGGCAATAGGTGAATTGCAAGCACCTTGCTTCTGCTCTCAAAAAAAGGCATTTCTGAGCATGGCAGCTACAACTAATAGCATAACAGAAAGATGGCGCTGTGCAGACACAACCCTGCTGCAGAGCCTGAAAGTAATTACATTATCTGTTCCCAGCTAGTTATTAAAGTCCTCCTGGAAAACTGTAAGCTTTTGTACAGTGAATAGTATAAAGTGCCACTGGGATACACATATATTTATACATATATATATATATACCGAGGTTGAGTATTGTATCAGAATATTTGCTGTGAGATCCCTGTAGTCTCCCTTAGCTTTATTATTGGACTAGCCATCACGGCTTCCACTAAAATTTGTTCAGATTTAGTGTCACAAGGCTATCGACACAATAAATTGCACACCTCTGAATATTATGAGTATATAGGGCAAGGTAAGTGCAAATAGTCAACTGGCACATTGTGGGGACAATGACCCTGTAATTCCTGTTCTGCTAAAAATATTTTTTTTTACAAAACCCATCTTTTTTCATAACAAAATTCTAAAGTACGTTCTAGTACTTTCTTAATAACATCAAGACATGGGAAGGAAAAGGTATGCTAACAAATAAAAATCAATTCAACTTTTCTAAAAATACAACACATCCTCAGGAGTAAGACATAAAAAAGTGATCTTATGCATATGTATAGTGCAGTTATTTTGAAGAAATCAATACATCGAAGACATACAGTATAAATAAATGCAACATTAAAAATGATCAATTCTTGACTGAACATAAAAAGGCATGTAAACAAATTAAGTCTGATCACAATCATCGTAATCCAGGCCTTATGAGAAAGCCATAAAATACATGTTTTGAATTCCAAAACATAACAGAATATTAAAAATACTGAAGTCATCAATGAAATGCACCTAGATACCAGGTGGAAACACATCCCTCAGCAAACATTTCATAAATAAATACTGTAAATATTTCTCGTGTCTGCTCCATTCCATAAATAATATGCACGGACGAAAAAAAAGGCAATGCAGACATAAAAAGTGTCTCACAACAAATGTGTTAAGAATGTTGGTATCCAGAAAGATGGACTTCACTGTCCTCACAGGCAGAGGGAGACTGATTTGTCCATGTATATAAGGATGATGGTTGGCTACTCCTCCAAGGTACTGTAGTTCTGCAAAGTTTGCGCGGGAAGCATTATCGCTCCCCCATGATATAGTTTGCATCGATATGGAAGTCTACATTTTCATACCATGTAATACTTAGTAGTAAACTTAAAAAAGTGCTGTTTACGCTGCTTGGAATCTGCTGTCGATTTTCCATGACTTGATGTTGTCACACAATAAATCACTCCGTTGTATGCCGCATCTAATCCTTATCATGTCCTTGTGAATTTATTTTCTACAAAAATCCTTTTGATTGCCCCCACCACGCACCATTTTCTGAAACAAAATTTTACATAATATTTTCAAGCATTGTTAAAAAATAAAGCCTTTTTGCAACCAAGTTTTGCTATGAAACAATATGCACAACAAATGTATTTATCAGATTCCATAAAATTGTCCAAAATGAGAGTGTTTAAAAAGTGGCTGCCGGCTGCAACGCTATCATTCAAAGCTGTTTTTGTTGTTGTTCCAGTTCAAAGTACTAAAACATTTAACCACTAAAGCATTAAAAAGAATTTACACTCTGTTAATTTTAATCAGCTTTCCTCTTCAGAAATATATATACTTCGAAAATGTGCATACGTTAGCAGCTATAAACATTACATGGCATCTCACACAATGTCAGCTCATATGAAAACGTACAAAATGTAAATGTATTCAAAAACTATTCTGCTGTTACTATTTTTAAAGCAAGACATAAAATCATCATGAAGTCCTTTAAGCATAATACTGTTCGAACAAAAACAAATATGAAACACTTGTCTGGTAAATTACAGCAGCAAAAACAAGGTGTCCTTTCTTCCAAGCAAGATATTCTTCATGAAGACCACATTTAGACTTGGATCCCCCTCACTGCCTGCTTTATGTTTTCGAGCAGGGCCTTGTTTTCCGGGCTCTGGTACCGATCTTGATTTGTGTACATGTCCGTCAAAGTAGTCACGTAAGCATCAAAATTTTGTTCATTGATTGGATCCTACAAGATAGTTAAATGTTATTTGTACGCAGTTTCTTATTAATGTGCATATTTTTCTTGGCAAGCAAATTAAAAGAGAAAAAACAAGCAGCACTAATTAAAGGTATGCTTTTGAATTATCTCCTACTCAACATTACAGTGTATTTTGAAAGGCTTTTATCATTTCATAGAAAGCAAACAAAAATCAAATCATCCAACTGAGGGAATAAACAATAAAAGAAAATCTATGATGCACAGATAGAATATTGCCAAACTCCTTTTTTGCTTTTAATCACTTACCATATGTGGCAGCTGGATATTAGCTAGACTATGAATTAAGGACTGGCTTAAATTGGCCAACTCATGAAGAAGAGACTCATTTTGCTGCTCAATTACTTTGTTCTCCTCTTCTATTGTCTTCAGGTTGCTCTCCATTGTGGTAATCTAAAATGCACAAATATGTGCAGAATGTAATATAAGGCTAGCTGGAATAAGGCATGCGCTTTTCGTATACAATGATATTAGTAATGTGCGAGGAAATACACCTTTTTCTATTAAAAAAAGGTACTCGGGAAGTTGGATATTTATCTTTGTATTCTGATATTTGGGAGAATACTGTAGTGCAAAATATATTATATTAAGGAATGGGAATCATCAAGTGTGTTAATACAGACACTGTGTAGTTTTAATGTATCTAGTTTGTGGCCCAATGCTTTCTTTTTAGGGATATCCAGCTTACATTTATTAATATGCTTTCCACTTTACTTCAAGTGACTTACATTCATTACGTTTCTTCAAAAAATAGAAGTAATGCATGCACAATTAGCAGTTACTTACTTGTAAGATTTATCCTTTTCAATCCTTGTATTCCCTTCATATCACTGCTATACTGGTCCTCACTATAAGGAGGTATGGGATGATTTTTAAGAGAAAATTCAAAATAATCCAAGATTTATATATACCTTTGGACTCCCTCCACAATGTATGTACGACAGCCAGGTCAACCACTTAATTTTGGTCTTGGTGGACTTGAGGTAAAAGATTCCAGTTCTGATAGCTGGTATGTAGAGTTTAGGTGAAATAATGATACTAATGAACTGAGAAGTATGGAGACACTAAATTACACATAAGTAAATGCTCTAGTTATTTACCTGTAACTTAATTACTCTTAGACGTATTCTTCCTCATCATACTACAAACTTATGTAGACACCAGCATTCTGCGAGGAGTCTGTTGCAAACATCTTTATTTGGGGACCATCCCACTTACTATCATCTATAAAACCCATCTGTGATCCCACAATCCTCATGCACATTAGATTACAGGCAGGTTGTCCTCGGAGGTGAGAGAGGAGTGTAAAAGTAGTGTAAGAAGCAAGAGTAGGACAAGGAGTAATGAAGATTCTCAGTAATTAATCAGAGGATTACCTTTATGTCACCCTTCCTTGTTCGAGCACTTGATTAAAAAGTGTACCAGAACCAAAAGGTTGCTCCCAAACATGGAAATGTTTACCAGCAAGTATTCTGACCAGAGGAAACTGCAATCAGTCTACTTTGAGAACAAAGCAACTTGAGTGACCCCAGTCTTGAAATGAATCTCAGTAATAAAGGGCAGATGTTGATGCATTTTAGCAATTGGGTGGCACTGGTGATATTCCTGCACTCACCTACAAGGAGGCCCCCAACACCTACCAGGAAGCTGTCGAGGAACCTGAGATCTGTACTGAACCCCCCAACCACATAGAAGTAAAAGTCAGAAATGGCATAATCCAATGAGATAGTAACTAAACTTGCCTGACTGAAGACTAAGAGGGGGGACATCAATTCCCCAAGCACAGAGTCCAAAGGAGTTGAGAAGGCTGTCACTGGATACAGAGTCGGGCCAAGACATCCATGGATGACAGCCAATGACAGGAGGACCCCTCTATGCCCTCTGAGGAGGAGTGCTGGGGGAGAAGGGGAATAATTACGGGATCTTGTTACTTCTTCACAGGGGGAGCCCTTCCCTAGAAGACTAGGGAGGTGAGGCTGCTACATAAGGATGTTAAAAACATGAGGACCTCACAGGGAGAGGCTCCCCCATGGGGAAAAGGACTCCTGTTCCATGATGGAACTCCTTCATCCTCCTTCCCTAAAAACTATGACACCATTAAGATCTGTTGAGGATCAGGCTGACAGTACTATTGTGATACCCCCTCTCCTTCCGGTAAGATTAGACTCCATTAATATGAACACTCAGTCTAAACAGGATTTGTACTATGAAGGTACTGTGAAGAAGAAGAACATTCACAGAGTCATGCAAAACCCTCTTGTGAAAGATATTGGGACAAGGTGGCCCCAAGGAGGCAAGAGGAGTACAACAACTTTGCCCGAGGGCAGACTATGGCACTCCGCTGGCGAGGTCCCAGCCCAACAAGTTAAAAAGCAAATCACTTGGTAGAGGGAGCAACAGGTGCGAAGCCTGGTCAGCCTGGGAAATTCAAACCAGGAGAGAAGACGGGAGGTTGCAGGATCAACACAGATGCTGGGAGGATGCCAGCCACAGACCAGAAGAGTCATTCTATGACCGGGCAAGAGCAAGCCGAAATGGAAGCTGGAATCTGGCAGACGGTCACATGACCTCAAGGAGGTGGACCGAGTGATCCCACAACTATGCTGATAGCGCCTGCCCGGAACACCTGCATCGACATAGCGGGACCATGCAGAGAGAAGAGCGAAGTCGAACAAGCGTTCACTGAGAACACAGAAGCCCGACTCCCCAGGAAGAACCAGTGATGTGCTCTGGCCAAAGTAAAGGTAACAGGAGCTACGGGAGATCTGGTGGGGGCATGGGGGCATGTGAAGCAAGCCTCGTGAGTGATCTCCCTCATCTCAGTAATTGCATTGAGAATAATAATTGTGAAGAAAGCCTCGGGAGTGTGAATAAGAATTGTGAAGAACGCCTCAGAAGTGATCTCTCTCGTCTCAATAATTGCATTGAGAATAAGAATTGTGAAGAACGTCTCGGGAGTGATCTCCCTCATCTCAGTAAACACATTGAGAATAAGAGTTGTGAAGAAAGCCTCAGGAGTGATCTCCCTTGTCCCAGTAATTGCACTAAGGATAACAGTTGGGAAGAAACCCTTGGAAGGAATCTACTTCATTTCAATAAGTGTTCAAACAGTAAACAAAGTTAACAGAGCTTCAGGAGTAGTATCCCTTGTCTCAGTAAGTGGGTCAAGACAGAGGTAAAGGGTGCAACCCATTCAAGAGAGCCCTCAGAGCAGCCTGGAGGGAACTAAAAGGATTCATAAGAACTATTGTGAAAACAGATAGAAGCGCACTTTGAGTCATGAATCCAGGAGAAGGCAGTCATACTCCTGGGTTGTATTTGTTGAATCAGAAGCTAAAGCTAAAGCTTGTAAAGGGCTGTCAAGAGAAGGTTGAACTTGTGGAGCCGGGAGAAGCGAGTCATTCTCCTGGCATTTTCTGTTCAAGAAGAAGAACTGAACGGAAATAAAGAATCTTGAACATTGCCCATAGGGCTGATCCCTGCAGAACCAGGAGAAGTACAATAGAGGTTTATTTCTGTTGTTTAGTGGTAGGGCTAGAGTAGAGGAGATTTTTGGAGCAGTATATGGTGGTTGTTGCTGCTTCTTCATGGGTCAAGAGGAATTTCCCACAAGGCCAGCCCCCTGGAGGTGATCATTAGTGACGGAGACAGAGAACATTTTTGCATGGCTAAGTAACATTGTTGTTCATGGACAGGATAAGATGAGCAGGGGTGCCTCCCAACCTGATTAATTCCCTTATTTGTATCTAACCAGAAAACAATACTATGAAATATACCTTCCAAAGACTTGCCCTCAGAAGAGAAATGGGGTATACACTGTCTTCCGGGAGGAAAGTAGAAAGTAGAAGTTGGAGGCAAGCAATTCCCAGGGATTAATATCATCATATGAGAACAATCAATGATACCAAATATTGAACAATGAACTGGCTGACTGCAACAAGACCTACTAGGTGTATAAGAATGTGCTTGTACATGCATGCTGTGTACTCCACACTTGGACTGTGGGTGTATGTGCAAGGAGCGGCAGTCTACAATATTAGCAAAGTGCCCTGTCCAGGGGGCAATACGGTGTTGTCAGAAGGCACATTGTGCCCTGGATCATAGGCGTGGGCTCAAACTCTGGCCAGAAATGCCAACATTGGAGCAATCAGCCCTACAATCAATATGCACTTTTCCATTGCGAGAAGTTCCCCACTAGAGGGGAAGGAGACACTGGTGATGTTGGCCTGTTCTGGCTAGTGAAATTGAAATCATAGAAACAGACAGATTCAAGGGTGTCAATGTACTCTGTGTTCTCCATATCTGATTCCAGTAGTGCTCCATAAGAGAAAAATCAAAGTCATGTTGCAGCTAAGAAGCTGAGATCTGGCCTGCTGATTTGGGCTCCTATTCTGGTCCACAGGGGTAATTTTGCAGACAGAACCTGAAAGAGTACTGCTCCAGTGGCCAGCATATCCACATTCCACCATCAGCTAGTATCTAATAATGGATGCTGCAACAATATATCTAAGGAATGGAGCGGCACAGTCATGCATGTTTCAACATGATCTCTGGTACTGGGAGCATGCGCTCAGATAAGATGAACATTTTATATCCTGTTTTCTCCGTTTCTGATGTAAGCATTCCTGCCCAAGGGAAGGTAAAATCATTTGGTGTGGCAGTAGATGCGGCCAAGTCAATGAAAGCTCATATCAATTCCATCATCAGTTCATCACTGAGCCATTCCATGGTGCTAAGGCAGATTCGTACTTTTTGATCTGAGGCTAACTGGTGCAGTATTGATGGGCCATAATTAGAGCTTAATTAGATCATGGCAATATGCTTTTACTGGTAAGAAGCAAGGGCTTCATTCAGAGACTTTAGGCTCTCCAAAATACCAGTGCAGGGATTTTCAGTAGGACTCCTACAGGACCACATCAGTTCCGGTCTTGAGAGGACAGCACTGGCTGCAGGTGAAATGGAGAGTTTTGCTTAAAGCATTTTTCCTTGCACACAAAGAACTCTATGGGCTATCTCCAGACTGTTTGGCAGTCAGGATTAAATGGAGTCAGCCTAATAGGCTGTTGCGTTCCTGTGATAAAGAGTTCATGTTAGTCCCATGCTATAAACAGAAGACAGTTTTAGGGTGCTCTTTTCAAACTCAAACCTTGTGAAACTTGTTCCTCGCTGCGATTCACACAGTTGAATGTTATGTGTCCTTTAGGAAATTATTAAAACCATTATTATTCAAACTTCATGCTGTTACTTTCCGGGTCATTTAGATAAATGAAGTGGGTCATTTTTGCATTTCATAAAGAAAAGAAGATAATGAAATAGCTACCTAAATGTACAGATGGTGCCATGTATCCAGTGATGGTAGTGTGCACCAATCCTGCAGTGGGAAGAAGAGCTCTAGTTACCTGTCCCTGCTAGGGACAGGTAATTCAGCATTTTCTATGCTGCAGATTCTACATATGTGATCAGCAGGAAAGTATACATCTTCATTCCATGGCCGGCAGGCATAGAGGGAGTGCTTGTCTCATCCTCAGTAGAGGTCATAGGCCTATTATTACCTAGGGCATTTTGTTTAAACTCACCCATGGCCATGCCCTTCATACCACTGGACAGATAGTTGTTGCAGGGGAAACACGCCAGCATGCCAAAAGCTCTGAATTGCAGTTGAGTGTGTCAGGTTTGAAAATAGACTGATTGCCTGCCAACCAAGCAGACAAAGCAATAAAGATGAGGTTGAGTGACCTCCCACTTAGTTAATGAAAATGCACAAACGGTAGCTTTTATAGATATGTGCAATTCCCATTGACAGATCTGATCTATTTTGTTAATACAAATGGATTAGGGTGACACAGTCCACAGTGAGGCTTTTTCTGGCGGATTTGGGTAATTTCTTTTTCTTTTCTTCTAATGAGTAGGCCACTTAAATACATCACATTGGTGGTAACTAGTTTTATTACCACTAGAAGAAAAAAACAGTTTCCATGCCCATGGTATGCCAGTTTCCTCATTTTTCTTCAGTAATGGAAGCCCTGGCATGGGCCACTTGCTCTTTGTGTGTAGAGAGACACAACAACACACGTATAACATATTTCTCCGAACAAGGCAGAAATATGTGTCTCGGGTTGTGGTTGGCATTTCTGTTCTGTGGGGTGCAAATTCAGCCCCAGAGTGAAAGAGACTGAGTGGCCATGCAAGGCCCTATTGTGATAATGAAGCTGGCTGATGTTGCGACCCATTGGAATATGCAGGCCAGTTGAAAACATTGTTTTCCGACATAAGGCCTAGTGAATGAAACAAAATGGGCCCCTTTCAACTTTACTAAAATGGACATGGGCTCAAGTGAAGGAAAATGTGCCTGAGAACTTAAAACTGCTGGATATGCCCAATGCATGGCAAAAGACTGTGGATGAAAATGCTGTTTTCATAAAATATAAAAAGCTACAATTTCACTTAAAGAGACAGATAGCAGTATGTTCCATTGACTTCAATGTAGCACAAGATTGTGATCCATAAATCTAAAGTGAAGCCAAGCACTTTGCATTTATCACGAATAAAAAACCCTCCTTTTCAATAATGCACAATTTAAAAGCAGTGGCTTACTTGTTTAACAGTGAACACTGGTTTTCCATGGTAAACTCTGGCCAATGCATGAACAATTCAGAAATGGATACTCATGCCTTTTCAACCAGTATATTAAAGAAATACTTTACTCATGGAGAGCAGGCCCACATGTAATACGAAATGTTACATGTTAAAATGCTATCCTTTTAGAATTATGGATGCAGCTTTTTTTACCCACTGAAATGAAAGGTCTGTGCCTCTGAAACTTTGACCTAAAGACCTTTAGGCTGGGCCCACCAAGAAAACAGGCCTGGTTTTCAGGTGAAAATGCAAAGAAATACAAAGAGTTCGATCAAAATTGCCAAAGGGTTCGATCAGTCAGCCAACAGAATTTACCTTTTAGGGCTGTCTTGACACCAAAAAATTGCCTCTCAGAGCCACTAATGGATCTTCAAAGGCTGTGTAGAAATAGACGCTATTGATAAGCAGATGTTCAGGTCACATGTTCCTGAGGAAAACAGAACTGTGGATGTACTTGGAATATGAAACTATGACTCCATATTAGGTCTTGCCATTTGATTAACATTGGACTCCTTTTTCCTTAATAACAGGAGAACCGTGCATCAGAATGCGCTCATCCAGGACTCATATTAAAGAGCACAGAAAGCCTGTCAGTTCTAATTACGTATTAACCATATGCCATTTGTGTAATTTAATTTAGAGATGAAAATGGGCTTGAGGCACTCATAATAATCAGAGAAATATGAAACTTGGTGAACTGATAGAAAGAAAAATGAATGTGTGTTTTTTTGAAGTTTGATGCTAATAAATATTTCAGCTCATGAGTAAACCATGAAAAATGATAGCTTCTCCCAGGAAGGCCCTGCATCAATAGAATTAGTGTTCTCCGATTCATCATAAATTGTAGAATTCAAAAAATATATATGTTTATGCAGTTATCTGAAAGCAGAAGATAGTTGTCATGTAGTGAGATTCTAAGAACAACAAATCTGTCAAAAAAAATGTAATTTGAAATGTTGCAGTGCTCTCCTCTCCATTATCCATAATCTAGACCTCCTAAAGCTCCTTGCTCTATCGGCTGGCAGTCGGCAGATTGGTGGCGGGGTAGGGGTTTGGGGGGAGAGGTGTCCAATCTGTAGCGTGGGAATATTCATAATATGTAAGTGTCATCAGCACTATATAATATCACTTTTCAATCTAATGAAGGACAGAAGGACAACAAGAAGAGAGGAGACAGATAAGCTAAGACTGACAACAACAGAGAGCTGAAAGAAGGAAGGCTAACACCCAGGAGAGCAGATAGATAGACACAAGACCCTGGGACACTTGCTGGGGTCTTCTGTCTGGAAGCTGGGAGCCCTATCTGATAGAGACCTGTGGCTGTAGGGAACTTGCTGTGAATAGAGACCTTAGGTGTGAGCTGCCTACCTATTCTCAAAAGAGGGTCTGAAATCTGGCTGACCTCTTGAGATGAGAATAGAGATCTACTATGTAAATAGATATATCCCTAAATCTATACATTGTGCTGACAACTACCTGCCTTAATCCTTTCCATTTAATTGTGGCCGAGGGGGTGAACATGTGTAGACCGAGGGGGTGAACATCTACTATATAATATCACTTTTCAATCTAATGAAGGACAGAAGGACAACAAGAAGAGAGGAGACAGATAAGCTAAGACTGACAACAACAGAGAGCTGAAAGAAGGAAGGCTAACACCCAGGAGAGCAGATAGATAGACACAAGACCCTGGGACACTTGCTGGGGACTTCTGTCTGGAAGCTGGGAGCCCTATCTGATAGAGACCTGTGGCTGTAGGGAACTTGCTGTGAATAGAGACCTTAGGTGTGAGCTGCCTACCTATTCTCAAAAGAGGTTCTGAAATCTGGCTGACCTCTTGAGATGAGAATAGAGATCTACTATGTAAATAGATATATCCCTAAATCTATACATTGTGCTGACAACTACCTGCCTTAATCCTTTCCATTTAATTGTGGCCGAGGGGGTGAACATGTGTAGACCCTTAACACATTTAATTAAAGGTAATTCAATTAATTGCCATATAGAAAAGATCATGAGATGATTTTTGTTACAATTTGAAACTAACACATTTCATGCCTAGTGTGTTAAAGCCATTGTAGTCAATAAAGTAATTGGGTGACCCTATTTTTATGTAAGACCCTATTTTTATGTAACCCCTGACTTCCTTACAAAAGAGGGTGTCCTTAATCCCAAAATAAGAATCCCTAAAACTCTGCCTTTCAAGTGAATGTAGTGTGCAAAACACATGTTAACCTTTCATTCCAAGCAAGAATCCCAAAGCCCTGGATTTCATTTCAAAGGGTTTTGCAAAACAAATGTTCCCATTTATTTGCATTGATTCACAAATCAGAATCCCAAAGCCCTGCATTTCATTTGAATATGTGTTCCCCAAACGATTTTCACATTGAATTCATTTGCCAAAACCTTGCCTTTCAAATAAAAAAACCCAAACAAAATTCTCATTATATTCCCACTCCCTGTAGCTTGCGTTTAAACCAAAGGGGTCATATATAACTGATGCCTGGTGGTGGGGGTTGCTGGGAGAAAAGAGCATTGTGAGAAACCCAGCAATCACTGTGCATTTTTAAAGTTTCCTATCTATTGATGTGCAACGAAATCCTATGTGTGTTTTGACTTAAAGTTCAACCTGTATTCGTTGTGGTAACTGAAAGTCTATAAAGAAATACATGTCAGTTAATTGGTGCAAGTAATTTGAATTTGTGATTGTTGTGTTCTGCCACAGAGTTGGTGGCCTGTGTATTGTAAATTTGTTTATTATTCATTGTAGACATTTAAATAAATAAACACTATAATTTCTATACACCGGCCTGGTTCCTAGCTTCTTGGTGATACAGAGGGTATCTGCTGAATGGTGTTATACAGGTTGGAGGCCTAACAAAATTAGAATCTGCTAAGTGCTTTTTTGTGCAACACCTTAATTGTGGGGAACTCTCTGAGTAAGTTGACATTCCATCTCACTTGAAGGGTTGACCCATTTATTCTATTTAAACTTCACTAAAGTCAAATATGTCCTGATGACATAGTCAATACTTATCACATGAAATGAGGGGAGCATTTTTACGCTCAATAGTAGAACTGGCAAGATGATAAATTGCAGGCGGAATGGCCACTGGCTGAGTTTTCCCCATCTTTCCTCTGTTAATCTGCTGGAGGAATTCCCAAAACGTTAAACTTTAAAGAAGACTTTTTTCTACCGGTCTAACCCCGGCAGATTTTATTTACACCACACTCCAACTCAGCCACTTTGTTGAAAATGTACACCCACACAATGCAAGTGGCTATCAAAATGTTGGCAAGGCAGAGGATGAAGTTTGCCCAGAGCACTTGATTTGACGCAATACAACAAAACACTGCCATTTTGGATGTTCATTACAGAGGAGTTAAGAGAGCTTCCAAAGTTCAGATTTGGTTGGAAAAGAAAATAAGTAAGTTTGGAGTGTAAAGGATTGCCATAGGGTGAGGGTATAGAAGCCCCAACCTTTTTGATTTCTATTAAATAATAGAATGATGTGTGTAGTATAGCTTAGAAGGCAGAAGGATGGTCTACTAATCAGACCACTCCTCCCTAAGGCTCCATGCCAATATCATAGTGCACACGTGCCATGCTGCATCAGTCTCCTGGTCTGCAGTGCCTGCTCATCAGTGGCACAGAGGAGGTTTAAATGCCACATGTGCGTTCTTGACAAGTGATGGGACACCAAGTCCCTGCAGACAGAGGTTGCCTGCACCTTCAACCCACAAACATGATTTCATGTAATATAAGTGGTCTTGTATAGTGCCCTTCTGCCAGTATGGACCCAATCCATCTCATGGCAGGATCATCTCTAAGAATAAACCAATCCTATTTTGTTATAATGACTGACAGTGCACACAATTACCACATACAATTCTTATCAAACAATGTCATCCTTGAAAGCTCAGGTCAGCAATGGAAAAGATATGTGGATTCATGGCTAGTCTCCATGCCTCTGCTTCGGAAAATGTTAAAAAAGGCAGGAATGCTTTAGATCCTCTGGGGGGATTGGTAACACCGCTCCATATGTCCAGGAGCTCTCCACCAGAGATCACCTAGTGTTTAAACCTCAAAGAGGCATATGCATGACAAAGGCCAGCCTTACCACAGGGTGTTGCACACCAAAGGGCCTTTGAAGCTGCACGCTTGGGAAGGGGGGTGCGGTTGGAGAAACCAGAGTGGACGGAGGTGGAATGGAGAAGGGTTTTGTCATCTTGTTTTTCTGTAGAGCTCTCTTTGGTTGCAGACCCCTCTACTTCCTGAGGAATAAAGTACACTGGGTATGATGCAAGAAGGCAAAGGCCACTTGTCACAATGACAGGGTTTGGACCTGTCAGAGAACGCTTGCTTCTGTCCAACCTCCTGTGGCCTTTTACCTTTATAACTAAGGGGTCCCCCACTCTACAGTTTTTTTTCCTGGACACCAAGAGCAAGGCATTTCTAGAACCCTGGTTGGAGTGCAGTCCATTCCAATGCTCTCCAACATAGAGGTGTAGACAGATGCATTTAAGGCAGAGGAGAGCTATATCCCCTAACAGTCCACTGGGAACAGTGGGGGTGTACTTCTGTGGACCAAAGCCTCACCTATAGGCTGCACTGGAACCGGGCTCCTGTTCACTGAAGATGTAGGATATCCTGTAAGTGCCTGCTAAGCTCTCTGGAGTTGGAGTGCCACAGACGGACATACCCTGTCTCTCGAGACCCTGTACTGCGCCTCCCAGAAGCCCAGAGGTCATGGGGCATTCCTGGACACTGATTCATGCACAGAACCACTTGTGAGCTGAACCGACCTGGACATTTTCTGCCTTTCCCAAACATCTTCATGCGCATGCTATTGCTGCATGGACCGCACGTCATGTTGGACCCAGTCGTTAAGCTCAACCACATAACACTGGATCACTGCCTCTGTGAGCGCCTAGAAGTCAGGCTCAACGCTTTGCAGTTTCAAAGGCAAGCCCTATCCCCCTGGTCCACTTTTAGTACCATAGTGATTTTTAAGGCCTTATCTCTGCCTTTTTCTTTGAATATGTATCCGTTGAACAGTACCATTGCTGCAAATGCTTTCCTGATTGCAGTAAACAGAGTGCTATTACATATATTTTCTGAATTTTCTGTGTTCTTTCCACAGGAGTTGGTTTTTGCTAGTGTTTTTAGTTTAGGTATTTGCATTCTTGAGTGTTTATTTAAAGTATATATATTTTTGATAGAGCCTTGATTGGACATTTCTTTATTTTGGACTGTTATCCTATTTCTGTTTGTGTTGCCACTGCTATCACATTCGCACTCAGAGTAGGGCCTGCCCTCAGCCCGTAGGCCTTTAAAATGCAATGGAAGTTCATATCTTGACTGGGCCTGTTTCACGTGATTCTTTAAGAAAAACACAGACCTAGAACCTGATCAAAGGAGAAAAGTACAAAAGTAGGTGCCTGTCTTTGTTGAGGAGATAGGCGGTAAGAGAATATCTTTTGCCTTAAGGGACATATCTCACACATGTCGACCCTCTGTTCACGGACGTGAATGTACACCTCATGTTTTTCGCTATGGGGGCATCTTTACGAGTTTGAGGTGGTGGTAAAATGTACAGTATTTCTGAATACTGCACGATTTTCCACTCCAATTTAGTTTAGCTAAGTTTGAACATGCTCGTCTTGGGAACAAGACAGTGCAGTGCAACACAGGTTCGAATCCCGGTGATGCTTAGAATCCTCTTCGGAATTAAGTGTGTTAAAAAAAAATATATAATTATAATGCATGTCATAACTGAAATTCACAAAAACACCCTGCTTTTTGTTTATGCATAACACTGTTACCGCGTGGATATTGCCACGTGCAGTTATGCTACATGTTTGGAGTGCCCTGGACCTTCAAACTGGGGAATAATTCAAGGGGCTGCATGATTCGAAATCATGAGCTCAACAGCAACGTGCTCGCCTTGGAAGCAAGACGACACGAAGCAACATAGGTTCGATCTTTGGGTCTGCGCTTAAAAACATCTGGGTATTTAAGCATGTTATAAATACGTAACTAAGGCAGAAACTCCTGTAACAGCACCTCGATGCTCCCGGGCTGAAGGCGACCCTTCGCATTACTGAACGCAATAACACGATCTAGCCAGTATTTCCAGAGGAAGCACCACCAAACTCGCGATGAGCCTCAAAGTCTCCAATAATGCCTACAAAAGAATTACTCTGCCAAAAGCGCTGTTTTAAATTTCAGCCATAATCAGTGTTTATACATCAGAAGCCCATCACATAATCGCGAGCAAAACAAGACTGTACATAGATGATAGCCCACGGCCTAAACTTTCCAGTAGAATAATTTCTATTTAAATGCAGTGTCAGAGCCCTCACCCACCCCCTGCTCCTCCCCTGGTGCCCAATGCACCCACCCTACCTCCCACTGACGACCATTAGCCACCCCGCCCCCAACCCCCCCATAAAAATCTGCCTCTGCTGCTGTTTAAATGGTCTATACTTGAGTACATATTATTACCATGGTTTATAAAAACATAAGACACCGTAAGCATGAAAAGGCAAACCACCATCTTTCTCAACAAACAGCCATGTATGTTCACATTATCTTAATTGTGTAAGAACAAGGTGTAAATATATGCTCGAACCATTTTTCATTCATTCACAAAGTTGTTAGCATTAACATTTCACGTGCTGCACATTTCAGACAATACAATGAACATCACTGTCAGTGCTCATGCTCTGTCTTCCGTTAAATCATAACTCATTAAGGCTGAATTTCGTGTAAGTTACATGGAAACATCGCACAACCTCCCCTCCCGTGTAACTTACATGAAATTGGTATTCATCAACACAGGGCTCTTGGCAAGCAACAGGACGCTCGTCCAGGACCTAGTGGAAGGGAGCAGAAGCTGAAAAGGGGGCAGATGATGAGGCAAAAGGGGTGGCACGGATTCAAATGAGCAAAGAATGCATTTGTTATGAATGAAAGACCACGCAGTTTCACAGCTGGGCGCGCGTTTGAGGAGACAAGAAACGAGCCCAACTTTATGAATGATTTCTGAAAAGTAAAGGCAAACAGAACGATTTCTGAGATCAAAGGAACTGCGGAGGCCGTAGCTTTAATGGGCGCATGATTTTTACATGTTAAAATATGGCAGCGTCACATGCATTGCTACAGTTTCAAACCTGCACGCCTTCCTATTGCACCACTTTTGTGGTGTAATCATTTCAAGGGTTTCATCGCACACACATCATTGAGTTGCCCTCTCCTATCTCAGCACTGGTGCACTTTGGAGAGTCAGAGAAGGGCCAAAAGATGCCCTCCATTTTACCACGATTTAGGACCCTATTCGTGGATTTTTTTGCACGGTTCAAAGTGACTTTGCACTGCCGACACAAACCCTGATTCAGGGAACTGTTTACTCTGTTGTGTGTATTTTCAGAGGTGCAAAATCACTTTGAACCGTGTAAATAATTCCACGCATCGGGCCCTAAGTCTTGAGCCCCCTCAACAACAATACATGAGCACAGTGACAACTTTTTTCTTCTTTTTAAGAACATGACACACGTGTACTTTAAAAAGCATTGACTGGGCAGCAACATAAGAACCAACATAGGAAGAACATATGAGACGTGAATCCCATTCTAGGTAAGACCAATGACCATGACAACTTTGGATACGATTATATTTGGGGAACATGCAATATCCATTAGCAAACATAGAGTGAGGCTTCTACTAACTTCACTGCTTGTTGAAACAAGTGACTACAATTCCCATGACCTCTCACCATGGACAATGCTGGCTAGGACTGATGGGAGTTGTAGTCCAAAACATTTGGAGAGTCATAGGTTGTAGACCTGTGCATGCATTGTATTTACTAACACATGCTGTTCTGACTGTGCTTGTGCGGGTGAAAGGTGTACAATTGAACATTCCAGAAATTATATTTACTTGTGTCAAGTGGCTAATCTTTTGAGATTTAACTACTAATGAATACTGACTTATATGACCATGGACAATGTGTAGAGACTTATGCAGCCTCTTGTTTTCTAACGTTTAGGGACACATCTGGCAATCTGCACTCGGGTATGGCCTTGAAGCATCACTGGCCGCATACCAATAAGATATCCCAATATCTACCCAGCATCACTCTTCCAGCTCCTATTTGTGGGTGTGACATTGTACCTATTAGTGGTAGCCGTTTCACCTGTAACCCTTCGCACCGCCTACATTGCTATGTTTCTGCTCTCTCCTCTGCAACCAGTAGCTTATGTTCTTGCTGCTGTCGGTACCAGGTTTCCATGTAACCCTACGAACCGTGTATTTTTCATTTCTATAACGAAGTAAGCTTCCTTGAAACAGAGCCGCGATGCCTATGGGCTGCTTTGTGCGCTTTATAAATGTAAAAATAAAATACATCTGGTGGTGTTCTGTTGGTGAATACCTTGCAGTCAGCATCCATGTGGCCACAGCGAGGCAGGAACAACTAAGGGAATATGCTGCACATGCCACAGAGGTGTGTAAATCACACTGCCACAATCGCAGGTGCTTGCCCTATGACCCTGGCATAGGCAATATGTATGGAGCTGTGCTTCGTATTGCACTGTAGTGCATTACATGAAAGCAGGTGACATTTCTGCAGCGAAGTAGCAACAATGTAAATAGTAGAAATGTCACGCATGTTATAATTTGGGTGCAGGGAGAAGGATGGACTAGGCAGGCGACATTGTGAAAGGGTAAACTGTGACTAACATGGAAGCTAAGAAACAAAGTGTATTATCGGTGCCCACCAGACTCCTCACAGGGACCCCCAAAACTGTCACCCGACTGCTGTTAGGTGAATAAACCTGTGATGAGCTCTGAGGCCACTTAAAGAATCTTATTTGGAAACATATTAGAGAGTGTGTCCTCATACGTGTGATTCAGGGCACCAAATGAAAGCATGCAGGGATGGGGCATGTGCAAATATGCTTTAACCTCACTCCAAGGCGTCCTTCAGCAACCATACTAGTATGGGCCGTTAATGGTTAATTAAAACCATTCGTTGTTGGCTTTGTCATTTGCTTTATATAGTTTCATTGCACAACTATATACAACCAACATCAAATTGAATGGCATTGAATATTCAGCAATGCTCTCGAACTGCTGCACTTTGACTCTAACTGGAACCATAAGTAGGACCTATGGAAGTATTTAGGGTTAATAAAACTGCTACCTGAGTTCGGAGCTTAATCATGTCTGCTTCCATCTGCGAATTCGATTCGTTAAGTTCTTTGATTTCGTCATCGAGCTGCTTCATTTCTTCGTCGTTGTCTATGCCTAGAACATAAGCACAGGAGTGAATAAAGATGAATGGAGCGGGCGGTCCTATGCAGAAGGGATTCGGAAATACATCTTTATAAATGAGCGCATGCGCATTCAGGCAAAGAACAGTGGCTTCCGTGGGCTCAGATACATAGAATTACCCTCATTGTTTTAAAGGGGTCGCATTAAATTGATTCTGCACCGCACTGATGACGCGAACCTTCAGATTACATGTAACGTGAGCTATATGGTCAGTAATGTTCATCCATGTCTAGTCTAATTGTATGGAAACGTGTTAAAAAAAGGAAGAGAAGTACGTTAAGTCGTCACGGAGCATGTACACAAAAGAAAAAGGTTAACCAAAGAAAGTAACTCAAGCAAATAGCAAGAGCAGGGATTTACGTATTAGGATGGATTAAAGGGGATACTAGGGAACAATTATAAGATAATGAGTTGATGAATACAGGAAACAAAGGCCTCATTACAAGTATGGCGGTGCAGGTAAAAACAGCAGTAATGTGGCTGTAATTCCCTTATCGCTGCATTACTGCTTCATTACCACACTGCCATAATAGAAGTCTGGTGGTGAAGTGGAGGATTTACCTCAGGCAAAAAGCTAGAGTCAACTCTTCCACTTTACCACCAAAAATCGGCAGAATTAAAACAGGGGAATTACCGCAGTAATTCCTCTGAAATCCCAATGAAGTCCTATGGACTTGAAAATGGGGATTTGCATTGCCCTGCCACCACTTGTAATCCTTCACTAAATCCACGGGACCTAGTGCCGCTAATGGTAATTGCGTTTGATGGTAATTCAATGCACCTCTGTGTACATATGGCCATGGACAATTTCTTTGCAACTCTACTGGATATACATACTTCATCAAATGCACTAACAAGATCACAGGAGTGTACAGTCACCCATGATAGCGACTCTGCACACTTTTTCCAATGCATGTATATCAATCACAAGTACATAACGTGGTATAACATTACATTGCGAGCATACTTTCCCATGCACCAATACTAATACATGCAAGAATATTGAACATGTGTAAACTGATCAAATAAAAGTCATTTTAGTTCCCAACTTAACCCTCTGGATAGCGTTTTGGGGATCATTAACCTAATACCTATGGTCTTTTGGGATGTTTCCTGTCATCAGTGTGGTTATGTTGTTTTGTCAGTTTAATATTTTTCTCTCTCCATGTCAGCTCAAAACTAATACTGCAACATTTAAAATAACGAGACTCCTGCAAAATGTGATCAGGATCCCTTAGAGGTCTGCCGTCTGAAGACGCACGAAGGACTTGGCCTCAGCAAGGTGAGACTGCACAGTGGGGCCCCGTGAACGGCAAGGGCCAATGTTAAGCCCCCAAATGTACCAACCTTTTTGAAATATGCCCCTCTTTTAAGGGCAAGTGTTTTAAGGGGTTTTAAAATTACGTATCAGTAAACATTGCAAAGGGGCTTAACTTAAAAAATCAGTGATGATGGAATTCTAGATGGAGAAGTTGAGGGAATGAGCAATGCTGTCGGCACCACCAGGGCCTGGAGACAAGCAGTCACAGCACTGCAGAGCATGAGGGAAGGGCAAGGTGTTTAGAATCACCTCGCCCTTCCCCACCAACTAGGCACTAAGCACCCAGGATGCGTGCGGGGGGGGGGGTGCAGGGAGCCAGATAACAACAAAAGCCGGCACCTTGGTGTGCCCAGACATTCGGCGCCAGCCAGGCCGGGGGCTGGCCTCACAGCCCCCACATCTACACAACAAGGACCCAGGGCTACCCCTGTGTCCTATACAAGGGGCTGCTCACAGCCAGAGAAACACAAACCAGTTTTGGACCCTGCACGGGGACCTAAACAAAAGCGAGTTCGCTGTGTACTCAGCATCTCGTATTTACTTTGAACATTGTCCTGTTCAGCTTCAGATTCCTCTAAGCATCTGCAGTGGCAGCTGGAGTTTAGTTTCGTACGTACCCCGTTTACACCATAGTGGGTTGCGGAGAAAAAAGTAAGCCCGATCCTACTTTTCGCCCATCATCGCTGGAGCAGTGAAGACCACAGCAGCTGCATTTAAAGGACCGTCTGGAGCCGGCGCACGCAGAGAAGAACGGGAACAATCTGAGGCTCCAAAGAAACACAGACACAGTGAGGGAGCCCGGCGCAGGTGGCGCTGCTACAGCATAGCAAGAAAGTCAGTGCCGGCCAGGGTTACCTGGCAACGGGCCCCCAGCCGAACTCACAGAGCCCTCATTGCTGGAAGCAAGCCGGCACGGAGCAGCACTTTTAAGATTTCATTTAGTTTTTAAATCTGATTAAGATCGAATATATTTAAACAAAGCAACAGTATAGACAGATTGCGAGCATTTTAATGAAAGAAACATTTTTCAGTACGCAGGATGAAACAGCATGGACAAAATTAGAGTAGACATTTGAGCGCTTTTAGGTTTACCAATATTTAGAACACAATCAGCAAAGTTAAAAACAACTATGGTTTTTTAGGAGCAATTGCAGACAACCACGTTTGCACGAGAGCAATTGTAATGGCGCGTAGAAACAGCCGAAGTATGAACCCGATGAAGCCGTGCCCGTTTATCTTTAAATGCAGGCTGAAGAAAATGTTCATCATTTTAAATGCACGACAGCATTGGGAGCACATGTTAGAATCGTTTAACTCTACAATACCCGCGACATGAACGTTGTTTTAACATTTAAGTACAAAGTGAACAGCACCCACCCACCCTTTTTTATGGGACACATCACTACAGTAACCTGCATGTTTGACAAATATATTTTCTTTGTTTTTACTCCAGTTTAAGGAGAGACATGGCACCCAAAAGGAAGGCTCAGGGCCCAAAAAGCAAAACACAGAAACCAAAATCACAGTCCTGTGGGCTGCAGAAGAGGCAGCAGAGTATTATGGCTGAGACTGGGTCAGGGAAAATGTATATGGATTGCCAAGGGCCGAAGTGGGAGTGCCAACAGTAGGCAAAGACAGCCCTCCCACCCAAAGAAGCTCAAAGCACCAGGAAACAGCAACAAACCAGGTAACGAGAGCAAGAACATGTTGCTGTGTGATAACATGAAAAAAATGGAACAAATGATTTCTGAGATCAGGGACAAGCAACAGGCCCCCAAAGACCCACCAAGACCCCAGGACATAATACACCTTTGGAACCCATAGTGATTCTAGACAACAGAGCTCCCACAGAGCCACCTGTAACAGTAGCAACAGGGGCAGACACAGCAAGGCCATTAAAAGCAAGCCCCCCAAGCATGAACAGCACAGGGCTCAGTGACACAACCCCCAGCCCCGCCTCAGATGTTATGATGATCACCAGTGCACAACCGGAGCTGAGATAAAAAACTTTAGAAACCGAAATACTCAACAGGTACAAGAAATTCCTTTATATCAAAAACATTGATATAACAGTAAAGGAGGCCATATGGGCAAAAGAATTCATAGAAATATTCTCACTCATCGAGGCACAGCGCAAGGGGAGGGACGCTTTCAGGGACCCCAAAAATATTGAGGACAAAGCCATAGCCAGAAACGCTCATGTAGAATGGAGCTGGGACAAATGGTTAAAATCATTTGCCATTTTAGCCACAATTGTTCTAGAAAAATTCCCGGGAGATGGGACCAAAATGTGGGCATACATGGATAAGATCAGAGAAGTCAAAACTGCTTATGAAGGGAATGGCTGTTTAGCATATGACATAAGGTTCAGAAGGATTATGTCTGAAAGAACATCCATAGAATGGGATGAAGTTCAGAATCCATCAGAGGAGGAGATTGCACAAGCAACCAACAAACCAAGTAAAAACTGTCAATGGGGAAATAAAAGTTCAGAAACCGAAAAACACAAGAAAGGAGAGCAGCCCTTTTGTAAAAACCAGCCATGGGGGGCTAGGTCAAATACCCACGGTCAGAACAAGTCACACAATTCCACAAAATTCGCAACCACATGCAGGAATTATGGAAAAAATCAGTGCGCATGGGGAAAAGAATACTGTTACAAGTACAACTGCTCCAACTGCAGCGGGGACCACCCCAGCTGCAGCTGCACCAGATTACCCGCCAAAAATACCAAAAAAGAAGACCATTAAGAAAATACACTCTGTACAACTAGAACCGGGTAGAACCCCCAGGACCCTGAAGGGTTCAAGGAAGCATTAATGACTTATCCTGATAAAGAGGTCAGCACAGCAATTGAACAGGGTTTCAGAGAAGGTTTCATCATCCCTTTCAAAGGGATGGGATCCCAAAAATTCCCCAACAATGTGGTCTCTACAAGAGACAACCCAGGGATAATAAGAGAATAAATTGCAAAAGAGTTAAAGCTGGGTAGAATAGGAGGTCCCTGGGAAACAATGCCATTTCAGGACTACATAGTGTCACCACTAGGCCTGGTACCAAAAAAGGAACCCGGAAAGATGAGGCTAATAAATCCCTTATCATATCCCAAGGGACAGTCACTTAATGACGGCATCCCTTAAACAGAAGCAGCAGTTCACTACACTCATTTTCCGGAGGCTCTAAGAGTAATACAGGACTGCGGCAGGGAGGCCTTTATGGCAAGGTTAGTAATAGAGTTCGCTTTCAGGTTACTACCAATCCACCCCAATTCACAGCAATGGCTGGGTTTCACTTTTGATAAAAAAAAATTATATGTGGACAGATGCCTCCCCATGGGCTGTGCTGTGTCGTGTGCACTCTTTGACCAATTCAGTTCGTTTTTCCAATGGGCATTCCAGAAACAAGTACTAGTGGCCAGAATAGTACGACTGTGGGAAGGCATTAGTAGAATTAACAAGAATGGCTACACAATGGGTCATTCCCCTTGCAGCAGAGGAAACTACCAACCCATCCACAAATATCATTTTCTTAGGGGTAGAAATAGACATCTCTGCAGGTTTATGCAGAATTCCAAAATAGAAAGTAGAAGAATTATTAGGAGAAAAATCAAAACCTAAGCAAAAAGGACAGAGGCACAGTCAGGGAGTTGCAATCCCTGGCTGGCAGTTTAAACTTCACAGCCAGGATAATTCCACAGGGGAGGGTATTCTCCAGGAGTTTGGAGTTTAAAACAAAATCATGCACGCCATTGAATTTAGGGGCCAAAAGGGTCCTGTTCACAGATGCAGCTCGGAGCAAGGGTTTTGGGGCCTTGTTAGACACGGAATGGGTGGCAGTGCATTGGCCCGACGCATGGCATGCAGCAGGGTGGACCAAAAATATCACCCTTTTAGAAATGTTACCTATTTGGTTAGCTTTACGCATATGGGGCAGGCGCCTAGCAAATACGGAACTCACTGCTTGGTCTGACAACATGGCTGTGGAAGGAATTATCAACAAAAGGATGACCAAATGCCATTTGGTAATCAGAATCCTAAGAGCCATCACGAAAGTCACACTTCATGAAAACATTGTTGTCAAAGCAAAGCATATCACAGGAGCAGATAATAACATTGCAGACGCTTTATCTCGCTTTCAGTGGACGAAATTTCGAGAGCTAGCGCTGCACGCCCAGAAAAATATGAAATTGATCCCAGGAGACAGCTGGGCGATACAAGAAGGATAGATAAAATTGCATCAACGCCAACACCGAATGGCCAGGGCCGGGATGCACAACTTCAACTAGGCACCTCAAACAAGGGTGCCAGCAGTGTGCTGCCTACAGAAATCACGAACCCTGATACGGGGTTCCTACTAGAGATGGCCAAAAAAGCATTGGCAACCAACACCACAGCTCAATACAGTAAGTGCTTGCAAACAGTTTTTAAAGTAATAGGCAAAAAACATGCAGAGTTAATAACGATAAAAGACATAGATGTGTTCTTAAGGTGGGCGCACAATCAAGGATTTAAAAGAGATTGGGCAAAAAGACACCTTGTGGCAATATCCTACTTCTCAAAGCTACGAGGTGACTCAGACCCTACACGAAGCGCATTACTTACATATGCACTGAAAGGCTGGGGCAAGGTGGAAGGATCCCAAGTAGATACATGACGCCCGCTAAATTTTGAGAAATTGGTTAAGATAATAATTCTATTAGTCTCCCACCCATAAGAAACATTATTGTTTAAAACAGCTTTTTCCCTCACATATTTCAGGGCTTTCAGGGTAGGAGAACTCATAGCATCTAGCACAAAAGCCAACAATGGGCTAGGTATGATGGAAACCAGGGCAAGAATGGACAGCCTCACCATCGAAGTCCAACGATCTAAAACAGGGGCAAAGAGAGTAATAAATATTTGCTGCAATGATGATGCACTCAACTGCCCAGTATGCACCACCAACCTCTACTACACACAAAGTCCCAAAGTGGGGGGAAGATTCATAATACAGAGAGACACCTCGGCCCTAAGCCACTATCAATTCAAGGAGCCTTATTGTCTGTACGAATATTTTACCTCAAACATTTATTTGACAGTAATTATGTATTAGATATGGAAGAGCTATGGATGAGACTATTTGTGGGAGATTCTAAATCTATAAGATATGCAACTGTAAAATATCTTAATCATGTGATGCCAAAGCCAACTAGTAAACTTGGGCCAGATGAAAATTTGTATATTCCATCAAAAATGAATTAGCACTTTCTTTTAATTAAATACAATGACTATGTATATTATGATAAGCTCACCACGCCTCAAATGTGAAATAAGGAAGAATCTAAATGTGAATAAACTAAATGATGTGATTCTAAAAATATTTGATTTTTTCCATCTAAACTAAGTTATTTATTTTATCTATTTTTGTATGTACTTGTTGAAAGGTCAGATCAATCTCTGAACCAAAACAACAATAAAAAAAAAATAAAAAAATTCAAGGGGGTGTTGATGAAAACCATCAGTAAAGCAGGATGGAATCCAAAAGAGTTCAGCCCCCACTCTTTCAGAATTGGGGCAGCAAACACAGCATGGCAGGGCGGCATGGGCGCACAACAGGTCAAGAGAATAGGGGGGTGGAAATCAGACTGTTTTAAAAGATACATCAGGCCTGAACTAATATAGTTCTCTCCCCCCCACCCCCTGTTGCCAAAAAACAGATCAGGACGCACCACTAAGATCAGCCTGGATAGTCAGGCACTCGTTCGTATTCAGGACCGGGCGATGGACTGAAGAAACCAAGGAGGGACCAGTTTTTAGGAACACGATTGCATCATGGTGGGGCTACAGAGGCCTTCACTGGCCAGAAATCCACGAGAAACTAGCCAACCTAGTTGCTTACAGAGACCCCCCTGAATACTTAATTATCCATTTAGGGGGAACCCACCTGGTAAACATGGGGAGGAAAAAATGATACGAGGAGATATGCACCTCCCTGGCCGGCATTGCCCACAACTGGAGGGACACAGAAATCTACTACTCAGCAATTTTGCCCAGGAAAACATGGCAGGGGACTATCTGCTACAAATCAGTGGACACGGCCAGAAGAAAGTTAAAAAGAGGGAAACATTCTGTATAGCCAAAGGCCTGGGATTTATAAAACACATGGCCATAACTCTGGGCAACCTCGACTTTTTCCACAAAGATGGGACCCACCTATCGGCTTTAGGCATGGAACATTTTCATAGAGAAATAACCGACTCCCTAGCTATAGAGGCTGCCACTATCCTAACTTTTGGGGGAACACAGGCAGCCGATAAACCTACCCTTGTGTGGCGGCACAGGCCAGGGGGCAACCTCAGGACCCGGTGCCCAAAAGTACAAGACATTATGATATGCGATTATTGTTTATGTTTATGACCATATCTGTAACAATAAAATTGCACTGCCTTTTATTGCCAACACTTGAACAAATGTGTGGTGTGATCATGGGGAGGGTGGTGGCAACACTAAGAATGACACCCCCACATAACATATGTATCCTGCCTGCCGCATATGGGTCCAGCAGTTATGGGTAGGGATGGATAGAGGCATCACTGGGAAGTGTGAGAGACCCCAGGTATTTCAACCTTTTTGGGTACAATTGTGGTCAAGATACCCAGCCCTTTCAAGTCCACTTTTTTACATGCAACAGCAAATTATACACCTCTCTGTTTAAAAACCTGTGGGAAACTAAATGGGTATATACATGACACACCTTAAAGCATAGTCTGAGAATGTATTTGTGATTAAATATAAGAGACAAGAAGAACAGCTGCAAGAATGTGTTTGCCTATCTACACTTGTGCGTATTATGCCAAAAAAGTATTGTCATTTAGTTTTGAGAAATGAGAGTCACACATTGTACCAAGATCACCATGTGATAAAGATGCACGTTGGGGATGCTTACATATGCTGACCTAAGGGAACGTTTGATACCTCTTCACTGCATTATCTTTTTAACAAATCTAATACACACTTATCCAGATACTTGTATAAGCTTGATACTCTTGAAGACACAATTTGGATTGGGTCTTGATGCTTCAGAGCCATTGGAAAAGAAAATGAAACAAAATAAAGTGATTTTTAAAGGCAGAACTCTCATGCTAAATAACATCAGAAGTATACTTATCTGTTGATAGACCAACACATTGTTTGATTGCTATTACAACTAAACATGGTTTAAATAAACAATGTCCTCCATTACACGTGGGAGAATACATATCATGTAGCATTAAAATCCTGTGAACTTAAATTGAATTACAATATTTACGTTAATGTGGAAGGAGCCAAATGCCTCTACCAGAAGTCCCTCCCCTATGCTGCCTATATGTTTGAAGGTGGAAATTGCAACATGCACAATGCCGATAATGATACCTATTCCGCGAAAGATCTTCGAAACAAGGTATCCATTGAGAAAGCCCTATAAAATGTACCAGCAGAAAGATGACAGTCTCTTAAGAGAGATCCCTGAAGATGTGTAAAATGAATACAAAAAAAGATGAATGGCGTCACATGAGGTGAAGACGACGCACCAAGAAGAATGGCCAAAGAAGAGAATGTATAGACTTTATGGAATCTGATGACAAAATCAAAAATTGAGTAACCTTTCATGTGCGGAATGAAGATTGAATGTGCGAAAGGCGGTGCTGCCAATATATATATAAATGTATAGAATCTGGATATTCAATGTCACAACTTTAGTAAGCAAGGACCAGTGAAAGAGAAGGGCTGAAAATTGAGGAAGGATCGAGAAGGCTGTCTGGTCCAGTGTCAAGGGTTGGGGCAGCCAAGAACTGGTTATCTATTCAAGGAGATACAAAGAACATGATAATCGACTCAAGCTCTTATTAAGGTACGACAGAAAGACACTATGAGCACCAGGTTTTAATGATTTAATATCATTAAATGTGAAGAAGGAGCTAAAACATGGTCTCCTGTCACATGGGGTAGATGGAAATAGAACATGGGTAAGCAGCACCGAGACTTAAAGATAAGAATGTGCTCACACTCTCTTCTATTCTCAGGAGCAGTGATACTTTACAAGTCCAAGTTCAAAGACAATTCAAATGGCAGAAGGCATGAGTGATGATGTATGATGGGCTAATTGGGTGGGCAGGCATGGTCAAGTCCACCCACTAGCACCTGGGGTACCAGCTTGCATGCTGCTAGCGAGCTGAATATTCCACAAGGGTACAAACGTGCCAACCAATTATAGAGGGCCATGTATTGAAGAGCCCTATAGTTTGAGAGCCAATGGTGTGTTGCGTATCTAACAAATATTGTGGATGACTTGCACAAGGGGTGGGCATAAGTTGTCCACCTGACTATAGAGACCCAATCACAATCCAACCCCCTACAGAAAGTATACTTAGATGTTTACCGTAGACCAACCACAATCCTAAATAGGTTTTCTTAGTTTGCCACGTAGTATGACATCACGTATGATGAATTTTTGCTATAAAAGTGTTATTGTTTATGTGGTGTGCTGAGATTATGCTATGAGACGTCCGTTGATGTCCATTGTACTCCCTGTTTTAGACAATTGAGAATAAAACAGATTACCTTTGCCAACTTCCTGAGTCGGTCTTATTATTGGTGTAAGAGTTATTCCGCATCCCCATCCATCTACCGACGCGCTACCTCATGTAAAAGGGCCTAGCGGTTCACTAATGCATAACATCCTTTTAGTTAGCTCTTAGTAAATCACGAATTTCCAGTAGTTCATTAACATACCACTTAAATCAATGCATGGATGATAAGCAAAACAGCTGTATTTCTTTCAGGCAATATGCCTTGATTCCATACTACAAAAACAACATTGATTGCAAGCATTATAACTGGGACCCACCCCAAAAAAGTCTACTATTTTTAAGATCTGTTTGAGAAAACAATGAGTTGGCAAGTGAACATTTCCATTTCAATTTAAGTGCGTTTTCAGAGTAGATGCCTAGAGAGGTCCATTAACTCTTAAACTTGGAAAGCATTAGGTCCAACAAAGAATGTGCTCCTGTTCCATTAGGTTTTAGTTAGTGGAGAGAAAATCATAAGCAACAGATATTTGCGACTGATAATAACGAGCCCACACAGATGACATTCAACTAAATGTCCATTACAAATCAACAAGGTTCACAGGACTCTAATATTAGAAAATATATTTTCTAATGTAACATCAAACTGTTTGCCCACTTGAGAACTGAATACAGATTTGATTTCAGTTGAAAAATAATATTCAAATGCATATAAAATAATGTATTAAAATATAGATATTGTGCATCATTTGCATATTTTAATAACTCCATTATGTAATAAGTGACAGAAAGAATAGACCCTTCGATAATGAATAGTCCTTTCAATCTGAATATGTTATTTTCACTGATATCATAGGTTAGTGTAAAAAATTGTATTACAAATACCCCTCTCAGGCAACTACAAAAAATACTCCAATACTCTTGATGCTGCATACACAACCATCCAGGCCTGGATGGCTCCAAACCATTTATGCCTCAATGGGGATAGAACCAAAATCCTGCTGGTAGGATCCCCTGCAACACTCAACAAACTCAGCCCCCAATACAGAGCATTAAAAATCGGTGATAGTCAGATTCCCATCTCCACCCCAGTAAAGACACTAGGCATCCACATTGATGCCTTTCTGTCACTGACTTGCCAGGTGAACACCATTGCAACATCTGTTGCCTACACAATCAAATTGATCAATTCCTCAAGACTTTTTCTAACCCAAGATAGCTGCCTGACTATTGCACATGCTGCCATTGGTGCCAGGCTTGGCTATCGCAACGTCCTAATTGCAGGCACCTCCTCCCAAAATGTACAAAAGCTCTAAACTATCCAAAATAATGCCTTTCGAGCAGTGCTCAACATCCCCAAATGGGTCCACATCACCGCAGTGAGCAGAGTGGTACACTGGCTGCCTATCTGTGAGAGAATCATCTACAAAACACTTTCCATCCACCAAAAGTGTCTTTCCAACACCGCACCCCCTTACCTCTCCAGGAAAATCCCCAAAGAGCACTCCTCAAGACACACCAGGACCCTGTATGCACATCGACTCTGTCTACCAAAACTGAAACGCAGCAAAACCAGAGGTTCTAGCTTCCCTACTATCGCTGCTAAACAGTGGAATCCCCCCCACCCTCTCTGAGCGTTCCTGCTGGGTTTTCTGAAAAGCCCTCAAAACGTGGCTATGTGCCTGAGTCTAAACCCCCTCAAACTGTATCACTACACCCTTTGTCTTTGCACCCACGCTGTACTAACTTTGTAGTTGCCTCCCACACCAACTATGTATCATTTGCCATGCAAGAAGCTGGTTGTAACACAACAAGATGCCTACGGGTCGCTGCATGCTTTATACATGTAATAATAAATAAATACATAAAAATGAATATTTCAGCTCAGAATCAGTCCTCACTTCTGGAGGGGGTTACCTAAAATGTACTAAAGGACAAACCGGTGGCAGCAGTTACTTTTTGATACTTTTTACAATATTTTGGGATAGCCTCACAGCGTTTACTGCGTGTGGATACCCACTGTGGCTAGTTTCCTACAACGGCCATGCCATGTGATTTTCATTTGTACCTTGTCCATCTTGTTTTTTTGGCTTCGTCCTGCCCATTAAGGTCAGAAAAATCCTTGTATGGTCATGTACTTGCCCAGGAACTACAAAGGTTTCGCAGGCTGGTGCAGGGCATGTGTGGAGGAGGCAGGAAGTGGGTTCGGACTATCTGATCCTAATTCACAACCTAGCTCCAGAAAGTTTAGTGTGCATGTGTGCATGAGACCCACAGTGGTCCCTGATTGGACCACCACTGGTGTGCATGTGTGGGGCATATATTGCCATTGGAGGACTGAGTTTGATCATTCAGCTGACTTTGGATAAGGAGAGGAGCACTGCAGCTATTCCAGCAGTTCTGAAGAAGGAGCCAAGTATCTTGAGAACCTGGGCAGATGAAGGATGTTACAGAGATGCATTTGATGAGGCCTGGCAACCAAATCCTGCTGCTTTCTGTGAGAAGCCCTGCTGGGCGATTGATCTTAGAAGGCCTTTATCAGTGCTTCAACTTTTCTGAGTCATGGGACCAACCAATCCTGACGTATCCTGGTAACCCTGCAAGGGAGCCTGTTCGGAAGTGTACCTGGGTCATCCAGTGCACTGTCTAGCTCGAATTTGAGCTACCACAATAGGAGCACTACAGTTATATGTTTAGAGCTAGGGTTTCAGGGATTGCCAGCTTATCCAACAAGACACCTTCTGCCAAATGTCTTTTTCCCGGCGCCTTCGGGTCCCGAGATAGAAGGTTGCATCAGACAATGATATCTTTTTTTTATAACTTTATTTTTGGATTTTACAAATACAAACACATGCATTTGCACCAACCGGGTGCAATCATAACAGTTTCAACTTCCCATCTGCATTGCTCACGACTCTCCCCCCTCCGACACACTACTTAAAGGTTACGTGTTCTTTGCTAGTTCCCAATAACTTAGTCTGTTATGAACGGCACTGTTTGTTAGAACCCGTCTTCCCGCATTGTTCATGTGGTTTGAGTTTGTGAATCTGAGATCTCGGCAGTATTTAGCAGGTATACTATGTATGGACCTCAGATGTCGGGGATGTGCGTGCAGTGGCAGTGTCTGTATAAATTCGGTGTCCATATCCTAACAATATAGAATGTCTTTTTTCCATGCTGTGATGGTAGGGGTAGGGCCTCGACCCCATCTCATAGTGACCCTCCTGCGTGCCAGTACCAATAGCAGAGCTGCTAGTTTCCTTGCCGCGGGCTGTAGGTATTTGGTCAGGCCCAAGAAGGCTTCCAGGTGGGCAGGGGGCATCACCTCACCCAATATATCGGCTATGGTTTGTAGAACAGAGGACCAGAATTGATATATCTCGGGGCAGTCCCACGCTAGATGCATGAAATCTGCGACGGCGGCTCTGCACCTTATACATTGTGCTGACAGTTCTGGGTGATGTCTGTGGCTCTTTGCCGGGGTATAGTAGGTTTGATGCACAAAATTGAAGTGGATTTGTTTATAGCGCGTGTTTAACGCAACTTTCTGGGTTTGTCGAAGAATGTATGTCCAGTCCTCGTCAGTTATAGTTGCTTGGATGGCTGCTTCCCACCTTGACCTCGTTCGGGGATCAGTAGTTACTATATCTGTTAGTAGGGTTTTATATATCAGTGACACTAGTCTCCCCTCGCCTTACGCCTGAATTACGTTATGTAGTAGATCCCATGTTATAGGCTGTTTAGGAAATGATGGAAACATGCCTTGTATGGTATAGCGTAGCCTGAAGTATAGGAACGTGTCGAGTGAAGTGGTGCCTCCCCTGTCTTTAGCCATCTGTGGAGTTAAGAACATGCCCTCGGGGAAGAGGTCACTGAGGGATTGAATGTTGACCTTTTCCAGCCATACAATAAATACTTTTTGAGCTGTTAGGGGGATCTCTGGGATGAATTTGACTGGCAATAGAGGGGAGAACCTTATGCCCACGTCATATTTCTGTGTGATCATTTGCCATATTGCATAGGTGGATAGTACAGTGTTCAATGTGTTATGTGGGACTGGGATGTGACTGATAATGACGGCTCGCAGCAAGTTAGTGGATGCGAGGGCTCGTTCCACCTGGACATTTGGATGGATGAAGTGTATTGTGTACCAATAGCTTAGAAATTGTGCCTGGGCTGCCCAGTAGTATTTTACCATGTCTGGGAGTGCGAGGCCACCGCTTGATGTAGGTAGAGTTAATGTTGCGTAGGCTACTCGTGCTGGTTTTCCGGCTCATAGTAGTTCCAGAATGATGCTTTTGATTTTTTGGAAAAAGGATCTTGGGAGGAGTATTGGTATATTTGTGAATAGATAGAGGAGTTTGGGAAGAATAACAATTTTGCTCAGTGAGGCCCTACCCCAGAGTGTTAGTGGGAGTGACTTCCACCTATGAACCCGTTCTTGCAGGGAGCTGAGCGTTGCATCATAGTTGTCTTTGAATATGTTGTTGTAGCTGAGGGACATGTAAATACCCAGGTATCGTACCCGTGAGCTTTCCCACTTGAAACCATGATCGTCTGCAAACTTGGTGGTATTCGGAGTTAGTGGGAATACTACTGATTTTGAGTGGTTGATTTTGAGGCCAGAGACGTGGCTAAATTTGATCACTTTGCGCATTATTGTGTTAAGGTTAGTTTGGGGGTCGTTGACAAATAACATGACATCATCAGCGTATAGGGAGACCACCAGTTTGTGGGGACCCAGCGTGAGGCCTCTGTGTAGTTGGTATTCGCTCAGTCTAGAGGCTAGGGGTTCCATCACCAGGGCAAAGATAAGGGCTGAAAGGGGGCAACCTTGTCTGGTCCCACGTTCCAACCTGATGCTGGGAGATCTTGTGTTACCTAGACTGATATAGGATGTTGGGTCATTGTAAAGCAGCGAGACCAGTTTGAGAAAGAAGTTCCCCAGTCCCATTTATTTGAGCGTTGCAAAGAGGAAGGGCCATTCGACTGAGTCAAAGGCCTTCTCGGCGTCGAGAAGAACGGCTATTGCTTGCTGTGTTGGGTCAAGTGCTTAAATGACGCCGAAGAGCCTTCTGATGCCATATGTTGTGTTACGCCCTGGGATAAAACTGGCTTGGTCGCCCAACACAAGTGCCGGCATTATGGGAAGCAGACGTGCTGCTAAAATTGTGGCTAGAATCTTGTTATCCAGGTTAATCAGAGAAATCGGTCTGTAGGATGCACATTCCTCGGGGGGTTTCCCCTCTTTGTGTAGTAGTATCACAATGGCTTCGCATAGAGTTGGTGGGAGAATCCCCCACTCTATGGCTTGTTCGTAGACTTGAAGTAGTACAGGGGCTATGGTGTTCGCATGTGCTTTGTAGAACTCTCCTGTGACCCCATCTGGGCCGGGTGCCTGGGTGTTCGGAAGATGTTTGATGGCTTCCAGGATTTCTTCCAGTGTTATTGGAGCCTTTAGGGGTTCCCGTAGATCATTGGCCACCCAGTACAGTTCGGTGTCATTGAGAAAGTTTTGCAGCGTCTCAGGATCTTTGCTGCCCTTGGAGCTGTATAGGTCTTGGTAGAGACTGTGATATCTGAATCCCTTTGTGTCACCATGCAACAGTGACGGTGCAAAAGAGTAATTTTCTGCATTACCTCCAGTGACATGACATGTGCTGCAGTGGTGTCTTTTGCATTCTTCCTCTGGAACCGAGTGAAGCAGCCAGCTCCTGTGAACAGCCGGACCTGTCTCTGCACCTGCAGCATCTGGGCATCTGGGAACCAAAAGGAAGGCAGCAAAACGTACCTCTGGTGAGCACATCCGGACCTGCCAAGTCTGGACCAAAACTGAAGTAAGGGCAGTAAGCAGTGAGGATACGTACGGGGGCCTTATTTCATCCAAAGCGTTTTCTAACTTTGGGGCTAAGTTTTGTCATTATTTGGCTTGCGTAGTACCTGCTATCTAAAGCCATCCAAAAGCTGGGAGCAGTTCTGTTAACAATAATAGATAACTACCTGACATTTGAATCCTTCTTCACATCTTCAGAGCACTTCTCCTCACTTTTACCAGTCTCCGAAAAGTATTGGAACTTAGGGCTGGACTTTTAAAGTTAGGATTGTAATTTATGAAGGGTGTTGTTGCTAACTAAATTACTTACCTTCTTCCTTTGCAGGTACTGGAGAAGTAATTGATTTATGGCACTGACTAATGTGACCTGACCCCACTCACCTCTCCTGAGACTAAGCCTTGACCACTCTTTACGTTGCCTTGATTGGTATGGCTTCAGCTCATAGAAGTAATCCCTGTTATCCAACCAAGGCGGCCTCCCAAACATCTGTCCATCAGGCTAGAATTTAGAAATCCATTCTAACAGCTGCCTAAACCAAAATGCAGTGTGAAACAATGCTGTATGTGTGGGGTTTACTTTAGTATAAACAGTGATGTTCCTATAGGCAAACAAAAAGGGAAAAGAAAAGGAATAAAGGAAACTGCATTCTTTCTCATTGCCTGCTGATATACATCCAATTTGGCAAAAGCAAAAGGCACTTATACAAAAATTGCAGAAAGGGAAGAGGACTGGTTGCAAAAGAGATGCCCTTCTTAGCCGGAATGGAACCAGAAAAGGGGACACCTCACTGACAGGATGCAAAGGGCAATCAGATGACATGGATGCCTAGTGTCTTGCCAATTTCAACCATTGGTGGGCAACAACTGAAAATAAGTCCAGAGATAACCCAAACACTTTGTTCCTGCTTATGCAATTTAATTCAACAAACCAGAAAAAGTATGTGAATGTATGCTCCATTGCACAGGGAAGAATAGGGCATTAAATAAAATATTTTTTTAGGCTGGGCTCAAAAGGTGAATCCCCTCTAGAATTTGTAGTTTCTTGTTCTGATTTCACTGATTTTTGCCAACGATTTAAAAAGGCCATCATGAAACTGTGTATTTTATAATTCAATATCATAAATTAGGGTAATTTCTGAAGAATACAAAATAGAAGGGACGTATTTCCTGCAAACCAATTTTAGCTTTTAAAAGCAAGGAAGCAAAACCATTTCAAACTTACCCTTTCATTTATGCACAAATTAAAATTACAAATCTATTTCATTTTCTTTTCATATATTTAAATGGAAATCCTTCTTTTCCTATCAAGGGAACCAACGACATTGGGATTTTATGTCATTAATTTACTCCAATGCAATGATGTTTTGATAGAATTTCTGTTGCAAAGCACAAAGGATTATTTATTTAAACTTTACAATTGCTTGCTTGAGATAATAATTACCAATTGTTACTCAGATGTGAATAGTATAATACAACACCCAAGTGCATGTTGTAGAATAGTCATTCATATTTGTCTTTCTATGTATAAATGTGTAAATTAAACAGAATATTTTCGAATAAAGGAAAATGTTAGCGTGACAAAAGTAGGCAAGCCACAATGTATTCCTTATCATTGCAGTCTAAATTCATATGTAGTGTTTTGAGAGGTGATTTCCCCAGCATTGTGAGTTAGTGGCTCACCTGGAATTACTTGATTTTTTATTGTAAACAAAACACTCTGATTAAAACAGCCTGTATATTATTCCAAATTGTGGGTTGGGATTGTTGCAGGTGTGGGGGAGTATAACATTGATGTAATTTCTCTGTAATATAAGAACCATTATAAAATTAAAACTATATTACTTGGATATGTCATTACACCCGATTGGACCACATTCCCCCCCAGCTGCTATGCTTGTCCTCGCTATAGTCTCCCTCTTGATTTCACAGCATTCTCTTGCATTGTACCTAGGTTAACTTTATCAATCCAGCACAGTAATGGAACATGTATGACAATCGTGTAAACAGAGTTTTGTTTATTCTTTAGCATGTAGTGAACACAAATCCAAAATATATCTTTATAGATAGAAGATATAAGACAATCATCGCTAAAGTGATGCGATATATATTTGAATGTATAATATATATTTCTACATTCATATTTCTGAGGATTGTTGATACCCCTTTTCTGCTTTTTGCAAAGAATACCCTGTATTTAGCTATGATTATTTGAGTACTGAAAATGTCCCAGCAACATTTTTATAATTAAGCCAACATGGTCTAGGACTAGGGCTTCAGGTGTGTTAGGGTGGCAAGAAGTAGGGTTCTCTTGTTATATCAAAGACGTCAGTGTTCCATGAGTGTGTGTGTGCATGCATGCATGTGTGTGTGTGTGTGTGTGTGTGCGTGTGTGTGTGTGTACAGTGGTTTCCACGACTTTCCCTTTAATGAACAATATCATGACTCCTGAGAAATAAAGGTGACAGAGACATATTTGTCTTGCATCATTGGCATTTTTACAGGCCACAGAATGCCAAACGTTTATATTAACCAAATAACATGGATAATGTGAAACCATATCTTAGAAATTTAGGTAATGTTTTTCAAACTCCTTCAGAGAATTCATAATTTAGGGCTCTTTTGTTTCTGACCTTAAAAAAACAAATTGGAAATCTGTGCCAGTGTTGTGTGGAAAAGAAAATGATTTGATATCACTAATACTGACAATAAGGTATTTCGGAATGCTTCCTGCATCAGTGTTGGGAGAATGTGGCAAATGTCTGTTATTCTATCAAGTTGAACCAGTTGCGGGGAGCATGTGGCAATCCATCCTCTGACAAGTCAGTACCATTGGCTTAGTCATTCGTCCAAGATCAAATATGGTGGCCCAGTATGGAAGGAGCACATTGGGCTCTGGCTTGACTAAACCAGATGCTATAGGTAGAGGAGCACTATTTTTAATGTCAAAAAATGTTATGCTACTGGCAGAGTACTGTATATGTACTTACATACAATGTATACACTTGATTATGTTATATTTTCTGAACTACCTCCATTCAGAAATGGGAGCATGGGGCTAATAGTGTAACATCTGAAATGTTGCACCATGAGAGAAGTTATTATTTTAGTGGCAAGAAGTCTGAACTGCTGGGCTGCTAAAAAGAAATATCAACATTTTGTGTTCATGCCTGTGTCAAAGAATAAATAAACATAGGTTACTACATCACAGGCTTTCATGGATTGTTTCTTTACATATTTAAAGCAGCATGAGATTTTACGGAGGTTTAAAAATATCAATGAAATGAGTCCTGGTTTTAAACCAGTTTATAATTAACCTGCCATAACTTTGTGTTCTGAAATGTCTTGCAGAAGTTCCCAATCCACAAATGTGTCGATGTACCAAAGTATTTGAAATGTGGTTTACCAACACTGATTCTGATGTAAATCACAATGCTGCAGGCCTGTGAGTTGGTGGGCTTGCTTGGCAGTTCACTCTAGAAATTATTCCATTGGGCACCATTCCCTAATTTTCCTTTAAAGTTGAGGTTACCATCTGTTTACCTTTATTCACAGAAACTAGACTAGAGAGAGAAGAGTGTATCTTCGAAGAGACTCCAGGTGCAGATAAGTGAAGAGCCATTGAATTTATCTGCACTCATGTATGTGGGTAGTGTGCTCCAAAATAGGGATGGGGTCCGGGCTCTTCAAGGAAGGTTTAGAAGTACTCTCATACCTCCTCAGATTCACACTATTAAACCCTTTCAAAAATAATTCTACTATAAATAAGACAAGCTTAAATCTAACACCTTGCTCTTTTCATCCCTAGCCGAACCAAGGGAGATCATGACCTCATTAAAGAAACCAGTAAATGCCCCCTTGTTGTTATCAGTGTACACATATTGACTTACCCATGGAGCTTATCTTTGGTTCTGACCACTAGAAAGGGTATACACATGTCCAGCAAAACAACCTCAGGAGGGATAGCTGGTTATTAGGATCACAGTAGAACCATTTAAGACATGCCACATTTACATATGGGGTATAATACATCTAGCACTCCAGATTATTGTGGTTTTGATAGGTCTGGATTTGAAGGGGCTAGATGTGTATGTGATGTCTGCAACTGGGCCACTCACCGTTCTCGGTCCTTAGCCCAGCCACTCTCCCCTGCACTGCCTCCATGGCAACCCCTGCACTACGGGACTGTGTCTGTATCCCTACAGCCCCCCTTCACAGCACTTGTCTGCACTTACTTCGCACTTGCCACCAGCTGGCCCTTGCTATTTATCATGTTTGCTGTATGCTATTAACCCTGTACTGCACTTTCCCCTCTCCCTTTCCCCCTTGCACTTTTCCCTTTCCCTCTACCCTTTGCACTTGCGCGATTTGAATGACACCTGGCCTAGTAGGATCGTTGTCTGTCTGCCCTTGTTCCCCCCCCCGCCTCGTCGCGCCTTGAAACACTTGTGTGTAGGCGCGTTACAAATGCCATATCATATCATGTAGCATTCTTGATACGATTTGGGGTTGCAAATGAGGGTGTTAGAATTAGGATGACAATGCAAGAGATATGTGATGAAGCTAGACGCTTAGAGAAATAAGTACTGTAATGCTCACTCTAAGTCATTACATCCAACATATCAGCTTAGAGCAACTTGATGGAGGCTCTGTGGAATGAAACAGGAGTTAATGAAACTCATTATCAGTTATCACTGTAGTGCAGAGAGGTTATAGTACAGGTTAATGAAAGGACATCTTGAGGTGGGAGATAAACTGCAGTACAGCTCACACATGACACAAAGAATAATGAAATGGAAAAGTAGCAGAATAGACGGCTATGTTAACCCACTGCTCAGTTGGTGGTGTTAAATCGCAGATAAGGTGTTGCTTCTCCTCACCCATGTTGGTAAACTATATTAAATGTAAAACCGCCTACTCACTAAACATCACAAAAAGCACATGAGCTATTGAACATTCCCTCTAAAGTTTGGTTAGCATTTTGTTCAGAGTGGCAGTTCCTAAATACATGCTTTCCAATGCATTATAAAAATTAGCCACTTTATCCCATCATTGGTAATTTGTTAAGTAGTAAGCCTATTTCCCATAAAAAGGTTTTTAAAACGCTAGGCATCTGGAGGTTGTTATTGAGCTGGGCCAATCGGTTCAAAGTAGAACATTTGCTGTTTTTCCCTGGCGTAGTGTGGTACTCTGGGATTGCGGTGAGACTGACAAGATAGTCGTTTTTAGATTGTGAGTCGCGTAGTGACTTAGGCGATAGACGGTGGGCTTCTGCGTGCTTTTAATGGAAATCCTATTTTTCACTCAATGTATGCATCCAATCCTGCTTTAGCAGAAGGTGGATTTTGTTAGCTCATAAAAATGGTTAGTTTGTGCCAAAGAAGTTTGCAAAATACTTACCATTAGTTGCCCTTTGCTTGACTGTTAGTATTTCATCTCCCGATAACCTTGCTTTCTTCATTGCTGAGGTGGCCCTCGGACAGCCTGATAGGCTGTTAGTAATAAAAAAGTAAATACATTATTAATCAATTAATCATGAAACACCAACCTCCGATAATAAACATTAATTACAACAATATTCTTCAGTATGTGTAAGTGAAGTGCCTTTATTACTAAAACTTGCCAGAAATGGTAACATGCATCAACACAACTATAACAGCGTTCAATCTAGTAACAGAAGGCACGCGGTAGTACTTTCATTCCCATCATGTCTGCTGTTGCGGTATGTTGTAGATATCACTTAGCATGGATGGTCCTGCATAATACCTGCAAGTGAGATCACATCACACTGAGATGCTTCTTCTGATATGTTCTAATGAACAATTTTCTATGTTATGATAATGCACACGCTCCACAAATTCTGGAAATGTTTTTGATGTTTTGATATTACCTAGAGTAATAGAATAGCATATGCAAAGTCAGCCTTCTTTACTGAAGGGAACAGGTTTGGGTTCTTGATGTTGACATCATTTAGCAACTGATTCACCAGGCACTGAACCTGTTGAAATTTGAATCTACTTAAAAATACAAGTCTCTGAATTTGAGTTGAAGGCCCAAAACAAAGCTTGCATTTAGTGCATTTCATTAAGCAAGGCCTTTGTATTTAAGTACACATAGATATGTCATTAGTCTTTTAAAAACCTTTATTAAAGGAATGGATAATAGATCTGGGCATTCCTGGTTTCAAAAGAGCTGACTTCTGCATAAACTTACGGTTTTGGATGAATCGAAGTTCACACCTTCGGTTCACAGAATGTAAAAACTATATTTTTCCCTACATAAAAGAAATGCTATTTACATCATTTTAACTCATATTGACAACTTGACAAAATATGTGTTCTGTTCATAAATACACTAGACCTCTGGTTTGAATTGTAGTATTTTTCTGTGTATCATTTCCTTGCAGAATACCAATATTCCAGCTGCAGCTTTCTGCACCTTAAAGTCTACAATGTAGCCAATTTGTCTCAGCAAATTTGCTCTTGTTATATTTAACTTTAATTACATGATGTGTCAGTGTAAAGCCATTCGAGTTTACATTATTTGACAGATTATTTAATACATTCCATCAGATAATATTTTACATTACACGTGGAAGTTTAACATATGACAGAGTCACATACCTTATGGGACCTTAGGTGAGACTCATCAAGGAAACAGGGTTGGTCAAGCAGTTACAAAAATTGAAAGGGACCCGGTATCTCACTGGCAGTCTCTAAGATTTTCAGAATCGTAAATCTGCAGAGATGTACTTCCTGCCATGGCCGAAAATGTACTGAATAGGAACCGGCTTATCCTCAATCAGAGAGAGCACAATTCATCACTATATCAACCCTGCGTTGGATCCCTATCACAAAAATAACCCAATTCAGAACAGAGAGAAACCCACATAAAGCACTCCATAGTCTACCATCAGACTTCCACATCTCCAAATTCACCCGAGATCCCATGAATGAATCTGCCATCTGTTGACACTGTACTTCAATGTGTGCAAAAATCAAGAACACCAAAAGACTATCGTGTATTGCCCCCAAGATAAATGGAGTCAAGGTTTCAGGGATTTCTCACACGGATGACATTATATTAATGGACCATACACAAATAGGGCTCCAGCATTTGTTGTACACATTTCAGAGTTGTTGTACTAACAACGTCCTGTTCATAAATATTGACAAAACCAAAATCCTCTCCTTTTCTCCTGGGTGGGAGAAAGGGCAGTCCTGGTGGCTTAATGATTGTAAGGTGGAGGTCATGATAGACTTTAAATATCCGGGCTTTCATATAACATCCCAAAGACATGGCTACTAAACTATCTGAAAGCAAAAGCTGAGCAGCTGGTGGTTCAGATGAGGCATTTTAGTACTAGACATGGCAAGTTCTCATTGCAGCCAGCAAGCAAATGTTATGAGGCTAAGATCATCCCGGCTGTTGCTTATGGGTTAGAGATATATCATACCCTCGCAGCATATGGTTTTACCACTATAGAAGGGATATTTGGGAAGAAGGTCCTTTCCCTCCCAACCTCTACTCCAATGGTTGCTAGTAGGTTCGTACTAGGGCTGATTTCGGTAAATGCAAGGGTCTTATCTAAAATAATTCTTCTATGTACAAAACAAAATTTGATTTTCCCCCATCTGGGTCTTTATTCGACAAAATGAAATCAGTAGGCTTTGATTATAGAAACTGACAGGTTCCCAGTTGTACATCTGTTTAAAATACTCATGGTCTTGAATATAAGAAGGTGATGTTGAATCCTTTGGCTCATAAGTCTATGTTGTGACAAGCAGATTGGTGCTTAACGTGCAATAGCATAACGAAGTATTAAAACCTCCCCTATTTACGCATTGGTTCACAAGAGAGTGGACATATGTGCCTCTTACCTGAGCAGATTTCCATCAAGGAAGTTTGATCTTACATTGCTACAGCTTAGGTTACATTTATTGTCAACCAAAGAAAACTGTCTTCAATGGAATAGGCCTAACTTTGAGGATAACATAACTCGCCACTGTAATATCGAGATAGAAACTTTAAAGCATGTAGTTATTGGATGCCCATGCCTGTTAGATGGACGTAAGAAGTACTTTTCTGCTCATGCAGACGGAATTCGATTAGCACTGTGGGAGTCCTTATGTATGGGCTTGCAGAACTTATCTTTATGGACATTAAGGAAAGATTTGTTTCAGTTTTTACTTGCTGTAAAATGGGATCAATTATGAGTAAATGCTAATAGAGGACTTCCTACCGAGAAATGTAATAACTTTGCGCCATATTATTCTGTAATTGCTATACGTTTGGGAATATTGCTCTTATTTAAAAAGAAAACAAAAACAGTAAAGGTATATCCACCATTCTACAATTAAAAATGTGCATATTGTTAATGGATTTATAGGATGTTTCGCATGTTTTACCTTACTGTTATCTTATTTTATATCTTTTGTGCAATGTTTTCCGTGTGTAAACTAAATGCACAATGAAGAATAGAAAAAGATAAAATAAAAAAGGCCTTATTTTATCTCGCACTTAACTGTCGAAATCTCTTCTCATTTTCTCACCTTTCTCAACCACTCACCACACTGCTCAGCGAGTGCTCATGCTCTGCAGCCGCCAGTGACATGCAGAGCGTCACAAGAATACAAATAAATAAATAAATATGGGTCTATTTTTCCCCTACTCATAGTCACAATTAAGCAGAATTATTTTGCATAATTTCCTTTTCCTCCCATTTAGGGGGTGTAATTGTGATTCTCCTAATCACAAAACACTAAATTCTATAGCATTTTTTCATGAGGTTAATTTAAGCAACACACTGGTATTTTCTACATGTCATATGTTGTATATACTTTGGAATTAGCGAGGTTCAACGGCTACTTGTCATTGAATTACAGCAAATTATTTAAGCACACATCTAGGTCAGGCACGGCTCTTGTATGCAGACAGAAGGACTGTTATGCTTTTTAAACCAAGCAGATCTTTGGAGCCCCGATGAGGGATCCATTGCTAGGTAACCTGAGAGGATGTGCATGGCAAACAACCTTTGAAGCTTTATAAAAAAAGGACATCATAAAGCCAACATTTGTAGCTGACAAAGATCCTGGGTACAGAGATCACAGTATGGGGATGAAAAGTCATAACAGACATTTCTTTGCCTCTGCTCACCTTATTCTTAAACTGCATAATGCACCACCAAAGCATGAATGAGTGAATGAGTGTGTTTGTTGTAGAGCGCTCTGCCCCCCTAAGGTACCCTGGCGCTTATGACGAAACCATCCAGAGAGAAGGACATGCAGGAATGGAAGCTACCCAGGGAAGAGAAAGGTCTTAAGATGTTTCTGGAACTGACTGGGATCTTCCATTAGTCTCAATGCAAGAGGAAGAGTTTTCCAAAGCAGAGGGGCGGCATGAACCAGGGTACAACTAAGCAGCCAAGATTCGCAGAGCAAAGATTTCTGGCAGGGGAATAAAGAATGGTTTTCGCTTGAAGGAAAGAAGTGCTCTGTTTGTTGAGGCCTCCATGGGTCAAGCACAAGGCCTTAAATGTGTTCCTACTATCTACATGGAGCCAATGAAGCTGGGCAAAGTAGGTGATATGTTGGCATATTTTGTTAGGACAGCAACAAGATGAGCTGCAGCATTTTGAAGAGTTTGCAGCCTCTTGATAACATATGTGGGCTGAGCCAGACAAGCAGCATTACAATAATCGAGAGTGTCCGATATTGTTGAACTGACATCAGAGCCACAAGTGACTCTGGAAGAAATGGTAAGACTGTTTTCAGAGTGCTTATTTTAAAGAAGCCAGCCTTGCACGTAGCACTGACCTGCGTCACTGGTGACAAAGATTTCACAATTTTGATCCCACATTTTTTCACTGAATCAACTGGTGTACAGAAGGTGCCTAAATTGGAAGGCCACAAATCACGGGTACAAAGATGGCGGGCAGTAGGTGGGCACATGACTACCACCTGCGTGTTTTCACCATTTAATTTAAACAAGTTGGCGTTCATCCAATCCCCTATGGCTGCCAAGCATGCTTTCAGGCCCCCAGCTGTCTCCTGAGGATGTTGGTCTACTCTAAGGATAAGCTGCATAGGAGTAGAATAGATTAGACTAGTGAGTGGGCGAACATAAATATAGATAATAAAAGCATGGGGACAATCACAAACCCACAGGTAAGCAGAGTGGGCTTAGATCTAAAAGTGGGCAAAGAAAGCAACTGGGAACAGTCTGACAAAAAAGATGTAAAGCATTAGAGATCTGTGCCTGAGAGTAGTCAATAGTGTCAAATGCGGCTGAAAGGTTTAATAATATCAAGAGGCCAAATCCACCCTGGTCCCTGACCATAGTGAGGTCATCATGTACAGAAACGAGGATCGATTCATTTCCCATCAGGGGGCGCAATCCAGCTTGAAAAGGATCCAGCATCAAGGCATCCCCAAGGAAGTTCCTAAGTCAAGGCATACCTATAGCATGAAGGACCTTTATTAGGAATTTAAGAAGCAATATTGTGTGAAAATGTGCATGCAGTGCGGGGTCAAGGGTGGACTTCTTAAGAAGGGGAATGACTAACGTATGCTTCAGGGTGGTAGGAAAAACTCCTTGGGTTAAAGAGTAGTTTATGGCGAAAGTCATGACTGTAACTAGATCAGAACCAATTGCCTTAAGTGCATGCAAAAGGATCGGGTCCAATGAGGAACCAGATTTCAGCCGTGAAACTACTTCAACAAGACGAACATCCATAACCTGTTCAAAACAAGAAAATTACTTGTGCTGAAATGAAGAGAAGAAAGCAGAAGTCGAAGAAGGAAATGACTCAACTGAACTGGGGCCCAATATATTGGCTCTGATGTTGTGACTGCACAGGTCGAAATGAAGTGTAAATCCTATTCGAAGATGAAAGCTCTTTTACCACTGCGAATAATTCCCTAGATTCTTTTCCATTCTACTTGAATCCGGTTGGTGAAAAAACAGATTTGGCTCTTTAATAGCACTGTGATATTTGTGACGACTGATTTTAGAGCATCTTTATCATAAATGAATCGTCTGGTAGTAGAGTGTCTTGTTCTGCCTCTAAAGACTCGGTCTGTGTTAAATCCAGTTCAATATAATCTGCAAGCCTGCTTAGACCTCAATACTAGACCTCCATCACTTAATCCCCACATGCCACCAGTGCCATGCCTGGTGCTGTCCAAAATGATGCTGACTGTGAAATCCTCCATCCATTTAAACCTGTGTTGTTGCCAGCACCTTCCTTGCTGTTATGTCAACGTATCTCTGACTATGTAAAGTGCATCTACCACTACACAGTGATTGATACAATCTGTGTTAATTCACACAATGTTATCACATAGGTTCCTCGTTCTTCCTCTAGTGACTCGAGCTGAGCAAAATGCATTGGGGTTTGCAGATTCTTGGCTATCCAAAGGACAACAGTGTATACACTCTGGGGCAATGATTAATATGACCTAGCACACTCAATCAGGGCAGCTATCCCACCTTATCATTGTTCACTCTTACACTCCCCTGAAAAACGCCCTATAAGGCATTATTGATACACTGAGATTTAATTTTGGGTGGCTGATCTTGGACAGAAAATATGCAAGATGCCAATAACCACTGCTATCATAGAGCTGGCTGTACACTGCCTGTTGCTACTTCCCTAGACCCATCAGTCCACAGGTTCAATCTCCCATGTGTGAAATACATGCTTGGCATGGGCCACGTTGGTGAGGCCACAGCCCTGGTGGAAGCAGCAGTGGGCTACTCTCAGCATACCCTGCTGATGGGCTATTCCCCTCCATACTGTTAGGCATGCATACATGTAAACATGCTGGATATAGGGGTTCTGCCTGATGTTAGCTTCACCAAGAGGGGTCGTTGCTGAAACCATTGTCTGTGCTGATGGAGATAGTATTTGCCTCTGGCAGTCAGAGGTTACAAAGTCCAGGGCTAATACCAAATACTGTGAATCCTGCTATTTGATTCAGAATCTGACATTGTGATATTGTCCTGGTGGTAGGGCTTTATAGATTGTTTGATTATTTAATTGATTGAAAGCGCTTATATAGGGCACACTGCCACAAATAGATCTGCAGGTGCTGATATGAAACTGATTCTCAACCCTCAAACAATCAACTCTTCAGTTGTTTCCTATGGTCATTTGGATAGGGAAAGATCGTATTCCTGTAGTTTACTATTTGATCCTGAAGATGAATTTCAGGTCCTGCCCTATCAAGCGCAAGGCATGTTCTCGGATATATGGGTTGATTTTGAACTGTAGATCGGAGTAGACTTTCAGAAACCTTTTTCTGCCAACATACTATTTCGAAGACATTTTTTGTCCGCCGGACAGAGCCAATGGAGGAATTTCCTAAATCATGTTGATCTTCAGTTCAATCTCCACATTACCAAGACCATATTATCTTGAGCTATTTAGTTTAAGAGTGCAAATTTATATGAGCTCCACATAGGACTCTACAGCAGCAATGTGTATATACTGTAGCTACATCTACAATTCTTCTGTTATTTGGGGATGGTAAAGGCTTTGTTTCTGCTAATGGGAATCAGTGTAACTACAGCTTTTGCAGATGGCTGTAACTTGTTTGCCCAGAATGAAGATTGTGTCAGCATGCGAGGATGTTTCGTTTGCCAAATTATTCATAACATCCATCACAGGGAGATCATATTTTAAGACATTTTTGGTTGATCCAATTTGATTCAGCAAATATGTTTTGGGGGTTTAAGCCCAGATTATTCTAGGTCTTTTCCAAATTTCTGTAGAGTGTTTTATCCTCTGAATGTTGGTGTTTTCAAAACTTTGCTCTCCTGTTTAATTTATTCCAATTATTTGAGAGGCATCATGAACCGGGGGAGGGGTGCATTTAAACTACATCAATGCTTTGTGAAATGAAGCTAACTAACTAAACACAACAAAAAGGGCATTAAATGCATTCATGCATGTTGCCTTAAATTATGACAATTGCCGTTCAGTCACTCAATATTGTGACTTGCTCTAAAGCTGGTGAAGTAGTAGGAACCAGGGTGGGCTGGTTTGTTAAACATAATATTATAATTATTGAAATTTGATGGCACAGTTATCAACCAAGATGATAGGTATTGACTCATGCAATGTTAGATTTGTTTCTCTGAAGTGCATCAAGTCAAGGTTGCATTCATTAAAATGAATGCACCCAGGTATTGGGACACTAAAAAAGTGAGTACCGTATTTTACCATTTTGTCATTTGTTAGACATACTCACATACTGAAAACCTGTAGTAAAGTGATTTGGTGAATCTAAAGGTAGGAGTGTATGCTTCATTTCAGAAAAAAAGGTCAGAGCCTAGAAATTAGAGGAAATCCCAAATGAAGTTTTTAACATTGAGAATAGAATTTCTGTTAATCAATTTCAGGCCACTATCTTACCTCATTCTCAAATACACTTTCATCTCATTGCCATACAACTTCAGTTTCTGTTTTGTTTTATTTGTCAAATATATTTTACAAACTGCTCTTAAACAGTAATAATTTCTGAATTGTGAACGTCATCTATCTAATGCATAGGGTTTCACTATTCTCATGTGCAATTTATCCCATCTACAGGCTACAATATGCATGCAAAACATTGTATGCCTTTCTGTACATCACTGTTTTGTAAGGGATAATATATAAATCATACTATATAATAAAAGCCAGATTTATGTTTGTCTGAAGCCATCCAGCCCTCTATGCCTGCTATCACTGATAGAGGGAGTGTTTGCCTTATGCACACAACAGTACAATTTCAAGTTCATCTTCCAGGAGTACCAAATATGTATTTCAACAATGATAATGTACAATTAGCTGCAGAAAAGGCCCAAGACAGGAATACCACGTTAACAGTATACTTCAAGTTGCATACACTAAGAAATATACACATTTAAAAAGAAAAACATATAAACAGAAATTCATTTGATTAAGCACAATATTATGTAATGATTCTTCATAATATTTCTTTGTATGATCTCATGTCTACTTCGAATCATGCTGCACGCAGATTGTATTACTTTGACATCCCTCCAAATTATATATTTGAGTTCAAAAACCATAAGTGGAATCCAAGACAATGAGGAGCGGATACAATTGGCCTTATGTACCATGTTGAACTTTCAACAGATTCTGTGAGATGTTGAGGTTTCTACTCCTGAATGTAAAAGGAGGCAGATCCTTTACCCATTTTTTCTATTAACATAAATAACGTTAAAATGCACCACATGCTATATTGACACTCTGAAAATGTCTTTCTTTACGCACATTAGCCAGTATACACAGGCTTTTCCACTAGTATATACAACAGTGTTACATGAGCTGTTCACTCCCAATGCAAATCTAGAAGCTTGTTTGTAAAAAACCCAGATAATGATCAGAAATGAACAACTTAATGAGAATTTATGAGAGGTGCATTTGGCTAGTTGATATCAAAGGGCATAGTCTACAGTATTCTTTACAATAGCTTCAAATTGAAGAAGTTGCTAAATGAGAATTTAAGCTGCATAGCAGGGAAGGTTGATCTAGACTCAATGACTCTTACAGTTGCCTGAAAAATATTTCTTTTCTGGTGTAAATTCGATGGTGTTCAAATGTTTGCAGTTACCTCAGATAGTTTTATATAGAGGAAAGATGTACATTACATAACCTTTGCAATGGGGACAAAGTGATGACTTTTCCAGATCAGCAATTAGTGGTATTCCATTTAGAGCCTCCATTTGATGACTGGGCTTAAGACACACCAACACCATAAAAAAGCAGAGAAAACCTTCAGTATACCATCAGTTAGTATTGATTGGCAAAGAGTTTGGAATATTTCCTTACCTGCGATGTGTGAGGAAACTGCCACTGACATGTCCAGAGCCGTCACAGCCTGGGGTGGGACATGACATGCCTTCCGTCTTCCCAGCCTTCCATGAGAATTGAGAGCCATTCAGGTACCCATCTTTTTGTCTTTTGGCAGCTAGCGGACATCCGGATGCACTGCGATGAGAGGCATACTTCCCCGTCACATGTCCCTGTCCATCACAGCCAGGTACCGGACACCTGGAAAGCAGATCAGATGGGGCATATAGATATAACTGTTTTTGTTACCAAATTATTATAGCCATCACAGCAAAGTTAAACCAAACATTTTGATACAAAACCATAGATAATGTGTCCAAGCTCAAAGTTCACTTCATCAAAGTTCTAAAATAGGTAGGTTCAGTCCTTTAAAAGAATTATAAAAGAAAAGGTGGGATGCGACAACTGTTTTCATTGGTGTATATTTTTGACGTCATGATGTCTGACCCAACAGGCTGTAACGTAGGCACTGCATAGTGTGCTTTGTCAAACAGCCTGAGCAGTGGCCATGTTGCCCACTTGTCTTCATGAGATGATTATCTGGTGGTGAGTTGCCTCTAAGCATGTTACCTTCCCTTGTCCACCATATCTAAGTTGACACAAAGCAAACCTGTATCGAGCACAGCAAATGTCATGAGGTGAACAATCAGATGCACAGTACTTCTCTGAGAGCTGTCATGATTAGCCCTGAAAATAAATGAGGAAATAATACATGTTTTTTTAACCCAAAAATGTTTTTTAAACAATAAAAGCAATATAGTTTGGTACTAGATTAGGACTGGAGTGGAATTCAATTCAAAAGCCTCCCATTATCGTTTCACTTTAAATTGCCCCAAAAAATTATGACTTTTTTTCACTTCTGCACGCAACACTTTTCACATTCTTTTTTCATGCTTTAATTTTATCATCCTTTCGTTGATTGCATCTCGGTTTGTAATTGATTGCACATGTCGGATATGGAAGGACAATGGAAGAGCAATGCAATCTTTGGGATTTTTTCTAATATCTTATCCCTTTCAGAGTCACTGAAAAGCGTCACAATCCCTGCCCTGCGTGACATATTGGCTTACTGAGTATGAGTTGCATAAAGAGGTCTGGGAAACCCTCTACCGGTACGAACACGGCCCATTGACCTGTTCTTGGGTGTATGGCCCCCAGGAGGATCTAAACCACGCTTTAGCTCATTATGCTTTCCTCAGAAGAGAAATTTCCATACACATATCAGTCTTTGTCCCACCCACAGGAAGTCCAGCACCAAAATTGTAGGGAATTCTCCTCTGAACAAGAGTAGTAACAGCAACCCCAGACACGTGTTTTCGGCCTAGTCGGGCCTCATCAGTGAGGTGGAGCTGTGCCTCTCTAAGCACAGTGAGCAAGAGGCCCACGTCTGGATTGCCCATGTAATTTAGGGTGAGAACCCAAAATTTGCATTAAAATGTCTGGGAAACACTCTACCGGTATGAACACGGCCCTAAAGAGCTAAAGACTTTGTTGAGACTCTCCCGGGGGCCATCCACCCAAGAACAGGTCAATGGGCTGTGTTTGTGTGGGTAGAGGGACTCCCAGAACCCCGCTTGTTTTGCATGTTAAGTAGCTTTGGGTTTCATCTGAAATTGCCAGGGGAATCCAGACGTGGACCCCTTGCTCACAGTTCTTAGAGAGCACAGCTCCACCTCACTGATGAGGCCCAACTAGGCTGAAACACGTGTCTGGGGTTGCTGTTGGTACTCTTGTTCAGAGGAGAATTGCCTAGCATTTTGGTGTTGGACTACCCCTCGCAGGACAAAGACTAATATACAGGGATATTACTCCTTTGTGAAAGGGACAGTGAGCTTAAGACTTGGTTGAGACTCTCCCGGGGGCCATCCACCCAAGAACAGGGCAATGGCCTGTATTTGTATGGGTAGAGGGACTCCCAGAACCCCCCCTTGTTTTGCATATTAAGTAGCTTTGGGATTCACCCTAAGTTGCCAGGGGAATCCAGACATGGACCCCTTGCTCAGTGTTCTTAGAGAGGCACAGCCCCACCTCACTGATGCGGACCGACTACGCCGAACCACGTGTCTGGCATTGCCGTTGGTACTCTTGTTCAGAGGAGACTTGCCTAGCATTTTGGTGCTGGACTGCACCTGGCCAGGACAAAGACTGATATGCAGGGATAATTCTCCTCTGTGAAAGGGGCAGTGAGCTAAAGACTTGGTTGAGACTCTCCCGGGGGCCATCCACCCAAGAACAGGGCAATGGGCTGTGTTCGTGCAGGTAGAAGGACTCCCAGAAACCCCTTGTTTTGCATATTAAGTAGCTTTGGGTTTCACCCTAAATTGCCCTAATGACTCTATAGTCGCACACCAAGATAGATTGCCAAAGGGTTTAAATAATGCTTACTTAATATTGCTTGAACCAAGATTAAAAAATATATGTTTTATATTCTTTGTGAATATAAACATGCAAAATAAAATTTTGAAATGGAAGAATAGGGTAATACATGTTTTATTTAAAGTAGAAGATGGATTGTTACTAGGGTGTATTTTAAAAACAGTACAAAAATGTAGAGGTGATATCCTGAAGATTACATTCATTAGAAGAGAAAACAACATTATGCAAACTTCTACTTCTGTTTTATTGTATAGAACAGTAGATATTGTAATATGTACAAGTGCTCCCTATAGGTACTGGGTTACATACATGGTTCCATGTACATTATTTTGAGTGTTAGGGAGTGTAGAAGGTCATGACTGTTTACATATGAAACAAGTTAACAGTAGGATGTAGACACAAAAACAATAAAATACAATGTTTTTAAAACAAATAACATCTAACTACTAATAAGAGTTATAGGGAAGGATTTAGATATATTGTGCCTCATTATGAGTCCGGTGGTAGCCGTACCGGTAAAAACATCATTGCCCGGCGCCAGAAAATATTGCTCCCCATTCCCATTCTAGTCCCATTGTACTCAATGGGAATGGGGAGGTTGGATGCACCGGCACAATTCATGAATGGTGCCAATGCATCCGTCAAGGTCTGGGAGCGGGTGCCTTTCCGTCCGCCAGGTCAGACCTAGCGGGCAAAAAGACACATGCTTGCAGAACTCGTAGTTTGCCGGTCCAGAAACAACGGTACTCTCCCGGGGGCCATACACCCAAGAACAGGTCAATGGGCTGTGTTCGTATGGGTAGAGGGAGTCCCAGAACCCCCCTTGTTTTACTCAGTATAAGTTAACTCTGTCCCCCACTCCCTCAAGCCTTCAATCTCTCAGTCTTTTTTTCTGTGTTGTTTTTTTCAAATTCAAGGGAACCTCAGTATCATGGCACATTATACCAGTGTAGTCAAAGAATGCAATTGTCATAAAATCAACACACATGATCCTCACAGTATTATGTATGGGTTTGTCACGAAAATATCTACATTCAAGTAATTGTATCTGGTAAGATATGCATGGACTTTTATTATCTAATCTGATGCCATTTTGGTCATATGTCAGTGTTTGTTTTATTTGTTTGTTTTAATATTTGTAATGCACGCCAGACCAAAGGGTATCAGGGTGCAATAAGCATCAAGAAGGTTGTTCAGCTTTGGTTACATTGCTGTGCAGGTAAGACAGTTCATGCAGTAGGCTGAAGGTGAAGGCAGGTTAAACAAGAAGAGCAACAGGGCAAGCAATTTACACAATAAGCATAATATACACTGTATACACAGTATGTAAGGTAAATACAGAATTACATGAAGTGTGTGGTGGGGAGGTCAGAGGTTGTTTACCTTGATTCAGTTGATGAGGTTGGACCTAAAGCGGAGATAGGGTATATCTTCCCTCAAGGAACCATAGTGTCTGCTCACTATGGTTCATTGTTGATCTTCAGAATCTTCTTTGGGAAATTATTTTCATTTTGAGTTTCAGAAAGTAAGAGTCTCTCATATTCAGGTATCTTGCATAGTGCGGGAGAAAGTGCTGGCCAGGTGTCAGTGATTTTCTACAACTCTTGCATGATAGCCTGCACTTTCTACTTCTGTTTGGGTTCACCTTCATCGACTTGCAGTTTGAGGTCCCTCGGCTTGTACCTGGTGACTGTCTTTCTCGGGCGTATATTAAAGCTAGTCTGATGGCGTGTAGGTCAAATGCAAGGATGGTTCACCCATCCTGTTTGGTGCGCATCTACGTCTGCCCTTTCTAGAGCACTGCAGTTTCTTTACTCTGATCTCCTCATGATGAGGGGGAATGATGTGATAGAACCGATACATACTCATAAACTGCCATATTTCCCACACAGAACTCTATAATGTTTTGTGTGATTACTGTTATTGCTCATTGCATGCCTGGTGGTGCCCATTTCACTCAGATGGAGCCATGAATGCGTAATTGCAGAGGCAACATTTCCTTGCCATCCGACTGCAGACATTCTCCAAAGAGTTTGGGTTCACCCATGGTTTTGTTGTGTTATAGCTGAATGTTTTCTGCAGGTGGTTTCTCCCACTGTGGGGGATTTCTCTTACTGTCAGATCCCAAACTTCATTTGAGTATGCCAACATGGTCAAATAGTTATTGAAGATGTTTTATTAAGGTTTCAATGTGTCCAATGGTTACATAGTGGTATATAAGGCATGCACACTGGGGATGAAGTCCATGGAGGAGTAACCTAAAATGAATGCATAAAATTGTTGGGTGTCTTGACCCACGTTTGAATTATTATGCTACAACATTTGGTGCTGTGGGCTTAGAAAATCCAAGATGGCGGAAAAGCCCACATTTGCGCCAGAATCCAGGAAAACCACGCAGTTTTGCGCACATCAAAATGGTCGCCGGACCTGCCACTCACCAGTGCAAAGAAAGATGGTTCTGTTCAAAATTGGGTGTATGTTTTTATTAATGTCAAAAATTGCTAAGATCATGGGCCTGAAACCACCAAACAAAAATCCAACTCTGGTTGAGTGTTTTACTTTGCTCTACTGCAGATCCACATCAATGCCATGTCAAGCAAGGATCAAATACTATCAAGTAAAATCCTTTCTTTTTTAAATGTATTAATTCAAGACAGCTGTCAAAAATAGGTGCAGTACTGGCATTGGACACTAACCGGCGCTAGCGATCTAAACTCTGATAGGAGAACTGTATTTCAGGAGTTGCAAAAGGATACTGAGCTAGCTGGGATTTCAAAGGCCTGCTGATTAATGAAAATTCTAAACACCTGCTTTCCCAGAAGGCAGTCTGATTCAATTAACAGTTCAGAGACCGACACAACAGCCCAGGATATCACATTGCCCTGTTAATTGAGAGGGAGGAGTTTCCCCTGCAGCCTGCAGGACACAACACAATAGACCCTTTCAATTGAATAGAAATGCAGATTAGGGTGTAGCTGTCAACAGCTGCCATGCCAGGAAGGAGAGGCCTGTGATCTCTGACTCAACAAGTTCTGGGGCTGTGGGCCAGACTGGTATGTGAATTCAATTAAGGGCAAATGTATTTTTGATTAAATTGCTTATAAAATCTTGTATTAAGCTCACAGAAATGTATAATTTGGGGGTCCTTAATATGGAAAATGCCCTCACGATTTGAGACCAAACTCCACTTTGTGCGGTGTTCTGGGACCGAACCCCGCTATTTATTAATATTGCAGACACTGTGTTTAGTATAAAGACATAGTAATTTCCAGTAATATGCTCAGGGAAGGGGTGCAGGTCTGTGTAAATTTTGAGGAAAAACCAATATGGCGAAAGTCACTAAAAAGCACAAAATGTTGTCATTTCTTAACCCAAGCTCTTAAAAAGATCAGAGTTGGGCAAGAATGTACCTTAATTCATCTGCAATGTGTACATGTAATTTCAACAAACTGTGTATCTGGGAAATATGTGTTTTGGGTAAAATTGATTTTTCTAAGTAAAGGCAAAGGGACGTTTCTTCAATAGATTGTAAAATGATGACTCACTCTGACACACTATCCCTTCTCAAATCAGGTCACAGAGAATCCTTGAGCTATAAAATCATGAGAGGGTTGGGCATGCAGAATGAGCCGACCCACCCACTTTCAAAACACATAAAAAGAGACTGCTTTGGACAGGCAACACTCAGTTTCCATTTTCTTGCGAAGCACTCTGCCGGACCAGACAATATCCAGAAGGACCATCTCCAGAACTTAGAATCCAGATTTCAGAACTTTTTCAGCAGGCCTCAAAATCTTGCCAATTATTCAACAGCCGGGCAAGCTGTTTGATTCTGGCTAGAGCCTTGGGCTAGAACCATATCCAGACCCAGAAAGCAGAGCTGTATCCAGAACCGGTAGCAGACCCAGAAAGCAGTGCTGTTTCCAGAGAGACCAGAACCAGAGAGACCAGAACGCTGTGAAGTGCCGCTAGCAGACCCAGACCAGACCGCTGTGAGCAGAGCCAGTACCAGAAACCGCCCAAAGTCCAGTCCGAACCTGACCAGACCTTGACGGCCTATTTCAAATGTATAGTGTGAGTACTCAACTAGAACTGTGCAGAACCCATCTCTTAGTTTAAAATAATCTGATTCAAAACATTTGAACTGGTCCAGAACTGCATCATAGGAATCGTGTGTTCATTCTGTCATTTCAAAGCTGTAAAAGTGTCATTTTGTCATTCTGAAGTTTACTTTCATTTCGAGAATCTACCTTCACTAAATTGTCCGTATCTTTTGAATCATAGGTAGCATAATTTACTTCATTGCCACCACATTTAAAAGGATTTGCCTGCTCTAAAATCATACCTGTTTTCCTCTAAGCTCGCTGGGGGGAACTGGAACTTTGTATTGCATTTTGTTTGTATTGCTGAAAATTTTGTGCTCCCCTTCCATCTCCTTATATTGCATAGGGGGGGGAATTGCCACCAGGGGAAAAGGGAACATATTATCTCTTGTGAAACCCTATCAGTTTATTTATGTACTGCATTCTTTCCATCATTGTTTTTCCTTGAAACCATAAAAGCATTCTCAGTTACCTTTTCCTTCCTATACCAACTCCTAAGTAATTAAATAAGCGTACAATTGTAATATTATCCATTGTTGATCACTGTCATATTCTTAAGTGTGATATCAAATATTAATTTATTATAAAAGTGTGATATATATATATTGTTTAATTTTCCAATAAATCTTTTAAATTGCAAAACAAACCTACTTCTGGGCTCAGTGAGGTCAGGGGAATTCCAAGAGAGGGGCGTTATATAAGGGTTTATCATCCAGAGTATAACTTGCCATCAAAATATATAAATAAGGGCTTCCATTGGGCGTCCCAGATGAGGCACTGACTTAGTGGGATTGCTGAATTGAAGTCACTTAACAAAATCAAGGTGTAAACATTGTACACCTTAATTTCACATTACTCCTCATTGTAATGCATTTGTATGGCAGCTAGGGGGCATGGATCGTAATTTATTCTAGCATGACACTTTCGCACCAGCAAAAGCAGGTGGATTCTAGGGGAATACATTGTATATGCTGCCTTCCATGCTCTTACCCAATTTGCAGTGCGACATGCAAAAGGGAGTCAAAAGGCAATTTCACCACCATTTTACAACTCCCTTTGCACCCCGCAGTGCAAATGACGAACATTTTGTGGAGGGGACCAGTTTGCACAAAAGTGCAAATCTAGGTGGTCAATTTCGGGAATGTACCGGTAACTGGAAAATAAGTCCCCCTTTGCCCTTCCTGTTGACAACCTCCCAGGTGCACTTACGGTGAATCTGATGTATGCATAGGTTCCAGTACTCAAGCAAGTAAAAACACTAGGAGTATACCTCGATCTAACCTCACCATGTCCAAACATATGAGTACGCTCTCTTCCACCTCAGAATACACGTCTAAACTCATAGCTTCCAATAGACAATTTCTGACTCCCACTAACTGCCTCACCTTAGCCAGGGCCCTAGTATTGTCCAAGCTAGGTTATTGCAATGTCTTATTGCTAGGACTATCGAACAATAACCTCAACAAATGGCAACTGATTCAAAACAGGGCCTTAAGAGCAGCAGTTGGGATAAAAAAGTTTGAGTATATTACCAAGATAAGGAAGGAAGCCCACTGGCTTCCCATCAAAGCTAGAATCATCTTTAAAACTCTCTGCATCGCACACAAATGTCTTGCAAAAAAGCCCCTATCTACCTCAACAACGCCCTTCACAAAAAATAATAAACCAGAACTTTAAGATCCAACAACAACTTACTCTTAATGACCCCACGATACAAAAACACTACAGGGGGTGGTAGCAGCTTCCAGGTTTTAGCACCTAATCACTGGAACTCCCTCCCTATAATCATAAAAAAAGAGTCCTCCCTCCCAGGGTTTAAAAAACTGCTAGAAACTTGGCTATTCAACCAATATTAGAATTAAGTACACCTGTTTGCTAATGTAATTGTTTTGAGAGAACTGTATATTCTGCCTTTTGTAATAATGTCTTGTAACTGTACAAATGTACAAATGTATTACCAATTTGTCTTAGGCTGTCTATAACCACGTTTGTCTTAAGCTGTCTTTAACCACGCCGTGATACCCCAGGGTCTGGGCGTGTAACAAATGAATAAAATTAAAGAAAAAATAAAATAGGTTAGATTGCACTCGATTTCTTTTTTTCTTGTTTTTGAAGATCATGATTGTTTACCTGTCCACATGGACTTGTGGTGACTATGTTCTGCAGTAAGCCTTTCCGTGTCTTAGAGGTTTAGCTGCTTTGATACGCCTTCTTGATTGGCAGAGTAACAAGATGACTCAAACATAGCAGACTATTTTTTGTCTGCAGTAAGCATCATGTAGCAATAGCTGTGGTAGGAGATTTCATGGGCAGTGCTGGCAGAATATATGATATATGTTGTACAGCGTTAGGTTGCCTTGCCGTCCACTTCTATTTAAATAGGTTTGGCAGGAGTGTCATGTGTCAAAATGGGTCTTTCTTATTTTTTCGCTCTCCCTTTTTTACTCACCACACCAGACCTTTACATGCAAGGTGACAGTTACCTCTATGGGGTTAAAGAAGATTCAGGGGGGGATATGGGTTCGATTAAAGGCAGTGAAGATAGATAGAAGTCACTGGCACTGCACAGACGCTATTTTAGAACCTTTCAGGGGCCAGTCCAGTGAGCAGTCCAATGCCACAGAGAAAGCACTGTGATGGGTTGCAGCTGCCAAACCACTTAGCTGAATGTGCCAGGGGGTATTTGAAGTTGGTGGCATCAAAGCCCAAGTTAGAAAATTGATTGGTGCGCACAGGACAGATACAGGAAAGGTGAAAGACCAAAGGCGGCTTCTTTGCCTTTCTGCCTGGTCAGGTAATCTAATTGAAACTTAACATCCAGTTCACTGCAAGAATGCTTCTTGGCACCTGTTTTCTAGGTCATTGACTCAACATCCACACACAAGTGACATACCTAATGGGCTCTTGATCCTCTTTGTCTTCTTTGCTCTGCGCTATCCTGATTCCACTCTTTTTCGCCCGCGGACAACCTGAAAGACTATCAAAATGGCACACATTCAATGCAGGTCTGGATTGTAACTTTAGACAATTTCGCAAAAGGTGCTAGCCGTTGACAAACGGTCACATGGTCTTCATGCTTCAGCCCCAATCCAATGCACCATTAAAAAACCCACTCAGAATATATGTTTCACAGGGACCGATGCCCTCCGTCTTCCTACCGAGGCATCGCTCGTTACATTCCAATACCATGTGAAGCACTTCCAAATTGGTTCATTTCATTAAACAATGTATCGCGTGTCAATCTAAATAAGAAAGAACGAGCCTCACTGCAAAAGCAGGGTTCTAAAATGGCCATTGGCATTCAAACCTTCAGCAATCGCTCATGAATACCCTTTTGCTACTAGGACAGCACGCATTGCAACAGGAAGATGCCATCTTTCACCTTTCTGCGTCTTTGGGTTGCAGCTACATTCTCAGACTTACCTGTGGAGGGATCTTTGATACGTTTCCTGTGGCACGTGGAGCTATTACATTTGTCACCTCGTGATGTTTATTCAAGATTAGAACAATCAAACCTATCGCAAATCTCCACAGTTTGTAATTAAATGATTTGTGAACAAAGTCTTCTAATTTCTATTGAACCAATAAAAACAGATACACATCTTCTCTGCAATTATCCCAGTGTGGTTGGAAGGCCGTTTTTGTGGGATCTATCTTTCTTCCTTGGTTGAAAATTACGTTGTCAACTTAGTGTAGTATCTATATTCTACATGTTATCTTTAGAACGTAATGCTGTATTTAATGGGCCATATCGGGTACAATGGCCGGCTGGCAAGGTCAATAGGCCCTAACCTACCATTCAGCAAGGCGTAACAAACAGTGCTTAGCCACAAACACTACAACTAAGGTGGCCACCATGGACATGGAAAACGGGCAGTGCAGAGTGAGCACATCTTCCATTTCTATGGTGGCTATACGCTTTGATGCGGGAAGGATGACAGAAGAGGACTGGGAGCAGGGTCAAATAAATGGTGAGTTACATGGGCAGGTGGCGGGATGGGGAGGGTGGATGACATAGCAAGTTGTAGTGGGAAGGAGGCAAACAGTGAAGTCAAGTGAGTGGGGGCAACAGCAGGACCAGTCAGTAGACTGCTTAGGCCATTGCCATGTATAGTTTGCTAATGCCCACGGTCCAAGCAGTCTGATTGGCTTTCACCGCAATCCCTAGGTCTTAATCCTATGCTAGTCAATGGGATATTGTGCTCTTAATACAGGGGGGCCATTTTTATACCAATGGTATTTTCTATCTCATTTGTTGCTCTCAATAGCTATTCATTCCTAAAAGATTCTGTACGGGTGAAGGTAGTGAATGCCATCCCAGCACCCTGGGAAGTTTTGAAAAGCAAAAGATGAATTTCAAAATCAACATCTAGCAATTACCTCTCTAGTTCATGCACACAGTGCAGCACGCACCCAAATAATATGCATAATAGCAGCCGCTGTGGGGTGCCAGCCAAATAGTGTCCTGCAATGCTAGAGTGAATCCCCTGTTCTAATCCTGCATTTCAGGACAGCTGATTGCTTCTCACCCATGCACCAGTCTCCCAAGTCCTGTCACTGCTCTCCCCTGACAACCACCCACCCTCCTCTATGCATCCTTCTGCACCCACTCTCTCAACATACCTTCTTGGCCGGGCCGGTTGTAACTTCCAGCACACTCCTCCCTCTGCTGCACATTGTCATGGACAGCAAGAAGGTACGCAGTCCTAAGCCCATCTTGCGTGTCAACAATGTGCATCTTTAAATGACCTGCTCTCCCCTGATGAATGGGATCCCCACCGCAAGTGACCAGTCATCAAAGGGAACAATCATTTTCTTTAAACAAAAAAAGCTTTTAGCTCCCAAAGCAATTAACTGTTTTACCTTCAATGTGACATTAGCATTCTTGGCCAATCAGGGAGCTCGGGACATTGGCTCTAGGACCCGTTATAAGCATGTGTTCCGAGCTCCCCCAGTACTGCATGTCCCTCTGCCTGTGCCTCCCTTGCTCCCCTCCTCCCTAATGCCACCTTTAGTATCCGTGAGTAGGCAAAGGTGGGTGCTAAATTAACATATATAAAAAAGGAAAAACATACCTACCTTCATTTCTGTGATGATAGTTCTGTGGCAGGCAGTCTGCTTTCATTGTTGATTACTTCATGAAAACAGACTTCTGTCCCAGACCCAGCATAGCAGCACTGAAGCTAAGTATATTGTAGGAATCATACCCCAGTCGGGGGGCGTACATGGGCGGTAATGGCCTGTCAGCGCGAGCCTAGGCAGGCCATAACGAAACAAGGGCCTCAGCAAGGGCTGTGGGCCGTTACAGCCTCGACTTGAGTGTGATAGCTATGCGCACCCCATGGTTTGCCTGGGGTGCAAATAGTTAAATTTGTTTTTCTTAGGAGATGGGACCCGTGCAAAGATGCCCACTCCCATAGGGGAAAACTGTTTTTTTTCCATTCCTTGGCAGCAGCCGCAGGCGGGAGGAACGCTGGGACCGGAGCACAAAGTTTCGGTCCAGTACATAAGCAGTAGAGAGGGGTTGGGGAAAGGCTAGGTTGGTTTTTGGGGGTGTGGAGGGGTATGGTGACACTGGGAGGCAACAGGGAGAGGCTTCCTGTTACCTCCCCACAATGAAGATGGGGGTACCCGAGGAAGGGCCTCGGGTGACTGGAAAGAGCAGGCGGTACACTGTGTTCTCGCTGTTCCATCCACCTGATTGGCTGAGCGCCATTTTCCTTTTTAATATTTTTCTGTAGCCTTTAGCAACCACATGTGTTTACTCATGGGTGCTAACTGTGGCACTGGGGAGCAGGGAGAAGGAAGGGAGCAAAGGAGTGCTCATAGCAATATGGCCCATGGCAGCGGGACAACCAGGCAGTGACGGCACCACCGCCCAAATTAATGGGCCGAGCGAAGTGACCCACCCCAAGGTCACATTGCCTCATTATCAACCGCCTGTTTTACTGTTATGTTATGCACCTTCAAACAAATATTCACTTAAGTCCCTCTTTGTTTGAGCTGATATCCCACTTTGTTTTCCTCCTGTGCTGGACCGGTACAGGGATCAGCATTAGTGCACTATAACGGGCTCCTGCTCCCTCCACTGTGCAGTGTGGAATAGTGTTTATGTGTGGATATTTACCCCTTTTAAAGTGGTGACCTTACTTTAATGTGGTGCAAAAGCTTGGAGGTATTGTCCCTAGATGTTCAGGTCTCATTGCTCTTTAGAATGTGAACACCCAGGTTCAGAGATGGCAAGCCATACATGTGGAAAGTGTTGCTATGAATGTACTCTGCTTTACACATTTGGCGTAATGCTGATGACACCACATGAATGCATACCCACAATAAATATGTATGTAGTAATACCGAAAATTTGAAAATATGCAACTGCAGGCACCTTACACCATCCTCCGCCTTCTGAATGAGAGTGCATGATTCTACAATTTCTCAACCAGATTCTTTGATTTACTTTTGGAATGCCAACGTGTTGTTTATTTACTGGTAATAGTTTTTTCTAGCATGCCAAGAGTCTCTGCTACACTGCCACACTGAAGATTGCTCCCCGAGATGGGCTCTATGTTCCCTAACTGATCTCCAGAACTGATGGGGTGGTTCTTCCTTATTATTGAGGTGGAGCTATGAGTCTATCCTCTGTACAAACATTTTGCTTGGCAGGTACCACAAATGCTTAATTAATGAGAAATTGCATATTTTTATCACATTGCCTTGAGAAGACTAAGAGGAGATCCGAGGATTTGTGTGTTGTGTTTATTCATTTTATTTTATTATTTGTATATAATATGCTGCCAATGATCTTTGTCTGAATGCCAGCAAGACAGAGATCCTCCTCATTGGTACACCTTCACCATCCTTTCCCCTCACTCTCTGGCCCGCCTCCCTTGGCCATCCACCTACTCCCACCTGCAAGGCTAACAACCTCAGGGTCATCTTTGACTCCACCCTTTCCTTCTCCGCCCACATCTCTGAGGTCTCTAAAAAGTCAAATGTCCTACTGCACCTCCTCAGAGGTACTCTGCCTTTCCTCTCCTTCCCCCAGAAGCTCAGGGTATCCCAAGCTCTGTTTCTCTCTAACTTGGACTATTGTAACAGCCTCTTTCTAAATCTACTTGCCTCTACTCTCCGCCCTCTGCAACTAATCCAGAACAGGACTGCGAGACTTGTCCTTGGCCTCAAGCCCTGGGATCATATCTCTCCAGCTCTGAAATCTCTCCATTGGCTCCCAGTGGATGCAAGGATTAAATCCAAAACCCTCTGCATTGTCCACAAGGATTTCTAGGGCCTGGGTCCAAAATACCTTTAGCTATCCCTCTGCAAATACCTCCCCTCTCGAGTTCTTTGCTCCTCTACCTCCAACTCCCTCAGGGCCAGTCGTTTTTCAAAGAAACACGCTGGGGGTAGATCTCTGTCTTCGGCTGGGGCCTCCCTCTGGAACTGCATCCCTGCCACTCTAAAACATGACGAGAACCATCTCCGGTTCCGGAGGCACCTCAAGACCCTCCTCTTTTCTTCTGCCTTCGCTTCACCTCTTCCCTGCTGATCTGTTCTCTTTTGGCACCGTGCACCTGGCCACCCTCTGTCCTCCGGGCCCAGGAACCTGCTCACCCTGCCGCACTGCCTCCGGGCCACCCCTTGCACTGGGTTTTGTATCTGTACCCATACAGCCCCCCCTTTTTCTTCCTGCACTTATCAGGCCTACACTGTCTGCTGCCTTAAACCTAGCACTTTCAAATTGCTGGCTGCACTACCACTTTTTGATGCCTTTATTATTTATTTATAGTTATTTATCTGTTTCTCCTCTGCTTCGCACTTTCCACTTCTCCCCCCTTCCATGCACTTTTCCCCTCCCCCTCTCCCATGCAGTTGCACGTTCTCAATTTCACTGGGCCTAGTAAGATCCCTGTTTTGTTCTCCCCTGTTCCCCTCCCTTTCCTTGTCGCGCTCTGAAACACTTGTGTACGTGTGCAAATAAAATATCAATATCAATATCAATTAGAAAATATTTCAAAGCGCTCACCAAGGAACCAAGGACAGAGATATATGGGTGATATACAGAGGTAATACAAAGTTTTCAAGTGGCACAGTAGCAATGAAAGTGGACAGTTAAGTGGTGAGTGCTTACGGGGTACTCCCTTCGAGGGTAGTTGGTGAACATAGGAATAGAAGGCGTTGTGCATAATACAATCATGGTACAGAGAGAGTACATTCCTGATATACAAATAAAGTCAAGTTAAAGAGAACTAAACAGTAACAAAACAAGTTCTATAGTTAGAGGTTAGTCTCTGAGAGTGACATAGGTAAACTATGGTATGGAAGAACTTCCTGGATGCAGTAGGTCAGGGGAAAGATAGAATCATGCAGTATGAAGTTTGCTCTGAGAAGGCGTTGGCCAGAAGCCACCTGCTTAGGCTTTTGTTTATTTTCGTGGTTGTTTCTTCCCAATTTGAGGTCTTTTGGGGCGTTATTCCAGAGGGTAGGGCACTGGTGGCAAACACACTGCCTCCTGCATGATGCTTTTTGAACCCAATTAGATGAGTTGTCTGTAGCTAGTGCATCTGATAGATCTGCTTGTGTGATTGGGCTGCAGGCAGCTGAAGAGGTACTTTGGGACTTCGAAGTGTAAAGTTTTATGGATTGGGCACATTGAGCTGATGGCAATTTTGGATTCAATGGGGAGTTAAACAGAGTCCCGCCTAGCATCTTTCTGGCTGTTAAGTTTTGAATGAGTTGGAGTTGTCAGCTGAATAACTTGTCAAGACCTGGCTGTATGCTGCTATAGTAGTTGAGATTGCAGTGAACTAGTGATCCCATCAAGTTGATTTTGAGGGCCATCTCAAGGAGTTGTGTGATCTTTATTATCATTTAGAGTTGGAAATGTGATTTCCAAGCAACTACATTTATGTGGAGGTAGATAGAGGTTGTTTAGCACACTGAATTGTGTGCAGCAGTTAGACAGTGTATGGCTAGCTGTGTGATCAGGTTAATCAGTTTTTAAGTTGAAGGTGATTTGCGATTCATTAGAGTAAAGTTAACATTAATCAGAGAAGGATTGTATTAGTATGCCGCAGGGCTTGTTGTATAAATTAAAAAGACATTGAGAGACAGTGAAGCCTTGGGGTGTTCTCCTATTTGTAACATGAGCTGTGGGATTTGAAGGATGACCAGGCTGCCTTTCTGCAGCCTTTAGAAGCAGTTTCTACTATCTGGGGTTTTCTGCACTTTGATTCATATACACTGTGAGCATTCGTTGAGTCAATTTATGGCACTAGAAATCACTTTGGGCATTGCCTGAAATCAGCTCTTTTCTCACCAACAGAGCAGCAGACCTTCTTCTAAGTTGAAAGTGTACAGAGGCCCCTTCCACCAATCAGCCAACGTTCACTTGTATCGTTGTTTTCCCTTGGTTACTAGTATTGCCCGAAAGACTCATCTGAAAGAATTGTCAAACGTTTGTACTACTTCAATATAATTTAATGGGTCCTATATTTCAATTCTAGAGGACAGGTATTATCATTTATATTGGGGTAATGGCCACATGCATGGAGGGGAAATAAGGAAAAAGGCTGTATCACTCATTTAGCAACAGCAGGCAGGCCCATATGAAGGTAGTACCTCCACAAGGGTTTGGGGCCAGCTCCAGCTCTGTGCAACCCCAACCACAGAAATTAACACTATTAGCACTGCAGGCTTGGGTTCTAAAAGTGTTTGCACATTTAAAAGCAGGGTTCCATTTGATTAAGTGGCACATGCAGGTGTACAACCTGTCCTCAAAGGGAAGCTTGGGCTCACAAAAATGGCTGCCATGCATTCATGAGAGTGGCTCAGAAGCATGCCTCTTCTCACTCTCCATGACGGTGTTGCAGAAAGTATTGGGGCCTGGTGGGTACGGTGAGGACATGCAGGAACAGGTAAGTCAGTTTGACAGTGGGAGGACAGCAAGAAGGAGTGGATGGGTTTAGGCAACTGTGCCGATAATGTCGGAATAAGCAGCGAAAAGATTGCAGAGCCTGTCACATAGATGAGCTTCAATGATCATCCATAGAAAATGGTTGCATAATAGGGATTCGGCCTGATGTTTCAGGAAGCTGATTAGTTGGGCCCACCGCACTGGGTGCTAAAACAGTTTCTGTCTGTTCTTATTTCCAATAAGGTAATCAATTTACTCACAGATATTTCTGTAAAAACAATGCACATGTTCTACGCTGTTCATCCTTCTGAGTCCAATTAGTGTTAGTACAATTGTGTTGATTAAGAACAAGATCTATTATGGCAGATTATTTCAGCAGGATCGATCCAGCATGAAATGCTATATAAAACATGATTATGTATGGTGTTTTATAGTTAATTCATTTTTAGTGCATTTAATGCTTCTTTATCTAAGCCTTATGTTTTAATTCTAAATTATCTTACATTGTGATTACCCTTTCTCAAGATTCACAGTTTACCTAGATCCTGAGATCGCATTTAGTGAGCAACACATTTTTTCTCTTAGACACCTGTTCTCCTAACTGGACCTGAAACAGAATACAGGAGGCCATGTCTCTGGTTCATTTGAGGCTTAACTCTGCCAATGGCATTCAACTTGGTATTCCAGTTAAGCTCATTAATCAGCGAATGGCCTATAAAGTGGGCCAAAAGGCTTCTCATATAAACCCTTTTGTAGGTGATATGTCCCTGACATTCCAGAGGCTTCATTAGGTGTAGGACAAAAACAGAATATGTCTCCCTCCCTTTGCACTGTTCAGTGACCACTTACAGACCAGTCACCCTTTGTCATCCATAATAAAATCCTCCCACAATATCTCTTTTCTCATCCAGCCTAAGACCACTTATCTGGCTCTGCCGTGTGGCCAACCAGGCCTTCTCTTTTCAGGTGGTGTCTCTCTATACATTAACTCACATTGGAGATGTAACTCACCTCCAATTTCCCCCTTTTACAAGAAGTGTATAAACTTGGATATCCACACAATAACAGGCACTCATTCAGTTAATATCATAGCAGTTCAGTGGCAGTAAGCCAACTAGGTGGCAGCGTGATTCATGAGATTAGCAAACATGACATAACATCCTCTAGCACCTATTGCATGGATTAGCTGTGAGTTCAGCAAATTAAACAACCAAAGAGCAAAGAATTCTTCAGCAATGAAGTAAAGACTGTACACAATTAATACCCGTCTGTACTCATTTTGATGTAATTTCTCTCCTCATACAAATCCCTCTTTCACAGCAATACTTCCTTTCTCCATGCTTCTTCTGCCCACGAATTAGCCTCTATATATCTTCTCTTGATACTTTTCTGTCTCTCTTTTCTCAAATGAACCTTGCTGTCAGTCTGTCTTTCCCTTCCAATCTATGTTTGATACATGTCTTGCTTTCTTTTACTCTCCTTCCACCTACTTTCCCATGATCCTTTACCAAGTGATCCTTGGTGTCATTCACCTCCATCTCCTTTTGTATTGCTCTCTGAGTGTCTTTCAGATTGGCCTTCATTGTCTCATTGTCTCTTTCGCTCTTCCCCTACCCCATTTTCTCATTGGCTCAATGCCATCTACGTATCTCATGGACTTCCCTTGTACTGTCTGTCTCTATTAGAATTAGATTTGCATATCTGTTTGTCTTTCGACTTAGGTTTGTCTTTCTAACTTGTTTGCCTACTGCTCGCTTTAACTAACCACCCACTGTGTATCTCCCTTCCCATTTCTTTCTGTTTTGTTCCTGATCCTTTTTTCTTGATGCAATTCTACTTTGCTCTGTCAGTATCCTTGGTGTCTCTTGGAATTCCTAAATGACTACTGCCAGGCTGCATCTCTGATGTCCCCTTTAATGCTGATCTTCTTTCTCACTAGCTTTTGCTCATGCATTCACTATTTCTGTCTCTATGTCCATAGCAGTCGATGTCTCTCTGTACATTTCTACATCTATATGTCTAACCTTTACTATGCTTTTTCTCTAATTGACTGTCAGGATGTATCCTTACATTGTACTCTGCATGTATTCCTAGCTATTGGATTGGATTACATTTTATTTGACGTTAACTATTGTTACTGCAACCTATATACAATTGCCAAAGTGGTATCAAACAAGCATTTATTTATATGGCAAGGAAAACTTGTAGATTTCCACTTCACAGTGTGATTGTCTGTGGGCACATTTGGCTCATCTACAGGACAAGAGCAAACAGCAATTGTTGTAGTTAGTGGTCCATCATATGTGGTCTTTGACACAATCCAAAATATGCACCACGTGATTTTGTCCTTTAAGTGATTCATTCCATTTTGTGTTTGAGTCGATGTGGCAGAGTTTGCTTAACCCATTAGTCACTGTTTTATGTGGGTAGCATATTATGAATTATGCTGTCATAAAAAACTCAATTTTTTTTTTCATGGGCAATCTAGTTTCGTCAATAACACTTACTTTGCAGGGGCAGTTTGAGGCACTTGTGCCCCATCAAAAAAATGTCTATGACTACAGGAGTTGAACTAACGTTTACGAGGTAAGTGTGGTTGATGAAACCACATAGAATCATATCCATGAAAAATCCTATCTTTCCTAATAAAACTGCATTGCTATGTCTAGCCATTTGCTTTTCCTCAACTCAAAAGCATATTACGCCAGATAGACAATATGCATTACACAGCATGGTGAATGTTGGGAGCTTATTATACTGAGCCTTCTGGATTGAAATATGAATTATGCTGACACTTGCACAAAATAGAACATGGCAAGTCTTGGTGTCAGCTCAGGAAGCACTTGAGTTCCGAATGACTGAAATGCCACTTGGATCAGTAATGTATATGATGAATGAAAGAGGCACTGTTCCATGGCATGCTTTAGCAAGCTTAGACTGTATTAATCTCTTTCCACGATTGATATAGGCAAAGTAAATATCCAGCGAATCATGTCAGAAAAGATGGATGCAGTCTCAGGACACAGAGGTTTTTATTCAGAGAGTTTGTCTTTATAAGTCCTTCATTGAATGTTGTGCAGAACCTGGATGCACCAGGCATGCATGTAATCTGCCAGGAGAGAAACTGACATCAATCTACCTGCCCTGAAGCAATGCATCATTAAAGAGTTCCACACGGTTTCACAGGTCGATCATTCCTTTTATATTTCAGTATATTCCAAAATAAATCAGCAGAGGTTCTCCAAGTTGTTTGGCAGAAAACTATGTAATACATATGCCATAACATTTTCCTCAGACATCAATACAATAATATTTTTTTCAAAGAGGTGGATAACTCATAGAAGTTAAGTTTCCAAAGAAAGATGCACAGAAAACAGGAATTCAACAGGAGGAAAGAATTCCAAAATAGGAAATATAAGCTTCCAAACGTGGGCATGAACAATTCTTATTTTTTGTTTTCTAAAAATCTGTCTGGTCAGAGGATACAGGTTGAAACTTGTATTCTTCTCTCTCTATTCAGAAATCTACCTGTGCTGGTTTTATTTTCTCCCTCTGGGCTCTGATTCATTTCTGTAGTTTGGACAAGGGAACTAATAGCTGATTCACCATTAAAGATGTAATGGGTTCTTGGTAGCCACAGGGTCAGGTCTGAGAGAGGCCTAACTCTCCACTGCTGGGGTGTTATGCTACTGATACCGCTCTCAACTGACAACTTTCTTTTTCTTCCTAAATATATTGCCAGTGCTTATGCTTTGGCGAATTCAAATAATGATTGAAAGTGCAGATGATTTAAGAATGTCTGATTGTCTTGCTACTTCAGCTCAGTAATTGAAGTGCTTCTACATCAGTGCTACCCCTTTGAGGTGTGGGTATCCTGGGTTTTGTATTAGTTTGAGACACATTTCATGCTAGCACCTCAAGAGTCCGTGGTGATGTATTGCCGGCATTATTTTCTAAAATACTTGCATTTTGCAATAGCTTCAATTATGTAGCAGTAACACACTGCACACATTGTTTGGCTCACAATCTGGTAATTTAAGTGGGTCCTGAATGCCTTCAAAAACATGCACACCTTTAACTCAGTGTTTCAAGCTTCTGAAAGGATTTCTTTTTTGAAAAGATATTTAACCTGGCAGCCATTTATTGTCAGAACTTGGTCTGGGTGAACCTTTTAAAAGTTGGCTCACGGGGTCTTTCATATCTCCAGATAAGGTTTTTTTAGATTCCAGGATGACCACAGATTTGTCTAACAGGCCATGTCTTCCCAAATGTCATTTAGGAGTAATTTATCTCCTGGAAAATTCATGAAGGTCAGGCTAGTTTTAAACATATTCTGGTTGATTGTTGGGGAAATAGCAGCCTTAGCAAGAACACCAGAAGCCTTTTCAACATATGAATATTATAGTGCTAGGTCAACTGCATCTGTGTGCTATCTACAGGCCACATGGTTGATTCAGGGCAGGAACTAGATGCATATTAATCCTTCTGATGCTGGTAACACATGCATAATTGAACGTTTGCTAATGAAATTTCATAGCATACATGCATGGTCAATCATATGCCAGGCATGACTTTGGATGCAGGTGAGATAGGTCGCATCGTGGCTTGTAATATTGGGATTAGGGAGTTCATGGCAGATATCCACCTCTGAAAGGTTCACTGAGTACTGCAGATGCTTGCTGCAAGCAAGTGAGTACGTGAGACAGCCTGGTGCATCATTTTGCCTTCTGGGGTTGCAGCCCTGATTAACACTAAGGTTAGAAATGTCACAACAAGAGTCCAATGGCAGATAATAACCCCGGAGAGGCAAGTAGTGCTGGGCAGACCCAATCTCATGTTATGCATGCATGATTTTTCGATGAATTCCTCTTTTGTTACTTATTACACGGGTCACTTTGCATTATTATGGGTACATTGCTGATTCATTGTACCTGATCAAAACAGCCCATCTTTGCTGTACATGTTTGCTTTTATAGAGTTATTTTTGTAAGCGGAAAGTGAAGTATTCATTTTGCTTTCTATCTGAAACAAGCTGATATCTGCAAGCCATTAGTTCTGCAACTGACACTTGGGGTCTGAGTTACAAACTTATGTTTTCAATGGTGGAAACCCATTGAAAAAAGGCTTTCTAAATCAGGCCCCGTTTCTTTTGAATAGCTGCTGTGGATAAAGGGCCTGACTTTCCAAATTCACTGTTTATGGAAACCTTCATCAGACTAAAACTGGCACTACTCTAACACACGTATAATATTTATACTTTTTAAAAGTTCTTTAAGTTTGCTCTCCAAACACCTATACACCATGGGTGATTCAGGGTTTGAAAAAATGTGTTCCCCTAGGCTTAGCTGGAATGCATTGCCTGCTTCACTCCAGCAGAGAAGTGAGCTGGTGCCCTTTCGAATATCCATAAAACCAGCCTCAAATGTTCTGCATTTTCTGGTCAGAGAGGTTACATTCATAAATGTGCTTGTTCTATTTTTAACTGTTGCATTTTCTCTGTCCCTTATATTTATTTTGTATGATGATTGCTGAAATTATATAGTACTCTAAAACACCATAGTTCATACTTTGTGCTCTTTAAAAAAAAATATATGAAGGAAAATGAAATAACCCACCATATTATTAAGGATGTACAGTTTATAGGGAGGATAGTTTGTCTAGAGTTTGGTGTCCACCGCATCACTGACACCATATATCTCTCTAGTAAACAAAAGACACAGGTCCTCGTTCATCGGGCCCTACTCAGAGATTAGTTGAGAGCCAAATTAACATGGTTACAGCCAAAATAGACATTTGGGGGTCTTCAATCATCACGGTGCAGTGAACACTGTTGTCTAGGGCCAGTGGCAAGGGGCACATTCAACAAGCTGCATGGAGGGCTCCCATGTTCAGCCATACACCTAGATTTGGGAGCAGAATTCAGAGCTGCAAGGGCAGGCACAAGTCTGATAGCTCCATGGGAATTCAGTTGAACCAGCATTCAATATGTGGATCCACACTGCAGAGATGCCAAGTGAGCAGAGCACTGCACACACTATATGCAACCACTGCCAGTACTACAGGATGACAGCAGTGCATTATAAACATGAATGGGAGAAAGTAAGGAAAAAGAGAGACCGAATCATACCTCAGTACTCAATTGATCAGAGACTAGCTGTCAGCAAAAAGGGCCGCATAAAGTCAGACCAGACTAGAGAGAGATCTAGGTTTCGCCACAACTGAAGCTGCCATAGAGCGAAGTGTGCAGTTGTTCCAGTTCTAGTATTCTGAAGTACAGATCTCACTTGACTGCCTTGAAACTGAAAGTGCATCAGTCTCCTGGCTTGAGGTGGAATTCATCTAGATTTGCAGAATGTGTGCGCCTGTCACACTCTAATCATGAAGGGACGGCTGAGAGAAAAGTGACATTCTGATCCCCGAACATTTATCCAGAATAACCCAGAGACAGTAGAAACTGATGTGACCATAGAATGCGACCTAGAATTAAAAGTATCAATCATATTCTACAGCAATGTTTACTTTATTTGAACAATAGTGACTTTTTTTTTTTAAATCAAAAAAGAGGATAATACTGACATTCTCAATTAAGGTTACCTAAGATGCTGCCATCAACCCGTTCAAAGAATCCCATATTACCCTCTACTAACCCAGAAGGGCACCAGATATAGAAAGAGAATCAGCAAATGCCCAAAAAGGAAGACTTGGATGAATTCGAAAGAAGTGCCCAGAAATTCAATGAGAAGGTCAAAGGGAGACAACTGCAAATCTTAACACACAATTCTAGCACAGGAAACATGAAACATGTTTCCTACTGTCTCTAGCTCAAACGGAAAGAATGGAAGAATTTCAATAGATGTATTCAACGTAGTGGATGGGAACACACCATGCTTCCAACAGAATGAAGAACCATAATCTCCATCCAGACATGAAAGGTTGGATATATTATTGAAAACTTTGTAAAAGAACATACAAGAAGGAGAACATTCCAGTTAAGAGATATGTCTGCAATTCCTGGATTAGGTGAATTTGGTGGAAGAGAAGGAAGAAGAAGAGTAACTGGACTCTCGGAAGCATTTAAACTCTGTTCAGAACCAGAAACAGGTCTTCTCACTTTCAGCTAAGCGGTGCCAAGAGTCTGCGATGTCGCCACAGACGACATGAAGCTAAAGACCCAAGCAAACAGTAAAGAAGAAGCTTATGAGTCTAGATTTTGCAAGCCTAATCAAATGATTGTGCATAATGACGAAACACGCTAATCCCCAGTGAACCACTTGGCACATATGGGTGGTTGAGAGGATTGAGAAATAACATGTAGTACGAGGATTAACAATAGCTGTACTCCAGCAACCTGTGTGTGTCTAGGTAAGTCAATTCACCTTAAGTTATGCTTGACTCTCTTTTTGGTAGTGCCACCAGGCCCATGATTTAATCCCATTAGAGGTGTGGAGTTATGCAACAAACACAAATGACAAAGGAAAACAATTAGAAGATACGTAGGTTAATGACCAGATAATGGATATATGAAAGTTATGATTCTATCACTAAATACTTCTAATAAATTGAGACTGACAGTTGAAGAAAAAGAAATAAAACTTGGTGTAAGCATTTCATAATCCTATCAGCAGTGGCTTTCAATATAATTTAGTTTGGTGAGGGCGCTATAGTAATGGCGCAGGAGGCGGTCATTGTGGATAAACAAGAAGTTAATTGCAAGTGGACACTATAGCGCAGCCGCTGCACAGGACCCCATCCAAACTTTTCACAAAGAATCGGCAGGTAAGAATGTGGAAATCCCTCAGAATACACATCACAGGGGATTCTGTTACAACACTTCTCCCTCCCATACAATAACCACACAACCTTCAACACGCCTAAGAAAACAAAAGGGATAAAGGGGTAAGAAAGTAATCTGGAAATACATGAATATATTAAATAACAGCTTAAAAGTAATCTAATAAAACATGAAGAAGAAAATAAACAACTAGCTGGTTACGATGTTGATAATAAACAATGAACAGGGAACTATCCAAAGACATCACACCCTCTGCCACACGTAGTCTTTCGCCTCCCTAAACAGCCATGGACAACTGGCTCTTGTTCCACAGATGTGCCATCCACTGCCTTCAAGAAACGGCCACATCCTCAACACTCACACGCTCACTTCCCTGCTCTTGCAGAACAGGGACCACAGTCCTGTCACCCTCACCTCCTGGGCAGTAGGGTGGAGCCAATAAGTATCCTCACACAGGTCATGTGGCACCACCAACAAAACATTGTGAAGCACAACCCTCCTCTTGCTCCAACGTGTGCCATCATCCAGAATAACATACCCCTGCCCCACTTTCTCCACCACCCATGGAGACATGTACACGTTCCTGCCCTTTGGCACGAACCTGGGATTCTTCACCCTCACACAATCCCCAAACTTGATACTGGTTGGTACCCTGTTCAACTGATGCAACATCAACTGCTCCTGATGCCCAAATGTCCTTTCCAAAACCTCTGACATTTTCACTTCCTCAGCTTCGACCAAGCCTTCCTTCCCCTCATGAGCTTGAAGGGAGAGTGCCAAGTAAAAGCAGTAGGAGCGCACCTATATGCCACCAATGGCTACAGCCAACGGAATGGCACCTTTCACAAACCTATTCATCCTCTCCACCAGGCCATTGGCAGAGGGTTTATACAATGCAGTCCTGTCTTGCCTGATGCCAACAAAAACTCCTCCATATAGTAAGACACAAATTGAATGCCATTATCATGACAATAATTGAGGGAACACCCTCTGTGTCAAGAACATTCTGCAAGAACTCAATGATCTTATCTGTCGTCACCAACTCCATGGCGGTGGCCTCCACTCACAGTGATGTGTAGTCCCGAGAACCACCACAAACCTCAAATCATGCATTCACGGGCCACTTGATATCCAACACCAATTTAGACCACACTTTCCCAGGATTTTCCACAGGATACACTGGTTGCAGCCACAAAACCTTATTTTTGTTGCTGATGGCACACACCACGCAATACTTCACTATAGCTTCCACCTCCTCATCCATACCCGGCCACCAGTCCGATTCCCACAGCCTCCTCTTTATCAAAGACCTTCCCAAATGACCCTAATGCACCAGTTCAACCAACCTTGACCTCAAACTCAATTAAGGATTCAACCTGTCACTTCTGGTGACACCCCATGAACCTTCTGCCAACTCATTTAACGCATACATATACACCATAGCCACCACTTTGTCATCCACGGCCCCCCACTATCATGCAACCCTGAACCGAACAAGACAATTCGGCATCCTCTGCACACTCCTTCTCCCACTCACTATTCTCCATGGCCAGAAGTATGCTAGCAACTTGCGTGCTACCTTTGGTTTCCTCTGACTCGCCCCATACAGGCCCGGGCAACTAGGACAAACAATCCACTTCAACATTCTTAGCTCCTGGAACATACTCCAGCACAAAATTGAATTCCTGCAGATAAACCATCATATGTGATATCTTATGGGAAACTGAGCCCACATCCTTTGTGGTCATGACATACATAAGGGGGTTGCGATCCATCCTGCGACATAGGGAATACCTTGTAGGAACTTCCAAAAATGCTTTGACGCCCAAGGCGCCGCTAATGCCTCTCTCTCAATCACAGAGTACATTACACTGCCCCCCTTACCACTGCTCAAGAACAGCACCCAAACACACAACACTTGTCATTCATGAGGATTGTTCTACATCTGGGATCAAATGAATGAATGGAAAGCTGGAGCACTGTCCATGTCTTTTCTAAGCTGAATGAACTCTTCCTGATATTCGGGCACCCACACAAAATGTACACTTTTCTTAAGCAAAGCTTGCATGCCCACTGTTTTCCGTGCATATGATGGAACTATCTTAACGTAACACAGTCATGGGCAGGAATGACCTGAGCTGCTCCTTATTCACAGGGGATGGTGCCTCCTTCATCACCTTTACCAGACCCTTCCTGGGCCTAATGCCTCTGGCATCAGTGATGTGCCCCAAATCAGTGACACAAGGAACACTTACATGACACTACTCCAACTTCACACTTAAACCGCCCTCCTGCAAAATCTGCATCACAGCATGCGCCCTCTTGTCATGGTCCTGTAAATACTTCTCCCACACTAAAATGTTGTTTTGGAAGTAACTGGCACTGGGTACCTTCTCAAACAATGTAAGCATTTCATAATACTATAAAGAACGGCTTTCAATATAATTGAGTTTGGTGAGGGCGCTGTAGTGATGGCGCAGGAGCGGTCAATGTGGATAAACAAGAAATTAATTGCAAATAGACCCCATAGCGCAGCACTGCACTGTCTCGTCTCGGCTTTTCTTGTCCATATTTTCTGTGACAACTTGCACACTAGCATGGGTCTCCTCAATTGCGCTGGCAATTTCTATAACCTTGTCCAGAGGAGGATCCCGGTCGATCCACAACTTTTCCCTAACTTTGGCACTGCTTGTCCTCATCATTATTTGGTCTCTTATGTACCCTTCTTGTATGCCGGAAAAACTTCATGCTGCAATAAGAGTCTGCAAGCTGTGACATGTGCATTGATGGATTTTCCTGCTCATTATGCTCTGGAAAAGAAATGGTAGCACTCAAGCACAACTTTCAGCCTCTTCCCAAAATGTGCCTCCAACATTTTGAGAGAGGTTTCACACAAACACACCACCGTATCCCCTTTGCCACCACCAGATCCTGAGACCTTTGGCACCCAAACAGTTCAAAAGAGCTGATTGCCTCTGGTCATCGCTGTAAGCCACTCCAACCGCCGCCCACAGATATAGCTTGAAGCCATCTGCCCACAAGTCACACAATAAGAGTGGCTCACCAGAAAAGCAGGGGGGGTGGCATTGCTCTGCTGCATTTTGCTGAACAATCCTAAGACTGGTTGCACAAATATATCCATAGATGGATGGCTCAATGTACTGCGCCCTCTTACAGCCACCAATAATGCCCAATGACAGCACACTAAAGCCTTTTCCAGATCCAAAAAGGAAGAGAATGATCTTTTTTTCTGTACTAACACGAGGAAGAGCACTCATTCACTGCTCTTGTTCAAGACACAATGCGTCCCAGTAAAGATGACCACATGGGCACATTGTAAGGTGCCTTCCTCTAATGCACTAGCAACCGCATGCCCCTTCAGCAGCTGCGGCTAGCCACAGCAGAGAAGCTGTTAGGTTGCCATGGCATCTCAAGAGGACGCGAGCATGCACGCTTTGTCCTCGTGCAGACTAGCTAGTCGTACAGGCTGCAGTCTTATGCGTCCTCTCCTCCAATCTTCCAGCATGTGCACCCTCTACTGCAGGGCACAGCCACACCACTGGGCTTGCCATGCTCTGGATGCGACTCTCTCCGACATGCGGACGTAGCCCTGATGCGGCCGTCTTACTGCCAGCTTGCCCCTGACGGCCCGCTCTGCACGTGTGCGCCTCATGGCCTCATGGGGTCCGCTGCCAACTCGTCGCCAATGTAGTAATGGCGCAGGAGGTGGTGAAAGAGGATAAACAAGATTGCATGAATTGCATGCATACCCCGCTGCACAGCCACCGCAGATGAACCCCTCCAACCATTTCACAAAGAATCATCAGGTAAGAATAAGAAATCCCCTCCATTTCAACAGGCTCCTATACGTCTTTTGGGGGGGGATACATTGTTCACATATTTTTTTGAAGCTTTGCTATGGGTCTTTTTAGCACGAATCCCATAACGGGCAAGGCGTTTCCATGAGTTGAGGTGGGGGTTGGTTCTGGTGGCTTAAGTTGTCTCTAGATTTATTGGGAGATGAGTTCACTGAAGTGGGGGCTGATCAATGATGTTGTCTGAGGCGCCATGGAATTTGGATCTTGAGTTGTCATCAATGAAGCAGCCTTGACGAAGTGAAAAAGCTCCAATCTGTAAAAAGTGCTACTACCATTCGCTGAAGCAGAATATTCTGCTCCCATATCAGTATTACTGGTTTGTTCTAACCTGTTCCAAAACATGTTTGTTTGTTTTAATAATATTTTGTAATGGCTTAAGTCTGCTAGAGCAGAAGCAGATGCATGCATGTTCCAATGTGAGTTCCACGATTTCACATCAGTTTGACAGCTGAACATTGTGAAGAACATGGGGGCAAAACAAAATAATTTGTTTTTGCGAAAGTACCTACAAATAATTAAAGAATGGATATGCAACCACTGACATAGCATTGCAGGTGTTCTCAGCACATTCTTTCGGTGGTCGGTGAAGGATGATAGATTTGTGAAACATTTGCATTAGGCATTTTATGAAGTGGCAAGGTCCCTGAACAGACTCCCTTAGATTTTCTCTGTCACCTGACAGTTCTCTTGATAATCAAATTTAGTTCTATCACAGCCTTTGATGGTGGATGACAAGTTCAGAAACAATATTTGCTCCAGTGCTGTAGCAGTTAATGTCCTCTTCCAGTTTCCATAGTGTTTCAGCACAGAGCTTAGAGGCATTAACCATGGGCTTCAGAAATACTCTGACTGGTCTCCACAGACATCACACAAGATTAAAATACCACAGTATTCCTTCATTCTTGACTATAAAGGCTAAGGCAACAGAGTTCTCAACCACTGATCTTCATGGTATTTGGGATGTGCTCTACAAAAATAAAGCAAAATGTCCCATTGGTCTTCACAATAGCATAACGCAGCAGGAAGGTATGTTCAATCATCAGTCCGGGTAAAGCATAAGGAAATTAGAAGGCTTTTAGTTTCTGAAAGAGGTTTATAACCACAAGGACCCTCCCACTCTCCAGCATGTATGAAGTGATGTTGTACCATGCAAACTAGAGATGCACGGTTTCCCTATCACTGTCTGGACTCCTGTCCTCACCCACACTGGTATCTCTGCCCTTTATGATTGTGTTTGTAAGGGCTAGATTGAGGATTAGCTTATAATTGTATATTATTGATATGTCATGTTTTGCGTCAGATATTTTGGGCTTGTGCAGTCTGCCTTGGATGATAATTATTGCATAATCGCAATGCTTTAGGTGTTGCTTTGAATGTACCTTTAGTGGTAAAGCTGTCCGGCTAAGCCCTCCCCACTTTCTTGGTTGCTGCCTGCCTCCTGATTCAGTGCTTAACACCAAGAGTTCCTTGAATTAGTTCAAGTAACCTCCTTCTGTCTTTTCCGAGAAGTAGTTGACTGTGAGCTTGGTTGCCTGCTTAGTTTTCTACCTTTGAAACAGACCCAACCCAATGTCTAGAGTAACAATGACAGTAGTACACATCTTCCCATTCCAAAACTTGATCCAAATATAAGACCTTTTAATTTCAGTGTTGAGGCTGTTGAGGTTTTATTCAAGGATGTGGGTTGCAGTCCCAACTTAACATGTCTTTTGACTTGAAATTTGCCTGATCGTCTCATGAAGTGTGGACCCCTGCTGATATGATTTCCGGTCAGTTTATGATCAGCTACAAACTGTAAATGCATTGTGATTTATTTCCAGGCAGGAATCATGGCTACACAAGGTGTACACTCCAATCTGTTTTTAGATGACCCGCTACTGACATTGACCATCTCCAAATCCAGAAGATATACATTCAATACATAAATTGCAGCAAGAAGTCATTAATCTGTGCTTACGTTACCGTGGAGTTACTTATGCTACAAAACAGGTAGACTTGGGCAACCAAATTCCAAGCTAATACTGTACTATTAGTAATACTGTGGAATTATTAAGCTAATTTAAGATGTGCAATGCAATGTTATACAGTTCAGTACATTAGTTCAAAACTGCAATACTGATATCATCCACGCTATCCCGTCAATTATTATACAGTGAATCAAATACTACATACTTAGGTGTCACACTTACCAATTTCATCAATGATATTTTTATATACAAACCCAACTATGGTACTTAGGATTGATTTTATGTAGGCGATGGGGGGCACATACCACCTGTAACATATTTTGTACGCCAATTCCTTAATTGCCGTGCATTTGGAGGAATTGTGCGCCCTTGACCAAATCTGACCCCATTCTTCTTCCGAGATCGATACTCCCATGTTCTTTTCCCAGTTCTCTTTGTACGGGAGTTTGTCTTCCATTTGCACGTTATTCAGCAAGCTGTATAACCTGGTTATCCCCCCGTGGTTGATCCCTCCCGCATAGTCAATTCTAGCCCACTTGGACTCATAATTCCCGCTCTTTTTACCGTTGAATGGGTGACCCAATGTCTAATTTGTAAGTATTTATATCTATCTTTTTCCCCAATTCCGAATTTCTGTTTACATTCAGTGTAGAGAAGCGGGGTTCCCTCTTGATACATGTCCTGCAGGGTCAGCGTATCCCCACCTACCCAACCCTCCCAGAATTTCTGCTGAAGACCCGGCGTAAAATATGCGTTGTGCGCTAGAGTGGGGAAGGGTCCCAGACCCTGCTTGATTTTCTTTAATCTTAGGGCTCTATCCCAGGTGCGTAACAATGTTCTAGAACCTTCCAGAAGGTCACCCCCCTCTCTCAGGCCCCGGCGTTTAGGTTCTGGAGTGCCTTCAGCAGGATTGTGGTGGCTGCCTGCTCTATCCCCTGCCAACCCTTCAGGTTATTCTGATCCGCCCATTTAATCATCGTGGCTAACTGGGCCGCTAGTACATATCATTCTATATCCGGGATCCCCAGGCCTCCAAGGAGGGGTGGTTGCATTAGTGTGCACCTTTGGATCTTGGGTTCCTTGTTTTGCCAGATGAATGAGAAGATTGTTTTTTGTAATTCACCACAAAAGTGTGGCAGAATATCTGTGGGGTCCGATCCTACCACATATAGTAGGCGGGGAAGGAGGGTCATCTTCACCGATGCTATTCTTGCAAACCAAGACAGTTATTGGGATTCCCACCTCTGTAATTCCTCTTGCAGTTGTTTCCAGAGGGGTTTTATATTTGTTCTAAACAGGTTCCTCATATCCCTTGTTCATTTTCTTCCTAGATATTCCAGTGTGCCTTTCTCCCAAATTAGGGGATATGTATTCCTTAGGTCTAAAATGGCCTCTTTCTCTTTATATATTCATAGCTTTGGACGTCGAGTAATTTATGGTGAACCCTGAGATGTTGGCAAATTCCTACAGTTTCTCAATGACCCTCTGTAACATATGTTTGGTGTCTTTCATGTAGAGCATAACATCGTCTGCATATAGTGCTATTTTGTGTGTCGCTTCCCTACATGTAATCCCTCTGATCCCTGGGTCCGTTCTGACCTGTGCTGCAAAGGGTTCCATCGCCATTGCGAATATCAATGGGGAGAGGGGGCAACTCTGACGGGTCCCCCTTTGTATTCTAATCTGTTCTGACCATGTGACCATTCACGGTAAACTGCGTGGAGGGGAGTTGAAAGTTAGCTAAAACCATCTGTATGAATGATGCCCCGCATCCAAACCCCTCCAGTACTAACCTAAGGTATTCCCAATCTAATCTGTCAAATGCCCGACTAGCACCTAAAGTGGATATTGAGAACCGTTGGTTCGTTCTTGTCCCCATGTCGATGATGTCAACATCTCGCCTGATATTGTCTTGTGTATGCCTACCGCGCATTAATCCTGCTTGGTCTACATTTATAATGTCTGGAAGAACTTTCATCAGCCTGGTGGCCAGTACCTTTGCATGCATCTTTGCGTCTGAGTTTAGGAGGGCGATTGGACGGTAGCTGGCACAGTCCGAGGGATCTTTGCCTGGCTTTAGAGTAAGTATGGTTATGGAGTTCCCCATGTCTGTTGTGACCGAGCCTTTCTCTCTAATGGTGTTGAAGAGGCGTGTGAGTGGCGATATCAGCTGTGTGAGGAATGTTTTATAGTATATATTTCCTAGACCGTCCAGACCTGGGGTTTTGCTTGTAGGTAATGATGATATTGCATCACTGATTTCTTGAGCCATAATAGGGCCCCCTAACATGTTCCTGTCTTGTTCCATGATTTGGGGTAGGGGTGTTGTCTTCATATAGGACTGCTGGTCCCTGAGTACGAGATTTTCCCCCTGTAGTAATTCCCGAAACGATGAAAACAAGATAAAACAAATTAAAAACAATAAAATAAGAGAGCATTAAGGTAACATGCAATACATAAACAAGAATAAAACCAGCCGGATATAGGACAGATCAGAAGCACTCGATATCAGTGCAGGTGAAATAAAAACTATTGAGCTATTTCTTAAATGATAAACGAGAGGAGTACAATCTGATGTAAGGGGGCAAGAACATTAAAAGCGCATTTACCATCCCTCTCTAGTTGTATGTGAGAAACAGTAAGAAGATTACTCTGATAAGATCTCAAGGAGCGTGAATAATGTTTCACATGCAGCCTTCATTTGAGATATGCAGGGTTTTTTTTATAACCAAAAAGAGAATCTACAAATTTGGAAACATACAATTATGTTGTCACACATCCCACAGATATCATTATAGCCCCCATTTTAGCAAGAAACAAAAAGCTATTTCAGAAAGGATCAATAGTTTCTCAACTCCAGTAACAATTGCCGGCTGAACAAAATCACTGACCAGCATGCAGAGGTGGCTAAATGAAGCTGCAACAGCATAACCCATACTTGATCTTTATCACATGCCTGCAAACATACAATGCTGATGTAATGTGCCCAAGATGTAAAGATAGAATGCAGAGGCATATTATGGTCACATGTGATTTGGTGTGGCCGTTCTGTATACACATCTGTAACATTATAGAGATGATGGCAGGAGTAAGTCTACAGAGCAACATGCAGGCACTGCTCGAGAACCTCACACTCAGATCCTCAATACCAGCACTTGCATGACTAATAGTTGCAAGTTAAGAACTGAAGACCTATACTCTAGACGAACTAAAGTGAGTTCAGGAAGGCTAAAACATGCATTGTTAGGAAAACAGAGAACTACAAAAACATGGTTGAGTTGGAAGCATCTGGGGAAAGTGGCAGAATCATTGGCTAGAAGGCATTAAAGATGCAGATCATGTCAGAGGACCCCAAGTTCCTTTATAAACTTCATCTGGGATAATGGGAAAGGATAACATTGAAATAAATGTGCTATACAATAGATCCCCACTTTTCCTTTGAGAGGAAATGGTACCTTCAATTGATGTTGATTTAAACTATCATATCATATATCATATATCACCTGAAAGACAGGTTGTGTCTGGTTGTATCACGTGTGCATGCCACAGAAGTGAATAATTGTTATAAAATCGTCCACCTTCATAGTTTTGTATAAATAGAGATTGTTAGGCCTAAATGCAATTAAAATATCCATATGACTCTGTTTTAAGGTCATGGCTTCATGCATTGCTAGAGGAAAACATCAAGCACCATTCCTTGCAATGCCATCAATTTATTTTAGTAGGGACTCTAACACAGGACCACATTCTCTCATCTGATTCGTATGACAAATACTGTTTGTCATGGATCTCAGAATGTTTTCATAGGTAATATGAAGCAGATTGCACTTTTATGAATATAATTCAAATCCCAGAGACAAATGACGGATAAAGGTAACCTAGTGAATTATGGATACAGTTTGAAAGAAGTATGATGTTGATGCCCCATAACACTGCACGCAACATTGCATTGGTTCTGAATTTTGTCTATTTTGCAAATTACTTTGAGCTACACTTGTGGCATTTCACTTGTCATTGGGCCAATTTCACCAAGAGAAACTCCCCATTCTGAGACATTCTGGGTTGAATAGTTGGAGGTTATGTCATGGAATGGGACGCGATTAAATCTCATCTACCTATGCCTATCGAGAGTCTCAAAGGTGAAGTGCTGATGCTTATCAAACTTGTCACACGGAGGTTGTGATTAATTCATGTTGATGTTTCATGGGTATGAAAGACTGGATGTATATGCCCAGAATTTGAGAGAAACAGAAAGGTGGGAACTTCCAAACACAAGTGCACAGTGGCAAGTTTGGAGGTTTCTGCTTAGGCTGTATAGTATAGTAACCACATGGCAGAAGAAAAAATACACCAAAGGGATGATCCCAAACTGGCTTACCTTGTTTGCAATATGAGACTAAGGATAGTGTGGTGCATGCGCGTAGCCTTAAACATGAAATAACCCTACTACTAAACTCCCAACAAGTACTGTCTAATCCTAGTGGACCTCTGCCATCATTTGCATCACTTCATATTCAAGGAGCTTTCTAGCCATTGCAATTTAAGGGTCTCCATCAATTTGGATTTTATGTTTAAAACAACCCACCGACAGACCACTGGTGTGTCTATTGGTTAGTGTGCATGGCATTAGGCTTAGCTAATGACGAGGTGTGCTTTTTTGTTCTGTCAGAGGATCTGATCTCCAGTTAGTACTCTTACAATAAGAGTTCTTAGCCTGGCTAACACTCCTACTCAGTATTTAGGTTGACCCATATGCTTCTATGTGTCCTTTTCTATTAACTGCTTACTTGTAAGAGGGCGGAAATGTGTCACATAGAGAAATCCCAAATGACCTAATTACTTTCAAACTACAAGCTCAGCAACTTCTTGCAATCAGACATATGTAGAATGCGCTTCCCCAAGATTGCTTCAAGATGTATCTATAACTCCATACCCACTGTCAACTTAAACTACCTGCCCCATATAATCATGATCCTAAACATCTCTGCTGCCTTCTATATATGCCTAGTTTTTGCAGAAATGTCCCATTTAAGTATCACTTTTAATGCACACTGTTTGTTCTACCCCTACTTGCTTTGATGTTAAGTTCATCAACATATCTTTTAAACATGTGATGAGTAAAAAATGTCCAATTGTTGAGGGTTGTTGTGCACTGCTGTGATATCAGGGCAGTGCAGATCGCATTCCCATTTGCTGTTGTTGAACGATAGCGAGCACCACCATCTGTCTATTCCCCATGGACTCCTACAGCACCTGTCAGCACCTACTCCCATTTTATTTACTGGTATTATGTGACTAAAATCTCAGGGCTAGACAAGGTGCTCTCACAAATGAAAATGACCTTAGCCTTTATAAAATTACAGGAAATGGATAGTCTTTCTTAAAATGTTTTAATGCACTATTGTTTTTCATCCCACCTCTGAAGAAAAGATGTGCTTCCATGAACAGTACATATTATCAGATGTCTTTGTGGCAAGATATAAGCTATATAGACCAGCCCATGCATAAAGCCGAAATAATGGGACATGAACTTAAATCCAGTATACAGACATCCAACATGAAATCAACATTAGCAGAATATTTCAGTAAAGTGAGACATCAGATTAACCAGATGAGATTTCAAATTGTATGGGTGGTTAAGGTACCTAAAAGAGATGACAATCACCATCAAATGTTATCCAAACATGAGCCATTCTGAATTGACAGACACAACTGCAGATTGCACTGTTATTTTTGATGGTTTTCTCTAGCAGCACAGAACAAAGACCAGGGAGGGAGACCCCTTTGTGCCACTTCGTTCCTTGCAGACAAACGCTGTTTATGTTACTCAAACTTCCACAACTTAACCTCTAATCCAGTGAGTTACAAACATACATTTATGTTGAACCAATCAACATTTCTGGACAAATGATGCAAAGACCACATGTTAATCAATTCTGTGTCCAATGCATTTTGAATATTCACTCGTCCTTCATCAGGGACATGCGCAGAATATATGATCTCATTAAAAAAGATGTCTCATTCTCGCAGGCTGAATTGCTAGTGATGAGTCAAACATCACTCTGCACAAACACGGTGGCCAAAAAGCATTGGCAAAAATCGTGATGTTTGATATGTGGTAAGTACTACTGCTCTATGTATCCAAGAACCATATCCGCGGCATGCGTTCAAAGTGTTCTCTGGTAGCACCCCATTATATAATATCCCTTCAAATTGATGATGAATATTATACATTTGTGTGATGAAAGGAACGCCTAAATGCGATGTACTTGATTAATTATTTTCAACTTTAGCTAGTTTGTTAGTTTTAAAAAGAATTGCTTCACCATTGTGGACATTTTTAACATTACTTTGTGGTAGTTACAGGACTACATTATGGAACATATCCTTTAAACATATCCTTTAAACAGCAACAAGTCTGTTATTATAATTCCACATATTTGACAAATAAAATCAACTCATTATCATTATGAGCTGTGTGGTCAGGGGCGCCGAGTATGGGGGGGCTCCGGGGCCCGAGCCCCCCCCCGGCAAAATCAAGTCGGGGCTGAGCCCCCCCCCCCACGGCCGGAGAGAAGTGATGCAGCATCGATGGCCCTTTCCATCGATACTGCATCACTTCTCTCCGGCCGGGTAAAAGTGCGAACATGTCCGATTAAGCCCTCCCCTCTAGGACTCATTTTGGTGTATGGTCCTGAAGGGGAGGGCTTAGGGCAGTGGTATTCAAACTGTGGGGTGAGCCCCTCTGGTGGGCCGCAGCCTTATGTCCAGGGGGGTGCGCATCCACAGTTTGAAAAAAAAAAAAAGAAAAAAAAAGGATAAATTACCAAAGGATCGGGCTGTTGCTTCATCAACAAGCAGCAGCCCGATCCACGGCTCGCCACACATGCTTAGTGCGACAGGGGCCGGGCCTTTGTGAGGCCTGGGGCTCCATTAACAGCCTATTTATGAAGACAAAAGAAGGTGTGTGCTTTTTATTTTCTTCATGAATAGGCTCCTAATGGAGCCTGAGGCCCCACAAAGGCCTGGCCTCTGTCGCACTATGGGTGGTGGCAGCAGGGTAGTTTCTAGCCCATTTGGTGCCCAGGGTGAAACATTAGGAAAGCGCCCCCCACCTCGTGCCCCACTCCCACCGCACCCCACTCCCACCGCACCCCGCGCATCACTCCCAAACTCAATATAACACTGCACAACATTGGGACACGGGGACCAGTGGGGGCACACATTGGGACACAGGGACCAGTAGGGGCAAAACAGTGGGACACAGGGACCAGTGGGGGCACAACAGTGGGACACAGGGACCAGTGGCGGCACAACAGTGGGACACGGGGACCAGTGGGGGCACACATTGGGACACGGGGACCAGTGGGTGCAGGGGACCAGTGGGGGCACACATTGGGGCACGGGGACCAGTGGGGGCACATCATTGGGACACAGGGACCATTGGGAGCACAACAGTGGGACATGGGGACCAGTGGGGGCACACATTGGGACATGGGGACCAGTGGAGGCACAACATTGGGACACGGGGACCAGTGGGGGCACAACATTGGGACACAGGGACCAGTGGGGGAACACATCGGCACACAGGGACCAGCGGGGGCACACACTGGGACACAGGGACCAGTGGGGGCACAACAGTGGGACACGGGGACCAGTGGGGGCACACATTGTGGCACGGGGACCAGTGGGGGCACACATTGAGACACAGGGACCAGTGGGGGCACACAGTGTGAAAAGGGGACTAGTTGGGCAGGGGACCAGTGGGAGCACACACTGGGACACGGGGACCAGTGGGGGCACACATTGGGACACAGTGGGGGCACACATTGGGACACAGGGACCAGTGGGGGCACACATTGGGACACAGTGGGACACAGGGACCAGTGGGGGCACACATTGTGGCATGGGGACCAGTGGGGGCACACATCGTGACACAGGGACCAGTGGGGGCACACATTGAGACACAGGGACCAGTGGGGGCACAACAGTGGGACACGGGGACCAGTGGGGGCAGGGGACCAGTGGGGGCACACATTGGGACACAATGGGGGCACACATTGGGACACAGTGGGGGCACACAGTGTGAAAAGGGGACCAGTGAAAACACACACTCTCATACTTTCATGCTGACACAAACACACACTTAGTACACGCACACGAGAGCAATCATGCATAGTACAGCTCCGACAGGGAAAACACAAAAAAAGGGGTCAAGGACTTAGAAGAACAAAGCATAATAAAATAAACATGGCACCTACCTTCTTTCTGATGAAGCGGTGCACCGTGCGCACAAACAAGCCCGAGCTGCAAAGAAATGTTTCTGCCAGGAATCCTGCAAGGAAAGCAGTGAAGTCTTCGAATCGCAGGGTCCAACACCGGGAAGCCAGGAACACAGAAAGGACAGCAGTCGTCTGGAGCACAGGATACAGCAAGCAGCAAAGGTGGGCAGCCATCAGGAAAGGCGCCTTTTTATGCCCCAAGCCCATCCCCACCTTAAGTGGCGCGAAAGTCAAGGGAGGGGATGGGCTGGGAGCCTGCTCTGACTTCCGTAATGTCACGTAGTACTTATGTACTACGTGACATTACAGTCAGAAGAGGCAGCGCCAGCACCAACTATGGCGCTGCTGAACTCTCTGCCCTCTGCAATCGCCGCCACAAACCCAGACATGTGAACCCCTCCAGCCAGGGGCAGGGACTGGGGCAATTGCACCCCCGGGGCAATTGCGCCCCGGGCAGCTGCCCGTCCTCGCCCGGGCCAGGAAACGGGCCTGGGTGGCAGCAGTGGTGTGGTACTGCCCAAGTGTTCGCAATTTGGAATATTTCGGTGAATGCCGTTTTTTATTTTGCACACTTTAATTCTCTCTTCATCCATCTACAGTAACCTCAAACAAGCATTGGCAATGCCAACCGTTTGGGCTTTTGTGCAAGCAGGGGAAAGGCACTAGCCAGGCACAGCCATAGTGTTATTAACTGGCCATTGATTGTAGCAGGTGCAAAATGGTGCGAGTACCAGGGCCTCAGAAGAGCAGTTTACGTGCCTCTGGATACTCTAAAACAGACTGATGGGTGTGGAAGCACCCAAAAGATTCAGTGTGGAGGGTCAGCTGAGAGATAGCCAACTTCTCCAGGAGTTTGCCCAGGAAAGGAGTGATAGAGATCGGGTGGTAGTTTGCCAGAATGGAGGGGTCGACAAGGGGTTCTTGAGCAGAGGGTGCACAAGGGAGTGCTTACGAGCCGTTGAGAAAACTCCAGTGGAAAAGGAGAGATTGCAGAGATCAGCCAAGGCTCGGGCGAGGGAGTCAATGTCGTCCTTAATGGTTTTGGAGGGGCAGGGGCGACCTGTTTGGATGAGGCCTTCATGGACCAGACTTGTCTGGCGACCTCAGCGGGTGAGACGGGTGAGAGGGAAGAGAGGGGAAGTGGTGGGGGGGGCAAAAGAGGCTCCAGTATAGGTGTATGTTGTGGTGTGGAAGGGATGGAGGAAAGGATGTTTTCGGTTTTTGTGGTGAAGTGTGCAGCCAAGGCCGAGCAAAGGTCCTGGGTGGGTGTGACAGAAGAAGTGGCTGCTTCAGAATTGGTCAGTTCCTTACAGACTGAAAAGGTTGGCGGTGTTGCTTGATACCACGGAGATGCAGGCTTGAATAAAGGCTCTATTCTTGGTGCAGATGCAGAGTCGATATCACCTTTGAAGGAGGCGGCAGGCCAGTTTGTCAGAGGGTTCGCCCGACAAATTCCATTTCCGCTCAGCTGCCCTACACTTGCGTTTTAGGGCTGCCAGATCGGAGTCGTACCAAGAGTTGCAATTTTGGGAGACTTCAGATGGACCCTCATGACATGACATGACATTTTGTAAAGCTCAGGCAATATTATGTTACCACAGGTTGACAGAGCCTTTGAGCCACATATGGAAGTACTGTGGTTTAGGCGGACCTGGAGCGTTCGTTCCTGGGAAGCAAGTGGTAGAGCCACCCACACTGAGTGAGGACTGCAGTCTGCAGGGGGGGCCGTAGGCTCCATGCTGGCCACTGCCCCCCTCAGTAGTTCCGCTCTCAGCCCCTGATGCCCTGTGCCCCCAGCCATGGAGCCCCGGGGACGGATGACAGCGCTGAGCCTGGCACTGGGCCTCGTCTCGCTGGCGGCGGTGCTGCTTGTCACCGACACACTGCCATCTTCAGCAACCACACCCCAGTCCCCCACCCCCAATCTTGCTGAGATATCTTGCAGGCGTTGACTCCTGCTATGTTGATTTAAATAGTCTGCTTGGGCCTTGATGTGGAACCCATTCTTGAGCCGCCACATAGCCCTTCAATGCAGTTTGTCAGCATGTGTGTTCTGCAAGTAAGTAAGCATGTTTAACGTGGGTTTGCGCACTGGTACATCTACTTACTTGGTTGGCAGTGTAGTTGGCACGGCACCTCGGTCGAGGGGTCCTCCTAACCTGTCCTGACTCCTGCGTCGTGGTCATCGCACTGCACTGCAGCATTCATTCCATTGAGTTGACGATCGGATCGGTCAAGGGGGCACTTGTGGTGCTTGGTGGCGTGCTAATGCACATTGCACAGGTGCCAGCGCTGCCACCACTCCCATTCACCCATCGTGATCCTGACCCGGCCCCAAGTCCCAACCTTCACTGCGCCACCTGTTATGCTGCTGCAGCCAGCCTTACTGCAGACAGTAACGAACAACAGGACCGGTGCTATCATCAGGCAAGGCAGTAAGTAGTGTGGGGGTTTTAAATAAAGCATTTTGCAGCTCTAACATTTCCAACATATAGGCAAGCACCTTACCTTGCCCAGTGATAGCACCGGCCCTGCCAGGGCCTCTAATAGCAGTCCCTGATAAATGAGGTGTATGCCCGTTTTTTGGAAGGTAAGACGTTATTAAGCATAAGTGGGGTGTACTATTTTTACTGACTCCTTCATTTTTTGAATAAGGGGTATTTCAAATGAATGTTGAAAACAAGGAAAGTGGGAGTTTTTAAATCATGGAGACAACCATGGCTACAACATTTAGACGCGAGTGCTTCCATCAGTCCCAAACATCACTTGGGTGCAGGGTGAGCCTGAGTAACTGCTTTTTAACATTGTACACTACTTTACCAGAATTTCTGGTAAACTACAATGTTAAAAGCAGTTAACACTCTTCCCCCCCCAAGTCTGAAACCACACTTGATTGCATTATACTTCAGCTAGGATTGTATTATACTTGAGCAGAACATCTGATGTGTCCACTGAAAGTTTTAAGATTAAGCTACATCTCTAACTCTATCTGGTTAACCAGAGGTAACATCTTAGCAAATGTCACTTGTGGCTGGCTAATCTACTGCAGCACTATTGTAAGTTTGAATTGATGTTTTACTGAACTATAGCACCACACACGTCTTGCTTGGTAGTTTTTAATCAGGAAACGTCTTTACTTCTCGTTTCCCTTGAATTGGGAACTTTTTTTGGTGGTGGTACTCCACCTTGCAGCTGTACCTTCTGTTTAGCAAACATTTCATTCTCCCATCCTAGTTGTGTTGCTCTGCCTTTTGAGGGAGGGCTACTACAACCTGGACGATTATAGAGCGGTGGAGTAGGGGAAGTGATGTCTTACTGGAATGCAACTCTATGGCTTAAATCTCCTTCTTACTTGATTTTAGTATATGCAGTGCATGCTAGCCAATGTTTCCACTGTTCTGCGGTGCGCGTGTCCCCACACCCCCCTCGCGCGCCTTTGCACCAGGTGGGCAACTACATGCAGATTTGCAGTCATATAACTGCCAGTGATGTCACTTCCTGTATTTGGGCCCCTCCCCAGGAAATTCATAAATCGCCTTCCCTGTGTGTGGTAACAGTAAAACTGGTGGAATGTGGCCTGCTTTAACACTCTGCATAATACTGAGGTTTAAAGTCCATGGGCCTGATTTACAAACGCATATTAGAATGGAGCAATTCCATTGAAAAAGGCTTATTGAAACAGGCCTCATATGTGTTGAAATCTGCCAGGTTGTAAGAGGCAGTACTGCCTCCACTTGCAAGGGTGGTTTTGGCCCATGCAATATTTCTGCATGCAGTAATACTGCATATCCCCGATATAGCCTAATGGGACTGCAAAATGGGGAACAATTAACAAAGTTCTAGGGCTCAAAATGCCGAACCTGTAATGAGCGCCATAATGTAAAATAGACACAAACGGCTTACAAAACATTAGAAAAACTTGAAAATAAGATTTATAAAGTCAGTTTACGGAACACCTAACTAAAGCATATCCTCTCCAAGGAGAATCATTTTGAATTTACAAGACTTAGCAAGACTAAGTTATGCTAAGATAGTGGCATCTCTGGAATCCTACTATCACTGCGACTTAGATGCCTTTATTGATTTAAGTTTATAAGTAAATGATGATGGTGATAAAGAGGAGGATTGCAAACACTAGAACATACAGCAAGCAAAGGTGAATGACTGGGGAGAAGCTGGGATGTTCTCTAGAGAGTTTGCACAGTCAAAGTGATTAGAGATGTAAGATACAGATTCAGAAAAAAATAGGCTAGCGACAGTAAAGAAAATTGAATCGGTCCAAATTTAATTTTTATATTTTTCCTTTCCATTTGTGCTCTCATACTATGCTGTGCATATTCACAAAGAAAACAGTCAGCACCCTATGAAGGATACAATAAAAGCACAAAATGATAAGGACGTAACTTTGGCATCTAAAACGTAACTATATGCAAGATTATAGTAACAGAAAATACTTTTTTTATAGTATAATCTAGTGTAGAAGAAAAGGGGCCAAATATGATTCGGATTGTAAAACTACAATTGGTAATCCATAATATTTTGTCAATTTTAAGGCTCTGATGTGGAGCCTGCATAGGCCTGTCATTAATCAGGCAAATCATGGCTTATTCGGTTACATGAAGTACTTCAAAATGTGTCTGCAGTGTAGCTCTTCCACGAGCGGGCTCTCATGCAGGCTTTTGTAGAAACATCTCTGAAAATATTCATAAGATCATCTCTTCATTTTTAAATACTCACATCCGGCCCGAAAACAGTGTGAGTGAGATAAGATGGGGCCTAGTGGTCATATAACAGACGGTAAAATCGTGAGTGTTAGGACTCATCACATGCAGTAATTACCTTTCTGAATACCTCCATACTCACTTTGGGATCACCCATGAAATGAGCTCATATTGCTGTTTGGGGATTAGAAACCGATTAGATGCAGTAGTGGAGCATATTGCTGCCGTTCTGTACAAAGTAATGCACACAAGGATCAGTTTGACCCTTTTGTGCATTACATTGCAAAGGGGTTTAGACCCTCGAGAGGTCTCGTAAATAGTGTATCCTATGTGCTGAAATGCATTAGTGCATCCCTTTACATAATGTAAAACGTGTTTTTCAAATGTCGCGGTTTTTGGAAAGTGTTGGGTGGAGACAAAAATAATCTGATTTTTAGGTGAAATTGGATCCTCTCATCGGGCAGTATTTACCATGGAATACCGCACATGGTAATTACACTTGTCCCATAATCAGGCAGGCGGTTAAAACCAAAAGTATTACAAATACTGCCAGCCTTAACCATTGCCACCAGAATTGATTTTTATCCAGAGTTACTTTAGGAGGCACCACGCCAGTTCAAGCTTTGGAGCACTATACAATCGTTGTGAGCAGGATAATATATTTAGTATTGAAATAACATATCCTAGTGATGATGATAATAAAGACTTATTGTAAAACAATAACATGAAACAAAACAGTTCATAAATATTTAAAAGGTTAATATACATACAAACCACCTTACTGAATTGCATACAAATTGCAATATTATTACAACCAACAAGAAACAAAAAAGTAATCAATTATTTAATATTACTTTTGTTGCCCCTATATTCATCACTTAAGAATAAAACGCCTATAATCTATTTACAATAATCTATAAAGTAGAAGCCTATTAATATAGACAAGTAAACCAATGTTCGTTATGTTTCATATGTGTGGGATCTAATTCTCATTGCAGGTAATTAATGATGTGTGAATGTCTACCATACGCTAAGATCATCTGCAAGCATCAAATACACATATTTTAATGCTATATTTCAATTAATAAAATCATCTGAAGATCCCCTGCCTTTTGACCTGCCCCTTGAGTCCTCTGAGTTGCAGTATACGTGTATACCTACCATAGCCACCACTGGCACCAGTCACTGATGCCTGAACACCCTACACAGATATTCACATAAAGGTTCATGGTGCTGGCCCATTTGGACATAAAATGGACCCTCAGTACAAATGACCCTCCAAAAGTGGGAAACAGGTTTTAAAGTCAAACATGAACAATTCAGACAAAGGAAAATGTATTTCCTTATTTACCTTCTATGTGATGCATAATTTCCAGTAATATGTCCAGAGCCGTCACAAGCAGGGGTGGGACACCTACAATTAAAAATATGGATGAGGTAAGGCGCTAGGAAAAGAGATGAATTGCCATTCGAAGCATATGTTGCTTTTGAATAAATTGGATATCTGTGTTGGTGGCACCATGCATGCAGTAGTGGTCCTATCAGCATGTCACATCCCTTTCACGGGCAGGCTACCACTCATTATGCAGTGCCTTATACATCACCAATTAATAAATTAACAAATTAGTAAATATTACAGAGTGGTCAAACTGACGAAAGGATGGTACCAGGTTAAAGAGAAAGTGTTCTTAGGAGAATAGAACCTTGACATATTTTGTCCAATCCAGCCCTCAATAAAAGTGGGACCATGTCCCTTCTTCTCCCTAAAATTAGGCAAATACACCCAAAGGAAAAACAACTTGGAATAGATAGGCAGCAGTCTGTCCCTTTTTGCCACCTGTGCAGCTGAGATAATGTGTTCGGGCCGGAGAGGGATCAACGCGCATGCCACAAAGAGTACCTCCACATTTGTGTTATCTGATAGAGGAGGGCCTATAAGTTAAAACACATATTTTCCATTTATGTCAATTACTTCTCACAATGAAGGTATGTGTTACAACAAACATACTTATGTTTTTAAAATTAAACAAATATTTTTACTTACCTAGAAATACTCCATCGACAATGAGAGCTACTTTTTTAGTCCCTGAAAAATCCTTTTAGCCTGGACTTCCAAAAGAGTAAAATACTCCCTCGTTAAAATCGTACTTGACCACTAAACAATCCAAATGTCATAATTGAAGTATTTACAAGCAATGTGTGTCGCCATTGCGATGCCGACTTTAAACAAAGTCCCATTTGTCTTCTTCATCACATATCCAGGCTCTTACCCTCATGCAAAGCATTCTTAACTCTGCTGTGTTTTTCATCTTCTAACTTCCTTACCAATCTCACATCGCACTTCATATGTTCTGCACCACATTCTCTGGTCTATGAAATCCCTATTTTTATAAGAGTGTTCTGTGCTTATAGGTGTGCCCGTCCTATCCAACCCAGTATCCCAGCGTTGATTATCGTATCAATCAGTCTTGTGATTTTCTGCTCATCCAGTGCTTTTGCTCTGTGAGCAACTATCTCCTGGTGCTTGTAGCTTTAAGTCATTCCATCCATTTCTTATCTTCCAATCGACCATTTTATCAATCATCACCACCACTCTATTCATCCCCTGACCTTCGCTTCTTCTACACTGATGAAAGTCGATCATGTGCATTTTTCCACAATACCAATTTGCCAGCTGCAGCAGCTGGATGGTTCCATTCATCCTGTGATCTATCTGTGGCTGTCAATCCATTGCATCTGCATTTACAATCAATTATATTTGGTTTTGTCTCAAAAAAAATCTAAGGGGTGAGGCTAAAGCTATTCTAAAATTGCTTAATATACAGGGAACAATAATTAGAAGTTTAGGACTAAATCCACACCTAGAAGACATCTAACATGGAATTAATGAATGCTAAAACAATCTCTTCAGTTGAGAAATGTTAATTGAATATGGGACCAAACAGAAAATCCACAATTGCATCTAACATGGTGTCGAATTGTGTTCCGCTCTTTCTTTTATCTGCTGCTGGTAGTTTGATATAGATTTTATTTATGAATCAGTTTTCAAAAACTGTATTCAATGATGTATTTGCTTCATTAGCAAGTAGGCTGTTAATACTGAGAGTTAGACATTCAGTATGATTACAGCAAAAACATATGATTTATGAAACGCGTCACCGAGGTGTTCAATGCGCTGAGAGCCGAAGGAGACAGTGGGCCTCATTACAAGTATGTCGGTCCAATTCAGAGTCGCAAGTGCGGAAACACTGTTACCTCAAAGTGACACCCAAGGTGCTACCTCACCCGTTAGCACTGTGACCGTAAACTGCAGAAGGAGTCGCCGGACATGCCTGAATTACTGATACAGCGTTAGTACGGGCACATTCAGAGTACCACGTACACTGAAACACAGCCATAAAAATGCTGGTGGCACCGTGAACACTGTGCCTGTAATACTGGCACCGCAGACCAGGCATTAAACAGTGAGCCAGGTGAGGAGCAACAGGCCCCAGGTGTCCAAAATCAGCACAGCTGCACACCATTGACCACTGGTAATGTACAAAAGGACCACACCCACACCCAACCCACCTCCCAACACAAGCGTGCTGGCAGTCGCTGTAGCAGCAATTGGACTGGGGAACCTGCAAGGAGGGATTGAGGATGAAGCAGCATAGAGGCTGAGGAGGTGGCATAGGCGCATGAGGCGAATGAGGAACCAGATGGCCATGCATAACAACAATGGGCAGCAGGTCCCCACAGGCAGCCACCAAAACCCTGCATCAGGGCCTCACACTGTAGCCTGACCGAAGCTAAATCCACATCTTGTACCGGCTTGACTGGGAGACCGTAACATCAATTGTCACCCTCATTCATGATGACATCAGCAGACTCATAAATATATGACTGCAATCCCCCCCTTGCTGAAGGTAGTGTCAGTACTGCACTTCTTTGCAACTGGCACATACCAACACATCGTGGGTGAGCTGCACGGGCTGTCACATCCCTGTTTATCAAGGGTCTTATTCCAGGTACTGGATGCACTGCTGCACCATGTGGCAGACCACATTGCCCTACCCCGAACCCAAGCCCAAGTTAATGCCACCAAAATGGCCTTCCATGCCCTGGCAGACAGGCCCAATTGCTTCAGTGCGTTAGATTGCACCCATGTGGAGTTGGTGGGCAGACAAGCCATTGAGGCAGTGTATAGAAACCACAAACAATTCCACTCCCTCAATGTGCAGATGGTCTGTGATGCTGAACACCTCATCACCCATTGTTGTGCACATTTCCCAGGATCCACACATCACGGAACCCCATGTTGCCAGGGTATATGGCACGGCACATCGGAGAGCGCACCTGCCTGTTGGGTGAGAAGAATGACCAATGCATGACCTCTGTGTGGGGGGTGGAAATAGGCACTGACCAGAGTGCACCTGGCTGTTGGGTGAGTAGAATGACCAATGCATGACCTCTGTGTAGGGGGTGGAAATAGGCACTGACCAGAGTGCACCTGGCTGTTGGGTGAGTAAAATGACCAATGCATGACCTCTTTGTAAAGGTGGTAGAAGCACAGTCAGCAGAGCATGTGGCAAATGCGACCTAAGACACATACATTGCATCCCTTATTCCAAAGGCATGGAACGCATGTTAACAAACAGGCATATGGATCACACCGAATCCCTGTCAATTAGAAGTCAAATGAAACAACACAAAAGTACCACATGAACCAGAATGCATCAGACAACCTACAAAAGTGCCTGCTAAAAAACTGTGCACATCCCCCACCGCCTGCATCACAGACAAGTCAAATGAATGCAATCCTACACACCATCATCAGTGTACCCCACAGCATGTATCCAGTACACATTCCTACACAACTGTTCAGCAAGCACCAAGTGCACATTGCAGGGCATATACCCACTGCAAATAATACACAATTCTAACAATGAATGACAACCACACCCATGCTGCATCATGTGTGATGAACGATAAACTTATCACTGCACACATGTTCATATATCTCAAATTGATGCACATCTGTGTGCCATCATGCTACATTTTGTATCTGTGATCGCAGACATGCAAATTGACATATGAGCATTCAGAAGATGTAGAATAGCATGGTGAAGCCAGCAAAACACAAAACATGAATGAACAATGCAGTGGTATTGGGCATAAATATGTGAGAGACATCAAAGCCAAATCGCACATGGGCCACATCCAGAGGCCTGCAGGAAGCCCGACCTTTCCCCTGCCGGGGTTGTGCCGGACACCACCCCGCTTACATGCACCTGGCTTACCAGTGCCACAAGGCCATTAAAGGTTTCTGTGTCACAGGAAGTCAGGTGCCGGTAAATTGCAAGTCCCCCTTACCATGGAGTGCCAGAGTACACAATTGGGATATGGACATGGGAGGATTGTCATCGTTGAAAAAGTATCTGGTGCTCCCATGAGCACACTGACTACTGGGCCAGCAGCGCACTGCAGTGTCAGGCCTCTTGGGCGCTGAGGGTGTGGTAGGCAGATTGTTAGCACCATACAAGATACAAGGCTCCTAGTAGGCAGTCACACATCCTTGTTTCCATGCTAGCCAGGCCATTTCAGTGTATGACTGCACACAGTGAGCATGCCAAACAGTCTCAGATCAAATGAGTGACCAACCATCTGAATGTGGTTATGGCATTACATGTGACACTGCAGCAATCACTAGGGTCTGTGGCATGTGCTATGTCTTGTGCTAAGTAAATGTTGGAAATGTGTGCATGCACACTTCACTAACATGAGATTGACACCACTATGATTCCATCCCTCTTCTGTCACTCCCATGCAGGTGATGCCAGATACCCCCTCACGCCATGGCCGATGACACCCATGAGACGGCCGCGGAACATGCATGAAGAGGCCTACAACCATGCACATATCCATACACGGGGCACTATTGAACGGACATTTATACTACTCAAGGTGAGGTTCTGCTGCCTCAGCAGATCCGGCGGTGCGCTCATGTATAGCCCCATCAAGGTGGGCAAGATTGTCCTTGCCTGTGCAATGTTGCACAATATGTGTATTAGACGCAACATTGCACTGCCCCCGGACATGAACCCTGCTGAGGAGGAGGATGGGGTTGACGATGATGACGTATGCCACTGTGACCCCAGCGGGAGGCCATGACTGGGCAACATGCACGGGATGCACTGATACACAACTTCTTTTGAACACTACTCACAAGCGCATGGTGCACAACTGCTGGCACGTGTTTTTGAGCACTTCTATTAAACACTTAATACTCACACAGAAACGGAATGTCCAGTCGTGATTTATATGCAGAACCAAGCGTATTGTAAATTAGCATTCGAACAGCAGGTGGACCATTAATTCCCTTCCCAACTTTCCCACCACCCTCCCACTCCCCAACTATCACTCCCAACTATGAACCCCCCATCCAACTCCCCAATTTATCCTCCCCCTCCCCAACTATCACTCCCAACTATGAAATAACATACCCCCTCACCAACTATCACTCCCAACTATGAACACCCCTCCTCCTCCCCAAATTACCCTCCCCCTCCCTAATTAGTCACACATGGAGCAAGTGTTGTATGCCCATGTCAGAGCCTTGCCATGTCCATGGATCCGCCCTACTTGCGCCCCCACTTGGCGGCGGCATGTGTATACTTGTGTGATGTGCCAGACAGGTGTATGGATCACCTCGTAGGGGTGCCTGGCTGGGAGCTTGCAGGCGTGGAGCTGGTGGAGGCCAACAGTGAGTTGTCGCTGGCGATTTGGGACATGCATGCCTCGAGGGCCAGTGCCATTGTCTCAGCAATAGTGGACTGGATGCTATTGCCCTCAGGGACCCTCCTAGCCAAATGTGCGGTGGCTACAGTCGACTGCCCAAGTGCAACCCGCCATCCAATGGCCTGGTTACTTTCCCTTATGAGGCAGAACTCTTCCAGGTGCTGCTGCACCAGGGCAGTGAGGCTGTCCTGACGCTCCGCCATGCGCCTGAGATGCACATTTATTTCACGGACAGAGCAGTAGGGTGAGCGCTGTGAACTTGTTAGGCTCATGGGGCTGAATGTGCCTAACACATCCGGGGTGTGATCAGTGTCATCCCCCTTGTGAAGTCCAGCATCTCCAGCTGCCTCCCCATCAGTGGTGTCAGTGGTACGGTAGTCGGGCTGCTGGGGTGGGGGTGGTGCATGTCCTCATGCTGTTCCCCTTGTGTGTGCCTGTGGCACTGCGGATACTGCCAGGTGGTCTGTTGCAGCCGGATGGTCCGCCACAGGGGCTGCCTGAGGCACAAGGGCAGCTGGGGGGTCTGCCACAGCGGCTGCCTGTGGCACAGGGGCAGCTGGGGTAATGGACTCAGGGGCAGCCTGGGACCCAGGGGCAGCTGGGGTTTTCACCACAGCAGCTGCCTGATGCACAGTGGCAGTTGTCACATGCACACTGCCAGATATTCTGTCACGGGATGTTGATGGGCATTATGACGTACGCCCTGCACGTCCGGTGCCCCTCAATGTCTCAGGAGGGCCGCCGTCCATGTCAGATGATGTTCCTGTGGGTCAATCAAAGGCATGATTTCAGTGACCTACCTAGCTAACAATTGTACAGTTACATGCAACATGGTGATCATGCAGAATTACATTGTGGGGGCATGCAGTGCTGCATGGTATGTCAAACTCATGCATGTGTTGTGTGGCCACAGCTGCAGGCACTGCACAGGCGGCACATGCAACACAGCTGTGCTGGGACTGCTGACATGTACACCCGCGTTTGGCTGTGGGTACTGGCATGCCAGTCTGCCTGTGTGGAATGTGTTGAGGGGGGTGTTTGGCAGGTGCATACCTGGTGTTGATGTGTGACCTGGTTGGATGCCCAGGATGTGTGTGGGGTTTCATGGTAGGGCTCGCAGGGTCATGTAAGGGACATGCACTCCCATTGGGTGGGTGGGTGCCCATGTGTGCGTGCAGGTGAGGTCCTACCAGTGTTGTGCTGTGGTGGCAGCACGGCAGGCACACATGCAGTACTCGCGGCCAGGATGCACAGTGTGTGCATCGTGGATTCTGTCTTTTTTACTTGGCAGTAGAGGCTGCCTATGAGTTGTTCATCAGCGTTCTCATGTTCTGGTTGTCGGGAGGGGGGGCCAAGGTGCGTGGTGAACGCTGTACCCATGTTGTCCATGCAGCTGTGTATGGGTGTCCCTGCAGGGGGTGGGAGTGATGTAGTGTGCAGGTGACACTGGGCCTTAATGGATCCGGTGTTAACCCTACCGGTGCCACTGGCGGGTTGCTGCCAGACCCATTAACAATAACCAGGGTCTGACTTCCCGGTGCCACTGGCCTATTACAAGTCCAGGGGCCAGGAAGTCAGGCACCGGAAATGTTCTTTATCCACATTCCCCCATGGAGTCCCATAGGAGTCTATGGGAGTGGGTACACGGAAGCAGCAGCAACATTGTTGACAGTGCCAGTTCTTCCATGGCAACTCAGCATGCCAGGTCTGTAGCACCCGCCAGGGACAGGCCTGTTGGGCACTGCAGCATGGCAGCCACTGTAATGGGGCATCATCATGTGTGTGCCTGTCTAGTGACATGTGTGCCAGTGAACTTACAGGCACCCTTGTTTCGGTATCCACACAGTCATGTGTGGTGCCTTGTCATGTGGTTTGGTATGGGGCATGCATGCGAGTCAAGCCATGTGACTTGCTTTGCGCAACATTCACTAGGTGGGGGGCCATGGGAGTACTGGGTTGGGTCGGGTTATGTGCGGGGTTCGCGCCTTGAAACACTTGTGTATAGGCGCGTTATAAATGCCATATCATATCATATCATATCATGTGGGCAGTGCTATGGCCCTTTCAGTGCAGTGGTGGTAAAGGGGGGGCAGGGTGGGCAGGTGTGCGCTTGATATTTGGACACTTTCTGTACTCACCAGCCTCAACAGGTGTCCCGGCTCCCGGCTCCGTTGCACCGACTCCCTCAATCCCCTCCATATGCAGCACACTGCTGCACTTCTCCTCTCAGGGCAGCAGCTTGATGGGTGAGGGTGGTCCGCCACCTGTAACCGTGCGGTGCCTACGGTGTGCAGCAAGGAGGTTGCGCATCCTCAGGCACAGGTCGTCCTACGCTTATGGCAGTCCTTGACACTGCGTGGTGTCATTCCCACAGTAGTTAACTTTCCGGGCAACTTCCACCCAGATTGCCTTCCTCCAGAGATGCGTGCTATGGCACTAGTCTGCTGAAAATGCTCCCCGGTATGCTCCACAATGTGATCTACCAGCATGTTGAGCTCAGCTCACCAAAGTGTATGTTGCGCTAGCCGGTTTGGGGAATCCTGGCTGACATGTCCCTTGATTAGCTCAGGCACTCAGAAGGGATGGATGGCTTCAGGCACAGGGGGGTTGCAGTGGATTGTGATTTTTGTAATGGCCGCCGGGCTCTTTCTGGTTCCGGCAATCACGTGATTACCGTGTCCGCAGTGCTGCTACGTCTGGCATGCATGCGGCGGAGGCGGATGCACTGCCAACCTTGGTGATGGTGGTACATCCATCTCCACCGGTGTTACCGTGAAGGCGGTTGCACCTGTTCCGCAGATAGGAGATGCGCACGTCCGACGAGGCGTACTCCTACCTTGTTTCTGGTGCCCCGCAGTGGCGGAACCGATGTGATTGCCATCACGGTAACACCAGATTTTTTCTGTCAGACTCAGAATGAGGCCCAGTGACTCTGCATGCGCAAACAATTGTTGTGCAAGCATCGTCTCTATGGTCCTCATGGAAGTACCAGCTCTTAGGTTTGGGTGTAGTGCAGACAAGGGTTGCAGTAACAGACACAGCTTTAAGATCCTACATGAGGGGAGAGATTTGTAGGAAAGAGGTGGCCTTGACTTTGTGGTATCATTTTTTGCATGGGACTATGGTTGAAGATGGCCTTCATTAGGTAGGAAGGAGGCTAGGCCAGGGACGACTCTGAAAAGGTGCGGTAGATAATCACACATAGACAGAATTGTTTATTAATTGGTGTTTTAGGGAGTGTTACATTCCTCAGTCTTTACAACTATTTTGATTTAATTCTGGACAAGGCTCCTCATTCCAAACCACCCAATAAGGTTGCAATTCCTCCCTCAAAACAGGATTGATCCTACTTGTGCCTAAAAATGTCTGCATCGTTCCCATGCTGAAAAGAACCATTCTGTCTCACTATCCTACCCAACTACATGCCCATTGCCAATTTTTGTTTTGAGTCCAAGATACTCTGACAGCAACCTCCTACTGCATAATTGCCAGTCTGGCTTCAGATTATCCAAAATGTGACAACAAAACAGTTATCAACATCAGACAAAAACATCTTACATATTCTGGTCAACAACCACACAGATCCTCTATTGTACCTTTCATCAGCATGCAAGACAGTAGACCACTTTATCCTCATTTACTGCCTTCAGAAAAACCATCTTCACTCTGATGGTTCACTCCCTTCCTGAAAAAATGCACCTATCATAGCAAACTGTGAAAATTCACTTCCCACACTTGCTCCTCATCATGCGGTGTCCCACCAGGGTCTACCATATAAACCTAGTCATTTAATGTCTATATGAAACCCCACCTCGGTCCTGAACATTTTCTCATTACCTTTCCAATGCTGCACCGATGCTTTCCAAATCCTCATTGGTCTGACACTCAGGATGGGCCACCCCCATTCAATCTCTTACTCCTTCTCCAAGATCTTTGATTGGATGACAGCCATGGAGTAAAAATAGAGACAATAATGTCTGGCCAGCCCAGCAACAAACTCGTACACTACACATGGCCATCTGCAATAGGAGTTCACGAACATGTCATTGGAACTACATATCAATGCAATTTGTATAACAAAAAAAAGTCCATCTCCATCTTTTGATAGACATCACTCCCCTCTTGGAACCACAACATAAATTAAATTTGCTTAGATAATTGTTGTCCCACCACACCATAGGCTTTGAAATAGCTTTCGAAAAGCACTAAAAACCTTACTATTCAAGTAATCTGATAAATCCTTCTTTGTATTCCCTTCATTAGACCTGACTGTCCTGTCTTTTGTGTTCGTATGAGCGTGTAAGTGTCTCTGCACCCCGATGCCTGCAGGCTTTTGGCACATTATAAATAAATAAATAAAATAAAAATAGATCTGTGGACCCAAATCATTCACATTTGCATCAGCAGAGTAACCTGAGTGGTAAGAAGTCCGGATCCCATATCCTTTTATAGGAATCCCTGCATCGGCTCCAAAATGAACACAGAAACACTTTAAAAATCCTTTGCATCACCCAGAAGACTCAATACAGCTATGTGCCACTCTTTCTAAATAAATGTTTCACAACCCGTGCCCGACAAAGGTACCTAAGATCTACTAATAGTAATTTGCTCTGCTCCCCTTGATTACAAAAATCCTTTGCTGGAGGAAAAAACATACAGTAGTAGAACCACATTGATGGAATCCCTACAAGCTAATACATTTACAAAAAGCTGAAAACCCTCCTTCTGTCCCAAACGCTCAACCAGTAATTCCAAAACAACGTCCTACACTCTATGAACCCACTTGTTTTGCTCCCTTCCTTGACTACAGCCTGCCACACCTGGGTTTGCGGGGCATCCGGCCCCACATGTGTATTCTGCTCCTGTTTGATCAATGTATTTGTTTGCGCATATGCTTGATGTAAGGTGGAATACAACTTTTTAGACAAGTTAATTTGGGGAAAACAGAGGAGGTTATTAAACAATTGCCAGGTTCTTTGCAAAGGATGAGAGTGTTGGAGGAGTTCTAAGAGATGGAGACCCAGCAGGGAAGAGCATGAGGGATGACGTTGCAAAAGTAGACAATCTAATCCTTAATGGCATTAAACACAGGCAGAGACAGTTATACATCATAAGCCCCCTGGAAGGGGGCGCTGGCCAGTCAGGATGATCGGAATGCAGGCTGTATGGTATGGTAAAAGCCCACGTTCTAAGCAGCCTGGGTAGCCCTTCACTTCCCTGTGCCCCTTCCCCATAATCTCTTAGCACCCATGTAGTTTCCTACGTGATTGCTAAGAGTGTGTTTAAAAGAAAAAAAGAAACATACCTTTGCTGCGTGACCTAGTGCCATGCAGTGCTGTCCTCGAAGTCCGTTTTCAATATTGATGATGTCAACTGTGGGGACTGCACAAAGTTTCATTTAAAAAAGACAAAATTAGCACCTGTGTAGGCAAATACACAGGTGCTAATGGCGATATGCCCCTCAGCTGCTGGCTGACCTTGTCGGTAACGGCAGTGCTGCCCTCGTTAAGGGACCTTTGCTTTGCTTGGGCCCTTGACCTCGGGGTATATCACCACATCCAATCCTAGACCTGGCGAAGGCAATCAGAAAAGAAGGTCGTCAGAAGGCCCATGAAGACAGAAGAGAATTTGTGGATCATTGCAAAGGTCTGAAGAGGGAAGTGTGTCGGTGTCCAGTCAAATGGTCGAAAACAAAGGATCGAATGACCATTTGATCGACAGTCAAATGGTCGAAAAAAAAAGGTCGAATTTATTTATTTATTTATATATATATATTTTAGTTTGGGTTGGTAGAAAAATGTTTTTAATAATGAAAACGAGGGGTTGGGGGAACCCCCCCACAAAAAAAATAAAAAAAATCAACCCTTTTTTTCGATGATTTTACTGTCGATCAAAAGGCATTCGATCCTTTTGTTTTTGATCATATGACCTACAACCAAGTGGGTTGTGTGATGCTATAGGCAAGAGTCTTCAGGCATGCAATTAAGGGCCATTGAGGGAGAATGTAGGATTGTGTTATATCTTTCTTAGACAAAGGATGAGATGAACTTGAGTGCAAAATGAGATAATTCACATAAAGAATGAGGAGCGATTTGCAGTGTAAAAAAAGGTCTGATAGAATATGTACAGGCGGAATGTGGAAATCTACTGATCTCAGGGTTTCATCTCTGAAGTAGAGAAGGATGGTTTTTGTGCATCTGGCTGGACTGAAGCTGGAATGTTGGTCATGCAGAAGCTTGTGTGTGTTGCTATTACCCAATAGTTTCTGTATGGCTAGATTTTCCAAGATCTTTTCTATCAAAGGGCTTTTGGCAATAGAGAGATAGTTGGTTACATGTCTTTATACCGAAATAAATGTAAATCGAATGCCGATATTTCTAAACTTTTACCTTGAAAACCTTTATATCAAATGCATTTTTTTGGGGGGTTCCCCAGCCAACCCACGTGTCCCACCACTAAAAACCCATCCTGACTATTTACCACAATTTCCCACAAAATGTTAACCCTTTACTCCACCATAAATACATTCAACATAACGGTTTTCAAGGTAAAAGTTTCAATTTAAAAGTAATTCAATATAAAATATTCGGTATAGACACTTTATACCAGATAGTTTGCAGTGTTTTTGGGGTCATCATTGACTTTCTATATAGGAATGGAGCATGGAGAAACCCGGATCTCAAGAGAACCGTTAGTTAAGGCGGTTAAGACTGGACCCAATGTGATAACATTGTTTTGAATGGTTTTAGCAGGTCAGGGATCAAGCTGCTCAGCTGAGGCTCTCATATTCCTAACATGTGACATCAGTTCTGATTTAGGGATACATTTGAAGGTAGAGAAGTAGTCAGCTATCTTGGCCTTGAACCAGAGGAACACAATGGGCCTCATCACGAGTTCCAAAGGTGGCTTAGAGGACTAAATGATGTAAATTGGGTCATGAAGAGAAGGTTGTTTTCTTAAATGTGAGGACTGCATGGTATCTCTTTTGGAATTGTATTCAGGCTACTCTATCACTGTGATACTTGTTCTTGCACAATCACCAGTTTGGGAAAATGTCTGACAGCAGGGTAGTCATGGGGATACCAGGCTTGGTGGCCCAAGGTATGATAATCAAAGGTGTTGTGGGAGATAGAGAGAGAGAAGGGCAGAAAGTGGAGGTACAGAAGGGGTGAAGGAGGGAAAGGAGTGGGGGAATAAGGCAGAGGAAGGGACAAAGAGAGGGGCAGACGGTTATGATCCCTTTTGGATACATTGGATAGAGGGGCAGGTGGCATGGGGTGTCAAAGTGATGCGCATTTGGGGAGCAGTTTACTAAGTAACTTAACAGAAATCCTAAATGACTGGTTTTACTGAAGACATAGAGACTAATATTATATTGAGATTTCTCTCTTCCTAAACCTCATCAACAAACCCATCAAGCAAGAGATGTGTATCTCCTGTCAATTCAGAGGGAAATACGAATAAACAACTATTCAAATGAACGTGTTACATTGTTTTCTGAACAGACTCCTCAGTGGTATTTTTGGGGGCCATGAGCCTTTAGTCATGAAACATTGAAAGTTCCACACTTGTTGATGCATTGTATTCAATTTCCTTTCCTGTAATAAGCATGCGCATTTCACATTTCACGTTCAGAGCTATGCCTATAGTAATGGTTATACCATTATAATGGTTGTGCATTATGGATAGACGAGCCTTAAAAAGCTTTACTCAAACTATGGTTTGAATCACTTTGAATCAGGTGAACCCCTACAGAGCCGGCTTGTGAGTTGATTCTAATCCAACCTTAAAACCTTAAACCTTCAAATACTGGATTCACTTTGCTTGTGGTTTGAATTGTATCAAGTCAGTTTGAACAGTATGCCATCATGCGTGGAAATTAAGTAAGAATCACTTCCACTTGAAAAAAATATTTTGTATCAGAAAATATTACATGAAATAAAATAAAATAAAAGCCAAAGAAAATATGAAGAATTGAAAAAGAAATATGTGACAAATATTAGAGTCAAAACATTTGAATCAGTTTAACTGATTCAAAGTCCCATTGCTTATAAATATCAGAATCAGATTTGGAAAGTTCACCTAGCCCTTTCTTGTCATGTTAATAAAGATATTTAGTCAAATACCATCCTTGAATGTTTAGATGGCCTAATTTGCTGGGTGACTCGTAGGCATCATAAACTGCATTGACCCACAATGAACGGTGGGTTGTGCATGCACAACCAGGAAGGGCTATCACCTGATCACTAAGTGTATAATTGATTGGAAAGGACAGGAAATGCTCCACTGAAGCAGCATTATTTGTGATGGCAGTTGGTTGTTGATGCTACCTGAACTTGTCTTCCCCTGCCCAGTTAGGCAGGGGGACTCACAGCCATTTCACCCTGGTCCTTAAACTTGGTCCTTAAATGTCAAAAGCTGTTGCACACAGAAGAATTGGCAAAGTGTGTGTTAGCGTTTTAAGGAAGCAGCCAATTGCATGAAACCTGATGCACTGCCCCGGGCCTTTAATGAAGATGGATATTTGGAGTGATAAGGCATCAGTACATCTGAAAGGTGCAGAGTGCAATCGCCACTGTGCTATCAGCCTGCAAAATGGGTTGCTCACTACTATTTTGGCCTCACTGATCCAAAGGTTTGATGGCCTGACACATTTGTCAGGTCACATGTGGGGTATAAACCAGGAGCCCTCACCGATACACTGCTCCCTAAGGCTTCCCCAACACTGGTTTTCTATTTCCGGTGCAAAGCACTGGAGATCGAAAATATTTTAATATACACCAATGCCGTGCAGGGTCTGCTCAGTAACGACGAGCTGTGGGTTTTTGTTAGGGCGTTTTGGGGGATGGTAGTAGTGTGCCCTCTCTTGCCCGGCCCTTGACCTTTTCACCCCAGGTGACATTAAACTGTTGCTGTCAAATCTCTGAAAACGTTTTAGAAGTTGCTGGGACTCTAACCACCTTAAATTCAGGTTATTTGAGTTTTGCCAAACCCAGGTAACAATACCAACGATTACTAAATTGTAAACCTTGCGAATATGAAAAGCTGTTTCTGCAACTCAAAGAACTGACAATTTTGTCTCTGGTGATTCCACTTACGTTTTTTAAGTGTGTTTGTAGAGAACATGATGGCGTATAGGTCCCATACATGTTTATCTGATTTACTCTGCTGTTATTTATATGGAAATTAGGGTGTACCCAATTGCTGATTAGAGTTCCTACTTGAAACAATTAGAGTTCCAACAATGTAAATGAGCTTTTGGTAGAAAATAATTAACATGCATCTGATAACATTGTGCTAAAAGATCCTAGGATCTCCTGCTGGGAGAAGAATATGACTTGGAATAGAGGGACTGCCATTTAGTGGTAGTACTCTCACATCCCAGTTGAGATCTGCAATCTGTCTCCTGTATTGCCCTCCTTTGGAGAGATATTGGAATTCATGCTTCTGTCCGCCATAGGCATAACAAATGAGCCACAAGCACATTATAAAGATATTCAGGACAAGTTAAATGATTGACTATCTGATAAAAATAGTGACATGCAAGGTAGGTCATTTATGAAAACAAGACCAGGTAAATGCCTTCATGTTTACAGCATGTGTTCCAGATAACATGGAGGTTGTCCAAGAGTGTCAATATACTTCTTTTACCTTGAATATCTTGCAGTTCCTGCATGCACAGACTTTTTCAGGGAAATAGCTCCCCTTATAGGCGTATCAAAAGTGTGCAGGGAACAAGGCAAAATGTCATGTTATCACCATTTTTGATCCCGCTTTGCTCAGCTGCCAATTGCTGGACAGTGCCATGATTCAGACTGAACGCATTGTTACATTATGTTGGTTCCCTCTGGTGTTAAATACACATTCACGCTATAAATTGTGGTGGAGAGATCAACGCGGAAGAGAATCGAATAACAATGGCTTTACTCGAATGTGTGGGTGACATTTAAAATGTGATTATTACATGTCTCTGTAGAGTCCACTCACCAGAAGAATGACTTCAGGGATTACAGAGATTATTTGAAGTAGTGGTTATGTCTATTAAAAATGTGCCCCTAATGTTACAGAAGAAGGAGAAGAGGAAGTAAGTAGTGTTTGGAGATGACTGCCAACTATGTTGTCCTTTCTTAAAAATGGGTACCGGATTAGGGTTTTGATTTCTACGGGTAGGTGCCATTGACACACAGATGTTCGACATGTCAAGATAGATTTCAAATAGATGCCAGAAAGTAATCATCTCATCCCAGAAACACCATGGACAATATCAGACAGACCACCCACTGATGGACTAGGCGATCAGTTGACAAGAGCGTGTGTCATCCCTTCTGAACTGGGGAGTCCAGACAGGGGCGTCCCCGTTAAGGGGGGAACTGTGCAGGTTGAAGACCAGCCTCTGTGCCTCGTAGCTAATGAGCCTTTCCTTTTGCCTTTCTCCCTGTTGCACTTCTGCATACCACAAGTTTCCTAATTACTGTACTGGCTTCTCCACACTGTACTACTCACCTATAATGCATCCCTTCCTGCTCTTCCAGCTGCTCCTCCTACTCACCTCTTCTTATGCTTTCTCCAATAATGCTACAAATTCCTTAATTCCTATCCCTATTATAAAACTCACAACTCGAAACTCCCACTACTCCATTTCTCTTCCAGCTCCTTCCAACCAACAAAGCAGACTAGCTTACCATATCTCCACTAACACCGATGCACCTCGCCTCTCTTCCTATGGGACTCAACTTCTCTGCTCTTCCTTAACTCATCAACTGAACATTGCACTCTGGAATGTTCAGTCTATATGCAACAAACATGCCTTTATCACAGACTACTTTCACTCCTTATCTCCTCCCCTAAACCTTCTTTCTATCACTTAAACCTGGATTTCCCCTTCTGACACTGACACTCTAGTGGCCCTACTTGACTCCAAACTACCCTTTATTCACTCTCCTCTACTGACTGGCAGAGGTGGATGCATCCGACACCTGCTCTCTTCCTGCCTCAATACCTCACAAATCTCCAATGCCACATCCTCTCCTACCTCTTTTGAATTCTCCATCTATTATTCTGCCTCACTCAGTTCACATCATCACCATCTATTACCCTCATGGTCCCACTGCGCCAGTCTTTGAAGGTCGTGGGCAACTACTTGATTCTCTTTCCACTGAATGCACTGCATTCTCTTAAGTGACTTTAACCTTCCCTCTCCCACCACTTCTCCGTAATCTGAACTTCAGTCTTTTCTTAGTCACTCCACTCTCCACTCTATTCATAACCTACTTACCCACACAGGGGGAAACTCTTTGGATCTCTTATTCCTCTCCACCTCTCTTAGGCACTAATAATACTGTCATACTATCCACATCTGATCTCTTAATTGTTCCCACTACCATCTCCTTTCCACCCTCTGCTCTTTATCACCACTTGGTTTAACTATTACTAAAAGGAAATGTAAACCTTCTGCTATTCCCCCTTTTCTCTCTGACCTGCAGCTCTCACTCTCCTCCGACACACCAGATGCCTCTGGCACCAACACTGCCTTCTCCAGCTTCCAATCCTTACTATATGACTCGTTCTCCTCTTACTTGCCACTGCTTACTTTCATACCTAAGTCTCAGAATCCTCACCCATGGGTCACCCCATTCATGCGCTCTATCCACACAGATATGCATGTGGACCTGCAGTTCTACCTTTCTGCCCTGAACTCTCTCAAGTCCACTCTTGATAGAACGAAAAATTAATTCTAACTCTCTTTGACTCTCACTCCAACCATCCTCGCTGCTACAGGGCACCTTAAACTCACTCCTCACTCCTCCTAAATTTTTCAACTTCACTCTCACAGCTAATGACCTAGATGAGTATTTCACTGCAAACATTTCCAAAATTAGAGATTCTCTCCTGGCCTTCCTCACACTCCCTACTCCTACATTTTAAAATCTGCCTACTCTACCACCACCATCTGCCTTTATCTCCCACTTTAGTCACACTAATACTGATGAAGTGCTATCTCTACTGATGAAGCCTAGCCCCTCCTGTGCCCCATTATCCCCTCCTGCTCCTCAGCTAGTCAAGCATATTGCCATTTTAGTGGTCTCTCACCTCATTGAACTCTTCAACCTGTATTTTGACTCTGCTTGCTTTCCCCCGGTTTTCAAAACAGCCATGGTCATCCCTCTCGTAAAAAATCAAGGGGCTGACCTGAACCTACCGGCTAGCTTTCACCCTGTGTCTCTTCTTCCCACTACTCTAAAGTGCTTGAAAAGGTTGTGTTCAACCATTTTACCAATTTCTTAGACACCCACAATCTTCAAAACCTTCTAAAAGCAGGTTTCTGCTCCTGTAACTCTATGGAAACTGTTCTCATGAATGTCTCTAATTTCATCGCCTCTGTTATCTCTATCCTTATTCTCCTTTGTCTTTCTGATGCCTTTGACACTGTATAACACTCTGATCTCCTCAATGCTCTCTTTGCTTTGGGGATTTGTGATCAAGCCCTTGCCTGGATTGAATCCTACCTTTCAATTCACCAATTCTCTGTCTCCTGGAGCAACAACACCTCCCAACTCACTCCTCTGCCTTTGGTCCGCTCCTCTTTACACTCTATAACTCTGCTCTTATGGCACTAAACTCCTCCTTTGGGTCCTCTTTGGGGACGGTTAGGAAGAAAAACGAACTGAGAGGGGGAGAGTAGTTTAAAACTTATTTAATAGAGAAATAATAAGCTCATACCCGTTTCTCTTATTTTGTCTGGTAGGGGAAGGTTATAAAGGAAACCACCAGAGGGACAATAGCGTAACTATACGCCTGCACAAAACACCAGGGCACCACTCCTGATGAAAGTTCCGGATTCTGTCCAATGAGAACTGAAACATGTTGAGACATCACTGCTTAATGCTAATACAGTGAAAAAGAACAAATGCAATGAATACAAATTGTTTATGCCAAATACCAGTATTTTCTCAGATGCAGAAAATCTAGGGAGTAACAAAGCACATGAGCCTTGTATTATATAACAACCTGGCCACAGAAGTGGTAGTGTATGGCAATACGATTGATTAATATGCTATAAATGCAAATTGTTATGTTTTTTATGTGTTTTAGAAAATTAATTGTACAATGCAAAATGTTTATATGTTGATTAAATTAGTTTTAAACTACTGAAGGCAGACCCCCCCCCCGCCTTCTCAGTTCATTTTTATTCCTAACCTACAGTACGGCCTCTATCTTCTATATCCTATACGTTAATGTTAGGGAGAAATCTCCAGAGTGGCTATTTTCCCTTAACTACTGAGTCCCTCAGCAGCTTTGCTGGGTTTCTAGGATTTATTGTTTTCTCCTGGTGAGAGTGTGAACCTTTTTTCCCGTTCTTACATGTGTTTTGATGTGTGTGTTAAAATGTTTGTGTTCATAGACTGTGCAGCCTCACCTACCCCGTAGGCATCATCTTTGACTGTGTGTTACACAGCACCTTCAGTGCAGTGACACAGGGTTGTCTTTTAGACTTCCCAACTCAGTCTCCATTTTCTGGAACTGACTTCTGTCTCCCAGAACATGTAAAGTTGTCATTAACTTTATTAGTCTTTTAAATCCACAGACCCAGTACACACTATCTTACATAGAGTACTGGAAAGGGTTAATACTTATCCCTTTTTGTCTATTTCTCTTGGAGCCTTGTTTCGCTCCCTTTCATCAAGACTTGGCTGGAGGCAGTGGTAACTTCCCTATTTTTCCTACCACGGTTATCTTAAATAACCTTGGTATTGTTTTAGGCTATCTTGGTAGCCTCGAACTTAAACCCACTAGACCATATACATTTTTATACCGTTCCGGCTGGGTTTATTCGCCATTTCTTTTTGAAAATGTCTTTCTTGTGTTTTACTCTGCCCGCCAAACCAGGTTTGGTTCCTTTGTTCACTGTCTTTTCGCGGGCTTCTACGCAGAAGCCCTCCTTAGGCGCCTGAAAGTCTGGGTAGGCAGGATGTGAGGGAGGGGTTTTAGGACCCCTGTCATGGGTTCCCTTGGTAACCCAAGTCACACTCCTGTTTGATTGGCTAGGTGACCGTCCCGCCAGGACAGCCACCCTACTGGGTGATTGACAGTCAGGCTGTGTGATGGGTGAAAACTGCATAAAAAGCAGGTTTCTGGGTCTAGAAAGGCAGAGTCGCCCCTGGAACGAAAGAACCGACGAGGATCTGACAGAAGAGGACCCCTATAATGACTGAACCGCCCAGTGAAGCCCTGCTGCAGGTCTGAATCTTCAAGCTCCAACGACAGAGACGATCTACCAGGAATCCTCTTACCCCCAGCTGGTGGGACCAACCAGTTCACCCAAACTGCAAGCCAGGACTCCCTCCTCTGATCGAATTTGCTGTACAGAGCTACAGTGAACCGGATAGGTCGGACCCTGCTTGGGTTTTAAGGAGGGCACCTATTATTTGTTGCTTTGCTCTGCTGCTGGTTTCTTGCCTGGGCAGTGTAGGACCCTTCAGTCTTCCTACTTGATGTCAGTCCGACAGTCCCCTCAGGAACCGTGAGCCTGCAGGACCTGCCAGGAACGTCTGCCTCAGCTACAGCTTCTTCTCCATTTAAAGGTACTGTGCAAATCTGGTTTTTCGTTTCGTCCAGCCGCGATGAAAGTTTGTGAAACCTTTCGCCAATCCGAGGGCTTGTCCTTCTCTACTCTTTAAACTAACTTTTTTGCCGACCAACTTTGTCCGGAACACTTGGCAAAGGCCTGACCTCGAACTACCCTGATCTGTGGGATCTTGAGCAAAAGATTTTTGTCCTATTGACTTGGGCCCTAAGCCTTTTTGATTTGATTCCATCACCATGGTTCCTATTTCTAGATTGACCTTCTTACTTACCGGTTGGTGCTGCTCAATTTTTACCTAACTTTGTCTTTCCCTCCCTTTTTAAATTACTTGAGTGCCATTTTTGCTCTTACTTCATTTTGAGTTTAATTTGTCCCAAATCTATTGTGAGTGGTGTGGTGTATTAATAATGTGATTTTTCAACTGCTTTACTTTAGTGAGATTTTATCAAACTGATGTGTAAATTAATGTATATTCTTTCACTCAGAAACCTTGAGTCAGTGTTTGTTTGAATCATAGTAATTGCTGTCCTTTGTGTAACTATTGATACTGCTCACTTGCTCTTCAGAAAAGTCTGGCTGCTCAGCCATCGCTACCACTTTACTGTATAGTACAGGCTTGTACCAAAGGTGAATTTGTACTGTCACTTGTACTCTTAATTGTGTGTGATGTTCCCAAAGGGTACTGCATATGATTCTTGCCTAACAGTTACCCATACCTGGACTCAGATAGAGGCAGTACTCTGATATTTGTTCAAAGAGTACACACCCGAGGATCCTCCACTTATCTTGACCTTCTCTTTGGGGACAAGACCCAAATCTTCTTCTCTTTTCCTGACCTCTCCTCTGGTCCACCTATCAAATTGTCCAACTGTCTCTCTGCCATTAAATATTGGATGGCTTTGCACTCTCTGATGTTACCCTCAACCAAAATGGCGTTGCTCTTCTTCCCTGCCTAAAGCTCTGTCTCATCTCTTCCTCTGCCTATCAGTTCCCACCTGAAATGCTCCCCTACTCTTCTTCAGCTAGAAACGTCAGCATCATATATGACCCTTCTCACACCTTTCTTTACTTTCATCTCCAATACTGGAACAGCAGCTAATCTCAACCTCCTAAATATTTTGACAATCACACACCTCCTTCGTTTCAACACCACCAAGGATCTCTTAACCACTCTTGTCTTCTCTAAACTGGACTACTGTGCCAGCATTCTCTTTGGTCTCCCCAACTATGCTTTCTGTACTCTCAGCAAGATCATTACCTTCGCTACCAGGACTCTCTTTGAACTCCCTCACTTCATACCTACCTCCTCGTACCGTCACTTTTAGCTCCACTTGCATGAAATTCTCTTCCCCTGGACATCCGTGAAACAGTCTACATGGATTTGTTAAAAACCAAACTTGAAGCCTACCACCTTGCCTCTGATTTAGCATCTTAACCTACCTCTCATCTGCCTACTAGCTAAAAGATTTCTGTCACCTCTAACCTGACTCTGTCCCTCACTTCCTCTGCCTCCACTCTAGCACTTCACCCATCACGGTCACATATCGAGCACAGCTGGCAGTACCACCTGCCTGCACGCAGAAATGTCCAGTGTTGGTTGTCCTTTATCTATGTGTGTCCACTAATGTATTGTCCCTGATGACTGTTCCATTTGCCCCCCCTCCACAACCTGGTCAGAATGTCCCTCAAACTCACCCCATTGTAAGAAGCTCACTGCTTCCCATCAAATCTGATTTCTTATCTATTGTACTTTCTTTTGTGATCAAAAGGGCATTGTTCCTCCTGTAAATAAATAAAGAAATAAAATAAATAACATATGCATAGATGACACAGAGCTCAAGATGTATCTAGGGAATCATAACACCACAACCCCATTCACCATTGAGCCATCTCTTTTGGCCATTTAAACTTGAATGAACATCTGTCATATTTGCATAAAATCCAGCAAGACCTAGACATTTCTATGTGGCCAAGGCCCCAACCAACACTCTAAAAGCTGTGCCCTAAAGACCACAGCACATCTCCAAAACTACTAGTGAAAGTTAGGTACCTTGGTGTCACATTTCACCAATACCTATCCTTCTCAAACCACAGCTCAACTTGGCTAAGAAGTTGTCATTTCAAATGACATATTTTACAAAAGCTTCTCCCAACAATTGTCATAAACAACAACATCTGTCTAACTCAAGCCCTCTTATCTTGAGGACATTAGACTCCTGCAACAGCCTACCACTTGGGCCCCCAAAAAAGAAATCACCTGACTCTAGACCATCCACAACGGGTCAGCCCAAATGTCAATGGATTCAGAAAACAAGACCATGTGAATAGAGCTCTCGAATGCCTAAAATGGCTTTCAGTCCATTACCAAATAATCTTTAAAGCCCTCTGCATTAGCAGGAAAGCAGCATGGAATTCACACCGAAAGTACCAAGATCCAGTTTGTACAGCAACCTCTCTTCCAGAGCACCATGGAAAGAGAGGTTTGGAAGATAATTCATGCCAGTTGCCAGTACAAACCTGTGGAATGGCCTATTGGCCTATCTATGATCGTAAAACCCAAATGTAACCACCTGAAATTAAGAAGATCCTTGAAAACCATCTTATAAAAAAGGGCATTCCCTGGTGGTCAGACATAATTTCAAACAAGTGCCATTCACCAAGTGCCATTCACCAATGATCAAATGTGTTCTCAAAATGTATTTCATTACCAAAAAGAGGGTACTGACTTTGTTTAGCCATTTTAAATTCTTGGTCATGCTTTCCTGCTTGCACCACCAGCCCTCTTTACCCCATTGTATTCTGAAGTATCTATATACATGTGGCATATTAAAAGGCATTCTCAGTCATACCCTTACTCATCATAGTACTTAATTTTATGAAGGCCATTTTCCTTCCCACCTGAATCAATCCTAGAAAAATAATATTGTAACCCTCTTTGGGGATTACATACAGATTGCTTACCCATAATCCTCTAGTTCTTACCAACCTATTTGGAATGCTCTGACAACCTAGTTGGCTGTACGTGATTTTACTATAGAGCGTAATTTCGAATTTGAAAATCATGAATTCGGAATGCGAGCCATAGTGAAATCACGCATGATTTCAGTGGCATGCCCTTACCTGATCCCCGATACTTACCTGCTGGCAGCACACCTCATTGTGTGCCGTCAACTCCACCATCTTAAGTAGATGGGAACCGGCCCTGCAGGGTCCTATTTATTTTTGGTAAACTTTATTGAACAGGAAGCGGGGGACACCCTGCATCCCCCAATGCCACTTTGGCGAACAAGGGTGCGGGGGACAGTATGGTATATTTTGTCAAAAGTTTCAGCTCTACAAAATTTCCATACAGCCGAAATTCGACCAAATCTACCATACGTTTTTTGTTTTTTTAATTTTGTACGCAAACAGCCTAGTTCAGAAGGGGAATGCGCAAGCACTGTGTTGATGTGCAGTATAGTAATGTGTGTTTGGGTTGATCTACGCTCACACCTATAATCCTTAACATGAAAAAGAATAAGCTTATTGAGCATGCAAAACACTGGAGTGGGACAGGTGAGAACTTTGCAGTTATGCTGTCCAATGCCAACACATCCATTGCACTTGAATGTTTCCACAATATGGTGCTGTTTTGGAAGAGCGGTTACCTGCCTAGTGAGCTGCAACCACAATATCCAATATAAATTGATGTCTATGAAAGCATCTATGTGCGTGTCCCAAGTCCTATAACCATCTTTGAAAGGGATTATAGGAACATTCTTCATCAAAGAGTACATTGTCAAATGGTTGCTGATGCCACATGTGAAAAGGTTTTTTATCCCCAGATCACCCCATAGTTATGGATATCTATTGGCTATGTACCCAAACATTACTCAGATGGGTATTTCATGGAGAGCAATGCACTTCACTCGATTGTGCTAGAGTTCTTGGATCTAGCTCTGATTGAGTTGATCTGGACACAGCTCAAGGGGTAATTGAAGCATGGTCACAAAATGAAGAACATGGTTGAGCTATTACATGGGAAACACGTTTTGGACAGAAGTACTTTAAGGGATATTTCCTCCAGGACAATTGGCTGTGAACAGTGTATTTTCCTTGGTCTTGAATAGAATGGGGCAGAGAGCAGCGTGAGTCAGCTATCACAGCCATTTACTGTTTTACTGCATATGCAGGGGAAGTGCTGGCATGGCTAGGTCCACACCATTCTACTGTATGTTTTAATATTCATTGGTTTGATGCTCACATCAAATATCAATTGACAGGCCTTTTTGCCGTAGTGGCTATAGACACTGAAGATACCATTACAAGGCTGCCGGTATCCCGTGGGTGATTCCGGCGGGATACCGGTAAACTGATCTACCATTTCCACTGCCTGATATTCCAGTATTACCAGGGTATTACAGGCTGCAGAAAGGAGGTAAATCCCCATTCCATGGAGTTCCATGGAATCCCATGAAGAAGATTGACGTTATTTCGGTGGGCTCCCGATTTACCTCCAGCTCTTTGCTGGAGGTATATCAGTGGCCCTTACTGCCAAACCTGTAGTTTGCCGGTCTGTGAAAAATGTCAGCCACATAATTACTGGCAATTTTCCCGGCAAATGTTATCGGACCGACAAACTTATAATGACCCCCACAGAGTTTTACAGTTATTGAAATTACATTTACATAATTTCAAAATAAACAAATAAATACATTAGATTGTCACTGCTGGATTATAGTTTTAATCTTTGGGGGTGGATTGGGGAGGGCTGTTTGTACTGTGGCAGTAATGTCAGATACCTCAAATAACCCTTTGTTATAAACGGTGTATAGCAATCTCTTAGCAAACATGGATTCAGCTCTTGACCTTTTTGATATGCACTGATGTTCCTCTCTTTCTGAGGAATTTTCAGGCCTGCTGATGGCATGTGCTGCTCACTGTTACTTTTACAGTTCCCAATGGGAGGCATATTAGTCCTCCTAACATTGGATGGACACATACCAATATGCCAACAGCTGTGATACTGTTAAGCAACACCCCAATTGTGCATCTGTGAATTGACATTGCTTAGAGAGTCTGTTAACAGCATGTATTTTTTTATATTCGTTTTTTGGGGACGGGTCCCAATGGTGGGGGGACCTGAGAGCAGGTAGAGTCTGGAAGCAGAGGACCCTTCACCCACTCTTTTACCGCATCTTCTGGGCATGATGCAAGCATGTCTAGGCATTTTTCTGCTTGTATTTAAAGTTAAGTTACAGGCCCTCTTGTGATTTTCCAAAGGTCTGGCCCGACATATATGGTTACAGAGAGCACACAACATTTTACTGTTTTATGACACTTTACGTTATTTCACACAAGTTAATTTTTATAATAAATATTAATATTGATTTGGCAATACTATGTAATAGTTTCAATCACAAAGATTTTCTGTCAGTGGTATGCTGTTGCTGTGGCAGCAATATGAGTGCGAGGAGATGAAGTTTGAACGTCTGTGATAGACGTGGATGAGCTGAGCCTAGCCAAACTCAGGGGTGCGATGCTTGCATTGAAGGCTGGCACGGGGGAAGTCAATGATTATGTCTTTCTATCATCAATAACTGAATATTCTTATTTTGGCAGAGGTGGGTGTGAGCAACTGTGAACTGTGAAAGGATATAATTGTTTTTCCCACTTTAAGAGGCAAGGCTGCCTTGTTGTCTTAGCCATGAACGTTATATAATGTTGAACCATTGCTGATAATGTTTGAACAGAATTCAGACACTCTCACATGCAGAATTCTTGGAGATACAAATGATGATCTGCTTGTCCTACACTGCAATGGCTCTCAGGGGGCAGTTGGGCATTAGGGAACCTGCACTCTTCTTTCTGGGAACCATGGGATGGGGCAAGGGATATGTGCTACCATACGATGCAACTGGGGCTGGGTATTTACAGGCCTGTCTATGCCCGATACACATGGGAATGGCAGCAACGAGAAATCTGTCATTCAGGGTGTTGTCAAGGCTGATGATGCCAGAAAGGTGTTGCATTGGTATTAGCAGATTTAGTCCAGGAAACCGTCATGCTGGGTGAGCTGGGTGTTTATGGAAGTAGGGCGACATACAGTGAGGCAAATTTAGGGATAGCAGATACAACTTTGGATGAGAAGACAGCCTGAGGAATGCTGCCATTGATTTATGGGGTGCTTTGGTTGAAGCATGAAATGCTTGGGTCAAGGGCATGTGCTGTTCTGCCTAAGGTTCTTTTTCAGTGATACAGTAGATGTCAAGAGAGGTTAAACTATTATTGCCCCTGTGATTTTATACTGCTGCAAGACCCGGGCAGCCATCTCTCATGCCCTTTTGCACTGTGTATTTTAATTGCCACACAGGTACGTAAGGGCTAATAATGTCACAATTTGCTGCACAGTCCATTGTACAGCCCCTCACATATTCCAACAACAACTTCTTTGGGGGAATCAACCTCCAAGGCAGCATTACCATCAGCACTACTCAACATGCAGGACCTCACCCGGCACACCACTGACCCCAATAATAGCAAAGGCAACAACCAGAACTTCATCATCAGAATACAACATAAACGTTGATAATTCCCCTCGGCATCCACCACATGTCTCTGACTAACCTCAACCAAACTATGGGCCTCATCACGAGTTTGGCAGTAGCCCTTACATTCGGAGGTAACGGTATTAGCGGTGTTAATAACGCTCCGCCCGATCACGTGTGAGCGCAAATACTGACAGACCCAAAGAGGCGCTGGTGCTATTACAGCCAGCGCTATTAACGCTGGCTCAATCACAGTCTGCGCTAACAGCACCGACAACAGCAAATGCAAATACAGCCATATCACAAGTGCATTCCCGGCAGTATTTGGGCTGAAAACCGGCGCTAATAAAGCTGAGAAATACCTCTAACCTCCAGCTGGAGGTAAATTAACATAGGTGCCAGTAATCAAGCCGGAGGTGAACACAATGCACACCAGTGGGCTTCATAAGATCCACCCAGGCCCCAAACACTGTTTGCAACACCATGCTGCCATTATTTGATGCAAGCTAGGACAGGTAGCTGCTCAGGCTGCGCCTGGCACTTCGGATGCAGGACAACCAGGCGAGGGCACAGGGAGTACAGGGGAGCGGAATGATGAGTAGGAGGTGGAGGAGAGCAGACCCAGCAAGGGGAGCACCCATCCCCAGCAGGATTAACATACGCACAGCCGTGTCCCCCCTGGTGAAGCTGGTGCCAGTCCTGCAGTTCCTTGGGACGGCACTTTCCAGCACTCTGTTGTCATGATGCATGGCGCAGTTAACATTCAGCGCAGTCCTTGGCCAGGTGCTGGATGCCCTTCTACGCCATGTCAACCAACACATCGCACTGCCCACCACCCAGGCCCAGGTGAATGATGATGAAGACCTGCTTTTATGCCACCGCACAACTGCCCAATGTGATTGCAGCCATCGACTACTCCCATGTTGCGTTGGTGGTGCCCCAGGCCCATGAGGTAGTCTACAGGAACCACAAGCACTACCACACCATGAATGTGCAGGTGACCTGTGGCCCTGGCCTCATCATAACCCACTGCTGTGCCCGCTACCCAGGATCCACCCACAACTCCATGGTCCTACGCAACAGCACACTACCGGGATACATGGAGAGGCACAGAGGACAACGGACCTGGATAGTGGGTGTGCACAAACCCCACCACCTATGTATGTTGAAGCACAAATCAGAAAATTGGGGGGTAGCCACAGGAAGCATTACATGTCAATAGGAGGCACTGGCAGCACCCGTTCAGCCCTTGAAAAATCGATGGTGGGCATCCAGACATTTGACACACCTGGACACACACCGCTGCCAACATATTGACACATCAGACCATATATACCACAATGCATCTTGAATGTGCCACTGCGCATATCAACACAGCAGCACCAAACAGCATGTCCACCCGTGCCACAGCTGTCTGCCCATGTGCAGTAAAGGTGTACACGCCACATAACACACGCCACAAAGTCACTGTGTGCATGTACAGGACAAATAATAAATGGTATAATATACAAATGATGCCCAGAGCTCTGGTTCTCTCTAGGCCGGACTACTGCAGCAGCCTCTTTCTAAAATCTGCCTGCTTCTACTCTCCGCCCTCCTCCACCTCCAGCTCGCTCAGGATCAGTCGCTTATCCAAGCAACGAGTTGGTGGTAGATCTCTTTCTTCGGCTGGGGCCTCCCTCTGGAACAGCCTCCCTGCCTCTCTGAAACTCAAAGAGAACCATCTCCGGTTCCGGAAGCATCTCAAGACCTTCCTCTTTGCTTCTGCCTTCTCTCTTCCTCTCCTCTGGTGATTTGGTGTCTGATACTGCACTGGTCACCTGGCTACCCTTTGAGTTTAGGCCCAGGTCCCTACCTGCCCAGTTGCACAGCCGCACTGCCTCCCGGCAACTCTTGCACTTGGGTCTGTATCTGTAACGCTACAGTCCCCCTACCTGAACTTTTGAACACCTGCTGTCTGCACTTACACTTGCACTTGCCACCTGCTGGCCGCACTTCTTGTTATTGTTTTGATCCCATGTACAGCACTGCCCCCTCCCCTTTCCCATGGCACCTATCCCCTCTCCCCTCCCCTGCACTTGCGTGATCTCAATGTCACTTGGACTAGTAAGATCATTGTCTCTGTCCTCCCTCTGTTTCCCCCTTCCTTGCCTCATCACACCTTGAAACACTTGTGTATAGGTGTGTTACAAATGCCATATCATATCACATCATATCATATCATGCACACCCATCACCCATTCTCATTGCATGTGCCGGATACACACAAGAATGCCCATAGCTAACAATTGCCATATACATTGAGACCGCAGACCAATGCAAGAGGCAAATGACTAATGTCAGTGTTACACCCCATGCAGGGGACTCTGCATATCAGCAGCTGGTGTGGCTGATGACCCCAGTGCGTGACCCACGTACACCACATGAGACCGTCTACAACCCTTCCTGGACTGCACTGGAGGGGCCTTGATGTATGCCAGAGCAGACAACCACAGGGATGAAGTGAGGGAAGGGAGAGTGGCCCGACAGGCACTAATAGACAATTACTTTTAGTTTCTTGACATGACACAGTACACAACCTGCACAGTGTCAATACAGAGCACAAGAACACAATAGTGAATGGCCGTGCATGTCATTTGTTCAACTGTTTTTTATGTAACATTTTCTAACTACAATGCACACTATCCTCCCTAACCCCACCCACCACCAACACTCCAGCACACTATCTCCCACCCCATCCACCACTGTGTCCATATCATGTCCACTCAGGCCACCGATATTCATGACATTCATGATAGCCGTGCCCTGTTCTCTCACACTGCAGCATCCGGGGAGCATGAGCACAAATGATGCAGGGACCTCCCCCTAGGGGTGCTCTGTTGAGACTCCTCCATGGGGGTGGTGGAGGTGGATGGTATGGATGCTGCCACCTGCAGCTGCTGCCATTGTAGTGCATTTCCTTCTCTCAACTGCTCAGCTAGGGCAGAGATGCCCTCACACAGCTCCCACACCCTCTGACCAAACCCAGTTAGTGATGCTGTGCACGCTTCCACGGCTCTCCTGGTCTGCGCCTTGTGGCCGTTTGGATGGCCTCACTGATCACTTGCATATGCTGGCTCTGTGCAGTGGCAATAGTCTCCATCTGCCGCTGTTGTGTCTCCATCTCACCTAGGCGCTCCATGACTGCGGCCAAGTCAGCCGTCGGCTGGGGTGATAGGGTGTTACGTCACCTGGTTGGTCTAGCAACAGGGGAGCCATAGATCTGGTATCAGTATCTTGTTGTGGGGTCCATGTGTGCCACTTGGACTAGTGGCCTTGGGGTGCGGGTGTTGGGTGGTGGCGACTGTGGCCAGGTGTCGATGCCGCTGCCGCATGCTACCCGTCACTGCTGCTGTTGTTTGCCCCTTGTCCCTCCTGGATGGTGGCTGTCGGGCCATGTCTTCCATGGCAGCCTGGACTCTCATGCTGTTGTTCTCATTGAGTACCGGTGTGTGCCTGGTGGGCTGTGTTTCTGGTGTGGGTGACACCCTGGTGTGGCAAGATGTGGTGGGGGCAGCTTGCGTTGAGGGGTGGATTTGCATCCCCTTTGCAGGGAGGTGATCCTGGGGGTTATGCGGGGGGTCAGATGTGTAGATGGGCCTGCTGCATCCTCGTCCCCTGATGCCTCTGTTGTTGCTTGTGTGCCTGTAGGAGACATAGGTGATGGCATTAGGAGCCATTCTGTCACATGTTTTGTTATACATGGCAGTGATCACATGTTGAGGATTGTGGCATGGGGCTGTTGCACTGATGCACAGGCCTGGCCTGTTAGCATTTGGTAGTGCATTGGCTGCAATGGGGACAGGTTCTGGGAAGTTTGGGGGAATGCAATTGGCCGTGGCGGCATGGCAGGGCTACATTGGTGACCTACTTCTTACAGACACCCTTGTTGCTTTGCTTGCATGCATCATGTCCCCATTTACAACTTGCACTGCCAGGTCCCGATGGGGCACTGTTGCACCCATGGCATGGCTGTGTGGTGTCTGGTGCTTGGATGTGTCCCTTGGCTGCCCACCCCACTACTCTACTCTGGCTCACAGGGCTGGCCTAGGTGCACTGGCACATGCGTGCTGATGTGGTGGCTCCTGCGTACTGCCCCCAGTTGCAGTCCTTGGCGCATGGGTTGTTCCACTGGGGGATGCTGTGCCGAGCTGTTCTAGTTACCTGCAAAGTGGGGGTGAGGGGAGGTGAGGGGGGTTCACTCACCTTCAGCCTCCTGGGTGCCAGCGCCGCCTGGGTTCTCCAACTCAATCAATCCCCTCCATGTCAATAACAGTGCTGCATTTTTCCTTACAGGGTGTCATGTCCAGTACAGGTGGTGAGCCTCCCTCTGTGGCCATGCTCTCCTGTTGATGGTGGGACAGGATTCCCTGGACCCAGAGCCGCAGGTCATTCCAGCGCTTGCAGCAGTCTTCCCTGTCCCCGGGGACGTGGCTGACTGCGGACACCTTCTGGCTCACCGCCTGCCAGATCTGGTTGCGGCGCTGGGAGGAGGTCTTCTTCTGCCTGGCTCCATATAGCTCGCCATGGTGGGCCACTACCTCATCCGCCAGTACTATTAGTTCTGTGAATTTGGGTTTTCTCAGACGATGTTGGGCTACCTTGCCCTTTGTCCTCTACTAAGGCATGTTTTATGGTCTGCAAGTGTGGATGGCTGCCAGGGACTCTGATTTTGAATGGATTGAGATTTCCAAAATGGCCGTCACAGTGTTTCCCATTCCAGCGGTGACGTATTTCCCAGCGGCGCTAATAGCGTGCGCTAATTGTCCCGGCGCTCCGCAGTATCACTAATTGCACTGTATTTCTGGGAAGTTGCCCGCTTTCGGGTGCTGTTTACGTCGAACGCAATTATCGTTAGCGCCTGGGCCGTGTGACTGTAAAGTGGTCAAACAATGCAGACATCTCCCACCTGACCCTCCCATTCTGCACACCATTAGGAAATGCACAACCATCAAGAAAACCTTCATTAACAAGATTAGCAAGATCCAAAAAATCATTGATGCTACTGCAAAAGCAGATAATGGCCCACTGTGCAAAATCATTTTTGAAATACATTTTTTTATTTATTGTGGTTTATTACAAACCAAAGTAATTCATCCAACAATGCAAAGAAGTGTAATGTGTTTTAATGATTCCACCATCCCTTCTCCCTCCCAAAATTGCCAGTTTGTTTTGCTCCCTGCTTGCTTGTAGACCTTCAGGATCTGTTTTGTTGGATATAGATTGAACCTGAATCTCAGGAAGCCATATCTAAGTTTGGGGCAGGGGAACATATTCAGATTTTTTGGAAGCTGATTGTATCCCTTCACTTCCTGGTACAAGCCTTCAAGAAGCTGATGGTTGTTTTTGGAGTCCAGCGCTGATATCCAGTCCTCTTGCCAGAGTTTTTTTTTTTTAACCTTCCTAGGATTGAGCGTCCGTGTCTCTAACACTGTTCCTATGCGATCCAAAATTGAAAGGCATTTCAAGTTCCAAAAGCTCATGAGTGTCCCCTAGTTTTTTGTGAGTTCTTCTTTTAGGATTTCATATGGCATTGGAGCTAGTGGCAGGGTGCATTTGTTGAAGAGGCTAAGCGTTCTCCACGTGACTCTAGCAGCCAGTGATAAAAGACCCAACTCAAATCTTATCATCAACATTGGTATGTTACGTGGGACTCGAAGGATTGTTCTCCAAATAATTCCCTCATAGGATTACCACACCTTTGCTGATGTACACAAAAAAGCCTCTGCTCCATGGGTTAAGATAGAGACAACCTGTAGATTGTAGAAAGCTAGTGCTGGCTTGACTGAAAATGTCCTGTATTTTCGTTGTATCACTCGTGCCTGGGCTGTAAAAGAAATGTATCCTCATTTTGAAGTCCAGTTCTCATGGTGCATCACAGATGCTACAGTTTAAGCACGCCCCCAGGTAGATGGTATAGGAAATTACCTCCAGAACTTCTGAATTTAGGTGCCACCTAAAAGGTTTTTTGGATCCCCTGTCCACATCCAACACCAAGATGTGTGATTTAGCAGAATTGATTTCGAGCCAGTTAGCTCGCATGTAGTCCTGTAGGGCATTCAATCTGCGCTGTAGCCCTAACAGGGTTTGGTTGATCAGGACCAACTGATCCGCATAGAGCATCCATCCTAAGTCCTGAACTCCTCTATCTTCACAGGAAATTACCTTGATGTTTTCAATGAGTCTGCAAATCACTCAAAAATAAGTTGAATTGGGTTGGAGCCAGTGGACAACCCTGCTTCAAACCCTTATAAGTGTAAATGGCCCATGTGAGTTTTCCCTGCGTGGTCAGTCTGATGCAAAGTTTGGGTGAGGCATATAATGCCTCCACTGGCACCAGAAGGTCCGTGGGGCAACCCCAGAGGTTCAGGTTAGCCCATAGGAGCCCTCTGTTTACAATGTCAAATGCCTTCCTCAGGTCAATAAAGGCGAAGTACACTTTGTTTCATTTATTGTGTGCCCTCCATTTCAATAAGTTCAAGATAAAGAGGTTCAACTCTGTCCCTACCTCTCCAACGAAACCATTTTGGCGGGGGTTGATTCTGTTTGCTGAGGCTGTCCACTTTGTAGGTGGATTAAAATTATGCAGGCTTCCAGTATGCCCAAAATGTCTGAAAGAGCAATCGGGCGGTAATTCGAGGGATTGGCCCTGTTTCCCCTCTTGACTATTGGAACAATTACCACCATCCTCCATGTATCTGGTATCACACCTGCCTCATTTACTTGCCTGAATAAAGTCTCAATAAAAGGTAACCAAACTGCTGGGGAGCATTTCTTAATGTTGTAGGTCAAGCTGTCCGGGCCTGGTGCCCCGCTAGCGTTCGCCTTTTTTATTAGGTGTTTGATATCCCCTCGGTCAAATGGCACAATCCAAGGGCCTCCATGCTTTATGCAGTGTGATTTATCATATTCTTCATCCTTATCAAATGAAGGTCCATACAGTTCCACCCACACCTGTTCCAGCACTCCATTAATAAGAAGTGCTGCCTGGGAAGATGTGCAAAGGCCAATCAGGCACCAGATTTGTCTGCCAGTATGGCTTCTGAATCTTGCTCGAATCTATGTCTCAGAAGGAAGTCATGTTTCCAGTTGCATGTCCCTCTCACTCTGAATTCCATCAATAGTGCAGTCTAGTTGGTGTCCAGAGGTGTGTGTTTTCAGTGCTTATTGAAACCATTCTCAAAATGCATTGCATCCGCCGGGTTTATGCGCAGGCAGTTCCTGCATTGTGTCACTTCAGGTGTGCCTTGCTAGACGTCATTCTTGCACGTCCTGCTCGAGTAGCATGTCATTTTGACTGATGCATGTTCGCTGTTTGGGTTCTTTAGGATTTTCAGGGACTTCACCTGGTTTATCAGCTTGTTCGAGACATGTATATAGTCCAACACCCTTTCTACCCAGCCATTCGACCAGGTCAGTGCACTGGGGATGTCCCCCTCCATTTGTACATTTAGCACGTGAAAGTCCCTCGTCCGCATAGCGTCCAACCATTTGTTGGCTCTACGATCGGCCTTAGACGTGGCCCCCATCCTGAGCCTGATGACATTTTCTTGGGGGTTGTCACAGCGGAGGTTGAAATCCCCACATATGACGATGCCAAAGTCATCGTAGTTTGCATGAGCTTCATCAATTGTTGTCAGCAACGAGTCAATGAATGAATCTGTACAGATCGCTTCTGGGTTTCAGTAGACGTTTTTGATGAGGAGCAACAAGTTGGTGTTGGTTTGCGAGTCCTCCCTATAAAGTAGGAGTGACTGGACGATTGGGTTTGGTGCTTTGTTTTCCCTCACGGTCCATCCCCTCCTTTGTCTTACCCGGGTTATCAGCCCTGACGCCGGTCTTTCTCTTAAACCTCTATAAACCGGATTCAATAAACATATAAAGCCCTCTGCTATTGGGACAGATTGTAGCCATTTCTCTTGATAACAGAGGATGTCAAAGTGTTCACTGGCAAACAGATCTTTCCCCAAAAGATGTTTATGTCCTCTCATGTCGCTCTCAGTGGGGCCCAACAAGGGCAAATAGTTATTAACAGGTAAAACAATGTTTTCATCCGGTATCAAAGGTAATAATATGGTTCAAAGAAAAAGTCTGTTGAATGTTTTATATCAGAAGTAGTAGTTTATCCAAATCAATTCAAAATGACGCTATCACTAATGCTAATGCTGCCACAACCCCATAATACAGACTTAATGCGCCAATGCATTTCGGAAAACATTTCCTTCTTCAGGGCAAGTCTAATGTGTTCTTAGTAAAAAACATAAACATAATTCAACAATGTCCACACGGTAAGTAAATCCCACAAATAAGCATACATATAAAGAATGTAAAAACAAAATATGATCATAAAAATCAGTGGTGATTCCAAGGAAGGTTGGAAAAAATAAGAAATATAAAACAACATGAGTGCTTTGAAATGAAATGGATTGACCAAAACTGACCAAAAGGCAAAAAAAGTGGTTTTCCTTAGTGGTGTGGCACAGAGGGAAACAAACGTTGTTCAAAATGAAAGTAGGATGAGCCTCAATGAGCCGTGGATACCGTGGCTATAATATGTGGATGATATCTGATGGTGGGAGAAGATTGAGTTAAGTGACATGTTTTAACAGGCACAAACGATAGGAAAAGGCATGAGAGAGCGTTTAAAAACCAGATCTTGTACCTTTCCACACATGGAGCACTGGAGTTCTCCTGCGTGCGGCTGTTGGGCCGTGTTAGGCCGTTGCCGAGGTAACGGCTCTTTAATGTATCACGTGTCCACCTTGCTCTATCGGCAGGCTGGTGGGCACAACCAAAGGTGTCTTGCAGGTGACAGCCTACGCGGATCTTCAAATAATTCAACTTAGGAGCATGCTTGGAACCTAGCGTTAATTATGGTGACTTAATATAGAAAAGTCAAAACCACCAAATAAAAAGGGTATAAATGGAAAAAATACTATATATGTAACGCTAACCAGGTAGGAACCGGAAAAAACAAACAGAACAAAAATGGCGGATAATGTCCCTTAATAGATACTGGTGATATAAAACATTCAACAGACTTTTTCTTTGAACCAAATTATTACCTTTGATACCGGATGAAAACATTGTTTTACCTGTTAATAACTATTTGCCGTTGTTGGGCCCCACTGAGAGCGACTGTGTGACCTAGTATTCTACTCGGTCTTTGGCTTCCGTTGCAATTTTGAGTCAGGGTGTCTCCAGACTTGTCGCAGCCTGCTCCATTGGAACTACAGTTTGAACTTTTAGTCTTTATTTTTACATTGATTCCAAAGATTTACAAGATCACTAACCCTGTTTTGCCCACTCACATCTTCGATTGCTCTTTTTTTCCCCCTTTGTGAGACACAAAGCAGTAGAGGCACGCACATTTTTTACTTACAATATCTACTATATTAAAATGTTGTTTGAAGACATAGAAGGTCTCTCATCAAAGTGTGCTGAAACCTTAGGGTTTTCAACAGAGGAAGCAACCGCAATCCTTGAACTCATAAGTGAAACCTCAATAGGTACACATGGGACCACACCAAAGGATCCAGCGAAAAGGATCAAACAATTAGAATATTTGGTACGCAAGGAGATTAACAGGAAACTTCATGCAATTACTCGGGCCGTTATTTTAAGAACCAACGCATCCCGAGGGGGCTTTGAATACAATTACGTCCTACCCTCTGCAAAGAAAGTAAAGAGTTTGTCCGCAAGTGGGAGGCCATTCTCAACACATCCAAGAACTTGCTAAGAATCTAGATGTTCTTAGCACTGAAATCCAGGAGATAGAGAAGAAACTAGTAGAATTGTTGGGAAAAGATGATTACGACTTGATTCTCTCAGATATAAACACAAAGCTTGAAGGGTATAAAACTGAATTAGAACAAATGAAAGTTAAAAAATTCAAGTGTGACCCATACGATTACATCAATGATGAAGTATACACATGGATGGAAAAGTATGGCCCTGTAGCACCAAAGAAGCTCCACAAACATCCATCCGACAATACTTCCAGTTCAGACTCAGAAGCACAGAGAGATTCTGAGACACCCACGGAACAAACAACCGCTGATTCTGACCGGACAGCCAATCCTCCAGCACATGCTTCCTCTGCATTGATTTTTTTAGGCGCCGGCCCAAAAGAACCCGCAGGGGGAGGAGGAAACCCAAGACCCAAACCACAGACACGTCTACAATTAAGGAAAACCTAGTCATTAACATCTCCGACAGAATACTTAATAAGCCCGAAGAAGACATATTACAAAAAGGTTTGTGTTTTGACCCAATTTACGGTACCACATTATTTAACTGCAAGATTAAACTATATAGTTTTGTAAGAAAGCTCAAACTGAAAGTGTTTTTCAAAGAATTGGAAACTTTTGATAAACCCTACCACCATGCCCAACTTTCAGGAATTTTGAGCTAAGAGCGGATTTATACCACCAATAAATGTTGCCTCTATTGTTATTTTCCAGAAACTGGTTACTCGAGATCTTGAACGAGTTACCGAACCCCGCCACATAAGAACCTCAAACCCCAGGAACTGAAACTTATCAAGGATCTGTACAGTGATCAAAGAATAACTATTCGCCCAGCAGATAAAGAAGGCGCCCTCGTCATCCTTAACACTGCTGATTATGATTTTGAATGCCTAAGACAACTCGAAGACCATACTACGTATGCCAAATTGGATCATGATCCCACAATCTCCATTAAAGACAACTTAACCACCTTACTTGACAAGGCATTAGAATTGGACTGGATAAATGAACATACGTACAAGTTCTTGTTAAACAATCACCCCAGAATTCCAAACTTTTATACACTTCCTAAGATCCATAAAGACCCCACCAAACCCCCTGGGAGACCAATTGTCACAGGGATGGACAGTATTAATCAGCCATTCGGCATTTACATTGATTTTTCTCTCCAACCACTTATACAGCAAACTTCTACTTATACCCGTGATACAACTCATTTTCTTCAAAAACTTAACTCTACCAACTTCCAACAAAACCAATTGATGTTCACCATAGACGTGAAGAATCTATATACTTCAATACCACATGATCTTGGGATCGAAGCAGTTGAATGGCTGTTACTCCAATCACCAGATGTACGGGCACAAAAAAAAAATATTTTGACCTTGCTACAATTCATTTCTGAGAACTCTTATTTCCAATATCATAATCAGTTTTTTCTGCAAATCTCTGGTACTTCAATGGGCGCCACCATGGTGCCCACTTACGCTAATTGTTTTATGTATACATTTCAGCTTGATCATGTATTGAGCAAACAAGAATGGACGAAAGATATTCATCTGTGGACTCGGTATATAGATGATATTTTTGGGGTTTGGACAGGTACAGAAACAGCATTTGACAATTTTTTTGAGTACATAAACAACATCAATCCACGTATGCAATTCACCAAAGAGTCATCACGCAACAAGATCAACTTTCTCGATGTGCAAATAATAAAAAATGACACCAGTTACAAAACTACCCATTTTCGGAAACCCACCGATCGCAACAACCTGTTACACCGCCTTAGCTTCCATCAACCAAGCTTTTTAAAGAACTTGCCATTTAGCCAACTTCTCCACGTCAAGAACATCTTTAGTGACCCTGAAGATTGTATTCTACAACAACTCGAGATGAAAGAGAAATTCCTCAAAAGGGGCTACCCCCAAGGAGAATTAGACTCGGCAATTCTAAGAGTCAACATTCTCGATCGGGAAACTCTCTTATCTGCTCCGAAAAAACCAGTCAGAGAGTTAAAATCACCAGTATATGTGTCTAAATTCTCCATCCAAAGCAATAAAATTAAGAAGACAATCAAAAAATATTGGAGCATCTTTAAAAACGACATTAGAGTACAGAATGTATTCAATGAACTCCCAGTGTTTGCCTTTCAGAGAAGCAAGAACCTTAGGGATGAATTGGTACACACTAGACCACCTCCTAAAAAATTCATCACACAACGTACTGGTACATTCCCCTGCTTACACTGCATTAATTGGAACTTTGTGATCAAAGGGAATGTTATTTTCCACCTACGTACAGGCAAAAAGATTTGTCTTAAGTCATTTGGAACTTGTGACAGCCTCAACATCATATATGGCATTAAATGCCCATGTGGAAAATACTATGTGGGACAGTCAACCCGAGCAGCCAAAACTCGCTGGAACGAACACCATTCCTGCATCCGGAATTCTGACCCGAATTCAGCTGTTGCCCGGCACTGGGCTGAAAATAATCACAACCTCTCGCAAATTAAGTTTTTGATTTTGGACGTCCTCACCAGGAACAACCCTCACGAGGATTTAAGATTACGCCTCAATCGCAGGGAAACATTCTGGATCGACAAACTTTGCAGCCTTGTCCCCAATGGTTTGAACGAGGAAATCAACTACCATTGCTACATCTAAAACTCACTGAACATTTGTGCCCACTCTGATGTCCTGAGGGTTATTTATAGTTTCCATTACTTTGCCCTTATTGCAATTGACTGTAATTGACTTCATGTTTCCTAATTTGGTTGTAATTTTTGCTCCTATGTTACCTAACTAAACCTTGCCGCATATCCCGGATCCCGGTCTGGGACCCAAAGTGCCGGCAGTGGGCGATACACCCCGGCGACAAGGTCATTCTAATTGACTAAACTTCTGTGCCTATGATACCTTCAACAACCACATCGTACTTCCCGGACACCATCTGGGACCCAAGGTGCCGTTTCATGGCGACACCTTTGGCTACGTGGTTGTTTAGAATTGCCATAAGAAGTTCGAGTATTTGCGGATTTTGATTCCAAAATCCATTCAACACCATATGTACAGTATTGTGTGCATTGTTTAATTTGATTTATTTATTTAATGTATGTGCATTAGCTTTCCACACCACACGTTATACACTTTTATGTACATTATGGCTTTCCTTATGTATATTTTGGTCTTTCTTTCACCAGTATTTATTAAGGGACATTATCTGCCATTTTTGTTCTGTTCCGGTTCCTACCTGGTTAGCGTTAAATATATAGTATTTTTTCCATTTCTACCCTTTTTTTGGTGGTTTTGACTTTTCTATATTAAGTCACCATAATTAACGCTAGGTTCCAAGCATGCTCCTAAATTGAATTATTTGAAGATCCGCGCAGGTTGTCACCTGCAAGACACCTTTGTTTGTACCCACCAGCCTCCCGATAGCACGAGGTGGACACTTGATACAATAAAGAGCCGTTGCCTCGGCAACGGCCTAACACAGCAGTTTCAGTCACTGCCCAACAGCCGCATGCAGGAGAACTCCAGCGTTCCATGTGTGGAAAGGTACAAGATCTGGTTTTTAAACGCTCCCTCATGCCTTTTCCTATCGTTTGTGCCTGTTACATCATGTTGCTTAACTCGATCTTCTCCCATCATCAGATATGATCCACATATTATAGCCACGGTATCCACGGCTCATTGAGGCTCATCCTACTTTCGTTTTGAACAATTTTTGTTTCTCTCTGTGCCACACCACTAAGGTAAACCACTTTTTTTGCCTTTTGGTCAGTTTTGGTCAATCCATTTCATTTCAAAACACTCATGTTATTTTATGTTTCTTATTTTTTCCATCCTTCCTTGGAATCACCACTGATTGGTATGTTCATATTTTGATTTTACATTCTTTATATGTATGCTTATTTGTGTGATTTACTTACCGTGTGGACATTGTTGCATTATGTTTATGTTTTTTACTTTGAACACATTAGACTTGCCCTGAAGAAGGAAACGTTTTCTAAAATGCATTTGCGCATTAAGTCTGTATTATGCATATGGGTTGTGGCAACCGCTTCCTCACTAAGAAGGCTTTAGTGATAGCGTCATTTTGAATTGATTTGGATAAACTACTACTTCTGATATAAAACATTCAACAGATTTTTTCTTTGAACCATATTATTACCTTTGATACCGGATGAAAACATTGTTTTACCTGTTAATAACTATTTGCCCTTGTTGGGCCCCACTGAGAGCGACTGTGTGACCTAGTATTCTACTCAGTCTTTGGCTTCCGTTGCAATTTTGAGTCAGGGTGTCTCCAGACTTGTCGCAGCCTGCTCCATTGGAACTACAGTTTGAACTTTTAGTCTTTATTTTTACATTGATTCCAAAGATTTACAAGATCACTAACCCTGTGGTGCCCACTCACATCTTCGATATGTCCTCTCATGTTCCAGGAACCTACAGCCATTGCTCTTCTTCCTTTTGGATTACTTGTTAATTGGAAGCCGTTCCTAACACAGGCCCTGTTGCAAATGGAATGGTATGGTAAGGCTTATGGCTGGTGTTGTTAGTGCGGCTTACATCTTCAATGTGCCTGCTCGTTGCACCCTGGTTGCAATCAACTGTGACTTGTATGCCGCATTTTCTTTGTTGCAGCTTAGCACTTCTTGGACTGGCGACCGCTGGTCTTTTTCCATCTTCTTCTCTAGTGGGACTCTCAGTATATAATTGTGGGCTGATTTTAAGCTTCTTTTCTCCTTTACTTGATCACTTTGGTTGTTTGCGACATCCCAGGTGACCAATTCCATTTTTGCACTGTTGCAAAGGTCCCTTATTTCAAAGCCCAGTGAGAAGAATAAATGCACCGCTTCAAGTAATATAGACTTTATTGTGGCCGAAGTCAAGTGCATAATGACTTTATCAATTTTCTTTCTTTTGGGAATTCAAATATTTTAATATCTTCCGCATTGATGAGTTTTAGCGATGGAATATTATAAAGTAGCCTCAATACATTTTCTTGATTCTAGAAGAAGCCATCTTCTGACAGTAAAATCTGCTCGAGCATCTGCTGTGGGCCTAAAAATTACTTGTTTGACTCCCTCAATGTTGGTATCAGTAGATTGTACATTTGTTCTGGCCGAACACAAAACTTTGTGTTTTTTTCATCAAGAGGGTTGCAGTTCATTTTTAGTGGGGAGGTTGCGACTACCATCTTTGTCTTTAGAGTCTGGGCATGGAATTTTAGATCATCCTTTGTGTGCTTTTCAGCAAGGGTATAGAACGATGGGTCTGTCACCTATGCTAGTTGTCTGTAATGGGTGCCCTACTTTTCCATCGGTGTATACCATTGGCCCTTGCCCGGTTTCTTCTCCTTGCTGACTCCCTCCCCGCCATATCCTACCTCTCTCAGTGGTAACAAGCTTGGTTTTGAAGTACAAAATGTTTTTGTCGTTAGCTGAGGCTGTTTCGGCAAAGGCGACGGCTACGGCAACGACGTCTGCATGTTGGTGCTCTCCTCTTGATTGAATGAGTAGACTGAGAGGACTGTAATATCCAAGTTCTCGCTAACGGGGCTGGATTGATGTTTTTTGGTCAAGTTGTTTCTTTTTGGATCTTCAGGTGCCTTTGTAGTGAGCAACACAGGGCGGACATGAGGGTGCCCCTTCTCCTTTTCCTTGGCTAGAATTGTTGGCCTGAATAAGTTGCAGAAGAAGCCCTTGAAACTGTTGGATTTCCGTAGTTTCATGTTAGTGACATTCTTAGTTTTTCTCAGGTGTAAGTTCTCATTCTGGGCTGAAGGGCCCATTTTCCTTTTCTTTGATTGGTGGAATGTGGGAAATGGCAAGTCTGACCCCATCTGCTTTTTTTCCAAAGTATCTAGATCATGAATTTTGGTGGATGGGATAGGAGCCAAGTTTCCTCTGCCAGTAGATGAATCCGCTGCCATAGTTAATTGTTTATCGTTAGTGCCCTGATGGAATGTGCACCGTGGGGCTGCTTTTGGAAGCTGCCATTTGAAATCTATACCAGTCTGGTTTTTCCAGGGTCTGGATCTTGAATTTTGGTGGCTGGGAGAGCAGCCAGGTAGTTGTTCGAGGTTGGTGCCCTGATGGAATGTGCTCCGTGGAGCTATTCTTGGTAACAGGGATTAGGGGAGAGTTGTCAAATATTTTGATTCCTCAATTTTCCGAGCAGCTATTTGCAGCCCCACCTCCAGCACTCAGTTAGGAGATTTGGATTTTAGAAACAATCTCCTGCTGCTTGAATCTGGCACTGACCTGTCGTTATTTTTATCTTGTAATTTCTCTTTTAGAATCTCAAACAGGGAGCCCAGAATGTTTCACTTATCCACTCGCTCATTGACCAATGCATCATGTAGATCTTTATGGATGTATGATGCTGTCGCTGCTTCATTGTCTACTCTAAATTGTAGTGACTGTATGTATGATTCCACATAGATCAGTTTGGAATGTATCATGGCCAACAATGTGGCCTGATCCTTAAATGACTCATTCATTTTTTCATAGAGTTTTATAGGTGGAATGAAAGCATTTGTTACCACAGCCATGATGTTGGCTTGTGTATTAGGGGTCTTAAAACTTGATGAGTGCACTAGGCCATAAAGTGTTCTAGGTGAAAATAGTTCATCCTCCAATGATGAGTCAGAGTCAATGGTTCTAGTCTGCTTAGTTTCTTGGGGGACAGGTAGCTCTGCAGTTAAGAAGATCGAACATTCTTGATTTTGCAATAGCCCCTCCTTATCGCCAGTTAGAGTGCTTGCTTCCTTGTCCGATGTCTTTACAGATTTTAACATGGAGAGCTCAGCCTCTCTGCGAGCCCCCTTCTCAGCAGAGGAGTTGGGCTTTTGGAGAGCTTCTTTAAGCTCATCCATGTTGCGGGCCCTTGCCTTCTCATCCAGCTAATTGAGGAAATATCCCTTGCCAGTCTAGCTGCCAGCACTAAGGGTGAGCCCCTCTCTCCCGTTCCCTCACTTATTGTAAGAACTGGCTGGAATGGGAGTCGGGGTAAGGTTCCTCCATTGATATAGCATGGTCTCCCATTTGGGGAGGAAGTTGGGAATTCTGGGATAACACCCTGTTGGGAGGTCCTTGTGATTTTGCTGGCCGGTCTATAAATGGAGCCTTGAAAATTGTACATTTGTGATCAACAGGCTCTTTTCCTCGGATCTGGGGGGGGGGGTGACACTTTATTTTGGGCTGGTGATCTAGCTCCAAAATGCCACCATCTTTGATGTCATTAGTATTAGTCTCTGTAGGGGAGGCCAGTTTTTGGATGGTTTTGGGGCACCATAGTTCCTTTGAAAAAAGTTAATTGGAGTCATTTTAATCAATGGAAAGGTATTATCCCTCAATTGCAAGGCCTTCTTTGTCTAATTTGCCTTCATGGCCCTAGTCAGGCCCGAGTACTCCAGGCCCACTGATCATTTGCCAGTCCAGGATTGTATGTCTTTCAATCTCATGCTTTTCGCGTTCTGCAACTTCAATTCCACTGGAGATCTGCAGACTTCTGGCATGAGTTGTTGTGGCGCTGTGAAGTTTGATCTTTATTCTCAGGGGGAAAGGGTTGGCATTGCGTTCTCTGTGTTGGTAATTTGGTTTTTATGTGGCATTGGTCGCACCGCTCTAAGGCCTGGCCACAAGCTGGCAAGCATGGGAGAGCAAATGAGTGAAGGAGTGGTAGAACCTGGGGCTGGCAGCTTGTGAGTTGGAATTAGAATTAATGGGCTAGCAGCACAAGCAGCGGAAATTATGGCAGTTCACTTACCGATCGCTGCAGATGTTCAGGTATTCAAATGTTCCTGCGCAGCAAGAGTTTCTCCTGGCTTCTGCTGGCCCCCCTAGGAACACTGAAAACACTCCTTGCACTCTGCAATGCTCCACATCCGGTGAGTGGATTTTAAGAATGTGGCTTCTCCTTCTATCAGCAGCAAAGACAGACACAAGCACAATTCCAGGAAAGGCTCCACACTGGAAACACTCCTCTGCAAAACAATGACATTGACTTCATCCAAAATACTCTCTATGTCATTCCCGAATATTTTTAGAAGTGGCATCTGACACATATGACATCTTCCTAACCCTCCTCCTCAAAACACTCCCCACTACATCCCTCCAGCCTATACTGGAACTCAACAATTCATCTCACATCCAGGACACCTTCCCCACTACCCCTGAAACTGGACAATCCTCACTTTGATCAAAATACCCAATTTTGAACCATGGTGACCTCACAAAGACATACTTTCCTAGTCAAAATCCTTGAAATTACTGGTGACCCAACTTCAAACTCACATTGAGGAACATTTTCCTCCTACAAACCTATCAATCAGGCTTCAGAACCAAATACAATGCAGAGACAGCTGCCATCCAAGTGGTAGATTATGCACTATGTATCTTTCATAAAAGGCAGCCCTGCGTCCTGCCACTCCTCATTATATCTGCAGCCTTCAACATAGTAATCCACAACGCCATCAACACCATATTGCACATGAAATGTCCTCCATTGATGACATCTAGCAATTCAGCACCTGTCTCACCCAATTCTAACACCTATAAAATAATTACCTTTTTCATCTGTTCTCTGTGACGAATCACATGAATCCGTCGCTTCTCCCCAAGGGGGGGCATTTCCCTGTGGGGCTAGGGAGGTGAGCCTGCTCCACAATACCCTCCCTAGGAGTAGACGCAAGCGGTACCTCACTGGGAAAGACTCCCCCTCTGCGGACAAGGACTCCCGTTCAGATGAGGAACTCCCTAATAAACATACCACCAACATGCCTCTAAAGACATCCAGTGAGGAAAGATATGAAGAACATAAAAAAATCTGATATTGCTGTCAAGATAAACTGAGTATTTCTCTAAGGGAAAAACAAACTGATACTGAGATGAGTGAAAAGACCTGTGAAGCAATACAGATCATGAAACAAGGAGAGTGAAAGGGCTGTAACACTGCACTGGGGAGGGCCCAGGAAAACGTAATAAAGGAAGTTGGAGGAGACTGGCTGACGAGTGAGAGAAACCGGGAGATATGAAGTTGCTTTGACAGGTATCCTGAAGCGAAGCTGCAGGCAAAGGTAAAGTACAGCTGAGACTTCTGATGCGTGGTGTTGGAGAAGAGGAGGGACAAGAGTAGCTGAGGTGAAGGTGAGACCTCCTAGTCAGACAAAGAGATAAGTGGTGGTGTGACCGAACTTGAGCGTAGGTGAATCAGGAGGTCCGTGAACATTGATAATGCCACTTCAGTGAAGAAAGAAGAAACAAAGCGGTAAGCCCGAAACCGCAGAGACTGTGTTTGAAGTCACAAGCACTATGAGAGGCCAACTTGACAAGTTGTCAGGTTTGCTATCAGAGCAAAGACTTACTTCAAATTCCTCACCTGAACTGAAGGCGTAATCATTCGGTGATTTCCGTCTTCCCTTGTTCTTGGTGGCCCTTTTCTTTTTATGCAGAAAGGGCCGACAGTGAAATGACGCCACAGAGTTTTGTGTTTGAACCAGACGAACTGTGGCCCCCTTTCCGCAGTCGGCAGCAGGGGAAAAAAAGGCAGAGGCACAAAAAAACCCTGAGGTGGTAAGACCTAGGCCGTTGAGGAGAACTTCCAAAATCCAGGGAGGGGGCTCCTTTACTTGTGGTAGATGGCCAGGGGACTCAAAGTCTGAAGAAACCAAAGTGTTCCAATGTGAGTGGGTTCCAATGGAATCGGGAAGCAAACCCGTGGGGCAGGCTGGATAGAAAACTGACTAAACAGTGGTACAAGCCGTTGTCAGCTAGTGGAAGATATAGGATGCAGAGCATAGGCAGGAGGCAGGGAAGAATATAAGGAAACAAAAAAGGAGTGCGAGCCAGTATTACCAGGAAAAGAATAAGGCCCACAGGAAAAGATGGAAGGAAGCCAGGCAAACGAAACGAGAATGGGAACAGCGGGGAAAAAACAGCCAGAAATGCAGAAGGACAGATGCGCTCGAGCGGCGCAAGCGAGGTGGAGAGAGGGCAAAACGAAACCAAATGGACAGCGCAGAAGAGGCAGAAGAACAAGAAGGGGACAGAGGCTAGCAAGCCGTAAGGGAAATACCTGAAAAGAGCATCCGCGACCAAAAAGGATTACGGAAGGCAACATTTGCAACGCGACGGTCGTCAGAAGTGGGAGGATCTTAAGCTCCCGACGACCGCCATTTGCAAAAGGACTAGACTGCTTGCGTGAGTGCGCTGAGGATTGTAATGGCACATCAATGGCGGCAATGCTTTCAGCGATCCCACAGATGCCATGAATGTGGGCGCATGACACAAGTACCGAGGAAAGTCCCAATCCTCTGAAAAACCCAGTGACATTGTCTTTGTGCATAAGAAGTAACGAGGATAGCTGGAGACCCGGGAGAGGGCCTGAAGGGAATCATTACTAACACACTCTTACGTCATTGAATGTAACTCGGTGAAGAACCAGCCCACAGCAGAAGGGAGACATTCTACAGGCTTTTGTTGTTCTAATAGTGGTATGGTTAGTTGAGGTTTGTTTTGGACAGTGGACTGAACCTGATTTGGACTTTTAGGTGGGGAAACCCTTAGCTTAAGGCTAAATAGACATTTGTTTCTTTCAGTTCATAAAAGATAACAGTGAGATGAAAAATCTGAGTCTGTGTCCTTCTTCTGACCTGTGACAACTCACATAGTCAACTAGTTTAATAGAATACAAGAAGAGAGTCTCAAAAACAACATTAAAACCCTGGATAAGTGTATGCAATTTAATGAAACAAGATTAAATACATGTATGACATTACTGGGAAAATCTATGCCCCAACAATGTAATGTGTCATTTACCAATTTCATCATCAGTTCTGTGAACCTATACATTCAAACACAAGAAACTTAATTTATATGGTCTAGTCCCTAACTATGTTCATCATCTCTTCACACATATTCTAAACAGAGCTGCCAAGCCAGGATGACGAGAAACTCTCCTTGGCAATATCTGTTTAGTACCTAACTTAAAATAAAATAAAATAAAATAAAATAAAATAATATTGTGCTTGCTTTTCTAACATTTCTGAGGAACACATTCTGTCTTGAACAGCATCTTAATGTATATGGTGCTCCATTGTGGTTTATTACAACTGATGTTGAACTCCAATCTGGGCAATGGATACCTTCTTCTTTCCTAAATTCACTTCAAAAGATTGTACTGTTTCCTCGATAATTGCTATTATCTTTCTATTAAAATCCTTCATATGTTCCTGTTTCTCTTTGGTTCTCCCAGTTCCCTTATACATTTGGATAACCTCTGCCAGAAAGCCCTCTTTGAGGTAGAACGCAGACAGACACGTGTTACCCCTTTAACTGCAGCACCCGCACAGCCACATTAGGTTCTGTTAGAGTATTTAGGATTGGAAGAATGTGTGCAGTACTTTCAGTATGTAGTTTAACATTTGGCATTTGACACTAACACTTAAAATTAGGGGTAAATAGAGTGGATTAAAAAGGTAAACGTGTCAATTTGAAATACGATGATATAATGTGTTTTTGTACATGTGCCTTATGGTGAATGCTTCTTTGTGTTTTGTATTCATGCTCAGTAAGTGAAATAATAGAGATGACCGTCTCTTACTGAGATTGAAAAATATAAAGTATCTAACTGTGAATGGGTGTGATTCTCTTTATTGCTTCCAGTAAGTAAATGACTGATTATCAAAAGGGTAGGTGTGAAGCCTGACGATGCATAGCAGAGGTCCAGAGTTATAATAAGAGTGGCATGAAATATTCAGACTATTTCTTCTTAAAGTTCCATCCTTTCATAATGGTCACCTGTATGTTTCACTACCCTAGAAAAGCCTACCTTCAATGTACCTTTGCTTCCATTAGTCAGTTTTCTATTATTATATGGTCTCTTATAAAATATGGTGACAACTTCATGTATCTTCAATTGACTCATGGGTCAGTGTCCATTGAGCAGGGGACATCCTTTTGGTACCTCTCCCACATTTTTAGACTCCCAGTGACAAATGTTAGATATTCAGTCCAATTCATTGTGTCAGATCACTCTTTCCCGCGATTATTTGCCAAATTGTTGGTTTATCTGTTTTACTATTTCCAAGTTGTCTGAGTATCTACTTAGATAAAGAAGGTTCCCTATCTATTATTTAAACCATTTGCCATTGAATCCAATGTTTGGACCCTCTGTATTTCTCTAGTTTGCAGAAGGCTATCTATATGTGACCTCTGTCTTGAGTCTAAGACCATCTCTATAAGGGTGAAACCTATCTCACTAGTCGTGTAATGTGCATCTACAAAATGTTCAATCACTTTTGTTAAAAAATGTCCTTTCTTATTCATTTATGTATTTATTTATTTGTTCATTTGTAGAGTGCACTTAACCCAAGGGTATCTGGGCCCATTCCTTGAAGATTACAGTAATGTTACAAAGTAGGGACAGTTCATTACAATGGTGGTAATATTAGCAAGCGACATTTCAAGACAAAAAGGATACAACTGTGCGTCAAGGAGTGACATTACCGCTCATGTGCAAAGAGCCAGGTTTCAATTTGTCTCTAAAAGTCCAGAAGGACGCTTCTGCTCTAAGATCTATGGGCATGGAATTTTTCATTGATTTCTTGTGAATTTATTCATCAGATATTTTGGGGCTGATTGAGTGCCGCTCTTAAGGCATTATTTTGTAGCACCTGTAGTTTTTTCACATTACGGCTGTTCGTGCCTCCATACAGGGCATAGCAATAGTCTAGTCTTGATAATATGAGGGCTATAGCCAGAGTAATGCAGCTTTCGAGAGACAGGAAGGGTCTGCAGGCATCAATAAGTTTAGATGTGTAGGCCGTCGTTGAGCCTGTTGCATTAACTTGTGTTGTTAGTGTAAGGGTTGAGTCAAGATATATGCCTATAGTTTTCACTACTTTGGAGACTTTAATAGAGATGCTGTCAATATTAAAGAATATGAATTGGTCGTCAAGCTTGTTTAGTCGGTTCTGCGATACGATAAGGAGTAACTCCATTTTATCATTGTTAAGACAGAGGCCATGGTTAGCCATCCACGCCTGTATAGTTTGGTATTTTTCATTAAGTAGTTTGGAGTCGACGTCGTAGGAGCCTGTTTTAGGAATGAGGATTTGGGCGTCATCCGCATAGTTTGTGTAGGTGACACCTAAGTCATCCAAATGGTTGAATAGTGGCTTAGTAAAAATGTTGTACAATGTAGGGGAAACACAAGATCCCTGTGGTACTCCATAAGAGACTGGGGCAAGGTCTGCAGATGTTGTCAGTGCGAAAACCCTCATTGTACTGTTGGAGAGGAAGGACTGTATCCATAGAGAGGCTTTAGAGGAAAAGCGGGACGCCGAGGTCAGATGTTTGCAGAGGACTTTGTGGTTGATAGGTCAAGTAGGAGGAGGAGTGCTAAATTACCTTTGTCTTTTAGTTCATCCATTTGGATTTTTAAGTCTATAAAAGTTGATTCAGTACCATGACCGGGTCTAAAGCCTGACTGGCGAAGGTCCACGAGATTATTGGATTCTAAATGGTTTTGAATTTGCAAGTATGCCGCCTTGTCCAAAATGTTGAGTAAGAATGGTACATGATCTTTGTTCAGTGATTTGTTTTGTTACTTTACTCGTCAGGCCTACATGTTGTATCGCACAGGGGTATGCATTGCAATATATAAGGCTTTGTGTTTTTCAATTGGAAACAATATGTAATTCCCAGATAAAGATTGCTGCAAAAGTCTTTGTTAATCTCAAAAAGAAGAGGAGTTGTAGTGCTCGTGACATGAGAAATGTCTCCAGATGGCTTTCCACCAAATTATTAAACAATTATTATTTTTTTGTATTGCTGTGCTTTGCTGATGGATTTTATTGTTTACATTTTTCTTTTGTATTTGTTAAAGGGTGTTGTTTTAGCCAAATAACATACAACATTTGAATCAATGCTCTTCCCTGTTTTTCATTCTCTGTCTTTACCACTATGTCTCGTGTATTCCTATTTCTTATCGATGTCAATAGAGGTGGTGGTTTTGTGGGGATCTGATTTTGATAAAAAGCCAGATTTAATGTATTAACGACAAAGTCTACTGCTGTCTGCTTCAAATCTAGTAACACAAATGAGTCTGTTATCGTTTACACTTTTTAATTGTATAGTGACGAGAAGACCTGCTCTGGTAGGAGTCATTTCTTCTGTCTTTGTATCATTAATGATCCACTTTGGATACCAACCATGTATGGATAGTTGTTCACTTGGATAGTTGATAAAATATTCTTGTTTTGTGCAGTGCATTATAAAACATTTCCCTAATCGCAATCCATCTCACTCTTCTGGGATGATAGCTCCTGTATTCCTTTATTTGAAAGATTCATATATAGATATCCTCAATTATTATTAACCCACATGGCTAAAACTACAATTGAATTGTTGATTAATATAATTTAACATGTCTAATTCGAATATTAGCCCATCACATATATTCTTTCAGACATTCTTCTGAACCTGTCCAAATGCCATAATTATAAAAGAGATCAGAATACTTGATGTAAAAGTACATCACATACACATTACTTTTTTCTGGACAAACAATTTTGTTTTGTAAGTAAAATAATTTATTTTTAGAGCAAACTCTGTTAAGCGTTCCACAAATGGCTCAGAAAGCTACTCACATCTGTCTAATTTTCTAATGTATTCAAGATCATTTTAAGAGAATCCTCTCGTGGTAAGTGTGTACACAAACTTCCCACATCTTGTACGGCTAGCAATTGTGCCCCTGGTGCCACTTTTTTCCCACTTTGCCATGTTAATCACAGCACAGTGTCTTGAATAAATGTGTGCTTTTTCTCCAGAAAGGGTTCTAGGTATACATCCACTAATGTCGGTAATGGCTGTCATATATTGCCAGTGGCTGGCACAATCAGGCATCTCAGTGGATGTCTGAGGTTTTCTGTGCAGTTTTCAAGATTGTAGGAGGCCTCAATAAGTGGGTTTTTAACATTTAAAAATGTTACCTCATTTCAATTGACTCTTCCTTGTTTTAACCCCATCTGTACATACACATCAATTACTTTCATGTGGTTATGGGCTGGCTCTTTGTTTACAAGAAGGGAGACCACGCACAGAATCATGGGCAGAATCTGCCAGAACTCTGTTTCCTTAAAGAATAAAGAAAAAACCTTGGTCGATGTCAATAGCGCAATAGTCAAGAATATTTTTGGTAATAGACTAAGTGGTTGGCTCCCACGTCTACTACAAGAGAACCTGGTTTCATTAGAAATACACATCTGGAGGGCAACATCTTTGAAGTTTCATTAACAGTTTTATGTTACTGTGCCACCCAGAAACTGTCACTGTTGACAATGCTGCTAGTGGCATTCAATTTTCGTTTCCTTGACAAGGAAGGCTACCCTACGCTCCTTTAATCCCCTCAGAGTACCCGCGTCTCCAAACCATCCCTGATCTGGTAGCTGGGGAGTTTGTGGGGAATATAGCACTGAGAGCATCGTCTTCCCAGACGGTATTCCCAAGGCAGCAGCTTCACCTATTACAGCTGATATATTAGATCATGTAAATCAGACCAGCCTTTCAAAAGCAGTGAACGCTATTGTTGTAGGAGAGGCTTTTGACTGCATCAAATGACAGAATGTTTGGATTGCATTAATAGGTAGAAAGATAGGTAATACCATTTATAAAGAGGTACATCTTGCCCGGGCTAAGACTTCATGGCACTAGTCATTGTGCATTGTGCATTTCATCACAATCCATCACTTTTGTGTCAACTCTTATGCAGGTCCCAGAGCAACCAAATGCATGCATAAAGCTTGGATATGAATTGAAAATTGAGCGAGCCATCATCAGTGATGCTTGCCATCTTCCTTGCATTTAATATTGAGGTATTTGTTCAACAAATGAGACTGCAAAAATCATATTAAATGATATAGTGGCAGCACCTGGGACTCAAAAGTTAAGCCACATGTGGATGATATTTAGCTTCTGGCATCGGATCCAGCCACTAGTGAAAAAACAGGGTATAGAGCTAACCAGGCCAACACAGAAAAGTTGTCATGGAATCCTGTCTCATGCAAGTATGATCCAGTAAACCAAAGGTCACGTGATTATGAATCCAGATCCAAGGGATCAATGCTGAGAGTAGTATATAACCTATCATTCAGTAATGGTAGAGAAGGAGAGACTCTTTCACAAAACCCAATGCATTCTCTTAGAGTTCTAGATAAAATACATTAAGATGGTAATTATCTTTATCCTCGCAGTATTACAGCCAAACAGCAGAAGTAAGCAGTTAGTAAGCCACATCTCTGCTGTCATACTGAGGAATAAACACAATTGCCTACATTGCCTGCCACAAAGTAAAGATTGCCAATTCCCATTCTCCAGCCCAGTTATTGGATTGTATCATTGAGATGCCCTGTTTCATTATCTAATGGGTATATAATGGTGTGAAGTTAAGGTTCTAATAGCAGTTTCAAGATTCATTTCCCCCAGGCAATCAGTAGCACCAAGTGTGAACCTTTGGGTTCAACTCATTTAAAAGATGGCAAGTCCAAATTCACAGTTAGGATTTAGGTTCTGAAGTAAGTCAAACAGATTTAAAGATAGACCCCCAATTGTCAACAATTATGAACTGTGAAGATTGTACTACTGAACTACCGATGAAAAGGTAGTCACTACGATCTAAATCATCATCATATTACTTTATTTCGGCTACAAGGTCATAAAAGCATACAAAATAATATCACATACATTAAGTAGCAAATACACCTCTCCCATTCAATGAACACACAATGAATCTAATTAGTCGGAGGTCTGTGATAAAAAGATCGAATCATAAACTGCCAGTGCTGTCAGCAGTTCGTCATAAAGGTAAACACACCCTCATCAATATATACAAAATATAGGCGTTTTGTCAAGATAGAATCTTGATTGTAAAACAATTCATGCCATAATGAAAATGGCAAAAGTGTCCTTAACATGTAGTGAGAAACAGCTCAATATCTGTAGAGTCAGAACAGAGATTGACTCTCTTTTTCTGAGCTTGCCGGGCATAGGTCAGTAGTATCGAGGCCACAAGAGGCGAGTCAACATAGAGCAGGTATAATAGTATAGGTCTGCATTGGGTAAAAGACAAATCACAAAATAAAAGAACTACTGTTTCACACTAAATTGATTGATAGACGGGGCAAAAAAAAAAAAATGCATGAGATCTTCCTTAAAAATATATTGCAAATTGGGCAATTAGAATCACTGTTCAGTAAGTTTGCTCAACCTGACACCATTGCTCTGAAAGGAATTAAGTTTAGCCTTGCTCTCGTGATTTTTGTATTTAGTCCAGGTCAGATATTTTTGTATTCCACTATTAGCCATCATGACATGTAAACGGGTGGAAGGTTTCATCATTTCTTTGGTTTCTCTTTCCATGGAGATACATTCGAACAGGCTAGTTTTTGTGAGAGCACCATATTCCATATTCCATATTACAACTCTTTGCGTTAGTAAAGCATGAGCTATAATTCTACATGAAAATCTCATGCAGGTGTAAAACCAAGTGCTAGCCTGAGACAGAGGAGGAAAGCAAAGCAGAGATAGCATCTCTGCTTTGCCACCCTCCTACACCCCAAGAAAGCAGGAACATGAGCTGGAGCAGAAAATGAAAGCGTAAAAGCCAATGTTCACTTTTATTCTCTGCACCACTCACTTTAAAAGGACCCCTAAGTGATTTAACACCTTTGTTATGTTGTGAAATGCATGCTCCCTTAACTGAGCATCCTTGCTAGGAAGCAGAAAACGACTGGGTTGGTACCATTCCAACAGTGCGCAGATTACCAAACATTTTCACTTGTGCAAGTGAAATTGTACATGGTATTAGCAGTAGGGAAATGTTTGCCCTAGGGCAGTAACCAATTCTTTCAATGCATTTTTGAACCAGGGTTAAGTTTTCTGAAGTGCTGATACTGTTGGGAGGCAGATGAATATATCATCCATAGTTTCTGCCCCTCCCCCAGCCCAATGTCGTAAAGGTAAGAACCGTTACTCACTAAGACAACCGTATCACCCTTATACCAGGCCGGTACAGCAGGAGATGGACATGATCTAAGCTGAAGACAGCAAGAGTAACAAAACTAATCCTGTGACAATACATGTGCATGCATTAGACACAAAGCAAATGTGCACTCAAGATGAAGAATGTGAACACTAGGTAACAATAGTATTTATACATGAAGAATTTTAACGTATGATCCATAAAACATGAAGAAAACTAACATAAGCAATGTCTAAGCTGAATGCAACATGATCAACATACATATATAACTCACTAACATAGAAACATAACAGTAATGGGCAGCCATCATTTCTAAAATGGAAGCTACATCACACTTTCAGATAGACAAAGGACTCAAGGCTTTGAAAGAGCACAAGATGCTTGAAACACAGAAATACATATCTGTGCAGAGCCCAGGGAGGAGCTGGCAACCACAGCCAAGGTTATCGCGAATTAAGGTAGGGTCATCACGTTGCAGTGACGGCATGAGATAGTAATTCCCAGGATGCAAGAGGGATACTCCCAGACTAATTAATGTTTTATAAAAGAACAACCAGTCTTTGTAAGCCAGGTGCAGGACAACTATAAGCAAGAGATTCCATGAAGAATAAATCAAGAATGTCCCCAGTGGCAAGAAAAAACATAACACTCGCATTAATATTAGCTAAATTCCCAATATCTGAAGGATGAAATAATTCCAAACATTGTCTCATCACACATGATCCGTAATTAAAGAACACTATCTATTCATTAGCAAAAACACAGATAGGACACCTGCCTTATTCCTTACATGTATCCCCAGACACAAGTCGCCACACAAGGCCAAATACAAAGAGATAATCCTGGTTTGTGACCTAGAAATGAGCCATGTATCTTCTGTAATTGAAAGGAAAGCAGTCTGTGGATCTCTCTCCCCCTGCTCCTATTGGCTCACATCTTGACGACCTGTTAATTTTCCAAGGTTCGTTAGTAAGAAGCTAGCCAATGAATATCTCAAATGTCTTACCGCCCATGAAGTACGGTGCCAGCAAATATATATTGTAGAAATTATGACTTTTTACTGTTATCAATTTAGAGGTGGTCGCAGGAGGAGCCATCAGACAAGCGTTACCCAATTAGAAATGTAACCCATATAGAAGGTATTTGTAGTCACCACTATTAACAAATCCCCACACCCCATAGGCTTTGGTAACTAAGATTACAGTATTGTATTTGTATTGTATTTATTGTATTCATGTAGCGCCTTAATCCAAGGCGCTTTACAGTTTAACAACAAGAATACACAAAACATAGAACAGTAGAAGCAAAACAATATACATGAATTAGACCAAAAAACAGTATGTAGAACAATTTGCATATGTGAAGGAGGAGAAGGGGAGAGGGATGTGGAAGGAAGGATGAGGAAGAGAGATTAGGGAGGAAATTACATAGTAGGAAGAGAAGTCACAGGAAAGAAGAGGGAGAGTGAATAAAGCTGAGATGGGGTTACTAGAGGGAGAGAGAGATAGAAAGAAAGAAAGGGAGAGAGAGAATAGGGTGTCAGGGGGGAATAAAGAAGAAGTGATTTTAAGGAGGAACGGACTGAAGAATAGGTGGGGATGGAGCGGATGAAAGAGGCAGGGAGTTCCAGTGTAAAGGGTTAAGGAACTGAAAGGAGCGGAAACGAGAAGAGGCACAATGGGGTTGGGGAACAGAAAGTAAGAAGAGATCAGCGGAGCGAAGTATGATGTCAGTGTGATGCTGGAAATGCATTGGAGGGACAGGGCCGCCATATCATTGTCCTGTACTCCCTTATCATGTGTGTTCTGTGTTGTTATCTGCACAGGAGTCCATTTGAGACTCCTGGCAGTGCAGCTCTTGCTCTTCTTGGTTGTGGTGAACTGAGACACTTGGGATACCCTTATGGCACCCATGGGTGGGGACACAACCATGTACCCCTAGTGTATGTTTTTGGGCCCCTGTGTTGCCCACAGAGCAGGGTATGGGCTGGTGACAGTTCCATGCTGAATTTAACAGGTGCTCTGAGTATCCTCCATTTTGGGATACCCAGGCCCTGCCATAGGAATCAGTGGATTCTTGATAGGAGGCAAGATGGCACCTGTGGCCTCTTGGTTTCTCTTGCCTGTTACCTTGTTTTCCCAAAGTCCTGGGAAACCCTGACTCTGTCCCATCCCCTGAATGGCTGTTTCCTGGTAAAAACATATATGGTATTGTGGGGAAGACCAGGCCAGACTAGCAGGAGCCTTCCCAATGACTGTATGTTGTGGGTACACCCTTGGGGTGGGACCTGTGTGAATAGTGTGTACCAATATGCATTCTATGTTATGGGTGTCTGGTTTCAGTGTGTGTGACACAAATAATGAGATAGCCGTTCCTGAAACTGACATGAATGCAGTGTGGTGTGCTGAAAGGCTGGTTGTTTGCCCCAATCCACATTCCTTGTTATGGGTTTCTGGGTGGAAGTGAATAGCCTGAATGCCTGTGAGCTTGATTGGCTGCCTGCCTGCATGAATGTCCTTCTGTCTGATTGGCTGATTGAGCTTGGATCAGCAAAGTGAATGAGGGACAGATGTGTATATTTGGGGACCTCTCACTGTCCAATTTGTTCAGAAGCTGAAGTTGAAACTTGTAGCTGCTTATCCTTGAAGCCCAGTTGGAAGAAGAAGAATCGCTGCTGCTTTCCTTTGACCCAATCTAAAAGCCGTCAAGTCTGTCGAGGACTGATCCAAGAGAGGACCTGGTTAGGAGACCTCTTCCCGAGCTACGAGGGAACATTGTGCAGAAGATTATCTTCATCGAGGTACCCTGGAAGCCAGTTCCGAAAAGGCTGTCGACCGTAGAAGGGGTACACAGAGAATCTTGAAGTAAAGCACCAGGACATTGAGGCCATCGGAGTGCAATGCCGTCAACCGGGGTTCAGAGGATTTCTGTAACTGCTGGAAGCCAGTCGAGTCATGTTGCTCAGAAACGGGGACAGCTTGACGCCGTGCTGCTAGATGGCCAGAGCAGCAACGCTCCACCTTGCCTAAGAACATTGAACGAAGGGCTCCATTGCCATCACCGTCAAATGCTTTGTCCCGCCAGAGAAAGTCGAGGTCATCGACGACCGAGGAAAGTCTGTTGGTGGGTTTCCCACCACCAGGCGCTGACAGAGACATTTCCAAGGACACTGACGACGTGAAGAACTGGAGTCCAGTCCGTGGTCGAGTTCCGATTGTCAAAGCTATCCCGATGCCCGCTGCTGGGCCTACGTCCATCACCGAATCTTCTTTGTGGCACCGAACTCTTTGCATTGAGGTGGACCGCACACCTCCTCTTCACAGGAACTGAGGTAAAAATTGTAATATTCTCACTATCAGATTAATTTGAAAATTGTGGTTAAACTTTCCATCACATGTTCTGTTTTTTTGTTTTTGCTTTTTCCTTTTGGCAATGCTGTGATACATGGACTTTTGGTACGTAGTTTAATCTTATTTTTGTTTCCATTGACCTTTGCTGACTATGTTGAATGATCTAATCTAATTGTTGTATTGTGAAATAGTATTACTATAGGGTTTCGCTCTGATGAAGGAGAATTTCAACTCCGAAATGCATTGGCAATTAAGCCCAACAAATACTCAAGCGAATGCTGTCCTCTGATTTAAGAACAAATAATCACGTTTCTTGAGAAATTGTGAAAGAATCACAATAAGGATTTTGTTTTTTAATTTTGAATGAATTCATCATCTCAACAGTGCCTATTTTTTATTTAACTATTCTGTACATTCTCAACCATTGCCTACAGTAACCCCTTTGGGGTACAGTTTGTGAGCGACTGCTTAGCTAGATGATCTACATCTAGCTTCTTGCCTTGCTGTTGTTCGAATCCAGGTGTCTCTGGATCCCTTTTCAGTCAGCTCCTTAAAACATTGCTTAAAGAACCACAGTTGTGGTACGGAATTTCCAGTCATCTGATATTAGCAGATTACATCACGTGGTGCCCACCTATTTGCATTTCTATGTTAAAAAAGAAAACATTTATTTTGCAATGTTTATAATTAAATGCTGTAGGTTTTTTTCTAATGTTTTTTGTAATAAATTGTCTATGTATTTTTTCAATACAAAAGATTCTTTTTTTTTTCTTTTTTTCTTTAGTTTATTACAAACTGTTTAAAAAAAGGAAAAGGAACATTACAGCAATCCTAGCAAAACCATTTTCATGCCTTTCTGTACATATGTATTGTTTTCCCGAAAGGATGCACATTTTGTTACTTTAGTGTTTTGGCCGGATTCTATTAGTGTCACACTTGCATTCCCTTAACACTTTGTTTTCAAATGTCTTGCTATCTCCTCTAAGAAAGCTGTCAATGCAAAAGTTAGTGTATTCCTTTCTCCAAGATGCATGGCATTCCACCATTCATCTGCAGTATACGTGGAGTATTTGTTTAACTCCTGTCCCAAACACCTTGTTCTATCATCTCGCAAGATGGGACAAAAGAGAACCAGATGTTTCAATGAGTCCTCTCAGGAGTTGCAAAGGCGACATATGGGATCATCTTGAGGCCGCCCTCCTATCTGATAGAACGTCTCCTTAGTTTCCCATTCATTGAATCTAAAATACATAAAGATTCTTCTTCTTCTTTTGCACGGGAATTGGGTCAAGTACTTATGGAGTTCATTTAGTTTCTTTGCTTCAAACAGAGCGTACATTATTCCTTGGTGTTGTCTTCTCTTTTCTTGCATCTCAATCCAATCTTGTATTAACAGTTTTTTTTTTAACTACCTCAGGATTCTGCATCAAAGTTTGTGTGTTGGTACTTAGCTGATTTAGGATGACTTTGCAGGATGCTTTCCAGGTTTTCAGAAGACCATCCATCTTCTGTTCTTTCTTTTGTTTTAAAATATTAAATTGTGGATTGTTATTGTCTCCGACAATTTTTCTGTAGAGGTTTAAGGAATTCCATATGGTGATTACACTGATGGATGATAGACTTAATTCGTACCTCATGAAGGTAGCGGAAAACCTTTGGGTAGTTTGAGAATTCTTCGCCATATAACATGTTCGCAGCTTAACCAGAACTCTTGATTGATTCCGAACAGAGTCTCTGCTCCATATGTTAATGTCAGTATGGTTTTATTTCTGTAGAAGCGAACAACTGGCAACATGGAACATTTTCCATATTTTGTGTTGAGTTTTGCAGTTTGGGCAGCGAGCTGATTGCATTTGGCCACCAGCCTTTTCACCATTGGTTCATCACAAATGCTTGCACTTATAGTTATCCCCAGATATTTGGCTTCAGAGACAACCTTAAGTATATCATTGCCCATCTTCCATTGAAATTTGCAGCACACATTTTGATTACAGGCTCCTTGTACGTTTTTTAATACAAGAATCTCAGTTTTCTGGATATTGATCTCCAGCTTGTTATCTTCCATGTAAGCCTTTAAGGCAGTTAGCTTCCTCTGAAGTCCAATTGGCCTTAGATCCAAAATTGCAATGTCATCAGCATATAATATCATGCTAATATGTTCTTCATTGATCTTAGGAGGGAAAGATTTTACAGAACTCAACGTCGCCCCCACGTCCGATATGAAAAAGTTGAAAAGAGTTGCTCCAAGAGGGCACCCCTGTTTAACACCACGAGTGGTAGATATAGGTGCAGTGATGTGCCCTCTCTGGTTTAATCGGACTTGAACAAAAGTCTCTGAGTAGAGCACCTTTATTGCAGCAATCATCCTTTGCGTTTAATTTTTTCCCACAACATTTCTCTGTCCACTCCATCAAAGGTGTGGGTCAAATCGAGGAATGCAATATAGATTGATGTTTTTTGCATTACAGCCTCCATTTTCAGTATGTTCAGAATAAGTAAGTTCAAGCTGCAGCCCACGCCTCTAATGAAACCAGTTTGCCTCAAGTCAGCTACATTCACATTGGAGATCCATGTTGTTAGTTGTTTCAAATGCTGACTAGCAAAAAGGTTCCCTACTACATCAAGTAGTGCGCTGGGTCGGTAGTTGTTTGGTTCCAACCTTGAGCCTTTTTTAAATATGGGCACGATTATGGCGGTTTTCCATGTTTTTGGAACTCGTCCCAGATTTATTACCATCTTAAACAGTTTATAACAAAAGTCTGCCCATTCCTCTGGATTTGCCTTTAACATGTAATTTGTTAGACCGTAGGGGCCAGGAGCCTGAGACATACTTAATTTCTTGATGTTACTGAGGATGTCATCTCTCTCCATGTCTAATTCTCATGGTCCTTTCATCATCTCTTTTGATGTATTATCTTCTTTGATCTTCTGAGAGAGTGCAGAGTAGTGAGCAGTCCATTGATGTTCTGTGACCATGTTACTTAGGCTGCCAGTTTGTGGTTTCTCAATCTCATTTATAGCCTCCCAAAAGTCTCTGGAATTTCTTTGAACTAGAAAGATTCTTCAGAAGTGAAGGGGTAGTGTCATACGGTATCTTTGGTTTCCTTTGACACTTTGATACAGAGACATCAGCAGTGACTGATGATGGGTTGTCTATTGCCATAATAGCCAAGAGCAAGTCCAGCAGCACCAATAATCAAGGCTCATTCGAATCAGGTAAATGGAGACTATTATCCACAATTTGCAGTGCAGCTGCTTCTCTGCTGCAGACCGCAGATGGATCATCCTGGAATAGATGATATACCTCGATGTGAGCCTAGTTATCGAAGTCATTAAGATCCAAAAATGGCTTCTTCAACAAGAGATTGACTAGTCCTGTCTCTAGAAAGAAAAGGAAGGAACCATAGGGTAATTGCAGAGGTTTCCCAGAGAGATATTTCCAACATTTCCCAGAAATAGTTAGAGCTCTACCAAGGATTCCTGCACGGTTGAGCTGGGGGAGGGGTTTTCCCAGACATGAGTATACGTACATGGAAGGTAAAGCTCTTCGCATGTAATCTTCCACAAATTAAAAGGTAATTCACTTGGAATATCATGCCCCATCGTGACTCAAGGGTCTCAGTCGGAGAAAGAGAATAGTGCTACTGTGCCAATGTTCACATTATCTCAGGTGCCTTTAGCTTGCCCCATAGGGATCACAGCATTTGCAGCGCCATAAAAATGAATGCGGGCACAAATGCTGCAACATTGGTATGGGGCAGACGAAGGAAGGCGGTGGAAACGCAAGTGGCTCTGCACCTCTCATCTTTGCCAATCAAATGAATAAAAATGTGGCCTAGTGTAAGCAAAATGCGTAAAAGACGTAACGCAAGGCTTTTCATACATTTTGCATACGCTACTCTGGGCCTAAAATGAGCCACTTTGCGTTTGGAGTGAAACCTGGGGGTAAACCCATATTAATGTACCGTTCTCCTATTCTTTATAATTGTAACAAGGGGTGACACTTGGTCAGTAATTTCAAACGTTTACTGTTGTAAAGTTCAACTTGCTGTGTTACATCACGCAAGTGTGTTACAGGTCAGACAAAGCCCCGAATATAGGGGTCTGATTTGAATAATTGAGTACACTGAATTTTCTGGGGGACTTGCAGGGCTGGTTTGGTGGGAAAGGATGCATTGGAAATGACAGAAATACTGAAGGCTTGTGGCCCCACCACTCTAAGCCATTAGTCGGGCATTCTGTATCGCTCGCCCTCACGCCTACGGCCCTTACTTAACACGAGCTGCTGCAGCGATACATTGAAAGATTACGTTGTTGCTTTACGTAATTACTTAGATATCAGCAGGGCTGCCACTTGCCAGTCCATACATTGAAATCTCTCGCGAGAAGACGATCATTATTAACGATGAACAATTGAAAATAACTTTGATTATATTAAGAGCGAAACATTTCCTGGCAAGTTTTTCGAGTGAGAGGGTGGGTGGTCGGGGTATGGGAGTAATGCACTAAAAATACGTTAAATTGTAGGTTACTTCATTTTCACATATATGGTTTGGTAATATTCAATGGATGCGCCAGATATTAGGTTTAGAGTGTGGAATGAGCAGGGGCTCGTTTTATTTGGCCCTAATAGGGCTTATTCCTCTTAGAAGAGCGGTAGAATTATTGAAACACGATTGTGACTGCCAATGGGGTTTGACGTTCACCTACATCTATTTTCTAAGGAAATCGTTCCGTTCAAGAAAAGCATAGCCACCAGAATCATAGCATTTTTTGACAGACATATGGCCGCCCATTTCCTTTATGCTTGACATCATACAAATATACAGCATGATATCTAGCATTGGCTTGCTTACTATTTAACATGATTTCCCCCTCCTTACTCTCTTGGCTGCTTTGGTTTATGGTGTGATGGGGATACAGACCAAATATATCCTTGATCTAATTTCGAGCTAGAAGGTATTAGCAGATCACAATGTGCCCACAGGGCGGCAGCAAACTTCTACGAATGGAATAAACCGAAGCTTCAGTCTACTCTCAATGCATTTCTACGGGACTTGATTATTGTTAATGCTGCACGTGCACTGGGTGAGGAGAAAAAAACACATGGGGTCACACGGGGTGAGTGTATGTTAAGGGAGCCTCTAAAGGACAAATGGTTGTCGATGCAAACATTTCACGAAGCGATGCTTTACAATTATATTAATATTGCTAGATAGTAAATGTGATGTATGTTTATTTCGTGTAGTCCAGCTCCATCAAATGCGGCGTTTATACCTAGCTGTGATTTTGAACCGTTTGTTGGAGAACAGTGAGAAATAAGAGTATGACTTTAGTTTCATTCTCTCCTTCCTGAATGCAAAGTCACAATACATCAATAAATAAATACATAAATGAACAAATAAGCATCATGCCGATTAATGTGAGCCTAATAACCCCTCCTTGGGTTTTGAAGCCATAGCGATTATTTCATAAAGCATGCAGCATTATGCACCCTTCTCACTTCTGATCACTCCCTCCCATTCCCATTCCCATTTCTAAAGGGACAAAAGTCCCTGCTAACAGTCCCGCCTTCCCATCAGTGCCTAATCGCTCACATTGTAATGCTCTGTTGACATAGAGCAACGTGAGAGACCCTGTGCTGCCTGGAACTCCTTGGGACATGGTCCTGGCAGTGGGACACCTCTCCCATTTGGAAAGGGTAAGGTGTCCTGCTTCCAGGAAAATGATTGTTCTGAGCAGGAATGCTCGGCACACATTGTCCCGCCAGCAGTACACCTTTCCCGTTGGGCACCCTCATTGAGGTGTTGAACGGGAGAGGTGTCCCACTGACAAATGTCCTGGCGTGGCTTTTAAAAGAGCCACAGTGGGGGGGGCAGGTAGACCCCCACCCCCAGCTGGGTACGCCGCTGGGTAGAAGTCTTCCAAATAAGCTAGATCTGGTGGGTGGTGTGAATAAGAGTGAGCCAAGTGGAACGGTGCAATATCTTAGCGGTGAAGTAGGTGGTTGACGGAAGAGAAACGTGGGAGGAGCCCATGGCCAGGGGTGTTGCTAGGTCTGGAAAAGATCTGGGGCTATGCTAATGTCGTGACTGTCAGGACTCAGGGCTAGCTAGCCATTTGGTTGTAGCCCCTGAGCTTCTATTCGGGGCTACAACCAAAAGCCCCAGGGCTATAGCCCACTAGCCCCCACCTAGCAACGCCTCTGGGCATGGGGTTTGGTTGGTCATTTTCTGGACCTTGGCTGTTATTGAAGAAGTGTTCACAAAAGCCAACAGAATAGCAAACAAGAGTTCAAACTGTGCTATTGTTTGATGCAGTGCGTTTTCACTACTTAAGTGATGCGCAATGCAAAGTGTCAGTAGGGAGAGGTCATTCGAGATGAGGCTTGTGGTTGTCAACACTATTCTTCCAACATTTGCATCTCCCTGAGTGGAAGGTACATTTGTTTTTTTAGACCAGTTGATTAGAGAGGGGCTGTTTCATGAATGCAGTGGTTGGGTGCACGGCCATGTATGCCATTTTGGAACAGGAGGTGGATCTTTGACCATGACCATTTTCTTTAATGGAAGCCAGTGTAACAATTTAAATCCTGGTGTCACATGGATAAGGTGGCTTTGGAGTAGTGTATTCTTTGAAATGTGGCCAGTGTTCTTTTCTGCAACGCCTCCTCAGCACATATTGCAACAGTTCATATAGAAAAAGACCACAAGGACTGGGACAATTTGTTATGTAAACAACAATAGCGGAAGTATCCATCAGAAGAGGCAACTTATGGAGATGGTGTTGACCCATTAAAAAAAAAGAGTTGTGATATTGAACATGTTGCCCAGGTCCAAAACTACTTGGGGTGGCAGCAGGGACCGTGCCAATGGTTGTTGTCAGTAGCATGGAAAGATGAAAGCGTCTTCAGTTCGAGAAGCTTGATCTCTGACTTTGTGTTGAGACACAGCCAGTTCTGGACCACCTAATCTGCAAGACAGTTCCTGACATGTTGACAATTGCCAGACTCTTCTAATATTCTTACGTGAGTCTAGGTTTCATTGGCAGGCACGTGGTATACATCCCATATTTTCAATCAGCTAGGCCATTTAAACATTAGTGAAATTGAGACATAATTCAAACCAATACAGCGCATCACAGGAGACAAAGTGGACTCAGAGATGAAGGACTCACATTGATTTCATTTGCTAGGTACCATTTTGGAGAAAGTACATTACAAAATACTTCCGAAAAGTGGTAGTGGATCAGTGTTCAGACATAGAACTCTTCCATGGAAGAGAAACATACTTAACTGATGTTTGTCTGGGTGCTTTCAGATATTTAACTTGGTCAGAAGTTTTATTTCAACACATTAAGGAGAATGATTTAGTCAACGTGCAGTGAACATTTTGTTCTGAAGTTTAGCTAAAGATTTCATAACTATTGCATCCTTGACAATTGTTTTCCAAGGCTGTCTGGAGATCAGCTTGTAGGATTCCAGGGCTTTGTAGGAGCAGTGTATGACAACACATTTAGCTTTCGGGGCCCCACCCAGGGTCTATGAGTCATTTATGAGCCTGGCAAGACTGGCCAATTGGAAACTCACATACATACAGTATGGTGGGTGGCACTCCCCTCTTCCATGCCTTATATGGTCTCTGGATACACAATTTAGGCCTGCAATGGATGAATCATCTTTCTTCTGGAAAAAGACCATTACACTATTGCAAACTTATTAATTTGGGAAATTCTCTTTGCCGTACTATGTTGCCTACTGGTAGTTCCAGTTAAAAGAACACAGCTTATGGAAGCTAGGTTCATGATTGTTAACAGGTGGGTTGCCATGTTTTGGATATTTTAAGGGTGTGATATCAGGAAAGTGGGAATTATCAGATAAAACAGCTCTGTTAGCCAAATCTGGGTGAGATCACTTCTAGTATGACAGCACTACTAATTACTAAAAGAATTCCAATAGAGGGACGATTCAGCTGTAGAAGACACACTGTCATGGTTTTATTACAAGGCACACTCCAACCAGAGACACCCTGACAATGAATGTGGCGTACAACAAAATGCTTTTTATTTTTAATAAACCACAGTTCCTTTTTATGAGTAGGCCTCCAACTCGTCTCACACCCAATCTCCACAAACACCCAGTGTCACAATGAACCAGGAATCAGGCTGGTGTGTATCAAGAAGATATTTATAAAATTATTATTTAATGAAAAAGGAAAATCAAACAATTTCACAAAATGCACTAATCTCTACAAAACATTTAGGTTAAGATATCCTATTACAATTCACACTGTCTTTAATGGCAACACTCACCCACAAACATCAGCTAACTTTATTCCTTTCAATGGAAGGCAGTGGCATGGAGTAGGAATAGAGAGAGAAAATCGGATTTCAGGTAAAGCCTACCACCCCAACATGGGAAGCCAGCAAATAAAGTGAAAACCTGTTTTTGGAGCAAAATGGCAGAATGGGATTTTGATTATTACTCACAAAGGTTAAATGACAGAATGAAAGGAAATTTGTATTGCTTACACTTGAGATAGGGACGCTTAGATAATACTAATCAGCACACCAGGGCAAAGTAAGAATGAAATCGAAAGATCGGTTTTGGGAGAAATCAAATGCAAAAGGGGAAATACAGTGGCAAATGGAAATTCATTTTTGCACTGGATTTACAATGACAGGGTGCTAAGGGAAGGGGGTTTGCTTATGATAGGAAAATCAGTTTTCATTGACAAGTACTGAGACACATAATAGATAGACTTGTAGGCAAAAGGTATTGCTGGCAATGGGACTACGATTTGGGGTTTTAATAGGACAGATGCAAATAGGAATTCGTGGGGTAATGCACACAAGACACGGACAAATTCAGTTTTCAGTTACAAGGAGACTAATTCTTTTGAGGCAATACTTTAATTACTATAATAATTAAAGAAAGACACCAGGGACAAGGTGGTCAATTTTAAAATTTCAACCATCTTGTACAGTGAATTTCAATGGGGGAATTAATTGATTTACTTAAAAAATATGGTAAGGATTTACACAAACACTGAGAGGTTTACCAGAGGGAGCTATGCTAACATGCATAGGCTAATAACAGCTTCTTCTATGGGAAGGTGACTAAATTACACTGGCAATTTGGGGTTTTCAGTGGGGTAAATATTGGATGCAATGTCATAAATGAAGGGCTTATGCAATTTAGGGCTTAGGTTCTGTGCTACTTACAAAATAAGCCTTGGTTTGGGATCCTGGAAAGCCAGCTGGATCTCAGGACACTCTGGACAGCCTTCTCTCTATCCTCCTTCTCCTGTATCCTGTTTTTTTGTGTGTCTATCTGCCTTAGTAGAGTCCCCCTTATATAGCACAAATGACATCACTCACTTTACAATCTAGGGGGAGTACTCTGTAATTACCCCTACCACTCGGATAGGACAGTTCCTTTCTCTGCCCCCTGGCATGATTGGTTTAAGGGAAGAGAGCATCATCTGTCTGTTTGCATTTATTACTATTCTTTGTCCTCCTTGACACTTTTTGACAAAAACCAGTTATGTCTCCTAACTTTATAATTCTACTAGCCCCTGACATATGATGTGTGGTTTTAGATGGTCACAGGGAATTAGGTGAACCAATCGCCAACTCTGTACGATGTAGCATGGCCCGGTGGCACATTTTTGTCCTTTTCTCAAAATGTATAACAGTTATAACTCTGCAAATGACCAAGCACGTTCATAATCTCATTTTCCATCTTTCCGCCAATTGTCCCATTTGTCCCATTTTTAGATTAGCCAGAAAACCATTCTAACTGGCCATTTCAGTCTCCAAAGTCCCAGGAAAATGCACTCTATCCCTTTAAAACTGCCTGGAAATTACATGAGAAAATAGCATCAAATGAAATGAATCCTCATTTTAATTACTGTGAAAAATGTCTAAAATGAAATCAGTCTTTTAATGTCAATTGGGAGGATCTGTCCCCCTCTGTGGGAGGGGCGCTTCCTCCCCCACAGCCGGTGACCAGAGATTTTTATAAAGTTGTCAGTTTGTTCTTGGTAGTGGGTGCAGGAAGGAGCTCACACCTCCTGGTCAAGCTTTAGCCACACTTACTTTTTTGAGATCCTTGAGCCCCTGCCTTCAAGTCTGGCAGAGCAGGGAATTATAACGCTCTCAGTAACATCACATTTGACTGCAGGATGGTCCACTGGTAGGTGCGACTTCCATTGGGAAGCAGGATTTTTAACTGTGAAGTTTCTTGCCTTAGCCCAAACTGGTTTTTCCGGTATTGTGTGCATCTTCAAAGGTGACTGAAGTCTTGGGGCTGGAAACATAATGGACATTGGTTCAGTCAACCCACCCCAGCATTTTTACGTGAAGCAGCGCTACCTTTTCAATGTGGCTTTTTAAAGTCATTTTTCTTTTTCACACGTGTGCAAGCCGTTGTTGTGTCTAATGTTTGAAATCATGTCTTGTAGGTCACGGAATTCTTTAATTCCTCCTTTTTGAGTGAGTTTGTATTTGCTGTTAGTCCATTGACATTGAGGGGTAGGCCCCCTTCCACATGGTTCTTGGATTTGATATGCACAGGAGAAAAAGCCAAGCCGTTTTTCTTATGCAGTGTTTGAAGGGCTGCTGTTCAAGTGACATGGCAAGCAAAATCCGTTTCTAGTTGTGGTGTTGAAATGCATGCCCCTCATGTGAATTAAAAGTAAGAAAATACTGTTTTTGAATGCAATGTATAACTTCTTGTCATTCAGGTGAAGTAAAGCCCAGCAGGGCCGTTTATGTATTGCAGAGTTCAAATGCTTGTCACTCATGTAAAATAAATGCAGAGCAGGCCGTCTTTGGTGGCAATGTTTAAGTGCCGCTTTTCAGGTGAAAGGGATTTCTGTTTAAGGCCTTTAAATGCACCCCACAGCAACAATGGATAACAGATTAGATGTTGGAACCAAAGAGAGAGAGATTTGATGATTGACATTTACAGATGGGAAAGGGTAGGGGCGCTGTGGTCTTTGACCAGAGGATTATGGATCAGAGGTGTTGGGTGGAAAATGCTTTCTGATTTAACATGAGTCACTTGGTGGTACTCTAAGATTGCATTGTATGTGGTCACACATTGAGCATGCAGGTTGAGGGAATTAAAGTATGACCTGTTATCCACTTAATTTGTTGACTGTTTCCAAATCTAAGTGTGAAAAATCAAATTCCGAGGTACCAGTGGTCCAGGGTGAATATTGGTTTCTAAACCATCAATCAACCCCAAACTCTAATACACCAGAATGGATCTGCACAGAATGGATTAAACAATATCCTTGTCCAATTTTGGTAATGTGGACGGAACTGCAGGCTTAGCACCTCTACAGGTCGTGGATCACTAGCTAGTTGCAACACAGTGAAAATACAATTATTACCCAATGATAAAAGGAGTGTCCAGTTAAGGTTGTGTAAAAATATCTACTTTATTCTTATTACAAAAGACAGTCTAATAATACTAGGAACATAACCCCCCCAGTAAAGGAATGCAGAGGACAGACAGTTTGTACAAAGGAAAAGGGAAACACTCTGGATATTGACAGGAGGGTAGTTGGTATGGTTAATAACCAAAATAGTTTTTATGGCTTCTTGGCATCACCAGAAAGGGGGAAACGGTCTTAAAATATCTCTAGGGGCCTTCTGTGAAGGACAAGGGGGACAGAACCAAAATGTACCTTTTGCTGGTGGTATTCTTTGTGCTCGACATGGTCGAGCCAGTTTCAGGTCACGTTGCAGGCTTCTGTGACAGAGTTTGAGACGGGAGTCAGCGGCGGGTATCAGGCGGCAAGACAGTTCGGTGAGCAAAGCTTGGCAAACAGCTGCATTCTGGCCTTCATGGCAACTCAAGGTCAGGAAGCATTGCCTCAGTGCTGATCGGCGGTTCTTGAAGGACTGCTCTAGATGTCTCTGCTTTCTTTCAGTGACTGCATCTTGACAGCGGTCAGCGTTGCTGTCGGTTGCGGATGGAGGAACTTGACTGGCTTGAAAATGTCCTTTAAGGGGGACGGAGGTAGATGCTTGTCATTGCATTTCTCCCAGCTTCTTCAATGGGTTTGCGTCATCCTTTAAGACGAATGGCCCAAAGATCAGGAGTGTGTTGCAGGCAGATGCATTTTCCTTAGTTTCGGGTTCAGAGAACTACTGGCACCCACTGTCCAGGAAGCTTGCTGCAGAGCCTAACAGAGCATGCTGTGTGCTGGCTGGGTACTGGTTCTGAACAGGCTGGAGGGTCTTCGAGTTTTCTCCCTCTGTTCCCTGGGAGAAGTTTAGAACAGAGATCTTGCTTCGCAGTATGGCTATCCTGGCCTTCCTTCACTGGAGGAAGCTGTAAGGCAGACTGTACCTTCAGCCAGGGTTCAAGGATGAGTTTTTGTTGCTACTTCTTGTGAAGTCTTCAGATGCTCCAGCCCTCTTTTAAAGACAAGTGGGCCACAGTGATTGGTATAGGCTGAGGCTACCTTAGTGAACCAATCTTGGGGTCCCTACCAACAATCTTCGGGATGTGTGAGGTCATAACTAGAGTGTTTTGCAACAGGAAAAGGTAAAGGGGTAAATCAAGAAAAGGGGGTGTCCCAGACCTAATATGGAATAACCCTTCTCTCAACAGAAAGAGCTCCGGGCTCACTTCCTTGTGCTACTAAGTCCCACCTATCTTCTTGTCTGCTGTAATGAAGAGTCTCTCTGGTTAACAGTCCTCCCTGTGTGGTTCCTGTTTACAATGGCAGGTCTCCCTTGAAGATGCTGAGGGACTACACTCTGTGGCTGCTGCAAACCACATTCTTGTACCTAATGAATGGGCTCCCGCTAGTGGGGTGGCCTACTGCAACAATAGACCCTAACATGTCAGTTCACCGTCATTGATACTGAGAGGTGGGAGCTGACTTCAGGTTGATACAGTTACATATGAAAGGTTGTTGGGTTTCCTGTCTCCTTTGTTATCCTCTACAGCCAGGCCCCATTTGGGCCTGTTTGAAGTAGCCCCTGTTGGTAAATTAATGGCTGCCACTAGCTGCAGGGCCTAACAAAAGAGCAGGCTGGTTCCACTGAGCCTTTGTCAGTTAATCAGGCTGGCCATGGCTGGGAGAAGCTCCCCCTCCTTGAGTTGACAGTATGCCGTCCTCTGCTGTCACATTCCAACTACATATGGCAGCGCGCGGACTGTGCCTGTAGGCTGTGTCCATTGCCAGTGTACACAAGTCTATGCATTTGTCGTGGTATGAGCATAGGGAAATGTGGGTGGAATAAATCGACTTGCTTGAACATGCAAAGGCATGGGTCATTTAAGGACACAAACAACCTATGCATTCTGAAATCTTGATACAGCGAATGTAGCACTGGATATAGGTATTTGAATACTTTGCAGATGCTCATGCAGATGAAATAGAAGAGCGATGAGAGAGCTGTGGCATGGTAATTGAGGAGGATGCCTGCTGCACTGCTTCACCCTGACAGAGAACGGCTGGGGCTGCTTACTAAGGCCGCCCGCAGAGAATGTGCTAGTTGACACCAAAAAGGGTGTTTCTTTTGTATCAGAGTACAAACGTTACTGTGCCGTCATGAGATGACTTTTAACACATGTGTGATTTGCTCCAAGAAGTAAGAATGCAAACATGTTAGGTTTGCATTCATGCATATTGTTGAATACAATTGGAATAGCTCATTGCAGAACTGTGTTTATGATAATCCTTATGTGTTTTACATATTGTAGAAAAGCAACTAATTACAGATCAGTCTAAATTATAAAGAGGCACCATTTATATTTGAAATTATTATAAGTGTAAGCGTTTACAGAATATTTCTGACAATAGGAAACCTGTCACAGCTACAAGGCAGTGGGGGGGGGGGGCTCCGTTGGCAGAATAGCAATAAACTAGCTAAACCCTGCAGCAGGTATAATGCTACCGCAAAACTTGCACAGCTCCAGTAAAGGGGAAATAAATTGCCCCCTGCAGTGGGGTTTTGTCTGTAAGTCAAGTTACTCATGGTTCTATGAAATTGAAGCCAGTTTCACCACAGTTCTGCTCTGTCAGTTTCTAGAGGCAGGAAAAGGTGTAGTCAGGTGTATTGAGATCCACCGCACACAGTATGCAGCCGGGGTGTGGCTGCTAGAAATGAGCCTGTTACCTTGTCACCCTGTGACGCTGATACGGTCATTAGCAGAGCCAGACTTTGGAGGGAAACACTGAGTCATGAGACTGGTAGTAGCTAGTTTCAGAATGAGACATGTCTTGGAAGAGGCAAGGTTGACTGGGATTTCCATGGGTGGTGTGGTACAGAGGAAATGGACTAGTGGTGGAATGGATCTACTTGAAATTCAATAAAACTTTTAGGTTGAGTTCCTTGGCCAAGGAAAAAAGAGGTACATTGGGAAAGGGGGATCAGTCTGAATGATAGGGGGCAAAAGCTTCTCACGAAAGTCCATCTTCTATTTATTGCGATGTAGGTTGCAACATGGACCAGTCTTCTCTATGGCATTGCAAGGAAACTGTGATTCAAAATATACATATTTAAGATTACGCAAAGATCTAACAGTGCCACATGAGAAGCCGGCATGCAGCCCAGGAGGTGTGCTGGATTACACACTGCAAAGAGGTGCCAATACGGCCTACACCCTAATTGTATACGTGCTATGAATTGTATTAGTTTGAAACATCTTTGGTGCTGCGATCAGGTCTCGAGGTTACAACTCCAAATGGACATAGATGGTTTGTGCAGAGTCCAGAATTGTTCTTCCAGAGTGATGAATGGTTTTCAAAATAAATGCTCTCCTAAAATTAGAGGTCACAATGTGAGCCTGGGTCTACTTCCTGGAATGGTTGATACATGCATTGGACAACTTTTCATAGAGAAATGTGGTCAAAATATCACATAGCCCTGGGGGCAATTGTAAGGAGAAGGAAGATAAATCAAGCTTGACCCAAGAATACAATGAGAACAGCAGCAAGGACATTCTAATCATGTGAAAGACACACTTCAGAGGCCTGGAATATGTGTGCATTTACACCAATTACACAATCACATATCTCTCCTTGCCTCGACCACATGGCCGCAATTCTGGAGCAGAGCCAGACTTGGATGAACAACGTATTTCCCTTAAAGTAGCCAAATCCTTTCCACTCCGATCCCAGAAAGATATTTATTCGCAATCTACGCTGCTGCAGTGATTTTCCTGTCACGTGGGTTCGCAACTTCATTACAGCCACTGAAATGAAAACCATTGGTGTGACACTGGACTGTTACTCTCGTTCGAGGCTCACATCAGCTCTTCTTTCCCGTTTACCTGCTTCTTCTCAGACCTGCTTTGCAACATAAAACCTTCCCTCTCAGTGTCAAATCTCTTCTATATTGCCTTACCCAGGGCTTTAAGTGGGCCGTGGCTGCACGGGGTAGAGCCCCGGCAGTCTCCAAAAAGAGCTCCCTCCCGAGCCGGAGCCCTGACACTCCCGACTAGCCCTAGCCATGTTGACACCTGAGGCAGCCTGTGTAGCAGAAAGGCTGTAGTTATACAAGCTGCCTGCAGGTGTCAGCACTTCGGATTAGAAAAAAGAAAATACATTGCTGCCTTTTCTTTTTTCTAAACGGAAGGGTTAGCACCTGCAAGCAGCCTGTGTAACGGTGCAGCACTTCGGCTACACAGGCTGCTTGATGTCTCTGTACTCAGAAACAGGAGGATGGCTGGACTGCCCAGCTCTCCTTTTGTTTCCTAGTAAATAGTCATCATGCTGCATGAAGTACCTTGGCAACATGGTGCGTTATGACTTTACTCGAAGGCAGACCTTTCATTCAAGCAGCCCGTGGTTAAAGCGTTGCACCACAGGGTTCCTTGAATAAAAGGGATGTCTGCTGCTTGGAAGCAGGGGAACACTGGTGTCACACCTTTGTGGTGCCCATTCTCTTATTTTGTTTAAAAGGAGGGGCTGTGCGCATCAAAGGTAATAATGCCAGTACACCCCAGCTCTACTCGTTATAGCAGCCCCCCACACTTAGGCGAGGGGGGGGCTCTCCCTAGGGGGTGTGGCCTAGCTATGGGAATACTTAGGCCACACCCCTCAATTTCTAATCCCACTTAAATCACTGACCTTACTATAAGAATAAACCTCCACATTATAAACAAGCTGCAAAATTCAAGCTGCTAAACTAAAAGCAAATAACAATCATCAAGATCACATTCACCTGTGTGTGCCTTTACTTCCCTGGCTTCCTTTAAGTGAATGTGTACATTTTAAGCTCTGATCTTCATAAACAAATCCCTCGAAATGAATGCACTCGATTATCTACCCAACCTGATCAGCACTCCCGAAACCCTTACGCTTATTTGGTCCCCCAACAAGAACCTGCTGGACCCTTCCCTTTTCAACTCAACTTGAAGGGGGGCAGACGATTCACTGTCAGAGGCTCTCTCTCACAGAACTCTGTTCCCTAACACCTTTGTGATGTTACTTACCTCTACTGGTGTCGCCAAACCTTAAGACCTCACAATTGAGCTAGAAACACAGCTAATCCCTCCTTAAGCCTTCTTTGGTTTATCTTGCCAGGAGCCTTCAGCCATCTTTGAGAGAAGTGTGCCTCACAAAAATCACAACAAATACATTTAAAAAAATTATTCATGTCAGTTGTTTTTTTCAAGTAGCCACAGTCTTGACATTTCCTACTGGTTAGGGATGGCCATCAGATGAAGTTGTTCAGCAAGAAACTGTTTAAATCTCAGATGCCGGAACACATCACAAACCCATCGGCAAAGCAGCAGCTCAGGAAAGCTGACCTCATTACTCATTACTAGAGCCGTTTGCTACCTGGATGCAATAGGGAGTGGGAGCCCCAGAGTCCATCCTGCTCCCCATAACCTTACTGAACCTGAGGAAGTAGCATCAGAATGTGAGGATTTATATTTAGCCTGATTGGGTGTAAGGTAAGGCCCAGAGAGCTACAAAGTCAGTCATGTACAAATAGCAATCCCTCAAAATAAATCCATTATCAGTAAGAAGGGCCCAGGACTGGACAATCGGGGGCCTGCAGATTCTATCCCCAAACATTAGCTAAGAAACATCCCCATCTTTTGCTGCTTGAACGTCTGCTTAGGGGTCGCACAGTTCAAAAGGGAGACCTCTGGGAAGGAGAGGAGAGGACTAATAAACAGCACTTCGAAGGGATTGTGTCCTCCGACGTATTCCTTATCTTTGATAATACATTTCCAGCTTGCTGGCCTCGGAAATCTTTTCTGTAGAGGGCGCTGCGCGTCGACGTCCGCCGAGTCGATGTCCCTCGACGGCCACTGTATCGGCGCCGACGTCACCATGCCCATAAATAGCCACGCGCTGCGTCTGTTGCTCAGTTCCATTTTTCCGCACTTCTTGGGGCCTCGGAACGTCGTTGCTCAGTTCAGTCAGGTTAACTATCTATTTCGACACGAATATTCCTTATTGTTCTCGATGGCTTCTTCATCAGAACCAATGACGCCGCGATCCGGCTTCAAGAAATGTCGAGACTGCGGTAAAAAAATGTCAATAACGGATCCACACAGGGTCTGTTTATTGTGTTTGGGGTCCGAGCACCATTGTTCGGAGTGTGAGGACTGCATGTCCATGACGGCGAAAGCCTTGATGGAGCGAAAGGGGAAACTCGAGAGAGGTAAGTCAGCCAAATCCTCCTCGAAAGTTTTGTCGACTGAGTCGAGGCATTCCTCTCCTTGCCGTAGACAACATTCCCATTCTAGATCTCGAAGCAGCTCCCACCATTCGTCGAGATCTAGACACTCAAAAAAGAGACGTTGAAGGTCCCATTCCTCGTCGTCTTCTGTGTCCCCAGAAAGAGTCTCCTGTCCCACCAAACACAGTTCTCAAGCTGAGTGGGAGGAATTCAGAAAGAAAATGTTAAGCGTCTTCAAGAACGCAGCCTCGACCCCCTCGAAGGCAGCTGAGGGTATTATCCCGGGTGAAAAACCCAAAAAATCAAAATGCCGTGAGTCGCAGCACCCGGCGAAACATTCCACCCGAGAGCGCCATGAGCCATCGGGTAAGAAGGCACCGTCTTCGACGCCAGCGTCGAAGATTCCTTCGACGCACGGATCGGCGCCATCGACGCCGTTGCCGAAGGGTTCCTCGACGCATCGGTCGATCGACTCGACGCCATCATCGATGCCGACATCGACGCCGATGAAAGAGAGGACCAAGGCCATCCCACAGCCAACGGTGATTTCAAGGGCCTCCGGCACGACGCCGAGACCGTCGTCGATGCCCTCGAGTAGGATCCCGATCCTCTCGAGTTCTTCGAGACCCCTTAAAGTTTTTTCGATGCCGTTTTCGGCGCCTTCGAAGCCAGTTACATCGGCGTCGACGACATTGACGTTTTCTCGTCCAATAACGACGAGTTTGGCTCCTTCTGCCTTTGAAATGGGTTTTACTCCATTTCAGAGGTCAGAATACCCTGGACTTTCTTCAATTTATGAAGAAGGGGAAGATTCTGACCAGGAAACATTCGGATTACAGAGAACCACACTGCCTACTGCAGAGGATTTCACCTCTGAGGAAAGAAGGATGAAGGAACTACAGGAGTCACTACATGAGGCAAGTGGGCTGGACACTTCCCCAGAAGTGGAATTTTTTAAGCCAGACCCAGGGGAACATGCCGAAACACCATATAGAACCCTGATGGCAAGAATAATTGAGTTTATGGGTTGGTCTGCGCCTTCACCTGTTTTCCAACAGGATGACCTAACAGATATATTGGATAAAGGCCCACAGGAGGACCCGGTGGTCCCCTTCCATGCAGCCCTACAAAGAGAAATTGCATCTAATTGGGAAACTCCCGAAGTTATCCCTGCAGTCAATAAAAGATTGTCAACCAAGTATAGGGTAGTGGCTGCTGACCCTGAATACCTGTCAAAACACCCAACCCCAGAGAGCCTGGTAGTTCAAGCAGCAACTTCATCTAGCAGTAGGACTGCTTACCTTACTGTCCTACAGGATAGGGATGACAAGAGGTACAACTCTATGGCAAAGAAAGTCTTCTCTGCCTGTAGTATGGCATTGAAGTCCATCAACGCCACCTGTACGCTCACCAGGTTCAGTCACACACTATGGGAGTGTGCTTCATCAGCGGCTGACTGCATACCCGAAGGAGAGGAAAAGGAAGCCTTCCTTAACATTATTAAAGATGGCAAAGATGCCATGTGCGAATCACTTCAAACTGGCATCGATTCCGCTGACAGTATCAGCAGGGCCATGGCGGCAAGTACAACAATCCGCAGGCATGCGTGGTTGCGAAAGTCAGGCTTTGCCCCTGATGTACAGGCCAGACTTTTGAATATGCCCTTTGACGGCTCTTCATTATTCGCGAAAAAGGCTGATGACAGTCTGGAAAAGTTGCAGACTTCTAAAGCAGCAGCAAAATCCTTAGGAGCTGCTATCTTCTCCAAACTCCTTTTCCCCCCTCAGGAACCTCTGGGAGAGGAAAGTCCTTTCGCTATTATTCCGCATTCGAGAAAGGCAGAGGACAGCCGACTCAAAGAGGCCAAAGGAGATCCACCTGAGGTGGACGGGTCAAAAGTACTAAGACCGCAGCAGCAACAGGTGCCTCTTTACCCTCGGCATCTGCATCAGCCGCCCCCAAACCACTCTGAGGCCTCCCCACACAATACACCTGTAGGGGGCAGGTTAACTCACCATCTGACGGAATGGCAGGCTATAACGTCAGATGCTTGGGCATTGGAGACAGTTGCCCAAGGTTACTGCCTACCCTTTCTACACATCCCTCAGAGTCATCCACCGGGTAACAGCTCCCTAAAAGTTCCAGATCCGCTCCTCCTGCAGGAAATTATAGACCTGCTAGAGAAAGGTGCCATAGAACCGGTACCTGTAGCGGACAGGAACAAGGGCTGGTACTCCCCCTACTTTCTCATACCAAAGAAGGACGGAGGACTGAGACCCATCCTGGACTTACGAGAATTGAACAAGTTCCTCAGGAAGGACAAGTTCAAGATGGTAACTCTCTCTCAGATCCTTCAGGCCCTCCAGCTCCAGGACTGGCTGGTATCTCTGGACCTTCAGGACCTTCAGGATGCTTATTTCCATGTGCCAATCCATCTCAAACACAGGAAATACCTGAGGTTCGCAATTGGCGACTCTCATTATCAATTTCGAGTTCTGCCATTTGGGCTGACCTCCGCCCGAGGGTCTTCACCAAGCTGATGTCGGTAGTGGCGGCGAGTCTAAGGAGGGAAGGGATCCACGTCTACCCCTACCTGGACGATTGGCTGATCAGGGCCGTATCTTCAGAACAGGCCCAGACCCAGCTAGATTATGTCTGCCTCTTCCTTCACAGACTGGGCTTCTCCCTCAATTTAAAGAAGTCACAGATGATACCATCACAGAGACTCCAGTTCATTGGAGAGGTCCTGGACACTTCCCTGGGAAAAGCCTCGCCACCAGAGGTGAGGGCTCAAGATATTCTACAGATGGTCACCAGGTTTCAAAATGCCCAACGTCTCCCAGCCTTTGACTTTTTGAGGTTGCTAGGCCTCATGGCATCCTGCATCTTCCTTGTGCCAGAGGCTCGCCTGAGAATGAGATCTCTTCAGTGGGCACTGAGAAGTCACTGGTCGCAATTCTCAGGGAGAATGACAGATCTCCTCTGGATTCCGGACATGGTAGCCCACGACCTTCAATGGTGAGCCTATCCAGAGAACATCTTGAAAGGAGAACTGATTTGGCAACCATGGCCAGAGATAACAGTAGTCACAGCCCATGCCAACGACTTGACCATCAGCGGTCGTTGGTCTCCATCGGAGTCCAGACTACACATCAACCTATTAGAGCTGAGAGCGATCAGACTAGCGCTGAAAGCTTTCCTGCCATCAGTACAGGGGAGAAATGTCCTAATAATGACGGACAACACGGTGGCCATGCACTACCTCAACAAAGGAGGAGGCATAGGATCACTGCCACTGTGCAGAGAGGCAATGCAGCTCTGGTTTTGGGCAATTCTGGAAGGAATCTCTCTATTGGCAGTCCACCTAGCCGGAGAGAACTTGACAGCGGACGCTCTGAGCAGGCAGAGCACAGTCTCCCACGAGTGGGAGCTAGCTCAGGAAGTCCTTCAAGAGATCTTCGCCCTTTGGGGAACCCCTCAGGTGGATCTGTTCGCCACAAGCACCAACAGGAAGTGCAATATGTTCTGTTCAAGGGAATTTCCCCCGAGAGGAGCTTTAGGAGATGCGTTCGTAGTGGACTGGGAGTTTCCACTCCTTTACGCGTTCCCACCAGTCCCTGTTATTCCTCAAACGATCAGGAAGTTGAGAAGATTCCGGAAAACCATGATCCTAATTGCCCCGGATTGGGCCAGGAGAACGTGGTACCCGGACCTTCTAGATATGTCCGTCTGCCCTCCAATCCGTCTTCCACTCAAAGAGAATCTTCTCTCGCAGAAGGGAGGTCAGGTTCTCCATCCAGACACCAGAACCCTCAACCTTCACGCTTGGCTTCTGAAAGGTTGAGGTACAAGGATTGGGATCCCCTGATGATGTCATGGAGGTGTTGCTTTCGGCCAGAAGACCAGCAACAAAGTCTTTATACCGCTGCCGTTGGAACAAGTTTTGCCGCTGGTGTAGGGAAGAGAATATCGACCCTTTTTCATGTGGTACACCAACGGTGTTATTGTTTCTACTCTACTTGGCAAACTAATGCCTTCAAGTTGGCACTGTAAAAGGCTATCTCGCAGCGCTTTCTATCTTCAAGCGCACTGCGGAGGAACCATTGTATTTCAAAATTCCTCTGGTGGTACAATTTCTCAAGGGTCTAACTAATGTTTACCCTCCAAAACCATTCCAGGTTCCCTTATGGGACTTAAATTTAGTCTTAAACTTCTTAATGAGCACTCCATTCGAACCCCTTCACTCTTGCACGCTGAGATTTCTCACGCTTAAAACTGTCCTATTGGTAGCACTAACATCTGCTAGGAGGGTGAGTGAGCTACAAGCTCTCTCCTGTAAACCCCCACATACAATCTTCCACAAGGACAAAGTTGTCCTACAGGTGAAGCCTAATTTCCTCCCAAAGGTGGTTTCTGAATTTCATATTACTCAGAAAATTACCTTGCCTTCATTCTACCCTCCTCTCCATCCGGGAAAGAGGAGGAAAGGCTACATAGGCTGGACCCTAGGCGAGCTCTCAGCTTTTACATCAGCAGAATGGCTAGGATCAGGCAAGCAGACCAACTGTTTGTCGGATACTCAGGTCACAAGTTGGGACTACCCATAACAAAACAAACCATCTCCAGGTGGATTATTTTGGCCAACCTGGAATGTTATAGACTAGCAGGGAAAGAGCCACACCAAAATTTCAGGGCTCATTCAACCAGGGGTATCGCAGCCTCTTCGGCTCTCCAGAGAGGGGTACCGGTCCGGGACATATGTGCGGCTGCCATATGGTCCTCTGCACATACATTCACAAAATTTTACAATCTGGATTCCTCCACTGCTCAAGAGACCAGATTTGGCAAGGCCGTATTACATTCGGTCCATACCTAAAGGGATACATAACACTTTCACTCCCTCCTCCAATTACATGCCACTGCTATGGGAGTCTATCAAAGATAAGGAATACGTCAGAGGACACAATCCCTTCGAAGAACAAGTTACTTCTTACCTGGTAACGTTCTTTCGACGGGATGTTCCTCCGACGTATTCCTTATCGCCCCTCCCATCCATCCCTGCAGTGATAACTTCCCTTGTGGTTGCAGCTTACGCTCCTTCAAGGTCACTAACCAATTCAGGCATGTCTTTTCTTATGCTACAAAACGGAACTGAGCAACGGACGCAGCGCGTGGCTATTTATGGGCATGGTGACGTCGGTGCCGATACAGTGGCCGTCGAGGGACATCGACTCGGCGGACGTCGACGTGCAGCGCCCTCTACAGAATAAATTACGAGGCCAGCAAGCTGGAAACGTATTATCAAAGATAAGAAATACGTCGGAGGAACATCCCGTCCAAAGAACGTTACCAGGTAAGAAGTAACTTGTTCATCTTTTCAGAGTGTTGAACGATGAGTCACACTGCACCCTATGATCTTTCAGAACAAGAGGAAGCTTCATGAGTACTATACTTCATTGGGGGTGGGGACCCAAGTAAAATCTGCAGGAAGACTGGATCACTGAGAGATTCTAAGTGATCTGACCGTGGCTGATTTTGCTGCGCTGGAAAGTTTGCATGAGAAAGGTGCGAAATACCAAAAGTTTGCACTTTTCTCATGCAAACACACTTACATACTATGGGGGCTGCAGGGGTGTCCCCCGCAACACCCCTCTCACTATACTTTACAGTATAGTGAGCGGGGGTTGCAGGGGACACCCCTGCAGCCCCCATTTGTTTTCATGGGTGTGCTGCAGGGGTGTTCCCCGCAACACCCTGCTCACTATACCACACAGTTTTGTGAGCGGAGTGTTGCGGGGGACACCCCTGCAGCCCTCACAGTCTTTTTACAATACCCACTCAGAGAACGTGATCTGCTGCAGCAGAGGAACAAGTGGTAGACAGACCTACCGACCACAACAAAGATGTCCACCACATTATTAGGATATGATGTAAAGATACAATGAGGAGCATCAGATGATGTAATACATTAAGTAGTATTAATATATTGTTTTTTACCCTGAGTAACTAGTGAATACAAAATCTTAGATATGACACACAATTTGAATATGAGTAAGAGTGTGATGGTGGGTGGATAGCCATCTTTCCGAAAACTGACATGTTAGGTCACATGATATGTAAGTCTGAGAAAGCTCAGAAAAAGCCATTAATTGTATTTCCTGTTCCAAGCTGGAAGCCTCCCTGTCAGGGAAAAGCAACATATTAGCCTGAAATCCAGATATTGTGTCCTGAGACAGGATACTGGCAGAGAGACAAGAATGAGAAAACTGGAGATAGTCTTTTAAAACTAATACAGTGTACCGGATGAAATTAGAAATTTGAAATTAGACATTTCCTAGTTTGTAAATGGTGTCAAATATAGAATGTATCCGAATCTAAGATGTGCACCCCTCACAGCTTTTGCAGAGACTGATGATAGATACGCACTCACAAGACTGCCCCATGATGAAAGATTTATTTTGTCAAAAACCTCCATTTGCATATCAAAAATTCACGAATCTTCCAAAAAGAAAATTAATATGACTACATGCCCCCTACCCCAACAAAGTGTTATCCCAAAACATCACAGTTATTTCTCAAAATCTACAACATATGTCATGGCATTTCCTCCAAACTGAGTGCTCTTAGTTTTATCAGGCAAGACAGGGTAGGACATTCTAGTTATACATAATCCAGGAAGGGGTTCCTTATTTTCAACAAAGATCTACCCATCCCTCTTATTCGGCTGTAAGTATTTCCATCGTCAAAATATAGCAGACTTTTCTCAACCACGTACCTATCCAAGGTTTGGCGCTTTGTCTCCAATACAATAATATAACCAATTTTGCTGCTTAGATTAAATGAACTATTAGGCAAGGCACCCCCATATCCGCCTTCTGGCCCCCACAAGTTTATCTTCCAAAACTAACATATAATATATTGGGTTAAGTGGAACCTCCAGACCAAGTATGGCTTTAAGCTTTGATCTCATCTTCAGGCAGAATGTCTGCAAATTCGGTCATCCTCATAAGATGTCTGGCAACATTTCCTCCGGCATGGCTCAGAAATACCTGCATCTTTTGAGTGTAGTGTAACTGGTGTACCACGCCATCTTGTGATTATTTTCGCTTTTGTCGTTCTAATTGTGTGCAAAAGTAGGTTTTCCTCTAGCCTTTACATATTCCCTCCCATTCTTCCTCATCAATAGTCCTATTTAAATCCTTTTCCCAACCTCTGTGACATGTTCTCTCACGGACAATTCAACAATCCTGCTTTAAGTAGCATATGACATAGAGATTAACCCCTTTGTGGTGGTAGTCAACTGAAATACATTTGTTCATGGTATGATGTCCCTTGACACTGCTTCTTTAATTGCGCATTTGAGTACCCAGTGCCACGCCAGACAATACCCAAATCTGTGTCTCTCTAACAACTCATAGGGCCTCATTCCGAGTATGGTGTTAAGGGATAGCGGCCACCGGTAACGAGACCGGTGGCGGTGATCCCTTACCGCCATACTCCGAGTTCCCTTTGCGCCCTCGCCCTTAACGCCTGCTTTGAGCAGGTGTTAAAGTCGAGGGCGCAAAGGGGCCTCCAAGCCAATAACGGTGACCGTAATGAACGGTCACCGTTATTTGCATCTTCCCCATTCCCATTGAGCCCTATGGGGGCTCATTTGGGAATGGGGAAGAGCCTTGGTGAATGGGGGATTACCGCCCCGCCAACCTTGGAATGGGGCGGTAATTCCGCCATCCACCAAGGCGCTGCAGGTCCTGGTACGGCGTCAACCAAGGCGTTAATAGCGCCATTGGTTAGCGCCGTACTCGGAATGAGGCCCATAGTATTCTTTACCCATGTCAATAGATTTAATCAGTCATCCCACAAATATACCCACTTACACACACCCCTTTGTATGCAATCCAAAAACCTTAGATTTTGCATTTTTGAGAGACAGCCCCCATTGATGACAATGGGAAGGTCGCCAAGCCATTGACTTTCCCAATCCAATCCCAAGCATCCAAATTCACATTTGAAATAAAATTCCAGTTTAATCCTGAGGATCTCAAGTGTTTTGACAACCAGGGCTGAGTACAAATCCACCCGCCAGCTACTGATTGTCCCATGTATACCCATTTTGCTCAGAGATTCTTTGTACCAAACCACTACTGGCCTGGTAGATGGGAATAACATAAGAGTGGAAAAGCTAGACCCTTCTCATATTTCTGGGAGCAGAGAGTGTATGGCTGTCCACTTCCAGAGGCCCTCCAGCCCACATGCACCTGAGAAGCATATGTTCCCATTCCTTGATTATCAGTTTGTGTTGAGGGATTGTGATGCATTAGAAGAGGTCGAGAAATCTAGGTAGCAAATTCATATCAATGACCACGTTTCTACCAAACAAGGAAAGCCGTAAACCAGAACATCTAGCCATTTCCTTCCTAATGTCAGCAATTAAGGTTGGGTCATGTACATTATAAAGACACCCGAGTAATGGTGACCTGAGTATTGGATTTTTTTTCGTCCATGAATAGGGGTCACAAGTTTAATCTCCTTCTTTTAAAGTTTTTCATTTACATTCCATATTTCTGATTTTGCTTCATTTATTCTGAATCCTGAAACTGGTCCAAATAGTTTTAAGTCTTTCTCCTCCAAGTGCGCCAAAACAAAGCCATGTTAGTAATTCAAACACTGATTTCATCCACAAACATATTAATCTTACAGAACTTTTTTCCCAATGTGCAGCTGTTAAGATCTGGATTTGCCTTTATCTGAGCCGCTAAAGGCTCCATTACCAATGTAAATAAAATTGGGGATGGCGACAGCCCTGGTATGTCTCTCTGCAAAACCAGATGGTGCCCATAAGACCTCCATTAACCAGGACTCAAGAGGGTGGTGTGACGGATGGCCACCTGGCAAGGGTGTAAAGTGCTTTTATTAATTAATAAAATGATGCATGTAATTCCATCCCTGAAAGGTTTATCTGCTGATCAGATTCCCTTTCCATAAAGTCATGTTAAAAGCATAGTGTGTATATGTGTCCTCCTGCATCAGTATCCTGATTTGTAGCGCCTGTTCTACCAGTGGCACAGAGCAGGTTCAGAGGTCACTGTTACCCATTTGACAGGTGCAGTGACAGCCAAGTCTCTGCAGGAAAGGGGCTGCATTTAAGATATGGTGAGCTGTACAGAACTATGATTATCATAAGCAGCCCCTGATGGTGTTCAGGGTAAACCATAAAATAAAGTTATACCTGAGTTAGGGCATGCCATGGCTAGTGGCCCACGCCTTTGGCCCTTCGTTGTGGCCCCTTGACAAGTTGCCCACTAGGTGCCATGTCCACTGTACATGTTCCCCCAATATCTGTCTTTTGGACTACTAGGTAGCCATGGCCAACTATACATGTCTTTTGGGCTCACTAGCCAGGGCCTATCTTTTAAAACACTATATTTTCCGTTCACTAGCCATGGCTTTCGCCCTTGGCCATTTGATCCGGCCTCTGGCCGTGGCTCCTTCACGTATTGTCCCAATAGCTTTCTTCCAGTCCCACTAGCCATGGCCTTTGCCCATGGCCAGTGTCCACAGCTTTTGACCATGACCACTCTACATATTGCTCCAACAGGTTTCCTAAATGTGTCCACTAGCCATGGACTTTGGCCTTGACTGGTGACCCTGGCGTTTGCCTGTGGCCACACCACTAGGTTTCTTTTGGGCACATTAGCCAGGCCTTTTGCCATCGCCCCTTGACATGTTACCAACTAGGTTTTGTTGCGGCCCACTAGCCATGGCCTTAGGCCAGGGCCACTTTCCATATTGCACCATTCAGTTCCTTAAAGTAACTGAGTAGCTATAGCCTTCGGCAACACCCATTACCACCCACCTCACTGTAGCTGTAAAATTCCACTTTTTTTGTCTTAATCTCATTTTTTAATGTTCTCTTTTGTTTAAAACCTTTTGCCCAATAATTGTGTTTATCGATGTTGTACAGATAACTGCAGTTATCCGTAAACGAACACAAATAACGACATTTATCTCTCAAAAGCGTGCAAAATCACAAACGCTGCCTTTCCCTCCCAGGTACTCATCAAGTGCTGCCCACTTGTGCCATGCTCCCCCACTCCTCTTAAGTTCTTCCCCCATCCCTAGCCCTCTCCCATTCCCCCAACACTCCCCCTTTCCTATGACACTCTTTAATTCCTGGTCTAGTTTTCTATCATGTTTCTATTTTGCGCTCTGAAATGGATCCCCAGCTCCCCTCCCCAATTTCACATGGTGTCCTCTTTTTCCGTCCTCACCTCTAGCCTGATGCCATTTGATCCTTTTCCCTCCTCCAAATGGCATTTTTTCCACTTTTCATTTTCAGCTAACCCCGGTTATACCTGTTATAATCACGGTTATCTCTCGAATTGAGCAAAAACAAAAATGGCGTCTTTTTATTTTCTGAAAAGTCTTGCTGATGCATTGTGGGGCACATATACAGCTATCAGTTTGGGGGAAGGAAGGCCCCCTTCTCCATCAAATATTTTAACAACTACTTGATGGAATAACAACAGACCCCTCCCAGAAATGTTACTACTGGGGCTCAGCCTCTCGGCTGCAAAGCAACTAAACTGATTTAAAGGTTTTAAGGTGCAGGGGCATCTCATTCTCTGTTGAATATTTTAAAAACTACTGGATGGATTTACCCCAAACCAGTCAAGGAAATTAAGTCAATACTTTGTGCCCAAATTGTTCATTATTTGGTCAAAATCTGCCAAGCAGTTTTCACGCTATGGCTGTTCAAAAACTACACTTTTTCTCTATGGGGAAATAAATTTGAGTAGGCTGAAAATGAATTGTTCCCATTTTAGTGGGTTTCTTGACAAGCTGTCTGGTTGGAAAATTGCATCCAAATCCATCTAGCAAGTCAAAGTTATTAGACTTGCACAGCCTCTCTGCTGTAAAAAGCACCAAGGCTGATATAAAGGTTTTAAGGAGCAGGGTGCACTGCCTTCTTTGTCTAATATTTTAAAACTACTGGATGGATTTACCCCAAACCAGTGAAGAAATTTAAGTCAATGATTTGTTCCCAAATTGTTTCTCATTTGTTCGAAATCTGCCCATTGGTTTTCACGCTATAGCTGTTCAAAAACGGCACTTTTTCTCTATGGGAAAATGAATGGGCTGAAAACGGTGAAACTGTGGTGTTTTGTTTTCTTTATAACTTTTAAATTTTGCAACATTGTGTTCCCTAAATTTGCAGTTCGGGGGTCTGGGGGGAGTTGACAAACTCTTTGTTTTGAAAATGTTATCCAAATATATACAGCAAGGCAAAAGTTATTAGCAATACAATTTTGGGGAAAAATGGCTGCTTTTTAATTCTGAAAAGACTGTCAGCCTCTCTGCTGCAAAGCACCATGGACGATATAGCTATAATTTTGGGAGAAGGGGGCACCCCTTTCCCCATCAAATATTTCAAAAACGACTGGATGGAATAACCCCATACCGTCCTCCTCTCCCGCAAACTGAGTCAACGCTTCATGCCCAAGTTGTTTGGTACCTGGTCCATCCAGCGGTTTTGGATGTGCACTTGAGCACAATTTGGACTTTTCCCATATGGGAAAATGAATGGGGGCTAGGACAAAATTGAGTTTTTTAAGTTTCTTAACAACTTTTTTCTATTTTATCAGATCTTTTGAAAAAATGTCCAGTCTGACAGCAGGGGGAATGTTAGGGGAGGCCCGACAAACATTTTGTTTGCAAAGTTTGAGCAAATCCGTCATGCGATTCAAAAGTTATTAGCAATTAATTTTTCTAGTTTCCTGTGTATCTCGATACTCAACTATAGTGCAGCTCCTGATGCACTACAATATAGAGTCACCTTACAGGGTCTACATCCAACATTTGTCATACAATTGTTATATCAGTTTTATTATACTACTAGAACACCTTTGTAAAATACGATTGCAATACATTCCAATAGTCATAGTAGATGTTAATCATATGTCAAGATCCTGCACTGAATTCCCTTTCTGCCATTGCTGGCAGTTTACATTGTACACTGATTGCTCTACCTTTACAGTCAGGCATCGCTCCACTCACCTTAATTAGATGAGATGCCATTCGCATCGAGCACGGGGAAGCAGCCGATCAGGAGGCAATTCACGCCGGCTATATCTACATGTGTAAGCCAGCGTTCCAAGCTGCCTGATGTCTGTTTCCCCGCCTGCTATGTTTGCCCAACCATCCATTCCCTTTATTCTCCCCCCTCTCCATTTACCTGATTGCGGCGGTGGCAGATGCTGCTGCCACCGCTACTGCTTCCTCTCCTGGTCCGTTATGGCCACCATGGAAATGGAAGAGGGGCTCTGTATGGAGCCCCGCCTTCCAGATCCATGGAGGCCATGTTACTGAATTATTTTCATTCAATGAATGAAAATACAATGTTCTCAGCACCCCGAGATAACGGATTGGCAACTCGGGGTGCTGATGGCGTTAAGGCACTCTCCGGCATGCCAGATCGGGTGTTATTGGGCCGGGGACCATCGCTCGGGCATTTAACTCGACTTTTTCAATACCTTTTCTATCTATGTGTAAACATATTCCAAGGATATAGCTGCCAAAGCGGAACCATTGCTTGATTTGTTTTTTTTTTAACAGAAATGTATGTATTTAAATATACATAAATCCATCTAAATGATTAGTACTATGAGTACCAAATCTTTTGGCCTGTGCAAAAAGATTAAACAACAACACTGTGAACTTTGTGATCTCTCCCTGTTTCACACATTTTTTGTTTTCTTCACTTTGGAACTACCATCTGGCCTTCTACACGTCTCTTTCTCACTAAGCGAATGCGGCTTACTCCTGTTCCTCATGCTGTGCATTGCATACACGTGTTAATGATACATTCTGTTTATTTATTCTAAAATCTCTGGAGTGTTCGCCAGCTGTATGCTCTGTGCCACAGAATACTTTCCATCGGGTGAGTGTCAGTCAGAATGAAAAATGAACTCCAACATGTACACAATATTGTTCATGCAATTGCAGGGAATGCTATATAAATTAACGTTGTAACAGTCTATACACACATCTGCATACATTCAATATCACACTATCCACGGTGCCTATGCAGAGAAGCAGCACGAAGACATGAAGATGCATGAGCTTCCAGCCAGCTTAGCTGTTGTTTAAACCAAGCAACTATTCTATCATGAAGAGCATGTGATGAAGATATTTTGCAAACTGACAGAACGAAGAGAAGATGCAAATGGTTGGCAGGAGCTTATCTTGGGTTGTGAGATGTCATGTAGAATCGGGTGGTATCATGTTCTGGCCCAACAAACACATGCTTTAGGAAACTGCGCAGCCCATTTGTTCTCCATCAGCACATAATGCATTAACAATCAGGATGAACAACTGCCCACAGTTTAGAGATATATGTTTATTACATTGCGAATGCATTTAGTCATCTTATTCACTAGGATGTCCCATCATGAACAGTGGCTATGAAATGGCTGATTGTTGCAAGAGACGTTGCATGGCAGATAGCAGGGGATGGAGATGGCTAATTGTCTGATTTGACCTAAGAACTGAAGAGCAGCCCTGCATTGCTTCCCCGGTGCAGGCTTTTCTTTATACAAAGCGCAATACATTGCACATTCAAGCCCAGATTACACACAAACTAGATGCATGTGGCTGATGCTCCCTACAGTAACATGGGCTTTGCTGCTAAATACAAAGTAATTGTGGATTCACGTGGTCCGGGCAAGTGAGCATGTTTCCATGTATCTATCATGGGAAGATATAAGCAGTTCACATTATTTTAGACATGGGCACTAGCCAAGCAAGAAAGCGTTCAAGAGGAGCAAATAACATCAACCAACACTATGAGTAACAGACCACCTGAACATATTAACTCCCAATATTCTTGGTCACGTTACCCACACCAATAAGGTTTCTTTCTTAATGACTAGTCCAAAACTCTTTACCTTTCAACCTACAAACACATGCAACCAACAGTGCAAGGGCCGCCCCCCTACTCGTAGGAGAGAAGCGTCACCCACCACCTATACCATCACAAAGGACCAACAGAGCGCACCTTTTATCACCAGGAACAAGTGACACCGGGCAGCTCTAACTAACGAACTGCCAGACAAAATGAAAGGAATCACCAGCCCTACATGCAACCAGCTTTAGCGTCTCAACCAAGAGGCCACAACAGCAAGGGATACACTCGTAGTCCCTAGCTGGGACCTATCCTGTGTCACCAGGGGCAAGAGAAGCTTGTAGACAAGCACACCAACAGAATCAACAACAAAACATAAGCCAGAGGCTAATACCATGCACTGCAACCTTAACAATGTAAGCTCAATGTCTAAGTGCAGCATGGAGAACCACAAGAACCTCAGAGAAGGAGCAACAATATACATTTGCTTATAGAAATTGGTCCACAGACAATTACAAAATAGTTCCACACAAGTCCCTCCCAATTAACCTTAAAGTCATGCAGGCCAACTGACAAACTGCCAATGAAAAAGAGCCACTTGGCAGCAGGAGAGACAGTCTGAGCTCAGTCGTAACGCCCAGTAACCACAGTGCTAACTACAGGTGTGAGCGACAGTATTTGGCTTTGCAAATCCTTTCAAGTGCAGTGCAGAAGAATGGCACCAGGAGAGGTACACAGTCAGGGCTGCTGGGCATCCAAGTTGCCGGGGTGCATCATGATTACTCTGCTCTTGTGATTGTGCCCAGCTTTGGGTTGTCGACTATCTGGATTACTTGGATTCACAGCAGGTCATCCTGTCCTCCCGAGGTCCTGTGGTCATTATATTTGTTAATTGGAGAGGGAAAGCTACTGCACTGCATTGTGTCAAAAGCGCGGAGGTAATCACATGTGCTGGCTGGTTTCAATTGATATATCTGGGTAAAACTCAGAGCACAGAAAATATGAAAGAAAAGAGGTTAGCTTCTCCTTCACATATAACATTACTGCTTCAGAACATTTGATTGCTGAAGAACTAGTTTAGGCCAGGGGGTTGTCTTTCAGGAAATTTCTCAGCGATTCTGTAGAAGATTTGCATGTTTGACTGCCTGTCCATTTGCAGCAAACTAAGTCATCGAGCATTTCTGGCTTCACTAAGGATTCAAATTCATGTACATATACATGAATCTACTGATTTATGGACATAATAATGAGCTCTATGCAAGTCTATGCAAATAGGATGAGCATACTCATCCTTAGCACTTCTTTTCTGTGGATCCCCCTCACATACCTCAGGCACCACATGGTGCGGCTTCCTTCATTCAGTTGGCCAGGAGACCTCTTTCATGATGGCCGCACCGTGCGGCTGCCTTCACAGCTGATCATGCTTTGCCAGCCAGGGGCAGGCTTACTGTGATTGGCTGGCCTTATCTTCTTCCTCCCCTTTCCAAAGGAAGCTGGCAGGCAATCACTGGCCCCCTGAAAGGGCCTCATCTAAAGGCCCCCCTGTCTAGCGCTGTCTGGGCCTGGAGAAGCCAGAGGCCGTCTCACAACGCAACCAAGCCAATACCACAGGTAAGCAGCACTTCTTCATTGACACTCGGCTAATGCTCCGGCTGCCTACCAATCACCAACACCCATTGGGTCCTCATGGCCTCAGGGAAAGCCGACTGGCAATGTACTTTGACCGCCCTTGCCTTGACTTGCCTACAGCACCTCCTCACAAAAATATGTGCCGCCATTGTGACCATCCACCATGCGGCACCCATCCATGCAGGTCCTAATTGACTGCCACCCCCAGTCCTTCTATGATGAGCGCTTAGGCCATGCTATACCTCATCAGAAGACACCAAAGCCAGCCTCTTCTCTAACTTTCTTACTTTGTCTTTGGCCACTACTATTGTTCTTACATGCATACACTATTTGCTGTCTATAAGCCACCTTACATGTCCAGCCAAATGCTGCCTCCCACAAATGTTGATGCCTATATCTTATATTGCATTGCTGATCCGTTGTATGCTCTGCTGCTAAGGTGTGCCTTACAACTGTGCATCCTCCATTCTGTGCTGCTTTTTAGTGATTTTTGGGAAATTTGAATTTAGGTGTGCTGTAACATCTTTGCATCCTCAATTCTGTGCTGCTTTTTAGTGCTTTCTGGGAAATTTGCATTTTGAGTGTGCTGTAAAATCTTTGCATTCTCCATTTTGTGCTGATTTTTAGTGCTTTTTTGGAAATTCAAACTTAGGTGTGCTTTTTGTAATCTGTGTACTGATTGTCTTCTGTAGCACACCCCTCCTCCTGTGCCCGTCTGGTTGATAGGCCACTTGGTGAATTCCCAAGCACTGTGCAGCTACCTGGTTTATATCTCCCTCTCTCCTCCACTACCCCCATGGCACTCTCTATCTCCCCTATCTATTATAACTGCTATTCTATCACCTATCCTATCTCTCTCACGAAGTCTGGATGAAAAAAGCTGAAAAAAGCTCTACTGGGATCTAATCCAGGCCTACGTATTGCTGAAACCTACGTCAGTGTCATTTCTAGGCAGACTATTAAGGACATCCTCTTCTCTGTCCCCTCTCCTGACCTTTGCATCCCCCATCCACTCTTTCTCCTTTCTCCTCCTCACCGATTAACGGTGGCACTATGTGGGAAGTACTCCTGGCATACTTCTCATCCTCTAGGTGCATCATTAATGTCTATCATAATGGCACTATCATGGCCAAAAGTTCTCAACCTACTCTTCTCCTTCTTTACCAACACCTGCCCTCTCTCATAAACTTCATCCCTTCTCGTGCCACACCTTCTTACTATCCTCTCACCACTAAGGTGAGTACCATGCACCTGTACCCACCTTGGAAAACCTTCAAGATGGCAACCAGCTTCACTTAGCTACTCTGAATGCTTGTTCTGATGTCAAACACTCCTCTGACATCTGCCTCCTTCTTGAAGACTTTGACCTAGACATCCTTGCTCTTACCAAGCCGTGGTTTAATTCCAGCTCTGTTACTTTTCTTGACACTCTCCTTCCTGAGGGCTAAAAAAAACTCCTTTCCAAACCCAGACCCAAGAGGCTTGGAGGTGGAGTACCCCTGATCTTCCCTGAGAGGGTCCCTGCCTCCATCATACCTACTCAATCCTACTCCTCTTGTGAATGCCTTGTCTGCAAGCTTGGGGTCTCACCTACTCTCTCTCTCTCACCCATAACACTATCTACAGGCCCCCTGGCCCTATCTCTCTCTTCCTCTCTGAATGGGCTGACCTCGCCTCCTGCCTCTCAACCTCTTCTTCTAAATTACTCCTCCTTGGTTACTTCAACATCCACCTTGATTCCCTTGAGTCATCCACTTCTGTATCCTCTGTGAATCTCTCTCTCTCTCTCTTTTCTATTCTCCATTCCGGTCCGAACCACTCTGCCAGTGCGACTGTACCTTGGATGCCCTCATTTATAGTGACATCCCTATCTCTAATCTGGTTACCACCCCCCTCTCTTGCTCTGACCACTTTCTCCTCTCCTCCCACCTGGGTCCCCTTGGCCCTCTATCCGAGCCTCCCCCAGCACTGCCAGCCTCCTTCACTGTCATCCGACCCATGAATCGAGTGCCAGTTGCTGTTTTCGCCTCCACCTTCATCCACCCTCCCACCTCTGATTCTCCCTCTGATTCTGTCATTGCTAAGCTGCACCTCTCCATCTCTAATACCCTTGACATCCCTGCCCCTGTCATGAGGATTCGCCTTAAACCTGTCTCCAAGAACAACATCTGGTATGACTCAGATTTAGCATCTCTGAAACGCAAGTGCAGAGTTGCTTAACAGAAGTGGCAGACCTTGGATTCACCCTCTGACAAACTGGTCTGCTGTCGGCTCCAAAGGCAATATCACTTCTCTAACCACTCCAAGAAGCAGGCCCATATTCAAGCCTGCATCTCTGGACCCACTAACAATACGACCAAACTTTTCAAAGTCTGCAAGGAACTCGCCAATCCATCTGCAGTCTGTAACGCTCACCTAGTATCCACGGGACCACCACTCAGCCTGTCTGGGCCTTTGACCACCTTGAACCCTTCCTTGGAATCTTTTCAGCAAAACACTGGGTCTGAAACACAGGATTTCCAGAGGTCAACTCCCTGTTGGTTTTGCTTGCCTGACCCCCCCTTCTTCCGTGGGTCCCAACCTTCCCCCCAGGTTCTCTCCTCTCCTTGTTTTCTGATGTGGGGCGCTCTCCGTCCTGCCTTAGGAGCAGGGCTGCGTTGGGTGATGCGGGCTGGATGGTGCCCATTTGCTTCACTGGCACGGGACCGGCGGACAGGGCTTGCTGTGACTTCAGCCCGACCGGTAAGTGGATGAGCCTTGCGAAAGGTTCTGATGGCTCTAGTCTCTTTAATAATGTGTCTTTCCTTCCTTAGGTGGTGAAGACCGTGAGGATGGCGAAGCGCTGCTGAGGTGAGTAGGAGTGCGGAGTGCAATGCTAGTTGGTTTCCTCCATTCTAACCAATGTTCTTCTTTTCTGTATCCTTTTAGGTGCCGCAATAGCTCCACGTGGAAACAAGACAAAGAGGTGAGCTGCCGTGAGTAAGCGCGATGTGCGGTGCCTCTTAAGTGTTTTTGCACTAACCTGATGTCTTTTTTCCCCTTTTCATATCAGCGGAATTCAGGTAAGAATCTAACTCTCCTTGCTGTTTTTCGAGAGAGCTAAGGTATTGTAGAATGCTTACTAATGCTCTTCTTCTGTTCTTCTGTCTTTTCGTAGGGCGTGGCGTGCCGAGATGGAGATGACAACGCCGTAGGAATCCGCAAGACTGGAGGAGAGCTGGGCAGAAGCTGGATGCTCTTCAAGGTGAGTAATATTAATGATGTTCTTGTTCTTGCAGGAGTGCTGACACAGAAGAAAGAAGCAGGCCTCTTTGAGAGAGATCCAAGCACGGTGAGTGTCACGCTGCAGGTGCAGAGAAACGCAAAGCGTGTTTCTCGGGCCAGGCGTGGCTTAAATAGTCTGTAGGTATCCCAGGTATCCCTGGGCTAAACCACACCCAAAAGGCTAGACTGCCCATTCAGTTCAAGGAACTGAATTACATGAGGGCATCCATTGGCCCATAATACATTTCAGGACCAATGCTAAGTGGATCTTAGGGCTGTGTGTGAGATTGGTGCCACAGGCGCCAAGTCTGAGTCCAAGTAGGACTCTGGGGAGATGGAGAGGCCCTTAGGGGCCAAGTAGGTGACTGTGGCCTGGCTCCAGCTCGGTATGCCGGATGGCTGAGGGCAGGAATCGTGACAGCACTCCCCCCCAAGGCCCCTCTCAAGGTGGTCCTCCTATCTGGTCCCGGTTTGTTTGGGTGGTTTAGGTGGAACCTCTTAAGCAAGCATGGTGCATGGATGTACTCACAAGGTAACCATGTCCTGTCCTGGGGACCATGCCCTTTCCAGTCCACTAGATAGTATAGTTTGGATCTGACATACTTGGAATCCAGGATGTTCTTGACTTCAAATTCTGGCTCCCCGGCAACTACTACTGGCTGCGGTGGCGTTGCTTCTCGGGACCCAGGTTGAACAGGTTTAAGGAGAGACACGTGGAACACGGGGTGAATCTGCATGTTTGTTGGCAAGGCTAGTCTGACAGCCACAGGATTTATCACGGAGATGACGGTGAATGGACCCAGGTATCTTGGACGTAAGGTTTGGGTTCCTTTAATAGGCACGTGTTTAGATGCCAGCCAGACTTTGTCCCCAACTTGGTAACTGGGGGCCTTTACTCGGTGTTGATCAGCAAACTTCTTTTGGCGATCCTTAGCTTGAAGTAGGTGTTCAGCTGCTCTTTTGAAGGTTTGAGAGATGGTAGTATGTAAGGTTTTGATCGCTGGCATTTCCAATGCTGTAGGGATGTCTAACCCGAAGTACGCAGATGCCTGCCATACATGGTGCCAAAGGGGGTCTGCCCAGTGCTGGTGTGTAGGGAATTATTATAAGCATATTGAGCTATCCATAACAGATCTGACCAGCTTTCTTCAGCTTGGTGTAACATGCAGCACAGATACTGCTCCAGTGTTTGGTTGGTCCTCTCAGTTTGACCATCCGTTTGGGGATGGTGACTGGTGGATAGCCGGATGTCGATCTGAGCCATAGAGCAGCATTTCCTCCAGAAGTTAGACACAAATTGAGTAACTCTGTCTGAGACCAATATTGAAGGAAACCCATGCAGCCGTACGATGCCTTCAAGAAATACCTTTGCCAGAGTGGAAGCATTTGGGAGCCCCTTAAGAGGAAAGAAATATGCCATTTTCGAAAACAGGTCCATGACTACTAGAATAGTTTTAAACCCTTGACTGGGTGGTAAGTCAGTAATAAAATTGAGGGATAACGTGTGCCAGGGTGCTGGCGGGATTTCCAATGGTTGTAAGAGCCCAGCCGGTTTCTGCTTGGATGATTTGTTTTGAGCACACACTCCACAAGTGAGGATGAATTGGATAATGTCTTTACGCCACGTGGGCCACCAGTAATTTCGTTTCACTTTGGCTAGGGTTTTTGCGATTTCGGGGTGGCCTTCAATTAAGGAATCATGATAACCGGACATGACTTGTTCTCGTAGTTCTTGGTTTGGCAAGAACAAACAGTTCCTGAAATAGGGCAACTGGTCTTTTATCATGTAATGTTCTCCTCGAGTACTCCACTCTTGTAATTGCTTAGGACTCATCAAGTTTTGGATTTCTTCATGTAATTCCTTCTGGGTTATGGTTGCTGTGATTCCTAGGAGTTTGTCACATGGAATAATAGCTATTGGGTCTGGTGACTTGTACCCCTGTTCTTCAATACCCATACGGGAAAGGGCATCAGCCTTCCTGTTTTTGACTCCAGGTCGAAACGTGATCACATAGTCATATTCAGCGAAGAATAGGGCCCAACGTAGTTGTCGTAAAGATTGCGCTTTAGCTGATTTTAGGTACTGGAGATTCCGGTGATCTGTTATAACAGTGATGGTGTGTCTCGCACCCCAAAGGTAATGGCACCAGGCCTTAAAGGCTGACTTGATGGCTAGGAGCTCTTTATCTGTGATGGCCTAGTTGAGCTTGGGCGGTGTGAACCTACGCGACCAGAAGGCAACCGGGTGTAATTGACCCGTTTCTGGCTCCTTTTGCGAGAGAACGGCTCTCATGGCCATACTTGATGCATCCATCTCCACCACGTACGGGAGGTCTAGGCGAGGATGACGTAGAATTGGGGCCGAAGTGAATCGGGACTTAAGTTCCTGGAAAGCCCTTTCTGCTTCCTCTGTCCATTGACATTTTTTATTGCTCTTTTTTAGTAACGATGTGATGGGATGCACTATTTGTGAGAACCCGGTATGAACCGGCAGTAGAAGTTTGTGAAACCCAACATGCTCTGGACTCCTTGGAACGAGTTTGGTGATGGCCAGTTTACGATAGCATCTACCTTGTGTACATCCATACGGATACCATTCGGACTGAGAACAAAACCAAGGAATTCTACCTCGGAAACATGGAATGAACACTTTTCAAGTTTGGCATAGAGCTGGTGCTGGTGGAGTTTTGCCAGTACGGATCGAAGTGTTTGACGTGATCCTGTTTCGATGCGGAGTATACTAGGATGTTGTCAATATATACCAATGCACAGACATCAATTAATTCCCTTAAGACATCGTTCATGAAATATTGAAATGCAGCAGGCACGTTGCAAAGGCCAAAGGGCATTACTTGATATTCGTACAAGCCATACTTGGTACGAAAGGCAGTTTTCCATTTGTCGCCCTTTTTAACTCGAACGAGGTGAAATGCTCCTCTTAGGTCTAGTTTTGTGTAAATTTGGGCGTCCTTGACTTGATCAAGCAGTTCAGGAATTAACGGCAAAGGGTAACGATTTTTCACAGTAATCTGATTCAGAGCGCGATAGTCAATACACGTTCCCAAGTCCCCTTCCTTCTTCGGTGTAAAGAATAGGGGACTGGCTGCGGGGGACTTCGAGGGACGGATGAACCCGTTTGCCAAGTATTGGTCGAGATAGGACTTCAGGTGCTGCTTTTCTGGTTCTGTGAGTGCGTAGATTCGTCCACAAGGGATCTGTGCGCCGGGTATCAGGTCGATCTGGCAATCATATGGTCTGTGCGGTGGTAGGGTATTAGCTTGTTCCTTCTGTAATACATCTTGAAAATCCTGGTACTCTCTTGGTAGGGTGCCGGCCGCCACTGTTCCCAGCGCAGAAGTTCTGGCATCAATTGGTTGTTTCTCTTGGTGATAACACATTTGGGCACAGCTCTCGGAGAAGGCCAGCTCCTTTGCTCGCCAATCTATTTGAGGGCTATGAGCTACCAACCATGGCATCCCTAACATCAGCCGGAACTGAGGCACCTTGATGAGGTCGAAAGCAATAGATTCTTGATGCCCATCCGGACACAGAAGGGCTAAGGTTGCAGTGCATTTGGATACTGGACCAGAGGCTATTTCCGTGCCATCTACAGTGGTTACAGTGTCTGTGGTTAACTTTGGACATAAAGGAAGTCCCATCTTTGCTGCAAGATCTTGGTCTATGTAATTCCGAACAGCTCCACTATCTATGTACGCTCTTGCTGCGTGCATCCGAGACAGTTGCTGGTGATTGATCAGGATCACTGATAGTGCAAAATGGGAGGTCTGTAGTTCACTTTCTTCGCTCGACAAGTAGACCCCTACACTTGCCGGGATGGGCAGTTTTCCGACTCATTGGCGGGGTCTTCCTTGTCTGTAGCTCCTACTGATCTTCTCTGTGGTTTCACTGGGCACTCCTTGAGGAAGTGACCCGATTTTCCACAGTACAAACATAACTGCTGCTGCCTCCTCTTATCTCTTTCCGCCTTAGTCAAGGGGGATCTGACTCCTCCAATCTGCATTGGTTCCCCTGGGCCTTCTGTTGATCGAGAAACATTGTCCTTTGAACATACATAAATAGGGCGAGGGTCTGGTCTGGTTCGATCTGCTCTTCGGTCTTGCAATCTTTAGTCTAGCTGAACCACAAGGTTAATAAATTCTGCAGAATCTCGAGGGGGGTCCACTACTTGTGCGAGAACATCCTTTAGCTCTCCCCGCAGACCTCTATGAAATAATGTGGGTCTCTTCTCTGCAGGCCATTCAGCTTCAACCACTAGACTATTGAATGTGGCGATGTATGTTAAAAGGTCTTGGTTCCCTTGACGAAGTGATAGAAGTTCGTTGTCTAGAGCCTGTCCGTGAGTACGACGGGCGAATTGTTTTTCCATTTCCTGTTGAAAACCCCTGAAATCATGTAACAAAGGGTCGTCTTGAGTCACAAATGGTACAGACCAGTCTGCGGCACTTCCGCTCAAATAGGATAGCACAAATGCGAACCGTGATTGGTCATTTGGAAAGGCCCCGGGCCTGCAAAGGAAGTGCAGACGGTACTGGTTCATAAAAGTTGCATACTTCTTGGGATCCCCAGTGAATCGCTCTGGCGGGGCCAAGGGAACTGCCCCAGGAAGGGTTATATGAACAGGATTGGCTGATGGTACTGGCGTTGTAGGCACATTTCACGGCAAAGGTGCATGTCCCGCTTGCGACTGGAGAAGTTGCCGGCTTAGTTCATAAGTTAATTCTTTAGCAACTATCAACTCTCTCATCAGGGTGTTGGTCTCCTGCGGGTCTGCGTGCACTTCGCAGCGCAACTGCCCCAACATTTGGGCTAACTGGTCCATGACACCTAGGTGGATTTTGGTGTGAGGCTTTGCATTCTGTAACGCTCACCTGGTATCCAGGGGGATGCCACTCAGCCTGTCTGGGCTTCCGACTACCTTGAACCCTTCCTTGGAATCTGTTCAGCAAAACACTGGGTCTGAAACACAGGATTGCCAGATGTCAACTCCCTGTTGGTTTTGCTTGCCTGACCCCCCCTTCTTCCGTGGGTCCCAACCTTCCCCCCATGTTCTCTCCTCACCTTGTTTTCTGATGTGGGGCAGTCTCCGTCCTGCCTTCGGAGCAGGGGTGTGTTGGGTGATGCGGGATGGATGGTGCCTAGTTGCTTCACTGGCATGGGCCCGGCGGACAGGGCTTGCTGTGACTTCTGCCCGACCGGTAAGTGGATGAGCCTTGTGAAAGGTTCTGATGGCTCTTGTCTCTTTAATACTGTGTCTTTCCTTCCTTAGGTGGTAAAGAGCTTGAGGATGGCGAAGCGCTGCTGAGGTGAGTAGTAGTGCGGAGAGCGATGCTAGTTGGTTTCCTCCATTCTAACCAATGTTCATCTTTTCTGTATCCTTTTAGGTGCCACAATAGCTCTGCGTGGAAATGAGACAAAGAGGTGGGCTGCGGTGAGTAAGCGCGATGTGCGGTGCCTCTTACGTGTTTTTGCACTAACCTGATGTCTTTTTTCCCCTTGCTGGATCGGTGGAATGTTCCGGAACTGAAGTTGTTCGATCGGCGGCATTCAGGTAAGAGTCTAACTCTCCTTGCTATTTTTCGAGAGAGCTAAGGTATTGTAGAATGCTTACTAATGCTCTTCTTCTGTCTTTTTGTAGGGCGCGGCGTGCCGAGATTGAAATGACAATGCCGTAGGAACCCGCAAGACTGGTGGAGAGCTGGGCAGAAGCTTGATGCTCTTCAAGGTGAGTATTATTAATGATGTTCTTGTTCTTGCAGGAGCGCTGACGCAGAAGAAAGAAGCAGGCCTCTTTGAGAGAGATCCGAGCACAGTGAGTGTCACGCTGCAGGTGCAGAGAAACGCAAAGCGTGTTTCTCGGGCCAGGCGTGGTTTAAATAGTCTGTAGGTATCCCAGGTATCCCTGGGCTAAACCACACCCAAAAGGCTAGACTGCCCATTCAGTTCAAGGAACTGAATTAAATGGGGGCATCCATTGGCCCATAATACATTGCAGGACCAATGCTAAGTGGATCTTAGGGCTGTGTGTGAGATTGGTGCCACAGGCACCAAGTCTGAGTCCAAGTAGGTCTCTGGGGAGATGGAGAGACCCTTAGGGGCCAAGTAGGTGAACCTGGCCTGGCTCCAGCCCGGTATGCCTGATGGCTGGGGGCAGGAATCGTGACACAGTCTTCACCTCTCACCTCCCTTCCGAGGCTCTCTGCACTGCTTTGGCCTCCCATTTCACATCAAAAACCAAATACATCCTGTCCTCAATCTCCTCCACTCCCTTCCCCACCCCTGCCTCCCTTGGCTCCTCTCCTCCCACCCCCACACTCTCCTCCCTCCTGCCCATAGCACCAGATGAGGTCTTTAAAGTGGTCCCCTCTATGAGGGTCTCCTCCAAAAAGGTGCTCCCTTGCTCCTCCAGAACCATTAAGGACAACATCTCCTCTCTCACCCCGGGACTTGCTGACTTCTGTAACCACTCCTTCACCACTGGCTCTTTCCCTCAATCCCTCATGCACTCCCTTGTGCACTCTCTCTTAAAAAAGCAGTCTTCTGACCCCTCCTGCCCAGCTAACAATCACTCTATTTCAACTACCACCTTCTTGGGTGAACTCTTGGAGAAGCTGGTCCTCCCGTGACCCTCCACACTGATCTGGTTGGCAGCCTTTATGATCATTAATCCGGATTCTGGGCATCCAGAGGCAGGTAACGGCTCTCCTGAACACCCATGAAACCATGCTTGCAAATCTAGAGTCCGTTCTCCAGCTGTTCTCATTTTCCTCGATCTCTCCTCTGCCTTTGACACAGGCGAAAATTCCATCCACATAAAAATGACTCTGTGATACCCTCAGCATCACTGACTAGGCACTGGATTGGCTGACCTCTTTTTTCACTAACCACCCTTCCCAGTTGCAACTGGGCCCTTTCTCCTCCACCACCTAACCCTGTACCTGTGGTGTCCCACAGGCTCTATCATACTGCATGGCTCTTCAATTTCTATCTTGCCCCTCTTGCCCACCCAATTGCCTCCTTCTCTCCTCATTTTCAGTGTTATGCCGATTATACACAGCTTTCCTTCAAACTTCCCTCTACTACCTCCTCTTACCCCTCTCTGATCTCTGACTGTCTGTCCGCCATTCAGGCATGGTGCGCAGCTAATGAGCTCAGCCTTAATGCCAGTAAGAAAGAGATCCTTCTGATCGGGACACCTGCTCTCCCCTTTCCTCCTACCCTCTGCCCACCCTCTTTGGGTCCTCTCCCCCACCATCCTCTGAGGCCGAAAACCTTTGGGTCATCTTCGACTCTGCTCTTTCCTTCATTCCTCACATCATGGACCTTACATAGAAGTCCCACTTCCAGCTCTACCTCCTCAGAGACATTCTTCCTTCCTCACCTTTCCCCAGAAGCTCAATAGTCCTTCCCCAAGAGCTTGGGTCGTCTCCACGCTGGACTACTGCAAGAGCCTCTTTCTCAATCTCCCTCTTTCCTCCCTACGCCCCCTCCAGATAATCCAAAATAGGGCTGTGTAAGGAACTCATGGTGGCAACACTTAAGACAGACGCAAGTGATCACAGTTCAAGGGTGTTTATTAAACTGTATATGCAAGTTGGAAAAATGCCTAATCTAAACCTTAATCTAAGATGAGAGCAAGCTACGACCATCAAATAATAATAAGGAAGTCCTTGTCAAATAAAAGGGCCTACACTAAAAAAACCTACTGCCAATCCTTACAACTAAATACAAAAAAGAGTGTTGGATAAGATTCACAAGAAAGAAAGAAGTGTTCACAAATCGTAAGTCAGGATGTGGTCGATGGGGATCTCCCTTCCCCACGGTTTGAGCACGGGACAAGGCGGGACTCCTGAGCACATCACACTCTCGAGCTTTCCCAGCACGAGACAACAGTTCTGTTTTCAGCTATCAGGACCTTCGATCTTAAGTCTCTTTTCTACAAAAAGTCTCTTGCTTCCGAGGACCTGATGTGTTCAAAATAACAAACAAAAAGTTCCTTTCCAAATGTACATTGGGTGATGACTTTTCACCCCTGGCTCCCCGTCTTCCGGGCTCAGACCCCTCTCGAATATCAGCCTCCCTTTGTTGGGTTCACTATGTTTTTTTCTCAAAAATATTTCACTTGGGGTATTCACAAGTCAATGTCTTTTTAAACAGTTCACTGTGGACAACCCTCTGTCGGGTTCACTTTTGTTAACACACTGTTCCTTGGGACTTCAAGATTTGCCCCATTCTATCGGCATCCCGCTGTCGGGTTCACTCTTGCCAACTAATGCCAATCACACAGTTCTTTCTCTTTTCTCACTATGCAGGATTCATCTCTCTTAGCTTTCCAATTACATGCAGGTCAAAGACTTTTGACTGTACAGGGGTTTTTGCTAGACCACTGTATGACCACTTTGACATTTTTCCTTACGGCTCTCCGAGGGCCTTCTGGTATCGGTAGTTTCAAAAAAAGTGGGATAAAACAGGGTCTCTCGAATGAGCACCCACGTGGTGGCGGACTCCTTTGCAGCTGGTTTTCCCTTAATGTTAACAGTTCTTTGAACTTCCCTTTATTTGCCATTTGTGACTCTCGTTCAACACAGTTCGGTTTCTTATCGGTCCCCGCCTCGACTCACCGGCTGTGATGAACCGCTTGGCTTTTATTTTCTCCAGAGTCAAGGACGGTACCACCGTAGTAGGCGTCTCTACTGGTCCTGGTTATCAGTGTAGGCATACTCTGTGTACCGTTGAGATCTGCTGCAACACACGCTGGCTATTGTTCGTGGTCCTATGATTCCTTCCACAGAGGTTTTGCGGGTCTGGGTCAGAAAGGGCAAGGTTGCTTCTCTCCTTGTCACCCCTTCGGTTCTTGCCGCCTTTCTCCACCGCTTAATCTCGTAGTGTGCTCCCGTGCTCCAGCTTTTATCCCTGTGGGGAAGAAAAGGACCATCAGGTGTGTGTGATTCTGGTCAATTGCCTGACTTTGCCTGACCCTTGTGTTGGGACATGTCAGGTAAACGGCTCTGGTGTTAGTCCATTGTCTTTCGTGTTGTGCGAAAGTGTTCATGTCGGAAAGGGGGGTAGAGTTTCTGAGTATGCTACGTGGTAGGATGGAATTTAACTACTCGAGGGCCCCCCATCCACATGATCCTCCCTCACTGGTCCACCCCCAGGAACTGGATCCAATAGAGATGGCCGTGTCCTGGCCACTTGGATGACAGATCCCCAGGGACCAGTCAGGGAGACACCTTCAGGTTTCTCACAGCTGCAAGACTTATCCTTGGCATCAATCCCAGAGACCATATCTCTCCAGCCCTAGAATCTCTCCACTGGCTCCCGGTGGTAGCAAGGATCAAATTCAAGACCCTCTGCATCATCTACAATGTCTTCTGGGGCATGGTACCTCACCATCTCCAACTCTCCCTCCCTAAATACTCCCCTCCTAGAGCTCTATGCTCCTCTAACTCCAACTCTTTGACTGTCAAAACGCTTCTCCAAGCAGAGATTGGGGGTGAGGTCTCTCTCCTCATCTGGCTTCCTATTGGAACAGTCTCCCTGCTCTCTTAGACTTGAGCTGGACGTCCTCAAGTTCCAGAAATAACTAAAAGCTCTGCTGTTCTCTACCTCTTTCCCTCTTTCCTTTCCCTGCTAATTACCCCACCACTGTTGTGACTGGTGGCCTGATCCTCATGAATCACACAGGATCCCTGACCCTCTTACCTAGTCGATACCAGTACCCCCCCTCCATTCCACTGCCCTTGTGGGCCCCTGCTTGGCTGCTCTGCATCACACCCTTGGGAGTCGCCTTCACCTGCACTTAGCCTGAGGTTCTCCCCCCTTGGCTCCTTTTGCACTTTGCCCCTGGGCCCTCGACTAGCACTTGCACATCTTGCTGCTCCGCTCTGCCCCCATCTCCTGCAATTCTCCTCACTGCACTTGCACGGCCCAATGCCACAATGCCTAGTAGGACCATGACTGTATTTTACTGTTTTTGCTATGGTAATTTTCCCCCTGTTCCCTTCCCAGTTAGCCTTGTTACGCTTTGAAACACTAGTCAGTTGTATAAGTACCTAACAATTGCTCATTAACATAAAATAAATAACATAAGGGGTTAATTTGTGGATTTTAGTAACACCCCAGCAAGCTGAGAGCTTGCAAACCTGAGAATTGGGCAACACTGCAGAATCAACCAATTTAGGAGACAGCAAACTCCAGCATTTTGTTAGCGGCTGAGTGACCAGGGAACCTGTGGATTTGAAATCAGCCACTCTTTTTAAAATGTTCTAAATGCACATTTTCAGAGACAAGGGCACTCTGGTTATTGGAGAAACGCGGTCTGCCTGTACATAGCCTTGCAGAAAAGTCAAACAAGTTCATGAATATGTCTTTGATGGATCAAATGGGGTCTTAAATTTCACTATGGCCCATAGAACAAGACCAGGATACATAACCACTGATATATATACCCCTGTTTCTTCTTTCCAGGTCTCAACAGTGTCATGGCAGGTTTCTGGGAACTTTTCAGTGTATAGAGTCAGGTTCGAGGTAGGGAGATTGTGAAATGGGATTTAACAATGCTGTGTGTTTTTTAATGAGCAGCAACAGCACCTTGCCTGAAGAAGCTTGGAACAGGCAGATAATGTTCATGTCGCCATAGCTTGATTGCTGAAAGGGGTCTCAGGGCAGGGAAAGCAGAATTCAGTTTCAGCAGTGAGCTGGCTCAACTGAATCCAACAAGTAATGCAGTTCAACCAGTGTCAGCAGCTCATGGCCTGGCTTCTACATCAAAAGATACCTCTCCTTCAAGGAGCACATAGCAAGGAAGACAGAATTGGCTTGGTACCAACTTTCCCTCCTGTGATAAAATCAGGACCTTAATCTGAGTAAACAACTTCAGATCTGCTGGTTAAGCCTTGATCCTCTTAATCCTGGAAGTTGCCAATGCCATGTCGGAAGGCATTCCAGCAACCATCCTGGAAACCCTGAGATGTGGCAGCACAACTCATCAAAGTCAACTACATCACCCCTAACCTCATGAAATTACACTGGCCCAGGTTGCAAACATGCATTAACTGCAAAAACTGCTGCTTATCTACAAGGCCATCACCTTAAAGTCACAAAGCTACCTCACTGTGAAGCTCAGCATCTCCAGACGCCAATGCTCCACCAGAAGCAATGACATGTGAAGACTTGGATTACACCTGTGCAGGAAGAACCTAAGGTCAGTCCTTCTGTGTCTACTCCCCCAGAATCCGGAAGGTCTTTTCCATCAGCACCAGACTTACCTCTTCCCTTCTACATTTCACGGGTGAGTTCAAAACCCTATTCTTCACGGATTAGCTGCTCTTTGAGACCTAGGTACATCCATTCTCAACTCAATACCTAACCACACAGTTTCCTCTCCTGGTTGCTTGTAGATGTCTTGCTGCCAAATTACCCACCCTCCACCTCCCTGTTGTAAGCTCCCCACTCCCTTGTATTGATCCCTTGTAATCTGCTTCACTCACTGTGTACTTCCCTCTGTCACTTGTAAAACCCTCCATTGCTTCTGGAAGCTCAGACCCCACTCAATAAATACCCTAATAATAACAATAATAATAAAAACTGGCTTGAAGAAAACTATAAACAAGCATGTGATGTTCATGTTGGTGTACCTTAAAGCAGCTTGTAGTTGAACGAGTGTTGAAGGCAGCCCTGCGGGTTCTTTGCAGCAGCTTGAAGGAGTTTTGAGAGCTCAAAGCATTGCCAAATAATCTGAACTTGCAGAGCCAAAACAGTTGTCAGGGACACCTGCAGTAAGAATCCTGAATCCTGGGTAGTCGTGTCCAGTAGTAGTCATGCTTTCCTCCAGCAGGTTGCATACCACGTTCACCAGAAGTGGTTAGGGAGAGAGTCTGCACTCTTCTAGGGGGTCCTTGTTTTCAAACAATGGATGGGAACTTTGGGCTACCTGAATTAGGCATAGTGGCATATGAGGAAATATAGTTGAAATTGCCAAAACCCAATCTGATGTTATTTATATATCCACTTGGTTTCTACACAATGGAGAAAGGGCCTGGCATTTTGAATATTCCAAAGCCCTGTTTCCTTCCTGAGACACCACTTATTTTCCACAGACAGGGCACTCTAGCAGATGACATCACAAGGAATAAATCTTGTTACAGAAGCCAAGGCAAGTGCACCAAACTGCTGTGCCAAGGGATCTATTTTTAGGGGGTGAGACCCCTTAAGTAATACATCTTTCAGATCCCTTTGGGGAAGCATCTTTAAGAGTTACCATAACAAAGCATCTTTAAATTGTCTGTAGCAGCTTGAATAATATTTCACTGGAATCTTGTTGGGTTTAATATAGATTTGTATTTAACCAAAGTACTGTCAACAGACAAATGAGGATATCGCGTTAATGGTATTTTCAACATGGGTTCCAGCACTTTTAAAGGCAGCCCATGCCTGTTGGAATTAATTGTATTCTAGCACGCTGTTTTAGCAAGGCATGTGTTACTCTGTAGTTTCCATGTTGTGAAATAACATTATAGCTTCTGGTGTTTTAGTAGACAAGGCCCAACAGAGCATTTATTTGTTAGATATAATTTGTTTAGCATGGAACATTGGAAAGTGAGGCATGTTTAGCACACTATACTTTCTGGAAAGAAAAACATAGAACATTTGTATAGAAAACATACAAAAGCTCAGGATTTCATATCTTCACATGTGGCGTTCTGTCAAAGTGAACATTAACAATAATCTCATTGAAGGTTTGGGCATGAAGCAGCTATGTTAGCTTCAGTCAAACACCAGTTCTATATATTGCTGTTTCAGCAAAAGTGGCTAATCTCTAGGTGCTGGGTGTGTACTGTTCCAATAAATCAGAATCGCAGATGCTGGGGTGTTATAGGCAGCACATTGTCTCCAGTGCTTGTGGAAATAAAGGACCAATAATTCCAATGATGCAAGAAGCTTATTGTTTCTGTGGATCTGTGTCCTATGGATTGTTCCCCTAGGATGGACACCTTAATTTATGTAGAGACCTGGGGTGCCAATTTCCAGTATATCTTTCAATGGAAACTGACCTCAGCAGATGAGGGAATGGAAAAGGGAATGGAGGGATAACTTGAGGAGATGAAGGGAGAACACATGGACCAAATTGCCCTTATTGCCTTGCCTTGCCTGAAGTCCAGGAGGCTCTAATTAATGAGCATGCAAGTAAATTGCCCGGCCTGGATTCCTTGCTGGTGGAAGTGTACAAACACAAACCTGACCTCTGGGCTACAGTATTGTCTAATAATGGCATTATCAAGGGCAACGTCCTGGCCTAATAGAAGATGATAATATTGTTCCCATATCTAATAAGCATTGGTTAAGCCAACAGTTGTAACTTTTCAATAGTCATATATAGCCCAAATCATATATTTGTAACAATTATGTATTCCAGTTTTCCACAAATGACAACTGTAAAACAAATAACACTTTACTTCTGGTATTTACATGTATTTGCCTTACAATCTAAAACATTATATACTAGTTGTTTTTATTTTCTATACAAGAAATAAAAAGGAGACAACTGTAGGCAGAATGCAGGCTCTGCATTTTAACATCAACGTTTTAGCAAAGGTTTGAATTTTAACTAGGGCCAAGGGTGTGAGACCCATGAATGTGAATCAAGCGTTTGAGACTCAGACTGAATCTAAATAGATGCCAATGCACAAAACACATGCTAGAAAATGCACAGAACACATGCTAGAAAATGATCACTTTGCTTCACTATGCTATGTTAATGGGCTGAGTTGCACTAAAAAATTAAACTAACATGTAACTAATATACTAATTTACCCTACCCATGTAACATGTAACAGATTCCCATGATAACATTTAGTGGAAATTAGTCCATGATATAAGCTGGATGCAGATTGACAGATAATGCATGGGGGTCTGGAAAGAAAAATCAACTTTACACATGCAGACTTGAAGATGCACTGTGTTGTAATATGTGGAATGTGAGGTCCGTTCTGCTAAAGACATGGTGTTGTCTTGGGGCAAGAAGCACCAGAGAGATTTAACAAGTTCTCTTCAGCAATGCAGTTTGTGTTTCGGGGTAAAGACACAAAGGACATCACATTCTGTTTTAGTGGGTTGACAAGGGGAGGTGCTTTTTGAGTGACAGAGGGTTTTGTGAAAAAGGTTTGAGGCAGAGAGGGCTGGCCATTCCATCCACTCACTGACAAAGGAGACAGATGTGCTGGAAGTAAGAGAGGGCTGGTTCATGGGCAGACTGATCTTCAGTGCTTGCAAGCTGACGGTTTGGTGGGCTGAAGCAGTCTCTCTCCTGGGTTGGCAGTCTTTAGAAGAGCTGCAGTCTCAAGAAACCTTATCTGTGAATGACCCTGGGTCACTGCCAAGCTGAGTCGGGAATATCGCCAACAGACCTAGGTAATTATGCTGTTCATTGAGGGGCGTGTAAAGAGGATGTTTGATACTTTGTAGCATAGGTTAAATAATTCATTCATTTTTAGGCATTGCATTAGTAATAAGAATTCAACTGTGCATGTAAAACTGTGTTTATATTTCTCTACGTTTTGCTGCAAATCAGAGTGTATTTATTCTGCCAACTTTGTTGCAAAGTAAGGGGTTTCAACAGGCAGAGCTCTGCACTTTATCACAGATAGAGCGTGGAAATCCATTGCAGGAAGAACCGTGTTTATGTTTGAATTTACAATGGGCCTCATTACACGGAAGGCGGTAAGGGTTAACGGTCACTGGTAATGGTACCGGTGATCGTTAATCCTTACCGCCAGATTATGAGGTCCCTTTGCGGGTCGGTACTTTAACGCCTGCTTTTTAGCAGGTGTTAAAAACCAACCCGCAAAGGGACCAGGGTGCTAATTACGGTACCGCAATTTGCGGTACCGTAATAAGCACCTTCCCCATTCCCATTATGCCCTATGGGGCAAAAATGGGAATGGGGAAGGGCAATGGGGGAAGGGGGAATTACCGCCCCGCCATCCTTGGAATAGGGCGGTAATTCCCCTTTCCTCCAAGGCGGTGCCGGTATATTACCGGCATGGACCACCGCCTACCGTGTAATGAGGCCCAATGTGTCATTCTGTGTAACTTGCATAGTTCTAGTTTATGATAAGGAGCAATAATTCGAAAAGGTGATTTAGTTTCAGTGTATTTCTTCTCCATTCAGTCTCATTGATTTGGCATGCATAGAGAGAGAAACGTGCGGTAAGAATAATCTCAAAGCAAAGCTGCCACAGTAAATTATTTTGCTTAGGCTGAATTAATGTTTTGTATTTCATTTGCATGTTTAAAGTATTTTTGAAACACAGCTAACAGGGCATAAGAGTGATGTTGTAAATAAAATATCACAGGAGAACATGAACTAATTATTCAGAGTGTGCTAAATCCAGTATTTGTTTACCGTTAGTGACCATGGTGAAAAAATTATTTAGCAGTATTCTGAAATTAGTCTCACCACTATAAAAAATACCCCAATAAGTTTACCACAATAAATAACCAAAATACCACAAAATACCACCATAGCAAAATACCACAAAATACTGCGAGATACTAAATATAACCGAGAAAATCACCAACTCAACCTAAGAGCTTTAAATCAAGGCTGTGTTTTGTTAGACTGTATTGTTTAGAAATCTGCAGATGATTAATTTGTTTAAGACGTTTATCACACTAGATGATGCTTAATAGCTGAAAATAACTCATTACCTTTTCAGACAGACATGGCTCTTTTCAGTCACTTGAATGTGACATTAATCTAGATAAGGAACATCCAAATAGCTGCAATTAACACATATTTACAGATAGAAATGACTGCAAAACCGTTTTCAGCCAATATAACAAAGGCAGATATAACAAAGTCTGTCTAAAAGAAACCGATTGTAACATAGCAATACAATATGACAAGTGAGTCACATAACAGAAGCCGTATACATATAATCAAAGCACTATCTTCATCCGTAATTGCCATCAAGGGTGTAGACCCTCACATATTGTATATCATTAATATTGCCCCTGATCCAGAACTCAAAAGGGAGGTGGGGACTTGCAGACCAGTCACTACAGACATGATACATGTCGACATGAAGATACTGGGAATAATCCTATTCAGTAGAATTCAATCATGGATTGTGGGAATAATGGATTGTCTCCAGTTCAAGCATCTTTAGAGAAGGAAAGGATTCCATATAGTAGATTTTGGCATTGCAGCTGATGACCATAAAATAGGTAATACTTAAAAATAGCTCCTTGTTTCTAGTCTCAGTTGATCACAAGGTGTCCCTTGACTAAATGGACACCTGGGTTGCTTTGGGTAGCACTGCTGTGGATCCTGTGCAAGAGATGCATTTGGGCAGGGCAAAACCACCAACCATTGGTTAATGATCTTTGCAAAAAATGTTCTGGCTTGTGCGCATATGTGCGAATGATAGTAAGCACCTCAGTGCCTTTGCCTGCCCTTCTGCTTGGGGGAAATGCTGTAGTGGTTTCAAGGGCAGAGAAATCCTATACAAGCTTGTGTATGTATTTGCTTTTTATTGCAGTGTGAAAATAATTGCCCATCATTGGAGCTAAAGCAAAGACCATTGTTCAGGATCTGCCAGTGGGTAGATCAGGCATACAGTCATAGTCGACCATTCACCCTTGTGTACCTGGGCATAGGTCCAGTGAACATTAGCACATGGAAGCACTAGACTGGGAATAATGTGTTCTTGCAAACCTCTGATGATATGTCTGAAGTTCAACTATCAGTTTGGAAGTTTTTCAGTGGCTGCCCCATCCTATCGGTTCAAGTCAGTATCATGCTCTACCTACTAAGCAGTTCTGTCGGAGAAGCCAATTAAAAAATTAAACTCTCTTTACGCCATGTTGCCTGAAATGGATGCATTCAGGATCCTTTTGTATTGAGCATTAATATTGTTCAATCACCAATCAGAGCTGTTACGTATATATATAGCGAGATGTTCTGAGTCTTTTAGGGCCTGCCTCGGTTTAGATACACAGAATTATTAGTAAGTGCTTCAGACCTGGGCTACAGGGGGATGTAACAGAAGCAATAGTCTGAAGATACCTTCATCTTTTATAGAACCTGTCCTGGTATTCTAGAAAAATTGATCAATATGACAAGATACATGGTATGCCCATGAGGGTTGCTGGATTTAGAGGTCAAGGCAATATGGCAAAGGGAGGCTTCTCGAAAGGTATTGACTCCCCCACCCGCAGACCCCACTCCATGGGAAACATTCATAACTAGCTCAGATTGGACAGGGATAAAACATTTACCTCCATGTATATGCAACTATCATTCCTTGGTTGTTTTGTTTTCCTTTTTGTGGGGACCTTTCGAAATTGCGGTTTGAACCCCTCTAAAATGGGTAAGGTTAGGAGCGAGAGAAGCCTAAACAGCTATTCATGCTACTCGTGATGCTATGCTGCGGCTCAATATCTATTAAGATCCTGGGGTAGTGTTTTGCGTAAATGATGTGGACTAATAGGGGCATCATTGTGTTCTTTTTGTTTAAATTTAGCTACCATTGCAGGGATCATCTTTTTGTGTTTGTCTTAAGCATTGAAAATGTTCTTGTGATTGTTTTTATCTTCTTCGTTTTATGGCTTTCTAACCAGCTTGCTTTTATGTGTATTTTGTCTGCATTTTATCTCAATGATTGCTTCTTTTTATTGCTCCTATTGTTGGAATAGCTACAGCAGCAACACAATACAAAAACTTGATTGTTTGATATATCATGTTCGCACATCATATTCGCACATTCATAACATGAAAAGTCACCCCTTTAGTGTTGGCACTTGGGCACCTTTCATGAGGGCTGCCCTACGTAGTTGTATAGGAATCTGAGGATTTTGCATCTTCATTGTCACATTTGTTTCCCCTTATATTGACCTCTACACTATGAAACAAAGTAGCTAGGTAGCAATTGAGTCAATACTTGAATAGTCGACATTCAGTGGACACTAATCACCTGTGCCTTCGCTGATAAATTTAGACACTCTCAAGAACCTTGATCGGGGCATCCTCCAGGGCAAACTGAGGACTGTAGCCTTCATTAAGACTTTGATGGAAAATAAGTAGTAAGTCTGCCAATCGACTGCCCAATTTATTGACCATTACCACTACTTGGTCCGTGGCATTACCACAGAATTCCTACTGTTGGTAGGGTTGTGTAATCCCCATTTCTGGAGTCAAGAGGACCTTATGGTAATTTGTGGCACATTTACCATCACTGGGTTTATTGTATGGTAAATCCACTGATTTGTGGCCTTAGAGTGGAGGATTCACTCTCAAGGTCAAACTTGGAATTTGACTGTGCAGTAAAATTCAATTACTGCCAAAAAAAGTGGTAGTAATGGAATTACTGCCACCTTTTGCCACACCATTCAACTCGTAATGGGGTCCTCTGTGCCTTAGACACATTCAACCCATGCTAGGGAATTGTGTCTCTAGATCGACAACTGTGCCTGAAGTTATCTTTAACTCTAGGCCTCCCGCACAGTTCATTGGACAGCAAACCAGCCAAAAAAGCTGGCATCCAATGCCATTCCATGTTGTGGTTTGTGAAAATCTGTCCAGCACTCTCTACCCCCACCTACCCACCCTACCCCAATCTATCTAGCCCACCCACCATACCACGCCCTCTCTATCCCCACCCACCATACTACCACTTTCTACCCACACCCACCATCCCCCCACTCTTTATACAGCCACCCACCCTAGCCCACTCTTACTACCCCCACCTACCCCCACCTACCCAGCCTACCCACACTCCTTCTGCCCCCACCAACCCAACTCTCTCTTCCCACCCACCCTACTCCCTCACCCACCCTACCTCCACTCTGTCTACTCCCACCCACCCCACCCCAATTCTCTGTACCCCTGCCCACCCTACCCACACTCCCTCAACACCAACCCACCCTACCCCCATACACTCTACACCCACCCACCCAACCCCTGTTCTCTCTACCCCACCCACCATAAAACACTCTCTACCCCACCGACCTTACCCCCACTCTCTCTACCCACACTCTTTCTACAGTCACCCACCCTACCCCACCCTTTCTATGCTCACCTACTCTTTCTATCTCCACCATCTCAACCCCCACTCTCTCTAACCCCACCCACCCACCTTACCCAACTCTCTCTACCACCACCCACCCTACCAACTCTCTCTACTCCCATCCACCTACCCTACCAACTCTCTCTACCCCACCGACCCTACCACCTCTTTCTACCTGCACCTACCCTACCAACTCTCTCTACCCCACCCACCCTACTCTCATACTTGTTACCCCCTCCAACACCCTCCAGCCCCTCTCTCTACCCCATCCACCTACCCTACCCCCTCTTGCTCTTTATCCCTACCCAGCTACCACCCTCTCTCTACCGCTACCCACCCTACCTCCTCTTTCCCTGCTCAACACTACCACCTCTCTCTTTACCCCCAATGCCCACCCTACACCCTTTATTCCCCCACCCACCCTACTCCATCCTCCTTCCTCTCACACACTCGCTTTATTTCTTACCCTCACACTCTCAAGCTTTCTCGCTCATACTTCCTCTTGCTCATCATCAATGGCACACTGTATCAATTGCTTCCTCCCTTGCTCTATTCCCCTTCTCATTCTATTGCACACCTGTACCCCTTGTCGCATCCCCCTTTGAAACTTTGCACTCTCCTTCTTGCACCCTATAAATGCAGAATCCAAAGAACAGCAGTAAAGTCCAAAACAATTGCCATTGCCAATGCTCGTTATCTTTCTTAAATGCACATTTTCCATTTGAAATTGTGCATGTGCAAGGTTTCTATTACTCAAAGCCTCAGGCTGTTCAGAGCACCTCCAACCTATATGTCTTTATCCCTCAAGGCAAACGTCATCGTCTCCCTCATTCATGCCAATCTGGACCAAGTTAAATCCCTCTGTTCTAGAATTGCTGCTTGATACCAATTGGATAGACTCCAAAAAGTGTTAAAGCTGCAGACAGACTTACCAACATGCTTAGAAAGGGTGGCTGCATCAGTTCCACACTTGGTTCCATACATTATCTCTAGGTTCTACCAGGAATCTAAATGAAATCCTTGCACTGACATATAAATGACATGGTCACAGACTCAGCAACAACAACTTCAGGATCACCCCTACACTGTCCAATGTTTCCACTATCCTCCATATTCTAAAGATTCCCCCATTTAACTACACAAGAAGGATTCTCAGAGGGGTTATTCATTTTTTTTAACTTCTCTTTATTATTTTCCAACAGCAAAGAAAAAAGGAAGAACAGAAAAAAAGAAATGCAAAAAGAGTCTATTTGTGGCATACTTTGCTACATATGATCAATTAAAAAAATTACATAATTTCCCATCTATGTCTCGTGTCTCTCCTCTGTGAAATGTCCACATTTTTGATGTTCCCATCAGGTGTGCTCTTCAGAGCCAGCGACTGAGTCTATTTCAGTCCAAGTATGCCACAGACTTCTGGTCAAACCCCCTCCAAGGACTGCAACAAATAAACAATGAAACCAAACCCTTTGCATGCTTAGTCAAGATCCTCCCCCCTTACCTCTCCCCTCCTCCCCATTACCGCCAGCGCTCCTTCAATCGATTATCACACTCCGATCACACTGTTATTCATCCCACTAGCCATCCAGGGGTGCATCCTCTGTGTGTGCAAACATTACCTGCATCAGCATATTCTATGTGGCCACATCATCGCTTACCTCCCTCTGCCCTCTCTAAACCGTGCAATGCCATATCACTGCCTCTGCCTCCACCCATCTCCATAGATCCCTCCACCACACCTCCATCCTACGTCCTCCAGCTGTCTTCCACGCTATCGCTATCCTACGCTTTGCCAAAACACATATAAGGTCTTTCATCCTGATGAGGTGAGCCTCCTCCCGCCAGCGGGGAAACCTGCCTAATAAGCACGCTTCAGGTGTCCAGTCTCGGGAGGATAGCTCAGCAGCAACGTGCTCGCCTTGAAAGCAAGACGACACGGAGCAACACAGGTTCGATCCCCGGGTCCGCGCTTAGAAACCTCTGGGTATTAAGCACGTTATAAATAACCTATCATATCAGACCTGCATGTTGAACCCTCTGGTAACAACCTGTCCATGATATTTTGCCAAAAAATCCTGATCACAGGACATGCCCAAAACATGTGCAACATACCAGCCTGTGCACTCGCATACCCGGGGCACCTCTGTTCTACTGCTCCTGGGAACCATGAGATTGTCTCCGGAGTCAGGTACACCCCTGTGTATGACATATAATTTCATTATTTTCAGCCTAGCATTTCTCGACACCCGCCGTGTGTATAGCACCGCCTTGGCCTAATCCCCCTCCGTGAATGCTTGGCCCACCGCCTCCTCCCATTGGCCTGAGTTCTGACATTTTAAGAGTGTCTCGTAACATTTCATAGAGCCTAGAGATCACATGACCCCCCTCCGATAAATCATACAGTGAGTCCAGTACTGCATCTCCTTCCATGCCCTGCCCGAATTCAGCCCACCGGGACTCCGCCGCCCTGACAACCCTATAATATGCTAAGAACTGACCCCTAGGGAGGTCATACCTTTCTTCCAGCTCAGGGAAGCTAGACAGTAAACCGTCACTAAATAAATCCTCCAGGGGATCGTTTAGTTTGGTTCCCAGTGTCTCCTGAACTTCCAACCTCGCCCCAGTCTCTTTCCCCTATCGCTGTCAGCCGTATGTAATGAGAGTATGGATCCCGACCATCCCACTAATCTCCACAATCTGCCCCACAGCCTCTGCTCCAGCAGCAATAGTGCAGACCATACTGTATAGCTCGTCCCCCTCGCCCACAGTTTCTCTTTCAAGCAGTAAGGCATAGCAGGGTCTTTCAGTAACTCTGTATTGAGCGTGGCCTCATCTGCCAACCAAGTCATTACAAATTGCAACTGTCCAGCAAGATAATAAAATTCAAAGTGTGGACGCCTGTCTCCGCCATCCTTGAAATCTCTACACAGTGCTCCCAGCGAAATCCTGCTCTACTTCAAGCCCCAGATGGACCCCCTGATCCCAGTATCAAGTTTAAAAAAAAAATAACCTGGGAATGTCAAACGGTACAATTACAAAGTAGTACAAGAGTTGCTGAAGCACTATCATTTTAAGGAGTGCCACCCTGCCAATCATGGACAGTGGAAGCTTGCACCAGAACTCCATGTATCTTTCTACCCCGTTCCATGCTCTCAGCATGTTGATCTCATGTTCCCGTCTGGGGTCATGATAAATATCTACCCGCAGGTAATGAAAAGTGTCAACCACCCACTGCAGCTTCAGGTTCATCGGAGAGTTCTGCTCTAATCCCAGCAAGCCAACCAGAGGGAACAACTTTGACTTACCCTCACTGTTATACCCGAGAGCCACGCAAACCCATCCAAAACCTCCAGTATGCATGGCAGGTTAACCACCGGGTTCTGTACGTAGAGCAACATGTCATCCTTGCTCGTACATGGAGACCATATGTGTGCTTCCTCTAGCTCGTATACCTGTATCTTTAAAGTCCACTCTTAGATAAGCCGCCAATGGTTCCAGAGCCAAAATGAACAGCATGGGGAGAGTGGGCATCCCTGTTTAGTCCCTTTGGACAATTCCCACCTGTCCAAAATATGCTTCCCAGTACTGACTCTAGCCATTGGTTTCACGTAAATCAGTTTCACCCACGCCAGGAATCTCAGTCCCATCCAAAATGTCTGCAAGGTGGCATGTAGTCAATCCCACTGCATCAAATTGAATGCCTTTATCACATCAAGCGAGGCCCCTGCGCAATCTGTACTAGCACCACCAGTTTGAATGATCACATGATACAGTTTATGTAGATTCCAGGATGTGTTTTTACCCGGGACATACCCTGTCTGTTCAGGGTGTATTAGAGCACTGATCACCATGTGCAACCTATTTGACAAAAGTGCTGTGAGTATCTTGCAATCTCGATTAATCATAGCGGTCTGTAGGAGTTGCACTTCAGTGAGGACATATTGGGTTTAAGTATCAGCACAATTATGGACTCTCTCAGGGATTCAGGCAGCTGGCCCTTCTCAAAGGCCCCCTCTAGCATCTGCAGGAGTTGGGGCATCAGCGCACCTGCATATTTTTTATAGAATTCTGCCGTGAGGCCGTCAGCCCCCCGCGTTTTACCCATAGGCAATGACTGTATGGTCATTAACAGTTCATCTAAAGTAATCGGTGCATCTAACAAATCCACCTGTTCTTGTCCCAGACAGGGCAACAAGGTCTGCAACAGGGTGTCCCGTATGTCCACTTTGCTATATTCATCCCTGGCTTTGTACAGCCGCTGATAGTACCCACTAAAGAGAGTTTATTTCACTTTGCGCCTTTCATTCCTCCCCACATTCATCCTTGATGGAACTAATATCCACTCTCCTCTCCTCTGCTCAGCACAACCATGCTAGCACTCTCCCAGGTTTATCCCTGCCTTCATGGAGTTTTTGTGTATATTTGGCACAGTCATATTTCCCCAGCCTCTCCCAGACTGATATGCATGCCTTTCGCAGCCCAATGAGCTTCCTCTACCGGCCCTCCATTGGTTCCCCCTTCCATCAAGTCCTCAATCTCCACCTCTTTGTCAGTTATGCTGTGCACGAAGTCCACATGTGCACCGCCCATCTTCCAATTCGCCTCACCCCTCATCACTACCTTGAAGGATTCCCATAGAGTGCTCATGCTTTCTACACTCCTGAGTTCAGCTAGAAGAATTCCTTAATTGTGTCTCCCATGTGGGCTCTAAACTAACTATCAAGCAATGCTTCCGCCCTCAGTCGCCACGTTGGGATTGGTGGCCTGCTCTTGGTGTACTACCACGTAACCTCAAAAGGTGCGTGATCCGAGAGCACTCTGGCTTTGTATTCAGCCGAGGTGAACTCGCCCAGGGCTTCCTCTCCCGTAAGCAAGTAGTCTATTTGTGTAGATACCCCATGTGGGCCAGAGTAATAAGAGTACCCTCTACTGTCCCATGTAGCCTCCTCCAGATGTCCACCAATCCCAAGTCCTCTAAAAGGGTGCCCAATATCTTTGCTGGCGTTGCAGGTCTGCTGTATTTACTATCTGACCTGTCCATCTTAGGGTCCAATGTAAAATTGAACCCCCCCCATATCCACAAGCCCTCCTGTATGGTGTCAATCTGGGGTACAAGAACCTGATAAAGGAGGTGGCATCATGGTTCGGAGCATATCTGTTAATCCAAGAACCCATGAACCCATGCATGATAATCATTCTACCCTCATTGTCGTACCTGGACTCGAGCAGCGTAAAGGGTACAGAAGGGGCTACCCATATAAGTGTGCCCCTAGCATAAGCCAAAAAGGCAGACCCATACACATGTCCCTCTGACCTCTTAAGGAGCACGGCCTGCCTAGCTTCTGTGATGTGTTTCTCTTACAGGAGAGCTATATGGATACCCTTCCTCCTCATGTAGGCATGCACTCAGTTGCGCTTAATGAAAATGTTGAGCCCCTGGACATTCCAGGAAACAATCCTAATATCCCCCATCAATGCACTGCAGCCTCCTACCATCCAGGTATCCCACTTGCCCATTCCCGAATCTTCTCATCTCCCCTTCAACCAATCACACCCTGGCAAACCACCAACCTCCCCCAGTGCAATAGCCCCAAGTTTTGCCACATCCAACCTACAGCCCTTTATGGGAATACAGCTGCAAACTACCCGATCACCAGGCAGGGGGGGGGCTGAGCCTTGTAGCATGCAATGAAAACAAACCCCAAACATCACCTAGCCCCCAAACATCCCCAACAGGCACCCAATGACAACTACCTTGTTCAGGCATGACCACTTTTTGCACACAGCCAGGTCCCCCCCCAACCTGAGCAACCAGTTGCGTGCGCAGTGGCCAAGTGCTACAAAACCAGCACTCAAAGATGGAAAGGGAGAGAGTAGGGATAAAAGGTGCACTTTGGACTGTGGAGTCACACCCAGAGTAGCCACTAGAGCAGGATCAGTTCCTGCACCAGCTCCCCAGTGTCATGTCCCTGGTTACCTCCCGTCATACCCAACATCATAATGCTTCCCTCTTGTCTACCAATAGAGACCTCTGTGTCAGTTCCCCCAACCATTTGTTCTCTGCTTCCGGTCTCCTCTGAATCAGGGCGATTCCCACAGTATCCATTCAAGCATGCACTCCTTCAGTGTGGGAAGTTCCATTATATATGACCTTCAGTCTGGCCGGGTAGATTTGCATATATTTTAGCCCAGCTCACCAGAGCCACTCTTTCGTGGGCCTGAATGCCGGCCTCTGCATTTGCAATTGTAGCGTGTAATCCAGGTATATTGCTAACTTTGCCAACCCCCTCTCAATAACACCTCCCTTTGTGGAGAACGCTAGGATCGTCTCACTATCTCTATAGATTAGGATCCTAGCAATCAGCGCTCTTGGGGTTTCTCTGGGCAGGGGCCCCCTAGAGAGGGACCGGTGAGCCCATTCCACCGTGAATCCCTGTGACAAAGCGCCAAGCCACACCTCCTGCAGCAGCATGTTCTCAACATATGACATGGGGTCGTGCTCCTCCACCCCCTCAGGCAGACCCAGCAGACAGTTGTGGTTTCTTCAAGGTCTTCCCTCTGCATCTTCCGCTCTGTCTTCCAGCATTGCCACCTTTACCGTCAATTCCCGCACCTCTGATGGGGCACCCGTAATGTTCTGTCTATTTTTGTCCCTTTGAGCCGCCACTGTCCGCACCCTGTCAGCTCAAGCACGGCCCACTTGCATTAACAAGCTGACATCTATTATGACCTCATCAATCTTCTTCTCCAATGTGGTCTGGGGCACATCAATGGCCTTCAAGATCTGGCTCTCCTCTGTCTGCACCACTGGAGGTGGAAATACCTGTACTGTGCCTCCATCCTCCTGTGCTGCACCACTCCCCATTGCCCTTGGTCTGCCTGGACTTCCCCTTGTGCTGCTTGTCCGACATGTACCCAATGCCATGCCCTGGTGGCACAGCAACAATGAATGTCAATACACTCAGTACCATCACCTCGACTCAATCTCACTCTCGTGGCACAGCCTATCAAGGTCGATCCCCGCCGACCGGGGGCTGCGACACCTCCTCCTGTTCAAGCGTCCTCCTTCACTGTCAAATGAAATGCCCCAACGGCTGCACTTCACCCCTCCACACAGCTGTCCAAGGCCCAGGTCAGGGGGACATATACATGTAGGGGCCAGTTGAGGCTCCAGCCACAAAGCCATGCCCCCAGTTCCCCACCCACACCAGGCCTTTCCTGCAGTCCCCCTCCCACAGGGGATCCTCAGTCAATGTTGCAGATCTCACAGGCCAGGGAGGGAGCCTCCACCTGCCGCTCTGAGGTCCTACAAGGCTCCTCTGTCATGCGCTGCCTCAGCCGCCAGGCTCCAGCAGTGTCCCCAGGACCCAGCAAGCAACTGCGGATGGGGGCAGCTGGGGATGGAGGCGGCGCTCAGCTCCAGCCCAAAGGGTGTCACCGAGGTGCAGCTGAGTCCTACACCACAGAGGTGTGAGCTGTTCGCCTCCCTGCACCGAGGTGTCCACACACCCAAGTCGCTTCTGTTGTTGCTGTCTGTAATTTCAAGATGCAGCAGGTCCACCAGGGGGCCCCCGCTAGCCACCCAGAGATGCCCACAGGCACTTGTCGGCTGGCCACCACAGGCCTCAGGGACAGTCTCTTTCACCAGTAGACAGGTGGAACACACAGCGAGGCTTAGCACTGCTCAGGTCTTACTGATCCCAGAAACATGGGGCCAAACCCAGCACCCCATAGGGCACATCCCTTTGCACCAAGGGTACACTGTGCCTGGTCACGCCGGCCCCCTAGATCTCTCAATACAGTCCAAATCCATCTGGCCAGTCGGACAGGAGCCACCAGCCCACCAGCAACACGGCCCAGCCTAATCTGTTTGCTGACTCTCCTTACCGGCTCGCTGGACAAGTGGGTGTCGTGCATTCGAGTTCTCAGACCTCCAGCTTCTCCTGCCCAGATCAACTGTCACACAGGGCACAGCCGCGTGGCCTCCACGTTCAGAGCCCTCCCCAGAACTCTCCTGCTCTGCTACCAATACTCTCAGGGGCACGTCTGCGCCCCCCTCACTGCATGTCCCACTTCAATGCTTGCCACAGGGCTACCGTGCCACTACACACCAAGAGCCGCCAGCTACGGCCCTTCTTCCTCTGAACATCCGCTGACAAACAGAATGCCCCGTTTGCCGAGACCACTCGCAGCACGGCCTCTATATTCCTGGAGCAGCACGCCCCTCCCCCATCAGGCCACAGGCTCAATAGCAGGCTTTTTGGGCTTCAGGCTCGATCAGCTCTTCCTCCTCCTCCACAAACTTCCCAGCCGTAAGATTTTGCCTTGTCGCAATGACTAGCCCTGGTCTCTATTTTGACTTGAAATTCAGCGAATATCGTGTGGGAAGGTTATCACTGGGCAAATTATCCGGGAGCTCACAGGAGACACCTCCCTACTTCATGACTGCTAGCCACCCCCCAGGGGTTATTCATTTATTTACATATTTCAAGGTTTTATACCATGCTACATATCACCTGCTGTCACTTGGGAATGCTTTGAAGAAGAGTGAGAGGAAAGAGGAAGACAAGGCAAAAAGTGCATTATGTCTTCCATTGAATTGGAAAACTCAAAAGCCTGGTGTCCAGCCTGATGAGGGGAAAACCCCTACCTGGCATTCTGCCGTAGTTTGTCTATACCAGTATCAGCCAAATACCTGATTGAAGAGTTACGTATTCAGCAGTTTTCTGACTTTCAAGTGATCCAGGCCTGCCCTCGGGTTAGGTCTAGGAGTGTTCTAGAGTCTAGGGCCCACTGCACCCAGCAATACATGTTCATGGTTAGGTCATATGTAGGACCGCTGTTGGAGCTGGTTGGAGCAGAGTGACCTTAACAACCTACTCAGAATGTAGTGCCAGGTTATTTTCGGGAAGCACCATGGGCCCTGGCTTGATATGGTTTGTGAATAAAGCAGCCATTGTTAAACTTGCTCGTGGATTCCACAGGCAGTCAGTGGAGAGCTCTGATGGCTGCTTTTATGTGGCACTGTTTGGGCAGTTTTACTCAAAATCTTGTGGCTGATTCAGAATTGTTTGTAGTCTATGATGGAACTGGCCCACCTTTTAGCCTGGGCATTTTCCTGCATTTAAAAATAAATGTGTATGGGGGGCTGGGGGAGAGCATTGTAAATGTTATAAGTAATTTAATGGTTATGGGAGAACTACATTGTTTTGCTTGCTTGCAAATTGTATAGTGGCGTGAACAATCCATAGCAATGCAATATGTTGTAATGAGGGATAAGAGTAAAGCATTGGACAGAATAAAGCAGATTTCATTATTTGGATATGTAGTGTTACTAGCTGCGGTGTCTACTGCTATTTATTATTATTATGATCATTATCATTATTATTATTATTTGTATTATTACGATTATTAGTATTACTAATGATAATATTAGTAGTAGTAGTGCTATCAGTTACAAGTCATTAATTCCATTGTTATTACTGTCTTTATTAGTATTGATCTTTAACATGTGTAATCTATTGATTCTCTTATACTCATCACTATCATTCCTTTCTGATACACCTGTATGCCAAGGGAAATGCTCATAGTGGGGACTCCCATCCCATGCCACCTAGGAGGAGCAGCCGTGTCCTTGGCACTTAATTCCATTTCCAATCAAGTGCATTGTTCCTTTCCTCCTGCCATTGACTTCTTGGTGTTCCTCTATTTATCATTCCGCTGTACAAGGCCATGAGGGCTGAACAATTGTGGTCACAAATGTTAGGGATTGAAGACATCTTTGACGGTATATGTGTAACAATGTATATAAAAGATGGGTTTCATATCTAAAGATTTCTCTTAAATTGTTCAGGAAAGTATATTCTCTGTGTAATGCAATAGTTTGGCTGACTTGATTTACTGTATATTTGCATTAGGAAAGTCCTCTGCCTTTTTCTCTGTCTCCTCAGACATATCCTTTGGTGCACCACTGAACGAATGGCACGTGAAATAGTGGACCAATGTGCCCATGGCATTCGCAGCTTAGACCCTGTTGCAGAACATTATGTTATGGAAACATGCGTGCAACTCTTTTATTCCACCGTTGGGATTCGGCGTGCTTTCTGTGGCGGGAGCTCCTGTTTGGCTATACACCTCACTTGGATTGCCTATCCTTTGCCACTAGCAAATTGCTTATTTAAGAGATTTTCCCCGTCCTTCTATACTGCTTGATTTACCATTCGTGAGGAACTCATCAACTATTTTCCATTCTCCAATTTGACCATGTTCAAGTCTTAGATTTGCATTTTGTTCAAATGTACCAATCGCATAATTTTCTAAAAAGAATCCGTTTGGGGCAAACATGTATTTGTGAATTGGGTCCATTAGGTATTGCACACCCCCGTACCTCAACTTGATTACATGTTTTAATGTTGCGTTATTACTCCCATGTAAACATTCGTTTCGCTATACGAATCCTAAATAGAAATTATAACACAGCATAATAACAAATAATATAGCAAATCATGTTATTTACATCACAACAACTTCTTTTGATATTTGCAGTTCATACACATACCTCTGATAATAACGTTGTGTTGAAGAAACTATACTTATGAACCCTCAATGGGGTCCTTTGATAGTTTACCAAATGCCCAAATGGTGAATGTCAACAGCGGCCAGAGTGGCGACTAATTACTACTCATTGCGATTGGCACAGTATGAGAATCTTACTTGAGTTCCTGTGAGCTGGTGGCCATCATGTTTCGAATGCTTTTGTCCGCCAGCGGGCAACCAGAGAGACTGTAAGACATGTCAGGAATGCAAGTGAGTGCACTGAGTGGTACTCTCAGCTTTTCTAACCACACATGACATGAAAACAGCAGCTTTGCACGCGCAGATTGGCTGCAGTAGAGAACAGTACAATTATTTTCACTTAAGTTGATAATAGTCAGCCATCTGATTATGATTATAAACTTAATACACTTAAAGAGTGATTTTGGTCAAATACTGCAATACGCCTGCTCTGGTTAGTGGATGATCACTGTGCAGCAAAGAAAGCCACGTGCAGCAGTTCTCAAATCATGATCAGGAGAGCTGCACCCTGGCACTTAGCAGCAGGGTTAGAGTTAGTTGAAAATTATGAGATGAAAGAGAGAATCGCCCCAAGATTGGAAAAGGAGGGTGTGCAGGATGAGCACTGTATTATGAACACAGTTCTATACCTGTCAAGTAATTATGCAATATGACCTGAGGAGGGGGGCCATTACCCGTCGACTGACTGCTAATGGCACCCCTCCGAGGGTCATATTGCCATCAGTACCACGGCACGTTGTACCGGGTACTAATTGCAATTTTTCTTGAGTCGAGAAAAAAAAGCGAAAGAAATGCCCACCGGGGCTCAGGAGAAGGGACTACGTGCAGTCCCTTCTCCCTTTCCATGCGGTCATTTAGTCGAAAGGAAAAAAAGTAAACAAAAAAATGGCCGCCATGGAATGGGGAAGGGACTACATATCGTTCCCTCTCTCTTTCCATGGCGACCTGACGGGAGAAAGGAAACGGACGTGCTTTAAGGTGATCAGGATTATAGGTGAGGTAAGGTTGGCAATCACTCCAATCGGAGCGTAGATTGAATTTTCTGTTTAGCAGACCGGGTAATAATATGCTTCATTAAAGGACTGTGTTCTTGATGCATTTTCAATGCATGAAGGCCACGCTCAAGATACACTCCAGGTTGCAGCCCTTGAGACACGCATCAGGTACTTTTTGTTAGATTATCTGCACATTCCTCTGATTGGAGGAAGGGAGATCGTTTAGAAAGAGATACAAGTACCTATCTATTTAGGTTCCGACGATTTATTTGGGCGGCATTTGGTGGCAGAAGTTTAGCTGGAGATGTCCATGTGAATGTGAATATTCTCAGCTGGATTCTTGACCTTTACATGGGGGAATGAAGATCATGTGCTTATACTTAGTCTACCATTATCGTTATAAACAGTGCTGGGGAAATAGATTTGGTGTATTTTATTTCCTTGAACTTTGAACGTGTTTCCGGAAATGTGTTCAGGGAAGTTGAACGTCGCCGAGGAGTAAACATTACAGCCCTGCGAGGGAGGGAACACTGCTGTCGTCCCCTGTATGACCCCATAGCATAGCCGAAAGTCGTACAGAAGCAGGGCAGGCTTCTGAAGAACAGTGGAGCATCTTATATCGGGGTACTGAGAGGATGAGGTCACAAGGACCGGGTGGGAGCAGGGGACTCATGGAAGTGTTTACAGGGCGTGTGTGGGTCTAGGTTGTAACCCCAAAATCAAAACACTTTTGGCCCTGTGTCCCACAATTTCCTGTGGGACGCTTATGTGAAGGACCATCCATGCTTAGTGATGAACAGGATCCATTTTGTATGATAGGTCTGACCAACAAATTCAGGCATAAGTGCACCTTGCGGGCACACCACTTGAAATAGCGGTTGGTGGGACTAAGAAAGTAGGAGAACCCTGCAAATAACAAGAGATTGCCTTGTTCAGTTTCCACAAATTAAGTATGAAATGCGCTGCAGAATTAAAAAAAGTCTGTTTCCTTCATGGGGACATGGGGTCTACCTTTTTAATATCTTAGTGCGGTCCACTAAGAGGGGAGTGTGTTTATCTGTATAAACCTGTGTGAGACTTGGTCAGTCTTTTGAAGATTTAAGAAACCCATTTTGTCAACCAAGTTGCAGTTTTACTTTTCCATGTCAGGAGCAATGCTACCCTTTTCACCTTCAGCACTTGCCCCAGTTCTCTGGTTTAAGGGTATGTCAATCTCCATTGTGTGCCCTCAGGGCCGAAAATCATCTCTGCTTCACATCTCCATTTAAGCAGTAACATTCTCGAAAGTCTCTTTAGAAGATGGATGTGCAGAGCGGGCCAAATAAAATCATTTTCTGCACCACAATACATTACATAATGTGCAGCTATTCTAGTCTTACCAATCTTCCCTTTATTGGAGAAAAGAAACACACGTGAGCATTAACTTTGATAAGGCAAACCAGTGACAAGAGGCTACTATCTGTTTTGCTGCACCTAAGTTGTTCTTGAGATGTGGGGTGCCAGGACAATTCCCTGTTTCACAGCCTGGTGTGAGGCAACTGTAGACACTATGGGCAAATTATGAGTCTAGTTATAATGGTAAAATATGTGGTCCTTTAAATAACCCCTATTTTTAACATATCAAACTGGTATTTTAAAATTAAGTGGTATTTGAAAGGTCTCGTAGTTTTGTCATTATCACTAGGTTCATAATAATGCCCATAGTGTCTAGTGTTGCATTATCTTGGGCTGCAGAAACTGCAGAATGTGAAACCTTCAGACATCGCACACCTAAGAACATCTTCTTAGTAGACATACTACTGAAAGGAGTAACTGTGTAGTCCTTCTACTATGTCTACTTAAGATTGAAGCTCAAAGTAGATATACATCATTGCTTTTAGTAAACAAATAGACACTATATTGGCCTGAGTACTCTGTGGCACCTGACCACCCTCTTTTATTTTTCATAAAAATTCCCCTGGGCGTTTCTGAACCTTTAAATGTTTAGGAGGTTCCCCAAACAACAAACACATTAAAAAGATGTATGATTCAGGGGTCAAGTACATTTGTTCACGGGGGCCTACTCTAAGCCATGGCTATGGAAGGAAAATGTTCATCAGACCAGATATACACCATAGACAACACATCCTCACACTCGTCCCATACCCATTGCATCATTGTCTGATTTGGGGATTTGTTTTCCAAATAAAAGCAGAAAACAAATGACTGTTTTAATTTTGGGTCCAATACTATCCTTTAAGAACCCCAAAAATAGACTGCACCATGGTGCTAAATTATTGATAATTCCCACTGTATTCATTAAAAGGGCCCAATGCGCAGCCAAGAGCATATTGCCTATCACTCGACAGGCAAGGTGGAGGCATAAAATGCATTCATTTGTTCATCTCATATTTTTTGCTTTCAGGAAAAAAAAACATTTATGAGATCTGTCATTCAAACACACAAAACCGAGAAAGCGGAATATCAGTATTTCTCTTAGTGTAATACTCACGTTATTAAATCCTTTTTGCTCTCTTTGCATGGAGGGTATTTGAGTTTGGGACTTGGGACGTCACCGGGATACCGCTGGTCATCGAGGCCATCATGGAATGGGTCTAAGTCTTCTGGCTGTGGGCAGATGTACAGGCATTAGGTCCAATCAGACAACAGGGCGGAAATGTACAGAACAAAAGGTGTTCAGTGACATCTAGAAATACACTGTTTGAAAGAACAGAGTGGATCGCTTGCTCTTTATCCATGTAGTTCTCTTTTAGGACAATTGTCTTGTACAACTGTATTTGGGATGGTACCTAGATATTAAGTTCAATGTGGTTTGCAGTTGCATGATTATTCCATCTTGTTTGTACTCATGGATGGATTATTCTTTTTCCTAATTGGTTCACTGGAACAAAATTGGCATTCAAGGTTGGCGCACCATCAGGTAAATTACCCGCTATCCTAAGGCAATGACATGAACAAAGAGAGGATATTAGCATGGGTGTGGCGGTTCCTTACCCCACCGAAAAGGGCATTGTTATCATTAGCACTTGAGAATGGCTGTAACAATAAAGCATTTTATGAATTGACACTCGCATGAGCTTTACTTCATGAAAAGGAAAGACGCCCCGAACAAGATGGCTGCAAGAGAAAAAGAAAAGAGCAACCGAGAACAAGGCCTTTGCACGTTTCTATGGTTGCAGTGGTGGCGGAGCAGGAAGATCAGAAACTGCGATGGTGACACATACGTGTGGGGAATGAGAGCTTTGGGCATTGAGGGAGGAGTGTGGAGGTCACCGAGGCAAAGGAAGGAGAGACATGGAAGATGGAGCGCATTAGGGGTAAGCAGATGAAAGCGCACAGAAGCCACCAGCCAGCCATGGAATGTGGCGTTTCACTGACAAATAAGGCATGCATTCAGCCATGGCTGAATGGCTGGCTAATGTGCCTAGGGTGATGATAAACAAAGGTAATACAAACAGTCTAACTTTAGACTTAAAATTGCAGTTAGATTTAAAGGATTTCAATTCTGATTAGAGGGTTCCATGTAATAATGTCGCCACATAAATCTCGCCATGCAAAAATCTCGCCGAAAAATTGTCGTTTTTTAGTGGCAACATTATTGCATGGAATATGCGGGGGACACCCCCGCAACCCTGACATTTTTTTTTCTTTTTTTTTAAAACATTTTTTTTCCCCTGTCGCCATATATATGGTCACCCAAATAATATCGCCACAACATTTTCCCTGCGATATTATTTACGGCGACCATATATATGGCGATATTATTACCTGATACCGATTAGAGGTTATCACAGTTATTTCCAAAATAGGAATATCCAAGATGTGTGATTTTGACAGGTTTTGTTTAGCTCTTCAACTCACTGGTGTTGCCAAACCCCCCTCGTAACACTAATATACTACGGATTTAATGACGAAATAAAAATTATTTCAGATCAATCAAAAAAAAAATTGTTTTGCAGGATCACAAAATGACATTGCAATTTACCAATGTTATCAGTTGGCTGCGAATGGTCATAATGACTTACATGAAAGGATGAGCAGGTTTCCTGCCATGGATAGTCTTTCACTTCTCACTGTTCATTTGAAACATTCCTGGCCTAGTTGCTTATTGTTCAACAGGATCCCTGAACTGGAGATTCAGGTCAATAACTTCAATAATTTCACTAACAAGGAAATGAGCCGCTAGCTGCTGCATTTTTTAGTGTGACTGAGGAATACAACTACCCATAGGCATCTAGAGACTGACAGTCCAGCAGCACCCACGCACCACGCACCACACATTTTAATGTGTTGCGTCCTGGGAGCCACAGTTTGTACGGTGTTAATTTCACGCATGGATCCCTAGGCAATGCTATGGAAAATTGCCGCGCACAGTGAGTCAGAAGATGGTACGAAAGACCGAAGTGTGTCTGGGTGAAGGCACTGCTAATTAATTTTAGGCAAGCATCCACTGGAACTTGATTTTGCCCATGCCGGAATCGGTAGGGAATTTGACAAAGCCCACCCATTGGAGGATGCCTTTTGTTTCAACTGTTGTAATCCAATCCCTCATTGCGAGTTTTCTGTAAAACCCGAGTACATAATGTGGTGTTGCGCACCTTTTTGTGATTTTGCTATGAAGCAGTGACCCATTGTGCGAGGGCAGTGTGATGGCATGAGTGCTGCACTCCAGCGGTTTTGGAGCATACCACCTTCCTCACAGATGATTTAGATAATGTGCATTGTGTATGAATTATATAACTCCCCAAGCCACCTTCTCTGTCCGCTCTCAAATTCACACTCATAATTCGAAACTGACCAGGGTGTAATTTAAGAAACATTTCTTAGCACAAGCTGATGCAACATATTGTGCTCCTGAATGATCAATTTCCAGCAGGACCTCGTCAAACGAGTTTACTTTTGTGCAGAGAGAGAAAATAAAAAACAACACGTCTGCAGAGATGCCAAAATAAGATCTGAAACCGGAAAATGTGTCCATGCATCTAGAAATACAACGGTCCACTGGATGGCATTATGCTTGACTGTGAGATTGCAAGACTTTTCCTGCTCACTAAGGGACTTGGCATGATATGAGAGAGTCTCCAGTTCCCCATTGGCAGTGCCAACAGCGGCCACCAAGGTAGCAGTAGGACGTGCTGCATGTGCCGGCTCTATGGCTGCATCTGGCAGAGAAGGGCCACATATGGCACGTCACTCTGCCCGCAGCTACTGCTCAATTGGGGGTCAACTTCCGACACTAGGATCAATATGTCTTCTATGTTTTCATGGTGTCAAGCTGTTGAATTGACAAACATTAGAACAACTGCAAATTGCCAAATATCAGACAACTTTAGAGTCCTCTTATATTTGAAAGTTGAAGACACTGGATTGTTTACATTGAAAACCAGAGAGACACTGATAGTACATTTTAAGTAATTTCAAAATACAGAACTTTTTTGTAGCAAAACAGACCTTAATTTGTTTTAACAAAAGTGTGAATATACAAAAAACGGCTAGGTTATAAAAAAATTGGACCTTTAAATTGACATTGTCTGAAATATTGCCATCATGGATTACAATCTCAAAGCACGTTCATATGATCACATTTAGGTGAAATCCTTGGAATCTATAATTAGAGAAACTGAGAGGACAAAAAATACGTTTATGTCCAACAACACTCTATCAAAGATCATTGGTGAGCTTGCGCTTACCCTTACAAGCAATTAACCTTAGCAAGCTGTGCCTTGGTTTTTGGCAGAAATTAATGACGGAAGACAGGCCCATCCGGCTTCTGGTACCTAAAGGCCTCTCAACAATACCATACCTTCATGACCACCAGGGTGCATGCAAGGCATACAAAGTAAACATAATTGATGCAAAGGTATCCACAGCAGGCCGCAAATCGATGATGCAAAGAACCATCCAACGAAATTATTTGAGGGAGTAAAACATGCCACTACTAACAAGCCCCAATCAGTGCTCCCTCAATCCATTAAGAAGTTTCAGGGCTTTGCACATTTCATCACAGAGAAGAATTACTGAATCAGACTGGAGATGAAAGCTAGCAGACCCCTCAATGAGATCAATTCCGCCACACCCAAGATCAGAAACATTGGGAAATCTTAGTATTCACTGCACTCCCTGAAAAAGCCTACCCAGCCTTCAAACCCTTGAACCATGCACGAGACCCAATGACCATCTCACTGGTGGATAAGTCTTTCAAAACTATCGAAGCTTTCTGGCTCCAAATCAACCTGTTGCTGATTTATGGTGAATTCCCACATAGGCTTAAAGTGTGCCAGGTCAACCCTCTGTTATAGAAACCTTCTAGCGACCCAGCATATATAAAATGGTCTCCCCTCTCTGGATAAAATCAATTACCATCCTTTAGCAATGCAACTGACCAGATATGTAGCCACATGCAGTAGATGATGCACTAGGCATCTGGGAAAATAGAGCAGCCTGTCTACTTGTACTCCTTGCTCTATCCACAGAGTTCGATAACCTGGATCACCAGATCCTATTTAAACCCATGAAGATGCTCTTTGGGGTCAATGGAATAATATTCAAATATTCTCCTCGTTCCTCAAAGATCGTGAAAAAAGTGTGAACATTGAATAATGTTCCATGTCCTCTCTGGCACTTCATGGTGTCCCACAGGGCTCATTCCTATCTCCCATCTTATTTAACATAGGCATTGAACCCCTAGATGACCTGGCAAGTGACAGGAACCTCAGGATTCATCTGTATGCAAATGACACTCAGCTTTACCTCAAGTTCACGATGAAACAAGACATCATTTGTCTTTCTGAAAATAAAGGGAAAATAAAAGTCTGGATGCCCTTGCATTACCTGAAGCGAAACCCACGGGCGATGGAATTCCTTGCGATTTCTTTGTCACAATCCAATCCCCACATCTGAAATTGGATAGCATCCCTCTCAGAGTTTGGAAATGATCCAACTCTAGGAATGCCACCTATATAGTCACATAAGCAAAAACATACTAAAGGGGACTCAGTTCAAACTGAGGCAGCCATAAATCTGCAAAACACCCACCCCAGAGAAGGAATAATGCGTAATCCTACAGGCAAGACTCTGGAAACAGCCTGCCGACATGCCCCCAGAGAACCCACCTTGAACTTATGAGGGCCACCCAATATGGTACAACTTGTCTGATATCAGTCTTCTGCTTTTTTGTCCATATCCCACCTGTTTTTAATGGGCTACGGTGGCTCCAAAGTGACATGCAATGTGTCTCCAAAACAGCCCTCAAAAAACCTGAAATATAATCTTGTGATCGCTGAGGATGTAAGGCATTGTGAAACACAGAAACATTTCACCTAGAAATCCCAGAATTGAGAAAGAATCATACTGTGAGACATTTTATCTCAGGCTGTGCTCCAAGTATCTTGAACTATGGTGTGCCCCATCGCTCATCAAGCGTTCTTCGTTTAAGAAAGAACTGAGGACTTTGCTCTTCAATAAACTCCAGACATGCTGGCACTGATCTGACATGCTGACAGCTATGGATATAACTAATAACGTCTAATGATTGCCAAATTACCAATGACTGTGCCTGTCCTCCTCCCCTGATACTATTCCTGTCATGCTATCTGTGCCTGTCTTGCTTCATAGTCACACGTCTTTGGTTTCCTAGCATACACTGCTTCCCAGGCCTGCCCTCTCATATTCCTCCTTGGTACCTACGGTGAAAGGCTTAACTGCTAGTCATAACCACTTTGTACACCCCCCTATTGCTTTGCCACTTCAATCACATCTAGCTTAACTACCACCTAATGCAACTATTTGGTCCCTGTTCTCCTGCCCCCAACTTCCTTTGGCCATGGCTTTTGAGGGTTCAGATTGGCTAGTTTGCATGCATTGGGCATTGTTACCATAGAAATGTTTTTCATCTGTTCCCTTGGTTGGAAACCTAATAAGGCCCATGAAGAGCAACTGACTGCTCACTCCCCTGCCATGCTTCCTAACTACACCTTTCTATTTTTGTGCAAGGCTGTTTACATGCCCATGCTAGCCCACAAATGACTCCTTCTGTTTTCTCTGTTGGGTGTCTCTTAGAGATGTGATGACATACTTGTGTCATGATGTGTTCCTTACTCCACCTACCTCAGGATGATAGCACTTACAATATACTCTTCCACTACCCTGGAATGACCCTTGCTCTTCCATAGGTAAATGGTGATAACTCCCGCTCTAGCCCCTTAAGTCACCATCAGCGCTTTGGATTAAGGCGTTATATAAATAACACATCATTATCATTATCATCCCTCCATCTTCTACCTCCTTCCCTGTGATTTGGATACAGTATTCATGTCGTTTGTAATAACTACAATCATTATCCAGCTTATTTTGCCACCTCTCGATGTTCATGCACAGAATGCTCTGGAAATGTCCCTAGCTGTCCACCTATATGACTTTATGTGCAGCTCTCCCGTTTGTGCCTGGTCTGTGCAGAACATCTGCAAAAAAGTCCTTTAAATGAAAAATGAATGGTGCCATGTATTCATCATAGTTGTAGTAATGCGCAAACGCATGGATAGCAGGTATTGTCAGGACTGTAAGAATGTGGTTCCAAGTTGTTCGAGCAATGAGACCTGGAGACCTGTCTGCTTTGGACAGTGGATGCTGTGAGGTCCACTGCAGGCCGTGGTCCTGAAGAAAGTCACCCCAAACATGCCGTTTGGATGGGTTTGGATGGCTTGGGGCATAGCTTTCCTGGGCCTTAGAACACCTGTCTTTGCCTCTGGCAGAGGGCTGCTCTCCTAATAGAGTCCCAATAAATTCTTCCTGATGTCATTGAAGGCCGGAAATGAGTCAACGAAGGATAGTGAGGATATCCTCTTTCATATGTAAAAGACCTCAGAGGATTGAATGATAGAAAGCCTGGGTTAAGCAGTGCAATCCCAGTCCCTGGAAGAAGTGACCCTTGCCTTCTGATGTCATACCCAGATTACCTTATTCTGCAGGAAGTGTAGGGGACAGGAAGGAGACCAAAGACCACAGGAAATCAGGATGCAGCCCTTCCTCAAGCCCCCTTGTGCTCTGCCTGTTTGACTCAGCCCCTTTCTCAACCTGCAGCATCAAAGGCTCTCTGGTGTGGGATTTCCTAGTGTAAGGCAGGCCTTTGATATGCAATTGAATTTTTAATTAATTTATCAAGCGCATATCCTCCTTGAATGGAGAACCCGGGCAGACTGAAATGCATCTGGGTGATGATTTTACAGAAATTGAAGTTGAAGTGATTGAAGATAAAATCAGTAAAAGAGATTGGCCCTCATTACGACCCTGGCGGAGATCCATGGTGCAATTTGCACCATGGACCATGGCGCAGAGCTGCCAACTCCGCCATGGGGGTTGGCGGACTTACCGCCCCATTTCGACCTTGGCGGGGCGGTAAGTCCCCAATCCCCATTTACCCTTCCCCATTCCCATTTTTGCCCCATAGGGTATAATGGGAGTGGGGAAGGCGTTAATTACGCCACCGTAGAATACGGTGGCGTAATTAACGAGGGGTCCCGTAGCGCCATGGATTTTTCCGCCCGGAAAATCCGGGCGTAAAAATCACCATGGCGCTACGGAAAGTCCTAATCTGGCGGAGAGGTACGCCATGCATTACGCTGGCGTAAACCCCTCTCCGCCAGGGTCGTAATGAGGGCCATTATGTTTTTTGATTTTTTAGAAATGACACGTAGGGATCCTTCATTCTAAATGCAATAGGGTCTGTATTCCATACAGGGGGACCCAGGACCGAGAAACGCCTGTCACCTCTACGAACAAAATGTGAAACAGGTATCGCTTAACTATGTTGATCAGTTGACCATAGTGATCATGCTGGGAAGTAGGGTACAAGTTTTGCCGCAAGATAAGTAGAGCAAGTCCATTTAAACATTTAAACAAAGAGAGAGGGTTATGAAAATAACTCTTTGTTCTACCGGCAAACAATGAAGTGCCCTCTGATATTGTGAAATGGGTGCACACTTTGGAGCATGGAACAAAAGGCTAACTGCTGCGTGTGGTGCCTTTTGTAATTGTGCAACTTGTTTTGCTCGAATACCTGTTAAAATAGCGTTGTAATAATCCAATTTGGAATTGATCAATGAACCGACCACTACAGGTCGACATGGCTCTGGGATCAAGGAAATAATCAGTCTTAAAAGTCTCAAGCTAAAGTAAATATACTGTACCCTTTCCCCTATCTGGTAATCACAATCCTAAAGCTAAAGTAAATATACTGTACCCTTTCCCCTATCTGGTAATCACAATCCTAAAGCTAAAGTAAATATACTGTACCCTTTCCCCTATCTGGTAATCACAATCCTAATTGGTTTGCCAAATGCAACCCAGATTCTGTACCTGATGTGTAAAGGATGTGGGAAGATCAAACAGCAAAAAACAAATTGTTAGACGCCATCCAACTTCTGACACTGAAGACAGGAAGAACCCAATTGCCTTTTTGAAGCCAGTCTTCCAGCCAGTCTTCCAGGAGATCTCCTGATGTGAGCTATTGCCTTGGCAGCAGGGAGGAGGAGGAGTTAGTCATCCTCCCAGAATATGAACACAGGCAGGCCTCCTGCCCCATTCACTTGAATGCAGACAGTCATGTGTCTTTAAAGTGTCTCACCTCTCATAGCTGATCCATGCACACAGGATTGACACTGGTGTGCAACACATCGGATGTGGTTTAAGAAATTATGTGAATTATCAGCCATTATACCAAAACATAGTTATGGCTTATATTTCCAAATGGTCCTGCCACCAGGACCTAGTTTAGCATAATTAGTATGTTTTGGAACAGAGGTACAGACTTGAATGCAGTCTTTGCAGTGACTTTGTTGTCACAAAAGCCATCAAACAGGCCTCATGTGACCTCTGGACCAGCTCCGTGTCACTGGAGAGCAGGGGCTGCGGATCAGGATTCAGCAGGGGATAAGTCTACACTATCCTTTTAGCCTGGATTTTTATAAAAGGGAGGTATGTTTAGCAGATCACCCTTTCTGAGGCGGTATTACCAGCATCATTTTATTATTTAATGCTAAACAAAAAGCCCAGGGCTTCCACACCTTTACCAGATGACAGTGCCTCACAAGCACAGACATCCAGACAGGGGTCTGAAAGGATGTGCGTCTACATTTCCCTTTCCACTATGCTTAGCTTTTGAAAGGAGAGGCCAGGAACAGAGACAATTGCAGCAATGACGGGGGCATAGCTTCACGAATTGAAGATGCAGTCTTAGATGCATTTCCCACTCCTCTGGCATCTCAAGTAGCACATACTCACCGGTGTACTGGAACTGCATGAGGAAGGATATATGCGCATGGAGCTCCTTTTTTGAGAACAAACCCAAAATGCATTTGTACTACTCACTTCCATGCACATTTGGTGCACGAAGGTAAGTGAACACTGAAGAAAAATCGTCTCGTTAGTCTCAGGGCTCAGAAGCCACGACATTCACATGTGCAGTGCTCTAAAAAAAACAAGTAACCTCAACGTCAATGTGAAAGAAGCTTTCTTCCCCCTCCCTGTCTCCATCATGGAGGCTACAATTCCATTCAACCAAGAGACTACCCTTAGTTGGAATCACCCAAAAAGCCTGCAAAAAATAGCCCGAATGGGAGATTTGGCCGAATTTCGGCTGTTCGAAAATTTCGAACGGCTGAAAAGTTTGACCAAAACCCCCATTCAGTGCTAAGGGTTGCGGGGCCTGCAGAGGTGTACCCCGCACCCTTGTTCAATATATTGTGATTAGGTGTTGCAAGTGTGTCCGACGCAGCCGATCCCAAAAAGCAAAAAGAAAACAAACAAAACAAAAAAAAAAAGAAAAAGGAAAGGACATTGCAGCGCCAGTTCCCGATCACTGAAGCGAAAGGGAGCAGGTCTTGCAGGGACACACCCGGTCACCAGCATGGTAGGTAGGGGGGGTATGGTTGTGGGCCAAGTCAGAAATGATCAGGGGAGAAATAAACAAAGGTTATTTTGGAAAAATAATCTTCAGTCTTTTCTCCCTCGAACATTTCCGTCATCGGCTTCCAACCCTGATCCCCCTTAGTTGCCCTACCCAGGGAGCTTTGCTCTTTATTTACAAAACATTGAAACAAAAAGAAGATTCTACCTTCTTCAATATTTCAAATAGTTTTTAGTCACACTGTTTTGCTTATGGAAGCACACAGCATGCACTTAAATTGTATTTTTATATCTAACTTTGCTTCCTCCTTGAAATAACCTGCCACACCAAAGGATAGCAGAGCTCAGCGTTTGAAGATGAAAAACAATCCTAAACTAAACGGTGGAGAACACATATAAATCTCACTGACTTGAAAGGTGTCGCTGATGGCAGCCGAAGTCAATACATTTTAAGATGCATTTCTCTTGGAGTCTCATCTAGTCATGCCTCTACAAGGAGGTCCTGATGCAGGTTGACGGCTGTATAAATCTCCACAGTTGTGGTTTCTCATGAGTGAAGATTGCGCCTTCACATCTGTCCTCGTGTTGCCTGCCATTATGTGTAGGTGGGGAAATGTAAACGTGTTCGAAAGCCCCCTAGAGGTACACAGAGCCAGAGACATGCCCCTTCCGGATTTCTCTCAGGTGTACGATTACATGCCTCAAATCAGTGTAATATGAAGGACTGTGAGCCTGATTCATGGAATTATTTGCATGTAAAACGGGGATTTGTGTGCCATTCTGTGTGCAAATCCCTATTTGATGTCTAAATATGTGCTTGCTCCATCCATAACCCTGTACTACAAGTCATTGCTAAATTTCATTCAGCCAATAAAACACTTTTATGGAGAGTATTGTGCATGCCTTGAATCTTAAATATCAAAGGTGCTTGTTCATGTGAGGCATTATTTAACAGATTGACTTCAGCCCTGCATGAGTACAAGGATGAGCAGAGGCTAAAGCGCCCAATCAGCCCTCACACTTCTACAAACCAAGAGCCATCCAAATCACAAAGGCAAAACATGCACAGTTAAGAGAAATACCTTATTTGAATTGTGGTAACGTGGGCCTGGAGAAGGCTACACTCTTTCAAGAGGGGTGTGAATGTGGTTCAGTAGTAACCCAAACAGAGAAGAATAAGAGTCCAAAATAAAGGAATGTCCAATCAAGGTTCCATAAAAATACATACTTTAATCAAACACACCATGTTCAATAATAATTCACTATGAAACGCTGTAAAAACACTCCCCTGTAGAAGGAACACAGAATATGCCAAGAAGGAATAGATGCAGCACTCTGGATAATGAGGCAGGGGCAGAAAAGGCAATAAAAACCACAGTGTTCAAAGGATATGTTGGTTCTTGAGGATGCAAAAGGGATTAAAATGACCTATCCAATCTCTAGAGCGCAAAGATGGACCAGGGGGGTATGTATTAGTCAATAATACCATTGCAAAGCTAATGGTGGTTTGACAGCATTGAACCAGGCTTCTTGATGTCTATTGCGGGTTTCTCTCGGGTTGCAGATGAAGCAGTCGCAATGGTCCAACTGCAAACCAGTGTCAAGTCAGGGTCCAATAGAAGGTAGCTGCAGTCTCAAAGTATCTACTTGAGCTGTGCCGATCGGGCGGTCACCAGGTTCAGTCGGCAGACATGGTCCCACAGGGTTGAGCTAGTACCAGTGTGCATAGGCAAATTGATTCAAGGTGGAGGTTCAGAGGTGGCTGTTCAGGTGACACTACGGTCAGGTCGATCGACTTACAGGAACAGCGATGAAGAAGCTGGTGCTTCGAACGATAGCTCGAACAATGCAAGTCAGTGGTACTTTGTTAGTTGAAGCCGAGGCAACGACACGCTTGAGCTGGTGCGATGCAGCAGCAAATGGAGTCGAACTGCAAATGGTGATTCAGAGAACGATCAATGCCAAAGGCAGCTTTGATGGGTCCTGAATTTTCACTCAGCATCAAACACGTTCGATTTGCGGCTTGCAGCAGGTCGGCTCTGACAACACATGGATCTTGGCTGTTCGGGTTTAAAGGAGCTGTGAGTCCCACTCCAGGCTCTTAAGGGCCTTTTCCTGGGTTCCCAAACATAGGGCAGGCTGGCACACACCTTCAGGGATACTGCAACAAGGTGAGGTCATAGGCAACAGTGTGGGTGGCAGAGATGCATGGAAATACATGATTTTCTGGAAAATATTTTAACTAATGGAAAAGTAACCACATTTATTTAACTTAAAAACAAAAATCACTTTTTACTTTTTCTACTTTCTTTTCAACTTTCTTTTTTTATAATGTGGGGGGAGACCCCTCCTCCCTCCTCACTGCTCCCTATGCTTACCCCGCAACCCACCTATTAAGCTCTATACATATACCACATTATCTCCCATTTTAGGTTAAATAAATCCGGTCACTTTTCTTTAGGTGAAATTGTATTTGGTGAAATCTATGGCAACTGAGATGCACACCTTCGTCCAGCAACAGAGTTCACCCCCAATGGTCCCGGTGGATGGTTATGGGAGAGCGCTCGCCTCTGCCTTGCCTGATTCAAACAAGTGTTGTGAGACCCATTGTTTTAAATGTTAAAGTCCACAGGTGATTGTAGTAGCCTGCTTTAGGGGTCGAATTCCTGCTCTTGGAATGAGTGGACTTTGCCCTTCAACCAAAGTGCTTTGTGCTACAGGAAGTGAAGGGCACAGGAAAGACTGAGAAAGGCAGAGAGAAGATTCCCCCATCTGTGCAGATGTCTCCTCGGCTACACTAGCTCACCCACCTCCCTTCTCAATAGAATCAAAGGCCTTTAGAAATGCAGCACCCTTGTGTCAGTCCTAGCCCTTTGTGAATGGGTGTGCCCTTTGACTCCTGTTCCGAGGCCAGCTTCCTGTGGAGTGGCTGTCATTAGAAAAGAACAAAGAGAGGCAATCGCCCAAGCCTACTGTCCTAACAGTGGGCAGGGCAGCCTTGCCTGGAGAAAACACACCTAACATCGTCCACAGCTGAACTGGGCCGACGGACTGACTGATGTCCATTCTCAATATTATGTGGCTTGCCATTTTGGGGTGTGATCATCTGGATATCCTCAGGTGCCCCTGATTAAAACCAGACTATTTGTTTGATCTGTCAATTGTAAACCTCAGCCTATCTTTTGCTTACATGCCTGTAACTAAGACTGTATCACTGTTTTAACAATTAAGCTTTCTTTCATCGACTTGCAAGCGCCGCGATGCCTGTGGGCTGTATGTTGCGCTATACAAATACAAATAAATAAATAAATAAATTTTTAATTTTTTTTGTAATCTTTTTGACTACTGGTCAGTCCCATTTCCTTTCCTCCTTTGCAGTTGTTCTTTCAAGACTCTGTGTTTGAGGACTTTGCTCCTTTATGGCTTGTCATCTCTGATGAAATGCTCTTTAAATTAAATCAGCATTAAATCAGCACCCCTGTTTTAGACTGGGTTGTCACCACTACTACCCCATGCTAGGACTTGCATGTTTTTTTTCGCCCTCTTAATGCAATATGATTCCAAACTGTGCCCTTTTCTTTCCAATGTCCCGACTGGTCAAATAATATCTTATTGGTCAATGGAAATAGCTGTTCCTGGCCTTAGATGTGGGCCAGGTGACTTTGGGTAGACTCTTCTAGGACTGTAAGCATTGTGGTTATGGCATTGTTATTTGATGCATGGCTTGCCATTTCTATTTTTACAAAAGATTTGATATTTTTCTATATTCTTCTGAAATACATTCTAAGTGTTATCCCTATCCTTTTTCCAGATGTTGAGGTAGGTGTTGTGTAATATGTCCTTCATCGTGCATTACATTCTGCCACAATGAATTGTACTACCAAGGTACTGGGTGCAATCGATGGTTGTGTGAAATAAAAATGTGATTAGCACTGAACCCTAATTACATGAGAAATACCGTCAGCAGGTAATTACCGCTCCTAAATGATTACTTCTCTGCCAATTGGCAACTTCAGTGGTATCGCTATTACATACTTGCAAATACATTATGGAATTACCAACTTGTGTAGCAGCCAACTTCTGAATGTGGTGAAAACACCTTCAGTACCATAATAACTGCCATACCAACACCACCTGGAGCAGGTATGCACACATCACAAACCTATTCCCCATCCTTACATCCTTACATCCTTACCTAGGCCTCTGCACTCATGACGTGCACACACTGCAGAAACTTTACCATTGTCAGGTAGAAATGACTACATCCAGTGAATCCTGGGGGGTATTTGTGAAAGTGCAACTTAAAATTTTGTGCTCCCATGATTTGTCAGTGTTGTTGTTCCATATTACTATTTGTCATTTTGAAATGAGCGGCATTCGTATCTCTTGTTCCTTAATGACGACATACATCACTTATGTCCCAAAGTCTTAGAATGTTTTGAATAACTATACATAATTAAAATGTACAAACCATTTACACAAGGCTACCTCGACCATAACATATGTGTGTCCACCTCCTTATGGTAGCACCAGAAGCCCCTACATTGGCTCTTATAATAAGGTTGTCGTTAACTGCAAAGTAATGCAGTAATTCCATTGGTGCATATTTTGATTTGAGTAGAAAATACGCACTCAAAATACCACACTTGGAAAATACTGCAAGTAGAAATTACCACATGGGTACAATACCGCCTGCAGAAAATAAAGCATCTAAAGATGATGTCATTCATTGTCCAATAAACAAGACTCACCAAGAAGGTGTCATCAAACAATTGAGTTGCAAGAAAATCTGATATAAGTGAATGACCTACTTTTTTTCCCCTCCTTACTCAACACACTCGCCAGTAGCACCCCAGCTACCAGACCCTCCTTACCGCACCTTAACATAATACTGCATTTAGAAAAACCTCTGCTACCCATTTATTTATTTTTATTGTACTTTTTGGTTAAACAAACCTGTTACACATTTAATACATTATTGAAAAAGGACCAAATGGATTATACAATATGAGCCCAAAACAAGTAGTAAAATCTTCTTAATCAATAAAATATAAAATACTTGAAACAAAGAAAGCAAAAAGAGCTAATTTACAATTCCATTACTTTAATATTATTAGGGAAAGAGACGGGAATACAATTGGTGTACAGGAGATGACGCACAGTTGGAAAAGGACCAGTGGACTCAGACATAATAACGTAATAGCCTATGCTGTATTGATCAAATGGAGGGCTTCCCTCCATGCGCGGAGTGCCGCAGCCATGTTCACAGTAGACTATGCCCCAATAAGTGTGCCCCAGAACTAATCACCCGCGATAGAGTCAGGATGTACGATAAAATAGGAGTAACTTCTCATGTACTACAGTTTTTTAAAACTCACATTGCGTAAGTAAGTGACGGGATGATTCCACGGTCAATCTACATAGGTGGCATCCATAGGTGGCACAGTCTCTCACTTCTAGGAGCCTTAGACCATCTACCAGTGTGCCCAAAGGTGGGTTAGATATTGAATCGAAGGTAAATAATAAAACAACGTAACTGTGATGAATATAATTTGGTTAAATTAAAAATTGGAAGGTTAAAACAAAAGCTCTGTTTACTATATTCAAGACATAGTTTAGATTTTGCTAAAATATCGATATTACTACAAATATCCAAAACTTTAGCGTTGTTATTTAAAACTAGTGCCGAATTCGGTGAAGATAACAAATCATTAAGAGTAAAGTTCAGATGCGCAAGTGCAAGAATACCGTTTTCCGCAACCCGGTATAAGAACTCGTTTTTCCTCTCCCAGGTGTAAAAATCTGCCAAAAAAGAAAGCAGTGTATTAGTGGAATTGTGAGATCCAATTAGGGTAATATATAGGTTACAACCTTGTGTGAGCTGAAGAGAGTGTATAGAGGGAATGCCTAGCTCACAGTGAAGAACCTCCACTGTCACTGACTGGGGAACTCCCAGTATGGATCTCAATATCTTACCCTCAAATGCATCTGTCCAGGTCATCATATGTATAGGAAGAGTGACCAATCCATATACAATCCCTGGGGGAATGCTTTTGCGATAAATGGCAATTATTTTTTTTAATACCTTGTAACAAACTAGGTTACCATAAAAATCACAGGGAGAAGAGTCATGGATAGGAAATCCTAAGTATGTGTAACATTCAACAACTTCAAGAGGGTTTTGTCCATAAACCAAATAAAAGCAGCATTTTTAATTTTGCCGACAATGATTAAGACTTTAGTTTTTGGGGATTTATTTTTAAGTGGTTGGCCTGAGCATATATAAAAAGTGCCTCTCAGGAGTGTTGCACCCCAGTTGGCGAACGGTCCATCAGGATGGTGTTGGCAGCGTAAGCAATCCATGGGACAGGTCCATGGGACAGGAGTAATGCCAATGCGCGGGGGGATGTTGCGAGCTGACTTGATTGCATGGTCCATGTCACTAACGTCCAAATTATAGAGAATGGGCGCGAGGACACAGCCTTGTTTCACCCCAGAATTTGTAGGAATTTCCGAGGTAATTTCTCCACCTTGATTCATGCAGACAACCACCGTATTTTCAGCATGCAGAATGATAAGAAGTGCAATGAAGAAAGGTCAATCACCAAGCTTCTCAATTTGGTCCATTGTAAGGGACGGGATACCGAATCAAAGGCTTTACTGAAATCAATGAAGCATAGATAGAGCTTAGGCGTACCCTTACATAACGAAATAAGAAACTGAAGGGCACAGAGGTTGTGAAGGGTACAGTGGCCCTTGCGGAAACCTGTTTGGGAGGGTGACAGAAGCCCTGCTTCCGTGACCCATTTTGTTCGTTTTTTTAGTAGTACAGTGGTAAAGATCTTTTGACTAGCATCTAGCATAGCCAGTAATGGATAATAAGTGGGGTTATGTCTGTCACCCTTTTTATGTACTTGGATTAAAATGGATTTCCACCAGCTGATGGGTATTGTTCCTTCTTTCAGTATTTTCCAATAGAGTTGTTCAAGGACAAATGGCCAAAAGAGTGGATTCTCTTTTAAGACTGCGTTTGCCAATGTATCTGGCCCTGGAGCATGCAAATGTTTTTCTTTTTCAACAATACATTTTATTAAGCATTTCAACAAAGGCATACATGTACGCTGACATCAACATGGCATTTAGTTAAGCAATTAGTAATTAAGCTGGGTCCTCAACCCGCGTCAGAGTCCACTACAGGATAGGCGATGTTAGGGGGAGAGAGGAATTGCTCCACTTTGCCGTGTCTCTGTATATTGTTTTTGGTTACCTCTACATCTCACCTACTCCATCTGTGTTATAGTACGGATCGCTTTGCAGCCAGCGTGTTATGGGGGTCTTCTGGTGAGAGCTGGGTTCTTTCTGAGTAGTCCATAAGTGGTGCTCACGTGTTTAGGAATGAGGTCAGATTCCCAGAGCGAATCGCTGCAATCTTTTCCGCCACTACAATTTCCCAACATTTAGACCACCAGAGCAGTGTAGAGGGACCCTCTGCATTCTTCCATAGCCGAGCCATAGCAATCTTTGCTGACAGGAGGAGGTGTGTGCATAGGCGCGCCATGTGTCCTGACAACGGGAATTCTCCTCCCCCGGTTTCCCCCAGGAGTATTATTCCGGGATCCCACGGGAGTGTGAGACTGGTAATTGTTTTGATGTGGTCCACCACCTCTACCCAATACCACTCTGCTTTTGGGCAGGTCCATACCATGTGAAACAGGGTGCCTTTCTCTGCACATCCTCTCCAACAGTTTGGGGGGATGTCTGGGTTAGATTTGTTTAGTTGGTCTGGAGTGACATAATACCTATAACAAAGTTTATAGCCACCTTATTTGAGACACACTGAGTGCTCTTGTGAAGCCTAGACCAGACGTTCCCCCATTCTTCAATATCTAATTCACGACCCAGGTCCCTCTCCCAGTCGAGCATATATTTCTCTTTTTTCGTGGGATCTGTTCGGTCCAATAGGTGGTAGAGTGTGAATATTTTCCCCCTAGTCGTTCCTCACCGAAGGTTGTTCTCTAAAGTCGTCTCTGGAGCCCTTTTCCCTAACTGTTCTGTGCGAGGCCCAGTGCCTCAGCTGGGTGCAATGGAACCTTTCTGCTTCAGTCACCTTACATTTTTCTTTGCATTTTACAAGTGATGGGGGAGCCTCCCTCTAGGAAATCCCCCAGAGTTTGCAGACCACCCTCTTTCCATGCCGCGAAACCATGTGGGGGATACCAGGTGTGAATTCTGGGTTATTCCAGAATGGTGTGATTGGGCCTAGTGTGCCCTTACAACCTCATTTCTGAGCTGCCATTTTCCATTTTTGGGTAGTGTTTATTGTTGCTGTGAGGGGTCCCTGATTTGCCTGTGGTTTTAGGGTCAGTAGGTGTGGGAGATCGGGCAGAGGGACCGGGCACCAGGCTTGCATGCAAATGTTTTAATGAACAATATAATCCTGCTCAAAACCCTCTTAAAAGAGGGGAGGAGGCCAATAACAAAATTCTACAGAGAAGTGGCTGCCAGGAACAAAGTATAGGTCCTGTATGGCCTTGCTCCAATCAGATTCCCCAATGGGGTTCAGCTCTAGCTTGGATTTATTATTCCAGAAGCTTCTAGTTATAGCCCAGAATTTTCTATCATCCATTACTTTTTAGTAATTCAAAGAGATGTTTCCAGTTAGAATTTCTCAAAGAAAATGTATGGGCTTTTAGCCAATTTTTATATCAGGAAGAACAATGCGATTTACAGTGTTTCTTTTCTGGATTAGTGAGAAAAGGGTCATTTTTTATTTCTGAATGTGTTTTCCAGAGTGTTTTCTTTGCCTGATGGTTCAAAATATCAAAAGCTTTAATACTATGGTCATGCAATTTCCGATCAACAGCATGTACATTCAATGATTTACCTAATGATTACATCAGGCGCGAGAGATCCCATTGGTTCGAGGCAAGCCACTTATAGAGAGAAAAAACATTTTAACTGATGAACGAACTTATCTTGGATATGTATTTACCACTCCAGATAACACGGTTGCCTTGTCTATTCGTGGAGACTTGGTCATAATATAGCTTAATTCATCCTATAGAAGGTAGTCTATACAAACAAGTCAACATGGCATGGTTGCTAATAGGATTGAAGGTGATTGCAAATGCCTCGCACTTCTCCCAATAATTTCGGTCCAACAACACATAATCCAGGCAAGAACAACTCTTCCTGTTAGACCATGTATAAGGTGTAGGGGCATCTTTATCATGTTTACAGTTTAAGCGGACAAGTTCAAATGTACTGAAGGATATAGCCCACGCAAAATCATCTCTGATAATCCATGGATGATAGTAATTATGTATCTCATGGAAAGGATCTTCAGAAGATTGCATGAACGCTGAAAGTAAAGGGGCATTTAAATCGGCAGCAACAATAACTTTTATCCATTTCTCTTACTGAATCCCTTAACTGGCACAATCTCTAATAACACAAATATGCCTCCCTCCAAACTCTAACCTGTCCCAACGTACACTCTAAACGCTCCCATGATCATGATACCCGTCTCTCCTACCACCACACGCCCTCCAGTAATACTATTTCTGAGGCTTGTGGAATCTGCTTAGATCACATGCTGTGCATAGGCCGACATCTAGTGGAAGCTGCGGAGTATTACAGTTTGTTTTTCGAAACTCGAAAATGGGCGTCGACACAGGGCGTGCCAGTAATACTATCCCTAGTGTGACGTCGACTGTACCGAAGATCCCTCACGCGTCTAGGATCCTCAGATTGTTTTTTTCCGCCATACTGGTCGGAAGCATTTTGCGGAGTCCCCTGGCCTTAGCCATACTTTTGCTAAAATTTTAAATAATAATCTATTGACATCCTTCCCCACCCCAACGTCGAACTTCGACACTCGACGCCGGCTGGAGAAGAAATCGACCGTCGGCTGCTGCACGACGGATTTGGGCCTCGGAAGGCCGCTGGCCTCGGCCCGGGTCTGGTAGGCCGCTGGCCTCGGCCCTGCAAGTAGGGAGAGTGGGGGGTGGTACATACTCTACACTCTTGGTATATAGGTACACCTTATACATTTCCTACACTTAACAGCCCGCTGCCTCAAGGTGCGTATGGAGGGTACCCTTTTCAATTCTGCCCCAAGTGCAATCGCAAATACCCTTGGGTCGACAGGCACGCCACGTGCAGTCTCTGCTTGCCGAGGGACCACCCCGAAGCGAACTGCAGAGCGTGTAGTAGGTTTAAACCTAAGACACTTAAGGACCGTTCGACGAAGCGTTGGGCCCACCACGCCAGGCAGGCGGCCATGGCAGCAGAGGGCGCCTTCAGCGATGGCAGCGACGCCGTACTTTCGGACGGCGAGGGCATTACGGCGTCGAAAGACAGCCGAGCGCAGGTCCCCGACCTCGGAAGGTCGTCCGGCAGGGCGGCTATGGGGAAGAACCCTGGCGACACAAGCGCTTCACATACTACACACACTAAACACACTAAGTCCAACCGAGACTCGACGACGTCGAGTTCTCGGAAAGAGGCACAGACAGAACGGTCCGATTCGGAATACATTACTCACCGTAATCGTATTTCTGATGCTTGTATCTGCTTAGATTCACATGCGACCCACCCTTCCTCCCCTCCGAGAGAAGGCGCATGATTGCTTGTAGTCTTACCTTTCTGTCTATCTGCTTGGATTAGCTGTACACACGCTACTCCTCATGCTACCTCATGTCAGAAAAAATACAATCTGAGGATCCTAGACGCGTGAGGGATCTTGGGTACAGTGGACGTCACACTAGGGATAGTATTACTGGCACGCCCTGTGTCGACGCCCATTTTCGAGTTTCGAAAAACAAACTGTAATACTCCGCAGCTTCCACTAGATGTCGGCCTATGCACAGCATGTGAATCTAAGCAGATACAAGCATCAGAAATACGATTACGGTGAGTAATGTATCATATATATATATATATATATATATATATATATATATATATATATATATATATATATATATACTGCAATACAAACTCCATCAGCATGAACACTAACCATTTCTCCAATCTTAAATACACATACACGCATGAACAAGACACCGGATAACCATCTCTCCTAACCCCACCATAACCCAACAAACCTGGCTGTAGCACAATGTTGCTTAGTGCGTGCTTCTGGAACACATCACCCATAGGCCCTGCACCAAGTAAGAGGGAGCTAGATGGTTTGTGCCCTGTGCATGGCTTGCTGCTACCCCACTATAATCTGCCCATCTTTTCCACATCTGCAGTCACTCTGGTGATGGGAAGTGTCACCTTCACAAGGGAATCAGCACCTTTGTCCATTACATCAACCACACAGTTCAAAACAACCACATGCTTCAGTGCAAGGTCCTTCTGGACTAGTTGGTGTTCCTCAACGGTGTGTATTATTGCTGTGCTATTAACGTATGACCCAGCACTGGTTTGAAGGCCTCTGCTAGCACCTTTCCCTTGAATGTCCTCTAGATGGTCTGGCCCAACGTCTGTGCCTGTGGCATCTTTTAGCACTGGGCCACCGGATGGTTGAGCAACATTGCTATGTCCTCTAACCCCCTGCCTTGCACTGTCAGTGACACAGAGTCTTTTGCCCACGGCTACTGTAGGACAACATCAGAAACATCAACATGGGTGTCTGCACGATTGGGGGCAGTATTGTTGCTCTGGCTTCTTACCAGGAATGCTAGACAATGCTGAATAATAGAATTTGTCTGACCCTGACATGTTACTGACATTTGATGGCACGGTGGTAACTGAAGTAAGGTTAGTGGTAGGGATGTCGAAGGGGTTGCCTACAGAGTAAGGCAGCACTGCTGTGTGTTTGGCAATGGTAGTATTGTCCATTAAGTGGTTGCAGCAACACATGTGGCACTAGATGTTGTACCACTGTCCACTGTGTCAAAGCCATTGGTCCTCATTACAACCTTGCCGGTCCGGACCGGCAAAGTAGAAGTGTGGCAGGTGGGTGCTGTCATGCCTTCTAGGTCTGACTTGCCGTGCAGACTGGCAACCCGCCCAGAGACTTTCACGGAAGCACTGGCACTGTTATTACCGGTACCAGTGTTTCTGTGGTCCCCATTCCCATAGAGTCCTACACGACTCCATGGGAATGGGGAACAAAAATTTACTGGCGTCAGACTTTCTGGCCGCCGGGGTCGTAATACCCAGGTGTTACCGGCAAGCCAGACCCAGTAAATGTTTACGGGTCTAGCAGCAACCTGCCAGTTTTACTGGCAGGGTTACCGCCGGACTCGTAATCATGCCCATTGTCATGCTCTGCTTCCTTATCAGTGTGCCCTGTGTTGATATCTCACCATCCGGTTAAAATACAGTGGCATGACAGTCGCTATACCATGCACTATACATGCCTGCATAGCATGTACATTACACTACATAGCATTTGAAAAATAAAATACTCAACGAGTACTGGTGTTTCTATTACATGCGAAGCATACAGAATCCTAGCCTCATGCAAGAGTGTGATATGATGCATTCCAATGTGAAACAAAACACCATGTTGTGGTATAAATGTCATTGTGGTCTCCTTTACAGGCAATGGCTCTGGCCTTTTCTTCCATTGGTGAGAGGACTCCGTGTGAGTAGTCTTATCAGCCTCAGCACCCTTTACTCTCTCATTTGAGAGAGTGATATAGCCATGATGTTGTATTAAGTACGCATCAACAGAATCATGATTTACATTCCATGCCTTATTTAGGCACCCCAAAACATGTAAGACATTTAAATCTTCTTCTAGTGGCTTATCCTCTACCCATTGGTCTAGTACTCTTCTCTCAAAATTGCTCAATGAGTGGGACACTAAATCCCAGGTTGTTGCTCTGGTTAAAGTTATGAGTGTGCATTTGCTGTACGTTACTCCACCTTGATAACTCAATGAACGCTGCTAGATGGCACATTGCACTCACAGTTCAGACACCAATTCATATTGTCTTCTTGTAATGATGAAAGATGGTTGCTATGTAATGGGGTTCGTAGGCACTTCAATTTCCTTTTCTCTTAAATCATTACGGATGTTCACTGAGAGACTCTCCACAGAATCTGTTTTTTGTTCATTTGCCCTGGCTCCAGATAGCAATCAATTTCGCATAGGCATATACATCCTAAAAGGAACAGCTGCCCTTTGACAAAAGAAGTTGCTTTTAAGGCTAATTGATGCCGTCCAGTTGTGGTTGTCAAGCATAACATTTAGTATAGACAAAGCCATTGTATACAGGTGTTGTTCTGATAGTGTACATCTGGTAACTAACACCCCCGCTGCATATTCCTGCACCAGTCCATACTTGCAGGCTCCCTCCATTGCAGGCTACCTCCACTGACCATGTCTGTGTTAAGGTTAGCAGCTATACTACTGCCTTCAGCAGGGAGAAGGAGGCTTGCTGAGAGTTCAAACCTTCCACTTCAAGGGATCCAATAATATACAGAACATGAATAGTAGGACATCTTACTTCCTTTGAAACCTCATTAAGATTCCCTATTCCTTGTGCTTCCCCACAATTGAGGAAGACGCTGGATTTAGGGCAAACCATTTCACTACCGCACAAGAAGATTCCACCTTCAGTGTTGTATCGAAGGGAGCAATCTCTAACTGAGTCTCCATGTCTTGGCCACGCATCCAGGCACCTCCTCCAGATGTTCCGCCTGTTGTGCACCTGCCTGATATCGTACATCTTTGTCTGTGGAGGCTCGACTCCCATTTATTCCTTCCTTTCTAAAGCCGAAATGACTCCTCTCTACGTAGGTGTTCCTTTCTGCATGCAGGTTGTGCTAGCAATACCGGCTTAATCCCAGCATTGCCAAAGCTTAGGAACAGAAGCTCTAATGTATATTGTTTCCTCATTCCTCCTTGGCTTTCTGGCGGATGCCATACACCAAGATGCACCGTTGTGAAGAGTAGGCCTCATTGAACGGCAAACAAGGGAGGGTGAAATCATGCATTGCTTCAGAGCAGATGCAAACCCTGGAGCATCTGTACGTGCCTCAAACCAAGTTTTCTCTAGTGTTTTTGAAAGCCAACCTCCTGGAAGTCTGGGGAATTCCCTGATTTGGCAGGTTGATTGCCTTATCCTGGGTTGGCATATCATAATTTTCCAACAGAGGGCTGTTATATGTACATTCATAATATATTTCCTTGACTATGTTATGCTGCGTTTGGAAAGGGCTTGGAAGAGTGGTTAGGGTGATAAACCTGAGTTTTGGCAAAGTTACCTCTAAAATCATGAAAATGTTAACTTTAATTTACATCATGAAGCTTTAAATGTGGCCCAGTTACTTTGTAGTTTCTTTTCATTCAATCTGGAAACCTGGAGGAATCCACACATTAAGGGATTTCTAAGAAAGAGGCCAACACAACTTGAATGTGACAACCACTGGTGATTGAATGGCCATGGCATTATTTGAATGGGTGATTCTTAATAATTCATTTTAGACTCTTACCCTCGCTTAAATGTTCTATAAATGTGAAGAGATTGTACTAGTCAATTGCAGATAAATGAAATAAAATGCCTAACCTGCAGGTGTGGGGTGGAGGCCATGCATAGATTCCATACAAACTTCCACATGCTCCTGACTGAAGAGTTCATCCAAATTCCTCCAAAGAGAGACCAGGACTAGAGTTCACATATCTTTTCTTATCAGTACCATCTGGGATAAAGAATCAACTGTCTCTTCTTACCCATCTTACCACCTCTGGTCAATCAATGACTGTTGGGAGCAAGAACCTGCATAAAATATGGTGCCCCAGCAACTGACAGCACTAGAGACACGCAGCTGTTAGGTCAAGGCAGGGTCAGATATGCAACGACAGCAGAGCGTGATATCCTGACCTATACTGCAAGCCTAAAAACTGTTGCTTACTTGCTTCCTTCTTGTGGGTCCAACACTGCCCTACACTAGAGGGCCTATGACCTGGTCTCCAACTCTGGGAGCAATCCTTACATCTCACCAGTTACACCATCACTGGATCCATGTGCTCATCAAACTGGTAGCTCTGCACCCTAATTCAGAAACATTCAGCAGCACTCCATGGATCCTATGCTGTTCAGACCTTATTTCTGAATCTACAACGGTCCCAACAACAAAGGACTCCATATCTGATGAAGCCCCAATCTACTGTATCCCTGATTGCATTATAGCAAGACCATGAAATTATCTGATCCTAAAGAGATGCACATTTGAGAGCTCAGGTCTGAGAGCAGCCAACCACACCAGAGCACAATGTTCTAAAACAAGTGTTTGACAGCTGGGGCTTTGCTATAGCCAAATTGTCTTGACCACAAAATGCTTTGAAAAGGTATTTTACAAGAGGTTTTTAAAGAACTGAACCATGAGGGAAAAGGCATCAAAGAACTATGCAACAATTGAAAAACACAGCCTTCCCATTACCACCCATATCAACTACCTTTGCACCTGGACCATCTGTGGCTCAACTATGGAGCCCTCAGTTTGCTTGTGGCTTGAGGCCCGAGCGTGCCCTACTTTGTGGTCAAACTAAGAACTGTTTTGTGGACTTTTATACGGATCCTGGTATCCCTACTAAGATATTTTGAGTCCTTAGTTTTCCCATTGATGTGAACCAACCTAGCTGCTCAACCTAACCATAATGCTTATCATTTTTTTGATGGCTTAGTGTAGAAACTTAGGAGTACACCTTTTTGTATGTATGTGCCAATCCTAACTGAGTTATGAAGAGAAACACTATTTAAAGCATAACTCAGATATCGTGGCCTGCATTGCTTTACTACGAATACCATGAGGCGAGAAACGGATGGTGTACAGAACCTTTTTTGCGTATTTCAGGAACAGTTACCAGCATTCATCATATAGCCTGGAGGTAAATGCTGGCAGGTCCTCTAAGCTGTCAGACTTAAATATCTTGGAGAAAGCGGGACTAAGGATTACCCATGTTTTTACACATTCCTGAAATTAAATATGCAGAAAAAAGCTTATTGGTCAGGTTTGAGATGTTCTGTGAATCTCGGAATTTAAACTCAGGCCATTTTTTACGTATGGACAGTACGTTTAGTTGTATTTATTTGTATTTATTTGCTTTTTCAATTTCACCAGTCAGCATAAAGATCATAAATACTTAACTACATCACTACCCAACCTGACGTAGACAATTATGCTCAGTTTGGGCACCCATCAAATTAAATCTACTAAGGATTAATACCTCAATATCATAAAACCCAACATTTTTAAATCTAGGACTGCTGTCCGCTCTATCAAACAGTCTTTGCCCTGGAATTAGGAGCTTTTACTTTCCGAAGCAAATGTGCCATTGACCTTTTCTCAGTCGGTGCTCTTCCCCCCACCCTGAGATTGTGTGCCACCCACCCCCTGAGTGTGTGTTGTCCCCCCATTACTGATTCTGTTTGCTATGTGTTGTTGCACCTCCATGAGCCTGCAGACTATGCCCTCTTCCTTATCCTGTTATATCTCCCCTGATTTGTTCTGCTATCCTATTTCCTGAGCCTCTGCACTATCTCCCCATGGTCCCAGGAGCATCCATTCACTTGACAATGTGAGCGGTCTCTCTGCATGTGTGTCAAACTTTTCTATGTTTCTGTGCTCTTTCCTTTCCAAACCTTGGTGTTGTTTCCTTCTTTGGAGCTTGTGTGTATCCACTGTATGCTAATCAATGTGTACTTGCACTAGAAATCACCTACCTCATTTTCCGGCATGAGCAAGACCCAAGACCCAGTATTCATTATTGAGATATTGCTCAGCCGTGCCTATATCCTCATCACTGATATCCTCACTGCCTTAGGTTATACTATACAACACCACAACCACACACACAAGATGGGACGGGGCCTCACATTCAAATACACATCCTTGCCATCCTATTGTGATGCTGGAAATGCCTTATGGAGGGACAGGGCCTCCTAGTCCTTATCCTACCACTTCTCTGGGTGTGTTTTCTCTATGTTTTCTGCCACTGAAGTCCAGCTGGACCTCTGGCAGTGCAGCTCTTCATGTTTATCTTTTGGTGAACAACACCCATGGGATATCGTGATAGCACCCATGGGTGGGGGTAGATCCTTGTACCACTTATGTGGGCTTTTGGGCACCTGTGTGTTGCCCACAGAGTAGGGTATAGGCTGGTGGGAGCTACATGCTGACTTGGCAGTGACTTTGAGTGTCCTCCATTTTGTGACACCCAGGCCCTTTCATAGGAATCAAGAGATTCCTGATAGAAGTCAAGATGGCTCTGTGGCCTCTTGGTTTCTATTGCCTTTACCTTGTTTCCCAAAGTCCTGGGGAGCCCTGTCTCTGTTCCCATCCTTCTGAGTGGCTGTTGAGCAGAAACACTATACATGTCTCTGTTCCCTTTCCTCCTGACTGGCTGTTGGGTGGAAATACTATATATGGCTATGGGGCTGCCTCCTGTCAGACTTGCTGGAGCCTTCCCAGGGGCTGTGTGTTGTGGGTACACCCTAGGGGGGGACCTGTAAGAATGGAGTCTGAAGTGAATTCACATTCTGTGTTATGGGTGTCTGGTTTCTGTTTGTGTGACACAATGAATGAAACAGACCTGACTACAATTGACATGAATGCAGTGCAGTGTGCTGAAAGGCTGGGTACTTAACCCAAACCACAATCTTTGTTATGGGTGTCTGGGTGGAGTGAATAGCCTGGTTGCTGTGAGCCTGATTGGCTGCCTGCCTGCATGAATGCCCTTCTGCATGATTGCACTACTGAACCTGGCTCAGCCAGAGTGAATGGGGAACAGATGTGCATATCTGGGGACCTGTCACTTATCAATTTGTTCAGAAGATGATCTTGAAACTGAAGTTGTTCAGAAGCTGAAGTTGAAGCTGAAGCAAGAAGAAGCTGGTCCTTGAAGCACAGCTGGAGGCGATGTCTGCTACTACATTTCTTTGTGTAATCCAAAAGCTGCCGTGTTCTTCCAAGGACTGATCCACAGAGGACCTGTGAAGGACACCTCTCCCGAGCTACGGGGGACCATCGTGCAAACTGCTGCTCTTCATCCAAAGTACCCTGGAAGCCAGTCCTGTGTGCCTGCCGCCCAGAAAAAGGGTCTTCGTGAGCCCTGAAGAGGAGTGCCCAAACATCCTGATTTGAAGAAGTCCATTGGGGTCTCCCAGGGTCCAGAGGTGCATTTCGTGACTGCTGCAAGGCGTTGCTGTCTATCGGCCAGAAGAAGGGATACACTGGCATAGCGCTGCTGGACATCTGGAGCTGTAAAAGTTCCAAACTGCCTATGAACATCTCAAGGGACATCCTTGCCATCATCACTGACCACTTTATCCCACTGGAGAGAGTTCAGACGCTCTGAGTGCAGAGGAAGGAACATCAGTGAGTTTCTCACCACCAGAAGCTAATGAAGATGCCCAGCGGGTCTAATCTTGGTGAGGGTCTGTGGTACACTCCAGTGGTCGATTCCAGGTCACCAGAAGCTGCCCAGATGTCCGTGCTGAGGCTGCAGCACCGAAGAACTGAAAGTCAGATAATGGCAATGTTCCGAAGCTCGACACCAAAAGTGACCTTCTTCGCCACCAGAAGTCATTGAAGGGTCCCAGGGATCTTACTCTCATTTGCCAGGCCTTTAAGGAGCCCACAGCAAGTTTCATCTTCACAGGACTTCTACAGTCGGTGAAATTGTTGACCCACTGCGAAGAGTAAAACTGCTGTATTTCAGAAAGTCTTTGGTTCCCAGTGGCATCCCAGTGGCATCCAAGTCGCTTATTCTTCCAAGAGGGGTCCATCCTCAGCGAGAATCGTTGAGTGAAAGCGAGAAAGTCTGCCACCTGCCACTTCGCCTGCCAAGGTACCAAAGGTACTGTGACAAGGAAGGGCATCTTCTAGCCTCTGGAGTTGTCAAGGGGTCCCAGATAAATCTTGGATCCTGTTCTTCTGTGGCCTCTCAGGTACTTTGGGGGTGGTACAACCTTTTAAAGAATGTAGAAGTGTGTTGAACATTATTGGACTGGGCTGTAAAAGACATGATAAGTTACTCCCTAACTTTTCCATTACAGATTGCCCAGGTGGGGGGATATTCACACAGAATTGTATATCTAGTCTAAAGAAAGCATTCTGCCACGGTTCACAACTAACCTGCCTTTCAGCCTTTCAGTTCTATTCTATGCCGAAACACCTCACTTAAAAATTCACATGCCTATTTAAAACTGTCTGCAATTAGTACATTTCTTACTGAATTCAATTATTCGGTGGTACCACATTGAGTGTATATATTTGCCATTCTTTGAATAAGTATTTCCAAGTACAAAGTGTTAATATTTAAATGTATATATATTCCTGAATCTTATTTTATATAAAGAAGCTGTGTTATCACCTAATATAGTGTGTGGACATTTCTTTGCGGGCTTTGGGAATTCAATGTACTTAAGAACCAGTCTGCATCACCTCATGAAAGTTTAAGCCTGGCTGCTCATCCATTGTTACCAATTTGAGAGCCCTGGCTGGGGTGTTCTGTGCCTTTACCATACCAAATAGAGGGTAGAAGTACAGATACCCCCTCCAGTCTTTACACCTATCCTCTACTGGAAACGTGAATCCTCATTACAAACAAGCGCCTCCCTTACCATTGCAAGTTCACTCCTACACAGGCAACTATTTTCCCCATGACCTTCATATGTATCCAAGCAACAAAGCCGTCCTGTGTGAAATCATTAACCTCTTTACAACTTCAGGTATCAACAATTCAGATCACATTTCCTCAAAAGCTTCATCCTCCCAGTAAATCATTTCCCTGGAATAATAATGAAGCACATCTCAATCACCTCAAAACCCTGGATTGTCAAAAGAAGGTTTCCAAACCCACAAACAACATAAGTAACACCCTCAACTTGGTATTGGCTGCAACAATGCCCAGTGAATGCTAGCCCTCAATACTACTGGATAGATCAAATAATACCACAATTCTATCAACATGCACCACACTTATCAATCCACAAATACACAATACTGCATCTTCAAGAATCTACCCTTTATCATGCTGAAGTAAAACGTCATCACCCTGCCATACACCTTTGATCCCCCCACCAAAGTTGCACACTTCAGGACTCCCCATAACCTACTAAGATCAGTAACGTATGTTTCACTTCACAAATACCACCCAACATTGCATACAATAACTAAAATGAAGAATGAATAAGCAGAAACGTTCATCAGCATGGCATTCACAAAAGGTAATTCACTGATCAAATCTTCCATATCTGGTGAAAATACCTAGTGACAAGATTAACACAGCACATTGGAAACCGTTAGCTCTGCAAGCATACACATTGTGACCTCGACCAAGCCACCTGCTGCAAGTTAATCATACTAGGAGCAGCCAACAAATGCAGAGCCAACTTCAAAGCCCACGAACACTGAATGAGCCACAGCCAGAATCATCAATATTCAACTCCACCAACAAATGCAACACCACCAAACAATTCTTCAATGACACAATAATCTCCTACTCCACAAAGAAAGTTGCAAGAAAATCACAATCACCAACCACCTCCCCCTGCAAAAGGTTGCAATAGTCTGCCTTTAGGCAATTCTGCAGAGGTATATCACCAAGATCATCACTCCCTTCAATGCCACAAAAAACAAAGAAGGCATCCTTCCAGCTGTGTTCATGAAACCCCTCAAGTCATCTTCTCCAAAAACTTTAAAAGATAACACCACTGAAAAAATGTGCCCATGACCAAGACAACATTATCAACAATGCAACGGTTTGCCCGCAACAGAAAATTAAAAGACAAGGGGGATCAGCCAATTCCCTTCATGAATAGCAATTCATTTTCAGCCCAAGATGCAATTCCAAAACTTGCAATTATTCAAGCCCTTCAAGACACCCTCATTTCATACATGGTAGTGACCCATGCATCAGAGTCATCCTTAATGTCTCTGCAGTGAACGCATTTTTAGCAGGCGCAACATAAAGTCAGAATCCTCTGCATGTATTGTGCTCCCGTGGCTTCTGCAGAAAAATACAACTTTGATTTTTGCTGCCGCAAATGTCTGTACGCTTTGTGGCCCAATTCAATGCGTGGATGTGTTCCTGCAGACTTTTGTGTGTCCCTGTGGCCAATACACATAAACTCATTGTGTACCAAATTCAAAATGTATTGGTTCGCACAGGCATTCGTGGATCTTTGCAGAAATTCTGAGTTAAGGTGAGAGCCATTATATGCTTTGTAAGGCCATTGAGGCTCAGCGAGTCATGCCAATCACAGCACCCTGGTCTTGTGACTTGGGCCCAATCGCTGTATTGTTGCATGTAAGGGCTCACCCTTGGAACTTTAAATGTGGGTGGTAGGGTTGTCATGGTGAATAACTTCTTCGACACAGGTGTACCAGCTTTTTTCCAAGTGTGGGCAGAATCTAGAATGACTTACGCCAGGCACCATATTTCTGCTGCTGTTGCTGTTGTGGACAGTCTGAGTCCCAGACGCCACAGCTATGGAAACCAGCATGCGCATCATGAGAGCACGTGAGTTGGAGCCAGAGTGCTGCTATCCAAACCCACCAGCAATGGGGAGGACATGCTCATTGTCACCAGCATCACCTAGTCAGTGACAGTTGGAGGAGGTAAGGCAGGCTTCCAGCAATCACAATGCCCCAGGGCCAATGTGTGCTTTATAAATGCAAATAAATAAAAAACAACAGTGCTGCTTCAGATCAATCTTGAAGCAAGCAACCCATGGAAGTACCCGATCCATGGCTCCACCGACACCCCTTCCAGCAGAGACCGGATGCTGTTTATGGATTCTCCATCTGAAATGTTCTGCAGATACAAATCCTCACCACCACAGCCTGAGCCGAGTCTTCACAACCAAGAGCCAGTAACTGCCCATCAGAAAAGTGAGCTATGCGGGTCTGCCTTTAACTCCATGCAACAAAGACCAATATTGTGGTTTGAGCCATTAGCAAGAAGGAGGTCAATAGAGGCAAAGTGGGCAGATCCCAAATGTGGATCCACCAGAAAGTGCCCAAATCCCGCTGGATGTGACTCACAATAATAGAACTCCAGGGCACACCACATAAACAAGTGCAAAATGCCATGCCCTAGCTGACTCTGATAGAGGCCTTTAGGAAGTGGACATTTTATGACTGCAAACATCCCGTCGCCCAACAAGTGGAGGCTGTGAGCGCACAAATGCTGGCTCTGGACCTTCTGACCTTTTTGTTTGCGTAGATCCCTGGCTTTTGTGTACTTATAGCATGTGTTACACTGAGATGGAAGATCTAAAGTCAGCATTACTTCTCCTGCACTGCTGCTGCTTGCCACTGTTGGGGATCCTGGTATTCCATCCTGTGGCTGCAGGTGCTTCCTGTTAAAGTAAAGAACAGGGAAGGAGAAAAAGGAGGTAGACAAAGGGGTGTAGCGAGGGGGTAGGTGGTATCAACCGAGCAGAACATTGGGGGAGCACCAGAAAGTAGGGCAAAGAAAACAGAAGGGGATACAAATTTAAAGTGTGGCGGCTGGAATCAATTCTAGAGTAGGTCTGGGTCCAGAGCTTTTTTGAGCCTGTTTATATAGAAAGTGGCATCCTATCAAGAACAAGCATCAGTTCTCTCTCCTTTCATCTTCAATCTGTACATGGAGAAACTACAAGATCTCTTCACTTGCCATGGCATCAAGGACCATAAATATGCAGATGACCGTCAACTGTATCTTTAAATCCCACAAGTCAATGACAGCCACCGACTGACAGACTGCCATACTCTCATGTAAGATTAGATATGAAATACTGACATACTGCTCACTAAAAAAATACATAATTAATTCACCTATGTAACAGCACAAGGTGAGACCAAATCCAGAACTCACTTGCTGTTATGCATCCACCTGTATAGCCTACAGAGCAATAATGACCAACCCTCCTACATACTTGCCTGAAAAACTAACCATCATGGGAGGCCAAGGAAAAATATGAAGCCACACAATTGTGAGAATGGAAACCAAGAAATGTAAAAATTAGTAGACAAGGCAACAATTCTTCTCTGGTTAAGAGTGTACACGATAGCATCCAACCAAACATGAATCGAGAGGCTCGCCCCTTGCATTTTGGATCTGATCTGAAGTTGTGCCTCTTCAAATTGCACCTTATAGACTTCTAATATTTTTTATGTCATTTCCTGTGCTGGCACTTGTGCCCCTTCCTACCACACCGACCTGCTTGCCTCCCATTTAGACCAGTCTTACCCAATATGTGTGTCATCCTGCTCATCCCGTAAAGGGTACTGTTACTTTTCAGGGAAGAGTCCACTAATAAACACTCAAGCAGATGTAAAGGGAATCCACACAAGAATGGTGCTTAGCTCCACTGCTTTCATTTGTAACATTGCGCTACAGGTAAAATAGAACAATGTGGGGGTTAGGAATACTAGTTCAAACTAGTCTTTCTACTGCCAGCAAAGTGTAACATTGATGTGATATATAAATTGAACAGAAGGGGATCCTGGAAGATTAATCGAAGATTTACACATCTGACTTTGAAGGTGGAAAAAATAAGTTCTTAACAGATCCAAATCATTGATAAGTCAAATATTCAAATGGCATGATACAAATAAAAGTGTAATAAAAGAATTAGCCAACAAAAATGTGCAAATTCTACACAACTATGAACAGGACCTTATGAATAATAATTTTATCCTGATGAAGACAGGGTTAGCATAAACGAAATGTAGGGTTGACCCATATGTCGAAACCAGTACAGATGTGTGCTTGGAATTGTCTCTAAAGCTTTGTAAAAATCCAGTTGATCGATAACAGTGCATATGATATTCTTATTATGGAAAACTATTGACAGTGTTGTGTTGTAGGTGTGCATGTGGATGTTTAACCATGTTGAATAAAAATTAGACCAGGAATGTGTTATTAAAAAAACAATACCATCTTTTATAGGATGCAACAGTCTTCCTAGATATAAAACAGAGCATGAATTGAAGTTTGTTTTTATATGTGTATTAATAGTTGCATAGTTGTATAATATATGCTCAGAATAAAAGAATGACAATAATAGAAAATTGAATCAGTGGGTAGCTGTGAAAGTATGACTGAGGAAGAGAAGTCGATGGGAGACATACATTAGTCTGAAGGAGCCGTGTGAAAGATGACTTAGGGTTTCCCCTAAGGAACAACATTCATGAATTTAACATCCTCTACATAGACGTTTTCCCAAATGTAATGTAGAAATACAAATGTCACAACAATGCAAAGTGGTAAAGACTATAGTACGGGGCCAGCGGAGCTTCTCGCACTTGACATGGGACTACTTCAGATCTCTCTAAACTCTCTGCTGAGTTATAACTGTATGAAAAAGTCACCTACACCTGCCATTTATAGAAGTGTGCAGCTCAAAATAAAAATAAGTTGGTTTCACAAAGAAAACTAAACAGGCACCATACAAATATATTCCATGGCTCAGTAGAATGTGAAAATGGGTTTTACATTTTAATTTATTCCATTTTTGTTTACTTGGATTTACTAATTAATTGAGAAACCAGCTGGATTCTTTGTGTAAATTCCACTTCGATAATGTGTTATTCCTATCGCCCTGCTAAAGACCCACACTGATCTGTAGGTGAAAGTACTCAATAAAGAAGATTTAAAAAAATCAGACAGTAAACAAAGTAATGCTCGGGTCAGCTGTTTGCAAAGCAGCTTCCATAATAACCAGCTGGCTCAGTGGTATAGTTCATCATTTTATTTCTTCAGGTTATATCAAGGTAATGGTAATCAGGTTACGTCAAGAGAGTTACTTGTGGAGAGCCCACTGGCTCCCACCACCAAGACTACATCTTCATCAACTGCCTAGGTTAGAACCCCAACCACACAACACTCTAGTGAGGCACACAGGGTTCCACACTAACATTCCACCCAGACATCACCACTCAACAGGGCCAGGCCTCAGATCTAACACAGCTAAAGGATTGGTACCCCGGATGACGACTCTTAAATTCTCAAAGTTCATCAGTTCCCGGGAGGGTTTTCCACAGGGGCGGAAAACCCATGAAGTTAGAGCCTTTGTTTACATAGGCTTGTTTGACAAGTTCTCTCTTTTAAAGATAACTAATACCACTGAGTAGTGACATATTAAACAAAATTGAGTGCAGTTTTTAGAAATCCAAGCACAAGCCAAAATGCACCTTTTCCCGGTGTATGATGCAACGTGGATGTTAACACCATGGCATGCATCTTTTTATATGATTTAAATGGGATGTTAGTAAAAGACCTAGGCTGCATAAATAGCATTATGTTAGCTGGTATGAAGTTTGGGCGCCAGATTTGGGAGAAATAATTATATATTCTCCATAGAATTGGTGAGGTGCAACATTGTTGCAGCAAGCGTTTCTTGTAAATATGACACTGTTACAGTTGTCACAAAAACTCCTCTTGGTGCACAATTTCAAACTCACACTATAATTTGTAATTCTGAGTTTCTGTCTGCAAGTGTGTTGTGTGTGTGTGTGTGTATGTATCATGTGTTCTGTGTGTGCTTAACAGTAATGCCTGCAAGTGGCGCTCCAGACCATAAAATGAAATGGTGCCATTAAAAAAAGGAAGTAAAGAATATAGTTACTTAATTGGAACCTCTTTCTTTTATGAACTGAAATATTAGAATAACAACGCTTTGTCAGGCAAAGGGTGTCATTTACAAATCAGATTGTAATCAACAACCACCTGAAATAAATATCTGCTCGATGTCTTTCTACTCCCCATAATGTCATTGCGTTCTAAAATGTACTACCCCTGTTTGTTCACTGATTGTTCATGATGTATTCATTAATTGGATCTTTCATGTTGCAGGTACAGTCCAAGAGGACACTAATGTGACACATGCGGCAAATGTATGTGCAGGCACATACGTGAACTAGTGAGATCACATGGCGCTGATTGTGAAGTGAGCACATTACTGGATTGCCACTGGGTAATTGGGATGGGATTCAAGAAACTCATGGGTGGATTGGAGCCAGAGTGCCTGCCCTGCCTCTTAAAGACAAACACAAGTCGAACTGACAAAATCAGCCCCACAACACAAATCCATACCTGTTTTACTGCCTTAGCCACCAAAATACAGAACCTACACTTGGGGTGCTGCCTCACCAGCTCACCAATACAAAACTGAAGCCGGGTGTCCTGCCGCACCAGCCACCAAAACACTAAATACATACCTGACGTCCTGCCTCACCAGTCACCAGAACACTAAATCCATACCTGACTTCCTTCCTCACCAGCCACCAGAACACAAAACCCATACCTTGGATCATAAATCACCAGCAACCAAAAGACAAAACCCATACCTGGTGTCCTGCCACACAAGCCCCATAACATAAAAAACATACCTAGAGTCCTGACTCACCAGTCACCAAAACACAAAGCCTACCCCTGGCACCCTGCTGCACCAGCCACCAAACAGAAAACCCATACCTGGTGTCCTGCCATACCAGCCCCACAACAAAAAACCCATACCTTGAGTCCTGACTCATCAGCCACCAAAACACAAAACCCATAACTGACGTCCTGCCTCACCAGTCACCAGAACACTAAATCCATACCTGACTTCCTGCCTCACCAGCCACCAGAACACAAAACCCAAACCTTCAAATTCCTTATGCAGCTGCTGGTGCCAGGGAGATGATTGGCCTTCCCAAGCAAGTCACTGTGATGAATTGGATTCTGCCTAGCAGGAGAACAAGAATGAGTAGGGGTGTAATGACCCACTCAACCCTCACACTTCTACAAAACAAAAACACAACGCAATCATAAAAGTGAAAAAGGGACAGTTAAGACATATACCTCCTTTGCCTTTTGTGGTAAAGTTGGCAGAGGGAAGGCTATGATTTTAGGAGGGTTGTGAAGGTGAACCAGTAGTGAACCAAACCACAGAGTAGCACAGTTCAAAATAAAGGCAATGACCAATCAAGGTTCTATAAAAATATAAACACGTCAACCAACACACCATCTGCATGTAGAACAAATATAGAATACTGTACAAAAACCCACCCCAAAGGAAGAACAGAGAAGATTCAACAGAATGGAGAAAGTAACACTCTGAGCAAAGTTGCAGGGGTGGTAGGTAAATCACTAGTCACAAAAAGTATATTGGTGATGAAAACAGAAGGGATTGTGACATAACCAGTCTCTAGGGTCCAAGTGGACTGAGGTGGCAGTTCAGAGCCAATAGGACCTGGATTCAGTTCTTGGTGGGATGACGGAGTCAGACCCAGCGTTAAACGTAGGTGCAAGCAGATCAACCTCAGTATGGACATGGTGGATCATGTGAGCCCAGCAGCAACCTGGCATTGAATAGGGACGAATCTTGTCGCTCGGTGTGGTAGAACGGCAACTCTCCAGGGTGAAGGCCGGGGCGGTCCCAGAAACACTTTGTAGGTGGCCAGGCTCAGTTGGGCTTTAGACGCAGGGACGGGTCAATGAGTGACTCTTCAACAGTTGTTAACAGTTGTTGAAGTGATGATCTTGGGTGTGTCAATGTGCAGGTTGATGAACGGCAATTCAAGGGCTAACTGGTTCGAGCTGTTTTTGTAACCCCTGGTTAGAGTCGGTGTGTGACTTTACGGTGATTCAGTTCAGGTCCCAGCGACAGTCAATTTGGGCCTAGCAGGTGACACGCTTTAGCTAGGACACAATGCAGTGTCAAGCTGGTTCAAAGTGTAAGCAAGTTTGAAGTGATGGAGGAGTGCAGCAACCAGCACTTGCAACTTCCCTCTCGTTCCCGGTGCAGTGAACACAGAGCAACCGTTTCAATGTGGTAGAACAGGAAGCTTTGGCTGGTCTGGTCCTTTGGGTGCTGTGAGGCTGTTAGGGAGCTTTACAAAAGTCCACCAACAGTAGGACTTGTGCAGACTCACACTTGGGGCAAAGGGCTCCAACCTCTTAACATAGGCCTGGACCACACAAGTATGTAAACCACGTTGTAATACTTATGGAATGGCAGCATGCAATTCAAAGGTAAGTAAAACGTTTGTAATAACTTTTCAGAATATCTGTTTCAGGTAAAATAAATTAAACACAACCAACATAAGATAAGTAAATACTTTGCAATAATTTCACAGAGGCCTAACACTTTATAAATCCATCCCTTTCTGGTTATGAGTGTCTCAGAGTGTAAGAAAAACAATGATGGACATGCGCACCTTAGTACTCAAGTAGATAATGCCAATTAGTAAATGTCTAATAATGAACTCCAAGGTTCAGGGGAGAAAATACGACTCTGGCACAATAGGCCGCTGAACTATGCAAAAAGAATAAAGTGTTCGTAATTGATGGACACTCCCGTCCCAGACTAACACTGGAGATTGAAAATTGAACATATTACTCAAATTGAAGCGTTTTGCTCCTTATGAAGGGGAATTTGTTCCCAAAATGCATTGAGCTCTTTCTTTTATGTTTGTTGTATCTATTGTGAAATGTATGACATATATTGGAACTGTATGTCCTGCTACTAATTTTGATGAAATTCAAAATATCAACGAAGTCTGATTCAAAAAAATGTTGTACTTGAAGAGTTACCTCACCTTTTGGTGCTTGTCATTACCTTGAATCACCTGTTAAGTATTCTGATACATTTTGACTGGTAGTACTACCAGCTTTGAGGGTGGGAAGGGGATGGGAGTGTCCATCAATTACGCACACTTTATTCTATGAGTGCCTCCGAGTCAGACTGGAGTGCACCACAGGTAAGGTGCATCTATAGAAAGTTAAAAAAGATCCATAGGAAGTCATCAGCAGCAGGCAAGTAGCAATCTTTTCTGGAAAAAGGGTCAGCGACTTTGTAGAAGTCTCCCTGTAGGCTGAAAGCCGCTAGGCCTGGGCGAACATATATGGGCAAACTCCCAAACAACACAAATCAGCATTCCAGCAACACAGGAGCAGTAAAAGCAACTCTAGGTAACTTCTACCAAGAGTCGCACATTACCTGAGGAGTGAAGGGGCGGTTGCAGCACGATGCCCCCATGGTGTAGCAGCCCGGTCACAGGATTCTTGGTCAGGCAGTTGAAAGAAGGACACTGGAGTGGATCTCACAGCAGAAGTCATGTGAAGAGGCTTCTAGAAAAGGATTCGTCAGAACTCTGTGATTTTGGCACCTTTTGGGAAGAACCAGTGAAGAAGGATTACCTCCCAGTTGATTCATCTCACTATCACAGTCCAGCACCCTGGTGAGGGGACTTCAAGGAGTGCAATCTTGCCTCTGGAAGAGCAGAAGTAGACCGCCAAAATTTTGGGAGGATTCGATCTTCGGAAAGGTGATTCACTGCACAGTGGCCACAGGTACCAGGGTATTGGCGGTATGCAGCCCATGAAGGTCACAGTTCATCGTGAGATAGCTCAAGATGCAGGTTGTCTCAAGTGTTATTCGTTCCAACAGTCTAAGGGGGAGAGTCATCCTCTTCAGAGTTCTCCTGACACTTCGAAGAAGGAGTTGAGAAGCAGCAACTACATAGAAGGCATCTCCGGTCGTCTGGAAGTGGCTGTGGACATCTTACCTCTTCTTCCTCGTTGAGTCTTCTGTTCCAGGGGTCAGCATGTCTCCAGCCCTAGGATCCATGCCATTTTTGCACCAACCCTGCCAATCAGCACCTATGCACCACTCAAACTCTGGGTGGTGGGTGTCAGCCCCCCAGTTGGAACTGGTTGCGGGCAGGCACACCAGAAGACAAAGATCAGTCGAGTTTTCAGTCGAGTTTCAGAGTCCTCACATGTTTCCTGGCCTCACAGACACACTGGAGCCTTGGTGGGTTTCACAGAATATTCCTGCCAAAGACAAAAGTCACACCAGGGCCTTCCCCATCCAGCACAGCAGAAGAAGGGCCAAGATGGGACGAGCAATCAAGAAATGGTGAAAAAGGAACATTGACATAATTTCAGGTCAATTGTGACCCTTCTGTGCACTACCACGTCTATAAATACAGCCTGGGAGTACAGATTGCACAAAAGTAGATAGGATGAAACTGCTGCTACCAACCATTCATATGAGCGTGTCACTGTAACCAACATGTTACAGGAGCAGTGAGAATGGGGATAGATACTATGTAGCCTCTCAGCACTCCACATAAGGTGGCTTGAGCTGCTCTCACAATAGGAAAAGTTAGGAAGGATAACAATCTCCCCTACACAGAAAATAAAATGTGAAGCCCAAAGGGCTCCCAGCAACACTGCACAGAGAGTGCATGTGCTGTAAATGTCAAAAGACATAGGCCATACAACTTTGAGGAAAGTATAACTTCACTCAGGTGAACATACCAAAAATCCTAAAACCAGCAATAAGAGCTGGGGGACATGTGGAGGAGAAATGCATAAAATGAATAAAAAGCCCACTCAGGGGGACTTGAGGATAGGTTGGTTCCATTCAGGGTCTGATCTCCCAGCTTAGGTGATTCCGGTGCAGATTGGTAGGTCCTGGACCACAGCAGAGGTCACACCTGATGCACCCTGGGAGAGGGTAGTGAACAGATCTTCCTTCTGTCTCAAGCTTTAAAGGATCTGAGAGGATCTGAGAGAAAGTGCAGAAGGGGTGGGAGATCCCTTTTTTCAGAGGCTACATTTCCCATGTGATTCGACTAAGGCTAGCTCACTTTAGTGGTCCATTCCCTGCCCAGCCCTTCAGGCTCCTATCCTGCCATTTGGTGGACTACACCCAGCTGACCAGAATCACCTTCTACAACAAAGCTAACTCACAGGAGCTGACACATGTGCAATATCAATTGGGATGCAACAGTCGTGATCATAAGTAGCACTATGCCTAAACTTAGGTATAGCTTTATTTTAGAGATTATACTGCCACTATCATGGGTTTTTTTGATCATCGTAATTTTGCTACAAGGGTGCATGTCTTAAGAGCTGCCCCTGCATGGCAGAGACTTATCTGTCACTGCCACTGTCAGTTGGGCAACTGCAACCTCTGACCCTACTCTATCCCACCGGTAGAGCAGTCACTGCAGATCAGGATACTGATGCAGCAGGACACAGATGCACACTATGCTTTTAACATGGAGTTTATGAAATGGGAATCTGATCAGCAGATTACCCTTTCATAGATGGAATTTACCAGCATCATTTTATCATTTAATAAAAATCAAAAAAGGCCAGGGCTTAGCACTCTTGTCAGATAGCAATGCCTTGCAGTGACTCACTATACTCAAGGCTGATGGTCAGGGCCATATGTTGCCTTGTGGAGGTGTTCAATGTGGGAACCATGTCCACCTCTATGGGTTCATGCGTCTCAAATTTTTTCTTCAGTTGTCTCTGCCCGCTTAGTATAGGACAATTTCAGATAAATATATAGGGAGTTCATATACCTTTATGGTCCCAAGTGCTAGCAATTTTCCTGTCTTCTTCAGGCCCCATTATCCTGCAGATTCAATGAAAAAATCTTGCAGTGACTTGCCCTTTTACCCTTCATTTGTTTTATTTGTTGATAGGGCCCAGACCCGGAGGTATCATGGCGCTAGTGGTGATTACATTACAGTAAATGCATTGTGACAGTGGGGCTACAGTGTGGTCACGGTCAGGAGAGTTTTTGTTACAGCGAAGTGACAATCGAGGTTACATTAAGTCACAGTGCAAGTCAGTTATGAATATAGACATTGTAAAAGTGAGGAAACAGACGTGGAGACAAGGAGGCACATTTTCATTGTAAGCAGTGCATAGTAATAGTAGTTAGGCCTATTTGTTGAATAGCACAGTTTTTACTTTTTCCGGAAGATCAGATAGGCGGGTTCGTCTTTGGTACAGGGGGGGGAGTATTCCAGAAAGCCGTAGTTTTCTAGCATATCTCGTGGTGATCAGAGAGGTGGAAGAGGAGGTTTTTTAGCAATGTGAGGGGTGAGTTAAGAGGGGCATTATTGTGGAGACAGCAATGGGTGATAGAGAGGATTTTGAACTCGATGCACGCTTTGATTGGTAACCAGTGTTCTTCGCGTCTTACTATATGGTCAGAGCGTTTCAAGCCACAGGCTGCCCTGAGGGCATTATTTTGGATTAGCCGTATTTTATTTATGTTTTTGGTGGAGGTACCTGCAAGGATGGCATTGCAATAGTCTAATTTGCTGCCAATAATGGACCTGGCCAGCATGGGGCAGTTGTTGGGGGTGAGGAATTTCCTGGAGAGATTTATGAGTAAGGTGGAGTAGGCTGAGAAGAGATGACAGCCTTGACATGTTTGTGCATGTTTAACTTGGAGTCAAGATAGACTCCCAACATTTTAACATGCGTTGAAACAGGGGTGCTGTATCCGTCAATACAGAAGGAAACGAAAGCACGGTCAAGGTGTTTGAGGCGGTGTGGGAACCCTATAAAGAGGAGCTCTGCTTTGTCATAATTTAGGCAAAGATGGTGGCTAGCCATCCAAGCCTGAATGATGCTGTAGATCTGGTTGATATTTGCAGAGTCCAATTCATGGTTGCCAGTGAGTTTTAGGAGGGCGTGGGTATCATCGGCAACATTTGTGTATGCGATGTTTAAACTGTCCAGGTGGTCAAAGAGTGGTTTGGTGTACATATTGTTCAGCGTAGGCAAGAGGAAGGAAGCTTGTGGGACTCCATAGGAGACAGGGATGGGGTTTGCTGCTTCAGCACCAGCGAAGACTCTGGAGGATCTATCGCTCAAGAAGGATTTGATCCAGATAGCCGATTTGGCAGAAAGGTTGAAAGTGGCGGTGAGAGGGTGGCATAAGATATCTTGATGGACAAGGTCAAAAGCTGCCGTAAGGTCCAATAGGAGGAGGAAAGCAAGGTCACCTGTATCACGAAAATTTGATCAAGCTGAATCTTGAGTCCGAGGAGGGCCGATTCGTTTTTGTGTCTGGGCATAAAGCTGGATTGGCGAGAGCCAAGTAGATTATGGGCTTCTAGGTGGGTTTGCAGTTGGGTGTAGGCAGTGCGGTCCAGAATCTTCCGTAGGAAGGGGACTGTCGTGATAGGACAGTGGTTAGTGCGGAGGGTTGGGTCAAGGGAGAGTTTTTTCAGTAGAGGTGTGACCCACTCTTCTTTGATGGAGTTGGGCACTGAGTGGGCCTCGAAAGATGTATTGATACATTTGGCAATGGTGGGAGAGGGGGGTGAGCACACATCTTGATGATATGAGTAAGGCAGCTATCATCTGAGCAATTGGATGCTTTGAGTTGTTGGATGGTGGTGAGCACCTCGGCCAGTGTGACAGGGGTTTTGTGAAATGGAGGGGTGGTGGGGCTAGGGATGGCTTTGGGTGTGGGGGGGTCAGTTTGGTGGTGTGGAGCAGAGCTTTTTTGAGTATAAATTTCTCTCTGAGGTTGTGGGTTTTATTGGTCAATGCTTATTGTACTGAAGAGCACCAGGCTCTGTCTTTCGGGAAGCTGGCTGCTGGGGGCTGGGGCTTCCAATTCCTTGAGGATTTTGAAAAGCTCTCTGGTGTTAGATGAGGCTTCATTTATCCTGGAATTGTATATGATGGCTGTGGTGGTGATGATCGCTGTTTTGTAGGATTTGGCAGTGGCATTAATGCCTCTTTGCCAAGGAACAGACCCATTCCGGTACACCCTCTTCTCAGCCCTACAGGTGATACCACCTTCAATATTTTATGCAGCATTTATGAAGCACAATTCCTGCCAATGAGGTGTGCTGATGGTTGTCATTCCACCGTGGCAGGTTTCACCTGTAGGTTGATGGGTTTCCAATCAGGCTGCACTCATGCCTCAGCTTTTTGATTGCGGGGGTGGAAGGAACTCTTGCTGCTGGACACAGAATGAAAAGCGGTGCATCTGATCATTACTTGTTTAAAGCCAAGCACTCCCATGCCTCTCAGAGGTGGTAACCCATAAAGGTATGCATATTGGAATGTGGGCTTTCTTATTGTAACATTTTTGGTTTGTTTTGTTACAAAGTGTTCAAAAAGGTGCTATGTAAAAATGCCACACATTGATGAAAACTTTGCAGAGATGTTGCTCTACTCTGCGACAACACATTAAAGGCAACACAAGAAACATGCTACACGGCTACAGCAGAACGCTTAGCAGCAGGACACAGCACCAATTGGTCTTTGGTTTCCTGGGGAACTTGATTACTGAAGCAACCAGAGCAGAAATACTATGAAGATTCAGTAAACCATCAAAATACAACCTTCTCAAATAACCCTTCACAAGCTGAGACCCAGCACCAGGGAGAAAGTAAAAACTTCCCCAACAGGAGGATCAGAGTGTGTAAGAGCACTCGACTGGTCAATAATGACCAAACCTATATGTACTGTGGCGAATCACAGGGTTCAGTCATTTCTCCCTAGGGGACAGCCTTTCCCTGTGAGGTGAGGGAGGTGAGTCCACTACGCGATATCCTCCCTAGGGGTAGAGAAAAGCGGGACCTCACTGGGAGAAACTCTCCACATGGCGACAAGGACTCCTGTTCCACTGAGGAACTCCATGAGGTACTCAATCCAAACCATCAGAAAAGACCAAGCCTCAGAAAAGCCAAGCCAATATCAGTTTCTGTCATGTTAAACCAGTCATATATTATGAAGAAGTATATTTTGATGATACCAAGAAAAAAGAAGAAGAATGTGAGAGTAATACACATCAATCCAGCATCAAATACTATGGAGAAGAAAAGAGAGATCCGGATTACTCAAGAAAAAGAGAGGAATGACTGGAATCTTACGCTGGGGAAAGTCCAGTTGCACGTGATAAAAAGAGGAGGAGCTGAAGCAGGAAGAGATACCCAGGGGTTTCAAGCCTGCATTGCCTGAAGAGAGTTTTATTTTAATTTAATTTTGTTTTATTTGTATTGTTTAAAGTGTGGACCTAGCTCAAGTGCAGCTAAGCACTGTACAGAGTGTGGGTGGCCAGCATTTGGGCTGCCATCTTTTTACAGTTGCACAGTACTGTAAGGTCTGTGTGTCGGTATGTGCATCCAGGGGAATTAGTCCTTTGTAAGGTATTGTTGAAAGAGCCATGTTTTGAGAGATTTGCGAAATTGGAGAGTTGTGGGGGTATTCCAAGCCGACACCGGGATTGAGTTCCAGAGGATGGGTGCATGACAAGAGAAGGATTGTTTGTGGATCCTATCTTCGTGGCCGAGTTGTGATTCAAGGCGGTGGTCGATTTGCTACACGAGGAGCGTGTGCCCCAAATATGTGGAGCTCAGCCACCAGGTGCTCTGCTGTGCTACTTGTGACTGCTTTGTAGATGATACATGCAGCCTTGAACAGTATCCTGGCTTGGATTGGAAGCAAAGGTAGTTCCTGTAGGATGGGGGTAATTCGTTAAGATTTCTATGCTCCTGTAATAAGTCGCGCTGCAGCATAATGGACTGCTTTTAGGGGAGCCAAGTGAGCAGCTACAAGCCCTGCCAGGAGAGCATTTGCCCCATCGATGTGCGAGAACACAAAGGCCTGCACTATGGTCTGGAAGACCTGCGGTGGGGTGAAGGGTTTTGATTTTTTGAAGGGTCGAGATTCTGGGCTATGTGTTTCTGGATGGACAGGCTGCTTTCATTGTTGCAGCCCAAGGATTTATCTGAGTCTGAGAGTTGTGGATCAAATCCTTCTATGCACATATCATTGAGCCACTGCTGGACAAGTTGTTATTTTAGTGGGAGGATCAATGAGGACAAATTCCGTCTTGGATGGGTTTAGTTTGAGGTAGGCATTCCACATTCAGGACTGGATGATGGCTAGGTAATCATGAAGATCAATTATGTACTGTACACTATTTTCTCTCATGTACAACTGAGTATAGTCCATGTATTGGTGGATGGCTATATTGAGATCTTTGTGGAGAGTAGTCAAAGGCTGCATGTAAAGGTTAAAAAGGATTGTTGAACGGATGTAGCCTTGGGGACTCCTCATGAGACCTGGAGTCGGTTGGAATGCAGCAGGTTAATTTGAACAGCCTGGTGTCTGCCTTTCAGGTATGAGGTAAACCAATTTAGGACTGTGCCAGAGAATCCCATCCTGTGAGGTGAGCAAGGAGGGGAAGAAGGATGCGGTTGGCGATGGTGTTGAATGCAGCTGAGAAGTGAAGGAGGAAAAGGAGGCATGAGTTGCACTTATCTATGATTTATAGGGCATCATCCACCATCTCGATGGTGGCTGTCTCAATGCTACACTTGGGGCGGAACCTAGACTGATAGTCATTTAGGAGGTGGAGTTGTTCGATTCTGGGGGAGGTTCATAATGGGCCAATAGTTGGCTAGGTCGTCTCGATCTAGGGTTGTTTTTTTTAAAAGAAGTCATAATAGACTATGGTGTCCAGGAATTATCCTTCTGTGAAGGAGTCATTGATGGTGGTGAGGAGTGCATTGAGTGCCAGGTCCATCAATTGTTTAATGATGGAGGTCTGAATTATATCATCAGAGTAAGAAGTAGGTTTGAGGGAGGCAATCATTTTTAGGAGATCCGGGGAAAAGAGAGGAGAGAATTTGGTCTAGAGAGTCAGTGTGCGTACCTGGGTGCAGGGGATGCTAATGCTGTGAAAGGTTGATTCGATGGTCTCTTGGATTTTGTCTGTTTTTTTCAACATAAAATGTTTGATTCCATCGCATTTTTCCTGAGTTGCTGGCACTTTGGGGTCGGGTGAGGGTTTCGGTACCATGCTTCACTACTTCAAAGAGTGGCCTTGGAGATCTGGCCCCAGACCTGCAAAAGCAGCAGGAGGCTGCGACACCTGAATACAGTCTAATTTTCTGTGACCTTACTTTTAACTTACCGTTAAAAACGGACCTCTAAACACTAACTCTACATTATAAGCCATATATACTGTAAACACTCTAATGTTTTAAGTAACTGTAAAATGCAGACAAGTGTAAACTCTGAGGTAGCAATCCAATCCAATGTATACTGAACTATACTGTATTTTAAAATGTACAATATATATAAGTAAGTGTTTCCTTTTTTTGGGTGGAAATCAGAAGTCAGTGCTGGGATCCTTTATCAGTGCGGGCAAGTCACTAAGTCAAAGGAAGTTTGCATGGGTGTGCAGACCTCCACTTCAATAAGAGTATATAGCCTGCAGTGACCCCCACCCAAATGTCACCACCAACAACCTGCCAGCCTGGTGACAGTACGAGGAGGAAGTAGGTGTGAAGTCCTGGCAGCGAAGTTGATGATGTTGTTGAGAGGCCAGAAATCATGGTTCGGGAGACCAAAGAGGATGTTGGCACAGTAGTCCAGTTTAGAGAAGAATGGGTAAGAGATGCTTGGCAGTGTTGCCTTTCCACTGGTCCACATGTCTCTTGCTACATGAATCACATGTGCATGACCCACTATATCAGTGCTTTTCTGATTCTTGCTAAAAGTGCTCTGTCAATATCATGCACTGGAACTGTGGAAACATATGTTCAAACTTGGTACCTGATATTTTGTCCAAATGGCTTCAGCAAATTCCCAGAATCCTTTGATGTGCAGAAAATAGGGCATGTGTTGAAATGCCAGGGATGGGTTATGTAGTACATTTTAGTTTTGGTGAAAGTAGTCTTGTTGTTGGATTGTTTAAGACCGTGAAAGTGGGCCTGGCCTCACTAAGTGATGACCATGAGCTACTAGGAGAGGCATTGCTGTGACACATGGAGGAAGGGACAGCTGGCGTGGGGCTTAATGCACATCTTTAATCCTGAGGATGTGCCACAACAGCTCCTTCACCATCATTGTCTTCTTCCTCTACCATAAGCACGGTCACATTTAAAGAAGTTCCAGCAAGCAACCCACTTTTCCTCTTTTCCTGATGAGCATGTAATTCCCCCTGATGATTATTTTACAAGTGAGTTAATGGACCCCAGAGCCATAATGTCTACCTGGCTTCACAGTGTGCAGATTGCAATATGATCATTGTTCTTAATAATTGAAAAATACATCCTGGCCCCCTACGTAGGTGGTAGTGCTGGTTGATTCAGTAGTGGACAGCATAGAAGGCCCCCAGACCCTTGGGTTGTTAGACTGCTGTCTTGTTCTGCTACTGTGCTCCCAGTGATATTGGGACTGTTTACCTTACTGTGGCTTCCTTTTACTTTGGCAAAACATGGGAAGCACCATTCTGCTTGCTTTGTGCTATGCTTCTGTTTCTCCGTAGTCACTCTTCACTCAAATGTCCAGAGTAAACGGCAACCCCATTATTATGCTCCTCTCTAAAGTGTGAGATTGAGTGGGTCACAAGCATTATTAAGGAATGGAATGGCTGCCATTATCCAATTCCTCCCACCATCGTATGAAGGAATTGCCTTGCTTGAAATCACAGCTGGACTTTCTTGCTCTTTCCCGGTGTTTGCCACTTCACCTGTGACGGTTGCTCGCCACTGAAAATGGTCTTGAGAACTACAGTGCCAGTTGCCAGCGTTCCCCCATGGCTCAATGTGTACGATGCCTCGGTCAGAAGAATGTTCCTGTTGTTCATTACAGGTTCTGGTACTAGTGGCAGCCCCAGGTACCCTTTATAGTGGCTCCTGTCGTTTTTTGAGCCATTGGAATGTTTTGATTGCAGAGTGAGCAATACTGCAGGTTTACCTGGAGGTGGCTACTTCCCTGATGCTCCGCCTGCATCCTTTGAGGAATTTAGCTGATAGTGTGGCCTCTCGGGAAATGGAATCTCCTGAATGAAAGATTGATTAACTGGTGTACATCCATGGAAGATAATACACAATATAAGTAAGCATTCACTATTCATGCAGTGCATTCAATTATTTGCAATTTCAGTACTGTTCAGTATTCAGGGTTTGTTTAGAAAAAAGGTTCAGTCACATATAGTATTCATATTCTAATTAAATGTCTTTATAAATGTTTTAGATATGTCTGTGAATCTGACTGAGATGCTGGACCTGGCTTAAGCAAAGGGTACACGAAAGCCAAAATGGAAATAAATGCACCTGTTTTGTATGTCCACTACTTAAACAAAATATTGATCAGAAATAATAACAATCAAGGTCAATTAAAAATATTATGGTGTGTCATGAAAAATACGATAGTGACAAAAAATATATTTATTAGAAACAAATAATCACAGTGAATACAAGAATTGTAGAAATTAATTAAAAATGTTACAGAAATAATTTTGATCAAAATATTAGTATTACAAAATAAAAGAAAAATGTCAACCTTTTCAGAACCAAATGCCACATAATGACTTCATTGGGATCACTATGATACACTCCAGAATGTGCTTACCTAGCTTAAGAAGTATGCATGAAGGTGGTTTGTTTTGGGGGCGCGGATGGGGAGGTATCAGAAAGAGGCTCCTGTTGCTTCCCCATATTCAGAAAAAGATCAAAAAGATGGTGCCAACTGGGGAAGCGCCTCAGGTGGCTGGAAACAGCAGGCAGAGAATGTGTATTCTCGACGACTGTTCCAGCCACCTGATTGGATGAGCGCCCTTCCATGGGTGCGAATACATCATAATTAAAAAATATTCCTCCTATCATGGAATACCCAAGGGCATTCGCGCTATGTATGGAAGTAGGGCTATATGGCCACTGGAGCAGTATGCTATTCGTGCACGGAAAGAAACTTGGCCACATTTTACACATTGATGGATGGAATACAATTCAGAAGGGAGGCCACGAGGGACGAATGCCTAGACCCAAGGGAGGATTACTGATTAGTGTTAAGAATATGTATAGGATTAAGGAAGTGAACGTTGCTTTATGTGCTGGCTGGAAGAATTATGGGTCATTATGTACTGGACACTGTAATTCACTTCTGATTATTAACATAAATGATCCCCCTGGACACATTGAAACTAAAGCTGCTAGAGAGCTAGAGGTAATCTCCTGGTTGAATACCTATAAGATGACATTGGAATAGTTTCTGTGGCATTTGATAATATACATTTCATCTATGTAGAAAATGTATGAAGGCCCCTTTAAATTCTCTTATGCTCTACTTTGTGAGACGATATTTTGATAAGAACATCACCTACAGAGGTACTGCGATTGATCAATTTATGAGGGTTGGCCTTAAAAGGTGCAATAACACCAGTATAGATGCAACAATGATCTGTGAATGTATTGAAGAGAAAAGATCTACATTAAAAATCTATAAGAGAGGTAGATTATGAGCAAAACAAGACAGACCTAATGAGTAAAGCACGCTGTGCCACATACTATCCATTTATTCTAAGCATACATGCAACACTCAGGTATGGCCTAGAACAATCACATATGAAAATAATATGAGATTATATGAGCGTACACTTTAATATATTACAAAGACATGTTGCCTCTGTGTGATACAGCAACTAGAAAGTGGCATGCATCAATGGTCTGTATGCCAGGCTATTATTCCAGTATGTTGGAAGCACTTGCAAGCACACGCGGATTACAAGGATGTGATAGCACACAGTGAGGAGCTGTGGAGTACACATATGGAGGGAAATGACATATAGGATATACCGCATGACAAAATTGTGGTATGACATTGAGAACTTGCTGGCTGGAATTCAATGTTGACTTCATATATTTTCATGTAAGATCCTACGATGAGTGATATGAATTTATTTTATTCATTTTTTGTATGAAGCATCTTTTTGTTTGTTTGTTCTCTTACTTTTTTATGTTCTTTTCCTTGTGTAACATATGTAAATATATGTAAGCCTTAATATTATTATGGCTGTATTATACTAATAAAAATACTATTCTACATTACAAAGAAAGAAGAAAGGAAAGAAAGGAAGAAACTAGTCAGCTAGCCAGTTGGATTGTGATGGGTGGCCATTTAACATTAAACTTGTCACTGTAGTTCAACATCTCTTTTTTTGATGTTTATTTGAAAGGAATGAAGAAAAAAGTGGAAGCCACTTAGCAGACTTAACTGTGACACACATTCTTCAGTCCTTCTTGTTGAAACCCTTAGTGTCAAATTAGTTTATAATTTCTTTTGTTTTCCACCTATGCTTCACACCTAGATAGAATTATTAAATTTTGCCATGCGTCAGACTTTGAGTGATCTGTGAAGATTATGCATGCATCACACTTAGATAGAATTATGAAGTGTAGCCAGGTGTCAGACTTGCATAGAATTGCAAAGAATAGCAATGCTTCATAATTAGAGTGAATTGTAAAGATTATGCATGCATCACATTTAGATAGGATTATGAAGTTTAGCCAGGTGTCAGACTTGCATAGAATTGCAAAGAATAGCAATGCTTCATAATTAGAGTGAATTGTAAAGATTATGCATGCATCACATTTAGTTAGAATTGTGAAGTTTAGCCATGCGTCACACCTAGATAGAATTGTGAAGTTTAACCAAGCATCACTTTCAGATAGAACTGTGAATATTAACCATGGTACTCAGAGAAAATTGTGAAGTTTAGCCATGTGTCAGACTTAGATAGAATTGTGAAGATTAGCCACACGTCCCATTCAGAAAGAATTGTGACGATTAACCATGCATCACACTTAGAGTGCCATGTGAAGACTAACCATGCATCACACTCAGTGAGAATTGTGAAGTTTAGCCATGTGTCAGACTTAGATAGAATTGTGAAGATTAGCCACACGTCACATTTAGATACAATTGAGAAGATTAATGATGTGTCACACCTAGATAGAATTGTGAAGATTAGTCATTTGTCACAACAGACAGGACTGTGTAATCTAGCCACATAGAAGAATTTAGTGAGTAGCCAAAGCACAAACCACCCTGCTTCAGTTTTCTCAAATACACCACCCAAACACCATATACATGCCCACTGGGCTGGCCAACCTATACCCTAACACACACACAACACAAGCAACACACACTTACAAAAAACAAACCCGGACACTGGACCTAATCCCATACGGACACAACAAGCCAGTGTGCACAACCTTAAACACCTGCCAATTTACACATACACACCCCAACATAACAGTCACATAGAAACATCCCAGGCATTGGACCTTACCCATATGGCTTCAACAAGCCAGTGCACACCACCTACTATCTGCAAGCCAACACACACACGCCAGTTTCTCCTGGTTCTGGACCTATCCTATCATTCCCTCACTAACACACCCCATCCTCTTTCTTGCAGAGCTACGTGAACGCCTGGAGACTGCGCATGGGTGGTATCAATGCATTGTTTAAATCAACATAACATAACATAACATAATTATTTGACTTCTTTTTCAGCTATATATTTATATTGAAGCGAGAAGGACTCTGTAGGGGAGTTCAATGTATTGGAATAGATGAATACCGTCATTCTCCTTCCCTCCCCCTAAGTCATCAACATGTTCAAACAGTGTTGGATTGACAACAGAGTCTGTAAACTAGACACATCCCATCCTCACACATCCTACTTCACATGAGTGATGTTTTATCCTTCCTCTATCCTAAAGGGGAAGTCATTCCATAGTGAGGAGATTGTTCTTCACTGCCTTTTGCAATTGTGAAGTGTAATATTTGATTTGTAAACATTTGGCTAAATATACAACACATTGTCACTGAAAACAAAGCCACAAAACCAGTTAGTTAAGACAGGATACATAGTTTACATAGGTGCTAATACTACAGACTGCAACTGCAAGAACATCAGCACACCAGGTAGCTCAATATGGCCAAGAAAGCTGGAAGGCTTCATGTGATACTGCTTTCTCCTGAAACAATACTATCCACCAACAATCGTCTAGCATCTGACATTAAACAATACCACATTAACCACACAATTGATACCAAAAATACCTACACCACCCGAACATCTCTATGCCATACACCCTTGACTACTACCACAGACATACACAAAAACCTCCATGAGATACTCTTGGCTCTATTTTGTAGTTTGGAGTATTAGGTGGCAGCGCTTTTGTGCTACCTATAAGCCAAAACTATTGCATTAGAATACAGATAAGGAGAAATGGCATGTGAGGAGGGACACAAAGCTTGTAGGTGTTGTTTGGTTATTTGACCACCCATTGACTGCCCATGGCCATGCTCTAACTTATAGCCCTTCCCACACAGTCCCTGCCCCTCACGGCCCAAAACAACTCCTCATGGGAACCCGTTCAGCTTGCTTTAATGAAGCCTTACCATCAAACATTGCACTCAAAGTGCCTGCCAGGTTTTGTTTCAAAGATTTCTTCTGAGAGCCAATGACTTAATTTAAGCTGTAAAGGTGTGATTGGTATAATCAGGTCTGCCTTCAGCCCCTCGATTTATAAGCACTATACGTGTCCTTCACTAAAGTTCTGTTAAAACAGGCATTGGCAAAGCCAACAGTTTTGACTTGTGCATAAGTATGAGGCATTTGCCAGGCACTGACATTAGATTCCCAGGGACTTGCACCATTTTGTAGCTGCTACCATTGCTGGCCAGTCAATACCACTAGAGCAGTGCCTGTCAAGTACCTTTCCCATGCCTACACAAAAGCCCAAACTGTTGGCATTGCCAATGCTTGTTGTAACTTGCCTGGGCTCAAGTCCAGAAGTGCTATTCAGGCAACAAGGGCCATAATGCATAAATAAAAATCACTGAAACAGTCAAGAAGCATAGCTAACATTTAGTAACAGGTTTTACTAAAAGGACACACTAGGGGAAATTATCGAGAAGGTACACTTATTACTCTATATGTTTAGTATTTCTCTAGACAAAGCTAATCAGTGACTAATTCATTCAAATGTGTTCTCCTAGTACCAACATTATTGATGAGAACCTTTAGCTCCACCTGAGTTCTTGCACAGAACCACAAGGCAGAATCGCTAGTCTGCAGAGAGCCATTCTGCTGGTCTCCACTCAGGCATAGCATGTTTGAACTTGCTCATTCTTCCTTCCATCTTGAAACTGGAGGTTCATGCATCAGCAATATGCAGCATTTCTCTTCAGGGAGAGGCGAGCACATCTCCTTACTTGCAGCCCAAGTCACAATGTGCATCTGAATGAGAGCCTCTCAAATGTGCCCATTCAGATGTCCCTTTTCCCTGTTTGAGCATTTGCACAAATAAGGGGGCCTTTCTGGGCATTGTAAAGTGCATCCCGATTTCATGAGTGGGATGTGCTTTAAAATGATGAGACCGAGAGTCATCCCCTGGCACTATTTGAAACAGGCACAAGAGGAGGCGCAAATCAGGTAATTTCGGGCCCAGTCATGATTTTCTTTTGAAGTGTGACAGCCCTGGGTTAAAGCCGGGCTGTCACACTAGCATTCCCATCCCTCAACGAGTGATAGACATGGTTTTATCCAGTCATTTTACTGAGTCAGACCTTTTAACAGCCAGTCTCAGTGAAATGTGCTGCCGGCAACTATGTGGTTTCTGTCATACATCAGTGTCAGTATACAGAGGGCCTGGATAGCGCATCTTTGCGCTACAGTTCAGCCCCTCCAGAAATGTGCAGGTCTCCTTTGTGAATAAGGTGAGCTGAGCAAATGAAAGAAGCGCGTTCTCTTCACCCCTTTCATTTATGCTGCTTTTTGCGAGTCCGGCCCTTTGTGTTTATCCTTGAGAATAAACCACATCTTGACCAACACAATGTCAAATGGACACCAGTTCCAAATATGCGTGCTCAGCAATATTAAACATCTCACCCCTGGATCAACCCTTCATCCATCACTAAACCAGACCATGGATTCAACATCTTTGCATCCCTCCTAACTACTACGTAACTTTATATAACTGCACACATAGCACAGTCTATACAAATAAAACTACTGCATGGTTTAATAGGACATTAACTTATGGCCTTTTAGCAAACTATTCGGACTACATAAAGCACCATATTTGAGCAGCCAGAACAAGACAGATGGAACGTTTATGTGTCTCTGAGATTTAGGGCAAACCTACAGCAATCTCCTCTGCCTTTGTGCTAATCTTGGATGATTTTATTAACTATAAACTGGATAAGGTCCAGCCGTTCATCTTGCCTGCTTCTTGGGTCATGTCCTTCTCCTCTGCTTTCTGTGCCAGTCCATTTGTAAAGCTGTAACACTCTGAGGAGACATCCTTCCAAGTCGTGTCAATTCAAACCAATGGTCCGCCTCCTGGAAAATGGCCACTGTTAAGGCCAGTCCTATGATACCAGCCTCACTCACTTGCTAAATCAATTTACTAGAGTGTGATGGACCTCTCATATCAGCTGATGATTCCCTCCTGCAGCCCAGACACTGGTGATCCCTCTGTTAAAGAATACTTTTTTGATTCTGGTCAATTTGCAAACAATTTTCAATCTCCTGCTTGTGCTTAACTAAACTCCCGGAGAGAGCCGTTAGGAAGTATGTAAATCATACATAAATGAATAAAGTATATATAGAAAACATATAAACATTGCAAAAAGCATGCAATGTCTAGTCCAGTGGTAAAGTAACTGTTATGATAGTACCTTTGTCATGCACATAGATCAATTGGTAATGGCACAAAATGTCGCCCTCAGAATTCGGACTCCTGAAATTCTGACTCCCCCCCCTTATACCACATGTATATGAGGGGGGTATGAGATATAATAGTAGTATGGAGGGATGCGGGTGGTTCCCCCCCTGCATATGTATGTGGTGTAAAGGGGCTTTAAAAAAAACAGCATTTTCAGCTGTCAGAATTCTGGGGGTCGTAGAAATCGCATTCTGTCCCAGCCTAAATCCTAGAATGCTGCCATATGTTGGCAGCTGATGGCAGTATTAGTGCCTAGGTTCTCTCAAATCACTCAGTGGCCTCAAAAACATCACACCCCAAGTCTCATTTGGGCTGCCTCCAGCATGTTGAGTTATGGAGCCAAGTGCCTGATTATTGATATGATATTAAATGGTGTATTTGTATTAAGAAAATCCATTAAACATCACATTAAAAATCCACTTTAGTATAGAAACAACATATAATGCAAAATAACACACCAAAAGAAAAATCAAAATCCAAAGAATATTGCATAATACCATAAATTAACAAAACAAGACTTTCCAGGAATACTTTCACAAGGCATATATAGACCTCAAGATAAAATATCCAAATACGGCATTCTCACTTTCAGTGCCCTCCTCAGGTAAGATAAGAATGCCCAAGCCACATAGACCGAGTCAGCCATGAGGACGACATTGCTTAACATTTTGCTGACCTTAAAAACAGGGAAAATAGTTTTCTGCCTTAAGTATAAATATGCAGGACAGAAAAGAATAGGATGAAAGTAGTTCCTCTATTGTCCTACGGAGTAGAATCACCAATACCCAATACCCTTACCAGGACAAACATGGCCAGTCCTGGAGGGCCTATTCTGGCGGAAAGTGTTACAACTCCCCAAATCAGTTCCGATACAGCTGATAAGGAGAGAGTTGGCCTTAACTTCGCTGAAAGCCATAGTGGACTGGAAAACGATGAGCTTTTACCACAAATGCTTGGAGGAAGACGCTACTAGGGGCTTCAGCGTGCTGAACAAAGCTCTAAAAGAATGAACAGATGCAGTTCTATCGGAATGGCAAGGATCATGCCAAGCAATACTAGTAAGTCTAAATGAATCAGAGGATGACCTGCTGAAGAATCCAGACAAAACAAAAAAAACTGTATATGGCGGACTGGATAGAAGCCCAGCAACACAACTGGAAATACAAAGGTTATGAAGACTTTTGGTCACAGCCATGCAAACTGAATCAGATACCGAGTTACTTCACCTTGTTTCCGAACTGGTATTTCCAGTCACTCTTATTGAGATTTAGACTTAACGTACTGCCAACCGGAGAAATACTCCAAAGAAGGAATGTCATCAATAGAGATTTAGGGTGTAGGATGTGTGAGGTCCCAGGAGGGACAGAAACCTTGACACATCTTACTTTAAGCTGCCCAGGCCTATGGAAAGAAAGTGAGCAGTGCCTGGGGGTTATCCTGAGAAGCTATGTAACTAGAAGTGTGGACGAATGGTGGATGATCTTGATTGAAGGAGAGAAAATTAACATCAACATAGCTCTCATAAAACTGGTAATTTTAATGCTCAAGAAACTCTAGCGTGCATGATTAGGTACTGAGGGACAGCCAGAAATCTGGCGATAAGTACCACATGTGAGATTGGCAACATGGCGAGGAACAGACAGACGCAGATATTAATTTGAAGATGGATATGATGAATTGGTTTGTAAATGAAGGGATAAAAAGGGTAAAGGTTTGTAATTTGTAAACCATATAATCGGTTTTAAGTAAAAAAAATAAAAAAAGAATAAAAGGCAAGATATCCTCCTCTGTAATTAATCAGCTATCTGATTTCTTATGGCTGAGGGTGAGATACTGCCCAATAGAGTCCACACAACTAACAATAGTATGAGTTCTGTAAGCATTGATTAGCAACTCCCTCATTTGACACTGCTCTTTATTAAAGGTATCAAAAGTATTCTTTTAAGTATTCTTATAGGCAACGCTCACAATACTGCATGGCGGAAAAAGTAGAGAGGCATTCATCCTGTGGAGGGTGGATCCTATATACTTTAACCAGAGATAAGATTCCCTTAATAATGTGCTGAGTCAGGGCCGTCTTAGTTTTCAACCAGATTCATAGCGTTAGCTAGCAATTTTAACGAATAAAAAACAGAGAATGACTTTAATAATGAAACAGTAATAATGAAAAAATATCGAATTTTTAAAAAGAATGTATATGTGGTGTGGTAAGGGTTAAGGTGGGTAGGGGGTTGGGACTGGTTTAAAAGCATAGGGAAATTGAGGGTTTGGGGTGACACACCCAAATAAAAAAAAATTTAAAAAATATATTTTTTCATTATAAAAGTTTTGTTGTAAAATCATTCTCTGCAATTTATTTCTGTAAAATCACATAGAACCATTCACAGCCCGTGTAAAAGCAGGGCCCGACCCCACTCCTCTTGCAAAAATGTTCCTCCCACCCCACTCTCAAGTGGACTGCGAAAGTAGGTGCAGAACTGGGGAGGCCCAGGAGCCTTTTAAGAAATGTGTTCTCCATTACCTGTAACTCTAGCACACTCTCAATGTCACTCCCATTGTCTGTGCCTCGTAGACCTTTAATATCATGGGACGTGGTTGACCCTGACACATTGCCATAAAATGAGCCAGCCCTCCCAAGGATTGACTGATCCCGATTTTCTCCTTGTTTATATAAGCTTTGCCCAACACTGTCGACGAAAAATCTGTCCCCAAATAATCAAACTCATACACACTCGCTATGACAACCCATCACTTAATATATTGTGCATTTTGACATTCTTTTTATCCCGTTCCGCAGGCCATAACAGCAGATTTGGCTATATTTATCTTCAAATCCGGCACAAATATGAAATCTGTATACACAGTAATACGTTTCCTGAGTGCGTGGGGGCCTCGAGCTATAAGGACGGTGTCATCGGCATAAGCGAGGAGAGGAAGGGCCCTGCTGCTGATGCTAGGAAAATCTGAATTTGTATCCACTAATGCCTTATAGAGACCATACTATAGAGAGTAAAGTGACCAGGTGCCAGCATGCAACCCTGACAAACCCCCACGCTTACATCGAAGACGGGTGCGCACTGGCCCTGGTCTCCATAGTGCACACCTGCCTGATTTCCACTGTGGACTTCCCCAAGCACAGCCAGTATCTCTACAGGGCAATCCATGGACCCGAGCACCGTCCAGAGCTTGTCTCTGTTAACCTTGTCAAAAGCGGTACTCACATCGATGAATGCCAGAAAAATCGGTTCTCGCCTGATGAAATCTGACTGTGCCACCACTAGACAAAGGTTAAGGGCCTGGTCCCCATTGCCCACGCCAGGTCAGAAGTCGTACTGAATGTCACAGAGTATAGAGGTATTCAAACTCCACTCCTCCGAATACCCCAACAATACTCTACCAAAAATCTTAAAGGTCATATTAAGTAAGGATATCGGTCGATAAGCAAGTGGTCTGGCATTCCTATCTTTTGTAAAGATAGGAATTGTGATAGCCATTTTCCACTATGGGGTTATCTCACCAAACTCTAGGATGGCGTTAAAAGTAATTGTTATCACCAGAGCCGATAATTTCTCCAAAGTTTTAAAAAGGTCTGCAGAGACTGTGTCTGGCCCAAGTGCACTGTTGCGTGCTTGATTAGATATTATGAAAATCAAAAGTGAGCAGGCGGCTGTGTTGGCTACCGCCTCCGTAGAACCATGATATAGAGTATTGCTTTTGCAGCCTTCTCTAACGCATGGCTCACTGCTTACGCTGATGCTTTTTAATGTGTGCTTGGCACACACTCATTAGGTGTTTTGCCATAGGTTTCTAAAATTACATGCATTATACCTAGATACTTGCTTCAAATGCCAAGGGGGCATCACAAGAATCAAGATCTGGACACTAACAGCCTTCAGACGATGTGTCCCTTTAGAACCAAGTAGGGTAATACCTACCGGCCCGAAGCTATTTCTTACTTCTCCTAGCACTCCAAGGGGCCTGGACCACCCAATACATCATCATCTTTCTTTGACCCCCGCCACGCGACCTCTGCCCCCAGGTTAGATTGCTGACAGTAAACGTTATATGTATCTTTTGATTTCTGGACAATCCTCTTCTCTCTTGTTTTTGTTTTGCGATGGGTGGATAGCTCAGTGTGAGATGTAGGATCCAGCTGAACTTTTGAAGTTGACATCCCAGCGTGCCCAGCTATGCATTTTATCCTTGGGAGTCTCATACACTGAGTATGATTACATTGGATTCGACAGGACACTCGTACATACGGAGGACTTCTTTGTACCAGGAGGGATTCAACCCTGTGAACTTCAGCACCTTTATGCATTATGCTGTGATTTATGAGCTATCTATATAGCCTGGATTCGATAAAGGCAGCTCTGCCGAAACACGTGTCATCCACAAAGGCTCTAACATCACAAAAATAAAAGGAATTTATTAATCATCACTACTTGCCATTCCATTATTTTTCGGCGCACTATCAAGGGATAGCTCAACACAACCATTATATATGATTACATTGGGTAATCAGAATACCTTATATTACAATCAAGAAGATTATCTCACCAGGTACTTTATACACTGTACACATATCAGTTATCATTATTACTCTGGGATGTTATCATCTTACTTACATTACTAAAACTGGACAGGTAAGCTGACCTTATAAGGTGGCTCTGGAACTTGGAAACTCTTTGCGACGTTGAGTTCCCATGGCCGCGCCAATGTATTGGACCTGTTACTGTATTACGAATATAATCCAGGGCGTCATGCACCCTTGGATGTCCCTTTACATTTGCTAAATGGCACCACTTTTCAGAAAGGCAGACCCTGGGCTCCTGTACCGGAATATTGTCACCGTTTTGCAGTGCTTAGTGTTGACGAAAATGCAGAAATGTGCTGGAACGCTTCCACGTCCACAATCCATGATATGCAGATCCATTCCTGTCTTTGTATAAAGGACTATTTACCCAGTCAGTGGCCTTTACCATTGAATGTGCTTGTCGTTCAGAGATGTCTAGCGCCACGAGGCCATCTCAATAACAAATGTGCTCTCTTGAAATATAAGCCCAGGACCTAGAGTCGAGAAGTTACTACGCCACCATTTTGTTTTTCTTATGACAAATGTATGTCATCACAGCTGCTCTGTTTTGATGTTTGACATCGTCTTGGAATAACCACCGGAGCAACTCCCAGACTGTTGCACCCACCCCCCTCCAATTCGGATGGTTTTTGGGTTGCTTAAGCCAAATATAAATGTAGCTATATTGGAAGTCTTCACAAACGGAACCACAAAGCCAGAGATCCCTTAATCGCAAAATAAGACAGGCACTGTCACACCAATATACCCATCTTGAGGCTTTGGGGTGAACACAATAAAAGTGGAATCAAAGCTGCCAAAATAAAGGATTGATATTTTCACCCAATATATATGAAAATATTTATGCCATAAGCACTCTTCCCTGCAACAGATTTGCGTTCCCCTGGGAACGTTTCTCACATAGAAGAAGTGAGGATGTGATTTGCTGAATGCTGATGGAATTTCCCAGGGCAGTGAAGCTGATGACGCGCACCCAGTGTTCACCTGCAGTTGCAAACAGATGCATATTGAAGCCTGGGCTGAAGACATTTTGGAAAAGGCCTGTAGTGCACAGCTGTGGCCATACACGTGGGGAGTGAATATCACACCTTATAAGAGCTTTACGCAATTACGTTGGTACTACAAAATATTTATGAAGAACAATAATAATAATAATAAACATAATAATATATTAATAATTGTACCCGTAATAATATCAGGTTTTTAACACTTCACAGTGGAGCCCTCCCACTTCTGCTAAGCACTGTAAACATAGCTGTAATTATACAGGGGCGTAGCAAGATCTTTAAGATTTATAAGTGTAATTGTAGGCTGAGCAGTGCAAAATTGGGCACTTACGTTGGCACACCCCAAGCATTTGGAAGGTGGAGTGTAAAAGTGAAGACGAAAACCAGGGGGAAACACAGTTCGTTTTTACTTTTGCTCTCCCACTTGTCAAAAAGTAAACCTGGCCGGCTTATTACACTTCGCAGGTGGCATTTACTAATGGATTCCTATGGAATCCGCCAGCTTCCAACAGGTGCAAAATGGAGTCCAACTCCAGAGGAATCCATTTGTTTAGTGCCTGCATGAAAATCACAAGTAGGAGTAAAATAAAGTGCACTTGCATAAGGAGGAGGAAAGCACGGCCGACATCTAAGCTCCGCTTTGTACCCCTTCTAAGCACTAGAAAATGGAGTCAAGTGGGACATGGAGGCATGGGAGCATTGCACATTGCTTTTACTCCTTCATTGCCTGCACCGGTCTGTGCAAAATGCCCACTGCGATGTTATCAGAGCTGCATCTGTTAATTGCCCTTTGATATTATGACCTCTAAATGGAGTGCAAATAAAGTGCAAATGTTGAGTGATAATGGTTTTTCCACTTCTGATATGATATGGCAAGGGAGGGGAACAGGGGAGAACAAACAACGATCTTACTAGGCCCAGTGACATTGAGAACATGCAAGTGCATGGGAGAGGGGGAGGGGAAAAGTGCATGGAAGGGAGGGAGAAAGTGCAGAGCAAAGGAGAAACAGGATAAATAATAATACAATAAATAAATAATAAAATCAGCACAAAGTCGTAGTGCAGCCAAGTGGCAAGTGCTAGGTTTGAGGCAGCAGATCAGGTGGGTCTGATAAGTGCAGGAGGGAAAAAAAAGGGGGGGCTGTATGGGTACAGATGCAAACCCCAGTGCAAGGGGGGACCGGAGGCAGTGCGGTAGGGTGGCAGGGTGAGCAGGAACCTGGGACCAGAGGACAGAGGGTGTCCCGATGCAAGGTGCCAAGAGAGAGCAGATCAGCAGGGGAGATGGGGGGCGAAGGCAGAAGCAAAGAGGAAGGTCTTGAGGTGCTTCCGGAACCTGAGATGGATTTCCTCAAGTTTTAGAGTGGCAGGGAGGCTGTTCCAGAGGAAGGCCCCAGCCGAAGACAGAGATCTACCCCCATCTCGTTTCTTTGAAAAACGACTGACCCCAAAGGAGTTAGAGGAGGAGGAGCGAAGAGCTCGAGAGGGGAGGTATTTACGGAGGGATAGATGAAGATATTTGGACCCAGGCCCCAGAAAGCCGTGTGGACAATGCAGAGGGTTTTAAATGTAATCCTTGCATCCACAGGGAGCCAATGGAGAGATTTCAGAGCTGGAGAGATACAATCCCAGGGCTTGAGGCCAAGGACAAGTCTTGCAGTCCTGTTCTGGATTAGTTGCCGAGGGCAGAGAGAAGAGGCAGGTGATTTAGAAAGAGGCTGTTACAATAATCCAACCTAGAGAGAACAAGAGCTTGGGAGTCAATGAGCTTCTAGGGGAAAGAGAGGAAAGGTAGAGTACCTCTGAGGAGATGCAGTAGGAAGTTTAACTGTTTAGAGACCTCAGAGATGTGGGCAGAGAAGGAAAGTGTAGAATCAAAGATGACCCCGAGGTTCTTACCCTAGCAGGTGGGTGTAGGAAGAGGGCCAAGGGAGGCCGGCCACAGAGTTAGGGGAAAGGATGGAGATGGTGTCCCGATGAGGAGGATTTCAGTCTTGCTGGCGTTCAGACAGAGATCGTTAAATGGCAGTAAGGCAATCAGAGATGAGAGAAGGAGAGGAGGTAGCCGGGGGTAGTCTGAAGATAATTGAGTATCGCCAGCGTAGCACTGGAAATTTGAATAGAAAATGGCAATGCAGTGGGCAAGAGTTGCCAAGTATAGGTTGAAAAGCCAGGGTGAGAGGTTATATCCTTGGGGAACACCACATGTAGAGAGGGAGATAGATTATAGGAAGGACCCATGTTTGACCTGGGAGGGTCAGTCAGAGAGGAAAGAGGTCATCCTGGTCAGATCCTGATCAGTGAGACCAAGGTTATCACGGAGACGGTTGAGCAGGATTGTATGGTTGATCGTGTCAAAGGCAGATGAGAGATCGAGTAGGATGAGGATAGAGGGAATTTTAGCATCAAGGTTGGAGAGCAGATCCTCACGGATGTTCACAAGAGCAGTTTCCGTGCTTCTGGCAGCTCTGAAGCAAGATTGGTGGTCATGGAGACAGCCAACAGAGTCAGAATGAAGGTTAAGCTGAGAGATGGCCAGTTTTTCCACGACTTTGCCTAGAAAGGGAGTAATGGAAATTGGGTGATAGTTAGCTGGACAGGTAGGATCAGCTGTGGATTTCTTGAGAAGAGGATGCACAAGGGAGTGCTTCAGAGGGGAGGGAAGGATCCAGAGGCAAAAGAGTGGTTGCAAATGTCAGCAAGGGCTGGAGCAAGGGTGCCAATGTGGTCCTTGATGGTTTTAGAGGAACAGGGATGAACCTGTTGTGACAAGGTTTTCATAGCTCGGATTTGTCTAGCAAACTCATTGGGGGAAAAATGAGGAAAGGACGAGAAGGGGATTGGGGGGATGGCGGAAGGAGGGTCAGCAGGTATAGACAAAGAGGGCGGGGAAGGGAAGGCAAAGTAAGGGTGGAGAGGAGGTCCTGGGTTTTTGAGATAAAGTGAGAGGCAAGGGCATCGCAGAGAGCCTGGGAGGCAACAGGACGGGTAGAGACTGCAACAGGGTTGGCCAACTCCTTGTAGATTTTAAAGAGTTCGGCGAAGTTGTTAGATGCCGCTGAGACACAGGCGTGAATGTGGACTGTCTTCTTGGTGAGGACAGAGAGTCGGTATTGCCTTTGGAGCATGCGACAGGCCAGTTTGTCAGAGGATGAACAAGAAGCCCTCCAATTCCTCTCAGCCGCCCTACACTTACGTTCAAGTGTAGCTAGGTTGGAGTCAAACCAGGAATTGCACTTGGCTTTGGACTTCAAGCGGATCCTCATGACAGGGGCAGGAGCATCAAGAGTATGAGAAATAGAAGAGTAGAGAAGGGATAGGGCTGTGTCAGGGTGTGAGTCAGCTAGAGGAGGAGAGGGGGGGAGAAGGTGGAGGCAAAAGCCTCACTGACACACGCTTCATAGGTCGGATGCCGGAGAAGGTGGATGGCAGTGTTGGTGTGGGCTTGGCTTGGGGGAAGGAGAGTGAGAGATGAGAGGAGAGGAGGCAGTGGTCACTCCAGGAGAGAGGAGTAGTCAGAGGGATAGAGAGGGGGAGGCCAGTAGAGATCAAGACATCAAGTGTGTGACCTGCAGAGTGTGTTGGGCCAGAGGGGAGGATAGAGAGAGCGAGGGAGTCGCAGAGATCGCAAAAAAGCAATGATGAGGGACAGGGAGAATCGAGGTGGATGTTAAGGTCACCAAGGAAGAGGAGTTGAGTGGTAGTGGCCTGAAGGGAGGAGGAGAGATCAGCCCAATCGGAGAGGAAAGAGGTGATTTGACCGGGGGGCCTTGTAGTGTAGCAACAGTAAGAGAGTGGCTAGGCGAGAGAGTGAGCCTGCATACAAGGCATTCGAAAGAGGAGTAGGTCTGTGCGGGAATGATAGTGGCAGGAATCCACTCAGGAAAGATTTTCTGAATAAGATGGATTTTTATTTCTCATTTTTTAATTCACAATTGCACAGCATTTTAAGGAAAGAGCACAAAGAGAAAATGTTTGCTGTTCACCATTATGGGCAATTTATTACGCTAGCATAAACTGACAAAAAGAGCACGAGTACCATGCTGAAATAGTATTCTGAGTATAAAGTATTTTCAGGTCCTGTAAAAGTCACAGGGGACGGCCTCAGTGTGCACTTTTGTACAAAGGTTCTCCTCCGTGCAATTTTCCTCATTTCCACTATGTGAAATTGCCTTTATGTTAGTGTGCAGGTGTACAAGTACACTTTGTAGGATGAATTTACAACATATTTCTATGGAATCTGGCTGCTTTTACAATGAGGTCATTTAGGCAGATTCTATAGGGAATCGATTACATTAACACCAGCATAAAAAACCATGCTAATATTAATTCACCCACATTCAGGGCTTTAAATGGGCCGGGGACGACCCCCGGCAGGCTCTGAAATCTCGTTTTCAGGCGAGGCCTGCCGGGGCTCACTAATCTCCCCTGGCAGCCCCGGCCACTGCATGACAAGGTTTTTTTCTAATGCCTGATTCTCTCACTCGTGGGCGAGAGCTTCAAGCTTCAGAAAAAAATGCCTTTCATCCATAATGGTGGCGCCGCACCTGCGAGGCATCCCTTCAAGCAAGAGATGCCTGTGGGCCGGCGCCACTATCATGAAGAGAAACGTGAGGCCGCTGAAAGCAGAGGCCTTGTTATCTAAATTCTGAAGCTCCTGCGCATTTGCAGGAGTTTCAGTCTTTAGGAAAAAGGCATCCGCTTTCAGCGGCCTCACCCTTTCAACCTTAATGGTGATGCTGCTGCTACCCAGCTGGTGATGGGCAGCACCACCATTAAGGCTGAATAGGCGAGGCGATGTCCCCACCCAGTCAAGCCTATAGAAAATAAATGCAGAGATCAGCATTCTCTCCCCCAGTGGGGAGAGGGTGCTGTTCTCTACAAAAGGCTGCCTGGCAGGGGTGCCTGTAGCCACTGAGCTGTCAAGGGGTATGGCCTAATGAGCCAGCAGGTGACCCCCACCATTAGGCCATACCTCCTTGATAAACCCTGGCTCATTTTGCAGTGCCACTTAAGGCACTGCCCGCATTTGTAAGTATGAACGGGAATTGGAGGCAGACTAGTTATTGCCTGGACCTGTGTATGCAAGGCCGGGAGGACAGCTCAGGGGCAACTAGTTTGTCTTGGAAGCAAGACAACGCATAGCAACACAGGTTCAAATCCCTGTCTGATGCTTAGAAACTGCTCTCTGGTATTAAGCGTGTTGTAAAAGAACATTTATAATCCCCAATTTTGACTTGATAGTGCACAATAATTATGAGGCGTGGTAAGAAGCAGGAACCATGTTTACAGCCACGTTTTACTGATTCGCCTCACCTGGAAAATGACCCCCACTTTCTCTTTTCAAAAGGTCTCTCACAGAGAGAGTCAAATATGATAAGTCAATAAATGTTTTAAAAAAAAATAATTCAACTTTATAGACCATGCCCTCAGGTAGTACTGCGAGTGATGGGCCCTGAAGACTAAATTAAAGGCCTGAGCAGAGCAAGGGCATTTAATAGGGTGTGGTCTATAAACATATGATGTCCCTTAATAAATTAAAATAAGACATTATTTTAAAAAAGGAAATCTGCCTTGAGTGCTATCTGAGAACTGGCTAATTCACACGTGATGAGGAGGGAGGGGCCTGTCTTCATCAACAGCAGGGCCACCTCTTCCAGTTGTAGCCTGGTGAAAACTGCAAGCAACAAGGGAGGGATTTCCTCCCCCCACGTCACATGGTAAGGAGTGGGGGGAGGTTCAGGTGATTTCCTGCGCCGGGGCCATGCCTGGAAGTGCAGCCCCATTGCTATCAGTGTGGTGCTTCCACTCATCATGGAAGTACTACACTGAGCCATGCTGCCAGTGACCCCGGGGGAATGTTCCTGCCTTGTCATTGGCCAATTTCCAGGTTATACTGACTTTTTTGTGCCATACCAGCTCATATAGCCCAGATAATGGCCAATGGGGGAGTGCCACGTCACTCCCGCCGGATATAACAATAGATACAAGACACTTTGAGGTGACACATTTCTGCATATGCATCATTCAGTTTGGCTCCCACAAAGAGAGAGGGCGAGGGGAGATGCCACAATGGTTATTTAGGGACTACTCATTTAATTCATTTAATTTATTAAAGGCTCCTGCTTCAATACCAACTCGATGCACATCCAATTACAATATGCATTTGTTGTTTTTCTCAATGCAATGAATAAAAGATTGACTTATGAAATCTCCAGTTGAACAGGTTATACCCCTCTTTACTGGTTCAACCCAACATATCAATGTTTGCGTCCCAAGAAATATGTCTACACTCAAGTCACAGAGAGACTGTATGGTGAAATTATTGACCATATATTTTCAAATTTGGAAACTTGTGTTAGTAGCCCGCTGACTCCTTTTAACACATTTTATATGGAAAATTAAACTGATGGGCACACCTCAGTAAAGGTATCATTTACATTGCCTGTCTTTCTACTATTATTTCAAGATGGCGACGGTTCACTATGCCACAGGTTTTCGTTTAGCCACATACAACTTTTTATTTCTAATTGCATGTCATTTTGTAAACTTTACAGACCTTCAAATCACTATTGCATCCAATAACAGTGGCCACGCTATCCAAAATTTGAACCTGTGCAAAACATTGTGCAAATGCACGTGCCACCGATTGTCCAGCTTGTGCAATATGGGATGGAGCAAACAGATTTGGTTCCTATGCATATTGCATACAGATTAGTGCAATGTAGTGCCATGGTTTCACCAATTTTTCTGACATTGTAATAGGGAATTTAAACAAATAGGGCTTGATGCAAATCTAGCTTGAATCCCATCGCATAGCCGTTAGGGCAAAGGGAAGAAAACTAAGCAGACAAACGGATGCTCTCATTGCTTTTGGGCAGTTTATGCAACGAGGAATCGATCGAGGAAGATGGGACTTTCTTTGAGGCAAGAAACTTTTTTTGTTTTATGTTGCAGAGGAAACATGGCACATAAAAGACCCCGCTTCCTATTTGGCCTAGTCAACAAATTGTTGGGGGTCATTTTACAAGACATGTAGATTGCATGCTGGGGGCCATCAATTTAAGCACTTACGTGCTCTTGGATCACCAGCATGCAATTTTCAACTTTTCCAAAACAGAGTGCAAAAGTAAAGAGTAAACACAAAGAAAATTGCCTTTACTGTTTGGTTTTACGCTCCAGTTTCCGAACAATGTTGTTGTACGTGGACAAAAGGGACACTGCCACTTTAAGAGCAGCTACGAAGAAAGAGCGGGAAGAAAGAGGAAAGGGAGGGGGCTGGAGGGGAAAACGGCAGTTGGTGTTTGGGAGTGAATAAAGACAGTTCACAGCAGCATTGGCTCCGTGTCATTCTTGAGGCCTGTGTATGAGCGAATGACCGGAGTACAACACTGGCGACGAAGCCCATGCGAATCTTCGCGTGCCGGCAGCAGTGGAAGGAGGGTGGTGAGCCCAGCAGTTCAGAGGGGCCCGTGTGCCCTGTCGGTGGGGTGGGCCCGTGTGTCCAGCAGTTGAGGTGGGCCAGCGTGCCCTGCATCCTAGAAGGGCCTGTGTGCCCTGTCGGTAGGCCTGTAAGCCCAGCAGGTTTGGGGAGCGACGTGCTCCGGAACAGAACAGCGGCCCGTGCGCCCTGTTGGAGGGCCTGCGTGCCCGGCAGTTTGGGTAGGCCCGTGTGCCTCACCAGGGGCAGCGGCCCGTGTGCCCTGCCAAAAAGGGCTGTGCGCCCAGCAATCGCGTGGCCTGCGTGCCCAGCAGGCCAAACGCGCAGAGGCCCGTGTGCCCTGCCACAGGGCCTGCAAGCCCAGGAATACGTAGGACCCGTGAGCCCTACCACCGAGGTCCGCGTGCCGCAGCGGAGGCCCGCCAGCAGCAGACTAGCCCGACCGAAGCTCAGGAGAGCACCAGAAGATCGAGGGGCCCGTGTGCCCAGGACAGAAGAGCCCAGCAGCGGAGGCCCGCCAGCAGCAGACCAGCCCGACCGGAGCTCAGGAAAGCGCCAGAAGATCGAGAGGCCCGTGTGCCCAGGACAGAAGAGCCAGCAGCGGACCAGCCCGCCCGAGGAACAGGAGTGAGCAACCGTTACCCTCCGGCACCACGCAGCAGGACCGGAAGGCAGAAGACTACGTCCACTTCAAAGGACGGGGGCCCGTGCGCCCGCAACGTGGACCGCATCAACAGCCACAAGTAAAGTGTCGGGGAAAGGGGTGACATCACAGCACTAAAAGGGAAACAAAGGGAATCCCGTGTCCCCCGCACGTGACATTAAAAAGAAAAAAAAAAAAACATTACAGAAAGAGAAACCCCGAGTATCCCCAAGAGACAGTGTTACGGGGGTAGCATTACGAATCCCTGCGCTCCCCCACGTGACACATAAAGAGAGCAGACAACAGAGACTACCACAACAGCAAGGGGGAACCTGTGTCTCCCATAAGTGACACCCAACCAGAAATCAACAAGAAGAAGGGACCCCCCCATACAACAGAAGGAAGGGTACCCCGTGTCCCCCCCCTCCAAGGGACACTAGAATACAACGGAGTGAGCCACACCACGTAAAGAGAAAGCCTGTGCCTCACGTCCGAGACCTGCACGGAAACACACGGCGCCAAAAGCAGCCGTGACCAACGTCCACGTGCCACATACCCAACCAGAACAAAATAAGTGGCAACAGCATGTCGGCCCCAGCAGCAGCGGACCCCAACACCCAACCACCACCGCCAGCGGCACCATCATCTCAGGCAAGCCTAATGAGGAGACCCGCCCCATTCACATTAAACCCACACCATGACCAGGGCCAACGATGGGAAGAATGGGTGGAGGAATTTGAAGACTTTGTGGGTGCCATTTGCACACAAGAACCTCCCAACATACTGAGCATCTTCGCAAACGTTGCAGGGAGAGAAATTAAAAACATCATACGCACCATTGCACCACAGGACCGTACTACATACGCAAAGCTCCTGCAAGCCATAAATGAGAAACTAGTCATCTCACCCAACCGTGACTACGAGAGATACACATTCAACCAATGTGGCCAACTACCTCACGAATCAATAGGGGAATTCGTCATACGTCTCCAACGGAAAATATCGAAGTGTGACTTCGCAAACTTTAACGACGAAGAAGCCATTAGATTACGCATAATAGAGGGTTGCGTATCCTCGATGTTCCGGAAACACCTCCTAAAAAAAAACCCTATCCCTAAAAGAGGTATTGGACCTAGCCAGAGTTTACGAAAGAGTGGACATTCAGGCAAGCCATTGAGAACCCCAAGAAAGGAGAAGTAATCGCAGCAATACACCCCTACGCCCGCCAACCAGCCCCGCAGACAAGGACAAATCCGAGATACCCAACGCAACGGACACAAAGCGACCGTCAATGCTATCGCTGTGGGTTCGAATATCCACACAGAGGCCCATGCCCCGCCATCGGGCAACGCTGCATGAGATGCGGAATGGAAAATCACTTCCAGGTGATGTGCAAGGAACTACTACCGGAAGGAGGATCAACACGCCCACGACCTGGCTCCCGCATGGTGGACACACACCCGGAACAACATCGCCAGACAGACAGGAACGCGCCACCCCCCATGAATGCATATCAGCGCCCAAACACGGTGAGAGCCCTGGAAGGACTTCAGATCGAGCCGGATAGGAAAGACCACGAACTATACGATACCCACCACAGCGACTTCATGCAAGAGCTAGAGAGAGAGGATAACTATAAAACGGAAACACTAAATCCCCTCGGGCAAGCCAGAGAGTCATACCTCAACCCCCCGCCACAATACCAGATGGGAGGAACAGAACAGGTTCTATACCTACAAGATGGATATGACCGAGAATACGTATGCCTTCTCAGTGTGGAAGCTGAAGACACCTCAGCTCCCAGAGTCACAATCCAGATGGGAAACATTAAAAACAGATTCATCGTCGACACAGGAGCGACAGTGAATGTCATGAACGAGGACATCTACCGTGAGATAGCCTCTGCTTACCCTCTACAAGAATCCAAAACACACATCTTTCAATGGGGAGCGGCCCAACCTATGACCTCCAAAGGAAAATTTCAATGTGATCTATGACACAGGGACATCACAACAACTGCCACGATACACGTCATAAGGAGCCCGTCTATCGGCCGCTGTCTTCTCAGCTATCGGACGGCTAATGCCCTTGCCCTGATTGACCTACACTACGACCAATCGGAGGTAATCGAAGGACTACCACTCCCACACGAATCCATCAGAACAATGATAGACAGACCACTGGCGAAAGAAGATCTCAAGAACAAATTCCCCAAGCTGTTCGAGGGAGTGGGCATGCTGAAAGGCTCACACATCAAGTTACACATCGACGAGAACATCCGACCTGTACCGCAACACCCACGCAAAGTGGGTTTCCACCTTCAAGAACAAGTATCAAAAGAAATCCAACTTCTTCTTCTCAACGACATCATAGAGAAAGCAGAAGGACCAACACCATGGGTATCGCCAATAGTAATAGTTCCCAAGGATAACGGTCGTCTCCGCATATGCGTGGACATGTGCATCCCAAACACTGCCATCCAGAGGGAAAGGCACCCAGGCCCAAGCTTGGAGGACATGCTGATCAGGCTAAACCAGACGAGGTTCTTCTCAAAGCTTGACCTCAACCAGGGCTACCATCAGCTCGTCCTGGACCCATAATCACGACCCATCACCACGTTTGCAACACACGACGGGCTATTTCGATACAAAAGGCCAAACTTCGGCATATCGTCTGCGGCAGAGATCTTCCAGGAGACCATCAGACGCCTCATAGCGTCGGAGATGAACGCACTAAACTATAGTGACGACATCTTGATATTTGGAAGGGATCAAGAGCAACACGACAGAGCCCTAAATACCATCTGCTCCATCCTACAAGAGGCAGGACTGACACTCAACGAGTCCAAGTGCGACATCAACAAATCAAGCCCTTAAATTTTTTGGACACATATTCTCAAACAAAGGCATAACCGCCGACGCAGACAAGATCAAGGCCATCACTGATCTCCAAGCACCCATGAACATGGCAGAGCTACGCTCCCTGTTAGGAATGGTGGGATATTATGCGCGTTACCTCCCAAACTACGCCACAACAACTGACCCACTCTACAACCTCCTAAAGAAGAACCAACCATTCATATGGGACGCACCCTGCCAGGAAGCATTCGCAACTATAAAAAAGGGACTCACTAGCAACAGACAACTGGCGTACTTTCGTCCAGATTGGCACTCCATCATCACAGTTGATGCAAGTCCAGTAGGACTGGGAGCCATCCTTGCCCAAACCGACTCCGCAGACAACGCCTATCACACGATAGTTGCCTACGCCAGCCAAGCCCTGTCACACACGGAAAAAGCATACTCACAAGCAGAAAGGGAAAGTTTAGCGGCGGTATGGGCATGCAAGAAATACCACCACTTCATCATTGGCAGGAGATTTACCCTGGTGACAGACCACCAAGCCCTCATATCCATCTTCGGGAACCCCAAAACAAAAATGCCACCCCGCATAGAGCGATGGGGAATAAGACTGCAAGAGTACGATTACACTATTGTCCACAAACCAGGAGGAGACACGAACCCGGCGGACTATCTATCCAGACACCCCCTACTAGACGAAGACGACACCCTGGCACATGAGGCCACTGAATACATCTCGTACCTGTCATCCAATGCCATGCCACCTACCATCTCGACCTCAACATTCGAAGAAAGGAGCAAAGCCGACCCAACGATCGGAGCCGCCATCTCTATCACCCGCTCCAACAAATGGAAGGAACGCCGCACAAGAGGAACAGAAGTAGAAGACGCAGACCCGAAAGAACTTGACCGGCTAGCTAAGATTCAAGACGAGCTAATAGCAACTGACCAAGGACTCTTGCTACGTGGGAAGAGGCTAGTAGCACCGAGGGACCTAAGGAAGATGCTAGCAACGCTGGCACTTGAAGGGCACAGAGGAATTGACAATACAAAAAGATTCCTCAAGAACTATGTCTGGTTCCCATATATGGACACGATAGTAGAGGACATGCTCAGACACTGCAGACCCTGCCAACTGGCAGCTAAAGGACCAAACTCAAAACCTCTGCAACTAACCACGCTCCCGACCAGACCCTGGCAAAAAGTTGCAATGGACTTCTATGGACCTCTAGAGGAGGGAGGTTACCTATTAGTAGTGTTAGATGAGTATTCCAGATTCCCATTTGTCAAGCAAACACCCTCGACATCATTCATGGAGATTGCACCTATAGTAGATGAACTATTCAGCGAATGGGGCATCCCCAATGTTGTCAAGACAGACAACGGAGCTCCCTTTCAAGGACGGGAATTCACAAACTTTGCAAATCACCAAGGATTCCTCCACCAAAAGATTACGCCACTCTGGCCTCAGGCCAATGGGATGGTAGAACGGTTTATGGCCACCATCAAACTGACCAGACAAAAAGCAGCAGCAGAGCAGACGCCTCACCCAAAAGCCATCTGCAGCATGCTACGAAACTACCGAAACACTCAACATGACGCCACGGGAAAGCCGCCAGCTGAACTCATGGTGAGGTACCAACCCAGAACACGCATACCCAGATGGGAGGACTACACACCTGAAGAAGACCTAGCAATCAGAGAATGAGACGCCGAGAAAAAGAGAAAGGCCAAACAATGGGCTGACACCAAAAGGAGAGCGAAAGAACAACAACTGGAAATCGGACAAACAGTCTTGGTGCGACAAACTCAACGTAAGAAAACGGACACTCGATACAGCCCAGAACCCCGAATAATCACAGCCATCAAAGGGCCCATGGTCACAGCAACCGGAGAGCTAGGAGACATTACCCGCAACTCCTCGTTCTTCAGGAAGTTATACCTGGAAGAACCTGAAACGCAAGAGACACTCGACGAGATCCAGAGCGAGGAAGAAGAAGCAGAGCCCCAAGTGGAATCGACTGGCGAAAGTCGAGAATCATCGGGAAGACCCTCAAGGACAATCAAGAAACCAGTGAGACTCATCGAGCAGATGTAACTGGACTCCCGTGTTAAGTACGGGGGAGGTGTTGTACGTGGACAAAAGGGACACTGCCACTTTAAGAGCAGCCACGAAGAAAGAGCGGGAAGAAAGAGGAAAGGGAGGGGGCTGGAGGGGATAACGGCAGTTGGTGTTTGGGAGTGAATAAAGACAGTTCACAGCAGCATTGGCTCCGTGTCATTCTTGAGGCCTGTGTATGAGCGAATGACCGGAGTACAACAAATGTAAATATTGCCTGCAAATTACACTTTACAGATGGAATTTGTGATCTATTCCAATTGAGCTCACCAGGTGCGAAATTGAGGCAGACTACATAGGAATCGATGTATTTTTCCACCTGCACCAAAACCTCACACAGGTGTAAAATGAGCTGCAATTTGAAGAGGGGAGAGAAAAGCTCAGGGGTGTGGGGGGAGGAGTGGGGGGGCTTACATTCTACATTCTACCGCTTCGCTGCCTGCAAAGGGAAGGAGAATGTGCCAGAGTGCCAAACCAAGGCTTAGGTGCTTTACCCCTTCCTTTGACACCTTCTCTTACAAAATACCCATGTAAAAAGGACTGGAGAAAGGCCCTTCTGTTCCATTTCCTATTACACAACCTGCACATCTGGTGCTGAGTACAGTTGCTGCATTTTTAGCACTGGTGCAAAGGTGAGGTCATCTGGCACCTGTTTTATTAATGCTCAATTTGGCCACTCTCAATTCATTCACATCCAAAAAGAGTAAGGCAAGCAGTTGCATTCCAACCTTTTACACACAGATAGCTGGTTTTAAACAACTAAATCCCATGCCCAACTGATGTAACGTAAGATTTTCACAGTATTAATTTATTTATTTTCTGATTTTTTTGAGCTCGCGCCATTTCATTTGCGGTGGCGAAGCATTATAGGGTCCAGGTGCTACCACATTAATTGCTGTAAGCAATTAGACAGCTGAAGTACAGACAGGTACGGATGCTCCCTCATTTTAAAACGGGCAGTGATTTCAATAGAGGCATAGAAGCAAGCTGTATGGCCTTTCCACCCCCATTCAATGCTCCAGCCCATTTTCAAGCACTGCCATGAGGGAGAAGGGGGGCGGAGCAGAGCTGAGCTCTGTGGCTGCATTCCTCTTCCATCTCGTCACTGTGGTTCTGCATGAGATTTGAGGGCAGCGTTTACTTTTCGGCAAGATGGAGGGGAAGGGAAAGAGAAACAGGGAGTAATGCCACATTTTGACTCTTTCCATTGCTCCTCCACCTCCTGGTGGTTTAGAATTGCATACATGGGACTCCACAGCAGATAGGTGCTAATGTTGGTAGTTCCATGCATGCAATGAAATATGTATATACAATTAGGCGAATGCATGAGTGTTTAATTTCACGTAATACACAGTATGTTGTCATCCTTATACATTACAAAAACCCTATTAATTGTTAAACAGTTTATCACAGATTAAAACCTAACAATTTGGATACTGCACATGAAATAACCTCATGTGCAGTTTGCATGTAACACTGTGCAATAGTCGTCCTCCTGGTTGTACTGCAAATAACTACTGGTTAGATTTAATGACTGCTGTGCCTATGGACCCAATGCACTCCTCAATGATTATGCCCAATGAGACTGAAACATGTCGGGGGGATGCGTGTGGTCTCATGCAGAAGAGATGTGAACACCAGTTCGGGCTCAGCTGCCACTTTTGGCCTAGGACAAAGCCTGATCTGCATATGGTCTTTCTGCTTCTGTAGTTATGATATGATATGATATATCATAGGTTATTTATAACGCGTTTAATGCCCAGAGGTTTCTATGCGCGGACCCGGGGATTGAACCTGTGGTGCTCTGTGTCGTCCTGCTTCCAAGGCGAGCATGTTGCTCCTGAGTTGGTCTGGAAGGCTGAAAAACGATGGTCTGGCGGGTTGGCCAGAGCTGTGCCCACGCTTATGATTAATTGAAAAGCTTCCAGCCAACACCGTTTGGTTTAGCTTAAGATGTATTACACACCAGTGCCCTGATTGATGAACTAGTTGCCCCTCCATCGGATCACCAGTCAGACAGAATGAAAAGTAGATACATCAGCCTCCACTGGTTTCTCCTAAACCATTTATCTTTCTTAACTATAAAGCATTGTATCTTAAATGAGTTTGGGCCTCATTCCGAGTATGGCGGTAAGGGATAGCGGCCACCGGTAACGAGACCGGTGGCGGTGATCCCTTACCGCCATACTCCGAGTTCCCTTTGCGCCCTCGCCCTTAACGCCTGCTTTGAGCAGGTGTTAAAGTCGAGGGCGCAAAGGGGCCTCCAAGCCAATAACGGTGACCGTAATGAACGGTCACCGTTATTTGCATCTTCCCCATTCCCATTGAGCCCTATGGGGGCTCATTTGGGAATGGGGAAGAGCCTTGGTGAATGGGGAATTACCGCCCGACAACCTTGGAATGGGGCGGTAATTCCGCCATCCACCAAGGCGCTGCCGGTCCGGGTACGGCGTCAACCAAGGCGTTAATAGCGCCATTGGTTAGCGCCGTACTCGGAATGAGGCCCTTTGTATCTTGCACAGAAGACAACACCAAATTGTTTTAAGTGAAATGTAAGGTGTGATAATGGCTCCAATTTGCTTGCATTAGATCATAATTCCCTGACATAATGTGTGTTCTTTCTTGCTGAAAGGTTTGTAAGGTTTTTTTTTGGATGGGTCACATTGCCCTTTTGCTAAAGGGCATTACATATGATGAATGGGTTAAATCAGGCAACAGGCCATTGGTGTTTCACATTGGCCTATCATTGTTGCCCAAATAAACACTGACAGTCCTCTGAGCCACAAGCTCTACAAAGGCTTTCGCTTCAATCCAATGAAAGGAATGGTAACACAACTACATATAAGACCTTGCTTTTTGTGTGGACATACTAAGCACAGTAGTGAAAAAGGAAAAATCGGGGGTTAACAGACTGTGGGTTCCCTTTATAAAAATTTAAAAAAGAGTACATTGCACGGAGGGGCCCTATTCAATTTGCACTTTTGTACAGTTTTTCTCATTTGCACTTCTCCGTGGAAAAAAAAGAAAGAGTTAGATCGGGTGAAATCTCCTTTATTCATGTTTATTTTCACTATGTAAATGACTCCTGCAAGTTCAAGAGGACTCCACTGGTTTTACACCAGCACGAATTGGCCACTAAGTAGGCCAGATTTTCAAAATCGTTTTACAATGGCACAATCCCATTGAAAAGCGCTTTGTAAATCAGTGTTTTTTCAAGCAGAGCGGAAATTAACGGCCAGAATGGAACATGCCCCCACTCTACCTCCAAAACCTTCAGAATCTCCTCCATCAAACAAAAAAAGTCCCAAAACAGGTGTAGCTCCTTTTGTTTACACTCTGGTGTGCTAGACAATGCAGTATGATGTGGTCTTGATATTTTATTGTGATGTTATTTTATGTTACAATATATTAGTAGAGTCTGCTTGAACCACAATTACTCCCTACTCGTTTTGGACAAAAAGCCAGTGAAGAGATGCAAAATGGGATTCAGAATCTTGTATAGTCAAAGGATAGGTTTTGAATTTCTGTCAGACACTAATGCAGGCCTGCACCATGCAGAGTACAGATGAAAGATTGCTTCATAAGTGGGATACTTGAACATCACATCAACAGCTATCTACTGACCTTCAAATAGGTGAAGGGGTTTTATTCAACAATGTTGTGCAGATGAAAGGAATGAATTAGAAACACGAGCTCCTGCTGCAATTTAGCATTCAGAAAAAAACATTCGACTGATACAAGGAAAGAGCTTTCAACTTTACACTTTTTAAAAGTGCAACCACTGCAAAGAATGGAGGACAATTTCTGCAACCACCTGGGGTGGCTAATTTCAACATCACTGCCTTTTTATGATTATATCTCTTTTTAGTTTAATGTGCATGACATTGACATAGTTAATTGAACCAAGCCTAAAATAGATTGACCCCCTTGTGGAAAAAGCATGTTTAGGAATTTTTCCCAGGAAATAATCGGGAGTACAATACACTCTTGTGGGTTAAACCATGTCCCCGTAGAAGTGTCAATTACACTGCTCTCTCGATGAAGTAACAGTGAACATATCCAGGAATCCAACGACCAAGAATCCCAAAAGAGGGGTAGATTGTAGACAACAACGGGAAGAAAAAGAAAATTGGTAGATGATTGAAGAAGATAATGATGCAGTGCATAGACTTACAAATAATATTCAATGATGTGTCATTACATCAGCGTAAGAGGGTGAGATAAATAAATAAACCTTCTAAAACTGGAAAAAGTACTGGACATTTTTGGAGAACTAAGTGAGTGTACAAATATTTGAATTTTAATCTTGGGAAACAGAGAGGATATTAGACATTGATAGGTATTAAGTATGTATAAGGCATTTAATACCTAACACAGCCTTCCGAAGCATCGATCAATATCTGATCTTCTGCCATTTGGACAAGGGCAATGCTCCCCTCACGGAATTACCAGCTCCCCCACGGGTTACTCCTCCAGGTCTGCATCACCTTCTAAACGACTGGCATCACATGAAAGGCTTTACACACTTTCACCCTACCAGACTGAAAAGCTCACCATCCCTTTAGGCCTGCATCACACCAGATGCCACAACATTGGCAGGAAGAATCTAAGAAATGCAAGAAGGTGGAATAACTTTAAGATGTACACCACATCAGACACGTCTGTTCTTCAGGAAGGAACTTAAGACACGGCACTTCAAGGAACACCTCTTTGATGGTTAACCCCATTATAGCATCTTTTCCCATGTTCTGCCCCTTTTCTCACCAACCTTTCCTTCTCCTTCTTGCTCATATGCAACCCCCCCTTTTCTCAATAATGCTGAATTGCTTGCTATCTAGGTCTATGGTATATATTTCACACACATGCAAACACATGTAAAATGTGGATAACCAACGAAAAGAAACAGAACTAAGGTGCACTGACATCTTAGAAGAGATCACAAATTGGCAAGACAAATATATGTAAAGATGAACTCAAGTAACGAGAATAAAACACACTGAGGATGTAGGCATGGAGAACACACTGAGGATGTAGGCATGGAGAACATACTGAGGATGTAGGCATGGAGAACATACTGAGGATCTAGGCATGGAGAACATACTGAGGATGTAGGCATGGAGAACATACTGAGGATGTAGGCATGGAGAACATACTGTGGATGTAGGCATGGAGAACATACTGAGGATCTAGGCATGGAGAACGGGATACAGTGAGCCCACAGGAGCACAGATTTGAGTCTATTTCAAGGTAGATACTGAGGCAAATTACTGCACATTTTCAAAATTCCAAACTGAGGCATACATTTCTAATTGGCACATGCAATCGGGATTATTCAAGTAAATAATTTTTCAATTGTTATACAGTATAATTGCTTTAAAAAGTGAGAACAGAGACAAGAACAGCTGGTTGGCAAGTATAGGCATGTCAAGCCAGCAGCCAATATTCCATCACATTTAAAAAAGGAAATTGATATTAATAACCAAAATGCCAATGTTTAAATATTTGGCAAGTACTACAGATTTCGTTTCACAGACTAGGGGCATGGGTAAAACACTGTTCGTTAGTGGTGGCTTGAACACTATTTGTTTCTTGTTTATTTTAACTTTTGTATTTCCCTTTAGTAAGAGCACAAAGCGAAAGACAATTGTAAGGCAACGAATGGAGAAAGATGAGATCCCCAATGGTGAGTATGGAAGAGGAAAAAGGATGCAGGAAATATACATTTTTAATTATGCAATAAAGATTGTGGGTCCAGTTATAGGCGGACCAGAAAAATAACTGTTTTACAATATAGGCTGAATATAGTACTTTCAATGTAAAGTGTCACTATGTTTAAATATGGTTAGAAAAATTGAAAAATTAATGTTATTATGATACAAGCTTTGTTATCTGGCACCTTATTAAAGGGGACATTCTATTAAGTGGCATCCCTGGTTGCCAGTAATCATACATTTCTGTGTAAGAAAAGGCCACATAACATAATTGTATAACTGGCTAAGCAAGGGTCTGGGCCAGAGAATACCAGTAAAACTGATCAGTGGTCCTGGAAGCTTTTCTATCCTCCTTTTGTGTTCTATTTTTTGGGTTTCCTTCACCCCACTAACTACCATTCACCTACCAAGTATACGTTATTATGCTGCACAATTGAGTTCATATTAGTGCCAGATAATTCATATTTCACTACATTGACATTAAAATAAAGGAAAGTGGCAGAAAGATCAATAGTTTCGATATCTTTTGTTGAAATAGATGACCACCTGCAATAGTTAGCTCTATGGATGTCTTTACAGTCAACAGATCATGGGAAGTAATATAAGTAGTGTGGTATTATGCCATATGTGGGGTGCATTCAAAGGCCCCAAACTGAAGGTCCCTGTCCCCTGAAAAGAATTCTTCAGCACTGACACAAAAACGGCATTGCATGAGTTTTTGCAGTTTAAATGTGAAAAATGTACCGTCAACAGAAACATTTCAGGGAAAAAGACATGGTGCTTGTTGACAATAAGTTATGTATATTATGTTTAGCATTCGAAATACTAGCAGACATTTGAAAAGCCACTTTGTTTTTCATGGAAATGTTTATGTAGGCCAGAGGCAAACCCTTTTGCTGGCTGTGGGATGCATGTCACAAAAAACTTCAACACTGGAAAGCTGGCATCTTAATGTTTGCAACTGCAATAAAATGTGGCTAGCTCTGGAAGGTGTGAAAAACCAAGTGTCCTTTAGACTGGCTGTCTCTGCAGGACCATTTCCCTTGGCGGATGCATGAGGAGAATATAGACAATTGGTGTGAAGATAGGGCCTACCATTATGAGAAGCTGAATCTCCAACTTCAAAGAGCAAGCGTCCAACACAAACAGACTCAGAAAAAAAGCTCACAGGCAGGCCCAGATAGACAAAAGGCTGGATGACACAGATCTGCCATTTGCTGAATATACAGTTTTACAACTAATTTAAAAGGACTATTATAACTTAGGCCTTTTTCCCAGCAACTATAAGTCCGATTTCTTTTATTTATGTGTCATATTTTATGTATTTTGCAGGGGATTGTGGAGATATCAAATTAATTCACCTGCAACTCAGGGAACTGTAATGGCCATCTAAAATGGGTTTCTGGCTGATCTGAAAATGTTCCAAATGTGAGAGTTGGTGAACGGTTGGAGGATAGAATTAGTAATATGGGTAATAAATGACATGTTCATAACTATTATTCTTTCTGTGAAAACGGCAGATAATTGTGAAACAGCTGTGCAGCATGGTGTGGACATGGCTGTTATTTTATTTAATTCCCCATGATTAACTGAAAAGGAATATATATTAGCATAATAAAATGATGAAGTTTTACTACATTACTAGTCTTTGCAAAAGACTGGACAGGAGAACAAATGCAGATTGCAAATGGGGCTGCCATATGTCTGCTCCAGACCGTTTAACCAATATGTTGAGGAGGCTGGATTTGGGAGGAGAGAGAATGTCAACTGTCCAATCATACTTGTGAGAACTCTTCTAGGGTACTTCCCCAAGACTGTAAAAGTGGTGGTGTCATTGCTGCTATAGAAGTGGGACTGCACTAGGAAGAAGGGCTAGAGCTGCTGAAATTTACCATCCAACGAGTGGTGCTGCATCTTTCCATCTGACAGCTGCAAGGAAACACCTGAGTAGATAGCTGACAGTGTAACTGGGTTGGAGCAGTCTATTTGTAGGAAGGCCTAAGATATGACTGGGTGCGAGGGAGGAGCATGGGAGGCCATCCTTGAGAGTGGAGTGACCAGACCTGAAAATCATACATTCTCAAATCATTCCAATTTTTCTCTGTCCAACTTCCCAAACACAGACCAAAGTAGGGCAGGGGGTCTGAAAAATAAACAGCTAAATCCCCCTTTGTTTATTTTAAACCAAATGTGTGGGTGAAATCATAATTGCCATATGTATTTCTACCAATCTTGAAAGCCTACTGCTAGCCTTTTAAGACTGCAGGAAAATCAAAGTTGCACAGCACTACATTTCAAATTGTTTTGGTTATTGATCGGTTTAATTATTTCTTGAAGTGTAATTGGTAGAAAGCAAAGAATTGTGATTTGTGTTTTTTTAAACTCATTTGTGTAATTGATTTGTGTAACAAGAAGTTAATGGTGAACCACAAAGAAGGTGGCGCGTGTAGTTCAGTGTGATTTCTATTACTTTTAATTTAAATAAATACAAATATGTTTCCTGTACACCATCCTGGTTCTTGGCTCATTGGTAGCTCAGGCTGGAGGGTTCCAAGGGGCATGATATGTGTCTGAAGTACGGCTGGATAAAATAATCCATTCAACAGTTTTTTGTGTGATGCCTTGAGTGGGGAGGGAAGGAACGCCCCGTGTTGAACCTGGCCTTTTAATAAACCATACAGGATTGGCGCAATCCAGTTACAACCAGCAACCATAATTTATAACAGGGCCCATATAGTTAGTTAATTAGTGTCTCCAACTTTGAGGTGACTAAATCATTCCAGTATTAAATTGGGTATGGGTGGCCTAGACCTATCACATTTTATTAACTGAATTCCCAGAAGTTGATGTTATTTGATGTTTCAATGAAGCTTTGTCGGGTGTTCTGTGACACATCAGTTAATAGTAGTGGTATATCCTAATTTACCTCTGAACTCTGGAAAAGATACAACGGCTAGATCTAACTAACTTATTGTTACCTGAGATCAGATGTTGAGTAAGGCAGATGATGGATGATTTGGGTATATTTGATAAGTGGAAGTTAAGAATCCTCAGAGCAATTAAAGGGTTCACAATCTGGAAGAAAATAGTATTGATTATATTCATACAAACACGTGTATCTATACCCAGACTTTAATAGCACCTATCAAGTAGTGGAAGTGCATTGAGTGCATTAAAAACACAAGAAATGTTTGATTACTACTGAGCCATTATTAGGATATTGCAATATTAAAAACATAAATCCAAAAGCTTACTATTGATTATGTTACAGATAAACACTGTTATCAAAATATACTTATCATAGAAATGGAGGCCAATCAAACCAGTGAGATTATAATGCAGGATAGGTTAGTTCAATTTGTAAATGAAAATGATGAACTATGATTATTTAGAAGAGATAGGCGGAAATCGTCCGTGAGAGTATGCAATATCCAAGTAAGGATTGTTATGTAGTTTATTTTGTAAATGTAATGTTAATCTCAAGTATGAATTTTTGTGCAAAAGAAGAGGATAACAGTCAGTACCTCTACTCAAGTATAGATTATTTTGAATAAACAAAATGTTTTTTGGGCCTTCCCGGAACCTAAGATGGCCTTTGACGTGGCATGAAATGGGGGGTAATGGCAATCCACATAGATAGTGTGAGATAAGAAAAGGAACCACTGCCCAACTTTTTCAATCTTAATTTGAAAATTATCTTGTGATGGTCATTAGTATACTGCAGAGAACAAGCGGGTCTGTAGATGGTAATCTATTTTTCTTATCTCACTAGGAGACAGTCACGGGCTGGCATATTCAGCATGGAAATAGTCAAATTGTGAAGATAGGAAAGCTTTCATCAGTGTCATCCTGTGTGTGATCCTGTGTGTGGAGAAAAAAACATATCAGGGTCTTCAATGCTGGCCTTCCACCACCCCACAAAACAGATTACCTAAATGGAAAATAATGATAGACGGACATAACATTGTACAGAGAAATAGTTTTGATCATTTAGATCGAAGGTTCAAATATTCTGGCAAATGGGGAGGCTGAATTTAGTGTTAATCACGGACGTGGTGCAGAGCGTCATTTAGGGGTCGCCAGAGGTCACAAATGTGACCTCTGACGTCTCTCTTGCAACCTCTGTGGTGTCCCTTGGACCTCTAAAAAGAAAAAAAAGTGTTTTATTTTTCTTTGTGTAATGCAGGCCCCTGGGCTGTGACCAGCACCATGTGGCTCTTTACTTCTGGAGTGGCTGGCTTTCTTGTTCAGGCCCCTTAAAAAAAAGAAGAAAAATAAGAACAGGAGTGCCACAAGTCTAACACTTTCAGCCTTGACCCTAAATAAGAAAAAATAGGAATACCAAATAATGTGTCTTTCTGGAATTGTATACAATAATTGCTAGACTCATTAAAGGTTTGTTTCAGGCACACTTCAGGGTGTGAGTCACTGATTTTGTATGTTCTTAAACGCCTCAACTCAGCCTTTCATCCTTCTGATTTCGATAAATGAGTACCAACACAGGTTGGGTGATATCGGGTGTATATTTTTTCTATATAAAGTGCTTAAGCATAAATGCTATATAGTAGCACATCATTATCATTTGGGCATGGACGACTGCTTGCATTCACAGTAATTTAGTAATATTGGCCTATACACACTGATCTTAATAATACATATGGCAATCCATTCTTGTATGAAATGTACATCACATAATAGTGATATCGTAACCATATTTTTTGTAGTGTATAATGCTATGTGATGCCACTTCCTATTTTGTCAACGGGTGAAAGGTTGTGTTCCATTGCTTCCCACGATATCACTACAGGGTTGGGTCAAATGGCATCCCTTCCTGTGATGTCATCAGGGGTCAAGGGTGAGGTGATGTCACTTCCGCTACCCCTGGCATTTTGGTGAAAAGACGTCCCTGAATTGGTGCACTTACACCAGCCTTAATATATATAATATCCAAGCCAGGGATTCAACATTGTATGGAGCAGAACTGTGGGGCTTTGTAAAGTGTGCAAAACTAGGAGTAGTGGAAAATACATTTCTAAAAAAAATACAAATCTTCCTTTAAGCTTCCCAAATGCATTGCTCCATATTGAACTAATTCAGAAAAACATTATGGACAAAATATCACTATCCATTCTATATTGGGCACGAGTGTGTTCATCCCCTCATCTATGCAAATACCGAGACGCTATATCAGACCGCTGGGTCAAAACGGTGGGCAGTCGATTTCCTGGTGTAAACACATAAAAACAACTCTAACACTTATAGGCCTTGAGGACTATTGACACAATAGGCATATACTTTGCAGAAAAAGTGGTTCCAATGATAAAGCTGGTACACACAGTTCACACAGCATTATTGGAGGAAAGACCTTTATTGTTCTGCACACACACACAGTCAGTGCTAAACCATACTGGACAATCAACCAGGCATTTGTATATGAAGAGTACCTTGATCAACTAGCTCCTCCGTGTTGTCACTCACTGTATCTGAGACTATGCTTAGGTATTCTACTGTTAGCTTCATTAGAGCATAAACAGAACATATCTGAGACAGACCTATGTCAAACTTGCCAGAATTGCTGGAAAAGTCTGGCCCAATTACTTTTTTATGCCTTGGCTATACGTGCCCAAGAGCTGTATATATGAAGACACCTCTACAAGATTCTAATGTATGCTATATTTCTGAAGCTCTAGAAATATGTAAATCAAGGCTCACAAAAATGTGATTTTTGCTGTGTCCAAGAATCTTCACAGAGCATGGAAGATAAGAAAGATAATGCTGTGCACTCAGGGAGCACAAAAATGTAATTCTGCAAAAGTATGATTTTGAATGAAGTCTGTATTTTATGTATTTATTAACTCTTAGGCTGTATGTTTATTATGTATTTATATGTGCACTTTTAAGGGATTTTGCCGAAATGAAGTATGTTTGATGATGATGGTCTTTACCTGCTAAAACAAGATTGTTTGATTTTCTTTATTGTAGGGCTAGATTCAACTGATTATCTGAATGGAATCCTGAATTCCTAACCTGGGACTGCGAATATGTGAATGCGCCCAATACTGAGGACCATAGATTCAACTCCCTCTGACTGCGGTGCCCCACTGTCTTGATGCATTCATTTTAAGATGGTCAGCCTCCAACCAGTTGCTGACTGCTGATTCTGTAAACGTAATTAAGAGACATGAAGACTGCCTCAAGTTTAAAGTGGAGAGGTGCCAGAATAATGCAAAGTTTCATTCATTATTTGCGCTTCTTACCAACTATCGAAACAGGGATGATAATATGGGATGCAAGTTGTTACCTGTTCCCTTGAGGGACAACACCATACAAATGAAATAGAGTTTCACACATGACAGTGTCACTCATGTGAACAGGACCAAAGCCTGAGGATTGAATCACTTTAAATCAACACCAGAAATGCTGAAATATCAGACCTTACAAATCATGGAACTGGATATCCCAAATCTAAAACAGCATGACTGTGTGAGAAATTAGTCACTGTGCTGAACATAAGATTGTATGCCCACAGTTTAAACTTGGGGAATGATTAAAAATGTAGCCATATTGGGTAACATGCAAAAATTATTTTTGGAGATAAATCTGAAACTATATGACATATGAGGGGGTGATAGTATTGTTATTGGAAGATTCCCTTCTATGTAATAAGTGTAAAGATGAATTTCCTACATTTATTAAAAATATCAAAACTACTAATATAAATAGTTTTATGAACATGAACTCCACAAAATCATGTCGGAAACCATTGTGTCTGGGTGGTCTGGGGTATTACAAAAATCAATAGGTTTTATTGCTGTTATTAAATATAAAAGAAAATCTGAGTATGCATTCAAAAGTATAGAGAGCAAATTGACCCTCGCCTTTTTTTTCATATTCAGAAATATGAACATCCAATGACGATTGTGGGAGTGCATTCTTTGGGTGTGTCTGAGTATTAAGCGAGCAAATGGAAGGGTTTGACCAATTAAATTGTACAAGTTCCTTGATGACAAAGTATGGGAACATCACAGATCATAAATAGAGAAACCACAGAGAATATGTAATATTATAGAACCTGTTATAGACATACTAACTGGAGGGCTGGAATTTCCTAAGGGCTGCTGAAGGGAGGATTCCTGGTCCACATGGATGAGTGCTGACCCTGGATAACATCGGGAAGGGAAAACTGCAGTAGGGAACCTGAGGCAGTTGTAAGTCCATGGAGGCAAACCAGAATGGTCCAAGTTAACTGGGAGATTACCTAACAGCTGTACATATTCAAAATGATCCCAAGAACTGAAAGTATTATTTTGCTGCATGGAAAACCACCCAATGGAAAGATATATGCCCTCTAGAACCATTTTCTGTTAGGTTACAGGGGTGGTGGTCTGCAAGGGTGCCACTAAAATACATGTATATACATTGATATTGTAATGAGATATGCACCATGCATTCTCACTGTGTTAATCACTGTGTTTAAAACAAAATGAGATGCCATTTCAATCCAAACCAAAAATACATTTCTGTACTCTGTGCTCTGTACTCTGTGCATAGCATTAAACTGATAACACTTCTGTGCACACTAAGTACAGTTATTTGTACATAAAATCCAACTCAATTGGATCGAAAGCATTTTCACAGAAATAGTCAACATTGGGCTGTGGTTCAAAGGTGGCTGACACCACAGCCTAATGAATAATTGATCGATAATAATGTGGGATCTGTGAAAGCCATAGATACTTAACAAGGATTTGGGAATGAGAGGGAGATTAATTGTGTTGCTGCCACTCCCATAGAATATTATGCTAATGTAAATTTAATTCACCCCTCACTCTTGGCCTTGCACAGTGGGACCAGTTTTCAAAGTAAAAGGAGAGGGGTAAACATCCCTGCATCAGAAAATCCCCACACCTTTCTCTTAGGGTGGGTGGGTGAATCAATATTCTATGCTTTTTGAATTGATACCACTGCTTCCCTAACCCAAATCTGATTAATGCTGATGCATCTCATTAAAGTCTACATTTAAATTGCATGCACATTTTAGAAATTCACAACACCACATTCACACAGGGAGGGTGAATTGTAAATATCTGTGCACACATGTCATTTTTCTATGCAACTTTTCTCTAATTCTAATAGTTGTTTTCATCTGCTATTGATAAACTGAAAAAAATTTGGTATAAATGATAATTGAAGAGAGCTTTAATATATTGGTTGATATGTGGCACGGATGCCATAGAATTGAGAATGCTGAATAGAAGTGGTCTTGTATTATTAAGGAGAGAAATGTTATAAATATATTTCATTTATATCATGTGATTGCATAGGTGTTCAAAATCATAGCAAGATTGTCGCAGGCAGGCTACTCTAATTGTTTATATATGTTTTTGCCAACAATTGTGGTGACTTCCCCTGCATAAAGTAAAGTTATTCAAAGAAATTCTTGTTTCAATGATAAACAAAGCTTGTTTCGTGTTTTAGAATTTTGAGATGGGATTATAGACCTGAGGATGCTACATTAGGTATTGCCACTAAGTGAAAAAAGTTACATATTAACTAATATCTCTACAATATTCGGGCAGCAAATTGCATTGTCACAGCTTTGTGATCGCTTCCAAGGTGAAGGAGAAAATGAGTATTGTTGGTAGGTTACAGATGGTTGGTGATTAAGCAGTTCCATGTGGGACACTACACTTGATGATAAAGTTTTTTTTTCTCAAATTGAACCATAGGTAATTGGTGAGACTGGTTAGTTAGAAATGGGTGAAGCCATTTTAAGACAGATTTTTGAAAACCCATGCAGTGGAGACATCCAAAGATGATGCTGTCTTGAACGGTGTCATAGCCTGCTCATAAATCCAGTTGAATTAATGTCCTGACACCGTTGTGGAGAACACCACTGTCTTGGTCCCTCTCTCAGACTAATGCCAGCAAGGTTAAACCACAAATCTACACATGTGCCTCAATTCTTGTATAATTCAAGGACATTACTACAAAATGAGAGCCTAGACATTGCCTTCAATGTGGCTGGGACTTCAGGGTCAAAATGGATGTTTCCAAAAGTGGTAGCATTACTGCTTTCTTCAAAGTAGATGTCTCTATGCCCTCAAGTAGATACCTGTTTGGCATTGGAACTAGGATAGATGGTATTGGGGGACTAATTGCTTGAAGGAAGCTATACGTGGCATTGTCTGACAGGGATCCTGAGTGTTCAGCCCATGTCAATACTACGTTCAGTTCCATTTTGGGCTTTATTTCAGTTCTGCTGCTTTCTCCTCTTTGGCATGAGTTCCAGGTGTGCCTCAGTTTCGTGCCTCCTCTTCCCGGTTGTGCCTTTCAATTGATGATGCTGGGTTCCTCATTGTATGCTGCTCTATTCGTGTTCCCCCGGGTAAGCTGTATCTATTTGTTGCTTCTATGCAAGTTCTCCTTATCTCACCAGCCCAACCTGTGCATAACAGGGTGGGCTTCTCCATACAGATGGAGAATGTCACTGTTATAAACTTTGAATTCCCCAACAAATAGTCCCCAGTACTAAGGTTCTGTTCTGTTTCATGTCCTCTTTCAGATTACCAAAACTGATACAAATGAATACAACTCATGTATGCTCTCAATATCAGATAATTCTGTAGAAGGCTACTATCGTCTATTGGTTAGCCAGGCACTGTTCCTCTGTGGTACACAATGGAGACAGACAAGCAGTGTAGCAACATTGCAGTGCCACTTGCCTGCAAATCATCACCACTGGCTCACCAACATAGAGAAGGTTGCCATAGCTTGCTGGTCTCTAAAGATAGCATGCTATTGGCGATTCCGCCTTTGCATCAGTCCTTGATGAGAGTAGTCCCCCCTCAGAGCATACTGGCCCTTTGCTCACATTAAAGTGTCCTACTCCTGACCGGGTCTTGAGTGGAGCCTTGGGTGGGGTTTATATAAGCCATGTCTCCTGTTCACAGCAAGTATGTGGGAGAGCAGCACGCCTCACACGTAAAGAGGCATGACACTGATGGGTGTTGTGAGTTTACTTCCATGGTACAGAAAGGTTGAACGTGATTGTTGCAATCATGATATTTAGGGGCAGTTATTGATCAGAGTGATCTTTTTTGAAAGGCTACTATCAAGGGAAGTAGTCAAATGTTTTACATCTTTTCAAATGTTCTTATGTTTTTTAACAGTACCTGTAACCCACCGTGTTTACCACCGTATACAAAACACCTAACAACGTTGCAGCAAAAATGGTCATGTCCCTGGGCTCTTCATACAACTTCATAGATTCACACATGTGCTCCGGAATGCAGTTTCTCTTTACACAGTCATGTGAACATTAAACAAAACCATGCTCCAGCAAGAATATTTGTTACCCACCCCTGTTCCTGCCAAGCAACTGCACCTGATCTTATCCCCCCAACCCCACCACTGCTTTCAACTGGATTTCATGAGTGCCATTATCCAGCCAAAGTAGCAAGACATATATTGATACATGTTCATAATTGTGATGACAAGGATTGTGCACTCCAGCACCCACTCTAGATCTACAAACCCATGAAAATGGTATTGTTATGATGTTATTTTATATGCACTAGTTTCTTTGCCAAAATGACCTCATGGTGCTATAACAGTTAAGTATATGATGAGAGGTAGGACTTGTATGGGGGTGGATAAGTGTCGAGAAAGGGAAAGCTTCAGTTGGTAAGGTATGGTGTCCCCCCTTAAACGATAGAAATACCACAAGGTAAATAACTATAAAGCAATTTGCTGTACAAGACGTGAAAATGTTTCTTGTTCAATAGACCAGTGATTTTTTTACCAGAAATCTGTACGTGTCTTCTTCCTGGTTGGCTTGTCTGACTTCATTCATGTAAAATATGATTGCCATTGTATTGTCGAGACCAATCGAATATCTCTCTCAGTTGTTCTCCCATTTTTTATTCTCCATGCATTCACCCTACTCCAACTCAAAACCACAGAACAACCCATTGCACAGCTCGATACATCGGATGGTAATGCAAGAGAAAAGTGGCTCAATCTTCTGTAATTCAATCGTTTTATTATTATGTTGATATAAGGAATGTAAATTGTGTACTGAGGATCCTGGGCATAGGCAAGCATTTAACACTTCTCAAATGTAATGATTTGCTTGAATAAGAATCTAAAAAACACACAAATGCAGGTGACCTTATTGAATAAAAGGCGTTTATACATTGTAAGAACATGTATCTTTCAGCATCTCTAGAGAATCGTATCTGAAAGTTCACCTCGCGAATTGCCAGCCATAGTCTATACACGGTATGCAGTTACATTTCAATTTCCTCCAGAGCTTTCTTTAAAATGTGCATTCATTTTAGAAAATATATCACCAAGTGTACATCAACTGACAGATTAGGTAGGGGCATTGATTGTGTGATTGGATCTATAACCTGCCCTTTGCGTCATCATACACAGACCCAGAGAAGGTTCCTTGCTCCCGGGTCAGAGCATGTTGCTGCTACTGTATAGAACCATAAAGCTAGTGAATGGGCAGGGGTTTAATTGGTAATCTAATGAGATAGGTCTAGGACCAGGTGATGGTGGAATTTGCTATAAAATATTTAGACACAATTACTGCAGATTACCAGATTTAAATTTTGTATTTATTGAAAGGTGAATCTACAAACATGGGCGGTATTTCATGGTATGTAGATTTTGCTGCACCCTTCTGACCTCTAAAATTCAATAAGTGGTTGCATGGGGACCTGAGGGGAAGACAGCAAGGAAGAAACAGGGGATAGTGTGTAATGGCTTGAGGGCAGTTAGAGTTGTGTAATGATAGGAGGAGGGTCCTCCCTGGAGTATTACTTGCTTGCTGCCTCTCATGGTTCATGGTGCACATCCACAGCTGAAGGAGTGCTTCAACATGGCAGCTGTTTACTGGAGTTTTGTGAAAACCGTGCACTTCATCTGAGCAGTAAATGATGGATGCAAGCTTCCAGTGCTTCTGGTACTTTACTTTGAGCGAGCTTAATAGCTGACTGATTATTGGTCTGAAAATGGCCTGGTGTGCACCCCCTGATTCAATATAACTGCTTTAGGCAATGTTTTTAAAAGGTTCTTGCAAGGATGAAACATGTAGAGATAAACAGCAGACTGAGACAATAGAACTTCAGAGCATTTATATCGAAAGACTGAAACTGAGGAAGGACCAGGGCGGGACAGTAGTCAACTTTGAGAGGCTGGATCAAGAGAATAATTACAGAAGCAAGAAAAGATCAGAAAAGAATGTTAAAGAGGATCTAAACTACTTAAGCATTTCGAAAACAGTCAAACAGTGGAAATGCAGGTATACAGAGTAGATCAGGTGCAAAGATAGACTGGAGGTATTTTAATGTGGGAAGAAAAGGGGATTGCAGAGCCTACAGGGAGGGCAGAATTCAAGGCAGATTGGAGCTCAAAAAAGGGAGCAGGCCAGAACATCAACCAGACCATAAGATGAGTAATCACGGTTACAACAGATTACAGTCTGTTTGTAATGGCTTTACAAATAAGAAAAGGGTAGTTCTATGGATTACATGGAATTGAAGTACACATTAGATGGGAAATATGAAAAGATAGGAAAGTGACAAATCTAAAATCAGCCCAGGATTATGAGCAGAAAAATAAAGAGGCATGATCATAGATGATTGATGAGAAAAAAGGAGAAGTACACACCTAAGAATGGAGGTAAGAAATAAGATAACCTTCATTTTCCTCGGGTTAAGATTCAGGAAATTCAAGGGCATGCAGGAAATAACAGCAGACATACCTGTGGGAATATTGCATGCAGAGATGAAGCTGTATGAATCACAGACATAGATGTGACAGGAAACAACAAGGCTGTAGATAAGAGCATGTATAGAAAAGGTACAGATCAATTAAATACTAAATGCAGAGGCACAGAGCCATGAAGGACACCATACATTAGCAACAAGGAAGAGGATGATTCCCATACCAAGAAATAGCAAAGGAACAATTAGAGCGATTAGGAAGAAACTAAGAAATAGCCACTCATGCACACTTAGACCCCAAAGTGTATTAAGTAGTATAGAGCCATGAACGGCATCAAAAGCAGCAGACCGCTCGAATAAAACAAGTGTACACGACATTTGCAATGTGAGCAGCATTAAGAAGAGCAGTAACAGGAGAGTGGGATGGCCTAAAGCCTGTATGTGGTGAAGATGGGCAACACACTCAAGAAGCCTTGAAGAAAAGAACAGCTGACAAATAACTCAGTAAGTGGAGCGATGGAGGACTTTTTGAACAGAGAAGTAATGCCAGAATGGTAAACGGATTAAAGACTTGTAAAATAGGAAAGAGAAAGAGACAGCGGAGGAAAGAGTGGGAGATAGTGAAAGTGAGCAAATGAGAGAGAGAGAGAGAGAGAGAGAGATGAAAGAAGATAAGCAGATGAGGCCGAAAATTGAGTTAAGTGGAATTCAAACTGTGTACATAGGATGACAGGGAACAGATGTAGGATGAACCGAGTGTAGGAGGTGATGGGGCTCAGACCCAGTGACAGTATGAAATGTAGAACAAGAGGGAGAAGCAGTAGAATGGGGGGAATTAGACAGAGTAATAGCAACAAAAGCAGTGTTGTAGATGCTTTCTTGAAGTCAGATTATCAGCAGAGCTTAAATACTGTTGAATGAGTTAAAAATCAGAGAGTGATGAAACATAAAAATGAACCAATTTGAAATAGGGAATAACATAATGGTCTGATCGAAAGATAGCTCTCTTCCCACTTTGGGGTATTGCCGTGTGTGGATTGAAGAGATGAGAGCGTGTCAAAATCTGAGACAGAATACAACTTTTTCCGGGGGCACCCCACTTTATGCAACACATTGCAGGTGGAAATGCCAGAGTCTCTGACCCATGATTAAAGGGGTGCATGCTGCAGACAAGAGAAGAGGATAAAAAGAGCTCATGCATACAAGACTATAGACCGTCAAGTACAAGAAGGATCATTGGGATTGGTCAGTGCAAGAGAGTCAAGAGGAAGTAGAGAAGAGGAAATACTTGAAACTGAGGATTTATCCGGAAGCGGCATCAGACTTGATTGTGTGCCTTCGCCCCCACATAGTGTACGCGGTGTGAGGGTGACTTTCATGCTGGTAACATGCAATGCGTTTATGCTCGTTTTTTCTTCTCTTGTTTTTAGGAGCATAATCTTATTTCTTGATTGTATACATTGTACAGCCTACCAACAGTCTTTTGCCTCTGCTTGATGAATCTTTGGTTAAAGCGGTAGGACATTTTGAAGCATGGAGAACCCAAGTCAATTTCCTCTCACACTGGGATTATTTGGAGTGGAGGTCATGAATGACTCATAGATTGTACTCGGTTTATTTATTTGTTGTGTCATCAGGCATTGCCTTGTTCGATGTGCTCCTCGTACCATGGCATCAGTTTTTGTTCTAGTTTCGTATATTCAGTTTGTCTGCATGCAATTGTAGACAAAGATCAGAAACACTTAGTTACCAGTTCAAATCAGAGTTTAGTTTGGTTTTGCAGGGGGTGGGTGGATGTTGGTGTTGTCTAGAATTGCAGGACGTGTTCTTTGAATAGTGTGAACAGTGGGTGCACAACCATGACGATTAATAAGGGAGGGAGGTCTAAACCCTACGACTCACTATGGTTGAGTGCTTGACTCTGTTCCGTCGACTTTGGAAGAAAGTTAAGATCTACTCGGTGTCATATGTGCTTCCTTTGTGTGCTGTGTGTTTATGTTTAATTGGGCAATTTTAGCACTAAAACATTAAATCTAATCCGACAAATTTCATTTAGCCAGGGTGGGAAACATAGATCCTTATCCTGGCCTTGAAAAGGGAAGGGACTGGTAAAGCAAAAATAAATCATCTGTATTTGTACATCAGCAAGCGGTTAAAGCCCCATTCTCTTTCATAATTTCATGCCGTGGTGTAAGAAGGAACCGGGCACTCTGAGACTGACCGGTCAGTCGTCTTTCCCTGCAGTATGCGGTGTGATTTCCTTTGGGAGGCGCATCAGATGACGCAAGGTCTGGGACTCAACCGTTAATTAATTTCTGCTGATTTCATAGGTATAACTTCAACAGGGCTAGAAGTTGATCAATCAATGAAACCATTGTTACAAAAATAGATAGCCAAGGTGCATACGCAATCCCTGGCGGATGGCAGCACCCAAAATGCGCCCTTTCACTGCTAGTGAGAAATGTAAAACACCCAAGGTGAAATAGCCAGTATTGTAGGTGCTGAGGTTCATTGCTGGAATTTTGGAGGGGGTTGGTGTGGTCTGGGTAGGTTGCAAATCATCTGCTTGCATAAGTCCAGTCTTAAGTCAGTGGCAAGAGTCCTATTGTTGGCTCATAGTAAGCAGCAGTCACATGGCCACAGAAAATATTTGTGATAACAGCAAGTTATTAACCAGTACTTCCCATCACCAATTTCCTCGTGTCCCGCTCAGGGTGCTGCTCTCTTTCTTTCTAGCAGTCTGATTCAGAAATCTTTTAAAAATTAAGGCAAACAGATTGCAGTGAAAAATGCTCCAGAGGAAAAAGACATACATTAATCTCCTTGGAATCATCTTCATCTATCCGCCTGGCTTTCAGTTTAGTGTAGTCTACCGGCAAGTCCCAGCAGTCCTCCTCATTCATTTGGTAACACCGGCTATTCATCACTGCCTGTCGCTGTGGTGACATTGGCTCCAATGGAGTCAAAATGGTACAGCAGCCATCTCGTTGCCGCGGTTTGCTGAGGCTCAAATCCAGCGTTCCATTTTCCTCAGCTTCAACATCAGGATTCTGTTTAAGAAAAGAAAATGCTTTTAATTCATCTTTGGAATAAAACATTATATTTGTGTTTCTTTTTTTTCATTTTTTCCTCCTCATTCTCATTTGCTAATACAATTAGTACATAGTGACAGACAAAAGAGGGCCCAAGCAACTTCGAGAAACAGCAGCCCATAGCTGCATGCTAATTCACTGTCTGCTGTTCATCAGAGCTGCACACCTACAAACTGATGCTTTCTTGAAAACACTTATTTTGATTTACGCTCAAATCTTTTATTTTCCTTCCCCTTCATTTGCTGCCTTACAATGCTTTTCTAAATTTAATTTCAGGATTCAGTAACTGTTAAATGCATGCCACTTCGCTGATCAACACTCTCTTACAGATTGCGGTACAGCACTTAATGAATACTAACTAACTCTTTCACGGAAATATTAGCATTGCACTAACATTATAAAAGAGACACCATTGCAGTTACATTCGAATTGTATTTCCACGGAGTGTCAATGACAGTTGGCCAACGGTAGAAACGAACGTTTCCATCATTGACCTGTCAAAATAAAATCCTGAATTATGAAGGCCAGCAACTTGGGTTATCGTGTAAATGAACCAAACACACGACATGTCCCTGTTTTGCTTCAAGCACAGTGACTGCCATGCTGCATGCACCTGTGAAGGGCCCAGTGTGCTAAAATGTGGTTGAAGACCGTCCGGAGAGGAAGAAATCCTATATACCAGGTTATTTGAACCATGTGTGTTCTTAGTAGAGGGGCTCCCCCACCTTTGCTTAATTTGTCAAACTTGAGGTTTAACCCTAAGTAACCCGGAGTAATCCAGGCGTGGACCCTTTCTCAATGTGCCTTAGAGAGGCTCAGCTTCACCTGAATGACTGAGGAGGCCCAAGAAGACTGAAACACGTGTCTGGGGGTGCTGTTGGTACTCTTGTGTAGAGGAGAATTGTCATAGCATTTCGGTGCTGGACTGCCCTTGATGTTGGGACAAAGACTGATATGCAAATGGAAATGTCTTATCTGTGAAGGGTCCAGTGAGCTAAAACGTGGTTGTAGATCCTCCGGAGTGGAAGCAATTCCACAGAGCAGGTTATTTGAACCATGTTCGTTCTCAGTAGAGGGCAGAGGCATTGCTAGTGGGGGGCTGAAGGAGCTATAGCCCCTGGTCTTTTGGTTGTAGCCCCGGATAGAATCTCAGGAGCTACAGCCAAAAGGCTAGCTAGCCCCCCAGTCCTGACAGTTCTGACATTAGCATAGCCCAGGTCTTTTCCAGACCTAGCAACACCCCTGGTAGAGGGGCTCCCACACCCTTGCTCACTGTGTTAAGTGCTTCTTGCCGAGAACTGTGCTTAGGCTGCAATTAACATGTTCTTGTACAGGATGGGCCAAACCAGTTTTTCTTTCTGGGGTTCAGAAAATGTGTACCGTAGAAGTGGCTAATATTAACAACAGTGCTATCAAGCGGGGTAAGCAGCACCATGTAAAGCACGCTATTATCATCTATGTATATCTTTACCGGGACCCGGGCGTGCGGCTGTCTGGTGAAGAGCCGTGTGTTTGTGAACATCAACCAGTGTATTGCAGAGAAGCCTTTTTAGCAAGGGCTGTAGACGTCATTGTGGCAATGCGTTTGAGTGTAAACGTGTTTATAGTGGTATGTATAGAGGGGAGTATATGAACATTTGTTTAACCGGTCTGGAGGCCCTTCCTGACCGAGCAGCTGGTAGCCGGCCAGTCCGCTGCTGGTTTTAGGAATGAAAAGTTGCAAAAGGAAGCAGGTGGTTTGTCCATAGATCTAGGATTCGTGTATGGATGGCCAGCAGGCATGCCATGGGTATCAACACATAATTTTGATTACTACATGAATAAAATTCCACAAGGCAGATAACAAAGGTGCCTCTTATTTTGAACGACAACCACTGAGGCCTAAAGGAAATATAGAGATGTCTGTTTAAATTAAAACTCTAATTATCTACCAAGGGGGACAGACTTCTTACAGGCCATAAAAGCTCCGACGCCCAACTTATCGTACGACGTGGGCTACTGGTCTGCGAGGTTGGCATTGCCATTCATCAGTGCCACTCTGTAATCAGGGTCTGCTGCTCTTTTTCTAGAGTAAACAGAGCATCCATCTTGTTTAATCTTCACATTTTGGTGCTTGGGGGTGGGTGGGAGAGCCATAAATCACAAATGCATGCACGCGCCCAACGATCGCTCAACGTTCAGCAGTGAGATGGCGTTTCGGGAGAGATTTGATTTCAGAGCTGGGGCGCGAGGCGCTGCCACAGCCTACTCGCTCCTTCAGAGGCAATAACGGCAGTGCCGCAATGCATTGTGGGAAGGCCAGACCTGCCTCTGGGGTATTAGCCTGGTTCATCATTAGACATTAATATTCCGTCTCAGCTCCTTTTGTCAGAAATAAAATGTTGATTACTTCAATCATGCTAATTTAGCTTACACTTATCTCCCATAGTTGTCAGGATTCATTCTTTTAAAAATCGGGTGAATGCGGGTGTTTTTTTTCTCGTTCCACAAAGCAATATTTTTCGTTTGGTGTCTGCAAGACACCCCATGGCTCCATTACAACTACATTTTTCTGCACGCCACTCAAATCTCTTGTGAAGTACTCCAGTGCGCCAGGCATTTCTTTTCAAGAAAGTCACTGGCAGCCAGGAATGCATTAATCTTCTAGCCTGCATACATGGTATTTTCCCACTTAATTCAGTGAGCCACTTTTTATATAGATGTTCTATTTTAAATAACCTACATACACGTGCTGGAATGAAAAAGGTAATATGGGACCCCCTCCTTCCTCTCCAAACAACAATACGCAATTGAGTAGATGGCGTGCGTGAAAGCCATATTCAATGGATGCCATGTAGGGAAAGGGGCGTGATGGTAGCTCATCCTGTACCAGAAACGGACGATAATATGAACAAGAATGACCGTTACTTTGAGATGTGTTTAAATAGCATAATGAAGAGTGCGGATACCCTCCACGCAGACAACATGGAAGAGTTGAGTGAAAACGCACATGGCCCAATTCACAGAACGCCTAACATGGTGCAAAGTTACTTTGCACTGCAAAAATATACTTGCACCAGGCTTAATTCCCGCAGCCGAACAACGCGACTTTGCACTGCAAAAGTACACTAACACCGGGCTTAATTCACAGAGCTCAGCAAAGTGACTTTGCACTGCAAAAGTACACTAACACCGGGCTTAATTCCCAGAGCTGTGCAACGTGACTTTGCACTGCAAAAGTACACTTGCACCAGGCTTAATTCACAGAGCTCAGCAAAGTGACTTTGCACTGCAAAAGTACACTAACACCGGGCTTAATTCCCAGAGCTGTGCAACGTGACTTTGCACTGCAAAAGTACACTTGCACCAGGCTTAAGTCCCAGAGCTGAGCAAAGTGACTTTGCACTGCAAAAAACACTTGCACCAGGCTTAACTCACAGAGCTGAGCAAAGTGACTTTGCACTGCAAAAGTATTCTTTGCACCACTTTAAATGGGCCTAATTGTCTGGTGCAAAGTGTACTTTTGCAGTGCAAAGTCACTTTGCTACTCTCTGTGAATTAGGCTTGGTTCCAAGTGTATTTTTTCTGTGCAAACTCACTTTGCTCCACATTAAACGTTCTGTGAATTAGGCTCACAGTCTCTGCTGACTGGGATATTTTTCGAGTACACAGGCATTTGCTTTCTTTACTGGACACTGTGCACATTAACAAGTAGTGACTCAGTCACCGTAGGGTCATGGAGGAAAATGTGCGTGCGAATACTGATATTGGGGGGTCATTACGAGTTTGGAGGCATCTATTAGCACCATGGCTGCCTCCAAACCCGTGTCCGGGCCCGTGGTGTCGGAATGGGGACTTACCGGGACATTCCGTCCCTTGCGGACCCGGTAAGTCGCCATTCTAAAAACCATACCCCACTCCCATTGAAGCCCCCATAAGGCTCCATGGGAATGGGGAAGGAGCTAATAACGGGCCCGCAAATTGTCTGCAATGATTGATTTGCGTTTTCTGCATGATTGATTGCAAGAGGGTGGGCCTCCCAATACTGCCAATTTGCACGTGCAAAAGAAGTGGCAGGGCAATTGCGATGGACCGGCAATGCAAATGGAGGACACACCAGAAGTCCTTCATGAAGTCTGGCGCGTGACTGAAAAACAGCACATCACTGGGCCTTTTTCCCCTGATTGAATTTTGCTCCCGTTCCTAACTGATGCAAGTGAGATTTGGCATTGGGACAAATCTTCAGGGCCTTTTATGACTTTTCAAAGTGCTTTATTATTTATTTTGTCCATTTATATAGCGCACATAACCCAGAGGCATCTAGGCGCTTGCACCTCCCACACTGTATCACACCACTTTTAACATTGGTTGTATACCTTATTTTTTCCACAGCCCTTTTTTCCATCATCAAAGTTCCCTAGCAAGTACTTCCTGCCCTGAAATGTGCTGCTACTTCGCAAGTCTCAATGAGGTACCATTTGTGACATTCCGGGATTGTCCACTCAGTGCATTGCGTTCCGTGAGAGTCATCATGTATGCCGGGATTTGAGCGTCGGTAGATATACAGTGCATTTGCTTCGTGCAATGGTCTCCATTTCTCCATGCTGGGGCATGTGTACATGTTTCATTCAGGCGCTAATTATTATAATTGGTATAATTATAATTGGTTTTTTGTAATACGCTAAATACCGAAGAGGTTTCTGAGCGCGGATCCGGAGTTCGAACCTGTGTTGCTCTACTACAGCCAGTATTCCTTCCGCGTGGCTGCTGTTGTTACAATATGTGCTGTGGCTCTGCTAGAACACAAGTACCCTCATTGTGGAGTGCTACTGCTGCCCTTGAAATGCCCCCTCTTGATTATTCTGATTTCAGCAAGGATGAAGGGTGCAAGGGATTTTGAAGGGAGCCCCCATGCTTATTTGATTTCAGCAAGGATGAAGGGTGCAAGGGATTTTGAAGGGAGCCCCCATGCTTATTTGATTTCAGCAAGGATGAAGGGTGCAAGGGATTTTGAAGGGAGCCCCATGCTTATTTGATTTCAGCAAGGATGAAGGGTGCAAGGGATTTTGAAGGGAGCCCCATGCTTATTTGATTTCAGCAAGGATGAAGGATGCAAGAGATTTTGAAGGGAGCCCCCATGCTTATTTGATTTCAGCAAGGATGAAGGGTGTAAGGGATTTTGAAGGGAGCCCCATGCTTATTTGATTTCAGCAAGGATGAAGGGTGCAAGGGATTATGAAGGGAGCCCCCATGCTTATGTTGGCCACTGCTGAGCTTTTCTTGATCTCTGTACGTTCCCTGTTGTCAACTAAAGCCTTCTTCTGGGCCTCCTGAATCCTCACTAATATTCTCCCAATTAAATCATACTATGTCCAATGCATTCACCTTCCAAAGTGTACAGGGATTTTCTTCTGAATTCGATTCTGCCCAGTATGTTTTTCCCACTCCTAAGAGGAGGGCACAGTTGTATTTTTCCCTTAATGGCAAATCAGGTGCCTCACAGCTGCAATTAGCTTGTGTATGTGGGGGTGATCTGCAGCGTCACACTGAAAGTCCAAGTCATTTGTGACTCCCGTAGAAAAACTGTTTTTTTTTATATATTTCAGATACATTTGCGATATTGTTGGTAGTCCAGAGCATGCCCAATATATATGTAATAGCGAACCTGGTGCATTGCACCTGAAGTTGGTGAGGATCACCACGATTTTGAAAGATGCTATCCTTTCTGGGGTGTAAATTTAGTAGCATTTTAGAAAGTGTTGTGATCCCTTTAAGGTCTCTTGGTGATAATGCTTCATTCAGAAGATGTCTGAAGGCAGCTTTGTTTGAAATCTGGTAGCGTGGAATGGTAGTGATTTATCAGTGACATTCTCATTGTCCTCTACCTATGCAGGCATGACGTTGATAACCGATGTTAAGAAGACTTGAATTCACTCTGCGTATAGAACATTTAGAGCAATGACAAACACTCTGGTATTGTTTGTCTCTGGGGTGTAGGGTGGAGTTAGTGTATTGGTTTCATAGTTCAGAGAACTCTACCAGCAAGTTGAGATTGTTCAAACTTGAAGAGAGGGGTGCATTTGGTAGTTTTCAGACATCTGGTAATATCTGCCCAGTAATATTGCTTCATGCCTGCATCCTCCTCCAGGGTATGCATGTATGTATGTATGTATGCATGTATGTATGCATGGGTTTTATAAAGCACCAACCAAGCTGGAAAGCAATAGAGCGTTGCACAGAGGGGCAGAGGAGCTGGGCTGGGAAGGTGGGCATGGGAGAGGGAGCTCCACAGGGCGACTAGCAGGGTTGAGTGGAGGAATCAGTGATTGTTGACATGTTCTTTGATGAGAAGGATGTGAAGGTCCTTCGTCAAGTGTAGCATCGGGTAGTATAGCTCAGTGGCAATTTGCTTGTCTTGGCAGCAAGATGACGCAGAGGAACACAGGCCCAGGGTCCGCGCTTAGCAACCTCTTCGGTATTAAACGCGTTATAAAAAACCCAATTAAAATTATAGCATGGAGCGGGCTTGTCTTATTTGTGTTGGCAGAAAAAAAGGCATGTTTCCTGTTTTCTGCCTCTTGCAGAGATGTTGATTTAATATTTTAAAAGGATTTCGAATCTGAACATTTTATGAAGTTGGATTTCATTGTTGGAAGGTAGATCAGTGCACCATGAGGCATAACTATAACTAAGGCTTCGTTTTTTACCACAGGGTATAAGGCCGAGAATATTTTCTAACCATTTTTGCCAGTGCAGCAGAGATGTATTTAATTATAATTATTTATGTGGCGAATATCACAGACCCGGAGGCATAGTATCACAGACAGAAGCATACAACAGGACATCACAAACGCCACATAAAACCTATATTCAGAGATGCAACAACAGAACCTGAGCTAGACCAAAGGTCAACAGAACATCAATGTTTAAACTTAGAAAGAGACTGGCACCGTCTCATGTCGGGGGGCAGAGCATTCCATCTTTTGGGGGGCAGCATAGACGAAGGATCCCTGACTTACTACCTCAAGCTTGGCCCATGGGACCTGCAGAAGTGCTAGGTTATTCGGCCTAAGCGTTCTTCGTGCCGGTAGCCAAGAAAGGCGATTAGAAAGACAGGCTGGGCGTAATACAGAGTAGACGGAATGTAACTCTACTGGCTATTGGGAGCCAGTGCAGCGCCCTCCTGGCTTCTGAGATATGCTCCTTCCCCCTCAGGCCCTTTACAACTAGCACAGCATTATTTTGGATTAACACGAGGTGCATGATTTCTCCCTTACTCCCACCCTGCAACTCCCACCGATAATTGCCCGGCAATAATAGCACAGTTTTCTTGTGTCAAAAAAAGGCCTCAGCTGTGAGCAGGTAACTTACATGAGATTTCATGCTACGCTCCTGATCGATTACCATGCCCAGAGTCTTAACTTTCGAGAGGGTGGCGATTACACAGCCTGCTATATGTACCTCTTTATATTCCGGACTTGGGCTTCCTTCGTCGTGCAGCAGTGTTCACAATCATTATCTCAGTTTTAGCATCCTTAAGTACCAGGTCACTATCCATAATCCAAGTTTAAATTAGAGAGTAGACCATGGTGATGGACTCAGTGTCCCTGTTGTAGTCTCTCGACAGAGGGATAAGACTCTGAGTATCATCAGCATACTTTGTATATAGCAACCCTTTGGCACCCAGCGTTCAAATAGGGGCATGATAAACAGGTTGAAAAGAGCAGGTGACTGACACGAGCCCTGAGGTACTCCGCAGGACACCACAAATTCATCGGCTCTGTGGTTGCCTCCAAAGACCCTGGCTGTACGCTCTGTCAGGAAGGATTCCACCCATTTTGGGGCACTCGTGAAAAGCTGGCAGAGTGCATGAGTCTGGAGATCAACATGGTGTATTCCGCCAGGTCAAACATTGCAGAAAGATCAATCAGCATTAGGAGAGCCGTGCTTCTTCTTTCCACAAGGTCAAGCAAGGCGCATTCTGTGCCTTGGGTCCTGCAAAAACCTGACTGCCTCTTCTTATAATAATAATAATCATTATTATTATTATTACTATTCTGACCCAAGATCTGATGTTTCTCCAAAAAGTGTTGTACTTGCAGATAGGCAGCCTGGTCTTGAATCTTTAGCAGAAATGGTATGTTAGAAATGGGCCTATAATTAGAGGTTAAACCGGCATCAAGGGATGACTTTTTCAATAGTGGTGAGATCCACTTCTGCTTAATGCATGTTGACACAAGACATTCCCTGAAAAAGGAGTTTCCTAGTTTTGTGATGAGAGTGATTTCACAACCTTGGATGGGCTCACATCTCCTTTACAAAATGTGAATTTGAGCTGGCTCAACAAAGTAAGCATCTCGCTCTCCGTGACCGGTGCAAACTCAAAGGGGGGATATTCGTATTAACCTCCAGGGGGACCTCTGGGTGGATAATTCTACCATGAGTTTCCCTTTTAGCTCGAGTATCATCCTGGAACTTTTTTATTTGGTTATTAATGGCGTTCTGGATCGAGGTACACCATTTTTTGTCTGTGATCGTCAGAGGTATATCGGGGCAATGTAGAGGTGGATGTCGAGTACTACACAGCCCCTGGGCAGCATGCCTTGAGCTATGAGTAACAACATTTCTAAGAAATCCTTGGTGCTTTATTGGCCAAATGACACTGATTAAAGTTGATTGCTGGTTTGATGTTAGGTATTGCGGTAGGGCTTGCAGCAAACATAAATCTAGGGTGACTCAACATTTTAATAACATTCACCTTTCCTAATAATTGGAGGTAAAACATTGTCCACTTTTTCAGGTCTCTTTTGTGAAGGCTTGGCAGTAGTTTAATGTGAACATACTCTCCTCAGATATATGAATAATAATAATAATCTCAATATCCTTCTCAATGATCCCCAATTAAAAATGTGAGGCGGAATTAAGTCTCGCTTACATATCCATACTCCTAAATGAAATACTGACACATCCTCCTGTGCTGTGCAATAAGAATGACACCACCACAGCTAGGTGTGCTCCCTATGACACCGATTGGTGGTTAAGGTTTACTTTCTGTTTAGAGCACTTTTAAGGTTAGAATTGAGCTTCTCGATTTACTCTACTTGATGTTTAACTTCTCCCATTTTCTCCAGTGCAATTCCATCAACAGTGTTTGCAAAACCAGTTCTTACTAGTTCATAGTGCTGGTTCTGACTTGCTGTGGCAGATCCTATGATTAGCTGTGCAACAGGTCATTCTGCACTGTAAATATTGCCATCTCCACTGCGCTCCTCTCCGTCCCAGCCAAACAACAATTCCACTAGTACCCGATAGATTGAATAATTGAATAGAAGCACTAGCAAAGAGCATGTTGTTTCTCTACTAATAATTACAGGAATAAATATGAGTTGTCACATGAACACAAACACCATCATTCTATTCGACCATGCAAATATGGAGAGAAAACAATGCATTGGTTGAGACAAGCACTATGTCATTAAATTATTCTCTGTGTCAATTTGTTTTTTCAGCACAGAATTTGAGGATGACACATAAATTCCGTTCCCAAACCATGGTCTTTGCTGACAATACGACTTCATCTCCACCCTCTTCACATTTTTTACCCAAGTGGAGATTCTTGGATCTGCATGGATTCTGTTTGATCTTTGCAACTGTCAAAACCAGGTGTAATGAATAAGGGATTTAATGTAAAGCTGTCAGCCCTGTATCCATATGATGGCCGATATTTCTGATTGTTTTGACTATAGCGTGTAAAAAGGCTGCTTTGGAAATGCTCCCCTTTTTCTTCCATCTGTGGGGCTGGCTGGCTCTGAGGATGTACGGGAGGGAGGACAGGGGGCACATGGTTCTATTAAAAGGGAGACTGGTGACTGTTATCAATTAGGCAATATAATCCAAGGAGGGGGGGCATTACCGTTAGGGTAATGCCCCTGGGGCCATAGTTAGAAGCCCAAGCTCTACCGGTAATGCCCCCCCTCCAAGGGTTATATTGCCATTAGTATCCCGGCACATCGTACTTGGGTACTAAGAGCAATTTTTCTAGAGTTGAGAAGTGGCGCTTTGACTGTTTCTCAAAAAACATGGCCGCCAGGGATCAGGGAAAAGGGACTACATGTAGTCCCTTCTCTCTTTCCATGGCAGCCCTTAAAATGAATGAAAAAAATAAACAAACAAAATGGCTGTCATGGAAGTGGCGAAAGGACTACATGTAGTCCCTTCTCCCTTTCCATGGTGGCCACTCGTGGGAAAGAACTTCGGGATGCTGCAGCGTTGTAACCTTGTCGAGCAGGTAAGGGCCAATGAGCTTGCTTTTAATAAGCTCATTGACCCTTTGGGTACTATTAGGAAATATATGCAGTTCTTGCATTTAGAAAAGTTCAGCACAAGCAAGTTTGGATACGGCTGGGCTCACTCCCATACCTTTTCAAGACCCATTAGACAAAGCAATAAAAATTGCACAGAGAGGAAACAAGACATGCATTTGTTCGCAGCCACACTGATCTTTAACAGTGAACATAAAATGACCTGCCTAGAACAAACCTTTTCAAATAAATTATGTTGTATGTTTTCACACATTTTGTACACACATGATGTAATGCATTGGAATTTGCTTGGCTTACTCCTAGCCGAATTGCAATGCAGTACTAAAACCAGTGCCTTAAGTGGCACTGGAAAATGAGCCGGGACTCATCAATGGGGCATGACCTAACAGCACAGGGGTGGGTCACCTGCTGGCTCTTTAGGCTACGCCCCCGTAATGAGCCCCGGCACATTGGGCTATAGGCACCCTCGACAGGCAGCCTTTGTAGAGATCAACACCTTCTCCCTGCTGGGGGAGAGAGAGCTGATCTCTGCATTTATTTGCTACATGTTTACCTGGCAGGGGACAGCCCCTCGCCTTTTCATTCTTAATGGTGGGATTGCCCCTTGTCAGGCATCATGTTTGGAGGGACAGCAGAGGCCTTTTTTTCTGAAAGCCTAAAACGTCTGCAAATTAGCAGGAGCTTCAGGCTTTAGGAAAAAAAAGGCCTCTGCTTCTAGCAGCCTCACCTTTCTTCCATAATGGTGGCACCAGCCGCAGCTCTTACTTGAAGGAATGCCTGGCAGGTGCTGCACCACCATTATGGATTAAAAGCATTTTTCCTGAACCCTGAAGCTCTCACATGAGCCTTGAAAAAAAAAAGTCTTGTCCTGTAGCGGCCTGGTCTGCCAGGGAAAATTATTCAGACCCAGCAGGGCCCTGCCTCAGAACGAGATTTCTGAGTCTGTCCTACACTTAAAGCCCTGACAAAACATAAAAAGAAATACACGCATGCGCGCTATACTTAAGCATTGCTATTGAAACCCGATGAAATCACAATAGAGCGGATGACATCACATCAGAGCAGACACTCTCCCGGACCTTGTCCATCTGTAACTGAAGAGCTGTAGAAGGGACGCTCTCTGTGTTCTCTGTTCATTTACAACTCAAATAACACGATAGACGGAGGTATCATTTCTATGTTTATACCTGTCTGGGCCACGCATGCCCAGAGCAGCAAGGGGACTTCAAATCTTCAACAACATGCACAATCGCTGGTGTTTACCCTGGCACAGAGATCCTGGGGTTTGGTGGCGAGGCCCTGCGGCATCTCCCTGCAGCGCGTGGAGAGGTTCAGGATGGCAGTGGCTGCCATGTGCGCGGCCTCCATGTCGTGCGTATAGTCAAAGCTGCTCTTGCTGCAGGTGCTGCTGGCACTGCTGCCTCCACCACAGCTCATGTTGCTGCTGCTGCTGCTCATGGCATAGCTGCTCGTTGTGCTGCTGGCTGGGCTGGAATTCTTACAGTAGCGTTTTGCTGTGGGAAGAAACGTGGACAGGTTGGAAGAGAAATAACACCATGGTACATATGTCACACATTGCCTGCGAAGCACTGGATGGACATAGGACGGGCTAGTTTATGGAAGACACACATGTGATATTCCACACTATTGAGCAGTATACCACCCCGGTGACACGACACTAAGGGCCTGATTCAGAGAGCATTTTTCAATGAGATTGCACCATTCTACAATGCTTCTGTGAATAAGGCCCTGTGTATGAAAGAAATCCATCACTAAGTGGACCGAAATCCTACATACAAGTGACACAGCGCCTCTCTCCAGCCACTGAACGGTTTTACATAACACTGTGAGGAAGACACAGGCATGTCTGCACATGTCTCGGGAGGATAGCTCAGGGGCAACGTGCTCGCCTTGGGAGCAAGCCGACACGGAGCACCACAGGTTCGATCCCCGGGTCTGGGTATTAAGCGCGCTATAAATAACCAATCATGTCATGAACACAGTTAGGGCGACGTGTTCCACTGGATGGAGGCATTCACACGTTGCCTCCTCACCAGGCACAACGCATGACCTTCGCCGATGCCCTTGGGATGCACGTGACGGAGGTCAAGTGCACGGCTGCGCCACACGCTGTTTATCCCCGAGAGAAGCGTGCACTTCGCACTGCGCTGGCTGTGAGCAAGTGAACTCATCTCTACCTCGCAGGGGGAGAGCACGCGTGGCAAGTGTGGGTCTCAGTGGGGGCGCTGCACGTGCAGCGTTTCACAAGGCGACCCAGGCGGAATTGTGAGGTTGCAAACAGACTACATGGGAAATAGGTACACAGACATGATTCTCTCACTGTGAATTGCTCCTAACTTCTTTTGTGACTGGAAAATATTAGAGAATAATTGGTTTGGGAATTATATTTGTAAATATGACCTATCCCACTACTTTAGGGGAGTTTGGATTACAAGCAGGGCTCAAGTCGGGAGGGGGAGGGGGGTGCGGGGGGGGGGGGTTCACACAGGTGGACAGAATCCTGCCACTTTTTTCAGAGGGTAAACTCAGTCCACACTACCCTAACTCTTCACCTATGGGTCCCCTCCCCTCCCCTTATCCCCATCCATCATGGTTCTCTTCTGCCTCCTGCACAATTACTGTTAAACCCCTGGGCGTGTGCTCTACCTACTGCACTCCATAGCTTCCCAGCTAGCTTTGCACTTTTTAAACCTAGGCATAAACACATACTGTCAAAGTGCAAGCACACACAGTCACACTTCGGGGTTCCCATCTGCTAGCGAGGAGCTCCTCCTGCTCTGGTTTATTTCTGATGGACTGTCCAGGGATTTGGCAGACTGGAGGGCCAGCCTTTGCTTTCTGCTTGAACACCCCACCCACCCAGAGTGAGGTATGGTTACCTTCCTGGCCGTAACCACTCTGATGCCTATCCTGTGCGCCAGCACTTTGCCACATGGATTGCCAAATGTCTGCAAGGTCTTTGGCCCTCTAGTAGCAAAAGCCAGGAAATTCATGTACACATTTGGGCATCACTTTTCTCTACCACCATTGCTTAAGTATGGTACCATGAAAAGAACATGCTACAACTTTAACTGATTCAGCAGACGATCCCTGACACCATGGCGATGGCATGCTGGAAGCAGATTGTGGTGGCCTTGCCAAAATTGAACCAGTCTAGCAATAAAAATGATCTGACGCTTTAAAGCAATTAGGAAAACAGGTCCCTTGAGCAAGAGCATATCACCTATCTGCAACATCAGTTCTTTGCATCATGTTTCTTAAGAAGAAACCCTTGTGTGGAGGCAACAATACTGAGGGCCTTTGATGTCGATTTCAGACATTTTGCATGCATTTTGTAGAAGGGCACTTCCGAGCAGGGGTGTTGCAAGGTCTGGAAAAGACCCGGGGCTAGGCTGATGTCGGAAGTGTCGGGACTGGGGGCTAGCTAGTCTTTTGGTTGTAGCTCCTGAGATTTTATCTGGGGCTACAACCAAAAGACCAGGGGCTATAGCCCCCTGACACCCCCCCTAGCAACGCCTCTGCTTCCGAGTCCTATTTTATATTATGATGCAGGGGTGGACTGGCCTATAGGGAACTCTGGAGATTTCCTGGTAGGCCTCTGCAACCTGGGCAACTCTTTTGTGTGGTAACCTATTTTATTTCCAAATGTTCTCATAGGAAAAGGGTTGGGCTTGCGGAAAATGTGTAATATGGGGCCACTTTGAACATTATTTCCAGGTCCTCTTTTGGTTCCCAGTCCACACCTGTTATGATTATACAGTAATCAGTATGTGTATTTTTAGATATATTTCTCATAATTCCTCATTTTGCAATGAAGCAAATGTATTTTGCACAACTTCTAGATTTCCGTTAGTTCACTGCACTTATAGATACATATTGTGGAAAATCGGACATATTTTTCATCCATTGATTGCATTCCTTTTTAAACATGGAATTTCTAACCATTTATGACAGTGCTCTGTAGTAATTTGCAGTAATTGAAAGGGCAACACATGTTTTTTCTAAAGTAAATTAAAGACTATAAGGACTGCATGATTTGTAAACATCCAATCTTTGCTTAAGTGCACGAGGGATTATATTTGCGACAGTATAGAAAAATGCAGCCCCTGCACACATTCCTCTCAGCGCTGTTTGTGGTATATCGGGAGGATAGCTCATGGGCAACGAAGCAAGACGACACAGAGTAACACAGGTTCGATCCCTGGGTCCGTGCTTTGAAACCTCTTGGTATTAAGCACGTTATAAATAAACTATCATATCAGATCATATGCTAGCAGTGTACTAACTGAGAAGGGCTTTGCAGGCCTCTTTTTTTCTTATGTTATGTTAAAGGATATTTATACTGCACACTATCACCACCGGAGTGGTCCCCTGGCGCTTCCGTTTAAAGATCCATTCAGTTCCCATGTGGAATAGACTGCATGCAGTGGATCTATACCCAGATGTCAATCATCTATTCTAAGGACACGCCCAGAACAAGCGCCCATACCTTAAGATTGGCAACGATCAGCCCATAATTAAAGGAGGTTGAACATCTACTCCTTAGAGAAGGTTGTCGTGGGTCAGGTTCCGAAATACCTCTTGCACCGATCCCTTATAAAGCAACTATGCGCCGCCTGCAGCCCTAGGCTCATGCCAAAGTGAGCCTAGGAACTCACACAGCAAATGCCATCTGGGCGAGGGGGAGGTGCGGCAGCATTACAAATGATGCACTGCACCCATCCATGGAGGGTTGCCTGGAGACCCCAACGAGTATAGGTGCAGCAATGGACAGGACCTTAGCTCGTGGACACTTTCACACCCTCCCTCAAAACCTGTGGGGCCTCCCATTATGGAAAATCAGTAGTGAGCGACATTGCCACTCCCATCTGAAGCATTGGGCAATATTTGGCCAAATGAAATGTGTGTGGGGGGGAATCACAGGTGTGGGGGCTGATGTGTGGACTACAGTGGTTCATGTGCAGTAGGGAGAGTACAATCTCACCAGGTCCTGCCAGTGTCTTACTTAAATGGCACTGGCAAAGCCAGAGTTTTTGACTTTTGTATAGGCAGCTTTTTAGATCGTGTCTAACATTACGACTTTAATATATAAAACATGTCTACAAATGATCTCACTGCAATTAACAGTGTGTTATATCTGGTCTTTGTCTTTTTTTAACCGAATAATAATATGCTACAGAAAAAAGAAAATGAGACCATCTCAGTACATGATTGCAGGGATATCCCGTTGATTAGAAATCGAGGGGCTGGAGTGTTTATTACACCAGAAATTGCTTGATAAACCCATACCCTTTCAAACAACAGTTTTTAAATGCAGCAGAAATTACTGTTTTAAAAGGCCTTCAAGTGGCATCAATTTAGATAAAACAGAGAGTTTTCTACATGTTACTGTCACATATGTATCCCTTCACAAGTAGCAAGCCTACACATATTTCAAATATCAATAGTTTATCATATGAAGTTGGCTATTGCCAATTCTATGAACCAAATAAATTGTGAGAACAATAGTTGTCAAGGAAAATAGCTGTTAATGAAATGGACAGACCCAACATGTCATTCCACCTATGTACCATGCAAGTTATACATATGCATAAGATTCAGACAATAGAATTTAAAACCTCTAATCATAGCAATGGGTGTCTTGTTTTATAGTTTACTATACATTTAAGACATATGCACCACACTGGTGTTGGTTTCTGTGTGATATGCTTTGAATGCATGTCATTATTTTTAGAATGCATCTGACTTTGTGTGTCATAATTCACCACAGGTCCTGGAGGTGGTCGGCTTCCACCTGGACACCTGGATTCCAGTCCAGAAAAAACACTGAGACTGCGATCATCAGCATCACCAGTTCTCTTGCCACTGGACACCACTACTCCATTGTTATCCTTCTCTACCTTTCTCTGAATTTGGCAGTGTAGATTAACCTTTCCACTTTCAAACTCTTTCCCTCCTTGGCTTCAAGTACACCTGACTTGACTTGGTGGCCTCCCTTCTCTCTGATCACAACTTCTGTATCTCTTGAGACTCCAGAAACTCCTTTCCCACTTTCATTTCCATGGCCTTTCCGAACGGATCAGTCCTAGGCACACTCTTCTTCACCCTATACACCACCTCCCTTGGCTAACTAATTTACTCCTGTGGCTTTGACTATTACCTCTTCACTCGCAATACTCAGATATTCTTCTTCGTACCTCCCTTCACCCCCACAATCTCCAAATGCATACCCAATTGCCTAAATGCCACCCGCAACTAGATGACCCTACACTGCCTCAAGGTGAACTCCTCAAAAATGCATCTTCCTGTCTGCCTTCATTGACAACCCCACACTCTCCTCTCCCATCTCTTTCCGCTGGGCCTCATCACCCTCTCACCATCATGAGGTTCACTTTGATAGCAACTTGCAACTCTGCAAATTCATCATGGCTACTGCCAATGCAGCCAGATTCAACCGCCTAACCCATAGAATAATCTGCCTACATCTGACTCACCACTGAACTAAACCTGTATCTTTACTCTTGAACTCATCAGACGGGACCACTGCATTCTGGGTATGAGTGTTAGGGAGATGTATCATTTTTATGCTTCATCCCATCCCCTAGTGAAACCCCCAGCACGTTTTGCTGTAATTCCGGATGTTTTTCTTTAATCCTGAAAGAGGGAGGCCTTTTTCCACTCATTCATTCTCATGGGTTTTGTCTTTTGGAACTCTTTCCTTTGTGTTTTCCCATGGAGTCTACTTTCCCCCAAAACTCTTTTTAAGGCAAATGTATTTTTCTATTGCAGCACGCAAGCTCCTTATGGGCAATGTTGCTGGGGACCCTTTGGGTCCTCCTTTGAGATTATTTTCTATATCCTAGAGTAACTACCGCTCTATACGTAGTATCTCACCTAAAACATTATAGTCTGAGAGATTGGCACACAACACCTTCTGTGGAGTGCCAAGGGGATATTTAGTCTGCCCCTTTTCTCTGCTCTTGTGACTTTTATGTCACATAGACAACCTTCTAGTTATGGCTGGTGTACGGCATGTGTTCTACCAACTATTGAGTGAATTTTCTACTGCAGGCTATGTCTATAGCCCCGGTTATACACAATAGGGTCACCCAAGGGTGGCACCTTTCTTTTCCTGCCATTACTAGCATGGTTGTTTTTTGCCAGCCTGTGTTCTACTGTCCTGGGAGGAGGAGGCCTGTGTGTGCGTTTTGCCTTTGGCGGGAGCCCTTGGGTGTCCCTGCCTAGGCACTTGTGTGTCTGGCCAGGCAGGAAGAGGGGAGGAATTGTGCACTCCTCTGCCCTTTGTCTGCCTGAGTACCTGAATGGAACCAGCTCCCACTGGGGGTCTGGCTGTCCTGATTGGACAGCCCGCCACCCACCCCTTTCTGTAAATTGCTGAGATAGATTGCAGAGGAGTGTGTGCTCGAACAGTTTGACAGGTGAGGCTCTTGAGGTGAAAGGCAAGTTGACCACTGGAAACTGAAGTAACCAAAGAAGAAAACGACCAGAGACGCCTGCAGACCCTTTGCAACACTGTGAAGCGACCACTGCTGTCCTGATCCTGTTTTCTGTGCGAGAGAGGAACTCCAAAGAGGATGACTCCTTCCCTTTGATTGATGGGAACAACCATTCCCCAGACGAACTTTGATTTGAGCCCTCTCACGAGGTCCTGTGAGTTTTCAGAGCTGCGGAACCCTAATACCAAGAGACCTGCTGCCCGTTTTGAGTGCATCATCACGGAAAGGCCAGATTTGTCCAAGTCTTTGCTGAACCCGCAAAGACACTCCAGAGACACAATCCAACTCATTTAGACCCCCTTAGCAGAGTGTGAGACTGCAGAAACCGAAGAAGATTGACCAAGCAAATTGCATCTTTGTTGATGCTGCAGAAAAGGTGCCAAAACCGCAGAGTGACCAGAGAAGTTTACAAAAGCCACACCTGACGTCCTCCTTCAATACTGCTGCTGCGAGATCCCATCCATTGTCTTTCCTTTTACATCAGACCAAGGAATCCGAAGGCCGGGTCCAGCGCTGCCACATCGAGGAGAATTCAGCCACAATCTTTTCTTCTAACCTAAGGTACTGTGGGGAGAAAGGTATTGCTTACCTTAATCCAAGAGGTCACTCCAGAGCATTGAAGTGCACATAGAGGTGTCCTGAGTACCCGCCTCTTACCTCCGACTCAAGCCCCTGCTTGTGTCGCTTTAGCAAGTCCTTAAAAGGGTCTCTGATGTTTGGTGCAATCTTGCTAGATCTTAAAGACTAGTATCTACAGGAACTTTCATATTCTACTACGTTTCAAGACTTTAAGCCCTCTCTAAACTGTCTTTAGCTAGGGTTGCATCTGTGCGTAGAAAGTGCCCCTAGATCCTTACGCCTTGCTAGTATAGCCATAACTACCTATTTCTCTTATGAAAAGTCACTATCTTATATGTGTCTGCAGAGTAAATGTCTTTACCATATTTCTGCTAAGATTCACGAGTGCGTGTTATTACCAATAATACGATAGAGCTGTCATTACTGTCAAAAGCTGCAACAAATTTGACCGCAAGCAACTACAAACTAAGCAGCGACCTTTGAAAAGTATTGTGAAGTATTCCTAAGTGTTTTGGTTTATTGTGCTAAGTATTTGTAAGTGATTCTTGTGTACATATAATAAATCTATATTTTAATATAAATGTATGTGTAAGTGTTTCTTTGATGTGCATTACTAATTAGGTTCAGTGTACTTACCTACAGCTCACATCTTCCTCTTATGATAAGCCTGACTGCTCTGCCACTCTACCAGGGTTCCTGAGTACTATAGACTGATACTAAGAGTTGGGGATCTACAAACCACTGGGACAGCTTACTAAAGTCTTACCTCCAAGTGGGACCTTCAGAAAACTCCCCTAACAGTCTGCCCCTCTACTCTTTTGTTGCCTTCAACAAAGTACTCACCTTTGTGACACACACTCTTTTCAACTTACCCAGAACTCCCCCACCTCTACCCACCATCACCTCACTGGATGGCTCTTACCCAGATCTTTCCCACCTCTACCCACCATCACCTCACTGGATGGCTCTTACCCAGATCTTTCCCACCTCTACCCACCATCACCTCACTGGATGGCACCCCATGCAATTTTGCTTTCTCTTTAAATTCCTTCTGTTCCTCTTTAAATACATGAATGATCTTTCTCCTTTGACGAAATGGCTTCTGCTTTGCAGGAGTACAAGGATGAGTATCGGCTAAGCTGCCTATTCAACTCCTAAACTTTTCCAAACCAGCATTGAGTCGAATCATTAAAACAGTCCGAGCTAAGAGACCTCCTTTATCTTTTCTGGTAACGCGGACAGAGGAAAGCTTATACTCCCAGAACGTTTATGAATGTGATCCAGTGGCAACCCAATCAACAAAGTAAAGCAGCTTGGAAAAAAAGGATGTCCGCTCAAGGTTTATAAATATATAAATACTTTACTAAACAAATCAAATGTACTATTGCAAACACTATAAAAACCCACCCCTGCAAAAGAAATCAGAGAAATGGAGAACAGGGCTGTAGATGTACTCTAGGTACTTTGTTTAGAGGAGTGAAGGTAACAAATGCAACAATGGTTCCAAAAGGATATCCTGTTATAGAGGAAAGGTTGCTCAATGTTTGCTTACTACTCTGAGGGTCCCAAAAGTGGACCAGGAGACAGGGCTACTCAAAAGTAACTATATTCTTGGTGGTTGAATGGGGTCGAACCCACCTCCGAATTGTACTGCGGTGTGGGTCGATCCTGATTCGGGTGGGGTGAGCCATACTATTCTAAACAGCGAGCTGATGTCTAGTTGGTTTGAAGCTGGAGTTCTGCATTCAGATCGTGCATTTTGGATTGCTCATCAGGGTCGGCTGGAGTCTTCAGTTGGTTTGAGACATTTGTAACTGCTGGTTCAGGGCAGCATGCAATGTGATGCTCCAGCAGTACAAGTCGAAGTCTGGTCGTTGATGACCTTGATGATCCAATGCAGGGTTCGAAGAAGTGGCAGTTCGAGTTTGTCCTCAGCAGTGTTGATCGAGCTGAACAGGTGAAAGGTTCCACTTGGTACGATGCAGGCCGGTTTAACAGATGCAAAAGAACCATGATTTGAGTTCAATGGAGTGCAGGCACTGTTGACCCTAAAATGCCCCCATGGTCCACTGGGACCCTATAAACTGGTTATGTCACGATTGTTCCTGTTTTCAACCCAATATTCTTTTTATGGAGTAATTTACCTACCACCCCTGTAACTACTCTCAGAGTGCTACTTCATCCAGTCTGTTCCATCTTCTCTGTTCTTTTCTTTGGGGTGGGTTTTTATATAATATCTCTTTCGTTCCATGTGCAGATGTCATGTTTCATTAAAGTATTTATATTTTTATATAACCTTGATTGGACATTCCCTTTAGGTTGGACTGTGATACTGTGTTGTTTGGGTCACTACTCGTTCACCTTCACACCCCTCTTAAGAGTAGAGCCTTCCATCGGCCAGCCTTACTAGAAAAGGCAAAGGAGTTATGTCTCTTGATTGTCCCTAAAACCCTTTATGATTGCATTGTGTTTTGGTGTGTAGAAGTGTGAGGGGTGAATTTACCAAATTGTGCAATTTGTAGTGGATGACATGCAATTTTGCATTCCAGAAGGTTCCCCAGAGACCCTTCTGAACTAGGGTGTGGCTGCCTGCCGTTGAAGTGCGTGCACAGACCACAAGAGGTTAGCCATCATTTGCATGGGGTGTTTCCACATGAGAATGAGTTAACACTCAGCATATGCTCTCATTATGGAACATCCATCAGGGTAAGGAGTGTCCCTTAGCCGCCTTATTTCACAAAGGAGGCGTGCAGTGCAGGTCAAAATGGACTACTCAGAAGGAAGGACACGGTCTCCAAAGTACAAACCAAGCAATGTGACTATAGCAATTATTTGCTCCATGGATTCTATAGGCATGGAGCTTGAGAAAAAGGTATTGGAGGCCACAAGTGGAGCAGTTGTGGTCTCTGTTGTAACACATGGGTTCCCTCGACTCTCACTTTAAAGCTGGCCCATGACCACTTCAATTTTGTCAGATTGGCAGCTGACTGAATGGCTTGGGAATGGTGTGAAGGTTGAAATGCTGCATAGTTACATACAAAGTGTGCACCTGTGCAGATCTTGAAACATGAGGTAAACATAGCAGACCATGTTTCAGAAACATAGTTACTGAAAAGGTTCAGTCATTGTACAGTTTCAAAATGTCTCATGACCCTCAAATAGCGAATAGGCAGTCGAAGTAAATAATGAGGTAACACTTGCAGGGGCGGGCTGGCCGATTGGCCGTTCAGCCACCGGCTGAATCCAATTGGACTTGGAATGGCCCTGGGGCCAGTTTTGCAAGCCATCCTGGGGCCGGTTTTTTAAGCCACATTAACATCCATAGATCATTTGGATTGTTGTGATTGAAGTTGGACTTGTAACGTTGCCTCACAGCCTGCTGCCAGTGCAGCGCAACAATGCATTCATGATTCGAATGCGCACAGTCAGAAAACATCAACAAAGAAAAGTTAACAGTTACTAAGTGTGCACTTTGTTTTGATGATGCACCAATAGTATGAGGTGTGGTGCTGCCAGCGCCCAGCCATCCGCCGGCATGGCGCCAGGCAGGCTGCCCTGCTCAGCGCTCTCTCCAATAACAATTCATGTCATGGGGGTGGGGGTGGGTAGGGTGGGCTCGACATCATGTTTGCTTTTGACTGCAGGGGGTGGAAGGCTGCCTGACTGACTCCTGAACGTCGCCCTCTGAGGGCAGGGCCAGGCGGCCATTGCTATGTAGCAGGCTGGCAGTGGCAGTGGCAGCCAATCATGCTCGAGACGTCTCCCAGGCCATCATGTACATTGGGTGTTTGTGGGTGCAGCTACCACACCCCAGCACATGGAGTAGATATTTGCAGCACAGCGATGACGAGGACGAGGGCCCTATTCAAGCTGCCTGCCTGGCCCAGCCAAGAACTGCAGTGGAGGCAGAATGTCTGCATGTGGGCAAGCGCTATAGAATTTACACACAGTAGTAAGTAATAAAAACATAAAATTTAAGGGGCCAGTGGGAGTCAGAGAAGAATGAGTCTCACTCTCAACAAGAACAGTCAAGTGTTTGTAATTAATTGTTAGGTGTCCAGTCTTTCCATTGGAAAAAAAAGTTCCATCGAAACTTTTTCCATGGAATATTTTGCAATGAAAAAAAGTCCATCGAATGCATATTTTTGTAGGTTAAAGGGTTAATTTTGTCTGCAATGGGTTTTTAAGGGTTCAAAACGAGGTGTTAGGGGGGACCCCTATACAAAATAAATGAATGCATTCAATGGACTTTTTTTCGTTCCAAAAAATTCGATGGAAAAATGCTTTGATGGTAAACTTTCGATGGAAATACTAGTGACCACTTGTTACTGTCTCTGTTAGTCGAGAAAGGTTCTGAGGCACTGCCAGTCAGTCAAGGTGCGTTATTCGCTGTCCGTGTCCACATGCGCATCCTAGGCTCGTTCTAATGTTTGTATTGCATTTCCTGAACTCCTGTTGACTGCTCTGCATAGCACTGTCGAGCCCTGCAGGACGCTGATTATTATGGCGGGGGGGAGGGGAGGGAGTATTTCTCTGTCGCCATCACAAGTAAGTCAAGTATGTGCTTCCACAGAGCACCTTTCCTAAAGCGCGAGCAGCTGCAAACAGGGCTGTGACGGGATGCCAGGCACTGTTTGCAGCAGCTTCTTGGCGCTGTTAAAAAAAAAAAACATTGATCGAAATGGCAGGGGGTCTGCTCAGCGTGGCACTGGTTTTCTAAATGAGCCGCATGGCTTCCTGATGTGGTGCTGCAGCTTCAGTAGTTTCATCAATGCCCCTGTTTTTTTTTTGTTACTAAGTGTGCCTGAGTGCAGCCATTGTGTGCTATGGCCGCGCTCAACGTGCCAGGTCAAAGATATTATGCGTACATAGTCCGTTTGATGCTGCCAGCACATACCAGTAGAGTGCCTGGTCACTATGGCTCCCTGAGGCCATTATAAGACACGGGTCAGCTCATAGATCTGCATGGTTTATTTTAAGTTGTATAAAGCACAGCGCTACATTTACAATCAGTTATCTTGGTGCTAACAGAACCCTAAAGAGGCGCCGTTGAAAAGTGAGGGCACAATGGGTTAGGATGAGGGTGGGTATAGCCACGTCTTCAAAGCCCTCAGAAAATAAAGGTGCACTTGGAAGTTGGGGGTGTACATCAGGGTATTCCAAAAAGTTCCAATCCCTGCAATGAGGACAACAGCCCCCCTCCGGGTAGGACTGGTAGCAACCCTGCCATTAACAGGGCTAAGAAGCATCAACACTATGAGCCACAGCGCTATATAGAAACCAGGTATTGTGCCTGATGTACACAAATGTTTTCAACGGGACTTTCCCATGTTAAAACATTTTTGTAAATCAGACCCATTATAGACAAGTGACTGTAAAAGTGGAGGGGTGGAGGTTGAAATTTATAGGTCAGTGTAAGGCAGAGGTCTTCAAACTGTGGGGCGCGCCCCCCCGGGGGGGGGGGCGACAGAGCCCAGCATGAAATGTAAAAAAAAAAAAAAAAATACGAGGAAATGCGAAGAGGCAGCTCACGTGGTCAGACTGGACCATAAAACGGTCTTAGGCACCAATGAAAAAATGCCCAGCACGTGCAAATGGATATTCAGTCCTTTACTCACAGACTGTTTGAATAGTATACAAGGGGTTGTTTTTTTTCAAATGTAAACAAATTGTGATATTTAAAGAATTTTTATTGAGCAACAATGGTCAAAACTACTAGCTGCATAGTGAAGTAACTCCTCAAACGGGCCCACATTGGCCAAAAAAGTGGCCCATTTTGACTGGCCTGCACTAGCATTTTGCATTTTTGGTACGGTCATCGCCCTATTGCCCTATAGGCCAGTCCAAGCCTGCCGGCTCATCCATAATGGGTAAGAGGGCGTCCACCCACTGGCCCCCTCACCCATTATGGAGGAACCGAGGAGCCAGCCCAGTGAAACACCGAGCACTCCCTCAGCTGCTTTTTCCGGCTGGGGGAGTGCTCCTGGGCTGGCTGAACTGTCAAAGGGCAACACTGTTTGCCTTTGACAGTTCAGTTCCCCAGCCACACATGATCACTGAGCCATGCAACACTGGGGGTGTTTTGCTTCGCCAGCCTTGCATAGCTCATTGGAAATGCTGGCCGGGGCACTTCATGTATGTATGTGCAAGGGGGTGCTCCTGCGCCTACTCGCACATACGGGCAGAGCAACCTGGAGTGGGGCATTTTAGCAACCATGCGCAGGCCCCTGCAGAAGGTACGTTTATGGCGATTTATTTTTTATTTAAAAAGTGTATGGATGTGTGTATGCTTGTGTTATGGAACTGTGGTGGGAGCAGGATGGGCGGCAGCACTGAGATAGTGATGGGAGTAGGGTGGGGAGAGCCCAGATCTGTACTGGGAGTAGGGTGCGGTGACGGCACGCAAAAGTTCATAGCGATTTCTACATACTGTCCATCTGGCACTTTTGGGGGGGCCCGGCCTGCCCAAACTTTTCTCAGGGGGGCCCAGGCCAAAAAAGTTTGTAAGGGGTCTGGTAGCAATAATATAGAGTATGGTAGAACCCTCAGTCCTGTTAAACTAGGGCAAACATATAACATGGTTAAGTCGGCGAGACAGCTCAAGGGGTTGCGTGCCTGATGCTTAGATCCGTCCATTGTAGAGTTTTCCGGGTTGAAGACTGACCGAGACATTCATTCACTTAGTGGCCTTTGTTAGGTGGGTCTAACGAGTACAGTGGAGCTAGGAAGCAGTTCCGGTTTCTATGTAAGCAGCAAAAGTCGACAGCGGTTTGTGAAGCAATTAACTTGCACAACTCTACAGCCAGAGGGATAGCTCAGGTGGTTGAGCACTTGTCGCAGATATCTGGCTGTGACCGGCAGGTGACGGGTTCATAATCTGGCAGCTTCCGCTCTGGCTGTTCACCATCCAAAGGAAAATACACTGGGCGCCATGAGATGCACTCAAAATAACCACGGCCGTTTGTAGCTGTTTTCATTCCTTGGGGTCGCATGTCCAAGCGGTGCTTCACGTTTCTGGCTTAAGGCTTGCGAGATTCGTTTTGTCACAACTTTAAGGAAATCAGAAAACCCACCACTTAGAGTGGTTTACAGCAAACCTTTGATATATTACATGGCCATGGTAGTGGCCATGTAGTTATGGTTAAGTTGCTGTTTCCATAGGAAGAGCAGTTTTTGGGCGGCTTATACCTTCGCTCCCACTGGACAAATCCTAACCAAACTTTGCAAAGAAAGTATATGGTCCACTCTAAATGTATTTGGAAAGTTTGGTGAGGTTTGGTCCAGGGGGGACAAAGTTATAGGGGGGTCCGAAAACTTCTTTTTTTCCCATAGACATAATGGGAAAAAACTTTGCTCACGCCTACAGCCCAAACCGCGGGACGGATTTACACCAAATTTACAGCAGGAGCGGCGGCTTGGTCCCAAAAGTGAGCTTTTTTTATTTGGTGTAAATCTGTCCAGTAGCTTTTTTTAAAATGACAAAAATGTAAGTGAAAAAAATTAGTGATATCTATGTCCGCTTTGCAGACACACTTCCCTGTTCGCTCCGCAGACAGGACAGGGATTGGGCAAGCGGTTTGCATGACATTTGATGACATGTGATGCGCTCTCTCATTGGCTGCGGTGAAGCGTGCAGTGCGTTGTATTTTCAGAGACGCCCGCCATCTTTGTTTATCGTTCGCATCGAGAGGCTTTGTCAACAGAGACCCTGCATACAACCCGTCCCGCCACACGGTGGCCTGCGGAGGGCCGAGGAGCGGGATCTGCCGCCTGCACAGTAAGATACCAGCAGCCTTGCGTATTAACAGCAGGACAGACCCAGAGGGAGAGGGACGCCAGGCACCGGCACCAACCAGCAACCGCTCAGGTGAAAGTGGTGTAAGCTGTCCGAGGAGCCATGCATGGTAGAGGGGGACACGTCTGCAAGTCCCTCCAGCATCCACTCTGGATAAAAAGCCTGTCGACCAACCCGTGGCAACCGGAGGAGGGAGACTGCCGGACAAGAGCTCTGGAGGTAATGGCTGGGGGCCCTGCCGGGAAGCATTGGGGAGGGGAGTAATCAGTGGGGGTCCCCAGCTGCCCGTCTGGGTCCGCAAGATGCCTCCCCAGATGCAGTATCAGAATGGCACAGACTGAGAAGGGGGAGATAGAAGAGGAACTCTGAAAGGTTGTCTGAGAGCGAAGGTAAGCGGGAGATAGTGGCGCCGTGTACCCCATGTCCCAGATATCGGTCTGTTCTCCCCACCCCCGGCTCATGCCCCGTGTCTCTCTCCTGTTCCTCCCACCCCCAGCTCATGCCCTGTGTCTCTCTCCTGTTCCCCCTAACCCCCCCGCTCATGCCCCGTGTCTCCCTCCTGTTCCCCCACCCCCGCTCATTCCTCGTGTCTCCCTCCTGTTCCCCCCACCTCCGCTCATGCCCCGTGTCTCCCTCATGTTCCCCCCACCCCCGCTCATGCTCCATGTCTCCCTCCTGTTCCCCCACCCCCGCTCATGCCCCCTGTCTCCCTCTTGTTCCCCCCACTCCCCGCTCAAACCCTGTGTCTTCTACCGTTCCCCCCACTCCCCGCTCATGCCCCGTGTCTACCTCGCGTTCCCCCACCCCCTGCTCATGCCGCGTGTCTCTCTACTTTTCCCCCCACCCCCCGCTAATGCCCCGTGTCTACCTCCTGTTCCCCCCACCCCCTGCTCATGCCCCATGTCTCCCTCCTGTTCCCCCGACCCCCCGCTCATGCCCCGTGTCTCCCTCCTGTTCCCCCCACTACCGCTCATGCCCCGTGTCTCCCTCCTGTTCCCCCTCACCCCCCGCTCATGCCCCGTGTCTCTCTCCTGTCCCCCCCCACCGCCTGCTCATGCCCCGTGTCTTCCTCCTGTTCCCCTACCCCTGCTCATGCCCCGTGTTTACCTCCCGTTCCCCCCACCCCCCGCTCATGCCCCGTGTCTCCCTCCTGTTCCCCCCACCCCCTACTCATGCCCCGTGACTCTCTCCTATTGCCCCCACCCCCGCTCATGCTCCGTGTCTCCCTCCTGTTCCGCCCACCCCCGCTCATGCCCCGTGTCTACCTCCTGTTCCCCCACCCCCTGCTCATGCCCCATGTCTCCCTCCTGTTCCCCCGACCCCCGCTCATGCCCCGTGTCTCCCTCCTCTTCCCTCCCACCCCCAGCTCATGCCAGTGTCTCCCTCCTGTTCGCCCACCCCCCGCTCATGCCCTGTGTCATCATTGCATTCCCCCCACCCCCCGCTCATGCCCCGTGTCTCTCTCCAGTTCCCCCAACCCCCACTCATTCCCAGCGTCTCTCTCCTGTTCCCCCCACCCATGCCCCGTGTCTTCTTCCCGTTCCCCCCACCCCCCACTCATGCCCCGTGTCTCCCTCCCATTCCCCCACACCCCTCTCATGCCCCGTGTCACCCTCCTGTTCCCCCCACCCCCGCTCATGCCCCGTGTCTCCCTCCTGTTCCCCCCACCCCCGCTCATGCCGCGTGTCTCCCTCCTGTACCCCCACTCCCTGCTCATGCCCCGTGTCTCCCTCCTGTTCCCCCCACCCCCGCTCATGCCCCGTGTCTCCCTCCTGTTCCCCCCCACCCCTGCTCATGCCCCGTGTCTTCCTCCCTTTCCCCCCACCCCCTGCTCATGCCCCGTGTCTACCTCCCATTCCCACCACTCCCCGCTCATGACCCGTGTCTCCCTCCTGTTCCCCCCACCCCCCGCTCATGCCCCGTGTCTTCCTCCTGCTCCCCCCACCCCCCGCTCATGCCCCGTGTCTCCCTCCTGTTCCCCCCACCCCTGCTCATGCCCCGTGTCTCCCTCCTGTTCCTCCCCACCACCCGCTCATGCCCCATGTCTCTCTCCTATTCGCCCCCACCCCCCACTCATGCCCCGTGTCTTCGTCCTGTTCCCCCCACCCCCCGCTCATGCCCCGTGTCTACCTCCTGTTCCTCCCCATCTCCTGCTCATGCCCCGTGTCTCCGTCCTGTTCCCCCACCCCCGCTCATGCCCCGTGTCTTCCTCGCATACCCCCAACCCCTGCTCATGCCCCGTGTCTCTCTCCTGTTTCCACCCACCCCCCGCTCATGCCCCGTGTCTACCTCCCATTCCCCCCACCCCCCGCTCATGCCCCGTGTCTTCCTCCCATTCCCCCCGCTCATGCCCCGTGTCTCCCTCCCTTTCCCCTCCACCCCCACCCATGCCCCGTTTCTCTCTCCTGTTCCCCCCCACCTCCCGCTCATGCCCCGTGACTCCCTCCTGTCCCCCCGCTCATGCCCCGTGTCTACCTCCCATTCCCCCCACCCACCGCTCATGCCCCATGTCTTCCTCCCATTCCTCCCACCCCCCACTCATGCCCCGTGTCTCCCTCCCATTCCCCCCACCCCGCGCTCATGCCCTGTGTCTACCCCTGTTCCCACCAGCCCCTGCTCATGCCCCATGTCTCCCTCCTGTTCCCCCCACCCCCCGCTCATGATGGCCCATGTCTCCCTCCTGTTCCCCCCAACCCCCACTCATGCCGCGTGTCTCCCTCCCATTCCCCCACACCCCTCTCATGCCCCGTGTCACCCTCCTGTTCCCTCCACCCCCTGCTCATGCCTCGTGTCTCCCTCCTGTCCCCCCACCCCCGCTCATGCCCCATGTCTCCCTCCTGTTCCCCCCTCCCCCTGCTCATGCCCCATGTCTCCCTCCTGTTCCCCCCACCCCCGCTCATGCCCCGTGTCTTCCTCCCTTTCCACCCACCCCCCGCTCATGCCCCGTGTCTACCTCCCATTCCCACCACTCCCCGCTCATGACCCATGTCTCCCTCATGTTCCCCCAACCCCCGCTCATGCCCCGTGTCTCCCTCCTGCTCCCCCCACCCCCCGCTCATGCCCCGTGTCTCCCTCCTGTTCCCCCCCACCACCCGCTCATGCCCCGTGTCTCTCTCCTATTCGCCCCCACTCATGCCCCGTGTCTTCCTCCTGTTCCCCCCACCCCCCGCTCATGCCCTGTGTCTACCTCCTGTTCCTCCCCATCTCCTGCTCATGCCCCGTGTCTCCGTCCTGTTCCCCCACCCCCGCTCATGCCCCGTGTCTTCCTCGCGTACCCCAACCCCTGCTCATGCCCCGTGTCTCTCTCCTGTTTCCACCCACCCCCCGCTCATGCCCCGTGTCTACCTCCCATTCCCCCCACCCCCCGCTCATGCCCCGTGTCTTCCTCCCATTCCCCCCACCCCCCGCTCATGCCCCGTGTCTCCCTCCCTTTCTTCTCCACCTCCACCCATGCCCCGTTTCTCTCTCCTGTTCCCCCCCACCTCCCGCTCATGCCCCGTGTCTCCCTCCTGTCCCCCCTGCTCATGCCCCGTGTATACCTCCCATTCCCCCCACCCACCGCTCATGCCCGTGTCTTCCTCCCATTCCTCCCACCCCCCACTCATGCCCCGTGTCTCCCTCCCGTTCCCCCCACCCCGCGCTCATGCCCTGTGTCTACCCCTGTTCCCACCAGCCCCCGCTCATGCCCCGTGTCTCCCTCCTGTTCCCCCCACCCCCCGCTCATGATGGCCCATGTCTCCCTCCTGTTCCCCCCACCCCCCACTCATGCCCCGTGTCTCCCTCCCATTCCCCCACGCCCCTCTCATGCCCCGTGTCACCCTCCTGTTCCCTCCACCCCCCGCTCATGCCTCGTGTCTCCCTCCTGTTCCCCCCACCCCCTGCACATGCCCCATGTCTCCCTTCTGTTCCCCCCACCCCCCGCTCATGCCCTGTGTCTTCCTCCCTTTCCCCCCACCCCCCGCTCATGCCCCGTGTCTACCTCCCATTCCCACCACTCCCCGCTCATGACCCATGTCTCCCTCATGTTCCCCCAACCCCCGCTCATGCCGCGTGTCTCCCTCCTGCTCCCCCCACCCCCCGCTCATGCCCCGTGTCTCCCTCCTGTGTCCCCACCCACGCTCATGCCCCGTCTCCCTCCTGTTCCCCCCCACCACCCGCTCATGCCCCGTGTCTCTCTCCTATTCGCCCCCACCCCCACTCATGCCCCGTGTCTTCCTCCTGTTCCCTCCACCCCCCGCTCATGCCCCGTGTCTACCTCCTGTTCCTCCCCACCTCCTGCTCATGCCCTGTGTCTCTGGTCTGTTCGCCCACGCAAGCTCATGCCCCGTGTCTTCCTCCCATACCCCCCACCACCCGCTCATGCCCCGCGTCTCCCTCCCTTTCCGCTCCACCCCCACTCATGCCCCGTTTCTCTCTCCTGTTCCCCCCCAGCCCCCGCTCATGCCCCATGTCTCCCTCCTGTCCCCCCCGCTCATGCCCCATGTCTACCTCCCGTTCCCCCCACCCACCGCTCATGCCCCGTGTCTCCCTCCCGTTCCCCCCCAACTCCCGCTCATGCCTCGTGTCTCTCTCCTGTTCCCCCACACCCCCTCATGCCCCGTGTCTCCCTTCTGTTCCCCCCACCCCCCGCTCATGCCCCGTGTCTCCCTCCTGTCCGCCCCACCCCCCGCTCATGCCCCGTGTCTCCCTCCTGTTCCCCCCACCCTTCGCTCATGCCCTGTGTCTCCCTCTTTTTACCCCCACCCCCTGCTCATGCCCCATGTCTCCCTCCTGTTCCCCCACCCCCTGCTCATGCCCCGTGTCTCTCTCCTGTTCCCCCCACCCCCCGCTCATGCCCCGTGTCTTTCTCCTGTTCCCCCCATCTCCTGCTCATGCCCTGTGTCTTCCTCCTGTTCCCCTTCCCCCGAACCCCCAGCTCATGCCCCGTGTCTACCTCCTGTTCCCCCCACCCCCGCTCATGCCCCGTGTCTCCTTCCTGTTCCCCGGCCCATGCCCCGTGTCTCTCTCCTATTCCCCCCCAACCCCGGCTCATGCCCCGTGTCTACCTCCCTTTCCCCCCACCCCTGCTCATGCCCGTGTCTTCCTCCCGTTCCCCCCACCCCCCGCTCATGCCCTGTATCTCCCTCCTGTTTCCCCCCACCCCTGCTCATGCCCCGTGTCTCTCTCCTGTTTCTCCCCACCCCCCGCTCATGCCCCGTGTCTCCCTCCTGTTCCCCCCACCCCCCGCTCATGCCCTGTGTCTACCTCCCGTTCCTCCTACCCCCCGCTCATGCCCTGTGTCTTCCTCTCGTTCCTCCCACCCACCGCTCATGCCCGTTCCCCCCACCTCCTGCCTAACGCCCAGTCGCTTTCTCCTGTTCCCCCCACCTACGCTCATGCCCCGTGTCTCCCTCCTGTTCGCCCCACCCCCTGCTCATGCCCCGTGTCTCCCTCCTGTTGCCCCCCACCCCCCGCTCATGCCCCGTGTCTCTCTCCTGTTCCCCCCACCGCACTCTCATGCCCCGTGTCTCCCTCGTGTTCCCACCACCCCCGCTCATGCCCCTTGTCTCCCTCGTGTTCCCACCACCCCCGCTCATGCCCTGTGTCTCTCTCCTGTTCCCCCCACCCCCCGCTCATGCCCCGTGTCTCCCTCCTGTTCCCCCTACCCCCCGCTCATGCCCTGTGTCTACCTCCTGTTCCCCCCACCCCCCGCTCAAGCCCTGTGTCTCCCTCCTGTTACCCCCACCCCCGCTCTTGCCCCGTGTTACTTCCTGTTCCCCCCCACCCATGCCCCGTGTCTCCCTCCTGTTCCACCATCCTCTGCTCATGCCGCGTGTCTTCCTCCCATCCCCCCCACCCCCGCTCATGCCCTGTGTCTCCCTCCCGGTCCCCCCACCCCTCGCTCATGCCCTGTGTCTCCCTTTGTTCCCCCCACCCCCCGCTCATGCCCCGTGTCTCTCTCCTGTTTCCCCCACCCATGCACCGTCACTCCCTCCTGTTCCACCCACCCATGCCCCGTGTCTTCCTCCTGTTCCCCCCACCCCCCGCTCATGCCTGGTGTCTTCCTTCTGTTCCCCCATCCCCGCTCATGCCCCGTGTCCACCTCCCGTTCCCCCACCTCCCGCTCATGCCCTGTATCTTCCTCCCGTTACCCCCACCCGCGCTCATGCCCCGTGTCTTCCTCCCATTCCCCCACCCCCTGCCCCGTGTCTCCCTCCTGTTCCCCCCACCCCCCGCTCAAGCCCCATGTCTCTCTCCTGTTCCCGCCCAACCCCCGCTCATGCCCCGTGTCTCTCTCCTGTTCCCCCCATCCCCCGCTCATGCCCTGTGTCTTCCTCCTCTTCCCCCGAACCCCCTGCTCATGCCCCGTGTCTACTTCCTGTTCTTCCCCACCCCGCGCTCATGCCCTGTGTCTCCCTCCTGTTCCCCCACCCCCGCTCATGCCCCGTGTCTCTTTCCTGTTTCTCCCCACCCCCCACTCATGCCCCGTGTCTTCCTCCTGTTCCCCCCACCCTCCGCTCATGCCTCGTGTCTACCTCACGTTCCTCCCACCCCCCGCTCATGCCCCGTGTCTTCCTCCCATTCCTCCCAGCCCCCTCTCATGCCCCGTGTCTCCCTTCCGTTCTCCCCCACCTCCCCCCAACAGCCAGTCGCTCTCTCCTGTTCCCCCCATCCCCCGCTCATGCCCCGTGTCTACCTCACGTTCCTCCCACCCACCGCTCATGCCCCGTGTCTCCCTCCTGTTCCCCCCACCCCCTGCCCCGTGTCTCCCTCCTGTTCCCCCCACCGCATGCTCATGCCCTGTGTCTCCCTCGTGTTCCCACCACCCCCGCTCATGCCCCGTGTCTTCCTCCAGTTCCCCCCACCCCTGCTCATGCACTGTGTCTCTCTCCTGTTCCCCCCGCCCCCCGCTCATGCCCCATGTCTCCCTCCTGTTCCCCACACCCCCGCTCATGCCTGTGTCTCTCTCCTGTTCCCCCCACCCCCCACTCATGCCCTGTGTCTCCCTCCTGTTCCCCCTACCCCGCGCTCATGCCCCGTGTCTCTCTCCTGTTCCCCCCCAGCCCCGGCTCATGCCCCGTGTCTCCCTCCTGTCTCCCCCCGCTCATGCCCGTGTCTACCTCCCATTCCCCCCACCCCCCGCTCATGCCCCGTGTCTTCCTCCCATTCCTCCCACCCCCCACTCATGCCCCGTGTTTCCCTCCCGTAGACCCCAACTCCCGCTCATGCCCCATGTCTCTCTACTGTTCCCCCCACCCCCCTCTCATGCCCCGTGTCTCCCTTCTGTTCCCCCCACCCCCCGCTCATGCCCCCGTGTCTCCCTCCAGTTCCCCCCACCCCCCGCTCATGCCCCGTGTCTCTCACCTGTTCCCCCAACCCCCGTTCATGCCCGTGTCTCCCTCTTGTTCTCCCCACCCCCTGCTCATGCCCCCTCCTGTTCCCCCACCCCCTGCTCATGCCCTGTGTCTCTCTCCTGTTCCCCTCCACCCCCCTGCTCATGCCCCGTGTCTCTCTCCTGTTCCCCCATCCCCTGGTCATGCCCTGTGTCTTCCTCCTGTTCCCCCGTACCCTCTGCTCATGTCCTGTTTCTACCTCCTGTTCCCCCCCACCCCCCGCTCCTGCCCCGTGTCTCTTTCCTGTTCCCCCAACCCCCGCCCATGCCCCTTGTCTCTCTCCTGTTCCCCCCCACCCCCGCTCATGCCCCGTGTCTACCTCCCATTCCCCCACCCCCGCTCATGCCCTGTGTCTTCCTCCCATTCCCCCCACCCCCTGCTCATGCCCTGTTTCTCCCTCCCATTTCCCCCACCCCCGCTCATGCCCCATGTCTCTCTCCTGTTTCTCCCCACCCCCCGCTCATGCCCCGTGTCTCCCTCCTGTTCCCCCCACCCCCCGCTCATGCCTGTGTCTACCTCCCGTTCCTCCCAACCCCCGCTCATGCCCATGTCTCCCTCCTGTTCCCCCCACCTCCTGCCCCGTGTCTCCGTCCTGTTCCACCCCACCCCCCGCTCATGCCCTGTGTCTCTCTCCTGTTCCCCCACCGCACGCTCATGCCCCATGTCTCCCTCCTGTTCCCACCACTCCCACTCATGCCCTGTGTCTCCCTCCAGTTCCCCTACCCCTGCTCATGCCCTTTGTCTCTCTCCTGTTCCCCCCACCCCCCACTCATGCCCCGTGTCTCCCTCCTGTTCCCCCTACCCCCCGCTCATGCCCTGTGTCTACCTCCTGTTCCCCCCACCCCCCGCTCAAGCCCTGTGTCTCCCTCCTGTTCCCCCCACCACCCGCTCATGCCCCATGTCTACCTCCTGTTCCCCCCACACATGCTCTGTGTCTCCCTCCTGTTCCCCCATCCCCTGCTCATGCCGCGTGTCTCCCTCCAATTCCCCCACCCCCGCTCATGCCCTGTGTCTCCCTCCCGGTCCCCCCACCCCTCGCTCATGCCCCGTGTCTCCCTCCTGTTCCCCCCACCCCTCACTCATGCCCCGTGCCTCTCTCCTGTTCCCCCCACCCATGCACCGTCACTCCCTCCTGTTCCCCCCACCCCACTCCCTCCTGTTCCCCCCACCCATGCCCCGTGTCTCCCTCCTGTTCCCCCCACCCCCGCTCATGCCTGGTGTCTTCCTTCTGTTCCCCCACCCTCCGCTCATGCCCTGTGCCTACCTCCCATTCCCCCCACCCGCCGGTCATGCCCCGTGTCCACCTCCCGTTCCCCCCAACCCACGCTCATGCCCCGTGTCTCCCTCCAGTTCTCCCCACCCACCGCCCATGCCCAGTGTCTCCCTCCTGTTCCCCCACCCCCCGCTGATGCCCTGTGTCTCCTTCCTGTTCTCCCCACCCCCTGCTCATGCCCAGTGTCTCCCTCCTGTTCCCCCCAACCCCCGCTCATGCCCCGTGTCTCCGTCATGTTCCCCCCTCCCCCCGCTCATGCCCCATGTCTTCCTCCCGTTCCCCCCACCTCCCGCTCATGCCCTGTGTCTTCCTCCCGTTCCCCCCACTCCCGCTCATGCCCCGTGTCTTCCTCCCATTCCCCCCACCCCCCGCTCATGCCTCGTGTCTCCCTCTTGTTCCCCCCAGCTCCCGCTCATGCCCCATGTCTCCCTCCTGTCCCCCCCGCTCATGCCCCGTGTCTACCTCCCGTTCCCCCACCCCCTGCTCATGCCCCGTGTCTTCTTACCATTCCACCCACCCCCGTTCATGCCCCGTGTCTCCCTCCCATTCCCCCCCACCTCCCGCTCATGCCCCGTGTCTCTCTCCTGTTCTCCCCACCTCCCCTCATGCCCCGTATCTCCCTTCTGTCCCCCCCACCCCCTGCTCATGCCCTGTGTCTCCCTCCTGTTCCCCCCACCCCCTGCTCATGCCCTGTGTCTCCCTCTTGTTCCCCCCACCCCCTGCTCATGCCCCGTGTCTCCCTCCTGTTCCCCCCACCCCCTGCTCATGCCCTGTGTCTCTCTCCTGTTCCCCCCACCTCCCGATCATGCCCCGTGTCTCTCTCCTGTTCCCCCATCCCACGCTCTTGCCCTGTGTCTTCCTCCTCTTCCCCCGAACCCCCTGCTCATGCCCTGTGTCTACCTCCTGTTCTTCCCCACCCCCGCTCATGCCCCGTGTCTCCCTCCTTTTCCCCTTCCCCCGCTCATGGCCCGTGTCTCTCTCCTGTTCCCCCCGACCCCCCGCTCATGCCCCGTGTCTCCCTCCTGTTCCCCCCACCCCCGCTCATGCCCTGTGTCTCTCTCCTGTTCCCCCCACCCCCCACTCATGCCCCGTGCCTCCCTCCTGTTCCCCCTACCACCTGCTCATGCCCTGTGTCTACCTCCTGTTCCCCCCACCCCCGCTCAAGCCCTGTGTCTCCCTCCTGTTCCCCCCGCTCATGCCCCGTGTCTACCTCCTGTTCCCCCACCCATGCTCCGTCTCTCCCTCCTGTTCCCCCATCCCCTGCTCATGCCTTGTGTCTTCCTCCCGTCCCCCCCACCCCCGCTCATGCCCTGTGTCTCCCTCCCGGTCCCCCACCCCTCGCTCATGCCCCTTGTCTCCCTCCTGTTCCCCCACCCCCCGCTCACGCCCAGTGTCTCTCTCCTATTCCCTCCACCCATGCACCGTCACTCCCTCCTGTTCCCCCCACCCATGCCCCGTGTCTCCCTCCTGTTCCCCCCACCCCCGCTCATGCCTGGTGTCTTCCTTCTGTTCCCACCCCCCCCCCCTCATGCTCTGTGTTTACCTCCCGTTCCCCCCACCCCCTGGTCATGCCCTGTGTCAACCTCCCGTTCCCCCCAACCCCGCTCATGCCCCCTGTCTCCCTAACGTTCCCCCCACCCCCTGCCCATGCCCCGTGTCTCCCTCCTGTTCCCCCACCCCTCGCTCATGCCCTGTGTCTCCTTCCTGTTACCCCCACCCCCCGCTCATGCCCAGTGTCTCCCTCCTGTTCCCCCCACCCCCCGCTCATGCCCCATGTCTTCCTCCCGTTCCCCCCACCTCCCACTCATGCCCTGTGTCTTCCTCCCGTTCCCCCCATGCCCGCTCATGCCCCGTGTCTTCCTCCCATTCCCCCCACCCCCCGCTCATGCCCCGTATCTCCCTCCCGTTCCCCTCCACTTCCCACTCATGCCCCGTGTCTCTCTCCTGTTCCCCCCAGCCCCCGCTCATGCCCTGTGTCTCCCTCCTGTCCCCCCCGCTCATGCCCCGTGTCTACCTCCTGTTCCCCCTACCCCCTGCTCATGCCCCGTATCTCCCTTCTGTTCCTCCTACCCCCGCTCATGCCCCATGTCTCCCTCCTGTCCCCCCACCCCCCGCTCATGCCCAGTGTCTCCCTCTTGTTCTCCCCACCCCCTGCCTATGTCTCCCTCCTGTTCCCCCCACCCCCCGCTCATGCCCCGTGTCTCTCTCCTGTTCCCCCCACCCCGATCATGCCCCGTGTCTCTCTCCTGTTCCCCCATCCCCTGCTCTTGCCCTGTGTCTTCCTCCTCTTCCCCCCAACTCCCTGCTCATGCCCTGTGTCTACCTCCTGTTCTTCCCCACCCCCCGCTCATGCCCCGTGTCTCTCTCCTGTTCCCCCCCACCCCCTGCTCATGCCCCATGTCTACCTCCCTTTCCCCCCACCCCCCGCTCATGCCCCGTGAATTCCTCCTGTTCCCCCCACCCCCCGCTCATGCCCCGTGTCTCCCTCCCGTTTCCCCCCACCCCCCGCGCATGCGCCGTGCCTCTCTCCTGTTTCTCCCCACTCCCCGCTCATGCCCCGTGTCTCCCTCCTGTTCCCCCCACCCCCCGCTCATGCCCCATGTCTACCTCCCGTTCCTCCCACCCCCCACTCATGCCCCGTGTCTTCCTCCCATTCCTCCCACCCCCCGCTCATGCCCTGTGTCTCCCTCCCTTTCCCCCCACCTCCCACCCAACGCTCAGTCGCTTTCTCCTGTTCCCCCCCACCCCGCTCATGCCCCCTGTCTCCCTCCTGTTCCCCCCACCCCCCGCTCATGCCCCGTGTCTCCCTCCTGTTCCCCCACCTCACGCTCATGCCCCGTGTCTTCCTCGTGTTCCCATCACCCCGCTCATGCCCCATGTCTCCCTCCTGTTCCCCCCACCCCCTCTCATGCCCTGTGTCTCTCTCCTGTTCCCCCCACCCCCCACTCATGCCCCGTGTCTCCCTCCTGTTCCCCCTACCCCCCGCTCATGCCCCCTGTCTCCCTCCTGTTCCCCCACCCCTGCTCATGCCCTGTGTCTCTCTCCTGTTCCCCCCACCCCCCGCTCATGCCCCGTGTCTCCCCCCTGTTCCCCCTACCCCCCGCTCATGCCCCGTGTCTCTCTCCTGTTCCCCCCAGCCCCCGCTCATGCCCGTGTCTCCCTCCTGTCCCCCCCGCTCATGCCCCGTGTCTACCTCCTGTTCCCCCACCCCCCGCTCATGCCCCGTGTCTTCCTCCCATTCCTCCCAGTCCCCGCTCATGCCCCGTGTTTCCCCCCACCTCCAGCTCATGCCCCGTGTCTCTCTCCTGTTCCCCCACACCCCCCTCATGCCCCGTGTCTCCCTTCTGTTCCCCCCACCCCCCGCTCATGCCCCATGTCTCCCTCCTGTTCCCCCCTACCCCAGCTCATGCCCAGTGTCTCTCACCTGTTCCCCCCAACCCCGCTCATGCACGTGTCTCCGTCTTGTTCCCCCCAGCGCCTGCTCATGCCCCGTGTCTCCCTCCTGTTCCCCGTACCCCCCGCTCATGCCCCGTGTCTCTCTCCTGTTCCTCCCCACCACCCGCTCATGCCCGTGTCTCCCTCCTGTTCCCCCCATCCCCTGCTCATGCCATGTGTCTTCCTCCTGTTCCCCCCGAACCTCCTGCTCATGCTCCGTGTCTACCTCCTGTTCCTCCCCACCCCCGTTCATGCCCGGTGTATCCTTCCTGTTCCCCCACCCCCCGCTCATGCCCCGTGTCTCTCTCGTGTTCCCACCAACTCCCCGCTCATGCCCCGTGTCTACTTCCCATTCCCCCCACTCCCGCTCATGCCCCGTGTCTTCCTCCCATTCCCCCCCACCCCCTGTTCATGCCCCATCTCTCCCTTCTGTTCCCCCCACCCCGCGCACATGCCCTGTGTCTACCTCCCGTTCCTCCCACCCCCCGCTCATGCCCCGTGTCTTCCTCCCGTTCCTCCCACCCCCGCTCATGCCCCGTGTCTCCCTCCTGTTCCCCCACCCCCTGCTAATGCCCCGTGTCTCCCTCATGTTTCCCCCCACCCCCCGCCATGCCCCGTTCTCTCTCCTGTTCCCCCCACTGCACGCTCATGCCCCGTGTCTCCCTCATGTTCTCCCAACCCCCGCTCATGCCCTGTGTCTCTCTCCTGTTCCCCCCACCCCCGCTCATGCACCGTGTTTCCCTCCTGTTCCTCCCCACCCACAGCTCATGCTCCGTGTCTCTCTCCTGTTCCCCCCACTGCACGCTCATGCCCCATGTCTCCCTCGTGTTCCACCAACCCCCGCTCATGCCCTGTGTCTCTCTCCTGTTCCCCCACCCCTGCTCATGCCCCGTGTCTTCCTCGTGTTCCCTCCACCCCCTGCTCATGCCCCATGTCTACCTCCCGTTCCTCCCTCCCCCCGCACATGCCCCGTGTCTTCCCACCCATTCCTCCCACCCCCCGCTCATGCCCCGTGTCTCCCTCCCGTTCCCCCCCGAACTCCCGCCCAACGCCAAGTCGCTCTCTCCTGTTCCCCCCCACCCCGCTCATGCCCCGTGTCTCCCTCCTGTTCCCCCACCCCTGTTCATGCCCTGTGTCTCTCTCCTGTTCCCCCCACCCCCCGCTCATGCCCCGTGTCTCCCTCCTGTTCCCCCTACCCCCGCTCATGCCGCGTGTCTCCCTCATGTACCCCCACTCCCTGCTCATGCCCCGTGTCTCTCTCCTGTTCCTCCCCACCCCCCGCTCATGCCCGTGTCTCTCTCCTGTTCCCCCCATCCCCCGCTCATGCCCTGTGTCTTCCTCCTGTTCCCCCCGAACCTCCTGCTCATGCTCCGTGTCTACCTCCTGTTCCTCCCCACCCCCGTTCATACCCCGTGTATCCTTCCTGTTCCCCCACCCCCCGCTCATGCCCCGTGTCTCTCTCCTGTTCCCCCATCCCCCGCTCATGCCCTGTGTCTTCCTCCTGTTCCCCCCGAACCTCCTGCTCATGCTCCGTGTCTACCTCCTGTTCCTCCCCACCCCCGTTCATGCCCCGTGTATCCTTCCTGTTCACCCACCCCCCGCTCATGCCCCGTGCCTCTCTCGTGTTCCCCCCCAACTCCCCGCTCATGCCCCGTTTCTACCTCCCATTCCCCCCACTCCCGCTCATGCCCCGTGTCTTCCTCCCATTCCCCCCCACCCCCTGTTCATGCCCCATGTCTCCCTCCTGTTCCCCCCACCCCGCGCACATGCCCTGTGTCTACCTCCCGTTCCTCTCACCCCCCGCTCATGCCCCGTGTCTTCCTCCCGTTCCGCCCACCCCCGCTCATGCACCGTGTCTCCCCCCTGTTCCCCCACCCCCTGCTAATGCCCTGTGTCTCCCTCCTGTTTCCCCCCACCCCCCGCCATGCCCCGTGTCTCTCTCCTGTTCCCCCCACTGCACGCTCATGCCCCGTGTCTCCCTCGTGTTCTCCCAACCCCCGCTCATGCCCTGTGTCTCTCTCCTGTTCCCCCCACCCCCGCTCATGCCCTGTGTCTCCCTCCTGTTCCCCCCACCCCCTGCTCATGCACCGTGTCTCCCTCCTGTTCCTCCCCACCCACCGCTCATGCTCCGTGTCTCTCTCCTGTTCCCCCACTGCACGCTCATGCCCCATGTCTCCCTCGTGTTCCCCCAACCCCCCTCATGCCCTGTGTCTCTCTCCTGTTCCCCCCACACCTGCTCATGCCCCGTGTCTCCCTCCTGTTCCCCCCACCCCCTGCTCATGCCCCATGTCTACCTCCCGTTCCTCCCTCCCCGCACATGCCCCGTGTCTTCCAACCCATTCCTCCCACCCCCCGCTCATGCCACGTGTCTCCCTCCCGTTCCCCCCCGAACACCCGCCCAATGCCAAGTCGCTCTCTCCTGTTTCCCCCACCCCGCTCATGCCCCGTGTCTCCCTCCTGTTCCCCCCACCGCACGCTCATGCCCTGTGTCTTCCTCGTGTTCCCACCACCTCCGCTCATGCCTTGTGTCTCTCTCCAGTTCCCCCACCCCTGTTCATGCTCTGTGTCTCTCTCCTGTTCCCCCCAACCCCCGCTCATGCCCCGTGTCTCCCTCCTGTTCCTCCTACCCCCCGCTCATGCCCCGTGTCTCTCTCCGTTCCCCCCAGCCCCCGCTCATGCACTTGTCTCCCTCTAGTCCCCCCCGCTCATGCGCCGTGTCTACCTCCCGTTCCCCCCACCCCCCGCTCATGCCCTGTGTCTTCCTCCCATTCCTACCACCCCCGCTCATGCCCCATGTTTCCCTCCCATTCCCCCCCACCTCCCGCTCATGCCCTGTGTCTCTTCTCTGTTCCCCCATCCCCCTCATGCCCCGTGTCTCCCTTCTGTTCCCCCCACCCCCGCTCATGCCCCGTGTCCCCCTCCTGTTCCCCCCCACCCCCCGCTCATGCCCAGTGTCTCTGACCTGTATCCCCCACCCCCGCTCATGCACGTGTCTCCCTCTTGTTCCCCCCACCCCCCGCTCATTCCCCATGTCTCCCTCCTCTTCCCCCACTCCCCGCTCATGCCCCGTGTCTCTCTCCTGTTCCCCCCACCCCCCGCTCATGCCCCGTGTCTTCCTCCTGTTCCCCCCACCACCCGCTCATGCCCCGTGTCTCCCTCCCTTTCCCCCCAACCCCCGCTCTTGCCCCATGTCTACCTCCTGTCCCCCCCACCCCCCGCTCATGCCCCGTGTCTCCCTCCTGTTGCCCCCACCCCCCGCTCATGACCCGTGTCTCCCTCCTGTTCCCTGCCAAAACCCCGCTCATGTCCTGTGTCTCTCTCCTGTCCTCCCCGCTCATTCCCCCATGTCTCCCTCCTGTTCCCCCCACCCCCCGCTCATGCCCCGTGTCCCCCTCCTGTTCCCCCCACCCCCCGCTCATGCCCTGTGTCTCCTTCCTGTTCCCCCCACCCCAGCTCATGCCCCGTGTCTCCCTCCTGCTCCCACCACCACCGCTCATGCCCCGTGTCTTCCTCCCGTTCCCCCACCCCCCGCTCATGCCCTGTGTCTACCTCCTGTTCTCCCCAACACCCGCTCATGCCCCGTGTGTCTCTCCTGTTCCCCCACCCCCCGCTCATGCCCCGTGTCTCCCTCCTGTGTTCCTCCAGCCCCCGGTCATGCCCCGTTTCTCTCTCCTGTTCCCCCCTGATCATGCCCCGTGTCTCCCTCCTGTTCCCCCGACCCTGCGCTCATGCCCCGTGTCTATCTCCTGTTCCCCCCACCCCCTGCTCATGCCCCGTGTCTCCCTCCTGTTCCCCCAACCCCCCGCTCATGCCTTGTGTCTCTCTTCTGTTCCCCCCACCCCCGCTCATGCCCCGTGTCTCCCTCCTGTTCCCCCACCCCCTGCTCATGCCCCGTGTCTTCTTCCCGTTCCCCACACCCCCCGCTCATGCCCCGTGTCTACCTTCCGTTCCCCCGTCCTCATGCCCCGTGTCTAGCTCCCATTGCCCCACCCGCCGCTCATGCCCCATGTCTACCTCCTGTTCCCCCCACCCCCCGCTCATGCCCCGTGTCTCCCTCCTGTTCCCCCATCCCCCGCTCATGCCCCGTGTCTCCCTCATGTTCCCCCTACCCCCGCTCATGTCCCGTGTCTCCCTCTTGTTCCCCCCGCCCCTCTCTCATGCCCCGTGTCTTCCTCCTGTTCCTCCCACCCCCGCTCATGCCCCGTGTCTCCCTCCCCTTCCCCCCCAAAACCCTGCTCATGCCCCGTGTCTTGCTCCCGTTCCCCCCACTCCCTGCTCATGCCCCGTGTCTACCTCCTGTTCCCCCCACCCCCGCTCATGCCCTGTGTCTCCCTCCTGTTCCCCCACCCCCCGTTCATGCCCTGTGTCTTCCTCCTGTTCCCCCCACCCCCGCTCATGCCCCGTGTCTCTCTACTGTTCCCCCACCCACCTCTCATGCCCTGTGTCTCTCCTGTTCCCCCCACCCCGCTCATTCCCCGTGTCTCCCTCCTGTTCCCCCATCCCCCGCTCATGCCCCGTGTCTTCTTCTTGTCCCCCCCATGGTGCCCCTTGTTGACCTCTTGTTCCCCCCACCCCCCGCTCATGCCCCGTGTCTTCCTCCTGTTCCCCCCCGCTCATGCCCCGTGTCTTCCTCTTGTACCCCCCTCCTATGATGCCCCTTGTTGACCTCTTTTTCCCCCCACCCCCCACTGATGCCCTGTTGTGTTCCCTTTATACACCCTGCCTTCCCTTTCCATGGTGGCCATCCTGGTAAAAGATTTTCCTTCCTACACCGGGACACCGCAGGCGTACCGGTTTGGGAAGAAAAATCTTTTTTTTACCACCTGGGGTTCCCACTTTGAGGACCTAGGCTGCTAGTGGTCTTCATCTTTTGAAAAGGACGTTATGGTTATGTTGCACTAATAAAAACCTATGAAATTCAGTAAAAAAAAATGGGTTAAAGGGACGTTATGGTTAAGTTGCACTAATAAAAACTAAAAATTCAATGAAAAAACGTTGTTCAAGGGACGGTATGGTAAAGTTGCACTAATAAAAACCTATGAAATTCAGTAAAAAACGTTGTTAAAGGGACGTTATGGTTCCAAGTAAAACCCCTGAAATTCGTCAGTTATGGTAAGCTAAGCAACCATAACTTGCGCCACCACCGTGCATTGCAAAGACTAACACCCAGGACATCAAAGATGACATCACAAATGTCATTGATGTATTATATAGTACCTTTTCAATTGTTATTTCCTGCCTGTTATTGAAGAAAACCATGTGCCCTAGATATGTCAGTAAAGGAATAAAGGGGGAGTCAGACCTGTGATGTAATCAGTGATGTCATCAATGACATTTGTGATGTCATCTGTGATGTCCTGGGTGTTAGTCTTATCAGTGCACAGTGGTGGCGCGAGTTATGGTTGTTTAACTTACCATAACTGGCGAATTTCAGGGGTTTTTCGTTTTTACATGGAACCCTAACATCCCTTTAGCAAAGTTTTTTTACTGAATTTCATAGGTTTTTATTAGCGCAACTTAATCATAACGTCCCTTTAACACAGTTTTTGTTACTGAATATATATATATATATATATATATATACATATATATATATATATACATATATATATATATTTAAATCCTGCATATTGTAGAGCAGATGTGGTTGAGTAGCTGCATTCTAATCCAGGATTCCCCACTTGAACAAGTAGTGTGATCTTTGGCACATCACTGTATTGCCCCAAGGCCTCTATCATTTTCTGGTTCCAATGGGGGAGGTGGAAGGTAGGATACCCCAATATTAAGTGCTATAAACACCAATGTGCAAGACATGCATTTGCCATGTTACTTTGGAGGTGTGCACATGTTTTTACAAAGACTGCTCTATGGGCTGGTATTGGAATTCCTAAATGCTGGTGCGTTACGTACTGTGGGGGAGGTGAGCATGCAGCACTGCGTCACTCGAACAAACGCATGAGTGGATGGATGAATGGATGAATAAATAAGTGCACGTAACAGGTGACGAACATGCCTCTTCGCATCCCTTCTTCGGAAAGCCTCGAGGTCGCGACTGGAGTGTGTTGACATTCACAGTAGGGGTTCACGTGACATTCTGGGTGGATGAGCAGGTGGATGAATACGTGAGTGGGCAAATGAGCGCATAAACATATCTGGATGAGTGGAGGGGTGAATGAGGGTGACTGATGGGGCTGAATAACAGAATAAACAACTGAACAGTTGGGCGAGTGGGAGGATGAATGAGGGAACACATGGGTAGAGGAGTGCGTGAATAAACGAGTGCGTGGACAGATGGAGGAACACGTTAATGGGCGAGAGGCCTTTACAGTGCTGCGGTCTCAAGCCGTGCAGGCCCATGGCCACCCGTCTGACGTTTCTTTGACCCTTCCCAGGTCCCTATACTGCTTCTTCCCGCTTTCCTATATCTGCACACAACCTGTTTCCTTTCCCTGTCATCTCATCAATGCCTCCCACCCCTCCATGATGGCATCAGAGACTTAAGTGCAGGTGACAGACAGTAACTGCTGAACCCATATGCATGCATACATTCTTGCTTGCCCAATACCCTCACCCAGAATAATTGGCTCACACATTGTTTGTCAAGTGTTGGCAATAAAATGCCGTAGGTTTTAATTGTACAGATATGGTTATGGAGATAACAATAATCACACTTTTGGGCACCGGAACTTGGGGTTACCCCCCTCTGGCCAGTGCCTGCCTTTTCATGTCCCACGACTTGTTGTGGGCACCGTACAGTGCTTTGTACTTCTTTTCCTTTGTTCTTCTCCCTTATTTGTAGGGTGGGAGGGTTTTGTGGTAAAGAAGCAAAGGTTTGGAAGGCACTGAGTAAACAGTGCACCTCCAGTGTGTTTGGGTCCCCGTTCAGGGTCCACAAACTGTTTGTGTTTTCCCAGAGCATGCCACTCTGTATTAATAAGACCCAGAGAAGCCATGGGCCTTTGATCTGTATAGTAGTGGGGGCTGTTATGTTTCAGCCCCCGGCCGGATAGCCGACTATCTGGCCTCCTGGGGGGGGCAGGTCTTTGAACCTGATCCCTGCCTGCCTGTTGGTTTCCTTAGGTGCTTAGCACCTTGCTGCATGAAGGAAGGGTGAGGTGATTGCTCACACCTCACCCTTCCTCAGTATTGTGTTGCACAGACTGTGTGTCTTTCCGGCTTGGGGGAAGGAGAGGGGCAGACAAGAGGGGGAGGTTGTGCTGCCCTTCTCCAGGCCTGCTGATGGTAACAGCAGTTACCCTGCCTCGCTTTGGGTGGCCCTGCAGCATTGCCCATGACTGGACGTATGCACGCTGCTGCCATGCCCCCCCCTCGCAGACTCTGAGGTGCATGGAGGGTGGGTGGGGGGCGGTGACAGGGATGCTGCTGACTGTGCCCCTGAGTCGCCTCCCTCTAGCAGGACCTTAAGGTGTAGGGAGAAGTTATTGGATGTAGGGCTGAGGTGTGCAGGTGGCGCTGGGATAGTTATAGGCCTCAAAAGACTTTCACAGGTAGGTGAGACTCCAAATGACAGGGGATAGGGGCAGCAAATGAGTGACTGCTGCTTGGAGAAGCTTTGTTTTGCTTTAGAAAACGTACTACTGTCTGCACAGCATTGCGAGCTATACACAGCTCCTGCTGGCGAATCTTTCATTCCTTGCCGCTTCCTGGAGGAGGCGGAGCCAGCCCGCAGCACGTGACGGATCACGTGACTTTGCAGGGCTATTTCAGGAGCCGTGAGTCACCCTCGCGGCGATAAGCCCGGCAGCGAAAAGGGCGCTGCATTTCTGTTGGGCTGTTGGGCGGTTGAAGGGTGAAAGGGCAAAGATAAAACTAACACGCTTTACTGCCTCGGCCGATAGCCCAAGAGTGTGGTGAGTGCCTAGTTGTCCGTGCCCCACATTGCACTGAAGCCTCTTGGCTATTATATCTGTTCCTGACTGTTTGTGCCTTGCAAAAATGAAATGAGGCATCAACTCTTTAAAAACAGGAATGCCTCCTGCTACTGCTGCTCTTTTTACGAACAGCATCCATGCCGTGCCAAACGTGGCTGCGGAAACTCTGAATAAAACGAGATTGAGTTCAACTCCTTGTGTGAGGACTCAAAAAGTGATGTCCAAAAGTAAAGCAGTGTTATCCGATGGGATGGACATTCAAACTTTTTGTTCTAAATCCATTTATGAGATCCCCTGTGATTCTAATAACAGGGATAATGCTTTGAAAGTAAATGACTGTTTGGTTGAAACTATTGCAGCTATAAAAAAGGATTCTTCACATGGGCAACAAAATAAGAACAGTATAATGGAGGATGTTTTGACGGGAGAGGTTGCAAAAGCTGCCTCTTCAACTGAACCTATAGTAAACTTTGCCAAGGAAAATGTCTCGCTTACAGATAGCATTTTGCTTAATAACGTACTGACTGGTGCTGTTGTGCCGTGTGATAAAATAGCTTATAGTCCTGTTATATCTATAAGTGATGCATCAAACTTTAAGACATTTATTTCGGATGAGGGCGAGGTGCCAGTAATTGATCTTGACATAAATGCCTCTGGTTTACTAAATCATACTTTACCGGAAAATCTTTCCAAATCGCCTATCTTGTTTACGAACATCAGCGTGGCAAATTCTGTAGCAAATCTATCCTTTTTAGCTCCAACTCCACGGAAAGTACCCTCACACAATATGCCAGAGTTTGGAAGGGCAGAATCACAGAGTGTAAACATAGGATTTGCGCTTACCTCTTTGAACACGGCAATTATAGCGTTAGCAAAGTTGTTTGAAGTTTTAGTTACAAAAGCCGATGCACACTCAGATCAATTAAACCAGCTATTAGCTGAACAACTTGTACATTCTAACAAATTGATTGGTTTGGGGCATGCTGGCTCCATTTCTAAAAAAAGGAAGTCTGTAATGTCGCAAACCTCGGCTCAAGTGACATGTAATCTTCAACAAACATATCAACCCATACCAAGTTTTCCAGCACCTTTAGTTGACCCTTTTACCCCCACAATCCAAATTTTAGCTAAACAGCAAAAAAAACACCATATCCATTGTTTGATGTCAACACAAGCTTAGCTGATCAAGTGAAAACAGGGCTGAATAAAGCTGTTTCTCAACCGAAAAAGACAAAAAACATCAAATCTGTGACTAAATGTGCCTCACAAATTAAATCTTTTGTGAAGAACCTGTCTATACCAGCTGCAACCACTTTAGCTGCCGCTAAAGTAATATCAAAGAAATATGCTCTTCAGGCACAGTCAAAAAAAGCGAAATCAAATCCGGTGGTAGTTCCCCCGGTTGTAGACCATAGTCCCCTAAATGAGCTGATACGTGTGGCTACTGACATGTCTAAAAATAATGCTACTTTGACAGGAGCGGGAGCTAGGGATGTACGGCTTAAAGAATTAAGGGAAGCAATTGATGACTATATGGTAGCCAAGCCTGCTCTCAAAAGCTTAACTTTGGCACCTTGTGAAACGGCTCTTGTTCATAAACCTGTTACGACGTTGATACAATCACCTCAAGCAGCAAGTTCACAAGTCCCTACTAAAGTGAGCACAGCACAAGTTGTGTCTCAGGCATCAGCCGTTAACGCACAAAACACCCTGGAACCTGAGCCCTTGTCTGCTAGTGACATCGAAAGGTTGATTCAGTCCTCGTTAATTAAATTCTTTGAGATTCCTCCCACGACGCAAGATAAAGTCTGTCCACCAGTCCAACCAATCTTGAACCCGCAGCCTCAGGTTGACACTTCAAAACGTGTGCGTATCTGTGCAAAGCGGCCAGCGATCCATGCTTTAACACTTAGTTGTTTGCCTGAACCTGTCAAGCAATATAACTTGAATCGTGCATCGGTGCTAGCAATATTTAGTGAGATTCCTGAGCTCGATGATATTGGGACGGTTGACATCGAGCTTGTTGAATTTGTTGACAATTCTAACTGGACTGCGTCAACACTCTGGATAAACTCAAGGATTGTAGTAAACACACTCTGGTCTGTCAAATCACAATTGTTAGACTTGGGTTTCTCCCTTCAAATTAAATCTGATTTAATAGACTCTTCTATACACTTACAACAATCGGCTAGCTTAAAACATACACCAAACAAAAATCAAGCACTGTCTCATCCCGCATGCACTTGTGAGTTTAAAATCAATCAACGTTAGCATGATGAAATTACAGAACCTTGTTTGTCATTTGTAAGCTGGAATTCGAGAGGGAACAGACATCTGCTAAATAATGGGAGTGTACAGCTATTAGAGCATGACATAATTATGATACAAGAGTCATGGTTTACTAGTGTTCCCACATGGAACAATTATGATGTCACTCTGATACCAGCTGAGAAGGGTCTATTGGGACGTCCTACTTCTGGTCTATTGATGGGGGTGAAACAGACCGTGGGTCTGAAAATTGAACCTTGGTTTTCTCCAAATGCTTTTCTACAGATGACAAAGATCGGTGGCAAGGACTTTGTGGGTGCCGCTATCAATGTGTATTGGAACCCGCTGCGCATTTCTGATGAGTGCTTTTTGGATTCTGTGGTTAAGGCTATCGATATAGTGATGCTCGAGGGCTCGTCTCATTTTATTATTCTTGCTGGTGATTTAAATCTGCATTGCCTAGGCCCTCCAGACAAATTGGAAAAAAATCGCTTGAGTATGTGGTCAACCTTAGTCAAATCTCGAAACTTGTTCATGTTAAATGGTGCCTTCCCACAAGACACGCCACCAAGATCTACTTGGCATCGTGCTAATAGCGAGGGCATCATTGACTTTATGTATGTTAATGCACAGATGTTTAACAAGGTAACAGCATTTAAAATAATTGACTCAGACATGAGCGACCATAATATGCTATGTATGCTTCTGTCTGTAAATGTTAGCATCGACCAACCAAAACCTTTCTTTCTTACGGGCTCGTACAACATAAATCCGGCTAGAAATAGATTAATATGGACCGAGTCTTCGTTGGGAGCCTTTAGGACACACTATTATGCTCAACTTAATCACGGAGCATCCCAAAACTCTCTGCCAGTTATACCATATTATGACCTAATGCAGGCATTCCAACCGGGGTCCATTAAACAGAAAGTGAAACAAACCCCCCATCTGCACATATTTGATCACCAAATTAGACTTGAGAAAGCTAGGGTACGTTCTGAGAGGAGAGCAGCCCTTAAGCTCCCTTTGCATATGCGACAAACTGTTTTGTCCCGTATCAAAACTAAATATAGAAATTGGATAAGAGGAAGGAGGGCAAAGCTTTATCAAATTGATGGAATTAGCATATTGAAAACCTTGGCTTCAAAGAACACTGCTCAGACATGGAACATCATAAACCAAGTGACTGCAGGACATCAGGTGGCGGTTCAATCAAATGATGTGTCTGAAGCAAGGTGGATACAGCACTATGCTAAACTATTTGCTGAACCTCCGGCGCATTTCTCTAAAATCTCATTTGATACTCTCCCTCCTTTCTATATACATTTTGACAGAGAAGACATCATGTATTTTATTAAGCGAGCCAACAATTCCAGAGCCCCAGGCCCGGATGGCTTATCCAATGCTCACCTTAAACGGTTTCCGGACATCTGGGCGGATATCCTTTGTCTCGTATTTGATCATGTTAACACCTCACAGAGAATTCCCCTGTCATGGAAGCAATCTATTGTTGTTCCGGTTTATAAGAAAGGTGAACGGTCCAACCCAACAAGTTACAGACCGATCTCTCTTTTGGATGTCCCGGGTAAGATCTTTTCTCAGCTGATCTTGCGCGAGCTGAAAAACTGGACAAAAAAATGCCTTCAGAGAGATCCTTTTCAATAAGGTTTTGTGAGTGGACTTGGCACACTTCCTAACATGATCACATTAAATATGTTGAAGTCGAAATATGCACTTAGGAAGCAACCTTTATATTTTGCGTTTATTGACTTTCGTTCTGCTTTTGACTCTATTAACAGAAACTTACTATTTTATAAGTTAAAAGTTTTTGGTTGCCCTTCTTCTCTCTTGTCAATTATCATCCAACTACATACGGACACGTCTATGCGTGTTAGGCTCTCTTTTGAAGGTCTTCTATCTTCTTCCTTTTCAACGTTCCTGGGACTTAAACAAGGGTGCAGCTTAGCATCGATATTATTCAACTTGTTCATATTGGATATGGGGAGTTATTTCGTGCATACTTTGTCCGATGCTCCTGAACTTGGTGGTCAGCGCATACCATGGTTGCTTTATGCGGATGACCTTGTTTTAATATCGCAAACTCCTAGAGGTCTCCAGAACTTGTTGTCTGCATTGTCTAACTATTCTAAGGAGAACCAACTTCTAGTCAACTTGGAAAAATCTCAGATTCTAGTCTGTAAGTCAAGAGGGAAAGCTAAGAGCTTAAACATAGTGTGGTATTTACAACAACAACCAATAGAAATTGTGTCAGAATACAAATATCTGGGTCTATACATCCAAAATACCATCATTGATAATAGACATTCGACTGTGTCACAGTCAAAACTGTCAATGCTGCTGTCACAGGCAAAAATACTCGTTTATAAGTATGGGAAATTTACACTGAGGCACTTGTTTATGTATTATGAGCAAAAAGTCATCCCCATCTTGTTATATGGTGTAGAATCCAAGTTGTATTCTAATGACCAAGCTTGGAATAAACTTGAGGCCACATTTTGGAGAAAGGTTTTAAATTTGCCAAACTGCTTACCTTTGCCCATACTGCGTTTTGAATTAGGGCTCAAATCATTATCTAGTAGGGTCAAATGGAGACTGTGTTCTTTCTTTCGAAAATGCATTCTTGGTGGTGGTGAGAACAATATAATGAGTACGATTGCAGGCTACTTGACCTCCTCCGGTTTGGCCTTTCCTAGTCGATGGCGTGGCTTTGTATTAAATGCTATGTCTGAAGCTGATATATCATTACAGCTGCTGATGGAGAACCCAATTCGTGCTAAAACAAAATATTATCAATGGGAGTGGATCCAGAACTATGAACGTTGCAGACAATACAAAGATTTTAATTCTAAAATCTTTGGCACTAAATGTTTGGGTCAAGCGCCAAGTTATCTACTAAAATGTCCCTCTGCGAAAATTCGGTCCAAGTTCTTGCGGTTGAGAATGAACTTGTGGCCTACGAGAGAAGTGTTGGTGAGGCGGAAGATTATTCCTCCTGAACTAAACTTTTGTCGGTTTTGTAATCGTCACAGTGTCAAAGAGACTTTACAACACGTGATAGTTGCATGCCACGCTTTGGAAGACATACGGGCAAAATATTTTACGAACCTGCTAAATGTGCACATGCAATGGGACGATTTGGACATATGGAGTTTTCTAATCAACAGTACCAGATTTTCGGTTATAAAGGCACTGGTGCACTTTCTAGAATTTATATTACCTTGTGAACTTTTTTTATGAACAGTCATACTAATAATTGGTTGAATGTACATGAGTTGATGTGGTTCTCTATCCCTTGAGATTGTTCTTAAAAGGGTAACTTGTGCTGAAGTATTTGTATTATTCTGCAAATTGTGATATTTGTTCGTTCAGCTTTCTTTACTATATGTCCTAAGTGTATGTTAATCATGTATTGGGACCTTTTTTATCATGTAATTTTGAAAAGTTGATTTCATTCAGCTATAACAAAATAAAAAAAATAAAAAAAAATAAAAAGAAACCAAAACACTCCCTTTATCTGGGCTGGCAGTGGGGAAGGTCTGGGTTGTGGTGAGGCCTATGTAAATTGACGCGATTCACCGATGAGGGCTTGGGGGCCACTTTTGGTTTAGATGAGGCGTGTGGGGCAGGGCTCCGCCTATGTATTGTCCCAGTCCGACCTTGGACACATGCATCAATTCACGGTCTATTTGTCGCCCACACCCTGTGTGTCTATGTTTGAAATGTCTTAATTAGAGCTAAGTTCTGTATTTTTAAATTGCATTACAACGTGGTCAGTTTTTCTGGGACCAGTAGTGACAACTGTGGGAAGCATGGACGTCCATTCGGGGTTACCAAGTGTAGCCTCGTCTCACAAGAGTGCCACACTTAGATCAAGAAGGCTATCTAGGCTGTTGCGGCAGAGGGAGGGGGTGCAAGATGCCTTTAAAGTTTGTTCTGAAATGCTTTGCACCCCATTACAGACAGGATACTATCCTTACCTCTGCTGCTTAATGGTATTTAGTGCCAGAGATACCTTACCGCCAATTACAGAAAGAGAGAATGCATTTCCGCCTGTGCTGAAATGACCGGCATTGATACATGTACTGCTCCTGGTGGTAAATGCATTGCCACTGGTGTTAAAAACATTACCGCTGAAGGCAAAATCATTACCACTATAATTCCCAATGCATGCATATATGACAAATGCTTATAATTAGCACCGGAAATAAGAGCAAGTAGAAGCGACCTTAAATGGGGCACAAACACAATTTTCTACCATTACCTGCAGATCATGTCCAGTGGGGCCCCTACTCGTGTGTAGCCTCGGTGAGTACTTCACGTGCAGCATCCCTGCCCTTTAACTTGAGGTTTCCTATGACTGTCCGTTTTTTGTTTATTTAAGGTGTGCAAAACTCATTGGAGAGGCAATTTACCACCTGCTGTATTTTTTCTGAACTAGTTCACATCCTGACAATTGGTTTAAAAATACTGCACACATTTCCATCTGGGCTGGAGGCAGGCTCCAGACATGACTGACGGTGTTGAGGTGAGGTCAAATTACAGTCAGTAGCAAATGGGGTGCTGTGTGTGAGAAGAGGGCGCCCATGGTTAGCAGGATCGGCACCAGGTGGCCTGCAACCCTGTGGCATTTAGATGATCTGAAAGGAAGTGGCTGTGCACGGAATGGTAGCACTTGGGGTTCTCTGGCACAAAATGGCAGCCCAGGCACATGTGAGACCGCACTTGGCATATGATGGCCACCTCACTGCTGCACCCCTGCATACTATAAATATATCTAGCGCGTGAGGCTGTACTTGGCATGAAAAAGCGGTATCCCCACATAGGAGCCCCCCATCGGCACATTTCAATAGCACCTGGGAATGTCGCTTCTATATTCAGCGTGCATTGAATCTGCTGGGGGTACACTGGCATATCACAACCTCACTCGCGGCATATCGAGGCAGCGCCTTCATTCAACAATGCTTGGTAACTAAAATAGCACTGTGTCTGCATTAGAAACTATTTTATTAATGTTAGGCTTACTTATTTACACACACAGTGTAACTTCAGGTGACGTCATCACGGTCAAAGTTCACATGGCTCCACTTCCTGTGATGTCATCAGGATGGAAGGTCATGCGACTTCGGGTCATGTGATGCCATTGGATGTGTAAGCTTACTTTTGCGACCCCTGATCTTTTGGTGGATCAACGTTCCTGGGGGGAAGCATGTGTTATTTTTATTTGCACTAACTAGATATTAGACCCGGTGCAAGCCGTCAGGGGTTTGCACAACAACAGTCCACACGTGTGTGAGTAAGAGAAGCACGTCTGTTGGGCTTGACCACATCACATGCCTTGAGTTTTCTTAGCGATTGCCTGAATCTGAGTACTTGCATGCACTTCCAAATACAGAAATCCCTTTGAGGATCACTCATTTAACATTTAATAATAATAATAATAATAATAATAATAATAATAATAATAATAATAATAATAATAATAATAATAACAATAATAATAATAATAATAAGTAATTTGTATAGCACTTTCACTTGAGCGCTCTCGGGAGGATAGCTCAGGGGCAACGTGCTCGCCTTGGAAGCAAGACGACACGGAGCAACACAGGTTCGAGCCCCGGGCCCGTGCTTAGAAACCCGTGGGTATTAAGTGCGTTATAAATAACCTATCATATAAAATCATATACATTTACCTACAATTAGTATCACCCAACCGAAGTTGGTACTCGAGTTTAATGCAGACTCACATATACAGAAACACAAACCCATCTGTTCTGGCATAAATGATCTGTCAGACTGACTCAAACTGTTCCACTTTGTGCCACGTTCTCTTTCAGCGCGGTTGGCATTGGCACTTATGTTTATATGTGGCAAAATAAACCTAGCACCAGCCAACGTGCTTTAAACTGTCAAGGTTGTTGTTCTATTTAGAAGATGGGTGAAATGGTGTAAAATGCAATGCAAGTCACAGCAATAGCTCGTGCAGCGTCCTTTCCCGAGGAAGTGTTAACCATGAGCTGCAGAGCCTGAGGCAGGAGAGGGGGTGCCCCAGGGGGCTACTTGCACTGCAAACACCTCCATATACTCGTTCTTCCTTCCCATACTTTACTTAAACCCGTGTTTTAGTATAGTAATACAGTGCTAATTTGTTTATTTTGATGTATGCAATTACTTTGTTAAGTATAGTGTGATAAGCCTCTTCTTATTTATTTTTATTTGCATTTTTAAAGCGCTTACACAGCCCAGGGGCTTCGAGGCGCTGTTACAGGAATATGGCTTAGTTGCGTATTTATAACGTGCTTAATACCCAGAGGTTTCCAAGCGCGGACCCGGGGATCAAACCTGTGTTGCTTCATGTCGTCTTATTTCCAAGGCGAGCACGTTCCCGCTGAGCTACCCTCCCGATAATGTTTCTCACGCTTGACTCGACAAATGTCTTGTTCACCAACATACCCCAGTGTCCCTAGTCAGTGAGTTGACAAGCGGGCATCCCTAGAAATATTCATATAAACACAACGTTACTAGACTGAGGTTTCTGGGCAAACCATGCATAGCCATTTCCATTTGGAAGTCATATCTCAATATGGGCATGAGAGTGCTCTCCTCACCCACACGGCAGTGCATCTACATGCAAACATGTCTCCGGAGTCCCCGGAACCTCCTACCATCATACTCTTTGGGTGACATATCCCTTGATTGCACTTTGGGAGCAATGGCCCGCTTGCCGTAGCCATGATTGTCGTAGTTGTTGTAGTCGAACGTCGTCTTCGAGTACTTCTCCAGTTCCTTGGCTAGGTTGGAGCGCGGCGTCGTCGTGGAGACATTGTTTCTGTAACCATATTGAGGGATCTCTAATTGCTTAACAAAACACATCGGCCTAAAAAAATGGAAACATATATACTGTAAGTGTCTTGCAATTGTGATTAAAGTGTGTTCATAGCATTGATTAAGGTATTTAAACAATCCAATCCACCAATCAACACACGTCGCGCCATCACACAACATTTCATGAGAACCTTTCGAAAACCAAGACATTTATAAATATTTGATGAGTTGGAGTTGCTTCAGGAAGGAATGCCCAGTCCTTCTCTGCACGCGTCCATGGAAGTGATTGGACATCTCTGGGAAAAACAGTGATCTACATTTTCCTAAGACAGGGACCCATGGAGTCAGACATCTAGGCATGGGGTGCACGCCCCACTGACGCGGCACAGTGCAACATGGAACCTGATGGGACAGAGAGCTACTCGGGGATCTGATGTGATCAGGTGATCCTCTCATCTTCACATGCCAGGTACCTGCCCACCATACCACACAGGTTTCCCTCCATATCAAGCAGGAAGGGACCTTGTCATAAACCTCATGGCACTTGGAAGACACCTATCTGTACAACTAAAAAGATCTTCTTGTACAAAATGAACAATTGGCAACATGTACACTTGCTGCTTCTACTCTCGGCAGCTGTCATATGTGTCTTAATGAAGTAGATCTTAAGTGCAAGCCTATGCCATTGACATGCCCTTTACCACAGGGGCACGAGTGATGGAGTAGTGGCTGAGGCTGAGTGACTTTAAATATTTCTCTCTCTTATAAGTGTGCAATGCAATGATCACTCAAAGAGAAAGAACATAATGGGCCTCATTATGCTTTGGCAGTAGCCATGCTGCTATTGGCGGCATGGCTGCCACCAAAACCGGGTCTGAGTTCCCAGAATGGGGAATTACCAGGCCATTCCAAGTTTGCAGGGCCCGGTAATTCCTCCTTCAGGGAACCCGGGCCCGGACCTTCCCCATTCCCATTTGAGCCCCGATAGGGCTCAATGGGAATGGGAGAGGGAGCTAACAACGGGCTGATTACGACTGGCCCGTTGTTAGCTCCCTGGTCCCCTCGCGGGACCCGGTAACGATGCCTGGTTTTACCAGGCGTCCTTACCGGGTCCCGCGAGGGGACCTCGTAATTTTGCGTAATGGGTTTAAGAGGTCCGCCTCCATTAGCGGAGCCCGTTGACCCATTATGCAAAAGTCGCAATGAGGCCCATTGTCTCATCTGTCGATCCACTTACTGATTTGGGGCAAACAATGTCCCTTGTAAATCCAGCATAGAATCATCTATGTTCTTTATCCAGATGTCCTTCTGTGACCAGAGTTTGTTCTTCAGATGTCTCTGGACTTTCAGGATGTTGTTCAATTTTGCCTCGCCTGCTCACCAATCCAAACCTGTTAGCGCTATCTACATGATTTGTTTCACCGCTCCTCTGTCCACATATTTCTATTCATCACAACAAAATCATATGACCAGTCACTAGCCTGAGTTGACTGCACCTGTGGTAGCTGGACTGTGCCTTCTTCAATACCAGCTTTAACAGATTGTGCAGTGTCAGTGTTGTAGACAATCGTTGTAGTAACATGCAGGGTTATAAAGTTGGCTTATAATCATTGCAGTACACTGCTGTCTCATTCTCTCCTTCAGGGGTGCTCAATGGATGCCTATCAGCTACTCTAGTTTAAAGTCTCAATGAAAAGGCTTCAATATTTTTACAATCTTAGGTACATTATTTAAGTGGTATTGCCTGCAGCTGCGGGCAATGCAGACTCTTATGAGCCAGGATGATTGACTTCTGCCCAGGGTCATAAAGCGGGCATCCAAGCTTATAATAGCCCATATTGTCCAGCAGCTGACACCATTAGCACTCACTACAGTGCCGGTCTCTGCACAATTGAGTGAGAAAGTCTAAATGAAATAGTCAGGGCTGCTGAGCAATGGGTGTCAGCAGGTACGTGAAGTGTTAATGTGTAAAGTGCTCGTATTTATGAATTCATGCTATGGGGGTTGCCCGAGTGCACCTATGTATGAATGTGTTCATGTGCGAATGTGTGTACTATTGTGATTTTCTTTCTGCCAATAATGTTGGTCTCAATGTGCTTAGCTCTGTAAACAAGGATGGAATGGTGTGTTAGTCAGATATCAGGAGGCCAGATGCGGAAATCTGTGGTGTTGATGGATGCAAATCAGAAGTACCCATTACCTGTGTGCCAATATAAAAATCTCTGTTATTGGTGATACAGATCGGGGCAGGTTAGCCATATGGACAGCCTCCAGGTTTGTGGGGTGAGGAGTGGGTAGAACGGTTGTTGATAGAAAATGGATTGAGTCTGTTAATAATAGTAAACTTGTTCGGTTGTCTGAAAGGGAGTTGGAAGTGTATGGTTGCAAGATTTTAGTAGTCAAGAGCTGGAAGAAGGATTAGAAGGGAGGATGGAGAGGGAGGGTGGTGAGGGGGAGGGCAGTAAGGACGTTGTTGCTTTGTGGTTTTTGGTTGTAGATTTTACTGAGCTTTAGGTGTGGACCAGTGTCACACAGCAGAAGGTCCATATAAATATGATTTCCGCTGTATTGTAGTATGAAGAGTTTCACAATTGCTTGTCGTAAAGTAGCAACATTTTCTGGTGCACAGTTTTTGGGTCAGTTGCTGTTATCGTTCTTTTCTTTCAAAGTGTAATGGTGTACCCCAATGGTGTGCCAGACACTCCAATACTATCAAAGATCAATTGGATCAAATGCGCCAAATTCCAAAGCTCAGTTGCAAATGGACATTTTATTTAACACAATGCCCATTGACAAAGTTGCCCATATGATGACACGTGTTTTGGCCTCAGATCAAAACTGGGCTTATTTTCTTAATGTTCGGAGATAATGTCATAGTGAGATAGCTCCATTGAAAATATATAGGATCATTCCCTTATCCTTCTTTTTAAGGAAGAATCTCCTGCTAAGAAGAGCGCCCTGTGTGCAGCCTAAACATGTGTCAACATATGGGCAACTTTGTCAATGGGCATTGTGTTAAATTAAATGTCACCCCCACAATATAAACATCATATTTACACTGGATGTGCCCATATATTGCCATGCTGGCTGATCCATTATTCACCAGTATTCCCCTATAAGAACATACTCATGCTGCCTTTGTACATAATGCCTTTGTACATAATGCCAGTCATCATACTATAAGAAAACATGTCTGTATTGGTTCTGCCAATGTATGTTAGTATTCCTTCATAAGAACATACTCCAGTTGGCTTTGCTGTTAAAAAGTCCATGCCACAATATGAACACCTGTCCAAACTAATTGCACCATAATGCCAGTCTAGCCATGTAATAACACATCATGCTTGCTCTAACGTACATGCCCAGTAACAAATGCCATTCAAAAGTAACAAATACCTCCACTGGCTGCACCAAAATGTCTGTCTATTCATGTAACATAGACGTCCAGTAAAATGCCATGACAAAGAAATAGTTAAACTGGCTCCACCAAAATGCCAGTCTAGCCAGGCATAACAATGTACTGTGCTTCCTTTATCAAAAATGGCCAGTAAAAATGCCATTTCACAGTAAGAAATACCTAAAGTGACTGTACCAAAATGCAGGTCAAGCCACGTGATAATGCATCATGCTTACTCTAACATAGATACCCAGTAAAAAATCCCATGCCAAATTAAGAAATAACTAGACTGGCTTCACCAAAATGCCAGTATAGCCAAGTAATAACACATCATGCTTGCTTTATTACAGATGCCCAGAAAAAAATGTAATTCCAAAATAAGAAATAGTTAGACTGTCTGTGCCATAAATACCAGTCTAGCTACGTAATCACACTTAGAATGCCTGATTTATCATAGATGCCCAGTAAAGAAATGACATGCCATGGAAATCGTGAGACTGACTGCACCAAAAGGCCAGTCTAGCCATGTAATAATGCTTTTGATGCTTGCTTTATTGTAGATGCCGAGTAACACATGCCATGACAAATAAATGGCTAGACTGACTGCCCCAAAATGCCAGTATAGCCAAGTAATAACATTTATCATGCTTGCTTTATCAATGATATCCTGCAAAAGAAATGGAATGCCACACCAAGAAATGGCTAGACAGCTGCACCAACATGCTAGTGCAACCATTATCAGAGATGCTTTATGCACAATGTTATGCCGAAGGAAGAAATGGCTAGAGTTGCTGCAACAAAATAACACTTATCATGCTTGCTTTATCAATGAAATCCAATTAAAAAAATTGAATGCCACACAGAGAAATGGCTAGAAAGCTGCACCAACATGCCAGTGTAACCATGTTATATCACATATCGTGCTTGCTTTATCATAGATGGCCAATAAAAGAATGCCATGCCAAAGTAAGTAAGAAATGGATAGATTGCTACACCAAAATATATAACATATGTGCTTACTTTATCAAAGATGCCCATTAATACATTATGCTGTCACAGCATAATTTTTCACTAGGCCTCTTAGATGTTGCCATCATATCCCCTACCCCTCTGCCCCCAAAAAAGTGACCGGCCTGCTAAAAACACACCAGCACACACCACACGCAACAGTCATTCACTCATTCACACATCATTCACTTGTGCACCTATAAACCATACATTCGCCCATTCAGACGCACAGCCAGAACCATTCCATGCATCTTACTCTCCCTCATTCATTCACACAGGCACTCATGCATGCATACATAATACAGATATGTCTTACATTCAGCCCCAGTTTAGATTCGCTTCTTGCCGCGCGCTGGCCTCCATGGAACCACAGAAGCTCCCTTGCTCCTGTGTCCCATGAACAGGAACCAGGAAGAAAAGAGTGCATCCTGGTTCTGTGTCACCACCCTGAACTGTCTAAATGTGTGTGGAAGCACGGCGGTGCCCCACTCACATACAGATGCCCCCTAACTGTATCCCCAATGGCCATGCAAGACTGGGGAAGCAAAACGCCCCCTTGCCCAAAAACTTTACAAAGGGAAACCACCTTTCCCTTTGATGGTTTACCCAGCCAAGGAGTGCTCCCTCAGTTGTAGAAAGCAGCAGGGGAACAGAAGTCAGTGTTTACACATCGATGGATTGTCAGCTCCTCCATAATGGGTGATGGTTCTGGCAGGAAGTCTGATGTTCCTGGTCCTATCATGAAATACAATGTGTCGCTATTGTAGGACTTTACAAGGCTGAAAGCCACATTTTTAAAGGTGGGTCAGGGTCTTTCTTTCCAGCGCTTAATATGAGTAGTGTCTCCACGAGGCAGCCATATTCTTTTTCCATTTTCGCACTGAGGATAAAGAGGTGGCAGGAGAAAGAGGCTGGCAGTATTATTTTTTACGGCCAATTTCAGTGTGGACAAGCTCAATTCTTCTGGAAAGAACGGGCGCATAATATTTTAGCATGCTAAAATGTTTTTCTCCTTGACGTGAAACTTGGTCTTGTCACTGTCTCTGATGGAGTTACTTGGGTCACAGACCAGGAGCTTTGGACATCTTATCTTTGAAACCAACATTTTTATTATCCTTGGCCTAAATAGCATTTGAGTGGATTGCATTGAGCAAAAGGGTACCCTTTGCCTCTGTAACAAACTATGTCAGAGTCTTTAGCCCAATTTAAGGCTAATAAGGGGGTGCAGTAATTGATGCAGGGGTATGTAGTAAATAATCGCTGCTCTTCTAAGGGTATAATGTAAACCTTTTAAGCAAATTGATGAAAGTGTGGAAATTAAAAATGTTTATTAGTATTAAAGTATGTTGTCTTTTTACATATGCAGAATCTTTCAATAAGTCAGGTGGACCTTTTCACTAAGTCAGGAGGACTCTTTCACTAAGTCAGGCAGACTCACTAAGTCAGGCAGACTCTTTCACTAAGTCAGGAGGACTCTTTCACTAAGTCAGGCGGACTCTTTCACTAAGTCAGGCAGACTCGTTCACTAGGCCAGGAGGACTCTTTCACAAAGTCAGTATGGTGGCACTTAGACTTAGTAGTGATCTCTGACAGGTGGTGAGTACTGCACACTAAACATTCCTACCTTTTTGTTGTTCTGTGCAAACATTGTATCTAAATAGTACATCATTATACAGTTTAGTGAAATGTACAGTTACCACATTATTGACAAGATGAGAGGATGACAGTTTGCAGATGTACATGACTTGTGTCAGTGCCAAAGTGTTCAAATAGACCCACAAATGGAAACAAAGGAAGGATTTGCCGAAAACCTGCCCCAAGTAAGCTTGTGAAATAAAAAGTTATCTTAAGGAGTGATTGCCCACTGACAGGGGGACCATCAAAAATAAAATCAAGTGGCATACGTCTTAGCGTAGATATTGAATGCAGAAATTAAATTGGGCAGTTATCTTTTACGAATTGTATTTTGTTTTTTCTGTTGTGCTGAGCGACTGTGAAGGCCAAAGTGTTGTTGGACATGTTTACCACGTTCTGAGATGAATGGAAAAATTCATTATGTACTCATAACAACATTTACCGCCAGCGTCAAATCATGTTGTTTAACGCTCTACATATTTTCTTTCAGTGCATTTTGCACTAAAACTTTGCATTATCATTGCTTTCTTTTGAAATAACAGACTGGGCCTGTTTCGCAAAAATTCATTTTCAATGGGTGCATCAACTAAGTAAAACTAAAATTCCATACTAATGTTATACATTCTCGTCCTAAGGTCTTTCACGACTTTGGCAATCGATCATCTGTATGTTCATCATGAGTTGATGTTTTTGGGCAGAAGACATTTTGTTAAGTATGCCAATGTTTATAAAATGAGTGCTATTATAATGCTTTACCAGAGCAGACCTTCAAGACTGATATGGACTGTTGCTAAGTTGTCAGGCTAGTAGCAGGGTGAATTCCCACTAAATGCAATGACTCTGGGTGGAAGTCCTTTGCATGTACTGAAAATGATGTGAGCTAATTAGGGATTTAAAGCACCAGAACTACAATGCAAGATCTTTGCATCAATTATGCAGATCCTCCTTCTCACTGGGTTGCTATGTACCACAATTTAAGTCCATCTTCTTGCATTTTTCTTCCATTATTTCTTCCCTGGAGGATTTTCCTCTAACCTCTTTTCACTGTGGGCAACTTGAATTTCACTTCTCATAGTTGGTCACATTTTTTTTACTCTGCACTTTAACACCCACATAACAAACTCAGTAGGATCCTGACTTGTGGCTCCTGATCTTGAGTATCAGATGAGCGCTCACTCAGCCTCTGGGAGTATGGGAGGCGACAAACAACAGCAAGACCAGCCATCCATATTGGACTTGAAAAGTCATCCAGCTAGCACAAGTAGTGTGCTCCAAGCAGATGCCTGAGCAGTACTTTTTTTTATCAACTGTCGCACTGTCGGACCAGAAATGACATTTTAGATCTACATGTTTCCTGCAACACTAGTTTTCTAAAGGTATCTTTTGTTTTTTGACATTCTGCCAGGCAGGATAAGTTCAGGTTTTTCATACAGCTGTATGTTTTTTTTGCAATGTATTTATATCACTATAGATATCATTTTGGTTATATGTGATTTTAATGCTGACATGACATCTAAATGCATATATAACAAAACCTTAATAACGTAAAAGAAAACAATGATGTACCTTTTACATCAAGCCTAATGTGTACATGCAGTCTGTTTCTGTAGTCTATGACTGCAATCTAGTGGACCTATTAATAATTCATAGCCTATTTTTTAAGTTTTTTTTATAAAGTCTTTTCACTAACCCATATTACTTTCTACCTACTTTTGCCATGCAAATACCCTTTACGGGGGACACCCCCTGAACCTCATGACCACTTTTATAGTTTTTATTTAGTTAAGTCTAATTAGACTTTTTTCCGACTTAAACTCAAACCTGCAATACTATCTTATTGCCTACATTTTGTTATTTTTTCATTCTGTCATTGTTTTGTACCCTCTTTATTTTTGTAATTTGTTATTTTGACCCCTTAATTTATTGTCTCTTTATTTTTTGCTGCCATTGTAATTACTGGTTACCATAATATTGTTTTATCCCCTCTTATCTATATTGTGCATTGCTTGCTCTATCTCTCACCCTAGCATGTATTTACCTCCACTCATTCTTTCATTGCAACTTCCCTGAACAGTGTTGTTCCTTCTCATGTTCTTTTCATGTTAAAAACACGTAACACATTGTTCATGTCTATATGGGCCAGCATTGTGTTTCTCTGCTTCGTCTTGTAGCTTTTCATCCCCTTTACACACACACTACAAGTGTTCCATTTGAAATGCATCAGCTGAAGTTGCAGTGCATATCTATGTCAAGTCCATCAGTTCTGTCTAATTGTTTAAGCATGTTTCAGAGTCTGCCTTTCAGTTACTTCCAAGTTGGAAAACAGGCCAGCTAGAGTTCTTTGCAGTGTACTTTAAGAGGGTATTCTTGTTGAATATCCAAGAAAGTTAACTTAAATATACAAGCATCTATGTTTTTTATTTATTGTGTTCTCGTTTTAAATTCACAAACCTTTCACAATTAACATACAATATACTTGGATCAAAATGTAAATAGGAACCAGAAAGCGAAAGACAACAACAAACAGCAGAAAAGCATAAAAACACAACAATCCCAAATTTCACTTCACAAAACAAGCATCCAAAGTGTGTTGTTCATTTCTTCATCAGATAATGCGTGAGGATTTCTACACATTCATGGACTTTGTTCGATAGCTGAAAGGGTTTGTGCATTTGTTCTGTTGATCTCTAGACTACAGGTGTACTGATTGCTCTCTTACATGCTAGGATGTTATCCACCAAGGAGCAACGTTAGAGAAAACAGGATATATTCCTACCTTGCAACCTCCCCCTATGCATTTGTGCCTATGTGCTACCTTGTTACTTATAACAATCCACATCCCAAAAACACTGTGGTTGCAAAACATGTAGAAAACGGTTGCAAATCATGTCTTATGAGAAGGCACACACCCTTCGAGATGCATAACATTCGCATCAGGGAGGAGAACACACTCCAGTACCTTAAAACCCGGTCCGATCCTTGATTTGATTTGGAGACCTCACAGGTTTGATGCTTTTCTTGAGCTTTGGCCAGTTTCTCCGCTGCAGCAATAGGGCATCCGGAGAGGCTGAAAGTTTAGGAAGAAAATGCAAGTCCATCATTTCATCGCTTTTAAAAAGGAGTGCACATCTCAGTCTACCCTGCCTGAACCTGCTGTATGAACCAAACCAGGAAGTCACTGATGAAGAAGACATGCAGTCCACCTATAACAGCGTGGATTATTACATATTTGCACCCAGGGAAGGGAGCTGAGCCAATCAGGGGGCTGGAAATGTGGGGAGAACACAGAGTGTACAACCTGCATTTTCTAGCCACCCAAGGCCCTTATCTGGGTGGCACTAGCTTAATTGTGGGGAGGCAATAGGGAGCCTCTCCCTGTTGCTCCCCATGTCAGCACCCTACCCACGCCCCCAGAGACATCCCATTTCGTTTCCCTACCCACTTCCTGCCTCCTCACTTACTTGTTTGATCCGAGCTTCGTGCTCCGGTCCAATATGCGCGGAGCCCAACTCTCATGAAAAAAAAGGAATTCAACTATTTTCATCCCGGGAAAAACCCAGGGATGTGAATAGCTATCACCCCCTTGTCGGAGGGCGTAAATGGCCAGTAACGGCCCTAGGCTCTGGCTGGCAGGCCATTACCGGCCATGTACGCCCCCGATGTGGGAGTGCTTGCTATAGGTACTCACATACAAAAGGCATCAATGGAATGGAATCTACATCTATGGATCTCTGTGCTAGCTGGCATCTTTATACAGCATGGGGCAGAGGCACACCGTGTGCCAAGAGCATTCATGGGTCTCTCCATAATGCTGAGTGGCATGTCATCACAAATGTACCTACTCAGGCCCATCCTTCCCCCAAGCCACACTTGATGTGGGCTAGGTGCCGCGCTCAACCTGAACTACAGTCTGCACTCCCCGTCCCGGCGTAGCGAGTCTTACGCCCTGAATGAGAGTTTTTGTACCAAACCTGCATATGGAATGCACTTTCCGCTCCCACACAGATGCAGTAACCACCCGGCTCCCAGACCCTCCCCCATGTAGTGGTGATGGCCAACCTCATGAATGACCGCTTCGCAGAGAATTGTGTAGCATTTGCTTTGCCCTACCGGCTCACCCGCTACAAGCTGGTGCTGTTTTGGAATACAGAATCTAAATATTGCTCTGAGTTTTCGCACAGTGTTGCAAATAGAAGGCTTGCCACTATCCCTTTATTATTCAGGCCATTTTGTCCTGCACGTCAGGCTTTACGTGTGCTTTATTTAGCCTTGACTCCTACTATCCCTCACCAGTGATTCTACTGACGAGGGCTGAGTCGTGGGCCAAAAGGTCCGGAGGAACATGCGTTGTCTACGCATGCGTTACATGATGTCTTGATGTTCTGGCACGCCAAGAATATCAATAGCTTATGCTGCGGCATCATGTGCAATATTTGTATTTGTGAATGGCTCAGTAATGTATTAACACATAGAGGGCCATTACCGTCCTCGTTCTTCAAGGCAGCGGTCATTAACTATTTGACTGTGGTATGGAGAGGAACGTGTTGAATAGGTCGTGAGAGACAGGTGGGGAAGTAAACAGCAGAAATTACGGGAACAATAAGGTGAGAACAAAAGCAAAACAGCACCCCAATTCCAAAATAATCATAATTGCGAGAATTCAGACAGTTAAACACGCCTGTGCATCTAAATTGTAAGCGTGTAAACTATTCAGTGTCTCCTGAGAGAACATTTTGTTGAATTTTTGGGATTAAAGAATCACTGCTCTAGGGGTGTTATATTTAAGCCACCCAATTAGAAAATAGTACCCAGTCTGTATGCATATTCCCTGATGATAAGATTATTCTTAGCAGCAGCCTATGCAGACGGAGCCAGACTTTTTAGTCACTGGAGTGCCTGATTATTATTATTTTAGAGGAATACAAGGTTACGTATATACGTGAATTACCCCCCCCCCCCCATATTCTCCTGGTTCAGCTGAGCCTTAGAATGTATATTTACTGCGCATTGGCATCACTGTGGATCCCGTCCTCTGCTAATAGCTCTGCTGTAACTGGGACAGAATGAAGAGTGCAGGGAAGTAGCTGGCGCCAGCAGATGGCGCTGCTGGCCAGCCGGTGAACATGCTGGCTGCGACCCGCCGGCAGGGAGGATGTTCTCACCGGAAGGCACTGCGCTTGCATAACCTCAGTTCTTTGTCTTTTTTGCAGGGAGGGATGTGCGGCAAATGACAGCGTGTAAAAGCCATTAAGGCACCCAGGACGCAGAGATCGATGAGTCCCTGAAAGGGGCCGGCGAGATGTTGTTCACTCGAGCCGGAAAAGTCATATTTTATTATTGTTTTATCGCCGAGCGTGTCCACGTGAAGCGATCACGTCTCTAATAAAGTACCCCACATAACGCAGAGCATAATTAAATGAGCGATGGCGCCTGTAATTGCTTGTGACGTGCACAATGATATGTCTGATGAACATCAGGGGAGCGGCTGTTTGCTGTACTATGGCTGGCAAAGAGGAAAGGCATGTTCTGGAAAAGAGAGGAAGCAGTAGGACTACTACAAGGAGGGTGTATTTTAGGTGAGGTTGTTCCTGCATTACGTTCATCTGCCAGTCCTGATTGTACCTGATGCGAATACCGGTAGTGCGCACACTCCACTCTCTCATCAACCAAAGGAGCGTGCCCTACTTTCCATAAACGTATTCCTAAGGACTAATAGAGACAGAAAGAGGCTTGGTGATCACATGTTACGCTATTGGCATTTATATTATGCACCATATGGAGGTAAATTTGTATTTTTTATTTATTTAATTTGTATAGTGCTTTCGCCAAAGCGCTTTAAAAAAGATAAACATGGTACAATCCAGATGAATTTACCTAATGCAATTCATGACAAACCAAATAGGCGGAGTGAAAAAGAGCGTGAGAAGAGAGATCTGGTTGAAAGAGAAAGTTTGTTCTAATGTCTTACTGCAAGAAGCAAGAAGGAGCGTCGATGAGATTGGGAACAGTGACGACGAAATTGATCGAAGGATCTGATCGCGAGCTTAATGAGCAAGGAGGAGAATAGAAGGAGACAAGAGAGGACATATAAGGGGGGAGGGGCAAACCACGCCACAAAGAGATTTTAAAACAATACATAGAAAATGAAACAACAAACAGGATTCAAAGGACAACCAACCAAGCGGGTAGAAATCAAGGAAGGAAATCGCCAGTAGGAATACCAAAGAGACGATGGAGAGAGGCGCTGCAGATAGAGCACAAAGGAGCTAGTGGATCGTCAGGGATAACCACAAGAAGGAAAGAACAATGCTCAAGTCTACAGAAAACAAGGGCAGAAATCAGAAGCTTAGCAGCGTGGAAAGATAGGTAAGGTCAAGCTTTTCCGAATATTAAAAAGTTGATAGTGACAGGTACGAGGAATAGCTGAAATTGGGAAGAAAATTAGAGTGAGGACTCGAAAATAACACCGCGATCTTGAGCAGAGGGTGATAAGGAATGTGAAAAGGGTGGAAAGAAAACAGAAGCAGGGGTGATAAGGGGAGGAATAGACGACGAGGGAAAAAGAGAACCTCAGTTTTGGATGGATTAAGATGGAGATCGTTTGTAGGTTAAGATTAAACCTTGCAGCCATCACCTCTTTTGTTTTGTCTAGTCCCCCTGAATGGTAAAGGTATGCCCAAATGTGGTTTGTGTACCTGCTTGGCCTAGAGACCCACGCTACACTTCTCTGATGCTGCCCAATGAAGCCGAAACATGCCTGGGGTTGCTTGTGTCTTTCTGCAGAAGATATGTGACCAAGCAGTTTGCTGGACAGCCCTTTTTGTGTCGGGACCGAGCCTGATTTGCACATGGTCTTTCCCCTTTCTGTAATGGTTTTGCAGGCAGAGAACGACGGTGTGGATGGTTGGCCAGAGCTATGCCTGAGGTAAAGATGAATTCTAAACCTTTCAACCATCCACTCTTTTGTGATGGGTGGAAGGTTTGTAGGAATCCAGAATTGGATAACAAGTAGGCGGTATCGAATTGTTTCATCCCCAGGAGTTTTTTCAAAATAATATTTTTAGACTAAATTATTTCAGAAAAACTCAATGAAATATACAGGTCGTGGGGGTGGGGTAATGGTTTACCACGGGTTTGAGGGGGTTGGAGTAGGATTTCTAATATGGGGAAGGGGGCTTGGAGGACCCCCCCCAAACATATGAAACATTAAATTCAATGACTTTTTCAAAAATAATTTTGTCAAAAAACATTATTTCAAAAAACCCATGTCGATGTAGGGACATATAACCAAGTAGACAGTCAGAGAGAGATGTTTGTAGGCATCCAGGATTGGTTAACAAGAGGGCAGCCAGAGAGAGAAGAAAGAAGAGAATCTATGAGAGTCCGACAGGAAAGAAAAATATGTTAATCATCGGCATAAAGTGGAGAGAGAAAGCGAATGAAGCAATAATGGAGGAAAGTGTACTCATATAGAAAGAGAAAAGTGGTGGACTACGGACAGAACCTTCATGCACCATATTGCAGAGGAAAAGTAGGAGAGGTAGCCCAAGAAACAGAGTAGGTGTGGTAAAAAATATATGAGTGAAACCATCCAAGAACAAAATTCAGAAAACCCAAATGAGAAAGGGTAAAAGAAGAATAGAGTGGCCCACAGTGTCGAAAGCAGCAGACAGATTCAGAAGAACAAGAAGAGAGGAGTGCTCGGCATACCAAATTGATAGAAGAGAGTTCGTCACATGGAGAAGGGCTGTCTCTGTGGAGCGATGTGGTCAGAAACCAGATTTATAGGTAGGTAGGAGAGAAAAGTGGTTGAGATGGGAAGAAACCTGGACGTAAACAATATGCTCAAGAAGTTTAGATATACATGGCAGAAGAGAAGGAAGGCTCGAGCGCAGGTTTGTTGAGGATGGGAAGAATGGATGTATGTTTAAATTCAGCCAGAAAAATAGCAGAGGTTAGAGAGTTAGTACACAAAAGAGTCAAGTAGGGAAGACCATCAGGGGAGATCTGATTGATTGATTGATTGATATTTTATTTGTAACGCGCTCTTACATGAGTGTTTCAGAGCGCGACAAGGCAAGGGAGGGGAAACAGGGGAGATAACAGAACAACAATCTTACTAGGCGCAGTGACATTGAGAACATGCAAGTGCATGGGAAAGGGAAAGGGGAAAAAGTGCATGGAAGGGGAGAGTGGAAAGTGCAGAGCAGAGGGGAGACAGATAAATAATAAAAACAAATATAATAGATAATGGAGAAATAAATAGGGGTAGTGCAGCCAACACGTGGCAAGTGCTGTGCTTACGCCAGCAGAACTGGGTAAGTCTGATAAGTGCATGAAAGAAGAAAAAGGAGGATTTGGGGACTGTATGGGTACAGATATAGTCCCCAGTGCAAGGGGTGGGCAGGTGGCAGTGCAGAAAGGGTGGCAAGGTGAGCAGGTACCTGGGCCCAGGGGACAGAGGGTGGCCAGGTGCACACTGCCAGGATTGAGCAGATAAGCAAGGGAGAGGGGGAGCATAGGCAGACGCAAAGAGGAAGGTCTTGAGGTGCTTCCGGAACCCGAGATGGTTCTCCTCAAGTTTTAGAGTGGCCGGGAGGCTGTTCCAGAGGGAGGCCCCCGCCGAAGACAGAGATCTACCCCCAGCTCGTTTCTTTGAAAAACGACTGACCCTGAGGGAGTTAGCGGTAGAGGAGTGGAGAGATCGAGGGGGGAGGTATTTCTGGAGGGATAGCTGAAGATATTTTGGACCCAGGCCCCAGAAAGCGTTGTGGACAATGCAGACGGTTTTGAATTTAATCCTTGCATCCATTGGGAGCCAATGGAGAGATTTCAGAGCAGGAGAGATACGATCCCAGGGCTTGAGGCCGAGGACAAGTCTCGCAGTCCTGTTCTGGATTAGTTGCAGAGGGCGGAGAGTAGAGCAGGAAGATTTAGAAAGAGGCTGTTCCAATAATCTGAGGAAGTAACACTGAGGGTATAGGATCAGAGGGAGTAGTAATGTAATGAGCTTGCACAAGATAAGAGGCAACCTCAGTCTCAGAAAGTAGCAAAAACAAAATAATTACAGAAGGTGGTGCATGAAAAAAAGAGACGGGAGTAACATTAGGAGAAAACGATACACGCTATAGTGTGACTTTGGAGGTGAAGTCATTGACAAGATCTGAAGCAGAAAGCGGTAAAGGAAAGGGGTAGGGGAAGAAGGCGAACGAATATGACAAACAGATGATGAAGGTGAGGAGAGAGAGAGAGAAGATGACTGGCATAAGGCTGCGTTTAGCATTGAAGGATCATAGGAAGCATGAGGAGAGGATTCCCTCCACCAGCATGGTGGAGGCAATGACCGGCAGAACAAATAGAAGGAGTAATTGAAGGTTCAGGTGGTCTCTGGGATGGGGAAAAGGGTGAGAGTGGATATAGGTGATGAAGAGCTGAGCGAAGGGTCAAGGTAAATAAAGTAGCAGCTGATTCTGCTAAAAGAGTTGCAAATTATTCAAAGGGAGGATGGTAACGACTGAGACGAGAACTCCAAAGAGAGGGATCAAAGGATTGTAGATTACATTGAGAAAAAGTGAGAGGAGTAGGATTAGGGCCTGTGAGAGAAGAAAGGAAGAGAGAAGATGGGAGGAGAAAGCGATCAGAGGAATATAGAGGGGTGGTGATAAGGTTGGAGAGAAAGGAATAGGGGAGAGGATCAAGCCAAGGGAAGAACCAGCAATAAGTGAGGGCTGAGTTGGAACTTGTGTGTAATCGCAAGAACACAGTAGTGAAAGAAAGTGGGTGGAAGCATGGGTGTTAAAGCTCTGGAGAGAAACAATAGCAAAAAGTAAATGTTATCAGAGAAGGAATGTGCAGGACCAGGACGAAAGTGCATAGTAAGAAAGGCCAGGAGGTGTGGTCGGCAAAAGACAGGAATAGGAAAGTAGAGTGAGATTTGGTAGAGAAGGAGAAAGAGAGCAAGATGAATGATCGAGAATTCCCACTACAACGCCTCTTGCAAAAAGACAAGGAGAAAGGGAGAAGCGGGCACCAGAAGAGATAAGAGCAGCGGGTAAAGTTGAATGGGAAGTTGAGAGCAAAAATTCAGTTAAACATAGGTGGTTAGGTAGGTTAGGTTGTTTGCTTTAAAAGAAACAATGCAACTTGAAATATGCCGAGAAGAATAGTGAACTGGGATAGTGTCAGTAAGAATATTAAAACAGAAAATAGAAAGGAAGACAGTAGAATAAACTGTACAAAAGAATGGGGAAATCTGACACCAGATTGTAAATAACATGGGATAATCCACCCGAATAGAGTAGGAATGAGGGAACCTAGAAGTAGGGAAAGGGAGGGAAGGGGCTGGGAGGCACTCACCTGTTGGCCTCTGCAGTTGGACATCCATGCAAAGAGGCCACAAGAGAGGAACATGATAGTGAGAGAGTCGGAGGACCACAAAACGTCACACCATAAACAGGACATCAGAGGAGCAGGCCACTAGGCACACATTTGCAGCAGACAGCAGTAGAAGATGTTAACCGTCCTCTGTGGGATCTTCTGGTAAGAAGGCTATGGGAGTGCCACTACCGGTGTGTGGGAGGAAGGCAGGGCCTGGCTCACATAATGGTTTGTGCATGTTTATTTGAAATACTTTTAAATTGCATTGTGAAAGTATTTAAAAATTGCATTGTGAAAGTTTTAAAAGTGCACTGTGAAACCTAGGCCTTTCCCCCACTATTCAGGACTCTCAAACTTAGGTGTGTTTTTCTCCTGTATTTAAAAATTGCATTGTGAAAGCTTTCAAAATTGAATTGTGAAACCTAGGCCTTTTTGCCCACTATTCAGGACTCTCAAATGTAGGTGTGTTTTTCTCCTGTATTAAAAAATGGCAATGTGCAAGTATTTAAAAATTGCATTTTGAAAGTTTTAAAAAGTGCACTGTGAAAGTAGCGCTATGATGTGACATGTCTCCTAGCAAAGCACACATCTAGAAAACCTTTCTACCACTATCTAAGTGCCTGTCGTCCTGCCCAATTGTCTACCTGTCTCATCTCTCTGTCTCGTCTGTTTACACCCTGCCCGGTGTCCTTTCCTAGTCTTCTGCCCTACCCCTTCCCACTCCCCTCCTCCTCCTCTCTCCTCTCCCCATCTACTCTATGGTGCTTTCTGCTTCTCCTATATTTTCTAACTGCTTCTTTATCGATTATCCTGCTCTCCTCACTAAATCTGGTAGGAAGAAGTTTTAAAAGGACATCCTGGTCTCCAACCCAGGCCTCCCTATCGCGTACACCTGTACCAGTGCCTCCTCTAGGCAAACGTTCACTGACATCCTCTTTGTCGTTCCCTCACCAGACCTATGGACTCCCCATATGGTCTCTGTGCTCTCTCCTTTCTTTTCTTCTCCCATTAATGGTGGCACCCGGTGGCAGGCCCTCCTGGCCTCCTTCCTTTCCTCTAAGGTCATCATTAATGTTTACCAGAATGGTACCGTCTTGGTCCTAGGCCTTCAAGCCAACCTTCTCCTCTTTGATAGACGCTTCCGGCGCCTCATGAATTTCCTTTCTTTTCCTTCTGTCCCCTCTCGTCCCTCCACGGCTTCCTTGACTCCCACTGCTGTCTCCTCCTTGGCTACCTTGCCCACGCCTCCTTCCACTTCTGCCCCCCCCCCCTCGGGCTTCAACTACACTGCCGCAGGGCGTACCTTTGATTTGTACCCCTCCTCGGAAGTCTTTCAAGGATGGGAACCTTCCCCATATTGCCACTCTAAACTCTCACTCAGCTGCATAACACTCCTCTGACATCTGTCGCCTCCTGGAGGAATTTGACCTTGGTGTCCTCGGTCTCACTGAGACTTGGTTCACGGCCAGATCTGTCACAAGCTTTGACACTCTGCTCCCTGATGGCTACAAGATCTTCTCCGTGCCCAGAACGAACCGCTCCGGAGGGGGTGTAGCCCTGATCTTCCCTGAGTGGATTCCTGCTTCTGTCATTCATACGCAGGCCTACTCCTCTTAAGAACGCCTTGTCTGCAGGCTCTCTCTCTCTCCTGGCCACTCCCGTACCGTGGGTACCATCTACCTTCCACCTGGTCAATTCTCTTCCTTCCTCTCTGAGTGGGCGGACCTCTCCTCTTCCCTCCAGGTCTCAACCACTCAACTCCTCATTCTAGGAGAGTTCAACATCCACCTGGATGCTTTCTGTCTTTCCACTGGACTTTTTGTGACCTCTGCAACTCTCTCTCTCTCTCTATTCTCCCTTCTGGCCTGACTAATTCTACAGGGCACACTCTGGATGTTCTTATCTCTTCAGACCTTCCCCTTTCAATCTCTCTCACCACTCCTCTCTCCTGGAGATCACTTTCTCCTTTCCTCCCATCTCACCCTCTCCACCCCTCAGGACAAGTCAACTCCAGCACTGCCACCTACCTTCTCAGTTATCCGACCCATGAAGCGTTTGTCAGTTGAGACATTCGCTGCCAGTTCTCCCCCTGACCTCCCTTGGCTGACTCACACCCTGACACAGCCCTTTCCATGCTCCACTCTGCTATATCTGATACTTTTGAAGTTCTTGCCCCTGTTATGAGGATCCGCTTGAAGCCCAAAGCCAAGTGCAACTCTTGGTACGATTCAGACCACGCCACCCTTAAACATAAGTGCGGACTGGCTGAGAGGAAATGGCGCACTTCCGGTACATCCTCTAACAAACTGGCCTGCCGCCTGCTTCAAAGCCATTACCGGCTCTCTGTCCCAAGAAGGGATCCAAGTCCACATCTCTGCGGCTTCTAACAACTTGGCCAAACTCTTTAAAATCTGCAAGGAGCTAGCCAATCCTGCTGCAGTCTCTACCTCTCCTGTCCCTTCTGCACGGTCCTGGCTTCTCATTTCATCTCTAAAACTCAGGCCATCCTGTCCCCTCTCTCTTCTACTCCCCCTCCTCCCTCTACTCCCTGCTCTTCCTCTGGCCCTTCTTCAGTCACCTCTCCTCCCTCCTTCTTTGCCTTTCCCCTGTTCTCCTCAGGTGAGTTTTCTAGACAAGTCTGATCTATGAAAGTCTCAACAAAACAGGCTCATCCCTGTTCCTCCAAAACCATCAAGGACCACATTGACACCCTTGCTCCTGCTCTGGATGATTTCTACAACCACTCCTTCACCACTGGAGTTTTCCCTTCCCCTCTGAAGCACTCCCTCGTGCACTCTCTCCTTAAAAAACCTTCTGCTGACCCTTCCTGCCCGGCTAACTATCGTCCAATCTCCATCACTCCTTTCCTTGGCAAACTCCTGGAAAAGCTGGCCATTTCCCATCTTAATCTTCACACTGAATCTATTGGTTCTCTCCATGACCATCAGTCTGGCTTCAGAGCTGCCAGAAGCACGGAAACTGCTCTCCTGAACATCTGTGAAGACCGGCTCTCCAACCTTTTCCAACACCCTGCGTGTCCTCATCTTACTTGATCTCTCTTTTGCCTTTGACACGGTCAGCCATGCCATCCTGCTCAACCATCTCCATGATAACCTGGGCATCATCGGTCAGGCCCTGGCTTGGCTGACCTCCTTCCTCTCCGATCAACCATCCCAGGTCCAACTTGGGTCCTTCCTCTCCTCTATCTCTACCTGTGGTGTTCCCTAGAGGTCTAACCTCTCTCTCTGGCTGTTCAACCAATACCTGGCACTTCTTGCCCACTGCATTGCTGCTCTCTACCCCAACTCCCAGTGCTATGCAGATGACACTTAACTCATTTTCATGCTCCCCTCCACCACCTCTTCTCCTTCTCTCATCTCTGACTGCCTGTCCACCATCCAGAAGTGGTGTGCCGCCAATGATCTCTGACTTAATGCCAGTAAGACCAAGATTCTCTTCATCAGCACACCTGCTCCCTCCTTTCCTGTCACTCACTGGCTGGCCTCTCTTGGCCCTCTTCCTGCTCCCAACTGTGAGGGTAAAAACCTCTGGGTCATCTTCGACTTCACACTTTCCTTCTCTCCTCACATCTCTGACGTCTCTAAAAAGTCGCACTACCAGCTGCACCTCCTTAGAGGTATTCTTCCTATCCTCTCCTTCCCCCAGAAGCTCACTGTCTCCAGAGCTCTGGATCTCTCTAGGCTGGACTACTGCAAAAGCCTCTTTCTAAATCTGCCTGCCTCTACTCTCCACCCTCTGCAACTCATCCAGATCAGAATCAGACTGCAAGACTTGTCCTTGGCCTTAAGCCCAGGGATCGTACCTCTCCAGGACTGAAATCTCTGCACAGACTCCCAGTGGTGGCGAGGATTAAGTTCAAAACCCTATGCATCGTCCACAAGGCCTTCTCGGGCCTGGAACCTCAATACCTCAAACTCTCTCTTCCTAAATATCTTCCTTTTCGAGCTCTTCACTCATCCGCCTCCAACTTCCTCAGGGTCAATCGCTTCTCCAAGCAGCGAGTTGGTTGTAGATCTCTTTCTTCTGCTGGGTCCTCCCCCTGGAACAGCCTCCCAGCCTCTCTGAAACTTGAGGAGAACCATCTCCGGTTCCAGAAGCAACTCAAGACCTACCTCTTTGCTTCTGCTTTCTTTCCTCCTCTCCCCTGCTGATCTCCTGGCTGAAACTGCACTGGTTACCTGGCCAACTGCTGATCTCGAGCCCAGGTACCCTCCCCGCCAGTTGCACATCTGCACTCCCCCCCTGGCAACCCTTGCACTCAGGGACTGTTTCTGTTTCCCTACAGCCCTTACTAGCACTTCACCCCTGTTGTCTGCACTTACCCTTGCACTTGCCACCAGCTGGTCCCCCTTTTATTTATTGTCTCATTTATTTTCACTGTTATCCTATGTACTGCACTGTCCCCTCCTCTTCCCCCTGCACTTTTCCCTTCCCGCCTCCCCTGCACTTGCACAATCTCAATGGGCCTCATTATGAATCAGCGGTAGCTGTGCCAGTAAATACCAGCACAGCTGCCTCCGGAGTAATTTTTTTCCCGGCGCCCAGCATTGGGGACCTGCCGAGGCATTACAGCCCGGGTGGTCCTAGTAATTCCCTATTGCCGGGTGCCAGAATAAATTACTCCCCATTCCCATTCGAATCCCATTGGACTCAATGGGCATGGGGAGGATGGATGCACCGGCACTGTTAATAACGATGCCGGTGCATCCTTCAAGGTCTGCGAGCGGGTGCCGTTCCGCCCACCAGGTCACACCTGGCGGGCAGAAAGGCCCCCGCTTGCAGATCTCGTAGTTTGCTGATCCGGTAACAACGGTGCCGGTAGCTTACTGGCATCGTTGTTACCGGGCTGGCAAACATGTAATGAGGCCCAATGTCACCTGGCCTAGAAGGATCATTTTCTGTCTTCCCTCTGTTTCCCCTCCCTTGTCTCGTCGTGCCTTGAAACACTTGTGTATGGGCGCGTTATAAATGCCATATCATATCATATCTTGTGCAGTCACTTCCCGCACTGCGGGACTGCAGCAAACAGGCAGGCAGGGGGAGGAGCAACTCCACCTCTAGGCAGCCAGACAGGTAGGACACCACCAGCCTCCCCATATGTGAGAGCACCTCCAGAGCTGTCACACAGCAGACAGCGATAGACATTGCCCAAACTTCTCCGGAACTTTGCCCTGGGCAGATGTAAATAGCCGCCCTGTGATGTTATTCTGGGTAAAAGGAGGCAAGGAGGTGGGCACGGCACTACTGATGGGCTTGGCGAAGGCAGGGCCGAGACACACACAATGGCTTGTGTATTTACAGTCCCTTCCCGCACCAAAGGACTGCAGCAAACAGGCCAAAAGGGGAAGGATGAACTAGACTTCCAAGAGGCCAAAGAGGTAATGCATCACCAGCTTCACCGTACATGAAAGCACCTCCAGAGCTGTCACAGCAGCCGACATCATTGGACTTTGCCTAGACTTCACACCGGCTTTGCCGTAGAGTGGCTGTAAATAAATAGTCCTGTCTGGGATCTTCTTCCGGGTAGACGGGCATGGCATAACTGGTGGGTGGAAGGTGCAGCCATGTGCACACAATAGTTTGTACCTTTGCAGTCACTTCCCACACCGTAGGACTGCAGCAAGGAAACAGGCAGGGGGAGCAACTTGGCCCACAGCTCGCCACACACATAGGGCACCATCAGCTTCACTGTACATGAAAGCACCTCTAGAGCAGTCACAGCAGCAGACAGCAATGCTCTTTGCCTAGACATCACAGGATCTTTGCCCTAGGGTGGATGTAAAGAAATGGTTCTGTCTGCAATTTTCTTCCGGGTAGATGGAGGTAAGGAGGTGGGCATGGCATCATGGTGGGTGGAAGGTGGGGCCATGTGCACACAATGGTTTGTGTGTGTACAGTCACTTTCCACAGCATGGAACTGAAGCAAACAGGCAGGGGGAGGAGCAAATTAAACCCCAGGTGGCCACACACATAGGGCACCACCAGCTTCACCATACATGAAAGCACCTCCGGAGATCTCACAGCAGCAGACAGCTGTACTAAATGGGGGGAAACTGCTCAATGGAAAGTAGGGTGTAAGTGGACCCGAAAGAACATGACACCTCTAATTAAAAGACATCAATGAAGTACACCTCGATTTAAGGGAAATTATGGAGTCAATGTATAACATGTCTTGTTAATATTAGTACCCACCGGGGTTGAGGGGTTGGCAGCCACTCAGTCAATGAGGAGGCTTAGAACGGGGGCATTACCTCCAGTAATCCCACTGCTCGGAGCAGCCCCGCGGCTGGAGGCCGCCATCTTCCCCTGCCGGGGAATGAGGTGAGTGGTGTCTCACATCCCCTCTCCCTTCCCTCCTCCCCATCCACAGAATTCTCTCCCCACCCCATCCCCACTTACCTTCGTTGAAGTCCATTTCTGGAGCGGACGTGCTGGGAACACTTCTGCCCCAGCGTGCCCGCTCCCGATCTGCAGCATGCTGTCATGGAAAGGAAGAAGGGACTACGTATAGTCCCTTCGCTCCTTTCCATGGCGGGCATTATTTTTAAAAACTTACTTTTTTTAATGGGCACCATGGAAAGAGAGATGGGACTATGTGTAGTCCCTTCTCCCATTTCCATGGCGACATTTTTTTTGTTTACTGTTTTCAATATTTTTCCTTGCCCAGCGGGCATTTTTTTTATTCCTCTTCCGAAACACCAGAGTGTTTCGGAAGAGAAAAAAAATACTTTCAGTACCCCGGTTTTATGGGTTGGGGTACTAATAGCAAAAGGCACCTTGCAGGGGGGGGGCATTACCTGAAGTGGTAATGCCCCCAGCTCGGGGCCTATTGCTTAAATAATGATATTATTATTAATAATAATGATAATAATAACAATAATAATAATAATTATTATAATAATACATCTGGAAACAATGCTTCTTTCATTTTTTGTTCCTCCACCCCTTTTTTTGGAGTGCGTCCCCTGATATACATTTCTTCCCCACCCCTTTAAAGGGATTGCATCTGTAGCAACCTCAGAAGAGAGGCTTTGCAGCAAGACTGGCTGAAGATGTGTCACAGCTCATGGGACCCATTTCAAAACGATGTTTTGGGGCCCCTTTGCCTAAAGCTGGGAAATCCAGTCTGGGGCACCTCTGGCGTGCATATGTTATAATGGTCCATATGTTATAATGGAGGGATAAAGAAATGGAGGGAGGGGTGAATAGATACAGATTTTCATGGACCAGTATATTGCTCTCTACAAAAAAAGGCAGCCAGCGGGGGACTGAAACACTAAATGTCCACTAAAATGATTTTAGGCTTTCCTTGTCAGCAAGGTGCTAATGTTGTCAAAACTAGGTATAAGGGCAACAAGGTGATAAGAACTCTACTGGATACTGCAAGGCCCGAGGGAGGTGACAGTCTGCGAGGGCCAGAAAGGGCAGCCTGCAACATGTGCAATGCAAAGTGCACATTCAATGTACTGAATCACAGCCATTTTTTGCTTTGTAATAAGACTACCAACATGGAGGCAGCCTGATGCTAGCCCTGCCCTGCAGTTTGGTCCCTCGTATACATGTCCCACTGGTGAATGCACTCATAGATTATGACAGATTTCCATTTGGCAAGGGTGTAGGCGCCCTAGTTTTTTAAAATAAAATTTCATTCAATTAATAACATGATGCAGGTAATTCCTTCTCTGAAAGGGTAATCTGCTGATCAGATTCCCCTTTTATCAACTCCATGTCAAAAGCATAGGGTATATCTGGGTCCTGCTCCATCCGTGTCCTGATTTGCAGCACCTGCTCTACCAGAGGCACAGAGCAGGTTCAGAGGTCACAGTTGTCCATTTGACAGCTGCAGTGACTTACAAGTCTCTGCAGTGCAGGGACTGCATTTGAGATATGCCCTGTACCAAAGCTATGATGATCATAGGTGTGCCATGATGGTGGCAGATTATACTCTGAAATAAAGCTATGCCTGAGTTTAGGCATGTTGCATGGCACTACTTATAATGATTTCAGCCACATTCAATTTGATATCACACACGTGTCAGCTCCTGTGAGCCAACTCAAGCTATGGAAGGTGATGTGTATTTGGGGCAGACAGGCTAAGCCTGCCAAATGACAGGACAGGAACCTGAATGGCCATGCCTCTTCTTTTCTCTCTTTGTGAGGGTAGGTAACGCTGTCCACCAGAGCCAACCGCCCACGAGGCAGCTGCCCTGGGTGCAGGCATGAAAGGAAAGAACCCATTCAAATGGACTATCCTCACACCAGGGTGCTGTATTTCTAATGGCCTTCAATCCTAGTGAGTAGTCAGGAGTAGAGGTGAGTGAAATTTCCACCCGTGAAGCGAAAAGTGCAAAATTCACACAGGAATCCGATTCCGCCCATTACACATAATCAGCAAATCAGCATTACAGTTCCGTCGCCACTGAAATTTCACCTGGTTTTGTGCTGTTTTGTGCAGTGTAGTGTTTCATTTCCATGTTGGATTCATGTATCGAGACGAGAAACTTTGCACAGGTATGTTTTCCAAACCGTGTTAGTTTCGCACAGTACCACAAGAAACTATGCACAGTTTCTTGTGGTACTGTGCTAAGGGTTTGGAGTCATGCTAGTTTCGTGCAGCAAATCAAGACATTTTGTATGGTTCTTTTTGGACCCGTGTTAGTTTAACTCAGCAACATGGGAAACTTCACGCAGGCCTTTTTTTGACCCGTACTAGTTTTCTGCTTTGGCGCAAGAAACTTTGCATAGGTTTTTCAATCCGTACTAGGTGTGAAGGAAGGAAAACTTCACACAGTTTTTCTTTTGATTCATACTAGATTTGCACAGCTGCACAAGTCATTTTGCACCACTCTTCGATTCGTGCTTGGTTCACGCAACAGCCTGAGAAACTTCTCACAGCTCTTTTCGGTTCACACAGCAGTACGAGAAACTTTGCACCTCTCTTTTTGAAACGTGGGTGTGGTAGAACGGTGGTTTGTAGCGAAGCAGAATGAACTCATATAGATTTCACTTCCACGGCTGGCAGAACGGAATTTAACAATTTCAACCAGCTCTAGTCAGGAGGGCTCTGTACAGTGGAAAGAGACTTCCACCATTGTGTGTCTCTCTTTGCCTCTCTCTCTCTCCTTCCTGATCCCTCCACTTCCTCAAGAGCAAAGCACTTTGGGTTGGATGTCAGAAGGGCAAAGTCAATTCCTTTCAAGAACAGGGATTGGACCACTAAGGCAGGCTAGCTTTAATCCAATCACCTGTAGACTTTTACCTTTAAAAGAAGGGGTCTACCACCACTTTTTGGATTCACTCTGGAACAATACCTGAGAAGGACTCACTTGACCTCTTCTGGGAGTGTTGTACTTTCCAAAGCCCTCAGCCAATAAGGGATAGAAGGAGCAGCCCCAGGCACGGGAAAGTTCTGCCACCTACCCACTCCTAGGGCACATTGCGGGTCACCCTTACAGTGAACCAGGACCTGCCATTCTGCACCAGAATCTCATCAAGCTGGGAAGCAGAACCTGAACAGATTCATCTTGTCCTTGAACCCCTGAAGTGAGTCTCACAGCATCTAGAGGACCAGATCACCTAAGGCTTCCCATTCAGCTGCTTCGACACTGGTCGAACTGATGTCGAGCTCCATCGACATTGAGGGATCGCACCCGTGCTAACTTCTGACAATTCTCCAAACAATTGCTGGCACATTTCGGACTCTCAACGCTGCATTGTGTCCTCGCTGAGCAGGTAACATGCTAGGCTCAAATCAACTGCTGGATGCCGGGAACTGACTCGAACTGCTGGAGAGTCACTTGCTGACACTTACAAGATGTTACACCATGGCTTCACCTGACTCACCCTCGAATGGCTGCTTTTCGACAAGATTGAAGAGATACTGATGAGAGCCCTGACCTGTATCACCGAAAGCGCCACCGAGCTGCACAGAGCTACCACATTTATACCTGCTCAACTCCCACATGCTGAGTGGGCCCACATGAACCACCGTGCCTGAACAGAGCTTGATGTGCTTGTATCACTGCTCAACGCTGGGTTCAATGCTGTCGACCCATCAAAGACCCAAAACGAGATACTGTCAACCAATAACTGCCCCCTTGTTCGATTTGGGCTCTAGAGAAGGGTTAGGTCACATTTTTCAATTTTTTTTCACCCAACGACGTATCTTTTTTGTGTTTAATAATTTGCTTATGACCCTGTATTCATACCCAGAGTGCTACATTCTTCTATCTGTTGCATATTCTCTGTTATTTCCTCAGGGGTGGGTTTTGTGTAGCATTTTCTATTTAGTTATTTTACAGATGGTGTGTTTTCTATTTTTATAGAACCTTGATTGGACATTACATTTACTTTGGACTGTTATGCTTGCTGTTTGCGTCACTAATGGATCACATTCACACCCCTCTTAAGAGCATAGCCTTCCCTCGGCCCATGTTACCACAACAGGCAATGGAGGTATAGCTCTTAACTGTGCCTGTTTCTACCTGTATGATTGAATTCGCTCTTGGTTTGTAGAAGTGTGAGTGCTGAGTGGGCATTTTTGTCCCTGCTCTTCCATGTACTCCTGCAGAGCAGAATCTAATTTGTCAAACAGATATGCCAGTGGCACTGTCAAAAGCCACAATCCGCCACACAGCTACCTGTGTTTCTGCCCCCTTATTCACTAGTTAGGCGGTCCTTGTGCTCTGTCCCTTTAAGGAGGAAACTTTGATCACAACTAAGGAATCTCATCTACTTCACTCTAAAAACGTTTCACTCCACAATTCCCAAAGTTCTTTCGTAGGATAAGTCAGAATAATTCAGAAGGTGATCCCATTGATATCAAAATAAGTAAACTTTTGTTCTGGTGGATGACTATTGTTTTGACGCGTGGGTAATCTCCTCGGAAACACACTATATGAAAACAAACAAGCTCTAGAATGAACTCCAATCCACTCCAGCATATCCTTTGCCTGCTACAGAATCATTGTTCACATAACCATACAATTCATATAGTGTAGGCCTCCATGGATTCCAGCAAGCTAACCTATCCACTACTGCATTGCATCAGCATGGCGTCATTGGAAACGTTCTGCAGCAAGCTGGACTGTGGCAGCCTCAACATAATATATTCCGCCAACCCGACCTCGAAGAATTTAGTGAAAGACCTAACAACTCTGCACTAATCCAAATCCAGGAAGCCCTAATCATTCCATGGTCAATGGTAACATGAGAACAGACCTCGTACACAAAACATACAACCATGGGAAAAGCCCTGAATGTTCTCCTTCCCATAACCTGGTTCATAACCATCTTTACAGGCATAATGTCTCTATGGCCATTGGCAATCAAACCACTGCGATATGGCAAGCAACCGGTATGAAAATGGGAAGGTGATGTTTCAGGCAAATGAAGGAAATAGGGAGGATCTCAACTGGTGTTACACCTCCTAGCACTGTAGTTGCACTACCATCCCCATGGTAGTTCAAAGCCAGACCAACATCAAGGGGCAATCAACCACTAACTCTCCAATAATACTGAACATTAGACCCATACATACTAGAAAGAACATCCCTCTCTAATCACAGGTCCATTCTTTTCACCCAACATGAAACTGTGGTAAGAAAGAGGTAAGATAGACAACAACACCCCCTTGGACTTGCATCTGGATGTCCTCCTACTTCCCCCTGCACTTCTGTCATTTTGCAACTCCACCCTTCATCAGAGTGGGACCACAATCAAGGCATACACAGGAAGGGAGAAGAGCATATGCAGCCATTTATCTTCAAAATAGACGCCAATCCAAACTCAACAGCGTAAGTCAACCTACCCAACAGTAACTGAATGGCAGACACATGTGAGAAGTCTGATAGCAGCCCAAAAGTAATTCTCACCTGATGGAATGATAAGGAAATCAGTGGAACATAAAAGGGAATCTTATCCTTTTCTTCTACCCTTGACTTACTCTGTGGCTCTCAACTTACCTCAAGAGCTCAGACAGTAACCCCCCCCCGCACCCCCATGTCCTTAGCAAACATACACTGAGAAGAGCAGACATTGAATTGGAATGGTCAAAGAGAAACAGAGGCAAATCCTAATGAAATCCCCTCTAAAACGTCTGCATTAACTAAAAAGAATAATTCACTACGTCTGGACACAGATCACTCTAAGCCCATCCCAGTCCTTCTCAATAAATTCACCTTATGCAGTATTACAGTTCAACATGAGTTGCAAAGTCCCCTTCCACAGCATTTGTGACCTCATCATTCCACTCACTGTTTAAATTGTATTGCAGAGTACACTTTTTAAACATTTGCCACAGTTCCACTTTTCACAGCTTAATAATCTTTAGAACCTCCCCAGCCAAAGCTATGACATAATTTCCCTCCCTAACCTGTATAACCCGACTACACTGCTCTGAACCCCCAATCTTCAAAGTGCCCTTAACAGTCTGTCCTCCTACTTGAATTCATATTGGTGTCCCCTTGTTGAATACTGCACTGTTGTTTCCCAGCTACGTTTGCACTGTTCATAATGCAGCATGTACATGCACACTTGGGCAGGACAAAGACTGATATGCAAATGGATATTTCCCATCTGTGAAAGGCACAGTGAGTAAAAGCAGTGGCTGCAAACTCTCAAGTGGTTAATAGCCACTGAACAGGTTATCATGTCTGTTCTTGCGAGAGAGGGGCGCCCGCTACCTTTTGTAAAACTATATTTTAAGGAACCTGGGATTGGTAACCCTAGGTCTCCTGGGGGCAACCAGACGTGGTCTCCCTCTCACTGTGCTTAGAGAGGCATCAGCTTCACCTCACTGATGATCCCCAACAAGGGTGAAACACATGTATGGGGTTGCAGGTGGTACTCTCGTTCAGATTGGAATTGCCATTGTATTTCGGTGCTGGACTGCCCCTGGGCAGGACAAAGACTGATATGCAAATGGATATTTCCCATCTGTGAAAGGCACAGTGAGTAAAAGCAGTGGCTGCAAACTCTCAAGTGGTTAATAGCCACTGAACAGGTTATCATGTCTGTTCTTGCGAGAGAGGGGCACCCGCTACCTTTTGTAAAACTGTACATGCACACTTGCTTATAGAACTAAATGCTAGGAGCACTCGTAGACTCTAATGTAAATGCAACCCAAGCTCTTCCCCACCCTCTCACGGAAAAAGCTGGAAGGGGAGATATCTTGTCCCAGATTTGAGCCCCGTCAACACAACAACAACAAAATGAGAACAGGCAATGGCAATTTAACAAAATTACTTTTGCTCTACAGGAATACAAATGTGAGTAGCGGCTAAGCTCCATACTTAGCCCCCACCCTAGTACAAACCAAAACAGATCCCATTCATAAAGGTAGAAAAGGCACAGCTAAGAGATATGCCCCCTTTGTTTTTTGAGGTAACGTAGGCCGAAGGAATGTGATCCAGCAATCGACCCAAACAGCAAAGCACAACAGTTATAAAATAAAAGAATATCCAATCAAGGTTCTATACAAATACATACTTTTAATTTCACAAATCAATTGTATATTCAACTATTAAAAACACTTTAAAAACCCACTCCTGTAAAGAAAAGACAGAGAAATGCAGAATGTAATCATACAGTAGTCTGGGGACTTAGCAGGGAGGAAAAAGAGGCAAGAAATACAGGAAGGAGCTAAAAAGGAATACGTCATTGGTGTGAAACACAGCTTTGAGCTGTGTGCCTGTGGGCCGTACTGGGTTCAGTGGCATCACGTTGAACCCAGTAGGCGAGTTTGGGTCGAGTCAGATTCTAGTGGGTGCTCCGTGCGGATCGAAGTGGCGTCGAACAATGAGAGTCACATGGGTCACAGAAGCAATTTGACGAATCAACATAGTTTGAAACGATGAGTACCGCTGGTTTGGGTCAGTGAGTGACACAATGGTTCAGCGGTTCAAGTCGAGAAGCTATGCAAAGTCATGGGAGTTTGATGCAGCAGTTTAAATCATCTGCATGGTAAACTGGTGCTTAAGCCAGACAGATAATGGGCCTCTGCTGGGGCAATGCATCATCAAGCTTGCTCGATGATGCAAGCACAGTGGTTCAAAGATCAACTGAGTGCCAAAGGCAGGCAGCACCAGCAGGTCATTCAGATTTGAATAGAGCGAACATGGTTCAAATGTAACTTGATGGTTTGATGAGATGAAAGCAGGGATTGTGGTTGTTCTGGCACACAGGATACTGTGAAGCCCATTGCATGGGGTCTAGAACAGGCTGCGTCCTTTCAGTTTCTGCTCTCCCAGCCTAGGGAAGTTTTCAGAAGAGTGGCAGATCCTGGTCCTCAGCAAGAGTCACCCGCAATTATCCCCAGGAGTGGGTAGGGAGCAGAGCTTGCCTCTACCTTGGAACACTGCTTCTTCACCTCAATGACTGAGGGCTTTGGAAAGATCAAATCCGAAAAGAGGTCCAAATAAATTCTTTCTTGAGTCCTGCATGGTCCAAAAGTGAATCAAATAAGGGGTGCAAGAGCCCCTTAAATAGGTAAATGTCCACAGGGGATTGGACCAAAGCAAACCTGCTTTAAGGGGCCCAATCCATGTCATTGTGACAAATGGTAATTGTCTTGTTGCATTGTACCCAAAGTCCTTTATGCTAAAGGAAATGGAAGAGACAGGACGGAAGGAGAGGTACAGAGAGAACCAAGATGGTGGAATACTTCTCCTACTGTGCTGAGTTCCCTCTGACTACACTAACCCCACCCCTCCTCAAACCAAGAGCATCAACGGCCCTTTCGTATGCAACACCCTAGTGTGAGGCTAGTCCTTGTGTGTATGTTGTTCCCTTTGATTCTTGTTTACCAGGACAGGTCAATCATTCTCTGGTTGGGCTCAGAGAATGTTAGACTCCTTTGCCCTGAAACAGCATTTTTAGTCTCATACCTCATACACCTCAGCAAAGATTTGAAAGCTTGCCATGGAAGTCAGGTCCAGGGAGGATCTCACCATACAGGCTTCAGAGAAACAGTGGGTGAATACGAATGGGATGCCTACGTTTTGCTCTGGATCTGGAAACAACTACAATTCCCAGAAAGCCAAGCCACTACATGGTGTTATGATCCGCGGCCACACTAAAATAAAACATTGCCGAAACAGGAACTCAGTGCTCCTCAACGATTTCTTAATGCAATGCTTCACATTGAGCCGGTGGTTCATCTCGCCTTTGGATTCCCTTTTCGTCGGGACTACAGATTTTGCAGCACTTATGGTGCTCACATTTTTGAGACTTCTGTTTTCTGGCTGTTGGTTTGGGTCCCGATTATTTGCTGCAGTACTTGGAACATTGAGATTTGGACTGTGTTTCTTTTGATTTTTCTGTCCCTTGGGTTGTAGATTATCATTTTAGTCTTTTGATTTTTCTACACTGTCAGTAAGAATGGTGGGTTTTGGATTACTCCACCTCCCCTAACCCTGATGTTTGACTCCTAGTAGAACTCTGCTTGAACCTCTAGAATTCATGAATTGTGTTCTGGGTGTTGGTTGGTGTGTGGGTCTCTGTGACGTGTGGTTGCAAATCATTGTTCTTGTTTGTATTACAGCTGCTGTGCGATGGTGCAGAGGCCTTTCGATCCTGCCCACCTTTTAGTGTCCATATTAGACAGCAGCACATTCTTTTGTGACATGCTGAGGTTTGTGGGGGCTAGCAGCGGCCTACGTCTACAATCATGACAATAGCCCACTGATGCATGCTTAACTACACTCTGCCAACCCACAACCTCACCCAAGAAATATCCAACACTGACATTGCTTCTCCACAGGCATCTTCTCCTACCCCATCCTCTTATATTACACCCTTAGAGATCTTGACTAGAAACTGTTGTGGTGAGGGATTGTTTCCACAATAAAACCTTACAACAGTGTCCTTTCCAGCTATGTAGCCTTCACAAACCTGCTACATGTATGCTGATATGCTAGCCTTTGCCTTAGTGTTCATGGCCATTGCTTACATTCACTTACCTGAATCTCTTGTTCTCTCTCAGAGCACTTAATTCTTCCTATATTATAATTCTATTGTGTTGCAGATATGTGTACTTAAGCACATCTGATTTTCTAATTAGAGTTTGAACAGCTTTTACCTAATTGCCATTGGATATGGTAAGCATATGCTTTAGTGCTTATATATAGTTGTAAATATATGTATTATTTGATCAAGAAACAAGTGTCCAAGTCACATTTGCTAACCTGTGTTTTGACCAACAGGTCTTTGTCAAGAGTTGCCTCAACTATTAGACACAGGAGGCTCAGCTCTGCCCATTTTGAAGCTTGATTTGAAGGAGTAGACCTTTAACACTTACATCCTATCAACTCCTGTTAAAAGCGCAAGTTTGTCACAGAACAGCTAATCAGATACCATCACATATTAATCTCTGCATAAAACTAATATACCACAAAGAGCTTTCTCAAATTCTCTCTGTACAAGTCCTGGATGTGTGGGATACATTTACCCACTCAGCAAAATTCCCCTCAATCTCCAAGCTGCATTTCAGCAGTTACCAACAGAATGGCTGTGCTGGCTCATTTGAGCACCATTGCCGCACATCAAAACTGCGTTTTGCAGCTACAAAATAATGGCTGCACTGTCTTGCCAAACACCTGTTGGGCAAGATGGAACAGGGAGCACACTGAGAAAGGCTGCCATTGTGTTGTCTTACAACTAGGGCATCAAACAATGTTTGGAATCCAGAGTGGAGAGAAAACCAAATTTGAAGGGGACATCCCAGTAGAATTCACCATGTGTCAAAATGTGCTTTTGCAAAAGAAAGAAATTCCTGTTTTAAAAGTACAATGTGATTAAGACCCTGTCCTTGCCTAGAAATGTAAGGGGAAGGGTTTGGGTAAAATCTAGATAATGTTTTATTTATTTTAACAAACTTGCTTCTGAGTCAGAACAAGATAACATAAAATAAATAATTAAATGCATTGGCTGTGCTGGGGAACCAGTCCAACAGGTCCTGCTCAGTTTACATGGACAGTTGTGTGCTGACAACAGGAGTGGCCTCCCCCCAAAAGGAGCCACAAAGGGATTTCTGGGACGCACCTACCAGTCACTCAAAGTGGGAAAACTCCAGGGCAGCCCTGGGCTAAACTGACATTTGGTGGTAGCCTGGAAAAAAATTGTCCCAGTTGGAGGGCAAAGGCCAGTCCATTTTGGCTCAAAGACTATTTAATGAATAAACTTTAAAGACTGTTAATTCTATAACCGGACAATGCAGTAATGTAAAAGTATTACAGTTTAAAGATAATTTTTGTGGCTTTCAAACAAGATATTGCGGCTGTCCATAGCATGTATGGGACGTAAACGCCAGGAGAATGTGAATCATGGGAAATGTACATATGATGGAACATTAAAAATGTATCGAAATGTGTCCTATGATAATATGTATATATGCTTAAAATTGTGGGATGTTGGGAGAAGCCGTTCCCACTAAAAACCGCAAAAAACTATTAGAATGACGAAATAATGTCGCACAGACCTGGGAGTGGGAACACTATGCTCTGTCTGAAATATGCAATCTGCCTATATGATTTTCAAAAGTGCCACAACTGTATAAATGTGTGATTTATGTCATAAATGATTTTGTGCAAAAATTACTGTGGGATGGCTTTGCACCTCATAAAACACAACCCCATAAATTGAGTCCCCTCCTGGAGGAGGCGACCAACATAGGCTGACCTATCTGGTTCTTCGAGGTAGGTCTAGCTTAATCCTGCCCAACAATAAATCCTGTGAGTCAACCGCCTTATAAAAAGGGGAAGCTGACAGAGACAGGGACTCTCTTCTGAATTTTCTAGCGCCTGCGTATCCAAACATTCCAGATCCATCCTGCAGATTCCAGATTCCACTGTCAGAAAAGGGATAGTTGGTTCAGGCCCTCCTATACAGGCAGAACCACCCTTCATAATTAAACCCCATAACAAAATCCCACTAACTCAGGGAGAAGGGGTAAAAGCTGTGGCACCCTTTTGGGAGTATCCTGTGACCAGACCGGCTTTTTGCCCACTACTTGCATGCCAGCTGTACTCTTGTGATCCAGTGACCAGACAGGCCCAGCTGTTGTTCTGCTAGGAGAGTCTGCCGCCTTGCTGTGACCGGAGCCTTTTGAGTCCAGAACCCGGTTGACTGTCCCAAATCCCAAACTCAAGTGCGGATTGTGAGTATTTCCCCATCCCATAGCACCACATAGAATACCCCATCTTGATACTTTATCTTTGTCCTACTCTCTAAGTAATCCTATCCATACCGTGGTACCTTGTTTAAGAGTGTTCAAAATCTCTGTGCATCCTGACCTTGATCTAAGCGTAGCACCAGTCTTCTACTCATCTCTGTCTTGCATAGATCCTTAGTCATATTTTGAATGAATTAAGTAATTCCCACATAGAGCTGAACGCGGGGTGAAAAGGTTAAGTTGGAAATTAACCTTGGAGCGTACTGTGTCTTTCTTTAACAATCTAGTCTTGATAATTTACTTTAAGTACAACTCTTCCTTTCCTTTTTGAACCGATTTTCTCTTTTAACTGCTTTATTTTACCAAAACCGAATCTCTTTCCACATTGAAAATCTCATCCAGGTATTCAGCTAGAGTCACTCTTTCACTTGTATACTGTCCCTGTGATGTGTATCTATCACCCAGCCTAAAAACCACATTCTGATTCTGTCTATTTCATCCATAATTTTTTTTTTTACGTTTTGACATTTAAAACTGAAAAAGTGTAAAATGCAACTTTTCAGCATGTGATTTGGCTGCACTGTGGTTGCTTTCTAAACTGTATGCCCTTTGTTGATACCCTGCCTTGTAGTTGCTAGTGATATTACATCCCTGACACTGTGATAAATCATATTTATCTCCTTAATTCAACCACACATTAATTTAATTATTTATCAATTCCGAGTGTCATTTTATGCAATTGCAAAGGGTTAAAATGCCTAATATCCTTGACTTGTTGTTGCTCCTTTCTATCCACTCGATTAATTAGGGTTTGAGGGAACATTGCAGGGGGAAATCTTAACTCAGGTGCTATCTACCCGAATAGAAAAAGTGCTCCTATTCATTTGTGCTTTGGATATGTTCTTGTAGGAGGTCAACCAAGTGTATTTCAGTAGTTTACATTGTAATTATCACCCCATTGGTGATTGCTGCCCAATATTCAAACTGTGTGATTTTCTTTGAATTTAAAATAAACATTGTACCCACCAACCGGCCTGGTTCATGGTCCATTGTGACCCAGGGTATTTGTAAAACGGGGTGTGATACGGGTTGGGTATCGGCTCAATTTGAATTTGTAGAAAATAAAGAAAAAATATTCTAATTTAGTGCTACATCCTAGGCTAAGGGCACAAGTCCTGATCCAGTGTGTGAGGCCCGATTGGAATCCTTTACAGATGTCAACAATAACCAAACATTGGATCTGGCCACTCTTTATAATTGCTGAATTAGTACAAATGCATATCTTTATTGTGTTTGTCCATTTCACTTGTTTATTTTTTCATATTCCCCTACCAGACCTCAAGCGCCATCTCTGGTTACTGCTGTCTCTGTAATATCACATAACGATAGCTCAGTTCTCTTGATAATCAGCCAGAATATGGCATTAGTACCCTGTTCCAAGGGCTGGAATGGGGGATAATGGCCCAGCAGCCCCAGATATAGGCCAGAGTGAAGCGAGTGCCTATAACGAGGGTACTGGGACGTTACCCCTGTTCCAACTCTTGGAACAGGGTGCTAAATCCATTAGCACCATGGGTTGCCAAAGTGGTAACCCGGGGTGCTAAAAAAAAGAGAATGTATTCATTAAACAGGACGCCGCGCGCATCCTGTTCAATGAATACAAATCCTTTGCTAAGATGGCTGGAATGGTTGTGGAAGGCGGACACTCCATACGAAGCCCCGCTTCGATTAACAACGTGGCCTGGAACAGCGATCAGCAGGGAAGCTGCTGCGGCCCGGGTAGGTGGGGCGGGGTGGAGGGTGGGAGAATAGTTTAAAAGAATATATATTTTTTTAAACAGGGTGGTATTTGGGGGGGAGATGGCAGCCCGTGGCAGGGGAGGCAGCCTGCGGGTTCTCTGGACTGTAATACTGGCTGAAATCAGGGATTTCAGCCTGCGATCCTCGGTACCTGATTGGCTGCGCCCTCACCCATGTTTGGTGCAAATGCTATTTAATGCTCTAGTGCTGAGTAAACCATGAACATGCAACAGCCACTCCGTTGGCTCCTGCTCTAATCCTTACTCTCCATGGAACTTAGAATACTGCCACATTTATTTGAAGGTCATATCATTAAGTCCAGCGGCCAAAGTGATAAAGACTGCTCTGACCAGCTGACCTCCACCATGCTATACCCAGGCCCTAGAACTAATCCTATTCACTTCCGTCTGCACCGTTTTAGATATATGCCATATTGCTGAGCTTCACCTGCATATCCCACATGCAGTTAGAGTTAGGGATCATCAGTGCCCAGCTGTGCTCTACACTAAACCAAGTGTTCTGCCAAGAACACAAGTTGACACACCCATAGTGTCCATTGGTTCTGCAAAAATGCATAAACAGCAGAACAAAAACATACCAAGAAGAGGGAACCCATGCTTCCTGGTTAGGTGGGAAAAAGTGCTCTCCCAAAGCACTAGAACCAGATTGAAACAAGTGGAAACAGGCCAGGTGAAGGAATTCAACAGGATCGTAAATAGTTCTGGCCTTCCACTCATCCATGAGCGGGCATTGCATGATGCCCACCTCATCAACTGCTGGACTGTGAGTGTTACAGTGTTTTATGTTGATGTTATTCTTTCTGTAGAATCACATGCCATTAGTTTTTCTTCACAAGTTACTTCATCATATTTGTCGGAAATTATGGTTTCTGCGGGTGTGGCATTTGCTGGATGGCATAGTATATAATGTTAAACCCTTTGATCTGACTACTGCTTCCTATGTCTGCCTTTGCTATTTCTGAGACTTTCAGCACTCACGTAGTGGGGGTCCCCACAGCCTCTGTGGTGCAGAGGCCCCCGCTGCCACAAGTCCTGGGAGGGGGCCCCCTCGGACTTCAAAAGAAATAGTTGCTTTTTTAAGTCACTCTGCCTTCATAAAGAAATTATTTCTATTATAGAAGCGTTCTTGGCAGCAGCAGGGAGCTGAAGGCCTTGTTCCCTGGACTAACGGATTCAAAAAGGTAAGAACATGTATTTTGTTTAAATGTGTGTGAGTGCTTGTAAGTGTGTGTGTATATGTATATAATGTAATGTGTGTGAATGCATGATGTATGGGTGGCTGCCTGCGTGTGTGTGTGTGTGTGAGTGTATGGTGAAAGGGTCCACATGTAAATGCATGGGTGGCTGGGTGTGTGTGAGTGTATGGTGAATGGTGTGTGTGCTTGTGTTTAATGCCTGAATTACTTATTGGTAATCTTCATTACTCCTAGCCCTACTCCTAGCTCCTACACAAGTACTGGGATGAGGTAGAGGGACATGGGATAATGCATGGCTTAGTTACCTGTAATCTCCATTACTCCTAGTCTCACTCTTCCTTGTCCTAGTACTTACCTATGAGGCAAGGTGCCTCATACGCAAGCACTGAGTCAAGGAAGAAGGACGTGGAGGTACTTCTGGGCGTGGGAGTCTAGGTCAGCCCAGAGTGTGGCATGATTGGTTGCCGAGTTGGGGGGGGGGCTCAGCATGGGTTGCAGGGGGGGCCCAAATTCTGTGCCATGCCACTGATTTCAGTTTTCAGAAGAGCCTTCTACAGACTTTATAGTTCAGCCAGAGCAGTGATAGGTGGGGTTTTGGGCTACCCCCACTTTCTGTAAAGACAGAAAAGAACTGATATCTCATATAGGCATTATTTTTTCAAGGCCACATTATTTTCCCAATGTCCACCTAGAACTTCCACTAAAGGGTGGCATATTTGGTGGGCAGAGTAATGCATTAGTGCAGTTCTGGTTGCATACAATTAATGTACTTGAATACTGGGACCAAGCAGAGTGTATTCATGAGCTCGCCGATTTCTAAATCCCACAGCTTTTAAACAAACATATTTGGAAATATGGGGGTCACAATGCATTTTAATCCTATCTTTTCCAAAGCTATTGACGCTTCTCTCTTCCATTCCCCAATTCTACTCAGAAGGGCATCACTCACTCACGAATGATGTGCCTCAACGCGTCCTGGGCAGTTCACGTGACGTATGATTTCTCTGCAGTCTCGTCAGCGGGAGTCAACAAGGGATAACTAGAATTAGTGACGTTGTCTTTACACTTTAGGCAAGGGGTCTGCATCTTCTGGCTCTCCAAATGTTTCGGAAAACAACTCCCATTAGCCATAGCCAGCATAGTCACTTGTGAGGGATCATGGCAGTCGTAGTCTAAAATATCTGGAGAGCCGCAGGTTGCAGACACCTGCTTTAAGCCATGAGTAGCACCTCTCCCGGTAGGTCACGTACTGAATCTGGTTTGTTAGCCATATTTTCAACTTTTGGTTTGAAACAAAATGATTGGTTTTGGATAAACCATTTAGCATTTCCTTCTAAAATGTATGAACAAATACGGATTTTCAGGCAATTGTGATGTTGTAACTGATGGTCTAATTTTTTCAAAATCAATGGGGTAGCCGAATTGACATCATGCAATCTCTCCCCCCTCCCGACCCCCACGCCTGGCCTCCACAGAGAAGAGCACAGCAAGTGGCATCTGCTATGTTTTAGCCATTGAGAGCAGCCCTGTGCGACAGAATGTGCTGTGAAGATTAAGCTGCATCATCTTTGCATGCAACGCGTAAAGCAACGATGAATTCGGCTAAATCTCAGGCTCCGTAAAGCAGCACACAAGGACTGCAACCAGCAATATATGCATAGTGATCTCCAGCCCTAGCAAGGCCCAAATGAAACCTATATAGAAACACCTACATCACTGAACTGTTCACCCAATGTCTGCTTTTCCACTTACATTGCATTATCAAGATATTAAATTAGCACTGTATACATGGGTTCCTTGACAACCAGGTACATGCCAGTTACTTAGTTCAATGAAGACCGCAAACATATCCATATAAAATGGAAATGTATGTGAAATAAACCACAATCTTCTTCACACACAGTGATATTGAGCATAGACAACATTTTTCGCCAGAGACAATTCTATAGCCCAGTTCCGATTAATATTGAAACTTCCCTGCTTCATTCACTGAAATTGTATACAGTTCAGTACTTATTAAACACATACTTGACACAACCAGAGCAATTGATGCCTGGAGTAGCCTTGGCCTGACCGAATACAGGCACTGATCTTTAACTCAGGTGGAATCATCCACCCCTAGACAAGAGTCAGACCCCAGATTCATTGTGTATTTGGGTAGCATAGGCCAAGCTTTCAGAATGATTACTGGAGGAATGAGTGGCAACTCAATTGCAACACAAATAAAACCATATTGAAATAAAACACCTGATAGACTGTTTTAGGTGTGATTAAGACAAGAATTGCTATTGTGCAAAAAAACTCTTGGTAAAGTGGGTGTCTGTTTGAGGAACCAAAAATATTCAAAAGAGAAAACTGTCTAAAAACCGTACAATTGACTTTTTAAGATAAAAGTCTAACTTTTCAATGATGGGGAAAGAAACTGGGGATCTGTGCACAACCTCCACAAGGATATGTTCTGGAATGATTGGTAAAGATAATTCTAAACAGCTGTGGTGTTCTCACTGTAAATCGCATACTCTGGTTTGTAAATGGAGCAGTTAAGCAAAACTTGACAATTCAGCGGCAGGATGTCAGTCATTTTGAAGTCCTGTGACAACATCACTGATTTTACTCTTACGCTACATAGTTGATGATTAAGACATCTAGTACTCTGTTGTCACAATCACACATGGTGGGCATTTATTAGAACAACTCGTGAACCTTAGTCATAGGCCTGCCCTTGTTAGGCTCTATATTAGTGTGTATTAAGTGTATTGTCCAGGACCATTCAACCATTGATAGACACATGTTTCAGAATGTTTTTTAACAAGAAATGTGAAGCCCAAAAGAAAAATAAACCTGAATTAAACACAAAGAAGGGAGTACCAAATCTAGCTTTAGTGCGCAAAGAGAATGCCTACATGTGTCTCGCCCATATGGGTTCTTTCAAGACATACCTTACATTAATGTTGATTTTATAATTAGGAAAGCAGAAAAGTCTATTGTGAGGGATCATTGGAGTGGGAGTTCAAAACATTTGGAAAGCCTCAGGTTGCCAAACTGTGGCCTATTAGGATGGATGATGGTGAACCAGTGAGATTGGTAAAGTCATGTTTTCTATTAGTACCCAGCGAGGGGCAGTCAGAATGTAATAAACATTCTGATTGGCCCTCGCCGGGGCTTTACCTGACCGGTATGCCCTCGGCCGGGATTCCTTTCCTTTGTTCCCAGCGCGGCCAGCCAATGAGGATGTTCGAAATGGGGCAGCCTCTACAAGACTGGAGGCTGCCATCCTCCCCCACCAGGGATTCAGGTAAGTTTTTTCCTTCTTCCTCCCTCCTCCCTGGCAAGCAATCCCCTCCCCACCCTCCCAACCCACTTATCTTCTTATTTCTCCTTTTTCGGGAGCGAACGCACTGGAACACTTTTGTCCCCAGTGCATCTGCTACCGATGGCTGCCATGGAAAGGAAAAACAGACTCCGTTTTCCCTTCCCTGCCGGGCATTTTTATTTAAATAGTTTTTTTTTTGTTTCTGTTCCGAAACGCTGTAGTGTTTCGGAACAGAACAAATTCTATTAGTACCTCATTCTTGCAGGCTGGGGTTCTAATAGCAATAAGCCCCGAGCTGTGGGGGCATTACCGAGTCAGGTAATGCCCCCAGGCCTTGGTTAACTATGGGCCCCGGGGCATTACTTGACTCAGAAATGCCCCGTGCCTCTGGGCTTATTGCTTAAGTATAGGTCCTTGATAGCTGTCCTCCAAAGAGCCTACTGAGAACTGTTGGCTCAAGTGCATGTGTACATCCTGCGCAGAGTGTACTGCGACACATCTTCCAGGCTGTGGCCTATATGTTTCTTGAGGAGATGGAAGCTTATGGGATAGTTTTTGTTTGCGATGCCACTATTTTCCTAGTGATTTTTGTATTAGTAGTGAAACAATTTACATCATGTGTTGATAAGGCATAGCCTCCCCATATCGTACCATTTCTGATCACAGAATATTAGAAGCATGAGGAAGTAAGGCATGCATGCATATTCTAATCAAAGAGAAAGCGAATGCTTGTATACTATTCGCTATTATAAAATCCTCCATTGTGCATCTCGTTATATTTCCCGATGAAATGAGCAGATTACGACAAATTTCGGTCAATTACTCCCATTGTCATTCCAAAGAATTCTATTGCCTAACGTCACAGAATGATATCAACTACACAACATTTTGTTTTGGTATCAGGAGAACCTTTTAAAATAGCCAAGATCTCCTCTTACCTTCTGTGCGAGTTCCTGTTGCTGTTAACATGACCTCGCCCCGTGCAGCCCGGCGTAGGACACTTAAGAACATTTTCGTGCATGGCAAGAACTTGAAGAAGAACAAGAAAACAAAACAGAGAAGTGTAAAACCAGAAATCAATAGTCCCCAGTCTAGCAAATAATCAGTGCATTATGTTTGATTAGCCGATAATTGATTTAATACACAGGCGGGCGAGCACCATGGAGAGAAATTGACAGCCTTCGCAATGATTGGCTATGACATTGGTTTGGTCGCTTTGCCGTGTGGTGGATTCACCGTTGACGGTTTCACTCAAGCTCTACCAGCATGCGTTAACTTTATCTCGAATATTATATGCAAGGGGAATCGTACAATGTGACGCAGACATTCCAGGGAGCGCCTGCGTGTGAAGAATATCACATTAACTAAACAAATATATCACAATATGCAAAGGTAGACCTAAAATAAAATGATCCATTTGAGCGTCTCACGACTGCACGTTTGTATACACAATAACTGTGTGCTTGTACTGAACCTGTTTTATTTCAAATGTGCTATCTTTGTCTTTTATATCTAATTGTTGTGATTTTGTCCTGTTTCATGACTGAAAGCACTTGATAAAGAACACTTTACCGCTGCTAAGCCCTGCCCGTTGCATATAGTACAGGAGGTCTGGCCTTCTATGCCAGCAGGCATGTGCCGCTGTGTGCGTGGCCTTCCAGGACAGGCTGAACTTACTGACGGGTGTGACGCACCTGCAAAGGTGCAGTCAGCGCAGCGGCCTATTTGTATTTGTCAAATTTAAATGTATGCACTTGGAAGAAGCATTTCTTGCACATCCTGACAAGGGGCAAAAGAACGATCGAAAAAGCTCAATGTCTCATTAAATGTTTCGCCTGACAGTCATCACCCATCACACCACAGGCACCACAGTGAAACGAAAGCAGACCAGCCCATCACACTCCGGTGATCCTCGGCGTCACAGCTGCTCCTTTAACAAACAGGTTGCACACAGACAGCGCCTCGACAAACAGAAGGTGAGCTGACCCCTTCAGTATCTATAGCAGTGTGCGTGCAAGCTGTTCAAAGCTACGCACTTCTTGATTTCCCAAAGGCTTTCAAAGAGGTTTACGTCACCTTCAGACCATCGATGAATAAAGAAAGAGAAGACGGAACAGCGAGGAGGGAGAACGACGGCATTTCCGCAGAAAGGAACGTGACTATTGCTGCTTATTCCCTGTGCTGTCATCAGAGATATTTCACAGGGATCTAAAAGCTTTTTCCACTTTTCCGACTAATCCAGGCTTGCATTTAAAAATGAAGTCATTATCCTGCGTCAATGACTATGTAGGCGTTGGCGCAGGAAGTGGCGTGATGTTATAATTCAGCCACTACTGCTTCTGTGGAGTACCTGGAAGTATGGGACCGCATTTATGAGGGGAAAGTCAGAGGGAAGCCGATATCTCCAATGGTCAGGAAAGTGGAAAAGAATAGTACAGAGACAGAACGGTTTATTTTCAATACTGTCAATATATATTTCTAAATGTATTGCTCTCCCTCCCCATTTGCATGAACAATACCCTTATTTTCTGAAGTTGCCTTAACTACATCACATTGCTTTTAGGATATGTTCTGGAATAACAAATGACAAACACAACAGAAAGGTGTTTGGTGAGGTCCCGGCCCCCACTGCATCTACACGGGGGTCGAAGTTGCCATCAGGAGGTGTAGGTCTGTGTATTCCTAGTATGCCGTGAACACAGAGATGATTGTCTCGTTGTGAGACAGCAGATAGTTATGGGGTGCTGATATCTCTACTGAAAGAGCATCTTTCTTGAGCTAGTGAAAAGCACCTCCAAAACAGGACTGCATGCTCTAGCCCCACTGTGTCGGGCCAATGGGCCCATGCTACCTTGCAGCCATGACTCGGGAGGATAGCTCAGGGGCAAGGTGCTTGCTTTGGAAGCAAGACGACACAGAGCAACACAAGTTTGATCCCAGTCCGCGCGTTGAAACCTCGGGGTATTAAGCGTGTTATAGATAACCTACCATATCATATCATGCTGCACCAGGCCCACTAGTTAGGTATAAGGGAAATACAATGTGCCTGGTCAGGTTTTAGAGCCACAGAGGAAGACGATCATAAGAGTTTCAAAGGGCCTTGTGCCAATGCGTCGTGTCATGGTATATGAAACACAAGAAGAACTCTGTGCTCTCACACTGTTGTGAATTTAGCCAACTGGAGGCATTATCCAAGAAAAAACGTAAGAGTCATGATGCCGACTTAGACCCCACACCGCACTACACGGAACAATGGGCCTCATTATGATACTGGCGGTGGCTGCCGCCGGTATCATTTTTTTTTTCAGACGCAATGGGGAATTACCGGGTCATTACAGCCTTGCTTGTGAACCCGGTAATTGCCCATTCCTGGGCGCCGGATAAAAATGCTCCCCATTCCCATTTAGCCCAGTAGGGCTCAATGGGAATGGGGAGGTCGGATGCACCGGCACCATACTACATGCTCTGCTCGCGGGTGGCGGTACGGCCACCAGGTCAGACCTGGCGGGAGGGAAGGCACCCGTGAGCAGAACTCGTAGTTTGCCAGTCCGGTAACAACGGTAGCAGTAGCTTACCGGTACCGTTGTTACCGGACCGGCAAACTTATAATGAGGGCCAATGTGTTTTCTTCCACATTTTTCACTGAGGGTTCTGAATTGAAAAGCATGAATTCTGCTTCGGACCTCTTTGAGGCTAGCAGATTCTTTGAAAGAGCATGCTACAAAGAAGAAGCTAACATCCAACGACTTGAAGGTCCTGTATTCCTGATTTGGACTTCAATGATGCCTTCTCATCACATCACTGCAAGCACCTGTTGGGATGATCAGTGGCTTTGGCAGACACTGGCTGCAAAGATTAAACTGAGCACTGAAATAAGGTGCCTCACCCAAAGAACTGGCCATCAGCATCCTTGTGTTGGGTGCGTACCAGAAGAGGGAATCAGAACCAGGCGTGATGGGAGGGAATTCAATGGTGGGCGGTGGAAGAGACAGGGTTAGTGATAGTTGGGTAAAAAGTGAATAAACACAGGCTTCACCCGAGCTCTGTGTCCATGCCATCATGTGAGAGAGAGGCGCAGTGTGGGGATTAAGGTAATCAGCAGAGGTCCCGCTGATAGGCTGGTTACTCTGACGATGAAGCAGACGGGCCCAAAGGCGCTGTGGCGAGGCTGCTGAAAAGGGGTGCGCCTTATGAGCACAATGCCAGAGAGGCGTCTCCGTGCTGCGCTGCCTCTGATCATCGATGGCACAGCAGTCGAAGTGGCGGTGAACTGAAAGACAAGGGCAGCCTGTGTGCTACGGGAAAAGTGGTTTAAAAAAAGGAAAGTGCAGCCCACGTGAGCCGCAGTGACAATGGATATGCACAGCAACATCATGGTAGGTCGAAAAGCAGAGGCTGAGAGCCCATGTGCGCCCAGTAAAGGAGGAACATGCAAACAAGGCTGGTATCAAGCCTGCGTGACACCGTATATCAAGCCTGTGCGTGAAACTGTTCAGGGTCTAGGAGCAGCTGTAGAGGGAGGAGACTATGGCAAGACAACACAGTCAAGGCACATCATATCTGACGAGGACATACCAGCCACAGTGGCAGCGACACCACCCAAACCATTCCCATTCTAGGCAAGACTTCAGGATTCATTGTTACTATAACTCCCAGGAGCATTCAATCTGACTGACACTAGCAGCATGGGGGCCATTGACGTGCTTGATCTGCTCGATGACATAGACAAACATGTCTCCTCACCCTGGCAGTAGGATCGGTGACACAACATATTCAGAGGCCTCAGAACAACCCTAATTGAATAGTGTATGCCTCACCCCAATGTTGACTATGAAAGACACATATTTCGCTCCACGACACAAAACAAGGGTGAAACACTGAATGCATTTGTGATGTGCTTAATAGCGCAACTGAAACACAGCACGTTTTACAATTACTACAACAAAGAGGTCTTGAGGTCTCAAATTATTGCTGCGTGTGAATCCACAAACTTTAGGAAGAGGGTACTACTACAAAAATAAAATGGTAATTCGAAGATATCCTTATGCAGCTCGCTCAAAAATTGAGGTACAACACATTCATATTTTGAAAATACACCTGTCAATCCCAGCCACCGTAAATGAAATCTCGGCTTCTGCACTTCCATAAGTCCAGACGTAACAATTCTGTTTCAGGCGTGGGTATGAGTTCCCACACAAAGCGTTGTGTCCAGCCATCGACCAACTGTGCTCAGCCAGAGGAGGGGAAAACCACAATAATGCATTGTGTAGAACGTCTCAGAACACAAAGAAATGGATAATGGCAGGACCATGACCACGAGGCTAAGGGGGAGATCAGTGGCGTCATCAATTTCCCACTTTCCAGTTTCTCAATTTGAGGAGAAAGCCCCAGGACACCACACGGAGAGCCAGATAAGGGAAGAGAGGACCCAGGAAGATCAAAGACCACTGGAAATGTCAAACTCCTGATCATCGCTTACACTACAACCATGGAAGGTGAGGTGACAGGTGCAATACCTAATTGAGCAATCTCCATTAGAAAGTGGATTGAGTTCTTCCTCAGAAGTCCAGAGACCTAAGGTCTACCTATATGCTTTAGGAAATCAACAAGCAATAGAGCACAGTCAACAACTTTATCATAAGTTCTCTCTTTTATTTTATAGAACAAAAACAGCATTTTCAACCATTTAGGTTCAAAACATTGTTCCAGAATTACACCCCTTTGTGTCACACTATTATCAGGTACAAAATCAGAATGATCAGAGGCTATTTGTAATTTCAGTATCAAATACTGCTTGTATGGGCATCATATAGCATTAGGTCTCGCACTTGGGCGAGCCAATAGTCTGCAGTCCAACTCTATGTCATGGCAGCACGTTATATCTTTCATCCAGTTAAGACATGTAGGTGGAGGTCCTCTTCCCCAAGCCATTGCTGCTCGCCGCTTTGCTAGCACCAGTAGTAACTCGGCTAGGCATTGTACATGCCCTGAAATATTCTTTGTATTCCCCAGTAGTGCCACTAATGGGGAGGTTTTTACCCGCTCCAGCGATCTCTCCAAACGTACGAAACACCTCACTCCAAAAACCCATGATTGGCGGGTAATGCCATGCCAAATGCATAAAGGTGGCTGGTGAATGTGCACACCTCAAATACTCTTCAGAACTATTTGGAAACTGTGCTGCTGGAAATGTAGTGAAGGGACAGGGCCTCCCTGTCCTTGTCCTGTACTCCCTTATCCTGTGTGTTCAGTGCTATCTTTTGCACAGGAGTTCAGTTGGGACCCCTGGCAGTGCAGATCTTCCTCTTTTTGTTTCTGGTGAACAGAGAACCTTGGGATACCCTGATGGCACTGATGGGTGGGGGTACAACCATGTAGCCCTAGTGTATGTTTTTGGGCACCCGTGTGCTGCCCACAGAGCAGGGTATGGGCTGGTGGCCACTTCATGCTTATGTGAAAGGAGCTGTGGGTATCCTCCATTTTGGGAGACCCAGGCCCTGCCATAGGAATCAGTGGATTCCAGATAGAAGGCAAGATGGCCCCTGGGGCCTCTTGGTTTCTCTAGCCTGTTACCTTGTTTTCCCAAAGTTGTGGGAAGCCCTGACTCTGTACCTTTCCATGACTGGCTATTGGGAGGAAAAAACATATATGGTATTATGGGAAAGTCCAGGCTAGACTGGCTGAAGCCTTCCCAAGTGACTGTACTTTGTGGGTACACACTTTGGGTGGTACCTGTGTGAATAGAGTGTCTGACCAATATGCATTCTATGTTATGGGTGTCTGGTTTCTGTGTGTGTGACACAATGAATGAGACAGCCCTGCCGGCACTGACATGAATGTCGTGTGGTGTGCTGAAAGGCTGGGTGCTTGTCCCAATCCACATTCCTTGTTATGTGTGTCTGGGTGAAAGTGATAGGCCTGAATGCCTGTGAGCGTGATTGGCTGCCTGCCTGCATGAGTGCCCTTCTGTGTGACTGGCTGACTGAGCCTGGCTCAGCCAGAGGGGATGAGGGACATACGTGTACATTTGGGGACCTCTCACTTAAAAATGTGTGCAGAAGCTGAAGTCGAATCTTGAAGCTCATCCTTGAAGCCCAGCTGGAAGAGGAAGACTGATGCTGTATTCCTTTGAAGTGATCGAAAAGCTGTCGAGTCTGTCGAGGACTGATCCAAAAGAGGACCTGGCTAGGAGACCGCTCCCTGAGCTACGAGGGACCATCTTGCAAAAACTTCTCTACTTCATCGAGGCACCGTGGAAGCCAGTTCTGTGAGTCTGACGTCTGGAGAAGGAGTCCACCGAGAATCTTGAAGAAAGTGCCTGGGCATCAAGGCCATCGAAGTCCACTGCTGTCATCGGAGTTCAGAAGATTTCTGTGACCAATGGATGCCAAGTCGCATAGTGTCGCCCATAAGTGGGGACAACTTGATGCTGTGCTGCTTGACGCTCGGAGCCAAGAAAGCTCCACTTTGCCTAAGAACATTTGACAGAGGGCCCCCTTGCTATCACCGTCGACCACTTTGTCCCGCCGGAGAATGTCGTGGTCGCCGGCAACTGAGGAAAGTCTGCTGATCATGAGTGGGATTGGGTGGGTCACAGAGAATATCTCGGAATATCTGGATCTATTACTCAAACCAAGGGCTATGTCACTTCATTCATATTTGCAAGATTCCACCAGCCTTATACGGAAACTAAAAAACTTTACTTGGCAGAGTACCTTCCTTCTAGCGACTCTAGATGTGAAGGCACTGTACACGTCTATTCAGCATAAATGGGCCATGATTGCAGTTGACTACACTTTCAGGCATGAGTCAGCCTCGTATTACAACCATTTGAACATGATTAAAGAAATGTTACATCTCACGTTTGATCTCAATGTCTTTACCTTTGACAACAAGGTATACCAACAGACCAGGGGGGTAGCTATGGGTACTAAATATGCCCCAGCATTGGCGAATATCTTCATGGGGATGTTGGAAGACAAAGCAATATACACTGAATCATTTTTCATTGAGAAAATCCAATTTTGGACAAGGTACATCGACGATGTTTTTTGCATCGTCGATAGTAGCATAGAGGAATTTCACGCATTTGTGGACAAGTTAAATCTTAATTGTTTTGATATTCAATTTACTGGAGAATGCAACAAACAGCGGATACATTTTCTGGACTTGACAATATATTTGGAAGATCAAGTACTACAAACAACTACATTCAGAAAACCAACTGAAGTTAACTCAATATTACATGCTAAAAGTTGTCATTTTCGACCAACTATCACCAATATACCATTGGGTGAATATATCAGAGCGAGACGAAATTGTAATAGTAACTTAAAATTTGAAGAGGAATGTAATCTATTACAACGACGTTTTAGAAGGAGGGGATATGCCCAAAAAGATATAAGTAAAGCATACAAGAGAACCAAATTGATGCAGCAGCAGGATACTTTGAGACAGAGACAAGGGAATAATTTGGAAGCTAACATGCCGATTAGCTTTATCACTCAATATTGTTCAGACCACCAGAGATCACGAAAAATTTTGAACAAACATTGGTACTTACTTAAATTGGACAGTCATATTGGTGAGTTTGTGAGTGATCATCCACGCATTACCTTCAGAAGAGCAAATACACTTAAATCTATCCTTAGTCCATCGTTATTACCGGACATTGAGAGCACTACTCAAGGTACATGGTTACACAAGAAAGATTCTGGTTTCAGGAAATGTGGAGTCTGTCCACAATGTAAATATGCATACCAAAGAACAACGGAATTCGAAGATAAAAATGGAAAATGTTGGATCATTAAACAAGGAATTAATTGCAAAACAACTTTTGTAGTATATGGCATCATCTGTGTCTGCCACAAACTATATATTGGTAGCACCAAGAGACAGTTGAGAATCCGTATCCGTGAACATCTAGCCAAAATTGGCAGTCAAGACCCATCACTTCCGTTAGCTGAACATTGGCAAAAAACACATCAGCTACATCTCAAATCGGAAATTAGATTCATTGGTCTTAAACAAGTATCCTTGAACAAAAGAGGTGGTGACAGAGTGAAGGCGTTACGACAAGCGGAAGCAAGAGCAATTTGTTACTTCAATTCGACAAATACAGGACTTAATACAGATAATGAAATGGTTTCATTCTTGTGAGATGTAGTACATTTCAATCTGGCTTCTCAAGCTCGAATAATTTTCATTGTTATACTTGATTTAGAACACGGCTCATTGTTTATTAGGAGGTTACATGTATTTCAGGGTGTTGTTAAAGGGATACCCCATCATAATTGGTAGCTCAGTATTTTATTTGAATGTTGCGTGTAATGCTCACCAACCTTTTGTAGTTAGGTGCATTAGTGCCCGTGATTATACATTACTGTGATAGTAACCATTTAAGTATTCAACAAATATAAATTGGGTCAGGAGAAGCTTATACATGCTTTGTTAGTTTCTCAGGCTTTATTCAAATATTTTGAATTATATAGCATATGTAATTTGTAGAATGCTGGGGGATAGAATGCGGTTTTCAATGACGACGCTTGTCCTTGCGTCGCCGTGGTAACCGCGCACAGTGATGACGCCTAGTATAAGAAGGCATACCTGGTAAGCGTTCGGCTTACCTGCCGACGCGTGTGACTGTTTGTGTTCCAGGAACTGGTAAGAGAGGACCGCTTATCTCATGGTTTACTTTTCAATGAGATTTAGCTTTAATGGTACTTGACGAGTAGCAACAAAATAAGCTATATGTTGTGCTTTCCGTACTTGATATACGTGTTCTATAATTGGAAATGCGTCATCATTTCACGTAATGATGGTTAATTACAATTGTCTTCACTACGGAACTTATAATGAATTGTTTTGAATAAGGCAGAAATGGCCTGTGACCATTAAGAAGAGTTGTTTTGCCCGTTTGGTGAAGGGCGGGATTTATTCTCATGAAAATGCCTAGTTGCCACAGGCAACCTTGATATACACAATTAATGTATATTCTAAATTGGACAATCAGTTTTATTTACCTTCGCTACTTACATTTTTTGTTTAGATTGATATTGGGGATTGCACCCCGTTACTACTACATGGACAAATAGTCATAAGAACTGGTTACATCAAATTTCGGGTAAGGACATCCACCAAGTTGTCAGTTTGTCTCAAGGGACCATTGCAGAATTTGGTTATATTATTCAATGAATTGAAGAATAATGATTACTAATGGGTTCTTTTTTCTTTTTGTTTGTGTTTTTGTTTCTGTTTTTTGTGCTCTTTTTCTGTTTACTCAAACATAACAATGTATTATGATATGTTTGCCTATTTTTCTACACCCATGAACCCTTCCCTTTTGCCCATCCTTGTTTTTCTGTCTAATTTCTTTCATGTTATTATGCATATTTTGTGGTCACGATATTTGAAAACTGGTATTATGTTATACTTTATGATGTCGTTCATACAAATTGTTTTTTGACTATGATATATTGTATGTCCTATATTACAATTATGGGTAGCCCGGATTTGAAAAAGGCTCAGTGGAGCCGAAACATGTTATCAATTATGGGCTCAATGGTCATGGATGATCAATAAAGCATAATCTAAGATTTAACTCAACTTGAGTTGTTGGCGCAGAGTCCTGTATTTTCATTAATTAAAGTCTGCTGATGGGTTTGCTACCACCAGAAGTCGTCAAAGACGTCCCAAGGACACTGGCGGAGTGGAGATCCAAGGTCCAGCCCATGATCGCGTTCCGGTTGCCGAAGATATCCGAGGTACGTGCTGCGGCTGCTGGGCCTGAATCCATCACCAAGTCCTATTTGCAGTACAGAACACTTTGCATGAAGGTTTACTGCATGCCTCATCTTCCTAGGACTTCCACGATCAATCGACCGAAGAGCATTGCATAGGTCAAAGCTGCAGCATCACCGCAAGTGTTCCACTCTTCCTCGAGGTTCTCGACACCTGTAGGCTCCTGTTTTAAAGGGAGTACATCCTCGAAGGATACCATCAACAAACCGCCAAAGAAACTCTTCCACGTCAGGTACATTGGGGTGGTTGAACTCTTTAACCAAGAAGAAAGGCTTATTAAGCATTTATGGACTGGGCTTGTTTATTATTACAGGTTGCCCAGGTGGGGGGATCCTTATTCAGAATTGTGTATCTATATCCAAAGAAAGCATTCTGCCATTGTTTAACTTTAACCTGCCTTACTTCCTTATTCTCTATTCTGATACACCTTACTGAAAGATGTGTATGCTCTATTATAACTGTTAGCAGTTGATGCATTATAAAAGAATCTAAAAGTTAAGTGTGGTACCACATAGCATTGTATAGATTTACCATGATAGAATTTCCAGAGTACACATTGTGTTATTGAATTGTGTATATGTATCTCTGAACCTTATTTTTAAATAAAGAATTGTGTTAGCATATAACACAGTGTGTGGACATTCCTTTGTGGGGGCTTGGGGACTCACTGTACTTAGGAACCAGCCTACATCACCTCCTGAGAGTTTACGCCTTGGTTGCCTATCCATAGTTAGCATATAGAGAACCTTGGCTGAGGTGCTCTGTGCCTCTACTCTGCCATATAGAGGGAAGAAGTACAGATACCCACCTCCAGTCTTTACAGAAAGAATCTGTGAAGAGTTGCCGGAGTGTAATTCACTTGATGTAGGTATTTAAAGTATAGAAATGTGTACCGACTGTTGAGTGCTATTTTCCTAGTCTGCACAAAACAGTAATGCCATAATCTTCCCACTTCATGTCTGCAGCTTCAGACCAACTCGCCTTTTTTCTATTATTTTCTATATAAATTGGAGATCAACTTCCCAGTAACCTCCGTTATTATTGCACCATGGAGAAGTAGTGCGATATCTGGTGGCTTGGGGAAGGAGGTAAATAATCTCTTTAATGTGTTACTAAGTTTAAAATCTAGAAATTTGTCCAATCATGATGTGTCTCCCACTTCTTCAAACGCGTCCAACGTAATAAATTGTTCATGGGGAAAGTGATCTTTGAACCGAAGCAGGCCCAAACGCTTCATGCTTGCGTTTAGCCCTTTTCACTTGTAAGAGGTACCCCAGGGATGTGTACTATGGGGAGGAGGGGGCGCTTGATTTCACCATGCTATGCATGTGCACTTGACATTATTTTAAATTCCAAGTGAACAGCGAGGATCCGTGAGTACCGCCGCTCTCAGAAATGACAGCGCTGCTAGAGCCCTCTCAACTTGTAAATGAGGTCTGTCTGGATTGGGAGTGTACCAGTAAAATACAAGTCAACAACTTGTAAGCAAAATTCCTGATAGACATTGGGCCTCTGCAAACATGATCAGTGAGGAGTTTTACAAGAACATGCTGAAAGCACCGTCACTGCGACCCTCAGAGGTGCACATCTACCCCTGCGGGTCCAAGACACCATTACCATGTAAGGGATATTTTGAGGCCACCTGCAGCCATAAAACACAATCAAGAAGATTACAAATACATGTGCTAGAGGCAGCAGTTGAAAGTGACTGTATACTAAGTTTCAAATCAGCACAGGACATGGGCTTGATACACGTGCAGTACAAGCTCATGACACACAAGTACATAGACAGCATAGAAAGAATATATGATATTTCATTTATATCGCACCCATACACAAGTGTTTCAGGGCATGACGAGGCAAGGGAGGGGTAAAAGTGAGGAACTAAACAATGATCTTAGTAGGCCCTTTGACATTGAGAATGTGTAAGTGCAGAGGAGAGGGAGGGGGGAAAGTGCAAGGGGCAGGGAAGGAGTGGAGAAGTGCTGAACATGTAATCAACAACAACAGGTAGTGCGGCCAGCAGGTGGCAAGTGCAAGAATAAGGCCCAAACAACGGGTGTGTGATAAGTGCAGGAAAGGGACTGTAGGGTTGCAGATACAGACCCAAGCGCAAGGGTTGCCAAGAGGCAGTGCGGGTGTGCGGCGGGTGGGCAGGGATCTGGGCCCAAAATCAGAGGGTAGCAAGAGAGGAAGAGAGAAGGCAGAAGCAAAGAGGAGAGTCTTGAGGTGCTTCCGGAACCAAAGATGGTTCTCAAGTTTCAGAGAGACAGGGAGGCTGTTCCATAGGGAGGCCCCAGCCGAAGAAAGAGATCTACCCCCAACTCGTTGCTTGGAGAAGCGAATGACCCTGAGGGAGTTGGAGGTGGAGTAGGGAGGTATTTCCGAAGGGGACTTGAAGGTATAGCAGGCCCAGGTCCCAGAAGGCCTTGTGGACAATGCAAAGGGTCTTGAACTTAATCCTTGCAGCCACAGGGAGGCAGTGAAGAGATTTCAGGGCTGGAGAGATATGATCCCTGGGCTTGAGGCCAATGACAAGTCTTGCAGTCATGTTCTGGATGAGTTGCAATGGAACAGCTATTCCCATTGTTGTTCAAAGAACTGGGAACATTGAAAAACAGGCACGTACAGCTGCACACCTATCCAACTGTCCATGCGGTGGCTAAACACTATTGGGGCATACCGGTAAACATACAGCGACAAGTTAAATATGAACTACACAAACTACTTGAGCATGACATCATCTAACCCGCCCCACGGCCCACCCCATCGCCACCCCTTATTCTCCCTGTCCCCAAAAAAGGGGTCACCTACTGTGAGAAACCTGAAGGTGTCTCCCTGTCTAGTCCCCAGAGATCTGTCATCCAGGTGACAAGGACACATCCATCTCTTTTGTATCCAGTTCCTGGGGGTGGACCAGTGTGGGAGGATCACCTGGAATGGGGGTCCCTGGGGAGTGGGAGTGGGACACTTACGAGTGAGATATGTTATCCCTCTTCTTTCAACCCCTTTCCTGCCTACCACGTAGGACATTCAAAACCACAGCCCCAACCCCCCTTTTCCAACACAAAGGGGGTCATTATGACCCAGGCGGTAAGTACGCCAACTTTACCACCATGGTGTAAACTATGTTTACACCATGGTGGATGGCGGATTTACCGCCCCATTCCAAGGTGAGTGGGGCGGTAAATCCCCATTTCCCATTTTAACCTTCCCCATTCCCATTTTTGCCCCATAGGGTATAATGGGAGTGGGGAAGGTGCTAATTACACCACCGTAAATTACGGTGGCGTAATTAGCACCAAGGCGGTTTAGCGCCAAAAAACCCTTAACGCCTGAGTTGTAATGAGGCCCAAACACTTTTGCATGACACACCAGTGAACGGACTAACACCAGAGCCACTTACCTGACATGTACCAATACAAGGGTCAGGCAAAGGCAGGCAATTGATCAGAACTACACACACCCGACGGCCCTTTCCCTTCCCCACAGGGATAAAAGTTGAGCGAGAGAGAACAGTAAGAGCATGGCAGACAGCACGACGGCACAGCTAACTAGGCATAGCAGTTCAAGAGAAGGAGAAAGGTGGCAGGAATCGAGTGGGTGGCGAGGAGAGAGATTTCCTTATCCTTTTCGTCCCAGGCCTGTGCAACCTTTGTGGAAGAGGATATAAGACATGTCTTGCAGCAGATGTCAACGGTACACGTGGCAAGCCTACGCTGATAAGCAGGAACAAGGGAGATTCATGCATCCGTGGTACCAGCCTTGACTCCCAAAAAAGGAAAGCCAAGCGGTTCATCACAGCCGGTGAGTCGTGGGGGGAACCGATAAGAACCGGGCTGTGTTGAATAAAAGTTGGAAAGTGGCACTTTGAAGGGAGGTCAAAGAACTGTGAGATTGTGTAAGGGAAGGCCAGCTGCAGAGGGAACCAGCACCGAGTGGGTGCTAATTTGAGAGACTATGCTCGACCCAATCTTGATTGAAACTACAGATACCAGAAGGCCATAGGAGAGCCGCTAAAACAGGTCAAAGTGGTCATACAGGAGGTCAAGCAAAATCCCTGTACAATTGAAAGACTTTGATCTGTGAACTGGTGAAAAGCAAGGAAAGTGAATACTGCATTATGAGAAAGCACGGGATGTGAATCCCACATTATGAGAAAATAAGGGGAGTGAATCCTGATTGTCATTTGGGTCTGAGCCCAGCCGAGGGAGATCCAGGTGTGAAAGGTTATCTCCCAAAGTGTCTGAAAGGTCTGCGCCCAGAAGAGGGGGACCTAGGGGTGAAATCATCACCCAGAAGCATTTGTAGAAGTAGTTGTCTAAGACTCTGAGGGGTCAGGGCTAGAAGAGGGGGACCCAGGGGTGAAGTCATCGCCCAAAACATTTGTAGAACAGAACTGTGTATTTGTTTGTTGGAACTATCAGTCCCTCGAGGGCGAGAGACTTTTTATTGGAAAGAGACTTTTAAGCCATCAGAGAAACTAATAGCTGGAGCAGAACTGTCAGCTCGTGCTGTGGAAAGCTCAAGTGTGTACTGTGCTCAGGAGAACCAGCTTGTACCGTGCTGAAAATTTGGGGAAGGAAGACCCCTGGCAATCACATTGTGACTTATGATTTGAGAACCCTTCTTTCTTTTCTTGAAAGCTACCCTGCACCCTTGTTGTATTAGTTGTAAGGTCTGCCAGTAGGTTTCTTAGAATAGGCCCTTTTTATTTTGACACAACGCCACTAGGACTGCCATATTTTTATTTGATGGTTGACACTTGCTCCCATCTTAGATATCAGTTTAGATTAGGTGTTTTTCCAACCTGCATACCGTTTAATAAACACCCTTGAACTTTCATCACTTGTGTCTGTCTTTACTACTGTTGTCACCATGAGTTCCTCACAGTACCCTCCAGCTCTGTGTTGACATGAGTCGCCGTACTCAAGCCATACTGAGGGAGCATCACCAGGCTCTGTGCATCACGGACCTGATACCTCTACTATATGGGGCCACACTGTTCTCAAAGATCAACCACAACAATGGCTATCATAATCTGGAATTAAGCCCTAAATCACAATATATCACCACCTTTGTAACACACATGGGATTATAATATTACAAACACCTCAGCTTTGGTGTGTGATCCACAGCCAAGCTTTTTCATGCAGAAATCCACAATGTTATCAAGCACTTTCCAAACTCTCAATTGCAGCGATGACATTCCGTTTTTTGGCACGGACACAGAAAAACATGACAACACCCTGAGTGTGTGTATGGCCTTGGAAGAGCCCAACCACATACCAAACAAAGACCAATGTGAATTTCGTAAGGCAAACTCAAGTTCTTTGGCCACATTTTCTCAGCACAGGGAATGACACCCAACCCAGAGAAAGTGGGTGCCCTGAACAAGACTCCTCAACCTACGAACACTTTGGAGCTGTGATCCTTGCTAGGCGTAGCCAGATATTGCACCAGATACATGTGGGACTTTGCGACGGTTAGTGAACCCTTGAGAGCTCTCATGAAGCAACATTTCCAGTGATCCAACAAATGCCAGGAGTCGTTTGTAATCATGTGCAGGAGAGTCGGAACAGCTGAAAACATGGCATATTTTGACACAGATCGCTGCATAGAGCTCACAGTGGATGCAAGTCCGGTGGGGCTAGGAGCAATCCTCAGACAAGAAGTTCAGGACTCGCTTCATAAGCGGCACATAGTCTTATACGCTAGCTTAAGTCTGTCCCTGAAAGAACATGCATACTCAAAAGCTGAAAAGGAATGGCTGACGGTGGTGTGAGCATGTGAACCCTTCCACCAATTTCTATATGGAAAACCCTTTGCCATTATAACCGACAATCAGGCATTACTCTTCATCTATGGAAACCCAAAGCCAAGGATGCCTCAGAGGATAGCCAGGTGGGGTCAGAGGCTGCAGGACTATGCATTGCACATAATTCATCCTCCAGGAAAGGAAGAGAACCCGGCTGACTTTCTGTCAAGACACCTGCTGGAGTCGACAACCCTTTATCCGTCAGACGTAGATCTGTACATCAATTATGTGGTACACCAGGAGACCCCAAAAGGGTAGATATCTTGTTGCTACAGGAAGAGTTGGAACAAGATCCCTCATTTCTCATCATCACTAAATGGCTCAGTAAAGGAAAGTGGAAACATGCCAAAAGATGGGGGACGTGGAGTCACCAGTCACTCGAAAATAACTTGTTCTTGGTGAAGGATGAATTACCCGTCTCCAAAGATCGACTGTCGGTAAAAGGCACCACACTCCTTGTGCCAGCAGCTTTGAGACATCCAGTGATTGACTTTGCACATGAAGGACATTGGGGCATTGTATCACCAACACGCCTGCTGCGGCAAAAGGTGTGGTTCCTGCAACTCATTGGCCAAGTAGAGTAAACACACCTGCTGTGTCATAACTCAACTCCTCACACGTGACATGAGCCTCTTCAGATGATGCAACTACCTGCAAGATTTGGGAATAGGTGGCTATCGATTTCTATGGGCCTGTAGAAGGTAGGCACTATGTACAAGTGGCTCGCTGAATACTCGAGATTCCCAGAGGCACAGGCGGTAGCATCCACCGCGACTTGACACGTCATACCCACACTTGACAAAATGTTCACAGCGTATGGCATCCCACGGACACTCGCATCCGAAAGAGCACCCCCATTCACCAGCCAATACTCCAGGATCTTTGCAGCATATATGGGGTTCAAGCATCCCCGAGTCACACCACTGTGGACTCAGGCAAATGGGACAGTGCAAAGGATCCTGGGTAACCTAACCAGAATCCTCAAATTGTGTACCTGACAAGCAAGCCGTTTGAGCAATTACTATCAATTACTATATCAACTACTGTGGGAGTACCAGAACACACCGCATAGCACCATGGGGAAGTGTTCTTCAGAACTGATGTTTGGACAAAACATAAGGACCGGGATACCACACATCACGAAGCTCACAGAAGCTTTCCACGAAAACAAAAGCATGAGAAATCAAGATGGAAAGGAGAAAGACAAGATGAAGGTCTATGCTGATGTCAGGAGACATGCAAAGGAGTCAGACATTATGATAGGTGACACAGTATTAGTGTGCCAGCCCAAGACTCACAAATAAACCACTGCATTTCAGGTCGATCCCATGGTGGTCACCCAGAAGAAGTGGGCCATGTTAACAGCGGAAAAGGGATATTTCCAGGTGGCCAGGACCCCTTCACACTTCAAGAGGCTGGAGCCAAGTGATTGGGCAATGAATGCCCAAAGTGAGACTGAGCTGGAAAATTATGATTCAGACTTATCCTATCACAGTGATGGAGAAGAGGTGGAGAGTGATGCAGAAAGACACAGACGTGAGCTCTCACAGGCAGGGAGGTACTTTGTGACTAGAGAGGTCTCAGAGAGTGAATACCTGACCCCACAGACTTGTTGAAAAAATGGGATGACAATGGCTACTGGTTTAAATGGGGAGGGGGGGTTGTAATGTTGTCCTTCACCCAAACAACTGCCCATCAACATTGTTGTTTTGGAGGCTGGCCAGAAGAGGGAATCAGAACTGGATGAGACAGGAGGGAAGCCAAGAATGGGGGCAGAAAGAGGAGGGGTTTGTGAGAGTTTTGTAGATGGTGAATAAACATGCACTTCACCTGAGCTCCCTGTCTGTGCCCTCATGTGAGGGATAGGCGCAGTATAGGGAATTAGATAATCAGTGAAGGTCCCGCTGCCAGGCCGGTTAGAAGCACCAGAATTCCTTCTGAGTTGGCATTTGGTCAGTGTGCCATACCCTCACTTCATCGCAAACTGGTCCAATTGAAGCTTGGCCTGACACATGATCCTATCACCAATGAAAAATACCACTGGGAATGCTTTGAAGGATTGTGGACTGTCTGTCCAGCACTATTGACTTGAATGTCATAAACCTTTAATAGACTCTGTTTTCTGTTCCCCATTGAACTGCCAGCTTAACCTTATCACAAATGCTCCCCTTTTCACTCTTAAGTATGGGATGTATGCATGGGATTTATTAACCATAACCCTAGCTCAGGAGCAATAGTGTACAAAGGGGATGCGCCTAGAGGCTAACAAGTAGGGTCACGGGAGCTGAGGATCTGGGAGGGCAAAGAGAGAGAATAGGAGAGGGGATCGCCAACGGGGGTTCAGTAGGCTTCAGTCTAGCCATCCGTGATTGGCAAGATGAGATTTGAAGATTAGTCTCCTCAGGTCATTCTTGAAGCGTAGGATGGAGGGGGCAGTAGCATCTCGTGAGGATAGCTCAGGGGCAACATGCTCGGCAGGGAAGTAAGACAACACGGAGCAACACTGGTTCAATACCCGGGTTCGCGCTTAGAAACCTCTGGGTATTAAGTGCGTTATAAATAACCTATCATATCATATCTGCATTGGCATTCTGACTCTCAATATTAATACACTGATTTTCCCTGCACTGCCCCCACTTTTAAGCACTGCAATGGTACCTCCTTTGGCAAGCACAAAGGCCTGAAGGGCTGGGAGTGCTTGGCCTGCATTTGCCCAGGAGACTGCTGTCTCTTGAATTGCTTTAATGGCTACATTCCTTCATACACAGCAATTCCTCGCGATTGCACTTAGGTCGGTGTGATATTCAGACTCACATACAAGTTACCTATCATGGCTCATGAAACTTTAAGTTACATTACATTATTACATTACATTTATAGTGCGCACTATTGGCCCTCAGGCATAAAGGCGCAGATCAAACAGACAAGTAGTATACAACAATAGGACACAAAACACATCTTCCTCTTAGGAGCAGAAGGTAAGAGGTTAAAAGGGGGACTGCCGCATGTATACAGCTGCATCAACCCTAGAGATCAAATTGCAGGTACTAGGTAATGATAGAACGAGAACTCATAACCAGTAGTTCTCTTATTTTAGATTAGGCAAAGAGATGTGATTTAAGTTCTTTCTTAAAGACTTGCAAGGAATTCTGATGCCTTAATCGGTCAGGAAATGTATTCCAGAGGGAAGGAACCCTGACATTGAAAGCCCCGTTTTCTGCCTTAGCAGTCCTGCTTCTGGGCTACACAATCAAGTTATGTGTTCCTGATCTAAGGGATTGTTGGTTAGATTTCTCTTTTATGTGATTCTGTAGGTAAATGGGCACAACTTGTTGCCTACACTTAAAGGTGATAACCAGAACTCTGAAGACTATCCAGGCTTCTATAGGAAGCCAATGAAGAGATCTTCTAGCCTCAGTTATATGACTATACTTAGGGAGTCTAAGAACTACTCTAACTGCCCAGTTCTGAACAACCTGCAATCTGCGTAATTCAAATTGACTAATGCCTAGATGAAGACTGCAGCAGTAATCCAACTTTGCCCCGATTATTGCCCTGGCAATAGTTTCTGCGCACTCCTGTGAAATCATAGGCCTTAGATGGAAGAGGAGCTTAACATAGTAAGCTACTCCCGACACAACCGTGGAAACATGAGCCTTCATACTTAAGGTAGAATCCAGGGTAACTCCTAAGGTTTTTGTTTTTGGTAATGTAGAGATGATGTCAATTCCTAGTTTGAAGGAGTTGTAAGCTATATCAAGATTTTTTAGAGCCCTTGGACTACCAACGATCAGTAGCTCTGTCTTGCTACGGTTCAGGGCAAGGACATTTTCCAACATCCACCGTTTTCCACCGTTCAATTAATGTGAAAATTCTATTTACCTCAAACTCGTCCCTCTCGTGGTGTCCTGTTAATGAGATGACACATTGAGTGTCATCCGCATAATTTGAGAAAATGACCCCCTCCTCTTCTAGCATGAAGAAGAAAGGTGCCATAAAGAGGTTGTATAGACAAGGTGAAATGCTCGCCCCTTGGGGGACTCCATATGGCACCGATATAGGAGTGGCTTCTGCCGAAGCCGAGCAGACTCTATGCTCCAGGAAAGACTGAACCCACTGTGCTGCCGAGACCGAGAGATTGGCCACATCTTGTAATCTGGGAATAAGAATAGAGTGTTCAATCAGATCAAAGGCTGCTGATTGATCTAAGGAGATTATTAAAGACAAACCCTTTTTATCCATATCTCCCAAGAGTTTAATTTTAAGCTCTAAAAGCGCTGTTTCCATCCCAAATTTTTTCCGAAAGCCTGACTGCTTAGGGTGGAAAATGGGGTATTTCTCCAAGTGTTCTGCCAGTTGGCCATATGCCACCCTATCTAAGATTTTCAATAGGAACGGAGTATTAGATATAGGTCGAAAGTTAAGCGGGTTGTCCATTGGCAGGCCCGTTTTTTTGCGAATGGGAGTGACCATCGTGGATTTAATCACATCTGGGACGCTGTTTTCCTTTAAGGAAGTGTTTATGAATATACATAATGCTTCAAGGAGCCGTGGGGGACATTTCTTTATGATCATCGAGGAGCAAGCATCTCCTCTGCATTGAGAGGGTTTCATGCGTTTAATGATTTTTTGAAGCTCGCTCATCGTAATGGGATGAAAATCAAATTGAGGTATCGAGGCGTCATGACTGAAACTCCTGTTGGTATCCTTACATGCTGGAGTAGAGGATTATTTAACTTTGTAGGGCTTTGGACCCCAGTAACTGCAAACTAGCTTGGGCCCCTTAAACAGTGACGTTTCCTGATAGCATTGCTCAGCGCCCATCTGCTCACTCTCTCCAACGCCCTTGGCCATACATTGCCCTGGTATGAAGCTGTGCATGTGGTGCCCACTGAAATGCCCACCAGCGGATTCCAGGTCCCAGGTGAAAGTCTCGTTGTTTTGGGCAGTGTGCAAGAATCGTTTCTACTGATTGACTTTTCATACAGTGTACATATCCTTTTTAAGCTCTTTCTAAAAGTGTAATTGATTTTAATTTAAAGTGTAATTGATTTTAATTTAAAGTCCTTAAAGTCCTTAAAGGCCTTTAAGGCCTAAAAGTGTAACTGATTTTAATTTAAAGTGTAATTGATTTTAATTTAAAGTCCTTGCGTAACTCTTTATTACGCAAGGCCTTTATGCACACCCTTAATTTAATGCACACCCTTAATTTAAAGAAAACAGAAATGGAAATAGTAATGTATGGGAAACATACGTTTGCCTCCTATGAACCTATCCTGTGGAGCTCCTCCGTAGGTGCCCACCGCATGCCATGATGCAGTGGTGGGACGCAGAAGTCATGGGTGTAATTTTAGGGGGGGGCAGGGGTGTTTGCCCCCCCCAACTTTCATGGCACACCTTTTTGTCACCATTCATTTGGTTGGGGCACCTTTTCTTCAGATGTCATGTCCCCTCCCCCCAACATTTTCAGCAACGTTACTCCACTGGCTGGAGTGTATAACAGTTCATGGAGGCACCATGCAACCTCTATGCACCATTCATGTGTTGGCTTATCTAGGTGGCCATTGTTTAACGCGTTCCTGGCCTGGAAAGACCTGCTAGCCAGAGGATTGGCAATAGCCATTCATTAGACAGGGGTCATTAAACAGTCATTTTATAATCACTGCCACAGTGGTCCAGGGTGTAAATGGAAATGTTCAGTCGAGTTACTTACTTTGCCAAACTATTGAACCAACTCGTCCTCCCAGAACATAATTAGTCAATCAGTTTCGGCCGAAGTATTAATGACGCTCATATGACACGCTGTGCTCCATGAACAAATTTAAATCAGCAATCACCCAGCCTCTTATTAAATTAGCCTGCCTGTCGCAATGGTGCATCCCTCTTCAGCGACTGGAGAGGAAGTACTTGGCAGTCATTTGGAAAGCAGAGTATGCAGCTTCAAACATTGCCTTCACATGTAAACACTGGCGTGGGCGCCTTCATGGCAGAGCTGGAAGAGTGGGACATCTCACAAGTTGCAGAACAGAGTTGACGAGTGGTAAACAACACACTGGAAGAGACACTGCATATGGCATACGGCACCCGCAGAAGAGTGACTTGCTCAGAGAAATGTCCATTCACTGATGTAGACTTACTTTCTGGAGGCACTCTGTCTTTATGCGGGCACCCCGATAAACTCCGGTGATGGGGATACAGTCCAGTCACGTGACCCGTTCCGTCGCAGCCTGGGGTCGGGCATTTGCTTTCCTTCTTCTCCGTTCTTGAGTGATCTATAATTTCCATAAACATATCATGTCAATTACAGTGCACAGGGTGTCATGGAAGAAACAGCCTTATCTCAAGAGCAAATACAAATGTCAAATACCAAAGAACGATCAGGTCCTTCCCCGTTACCAAGGGATAGTTTGAGCAAAAGCAGCAGGAGAGACACAGGGCCCGATTCATGGAATATTTGCCCGGTTCAAAGTGACTTTGCACTGCCGACACGATGTAATGCATACATGCATACATTCATACATGCATGCATACATACATACATACAATCCCCGCATGCACACAAATATACTTTTTTTTGGATTATGGTAATTATTGAAAGCATGGGCCATGTAAAAGCTGAGCCAGCAGTTAAGCCTTTAGGTGCAACAAGGGGGTGGAGGGAGTCCTACTCATGGGCTAGCTGGCTTTTATCCTCGGCCTCTACCCTTCACTTCAATGCCTGTTTTCTCACCTCAGAGAGCGGTGTATTTGTTTAAGTAAATACACGGCTCTCCGAGCTGGGCCCGGGCTGGGCATAACAGCAGTGATGCCTGCTGCTAGTGATAGCGCCGAAAATTGCAGATCCTATTCTAAGCTTCTGAATGTGATTGGAAAACTGTACAGCTGTACTGTAGTGTTTGTTTATGACATCAGAACTGGCCGATGGCATGGCTCTCCTGGAATCTTGATATCACATTTAATCCTTAGAGTGTGAACACTCACGGACACTTTAGAGAAGCTTGAAGCCCCCATGGGTCCTTTATGTAGTGTTTGGCTCTGAATTTCACCCGCTCTGTATTCTAAGGGCCTAATTCACAGAAGCATTTTATAATAGGAAAACCCCATTGGAAAACGCTCTGTGAAGGATATAATAAGCCAGCTCAGGTACTCATTTTATGGACATTGGAGGGTGCTTGGCCGGCCCTGTTGGGATTTAAACCAATGGCTACAGGTTGCAATAGGATCTCCGAGGCGAGTTGGCTGAACAAGTTTAGGGGAGCCATAGGGGACCTCTTGCCCCCCTCCTCAGGACTTTCTGAGCAATGTTTTTAAAAGCAACATGTACATGTGTCAAGAGGAAACCTACATCATATACACATGTCATTTTTCCGTGTCCACTGTTGTAAAATAGTCAATTTACTTTGTTCATGGAACATATTAATATAGACTTGTAGCAATACAGGCTCCTTTAATATATCTATATATTGCCTGTACAGAAATCCACTCACTCCTCGGCTATTGCTACCCCTAGGGAATAGACTGGGAGCGGCATAGGGGATAATGCATGCCCGCTGTGCATTATATAGGCAGTGTAAGTGGCAGAGGTATGAAAATCCAGGCTGCTGGATACGTGTGGGCATTATTCTTCATAAAGCCAAACTATACATTGCTATTCCGTTGAAGCAGTCACTGGTAGCCTTGAAGTTAGGGACATGGAGAAGCTCATTACACTATACCTGCAGGTAGTTCATATAGTTTTCTATCCAGCCACAAAGCCCCCGTCAATCGCTGCTATGAAGCCTTTGCTTCTCTGCAAACTTCCACGATGTTACTGTTTGGCACAGCTTATCTACAATCGCAGTAATACATACCATGTCCAGATGGCTGTTTACGGTTATGTAAAAAAAATCCCGATTTGAAAACCAGTTTGTAATCTTGATCGGAGACAGTATTAATGCAAAATCCAGTACCCTGTCCAATGCCGTCGCCTGGATGGAACACAGCCTGAGCCAGCGTGAGCCAAAGCAGAAATGCACACGGTCAGGCTGTGTTTATTTCCGGGTCGGTCCACTGGCACTGAGCATGTGCGATCATCAATGGAGGGCAGGGCCACCGTGCCTCTCTGACTCTCAGTCCAGTCCATTGCGGGCTGGGCCAGCAGCAAGAAAAAAGAACACAAAGAAATGCTTTTTTTTCACACTGAACTGGGCATATTATTACTGTCCATGCACAGATCAGTGCGACCTTGGCCACCAGTTGGAGGCGCCCCTGGTTCACGAGCGTGCTATATGGTGCACAGATGGGGAAACCTACAGAGCAATCTTTCCTTCAATCACACCATTATGGAAGGGATGGTCCAGTGGAAATTCTGCTGTGTGTGTTTCCCTAGCCGTGCAAGGAATCTAGCTGCATCTTATCTCAGTGTGTCGATGTGCGCAGAGAGGCAGGGACCCCAATGGACTGCCAGCTTTTAAGAATGTGATATTAGCGAGCAGAGGCTATGGGGACCCGCTGTAACAGCGGCCACCACATTTTTTCCTGTTGGCCGCCATGACTGATCGTTATCATTTGTGCAGCAACGAATGGCAGAGATCCGAAAAGGTTTTCTGCATGTGGAATAGACAGAGCTGGGAGCTCAGAGACCATGTGGATTCCAATGCCTGCTTAATATCATGGGCATATGATGAGAATCGAGCGGCGAGGCCCTGCACCCCATTGCCAGTATTTGTATTTGTATTTTATTAGGATTTATATAGCGCTTAAATCCAAAGCGCTTTACATGAGGACAAAAGATACATAACAAGCATTAGCAACAATGAAAAAAGTATCAGAAAACAGTACTTAGAACAATTTACATAAGCAGTAAGGTATTACATGACTGGAATGGGACCGAGGTGGGGGAGGTAGTAAAAATGTAGGAAGCGATGTAGGACCAACGTGAAAGAGATAGCTCAGGTATTATGATGGAGATTGGAGGAGGTAAGACTTGAGAGAAGTGGGAAGGAGGAGCAGGAGGAGATGGAGCATGTGGAGAGGGGAAGACGGTTGCAGTGGAAAGGGGCGAGAAGTTGAAAATATCTGAGATGGGATGGGGCACAGGGTAGGGGAGGAGAGGTGAGAAGGAAGAGATCAGCAGAACGAAGTGGACGGGGGAATGGAAGGTGAGGAGAGAGGAAAGGTAAGGTGGGGAGAGACCATAGAGGGATTTAAGGACAAGGTAGAGGAAGTTGAATTTGAGAAGGGAGTGGAAGGAGAGTCAGCTTAGAGAGGCGAGAGAAGAGGAGATGTGATCATGAGGAGAGAGAAGACAAAGCACGCGGATAGCGGAGTGGTAGATAGATTTGAGAGATGGGAGGAGGGGAGACCGAAGAATAGAGAGGAGCAGTAGAAGAGTCTAGAGAAGATGAGGGAGGAAATGAGGAGTTTAGCAGCATGGAAAGTAAGGAAGGGACGGACTTTACAAATGTTATAGAGGTGGAAGCGGCAAGAGCGGGCGGTGAGGGAGATGTGGTGGGAGAGGGAGAGGTTGGAGTCGATGTGAAGGCCAAGATTGCGGGCATGGGGAGTTGGGAAGAGGAAAAGAGAATGTGTGGAGGAGGAGAGGTGGGCAGAGTGTTAGCTGGGAAGAAAATGACTTCAGTTTTGTCGGAATTTTGAGGGTCAGAAAGTGGGAGGACATCCAAGATTTGACAGCGGAAAGACAGGAGGAGAGCTTGAGATGGGTGTCGGGGGAGAAGGAAGAGAAGGAAAGGAATAGCTGGGTATCGTCTGCATAGAAATGGTGAGATATACCAAAGGAGGAGATGATTGGATCTAGGAAGGAAGTATAGAGTGAGAAGAGATTGGGGCCAAGGACAGAACCTTGTGGGACGCCGTGGTTGCGAGGATAGGTAGGCGCGGTGCAAACTCCCCAGGAGAGTGAAAAGGTGCGGTTGGATAGGTAGGAGAGGAGCCAATTGAGGACAGAGTCTCTGAAGCCAAAGGAAGAGAGGGTGTTAAGAAGTAGAGGATGATCAACAGTATCAAAGGCAGCTGATAGATCGAGAAGAATGAGCATGGAGGAGTGTTTTGAGTAGTGGGCCGATAGGAGTGAGTTGAGGACATAGGTGAGCGCAGTTTCTGTAGAGTGGAGAGGGTGGAAGCCAGATTGAGTAGGGGGAGAAGAGAGTGGGTAGAAACGAAGGAGGAGAGTTGAGAATAGACAATACGTTCAAGGAGTTTAGATAGAAAGGGCAAGAGGGTAATGGGGCAAAAGTTGGAGACAAGGTGGGGATTGGCAGATGGCTTTTTCAGGATAGGGATGATAGTGGCATGCTTGAATGAAGAAGGAATGGTAGAGGTGTATAGACCGGAGTTGAAAAAGGATGTGATGTAGGGAATGAGGAGGGTGTAGATTTTAGGAATGAGGGAGGTGGGGATGGGGTCGGAGGGAGAGGCAGTAGGGTGAGTTTTATATAAAAGGAGGGACACTTCTGAGTAGGTTACAGTAGTAAAGGAGGACATGGTGGAAGGCGGGAGAGAGGGATGAGGTGACGGGGAGAATAGGAAGGGGAGTCGAGAATTTCTTGGCGAAGGTTGATAACTATATCAGAAAAGAAGTTGGCAAAGTTGGTGGCAGTGAGAGGAGAGGCAATGGAGTGGTAAGTGGTAGGGGGGGAGAGAGAAGACGTGTTAGGGTTTGGAAAATTCTGCGGGGGTGGGAGGATTGGGAGTGGAGTAAGTCAGAGAAGTACGATCGCTTGGCAGAGTGAAGACAGCTGTCATAGAGGGTATGATAGGAGTAGTAGGAAGATTGATGAGAAGGGGAGGGGTGTTTTAACCAGTGCCGTTCAAGGTGTCTGAGGATGCGATGCATGGAGGTGAGTTGAGAAGAGAGCCAAAGTTGGGCAGCATTGCAGGAGGGGCGGAAAGGAGAGAGAGGGTGGAGAAGATTGAGAGTAGAAGAGAGGGAAGTGGTTAGGGTAGAAGATGCATCATTGGCTGAGAGAGAGGACAAATGGGGGTGAGGGGGAAGGGAAGGGGAGCAGGAAGCAAGGAAGAGAGAGGGGTCAAAGTTGCGTAGATCATGTTGGTAAAAGGGGGTGGTGGATGGGGGAGAGGGGAGGGGAGGGAGGGGAGAGAGTGATACAGAGAGTAAGGAGTGGTCGAAGAGATAATTGGGTAGGGAGGAGATAGGAGAACCAGTAAATGATGAGGTAAAGATGAGATCAAGAGTGGAGCCAGAAAGGTGAGTGGGTGGGGAAGGAAGAGGGGTAAGAAGGTAGGAGTCAAGAATAGGTAAGAGAGGGGAAAAGGGTGGGTTGGAGGAAAGGCGGAGATTAAAGTTGCCCAGGACGATTAAAGGGGAAGGACTGGGGGTGATGAGGCTGAAGAGGTGATCAATGTCCTCATTCAAGGAACCAAGGGAGCCAGGAGGACAGTAAATAATAAGGAAAGATATGGCATGCGGGGAGTTAAAGATTTTGTACATGAACTCAAAGGAGGGGAGGACTGGGAGAGGGGAGGGACAGGAAGAAGGAAGGCAGTTGGGACAAAAGAGAAGGCCAATGCCACCTCCTCGGCCTGAGGGTCGTGGAACATGGGCGAAAGAGGAGGAGGAAGAAGTGAGGGATGCTGGAACAGAAGTATTATGAGGGGGGGTCCATGTTTCGGTGATACTGAGGAAGTGAAGGTTGAGGAGTAGGAATAGGTCAAGGATAGCAGTAGTCTTGCTGCAGAATGATCTGGCGTTCCAAAGGGCAACGTCGATGGAGTTGGGTTGGGTGAAAGCTAGTTGCGGGTAGGTGAGGTTGGGACGTCTGGTTGATGTGATGCGGTGGTGAGTAGGGTGGGAGTGAGGGGGTGAAGGAAAGTGAAAGGAGGAGATAGCCATGAGGATGAGACAGAGTGGTGAGGGGGGTAGGTAGGGGGTAAGGGGTAGGCCAGTAGTAGGGGGTAGGTAGGGGGTAGGTAGGGGGTAGGTAGGAGGTAGGCCAGTAGTAGGGGTAGGTAGGGGGTAGGCCAGTAGTAGGGCACTCTTGCCAGATTCTGACCATCAGATCACCTGGATTCCAATGCCTGCTTGTTACCATGAGGAACATAATGAAAATCTAGTGGCGGAACCCTGCAGCGCAGTGGGAGTGGTAGGGGACTCTCTGCCAGATTCTCTACATTAAGCAAAATGAGGCTGTTACTACTGATTGCTCCTCTAATTATGCCCTATTGGCTATCACCTTACCCTGCAGTGACACCTGCTCCTCTATTCATTTGGATTGGGGGTCTTACCGCTGCATTCTTCTTGTGGGCTACCACTGAGTCTGCTATCCATTCTCGTTCCCACCTCCTGCATTACTGAGGCTCTGTCAATGTTGTTCTCTTGTCTTTTTCTTTACAAGGATCCCCCCTTAATCTCCCATGCCTTTCCTCAAACCCACAGTAAGTAGCCTGTGGAAAGAATGCCCAGACAGATCATCGGGCACCGTTCCCTGTTCCTCTGACTAGCACCCAGTCACTCTACACTCTTCCCTGTGCTCCCATGTGACTTTTGTCAGTGGGCCTCATTACGAGGTCGGCTGTAACACGCCAGTGTGATCGGCGGGTTGCGGCCGACCCTCTAACACCGGATCCACCTGACTTCCCAATGCCACCGGGACATTGCAAGTACCAGCGGAGCGGGAATTCAGGCGGCAGGTTTTTTAAGTCCCCATGGGAATGGGGACTCGGAAGCACTGGTACGGTTGCTAATGGTGTCGGTGCTTCCATGGCAACTTCGCCTGCTGGCCCACTGCCACCGGCAGGGTCAGCCCTGTCGGGTGCAGCGGCCCCAGCAGGCAGACCTGTAGTGTGGCGGTCTGGAAAACAAAGGTGCCCCTAAGCTTACCGGGACCCTTGATTCCGGACCGCCACACTCTTAATGAGGCCCACTCGGGTGTTGCACCCGCAGCATGTGACAGTGACACTTTGTTGATGCAGACTATCAGCGTCTTGCTGGTGACGTGTTCAAGTACTTAAATATCCATCTCTACACCCCTTACAATTTTCACACTGAAATTGACGATGTTTTCTTTTTATTTAAACCTCACATCGTCACTTTCTAATATTATGTCTAGCTTCTGAGTTGTATCGAATTCTAAACCACCTCATGCTTAATTCCTTTAATTTTGGATTTGTCTTACAGAAAGCAATGTGGTTTCTTGATTTGAAAATGCTCGAAAGCATGAAAACAATGATTTAGTATTAAAGATCCTGTACAACAAAACAATGAATCTGTGCCTGGAGTTTCCCCTCATTTGGTTTTGTGTCTAAGGCTTGTGCTCCGGCTCCCCTGCCGTATTGTACGGAAGGAGTTGGTAACCAGTAGACTGCAATATCTAGCACTGGCGTGCATTTCACAGTAGCATGAAACAGAAGCATAACACCACACATTCTTCCATATCCTCATATTATTGAATCATCAAAAGCTGCTTGATGGAAAGCTGTCAGTTGCAGGATGCCGGTGACTCCACTGCATCATTGCAACACAAGTGAGAAGCCTGAACTCTCCTCGCCAGCTGTCTCTCTTTACAAATTAGAAATGACACATAGCTGCAGAGAGGCATTCTGATGGCACACGCCTGCGCTTTCACTCGCCTTCCTTCAGCAATTAGGTGTATTTATAGAGCGCACAGACCCAGGTGAGGGACACTTTTATTAGAAAAAAAAGATCTTCCAAGCCATGATTCTAAATATGTAGCCTTCATTCTTTGCCATAGTTAAAATGTTCAATTTAAATGTATTGTTTCTTCCATTAGTATTTTTTGTTGTTTAAAAGTCGATTAATGGTTGGCCTCTTTCCTATGATAAAAGGTCTGATTTGCTGGTCTGATTTTCCATGTTCACAATGTAATATGAGTTTTTAACTGAGAATCTATCTCCACTCATTTGGTTTATCATCTGGCTGTTGATGTTTGTATATGTGTAAAAAATATGTAAATGATTGCGTATAACACAATTCCAGCTAGGAAGCAAGGAAGTGGTGTGTAGGGGTGCAGATGCAATATTGTGCTAAATGTACAACTGGCGGGGGGTGGGGGGAATGAAAATCCTTCAAGAGTGCAGTGCATAGAGTCATGGAGGGGTAGGAGTACTGGAGTAAATCTTTGAGGATGATGCCTGGGATTAGGCCTTATGGTTCAAGTTTTACCCAGTGTTGCCTTGGCAACCCCATCTTTGCACATCTCCATCTTTTCTACTAATAAATATCGATTCAATGTTTATCCGATCTGGCTTTACAGGACTCTTGTTTACCACCACCAGAGATGCTTGCTTGCCGCCATTACATCTCCTACGGAGCCGCACATCCCATGAAAGGGTGTAAGTAGAAAGAGGCCAGCGTGTTTCATGCCCAGAGTACTTCCTCAGGGCCCTAATGAAAGAGGCACCCACAATTCTGTGTACTCTTCATTAAGACGGTCGAAATGCCAATACAATGTGAAACATGTTTTTTCTATCTGCCCTTGATATGGCTATGGAGCACTGTAGTCATTTTCTGCACAGCTGAGGTATCTGAGTGGCTGGATTTATGGTTCATTGCATGCAGATGTTCTTTCTGGTCACAGTTGTATGGTACAGAGTGCGGGACTGAGCTGCTGCTGCAAGCGTGTCGCTGCAGGTAAACCATGCCAAGGTAGACCTTGTGGTGCATAGTGCATGCAGTGACCAGTCTGGTGTGTGTCGGGACTCTATCATTGCATTTTAGTGAGCTCCTATTAATGAGGGTGATATTGTTTCATAGATCATTTTTTCCTTCATGTGAGGGTCGTATTAAGGCTTTTCTTTTCTGCAGACCCTGGGAAAGCAAATGGGTATGGCGTACCCTACCTCAGTGCTTCCTTTCGCAGGCTCATAGCAACATGTAACATTGGTGCCTTGAAGTATACCTTGCCACCAATGTGGCACCTTCATACCCAGAAACAGTGTTTTCTTCCGGGAAGCAGAACCTCACTGTATGCCCATCCTTCAAACTCAATTCAAAGGAGAGATCCCCAGTTATTTGGTCATAGCGGCAGGTGCAGAACAACCTTCATCGCTCCCGACATCTCTGCCTATCCAGAATGTATTATCCTTTGACAATTGCTCATAAAAAAGCTTTTTAGGTGTTTAGCTTTTGGATCAGCGCTCTTCGGGGTAAAGAGTGCTATACAAGTGCCCTTATTCATTAATTCCTCACTCTTCTGAGTTATCGTTATTTTGCGTCTCTCTGGCAATACGCAGCCAAGGACATAGTTCATTCCATCTTACTCCCTTGCTTCGTCCAGTCCAGCCACTAAGGGCCCGGATCTATAGTCAGGAATACTGGGTGGGCCTACGAGCACCGTCCAATGAGGGAGGGCTGTAATCTCTCTGGCATGTCTGCAAACACTCCTCTGAAAAGTGCTGCTTGGATGATTTTGAGGGCCGCTTGGAGCTTTATGGGGATGGCTCTAGTGATCCACTGGGAATCTGGATCACTCTTGGGCTGCGTTTGGAATTTGTGTTAGCTGCCCGTATAATCAAACCAATATCGCAATTCTCTATGCAACTGTATTTGTGATGGTGTGCTAAAAGAGGGGAGCAGGGTGGTTTTGGGATACGAAGGGGTGAAAATCAAGCTTAAAAGAGAAGCCACGTGGAGTACATTGTGATGAACTTCTACAAATGCATGATCTGATGTAGTTTGGGATGTTTTGGGAGACTGTAGGCCATGCTTTTGTGTGGAGAAGCAATTATAACTGTGTGGGTGCCATGCAATATCCCACGCATTTCAGGGGCTGCTGATTGGTAGTTGCAGTGTGCAAACCAACAGCTATGAAACAGATGAAAGAAATAACAAAAGAATATTTATAAAAGCACACATATAAGCACTCCATCTGCCCCTTTCCCTAAAATGTTCCCCTTCCAATGGAAGGCGCCTTCTCCGCTGGCCTGGTAGTGTAGCGAACGGTTGTCCATGCAATCAGATTGGTGTATGCTGTATTGTATTTATACCATGCAATCGTGAACAGTGCTGGAACCAGGTGTGTGTTTCAGGGAAGCCGAGATAGGGGGGAGAGGGTAGCCCAGTGCACCCCCAGCCTCCCAATGGCGCCCTATTAATTGCCTGTCCCCATCCGTTTCTCCCCAGCACCAAAAGATGCCTCCGCCACTGATCATGAACCAGTTCTTTTCAAAAGGATCTGGTTTGCTTCTTGAATACAAGAACCATAAACAAATACATTCCTGCGTCAGTGTGGCTCTTAGTTGAAGCAGTACCGGTGTCCACCACCAGAGGCGCTCTCCTTTAGTCATTTTCGCATGGAAGCCTTCCGGCAACTGTCCCCCCTGACCAGTGCCGCGATCTTCAATCTGGCCACATTTTAAGCCTACTCTGCTGCGCTCCCCATCCCCACAGACCAGTCTGCTTTCTCCCACGCTGGCCCTGCTACATGTGCAGGGAAAAGACAGCCATTGCCCCGGCGCTGTAGTATACGTCCACGCATCTCGATATGTTCCACTTTCTCATTATGCATGTCTGTTGTGTGCGTGTTCTCTAGCAGCACTTTCATTGTGTTTGAAATCTTCCTAACTGTGCAGGGGAAGCAGCAGGCTATCGCGCGGAAAGGCTGCCAGCTGGTGCTTTGCATGAATTACCTCAGCCCAGACCAGCATTTCTCAGGATATCGCGCTATGCAGATTGCGTTTGCGTGGGAGTAATTGCCCTCACGCATTCCGCTGGAATAAATTGGATGGAATACCAGCAGGGGTTAATTTAAACCTTCCCTGGGATGAGAGCGACAAATAGGCACAGCAAAAGAAAAAAAGCCCAGATTCCACACACTCACACACGCACGCACACACATGCGCGCTAGAAACAGAAGAGGAGATAGCATTTCTCTAGATCATTTGGAGTGCAGCATTCAGAGAGAGTGTTCAGTGCTGCCAAGCCGGAGAAAATAAAAACGTGGTCATGGGTGCGTGGCCCTGGGATGGCACTGGGAGGACAATGCGTGAGCTCTAGTATGGAAAGCTGAGGGTCTGGGCAGAGGCACATGCCATTTTAAGCTGTATGCCAAGTGCACACGCAGGTGAGACAATGATTGGCAGAGCCAAGAGTTTGGGCTTTTGGGTAGGCATTTGGCAGGCACTGAAATAATGGTACTACCTAGCTATAAGATCGCAAAAGCTGGACAACGGAGTGATACCTGGGCATCTGAAGCCAGTAAATACCTCATGCCAAAACAGTTGGCTTTGTCGTTGCTTCTTTTTAACAGGATTTCAGTGTATGTAAGAGATATAAATCAAGTGGCTCAAGGCACACTTGGTTAAGACATTTTTATTCCACCAGTAGCTATTTACAGCTGGAATTAAGCCATTACCTCTCAGCAGACTGCTTAGAAAAAACACTGGCAGGTTAAAGTTTGATGTTACTGCTTGAAAGACCAATCTGAAACAGATCGCAGAAGGATGCTGACACGGGGGGAGTGGCAGGTCGTGGGTGGAAAGGGGCCATAGGGATTACCATGGCCATGGTCCGTCAATAGGTGGATAAATAACAAAACAGCTCCCACAGGTTGTGTGTGCCTCCTCACGTGTTATTTATCCGCTACCTGTACTGCAACGCAATAATTTCAGCTTGTAGGTGGCACTTAAACACCACCTAATAGTACAAACCAAAAGAAACACATGCAATGTGGATATGCCACCCGAGAGAATGCTGCTTCCCAGTGCACATTCATTACTCCCAAAGAGATTTATATATATATTTATTTATTTATTTATTTGTGTATAAAGCACACCAAACCTGTAGGCAACTAGGCGCTGGTTACAGTGGTAGGAGCAGCAGGGTAGAACAATGCAATCTTTAAGAGTCAGTTGAAGAGGTGGGTTTTTAGATTCTTCCCGAAGGTGCTGTAAGACGGTTCATTGCGCAGCCCGGACCGGGAAACTGGAGCCACCTGCCCTTTTCCGGGTGAATCTCGGGGTGACGAGCAATGATTCTAAGACAATATTAGAGGTCTTGTAGAGGAGTGCCCTGTGAGTTTGCTGACAAGGTATGGAGGAGCATTGTAGGAGAGGCAATGGCGGGCGATGGAGAGGAACTTAAAGTTGACCAGTGGGCGGCATTTCTGGCCTCCGAGATGTGGCTGTTCGCAGGGCATTATCCTGGACAATTTGAAGCTTACTGGGGTTTTACCCTTATGCCACCTTGATGCACCTGTCTGCCAGATGCACCAGATGCTCCAGATGCTCTTTAGTCTGAACTCTGCCTGCAGTACTTTGACCTTTGTATGACCTGCATGCTCAGAGATTAGACGCTGGGGAGAGAAGAGTTCAGGCAGAGGCCATTTTAGACCCCTGCCTGCATTCCAGAGACTGAAATAGAAATGCCTACGCAAATGTAATTTTTTTTCTATTCTATATTTTTAAAATATATGTAAAACACTGGCAAGACAGACCCTGCCCATGTGGGGCCTAGGTCTGTGGGGCCATGTGGAGCCTGTGGTCCAGTACATATGAACTGCATGCTCCTTCCAGTGTGTTCTCCTGAATTAATACCTAATATTGTGTGAGAGGTGATACTTCCAGATCGTGTATTCCTGAATGACGTTAGGGTAGGCAGGGGGTACATTTTAAAGGCAGACTGTAAAGATTGCATGCACATGGAAATGAGAATGCATGACACAATAGGTTCAGAGGCACACTTTAGTGTCATTTCATTGACATTGGTGTGTTTCTAACTTGATGCCACATATGCCCACTGGTGAAGGTGCCAATCAATTAATTTAATTTTGTTGAAATATCACTTCTTAATAAAAGCACACAGGAGAATGAGAACACATGCAATGCACGCATGCAATAATGTAAAGAGTTATCTATGACACTTAAACATTTACCAAGCATTCCAATATGAACAGCAATATAAGGGGAATGTCATTAGGCAATCATGCGACGGTGTGATATTGGTAAGAAGACACGGAGCTTTGCATTTCCAGATGCCGCCTGGTCTGAAGATAGCAGTCTCTTTGATCGTGTCTGAGTTGAATGGAATCATTACCTGGCATCGGCGACGCTATGCTAATGCTACTAAATAATCTTTGTTTTCGTTTTGATCTTGCAGTTGATTGGTTGAAGGAAGTCCTGAGCCCAGGTTTCTCCGGCACGTTTGGAAATGTAGATTTCCTACCGGTAGATGAGTGCAGTTTAGGTACTAATTTCAGAACCTCCTTCCATTTCTTTTGTTTGTGTGAGCTACCTTCCATTTTCTCCGGAGGATAGCTCAGGGGTAATGTGCTCGCCTTGGAAGCAAGACGACACGGAGCAGCAGAAGTTCGATCCACGGGTCTACGCTTAGAAACCTCTGGGTATTACGCGCGTTATAAATGACCTATCATAAACCTATCATAGATGCCAACTTGCCATGGTCCTGCACATGAATGTATTTGCTAGCGATATGGAGGAAGTCCTGATGATGGATTAGATTCTGAAACACGTTCATCACATCATTTTTCCAACCTTTAAATATTTCTTTATTTGGGGACATAGGCAATGAACCAACAAAACGTGGACTATCTTCCTCTGGGCTGGTATCTGACTCTTTGAAGACTTCTGAGTACCATTATTTTGAAATAATATTACTGAGCGTGCACCTAGTGACTGTCTAGGGTTTCCCAATTCCATGGCTTGCTGCTAGACAATTATCGCCGGTGGCATCACCTAATTGCAAGGGTATGTTCTAACAAGTATTGGCAATGCCAACTGTTTGGGCTTTTGTGTAGGCATGGGGAAGGCACCTACCAGACACAGCCATAGGGGTATTAACTGCCAGTGAATATATACACTTACTCTTCTTGTTTGCTTGATAGGAGCAGGTAGAAAATACCTGGGCATCTAATAACAGTGCGTGGCAAAGGCTTAAATCGTATACACAAGCTGAAATTGTTGGCTTTGCCAATGCTCGTTTTCAACAGGACTTCAGTGAAGGACACGCATAGTGCTCGTAAATCGGATGGTTGAAGGCAGATCTGGTTAATATATTTATATTAGACCAGCAGCAGGTTTTCATCTCAAATGAAGTCATCAACTCTGAGAAGGCTTGATTAAAGTGAGCTCAACAAGCTCCAAGGAGGAGGTGTTTTGGGCGGAGAGGTGCAGGAACTGGTTAGGAATGGCCATGGGAATTAGCGTGGCCATGGGCAGTCAATGGATGGGCAAATATAACCAAACAACACCTAGAGGCCGTGTGTCCCTCCTCATATTCCATTTCTCCCTATCTGTACCCTCGTGCAATAGTTTCAGTTTAAAGGTGGCACAAACACCCCCTAATAGCCCAAACTAAAAATGAATAGATTGAAACTGCAGTGTGCAGACTGGGAAAGACTATGAAAGGAATTAAAGGAGGATAAGTCCAATTGAAACACAAAGCTCTAAATATTTGCACCAAGAGCCTTTTTCCGCAATACAGTGTGCACCCAGTACACCAGTGAAAAGTGGAACTAGTCCTCTCCTGTTGCATAAACACAAAATAATATATCTTTAGTGCTCATTTGGACATGACACATACTGGTAACAGATCCTAGAGGGAGAATTGTATTCCCATTCTTACGAGCGGGGCACTGTTCTAGCGACGTGAATTGACCAGGATTAGTGGGAGTGACGGCACACGCTCATTGACAGGGCAGGATGTGATGTCACATGACCACTGAGCTCGATGACATCACAGGAAGTAACATCACACATGCTTAGGAATCTACCATTTACACAACACAGCATGATAAAGCGCAGGTAAACCCTGGAATAATGTCCTGTGCCCTTAATAGAGATAATTATTATTCCATTATCAAATAGCTAATGTAGCAGTAAAATGGTATTTTAATTAAGAATCATATTTTAACTAAGGTGCTGCATTGGTGCAGTCAAGAGGGGCTAGGAATACAACCACATAGTCTAGACCAGGGGTACCTCACATTCCCTAGTACTTCCAGCTTTTGCCAGCAAATGCCTCATATCCCTTGTATAGTCATCACATGTAAGATACATTTCCAGGCATTCAATATGTAACATGCAAACACATGAGCATGCATTTTCACGGTCAAATGCCTCAAACCAAAACAATAGATGTCAAAGACTGGAAACACAGTGCAAGTGAGGGGAATGTGTTTATACAGCACACACTGAAATATACATTGAATACAGGTTCTTTAAATGGCCAACCAATTCAAACCTCCCAACACCCCTAAAAATAAATTAATCAAATTAAGTCCAGAATTCCATGAGCAGTTTCATTGAATAACACTAACATGCTTAATGATGAAACAAATGTAAGCATTGCTTACTTCTTTGCTTAGAGTTACAAGTTATAAGCAGACTTGATACATTTTAGAGTCTTGGCTGAATCTTGGGGAGCCAATAGATGAGGCCGAAAGAAAGTATACTGTACTTGCACAGAGAGCCTCTGTTTGCTTTTTGTTTCTGGAACTGCTGTTGGGAAGGAAATGAACCTCTCCCACCCCCCTTAGGCGCTTTAGAGTTAGGCGAATCCCATAACTACACTTGCGATGTACAAGGTGGGGGGCGTGCTAGGAGACCCTGCACGGACACTATATTATGCAAAATGTAGATGTTTAGACTTAGTGCGCACATATAAGTAGGTGCCATTTTTGCAGCTATGCTAGAACCATTCGGCCCTGCATGGCTGCACGGTTAACACAGACCCAAGGAAGAAACCTGAACAGGCCCAAGCACTGATTATAGAGAGACACACGCTACTAGCTCCCATAGAAACTTTCCTTTGTTCGATATCTGTTGGTAATATGTGTTATCCCAAGAAGGAATGTGCCCTGCAAGGTCGCAAGACAGTACCAGACACCTAATAGTGCATGTTTATCACAGCCAGTCCAAAGCAGGCCCCTGACCCCCCAACCAGCCAACCATGAGTTATAACACCCACAACTGTCCAAGACCCCTGAATTCCACGATAGTAGGTGACCCCAGACCACCAACCATTAACCCGCTGGCCATAAAAGATCTAAAAGAATACGACCATTCCACCTTATTTCATAATGACAAACTTCGTAATGCAAGGTACAGGGTGGAATAAATTATAGTCCATGGCGACGGTGGGAGCCTTGGGTGCGGATAGTGCAATACTGAATGAGTGACCAATGTGTGGGTCAGCTCGATCTTCAGTCTCCCCTTGTGCCAGTCCTGAGCCTCCCAGGTGCACGCCATAATGATAGAGTAGCATTGTTTAGCATAGTAACTGAACTCAACCTTGGTTCCCAGGAAATAATGAGCCCAGCAGACCCCACGTGATAGAAGACAGATGGACAGGGCTGGGACCAATAGCAGCCTGGTATCCCCTATGGAGCAGGCCGCCCATGTATAGGGTCTCACCAACCAGCCATGCAGGTTTTTACAGTATATGTGTGCATCATTGATGACAATGTTTTTCCTTATACCATTCTGCATGTGAAAACCTTAGAGTTCTTTGCTGACATATTTATTTTGTGTGTGATTAAAACTTGTTTTCCTTGCAAGAATCTCTTGGCCTTTTTCCCCTAGTGGGTTGTAATTTTTCTGGCATGAGCGTTTGTGGGTGTGTCTTCATTTGGTGACCTTGATGTGATCCCAGTGCCCCTCATACCTGCGGAGGAGTCCAGGCAGCCTCTCTACAGGGGCCATGCACACCTAGAGCGACCAGTCCCAAAAAGCCCATATTTCACAGTGGCCGTACAGGAGCTGTCTCTGCAGAATTCCTGTATGCTTTTTTGATCGGGGCGTGGCTCCAAGGAGAAGTGCAGGCTGGTGTTGTTGGAACCCCATGACGAAGGAGTTCGGGTGAACACATGCATGTAAGTATAGCCTTGCCAGGGATAACAAGTAGGGGATAGATGTATGGAAGAGTGCAAACAGTGTGAATACACAGTTATTTAAATTGTAGGTGTGGCATGCATGTGGATTGTTTTGTTTTTTGGTATTATACATTTTTTGAGGAGACTATTAAGGAAAGGAAAATGGAATGGTAGGGAGCCTCCCTGAGTGAGGGGAGAAGGCAGTGCCACAAAAAGGAAATATAGAGGAGCCCCACATAATTAGAGGGCTCTGGAATAGTAGCTGTTATTTCAGCTTGTTATTTTAGCTTGTTTTGCTTGGTATTTGTATTGTGTAGGGTGAAGCACCAGGAGGGGCATCGTGTGATGTGTGGTGTATTTGAGTGTGAGGAGTGTGTGAGCGACAGTGTGAAGAGAAAGAAGGGGGGAAAGAAAAGGACCCTGTTTTGCATTTTTTGACAGAAGGGAGGAGGTTAAAAGGGATTGTGTTTTTTGACAAACTGTAACATTGTGTGCAGCGCGCCAGAATAAGCATAAGGGCAACACGGGTGCGACCACCACCACCATGGGAGGAGAAACCTGTGGGGTGCATTCAAAGGCCCCAAATTGATGGTACCTTCCACCTGAAAAAAATTATTTTTTTAACACTATCACCAAAAGGTGCTTTTCATATGTGATTGAAAATGAAAACTGAAGCGCCATGTGAAAAAGGCCTACCTGTCACTACCCAAGTAAAAGCAGAATTTTAATTTCCAAAGCAAGAAGAAAAATCAAAGGTCCCTTTCACATGGAAAACAGGATTTGTAAAGAATGACACAATCCTTTTCACTTGTGAAATCCCAAACCCTTAAAATCATCCCACGGGTAATCCGACTGAGTCCTCCAAGGCGGACACGGAGGTGCTGGGGTTGGTTAATTAAAAAAAACGATTTCTGTTTTAATTTTCACACCTTTATTTTCAAAAACACCTCTCATTCAAACTCACATAACTTCCTCAGTGTTATAGCTAGAGACTTAATTTCAACTCTGAGTTCAACCTAAGACCATTAGCTACATCCCTAACCAACCAGAAACAGTATATTTGACCCATTTGTATTACAAATCGTATAGTGAAAACTAGGCGGGAATTCATAATTTTGCAAATGTTTTACACATGTGTTTTCCCATTCAAAGTGTTTCTTGACTTCCATTCTGATTCCAAGTGTGTACTCTTGCTCATATTGTAGCTTATGTTTGTTAGAATCTTTTTAGTGTTGCTCCCATAGGAATGTATATCAATTTCAGGATTTCTGCACACTTTTCATTGTTTTTCTCAGCCATTTTCAACTGTAATCTTAAAAGTGTAAAAGTTCCAAAAACGTTTTCTCTCTGGTTTGGGAAGGGAAGATTGTATTCAAACTCCATACACTGTTCTATATTCCTGAATACCTGCTGCTTACTTACATCTGTGTAGAATTGCTCATTTGTGAATTGAGTACTTTGCAGGGGGAATCTTAACTTAAACGCTATCTTTTCTACAAACCAAAACTGTTCTTTTCTCTGTGTTTTATCTTCTGTATTGCTATAAGTGAATTAAATTGCCTTACTTAATTTCTGAATTGTTTTGTCACCACATTGGTGATTGCTGCCCCATGTGTATTAACTTGTGTTTGATTTGAATTTTGAATAATAAATAAATAATACCTTTACCAAACAGCCTGATTCCTGGTCCAGTGTGAGCTGGGGGGTATTTTGTGAAGGGTGTGATATGAGTGGTATATCACTCAGAATATTGAACCTATAGACACAATAAATAAGTATTTCATTTGTGCATTACATGCTAGGGAAGACCCGGTTGTATTGCCTGATTGAAATCCTTAACAACCCTTAACCCTGAAGAGGAACCCTTGGGTGGGGGGCAGAGATAGGAAACAAGCGATTCAATATTATGGGTGATTCGGGTGCTGAGAAATCATGCATTAGTGAAGGAGACTTCCCATTATCTGGCAAAACTCTCGCCACGCAGGGATTCTCTGGCGCTAGTCGCATTCCATATATTAAAGATTTGGATGTAAAGGTGGAGGGGAAGGTTGATCAATGATTTGAAAGAAGTGATTTCCACAGCCTCAGTTGTCACCACCCCAGATTACACACAATAGTTCTATATATTTCCAGATTCAAACTGCACATTTATGACCGCTGTACTGACACAGAAAAGTACAATGGGCCTCAAGCCATTGGCCTACTTCAGCGGAATGCTCGATCCAGCCACTGCTCCTGTGAACTCTGACCCGGGGCTTACAAGGGCAGTGTCATGATACCAAAGGGAATGGTAGTGGTACCAACAGGTACCCCAGCAAACGACACATTGTGTCCATGCTCTGTTCCTGGGCTTAACAGTATTTTTGCAGACCTAAACAACTTGTAAGTGGGAGATAATGCAAGGTAGGGCTCCTTCTAAGCTTCAGACGTTCCATGATATTACCCTTCATAATGCCTAGACGTGGTCTTCACTCTAGTGTCATCCTATGAAGGCTAACCATCGGGTACTAATGTGCATAAAGGGGTGTCAACGTCTGGGAACATTACTTATGCCAAATTAGGGTGTAAACTGTTCCAAAAAGGTAGCCATTTTACTAGTGTTAGGAACGTTTCTTAGGCCTTCAATGTGCACTTTTGAGCAGAGCTAATAAGGAGCATATGCATTTATTTGTACATGGGGAAATTCAATAACTCCCGTTAAGCCTGAAAAATGACAGGCTGTTTGTGAGATGATCATGTTAGATTTGGTGAACCACTGATATTCGGGTAACAGATATGAGACCCCTGAACCAATTTCTTTCTTTTAGCCCAGAGTGTACTGGCATCTTCTGCCTGTTGGAGCCCTACAGCCAAGGTATAGCTAGAATATCTGTGGTACAGCCTTGCAGCGACTTATATCATATGTCAAGTGCAGCTTCAAATGCCCAGTAGTGCACCCCAATGCCAGTATAACCACCATCTGTAGGGCATAGCCTCACACGTCTAATTGCTGACATCATACAGTTTACAAAATGCAGCTTCAAGTGTCCCAGCAATGCCATTCAATTCCAGTGAATGCTTTTTATGCATGGCATAATGTAGTGCACGTGAAGCTTCACATGTGTAAATTCTGCTAACATATGTGAAGCTCATCCTTTAATATCCCAGTAGTACCATCCAGTGCCCTTATGGTTCATTTGTATTGTATGAGTCCCGTATGCGGTCTTCAAACACATATCTCTAATTGCTACCATCATTGCCAAGCGCCACTTCAAATACCCTGAGAATGCCTTTCAAGGATAAGCCACAGCTCATAAATGTGGCATAAGGCACTGAATGCAGTGCTGGCTCATTGCTGCCATCATATGTCAAAAGATGCTTCAAATGTTCCAGTAGTGCCATCAAACGTGCCTAAGGCTTTCCATATATGGTGAACGTGCCCAGAAGTATTGTACAGCCTTGGATGCATCATTTCTGTCATTGTATGTTAGGCACTTCCTCCAGCTGATAATGGCAGTCAATGACAGTTCATATCTGATATAGACGGTATAGGGCACCGTGCCATTGTATGTATAATTATGGGTTCTTTTCCTTTGCAAAATTGCAATATGCATCTATGGAATGATTCAATTTGTCATATTTTATGTTAAGTGATGTTACGATGTTATTAATGTTGTACTATATTGAAAAGTTGATTAATTTCAACTAAATCAATAAAAAAATATGTACAAGGCACCCACCATATGCCGCGCTCACTTTCCTGTGTACCACTTTTGCCATTGTATATCAAGGACAGCTTCAATTGCCCCATTTATGCCTCCCAGTGCCCCTATGTAAATAGTAGCAGTCACCATGCATATTCTTCAGCCTCAGATATCTAATTGCTGTCAGCATATGCCAAATGCTGACTTAAGCAGCCCAATACTGGCTTTCAATGCTGGTTTATGGCACATATGCATATTAGTCACCCAACGCCTTGGGTGTTTAGCTGCTACCAGCGTATGTCAAAAAGCACAGCTTTACATTCCCCAATAATGCCTCCAACATAACATGTATGCTAAAAGTCACCATATGGAGTGTTCACAGTGGAATGTCCAATGCCCTCATATGCCTAGAGCTGCTTCAAATGCCCCAATGAGACCTTTAAATTCAGGTCTGCGCCCCCTACACACTGCGTATTAAGCTCCGCATGCAGTGTAGTTGCTTGCTGCCATCATATTGAGGCGGATGCGCCAGATAACGTCTGCATAGGACTGCGCCAGAGCCCAGCCGAGAAGAGTGTTATCCAAAGGACAGCCTGAAACTGAACCATGGGAAGTAGCAGGCTGGCAGAACTCCAGGTAAGAATACTGCAACGCGGTGCTCTACTTTCAAAGAGGAAAAGCAATGCTGGTAAGACAGCTCAGCGGGTTGAGTGATTGCTGCTGCAATCTATGTGTTCTTGGCTGGTCGCAGGTTCAATTCCTGGCAAGGGCAATTCAGCCTTTTATCCTTCCGAGGTCCATAAATAAGCACCAACTTTGATTGGGATGGCTCATGTATGTAAATATGTTCTCTGTACAGCGCTTAGGCAGAAGCGCTTTATAAATAACACATCACTATAATGAAGACAGTGAGATTAAAATACCTGTCTGAATAACTGCATTACTCGAAAACCATGCCCCAGCAGTGGCTGATGAAGCTTCAGTGTGCAAGGGCGTCAATGATTTGCCTGGGTGCCCCAAACCAGTGCATCCACCCACATCAGCATTTACAATTGGTTTTGTATATTTAGCAGCACTTTAAAATAGATGTTCATACTGCTGGTGCTGAATGAAAACCACGAGGCCTGACTCAGGAATATACGTCAGAGGTGCCCTCTTTTATGCTGGCTGTGCCCAAAGAAAATCAGGATGCCAGGCTCAATAATGCTCATTAGCACCGTTCTGTTCCACACTGGTTGTGCCTAAACAAAGTTAAGTGACCTTTCCCAACAATATTTGCCAGGCTTGCTTGGTTTCTTTAATAATAACTTAGCATTTACATAGCGCTACGAACTCTCAGGCATCTGAGCGCTGCCTATTATTACCCACGGTGTGTGGTGCTCATTTATCGACCTCGGAAGGATAAAAGGCTGAGTTTGGCCCTGTCGGGATTCGAACCTGCTGATCTGCACAGATGTCAAGGCAGGCGCTCTACTCTCTTTGCTATCGGACCAGCTTTGCTTTTGTCGTCAGCTCGCTCTAGAAATTGAACACTGCCACTCTCAATACTTGTACATAGGGCTTAGGTCAATGACCACAGTGCAAGTCCTACGAATGTTGCACCGATTAGCATATGGAATGTAAACCAACATTGCAAGAAGTGACTTCAACTTACACATCGTCACATCAATGAAGAGTTCACACCCAACTGGAAAGGACGAACCCACATAACTGGTGATGTTTGCTTTCCCTTCTGCTTTAAAGTGCAATATGCGTGGGTAATAACTGGTGAATAAGGGAATAAGGGACGGCTGCCAATGTTGAGACGTTCACATCTGATATCACCTGTTAATAGTTGCGCATTGTTTAAGTTATATACAGAATCAAGTGATGCTCTCCACATTCTGACGTGCAGCTCATGTCAGTACAGGGATGCAAAGGCATGAACTTCAAAGAAGGACTCGCGATTACGAATCACACCGCTAACACAACACAAATGGCGTTTTCTGTCACAGTTTCTACTGCTATCACTATTGAAAGACACAATTCTATGCGATAAAGTTACTGGTTTTCGCTATTAACAAACTTTGAAATCTAATCAGAAAAGGGCTATTGAACTCTCCATGTTCAGGACACTCACTGAACGTGTTATCTACTGAAGGCAAGTTAACAAAGAATGGCCAGACTAGCCTGGAGCCAAATGTCAAACAGGATGTGCAACTGCTCCGCTCATCTCTGCAGATAATGGGCAGGCGTGTGACTGGGTGATGGGCACTGAATCCAGAACACCCCGGTGCCCTTAAGGAGCCCTTTTCACACCCTCCGCCGGCCAGCGAATTGTTGGGAGAAAGGACCCCTTGCTGCACAAGCTGCCACTCTCTAGTAGAACACGCAGAATAAATATAATTCAGTCCTTTTTTTATCATGGTAGCTCAGGGGACTCAGGTCCAAATCCTGTCACTGCAGTTCCTTTTTTTCCTCAAGATTTTTGTGGAGGTAGACACCCGAACCCCTTCTCTCTTACCTGCCACCCACTTTTAATCTTTAATCTTTAAAACATCTGCAGCACTCGCTCTGAGCTGCATTGACATCTACCTGCAGTTCGACCTGTCTGCTTCTGTAAGGCCATTAAGAAAGCCACACTTCTCTTTTTTTGGGGATAGCAAGGTTTGATCTCAGGAGATGTATATATATTTTGGGGGTGGGTAAGGGTAATAATTAAGATGGTGCAAGAGGGAACTGCCGGGGGTATCCACCTGCATATATTTGTGGCCAAATGGCTTAAAATAAAAGAGAACATTTGATGGATTTGGATTCTAGCAAATCTCCTCGATGAAATCACATGCAACCTTTTTTTTGCTGGTTCACACACTTCTTAATCACAATACATAGGGCCTCATTCCGAGTATGGCGGTAAGGGATAGCGGCCACCGGTAACGAGACCGGTGGCGGTGATCCCTTACCGCCATACTCCGAGTTCCCTTTGCGCCCTCGTCCTTAACGCCTGCTTTGAGCAGGTGTTAAAGTCGAGGGCGCAAAGGGGCCTCCAAGCCAATAACGGTGACCGTAATGAACGGTCACCGTTATTTGCATCTTCCCCATTCCCATTGAGCCCTATGGGGGCTCATTTGGGAATGGGGAAGAGCCTTGGTGAATGGGGAATTACCGCCCCGCCAACCTTGGAATGGGGCGGTAATTCCGCCATCCACCAAGGCGCTGCCGGTCCGGGTACGGCGTCAACCAAGGCGCCATTGGTTAGCGCCGTACTCGGAATGAGGCCCATAGACTTTCTTTCAAATTCTTCATCCATCAAGTAAACATAAGGCTCCCAAATGTTCCCCCATCAATTCAATGAAAATGGTTTCTCCCAATAATTTATGAACAACAGTTAAAAACTTCACCACAGCTATAATTAATATCGTTGTTTTTCTTCACATCAACCTATTCCAAAAACATTCACTTTCTAAACCATATTCCTTAGATGCAAATATATAAAATGTCCGTTTCCTTATAATAAGAGTTGCTGGGCAAAGAATTAACCAGTGCTTAAGGGCTTCTAAACAGTCCACCTCTTGCATAGCCTACAACAACTTTCCGTGCAGTCTCCAGTCGTCGCAGTGGGACACTTCGCTGGAGAGTACACAATAAGTTCAGCCTAAAATGGAGAAAGACCAAATGACATTTAGGGTTGGGAAATCCCAGCACATACCCTTGCAGACTATGGCCTATATTGCTTGCCCAGTTCACTGTATAATTAGAGATCTCAATGGGGGCTGAACCCATTGCCGAGACCTTTGGTAAGTTGGTCGAGGAGCTAGTATGACCTTGCAGTGCCTTCCAGATAACTTGCAATAGTTGTGCCATCGATTTCATTTCCTGTGGAGTGCACCGTACAATCATAACAATGACTGTAAAGTCACAGGAAACGCCACATTCGAGGTCTTCGCAGTATGTCCCCCATCCAGCAAACTGTCAAGCAGAGTATTATGTCCATCCCTCAGAAAAGCCTGTATAGGAGGTGACTTTTCATCCACAATATTCGACCTTCATTCCTTTAATATGTTTTTTTCAAATCGCAAGATTGGGCTGTAGAATTTGCAAATAAATCCGGGGTGACCAGTAAGAGCTCCAGGTCCCCTTGTTACCCTCGTTTTCTAAACTATGGCAAAGCTGTCGGAAAGAATGTTCTACCTCCTCCATGGGTCTATTCCTCACCTGTGATGAGCTGTTTCTCCTCCTCGTGCTGCTATTTAATCAGTTATTTAATATGGGAAATGATACCAACCCATCCTCCCCAACAACAGAGTGAGATCCCCTTCATGGCCAGAGATTCTTTTATCTTCTGATGCAAGCATCTTGGAAAGGACTTTCAATCCCAAGTTATTGGAGAGCATTTCATCTGACATGGTATCACCCAGCTTCATGGTATCACCCAGCTTCATGGTATCACCCAGCTTCAGTCGACGTAAGACCACACTTGGTGCGCTACAGAGGTTATATCTTAGGAACGGGGCTGGCGATGACATATCGTATATAGGTAAAAACCAATGTGTAAGGCAAGGCTTGAAGTATATCTTGTTAGTCTCACCTATAGTCTTGGAGCAGTATGGTGACCTCCAGGGGACCTTTGGTCAGTTGATCCCCTGACCCTTCTACTGCTTCAACGGACACAACTGCACTTTGCAGTCACACTCCAAACGGTGCTTCACGCCTGGTTCACTCCTGTATCCACTTGCAGTGTTTCACCAATAGCAGTCCCCACGGAGGCTCCAACGTGACACATTCTCCAACAACTGCACTCTGCAGTCACTCTCTGCACATGGCGCTCTGCGCTTTGTTCACTGCTTTAGCCACTTGCAGTGTTTCACCAAAAGCGGTCCCCGCAGAATCTCTGACTCCACGTGACACGTTCTCCAACAGCTGCACTCTGCAGTCACACTCTGCACACGGTACAATACGATTAAAGATGGAATAAAAGACTTCAAGGTGCATTTTAGCTAAAAAAGAGCTTCAGGTTGCAAATAAATGGGACGACCTCTGAAATTGCAACCTTTGGCCGGGTTTCATAGACATGTGTCCTTACCCATCACACACAATCAGAACATAGGCTTTGTTAGGGATAATAATCTTACTTGACACCTCAAGTGTCCAGCGAGGTGAAATACAGTTTTTCAAACCATATGCCTCTTTTCTACCGTGAATGTAGCCAAATGATTTTGGCAATTGTATCAATCTTTGGCTTTCCTGAAACACTTTATCTAAGTTTCACAGGAAGCAATCTGTGTCCGCTTGCCTTGTTCTGCTCATATTGCCCCCGACCCGCAGGCCGTGACCACCTATCACCCAAAGCATACCATCTACATACATATTCCGGTTACTTTGTCCTCACTGTTCGACTTTTCAAATATAAGCCCACCAGAAACTCATGTCCTGCACTGTAACCAAATATCCTCCAGCTAGCCAACGCCGGAAATGAAATGATCTAACATGGAGTAATGCCACCAACACTTGGCTGTCCTTGCAGTAACTATTTCCCTGTTCCATTCTGCTTGGTCTGCGTGCGCAGCTCCAAGATGGCCTGCCACATCATTGTTGCACTTTAGAAATATAAACACACCTATACATTGATATTGGACTACACCAATTCTGCAGGGCAGCTGAAATGCCCTGTTTACCAACTTTGTAGAGCGGGAAGCGTCACCCTGGAGTGTACATAGCACTTGTAAGGGCTCTTAAGATCTTGGTGGCACGGGGGTGAGCTCAAAACGTTTTTCCCACACCTGCAACATTTATGAACATGTCTGGGTGTATGATCAGCTCACCTTTGATTGGCAACAGTCCTTAATCCTTCGGAACTGCATTGCACAAACTAAGGAGTGAGTTAAGAGTTCTTTTCAGAAACTGCCTGACATCATGCATGTGGTTTCACTCTTTGTTTCCTAGAGGAATGTTTGGATGCCAAGCAAATGAGAGAAGCAATATCTCACCTCGCCGTCATGATCATTCTGGACATTCAAGCTATACCCTGGGCTCTAAAGGCAGACTATTGAGTATTTCTGTGAGTGGGCCTGGTGTCCATTACTAGGTGAACAGAGGATGATCTTCCTCTATTCAGAAGAGACCTGGATAAACCCCACCCAACTCAAGGTGGTCATGACAGGGCAGCAATGCATCCTATATGCCTGGCTATATTTATTTATTTATTCATTTATAATGTGCCGAAAGTCCACGGGCATCGGAGCGCAGTAAACATTAACTCAATGGATACCAACATGCATGACAGAATAGACAGAATAGGCAAAGAAAGGGAGAGGGAAAAGCTGGCCAAACACAGTCGAAGAGAGAAGTCGACTAATTACTTGAAAAGGAACGTTTTTAGAGAGTTTCGACATGATTGGAGATCTCCTTCTAATCTAAGCACTGGAGGCAGAGGTCTGTGTGCGGCACTGTGGCAAGCTGGGAATAAGAGGAAAACAGGAACGCCTTTCCCCTCAAGCCACAGCTGTTCTATGCTTATGCTGCTCTCCACTCATGGAAGAATGTACAAACTCAGACTGGTCCATAGGGCAATAGGCCCATGGCCAAACCAAAAATGCAAAATGATAGCGTGGGCCACTTTTTTTGCTCAAAGTGGGCCACTGTTTTGGTCAATGTGAGCCAGTGTGATGATTTACTTCTCTATGTGGCTAATAGTTTGGACCGATGTTGCTGAATAAAATATTTTTTAAAAGGCACAGTTTGCATCATATTTTATCAAACATCTCCCCCTTGGGTACAATTCAAACAGTAGCCCAAAAGACATGAATAGCCATTTGCAACGGTGGGCCACCTTTTCATTGGTGCCTGAGACAATTTGATGTCCCAGTCCGACACTGATGTAGATCAATGAAGAAAACACAGATTAATGTCCTGCTTGCTGAAATCCCCAAAGCTGCAACATTTGGCCCCAGAATCAATATGCAATTAAATATTTCAACCAGGATAAAATGATTGTAGCACACATTTAGGAAGAGCGAAAGAAGATACTAAATGGCACGTTTCCAGCAAAGATGAATCTGTCTGAAAGGTCATGCTTTGTTTGCATATGATAAAATGCTACACAAATCAATACAAAAGAAGCAAAGACACTTGAGATGTCATTTATAAACCCAAGAGCTCAGTTGTGTTTAGATGAGAGTATAGTCAATAGTGAAAATCTCTGGGAGTACAACAGAAAAAGTCTTGCTTCCTCGACCACCTATCACTGAATGGTTGTATATCTTCATCCGCTCAGAATTCTAATAGGCCTGTAGGAAACATCAATACAAACCAGGATGCATTCAAAGGAAAAACATGGTTGGGCATTAAATAGTTGATTTGATTTATGATCCCTAGTTGCACACATAGAGATTCTTCAGAGCCTCAAATGATGAGCCTTATGTCAGCAGCAGCTTGTATCTCTATGTTTCCAGTGTCAGTTGTCATCATACTCAGACACAGCCTGGAGACCAATGACTCTAAATCGAAACCCCAAAAATCAATAGGAAGAGGCACCCTGAAACAGCCTAATCGCAAAAAAGCAAGTCAAATAGTTGTTGCATCATCTGCGACGGTGTTTAGGACATCTTCTGCAATGGTGATGGACCATCAACGTCATGAAAACCTGGTCTTAGTTTCCCCTTTCCTGGAATGCTGCCTTGATCACACAATTAAGAGTGAAATCATTCTACCGAGAAAACCTGGCAAATAATGGCCATTTTATTTTGCTGGAGCGCCAGTGTATTGGCATGCGGAGATGTCAGGATCCTTGAAGAGAAAGTACTGTCATGCTGGCGTATGTCCTAAAACATTTGTGTTGTGGAGAGGAACGGGGATGCAAAATAAAAATTATGATACGTGCCCCATCTCCTCCATAAAAACGAATTAAAATATGGCACAGAGTATAATTCACAAGTAAAGTGTTTGCGCATACATTGCACATAACTTTTACTCTGCGTCTTATGGAGCATGCGCCCCACAGTTTATTTATTTTATTGATTTATATACAGGAAGGAACAATGTTCTTCTGATCACAAAAGAAAATTCAATAGATAGGAAAACAGATTTGATGGGAAGAAGTGAGCTTCTTACAATGGGGTGAGTTCAAGTAACATTCTGACCAGGTTGTGGAGGGAAGTAAATAGAACAGTCACCGGGAGCAATACATCCGTGCACTTACAAAGATTAAGGACTATTAACATTAGACATTTTTAAGTGCAGGGAGGAGGTACAGCCAGCTGTGTTCGGGATGTGACCATAAACGATGAGGTGCTAGAGTGGAAGCAGAGACAGTGAGGACACGAGGCAGGTTAGAGGCAAGGGAAACATGTTAGCTAGAAGACAGTTAAGAGGTAAGTTAAGAGGACAATTCGAAGGCAAAGAGGTAGGCTTTTAGTTTGGTTTTGAACAAATTGGTGTGGACCTTTTATCGGATGTGCATGGGACGAGAACTCCATGCAAGTGGCGCAAGAAGAGAGAATGAGCGGAAGCAATAGGAAGCAGAGGGAGGCCAAGGTGCCACAAGGGTAGGCTGGGAGGCAGAGCAGAAATTATGAGAAGGCTTGTAGAGTTGGATAGAGGAGGATAGATACGCTGGTGTATTTCCCTTATTGCATTATGTGCTATCTAATCAGGTATCCGGTCATTATGTCTAAAACATTTTATCGACATACAAATATGTCGAATCAAAAGTGGCGAAATATTTTTTTCTGAATTTCTTGTTGTTTATTTTTAAGGGTTTAGATTAGTTTAGTTGGCCAAAAAAAGATGTATTTTTTTTTAATGGGGGGTTAGGTGGAATCCCCCCCAAAAAATACAAATTTAAAAAAAGGCATTCGAAAAAATAAAATTCAGCAATTTTGATTCGACATATTTGTATTTCGAAATAGTGAATGTCGAAAAAGTCAGTATAAACCATCTAATCCTCTTTAGTGACCCTTAAATTCGGATTGCTCAAACTCACTATTTCTACTGACGTCCCTGCATAAGGAAGAGCACTGCTTGATTGAAAGAAAGTGGTGCATAGGTGGCTGCCACAGAAGTGTATCTTGTGGCACCCTTTCTGGCTCTTCCTCCAGCAACTTCCTTCTGCATCACTTACAATGCAAGATAAGTGGGCTGGGGTCCACCAATACTCGCCATGGAGCCACCTTTGAACTTCAGTAAGGGTTATTTATGAGATGCAGTGAGTGAGTGGGTTTACTGGGGAAATGGCGACAGGCCAAAAAAGTTAGCAATGAGAACTGGTTGCCAGGAGGATAGCTTGGGGGTAACATGTTTGTCTTGAAAGCAAGACAATGCAGCACAACGCAGGTTTGCATCCTGGTCCCGTGCTTAGAGTCTGGTTTCCGGTATTAAGCGTGTTGTAAAAAAGCAATGAATTATTAATTAACTGCCGGCAAGATTGTGGACTACAGCCTTGTTTTCCTGTCATTGTCAAGTTACCACTATGCGACGTTTCAGTGAAAACACTAAGGCGCACTAATAGCAGAGAAGAGGGACAATATTGAGTGTTGAGAGATTAGAGTGGCATGAAGGGTGAAGGATTTAGGGATGGAGTGGAAGAGTATATGAAGATGGGGTAAAATGGTGGTGACTCTGTAGGACAGCGTGTTGTGCTGAGTGCCAATGCCCCTGTGTTTGGACCTCCCACACCAGTTTCTTCTATCTGCTTTAAACACAACTCTCTGCAAACCCCAACGGCCCAGTTCACATGCATTTTCACAAGCCCTACTCGGTGGTTGCCAGCCCACGGTCGAGGCAGGGATCTTTGTAAGCAAAAACTACAGAACCTTTGCAATTTAAAACTTTACTAATTAAGCATCCTGGGATCTGTGACGAACAAATGATAAACAATGGCAATTGCAGTGTGTACCAAAAAAAAGCCTTCCTCTCAGCTTCAGATTAGACACTCATCTGAAGGAAGAAAATGTCCACAGCACACCTTCCCGTGGGAGATGGCGAGAGCTGGTAAGGTACAGAGGACACACATGACCCGGTTTTAAGGCATGTGGGCCGCTTCAGGTCTAAACATGTAGTGGGTAGATCATGTTACCTCTAATGCATGAAACAAACTGTAAAGTTCAGCGCTGCCATTCTGTGTTAATGAGCAGAAACATTGTCATTCAAAGACAATAAAGAGCTGCAACGACAGCATGGACACAATTCACCTTGTCCACATCAAGACCTGTGGTCCATGCCCAGCTTAGCCGCACTTTAGATCTTTCACCTGCAATTCTATTGAGAGGCTTTCCGGCAGGGGAGTTGCTAGGTCTGGAAAAGACCCGGGGCTATGCTGATGTCGGAACTTTTGGGACTAGGGGCTAGCTAGTTTTTTGGCTGTAGCTCCTGAGATTCTATCCGGGGCTACAACCAAAGATCAGGGGCTATAGCCCTCTTAGCCCCCCCCCTAGCAACGCCCCTGCTTTCTGGCCTGTCTAATAATATAAGCTGGCTGTTCCTAGGCATGGAGGGCGTATGCCTAAAGGGTTGGTGATGAGTTTGATTATGGCTGTACCCTTGATTCACAGGGCATATCTTGCCCAGACCACTGAGTCTTAACCCTGTACTTAGTTGATGCACGTTTCATTTTTTTTTTACAGCTGGTAGCCATTTTCTCATTTATGTAAATGTTAATGTTAATGTTAATGTTAAAGGTATTTGTACCACGCACCGTCACCATCGGAGTTGTACCCAGGCACTCTGGTGGATCTGAAAATGGAAGAGGGTAGGAAGGTTAGTAGGATTGAGTGGGAGAAAGGCAAGAGAGCGCGTATGCGCTGTTGGCAGCCTCAGTTTGGTTTGCACCGTTCACTGAGCTTAGGTGTGCTTTTCGATTGGGAGCCGTCGTTTGCTGCTGCGTGAGGCTATGTGTAGTATATTTTATTGTTGCAGTGTGGTGAAATGTGTGCAGTTTATTTTGCATTAGAGGTATGGTTGTGTTTAGTTAGAGTTTGAGATGTGTATGCAGAGGGGTGCGATTGTTTAGTGAGGTTGGTTAGTGGCATCGTTATTTAAAAGTGACGCATAATGTTAATCACAATCCTGTCTAGATACGATTCAAGATAATCTTTACAATCCTGTCTATGTGTGGTGCAGGCTAACATTCACAATTCTGTCTAGATGTGACGCAAGCTAATCTTCACAATTGTGTCTAGATGAGATGGAGGATAATCTCACAATTCTACCTAGATATGATGCAAGCTAATATTACAGTTGTCTAGATATGACACAATGATAATCTTCATAATTCTATCGAGATGTGACGCAATGCTAATCTTCACAATTCTGTCACGATGTGACGCAATGCTAGTCTACACAATTCTGTTTAGATGTGACTTGAGATAGTATTACAATTCTCTCTAGATGTGTCAGAGGCTAATCTTCACAATTCTGTACAGATGTGATGCAATGCTAGTCTTCACAATTCTGTTAAGATGTGTCGCAAGCTAGTATTACAATTATGTCTAGATGTGACGGAGGCTGATCTTCACAATTCTGTCGAGATATGACACAAGCTAATATTACAGTTCTATCTAGATATGACATAAGGCTGATCTTCACAAATCTGTCTAGATGCGATGCAAGCTAATTGTTACAATCCTGCCTAGGTGTGGTGCAAGCTGACATTAACAATTCTGTCTCGATTTGATGCAAGTTAATCTTCACAATTTTGTCTAGATATGACGCAAGCTAATATTACAGTTCTCGCCGAGATATGATGCAATGCTAATCTTCACAATTCTGTCTAGATATGACGTAATGCTAATCTTCACAATTCTGTCTGTATACGATGTAAACTAATCTTCACAATTCTGTCTAGATATGACGTAAGCTAGTATTACAGTTCTGTCTAGATATGGCACAATGCTAATCTTCAAAATTCTGTCTAATTGTGACACTGGGTCATATATGCAATTTTATCTGGACTAGCTAGCACAGAGTATAGCCTATCTAGTTGTGAGATATTACATACTAATAGTTATCTTGATGTGAGAGATGGCTGGGCAACACAGTTCACAACTCAGTGAGCATATGTGCGGCGACATTTGCAGAATGGAAGTGGGTACATGCTCATTATCTTCTATTCGGTGGGAATAAGATATAAGAGAGGTGGGCCAGTTTTGTGGTTGAAGAGATAGCTGTGCCCCTGTTATGTTAAGTTTTGTTATGTTGATTTATACCGCGCACCAAAACCACCCAAAGGCAGTCTCAGGGTGCTCACGTGACGGTATCAGGTAATAATTTCGCCATATATATGGTCGCCGTAAATAATATTGCCGGGAAAATGTCGTGGTGATATTATTTAGGTGACCATATATATGGGGAGAGGGGCAAAAAAAAATGTAAAAAAAAAAAAAATTGGGGGGTTGCGGGGGTGTCCCCCGCATGTTCCATGCAATAATGTCGCCACAAAAAACAGCCATTTTTCTGCGATATTTTTGCATGGCGAGATGTTTGTGGCGACATTATTACATGGAACCCACGTGACTGCAAGAAAGAGGACATGGCTGGTTAGTAAGGGAAGAATGATATGATAGGTCCAGAACCAGGAGAAACTGGTATCTGTGTGTGTTGGCTTGCAGATGGTAGGTTGCGTGCACTGGCTTAATGTAACCATACAGGTAAGGTCCAATGCCTTGGGCATTTTTTGTGTGGCTGCTTGTCATGGTGGGGTGTGTATGTGTGTTTTATGGGTAGATTGGCAGGTGCTCACAGTTCTGTGAACTGGCTTGTGGTGTCCGTGTTGGTTTTGTGTTAGGCTATAGGTTTGCTAGACCAGTGGCCGTGTATAGTGTTTGGGTGGTGTGTTTGAGGAGTTAGAAGTGGGTGATTAGTGCTTTGGCTATTTGCTAAATTCTTCTATGTGGCTAATCTAGGCAGTCCTATCTGATGTGGCAAAATACTAATCTCCATAATTCTATTTGAGTGTGATGCATGGCTAAACTTCACCTGGACAGAGTGTGAACTCCTATATTGGAGGCACAACAGTAAGTGCAAAACACCTAGATTTGATGTATCTAGATAGAGGGAGAACACCTATGTATGCAACACAACAATAATAATCATTTTGGTATGCTATGCTGCGTAGGTAATAAGAGAGGCAGGGCTTTTTGGAATACAGTGATTGCTGTACTCGCACCCAGAATACACTTAGGTAGTCAGTCACTGCTGGTTGACAGCTGGCTACTGGCTTCTCAGACGAACACAGGCAAACATGGTCTGGAGCTGCTTCATTGGGAGCTGCCCTTTTCCTTGGGGCTGTTAGCGGAAGGGGCTGCACAGGCAGAGGCTGCCCTATGGGGTGTGGTTAAGAGCCTACCACCTGGAGGTAAACAGCCAATCACTGGCACAGTGAAGGGGGATGGGGCAGCGGAATAGTCAAAGGTGCAGCAGGGACATTTAAGAAAGACAGCAAAATAACAGGCAGCAAAGCATGGGAATGGATGAAAAAATGTGCAGGGGAAAGCAGGGGAATGGGTGAAAAACAAGCAGGGGGAAAGCAGGGGAATTGATGAAAAATGAGTAGGGGAAAGCAGGGGAATGGATAAAATAAAAAGCAGGGGAAAGCAGGGGAGTGGTAGAAAAAACAAGCAGGGGAAAGCAGGGGAATTGATGAACAAATGAGCTGGGGAAAGCAGGGGAATGGATAAAATAACAAGCAGGGGAAAGCAGGGGAGTGGAGGAAAGGAAGGGCAAGAAGGCAAGGGAAAGATTACAAAATGGAGGAGGGGACGCAGGGGCTAAAGTACAACACCTACCTCATCAAGGCACGGACGATGGATGGAAAGAGCATCCTGATCTCCAGAGGAAGCTTTGGCTTCCCTAGGGGAAAAAGCCAATCACGGGCATGGGTCAGGGGGAGGGAAGGGGAGGAGAGAGTTCACAGGTGCAGCAGAAAAATGAAATCTAACAGGAATGGAATAAAGCAAACAAATAAATTGTGAATGCAATAGCGTCCTCAAAGATGGGGAAAGCACGTGTATGCAGAAGCATCCTCAGGTACATTTAAATTGCCATGCCTGTGAACTTAGCCTGAGAAAATCTAATGAACTTTCCACATTTGGATCTGCAGTGGCCTCTCTCCATGTCTTTAGCAGAGCAATATCCCCGCCCCTACAGTGTGCCTTGAATCTGCCTTTTTTTTACTGCACACAAACCTTATGGCCATATTGCTCCAATTAACCCCCTCCCCCTTGCCCGCAGAGCTGCATTGCTACTTGCACTTATGTTTGTGATAAACTGCTGTGATATATTAAGGTCAAATCTGTGTATTGTTGGTTGATGGGCGGGAGCGCTTAGTAACACCTTGAAACCTTAAAATGAAAGCTGCAGATCTTGTAGGCGCTGCCTTACATTCCCTCCATCACGGGCTTCCTTTTTTCACTTGCCACATGGGGTCAGATCTTTAAAAATCAATGTTCTTATTACTGCCACATTTCGTAACAGGCCCATTCATTAGGCCCCTTTAATACTTTGTGTCATTTGTGAGCATCGTCCTTTATTCCTCCTTCCCGCCCCATTCCATCTTTCCTATTCAGTGAGATGCTTCAGACTGCAGGCATTGTTCTCCTAATGCTTACTCGTGAGCCCGCCATTCTCGGGCTCCTGCGGTGCTCCCCATGTCTGAATATATCAAGCAGGATTTGGAGCCTGAGCCGAGATATTCCTTCTAAAACTGATGGAAGGTTTTTCTTTCCACCCTCTGCCTTAGCTGCCATATCCTCCCCACTCTCGCCTACTTTGCACATGCTTCTTTTCACCCTCCACCACTCTGCTTTGCAACTCCCTTGCTGCATTAGTATGCACAGTGTAACTACCTGTTTCTGGTTTCCTGATCCCCGCACGTCTGAGGCTTCATGTATTCCCGCTGCATACATGTTTTAAGTGTGGTGTAATTATAGCTGGTGCTGGGGGAGGGGAAGTCACATGCACTGTGCAGCCACATGAAGCGATGCTTTGCTCACCAGTCCCCAGCCAAAATGACCTTTACTCTAGGTACAATTGTAGACAGCTTTGCAGTAAACAATGGCTCATGTCTTAAAATTGTCGCAAAGTATTGTGGAAGCTCAGAGAGAATGTATTTATTTCTTTATTTATTGGATATTTGCAAGGCGCCTAGACAACAACTGGTGTTTCAAGGTGCCACAAGACAAAAAAAGGGGCTGGGGCGACAAGGGAGAAAGATACAATAACAGTCCTACTAGGCCTTGACACATTCATATGTGCAAGTGCAGAACTAGAAGTGCGAGGGGGAGTAGTGCCCGTCTTCACAATAAGCAAAGTGCTAGGGTGGGAATGGAATTGCAGGGTAAAGAGGGGCAGGTGAAAGTGCTCGCGTAGAGCAGGAAGGCAGGTGCCAGGGATTGCGGTGGTGTGGGTCCACATGTTAAGTGTAAGTGGGGTGGACAAGGCAGGAGAGGGCCTGGAGCCCTGTAGAACTCTGAGGGAACCAGGCAGCCAGTTACTGCGGCAGAGGGAGGAGTTAGCAGGGGAGGGGGGGAGTTAGCAGTAGAGGGAGAGAGGGAAGGAAGAGGAGAAAGGGAAGGTCTTGAATGTACATCATATCGAAAAGCTGACAGCAATTACTAGGTGTCTACCACCAAAACGCATGATGGTGAGAGTAACACCACGAGAACCTGACGACTGGTCCATAATGCCTGCAAACATCTTCCGGGTCTGGAGTCCCAGAGTGGAATTGCACTTGTATTCTCATGCGGTGCCTCATGCACGCGCATGGTATGGGTCTGGCATGGCTGTGTTCCACACCAGCCTACATTGCCCCACATGAGTGGCACGTATTTCTTTGCAAAGGAAATTGTGCACTGAAATATGCACTGAGCAACACCCTCGCATGGTAGGTGCCTGTGCCAGGTCGATGTCATTTCTTGCCAGGCAATCCTCTCCCGGAACCTACTAGGAGCCCTCTGTCAATTCTATTTTTTGTTGCAAAGTGCAATTGGCTTTTGCACCATTGAGTAATTGAGCAGCAGTGCAGTGGTGCGTGATTGTAAAGGAGACATCACTGCGCTGGCGTCATGAGTCAATATACCCGAGATGATTTATATAAGTGAACAGTGCATACATGCCCTTGCTTTGTCAGGGGTGGCTGGTGAATTTTCCAAAAGGTCTGATGCGAATGCTCACCCTGCCTTGGATTGAGCAAGCATGTGACTCCTTCGTGCCTCGGCCCACCCCCGGTGTGCTTGCCTGCTCAGGAACATTTCACATCACAGGGCCAAATGATGCGTTTTTACAGCACATCTGTCCAAAGAAATTGGTCTCGAGCCAAGGGATTTTCGGTTAGTTTCCAAGAGTAACATATGGCATGTTCCTACAGGTCTGCCACGCTCCATGCACCGTGAGCACATTTCTGGGAAGCCTCATACAAGCAGTACCCAATACAATATGCCACTGTTCCTCTTGGAAAGACTGTCCACCGTAAACCGTGCCAGAGTAGAACATGCACTACTAGGATTACCCCGGCTCGCAATAATGTGCCATGCATTTGGGAGTACACCATTTTCCCTTTCTTAGTTACTAAAATACAATAACAATACGCTAACAGTTCTTTCTATATGCGCCAGTGTTGCCACCAATTTCCATCTTCCCCCAAATCTCTGCGTGGGGTTCACATAATGCAGGATTATGTCAATACATAGGGGTGTGTATCATCTATTCCATGGTTGTGGCAGTAATAGAATGCTTAATGTTCTAACCTCATTGGAATGCAGCAGTGGTCTTAAATATTCCAGATTTCAATGTATGTGCCAACTGGAGAGTTTCCACTTCCCCATCACAGTCTCACATTGACCCAGTGAAGCATAATGCAATGCCAGGTTCTAAATTGACCCAGAAAATATCAGGCCAGTTCCACGTTTCCACCTTAAAACTTTATGCCTCTTGTAACATTGCCATGCCATTTTTGCCCAAGTCAAGTACAATGTAACGCTAATTCCATGTTGACTCAAAACTGTTAACATGATATTTGCAAACTGCCTCCATGAAATTGCAATGCCATTTTCATCAGTGCCATTTCAGTTTCATTTTGTCCCAATTTATCACATTGTCAATGCATGTCATTTCCCCAGGAAAATGGCCCTGTGTGTTTCACGATACCGTTCTAACAGAGGGTTATGAGACAATTCAGGTTCTCAATCATTTCATCACCCGTATGTGGTGTTCACAATTTGTGTCCCTTCAACTTTGTCTACAAAGATTATTCATTACACTTTCTTGAGCGGGGCGTTTCCTATTGCCCCTAAACTTTATTATGTATTTTTATAGTCCCATGGCGCAGGGTATAGGAGCCCCTTCCATATCCTTCCTCATTATTCCAACAATTTCAAAACAACAATGTGATGTTCATGCTAAAGCAGTGCAAAAAGTAAACAATATCTGTGTTGACAATATATACATAAAACAAATTCATCATCAGCTTTCCAAATAAAGACATATTAACAAATACTAAAGAGCTACACAATTGGTAGAGGCCTCTACGTCTGTCCTGTTCTCTTAGGACCTGACTCTGCTCTAGCTGTATTTATGGTAGACAAAACCATTTAGTCTGAGTAAACTGTATATGCAGAAGACCAATCCTTTGGTCTAATCTGATCAAACTTTATCTGAAAAAGAACAGTCCTTTTAGTCAACGTCACTAATGTTTAGCTACAGATGGAGTCTGGGACCAGATATCATGGTCCTGGTCCTTACTGGAGACATTTCAGCAGGACAAATTGCATCTGATGCCTTCTTCTGGACTGGATTGGGTGTCCCTGTAATTGGGAAATGGGTGCACTTAGTCATATGTGGTGCATTTATAAAATCAGTTCAGACAGAAGCAAAGGCAACATGGCAGACAAAAGGTCTGCTGCCCACTAACCTATATTCAAACGCCCTTCTGTGTAGAGCTATGTTGGCAGTGAATCACAGTCAGTGATCCTTCCTATAGCTCCATGAAGGACGTGGTCTCCCGCTGTATACCGCAATGGGTTAAAAGATTGAACGGGGATATAGGTAAATGGATGAGCGACCCCTGAAGTTGGTTACATAAAGGCAGGAGTTTGTGAGTCCAGGCGCTGACTCTGTTGGTCGTGAGTGTTGCGCTTATAATTAACCTGGGTCTGGTAGTGGTTCTAGCAGTGCTGGTGTGGTTCTGAGGTCTGCGTGCCAGACGTGGTCCTAGGTTTCATGCTGCCCACAGAAAATGGCAATACTAGTTTTACATTACCTCACAAGCAGTTGCAATACCAGTTTTACTCTACCCAAAGCAGATAATGTGTACTTGCAAAACTAATGCATTATGATGGAAACGTTTGAATGAATCATACACAATACCATTGCTCTGAACACCCCCCCCCAAACCATTATTTTCCAGCCTGCTGTTCCATTACAAAAGGAGAACAATGATATGCAAAAATAAAAAGGGGGGAAGTCCAGATTGAACCGCAGACACCTGTTTTTTCACATGGGTTGTACTACTGAAAGCTGGCAGGTAAAGATCATATATATTACTTTTATTTAATGTGCATATATTTAGAAGACGATCTTGCTCTGATCCACAAGTGCTTCAGCCAAACCGTATCAACGTTATTCCCCTGTTCCAAACACCCACCGTCTAGAATCGGTTCCATGTAATAATGTCGCCACAAAAATATCGCCATGCAAAAATATCGCCGAAAAATTGTCACTTTTTGTGGCAACATTATTGCATGGAACATGCAGGGGACACCCCTGCAACCCCCAAGTTATTTATTTATTTATTTATTTATTTAATTATTATTATTTTTTTTGTTGCCCCTTTCGCCACATATATGGTCACCCAAATAATATCGCCACAACATTTTCCCGGCGATATTATTTACGGCGACCATATATGTGGCGATATTAATACCTGATACCCTAGAATCATGGGGACATGCCAACATCTATCCAAGGTCCCCATTAGTCGCTTCAACTATCAAGGGTGTTTGAATGCTTTGATACCTATTACATGATTTCACACCCATTGTCGAACTTGCAAATATCTCCATAATATGGATTAATGGAACTTATTTTATTTATTTTATTTAACATGTTTATATTGTGTTAACCTAACCTGCAAGCAGGGGAGCCCAGAACAATACTCCGTAAATACAACAACGAAACAAAAGACGAAAAGTAATCAAACAACTACCGACCAAAACAATAAATAGGGCATAGAAGAGTTTTCATCTCCTTACGAAAAAGGAAAAGGAAGGGGGAAACCAAAGAGTAACGGCCAGTGAGTTCCTCAGGCACGGTAGAGCAACGGAAAACGACTGCGCAAAGTAGGTGATTTCAACACTTTAGGGATTGTGTGACAAAGAACGTATTTGCTTCGAGTAACTCTGCACCCCCCAGGTATAGTCAAGCGATTAGCTAAGCTGGGAGGTTGATGGAGTGCAACCGCATTGTATGCAAAACATGTAAGCTTACATGTAATACATGCTTCCAACGGAGGCCAATGCAGCTCAGTCAGAATGTGAGAAGTATGATAACATGTCCTTTTGCCTAGGGGCAAACTGGGCAGCAGAGTGAGGGCATAGACAAAGTGCATGTTCTGACACTCCCATGAGAATGGCATTCCTGCCATTAGTGTGTGAGAGGATTATATTTTTATCAATAAGATGTTTCAAAGAGAGTTTTCGAATCATCCAAAAGCTTAAGGATCTTACAGTAGGTGTGAGTGAGACAGTAATACCCTAAACAGCTAGAGGGGCAATTCACATCTGAACATTAACTTCCAGATTTGGAGCGACAATGAGGAGATATGCAGTTTTACTTGAGTCAAAGTTGAGGTTAGTCAAGAACACTCACTTGCGAATATTAGATAAGCAAACCTTCAACTTACTGAGGTTCTCAGCAGCAAACACACAAAGACATAACTATGTGGTAGACAGAATTGAACCCCGAGGAACTCTGCATGAAATTAAAGCTGGAAAAGACCGATTTGACTGGGTGAAAACAGATTGCAACTCTGAGAGAGAAAATTAGCAAAGGCATTTCAGCACTGTGGCATTGATTTCCATCCGAGCACTAAAGATAAAAAGCAGGACTTCCTGGTTTACCTGTATTAAATTCTGCGGATAGATCGAGTAGTACCGACAAACAAGCATCACCGGTGTCAGTTATGTTTGGTATATCAGTTTCAGTACTATGGAAAACCAGACTGGTTCGATCAAAGTAATTGACATGATATGATATGATGTGTCATTTATAACGCACCTGAACACAAGTGTTTCTTGTGGTTTTAATGGTGGTTCAGCTGACTCCTAACCACGCTTTGAAAAATTTTACCTAAAGAAGAGATGGCTGGAGATAAGTCTAGGATTGGAATAATTATTGAAGTCCACGAGATGTTTTTTTTGGGTAAATGTACAATAAGACCCCCTTCAAGGTGTGGTTTTATAAACCTAGAGTCCATGAGGCTTGAACACGCATAGAAAGAGAAGACAGAGTGGATGAATTTAGCTCTTTAGAAAATTTGGCAGGGATCAAATCATAAGGATAGATTGTAAGTTTCATCTATTTCCGGATAAAAGTCGGGTCTTCCAATGGTGGTAAGCGAAAAGAATTCCAAATTGGAATTGAATGAGGTGAGAATTAAGCATTAACCCTTTCCAAAGACTGGAACAGGAGGTAACGGGCCGTGGACCGAGTTGAAGGCACAAGCATAGCAAAGGTGTTTAACGAGGGCCATGGGACATTTCTACCCGTTTCAGCACTTGCAACGGATGTCTAACGCTATCAGCACCGGTTGCATGGTGGGTGCTAGGAGGAAGAAAGCATTTTCGTTCAGTGAACGGGCCTCACAGCATCCCGTTCATTGAAAGAAAATACTCACCCAACATGACTGCCATGGATCAGGAAGGCAGGGTTCCATATGGAGTCCTACTTCCAGGTCCATGGCGGCCACAATAGAGCGGGAGCTAAAGCAACAGCTGCGGCCACCACATTCAGGCAAGGGAAGAGAGGGTGGAGGAAAGATGGCAGGGTGGGGGAATCGGACATGTGGTGGCTCAGAACATGGACTTGGATCAGTAGTTTCAGCCCACGTTCTGAGCACCATGACTGGTTGCTCCCCTGCTCCAGGGTGCTAATAAATTAGTATCGGCAGCCATCGTTTTTCTCAAGAGTTCACTATGAATCAAGTTGATCTCAATGATAAAGATGGAGTTTATGTGATTGCAGTGAACGGCCAATGTGAATGGAGCTGTAATAGCAAGTGATTGTTAATAATGTCAGACAGGTACAAAGAGATTGAGAGAATCTGATCCATCTTTTAAGATTCTATTTCTACAGTGTGTTGAACATGTTTTTACATTTACAAATGTTATATATTCATTTTGAAGCATTCAATAGCCACCATTTGCTTCAAATTGTTGTTCTGCCCATTTCCGAATGCCACCTTGATTTGTGCAGACATTAATGTGGGTCTTCTTCAACAATGGGTTGGGGTCAAGGTAAAGCTTCTATAATGAAACTGATGGTTGGAAAGTATGGAATAATTAACAACTGCTGTCATTGCCCTGGGCAACCATCTAAACCCCAATTTTTCAGTCTGCTATGATAATAAAGGTGATTCCAGCCTCAACTGCTTTGTCATATCCCTTCTGCATGTAACCACAAGCACCTCTCAGCATAATTCATCCTCATTAGGCATCTACAGTGAGAAGCACCATGGGTCTCCAGGCTCAGCGGGCTTGGGACCCATGTCTGAGCATTTCTAGTAGTTAAGCCTAATCCAAACACTTTCACCCATCACTCCACCATAGGGAACCAAGCTGCATCTCACAGATTAGTCTCATTAAGTCTGAACAATGTCTGTGGTTGCTTCTGTTTCCATACAAAGGGGAGGTGTGCTAGCAGAGGGGCTGGACCTCTCCCATTGGTGTCAGCAAAGGCATGATATGTATATGCTTGGTCCCCTCCTGCAGGTACACGTAAGGGCTAAGCAATGGTGATGTGGACGTTTGGCCAGAGCACTGCCAGTAACCTCTATGAGAAGAGCTATGACCAGCCATGGATCCCTTGCTCACTAAGTCATAGCATAACCAAACAAAACTAGAGTCCCAAGCTACTCCTCACTGATAAACTGTAGTCACTGAGTCATAGGGAACCACACTGCACTCAATGCCCAGGAAAGCTGAAACATGTTTGGGGTGTTTGTATTTCTGTGCAGGGGGAAGTGTCCCAGCAGTTCGGGTTGGACTGCTCCCACTGCTGCCAGTACTGGGCTTATTTTCTTATGGCGTGTTGGCTTCTGCAGTGGTGCCACAGGCTAGAAAATGGTGCTGTGGAAGGTTGCCAGAACACTAGCAGTGGTTAACATTAATTCAAAACCTTCGACCCTTCCCCTTTTTTAGTTAAAGCTCAAATAATCCCATTTTGTATTGATTTGATAGGCTGGGCAGTTGCTTCTACTAGAAGTGCCATGCGTAGAGCAACACTACCGATAACAGAGGCAGCACCTAATTCAATAATGGAGATATTTTTCCTTGATAGCCATCTGAGGTGTGATGGTACCCCAAGTTGGAGCGGATCTATCTAGATTATAGAGGGTGCAGTTGGCAAAGATAAGTATTGTGTTATTTTGAAGAAGTTATTCAGTTTGAGTCTGATGTTGCAGAGGACCCTCAGGTTGCAAGATTTCAGAGATGAGGTGTGGAGGCTGAGTGGAAACTAGCTAAGGGATGAGAGTATGGTGTCCGCCTGGGAGGCCAGGAGAAAGATGGCTTCTCTCATGGAATTAGGTGCATCAGGCAACGTATAACCATCCAGTGATGGATTGCAGAGTTGTAATCAGTGATGCATGCAACAGTGCAAGGGCTGAAGTTCAGAAGGAGACAAAGATCTGGCTCACTCAAGAAGTAGTAATGGAATCCAAAGGATGAAATAAGTTTACTCAGGGTGGAAGTGTAGAGAGAGAAGAGAAGTGGGTCCTAGTGGTGGTGGAGGAATTGTTAGAGTTCCATGAGATGGAGAAGTAACATGCAGAGAGATAAAAGGGCACTAAATTAAGCCCGGCACCCTTAATATTTACGTATATAAGAGTTGAGTAGGGAATGGTCTGAGGAGTGGTGGGCCTCCTAAGCAAGATTCAGAAAGATGGATACATGGGTGATCACAGATTTGGTAGATTGTTTACTATGAAATTCAGACTAAAGACAGAGCTAGTGAGTGTCCATCGAGGAAGATAATTATATACTTCAAAACAACCAGGATTTGGAATAGTGGGCAGAAATGAGCTAGCTCTGTAAAAGGAGGGACTGTTCAGGTCAGCAGCAGGATTCTAATATTTAATTTTAATCTTAATAATGTCTCAGTCAATTGTGGCCCAATTCTTTTCAGAAAACTCAGCTATTAGTTTGAAAACAACTGATTGTATTCACCTGCCTGTTTATAAATAGATCCAAAAGACTTAAATAAGCATACCATATAGTCCACTGACATTTTCATGATCACACCATATGTATGCTAATTAAAAGAACAGAGTTCTTCTTTTAATGCCAGCCTTGATATATCATTCTGGTAGGTATTTTCCTTGATTCATAAGGAACTTCGACATGTTGCTGGCAAATAGTGCTGCCATACAATCTTTTTGCCAGATATGCATTCCCTCTGATCCCTGCCTTCTTCCTACAGGTATGAGTAGTTGGGAGAGTGAGCAGCCTCTACAGATGCCTCTCACTAGCCGTATTGTGCCTCTGATCAGGAAGTAGTGAGTTTACTCCTTCCTCACCATAGTAAAGTAGTTTGCCAACATTAGTTCTAGCTAGCAACCTTTGTGTGTCAGGTGATCACTTCTATTATCTGTGCTCAACCTGCAGGTCAGAGGTTCCCATCTTGCCATGGCCCACACAGCACTTCATTCTTTCATCGTCTACAAAGTTATGTTCAATTGGGTAATAGCCAAATCATTCACAGCACTATAATATGACAAGCGTGGCATTACTTTGCACTTCATAGAACAGCTTAGCATTAATTCTTCCAATTTCCATAAATTCTTGCCCTGCAAAGATGGACTCTGACCAGTCTGTTGCTTTGTCTGCAGCTCATAACATCTACATTATTTTTCATATATTTATTTATTTGGATTTATAGAGCGCACTACAGCCAGCAGGCATCGAGGCACTATATCAGAGTTTAAGAAGGCTCGATAAAGGGTTACAAAGAAGCCGCATGTAAAGGACCGGAGGGGGGTGTCTGTACTTCGGCTCTCTATATGGTTGAGGAGAGGCACAGAGGACCCCAGCCAAGATTCTCTATTATTGGTACGTGGTCGAGCAATCAAGGCCTACCTTCCCAGGAGGTGATGCGGGCTGGTTGTTAAGTACAGTTTAGTTCCCAAGCAACCACAAAGAAATGTCTGCACACTGTATTAGTTAAAACACAGTCTTTATATAATTAATATTCAAGGTTATATACAATATCACGATAACTCACTTTGTACCCAGTTATCTATAATGGCAAATATACAGTTCTACGTGATACCACAATTACTATTAGATCTCTTTAAAGTACATAAACTGTATGGTTAAATGTCACACAAATCAGTTTGTAAGGGAAACCAACAATAGATATAAGAGGAAAGCAGTTGGTTAGAACAATTAGCAGAATACTGGCCTCTACCATTATACACAGTTCTGTGTGGAGATCCCCCCAGCTAGGCAACCTGTAGAATAAAGATATATCACAAGCCCAGTCCATATATTGTTCACAAGAGACTTTCCAATAGTTCTGCAATCCCAAAGTACCTGGCGTTGTAGCGTTCCTCGTCGAGGAATCGACGGCCCTTCTTGAATGCCCTCCCTTTAAGGCAGGAGTCACGGGTCATCGAATATCCGACAGAGAACAGGGTGAACTACGATGGGGAAGTGGCAGCTTCTTTTCTATCGGTGCTCGTCGATGGGGAAGCGTAAATGTCCTTCAAGGAAGAGGCGTGCGGGGCACCTCGATGTCGATAGCTCTGGGCCGCAAAGAGTTTGAAGAACTGTGGCCCAGCAAGGGTGTTGAGTCATCAGCATCTCTGTGGTCTTTGGGTGGCGGGAAACCCACCTGTGGATACTCCTCGACGCGTCGATGGCCTAGCTTTCTCCAGCGGGATCAGACAGGCGATGATGCAGACGAGAGCGTCCTTGGATCAAAAGTTCTTAGGCAATGGGAGCACAGCAGCCCCGGTCGACGATGGCTGTCGACAGTGGTGGACAACAGTCCAGGCACTTCTCTTTGGGATTCCGCGGCAGTCCCCGTCTCGGGTCGGCAGCCTGTCATAGGTCTGTCTACCAGGGAGCTTTGGCAAAGATCAGCTGGTGCACAATGGTCCCTCGTAGCTCGGGAAGAGGGTGCCTTACCAGGTTCTCTCTGGGTCAGTCCTTGGAGACACAGCGGCTTTCAGATTGGTGAAGGAGAGCAACAGCAATTCTTCTCTTCCAGCAGGGCTTCAAGGTCAAGCATCAGTTTCACTCCAGTTACTCTTCGTAGTTTGGACTTCAGCTCTGGCCACTTCTGAACATGATTCCTAGCAGTGAGAGGTCCCCAGATGTACTGTTGATCTCCCATTCATTCCGCTGAGTCACGCTCGAGCATTCAATCACTACGAAGAGCATTCAGCAGTCAGTCAGCCAATAAGGCACACAGTGCATTCAGGCCATTCTTCTCCATCCAAACACTCATAACACAGAATGTGGATTCAAACAAGTACCACGGCATTCAACACTACACACCCAATTCATTCCAGTTTCAGGCAGTGCTGTCTCAGTCATTGTGTCAAACACCAGAAACTAGACATCCACAACAAGAAGTGCATATTCATCACACACTCCATTCACCCAGGTCCCACCCACAGGTGTACCCACAACATACGGTCGTTGGGAAGGCTCCAGCCAGTCTGGTCGGCACTTCCCCACACTACCACATACAGAACATCCACCCAACAACCAGGGGGGAGGGACAGAGTCAGGGCTTCCCAGGCCTTTGGGAAGATCAAGGTAACAGGCGATGGAAGGCAAGAGGCCACGGGGGCCATCTTGTCTCCATCAGGAATCTACTGGTTCCAATGACAGGCCCTGGGCATCCCAAAATGGAGGACGCTCAGGGCATCAGTCAATTCAGCACGGAGCTGCCACCAGCTCGTACCCTGCTTTGTGGGACACACACAGGTGCCCAAAAACATACACTAGGGGAACAGGGTTGTACCCCCAACCATGGGTCTGTTCACCAAAACCAAAAGAGAGAGCTGCACCGCCAGGAGTCCCACATGAACTCCTGCACGGAAAACACGACAGAACAGACGATAAAAAGCAGTAAAGGACAAGGATACGGAGGCCCTGTCCCTCCGATGCATTTCCAGCATCACACCCCCCCAGAGAAGAACTTGTTTACATTGTAGAGTCAATGGTTACATAGTATCACAGAATACAAGTTTTGTAAAGTCAGACAAAGAGGTTTGTTTTGATGGCTTTGCGAAATGCTGAGTGGGATTCAATAAGCCTGATGTGGGGTGGAAGGGAGTTCCAGAGTGTGGGGGCCACCATTGGGAAGCTGGAGCCGCCAGCAAGTGCCTTACGTGTTCTGGGAACGGATAACAGATTGGAATAGAGAGATTTGTGTGGGCTGTGGGTGGTGGGTTTAGTGATCCTTAGTGCCAGATATGGAGGGGCCAAATCATGGAGACACTTGTGAGTCAGGGTGAGGGCTTTAAAGATGATCCTTTCTTAACTGGAAGCCAGTGGACCTGTCTTCTAAGTTCTGAGTTGTGTTCTCTATGTGAGAGACCAGTGGTGGCTCTGAGCACGTTGTTTTGTACAATTTGAGGCTTGGCAACATTCTTGGCAGACGTGCCTATGAACAGTGCATTACAGTAATCAAGCCTGGAGCCGATTATGGCCCTGGCGATGGTGAGGCAGTTTAGTTGGGGCAGGAAAGGTCTTACTGAGTTGATGAGTTTAGAATGGTAGAAGTGAAGGCTATGGTGTTAACCTGCCTGTTCATGGTCAAGTCAGGTTCCAGGTAGACATCTAAGGTTTTGATGGAGGGTGACATGGTGATGGGGATATTGTCGATGGTGAAGGAGGAGTATTGGTTGTCCATCCTGCTCAAGGTGGAGGGAGAGCCAACCTGCAGGAGCTCGGTTTTCTCACTGTTGAGGCATAACCAGTTTTCTGCCATCCAAGATTGGATTGTTGTGTATATGGAGTTCAGAGTGCTCTGGTCGGACAGGTAGTCACCTGAGAGGGGGATGAGTACCTGGATGTCATCTGTATAGTTCATATATAAGATGCCCAGGGAGTCCAAGATTTTAATCAGAGGCCTCGTGAAGAGGTTGTAGAGGGTGGGGGCCATGAATGAGCCTTGCGAGACCCCGCACTTGATGGTGCTGGGGTTAGTGCACGAGGAGTCAGAGAAGACCTTCATTGCTCTGTCTTTTAGAAATGAGTCTATCCATTTGTAAGCCTTGTCAGAAAAGTTGGCTACTAAAAAAGAGGTGCTGGCATAGGGTTTTGTGGTTGACCAGATCAAAGGCCGCCGACAGGTCCAAGACCAGAAGAAGCTTGGGTTTGCCTGCGTCTCTAAGGTCATCAATCTGGTTTTTGAGGTCAAGGAGAGCTGTTTCGGTCCCATGACGTGGCCTGAACCCTGATTGTCTAAGTCCGAGGAGATGGTTGTCCTAAAGGAATTTCTATATTTGCAGGTAGGCTGCTTTATCCAGAACTTTTAATAGGAAGGGGACAGTGGTGATGGGCCTGTAATTACCTGGGATGGAGGGGTCGAGGGAAGGCTTTTTAAGGAGCGGACAAACCCATGCTCCCTTTAGTTCCACTGGGACGTAGCCAGAGCAAAAAGAAAAAAAGAAAAATTGATAAATGTAGTGATGATAGGGACTAGGGAGGGGGCACAGTCCTTAATGACTTGTGCTGGGCAAGCATCGCCTTTGCAATTGGAAGGTTTGATGGATGATCGGAGGAGTGCGATGACCTCTGTTTCACTCATGTCTTTAAAGTCGAACGAGGGGGAGTGACTGGAGTTGGCTGCTGGCGTAAGGTTACCTTGACTGCTGGCGACCAGTTTGGTGAGCTCCCATTGGTGGGTGAGTATTGTGGCTTGTAAAGCTTCCAACTTATTTAACACGGCAGACTGGAAGGAGTTGCACCAGGATTCGTCCTTCACAATAGGTGATGGAGGGGAGGAGGGGGTCTCAAGCTCTCTGAATATGGCAAAGATTTCTCTACCTCCGGATTTAGCATTGGCTATCCTTGTATTGAAGGATGTGGCTTTGGCATTGATGATGGCACTCTTTTTTCCCCCACATCTGTAAGAGGTCCTAGGTGAACCAGGCATTAGAATGTTGCATTTTATTGCCTTTTTTGAGGCTGAGAGGTGCCACTAGGTCAACGGCCTGGGTGATGACCCTCTTGAAGTCGTTGGAAAGAAGTTCAGGGTCGTTAGAGAAGGGGGTAGCAGAGCGGGCACCCTAAGGTGCTGGGATAGGTTGTTGTGTGTGAGCAGTTTAAATGGTTTATATGGTTTAAACACTACCACCAAAATGACATTGCTGGTCAGAGCTTGACATACACACCAGAGATTTGTAAATATATGAGCCACATTTGTTTAACTTCTACCCAGTTCTTCTATAATAGCTATAGCATGCTACACCATGAAATAACTTACTATCAGTTATGTCACACTAAGGAGATAACTTTTTTTGTAAATTTAATTTGTCCAATTTGGCAAAAGAAATGCCTTGCATTCTTTCCATGTGTGTCACTATATAGCCACATGTGTCAAAAATACTGTGAGAAACCTTTCCCTTCTGTCTTTACTTGTGACAGATTCGCCACAAGTGTATACAATGTCCTAAACCTAAAGACTAAAGCACACCACAGAAAGTGATATCAATCAGGTTAATTGCCCTGTTTAAGTCCTGATGAATCCTGTAAATCACGTACATCAGGAATCGGTCCCTAGATCCGTTTTGCTGAAGTGGGTCAATATTGCCATGACCTTTCCAGAGATCTCTAGATGATCTGAGCATTAATAGCATGGACGTTCTGCTGACGTTTCATCGCATTGCGCATGTAGTTTGAATGTGACTGCATGTTATTCAGTGTGCATGTGTTTTCCATGTAACATATAGCAGAGCCCTCCACTGTGGTCAGTTGCCCTGAGGCTTGGTGGACTACTTTATAATACCCATCCTCCCTTTTGCTATGCAACCCAAAGAATACACCTGAATCCCATGAAAAATTTAGTGCAACTGTCAAATAGTCACTGGCATAGCAGTCATCTTTGTGTCTGAACACATGTCTTGAATTGTTTTTATAATTTTTAAAACTAGTAATCTATGCTAGTAATTGCACAGTCACCTAATTTCTAATTACTATTTGCATGCAATATAATGTGCTTTTATTTTTATCTTTGCATAGACTATGGTCTTCTGAAGGGCCTTCCACCTCACTGTAGTGATAGGCGCTATACAAATATCAAATGAGATAAGATACCATGTAAAATGCTGCTATGCCTGAAAAAAACGATTTTTACATTCATGACAAGGGGACCCTATTATTAGTACAAATCATTTTGTAAATGTGCTCAACAAGTCATAGTAGACATGCTGCTTTGTTCAATTAATTGCTCATGATAGCTTTCCACTCAATTTAAACCCCAAAGGCCAACCCACCTCATGATCTAGCTCATAGAAGCATTGTCTTGGCTTCAACAATGTGGTGAGAAATAACAAGTTAATTTGCTTTCAGCTGATAGTATTGCTTTATTTCACCAAGCCAATTTATTTGCAATTTATGCTGCTCATTTGTTACATTTCTCCTTTAAAAGCACCTTAGGGCGATAGCCATGCTCATTTGTGAAATCCTCACAGACCTATTAAATCCTAGGCTCCCTCTTTTGGGATATCTCATTACAATTAAAATGCTGATAGTTTATGCCATTTACAGAGGAAGACTCCTCCCAAGCCCTCCATTTCTGGTGAGTAGTTCTCTGGGTGTCAACGCTATATTGAAATAAGTTTGTGATTTGATCAACCTGTATTTTTCATTGCACCCATATTCATCCATTCTGGAGAAGGTTTTGTGAACATATGGCTAGAAGGAGCAGTCCATTTGAGGGTTATACTCTTTCTCTGTGTGCAGCAATAATGGGACAGATCTATTATGAAGATTATTGGGATGGCTTTTTCAAACCTGTGGCAGGACGTAGGAATGCCAACCCAGGATTAGCAAGGCCATTCACAGCACAGCTGAACTAAGCACACTCTTAAGTACCAAAGACCAAGCAGCAAGGCTGAACTAAGGAGGAAGGGGGCGCTCTTGTGGTGTCGGTTAACACTTAACAGAAAGAGTAAGTAAAAAGACCCACACATGTAATTATAAAAACAACACTATGTATTACAATACTACACTAAGGCCCATTTTAAATATTCAAAGGTAAGTAAAACATGTCTAAGAACATGTATACAACTCACAGTTAAGTAACCCACTAGTAGTTACACACTACTTCAGTATCACATTCAGCTATTCAGACAGTAAATTCAATCATTAAAGTGAAGTAGGGAGGGAAGATGTTTTACACACATCAGAACATAGGTTTTATAATTATGAGGCACTCACCACTATATACTATTTCTTCAGAAGTCCAGTCCTAGCCTAAACAAAGTGTCTGGGGTTCTTACAGTCTCCCACAAACGTTCCTGAGAGTCGAGGTGATTAGTAAATGAGGGCTCACTCAGCTAATGTAAGTAAATACTGAAGATAGTTAGTGCAGAGCAAAAACAACAACAAAATACGGACTTCAGAGTCTTAAGTCAGTCTGTAGTGGTACACGAAGCAGCTAGCACCCCTAAGGTTCAACAGAAGTACTGACCCAGTCACCACTGCCTGGGCTAACGTTAAGGTAAGCCGGACTTTGTCCCTAATTCAAACTCAATGGGGAGAGGGCCCGTTCAAGAGATACAAGTGGGCTCAGGCCACCAAATCCCCTGAAAATGTATAAAGTTAGAATTGGTCCCAGGCAACAGCAAATAATGGGGGAAATCGTGTCTCACCGTCGTGGTCCTTGTGCTGGGCTGGGTCTTAAGTTTAAGGGTGATCACTGCTGGCCGTCTCTCAGTTTGTCTAGAGACCTCATAGAGTTGTGGGGTCATCCAGATTCAGTCCCACGATGAAGAGGATACCCCTGTGGCTGAAGTGATGGTTCACAGCTTCCATTGACCTCAGACAGGGTTGGTCGTCTCTTTGGCACTTCCACAGCAGGACTTCAGTATTTCTGCAGGTTCATCTCCTGGTGGAGGGTAGCACAGTGGATTTCCAGTTTCCTTGCAGAGCCATGAGGGTGCCTACAATGATGTTCAGGCGTTAGGCCAGCCAGAAGTCCTTGCAAAGAGGAACAGCTAAATCCAGGCCTTGAAGAGAAAATGCCATGGTAAATGCTCCAATGACAGAAAACAGGAGATTGATCTTGAGCAGGACAGCTGACTGGTTGGTCCCACTATTCACAGGGAGGAAGGCACCGCATAGAGGTACTGGCTGATCCAATGTTGTTTTCTTCAGGATTCTCCAGTATCCCTCGGTCAGGTCCTTCCTCGGGTCCATCTCAGCTCCTCATATCCAGAATTTGTGTTTGGAGTGAGCACAGCCTTCCCATAAGGACACTTGCAACATTCAAACTTGGAGGTGGCTGTCCAATAGTGAACAGCTGGACTTCCAGAATATTGCCAGCAAAAACCAAGTTGTTGGAGGAATGTAGATTGGGGCAGTCAGCAACACTTCACACTTCTTGCCAGGTCACACACATGGGAGAACCTTTGCATGCTTTCTCAAACATTCCTGCTATGTTGCAAGAGGAAAGTGGACTTTCCCCCACTTGGCAAGGTAGAAGGAATGTCAGCAAAGGACATGTCATCTTAAACAGGATTTAAAACACACAGGGAGGCACATTCAAGTAGATGGTCCTCTTGTGTACATTATCAAAGCTAAAGAGGCAGTGTATTATAATGCACCTGCAAAAGGATAACAATGTAATAACTGCCACTAGCTTTTTTAGGGGATGCCTGAAGAGTAAACACATTTGACTTGGCACAAAGGAAAGGGGGGACAAAAGGGAAAATACCATATGCAATCACACTTGGTCCCACCCCAAAAGGGGCAGTCCAGCCCAAACTGCTTGATCACATCCCTTCTGCACGAGACCACATGTATCCCCAACCATGTTTTGGCCTTGTTGGGCTTTATCAGTGAGGAGTAGCTTGGGTCTCCAGGACCAGCAGGCACGCAACCCACATATGGGCATGCCCGTCCCACTCAGGGTGACTACAGCAAAACAAAAGAGGTGATGGCTGTAAGGTTTTGAATACATCCTAACCTCTGGCATTGCTCTGGGCAGCCCTCCAGACCATCGTTCTTCGCCTGCCAAGCCATTACAAAAGGGGAAAGACCCTATGCAACTCAGGCTTGGTCCCACCCCAACAAGGGCAGTCCAGCCCGAACTGCTTGATCCAGTAAGATGTCGAGTTCCACAAGGATCCATTGTGTTCCCTGTCATTGTCAGCCTTTAGATTGAACCTCTGAGGAAACTCCTGTCCAAGAGCAACATCAAGATACATTAATTCATCGATGCACCATGTTTCAAAATAGTTGCACAATCCCTGGTCATCTCCAACTTGAACAGTGGCACGGGCCATGTTACTGTAGTCCCAGGTGCCTCTAACAGCCATCCATCAAGTTGCAGCATGCCTCTTCACAGGACTCTGGAAATGGGACCATGTCAACCCAATTTTCAATGAACAGTATTGGCTACCCCTTGAAGCATGCATCATGTTCCAGATATCCTGTCTCACCTAGAAAGCAGTCACACCCAAAACACTGCTCTACCTGGCTGAGAAACATACCATCTATCGCCAGCACACCAACTGAAGTCTAGACATTAGCAGACTGCAAACACACAACTGAAAGAGGGAAAAACAGGAAACACGTCTCTTTGCGCTATATATCATCCCTCTAAGACAAGTTACCAATGCAGAAAAAATTGCTCTATTCATCCTACACGTCAGAAAGGACCTTAAGATCCTACCCTTCAAAGAACATCTTGATAACCTCTTCTCCTAACCATAATGTTCCCCCTCCATATGTTGCCCGTATTGCATATGGCATTATATCCTGACACAATGCTTGTCTCAACAAATATTTGCAACATTCATCAAGCAACTTTTATTTTTCAACATGTTACTTAAATGATCACTTTTGATGGCATGTCCTAAAGGTGGTCCCCTGCAACAGACCACATCCCTTCTTCCTTTTTCATCTCTCCATCCTAATAAACCCCTAACACTCGTTAATGACTCTGACCTTCTAGCTCTAATTATCCCTAAGGGGGCATCTATTGGCATGTCTACAACCTCTTACACCTGCATCGGAGATAGCATTCAAATATATATGTATATACATATATATATATATATATATATATATATATATATATATATTGATCTTAGCATGTGATATTAGCAGTTTGTGAGGTAGCACTTTCTCTGGCTGCTAATGTATCACCTGAGAGCCCTTCAGTGGAGGGGATGTGGTCCTCGTTTCCTACCTTTTTAGAATCGGACATGCTGCTATTCAGCGCCTGAAATCTGCCTTCCTGACTGATACCATCCCCTTGGCGCTGCTGAAGGAAAACTCGAGGGCTATTATTTTGCATATTACCGTAGCGGTTAATGCCTCCTTTACTGATGGACTGATTCCTCCCACACTTAAACATGCCCTTGTGGTTCCGCTATTAAAGAAACCTTTATTAGATCCAGTGGTATTGGCCAACTACCACCCCATTTCATTACTCCCCTTGCTCATGAAATTGTTGGAAGCCTTGGTCTCTCCTCTGTTGTCTACTTTTCTCGAATCCTCTTCCTATTTTGACCCTTTTCAGTCTGGTCTTTGGCCTGTAAGGGGAACTGAATCAGTCCTTAATTCAGTGCTGGACGACCTGGCTTGCCTGGTGGATCAGGGGGGTGTCGGCCCAGTTGTTTTATTAGACATGTCGGCAGCGTTTGAAACGGTTCATCATCCTACCCTGATCTCCAGGCTGTCCACTGCGGGGCTTTCTGGCAAAGTAATGGACTGCTTCATTTCCTTTCTTGCCGATCATTCACAATCGGTCTCTCTTCATCCCTCTAACCTGGTTTCACTTTCATGTGGTGTCCCGCAGGGATCTGCCCTTTCCCCTATCTTATTTAATCTCTACATTAGACACCTTCTGTTTCTCATCCAGGCCCATGGCTTCCGCTTTTATTCCTACGCCGACTATATGCACATTTTGGTCTGTCTTGATTTAAATCAGACTGATACGGCTAGTTAGTTTAGGATATGTCTTCAGGAGGTAGAGGAATGGATGACATCCAACTGGGTGAAACTAAATGGCCGTAGGACCGAGGTGATGGTGGTTGGTACTACCTCGCCTCTTCTGTTTTGGACCAACGACTGGTGGCCTATTTCCCTCGGTTCTCTTCCCACACTCGTTCTATTGGTGAAGACTCTGGGGTCACTATTTTTTCCTCCCTTGCCATGGATGGGCAGGTGGTGGCAGTATGTAAAAACGACCATTTTAAACTTTGTGTACTTAGGAAAGTCCTCCCATTTGTGCCTGAAAGATGTTGGCCCCCGGTGGTAGCCGCGCTTGTTATGAGTGGCTTAGATTATTGTAACTCACTGTACCTGGCTCAGCCACCCTACTTGGTTACCCGCCTTCAGTTGCTGCAGAATGCTGCTGGTAGAGCTGTTCTACATCCCCCTTATGGCGCCCATATGACTCCATTGCTGAGCCAGCTCCATTGGCTTTCGGTGGAAAAGCGGATTTTGTTTAAGTCTCTGTGTATGGTACATTGTGCCTTTAACGGCCATGGACCTGAATATATTCAAGATAAATTTCACCGCTATGTACCCACTCAGGGGCCGATTCATGGAACAAACGTGCGCCGAAAATCTTCGCGCAAGCAGGCGCAAGCAGGCGCAAGCGCAAAAAAACAGGCGCACGCGCACGCATGCGATTCATGGAAGTCCCTGCGCGTGTTTTCCTCGGGATGTGCGCCAAACCCGTGCATGGCGCACACGTCACTGCAACATCCCGAAAGACGTGCGCGACGCGCACAGTGAAAGCGCACAACCTCGGCGCATACACTAGAAAGTGGGCGGAACACGGGGCATAACGCGCGGACTGGGGAACAACTCGCGAAAACAAGGGCGTAACTGGGGATGTACTGCAGGGAAGCAGACGGAACGCCCACACGCACCCGAACCACACGTACTCATGGAATCGAATAGGGCAAAGCCACGCACAGCGAAAGACACGCACAAGCCGAAACACGTCCGCCACACGAAGGCAGGCGGTAGCATCCCTGCGCATTACAAAAGTGGCAACATACAGCAATTGTGCCTGTGCGAGCGGGGCACGTGTATTTCGGGTTGCGCGGGAAGTTACACACGCGATTGAGCGGGGTACGTGTATTCCGGGGGTTCGCGGGAAGTCACACACGTGATCTGGCCTGGGGGAGCAGGCTACGTGTATTTCAGGGGTTCGCGTGAACATTTTCAAGCGATCGGGCCTGGGGGAGCAGGCTACGTGTATTTCAGGGGTTCGCGTGAACTTCTTCACGCGATCGGGCCTGGGGGAGCGGGCTACGTGTATTTCAGGGGTTCGCGTCAACTTCTTCACGCGATCGGGCCTGGGGGAGCGGGCTACGTGTATTTCAGGGGTTCGCGTGAACATTTTCACGCGATCGGGCCTGGGGGAGCGGGCTACGTGTATTTCAGGGGTTCGCGTGAACTTCTTCACGCGATCGGGCCTGGGGGAGCGGGGTACCACTCACCGTCTGCCTTGCGTGTAGAAGAACGTGTAGCCAACACCCGCTGTGAAGTAATAGCGTGTGAACCCCAACGGATGGAAAACACACGCACCGCACGAAAAGCACGTACAGAACATAAAGGCACGCGGGATCTCCAAGCCCTGCCAGGGCAACGCCCGTGCGCAAAAAAGTCACAGACGCGCTTACGCTGTAAGGGCCTTTGGTCCAATGAAATCGCGTACGCGTGCTGACGCGCTTATGCACTAAGGGCCTTTCCTCGATTTTCACGCTGACGTGCAGGATTTTCACATGCCAAATCACTCCGTATCAAGCTGGCCACGCGAAAACACGAAAACACACGGAAGACCACGCTCCTGCCCAGAAGGCCGAATTACTGCCCCCCAGTGCCCCGAGCAGCCTCCCACGTGCCATCTGCTGCTGCCTGCCTGCCTGCCTGCCTGCTGCCACCGTGCCCTGCCATTTGGTGCCTGCACATCAGCCATCTGCAGGGGTCCAGTTGCTGTGTCCACCCCTGCTGGAACAGAAGACTCCCGACTCAGATAACATCGCTCCACAGCCCAGCCCCAGGACCCAGTTGCCCACCCACTCCTGCCCCTGGGGTTGCCATGTCGGGCACATCCACATCTGGCACCAGTGGCAACCCCCGGCCAGAGGGGCAGAGGGGCACCAGCTTCACTGCCACCGAAGTTGGCGTCCTGGTGGAGCAAGTCCTGGGGCAGTATGATGCCCTCTTCGGATCGTCCCGTGCCAACAAGGAAGGACGGGAGAGGATCTGGGCCGACTGTGTGGTTGCCATCAACGCGGAGGGGGTGGCATCCCACACCATCCAGAAGGTCAAGAAGCGCTGGGAAGACTTGAGGTCCAGGACCCTCATAAATGCCCGGTGCCTCGTGTAGGGGGGCCGGGGCCGCATAAGTTCCATCCAGATGAGGGTCCTGGAACGCGTACACCCAGCGCTCCACGCCCAGGTCCTTGAGAGGGAGAGCCGTCTGGAGTTGAGCGGTAAGTCGCCAAGCATTGCTGTGTGAGACAGGGCATGTTGCAGTGTGCTGGTTGTCTGATACTTGCCTGTATGTGTGACATAGGCCATGTACGCATGTATGTGTGCAGGGACATCATGGTAATGCATGTGCGACCAGTAATGTGTGAACCGCATGATCGTTGCATGTGTTTAAATGCGACATGGGGAGCCCTATGCAGATTGTACACATGAGAGCATGGCAGTCTCTGTTCCTGGACATGGGTGGGGGTGAGGGATGGGTGCTGATGCCAGGTACATATATGGTATCCATGTCTGTGTGCCTGACCTGCATGTCTGTGACTTGTGAATGCCATGGATGCATGACACATGTCTGTGACAATGTACAGATTCACTGATGCAGCCTAGTCATCCTTGTATCCACTGTGATTGAGGTGTACGGGGCCAGATGAGGTGAAGTGTGTGCATGTGATAGGCATGACCCATGATGCATGTGAGTACCATTACATTGTATGTTTCGAGAGTCCATTGGACATGTATGGAAATGTCCATGGCATGCACCATGACTGTCACTGTGTGTGTTTTGCCTGGACTGACACATGTGTTGTGGAGGGACATGATGGAAGTGTACTTTGATAGTGGCACTCATCTGCTATTGCTTCCTGTCTAGGGGACCATTGTACAGTACCCTGATGCTTGTGTTCTATGTCTCCCTCTACGAAGCGGCTAGTGAAGAAGAGGGCGGAGACGGCGCTGTGGAGCAAGGCGGCGGGGATTCCCCCACGGCTGCAGCGGAAGGGGTGGGTGAGCCCCCACAGGGGCCTGCTACGGCGGAAGACGGTGAGGAGCCATCCAGGTTGGTGGTTTCCACAGAGGAGGAGGAGGCCGCCACTGAGGCGCACATGGGGCCTGGTGGGGGCATCCCTGCTGGTGCAAGTGGGGGCAGGGGCAGGAGGCAGCACAGGTCACCGTGGAGGGGTCTGTGCATGTTGCTGTCCCTGACCCTGTGGGTGCACCACCATGCCCCAGCAGGGATGCCCCGTCCCAGGCCCGTCCACAGGTAGAGGGGATGTCCATGTCATCTGACTCCCCTCCACCTGCGGACGAGGGGACCCCTGGCCGTATGGAGAAGGTCCTGATTGGGGTCGCGATGCGCACGGCTGTGATTCGTGATGCCGTGCATGCTTCCCAGGAGGAGCACGCACGTCATCACGAAGAGCACAGTGCCGACGTGGCCCAATTGGGATCATCCATGTTCGGGGGTTTCCTGCATGTGTCGGCCAATCTGGCGGCCCTCTTGTCCTCTGTGGAGACTATACGCCAGTTGTTCTCCTTGCCGTCTTCCGGCCCAGATGCCACCAGGGCCCCCTGTGGACCTGCCCTGACCAATGCAGCCAGCTCGGTGGGGATCCCATCCCTGCCACAGTCGGGAGTCAGAGGTCCAGCAGGGGTGGACACCACAGCAACCGGACCCCAGCAGATGGAGGATGTGACGGCAGGGCACGTGCACAACGGCGTCGGTGGTTTCCATCAGCCTGGATGCCGTCGTGCTGGCACAGGCAGTTGCGTCGGAGGCAGCAGCAGGCTCAACGTGGGAGGCATCATGGCTCGGGGCCATCAACATCAGGGGTGCAGGCATCGGCCGGAGGGCAGGAGAACCCTGGAATGGGAGTGGCTTCCGTGTGGGAGCGGTTGGGCCAGCAGATAGGTGCAGAGCGGCAGCAGGCAGAGGAGGAACGGCTCACAATGGTCAGGGCGGAGGACTCCATGCGGAGGGCGCTGAGGCGTGCTGAGTGCCTCGAGGGTCTTCGCAGGGAGTTGGAGCTGGACACTGCATTATCCCTGCGGGACCTCGGGGCCAGGGAACATGCCCGCCTCCAAGCCATTGAACGGGAGTTCGATGATGCCCTGGCCCATGACAACAACCAGTGAGCCGTCGGACTAGCCCGCTGCCTTTGTATATAGTTATGTAGTTAGTGGTAGGTTTCCTTTGATATTTTTTTTTTATTTGGTTGCGATTGGACAATGCGCCACATTTTTGTATATAGTTCAGTTTTTAGTTAGTTGTCATAGTTAGGTTTCAATTGGTTGGGCTCATGGACCCGGGATTATCTTGTAAATAGTTCTTCAATGGATTTTTTTATTTTTTGGATTTTTTTCATGGACATTCATCTTCTTTTGGTTGTTTTGCTTTGTGGTTTTTCTCATTTCATTTCCATTTAAGTTGATTTTCAATACATTTTTATTTTCATCCTTCAATGTGTCGTATCATCTCATTACTTTCATGCATGTCATGTTGGGTGTTTTAACATTCACTTGCAGCCATTGTGTGTGACAGACATGTGTTCATTTGCATTATTTACATTGGGTGTGTAACATGTAATTGCCTTTGATATGTGGGTGGATGTGATAGTTGGTTGGGCCTTTTGGCAGGGGTGGATGGCCATTACGGACATGATTGGGGATTGTTGGGACCCTGGTGCAGGGGGGCATGGATGGGACATGGGCGAGGGCCTGGTGGAGGGTGCCCCTGCACTGCTGGGGGGTAGGGGGGTGGGGAACATGAGTTGGACATGGGTTGGGGCCTGCTGGCAGGTGCCCCGCAATTCTGGGGGTGGGGGTGCAAGGGGACATGAGTTGGACATGGGTGGGGGCCTGCTGGCAGGTGCCCCGCAATTCTGGGGGTGGGGGTGCAAGGGGACATGAGTTGGACATGGGTGGGGGCCTGCTGGCAGGTGCCCCGCAATGTTGGGGGTGGGGGTGGTGGGAGACATGGGTGGGGGCCTGGTGGAGGGTGCCCCTGCACTGCTGGGGGGTGGGGGTGGTGGGGAACATGAGTTGGACATGGGTGGGGGCCTGCTGGCAGGTGCCCTGCAATTCTGGGGGTGGGGGTGCAAGGGGACATGAGTTGGACATGGGTGGGGGCCTGCTGGCAGGTGCCCCACAGTGCTGGGGGGTGGGGGTGGTAGGGAACATGAGTTGGACATGGGTGGGGGCCTGCTGGCAGGTGCCCCACAGTGCTGGGGGGTGGGGGTGGTGGGGAACATGAGTTGGACATGGGTGGGGGCCTGCTGGCAGGTGCCCCGCAATTCTGGGGGTGTGGGTCCAAGGGGACATGAGTTGGTGATCATTAGTGCAAGGAGACATGTGCCTTTGCTGGGGGGCATGCCCATGTTGGGTGGGCTGCCTGCGGGACATGACCAGGGATGCAGGGTAGTCCTCTGTGGTGTGGGCTGCCTGCAGGGGCCGTGGAGGGTGTACAGGGAACACCTGGGAGGACCCACACTGGCAAATCACATGTAGGACTCCCCAGCACCCCTGAAATACACGTACCCTGCTGAAATCGCGTGTAAAACTTTCCGCGCACCCCTGGTATACACGCACACGCTCCCCCAGGCCAAATCGCGTGTGGAACTTCCCGCGCACCCCTGAAATACACGTGCCCAGGCCATTCGCGTGTAGAACTTCCCGCACACCCCTGAAATACACGCGCCCAGGCCAATCGCGTGTGGAACTTCCCGCGCACCCCTGAAATACACGCGCCCAGGCCATTCGCGTGTAGAACTTCCCGCGCACCCCTGAAATACACGCGCCCAGGCCAATCGCGTGTAGAACTTCCCGCGCACCCCTGAAATACACGCGCCCAGGGCAATCGCGTGTGGAACTTCCCGCGCACCCCTGAAATACACGCGCCCAGGCCAATCGCGTGTGGAACTTCCCGCGCACCCCTGAAATACACGCGCCCAGGCCAATCGCGTGTAGAACTTCCCGCGCACCCCTGAAATACACGCGCCCAGGCCAATCGCGTGTGGAACTTCCCGCGCACCCCTGAAATACACGCGCCCAGGTCAATCGCGTGTAGAACTTCCCGCGCACCCCTGAAATACATGCGCCCAGGCCAATCGCGTGTGGAACTTCCCGCGCACCCCTGAAATACACGCGCCCAGGCCATTCACGTGTAGAACTTCCCGCGCACCCCTGAAATACACGCGCCCAGGCCAATCGCGTGTAGAACTTCCCGCGCACCCCTGAAATACACACGCCCAGGCCAATCGCGTGTGGAACTTCCCGCGCACCCCTGAAATACACGCGCCCAGGCCATTCGCGTGTAGTACTTCCCGTGCACCCCTGAAATACACGCACGCAGCCCAATCGCGTGTAGAACTTCACGCGCACCCCTGAAATACACGTACCCTGCATAAATCGCGTGTAGAACTTCACGCGCACCCCTGAAATACACGTACCCTGCGGAAATCGCGTGTGTAACTTCCCCTGCACCCTGAAATACATGTACCCTGCTGATATCGTGTGTGGAACTTCACGCGCACCCCGAAATACACGTACCCTGATGGAATCGCGTGAGGTACTTCCCGCGCACCACAGTGATACACGTAGCCCGCTTGCTGTGCTGGTACAGGGTTAGCGCAGCCCTTTGCGCTGGATTGGGTATATTGATGGCTTTTCCCTGCGCGAGAGGCGTTCTTGGGGGCGTAACTGGCGCTGCTGCAGGGTCGCTGCGCCACTGTGCGCCACGGCTGGTTTTGGTGGCTGGAATCCATGAATACGCTGTGCACGGAAATGGATTTTAGCGCACGCGGCTGGCGCAGGGATTCGCACGCGCACACTGTGCACCAGCCGCGTGCGCCACTTGTGCGCTGGATTCTATGAATTACCCCCTCAGTGTCTTCGATCCCAATCCGCATTTCTTGTTGTGGTTCATCGGTTCAGATTGATACGCTCTGGTGGACGAGCCTTTTATGGTGGCTGCCGCTAAGGCTTGGAATGCCCTTCCTCTGGCACTGCGCATGATCAGTGACAACCTGGCCTTTCGCCTTTGGCTAAAAACATTTGTATTTTAAATCTGGCTGTCTCCTGCTCTGTTCACACGTTAGCACCAGGGTGCCTTCAGGCGTTTGTGCGCTCTACAAATTTGTATAACATAACATAACATATTCATCATTTCGAATCTGCGATTTGTTTAAATCACCTATTAAAGATAAATGTGTTTGGTACTACAAAGGCAGTTGGCTTTAAAATTCAAAATAGCACAGAAGACCAGTGAACTCCAATGAGAGCATGGATACATTCCCATCTTTCTCACTCTACTGCTTATTCAGACCATCTGATTCTGATCAGCGTGTGAATATATGTGAAATTAAATCACCAAACTGTAGGAGATCGACTGGAATGCTTTGGGTAACTATGTTCCCTCTTAGAGCTGGCATGAAATGGTTGCCGTTAAATTGCTGTAGTTATACAGATCTCAGTCCCATTTTGCTGCAAGTAATATTAAGATCTGTGCTGAAGCTGTGTAATTTATGATGAGTGGGTTGCAATCATCTAACCTTTCTAAATAATGTGCAAGAATTTATCAAAGCTGCACTTTTAAGACATATTAGTAAAGCATGAATCTTATACTTTCTGTAAAAAAATGTTTGTCTTGTTTTTATTGTGATTTTATTTTGTGTATGGAGAAATCCGAATAAAATGTCCTTACTATTAACAGTGTGTGCGAACAATCTTCATAAAACGATCATTATATTGATAGAAGAAAAATATGCAAATAGCTGTGTCCATCCTTAATAGTCTCCAGTATATCACTTGGCCCTTTGTCACCAGACTTTCATAAGGTGGCAGTTGGTCAGGCAGAGAAAGCAAAGCCAGGTCATGTGACCTCTGCTGTTACGCACTGCTAATCTGTTGGTGCATTTTTGTTTTGCCACTCTTTTTTCCCTACCTAAGGAACCTTCCAGCTGTTTCTGTGCAGTCGGTCCGCAGGTACAAGTGGAGCCAGGTCACATGTAATCTGCCCCACCCACCTGTCAATCACTGCTAATCTGTTGGTGCCTTTTGTTTTGCTGCTCTTTCTTCCTTACTTAAGCACCCTTTCCACCTCATTTCTTTATCCGTTAGTTTGTTCAAGTGGAGCTATGTCACATGACTTCTTCTCCATCCACCTGTCGATCACTGGTCATCTGCTAGTCACATGTTTTCTTGCAGCTTTTCCCCTTTACTGAAGCCACCTACCAATCACCTTTCTTTTGCAGTTGGTGCCACTGGAGTAGGTCTCCTGTCCTATGCCGCAGTCATATGCTTAGCCCTGCACCTCCCTTTCCTTTATTAAATGTTTGATCACAGGGTGTCTCTCACTAGTGCATCCAAGGCAAAGGGCAGATCAGTAAAAGGACAATTCCTATTTGGGCCCTTTTCTGGACCGGGAGGGGCCAAGGACCAAAACACCTGCTCCTTAAACATTGGGTAACATCCCCCTACTATGTCAAAAGGCCCATCTCCAACATTCCTACTCATTGCCAACTGTGCCTCCCAGGAGTGACATCATGGTCACAGCATCGCAGCTACCTCACCTGAGTTACTATATACTCAATCAGCACTACATAAAGCACTACTACACTAACATTGATGCTTGCCAAGGTCCATGCAGCAATTATCCTTGCAACAGATATCGCAGATCTCCTCACCATACATGACTTTGACACCATCTTCATCATCGATACCTGGGTGAAATCATCTTAAACCGACATCCTAGACATCCTAATCCCCAATGACTGCAACCTTCTATAAAGAAACTGTCCAAACATGAGTGGGTGGTCTTTCAACGTCATTCACAATGCATCATAGCCCTGCACCCAAGTGGACTTTGCCATTATTAGCTTTTTCAAATCTTGTCCTATCACTTCCTGCTCTCACTTCCTCTACAGTTCACCCAAGCCCAACACCTCAGTCATCTGAGGCTTCACAGACCTGATCACCATCATGTATCTCACAAACGCCAACACCTTCCCCAGTGAGTTCAACATCGTTGGAAACCAAGCAAGCAAGTCCATGAAGGAACATCTCCTCTACCTTCTTGATATACTGAACCTCACACAGCACAGGAAATACCCAAAGCACAGGAATGGTAATATCTCTCAATCTCATCATCACCACCCTAGCCACACTCCATAACAGCTCTTCAATACTGCCCGACCTGTTGGATCTTCTGGAAATCCCCTTTAACATTAGTTACACCACCACCATTAAGCACACCCATTGGAAACCCAGCAACCGAGCCTTCAGAACATTTAAGAAATTCAAAATGGAAGGTCTCACAAAAAACCTTTTCAACCTTCATCTCCCATGGACAGATCTACCTAAGACCAACCAGGACATCGACTTGCTTCTCCAAGAACTCAAAACCACTCTTGCAACCAACATCAACTATGATTCCTCAGTGAAGCACCACATGCTCAAAAACTAAACTTTCTGCACTCTTGTACACTCATGAAGTCCACCTCAAAAACATACTAATGAGAACAGAAACAAGGACTTGGTGCCAATGACGCAGTGCATCTGACCTCGCCCTGCCTAGGGAACTCCGGGTGACTTGCAGTCAATGCATTACCACTGCCAAGGCCAACTACTACCAGAACACCATAGCGAAGATCACCAATGGAAGCATAGCCCTCTTCAAAGCCATCAAATATTGCATACATTCTTTCCCTGACCCACCTGTACAATACTCCATTGAACAATCCACTGCCATCAGCTTTTTGTTTATCAACAAGATAAGGGTGAACCACCAGCAAAAAGACACAAATGCAACAAATGATAGCACACCACACATCCCATATTTCAAAAGCCAATTTACCTGGACAGCTGTCAATACAGCGAGCATGTCAGACTTAACAGCCACCATAGTATCCCTCAAGGCCACATCCAATGCAACATTCTCCCTGTCTCTATGCTCAAGACCATTCTGAATGAAGCACTAATCCCCTACATGTCAATCATCAACAACGTTATCACTCACTCACTATTATTCCCTCATAGAGGCCAGACAAATCCTCCCAATTCTCAAGAAACCAAGATACGACTCAGGCGGTAAGGGGTTTACGGCGGCGTAAACAGCGCCGACCCTTACCGCCTGATTCCGAGGTCCCTTAGCGCCATGGAGGTTTTAACACCTGCTTTTAGCAGGTGTTAAAATCCATGGCGCTAAGGGACCTTGATGTTAATTACGCCACCGTAATTTACGGTGGCGTAATTAACGCCTTCCCCACTCCCATTATGCCCTATGGGGCAAAAATGGGAATGGGGAAGGGTAAATGGGGATTGGGGACTTACCGCCCCGCCAACCTCGGAATGGGGCGGTAAGTCCGCCAACCACCATGGCGTAAACATAGTTTACGCCATGGTGGTAAAGGTACGACCCAGGCGGTAACTTACCCCCTGGGTCGTAATGAGGCTGATAACCACAACAAGTACCACACATCACCTTGCTTCCCTTCCTAGGTAAAATCCTTGAGACAACAGTATCCAAGCAACTATCCCAACACATCATTGCCAACAACCGCCTTCAGTCCTACCTATCTAGCTTCAGTCCTAGATGCAGCATGGACAAAACTACCATCAAGGTGAATGACAATGTGCTTAGCATCCTGGATATTGGCTTTCCTTGCCTCCTTTTTCTCCTCAACCTCTCAGCTGCATTTAGCACAGTAGACCACCAGAGTGAGTCACGTTGGTTGTAAAACAATTACAGCTATCATGTAAGCGCCTCGAGGCGTTTCAGTTTCAGGTGTGGTCCAAGTAAAAAGTAATTATGATTACTATTAGTACTGTAGTTAAGGACTACCTGTCCCGTGTTTTGTGTGCTTCGTCTGTGCATAGTTATGCTTGGTTGCTGTTAAGCGACATTGCACCTCAATGTGTACACATGTCAGATGCAAAGTCAGAACTGTGTATAATTGTGTCCCGTGTGCACACTTGTGTATCTGACCGCTGCTGGGCGTAGTAATGAGTGTGCACCTCATGAACCTGTGCACCATATGGATGGAGGCTTCTTCGGCTGTACACCGTGCAGTTATGCTTTACATGTCTGTGCACTCCTTATGCACACCCATACTAATGAGCATGTGTGCATGAACAAGGCACTGTTTCGCTTTGTTTTTTTGTGGCATGCATCCAGAATTGTTCCCGTTTTTTTCTGTATTCCTCCATGGCAGTGGGAATGCACATGCCTTGGGAAGTGTTTCCGGTTGCTTGTGTGCTGTGTACTGGATACAATAATGATTCTTCTGTTGTGCAATTTCCTCGGCCAGTGTACTCGGTTATCTATATCATGTACACAGCAGTGCGTGGAAACTAGTTTGGAGCAGTATACTGGGTCATCTGTCTCCTTTTTATAGCAGTGTGTGTGCACATGTCTGCATCAGTGTTTCCAGCTTTTTTATGTACATCCTGTATACAGCAGTATGCGGGCACATGTTTGGGGCAGTGTTCCCAGCTATAGAGGTACATCCTGTATAAAGGAGTGTGTGGGCACACATCTGTGCACTAAAATGATGTAGGGTATTGTTGCTGTACTCCTGGATATGTCTGTCAGATAATGGACATGCTTCCCATGCAATGGCTGCCCTGTGCTGGCCACAGCATTTTCGCTGCTTGAAGCTGGAACTAGAAATATGTTTGCTTGCCTGCATTAACAGTAACCTGAATACACCTGTGACCTAAAAAGGAGTCGTTACCTTTTGGTTTTGTCAAATCTTGTTTTCAAATGCACGTGAAACATTTCCAAAATGCTCTTTTGTTCGAAGAATCTCCAAAAAGTGGGTGTTTGTGTGAGTATGTGGGAGTCATTGGCTCATTATGTTGGCTGAGTCTCCATGGGCTTGTTTTAACCATTGTTTACATTTATTTTGTGTGAATGAATGAATAATACTTCATGAGTGTGTGTGAGTGCTACGAATGACAATGAGTGGGAGAATAATCAACTAACAACTGATGCTGTATGATTACATTGCATAGGCTGTTGAACCATCTAGAGCTTTTCTCTCTTGGGATCCTATTGTGGAATTGTGCTACTCTGGCCCAATACAGTGATATTCTATCCAATGTGTATGTTTAATCTTTTTTTAAATCCCATTTCCCTTCTCTTTTTGATTGATTCCATGAGAGGGCAATTCAATTGTTTGTGCATCAAATTTACATTATGCTTTTGTGTTTGAATTAAAATATGCAAAAAAATGTTTTTAGACCTTTCAACTTTGTTATTCTCTATCTTTGATGGTATTGATGTAAGTTTAAGTTAAAGGTTGGCCTTCTCCTGCTCTATTAAAACAGCGGTTAATTATGGAGTCACAAGCCTTTTTTGTTGTTTGATAAGGGTTCCACCCTTTATGTGAGGGTTTGCTTGTGACTCATTCTTTTGCCTCAAACTCCCTGTGTTCTATTGTTGTTCAGTCTCCATGTGGCCAGGAGCCACGGGGGTGGAAACAAATTAGGGTATCTCTCTCTCTCTCTCTCTCTCTCTCTCTCTCTCTCTCTCTCTCTCTCTCTCTCTCTCTCTCTCTCTCTCTCTCTCTCTCTCTCTCTCTCTCTCTCTCTCTCTCTCTCTCTCTCTCTCTCTCTCTCTCTCTCTCTCTCTCTCTCTCTCTCTCTCTCTCTCTCTCTCTCTCTCTCTCTCTCTCTCTCTCTCTCTCTCTCTCTCTCTCTCTCTCTCTCTCTCTCTCTCTCTCTCTCTCTCTCTCTCTCTCTCTCTCTCTCTCTCTCTCTCTCTCTCTCTCTCTCTCTCTCTCTCCCTTGCTGCACTCAATGTGTAAGAAATGACTAACAAATTAAAATGCTTCAGAATACTTCCAATACCTGTAAATATATATATAACCTGCTTAAATCTATTTTTTTTGTTGCATATCCTGATCAGGGATTACTGTAGATTTGCTTGGTTCTGGCTCAGTTTCTAAGGGTTGAAGTTGTTGACACACCTTCTTTCATTTCATGCAACAGCCACATGTTTTATTTTTCCATTGCTTGGCATCATTTGGCCTTGGACGTCTGCTTACATTCACAGTAATTTGGTAATATGGGCCTATACGCACTGATATCAACACTACATATGTTGATTCATTCTTGTATGAAATGTATATCATATTACAGTGATATCGTAACAATATTGTTCTTAGTGTACTGAGGAACAATATTATCTAATGCCACATCCTGTTTTGTAAAGGGGTGAAAGGTTGTGTTGCATCACTTCCTGTGCTCACTTGTAGGCAGGGTCAAATGACATAACTTAATGTGATGTCATCAGAGGTCAAGGGTCGTGTGATGTCACTTTCACTACCCCTGGCATTTTGGTGAAATGACGTCCCTGATGAGGGAGGAGGGAAAGAAGGAAGAAGTATGTTAAATTGAAGGACATGGGAACATAAATTACATACATATATCAAGGGAACTAGCAAACTGGATGGAGGACATAGATGTGGGTGGGGGGCTACTGCTGCCAAGTGACATGACACTGTGGGTAACTGGGTCTAAATGTAACTAGAATGACAATGTTGTAATTGATATGGCAATGTTTTGGATGTAATGTGAAATTCATAAGGAGCAATTTTCTCTGAATACATGTGAAATAGCATCATGATTTTCTGAGGGCAAGTGAAACTAGACTGGCAATTTGAAGGGGTTAATGACATGGCATGACAATACGCTTAGGTGAGCAATCTAAACTTGTAATGGCACTGTTGAAACTGGCATTCCAATATCAAGTGGTATCATGAACCCAATGTACTAATGTCAGCTAGGAATTTAAATGGTAGTTTTCATGAGGCAATTTTAAATTGGTGCAGAACTTTTCTGGGAGCAATGTGAAACTTGCCAGTTGTAAAATAATGTTTCATGGCCATGCCTTTAATGCACGCAATGTTAAATTGATATGGAACTATTAAAATTGGACTTTGGTGTTCCTGTGAGGAATGTTGAATGAGAACACAAAATTATCTGTGTAAGAAATGACTAACAAATTAAAATGCTTCAAATGCATAATGTGGATGAAAGTAATCCCATAAGGTCAAAACCCGACACTGTTTACATTTGAATGGTCTTTCTCTGGAAGCAATGTGAATCTGCTGATGGTTCACATCAAGTATAACTCTGGTGACCATTTTCTGGGGCACAATGAGCTACACTTTAGCAATGCAATATTGCCATAACAGGAATGACGGTACCATTTATGTGGGCAAAGCAAAAAGGACATGTTAATTTTCTAGGGCAGAGATCTGCAACCTTTGGCTCTCCAGATGTTTTGGACATCAACTCCCACATTGACTGATGGTTAGGGATGACGCGATTTGTAGTCAAAAACATCTGGCGAGCATAAGGTTGCAGGTCTCTGTTCTAGGGGAAATGTCAAACTCGAATGGGGGCAAGGAAGAAAGTGACTTGGCTCTGATTAGTTGAGACAAGATCACCATGGCATTTTTGAAATTGGTATGATCCTTTCAGGGAAGCAATATGATAGTGGTTTGAATTGTACTCTGGGAACCCTTGAAACACCCTTGTAAATATATGAACTGTGGCAATGATAACCTGCAAGGACAATTTGAAAACGGACACACTGAGCGACACCATGAGGAATTTCAGCAGGATCTCTAATAATATCTCTTAGTATCATATATATATATAGCTAGGCACTACTGCAATGATTTAAGAATGCATTTCTCTACAGTGCATCTGGTGCTTCTATTTGGAGCACTGTCGTCTGTGTGCAACATACATCATTTTCTGCTGTGGCGAATTACTCCTGTGTACTGTGGCCGCAATGCTCTCTGAGGTTTTAGAATCTTGCATGGCTTTCCTTTCAGTGCTTGGAGAAAATTGCCCAGTAAAATGGGAAATGTGGCTGAATTATTTTTAAAACGGTCTTCAGGAGAACCGGTCAAATTCCCCAAGGTGTGCTTCAGACTCCCTCCATTTGATTGCACTGTCCAACATGTGCTGGGTAGGCATGTCCCGCCTGTTTGATAGTCCACTTGAAGCCAGTGCAAGGCTCTTTCTGGGTGGGCTTCCTTCTAATTCTGCATTATAAAAGTCAAAAAGTGAAAGTCTTCTGGTTTGCGTTTGTGTTTTCAATTCATCAGATGACTGTTATTGCAGAATAGACGCACCCCAACCAAACCATGCACTTTCTTCACGAGAAGGATTGTTAACATTCTTTTATATGCATCCATAGGTTCTATCGTTGGCTCTTTAAGATAGAAGAAATGTCTTGAGTTGTGATTGAAACCAATATATCTGCTAAGTTCATTATTTTAAGATATCTGGTATGTTTATGGTGTTTTCTGCAATACTTAATTCAGTCTAGGGAAACACATATGCTGCTTAGATTAGCATACTTAGGGCCTGATTCATGGAATTTTCTGCATGCAGAATAGTGACTGCGCACTAATCAGCGTGCAAAACTCCTTTCATTGATTCGTGGAACTGACTTTGCATGCATTTCCGGGTCCTTGTGGTACTTTGCACCAGTCCATCCCGACTTTACGTGCAGTCGAGTGACTTAGATCCCACGCAAAGTGTGGGAGGGGCATACGCAATGAAGTAAACAGGGGGTGGAACATGCAGATTCCCCGTTCCCCACACAGAATGAGGAAGAACAAGCCATTACTTGGGCGTATCGAGGGATGGCCTGTGCGAGGAAATCCCACACCCAGCACTGCGCAAAACCAAGTGCATTCATGGATCTGACTGCGCAACGTCACGTCAAGGAAATCAGCATGCAAACCTTGCAATCTCACTGCCACATGAAGGCATGTGCAAAGTCCAAATTGCATAGGAATCAATGCACAAAGGCAAGGTTCAATCGGTAATATTAGGGTGCGTTCATGCAGTTGGGGTGTCGATTGCAGTTAAGGGTGCACATATGCAGATTAGCCGGGTGCAGCCAGAGCTTACGGGTGATACGCACACAGATTTTGCCAGGGGCCGTCTTGAGTTACAAGTCATGCAACGCATATTGTCGGGTGCAGTTAAGGGTTACGGGGGTCCCTAAGCAATGTCGCAAGGGTGATGTTGTGGTTGCAGGGAGACGGCACGCAGAATTGCCGGGTGCATGACTTTGTGGATAAGGAGGGCTCATATGTTTGTATATGTGCCTAGATCTGCTTTGCATGGGGGTGTTTTGTGGGGGTTACTTTGCGGTTCAAATTCCATGAACACGCAGATCGCACATATCATGCTTTTGCGTGCAGGGATCATTTTCTATGACTCAGACCCTTACAGTCTAATAATACATTAAACCTGAATTGCATGCAAGGGACAACTAATGTTAGCCCCTACATGCTGCTGGTTCCCCAGCATGCACATTTAAACGTTCACGAGAAGTAGGGCACAAGAATGAGTAAAAGTAAGGCAAACTCCCTTTTGCTCTTTCATTTTCCTCTCTGCCTCATGAACAAGTAAACACTGCCAGCAAATTCAGCTTTGCAAGCAGCGTTTACTAATGGATTCCTTTAGAATCTGCATCGTTTTGAGCAAGTGAGCAACTGAGGGCGGTTACTTAAGTATCTCATGTTTTTTTTTTTATCCTGAAAATCTCATTTAGCCGTTAAGTTCTCCGACACGAAAAGGAGGTCTCCGCTCACATTGTGTGGCAAGTACTTTTTTGTGGCAACCAGGTGTCGCAATGGAATTGCACGTTTACACCAGCACTGAATATAAGTAGAGAAACAGAAGAGCTCTGCTGAGTACCTTAGCGGCAAGCAGAAGAAACCAAATCTCAAGAGGAGATCACTAACCGCAGTGGGCAGGCCTGCAGCTGTTTAACACACTGCATCTACCCTTTAACATTACCCGTAGACAGACATTCATAGAAAGCGGTGAGCCAGAGCTTGCCTTGGGTGTTTCTGCTCCGCCATTGAGATAAGATGGCAAGCTCAATGTTAACACTTCCATGGCTCCTGGGATAAACAACAAGCACAATGCAAAACAACTAAGAGATTTAGAAGGTGAAACAGGTACAAAAGTCCTTAGAAAAATACTAATAATATGTATAAACCACGCCTCAACACATTTTGCTCGAAAACAGAATGTAGAAGGTTAAAGAAAATGTCCAACTAGCCATTAATTAAGCTTTCTAGACCTAGCACGAGGGCCGTAACCAAAATTATGAGCCGTGGATAACATGTTAAGGACCTGAGTGGAGCTAGGGCTTTAAACCAGATCTACGGGTCCACAACCTCAGGTACGGACCTAGAGGGTGGTCTATAAAGCTATTATGCCTCACAAAAAAGGGATTAAAAAAGGCACTATGCATGAAGTGATTGCTGGAAACGGGCTGCTCGTAGCAACCACGTATACACGTAATGAGGGGGGAGGGGCAGGGCTGTGAACCGAGCCGGGCTGTATCTTCTGGTGTGGCCCGGTTATCCGGAGAGGACAGGCCACATCTGCCAGATGCAGGCCGGCAGAGACGTGGCCACCCCCACCTCAATAACGTAAGGAGGTGGACGAGGAGGTTTTCTGGTGCCCAGGCCGTGTCCGTCACGGCACTCCTATGTTGAGAGTGCGTGCTGCACTGAGAGCCCTTCCAGTTATATGGTCAGCAAGGGGGCAGAGCCACCTGCTCTGTCCCCCACCTCAATAAGATAACTAGTGGGGGAGTGGCAAGTGTCTGGTGCCTGTGCTGCATCTGTTAGGCAGCCAGGCTCTCAGCGTGGTGCTACCACGATGAGATGGAGCACCACACCGAGAACCCTGCTGGCAGTGTACTGACACCGGGGGAAAGATGAAGCTTCCCTCTAATTAGCCAATTTCCATGCAATTTGACAATTTCAAGCCACATTGGGTTGTATGACGCAGAAATCGGCTAATGGAGGGCAGCCATATATGATACTCCATACTAGGATTAAGGCAAGTATAACCCTGTTTTTAAAATAAAACATTGAAATATGTTTTCCAGAGGTCAGTTTTTGCCCCTGGCATAAAACCATACAATGTTGCACTTGCACTGGTGCATAGCTGCTGTAATATAGACTCTGGATATATACATTTAGGTTTTGCTCTTTATTCAGGCAAAAGTAGGGATGCATTGGGCACCATTTTCTAATGAGGGCTGCGCAAGATGACAGCATAAAAGTGCCTTTGTTCTTTTTTGTTGCTCTACATCTCAGTTTCCTGCTGTTCCAAGACGTAGGAGACCAGCAAAGCAGAGCTTGCATCTCTGTATCGCTTTCCCCCTGCGTCTTGGGAGAGGCCTTGGTTTAGCACCTGCTAAAGACCAGGTGGATTCCATTAGAATCCATTATAATGATGGCTGCCAAGCGTGGTTTGCACGTTTCCAACATGCCTGGCCCCAACAGTCCGTAGCCGGGTGCAGATGAAAGTATAAAGCTTACAGGGCCACTTAACGATCAGCAGCATCTCTCCTCCTTGAATAAAATGGCTCGGCTTTGGCGTTACTGTTTATATTATTTTTGTTGACATTTCCATCTCAGAAACAAAGGTGAACATGATGTTGATTGATTGATTGATATGTTATTTATAATGCACCTATAGACAAGTGTTTTAAGACGCAATGTTCCCTGTAAGGCATCCACCTGAAAATGCCCTCACCGTCCATGTGTGGCTAGAGGCTGACCCCAGCCCCTCACAGACCTGAGGTTAGTTATACAGAATATTCCAAGGTTTTGGGAATTGTTCCCAGCACCTAGGTATGTATGGAGTGGCTGACTGCAGGTGGCTGGCAAGCCCAGTCAGCCCCTCATCCTACATGAAAGTCCCTGCTGGGAATCAGGAACCTGAAAGCTGATATGTGCAGGCAGACTGCATATTAAGAGATAGCCACTTGCATTCTGCCATCACAGGTCTTTATGAATTGGGACCCACGCACAATCCTGCTTTGGAATAGCTTCAGTGCAAACTATCTCACCATGGAAATCAGTACCCCAAGTGCCACCTGCTGTGCCATATTGCAAATGGCGAAGTATTGGCTACACTCCCAAAAAAACAACCACTCTCATGGAAAGCACAGATAGAATACTCACCTCCCCCAACCTCAGCAATGGCAGAGTTATTAAAGGTCCTGCTTCACTTGGTAAATACTGCATAACACCCGAATCTGCCTCAATGAAGACCTGGGCATTATTTGTGGCGGTGCTATTTCCTTGCCTTCCATTAGCTGTGCATCTGGCACCTGTGTTCCACTTAGTGTTTCAGTCGTGTTCCTCCACTGCATTTGGTGTTACTCCGCTTCATCTGCCAGGAGGTTACCACTGCCACTTTCTTTCTGATTGCCTTCTCCTGGATCAGGTGACACAATACCACAACACTATACATCTGGATGCACTCACCACCCACCGCCTTCATTGATCTAAGAGATGCTTTAAGATCCCCTTTATCTTCTTCAGGCAAGTGGTAAGGGCTTCCTGATTGACACTACTGGACATGTTCTGCTAAGCTGCTTCTGTTAGTTCTCCATAAGTAACCTGCCCTAAAATAAATATGTTTACCACTCTATGAATGCAGCACATCTACATTGAAACCAGGAAACGAAATCTTACCTTATAACCCATCACTGTTGTAAAAGATTATAAATGCAACACGTTGGTCTTTTTGCTTGTGTTACGTTCTCCTGTATGTCCTCATCTCAACAAAATATCCTTCTCACTTCTGTCGTTCCTGTCACGCTCACTGCATTGATATGTACACCCACTCGCCTGCAGCTGTTGGCGGAATCCAAACACGTTTGTGGAAGTTACAATACATATGATGGACAAATTAGTGACCCTGAGTCTCTAGACTCCATGGGCCTCATTACGAGGTGGGCGCAAAGGGATACCGGGGACCGTTAAGGACATCTGTGCCGGTAATCCCTTTGCACCCTATTCCGATGTCCCTTAGCGGATCCCTACCAGGCGTTATGGACGGGCCTGTTAAGGGACTTCAGAGCTAATAACGGTACTGTAATTTGCGGTACCGTTATTAGCGCCTTCCCCCTTCCCATTGAGCCCTATGGGGGCTGAAATGGGAATGGGGAATGGATTTTTCAATGGGGACTTACCGGTCCCGCAAAGGTCGGAATAGACCGGTAAGTCCCCATTGAACGAGGGCAGACTCGGTACCGGCATCGGAGGTAGTCATGGCGCTAATAGCGCCATGACTACCTCCAACCTCGAAATGATGCCCCATGGCTTATATTTTCCCCATGAACATTATTGGTTTTAAATATATTTCCAAAAGTTATTTGCTTGTACTTTTTGTCACTAAAACCTGTCAGACATTTGGAGTCTGAATTGTCAGCAATTATTCCACATCCTTTTAAATTCAGGCACAAAGCACATGGTTCTCAGTTAACCAAGAGCACCGATAAATTCAGCTAGGCCTGCTTAGGTGAAAACATATATTTATTTGATCTGTTAAGTTCGAATAGGGATTAAAAAAAGTAGAACACGTGATTATTTCACAAAACCGGATATTTTCTTTGTTTTTGTAACTTTTTGAAAGGACCCGCTGTTCCTTGCATGGGGGTCACATATTGTAAACTGCTCACACTGGGTAGTGCAGAGCTGTTTCCTGAACATCACACGGTATTCTTATGGTGTCAGATTGTGATCGTGTGCTATAGTTCATGGTCTCTGGTGGTCCCGTACCCTCTACTTCACTGGCTAGTGCAGACTATTGAGAACTCAAACATATGGTGGGTGAAGTTGTCTGCAGTACTTCTTGAACCCATCCCTGGATGCAACGTGTGCATGCAGAGCGCTTTAACTCATTCAGGTACTCAAATCACAGCCCACGGTGAGGCTTTCAGGATGCTTTATACTTAAGGCTTCCAGTTTTATGGCATTTATTTTCTGCCTTTTCCCTCTGTATTTATCCATATTTATTCTTTGGCCTTTTTTTCTCTATATATCCACATTTATTTTTTGTCATATAAAAAGATAATTCGCAAACCAGTATTTTATTGCATTTATTCTAATAAAAAAGGCATTTATTAAAGCACACATGCACCCTTACAAAAGGAATGCTAGGCCCATTTGTTCCATAACAACTAACAGTTGCTCCTGTGTCTGCTGCTGCCTTGAGATATATGCTGTCAGCAATTTAAAGAACTTAAAGAACTTAAATGCTATGTGTATACAACTTGTACACTCTACATGCTGCCAATCTGCAATGCGATTGGTCTACGAGGCATGATTGGCATCATAGAGAACCAGACAGAAGGACCTGTTTTTCCATTTTGTCCCATTTGTAGAAATACAGACAGAAAGCAGATTGATTTCCGTCTGTATTTATGTGTAAAAATCAGTTAAAAAGGAAAACTGGAAGACTTATTTATATTATATCCTAATTATAGGCATAGTTTTGGTTGGCAGCCAAGTTCTGCACCATTGCTGCAATTGATTTGTTGCTTGAGAAAATGCTACAAGGGTCAAATATAGTAGTCCAGGCAGGCTGTGGTTATCTTGGCTTTGTGAATTATCTGGTCAAGAGTTAAGTCCTGCTGTGTTCACCACTGAAGATGGCGCGTATTTATGTTGCATCTACTCCATAATATAAAATCATAAGTGACGATTTTGTGTAATGTTTTTATGTAACGATTATTGTAATGCTTGAAATGGGGGTCCTTGCATGTCCTACAGATATGGTTCTGGTGTCATTCTGTTCCACAATTAGCCCACTTTAATGGTATACTGTCCAAATCTGCAATTCCTAAGGCGTTTGAAGTTTATTCACTGATGAAGTTGTGTATAAGCGACTATTTGGTTTAGCTTTTTTGTTTTTTTGTAATGCTTTAAATTGAGGTCATTGTATATCCTACAGACATGGGTCTGGTGTCATTCCGTTACACATTTAGCCCCCTTTAATGGTATACTGTCCGAACTGCAATTCCTAAGGCGTTTGAAGTCCATTCACTGGAGTTCATTCACTGATGAAGTTGTGTATAAGTGACACTTTTGTGTAACGTTTCATATGAGTCTGGTGGCATTCCGTTCCACATGCATCCAACTTTGATGATATACTGCCCAAAGTATCTATATAAAAGAAGAAGGCTATACTCCACACCTGCTCATGAGCCAGGACTGAGATTGGACTGAAATCTCTAAAGGGATATACCTTCATGAAAGGCTGACAAGCAATTCCTTTGTCTTTGCCCTACTTAAGGAGATTTTCCTGCACCTAACATTGGAAGTGAATGACACATGCTTTTAAATTTCCTTGGTTTTGTGATAAGCCTTCAATGTGAATGCGGTTCTGTGTTTCAACAGCATCCATTAAGAATAATGAGCATGCACACACTAAAGAAAATGGCAATAGGGAGCATCACTCAAGTAATCCACAAACTGCCATGTGTTGGGGGGATGAAATTTCATCTTGAATTTTTTTCAGTTCAGAAGGATTTTCGGATTCAGTCTAGTGCAATATCAATGATGTCTGCCCTTCCTCGCATCCATTTATGACTATGATATAATCAATGAAACCATAGGATGACATTTTCAAGAGAATTAGAACTATTTTTTTTTTTTTTGCTTTACTGAAATTAGTAAAGTGTTCTATGTGGCTCTGGGTGCTTTGAACGAGCAACAGTATATCGTTCTCTCCATAGGGTTATCAGTGACATTTTACTTTTCATGTGCGTGCGGTTAGGGAACTAGATATTCTCTGAACCAGAACTACCTCCAAAATCAGACATTGAGACACACACACACAGCAAGTAATGGCGTCCTTATGTCCTCCCTTCTAACTTGCATTTTCACAACAGGTGAGTACAAGGCTTCAGAAGTTGATGTTGTGGCACAGTTCGTCAACTGTACAATTAACACAATTAAGAAACAAAATTAATTCTTTCTATAATAATGTGCTAACAATAAATTCCACTATTGATACAAAAAGGAAAAATATCACAACCGGGGCATATATAGAAATGCAAGATACCTTATCATAAACGTAGCATCCAAAGGAGCTCAGAATTTTAGGTTAGGATAGGATGCATTCAGGATGGAAGAATGATGGAAAACAATATAAGCATTTATGCAAATCATCGTCAAGAATCTAAAACATTGATCAGCAGGTCTATACCGCTCAGCAATACCATGGCTGACTATGCGAATAATGCCATTTTGCTGAAGAGATCTGAAAGAGACTTCGGGCCCGATTCAGAGGTGAGTATATAAATAGAAATGTGTTGTTCCAAACAGGAACGACACTTCCCTTAAAAGCACCATACTGTGAGAAAGAAAGAATGTGACATGCTGACATTTAGGGGGTAATTCATAGAATTCAGCGCACAAGTGGCGCACGCGGCTGGCGCACACTGTGCGCGTGCGAATCCCTGCGCCAGCCGCGTGCGCCAAAACCCATTTCCGCGCACAGCGTATTCATGGATTCCAGCCACCAAAACCAGCCGTGGCGCATAGTGGCGCAGCGACCTTGCAGCAGCGCCAGTTACGCCCCCAAGAACGCCTTCCGCGCAGGGAAAAGCCATCAAAATCCCCAATCCAGCGCAAAGGGCTGCGCTAACCCTGTACCAGCACGGCAAGCGGGCTACGTGTATTTCAGGGGTTCACGTGAAGTTTCTCACGCGATCGGGCCTGGGGGAGCATGCTACGTGTATTTCAGGGGTTCGCGTGAACTTTTTCACGCGATCGGGCCTGGGGGAGCGGGCTACGTGTATTTCAGGGGTTCGCGTGAACTTATTCACGCGATCGGGCCTGGGGGAGCTGGCAACATATATTTCAGGGGTTCGCGTGAAGTTTCTCACGCGATCGGGCCTGGGGGAGCGGGCTACGTGTATTTCAGGGGTTCGCGGGAAGTTCCACACGCGAATAGCCTGGGCGCGTGTATTTCAGGGGTGCGCGGGAAGTTCCACACGCGAATAGGCTGGGCGCGTGTATTTCAGGGGTGCGCGGGAAGTTCCACACGCGAATAGCCTGGGCGCGTGTATTTCAGGGGTGCGCGGGAAGTTCCACACGCGAATAGCCTGGGCGCGTGTATTTCAGGGGTGCGCGGGAAGTTCCACACGCGAATAGCCTGGGCGCGTGTATTTCAGGGGTGCGCGGGAAGTTCCACACGCGAATAGGCTGGGCGCGTGTATTTCAGGGGTGCGCGGGAAGTTCCACACGCGAATAGCCTGGGCGCGTGTATTTTAGGGGTGCGCGGGAAGTTCCACACGCGAATAGGCTGGGCGCGTGTATTTTAGGGGTGCGCGGGAAGTTTTACACGCGATTTCAGCAGGGTACGTGTATTTCAGGGGTGCGCGAGAAATTCTACACGCGATTGGCCTGGGTACGTGGATTTCAGGGGTGCGCGAGAAATTCTACACGCGATTGGCCTGGGTACGTGTATTACAGGGGTGCGCGAGAAATCCTACACGCGATTGGGCCTGTGCGAGTGGGGCAGTGTATTACGTGGGTGTGCGGGAAGTTGAAGAGGTGAATTGCCAGTGTGGGTCCTCCCAGGTCTCCCCTCTACCCCCTCCACGACCTCTGCAGGCAGCCCACACCACAGGGGACTACCCTGCACCCCTGGTCATGTCCCGCAGGCAGCCCATCCACCATGGGCATGCCCCCCAGCCAAGCCACATGTCCCCTTGCACCCCCACCCCCCAGCACCGTGGGGCACCTGCCAGCAGGCCCCCAACCATGTCCCACTCATGTCCCCTTGCACCCCCACCCCCCCAGCACTGTGGGGCACCTGCCAGCAGGCCCCCAACCATGTCCCCTTGCACCCCCACCCCCCAGCAGGCCCCCACTCATGTCCCCTTGCACCCCCACCCCCCAGCACTGTGGGGCACCTGCCAGCAGGCCCCCAACCATGTCCCACTCATGTCCCCTTGCACCCCCACCCCCAGCAGGCCCCCACTCATGTCCCCTTGCACCCCCACCCCCCTGCAGGCCCCCACTCATGTCCCCCTGCCCCCAGGTCCTGACGAAACGCAATCATGGCAGTAATGGGCAGCATACCCAGCACAAACACCCAGCCAAGGATTGCATCCACCCACATAGTAGATGCAATTACATGATACAACCCCAATGGCAAGTATGTAAATGAACACATGTCCGTCACACACACATACACAATGGGTGCAAGTGAATGTCAAAACCCATATCATGACATGCATGAAACCAATGAGAAAATACCACAAATGTAAGTAATAAATATATGTATTAAAGATGAAAATGAAGTAAAGAAATAAAACACACAACAATGGGGATGACAAAACAAATGGTCCATGTCCGAGAACTAATAGAAAAAATCAAAAAACAAAGGAATCCAAAAACTAATGTAGTCCAAAGAAAAATAATGGGGGGAAAAAATAAGGAAAAACCATTGCCTCATGGTGAACACAAATATAAATCCAACAAATGTTTTCCAAACATCCAACTATGTACAAGAATATCCCAGAGTCCATGAGCCCAACACCATAAATGAAACCTACTACTACTAACTAATAAAAAAAATATATACAGAAAAGTGGCCATTGTCCGAGCGGTCCAAAAAAAACTTAAAAAATAAAGGAAACCTAACACTAACTAACTAAAGAACTATATACAATGGCAGCGGGCAAGTCCTGCGGCTCACTCTGTGATGTTGCCGGCCAGGGCATCATCGAACTCCATGTCGATGTCCCGGAGGCGGGACTCTGTCCTGGCCCCGAGGTCTCGCAGGGACAACCCCGTGTCCACCTCAAACTCCCTGCGAGCTTCCTCGAGGCACTCAGCCCGCCTCAACGCCCGACGCATGGAGAACTCCGCCCTGACCATGGTGAGCCGCTCCTCTTCCGCCCGCTGCCGCTCCGCACCTATCCGCTGGACCAACTGCTCCCACACGGAAGACACTGCCATCCCAGGGTTCTCCTGCCCTCCGGCCGATGCCTGCCCCTCTGATCTTGATGGCCCCGAGCCATGATGCCTCCCACGTCGAGCCTGCTGCTGCCTCCGACGCCACTGCCTCTCCCAGCACGACGGCATCCAGGCTGATGGAATCCACCGATGCCGTCGTGCACGTGCCCTGCCAGATGATGCCGGCACATCCTCCATCTGCAGGGGGACAGTTGCTGGTGTGTCCACCCCTGCTGGACCTTTGACTCCCGACTGTGGCAGGGATGGGATCCCCACTGAGCTGGCTGCATTGGTCAGGGCAGGTCCACAGGGGGCCCTGGTGGCATCTGGGCCGGAAGACGGCAAGGAGAACGACTGGCGTATGGTCTCCACAGAGGAGGAGAGGGCCGCCAGATTGGCCGACACATGCAGGAAACCCCCGAACATGGCCGATCCCAATTGGGCCACGTCGGCACGGTGCTTTTCGTGATGACGTGCGTGCTCCTCCTGGAAAGCACGCACGGCATCACGAATCACAGCCGTGCGCATCGCGACCCCAATCAGCACCTTCTCCACATGGCCAGGTGTCCCCTCGTCCGCAGGTGGAGGGGAGTCAGATGACATGGACATCCCCTCTACCTGCGGACGGGCCTGGGACGGGGCATCCCTGCTGGTGCAAGGTGGTGCACCCACAGGTTCAGGGACAGCGACATGCACAGGCCCCTCCACGGTGACCTGTGCTGCCTCCTGCCCCTGGACTGCACCACTTGCACCAGCAGGGATGCCCCCACCAGGCCCCATGTGCGCCTCAGTGGCGGCCTCCTCCTCCTCTGTGGAAACCACCAACCTGGATGGCTCCTCGCCGTCTACCGCCGTAGCAGGCCCCTTTGGGGGCTCACCCACCCCTTCCGCTGCAGCCGTGGGGGCTTCCCCGCCGCCTTGCTCCACAGCGCCGTCTCCGCCCTCTCCTTCACTAGCCGCTGCGTAGAGGGAGACATAGAACACAAGCATCAGGGTACTGTACAATGGTCCCCTAGACAGGAAGCAATAGCAGATGAGTGCCACTGTCAAAGTACACTTCCATCATGTCACACCACAACACATGTGTCAGTCCAGGCAAAACACACACAGTGACAGTCATGATGCGTGCCATGGACATTTCAATGCATGTCCAATGGACTCTCGAATCATACAATGTAATGGGACTCACATGCATCATGGGTCATGCCTATCACATGCACACACTTCACCTCAGTCACATCCATCTGGCCCCGTACACCCCAATCACAGTGCATACAAGGATGACTAGGCTGCATCAGTGAATCTGTACATTGTCACAGACATGTGTCATGCATCCATGGCACTCACAAGTCACAGACATGCAGGTCAGGCACACAGACATGGATACCACATATGTATCTGGCATCAGCACCCATCCCTCGCCCCCACCCATGTCCAGGAACAGAGACTGCCATGCTCTCATGTGTGCAATCTGCACAGGGCTCCCCATGTCGCATTCAAACACATGCAACAACCGTGCGGTTCACACATTACAGGTCGCACATGCATTCCCATGATGTCCCTTCACACATACATGCGTACATGGCCTATGTCACACGTGCAGGCAAGTATCAGACAACCAGCACACTGCTACATTCCCTGTCTCACACAGCAATGCTTGGCCACTTACCGCTCAACTCCAGACGGGTCTCCCTCTCAAGGACCTGGGCGTGGAGCGCTGGGTGTGCGCGTTCCAGGACCCTCAACTGGATGGAACTCATGCGGCCCCGGCCCCCCTCCACGAGGCGCCGGGCCTTCCTGAGGGTCCTGGACCTCAAGTCTTCCCAGCGCTTCTTGACCTTCTGGATGGTGCGGGTTGCCACCCCCTCCGCGTTGATGGCAACCACACAGTCGGCCCAGATCCTGTCCCGTCCTTCCTTGTTGGTGCGGGACGATCCGAAGAGGGCATCATACTGCCCCAGGACTTGCTCCACCAGGACACCAACTTCGGTGGCAGTGAAGCTGGTGCCCCTCTGCCCCTCTGGCTGGGGGTTGCCACTGGTGCCAGATGTTGATGTGCCCGACATGGCAACCCCGGGGGCAGGAGTGGGTGGGCAACTGGGTCCTGGGGCTGGGCTGTGGAGCGATGTTATCCGAGTCGGGAGTCTTCTGTTCCAGCAGGGGTGGACACAGCAACTGGACCCCTGCAGATGGCTGATGTGCAGGCACCAAATGGCAGGGCACGGTGGCAGCAGGCAGGCAGGCAGGCAGGCAGCAGCAGATGGCACGTGGGAGGCTGCTCGGGGCACTGGGGGGAAGTGATTCGGCCTTCTGGGCAGGAGCGTGTGTTTCGCGTGGCCAGCTTGATACGGAGTGATTTGGCACGTGAAAATCCTGCACGTCAGCGTGAAAATCGAGGAAAGGCCCTTAGCGCGTAAGCGCGTCAGCACGCGTACGCGATTTCATTGGACCCAAAGCCCTTGCAGCGTAAGCGCGTCTGTGACGTTTTGCGCACGGGCGTTGCCCTGTCAGGGCTTGGTGATCCCGCGTGCATTTATGTTCTGTACGTGCTTTTCGTGCGGTGCGTGTGTTTTCCATCCGTTGGGGTTCACACGCTATTACTTCACAGCGGGTGTTGGCTACGCGTTCTTCTACACGCAAGGCAGACGGTGAGTGGTACCCCGCTCCCCCAGGCCCGATCGCGTGAGAAAGTTCACGCGAACCCCTGAAATACACGTAGCACGCTCCCCCAGGCCCGATCGCGTGAGAAACTTCACCCGAACCCCTGAAATACACATAGCACGCTCCCCCAGGCCCGATCGCGTGAGAAAGTTCACGCGAACCCCTGAAATACACGTAGCACGCTCCCCCAGGCCCGATCGCGTGAGAAACTTCACGCGAACCCCTGAAATACACGTAGCACGCTCCCCCAGGCCCGATCGCGTGAGAAACTTCACGCGAACCCCTGAAATACACGTAGCACGCTCCCCCAGGCTCGATCGCGTGAGAAACTTCACGCGAACCCCTGAAATACACGTAGCACGCTCCCCCAGGCCCGATCGCGTGTGTGACTTCCCGCGAACCCCCAGAATACACGTATCCCGCTCAATCGCTTGTGTAATTTCCCGTGCAACCCCGAAATACACGTGCCCCGCTCGCACAATTGCTGTATGTTGCCACTTTTGTAATGCGCAGGAACGTTACCTCCTGCCTTCGTGTGGCGGACGTGTATCGGCTTGTGCGTGTCTTTCGCTGTGCGTGGTTTTGCCCTATTCGATTCCATGAATACGTGTGGTTCGGGTGCGTGTGGGCGTTCCGTCTGCTTCCCTGCAGTACATCCCCAGTTACGCCCTTGTTTTCGCGAGTTGTTCCCCATTCCGCGCGTTACGCCCCGTGTTCCGCCCACTTTCTGGTGTATGCGCCGAGGTTGTGCGCTTTCACTGTGCGCATCGCGCACGTCTTTTGGGATGTTGCAGTGACGTGTGCGCCATGCACGGGTTTGGCGCACATCCCGTGGTAAACACGCGCAGGGACTTCCATGTATCGCACGCGTGCGCGTGCGCCTGTTTTTTTCCGCTTGCGCTTGCTTGCGCCTGCTTGCGCCTGCTTGCGCGAAGATTTTCGGCGCACGTTTGTTCCATGAATCGGCCCCTAAAGCTTTGCCTCTTGCATGTGCCTGATTTACGGCCTGACAACGGTTGACCATCAGGAGTGCAGGGCAGGCACTGCGAGAGGATTCGCCTTGCTGAGCCCTGGTCTTGCATGTAAAGAAAGGGGTTAAAAGGTGGCACCTCATTACCATCTACTGCACACATTTACCCTTCATAACTAAGACATTCCCCAGACTGCAGCACCACTTTTCTAATTTACCGAAAGCTCAAGGACACTTGTGTAAATCAGAAAAGTTTCAGTCTTTTAAGAAACACTTGCAGTGAGCTGCTGAATGGCAACATCAGGAGATTTTAGCAACTGGAAAGCCCATCTCCCTTCCACCCACCTGGAGATCTGAATAGCCACACAACTCTTCTCACACGCTTGGAATCAGGTCCTTAGCATCTGTTGAGTTTGAAGAGTGAACTATGGAGCCCTTTTAATATTATTATTATTTTTTTTTAACGTGCTTAATACCAGTGATCCCGTTTCTAAGCGCAAGCCCGGGATTCAAACCTGTGTTTCTATACGTTTTCTTGCTTACAAGACAATTGCGTTGCCCCTGAGCTATCCTCACAGTCTTCCTATTGATATGATGATGCAAGTGTTGTTGGGTGTATTCAACCACTGATCTCTTCTGCAGAACATTGGCACATAGTCTTTCTCACACACACTCTCTGCATGAAAATAATTTGCCTTTCTTTGGATTTAGTGTTCATTTCCTTCACAGAGTATTGAGTGTTTTCTAATTTTAAAGAATACCTGAATAGAACAACTAATGCTGCAGAGGAATATGTATGTGAGCTGGCTGAACACAGGGGCCAGTTGCCAAATGCGTTTTCATTGGCATCAATGTAGATAGTGCCCTAGTGCCCAATTCACAAAATGGAAATTTGCCACAGTATCTAGAAAAAAAAAAAAAAAAAAAAAAAAAAATATATATATATATATATATATATATATATATAGTGCTCCAGATACGATTTTAAGGTGGGAGTATTTTGCTCCCCATTTTTAAACTTTGAGAGAGTAAATGTGATTTCAAGAGAGTAAAAATGACTTTTATCCTTTGCAAGAGAGTAAAATGTATGTGACATCCAGCTTAAACAAAACAAAAAGGTGAAGGCTGGAAGGTTTTGAATTAATCATAACCACAGGCACGGCTCTGGGTAACCCTCCAGAGTATCTTTTTTAAGCCTGCCAAGCCATTACAGAAGGAGAAAGCCCATATGCAAACCTGGCCTGGTCCAAATCAGTCTCTGCAGGACCAACTAATGCACCTATCCCTGATCTTGATGTCCTCCCCCGATTCCCATATCTCTTATTCTGGATCAAGAATCCCCAGGGGGATCAGATACACATTCATTATGCAGCATCATCTAGTAACCAAGACAACAGGTACACACCAATGCATTAGAACTGAGAGCAACCCTGTGCTGCCACACTGTAAGTTCTCCATCAGGTGCAGCAGATCTTCGATCTCCCCTCCCTACTCCTGCTCTACTCTTCATTGTAGAAGATGTTATATGTATTGGATGTCTTTCTAAAAAATCTAATGAACGCGAAGAGTACAAAAATTAGTAAATTAGAATTCTGAGAACTGGTGGCATTTATTTGTTGATACCCGTTTGTGCAGCAAATAGTCTTCCAATGGTCACCACATACTTATAAGCTTGCACGTGGGCTATAACATTTTAACAAACACCTCAAATAGTCAGTAATGTCTTATCTCCCAAAGATATCTGTCTCTTTTCTTTTGCAGTGCCCAGTAAATGCAGATTGTGATACCTTTGATTGGACTAAATGAAAAGTACTACACAGAGATGAACCATGCATTAGCTTCCAAAGTCCCACAGACTTCTTCATCAAATGGTGCAGGGAAATGCCAATATTATTCCTGGGGACAGTTCCATGTTTCTGCTTACATCCTAAACAAAGGCACAAAGAGGCATCACAATGTCTAGTAATGGGGTTGTTTCAATAATACACAAGTTGTTATTATGTGTCAATCAGTACTTCCAAATGCTGATTTAAGTACATGCATAGGGGATTCTCTAAAATTGTTACCACACCACCTGTTTATACAGGTTTGTTTATCAAATTTGCCATTAGGCATTTTAAGCATGTCAAGGCTAGGGTAGGTTTCATAGCAGTTCATCCAATTTAAGGAATATTATCTATTGTCTAATGTGCAACCTGCAGTGAGGGAAGGGCACATGTATATGTGCTTTACGTATATCAGAGGTAATGGTATATGTCTATTGTTTCTTATGCACAAGCCCTTATGTTCATTGATACTCTGTGATGTGTTGGTGATCTCTATGTTGTTTGTATCTTAAAAACATGTTACATGGAAAGTATGGGGCTCCCTATAAAGGACATTCTGCTATATCAAAACATGCATTGCAGAAACTGTAGAAAAGAAAGTGGTAATTCTTTGCACAGGCAAAACAATGCTGATAATCATATAATCACAAGAACCCCTATTGACCTCTTCTGTCACAATACGATTCCCGCAACACATCATGCGGCTTGCTGAGGATTCCCTGGGCACACCATTTTATAGGGAAACAGGAATCTTTGGTAGTAATATTAGGTGCCCATTGGTAATCTTCTACATATCCGAGATATCTGCATATCCTAGAATCTCTTGGCCCCCCCCTGGGTTCCTCAGTACTGAACATTCCTGGCCTGTACTATGAATATAAAGCGTGAATAAACAACCGAGGTTGGAGCCTCCGATGACAGCAGCCAAACAGGAGCACTTTAAAACTCAATGCCATCAGAATTCTTGCCTAACCTTTGCCTAGAAATTAAGGTAATTAGGCAAGGAAGGAGGGAAAAAGGATAGAATATGAAAGGATGCATTCAAAGATCCCATTTTATGCATTTATTTTTATTTATTGAACATTTGTATGGCGCCTATACAGCAAAAAGTGATTCTAGGCGCCACAAGACAAAGGGGAGGGGGACAGAGGAGAAAACAAAAATAATGGTCCTTCTAGGCCTTGTGACATTCGAATTGTGCAAGTGCAGCGACAAGAAGTGCAGGGAGAGGAGGCAGGTCAGGGAAGAAGGTATGGGATGCGGGAAGGGGGAGGCGAGGGAAGTGCAGGAGGGAAGGGGCCCCAGGGGCAGGGCAAGTGCCAGGGGAACCAGGGTTAAGGGTCAAACTAATGTGAGGGCAGTGGTGGACCAGACTCAGTGGTTAGTCAGGAACGGGTGCCCAAGGGCAAGGGGTGGTAATAGAGGTGCTGAGGTAAGAATCATAAGGGACCAGGAAACCAGTTGCAGTGACGGGGGAAATTCGAATGGCAGGGTGAGAGGGAGGGAGGAGGAGAAAAGGAAAGTCCTGAGAAGCTCCGGGAGCTAGAGGTGATCTGGCTAAAGTCTGAAAGAGTCAGGGAGGACGTTCTAGATGGAAGCTTCTGCCGAAGAAAGAGATCTACCACCCATTCTCTGCTTGGAACAGACATCTGATCTGCAGAGAGTTGAAGCTAGAAGACCGAAAGACTCTAGCAGGGAGGTATTTGGGGAGAGAAAGTTGAATGTAGCGAGGTCCCAGGCTCCAGAAAGCCTTGTGGATGATGTAGAGGGTCTTGATTGTGATCCTTGCAGCCACCAGGAGCCAGTGGAGAGATTTTAGGGCTGGAGAAATGTGGTCCCTGGGCTTGAGGCCTAGGGTAAGTCTTGCTGTCCTGTTCTGGATAAGTTGAAGAAAGAGGGAGGAAAGAGGCAGATTGAGGAAGAGGCTGTTGCAGTCGTCCACTCTGGAGAAGACCAGAGCTCTGGAGACATTAAGCTTCAGAGAGAAGGTGAGGAAAGGGAGAATTCCTCTGAGGAGGTGAAGATGAAAGTGGGCCTTCTTGGCAAGGGCAGCGATATGAGTTGAGAAGAAGAGAGAGGAATCTAAGATGACACCCAAGGAGGGCAGCCAGGGAGTAGGAGGGAAGGAGGGAGGAGGAGTCCCAATGAGGAGGATCTCTGTGTTACTGGCATTGGGACATAGATTGTTAGCAGCACAATCGGTAATGGGAGAGGAAGGAGAGGAGGTAGAGGAGGGAAATTTAAAGGAGAGCTGTGTGTCATCAGCATAACACTCTAAATGAAGATAGAAGGTGGAGATCAAGGTGACGGAGAGGGGCAAGATCGATGTTGAAAAGCTACAGCAAGAGGATAGAGCCCTGAGGGACACCACAAGTAGATAGTGAGGTGGAGGAGAGAAAATAGCTCAGTTGAACCTGGGAGGGATGATCAGAAAGAAAAGAGTTCAACCAATCCAGTGCCCAGTCAGTGATGTCCCATAAGCTAGAGGGCCAACCCAATGTCGTCATATTGCATTAGATACCCATTACAGAGAGAGTGAGGTTTCCTGAACCGCTCTGTAAAGTGGTGTTGAGCTCTCAGTTGAGTGAAACTAATGGGAAACCCATTTAAAGGGAACGATGAGTGGCATGGGAACATGAGCATTTAAATCTATATGTTCAGATGTTTTAATACTGCGTTAGTCAAAGAAACATTATATTTTGTGCTCTTAAACAAGATATTCCAAGGGTATATTTAATGAGCAAACCTGTACTTTTGTTTGCTGGCTTGAGGAAGAATGCCATGTGGCCTGAACAACTAGCAGATACACATTTCAGTTAGCCTAATGACAGTGTCCCCTCTGCAATATCTTGTGTTGTATTTTGATTTAAAAAAAAACTACTCAGTTTACAATGTAAGGAATATTACAATTGTAGACTGTTTTTCAAATGTTCAGTTTTCTTTTCTCTCCCACAAAAATCCCTACAATATTTATCTGCACATCAGATGTCTGTCTAAAATAAATAAAATTCAACATATCTCAAATAATTCAATTAGCAATTATTATCTAAAAAATAGCTCCCTCAACTAAACGTTCAAATACATAATGTGCGTGACTGTAATACAGTACCTGAAACCTAAAGCAAACAGCAGGCAGATCCAGAGGTGCTCCTAGATATTCATCTACCAAGAGACCTTTCTAAGCAAATTTTATATGTTACACATAGTGCTAGATCTTGGGACTTGATGGCCCTCTTTCTAGTAGCACCCCGTGTTGCCCGTACAATAGGATACAATAGTTATTAAAACAACAGACCCACATGAGGAACCATACCATAACGTTTCATGTTTAGGGTTTCCTGATTGGCCACAATATAACATTAATTATTTTGAGGCATCCATCTGCGTGTACTCTATACACTTCAAGTGTAGGTTTAACCGCTTTGTTATCATGAATTGTGCCAAGCTTATGTATAGCTGAATTACAGTGCACTAAAGCTGGATTAATCATCTCTAAAGCACTTTAGAGCTACTAAATCAGAAGCCCACATTTTCAAATGTGGATACCTCTTCAATTTGCCATGGGGATATCCAATTGCTGCAGGTTATGCTGAGATAGAGGACATACCATGACCTTAGTCTTTTTCTCTGATAATAGATAGTCTCATTTCATCTGCTATAGCTGCAAAAAGACTGACATGTTTTTTGACGGCTACCAGGACTTAGATATGGTATCATCCACATAAAACATACTTGCACGCAGGGAAGATTACTCAGCCAATCAAATGGCTGGAAGAGTGGACTAGAATACACAGTGTACGGCATGCTCTTTTCAGCCACCTGAGGCCAGTCCCTGGATGGTACCATCTTGATTGAGTATAGGCTTGCTCGCTACAATCTTAATATTATATGCATATAATGCATCAGATACAGCAAATGCATTAGTGACAGAGACCTCAGTCCTGTTCTCTAGTACCTGAATGTATCTGTTCTTTAGTTCTCTAGCTTCAGCATCATACCATCCCTCCTTCCGGGATTTCCCTAATCTACTTGCATGAATGAGTTTATACTACTGGGCACCACACACACTATTTATTATGGAAGGAATTCAATATCTTCGTGGCCCCTTGAGCAAGGGAATCTAAGGCACTTTTTACTGGTTAGAGTTAGGCATACATTTGCTTAATAGAATAATTCCATTAATTTCAAGTAATGGCAGATTATGCACAAATAAATTGGCTGTTATATCACTCTTCATGCCGGAGCCCAGCCTCTAATCTCAGTACTGGGTATTGAAGCCATGCTGCTAGGCGTCGTGTTGCTTTCAAGACAAGCATGTTGACCCTGAGCGATGCTCCCAGTACACTGCTACAAGAAAAGGGCACTGTTTGATATGATATGACAGGTTATTTATAACATGCTTAATACCCAGAGGTTTCTAAACACGGGCCCGGGGATTGAACCTGTGGTGCTCCGTGTCGTCTTGCTTCCAATGCGAGCATATTGCCCCTGCGCTATCCTCCCAGGACGAGTGACAATTTTCTTGAAAGTGGGGACCCACACATCCTCTTGGAATATCACTGGCAAATGATCACTCTTGAATTTGAGAAGACTCTCTAGTTGATTTATCTTATACCAATCTTTGATATTCCATAACATTTAATCATTAAACCTATGAGCAGATCTTTTCACGCAAATCATTACCCCAGTAAATCCTTGGGAACCCTGCCATTCCAGACAGAGCATTCTTCCCTGATCCAGATCTGAGCCATAGGAAGATCATATCGGTGTTGTCCTTTGTGTTTAAGCAGTGTTGTCTGTGGAATTCTCCATATCTCACCCTCCTCGTCTAGTAAGCCATTTATGATTGGGAGACCTTTGAGTTGTAGTTGAAACCTATTATTACTTACATAAAGCCCCCTGATCGCAGCCATGTCATTCCATTTCCAAGCTTCCTTTCAAAGCTTTGCAGATTAGCCATAACATTTGTGCCCTCAAGTTTATTATGGATATTTATGAGTAAAAGGAAGCATGCTGTGATCAACCCCACTAGCAGCGCTCAAATATGGCTGTACAAGCAATCTAACTCTTCACGGTCTCCAAAATAAGACATTTAAACCAAGTGAGGAGCTTTCCATTCATGCTACCCCTGAGTCTCTTTTTTACAGAAAACCAAAAGAGGCAATATCCATCAATAATGACATATTCCATTGCCCATGTTTCTTTAAAGGCAATGGTAGGAAATGCAGTTATATGCCCTGCCCAGTCATAGTCCCTTAGGTGGTTTGAAATTCCAGATATGTTGCACATTGCTATTTTAGTGAAAAGTGATCAGGCCTCCAATTAACTCTTCGTTAGGATATTGAAATTGATACGAGGAAGATCACTGACCTGTTATCACGTGGGGGGCATTGCATGGGGGTCAAAACATCATACATTCTCAGTTAATTCTTCCTCCCCTGAGCTATTCACATTCAATGTAATGCTTGTGCTTTGAAGCACCTGTGTATAGGCACATTATAAATACGCAATAAAAAAAATAAATACAAACTTCCATAGTTTACTGATCACTCAATTTCTCTGTAGATGTCAGTGATACTGTCACCATGTCTGCTATTGGGGAGACCCTTGTATTTTGCTCCATGGTCAGAGCACCTGGTCTGCCCCTGATCCGCAGGATCTTCCCATTGACCTTCTCCCAAGGGAAGGGTACTACTATCCCCACGGATGCCGTGGACGATTCCCTTTAACTATCTCATTATTTCTAGGCTGCACGTGAATACAGCCATATAGCCAAAAGCCTGGTTGGGCCAATAGCTTATAACCTATCATCATGGATTACAGAGTAGCAACATTGCACTAATCGTATTCAGCATATACTTTGCTAATCAAACCCTCCACAGATTCACCACCACCTCTCAATTCAGTGACATTTGACATAAACATGTGACCCGGGTGCTGCTTGTCTCTGTTAGGTTTCCGGTCACCCTATTGTCCGATGGGAAACATGTTTTAGTGGCTGATTCCTTTCAATGCACGTGTCATCTGTGTCATTGAGATGCACGATATCATTCTTCCTGTTATGTGCGGGCTACCCAGGGTGTGCTGAACCACCAGACAAACCAGCCCCAATATTGACATCAGTTCAAGAGTGTTTCACTTTCTTAACTTCATCCATGCTCATATCGGGTCCCCGCTTCACTTCTCAGCTGGTCACTCAACAAGACACCACTAGGAACCCATTGACGAAGGCTAACCTGACCCCCAGAAGCCAACCTCCTTTGGACAAAAGTCCTTTTATGTCCATTAAAAGTTCCATTCCTGACCTTAGAGAGTTCTTACTTGTCCTCTTGTCCTCTTGTCATCTATTTCTTCATGGAGAGTCGCATAATGGTTTGGGCCCTTCCTTCTGCGAGTAACACTCACTACATTCAATTTCTTTGGAACGGCCAATGCAATGTCAATGATTGTACCCCTTATTATAACAATCTGCCCTGTTGGGCCCATCTGTGAATATTTAAAAGTAATGTTTGCTTGTTTTTACCACTTTCTTCAAACTCCTGCTTTTGTTGTTTGCACCAATATTTTCTGGACCTCATGGAGGTGTGTCTTATTCTGGTCAGAGCAACCTGCATCTCCCGATGTGTCGCGGACAGACTCTTTGATTGTAGATATATCAATGGTTCCAGGGGGCAAATGTATTAAATAAAGCAACGTCTTCCATGACCAAAGTGCGTGCACTTCTCATTCTACAGATCAGAGTCCCGCCTTTTGCAAATGGTTGAGCGATGACAGACTTCCTCCCAGCTTCACTTGTTTGACCAAAGTGATGCGTATGTCTGCTAGGATGTCTGCTAGGATCATGACATTTTGGACCGCATACCTTTATGTCAGGATTATAGGTAAGCTCAAAAAGTGCTAGAGGATTGATTTCTTTAAGTGAACCTTCTTTTCTGTCAACCCTACGGTTAGACCCAATATTTCTATTTCTCGGTGGGCAAAGGCTTATTTCATCTAGCGCTAGCTGTGATGTTTTTATATCAGCTGTATACAATCATTATAGTTCAGCTTCGAATTGGTTTGCAAATATTTCCCTCATCTAGGGGTTTTTACTGAACGAATTTGAGCTGGCTGCGGCTTACGCCTTTACCATATTCATGATCAAGAATCCCGGATCGTTCACTGTCAAGTTAATGCAACTGTGCTTCTCTTTCAACAATTAGGTTATTTGCTTCTTGAATGAATGGGGGCCATCGTCGGTGACAAGCTTTTGTGTCTATACATGGTGGCTGTGGCACCGCGTCTACTGCTTTAGCAGGGCTGTATTAAACATTCATCCTCTGCCATCAACTGCTCAACCACTATGTCCACTTCCACCTTAATTCCCTGCATTCCTGCTCAACATGCTTCAGCAACCAATCCAAGTTCCTTTACAACAAATAGCTGATTGTAATGCTGATAAACACATGTAACAAGAGCTTAATAGTCACAGAGTCTCAAGTTAAAAAGAGGGCTATAGCCAAGATGTTGTTACATTGCAAGATATGCTATAAAAGACTGCAGTTTGTGTTGAATCATTGGCCAAATGGGGTTAACCGCAAAGGCACTTCCCAATTTTCACCTGGCACTCTCCATTTGAGCTGCAGGTCCCCAGCATCGCGGCATCAACCGGCGGACTCCTGGTAGACTCTGCACTTACACACCACTTTGCTCAGCATCATGGAGCTGAGACCTTCTGTAATGATGGCATCAGCATTTTGTGTTCAACCAGGGTGGACCAGTGTCCCAGTGTCCTAGTGCCTACTCCCGGCATACTTCCCACTTGCACACCACTTTGTGGTACTGAGACATTTTGTGATGGCATAGTGGGGGGCTTAGCATTCAACCAGGCTGGACCGGTGCTACAGGGTCCCAGTCCCGAATCCTGGCCAACTATTCACTATCCACTTTAGCATCTCTTCCCCACTTTCAGCTTTCAGCGTTGAACTGGGCCAAACCATTGTTACAGACTCCTACTGCCGACTTCTGCCAAACTCATCACTTTTGTGCCATCTGGCCTGGTCTAGGAGTTGCAACAAAAGATGTTTTGGGCAGCAACTCCCATTTTAGCTAGCTTAATAAATGCTGAGGGTTGACGGGAGTCACAGTCCAAAAAATACAGATAACTACTGATTGAAGATCCCTGCCCTAGTCTGTACTGCCTGATCCTTGAAGGTACATATAATGTTTTTTGAAAGACATATTTAACACTGTGCCGTGTCTTCACCTGCTGTGATGCTGCCATTAGCAACATGGGCATTCATTGAACACATTAGGCACAGGTGTTTACTACACTGCTAATGGTGGCAGTGTCTGAAATGGCATTTAAAGAACGCATATAACAGCAATATGCTAATTTGATTGTGGTTGGATTCTCATGTGGTGGGATTCGATCTAAGGCTGTTCTCACTAGTAATGGTCGACTGTCATGTACATATCACTTTATTGCAGCACTATTCTTCTTGGAACGCTTCGTTTTAAGCTAATCTAATGCATACGTTTCATTGCATTCAATGTTGTTTTAACTCCTGATTATTTCAGAGTCGCATTCTTTTGTGAAAGGCTTAATCACTGTAAACCAATATCACAATGAAGATTTTTTTATTATTCTAATTTTAAAAAAGCCTGTCAATTAATCATAGAATGACGGTAAGTGCAGTTTGAATAATCAAAACAATCGCAGGAAACAATGTGAATCATCAGATACACATTGCACCTGTGAATAAAAACAGAAAGTGTTGTAGTAAATGAAATTACTATTATGTATCTAAACGTTGCAGGTTATAGCACGAATCCATGTGAATGTACTCGTCAGCTTCTAACCTCATCCGAAAGTAACGAAACAGAAGAGCCATGCTTCCTTGATTCCACCATGGTGATGCGGTCTGTAGCGCTTTCAACTCTCCACCAGCTGACAAAGCCTCTCACTGGGTAATGCATGGTTGCCAGCATCAGCAACACTTTGCAATCAAATTGTGATCGAAGTCTGACAACCATGACCCTAACCTTGCCTTAGCCCCCTTAGTCAGGCCACCCACAACCCTGCGCCTATTAACCCGGCCCCTCATAGCATAGAAGGAGGCACTCGCAATCCCCCAGCACGACCATCAACCTATCATTGGTCAATACTCACTCACTGCCTGCTCATGCCTTAGATATCTATGACCTCCTGACAATAAACAACCTCGATGCCCTTGCCATCATGGAAATTGGCTGCACGTGGCATCGGGCCCAGCTCTCTCCCTCACCTCACCACATGGTTACACTATCTTCAGGTTGAACTCCAGAGGAGGTGGAGTTTCCCTCTTAGCCAAAGACCACCAACGCATCAGACAACTCAACACCTCGCTTAACGATAATTGTGACCTCTCACTAAAAATGACTACCTCCACCAACAATACTATCACTGCCCATCGCATCTACCACCCACCTGGCCCTATCCTAAATTTTAAAGATGACCTATTTCAAACCCTAGGAGATAACATCAAGCTTTCCTTGCCAGTAATTCTTATGGGGATCTCAATTTAGGTCTCAGTGACCACACCGACCTACAAGCAACCGCAATAGCCAACTCCCTAAACACCTTAGGTTTCAGCCAGCACATCCATAAACCCATGCACATTAAAAGGTTCTCCTTGGACTGGCTAGCCGACCTCAACTGCCATAGCTCGGTCAAAGTCAACACTCGCTGCCCGTGTTCAGACCACCAAGTCGTCACTTTTACAATCCCATAAGGCCCACGAACGAAACTACCCACTAAGCTGCTATCACCATCTCTGGCCTGCAGTTCCCAAAAACTAACCTAAGACAGTCTCTCTCCATTCCTCGATACCCCCAAATATTTTTTGTGAAAGCAGCTCACCCGCCAAGAGTTAGAGGAGAACTCACAGCGGACTCTAGAGGGAGAGTATTTTGGAAGAGAGCGTTGTAGGCAGTGCGGACCCAGGCCACAGAAAGCCTTGTGGGTTATGCAGAGGGTCTTGAACTTGTTCCTTGCAGCCACGGGGAGCCAGTGGAAGGATTTCAGCACCAGAGAAATGCGGCCCTACTGCTTGAGGCCAATGATAAGTCTGAGTTGTAGAGGACGGAGAGTAGAAGTAGGAAGATTGAGAAAGAGGCTGTTGCAACAGTCCAGCCTAGAGAGTAACAGGGCTCTCGAGGTGATGAGCCTCTGGGGGAGAACCATTCATGCTCCCTGCCTGTGATGTACAGTACTTCTTGAATGTAAACACTATCACCCTAATTCGCAGAGCGTTTTCCAATGGTATTGCACCAATTTAAAAGGCTTCTGTGAATCAATCCCAATGTATTCTTTGACTCTTGCTCCCTAATACACACGGGCCTGGTTCCTAGTCCATTGTGGCACCAGGTATTTGTTGGGGTTGGGTGGGAGACAGATTGAAGGCCTTACCAAAGTGAAACAAATAAAATCATAGTGATTTGTTGTGTGCCACATCCATTGAGGGAAAGTCACTCCCTGAATTGAGTGTGACCGCGTAATAAACTGTGACATCAGTAAGGAGACTACAAGCTTGTCATTGTAATTGGTGGATTCTAGTTCTGGGTCACTTTAGCGTGGTGGCAGGTGACAGCATGTCTAGATGCGTTGGTACCGATAAATCTGGGTTTGCTGTTACTGATAAATAATAGACACATAATAGACACAAATCAGAAAAGTTTAGGGTCAGGTCTGGCTGCACAAAATGCTGGGAGCCAGGGCTGGACTGCCCCACCGGGACACCGGGACATCCCCCGGTAGGCCTCGGGTCAAAGGGCCTCTTTTCACAGAACTCGGAAGGATACATATAAAGAATGAATAACAACGATCCGACTGGGTCGTTCGCATGGAACTGGCTGCGGGTGCTGCGCATGTCTTTTCTTCAGCCCCCTCCAGGACTGACGAGCCAGACTGTATCTGCGCATGAGGCCAGGAACTGCATGTGCCTTGCCTTGCAGCCTGTCTCTGCACAGTGCACACATGCGCAGCAGCCAGGCAAGTGACAGGGGCAGGCTGCGAGTGACCTGGATGGCTGGCTGCTCTGCTCCGACCAGCGAGCTAGGCAGGCCATGCTGGGGAGGATTGCTGAACTGCGTCTGCGAGGGAGGTATGCTGGTGGCTACGAACATGGCGTGTGCGCAGGAGGTCAGGGGCTGCTCTGAGCAGGGCTTTGCAAGCACGGGCACTGAATTTACCCCTTTCTCATCTCTCCTCTCTCCCTGGTGCTAATAGCATCGCCCTCTCACCGCCTCCCTGGTAAGCACCACCCCGAAAATATTCATTGGGGAGAACTTGCCGTTGCCTTTGGTGTGCAGGAATTGCTGGGCCAGGATTGGCGGCACATTGCAGGGTGCTGAGTCTATTGTTGGGAGCATCTAGAACACCCGAGTATCCGGGGTGAAGTTCCTTCCTTGCTTCCTTCCTTCCTTCCCTGCTCCCTTCCTTGATTCCTTCCTTGCTTCCTCCCTTCCTTGCTTCCTCCCGTCCTTGCTTCCCCCTTCCTTGCTTCGTTGTGTCCTTCCTTCCCTGCTTCCTTCCTTCCTTCCCTGCTTCCTTCCTTCCTTGCTTCCCTCTTCCTTGCTTCCTTGCTCCCTTCCTTCCTTGCTTCCTTCTTTCCTTGCTTCCTTCCTGCTTCCTTCTTTCCTTGCTTCCTTCCTTGGTTCCTTGCTCCCTTCCTTGCTTCCTTCCTTCCCTGCTTCCTTCCTTGCTTCCTTGCTCCCTTCCTTGCTTCCTTCCTTCCCTGCTTCCTTGCGTCCTCCTTTCCTTGCTTCCTCCGTCCTTGCTTTCTTGCTCCCTCCCTTGCTTCCTTCCCTGCTTCCATGTATCCTCCCTTCCTCCTTCCTTGCTTCCTTCCTTCCTTCCTTTCTTCCTTCCTCCCTCCCTTCCTTTCTTCCTTCCGCCCTCCCTCCCTTCCTTCCTTCCTTCCTTCCTTCCTTCCTTCCTTCCTTCCTTCCTTCCTTCCTTCCTTCCTTCCTTCCTTCCTTCCTTCCTTCCTCCCTCCCTCTTTCCTCCCTCCCTTCCTTGCCTTCTTTCTTTCCTTCTCTCATTCCTGAAGTGTATTTCTCCCCTCCTTTTATTCCTTCTATAGTCCTTTGTTTGCTTGTTTTTTTCTTTCTTAGTCAATTTCTTTTTATTTCTCACACACTTCCTCTTTCTGCCTTTACTTCTTCTCTCTTCCTTTCTTTCTTGTTTCTCTCTTTTGTCTCTTTTTTCTTCCTTCCCTTCTTTCTAAATATTGGTCGGAATCCATGTGTTACTATGTTTCTTGTACGGCATGACCTTTATATTTTACACATGTGTTTCAAATAAAAGTTAATGTCATTTTTATTTAAAGTAGTATTAATCTTTGCAGGCAGTGTGTACTCCTCTGGGTGCCATTATATATCTGGGAGACTTTCATTTCAGCTTGACAATTAATTGGGGTTCAGGAATGGGGTGGAGGGCCCCTCACAATAAACCTGAGCAAACCCACCAGCAAATCTAAGTGTTGGGGGGCTTGGAGGAAGTGGGCCTGGTCTTGGCCGGGAACTCAAGCGCAATAGATTCTGGAATCCTGGAGTTTTGACATAGTGACCTAATGACATTGCTATGCAGAGCGCATCGTGTGGAAGCGTGACCTAATGTTCACATGTACACCATGTACTTCATTGCAAGTATCTGTGGCCCACGTGGCCGGAGCAAGGTGTGACTCTGCACCACTGGTGGATGCAGGCGCGTCAGTGAAACTGGCGTATGTTTGCACATCCACAGATTGCGCTGCTTGCAGAATACGGAGCAAGTTCAGTGTACGCCGGTGCCACAGACGTGAGCAACCTTAGCACAGACAGGCGGAAAATGCGGGTACGTGGTTGCCCATATACCACATATGCATTGCAAGTGCAACATGCGTTTAACATATGCACATACTGAGTGCGCATAAAATACACACAACTGTAAATACGCATGCTAGGTTGGAAACAAGAACAACGCGCATTGGCAGAGCCAACAGTTTGGGCTTTTTTAGGCTGAATCTGTTCCTTGTGCCCAGGGCTGGACTGGCCTATACGTAACTCTGGAGATTTTTTGGTAGCCCTCTGCACCCTGTGCCTCTTTTGTGTGGTATTTCCAAATGTTCCCATAGGAAAAGGGTTGGGCTTGCTGAAAATGTGTAATATGGGGCCACTTTGAAAATCATTTCCAGGGCCTCTTTTGATTACCAGTCCACCCCTGCTGGGAGCTAAAGAGGGGACTAATGTGGAGGAGGAATACATGGCTGCTCAAACTAAGGGTTGCTTGCAGTGGTTTCATGTGGACAGATGCAAGCTGCATTGTAAAATGTAATGGACTGAACAAATTCCCTAGGTAACGGCCCTACTTTTGGCTGTTCCTCTGAAATGTTTTAGTTTTTAATGTTACTTTATTAGGTGGTTAGGACATCAAAGTACACACAAAGCTGCACATATCAGGTCATCTTGTTTTTCTCCTTACCCTACCCTTTTCTTTTCAGGATTCTGAAGCACCAAGAGACCATGGAAATGGCAGATGTGCTATATAACATAGCATGACATAATGCATTATAACATAACATTCTAATGGAAATGTGCAACATTAGGTCTTTTCTTATTATATTACTATTCAATCAGAAAAAAAAGAGCTATTGCTCATCTGGTGTGAGTCAATACTACCTCTTACTCATAAAACAGACTTGACAATTACTTGATCAAATAATGGTTGTTTTTTAAAATTCACTGTAGATATTTGCATCTTTCTGACTTATTTTCACCATGATCTAATCTTTACATGTATTTGATTGCCACAGCTCCTTGCCTTTCATACGGATGATAGAAAATGTGCCTTGAATAGGTGCCAAACTAATTTTCCTATGGATGTTCAAAGCTCAAGTCTCTGTTATTTATGGTGGGTCAGGGAATTTACATTTATCGATACAAGTTATTGATTGGGAATACTTTCCAACCAAATAACAACAGGGTAGAATAACCATGTGTTACCACCCAAAGGGCACAGATAAATGTTTAAAAACAGATATACACAGTCGGCCTCATTGCAAGTATGCCAGTGCGGTAATAACGTGCCGGTAATAATGTTAACCGGCACATTTCGGCACTCGCATATGAAAAGTTTGGTGGTGGGGTGGACTAGCTGCAAGTAAATCCTGCCATGGAGTCCTATGGCACTCCATGGAGCGGGGAATACCCACCGATCCCGGCATTGGTCAAGTCATATTAGCGCATCTGCCAATGCTGGTTACACTGACATTATTTCCAGTGCAAGTACTCCACAAATGCATTTTAAATGGTGCTCATATGATTATGCATGTGCAAATAAAGTTAATACATGTGCACATTTACTGCAATTCCACCGCTGTTCTAACTCAAACCAACCCCTTACGTACCATTAATGTAAAAAACTGCAGTGAGATCATTAGGTTGCAAATTATGAATTTATATATATATATTTTCAACTTCAAGTGCACTTAATAGATTTGAGAAACCTGAAGTCCTGTATCTGTTCGAAAGAGGGGTCAGGGACAGAGTTATGAATGTGAATCCCAAACGATGCGAATAGAATACGTGATGACCGGGCGCTGTTGCACCGAGACACAGTTCACTGACCTCCTAGGTGCCACCAGAATGGGCCTGTTGAAGGAAATAAAAGGCGCTGCGTTTTTCAATCCGATGAAAACAAGCCCTTGAACCATATTTATAAAACGTGTCTCTCTTTTCTTCTCACCACTGTGTCTCCTTGGAAACCTGAAGTATTCTTTACAGACTAGAGCCTCGCAGCAGCATCTCTCCGGGAATTCCCTATTTTCTATTGCGTAGAATCCAACTGGTTTAACGCATTTCCACCGAGCTTCTCAGTAAGACAACGAGGGAAGGCGTTTGCCTTTGCCCCTGTGTCGCTCGCAAGGCTCAGTCACATGTACACATGCAGAAACTGTGTTTGTATCTGCCAAATCACTTTAGCACACGCGTGCTGTCAATGGTGCTAATGCGATTGAACATGGACATTCAGTGCTTGCAGATGATACACCATCATACCACGTCAATCCGAGCCCTGTGTGCCTCGCGCACCGAGCGACCCCTTCCTGGTGTTCCCTCTCCCTCCCGCCCCCCAGCTCCCATTGGTTAACTTGCCCTGTTGTTCCTGGGCCTAGCAACCCAGCCAGTGGAATCCCTCCCACCTCCCCTGATTGGTTGTTTTCCCTTCCTGGTTTAGGCCTAGTCCCACACCGCTGCCTGCGCCCCCTCCTTTCACCCAGGCACCCAGGTGAGTGAATCTGCGAGTTGGAGCACTGCTGCCCACTCGCTTTGGGCACACAGCATCGGCAGACCCGGGTGAGTGTGTTGAGCTCCGGACCCCTTTGGGCCTCCATTCTTGCCCATTCTACCTGAATTAGAGGTCCCCCCAGGCCCGTGTGCGCCCCCCTCTCCAACCTGCTTCCATTTCCTCATCCCCGCTGCACCCGCCCCCAGGCCTGCCTCCGTTCCCGTCTTAATTCCTCTTGTGCTCCTCCCCACCCCCTCCCGTTATCTCCTCCACCTCCTTGCCCGCCCACCATCCAGGATTGGCTTCCCACTAAAGCCATAAGGAACTTCTCCAGGGCAGCCCTCTGCCCGGGCAACCCCCGCAGTTAAGTACCCAAGGCAAAAGGCGGCTCCTACAGTAGCGGCTCCACAAAGTGTCTGCAGGTGTCAGCAGTGGAAGCCAGGGAAGCTAGCAGCGATCAGACACCACCAAAACTGTAAGTGTGGCATGGGTGGGATGTAGAGCAATTACTCTACTCCAGAAAGCCCCTGCCACTCTACCTTACCTTTCCATAATGAAGACTGCCAAAGACTTACACCATGCACACATAGAGAGAGCCGAGCACCAACCTAATTCAAGGCTTGACTGTAAATGTTGTTCTACATAACATTCTAACATACTTGCATTACTAACTATTGCAACTACCACAGGCAATGGTGATAATTAGCCAGCCTCACATTGAGACGGGTGTAACAATGCTAGCACGTCCCACTCTTAGTTGGAATTGTGAATGTTAGCACGTCCCACTCTTAGTTGGAATTGTGAATGTTAGCACGCCCCACTCTTAGTTGAATTGTGAATGTTAGCACGCCCCACTCTTAGTTGGAATTGTGAATGTTAGCACGCCCCACTCTTAGTTGAATTGTGAATGTTAGCACGTCCCACTCTTAGTTGGAATTGTGAATGTTAGCACGTCCCACTCTTAGTTGAATTGTAAATGTTAGCACGTCCCACTCTTAGTTGGAATTGTGAATGTTAGCACGTCCCACTCTTAGTTGGAATTGTGAATGTTAGCACGTCCCACTCTTAGTTGAATTGTGAATGTTCGCACGTCCCACTCTTAGTTGAATTGTGAATGATGGCATGTCCCACTCTTAGTTTAATTGTGAATGATAGCATGTACCACACTTAGACACAATTGTGATAAATAGCATGAGCCCTAATAGCTGAATCTAAAAAGTGTGCCTTAATTGCGTCACTGTGTTAAGGTTGAAGCTAGAGAGTGTGCTCTAATAGCTTCACTATATTAGAATGAAACTTAGAAATTGTGCCCTAATTGCGTCACTGTATTAAAGTTGCACTTAGAAAGTGTGCCCCAATAACGTCACCATATTAAAGTTGAATCTAATAAGTGTGCCCTAAGATCGTCACTGTGTTAATGTTGAATCTAGAGAGTGTGCCCTAATAGCGTCACTATGTTAAATGTAATATTAGAAATTGTGCCCTATTTGCGTCACTGTGTTAAAGCTAATCTTAGAAATTGTGCCCTAATTGCGTCACTGTGTTAAAGTTGAACTTAGAAAGTGTGATGTCAACCCTCCAGACTGCAAATTAACAAGGGGGGTCCTGGGAGTCCCTCTGCCAGACATTAGTCCTGGTTGCGAGAGACTTACCCAGAGTCTTTAGCTCACTATCTTTCACAGAGAAGAAATATCCTAAACATATCAGTATTTGTCCTGCCCTGGGGCAGTCCAGCACCGAAATGCTAGGCAATTCTCCTCCGAACAAGAGTACCAACAGCATCCCCAGACACGTGTTTCGGTCTGGTTGGACCTCATCAGTAGGGAGGAGCTGTGCCTCTCTAAGAATAGTGAGCAAGGGGTCCACGTCTGGATTCCCCTAGTAACTTAGGGTGAGACCCAAAGTTACTTGCATATGCAAATTAACAAGGGGGGTCCTGGGAGTCCCTCTGCCAGACATTAGTCCTGGTTGCGAGAGACTTACCCAGAGTCTTTAGCTCACTATCTTTCACAGAGAAGAAATATCCTAAACATATCAGTATTTGTCCTGCCCTGGGGCAGTCCAGCACCGAAATGCTAGGCAATTCTCCTCCGAACAAGAGTACCAACAGCATCCCCAGACACGTGTTTCGGTCTGGTTGGACCTCATCAGTAGGGAGGAGCTGTGCCTCTCTAAGAATAGTGAGCAAGGGGTCCACGTCTGGATTCCCCTAGTAACTTAGGGTGAGACCCAAAGTTACTTGCATATGCAAATTAACAAGGGGGGTCCTGGGAGTCCCTCTGCCAGACATTAGTCCTGGTTGCGAGAGACTTACCCAGAGTCTTTAGCTCACTATCTTTCACAGAGAAGAAATATCCTAAACATATCAGTATTTGTCCTGCCCTGGGGCAGTCCAGCACCGAAATGCTAGGCAATTCTCCTCCGAACAAGAGTACCAACAGCATCCCCAGACACGTGTTTCGGTCTGGTTGGACCTCATCAGTAGGGAGGAGCTGTGCCTCTCTAAGAATAGTGAGCAAGGGGTCCACGTCTGGATTCCCCTAGTAACTTAGGGTGAGCCCCAAAGTTACTTGCATATGCAAATTAACAAGGGGGGTCCTGGGAGTCCCTCTGCCAGACATTAGTCCTGGTTGCGAGAGACTTACCCAGAGTCTTTAGCTCACTATCTTTCACAGAGAAGAAATATCCTAAACATATCAGTATTTGTCCTGCCCTGGGGCAGTCCAGCACCGAAATGCTAGGCAATTCTCCTCCGAACAAGAGTACCAACAGCATCCCCAGACACGTGTTTCGGTCTGGTTGGACCTCATCAGTAGGGAGGAGCTGTGCCTCTCTAAGAATAGTGAGCAAGGGGTCCACGTCTGGATTCCCCTAGTAACTTAGGGTGAGACCCAAAGTTACTTGCATATGCAAATTAACAAGGGGGGTCCTGGGAGTCCCTCTGCCAGACATTAGTCCTGGTTGCGAGAGACTTACCCAGAGTCTTTAGCTCACTATCTTTCACAGAGAAGAAATATCCTAAACATATCAGTATTTGTCCTGCCCTGGGGCAGTCCAGCACCGAAATGCTAGGCAATTCTCCTCCGAACAAGAGTACCAACAGACTGAACACATTCAACTGATCTCCTCAGCACCACACCTACCGCTAAGAAGCAGCTATCAAAATAGTGCCACACCTGCTGCACACATATCCGGTGCAAACTCGCACCTTATGACTCTCTCTCTCTACTGACTTGAACTACGGTTCCTGAGGGTGTTCAAACTACCAGCGCCTTGCGATCATACCAATGGTACATAAGGCGCTCTATAAATGCAAAGTAACATAACATAACATGCCCTGGTTGACTTTAGAAGTGTGCCTAATAGCGTGCCTTGGTTGAATTTAGAAGTGCACCCAATATCCTCTCTGTACAAAGTTGAATTTAGAACCGTGCCTATTAGCGTGCCTTGGTTGAATTTAGAAGTATGCATAATATCCTCTCAGTACAAAGTTGAATTTAGAAGTGTGCCTAATAACGTACCTTGCCTGATTTTAGAAGTGTGCCAAATAACGCGCCCTGGTTAAATTTAGAAGTGTGCCAAATAGCATGCTTTGGTTGAATTTAGAAGTGCGCCCAACATCCTCTCTGTGCAAAGTGGATTTTAGAAGTATGCCTATTAACATGCCCTGCTTGACTTTAGAAGTGTACCTATTAACGTGCACTGGTTGAATTTAGAAGTGAGCCCAATATCCTCTCTGTGCAAAGTGGAATTTAGAAGTATGCCTATTAACATGCCCTCGTTGACTTTAGTAGCGTGTCTAATAGCGTGCCCGGTTGACTTTAGAAGTGTGCCTAATAGCGTGCCTTGGTTGAACTTAGAACTGCGCCCAATATCCTCTCTGTGCAAAGTGGAATTTAGAAGTATGCCTATTAACATGCCCTGGTTGACTTTTGAAAGGTTGCCTAATAGCGTGCCTTGGTTGAATTTAGAAGTGCGCCCAATATCCTCTCTGTGCAAAGTGGAATTTAAAAGTATGCCTATTAACATGCCCCGGTTTACTTTAGAAGTGTACCTATTAACGTGCACTGGTTAAATTTAGAAGTGAGCCCAATATCCTCTCTGTGCAAAGTGGAATTTAGAAGTATGCCTATTAACATGCCCTCGTTGACTTTAGTAGCGTGTCTAATAGCGTGCCCGGTTGACTTTAGAAGTGTGCCTAATAGCGTGCCTTGGTTGAACTTAGAAGTGCGCCCAATATCCTCTCTGTGCAAAGTGGAATTTAGAAGTATGCCTATTAACATGCCCTGGTTGACTTTTGAAAGGTTGCCTAATAGCGTGCCTTGGTTGAATTTAGAAGTGCGCCCAATATCCTCTCTGTGCAAAGTGGAATTTAGAAGTATGCCTATTAACATGTCCTGGTTGACTTTAGAAGTGTGCCTAATAGCATGCCTTGGTTGAACTTAGAAGTGCGCCCAATATCCTCTCTGTGCAAAGTGGAATTTAGAAGTATGCCTATTAACATGCCCTGGTTGACTTTAGAAGTGTGCCTAATAGCGTGCCTTTGATGAATTTAGAAGTGCGCCCAATATCCTCTCTGTGCAAAGTGGAATTTAGAAGTATGCCTATTAACATGCCCTGGTTGACTTTAGAAGTGTGCCTAATAGCGTGCATTGGTTGAATTTAGAAGTGTGTCCAATATCATCTCTGTGCAAAGTGGAATTTAGAAGTATGCCTATTAACATGCCCCGGTTTACTTTAGAAGTGTGCCTATTAACGTGCCCTAGTTGACTTTAGAAGTGTGCCTATTAACGTGCCCTGGTTGACTTTAGAAGTATTATGTTAATAGCGTGCCCCGGTTGATTTTAGAAGTGCGCCTAATATCCTCTCTGTCTAAAGTTGAATATAGAAGTGTGCCTAATATCCTCTTTCTGCAAAGTTGAATATAGAAGTGTGCCTAGTATCCTCTTTGTGCAAAGTTGAAGTTAGAAGTGTGCCTAATAGCGTGCCTTAGTGGAATTTAGAAGTGTGCCGATAGCGTGCCCTGGTTGTACTTAGAAGTGTGGCTTTTAGTGTGTCTTGGCTGATTTAGAAGTGTGCCTAATATCCTCTTGGTACAAAGTTGATTCTAGAAGTGTATATAACACCACCACTCTGGCATAGCGGAATTTGACAGTGTCCCCAATAACGTTCATTGTGCCAAAGTCTAGAAAGTCTGCCCAATATCGGGTGAACGGGTGAAGTGGATGCCCTATATCGGGTGCAGTATGTGGATGGAACGGGTGAAGTATGTGAATGGAACGGGTGAAGTATGTGAATGGAACGGGTGAAGTCTGTCGATGGAACGGGTGAAGTATGAGGATGGAACGGATGAACTGATGTAGAATGGGTCAAGTGGGTGGAACGGGTGAAATGGTAGAACGGATGAAGTAGGTGAATGAACGGGTTATGTGCTTGGAACCGGTGAAGTGGGCAGAACTAATGAAGTGCATGGAACGAGTGAAATGGGTGCAACTAGTTAAGTGAATGGAACGTGTGAAGATGACGTATGTGTATGGATGATGCATGGAGAAAGGATAAGATGGGTAGAACGAATGAAAGGAGTAGTGCATAAAATGATGGAGTGCGTAAAATGGTTGTAGGACATGGAATGGATGAGAGTGCATGGAACGGATGGGAGTGCATGGAAGGAATGGGAGTACATGGAACGGGTGGGAGTGCATGGAACGGGTGGGAGTGCATGGAACGGGTGGGAGTGCATGGAACAGCGTGACATACATGGAACAGTTTCGAGCACATGGAACGTCTGAAAGAGCGTTGAAAGGAACAGTCTGAGTGCCTGAAACGGTCATAATGCACGGAACAGTCGGGGTACATGGAATGGATGAAATTCATGGAACTATTAGAGTGGGTGCGATCTCAAGCACCTACAGTAAACCACCATACTCACATCTCCACGCTTACTCTCTTCTTTACACCACCATTGAAATAGAACACAGCGATACTATGACACCATTCGGTATAGCTGTTCTCATACCAGCATCTGCCTCTAACCCCCCATCACTCTAACTGAACACTGCTGGTTACACACCCCCCAGCCAGGCGTTTTCCTCAGGCCCAACGCAGCCACAATCAGTCTGCCAGAACGAACACATACTATTGACCTCTCAACCACCACACCTACCGCTAAGAAGCAGCTATTTCACGAATGCCACACCAACTGCACACATATCCGGTGCTCACACACACCTTGACTCTCTCTATTCTCTCTACTGACTTGAACTTCGGTTCCCAAGGGCGTTCAACCTACCAGCGCCTTCAGACCACACCAACGGTACATAAGGCGCTATATAAATGCAAAGTAACATAACAGAACATAACATAACGTCAGATATAGAATTTTGGCCAGAGTGATAGTGGACCTTGGTGACTTACCAGTAGCAGAAAGGGTACACACCCAGCCCTTTGCAATGCCCGCAGGACATCCCATAAGAAAATTAGGGCCTGATTTAGAAAAACACTTTTCAATGGGAAACCTCAATTGAAAAGGGCTTGGTAAATGAGGCCCATTATATCTTAATTCAAATGATCCTCAATTATATTCTGCTATATTTACAGTCTGTCAATTACATTCGGCTCAAGGTAACTAGATATTGCCAGCGGGAAATCCTGCACAGCAGAGCCTGTGCCCAACAGGACCAGTATGTGCTGAACAGATTCACATTAGGGTTTACCCCATGCAAAATCAGCTAGCCCCCTGCCTCTCCCAAGGATGTAATGCTGGCAGAGGATGTTTGGAGCATTAGGGCTTACCCCCATAGAAATGCAGCTAGCTCCCTGCTTCCTCCAAGGATGTAATGCTGCCAGAGGATGCTTGGAGCATTAGGGCTTACCCCCATGGAAACACAGCTAGCCCCCTGCCTCCTCCAAGGATGTAATGCTGGCAGAGGATGTTTGGAGCATTAGGGCTTACCCCCATGGAAATGCAGCTAGTCCCCTGCCTCCTCCAAGGATGTAATGCTGGCAGAGGATGCATGGAGCATTAGGGCTTACCCCCATGGAAATGCAGCTATCCCCCTGCCTCCTCCAAGGATGTAATGCTGGCAGAGGATGCTTGGAGCATTAGGGCTTACCCCCAAGGAAATATAGCTAGCCCTCTGCTTCATCCAAGGATGTAATGCTGGCAGAGGATGCTTGGAGCAATAGGGCTTACCCCCATGCAAAGTCAGCTAGCCACCTGCCTCCTCCAAGGATGTAATGCTGGCAGAGGATGCATGGAGCAGTAGGGTTTACCTCCATGGAAACTCAGTTAGCCCTCTGCCTCATCCAATGATGTAATGCTGGCAGAGGATGCTTGGAGCATTAGGGATCACCCCATTGAAATGCAGCTAGCTCCATGCCTCCTCCAAGGATTTAATGCTGGCAGAGGATGCTTGGAGCATTATGGCTTAACCCCATGGAAATGCAGCTAGCCCCCTGCCTCCTCCAAGGATGTAGTGCTGGCAGAGGATGCTTGGAGCAATATAGTGTCTAGCAAGAGAAGCCCACGGATGCACGTCACTGTAGAGGTTTGAATACATTGGGCCTCATTACAACTCCGGCGGTAGCCGTTCCGGTAAAAACGGCAGGCTGATGCCAGAGGCGTGTATTTTTTCTGGCGCCTGGCTATGGGGAATCACCGGGCATTACAGCCTTAGTGGTCCCTGGAGCCAGGCGTCGGAAAAAGTTACTCCCCATTCCCCTTTGAGTCCCATAGGACTCAAAGGGGAATGGGGAGGATGGATGCACCGTCACTGTGTCCAACAGTGCCAGTGCATCCGTCAAAGTCTGCGGGCGGGTGCCCTTCCGCCTGCCAGGTCAGACCTGGCGGGCATCCCACCTACAAACTTGTACTTTGCCGGTCCGGTAACAACGGTGCTGGTAATCCTACCAGCACAGTTGTTATAATGAGGCCCATTATTTCTAAAACACATGAGCGTATGGGACTTAATGATTTCCTGCCCTGCTGCATTGCTATCCGTCTTAAAATAAAACAACACTGTTTCTCTTGATCAAAACATATGTACATGTCAATACTGGAATCAAAAAATACTTTTCTGACAAACGAAAACATTTGGAATATACCCTTGTTTAAATCAGTTGGGCACTCTGAATTGTGAGATGCCTTACGAACTTTAGATGAGTAAAGCAGAGGCATGGAAGAAGGAGATTGCTATTGATCGCCTGCTAGTCCCTGATCTGCCTTGCATAGCAAATGGCTTCCATTACCTTAATATCTCAGGATAATGAATGTGCAGTCACTGCCCCTTCTTCTGGTATCGGTCATCTCTAAGGCGCGTCCTTGTGTTTCGCACAGGTGATGCTCCATTAGTGGCCGCCATTTTAGAAAGCCCCAGCAAACCTTCTCCATCCTGCTCTTAGAAATCACTTCTTCAGGGTTGAGTAACTGCTGCCTAAAGCCCCACTCATCCTCAGAAGGGCCTTGCTCTGTTTTTAATAAATATCCTGTATTCTGATTAAAATATGTGCATTATTTATCATTTCCTTCCCTGGCTCACCTTATCCATGTATTCAATTAATTTGTGGAATGCTGCTAATTTCCCCGTCCATTATGCATGCAATCATGTGTTCTGTCCCTTCATTTGATGACTCAAACTACAATGACCTAAATTAAAGTTCATTTAAGTGAATTAAGCACACACAAAATGCAAGAACATGTGTATTTAAAAGTTAGGCTATAGATCAGGTCTGAAATGGAGGGGAGTTAAAGGTTAATTATTTCAAGACCAATTTTCTTGTCTATGCAGTACCAGTCGTATCTAAACTGTAATAACTGGACACCACAGATGTGGCAAGAATATATTATTTCACTGTAAATCAACATACATACAGGTCAATACACACAATATTTTCCAATATAAGGCAATGTTCTTAATGACTGGATCAGTAAAGATTATCCATGCTAAGATGGAAATTAAAAACATTGGTTAGTATAAAGACATTGAAATCGGACAAAAAGTCGCAGGAGAGTTAGCAATGTTTTTCTTTGATTACTCTCCACCAGTAGAGGAGGTTACCTGTAATTCCAGTTTGTGCGCGTGAGTCTGTTGCATGTTTGAGGGGCCCCCATTTTGAAAAAATGCAAATCATGACCAATGTCCATTTTGTCATATTTGAAACATATTTCCATCAGCAAACAGCAAAACAATCTTTAGATGTTCCATTTTACACCGAGTAAATAATAAAAACACTTGTTTCAAATGGTGCTTCGTCCAAGTAGCTGTGCATTGTCTAGTGAACAAAATACTCTTCTGTATTACTGTTATTTTAGACATAATTAAGTAGCAAATAGGTACATGCATTTATATAGTGAAATATTACCTTTAGAATAATATGGCTTTTTGAGGTGCCTTCGCTCCTCCCCAGAAAGATGCCTGAACGGTTGCTCCTCGTAGGATCTCATGCTGTCCCTCCTGCTGGCGTCCATTGCCATTTTTTCTCTCATGGCTTTGGCTCTCTCAGTCTCTAGTGCAATGGCTTTCTCTAGAAGAGATAAGTTTCCTTTCGTCATGTCAAACACTTCCTCTGACCTGTCTGATGTTATGGAGGTGGTGTCATCATCTCTGTTATGACACCCACCCTCGTTTGCACAGCTTGCATAAGTTCTGGACCTGGGGCTCAACTGCTCCTCGAGCCTCATCAAGTTCATCATGTCGGAGTAGTTCCGGTCCGGCGTCCTTCCTTGGTAGTCTTCATCTTGCCTTATCTGCCGCATGTTCATGTTTTGTTGATGATTTCTTTCATGAGGATTTGTCTCACTGAGTTTCCGTGCTAGGTCAAAACATTGGTTCCTCAAGCACTCCAAACTGCTTAGACACACCTCCTCGTCGCTCTCCTCCACCATTTTTTCCACATGACCATTGTTCATTGACTTGCCCAACATGACAAAGTTCATGTTTCGGTTGTCTTGCTGTGATGTGTTCTCTATGTAACTCCTGTCATTCAAGTTATCTGAAAGCACCACGCTGTGCCCTTGTGCCAAGAGTTTAAGAGAGTCTACGGTTTCCCTAACAACGTCACTGTCTAAATCTAAACTGAGTTCTGTTTTTCGTCCCACATTCTCATTTTTGTCACTATCGTCTTCCAGACTATTGGACGTATTGCTGTTCATTTCCGATTCTGTCCTTGCTCTGTATGCTGCATCCTCTGCAATTTTCCCAAGATTTAACAAAGACTTAGCAACCAGCTCATCGTAATTATCATATTCATCATTATTGTTATTGTCTTTTTCTGTGTCGTGCATCAATCGAGAGTTATGACGATCCATTGGATGATGGTCTGAAAGACAAGGGAAAGAGAACAGTTGCTAGACCTTAAACTGTTGTGGCATCATGAACTAAACAAAATGTTATCCTGTTGGAAAATATCTGATTTTAAAGGCTACAGGAAATGGCAGATACTCCGATCCCCCAAAACCTCAACGAACAAGACATAATGAACGATGACTGATGCTGTCAGAAGTCCCACAGGAAGGACATTGGAACCCTTTCTATGTACATCACCTTCTTCCCCTCAGACTTGATCTGCACCTCATAAACATCACTAATACATACATTATTTAACCAAATACATATCAGTAATATACGCAGCACACAGTATGTCGTTGAGCTCATTTTGGTTATTGGACTAAATTATCACCTGTCGATCTGAACATTAATTTTGTTTCTCCAATAAGAAATTATGGAAGTCATGGAAGAATTTGTGATCGTACGCTTTCATAGCGTTTGCATCCCTGTGAAGATGCTGAATTCAAATTAATTATTGGTTATATGTAATTTTACCAAACACAATAACAGCGTGGTAGATTTCATTGCGGTCAACACACTGATTTTAATTTTTTATTTGGGGGGTCCCCCCAAACCCCATGATTTTCCACACTTATAGCGCCAGCCCAACCCAATCCAGACCCATTTTAACCCCTTACCCCTCAACCATTTATATATTTATTTTATCTTTTCGTTTTTTTTTAATTTTATTGTCCGCTCTGTTATGTACCACTCTGTAATGTTTGTGATAAAATGACTGGGTACCAACTTATTCTGTTAATGACTCTCGTTTTGGCAAATCCATTAGTTCTAGTGTTGCTAGTGTTAGTTGTTTCTGTCTTAAAGTACCACTTAGGAATTTGACAAAGTTAATACAGTCCCCCTTCTGACTGTATGCCAGTAGTCGCCAGTATATCCCAGTCTATAGACCAGTTTAGTAGTACAGTAGCTTGAGCAGTTGCAGCAAAGTTCTTTTTTTGGCCTATGATTCACTGTTATGAATTCTGGCAGACCCCTGCATCCCCCCGTGGTCACTTACATGAGAATCATCAACCTTGTTCGCCTGTGTACATTTTTCAAAACAAAATAATTCAGTTTTCAGAATGTCCTGTGGAGATGATTAAATATGTTTTTACTAATTTTTATATAAGACTGTACATGTCTGTGCAAGTTTATGTGCTAGGACGTATTAAGAAGAAACCTATCTGTGATGCAATGGATCATTGTACAACAAATGGATATGGGGTATTATGATAGGCCTACAACTAAAAGGATAGTACATTATGGGTACACTTGGAAGGACATGGAGCGGAAGGATACCAAGGGTTACAGGAAGGGGACGCAAGCTGTCACATCGTCACTCGAATACAGGTACATAGCTTCGAAAGATACTAATGGATCTGAAAGGTACAGTTGGTGGAACTTGCCAGTACCACATGCCAACTTACAGGAAGAATGAAGGTCAATAAAAAAGGTTTGGCAGTGGTGGTGACAGCATGCAAACCCCAAGAAGTAATTTTACTGACTCATGAGGTGTAGGTCTTATCTTTCCCATCAAAACATGTTCTATCCATTAAAAAAAAAAAGTTATTTCAGGAGATCCCCGGTGATCCTCAGAGTACAGTGTTTAATGTACAGTGCAATATTAGCACTCAACGTCCATACTGTCTTCTGTCAACAATAGATTGCTTGCATGAGTTGATTTTCCACCATTTTTCTTTGCACTCTGCAAGGTAAGAGGAAGGCATTTCTACTGGCACCAGCAGAATAACTTTGCTGATTTTATTTACTTCTTTACCATGCCGGCCCTATCCTTCAAGGCTGCCTGGCAGTGCTATGTCCATCTAATGAAGATGTCTCTCTTTTTCAGCACCTGTTGTATGCTCTTTCCTTACAAAGCAGGATTTGAATTACAGAAGTAGAAACATTTAAATTGGCAACCCCTAATGCAAAGGGCCCAAATTCCCCTGTCAAGAGGAGATTGATGTTGGGCAGCAAACAGACGTCCAGTGGTCATGATGCAGGAATCAAACATATAAACATGCAAAACATCAAGTCAATATTAGAAGATACAGTGCATTGATATAAAAACATGAAAACACTAAGAATATAAGATCCGAAGCAAACTATCTTATAAAGTGTATCCTTATAAACTTAGAAACTCATCACAGTCTTGAATAAACTGAGTGTATCCACAAGATTCTTCACAAATGTCCAGACTAGCCGTCCTGAGTCTCTCCTTTTTAACCAGGCACTATCAATATATTTGGAGACTACATAAATAACATAAAGTCGGTGCCTCAGACAAAGCATGAATGCAGTTCCTTCTCAACAGGGGTATCAGATTTGGATGGCGTAGAGCTGCATAAGCAGGGCAGAGGAAGAGAACATATAACACAATCTCTCCCTTCCTGCACAACAAGGACATGCATAAATGTGCTACACGGAGTGTATTTAACTGAAACCTTATGTATAGTGAAGGGGCGAATGGGGGTTGACAAATTCTCAAAACTCCCCGTAACTTGGTTCCTCGTTGACCTCCCAGTATCCACGGCTAAGGCGTGCATCTATTCTATAGGTATTATGAGCCTCTTTTATCCCAGATGTTGTCTTTAAATGAATACCCTGTGGGTTAAGCCATAGCCGGAATTGGTCCAGTGTAGTGCATATTCTGGCACCACGGTAGAGATGACCTGCCCTCCTGAGCCAACATATCAAGAAATACCTCCTTATGCTTTACATGGATACCCAGTGGCGTGACCAATACATAACTGGTTTAATCTCGGTTTCAGCAGCTATGTTTCTAAGGGTACATTTTAGATTCAGTGGGATATTAGGTGCACTCTTTTCAGATTCTTTTCAGGGACAGGTTTTCTTTAACAATCTAGTTTGTTAAGCCATGGCAACCCCAAAGCTCGGTGCCATATAATGTGGGAGTCAATGTTTGCAATTTCTAAATCACCAGTATAGGAGCCAAAGCACTATTACTATGTGTGTGCACAAATCTTGCAATCACTGTACTCGTGCGCTTGATTGTCAAGTTTGATTTGTCAATCTGCTCTGCCGACTTGCAGCTGCTTGTGAACCACAATCCAAAATAATTGTAAAATGAACCTTGCTCTGGGCCAGCACCTTCTAAAGATATCATTACTACTGGGCATGTGTGGTCAGTGTGCCTAGCCATGCCTCACACTCCAGTCAGCTCTGTTTGATTTCAGCCTTCAAGGCCTTGCAAGAAGCTCTAAATTCCAGAACTTACTTTGGTGGGGGTGGGTCTGTTGGGGGCAGTGGGATGGCCCAAACACTCAAGTATGATGATTTTATGTAACCGTGCCATTGTATCACTGGAACCATATTTTTATTGTATAGTAGTGTGAAGTTACAGCAATGAACAACTAGTTTAAGGTTCTTAATGCAACAAATAATAGATCTAAGGAAAAGTAATAAACAACAGTGAATATGTGTGTACTTGCCCAACGGTTCAGGTAGATTTATTAAGATGTCATATTTATGCCAAAAGGTATGTTCATTTCAAATATGTTAAGTCAATTTGTGGAGTGCAACATTTGTCAGAAATCTGGTCTGTTAGAGTCAAAACTCAACAGAGGAAGCTAGGAAATAAAGGGAATGTGGGAGACCAATATATGACAAGTCAGGTGTTTAAAGCCCGGGGGAACTCTAGGTGGTCATTTATGTCTATGCCATGTGATGGACTTGGGTTTCAAATTAAGTACTGCTACGAGAGTGTTTTCCTAATCTGGTACCTACCTGTTTCATTTCAGGCAGTAGAGACTTTGGGGATTATATTGGCTGTTCCACCGGCCAATGTGTGTCGTTATACCGAATCCATAACAAACCATACCTCCCTGGTAAGCATGCGTGGACTGCCTTAAAAGTGTCTCGCACATATAGATATGTTTCATGCTAACTTAAATGGGACAGTGTTAGGGTTGCAAACCAGCCCACGGCACATCCTAAAAGCACCCCTATGCCACCCTCTACTCCCACTTCTCCCAATGACCGCCCCCCAACAGCACCACAATGCAAAAGGGAAGGAAATAGAATTAAAGTGTAACATGTCTCAATGCCATGTGGATTCACCAGGCCCCAAACCAATGGGGCAGTGGGGCATGTGCAGTGTCATGAGAGCAATGGCAGCAGCCCTCCCTCACATGGCTCTCGTGTTATTTCCCATGGTGAAATTAAACCTTTCCGGTTACATCTCTGCAAAGGTTTGCCTAGATCAAGGGACTCAAACCACCCAGCATTCGGTAGGTTCAGATTTTGACATAACTGTTCACCAACCACAAATGCGTTTTCCCTTTAATGGAAAGATCCCACAAGATGGTGGGAACTATGTCACTGACTCTTTTTGAACTAGTTATTATAAATGGCTGTATTTATATCTACCCCAAAAATATAGGTTCAATCAAATCAACTAAATGTGAAGAGGATGGCTAGAGTGCCACTGGGTCTCACGTCAAGAGACCTGTTATCCCTGAACTCAAGGAATAAAGTGGCTCCCCATCCAAACACTTGTCTTCCATTCATGAAGAGCTGCGGGGCAGAAGCCCCAACAAGTATCACGCAAGACCGGCAAATGGCCGCGACTGGGAAACGCCCATTACACAGAGCAAATAGGACTCTAATTCACTCCATCTGAAAGCCACACTCTGGTGGAAGAACTCTGCCGCCAGTCATGGGGCCTGAACTCTTGTGCAACCTTGCAGTGACACTGAAAGAGGACAAACACCGTCACATTCTGGAGAACACTCAAAATGTAACCTATCGGACAAGCCTGTGGCGGTTAAGATTCATCACAATTAATTATGGTCACTTTCAGTTGGCAGGTGCACACCTCGAGAAAACCTCTTAGAGAGCTTAAATAACCAGGAGGAGCATAGTGTGTATTACTGTGACAATGTTCCCTTGTTACTCCTTGTTACTCCTCGTTATCTCCCTCCATAATCTCTTCTTCCTCCATGTCATCACACTCTGTGGGCGCCTTGTAAATCACAACTAAAATATAAACGTGTGTTGTAATAAGGAAAGTATCAGTAAAGGAACTTCACGTTGCAGGCTGGTTGTGCCATTTTGGACACGCGTGTGTCTCTCAGGAAAACAACAGATGATACCCTCTGATTAAGTTGCTAATTTGTGTGTTGCTAAATTAACAGAGTGCTCATGGCAATGACTAACAACTGTAATCATCGAACGTGTCCGGCTATACAACACACGTCCATGCTGCAAACGCACTGAATGAACGCACTTGCGGAGATTGCTCACGTGTGACTATTCTGGAACTGCAGTAGTATGCCAGCGACCTAGCAACTGCAGATACTAGCTTCTCAGAAAATAGAGACTTCGCTTTGGACGTTGGAATAAATGCAGAGACATTGACTGATCTGATCAGAGGTGAACGCTTGTAAAAGTTCTGACAGCAAAGGCTAAGCACACATTGCTTGGATGGCGGGCTAATTGCACCTTTCTTACGAACAGGAGCCACACACGTATTTATCCAATCAGAATCCATTTGAACTGCAACCAAGACCCTGTTTCCGGTTGCCTCTGATCTCAGAGGTTCTGCACATGGTTCCTTTCATAGTATGGGACTGTGCAGGCCATAGTGGGCTGCATGGATAGCACCCAATACGGGCTGGGGATATTCTCTTAGTTTTACTCCTCACGTCGCCATAGTCCCACTCGGTCACGCCCTCTACATCCCCTTCTAGACACAAGCTCTGGCTGCTCTAACACCTGGATTCACATCTGCGATTCATGCAGCATTTAGACTTGCCTGCAGTACACATTTCTGGCAATGGCACGAGTTTCTACTCAATGATGGAGAGTCACACCAAATAAATATATAAATATGCAATGCCACCCAGCCTCTCTGAGACGACCCCTTGCATGTCCACCATTGCTGCAATCATGTGTCCATATCTAGATTGCTTACTCAGGAAGACTTACCATCGACCCTTCACGCCAAGCCAGGGGATCCTTGTCTGTTTGTTATGCAAACTAGATCCACATGAAGAGAACTACACTTTGCATATGCACATGAGACAAGCAATGGCAGTTTTTGCTTTTGCATTAGGCCACCGCCCTTGTTCCAGGCACAGGGAAGGAGCGGTGGTTTGCAATTCTGTAGCAGACACCAGAAACACAGCCTGCCCCCACCCCACCCATCCTTATGCACCGGCATTGCAGAGGCGAAGACTTGGGCAGCATGCCTGCGGTCCTCGGCCCCTCTCACTTACCAAGCAATGCTGCCATCGACAGGCGGGCAGGAGAGGTAAGTCTGTCTCAGAGAGTGAGTGTTATGCTATGCTCACATAGGGCTCAATGGGAATGGGAGCGGGGGTGAGGGGGCTATAGCCCCAGATCTTTTGGTTGTAGCCCCGGATGGAAGCTCAGGGGTTACAACTGAAAAGCTAGCTAGCTCCCAGTCCCAACAGTCCCAAAATTAGCGTAGCCCCGGATCTTTTCCAGATCTAGCAACACCCCTGTTCTCACGGATCACTTCAAGCATGCGGAGACTCCATCACGTACATCTACAGTTGCAGTTCTAGGGTCACTGCCCCTGGTCAAGCTCCACCGGCAGAGGCAATATCATTTAGCCTATTTTCAAAGTATTCTCGATATTCAGCGCAAAACGTATGTGACTTTTTAATGCATCTTATTAGAATGACTGGAAACGAATGGCGGAATTTGTGAGAAGACTCATGCAGATGACTAAGAAAAAAAATTGCTTTGGAAATTAGAGCTTTTCCGTAGATTACTTTTCTCAAGACGAAACATACCAGTGGCAGGGCCCAAAGTGGGTGAAACATCTTCTGTTTTTTTGTTTGTGCACTTTTGGTAGAAATCAACCCATTACAAATACATATACATACATATGTATACGTGCATGTGGGAGTAATGGGTGTGGGCGTAAAGGAATGGCGGTATGGGTTGGTCGGGGACCCCCCCATTTTGAAAAAAAACAATCCTAGTTGTATTCATGATGACTAAAATTGCACAAAATAAATTACAGATGTTTTACTACCAGGCTATGAAACCATGTATAATCGCCAAAAGGAGTTCGGAAGCGTAGGCTGTTGTGTTCTTGCTATCCTGCTGGGCGCATTTTACATAATGGGCCACTTGTCAGTGGTGTGTGTTCTGTTTGCACCCCCTTTGCATAATTCTGCTTGGTGCACATAGCGTCATTTGCACCATGATTTCTACAAAAACGGAAAGCACAATGGAGGTCAAATGAGATACTTTGCAGAAAGACCTCAAGTTAAATGCTTTGTTTCTGGAGAATCCACACCAGATTTTAAGATATTGATATGATAGGTTATTTATAACCCGGACCTGAGGATCAAACCTGTGTTGCTTCCGTGTCACCTTGCTCCAAAGGCGAGCACGTTGCCCCCTGAGCTATCCTCCAGAGACAACATAATAATAAATTATGAAATGGAGACACCAGCATGTCCAGAGTAATTGTGAATTCCAGAATATAATATGGCTTTGTATTCACACAAATGTTTTTATTTGAATTGAGACCAAGACCAGCCCCGTTGCTCATCGTTTCATGAAGCCAGTCGTTGGATTCCCAGCTGCGCTGTATCTTTCTAAGGCCTGTGCTTGCCGGTGCTCAGAATGGTGGAATGCAACCCAAAGGTTTAAGCATAGTTAGCAGCAGTACAGGTGTAGGTCATTTCCCTCCTCAGGGCATCCTTTCAAGCATACCTGTGGTAAAGGGCTCTGCTTAATCTGTGGCAAGCAATGCTATGGCAGAGGCAAGGGTGGATTGAAGTGGCCTCTTGAGGAACCCCATGCTTAGAATCATGAGCTATAATGTAGTGGAGGTACCGTCAAAGTGTTACATGAATGTTTATGCACACAGGGATCGACTGATGAAAAGTGAAGTGTCATTCCCCTGTACGTTGTTCGTCAGCACAATAATCATCAAGCTATTGTAGGAATCTTAAAAAAGCGTAAATACCCAATTTGCAGCTGGAGAAGAAATTACTAGTTGTGGTGTTACTGTGACGAAATGACTTCTCCTGCTCTGCAGGAGCACAGGAATAAGTAGTAGCTAAACCGACTGCTCATCCCCACACACCTACTAAACCAGCAGTGACCCCTATCATAAAGGTGAAACAGGCACAGCTGCAAAGGCACAACACCTTTGTCTCTTTCGGTAGGACAGGCCATGGGCAGGCAGTACCTTCTGGTGTGTTGTGAGATCAAAATAGTAGCAACCCAAAGAGCTTTAATACAATGGTTCCAAAATAAAAGAGTGTCTAATCAAGGTTCTATAAAAATATAGGACCAGTCAATGCAACAAACGAACTAAAAAAGGCTGTAGTTCAAAGATATGTCTTTGTCGAAAAAGACAGAGTACGGGGGTGTAAATGTCACTATGGTCGCAAAAAGTGGACGGGGGCACAAGGCATCTTGACAGTACTTATGGTTTCTTCTCTTTGGGGGCTTCTAAGATCATCCTGAGGTTGTCATTCAGAATCAGGTTGGTGGGCTGGTCGACTGTCCAAGCAGCAACAGCACAAGGCATGAAGAAATATGGGGTATGCAGGCACTTCCAAAATGACTACTGCTCTGCAGTAGTACAGGGATGAGTAGGGGTTAGTAGGTATTCCTACTTTCCCTCATTTGGTTCAGTGGTCCAAGGGCAAGTTATATCTTTATGAGGGGTGTAAGCTGATAACAATGGCAACTCAAATAGCTTAAGTACAATGGTTTCAAAATAAGTGTATATCCAAAGTTCTATGAAAATAGCAACTTTTGATTAAAGAATGAAAATGCTATCAACTAACTGGAACAAATTAGAAACATCATCCCTGCAAGAGAATAGACAGAGAATGCAGGCTTTCGAGAAAGGGCTCTATGGGTAGATGAGATGGGGTGTTTATGTAATCTGATTGGGGAACAGTGTCAATGTTCAATATTCTTGGTAGAACAAGGCATGGAAATGGGGCTTAAAAGTCACTATGATTGGCTTAATTGTCAGAATGGTCCCAAATATGGACCAGGAGCATAGGGCCTCTTTACAGTACCTTTGCGTTTGTCTGCACTGCATCATGCAAGGCTTTTGGTGCTTTAGCTGTAGTTGAGCCAAAGCCAAGTTGTTTTGAATCAATATGATCGCACTGGCTTTCAGTGCTAAGTCAGCTTGAGGGTGCAAGCTCTCCAAGGGTTGAACTGGTGTTGAAGACAGTGAGATGGTGTCCTTCAATAGTCTGGGCAGGGATTGAGTCGGCAGTGAGACAATGGCTTCTGCTGGGTCGAGTCTGCATTAATGACAGCAAGTTTCAGTGACTTCCAGCAAGTCGAGTCATCCCTTGAATCTGTTGCTCCTGTGAAGGTCAAGCCTGTGGTTGAATTGCTTGGGATGGTCCATGGTCCAAAATCTGGATTACTCAAGAAGCTTCATGTGGTTCAAAGTTAGTGTAAAGTGCCAAAAGTTGCACAGTGGGTCCTATGTCAGATTGAAGGTCCCAAGCACGGTCGATCTGGCTTAAAGGCATCTCGAGTTGTTGAACCAGGATTCCAGCTACTGCTAGGTTTCAGGGCTGTTGGGAGTCCCAATCAAGTGACTCCAAAACAAGGTAAGTCTTTCTGTGCTGTACTCTCATTCTCAGGAGCTTGACCTGCATCTTCATGGGATCCTTCACCTCCAGTGAGCAGGAGCCTGGTTAGAGTGCAGCCAGCAGTGTGCACTTAGTTTAAAAGCTGCCACTCCCACTATACCCTTGGCATGGTTAGGAGACAGAACTCTCCTGCACCTTAGATGCCTTCTTACTATACTTCACTGATGGAAGACTGTGGAATGGACTGCACTCGCAACAGAGGTCCAAAGCTGTATCATGATGGTCCAAATATGAATCTAAGAAAAAGGGGTGCCTCTTCCCTATAAAAGCAAAATGTTACAGGGGATTGGTCCAAAGCAAACATGCTGTAAGGGGTCTGATCAGGATCAGGCTGTTGTAAAAAGTGCCCTTTGCCTTATGACATCATACATAGACTACGTTGTCTGGATGAAATGGAGGATAGAGGAAGAGGAAGCAAGTCCTACATAAACCAAAATGGTGGGCCCCTTCTTTCAGTCTGCATCTTATCTCTGGCTATTCTAACTCCAGCTCCTTCATATGCTGGCTGACTTCAAAGGTATTGCACTCTGGTGTAAGAGTGGCTTTGTTATGTCACTGATGTCTTTGAAGCATTTGAAGAACCAGTTCTCATAGGATCTCCTTGGGGAAGGTTGTATTCCTTGGGGATAGATATCACCCTTCCTGCGGCGGGAGAATGAACGAGGCAGCATTCTTTATCTTGGTTCACATAGCAGTTGTAGAAACAGGTCAGACACCAATATACATCGGTCCTGTCATAGCTGGGTTCTACTCACAGAGCTGACACTAGACTGATATCAAATAGTGGTGGCTAAATGCATGTGTGCTATTAGCAGTCACCATGAGACAACCAGGCATGGATTTTTTTTAAAAATGTACTTGTCACCAGACTGACTAGGGCATATCATTATTATAATTTAGATCCGAGTTTCAGAAGATTAAAAAGCCACATTTGTCTTTGGGAACCTTGTGTTGCAGCAGCAGTGACGAATGCACACGTGAGTGTTGAGCCTGATCTGTGCCAATACAGAGCTTGTACTATGGATGTCAGCAAATTGGTTACATCAATATTAGGTTTGTGCTCTATACTTTTGGCCCAAGCCATTTGTGAAAAGGAGTCTGATTAGCAGACCTCACTTTCAGAAACAGAATTATCTGCTTCATTGTGATATTGAAAAGCAAAAAAAAGCTTAAACTATTCTGCCACAGTTATCTTAGAATGCTCTACCCACCATAGACATTGGGCCTCATTACGACTTTTGCGGAATGGGTTAACGGGCTCCGCTAATGGAGGCGGACCCGTTAAACCCATTTTGCAAAATTACGAGGTCCCCTTGTGGGACCGGGTAAGGACGCCTGGTAAAACCAGGCGTCCTTACCGGGTCCCGCGAGGGGACCAGGGAGCTAACAACGGGCCAGTCCTATTCGGCCCGTTGTTAGCTCTCGCTCCCATTCCCATTGAGCCCTATGGGAGCTCAAATGGGAATGGGGAAGGTCCAGGCCTGAATGGGGAATTACCGGGCCCTCCGAACTCGGAATGGCCCGGTAATTCCCCATTCAGGGAACCCGGACCCGATTTTGGAGGCAGCCATGGCGCTAATAGCGCCATGGCTACCTCCAAAGTCGTAATGAGGCCCATTGTATTTTATTACACAGGAATATGCAAAGGTCTTGTCAAATGATCAGAAGAGGTCCTCATTATCCATCAAATTCCAAAGCTTGATGAAAGTATTCCATGAAAATCTTTATGTTTTCAAAGTTAAAAATAGATCAATTCAAATCCTTACACCATGTGTATGACATCAAATAAACAGTGTCATCAAATTTAGTTGACTAACTTTACTGATTCACTGACCTGGGCATATCGGTAAAAGGTTACTTTACAAGACTGTCATGAAACCATGTAAAATAGCACAACTGTTCCACCAAACACAACAGCCCTTTTTCAGTTTGATTCAGTTGTATTGCACCTGAAAAGGTTTTGGAGTTTTGCATAGAAAAAATGCCTAATCAGAAATCACAGCGACTGGTAAAAACCTTTCTTGTAATAGGCTGTAATTATGAGGTTAGCACTAATAATAAAAACAGACTCCGACTATTTTCATTGCCTATCCGATTATGGACTAGATGTCGAGGGGCGAGGGTACTTGTAGCATGAAGTATTTTTGGAAATATCCCATTTGGTAAATCGTGTCTGATTATTGGGTGAGACACCTCAGGAAAATCCATCAATATTCAATTCTACTTATCAAGAGATAGTGGTACATCACCAATCTGGTGGATGTTCACAGATTACTACATGGGATAGGCCAGTATCTATGTCAATGTTTCCCAAATGTACAAACCATCCCCATGAAATAGGGTGGATAAGGGCTAGAAGAGAGTGGAAGGTGTGGATGGGGGCAGCGGGTATCCCCTCATGAAGGACCAAGAGAGCAAAGAAAACAGAACACAAAGGTCATTGCATTTGGATGTAAAATGGGTCAGGAAAAACAGGGATAGAAGTTGCTTCTAATGTCCTCCCCAGACAATACTGGTAATTAAATCATGCAGTAATCTCAGCCAGAAATGAACAATATCTTTAGTAGGGGCCTTAATATTGAAAGTGGCTGAAAATTTACTGACATAACGAGTAGCAATGTGTAAGTGAGGGCGATGAGAGCGGGCCCAAGAAAAGAACATTGGCATCAGTGTAGGCTTGCAGGAATGTTTACGTTACACACCAATATTTCCATTTGATTTTTTATATCTTCATGCCTATTTAGTTATTGATGGTTTGCCCAACATTGTCCATTTCATCTATTGATTTTAATTTTAAGTATCAGCCTATTAGATCAGTATATATCAATGGCTTATTTTGATTGACCTTCATTATCTTCCCAATCCTCGAAAGCAGGGACAGTGATGAAATAAGTAAAAGAGGTGCAAGGAAGGGGGGAGGATAGAGGCAGCAGATGCAATCGTGCAATGATTGGACTGCTGGGACATAATTTAAGGTTCTTCAGAGCTAGCTGCTGCAGCCCGTAGGTTCCCATGCAGTACTCCAAAGGTTTTCTCATGATCCGTAGATGCGCAAGGACCAGAAGGCAGATCATGCTCCCATGTATTGCCTTTGAAGCATGAGGCTGTGCAGGGAGACAATTAGCTGCCCCAGCCATCACCCATGCCTTCAAATACCTAGAAGGTAAACATCAATTAAGTCAGGTTTTGCACACGTTTGACACTTAAGTCTGTTTGCTTCACCAATGATTCATGCCACCTCCCTTTCAGATCTGACCAGGGCTTCTGACGTCTTGCAGTCTTACCTTCCACCCATTACTGACCCTTTATTACATGTGAGGAATATTTACCTATTGGTATGTGGCCTTTGAGGCTGCATGATGTTAGCACCTAGATATTTGAGGCCACATCCTACCTCTGGTGATTGTACAATGCTTATTATCACACTGGATTGCTCAACAACATAAAAGCCTCTGATTTAGGCCAGCACACAAGATCAGATCTCAGCAGGGCCAACTCAGCCACTCATCATTCCAGAGCTAATTAAATGGGCACCAGTGAACTGGATAATAATAGCAGCTGCTCTCACAGTACTTAGAAGCAGTAGGAAGTCAGGATGCACTTGGCATACGGTAATATCAACTGGACATGTGAGGCTGGGCCTTACATGTGATAACTACACAAGACATTAACTGGCCTTAGATTTCACATTGTGCATGTTATATGACGGCATCACCTGTACATCTGAAGTTATGCATAAGACAAGGCGACCATGCCAGCTGTATGAGGTATTAGATGGGAGTTATGAGGCATTTTAAGATGAGCCAGACATATGATGGCAGAAGCTAGACATGTGAGTTTTTACCTTACATGCAGTGACAATATATGTCATAGCAGCCATTAGATTGCATTCCTGTGGCATTTGAGTATGCACTTGACATACAAAGGCAGGGTATGCACATGTGAGGCTACAGCATACACATGGTGATCATAAGAGAGATATGAGACATTAACTGGCATTAGATGGCATTGCTGAGGAATTGGATGCTGCAGTTCTATTATGATAGCAGAATCTGGGCATTTCAGGCTGTACCTGACATGTAACTCTATACAATGCATAAACTGGCAGTTTCTGCATATATTAGGCTACTCTTTTTGCATATTATGGCCACACCTGGGAATGCCAGGTTACACTTAGCATGTCAAGAATGTCCTTGGCAATAAGATAACATTAACTGGCCATATGAGTCTATGTTGGTACATGAAGGAAGTGCCCCTGGCCTATGTTTGTACTGCTGGATATACCCTGTCATAGCACAAAAAAGCCCCATGATATATCAAGGCAGCTATTTTCAGTCATCTAATAATTTTTTCTCACTTACCTACAACAATACAATAAAGATGAACATTTAAAAGAAACTAGTAACATGGAGGATGTAGATCATCTTGCAAGATTTGAGCAGCCAAGAGAATGTCACCAAGTAAATGGGAGAAATGTAAAATCCCAGCGGAAGTTCATCAGCAGGCTGATGTCTCACTAGATAGTTATATCTTTTAGGCTCTTAAAGGAGATTCCGCCATTGTGTTGAGATTCCCACTTGCAAAACCGGCATCTGATAGACAATTGAGACATGGTGTGGCAGTGTCAGAAGCTGATGAGAATGCTGGAAACCTGAGTCTTAGTGATGCATAGGCTGGAGACCAACCTGGAGAGGGCATAATCATCCCTTATTTACTGTAACCTTCAACAGTTGGAAATTAAGTTTGAATTTTGTCCGGAGACATAACTGGTCTAACAAACAAGATCAGAGATAACTCATGGATGGAATTGATCAGAGATTGTGATATTGTATGTTTCAAGAATCATGGGCAACATAAGCTCTATCAATAGAAGTGTACATGAACCCTCCAGTTAATAGAGATTCTAACGGCCGGGCCATTGGCGGAGTGGTGACATGGATAGGAGTAAAGTTATCTTGCATTGTTCACATTTTGGAAAATGATTGCCATGATATTTTAGATATCACTTTAGAATTGTCTCATGAATCATATCTTTTTGTAACTAATGTATGCACTAGTTCATGGAGAAACGCTGGTATGCATACTTTCAAATCTGAAAGTATTCTTGTATATATGTACAAAACATGAAAATAACACGCATGATATTAAGTAACTTTTATTTACAGTTCTATTGATTACCTTTTTGCTGAGTAATATGTATCCCCAGATACTCTGAATCTAAATGTGCTTTAACCAAAAAGGGATTTAGATATAGCAAAACTATGGATCAGGGCAGGTTTTAGAACACTAAACGATTGATTTAGAGGTGATCTAAAGGGCATCCCAACATTTAGAGGTTTTGGACATTCTAGTCATATTGGTTATACAGTGATTATTGTCATCTGCTAGCAATATGTGAACTCATCTGATGTGCTGAGGTGCCCACAGTGTGATCAGGATCTTTTGCTTTCATTATTGGATAAAGATAATAGATTGGTGTCACATCTGCCAACTAATGAACTGGTGAGTCCCCTGAATTCTACAAATAACCATAACAGAATCAAGTGGGATGAGTTAGATTTGAAAACATGTCGCCCAAAAGTCTACATAACACACATACTTATTTTGAATCAAGTATTGGGCCCTGAACTGGTTACTCTAGATAACATTATTGATTCATTGGTTGTAATAGTTGATATTATTTTTGTGTTTCTCTACAAACCACAAGCACAAATTACATATAAATTGGTATTGAGAAAGAGAAAATCATGGCATGACCAACAATGCAAACAATGGAAAGATAATCATCTAGTATTAGTGAACAATATCTCTCTCAGTAATAGTAATGAGATAGTATGGAAGAGAGGGGAAAATAAGAATCTGATACTAGGACAAAGGAAAGGTTTTAGGAACATAAACTGACAGGTTCTGACATCAGCAACAGCAAATAATAATAATAATAATAATAATAATAATAATAATGATAATAATAATAATAATAATAATAATAATAATAATAATAATAATAATAATAATACATGTGTTGTTTCGAGAGACTTGCATCACTGAGTCAGAATGGTACCAATATTTTCAGAATCTGTATTGTGAAAAGAGACTTTCTGATAGAAGGCTCTGGTAACTTACTGACACTGATTGTAACAAATCCTTCAATATTCCTAATACAAAAAGTACAATGAACTTTAATTTCTCAAACATCTGGGAAAGCTCCTGGTCCAGATGGAATACTAGTGGGCATTTTCAAAAATAAAGAGTTGATCTAATTTCCAAATTTTACAAAATTGTTAATGCGGTTTCGTGTCTTAATAAAGTTCCTTGTTCATGGCAGAGTGTCTAGATTTTGGATATATACAAGAAAGGTGGGAGTCATGTGCCCCAATCCCACCCCCCCTCCACTTATAGTCCAATTGCTCTCCTGGATATTGCCAGAAAGGTATGTGGGAACATTGTGTTAAACCAGAACAATGAGCAAGCTGAAACAGAATCATATCTGATCTGCAGAATGGGTTTCAAAAGAACATTGGAACCAGAGTTTTACTGATTGCAGAAAACGTTACTCTTAGGATATTTTATTTTTATATGTGTTTTTTAGATCTTAAGATAGCGTTTGATTCAGGTCTGAGGCAGGTTTTATTGACTGTACTGGTGAAATTGCATTTACCAGTTGCCCTTCTGAGGACGACCATCACCATATGTTCATATAGTACTGTGACACTCCACTGTGATTTAGGCTGAAAAAAAAAAAAAAAAATATATATATATATATATATATATATATATATTAGAAGGAATTAAGACAATGGTGTGTCTTGGCCCCTTTCTTGCTGAACTCTTCATTAATGATTTTTCAGAACACAATATCAAATTTAACAGCTGAAGACCATGTTTTAAATGGTTCTGCAGTAGGGGTCACATTATTTGCTGATGCCACATTTAAAAAACCAGTTGTTATTATTTACAGACTTGCTTACTGCAAAGGACCTTCAATTAAATCACTCACAAATGAAAGCAATGGAATGTTCCTGAAATAGAAGGAAGGTTAAGCGGGTAAACCTTTCCAACAAAGATGTAAATGAGCAAGCCGCCTGCCTGCTGTGGCTAAGTAGGAATTTGATTCAATAAAAAGACTCTTGCCAGAATAAGGTTTCAAAATCTAATATAACCTTAATTAAACATTCTGCTTAAATGATGTACAAGTACCAGGGTCTAGAGTAATTACACCAGCGTTCAAAATATTTAAAGTACAGACTAGATAAGCATATATATATATATCGTGCTGGGATCTGAGGTCATATATAGTCCATTGTTCCAAAACTAATAGAAATGTTATAAGGAATTATTGGGACTCCCTTTGACAACCTCACATTTGTCTGTCTATTTTGAATTAGTCTTGTCCATTGTTGAATCATGTTTGTGTCCTAAGCCTGTTTTATACAGGTTAAAGTTACAGTTATCTCAGGAATTGCCACCCTTTAGGGAGGATATGAATGATGTACTCACCCAAAATACACCTTTATCCATACACTTCTTTAATCATGTGGGGAGTATTTTACAAACTATTGGGTTGCCTGAATTTTGGGAACATTCAAATAACATAAATTAGACAACGTTTTAATTGTCAAGGAGAAGAATTCCCTCCTGTGATACGAGTCATCTTTGTTTCACATTCCGAACTGTGATATTTTTTAGCTGTTGATCAAATGTAGTATTATTTATTGAGCAGTATTTAGATTTGGTCTCACATGTTTACACCAGGCTGCTTGTCATGAAGTTGCGCCTAGGTATTCACCCTGTACTAGCCTCAAGAAGAATTGAACTGAAGTTTCTCTGATTTATGCCTTGTATGTACATTAATTAGTGAACATCTTCAGCATTTCTTATTGCTCTTTAATAATATTCTTATAGGATATATAATTCCATGTTTGAGGGACCTTGGAATTTGTCATTTGATATTTGCTTCACATCATATCAGCTGTTTCTATGTATCTTTTTACCTTAGTGGGATTTTGACTGTGCACCACTGCCATTTGCATGGTCTCCAGGTGCACTGCTGGAGATGAAAATAACAGCGGGACTGGTGTGATAGTGGAGGAAGAAGGAGACCACACATGTGCTTTTGCTGTGGTGTGGGTAGTATCAGCTTGGAAAAAGCGGTCACTGTGTGTGGGTTTGCTTCTAGGTGATCTGGGTTGATAGGTATGCAATGCGTTTGCGTCTGAGTTGAGTTTAAGGTTGTTACTGCTCGTTGATGCATTCATTTGTGAGAGACAATTAATGAGGGTTTGTTCGATGTCCTTTGTGTTTAGGATTGTGTTGATGCGTTGAGTGTCATCTGCTTAGTTGTAGATTATAAGCCTGTGTTGTTTGGTGAGTTTCATTACAGGAACAATGTAAATGTTGAAGAGTGTTGGTGAGAGGGTTGAGCCTTGTGAAACAGTTCAAATGAGCTTGCAGGAGGCTGAGCTGAAAGGGTGTAGCCCGGAGGTTTCCATTCTTTCCTTCAGGAAACATTGTAGCACATTGTGGTTTACCCCTGTTTCTTCTATCATTTTGATGAGGGCAGCATGGTTGACAGTGTCAAAAGACGCTGACAGGTCTAATAGCATCAGAGTGGATATGCCTGGTTCAGGAGATCTAACCAACTTGATTAAGATGAATTTTTAAGCAATTATTATTATTATTATTATTATTTCTATTTTTATTATGTGCTGTTATTTAATCTAGATGTTGATGTAGAGATCTTATTACTGAATTCGTTGTTTTATACTTTTGTGCTTTATAATTACTGAAATTATTTTCTTTTGCTATAGGTAGAATTTAATTTAGATTTTTGATTTTATGATGATTTTCGAAAAACAAAGCAATGAAACAACTAACAGCAAGACAGCACTTTAGCCAAATTACGGTTAGAAAGTAAATTTTCCTTTTGTGTGCTTTAGTAAATATTTGGTATTTTATAAATCCTAAGTTGTTTGTACATCTACAATGACATTTGCAGGGTTGTCACCAAAGGTATGTGGCATGACTTCCCGGGATGTCATCAGTGGTGTGAGCTTGCTTCCACCACCACTGGCGTTTTGGTTGAGGTCTCTGTTGGAGTGGAGAATCCTTCTGTCTTCCCAGCTTTGATTTCTTTTGGATATTCTTCCTCAGAGTTTCCTTTTACTGACGGATAAAAGACAGGGAATCTGAAGCGTGAATTGCGCTGTGTGAGTTGAACCAGGGTTTCCCTGAGCCACCACTCAGGGAAGGAGTGAAGCACGGGATGGGAGACTGGTGAGGTTCTAGAGGGGAGTCTGTGGATAAACAATTGAATCCAAAGGAAGGAGAGTGAATGACATAGAGATTAGGAGGAATGCAAACAAAGAGTAACGAGTAACACTGGAAGTACCAGACTGGGATCCCAGGCACAAAAGACCCTTGGCAAGTACACCTTTAAGAGAGATGTCTCATCTGGTAACTACAGAATGTTGAGAAATTGAGCCACCAACCCCATAGTGATCATAAGGAAACACTGCATGTTGGGAAACTGAGTCACAAGTCACTTAGCAAAGGGGGAGCCATTCATTCTAGGAAAACAATGCATGGTGGGAAACTGAAACACACGTCCAATACAGAAACCGTGACGTGCTGCTTCATGGTGGGAAGGAAAAGCAAGACATTCATTCTAAGAACATTGTGCTTCTTGCGAAAGTGAGTCACCAGTCCCATAGCAATTCATATACATTCATTCTAAGGAAATTCCGCATTTTAGGAACCCGCGTCACAGGCCCCGAAGGAAACTGGGAGAGATTTATTCCAAGGAATGTTGCACATTGGGAAACAGAGTTATCATTCCCGTAGCAAACTGGGAGACATTTATTCCGAGGAATGTTGCACATTGGGAAACAGAGTTATCATTCCCGTAGCAAACTGAGAGGCATGTCGTCTAGGAAAACGCTGCATGTCAAGCAGTGCAATGAGAGGCGTCATGCAATGCAGGGTGGGGGCCGAGTTTGGTTCTATTAAGATGGCGCTGGCAGAGTTATGATTGCTTTAGGCACCACAACTGTTGAATCTGTGATGTTTTGAAGTTGTGTGCTACAACAATAATGTGCCTTAAACATACTTGTTTTCACTTTCACTGACTTTCAAAGGTTTCGTTAAGGTTTTGTTGCACTGCAAAGCAACCCAGTCATAAAACGGGCCAGTTATGGTTCCAGAAACCATAATTCAGCCACCACCACCATAAGGCAACCGTAAACCGGACACGGCCATCTCGCGATGTGGTGAGTGTAAAGTACATTGTGTGTTCAAAGTAATATTCACAGTTCCTTTGAATTCTAACCTAGCAAACTATTTTGATTTGGCCAGACTGAAAATCGTCTTCCCTACATATTGGGTTTATAGAGGTTTACACATTTCTTTTAATTTATTTCTATAGCGCCGAAGCCCCAGGGCATCAGGGCGCTCACATAGACACAAAAGGTACAAACATAGTAACGGGACAAGACATCAGGTTTTAATTGTTAATTTAAAGTCAAGGAGCAAGTTTAACAGAAAATGTACAAATACTGTCATAAATAATAAGAACAGGCAAGAGGCTTTGCTGCCTCTGGTGAAGATGCCTTGACAACATGGAGGCATGGAGCGTGTCCCATTTACGAATGGACACAAACAATTCTCCATGGGGTTCAGAAGTTTCATTTTCTCTCTGGACACATTGACTTAGAATAGGATCATTTATATATTTTTTTTACTTTATTTATGGAGCGCTTAAGCCAAACGACATCAAAATGCTACTACATAAAGGCCAATGACATGACCAACAAAGCACAACAAACAAAGAATAACAATCCATGAGACAGGAAATCAGACCCAGAAAGGGACATAAGAATTAAGTAAAGAATTATCTAAGGAGAAATGTTTTCAAGTTTTTCCTAAAAGACGCTAAAATTGAGTAATGCCTCACACACAGTGGTAACGTGTTTCACAATGAGGTGGGGATCTGAAAAGATCTGCACCGGCGCGCCTGCGCTTAAAGCGTTTGTTGGTTAGAAATTGCCGTGAACTAGACACAGAGAACGGGATGGTTTATACAACTGCCGTCGAGCCATAAGGTAAGCAGAAGCTTCACCATACATGCTTTTATAAAGTTATGGCTTTAAACTTGATCCCCTGAGCAACTTGCAACCAATGAACGCTTTTCAGCGTCAGCGAGAAGTGAGATCGTCTTGCCACATTAGCCACAATCCGCGCAGCCGCGTTCTGCATCATCTAGAGGCGAGCAACCTCACGTGCCGATGCCCCCATAAGCAATACATTGCCATAATTGGACTCATTACAATTCTGGGGATGGAATAAAAAGTACTGAACCACCCAGCTCTAAATTTGATGATAATGTGGAGGAGATACCTCCAGCAGAGTTATTTTCTCCACATTAGCAGCAGAAATAGGAGAGATGATGGTGGAATTGCCAACTGGGGTTATTCTTAAAAAAAAATACTATTGGATTACATTGACTGTGGACATGGGTATTAACACACCCATCCTGCCACTGGTAACTGGGCATATTTTGCACAATTACATGTGGTGGCAAAGGTACATATACTTGGCGGCAATTCCTATCTAATTACTGTCAAACTCCTCATGAGGCCTAATATCCTGCCCGTGTTTGCAAGCACATGCTGGTGAGTGTGGCAATTATCCAATCACATGATGCCAATACCTCTGCAACGGTGTTAGAAATAGGACTAAATGATGACTAAACATGCCAAATGGTGTGTCTACCTGGCCAGCTCACGGTGACACTTGGAAAATGGCTTGAGTGCCTTGTCCATAATATGGCAATAGCTAAGAAACAATTGAAGGACTTGGAAATTAATGGATGCACCTGGACATGCTTTGAATACCTGGGAAAATGGTCTTAACACCCAGGAAATGTGTCGGCTACTGGTCATGTGATGACCATGGCATGCCCTATGTGTGTGGCCATATGTCTCCCCGTAGAATTCCAAAGGAACGTCAAGTCCATTACAGTACACATCAAGCCTTATAGCCGTTACAGGACCGTTGGTTTTTTAGTCAAAATGTCAAGTGAAAAATAAAATCTGAAAAAAATGTCAATATCAAATATGTCCAAGTAAGATACTCAACAAATAAAGTCAGTAAAAAATAAATAAACTGTTACCTTGGATACTATTGTGGCAGTCAGAGGAGGAGTGAGGTGTAGCATTCAGCTGCTGGTAAATTGTGCAGTATGAGGGTAGCACTCTGTCCATGATGCACCATCTGAGGAATTTGTGACAGACAGATCTGGCAAAAGATAACATTCAATCTTCACATAAGCCCAATGAAATGAATGGGGGGAGGGTGCATGTGTTTGTACCAGGCATGATATATTCAATATATGCATATTGAATATGTATTCTTAGAAATGGAGGTACATTTCATTTTGCCCCTAAGATGGTGGCATGGAACTCTGAAGAGGTGGGTTTTCCACCCTAGTCGGAAGAAGACAGTGGCAGAAACGTATCCAAGATTGGTGCTCCGACACACATGCTCGAACTCTAAGATAACGTTTTGAGTACATCCTTGCTTGTGTTGTATTGGATACCTGACACCCAGTCTAGTTTTTGTGTGGGCCTAAGGCAGCCTTGCGCTATGAAGGAGTGCACGAATGAGGATCCCAACTCCAGTTGATGCCCCTGTGGTGGTACTTGGTGAACATTTAGGTTAACGGTGCTATTGCAGTCTGCTTGCCTACCAGTGCATCACAATGTGTGAGGGTGTATGAGAGACCGAGTGCAACTAAATCCAACCCAATTCAAAGCATGCAATAGAGTATGTATACAAATCAAGGAATTTATGAATACTGTGGATTTTTTCGTGTATTAGTATAATATATAGAAATGTATTTAAATGATGTTCAAAGTGGCGTTGTTCCATTAAAGTATGCATGCATTAAACCGTAAGTCCACAGTTCTGAAGATGGAAGGCAAAAAATGACATCCTTCTTTTCAGAGACTGTTGATCTTCCTGAAAATCCTCAGAAAATGCTGTTATTGCAACAGAAACACCTAGCTTATCCCGTGGTTAACACAGTACCCGCTTGGCTTTGCTGCCGTGCTTACGCAGAGAACCGTTGCTATGGAGACTAATCTCTCACGTGGAATGGTGACAATGTGTGTGGCCTGCCCCGGATATAGTACTGGGACTGTGAACCATGCGTTTCAGTGCCTGAGGCTGGAATCTGCTGCACGCTCGAATCTTCCCAGTGGGGGCTCGGTTTTTCGCCGTGAGCTTCAAAGCCGAGTGTACCTAAGAGCAATGTTCGAAGCTGCTTTTCTGTTGCAATTCCTTGCTGGCTTACACAGTTCCTCCATTCAATAATAAGTTCTATAGCCAAAATCAAATTTTCATCGCGATTTCTTGGTCATTTGAAAATCTATTTCGTAATTTGCAGGAGGAATTGTGCCTGCTGGTTGCCTGCCCTGCTGCTCTAGTGCGGGGCCTGGTAAGCAATCTGGTGGCTGAAATCCAGTGGTAGGAAATCATTGGCCGTTCACCTCATCAGTCAAATACACTGAAATCCAACAGCATACATTCTTCTATTGCTGGCCTGCGGAATCAGGCGGCATCACAGCATGTGAGCAAAGCCTATTGGATCGCATAGGCGTTGCTAGGGGGTGGGCTGAGTGGGCTATAGCCCCGGGTCTTTTGGTTGCAGGCCCGGATAGAACCTCAGGGACTACAACCAAAAGGCTATAGCTAGCACCGAATCCCACCAGTCATGACATTATTTTATCCCCTGATCATTTCCAGACCTAGCAACACCCATGTTGGATGGAAAGATTAAAAGGGCCTACAGAGGTGCCCATGCTGTTAAGGCAAGCCCTCTTCCTTGTAAAGGACCTTTTGGAGTTTTGGCAACAAATACCTCCCACCAGGACTCTTGAGATCCTCTGGTTTCAAAACGCTAGTTGCCGCTGCCGTTAGGTGCCATGAGGAAAAAGAGTCTTGGAGGCAGACCTCTTGCTTTTGCAGGTTTCCACCTCTGGAGCACACTACCAGTGGCTATCAGAGATTTAGGCAACCACGTGCACCTCTATAAAAAAGTCAATCTTCACTCTCCAAGAAATCCTATGCGGTTGACCTCTGATCCTATACAGTTGACGACTCCTCCTAGGCTGGCTCATCTCTTGAACTCCTGCTGGGAACTTCCTTCTACCATACTGTTGTGTTTGATGTCTTCTTCCCTTTGGTTGGTGTGAGTGCTGTATGGAATGTTGATATGGAATGTTTGTATGTAATGTTGTTGTGTGTTCCACAGGGAGTCAGTTGGTGCTGGGGATTTAACGGACAGATGTCTCCCCGTGTATTTGTGAACTTGCGACCTGAGAACTAAGTAAAGCTTCTTCTTTACCCACGTGTGGCTTGGCACACTTCTTCATATTGGAAGCATAATGTATCACGTACAGTCCCTACTGTCTTTGCACATATGTTGTTTTATGTTTTAAATCCGCACATGTGGTGTATCTGTGATATACCTGGTTTAATAAGCTCTTCTCACATACCTCCTTCCTTTTGCACTTGACTCATCTAAATGCTCCTAGGCTTGTGGAATTTCCATTCCCCTTCCACTCTGCTGGGTGCACTTAAAAGGGTTCTCCCCCTGGGTGGCGCCACATCAAACCAAATTAATAAAAAATCTGGGAAAGGTACAGTGAGCAAAAAGCATGTGCTGCAAACTCTGACCTCAGAACAGGTTATCATGCCTTGTTCTTTCTGGAGAGGAGCGCCTGGTACCTTTTTTGAAATATTTGCAAGGAACTTGGGGTTGGTCGCCCCGAGTTACGTGGGGGCAACGAGGCGTGGACCCCTTGCTCACTGTGCTTAGAGAGGCACAGCTTCACCTCACTGATGAGGCCCAACAAGGCTGAAACACGTGTATGGGGTTGCTGTTGGTACTCTTGTTCAGAGAGGAATTGCCATAGCATTTCGGTGCTGGACTGCCCATGTGGGCGGGACAAAGACTGATATGCAAATGGATATTTCCCATCAGTGAAAGGTACAGTGAGCAAAACTTGTGTGCTGCAAACTCTCATCTCAGAACAGGTTATCATGCATTTTTCTTTCTGGAGAGGAGCACCTGCTACCTTTTTTGGAATAAAAATATAAGCATGTATACAAACGGTAAAGCACTGCCTGCTGCAATGGCAGAGGTCATGGTAGTTTAGTATGGTATGCATAGAGACATGCCTTGATTGGATAAGAAGGGAGGAGACAGTGAGAGAGAGAGAGAAAGAGAGAGAGAGAGAGAGAGAGAGAGAGAGAGAGAGAGAACAAGAGAGAACTAGGATACCCCAATGTGCTTTTATACTGTATTGTGTTATTTGCCGTTTATTATAGCGCACCATTACCTTTTAAATGACCTTGTGGTAGTGCTTGGCACATATGAGGGGAAATCTTGTGATTTTTAAAAGACATTCTTTTTTGAGTTTATTATTTATTTAGTTTGTAAACGCTATATTGTTTTCAGTGTAAAATACACATTCATCAACTTTTAGCTAATAGCAAACCATTTAGGTGCTTAACGCGCACCAGCGGGTTATTCTAGTGGAATGTTGTTCGATTTCTTAAGCATTCGACCAACATGCTGCTCAATGTTTAAATAATAAGATGTGATCTGACATAACAAGGAGATGTTAAATAGAGAGAAGCCCGAATACCATTAGGTAGAGGAGACTGTAGAGAACAATTGTAATTTTGAAGACTATGAAAGTAAGATGAGAAAGTAGCCTAGAGGAACATAAAGCAGCAAATGAATTATTGACTTAAACAAAAGCTTATTTAGTAGTTTAAACTGAATAAATACTGATGGAAGGGGGTTGAAAAGAGATTTAGTCCAAATAGTGAGAGTTAATTGTAGACAACATTTTCAAGAAAAATAGAAATGGAAGAAGAGTGGGGAGCCATTAGCAAGACAGAAAAGGTGAAGAGCCCATTTTTGGTGAATAGGCAACATCATATAATGCTTAAATGAGTCAGGAAATCAGCCCGCAGATCAACGAAAGGGGTAGGCTATGTATGGAAACAGATATGGGATGGGTAGATGAGTGGGATTAGTGGGGTTCTGAGCTGATCATTTGGAGCCACAGAAGGATTCAGCTGTTGACGATAGTAAAGAAGCAGGGTTCACAGAGAGGAGAGAAGTAAAGTGGGAACTATCTACAAAATACAGACCAAGAAATAGAAGCAGGGTATTAGAGAAAGATGATGGTGGGTTGTGCATTTCAGAAGTGAGACAAAAGAACCTTGGGATCACGTGGGAAAAGGAGGTATTTAAGGTACACAGTCACAGGGACCTCAGGAAGAAAGCACATGAATAGCATGTTTATCTGACAATTGTTTATCAGCTTGCTGATATTATTATGAAACGATATGGGGAGATGACGTTAACAAGAAGGAGCAAAGAAAGTAGGAGAACAGAGAATGCCCGGATAATACAGAAGAAGAGGAAAGAGTCACAACCAAATTAGAGAGAGGGACTTCTTGGAGGGGACACAAGTAGTGAGGTAATAGATGGCAACAATCCAGGCCATATCTCGGAGCAACTTGTCCACAATCATCATCTCAAGCTTTGGGCCTCCTGTAGATCCTCTATGTTCAAATCTTCATGATCATTTTACTCACAGACTCAGTGGGGTTCTTACCACCTGACCACATGCTCATGCGTTGATTCAGGTACAAGATGCCCCTCAGCACCTGGTGTGTCTCCCACTCCCCAAGTGCTCTGTAATTGCCATAAGATGACATGCAGCACTTTTCAGATCGCTAAATTACCCAATCCCAACAGAAATCTGCAATCGGCAAAGATCACAGTGCATGCAAGTAGTGAAGGGTGACGGAGAAAGAGGAGATACGATTGAAAAACAGTAGTCATCAGAAGCATGGGGAGGAGAGACATTTGGCACTGAATAGATGTTAGCCAGCAATATGATTATAGTGATAAGACTCAATGATTACAATAAAGAGCAGAGTCGATTGAAAAAGGCTAAAGTCAGCATGAAGAGCAGTTGGCAACCAGAAGAAGTAAACGATTTAGTATGCAGGCTCGATACACAATCATGCACACGTAGCGGGAGCAAAGAAGATGAAAAGGTATTTCTCATAGTTGCAAGCCATGGCAGATGGAAGGGCTGGCAGGCTCCTTATTGGCCGTGGATGAGCCACTTCCCGAAGAGGGGTGCTTGACCTTCCTTTGAAGGTGCAATAAGTAGACATAAGCACGATATCAGTCGGAATGTTGCAGATACTCAGAGTATAGTTTCACAATTCTAGTTCTCATGGTTTTGTTTTTTCTTTTTTGCACTCCTTGAAGTCTGGCAAGATTGTGGATGTTTGGTGTACAGTAACACCTTACTATTATGAGCTATTCTGCCTGATAGGGTGGGATTTCCGTTGCATCGGCAAAGAAAGTCTTCAGATTATGGGGTTCTGGAGAGGCAGCCACTCCAGGTTCTTAAAGGTAGGGGTTGCATGGGCATTCACTAGCAGTTTGGTGGCTGGTGCCATCATGGTTGTGTCAGAATGTAGTCCAAGACTCCAGTGAGTCGGGTATACCTGCCACTGAGACGAAGGAGGAACGCAGTTTTTATGGTTCTTCTTAAATTGGAGTCAGGCAGGTTGGATTGCATTCTGTTTTGTTTGTTTTCTGGAGATAGTGGGATATAGAAATTGTGGATGTATCCCGAAAAAATATTCTATAGTTTGGGCTGGGAAAACATGTAAAAGGTAATCCGTGTCAAAAAGCCACCATGATTCAACTAGGTAGCCAGAGGTCACCGAGAGGCCATTCTGCAGGCAAACAGCACATGTTATTAACTGCCAGTTACTCCACTAAACTCCTTGAGATTGACAATCGGTTTGATTTCAAATACACTTCGAACATGCCATCCTTTGAATGATACCCATTTCTATCCAACCCAATGGATCCTCATGCACCCAAGCTATCGCAAAACATTCCTTTACTCTTTCTATGTCGCCTGTCCATTCCCGTCCGCTTATCTTCTCCCTTCTAATTTACCTCTAAAGCTACCTCGGCGGGGCACAAATACACTAACATTTAGACATGGTACTGGAAATCTATATCTTTGCCAGCACATATAAACACTGTGGCATTCACAGTATTGTGTGGGTAGTGGAGTATGTTTGGAGTATCAAAACTGGAAGGCAGGCTCCTACTATTCCAGTTGCTGGGGGCATCCCTTTCTTACCCCAGCCAGAACTGTTCAGATTGGTTTGGCACCAAAAGACTGGTTTTGTAAATAGTTATTGATAATCAAAAGTTAATCTTGGAAATACTTGCAAATAACAAGGGAATATAAGTGTGGCTCCTATCTTGTGAATCACAAAAACCTACCTTGATTGGGTTTCATGTGTTAAAATCGCGGCAAAAATGGCCGTTTACACAACAAATTGCCGCAATCCATGTAAAGGATGTGGGGGACACCCCCACAACTCCCAGACCCATTATACCATTTTAGGGGAGCAGGGGACACACCTGCAATCCCTGCTCCCCTTAAATGGTATAATGGGGTACATCTTTACAGAGTCAAACCACTGCATCTTTGCTGCGATTTTTTGTAAATGTGTCATTTTTGACGCAATTTTATTACTGCATACCCTTGATTCTTGACAACTCCTATACACACAATGCATCTACCCGGAAGAGACTGTAAATGTTTGAAGAGTGGGAGTGGCAACAGATGATGTGATAGAGGGAAGAGTGGATGCAAGGAATGGGTTGCACTGCCTATGGGCACCTCAACGTGCACAGCCATGTGTGCCTTGTGATTGGAATTGCACAAATGTATGCCAAGTGAAATCAGGGTCGGCGTCTATGGTCACTTGCAGGTTTGCATGGATACTTTCAGCGCTGAGCTCCACATGGAACATTTTTCAGGCTCGCCACAGGAATGCTAGAACAATCTATTTGCAGCTCTAAAGTGTCGTAGTGGGTAAATTGCACCTGTGGCGACCGGCGCGGTAATTCTGGAAAAATTGCAAATGAGGCAGACACAATGTTCACCTTCTACACTTCAGAGCTACAAATGCAACTCATTCACAAAAAGGAAAAACAGAACACCTGTCACAAATCCTTGCAATCGACATTTGCAGGTGAAAGAGAGAGAGGTGAAAATGCTTTCTTGGAAGTGGTGTCAATCCTTGAGGAAAGTGAGCCATCTTCGGGGAAATATGTTAAAAAGTGAAACTAATTACGGCCGATTTGCCCCTTTCCGACTTTTACCAGGATAGAACAGGGTCAACATGATGCAGATCATATTGTGATTTTTTAATCAGTGTTTCACCTTAGTTATTAAGGTTGCCCATGGCCTGCCTGGCCAGTGCCACTCTTTTAGTCATACCCATTGTGTATAGGCAAATGCAAAGTGGTTTCAAATTAAGACCCACCCTTTACATCTACTATCTGTGTGCATGCACACGTCCAAAGTGCAGATGGATCTGTGTACATGCAGTTAGACTTTCCATGTGTCCATGCATGTCCCTTTGAAAATCCGGCCCTACGTGACAAATGCAAAGCTTGCTTCGCAATTAATGTATGATATGATATGATATGGCATTTATAACGCGCCTATACGCAAGTGTTTCATTACACAGGGTTTGCCCGCAGTGTTGTGTAGTATGAGTGCCCATTAAAGTAACATTAGAATGAAATGATATGATAGGTTATTTATACCCAGAGGTTTTTAAGGGCGGACTCGGGGATTGCTTAATACCCAGAGGTTTTCTAAGCGTGGACCGTGATATCGAACCTGTGTTGCTCTGTGTCGTCTTGCTTCCAAGGGGAGCACGTTGCCCCTGAGCTATCCTCCCGAGAATGGCATAACACAGATTGGAACATTTGAGTCTTCTTGTCTAGGGCGAATTGGCTTTAATCTCTGCACATGTCTGGTGCTGTAAGATAAACATCATTGCTGTTCATGACCCCAACCTCAGCTTCACTCTCTTCCCAGACACGCACATTTACTACAGTACGTTTAGGAGTTTGCAAGTTTGAGCAAGAGACACAAGCTAAGGTAGGGGTAAGGTCAGGGAAAGAGATCTGAAATACGTTCTACATTTATCAATGGTGTATATGTCAATAACAGCAACAGCAGGAGCACCTGATAGAACAGGGGTCTGCAATCGTTGTCGCCTCAGATGTTTTAGACTACAACGCCTGTCAGCCCTCGCCAGGATAGTCCATAGAGGGGGATCATGAGAGTTGCAGTCCAAAACAGCTGGAGGGACCACAGGTTGCAGACCCTTGTGATAGAAGAACGGGACAGATTGTTTTCCTTGCAACCACCCATTCCAACCTCTCCAACAATTTGGGAATATAAGTAACTTTCTTTATGCATCTAATCATCTGGGCATACTGATGAAAGGGTGGGCAAAGTTAAGGGTAGGAGTGAATATCTTTCTCAGTATCATTCTGTGCCGCATGTTAGCCCCTGTTTGCCACACAAAAACAACCAACAGTGAGCTCACACTCAAACTCCATCACAAAGCACAACTGAGGCAATTATTTACATACACCCTCACACCCTTCTACACCCACTCTGCACCTGCACCACATACATCAAATCCAGGAGCCACTCACCACACACCAGACAGTCTCTTTCTCACAGAGAAATGGCACACACCTCACCACACACCTATCATCTTTGACATGCCCCCACTCCCACACTACCTCATCCAGAAGAAGGACCATCCATTCAAAATAGTCAGTGCTATAATTTACAAGGACTCACACTCAGTCACCCCACCCACCATGCACATCCTTTAAATGTTTTCTCTCAGTTGCTCCCCACTATCGCATAGACACCCTTAATTCATCCACCTAATTTCCCAACACACAATGCCAACTTCCACACGGAATGGTCTGACTTCACTTCACCAATAACAACCACAGCACAGACCCCCACCAACATCAACCTTGGTTAATTTAACCAAGGTAGTTTCAACACAGACTACAGTCTCAAAAGGAACAGTATTTCATATCCACCTGACTCATACAACCTCACCAACACATCACTGACCCCGCAAACACGGCTGGTAACACTCCTGCTTCTCTCATTCTCTGCGACTATTTAGTTTCTGTGTAAAATCAAACCTTGTTATCATTGCGTAACCACTTTGCCATCCCCTTCATGCTCACTGTACAGCACAATATCGCCCACCCGCCACAAAACCTGCCTGCCCCAAGTCATGGAAACAAAAGACATCACAAACACAGCACTTACACCAGTTATACCTTCCCTCTCTTCCCCTCACACCCACTCTCTACCTTATTCCTCAACACATTAAACACAAAAATCACCAAGTCACTCAACCAAATTGTCCATCTCAGAACAGAGAAACAGCACAAGTCCATCCTGATCATCAGACAAGAAACCAGGCACCTAAAAAGGCCCAGGCCAAAAAAGCATGCCCCTCCACCAGGACACCCCTCAAAGAAAGCTGCTCTAAATACAAGATGGACATACACAGCACCAAAGCTGCCCACTCTCTACAAGAGCTCCAATCTAACCCCAAACTCACTGTGATGGACTGCTACCAGTGAGGGCATGAACGCCCTTGCTTTCTTAAATGAAAGTCAAATGATGCAGCCAATTCTGTTTCAGAAAAGGAGTTCTGCTAATCAGACACACTTTCATAAATGCACCATGCCAAAATGATAGTGCACACATGTTCCTTTTCTGACACCAATAGCCCCAGCTCTGCAGTGGTACAGAGCAGGTTCAAAGGTCACATGCATTTCCCAGACAGCTACTGGGACACAAGGTACCTGGAGGCAGAGGTGGAATTTTAACTGTCTGCACCTCTGATCTAAATTCTGATAACTATATGCAGCAGTTGTGTGACTTTTCTTTACATAATTACTTGATATGAAGGACCGTTTCTAACTTTTGGAAATGATACAAAACATTTTCAGATGATGATATAACCACCTCAAAATGCACCAGAAATCATTTTCAAAAGTCTAAAAATGGGTGCAAGTAAGGAGTTGCACACATCACATTATTAATAGTTTTGGTAAACACACTTCCATCCAGCACGGAGGGCAAACCACTGTATGACTTGATGTAGACTAGCCATGCAATTAATGAAACATGTTTGACCCTAGTTGTTCCTGCTAACACAAACACACAACAGTACAGTCAAACACAAGGAAACTGCACCTGCATTGTCACTGGGATCCTAATCCTCTTTCCTACACATGCAAAGCAATAGATTTGGCTTCAATACAGGTGAAGCTGATGTTATATCTTAATGAGCCAAACCTAAAAAAGAACAAAATGTTCGAGCAAAACTTGCCAGGGTTAAAAGTATTCCCTTAAGCTTAAGTCAATCTAGACCAAGAAAGAAAAGAAGATTGTAGAAGGCTAGGGGAAGGAGAAATAATAAAAAAATGGAATCACAAACCAGCAAAGAATAACATAATGTTAAAGTAACCATCAATAATAGCACTCCTCAAAGTTCTTCTAGATAGTTTCACATTTATGAAGAGTGAAATGATGCCAATGCATACCTCTCACTATTGATGTAAGGTCCCTTAGTAGGTCTCAACAGTCCTCAAACGTACTTGCAGCGCTGGCTTCAATAGAAAATATCCTTATCACTGATGTCACATGAGTATTCAGTGAGGGGGGCATGGTGGACTTCCAGCCAATGATGATGACTGGAACGGGGTCCTTACCACACAGGGAAAGATTGTGCTCCAATCTTCCTCGGAGCGGGAGGCCTCCCCAAGTAAGGGTGCTCCCCATGTCTCCGGCCCCTTTCCCCCTCCTCCACCCCTATTTTCTTCATATCTGAACCCCTCTCTACCCTAACCCCTCTTACCTGCGCTCCTCTCTTGCTGGCGCCAGAGACAACACTTTTCCCGGCTCATCTCTGGTGCGTAATTTGCCACCAAGGAAAGGAAGAAAGGATTACACAGCCCCTTCTCCCCTTTCATTGGTGAGTATTTTGTTTATTTTTTCCATTCATTTCAATGGCGCCATGGAAAGGGACAAGGGACTATGCATAGTCCTATCTCCTGTTTATTTTTTTTCATTAATTTGAATGGCTGCCCTGGGAAGGGAGAAGAGACTACGGTTAGTCCCTTCTGCCCGATCCCTGACGGGCATTTTCTTTTCTTTTTTTTTTCTTGATTCGAGAAACCGTTTCAATGCCATTTCTCAGCCCAAGAAGAAAATGCTTTTAGTACCCCGGTACACATGTCAGGGTACTACTAGCAATAGAACCCTCAGAGGGGGGAATTACTGGTCTGGTAATGCACCATGAGCTCTCACTTCATTCGGGCTTGTAACTATCACCCCAGGGGCATTACCACACGGGTAATGACCCCTCCTCAGGTTCTAGTGCTTCAGTAACATACAAGTAACAAATGTGAACCTTCCGAAACTTTGAAACATTACATGACAGGTATCAACATCAGTACAGATGTGCATAAATAATACTGAACAATGATAAACTGATCTTCAGCTGAAATCAGATGTATGTCAGAAGCAGCTTTAAAATTGCCTATTTTCCCTTATTAATACTTTTCCTTATTAATGTTACTTTTTCTCTAATTTACCCTTATTCTTAGAATTTCTGCTATTCTTTGAAACAAACTTAAATGTGTTTGATTCTTTTGAAAGCTTTGGTTGAGATTCATACATTTTGGTTCTATGTGACATTGTTGCCTGGTAAAAAGTGGGCCGACAGGTCATTTTTTTTCCTGCACCCCTAAAAGTCTTCCTCCACATATTCTAGGACGGGAATTATTTACCATTATATACTCCAGTCCCAAAATATTTGTGGAAAATGCTTGATTTTCTAGGGAGTCCACATTTTGGGAAATATCGTCCCCTAGTGACCTTTTCCCAGGCAACTCTATCACTGGATCCCTATATGTTGTGTGTGTGTGTGTGTATGTTTACAGTCAGAATGCACATATACAAGACTGGCATACCATTTGTTGGCATTAGAAAAAATCTGAAAATGCTAAACATAGGAAACTGGAGACTTTTCCTGAATACATAAACCAGCAACAAAGAATTCTAACTACCCAACAACATCTAAACACATAAAGGCCAACATTGAGAAGTCTGTTTTAACTTGTAACAGAGGTGTGAGGCCATCACAGCACAACCCTGAACTATAGAATAAATCACATCTTCAAGGAAGACGCTTCTGAAGTCGCTGTTATGCTGCAACCTCTCTGCTCCTTTGAACATTGAATACGCTGGATACTTTGCAAAATACTGAACAACGCCAAGTGGCTAACTCCGCCCATTTTCCCACAAGCCAACAAAAGGGCTGAGCGCATGCCTCTGTGCGTGCGCTTCAAGGAGGTCGCTTCTGAAGTCGCTCTTACGCTGCAACCTCTCTGCTCCTTTGTACGTTGAATAAACTGGATACTTTGCAAAATACTGAAGAACGCCAAGCGGTACAAGGATAAAGATACCTTCCATTCTTACACTCTTGGACTGCCTAAATCGATCTATATTTTAAAATATACCACTTTCTTTTGTTTCTTATGCTAATGCCGCCCATTTTCCCACAATCCAAACAAAAGGGCCGAGCGCGGGCTTCTGCGCACGTGCTTCAAGGAAGTCGCTTCTGAAGTCATTAAGCTGATACAGCTGACAGCGTAACGCGACTTAACTTCCCCCTCCCTTTCTGTTCTCGATTTTTGTTTGACTCTTTTCTTCTAGTACCGTGTCTGCCTACGAATTAGAAAGAGTCCTTGTGGTGGAGTTTTACATACTTTACATACACTCTGAAATCTGGAATGCCTTCCTGCCTTCATGCCTTCCTGCCTAATAGTGACGTGGGCTTCCGTCCGACTTAAATCTTCACCCTTGAAACCATCCCCAACTATAGCAATCAAGAGGAAAATCTGTGGTCAACCTCCAAACCCTACAGAAAAAAGGACTGTTACTGGTGATATCTGTGAGTTTTATCCACCACGTATTTCTATTGACTCTTTCTCTGATGCGAATTGTAGTAACAATGTGCCTATTAATCAAATTGTAATTAATGACACTTGTGGTCATAGTTCTAAACTATTTTAGACGTGCGGCTCTCGAGGAGAGTACGGGTGCTCATGGCTACTGTTCGAATGACTTGCGAGATGTGAGAAATAGTCATTGTTTGTCATACCCGTTGACTGGCTATAGTGAAATACGGATGACTTTTGGCGTCGAGGTAGATGCCTGTGACATTAATGGTGTATTTATACACATGGTTGAGAGCCGATTAGTACTCAGTTTGGAGACTTATCATCTTACGTACTACATCTGTTGGTGGATGTGCCTTGGACCTCTACCGCACAATATTGAAAGAATTTTACATGAAAAGAAGTGTTTTCCCCTGAAGAAAGTTCAGCCACTTAAAGGCACAAAGAACTGAAACATGCTACATGACGGGAATATATATGTTGGATGCGACACATTTGTTTTGTGATGTTGTGATATGCTGCTATACTTGTGTCCATGTATTTGTCTAAGGTGCGATTTTTTTAATGAAAATTGAGTAATACAATTGTATTTAATACGATTCACTGTTGTGTATGTTTTTAGGGTTCCTCTCTGTTTTTGAAATAAATTATATATTTTTGAATAATCAGGTTGTACTTTATCTATTTTTTCAATATAATAGTACTGGTACACCTTTTAAAAAAAAGTTTTTGTGTTCCCAGAGTGATATCCACAATTGTTAATTTCTGTTTGGTTTTCTATCTTTTTGTTGATTATTACATAGTTCTGAAGCACAAGCATCAGACTTAACGATTTCAGATACACAGATTATGGGGGTAATTTCGAATGTATTGATTGATGCACCTGTTGTAGACTTGACCACGCAAGGAAAAGTACATGTTGACCAAGTAAGTCCCTCTGTGTGTTCCAGTCCATCATGCAGCAACAAAAAGGATAACTCCTTTTCTGGAAACAATATCTCAGCAGTTAGTGTATGTTTAAACAACATGTTTAAATAATGAACAAGTTGTAGAAATACCACCTAGTAATGATTAAGGGTTGCAATCTACTAAGAAATGTCCACTCTCAATTGCCTCACCTTCATATGCTGCCGAGATAAGCCTATACCAGTCACCAAGTTTATTCAATCATTCTAACGATACTCTACCAGACATAATTTGCCCGACCTATCCCAAGGAAAAAACTTGACAGCTGTACCCCCCATTTGTCTCCCGTGCTGAAAGATATTGCAGATAAACTGAATCCCTTCCTAGAAATCACTCTTAATGCTATGAGCATAATAATCATGTCATTGGTTAAATTGTTTGAATCTTTAGATACAAAAATCACACAACAAACCAACAAAATAGACAAGATTACAAAGTGATGAACGATTGGGACAAGCGAATAAATAATAAAATCAAACGAGACACTGTTGCTAAAAGCAAATGAGATACTGCTGCTGCTGAACAAAACAACCAAATGACACAGCATCACTCTAGACATGATAAACAATCTCTTGAACCAATCACTCTGATTCAAACATTTACACTCCCAGCATTTGAAAAAATCATCTGTCCTAGAAGCTGTGCCAGTTGAAACCACCCCTTCATCTATTGTAGAATCTGCTGCTAAGACAGGTCCGGTATACAACCTGTTTGACATTAACTGAACAAAAAACCCCAGAGATTTGGCCAAAAATGTCACAGCAGATAATCTGATGAAAAACACAAAGAATCAAAGAAACTTGAAGTTGAATAGTAGTTCAAACATCAAACAGTTTGCACAATGCCTGACATCGGTTAAAATTCAAACTCCAATGTAAGGAAAGCACTATAGAACAAATATAAATATTTAAATATAAAAGAACATTTGAATAAGAATGTGAATACTGGCAAAGATTATGCTCCTCTTAATGATCTTATTACGATGATAGAGTCTCCTCTCATGCCCCAAGACAGTGAACCCAAAGCTTTTCAATCTGCCATTGACCCTGTACTAGATTGTAATTCTACTTTAATATGTTGTTCTGATGCTGGAAAAAAACCCATTTGAAATACTAGCAAGAGAATCTACTGCTATGCAATGCCCTAAAGGGAAAAGTAGTAAATTGACAACTAAGCCTATTATTTCAAACAAGTCATTTTTGTGTAGGAACAAATCTCTTCATTCTGATGAAATCCTGAGATACGTGCAAGCAGAAATTTGAAGAACTTTGGAAGAATATAAACAATTCAAACAGCCTAACTTAAGTTCCAATCCTTCGAAATCTGCCTTGTGCCTCCATCAGGATACACAAACTGAGGAAACAACAACCTTGACAAATGAACCCCTAAGACAATAGACAATACAACTTGCCTCTTATACAACCTCAAAATCACCAACAGTTGAGATGACCCTTTGTCCTACTAAGAGAGATGATACGAAATGCGATACCATAGGAAATCCACCTATAAACATTAGAGATGAAATGTATCATGCAATGGATAGATATTTTAAGAAAAAAGAGTCTACCACTAGCGCGATTGTTACAAAGATCGCGGTTGCGAATATGCAACCAAAGGATAATTCATATAGCTCCTTGCCTCTATATCTTCCTGAACAAAAAAAGATGATGCAACAGAAACACCACATATCAAATAATAAACTGTCAAGACACATGCTCAACCAAAATAATAATTACCAATTTATACTGAAATATTGCGCTGCCCCATTTGAGGCATATGACCTGTGCAGAGCTAGTGTCTTGGCAATTTTTGAAGACATATCAGATCTGAGTGACATTACCTCTAATGATATTACTCAGGTCGAATTTCTAAATGATTCGAATTTATCTGTGGTTAGACTTTGGCTAAGTTCAAATGTTGTGTGCAACGTCTTATGGCAAGCAAGAATGGACCTATTTGCAATGGGTTTCTTTCTAGCGATTGACCCCACAATCTATGAGAATGGAAAAGATCAACGTGATGAGATTTCCTCCTCAGTACCAACGCGAGAGTTGAAATTATATAATGCTAATGACAAACAAAACTTTAATAAATCACTTCAAGGAAACTTAAAGTCAAACCACCAGGACCCATTAAACAATCACTACTCCTCATAACTACCTTTGTAAACTGGAATACATGTGGCCATTGCCATTTGTTGAAAGACTGCTTGCATTAATTAGCGTATAATATCATAGCCCTTCAAGAAACTTGGTTTACCACAGTGCCTGTTTGGAATGGATATGAAATCCTACTCTCACCTGCAATTAAAGGGACTAAGGGTAGACCAGCATCTGGACTGATGGTAGCTGTCAGCATCGAGTCTGGATTTTGAATTTTCCCATGGGCCCAACCAAATCCATTCCTACAAATGTTAAAATAACTTTCCATGGTAATACAATGGCCCTAATAAACGTCTATCGAAACCCTATGGGATTAACAGACAAGATATTCTTTATAGAGTTAGAGAAACTGCTAAATCTCATACTACAAACACCTGAGGTGATGAATATGTTCATTGTAGGAGATTTGAACCTACACTGTCTAGCAAAAACATCCGATATGAAGAACAATTCATGTATTAAATGTATTAAATGTGAAGAAGCTATGAAAAGCCTAAACCTACTGATGCTCAATGGTTCCATGAAGAGCGATATCCCAGCCCATTATACCTGGCAGAGAGGTATGAATACTTCTATTATTGACCAAGTGTATGCTGATAGTACCTCATTTAGTTTGGTGACTACATTTGAAGTGCTGCACTGTTCTAACAGTGACCACGAAATGCTTACTGCATACCTGTATTCTGACAAAACATCATTGGACTCTCATATTGTGAGATATACACCACAACTTAGTGTAAATAAATCAAGAATTAGATTCTGATGGAACGAAGGCTGCTAAATTGTCTCCACAGTGATCTTCTAAGAATGAAAGCAGGGTACAACTGGGAAGATCAAACATAAATCTCAGCGTTACACCTTTATAAATTGAATTCCTGCCCTACCACTTGAAAGAAGAATATACTGAGACATAGTTTTAACAAAGAAATGCAACAGCGGAAAACAGAATTCCGCAAAGAAAAGAGATTTGCCCTACAACTACCCGATTCTTTAAGATTTGAAGCCCTTAGAGCTATAAACAATAGATACAGAAATTAGACTAGAACCTATAAGACCGAGCTATATCAACACAATGGAGAAACTATGCTAGCAGCAGTAAGTTCCGAAAATGCAGCTGAAATTTGGGGTCTCTTGAATACAGCAAACCATCTAAACCAGTATCCAGTCCAAATAAATGGAGCTTAAATAAAATGCAGATTTTGGAAGAAGATGTATTACACTTTATTAATCAATTAAGTAATTCCAGGGCTCCTGGGCCCAACGGACTCAGTAATTACAATCTTAAACAACATCCCCAGTTATGGGCCAATATTCTGTACAATATTTTTACTCAAGTAATTGAAACTAACATCATTCCCGATTCCTGACAAAGATCAGTAATAGTACCAATTTTTAAAAAGGGCGATCATTCCAATCCATCCAACTACAGGCCGATCGTCATTTTGGATGTGCCAGGCAAAACTTTCACCCGCTTTATATTGCGAGACCTTAATGATTGGATTAATAACCATTCTTTACATGACCCCTGTCAAACCAGATTTATTGCTGGATTAGGAACCTCAGTCAACTTATTATCCCTGACATCTATTATAAAGCACCATCAGGCTAACAAACAATCATTATACATTGTATTCATTGACCTACGAGCAGCGTTTGACTCGGTGTCGCAGAAATTGTTGCTAAAGAAACTGGCTCAAGAGAACTGCCCAATCCATATCCTTACACTTATCCATGCTCTTCATACCAACACTTGTATTCGAGTGAGATTAAATCTAGAAGGTCTCCTATCATCATCAATCAACACCTATAGAGGGCTATGACAAGTTTGCATTTTAGCTGCAGCGTTATAGTTTCTTCATAGCAGACATGTGCAAAGCCTTCAACGAAATACAATCAGATGCACCAAAGTTAGATTATTAAAAACACCTGCACTTCTTTATGCAGATGATTTGGTCCTGATCTCGAAGACACCGGTTGGGCTACAAAAACTTCTTGATGCACTCTCTGACTATGTTAATACAAATGTACTAACAATCAACTTAGAAAAAACTAAAGTAATGATATGCAACTCAATCACGAAATCTAACTGCAGAAATTTAAAATGGACCATACAAGGGAAACAGCTAGAATGTGTCCATGAATATATATACCTGGGTGTTGCTATTTCTGGCACTACGAATATAGCGCAATTCTATTATATGGATCAGAAACTCTACCAGTCTTATTAGAATCTGTACGGGAAAAATTTGAAGCCAAAGAGACGTAGCCTCGGCCTTCCAGGTTGTACACCTATTGCGCTTATTCGTAACGAACTCGGATTAATATCGCTATATGCCCGATATCTATGGCAATTAGTAAGTCTGTTACGAAAATGCCTTTTAGCATATGACTCAGACATGCTGTTAGGATCCTTAGCTCGTTACCATCGACAATCCAAAGATAATTTTGCGGAAGGTTGGCATCAAGGAGTAATAAATGCTCTTGCCTATGCAGATACGTCAATTGAAGTACTAGTACAAAATCCCACTCGTGTAAAAACAAAGTTATTCCAATGGGATTGGGCAAGAAATAGAACTGCTTGCCTGCGGTATCAAGATTTTGATGGTAATGTCTTTATACAGAAGAAATATAGTCTACCAGAACCCTACATGATCAAATCTCCATCTATGCGACACAGATCAGACTTCTTGAGAATAAGACTGAATTTATGGCCAACGCAAGAGATCCGTGCAAAACGTAAAATCATCCCATTGCAAGAAAAATTCTGTCGATTAAGTAAAAATGAAAGACAAGTGGAAACTTTAAGACACATACTAGTAGAATGTAAAGCCTTATGTAATGAAAGACTATTCCATTTAAAACCTCCACTGAAGGAACACAGTGGTGTAACTAAGGATACTCTGTGGTTAATGATTATGTCTGGGTTATCTTTGCCTCTGAGGATTGGCACTATACGATTTTTGAAAAACATACCAGAGTTAAATATCCGTATGGAAGAAAATGAATTGAACTGCGATGCTGTATAAGCTTTTATTTATTTTATGAATATTTGACAATAAGTGTAATACCATCTATCATTTTTTGATGTGGAATTTTATGATTAACTCTGTTTTCTTTTTGCTCTGCTTTCTCTTTTGTCTTTTCTCTTTTACATTTTATAAGAATTGCATGAAAATTGTAAAGTTGACTTGTTTCAGCTAAAACAAAAACAAACAAAAAAATCACATCTTGATCATTTGACGCTTTAAAAAATGAATGAATCTCTTGAACATAACTATATGTGGTATAGTTTTGCTTGAGAGTCTGATTGTAATTCACCATTACATTTCTAGTTTGTCCTCTTCTGTGATGGCATGGATGAGCTAAAACAATGGAAAGGAGCACTGGGGCTATACATTCCCAGATGTCTACGTCAATTTAACCTTTACTCTATCTTGTGGAAATGCCAATCACATGCATTAAATATCTGTTAAAGTCGGCATACATTTGATTCCGCCCATGTGAGCCTTTAATTTCTAAATACAGGTAAGGAGCCAAGGATCATCACAATGTGAGAACAGGCACTCTTGAAAATTGGCACTCGTATGTTCAAGGCCTACACCCAGCTGACATTTTAAAAGCCTACATCCACAAATTGCACACTTACTGGAGATGTAATATAAGGTGCTCGTTGTAAGGATGTGATGCCCAGTATGTTGCATTCCAACACCCTAATGGGCTGTAAGTTTTCCTTTAAACATAAATCCCATTCCTTTGAGAGGTGCGACCTTCCACCCTCCCACCAGCCCTGCTCTGCTTCAATTGCAGCTCCTCATTCAGGCAGGAGCCAAGACAGAAGTAAGTGCCATTCCACAGACATTCCAGCCAGTGTTCTATTGTAACTCTTGGCTCATTTGTACACATTACGTATAATTTGCCTAACCTGTTCCACTTCAACCTCTAAAGGAGTGGGTTTGATTGGGGTAAGCAAAACATTTAAATGTGCATCAAAGTATCACTGTTGCCTAAATTCCAGCTGAAACTAATTTGGTTTTCAGTACAGTGTGAACAACATGTTTCAATGTCCAAAGCACTCATCAGTTTGCACACAGCTGCAGCTCACCTATAACTAAAATACACACTCTATCACAAACACACACACTGACAAACAACATAAACACATACACACACGCACACTTTTTAACATACTCATGCATACTTTCATTCACATAAAAATCCTTGACTACACATTGTGACATAACAACAGACAGACAATATATAGACACAACACAACCACGGATACATATTATTAACCACCCCTAGAGATAACTTCACACCCACTAACATTGGGATCTCAATAAATACAGATCCACATAACCTAGAACACATCCATACCTGAAAATTAGCACGTGCACACACACACACACATCTGCCATATAATGAACTTCAAATACACACAATTTCAAATAAAGCTTTCTCGCAAATAATGTAATGCTTCTTAGTTAATTTGGACTTACGTAAAGGTTCAGAATTATTATAGGGTGGCAATAGCCACCCTATAGGACATTTTTGACTTGGTGGATGCAATTGGATGACATTTTCCAAACAAAAGTTTTCTCATGGGCCACCCAGATTAGAAATCATGGGAAAGATTTGTTAGGAAATGGAAAATGTTATTAAGAAAGAAAATCAGAGCTACTCTTGTCTATTCCCATTTATTTTCCTCATAGAGAAAAAGTCAAAATGTTATCAAGCCAAAGTGCAAAAACCGTGGGAAGGCATTGGACCCAGAGTTGTAGCCAGGATTGTCTAACAGGTGGAGCCTGAACCTAATGTAGTGCGGCCCACTGCAGTGACATGAACATCTGTAAATGCCCACAGCATGCTTCTGAGTGGGCATTTACAGATTTTGGGTGGGGCTTGCCTGCTCAGGCCCTACCCTGTCTACGCCTTTGATTGGACCAAATGAGAAACAACTTGTTGAGAGTGCGTTCAGCCTGAACAGCTGTTGCGAGCTACCTTGATGCTGTTTTGTGAGAGGTCACTGCACTGATATTGTGCTATTTGTTTGCTGCATGTGGAGCTTGGGACATTGCGGCTGCCCAATGTCATGAATGAATTCCTTGGAAAGATACCAGACTTCCACTTTTGCGCTCCAAATATAAATTTTATTTGATTGATTACACAGTTGATTCAATATATTGTTTCTCAGTTGTGAGGGTTATAAGGTTCACCCTCAGTTGATTCAATACATTGTTTCTCAGTTGTGAGTGTTATAAGGTTCACCCTCTACACGTGTTTCACCTTGCTTGTTTTGGCAAGGATCTTCAGGAGGGATTTTTAATGTATAGTTATGCTAGTTGGAGATATATTGGGATTTCCTTGTTAGTGCTAGCTTCTGATATTACATCAATTTCCTTCATCGTCTCATTTTTTAACACAAATTCGTTGTCTATATCCAAAGTTTTCTGAACAATCTGGAAGTGTTGTTTGGTCTTAGATCATCTTGGCGGATCTAAGACCAAACAACACTTCCAGATTGTTCAGAAAACTTTGGATATAGACAACGAATTTGTGTTAAAAAATGAGACGATGAAGGAAATTGATGTAATATCAGAAGCTAGCACTAACAAGGAAATCCCAATATATCTCCAACTAGCATAACTATATGTTAAAAATCCCTCCTGAAGATCCTTGCCAAAACAAGCAAGGTGAAACACGTGTAGAGGGTGAACCTTATAACCCTCACAACTGAGAAACAATGTATTGAATCAACTGAGGGTGAACCTTATAACCCTCACAACTGAGAAACAATATATTGAATCAACTGTGTAATCAATCAAATAAAATGTATATTTGGAGCGCAAAAGTGGAAGTCTGGTATCTTTCTTGAGAAACAACTTGGTTTGGGGTTATTAGGTCCGGTAGGTTTTAAAATATTTGACAGGGAAGGTGGTGCCCACTTCTCCCTAAAATGTACCTATATCTCACTAGATGCTTTGCAGCAGAGAGGCGATTCAGAGATACAATTCTGCCATTTTCGTTTGCTCGATGCAAGTGATTACTGTGGTAATACAGGGGGAATGTGAAAATGAAAAGTGCATAAAAGGATTTAAGTGATCCATCAGTGTATTTTACTTCAAGGTCAATGTCTACAAGCAGTAGAAAGCGCTGTCAATTTGGAGTTACCACTGACAGATATTTATATAGCTTTAACTTTACTATTTGGAAACTTCACTATTCAGTTAGTATGAAACAACACGTTTTAAACAATGTTGGCATCATTTAACAATCAAACTCAGTCTTACAATAATAGTGGTTACGTCGTTCCTGCACTAAAGTTGCTGTATCCTAAAAATGAACGCTTGACATTATCAATACCATCAGTGCAGAATTTCTTCAGACTCCCCACTAAATGACTCGCCTTATTAATCTCCTGGTACCTTCCACTACTTAAAAGAATCCCATGCAGACTGCATCTTTGCACCTCCTAGCACATCCTCTACCACACTAACCACAATGCACCCCACCCCCGTGTTCCTCTGCTATCCCAATGCTGGAAGCAAGTTGGTCTTCCCTATTGATGGCCTCCCCATCATCACTCACACAAACCATCTACAGATTAACTGCTACACAGAATTCATGTATTTCCTGTCGGCCCCATCAATATCTCTGTGTTCCCTCCTGCGTTTCTGCTCCTACCACTGACACCCTAACCCTCCCTCTCCGCTTTAAGAACACTACAGCAAACTGGGAAAAGTAGTGCTATGTAAGCAGTCTATATTAAACTAAATTAAATAAACTCAAGCAGTTTTGTTTCTTGAAACATAGTTTTAACAGGCTTCCCATGATGAATATATGTTTTAATATAGCCTATTCCTTATCTCAGTTTTTTATAACTGATATTAGCTATTTCAGAAAGCTGTAATATTTTACTCAAGATGGATTGTTGTACTCTACTTATGACATAGTATGTCAGTGCGATCTTGTTTATATGTAAATGCATTTTACTTTGTATAATTCCAAATCCAGGCTCCTTGCACAAACATGTGAAAGAACAACTGCTGTAGGCTGTAAGTACTTATATGTATATTACCTTGCTCATCGTCCTCATCCTCTTCATCATCTTCATCATCATCTTCATCGTCCTCTTCGACTTCCTCTCCTTCGTCTTCATCATCTTCCTCCTCTTCTTCGGCATCCTCCTCATCATCGCGGTCTACCTCTTCCTCATCCTCCTCTTGGTCCTCATTGTCATCCGAGTACTCTTCCTCCTCCTCCTTTTCATCCATCTCCTCAGAACCATCCGTTTCGTAGCACTCATCTGCAGACAATTTGTCCGTTTTCACCTCAAAAGGTTTTCGTTTAGGAGTTGGTTCTTGTGGCTGCCTGTCTTGTGTTTTCCTTTTTTTAGCCAGCGGGCAGCCGTACACACTATTCAAATGAAAAATAAAAATAGCATGTTTTCAGAATAAGCATCTTCAATTCATAAGCACATGTCTTCATAGTAGCCTGTGTAGATCACTCGTTATGTTTTCTATCAACCAATAGAAGGATACAATGATTGCAGCTGCAAAATCCCCTTTCTGCGCTGTGCTAATCATTAATTTCTGCATGCAAACCATAGCTTCACTTCATGATCCAACTGAATAAGGACCTAGAGGTCATATTCGTATGAAGGAAACCAGACTGGGTAATTTGTTGCTAATATTTAGCAAATGAAAACACTTTTCATGTGTAACAATTTCACTTACATTTGGAGAAAAATCGTTTGTTCTCAATATGAGCCAGAAAGATGTTGTTCTAACAAACCAATTAAGCACTTGTGATGCAGATATCAAAGCCTGTGCCACCAAATAAAAAGCCCTCCCCAGTAAAAAAATCTCCCCACCATCTCTGCTAATTTCTGATATATCTAACAACAAAATCACCTATGTACTTGTTTCACTTCACTCTGTTAGGCGTTCGTTCTCATTAACCCTGAGCAAAGCCTTCTTACCTGTAACTAAGACACTTTCTTAAAAACAGTGCCTCGATGCCCTTGGGCTGTAGTGCGCTTTACAAATCCAAATAAATAAATAAATAAAAGACCCCAGAGGTAAAACAGGTTCAAGAACTGAACCAATATTGTCCAAACCAAGTAAAATGACAAATTACGAATCAAGTCAATCTAAGTCTATGATCAGCAAAATAATTAGGACAAATACTCCCAAAGTAAACATGAGAAAATTATGATTTAATTTTTTATTTTCTTAAATGGGAGATTCTGTGGGGAGTAATTCAATCGGAATTGTGAGAAAATGTGAAAGAATGAAGTGCTGGCCTAGCTCTTTAGACCAAGGTGAAGGCCAAAAACTGTCTTTACAGCAAGCACCCATCTTCAAATATAAGGCAAGGTTTTTCGAGGTCAGAAAGTTACCTTCTGACTTTTTTATGGCCAAAGAAACTTGACAGGAGATCACAGGCGGTGGGGTGGGAGAGGGCTATACAGCGAGGGCTACATAAGAACGTAGACTCTTCATCGGTCCCCACAGTAACGAAAATGTAAAAGACATGGCAATGCTCCAATGTGGGAAGCATGTGTGGGGAGACCAGGATTTGGGTGTGATGGTGAGCAAATATTAGGCACAAGGACTAAATATCCGTGTCACACAACTACTGCCATATAACCCACACCATTTTATAGTAAGGTTCTTGAAACCAATACAAGAAAGTCCCAAAATTGAGAACCAGCAGAGTAGCATCTCACAAAAAACACACATCCATTCAGTTGTGGTAATATTGAGGACTTCATAGTATTTGTTGTATTCTACTTTGATTTGTAATGTGCCACATACAAGTACACGTTTCTTCAAGGCACCACTCACAGAGGACTCATTGAAAACATTTTGAAAACAATGTGCCTATCATCGTTAATGACCAATTAAAGCAATGGAAAACCAGTCACATCGTTTCCAAATTATCTTACACCAATGACATGCTTAAAAAAGCAAACACAATGATTGAACATAACCTCCATTCCACAATGAGAGCCAAGCATTTCTGGTGCACTCGTTTTGCCGGCAGTAGATCTTGCTAAGGTCTTTGACTCAGTGCTGTGTGGACTTCACCCACCAGGAGGAAACGTTCTTAAGCCTGGCATCATAAAACATATGCTGGGAGTGTGGAGTTCATCTAGCGCCCTTCTTCAGTATTACACGCATAAGATTTTATAAATTGACCGGTGGAGAATATTGATATACATATTCTCTAATATGACTGGTTTTAATCTTATGATACCGTTTTCATTTGTGATATACGGTTTGTTATTGAATGAATCAAGGTTTTAGTTTTTCGGATTGTTAAGGAATGTATTAGGTTTTTGTCTATTGTTCTGTTTTCTGTTTTGTAAGGTTGTCTTTGAGCAGCCAAATCACAATAGAACAAAATCATTTTATAATTGACTTTCTGAAACTAATATGGAAAACATGTTCCAAAAAAAAAAACCCACTGGAAGAATTTCTAATTGCATAATTAAATTACATTTTATTCGTATTATTTGTATTTAATTTACATATCAAGTCTACTCGACATATAACAAATAACACTATTAAAACACATATTACCCCCTAAAGTGCCCACTAGACAAACTCTCACACTTATATATTGAGTAGATTAGTTAAATATTATCTACGGCTGTGCTAAGAGATCCTTTTATTCAGTGAACACATATGATATGCAAATTGAATACAAATCAAATGTAATTAAATTATGCAATTATGCATTCGTCGAGTTTTTTTCTTTTTTTTTTTGGGTATATCATTTGTCTGTTTGGCCAGGGTTACCCACTTGTAGTTTTACCCTGCAGTCTCTGAGAGGTAGATAGATGAAACTAATATGCGCCACTGTGCTTGTTGAAGCACTGTTCTTAAAACCATGAAAAGTGTTTTCCCAGAAAAAAATATTTAAAAATGCAAAATGTTTGGAGATCAGCATAGACACTTTGCACTCAATTCACAAACCTATTTTATGAACGTGATGCAGCCTCCTGCAACACAATGAGGCATTTTCCACGTGTTTATGTTTTCAGACGCTTGCACTGAAAACAGAAATGAATACATGTATGTAAATACATACAGGTATTGTGATGCATCTGACCATGTGATAACTTCTGAGGCAGCCTTTCCCCATGTGGCCAGGGAAAGGCAGAAGCTACCTGATCCTGGCTATCTGAGGGAGGACCACATGGGGGAAGACGACCCTCATGGGGGTGGAAGGGCATCGACAGATGCAACATGGTATTTGCCTTTCTCCATTAACACTGACCCCCCCACGTGCTCTAACCATAATTCTTCCTCCCATTTTAGAACTTCTAATATGTTCCATTCTGGAATTAGTGAACCCGATATAGTGAACAGGAGGAAAAGGCACTGGTTCACCCCTGGAAAACCTAAACTAATGGGATCTGAAACTAGTAAAATATACTCATGTGATGTCCACTCCTCTACTCCTCTAAGTATATTACTCATAGTTCTGTTAAGAAGGCTTAACTTAACCAATTAGCTATCGTTTTTTTCTTGTCAGCATTGAGATGAGGAAGAGGAGCCAAGTAATGAATAGTGCTTGTCAGAACTTAAAAATGCAGTAAAGTCTTTTCAAAACCTGATTGGTTCAGAGAAAGATATTTGGAAGTGGGAGTTTCAATGCCTGGGCCCCATCACTTTGGAACCTGCTTCCACTGGATATTAAGGGATGCGCCTCCACACAGCAATTTAGGAAACACCTTAAAACATTCCTTTTTGACACATAATGAACTAAAAATACCATCTCCACTCTAAAAGACCCTAGGGTCTATTCTTGTTAAGCTGCCCACCAGCTTACTTCTTTGTGTTCTCTGCTGTCCATCATGCGATCGCCCTGAGGCCTTCAGGTGAGTGTGCGCTCTATACATTTTTTTTTAGTTAGTTAGTTAGTTAGAGACATTTAAAATGAACGTGGAAAGTGAAAGAGCAGATCTGGCTTTCGGCAGGGACTGGGAGTGTGGCAATCGACGAAGGCGCAGAGGACGGAGAGGCAGTGCTGCGAGAGAAGACAGCCCAAATCCTGACATACCGGGAAGCCTCAGCGGAGGCTGTGTTGAAGCAGGAAAGTGCGAGCAGTGCTTCTCGACAGACCTGAGAGCCAGGACTTCAGCGAAGAACTGGGTGCCTGCCGGAGAGGCAGAAGGTCCGTGCCTCATGAGAAAGTGGAATCAACTGTGTGAAACTCCTGGCAGGAGGGTATACCAAGGAATGTGATAACTCAAGGGAAGGCCCATGCCGCTGGGCGAAGTTCAATAAGCTGTGAACGTCCTGGCAGGAGAGTATACCAGGCAATGTGATTGCGAGTCTGGGACCGGCATCCAATAAAGAATAAGAGAAGAGGAAAGGCGGCCTTTTACAGGTGTGTGAAGCCTAGGGGAAGGGGATCATACCCCATGGGCTGCAAAGGTGATTGAACTGTGGAAACTCAAGCTAGTGAAGGGAAGGAAAGGATCCCTTGCCTGTGTGAAACCTAGGGGAAGGGAATCATACCCCTCGGCCAGAAAAGTGAATGAACTGCAGAAGTAAAAGGAAAGAATGAACCCCTGAATTTGTGAAGTTAGTGGAAGAGAGCCGTACCCCCTTAAGTGGATAAATGCATATTACTGGGAAAGAGAATTTGTGATTGAAAAGCTGAGAAGAAGTTGAGAAACTCTGGAGAAGGGAACACCACTCTGCTGAGGATTGTGAAAGCATGTGGAACTTTGATGGTCTTTCTCCAAACCTTCTTTTACTTTAATAAAAGTCTATAGCAATCATCATAATGCCTCTGTGTCTGATTCCTACTCCAGATTCATTAGAGTGTGGAAACATAGGGGTGCTTTATAAGGTGTAGGTGAGATGATTTTCAACTCTTCTGGCCATTTTTGAAGGACACTTATTTATTACATTTTAAACATGTACTAAGAATACACGTGCTCTATTCCAAAACACCTACTGCCCTGCAATGCCATCCTCCTCATTAAACCACTGCCACAAAGATTCACGTACCACAAAGCAGAATCCTTCGATCACCTTCTCTACATTTTTAATGCCCTCAATGCACTCAACTAAGTATCATATCAGTAGTAGAATGCATGGAGATACAGTGAGAACCTCCCGAAAAATAGACCATGTTTCAGAAAATGAAAATGGCCACAGACAAGACTTAATAATATCCAGGTTCATTAGAGGCCAGCACTGATATCAGAGATGAGGTGTGAAATATGGGCTCAAAGAGATGGATTTCTACAATGTGTGGGTGGGGTTCGGGAGCAAGAGGGAATGCACTCTCTGCGATCTCCGCTCCTCGACAAATATTGTTACAATCTACAGTTCAGGCTATCATTTCTGGCCTTTTGTATATGCTTGGTGTGGGTTTGCACAGATGTATTGGTGAAACATTGGGTGGTGTTTCATGGAATTTATCCACGTCTTGGGCACATTGACTTTGCATTCAGTGCCTGCTTGACTTAGCCTGCTAAACTGCCATTGAGGACATTTGCAGCAATTGCTATGCATGGTCTGCAAAGGGTGACATTTGATAGGCCTTCTGGTCAGGCCCACTTCTCATCAGACAGGCCTCCATTTGAAGGTACTAAGTGAAGCATACTTGCAACTACATCAACATCAGTAAGTTAAATAGGGCTATAACGTTAGATGTGGGACCACCTGGAATACGTTCAAATTCTATTCAGTCTATTTCAGTCTCACCTCTATTTTTTTATTATTAAAACATAATTTATACTATTTTGTATTTTTGAAAAGATAGTAAAGGTGAACCTTTAAGTAGTATTAGTTGAAATTGATATGACTTTTTATGACATTGTTTAGTGCCAGTTCATCACTTTGGTGAATTACCCACTTTGGCACAGATGTTCATACTACCATGCAAGGTGGGTACATTGTTTGTTGTTCAAAGACATCTAAACACAACATATCTTGCTTTTCTGTATCTCCTTGAGGGTGCTAAATTAACTCAATGCAATGCATAATCAAATCAATGCATTTGCTAGCACCAGGGCAAATGTTAGACCATTAGGGTGATGCTAGGACTAGGCGGACTCAAATGCAATACTGTGTTGGGTCTGCACTTTGCTCGTCTAGTTCCCGGTTATCACTGGAACACATACGGGTTGCCGTGGCACTTGGGTGACTCCCAACACCACTAGATCTTCTCATTGGATGATTTAATTATTTATGCATTCAAGGCTTGACGTGACAAGCAGCGTCACAACACACTAGGTCCTTTCCTCTAATCTGTAGGGTTTCGTGCCCAGCTTATTTCTCTCATGTAATAAAAGCAGTGGCGATCTGCTGTACAGCATTCTCGCCACAGTTTTAATTCATGTTACCACAGACACTGGTATCCTGCTGCCTGCTTCTTCTTCATGGATTTTTCATAGGTATTTAGTTAAGGTAACAGGATCACTCACTGGAGTCCCCAGACGCCAGGAGCACTTATTATATGGTAAGTGCTGCTTATTTCATTGTCAGTGTATGTGTATAGGAGGAAAGCATCATATTGTGTTATTTATTTATGTCGTTGCTGAATCTCCTGTATTACCTGTGTCTTTAGGGTGTATAGAATTTGTAACACAGGTTGTAACTTAGTCTGTGGGATCTATTCAAGCAGGGAGTTGGAGCACAGCGTCCAGAGCTTCCGAGGGATCTTGGTCATCACCAAGCTGTGTCTGACAGGTGTGTCCCAGGTCCCAAAGGCATTTATTGTGGTTCTGTTAGGCATACACCTCGTGCATATCAAGAGAACCCCTACCAGCAATGGGATATCTCCAACGAAATCAATGCCCAATCAATATACAGCAAAGAGTGATTCATTGTACGCATGGAGGATGCATTTGTGTATGGACTTCAAGGCCATCAACATTTCGAATGAAATAATGGCCTGTGAAAGGCATTCATCACAGAGAAGCATTATCTACCTACCTAGACTTATGGTGAGTCATCTCTTCAGACAATGGGAAATGTGTCCTTTCTATTAACAAAGAACTGTTCACAAATAATCTGTGTTGTTTTATGTTATACATGGCACATCCATGCATTGAATCTTTCAGACCATTTTTGTTCAACCTTAGTCCCTGACATTCCGCATTTCTATTCTAGATTGCCAACATGTATTTGAACTTCCCTAGATTTACAGATTAGGGACCAACAAACGGATTTTTAACAGGTAAAGAAGACGAGAAAGTTGGCAAAAGAACAGCAGCTGTGCCATTTGCAGCATCCAACAACAATATAACTAAGGGTTAACAGTCATTTGGTCGAAAACCAAATGATCGAATGCCATTTGGTCGAATGCCAAATGGTGGAAAAAATGGTCGATTTTTTATTTATTTTTTCTTTATGGGGGTTCCCCCTCAACCCCCCTTTTTCTTTATTTTTATTTTTACCAACCGAAACGAAAAAAAATATATAAATAAATAAATAAAAAAATTCTACCTTTTTTTTTCGACCAATTGGTATTCGACCAAATGGTCATTCGATCTTTTATTTTCGACGAAATGACTGGACACCATAACTAAGACCAAATATGAAAACAAGACCATGATCAAAAGCAAACATTCAAAGTTGGGATTTTATTGCTAAGTTAACTCATAACTCATTGTTGAGATTTAAATTCTACATTAGGTTCACAGGTTCGATTCCCGTTGGGGCTATCACAGACATACATATTTATTTTCTAGGTCAACAAATAGAAGTTCCATCATATTGGGTAATATTAACAGTAGTATGCTGTACCAACACTGTAGAGGCTGAGGACATACAATGTATGTTACAGTCATCATTATTATTGTTATTATTATTATTTGTATTAAGAATGGGTAACAGGGCGGCTTTCAAATTTTAGGCAACCCTTTTTCTCATGCATCCTGAGTACTCCTTTTATGGTAATGAGATGAGTCGCCAGGCTGGCCCCTCATTTCAGCTGCCAGATGAGATCCTTTTTGCAGTGAGACAGAGAGAATGGCAGAGAGAGGGTCTGACAGTGGCAAAGTAAAAAAGTAAAATGAGAGCTGTCTGCAGAGGTCACTAGCAGGAGCACAGGGAGGACACCAAGTTGGATTGTCTTGAAAAGCATACGTTGCTATGGCTATTAATAATTGGTTTTAACTTGCATGGATTGTCGATGCCTTGCTAAGCCATGTTATGATTTGCTGTTAGTAGCTTCAAGATTGTCCGGCCCCTTGCCAACCTGCCCATCAGGGTATCTGGCTGCTCCTTCCACTAACTTGCTAAAATTATACATTCCAAAACATACGACATATACCATCCAAACCACTCACACATGGACATTGATGAATGGAAGGTCTTGAATCAGTGAGAACGACAGACATTCCTCTGAGCAACCCTCCAAACCACCACCTTTCATCCTGCTCTGCTAGTCCAGAATTGGAAAAGACATATGCAAATCAGACTTGGTCCCACCAAAAAGGGGGTTGCATGCGTTCTCATGCAGAATGGATGTGAAATAGCAGTTCCGGCTAGACAGTGACTGAAAGCCCGATTTGTACATGTGTTTACCCTTCTGCAATGGAACAGAATGCTAGAAACCAATGTATGGTAATTGACATAAGGCTCATGTTCCTTATGACAGTATGTATTAGTGAAAACTGCCTGATGCTATGGACAGTCTGATCTTAGTAACAGCAACTGTGAGTTACCAACAGCAGATAATTATTTTGTTCAAAAGTACAATGTTACAGAAAATCTGATACCACTAACAGAAGACTGCTGTTACTGACGTCTGACTTGACTTATTACTGTCTCTGTTTACTATTTAAACAGCTCAGTTGCTGTGGTAAATGAGCGAGCTGACCTTTTCCATGGCCGCCTGGGGTTTCATGGTCCACCCTGGAGGGCTTTGGTCATTTCCAGGCTTGAGGGGAGTGGGGTGGTGGTGGTGGTAAAAAGGCATGGGAATCCATGTGGCCCCTGCATTCCAGTGGCTTATCCACATATAGGGCAGGAAATGGCCAGTAAGGACAGTCCTCTCGCACGCGCGTGTGCGCAGGCGCGTTTGTGTGTGTGTGTGTGTTGGCCATCTTTGTATTGAATCCCTATGTATTCTTTTACTTTTTACAAAAGAAGGTAATCATAGGGATTTGAGTCTTTCCGTCCACATCAGAATTAGATACAGCTTTAGGTTGTTTCCCAAATCGCAGTGGGGAAGCACACACAGTGCATCTGTCAGGGGAATCTGAAGTGGGCAAGAATGACAGAAAACTAGCAGAAAACCTGCCTGCATCAACTTTCCCCAATTCCTGCCATTTACCGCCTCCATCAAAATGGGGCCTAATATACAGTAGAAAGGATGCAATTCCCATGCAGACCACTAATTGCATTGACCCACCCCAACACCTCCATTATTGCAAAGGGGGTGTGTGGAAACTCTCGAAAGGAGTGCCTTTTGATTACAAAAAAGGCAATACATGATTTCAAGCATGGACAGCATGGTATCTGATTTAGAAAATACAAAACAAATGTAGTTTTCTTTACCTCCTCATTGTCAAAACTTGCCTTTGTAACTGGTGTCTAATATGAAACAATTTCTCCCCTGTAACATGTAATTGTATACAGCTGCTCTTCTGCCCTTACCTACCGCATGATGTGATTGGTAGAGCATATTACAGCAATATCTGCCACTTTGTTGCCAATAGCTGGTAAATGGTCCCATCCTACGATGACAATGCCTGACAAATGCTTGTACAATGCCTGCACACCAATCAAAATGATTGTCCTTGGCAATGCTTGTTCTCACTTGTGTGTGTACTTGAGATGTGGAAGAGGGAACATTCTCTTAATAATTAAGGTCACCACTTCAACAAGTTGTCCATCTCTGACTTCAGGGAGTCACATGACCAATCAGACGTTCAGACGTTATCCATCAGAAACTGAATTGAATTGTGGTAGATGCAGTTCCGGACATCACACAGAAGCAGCACTGAGTGAAATCATCTCAATCATAAAATGAATTAGTCGTGCTTGGTCTGCATTCAACATTGCATTCATCTCAGTCTTTTAAGCGCATCCAGTAAAATAACCAAAAAAAACAAATATGCACCTTGTTACTCAGTATGTTTATGCCTGTATACAGAGGCCACATTCGGGCCCGATTCATGGAATTATTTGCATGGTTCAAAGTGACTTTGCATTACTGAAAAGTGACTTTGCACTACCGGCACACACCGTGATTCATGGAACTGTGCAAAGTGTCTATTTGCCATGCAAAGTCAGTGCAAAGTCATTTTTGCAGTACAAAATTACTTTGCATTAAGTTTGCACAGCAAAAATACACTTTGCACAGCTCCATGAATCAGGTTGGTAGCTCAAAGTGACTTTGCACCGGTGATAAGTCACTTTGCGCCCTGAAAGAAATTCCATGAATCGGGCACACAGTGTTCGCTTACAATACAACTTGTAATACAATACGGGTAAAAAAACTCTTTTTGTTATTAGGGGGGCCTGACTCATGAGGGACTATACAATTGAGAAACATACACAAGTGAGTACAGGCTGCCCCACCCTTAAAGATAGTGGGGGTCATTACGACCCTGGTGGGAGGGGGTTAACGGGGCCGGTAGAGGGGCCGGCCCCGTTAACCCCCTACCGCCTCATTACGAGTTTCGCTCACGGTACCCGCTAGGGACGCCTGGTTTTACCAGACATCCTTAGCGGGTCCCGCAAGTGATCCAGCATGCTAACAATGGGCCCATCATTAACGGGCCCGTTGTTAGCATGCTCCCCATTCCCATTGAGCCCTATGGGGGCTCGAATGGGAATGGGGATGGGTTCCTGGAATGGCGAACTACCGGGCCCTCCAAGGTCGGAATGGCCCCCAGTGTTTCCCACTTACAATGCAATCCAAAATCTCCTTAAAAGAACTGCTTTGTGACAACTTTTTAATTAATATTTAGCAGTACCGTGTCTGCGAAGGGCATTCATTAAGATTGATATGAAGGATAGAGACATGGGTGATATGAAAACATCCATATCGCTACATTCTAAATGCACTTTATGAGGAGCCTAACGGGAAAATACCAAGGACAAAGGCGCATGCATTGGTGTTTTCTCTCTGTCTCATGCAATGCCATTGACACAGCAAGAAGCACACTCATGATTGCACCTTCAGGTTTGAAGAGCTACCACCAATAAATTACAATCTACATTCAGGTTTTTGACCTCTTACTTAATGTTAAACATTAGCAGCAAGGCTGAGAGCTGAAACTCAGCATTTCAACCAAGTTTCAACTTTCCTGATATTTTGCATACCTGGCCCCTCTTAGAAAAACATTACACCAGTGCAAGTCCAATTTTGTAAATGTTGTCCGAGTGAACATATGTACAAGTACAATGCAATATTGCCCCCATGTTGGGTGTTAATGTTAATAATGAGCTGAAAATGTTTTTACTCTGAAATCTTTATATATTCCCTCAATTCGGGCACATCTAGTCAACCAATGCTCTTTTACCAGATTATCCTTTCAGAGAAACTCTCAGCCAAAAACAGAATTATTTGACTCGCAGTCATGGCTTATGTTGTATGACAGTACTTTCATCTACAGATGTAGGCATTTACAGCATATATTAATAAACAGCAGTGTTTATTTCAGGAAGAGATCACCAAAAACAACATTTCCTAATGGTCAATCAGCCCAGTACAAATGGCAGGGTACATTTACAAAGAATTACTATTTTTTATTAGAGGGTAAAGGCTGAGCTGTAAGCAAATGCGGAATAGGGCATTGGTCACGAAGAAAGACTTGCACCTTTTCTGTGCCTAAGTTTGCTAGTTCTCCCTATGAGCATTGGTCACTAAGAAGGGATTGAACTTATTGCTGGGCACAGTAAATGTAGCTCAGCCATCTTCTGAGAACTAGCCCAACTCTCGGTGTTAAATACCTACCTTTATTTTTCTGGGGTGATGGTATCCTCTTGGTTTTCTGTATATCAAATATATAAATACATTAAATTTAAGTTCCCAAAACGAGTACTCATTGTTTCATTTTGAATGTAATTTATTTTGTGTTTTATAATTTGCCACACATATACAAGGCACTCCAGAGAATAGAGGAGGATGGTCGAAGGAGCACAGCTCCAAAAGCACAATTCTTATTGGCCGAACAGAATTAAAAAAAAAAAAAAAAGATGAGTGATCATATGGACGTCTTTAATGACCTTACAATAGGAAACACTTTTTGAAGAGAAGAATGTTTAGACCTTTCCTGAATGTCAGTTGATTGAGTTCAAAACCTTGCTCCAGTTGGAGCAAATTCCAAACTGACCGGTAGATTCCCAGTCCATTTCTTCATGTTCCCTTTAGCCTGTAAAATGGGCTGGTGAGTCTCTTTGTAGAACTAGTGTTGAGTTCAGGGTTTGGCCACAAATGACTCTGACACTCCAGTGAACTGTTAACTTATTTACTTAAGTTCAGGTACACCCAATACAGTTCTTAGAGTCAGGTAAGTAAAAGGGGACATAGGACACCCACCGGCATCCTCTCTCAGGGCTTACATCCTTGCAACTAACAAACCTGGAACTCACTCATAGATAAACATTCTAAGCCCTGCATTCCATCTCAAGATTCTAGTCACTTGCACCAGATGAATGCAAAGTTAATCACAACACATCTTTCCCCTATAGGGACAACAACAAGAACAGTAAAGTATCGGTGGCAAGATCAATATTTCATCAAAAGATTTGTCCAGTAAAGTCCCACCTGAAAAACAAAAGATTATTCAAAGCATTTCATATATAACCACAACCAACTCCAAAAGGTTTAGACCCTGTCACCATTTCAAAATCTATTAACATTAACATCAATGTCCATCTGTGGATTAAAATTAAAAGTCCACCTGTGGAGAGAACATATTAATATGCCTACATAGAACAGCTAATGATGAACACTGTTATCAACTTAATAACTCTAATGAAGATTTAATAAACACTCAAAACCTTAATATCTTATTTCACTCACACATCACCGCATACATGTCTACCAACATATGCCAAAACAATGGCACCAAAGTCTAGGAACAACATTTCCCTTTTTATACAGACAGTGTAATGGACAGTAGTCCGCTCAATGGTTCACCACAACCATTGCACCTTTTCACACATGCAACACATGTAATGGACAGTAGTCCACTCAACGGTTCACCTCAACCATTGCACCTTTTTACACATGCAACACATGTAATGGACAGTAGTCCGCCTGTGGAGAGAAATATGTTAAACTACATAACTCAATTAAAGAGAGAGACATGTACCTACAACATCACTCTAATAAACTAATATATATCAGCTCTAGTATCTCAACTCTAATTGCCAGCACCTCTGCATTCTCTCCTACTTCACCATTGCATAGAGAGTAACGGAGGAACACAGAGCTCCCATCCCCATCAAACTTCATAACTGAGTCAGGCCTCCCGCTGCAGCACTCATGCCGAACTCCAGGACTCCACTCAAGCCAACCGCAGAAACCTTCGGTTCCAGTCAAAGGTAAGCGCTGACATCGGATAACTTTGTCAGTGATCTCAGCTGCCTTCACTATGACCAATAGCTTGTAGCCTTGGCGCAACAGATGTTTGCACAGTCCATGGGCCCCAGGCCCCTCCTAGATCCATTAACAACTTCCAACTCTTCTGAATGTTTGTACAGTCTCAATTCTCTTTAATGCTTTATGAGAGACTGCCACCTTGAACTTCACCATGCCAATGAATGAATGAACCTTGCTGCTCCAATGAACTTCACAGCTCCTTCTAATAACCATAAGTCTCACAGAGCCCACTGCACTTTACAGCAGACCGTTGTACCTTTCAACACTAGAACTTCTTGTCCCCACTGCCCTTTGCAGCACACCCTTGTCACTGAAGTGCCTCTTCACTCCCTATGCAGTGCCTCTTCACTGCCCCGTGCAGCACTTCACTGCCCTCGCAGCGCCTCACCTCTTCACTGCACCATGCAGCACTTCACAGCCTCTGCAGCGACCACTCACTGCCTCTTGCAGCGCCTCTTGACTGCCTCTTGCAGCACCTCTTCACTGCCTAACGCAGCACCTCACTGCCCCTGCAGCGCGTCTTCACTGCCTGTCACAGCACCTCACTGCCCTTGCAGCACTTCTTCATGCAGCGCCTCACTGCCTCTGTAGCATCTCACTGCCCCTAGCAGCGCTTCACTGTCTCTGCAGCACCTCTTCACTGCCTGTTGCAGCGCCTAACTGCCCTCGCAGCACCTCTTCATGCAGCGCCTCACTGCCTCTGCAACATCTCATTGCCCATTGTAGCGCCTCACTGCCCTGGCAGAACCTCTCCACTGCCTCATGCAGCACCTTTACATCCATAGCTGCTCTGTTATTCCAGTGCCTTTGTAGCGCCTCTGTCTGGGCCTTTCTTGCCCCCTCTGCCTCTGTATCACCTCTGTCTGGACCTCAATTGCCCTCACTGCACTTGCAGTGCCTCACAGCCATCCAGCGCTCTTACCTGAGAGAGGATCACTTCTCAGAGGGGGGGGGGCGGTGGGTATCTCCCTTTGGTGCTGTCCCCCCAGCACAGCCAGATCCCATCCTCGTCGCCAGTGTTGAGTTCAGGGTTTGGCCACAAATGACTCTGACACTCCAGTGAACTGTTAACTTATTTACTTAAGTTCAGGTACACCCAATACAGTTCTTAGAGTCAGGTAAGTAAAAGGGGACATAGGACACCCACCGGCATCCTCTCTCAGGGCTTACATCCTTGCAACTAACAAACCTGGAACTCACTCATAGATAAACATTCTAAGCCCTGCATTCCATCTCAAGATTCTAGTCACTTGCACCAGATGAATGCAAAGTTAATCACAACAGAGCACAGCTCCAAAAGCACAATTCTTATTGGCCGAACAGAATTTAAAAAAAACAAAAAAAAGATGAGTGATCATATTGGACGTCTTTAATGACCTCCCAATAGGAAAAACTTTTTGGAAGAGAAGAATGTTTAGACCTTTCCTGAATGTCAGTTGATTGAGTTCAAAACCTTGCTCCAGTTGGAGCAAATTCCATTACTGACCAGTAGATTCCCAGTCCATTTCTTCAGGTTCCCTTTAGCCTGTAAAATGGGCTGGTGAGTCTCTTTGTAGAACTAGAATGAAACAGTCTCAGAGAGGACATTATTTTAGAACACTTAACAGTTCCAAGTAGGTCTTGTGTTCCGAGCAGCTTTCCTTGTGATAGGATGCCTTTCCCCCTCCCCCTGTAATATCTATACTAAGCAATTATTTGAGCTCCTAGATATAAAAGGGATAATATATACAAATTATGCTGACAACACTCAGTGTCTTATCCCTTTGTCGGGGGACTATAAATAAGGCACAGAGGTCATCAATGGGGTGTACCCCATAATCCATTCTTGGATGTTGGAGAACAGTATGACCCCCAATAAACAAAGACAGAGACAATGTTTACAGGGTCTGTTGCAAGATTGAAGACATGTAGTTCTGCTTATGAGAATATCACCATTGCAGGCTGTCCCACTGCTACACTACATAAAGTAAAAACCCAGGGAGTTCATTTGGATCAAACAATGTGCATGAAGGCACATATCAATAATTTGATTTCCACATCTGCCTATTATGCTGGTCCGATAGCACAGCAAGTAGAGCGTTCGCTTTGACATCTATGCAGACCCTTTGAGGCAGGTTCAAATCCCGGCAGGGCCACACTCAGCCTTTCATCCTTCCGAGGTCAATACATGAGCACCACACACCTGGGTAATAATAAGCAGTGCTCAGATGCCTGAGGGTTTGTAGTGCTATATAAATGTTAAATTATTATTATTGTATTAGGCTCTTATGTTAGCTATGCTTCTTCTTTATCATAACAGAGTTGTTCTAGATTTGCAAGAGCCACAGTGGGTGCGAAGCTTGATTATTGTGGTACGCTACCACTGGGAATAGGTAAAGGAGAAATTAATAAACGTCAATGCCTCCAGAACAGTGCAGTATCCGCTGACTGGAATGGGTCGTAGAGAGCACAAAACTCAAGCCAGGAAACTATTACATTGGCTCCCGGTTGATGCAAGAATCTCCTTTCGGTTTCTTTTGTTGGCACCCAAAATCCTATTTGACATCAGGCAAGAATAACTATGAGAAAAGATTTCTTGGCTTCATAATCGCAGAGTATTGAGATCAAATAACGCCAACCTGTTGATTGTGACAAGCTAGCCTGTCTATTGCTGGTCAAAGGGCTTTCCATCTTAAACTATGGAATGCCCTTGCCCAGGACTTGCAGAATGTGAGTCTCTAAGCCTTTTAAAAAGAACACTGAAGACTTATTTATTTTCCTGATATGTTTTCTGTTTGGTTTTTGGATTGCCTGCTTGTTTCCTTTGACTGTATATCTGTGATTTAGCGCCCTGATGCCCTTGCGCTTGTTTCTTTGGCACTATACAAATATTAACAGAATAGAATAGATAGAACTTTAAAGACGAGTAGGACTTTTATGGCTAGATGGAGCATTTGAAACACATTAAGAATGCAGTGGCAGCTGCTCTATGCTAATAAGAATTAATTTAACAAGGAGGGTTGCTCATTACAACTGAGATCCAGGTTTCTAACCTTAAGGACTGACTGCAGGGGAAGGTCCTGGGTCAGGGCCAGAGGCAGAGTATATTTGCCACTTGTGGCTAAATACACAGAAAGACCTCGGTTTTTCATGGGCTAAGGAAGAGGCGGCTCCCATTCCTCCAAGGCTGAATGACTGACAAGCATGTGCCAATAGTAAGGAGCCTGTGGGGTCATTCATTCTAAAGGTAAAGACTTAGTTGGAAGCCGTCCACATACATGATGAACAATAAGTTAAATGTACAGTCATTGAAGCCAGGGACACATGTAAACATTGAAAAACCAAAGAAGGAACGTCACATGGTCGGAAGGTGATATGATGCTTGAGTGAAAAAGAACTCGATATCAGTGTCTTACCTTTGATGCTGATGCTTGATCTGAGGTCAGAGTTCATGGTTGAGTGCGCTACCATGTCGCATGCTACAGTATGGTCTAGCAGGATGATTGCTGCAGCTAAGGAGATTGAAGTTCTTGTAGTATGAGTTCTCTGTTGTTTAATAAGGTTGATTCAAAGTTATTTTCTGACCCGTAAAACATTTTGCTTGTCATGGGAAGGTTTGTTGATATGACGGTAATGTTGTAATTGGTTATTGGCAGGGCACTGTATAATTATTTGTCTCAGTAGAACGAGGTTGATAGTTGATAGACCTGGCTATAACTCAATCAAACTGAAAACTGAACACAGGAGGACATAGCACCGGAATGCTATCCCATTAAACCTACCACTAGGGAATGCCACTATTTAAGATGAACTACAAGAGTACGTTGGAGTAAAAATTTAAGTGGGAATATAAAATAAATATAAAACAATTCATTTCAATTGCATAATACACTTCAACATGTCAATAACATGGAATTCAGATAAAACAAATGCCAAGAGCAGGTTCGGATTCAAGTAAGATCCAAAAGAAAGGCGGGCGAGCTGCAGAATTTGAATTCCCCCATCAAATTTCATCCAGTTTAATGTTTAATAGCCAAGACAATGGCTGATTTAAAATATGTCAGGTTGCCCTTCAGAAGAGGCAGGAACCCACTAAAAGCGCTGGCACGCCCATGGGCACACACCAAAATGAACAAGACACATCTAAAATTCCACGCATTCCTTTGGGTCAACTACAGACAGTCGACCCGTTCAATAAGCTTTGGCTGTAATAAAATGTCAGCCTCACTCATGTTATTTTTTTGTTACTCCATAGACGTGTAAATTGAGGAGAATTTCTTTGTGTTTTTTGTATCATGAATTGGGGATGAAATGACTACTGATTCGCAGAATTACCAGGCTGGTTAGGTCTTCTACGCTCGTAGTCAGTCCACGGCACTTCTAGAACAGCAGTAATATCAATCATAGAGGTGAACTAGGCACGGCATGAATGCTATACCTCCTTCACGGCACTTCTAGAACAGCAGTAATATCAATCATAGAGGTGAACTGGGCACAGCATGAATGCTATACCTCCTTCACGGCACTTCTAGAACAGCAGTAATATCAATCATAGAGGTGAACTGGGCACAGCATGAATGCTATACCTCCTTCACGGCAATTCTAGAACAGCAGTAATATCAATCATAGAGGTGAACTGGGCACAGCATGAATGCTATACCTCCTTCACGGCACTTCTAGAACAGCAGTAATATCAATCATAGAGGTGAACTGGGCACAGCATGAATGCTATACCTCCTTCACGGCACTTCTAGAACAGCAGTAATATCAATCATAGAGGTGAACTAGGCACAGCATGAATGCCATACCTCCTTCACGGCACTTCTAGAACAGCAGTAATATCAATCATAGAGGTGAACTAGGCACGGTGGTCCAAGTAGAGGGCAGGCTATACTTCTCAAGAGGGTGGGGGCCAGCATGGCAGCATCCAAACACCAATAGTACGTAAGTACTAAAATAAATGAAATGCCTATGATGTTATGCCATTTAGTGCGAGTGGTAAAAACCTAGCTTTTTTGATTTTTATGAATAGAAAATGAAGCAGGTAATTCAGTTTATAAAGGGGAGGTCAGCTAATCAGAACCCACTTTCCAAATGATCCATGCCAAAAGTATTGTGCACACATGTGCCTCACTGTAAACAGTCTACTAACATGAAAGAACCAGCAATGCAGTGGCATAGAGCAGGTACAAAGTTCACCTGTGCATTCCTGACAGGTGCAAGGACACAGAGTCACTGCAGGCAGAGGTAGCAATTTAACCTGTGCACTCCTGAACCAAATTATAATAATTATCTGCCTGAAGCAGTCTGTTGGCACGTACATCTCTTAATATAAGGCAAGCCTGAGTGTGGCATGGTGACGGATAAGAGCGTACAGTTGTTATGCCAAATCAGTGTGCTATCAGACTCTGTGAACGGAGCTTAGCCATGACACGGTTAAAGTTTATTGTTTTCTATGGTAACCGTCTGCACAGCTGCCCTTTCAAACAATAGAGAGGATTCTGCCTTCATTGATTCACCAGTAGACAGGGACACACCTTCCCACAGGAAATAGAATCCTCCTCAAGGAGGTCTCCTGGGATTGGTGCTTTGAGGCTGCGCTGACAAAACAAAGCCAGCCTCATACCCGGCTGCTGATCACTGGAATGGCTTTGAAGCAAGTCAGCATATGAAGGGGGTAGAATTATAAAGTAGTTAGAGAAGGAAGGAAGGCCTGGAGAGGGCTTACAACATCTTGAATTCTGTTAAGGCTCTCCTCCTTTTCCTGTCCCCTCCATTTCCTGCAAGCAAGGCACTCTGAGAGGGATGTCATAAGGCAAAGTGCACTTCTTCCAACAAAGGGATTGGACCCCCTACAGCAAGTTTGGTATGGACCAATTTCCTGTGGCATTTTGCCTTGAAAAGGAGAGGGGCACCCACTAATTTTTTGTAATGTATTCCTGGACTCTAAGAAGAACAAGAAGGATGCACATTTAGATCACTGCTAGGAGTGCATTCCATTCCAGCCAGGTCATACCCGTGCTACCCTTGCCTAAACAATACCATCTGTCAAAATATTTCAAAATTCATCCATACATGTCTTTCATTCCCAAGCATAATCTTTACAATACCTTGCACTTGTTTCTCAAATGAATATCAACTCTTAGTACTGATATAACTTCCTGCCCATATAATCAGTCTAGACATATATCTGTTGCTGTCATCCCTCTATAAATAGGACAGATCATAGCTCATGGACAATTATAACCCAAAACCTTTCATACAGATGGTATCGTTTAGTATAGGAGACAAAACTGTACGGGTGCGGGATGGGGTATATTGCTGCACTAGCACTTTATGGATGTGGTAGATTGCTGCACTAGCACATTATGGATGTGGTATATTGCTGCACTAGCACTTTATGGATCTGTAGATTGCTGCACTAGCACTTTATGGATACATTGTGAAAATATGTTGTCATTGGAAGATGGTTTCTTGGACAGTACGTCTGTATGCAAGTTATTGAAATTGGATTAAAATGATGTGCTATTTATGCACATCACACTGCAGAGTATTTGTTTGTGGGTCCATAAGTACTTCTTGCTATCACAAATGTATACGTACAAGTGTAAGTGGATTGCAATCCCATTGAAGTACCCATTGGCATATCTGATGTATGTCACATTTATTTTTGACATTGGAAGATATTGTTCAACAAAACTCCTTGTACGGGTTATCTGACCAATGTGCTTGGAACTTGTTGCAGTAACCTGCTCCCCACGCCTCAATATCTTCGTTTATCGGGGACAGATGTAGAAAGATACTGGGACACTCATGTGAAAAGGAAATCCTGTTTATTCAGATCATCTGGTGCTTCAATGAACTGAAAATACTTATCAGATTTCTTTGATGTACCTGTAAGGCACCTGCACAGTGTCTTGTAAAGAATAATCACTCTATTGCCCCAGACAGAAGTGTCAGAGTGCTGTTGGTCCTGGCATGCATGTGACAGCTCGGTGTCTCCTTCCTTTGCGTTCTGACTCTGTATTTATGAGAGATTAGGCAACAGCATTGACTGCACAAGAGGCCATTTGCTGAGAAGCTCATAGTTAGGTTTATTTAGAGTTTAGTGGATCCTACCAGTATTCTACACAATGAATCCATGCAGTTGCTCCACATATTAGTCTGTGTGTTAAGGGGTTTGGTGCAATAATATCAGAGCTCTTAATGTCATGGTTAAGGTCTGTTGGACTTTGCTTGTCCATCATCAACTCATTTGGAAAACGTGTCAAGAAGCAGCCCCTTGAATATGCAACTCAGGTATGTTTAGTGGGCAGTGATGTCCTGTTGCTGTAGCGCTTCTGAGCTAATTAATGTTTGAGGAGTACAGTCTGGATTTTAGCCTTCTTGGGATTGACTAATAACCATCACTAATAACATATCATTCCAGCAGCACTACAGTTATTGCAGATACTTTTCAACCGTACCCCAAAAAGACCTGGGTGAATTCTGGGTAATGGCGGGAAAACATTGCTGTGTTATCTACTAGGCGTTCCAGAAACCCGATGTAAATGGAACACAGCTGCGCTGAACGCTGGGACGCAACAGCGATGATGGGGTTAATCTGCAAACCCTTATGTCCAGCCCTGCATTGGGGCAACCCACTTCAAGACAGTCCTGGTAATGCTCGCTCAGATGCCAAGCCAAAGCCAGACATTGAAGGTCTTCGTGAGCGCCAAAATCAGTCGAACCAGCAGCTTCTTGCCCTTAACACATTCCAAGACATACCAGTGGAAAAGCCTGACTGGGTTGATTTAACTGGCTGGCCCTCAACATTCCATTGATGTTCACATAAATAATGACTTTTTAGCAGAGGACTTAGATCATGGAAGATCGACAACAGCCATGTCATTCAGTGTTGTGCCCTGGCTGGGAGCCTAATGCATATACTGTTTCTGAAAAGCTTGTGGTGAACAGAAAGCACACGAGACTTCTTTTGACATATAGCTGTTCCCAAACGTAGCTGTAAAAAGCTTCAAATAATGTAGGTAAAAATGCAGTGTTACTTCTCAGCATAAGATGATAATGGAATCTGAACTACTCTTCAGTTCTTGGTGAAAGTCTTAATTGCATCCTGATACCCTGAGATGTTCTCCAGATGCTGAGAACAGCTGTAACTGAAGACAAGGTGATGACATTTTAACTAGGACGTATCAGGAAGATACATCCATGTGGTGATAGACAAAATGAGGAATTTGAAATTTAAATACTGTATCACAAAACAAAAAGAGTCCTCTGTTTGCCATATGAAAGATGCAGTGTGCTCATAATTTAGGGATATGATTATCGCATATGTGTGTACTGCCTTTTTGCGAAAATTGCAATATATGCAGAACATGGGCTGCTTTTTATCGTAAGGGCATACACATTTTGAGGTTTCTAAAGGACATTAGAGTTTACCTAAACAAGCTTTTTTAACTTATGAAAGGCATCAATCATTATTTAAAATGGAAATGTTTTCAATAAATGTGCCTCAATTAGCAGGAATTTGTATGCAATTAACACCAAGAGCTACCACTAAGCAAATATGCAACTATGGTGTAGATTACCTAATAATAACACTGGTGCCATAAATTGAGCAAAGTAACTAAGGACCCGTTTTGCTGCTTGTGCCGTATGGAATGGAGCAAACACACTCTGCCCTAATCCCTATAATATAAAGAGGTTTTCACTGAGGCACTAATTGCACAGTCTGATTTGTGCACCATGCTTGCAACATGACATTAAGAGTGAGAGATTGTGCTTTGACTACTACTCTACCTTCCACACTAAAAAGTGTTAAACCATTTACTTATGTTGTTCCTCATTGCCTAAAGGGAATCCTTTGAAACATGAGGTTGTGTGCTCTGTTGTCTGGCTTTGACTCAATATTGTTATGTAATTGGGCCCTAACTAAACTTGGAGCAAGCCGTATTTGCATCATTCCCTATCATGAATACAATCATTCCTCTCCATTACAAAATGATTGATGTAGTGTGGAATTGCGCAAAAGCAGTTTGTTCCATTCTGTATTTATAAAAAAATAGGAAATCAGGACATGAGTGCATTTGGTCCATTTTTGGCACTGGAGCAAATGTTAATTATCTCGCCCAAAATGTTACTGATTTAGTTAATGCAGCTTTGACGGAAAACATTGCATGGCCGGAAATCAATAGTTTCATGAAAAAAGAAAGATTTTGGTCAACCTGGAGCTGTTCTCCAATCCAATGCAATGAACGGGGATCACTTTATATCGAACACTACTTTAATTAATATGCAGGCGGAACAATTCCCTGAGAACTGAAAAGTAGTGTAAATAAAAGACCCCAGAGAGTACAAGAAATAACAGAGGAGGGCAATAGATAATCATCAGACTTCAAGATTTTGGTGTGAACAATATAGATATATGTCGCGCGTCCTTGGTTCACACTTTTATTGTAAATAGTGCACCATGTTATGAATGAATAAATGATTGGTTTGCTGAATTGTCCCATCTCCATTTTTCCCCAGAGAGCACCTGCATCTGGGCAGTTGGACATTCTTACATAGTTAGAGTGGCACGATATGCTTCGGAAGGATGCCTGGCTCTCAAGGGCACTGCCATCACATGGGCAGGAACACCGGGCATGAAGTGGGACTCATTATTGGAGATGGTCCATAAGAGGCTGATATGGGATCCGGCACCAAATATACTGGTGAATCCGTGGGGGGGGGGGAATGACCTACCGGACCTGGACAGGGGGCTTCTACTGCATAAGATGAAGATAACATTAATGGCAGTGGCCCACATCATGGGTTACACGGAAATTATATGGTCAGAGATCATGCCAATGGTCGCTTGGAAGGGGGCCAGATCGCACAAGGCAGTGGAAGCCGCTGGGAGGCGGCTAAATGTGGCATTAGCTTGGCTTCACCAGGCATGCTTTTATAAATGGGTCCTGGTAATGACCTGCCAGGTGGCGTTCAACTTTCAGAATCAGGCAACACCTTGTTTCTGCTCAACATACGTGGGGCTCAGGGTCTCTGTATGATGTGCTCACATACATTGTAGCCCCACCGTGGATAATGAGTTATTCACGCTATAGCTGAGGCATCTTTTGTGGTGTGGAAGATGGGCAGTGGAATTCTTGCAGTATGGAGGTGGTGTTGAAAGCCACCACCAGAACCCTTCTGTGGTCAGGGAAATTATACATTCATTTTATGTTGAAGACTTCTAGCTCCACAAGTGCCCTTGTCTGTGCAGCTTAGAGAGCTCTTAAGGCTGAGTAAATGTTCAAGGAAACTGACCACAGACCATATTGCAGAAACTTTGCACAGGAGCGAGTGTCGCAAAAAACATATTCGTTGAACACATTTTTTGTAACAGTGCAATGTTTGTAAGTAAGCTTGTTTATTCATATTTTTCATATCAAGTATAAAAAACAGCAATACAACACAGAAATTAAGAACGAGTCAAACAACTTCTACAATTAAAAACACAATCACAGATATGTGGTTAAAGGTATCATGAGCATACAAATGAAACGAAAAACATACATTTAAGTCCATAAGGCATTGCCACTTGCCAATAAAAAGCACAGATTACATCAAACCAAAACCTAACATTATGTATTTTACAGCATTTAACATTGCATTAACTTACAAGACCAACAAGCTGAAAAGCACACAGAGCACTTAGAGAAAATGTGAAATGGAAGACGACTATGAACTCAGTGGTTTGAATCTACGATGCCAAGCACTTTTCAAGTAGCTAGCAAAAGAGGCCGCAACCCCAGCATCAGGGAGTGCAGTTGTCTCATGAATCCTGATCTCCACTTTCGGAAACTAGATTCTCTGATAACATTTCGAAGGAAACGTTTATGAATATCATTGAGTAGTGGACAACATAAGACAAATTGTTCAAGAGATTCCCACTTTCGACAGATACAACACCAACTCTGTTAAGTTCCCCAGACCGCTTGCCGGTAATAGATTTAAGGTGGACAATATTCAGACGGCCACTGGTTAAGAGAGACCAAAGGTATATATCCGGGACCAAGGCCAAATATTCTGCTTGACCCCCCTGGAGGTGAGAAGATATAGCTGAGGCCATTCACATATTTGTATCCTCTCTCATAGTATCCCTAACTTCCCAAAATCTCTCCTTAATGAGCCTAGTGAGAATACTAGCAAAATTATCTAGATTTGTAAAGCAGTCCCCCAAACCTATCGAACCTAAAGAAACAGTAGAAGCAGTCTTTTTAGTGACCCTTCTTTACTTGTCCACACATCCCACCACAATACGACTGGCTGCAGTGAAAGCACATAGGCCAAATAATCCAAACCCAGCTCTTAATGCAGGATGTTTGATGATCTAGAGGGGGCTATCCCAAGAAGACACGCAACAAAGATGTTTCAGCACTCCGTGATGACTTGATATTCCCACAGGCCTGGAGTTTGCTGCTCTAACTCCCAGTCACAACAGCTTTTTGCCTATAAACGTTCGGCATATGTTTTATTGAGTACTGCCTTATGTTTTTAGCAAATCTAAAAAAAAAAACCAATGGCCTGGTTCATCCTTGTCCTCTATGCTGCCACATTTTCTTTTCAAGTCAATATACAATTAAGCCTAATCCCGAAATAGGAGAAAACCATGCATTCCGGCAGGCGGTGACCATTCAGTAAAATGGGAGGAATCCTACGTTGGCAAAACAGATGATACAGCATTTCCTGTGAGCCCACGACTTGACATGTAATTACCATAAGTGCTCGCAAAGGAACAGTAAAGCTCTGGGAGTCCTCGCAAGCAACACATCATCATCCACATGGTTTAACACACGGAGCGTCCTGTCCCAGCAGTGACGGGCATCAACATTAGTCATTGCCAAGCTTGAGACAAACGAGTTTACAGGGAGATTAAAGAGCAGGGGAGCAAGGACGCACCCCTGCCCTACACTCTTCCCACCTTAATAGGGTCACTCAATTCACCAACTATACTGGAGCGGACTCTAACACAAGAATCACTGTGCAGTGCCTCAAGCATCAGTATCAAGGGCTTCGTAATACCCATTCCATCCAAAGTCTCCCAAAGGAGTCTCTTGTCCACATGATCAAAGGCTGATCTTAAATCCATAGAAGCCACGCAGACAGAAGAACTTTTGGCAAGAATCAGATAGAGGTTTAGGCACTGATGGACCGTACCCACGCCCTTTCTGAAAGTCAGTTGAGTATCAGATAGAAGGCCATAATGTCTGACCCACTCCTCCAGTCTATTAAGTAGGAGTCCCGAAAAAAGCAGGGGTGGCCCGTCCAGTAAAGTGACTGGACGATGGGATGACGGAAGGCATTGTTTGTCGTAGTCCCAACATTGGGGCAGAATTTACAATGAAAGAATATCTTTTTCGCACTAGGGTAAGTGTTGCCCTTGTGCTAACTGCACTTGGATGCAGCAGAGCAAAGATGGCTGGTCTCAAGAAGAAAGCGACTGCACTCCATCACTGAAGAGAGAGCAGTCAAAGCACTGATTGACAAAGGGGGCAGGCTAGGTAAGTATAAGGACTATACACCAGAAGCAATCAGTCGGGAAGTGACTTTTGACTTTGAAGAAATCTGCTTGGAATTGAGAACGTTCGCATGGAAATTAATTTATATTTTAGTGTTGATCAGCAGCTTTGTTACATTAGCATTACTGATTATATTTGGATCACCTGTAAGCTAACTTTATCTGAATTTAATAAATCATATGGCCTTCAAATCTCCCAACATAACAGTGTCTTGCCCTTGCATTTACCATGGCCCTGGTTATAGGCATGTATGTGTTTTCGCCACTATTTTCTCTAGGCAACCGAACCAGACAGAACCTACTAGTTTGACCACTCCATTACTTTACCTTCTGATACCAAAAGCATTCACCTTTATACGCAGTCTATTCTTGACTATGTCACTCTTGGATCAGGTTTCACAGAACTAACATGTTGGAGATTTACCTGGGGTGCAGCCTATAGAGGTGCCCTGGAAAATAAGCCACCACACGTCTCGGATTGCCCAAACACATTCTGGAGCCTTTCAAGCATCTAACATTATATTGTGTACTAACTTACAATTCTCTGAATCTGCCTTGGAGACAACTCAATGACAACACCACTTTAGGATATATAATCCCCCACCCCCCTTTTGCACAGAACTATAGTCAACCTGACATTATTTTATTTTATTTTATTATTTGTATTGCACCAAAACCAGTCCCGTAGGCTTAAGGGAGCAGAAACAATAACAAATCCAAAACAATAAGATGCACAAATCCAGAATCAGGGCAGAAACAGAGAGAACAGAGCTCATGAAAAAACATGAGTTTTTAGCAACGTTTAAAAGGATCCAATGATGAAATGCCCCCCAGGTTAAGAGGCAAAGCGTTCCATAGCATGGGAGCAGCGGCAGAAAAAGCACCTTTCGAGACCAGGGCCAACTGAGTGCTAGGTACCACCAAAGGGTTGCTATTGTTAGAATCAAGTGTCCTTCAATGGGTTCCATGTGTTAACATCCCCGAAAAAATATTGCCATACAAAAATATCACCAGATTTCTGCGGCAATATTAAGGCATGGAACCTGCAGGGGACACCCCTGCAACCCCCGGTCCAAATAACCCCATAAATGATCCCCACTAATATCGCCTATGGCCTTACCCCACTACCATATATATGGCGATATTATTGGTGTGGATAATATTACTCAATGCCCTTCAATTCGGGAGCCTAGAAGGCTTTCAGATAGATATGCTGGGATAGTGCCAAACAAACATCTATGTGATATGGTCAAGAGTCGAAATGAAATTCTAGTAGCCACTGGGAGGCAGTGTAACTCTCTTCTACTATTGCACGTACATCACTGTTCTGTAGTACCTGAATCCTGTTATATTGCCTGTTATATCGCCCTTGAAAATGCCTTGAAGAAGACTACCATAATAGTCTATCTTTGTACCAATTAGGGCCTTAGCAATGACATTGCAGTTCTGCCTGGTGCCAAATGACTGGATTTGGGTTAACAATTTGATGTAGCAGCCTCTTGAAGAAATTAGATAATTAACCTGAGCTCTCATATCCATATCCTGGTCAAAAAAGACCCCAGGAGTTGCAATGTCAAACAGTTGAAACTCCGGGCCCAGCCTGTTTAACTGAACAACTGTACCTATGGCCATAAGCTCTGTTTTTTTAGTCATTTAGTGACAGCGCATTTCAGATCATCCAATGCTGTATCAAAGAGTAGATGGTATTTATCACCTCAAGATCTTTAAGATATACACAAGGCAGAGGGATCAGGCACTGCATATTGTCAGCGTAGTCGGTATAGCTAATCTTTCTGTCATATAGTAACTGAAACAGAGGCATGGTATAACATCATATAATGTGGGCTAGAAACAGGAACCCTTAGGAAAACCGTATCAGGTTTTACCAGACCTGCAGCCGCTTCCCCGCTGTGTAGTCTCGCTAAACGATTCATGATAAGAAAGGAATTAACCCATGCTGAAGCAGATGGTGTAAAAGCTGCTACCTGCGAAAGCCTTTCAGTAAGGAGAGCATGATCAACGAGATTGACCACAGCGAAAGGTCTAACAACATCAACAGTACAGCGTGTCCATTATCCAGGCAACGTAAAATGTTAGATTACAAATCTAAACATGCTGCTTCAGTACCATGTGCTGCTCAAAACCCGGACTGCCTTTTGCCCAAGATACTATTGGTGGTCAGGTAATCCTGAACCTGCAAATAGGTAGTCTGTTCCAAGACCTTAAGGAGGAAGGGCACATCAGTAATTGGCCTATAGTTGGTTGGTACTGTAGGATCAAGCTTAGTTTTTTTTTAGCAGTGGTGATATCAAGGATTTCTTAATGCAATCAGGGACACAGCACTCGGCAAACAATTGAGTCTCCCAATTTGATATCGATGGCATTAATGTCGTCAAACAAACCTTAAATATTACAACTGAATAAATGTCCCTCTTACAATGGTTCAGCCTAAGATGCATGATAGTATCTAGCGTTTAACCTCCGAGATAGTTCTAAATTCAAAAGGAATCTGAGCCTCCACCAGGAGTGGTAAATCAACTGTCTTTCTTGATCCCTTGTCACTGAACAGTGTATCACCCCCACTAAATTTATTTTTGGCACATTAATGCTCTCTCTAATACCACACAGTTTCCATGGCTGACTTCCACTCAAGTTATCATAAAACATTGTCCCCCGCTGCATCCAACCTTTGCTCTGTCTGTAGCATCTCCTTCCCATTTCCCCATCCTCTTATCCTTTCCCTCACTCTTTGCCTCTCCTCCAGCTGACCAAGGTTTGGATACCTCAGGTGGGGGCACGGTGCCCACTCCACTGACATGCTTAGGCACTCTAATGATAATACAGCTGGTAAGACAGCTCAACAGGTTGAGCACTCACTGCTATGATCTATGTATGATCTGCAGGCCGCAGCTTCGAATCCTGCGAGGCCAACTCAGCCTTTCATCCTTCTGAAGTTGATAAATGAGTACCAACCTTGGTTGGGATGATCAATGTATGTAAATATGTTCTATGTGCATCGCTTAGGCGTAAGCGCTCTATAAATGACAAATTAGTATCATTACAGTGGTTATTTGGCACAGTACAACTTAAAATTAGCAAAGCATAATTTTAGCATCAAGCACAACCTAGAGGGAGCTTATGCTGGTTTGAACGCAGCTTACCCCTTTGAGTCCATTACTGAAAGAAAAGGCCAAACCTGAGGACACCCCCGCAGAACTCCGGGGTAGTGCAGCATGGTTCCAATGTTTTACCCTTACTAATGCTGCCAGTGCGGGTCCGCTGTACTGTCACTATTTTCCAGAATCCACTTAGGAAGGGTGTTTGCTGACGGGGGACTAGAAGAGACCCTGTGAACCTCCTGTCTCTCTTAAATCTACTTTATGGGTGTGCAGTGCATGTGCGCGTGTGGCCAAAAATACTGTGTATTTTACTTGAATAACTATTTCCTTGTCTGTTTCCTGTTCTTTGATCTGATCTTCTGCTCACATATGTTGAATATTTTGGGTTATTCTTTTAATCTGTGTAGTTTGTATTGTTGCATTTATTTGTTGCTTTTGGCTAATCACGTAATAAAAGCCTTCTGACTCAATGACTGAAATACCAATAAAATACCATATCCATTCCTCCTGCATTGCTAATTCAAGCAGAACGGTGGGGCACCACAAACAGATTTAGGGCCTCATTACACGTTAATTAGTGCCATGGTTCATGCCGGTAAAATACCGGCACCGTCTTGGTGGAAAGGGGAATTACCGCCGCATTCCAAGGTTGGAGGGGGCGGTAATTCCCCCTTCCACCATTGCCCTTCCCCATTCCCATTTTTGCCCCATAGGGCATAATGGGAATGGTGAAGGCGCTAATTACGGCACCGCAAATTGCGGTACCGTAATTACCTCCCTGGGTCCCTTTGCGGGTTGGTTTTTAACGCCTGCAAAAAGCAGGCGTTAAAATCCCCAACCCGCAAAGGGACCTCGTAGTAAGGCGGTAAGGATTTACCGGTACCGGTAAAATACCGGTACCGGTAAACCCTTACCGCCTACCGAGTAATGAGGCCCTTAGTATTGGGACCAGTAAATGGGCACTCAGAGAGGAGAGCCAAAGAAGCCTGAACGTTGTCCAAGTATACAGGTCCTTTTTATACAACCTTGGCGAAACAAAAAACCTAGAAAGGGACGAGGCAATGCAGTAAAACAGCACAGTTACATTGGGCGGTCATTTTAAGAAGGGCGGTTTGGGAAACGGAGGCTTGCAAGCCAGACAGAATACCTCTATTAACCCCTTCAGCCTCTTTTCTTGCACTAACAGGGCTGAGAAGGGACAGCGGGCGAAGTTAAGGTCTCCGCCGGGCTGGTCTTGGGGATGCACTTCGTGTTATGCCTGCATGGGATTTTCACACAGGCGTAAAACAAATGGATTCCTATGGAATCTACCTTAATTTAGCATCTTCTAAAGAAGATGCATATTCCATAGGAATCCACTCATGAATGCTGCCTGCAAAGCATCATTGTCAGCGAGAATTTATTATTTTGCAGGACAAAAAAAGAATAACGTTAATGTCACTAGGTTTTTCTCTTTCCATTTAACCCAGGCTTGTACATCTGTAAAATGCCATGCACGGGACCCAACATAACGTAAGTGCAAACATTGGTGGTCCCTTGCATGCAATTTACATTTTTTAGAAAATGATCCCAAAGTGACCTGCATTACCAATGAGCAGTGAACATGAACAAAGATTCTGGTGCAGGGGATGCTAGTTATATGGTGTATTAGGTCACAAGCCTACAACCTTTGGCCCTAGCCAGTCCAGCCAATGGTCATGGAAGTCATAGTTCAAAATGTGAAGAGTCCAATATCAGGCTGTGTAGAAATCCATCGACCTTTCCATGTCCCTGACATGTTGGTCAAATGTTGACATGTTTTTGATTGCTCCACCTGTCGAATTCTTTTTTTTTTGTGGCTTGTTATCCTATTCAAGTATGGACTGTTGACTAGAAGTAACCCTTTAATTTCTATTGAGAATATATATGTATTAATAATGTTTTCTTTTGTGTACAAATGTTCTGCGCTAACCTCACTTCATGATAGTGCCTAAATGTACCATTACACTCTGCAGTAGTAGCCCCTGATATTCACATAGGTACAAAACACAATGCACTGTAATGAAAAGCACTTTACAACCAACAGTTAATGTTAACGTTATTTTTTAATATTAAGTGCAGGTTCTACTGACAGAGGTGAATCTGAACCCTTACACCCTGCCCAGAAGCCGTTGCTAGTTTACGAGTAAGATACAGCTGTTACTAACTGTGTGCATCAAAAACGATTGCCCTTGTTAGGAACTAAAGGCCAACCAAATCTTCTGTCCTTCCCTACCCCCTGTCCCTCCACTGAAACCTCCAGCATTTGATGGACATTACCCTGGCCATGACCTTTACCTATGGAATGTATTTACATTTAAATCAATGATTTGTTTCATGGAGATCTCTGATCTACTACTGCACACCAAGACTATCCTACAAAAAAATCTGGAACAAGAACTAAGCTGTTTTATAGTCCATATTCTGTTTTATTTAAAGTAATACATCAAGAAAATAAAGGTGGCCCACTAACTTTCAGTTCCAGTGGAAGTCAACCACAATATTTCACATAAATAGAGGCAGCTTGTCTCCAGAAAAGAAACACAATGTGCCTGCAATTCTCTTGCTAATGTTGTCATTCCATGTTGGGCAAACATATATGTATATGACTATCCTAGACAAAAATTGGATATTGTAATATCTGTGCATACTTGAAACTAATGACTTGTGATTGAAATAACACATTACATGGAGGAAACAGTTCAATAATATAGGTACAATAACTCTAGTGTGAACTTATCCAAGTATGGCAGCTATGGTATCTAATATTTCAAACAGTAATTTCTAAATCCTTTTCATTAATATAAAAAGCTATTTTGCAAGTGTATGGTGATTTCAGCAAACTATTATTTAGATGAGCACCATAGACAAGACTTTTGAGTCAAGAGTCATGTTTTCCTCTTGAGATGTCTGGAAACCACTACCAGGAACAAACATGTATTTTGGAGAGCAAAATATCTGCATGCATTAAAACGTCCCACAAGCATGACATTATATACATGAAATTGAAAAGTAATCATCTTCCTTTTGAATTGTGCTAGCGGTTCATTTTAGTCAGAATCCATCAATTACTGCACAATGTTACTTGTAAAAATAACACTGGTTATTAAAATTGATATAATTTTCATGGTAATGAAGGGTAAACAACAACCTCTTTATATACCACGGTGAGGAGTAGAAAAAGAAGTTTATCAGTCCATGCAAATCTGTGAGACAGGTTGAACATCACCCTCACACACCCAGACATAATTTGTGTCTGTGAAATCCCGGGGAATCAATTAATACGTTACTATCAGAGCAAAAAAAAAAACAGCCAATTAGAGAGTCTAGGACAATGTATTTTAAATATAATTCCACAAAGTTTCAGTTACACACCCAGTCTCCTCTTATGAAATTGCCTGTTACTAGGGTCTCTCAAAATACAGTTTTTTTAAAGAAGGTTTTATTAGGTTTTGCAAAAAAGTGGGTTCACCAAAGACATCAATAATCAATTCAAGATTAAACCATCAACACTTGCATCCCATGGTCCAGAGTTGACCCTCAGTCCCCCCTCCTCTCTTCTCCCATCCCTTGCCCCTCAACTTTATTTCCACCATCTGTTCCACTCCTCCTAGGTCCCGTCTCTCCATCCCACTATCCCCTTCCAACCCATCCCCATCTCTACCAACTACAAGTCCCTCCCGTCTCATCCCCAATCATCCCCAAAACTTCTCATACTTTTGCAGGAAACCTCTATTTGTGTACACTTCTTGATCCTACATCTTTATAGCACCCATCCCCATTCTCCATGCTACGATTGTCAGGACCTCTGGCCTCAACCCTTTCTCTGCAATCATACGTTTAGCCACTATATTCAGGAAACTCCTGTCATTCCTGTCAATATCTTCCTCTCCCCATATCCCGAGCAACGCTCCCTTGAGGGTCAGGATTATTGATCTCTCCCGGGTCCCTTCCACCTCTTGTCGGACTCCTCCGCAGTATCGCTGCAACTTCAGGCATTGCTATAACAAGTGAATGTAATTCCCACAGTGGGTCATGCATTTGGGGCAAGTGTTGTTCCCCCCTCTGCCCATCCTCCACAGATGAACCCTGGAATAGTAGACCCTGTGTAGGTATTTCAATTGTATCAACCTTATGAAGGCCACTATTGCAACTTCCTTGGGGTATTGTAGAGCCTCCCTCTACTCGTCGTCCTCCATCTCGCCCACATCGCCCTCAAAATACTTTAAATTACTATCTGGAGTTTAATTAATTCTTGGAACCTTCATTTAAATGTCCTGTAATTATTGTACTCACTTTGGGTTTGTCTTTCTGCATCCCAGGACAACTAGTAACATCACCCAGCTGTAGGCAACTCTGCCATGCAAGTGATTCCTTTTGGTTTCTCCGCCTGCTCCCAAAATTCCTGTTATGTAATTTGGTTCTGTCTTAAAAAAGACATCTGCATTTAGCTCCATATGGAAAAGGCCCTCTTGTAGAGATGCCCACTCTGCCATAACACCAATCTGCATGTCTCCTGTTGGACAGGCTCTCTTCCTATGCTGCTTTCCCAAAAAGTCTCCCTTCTGCCTATGTGTTTGACTGTCAAACTCCCAATGCAGTCTCATTTGACATTGTAATTTTGGCTTAGACCGAACCTCTGATAGGTTCCCTTCACTTACTCACACCCATAAGGCTCCTCTGCTTCCCTTTTACTGGCACAATGTATTTTACCATGCCCTAAAGAGATGTATTAGCTGTGGGTTAGCCTTCCTTCCTCTCAGGAATTAAGATTAAACTGAACTGAGATATATTTCATGCATGGGATTGAGGCACTCCACTGAATTGAAATCTATCTTTAGTTTTCAAAACGGAAAAGGGCTTCACAATTACAACCAATAATGTATTTCCTTATCGTCACGTTCAAAAACGTTGGGCCTGATTTACAAAAATGTTTTCAATGGATTTTCCCAATATATTTTTGAAAATGAAGACCTTTTGTTTCTAATGCTGAAAATAAGTACATGTTTTTCTAGGGTCTTGATATCAACATCCGATATCTGCTAACCATTTATTGGGCTTCTTTACTGGAGCAGATACATAATGGATGAGTCCTTATTGCTCTGCTACTTCAGAGGTCAGGGTCTGTTTCAGTATCAATTTGATGTTGCTATTACTGACTGAACATGCATTTAACCTGTTGCCCTGTGGGTCAGTCACAATAAATATAATCATGGAAAGTCTATATTTGGAATTTATTTTATTTGAAAACTCTGGATTTGGAATGTATTTTCGTTTTCTTTCATCATATGCACCCAGGCCTTTAGTCTGGATATGTCCAAACAGCTTTGCCCATTTACCCTTGTTCATGGGTTAGTGGTGACAGTGATAGAAAATGGACCCTGATTTTCCAAAAGCTGAGCTCTGCATAGAGTTCAAATGAAGTTGATGATTTCGACAATACACATAAAAGTAAAATGCCCTGTTTGTTAAATTTGTATTAGTAGTGACAATCGAATAAAGTGTAGGGCTATCAACAAATGGACTCAGTCTATCAGATAACTTGTGATACACATTCTGTCTATCACCTCTTTTCAGAATACAAAAATGTACTTTCACAAGTCAGTATAAATACAGCAGCACCATTGCTTTATAGTGTTTTTCCTTACAACGCGTAGGGGCAGACTCAAAAATATAAATGTGTGCAAATGCGAGGTACACCACAAATGCACTGCACATTCACCTACAATCGATGCACAGGATTTACAGAAGTTCACATCTTAGAGATATGCCCGTTCCCAAAAGGAGCACAACATGTGCACACACGATGCACATAGCGGGAGGAAAGAAAGCAAATACAGCAAATTAAGCATGAAAAGGGGGAATAACCCCAGAAAGTGAGTAAACATCCACCAAAATCAGGATTCACAAGCCCAGACCATCAAATTTGCTCTGAAGAATGCCCTACAACATTTGCTCCTTTCAAATCAGTGCAACTCATTTGTCCAACCTAAGAAGCACACAGGTCACACCAATTACAACCAACAACAACATAAAATGGCCAAGCACAGAGAGACAGTTAGACATTCCCAAAGTGGCCAATCCAGTAGGTGTCATGCTGCTGCACCGACTGATGAGGATGCGGAGAATGAGAAGGGAAAGGATCTCTAGGAGGAGGATTGCTTAAGAAGTCACTCAGAGGTACTGCTTCCCATACCACATCATACTGGACATGGTGAGTCAATGGGAGGGAGCCTGTACTGCACCCACACTGTGAGGCCATGCCATACCACCACTCGTAAAGGTACGTTTAGCCTTGCATTTCATTACCACAAGATCGTTCCCGAGGACGAGTGGCATCACCTTTGGGATCTCCCAGTCCTCGTGGTTAATGCACCAGTCCTGCAGGTGACCTTTTCATTAGCCAGACAACATATCACAATGCCCAATGAAGCACCTGCTAGGGCAGCCATAGTGAGAGCATTCTATGACATTGCACATTTTCCTCGGGTGTGCGGTGCCATTTATTGTATGCATGTAGCCCTCATACCCCCGGCACAAACAGAACAACTGTACAGGAATCGGTGTAACTGGCACTCCCTAAACGTACAAATGATGTGTGATGCTGCAAAACATCACCATGAATATGGATTCTGGAGTTGTTTGCATAGCGTCATCACCTTTGTTTGCATAGTGGCATCACTAGTGTTTGCAGGGCTTTACAATGTTACTCTGCTGTTAGGAGGCGGCTTCCTGGGTTTGGGGTGTTTCTGGGGTAAGCTGCGTTCATTTCGTGACACATCCGACACAATGCCCCCTTTTTGGTGGCACATCATGCACAATGATGCATTTGCACTTCTTTTGTGTCATCTGACAGATGTGCCACTGATATGTGCTCTATTTACAAGCACCCCTGATTCCTCCACTTTTGAACCATCATTTGTGCTACTAGTTATGATTTCTTGTGCCAATTGCCTTTTTTGTCATTCTGTGTGTGAATATGTGCAGCACAATAAGATCTGTGATTGAGCAGGTGCATCTTGCCATTAAGATGTACATGTTTTGACAATTGGTCCCTTATTCTTGCTGTGTTTACTATCACTTTACATGCAGTTCAATACCAAGCAATAGTATCATATGTCTTATGTAATGAATAGCATCACATTCTATCAGCTAAGTGTCTACATCCTCCCTACTTCACAAGAAGCTAAATGTTCCAAAATTCCAGATGACATAATTACATATTTACTGACTTTATCACTTAGAATCTTCTATTCAGGATGTGACATCCCTATCAGTCCAAACACTACCCTCCAACAAACAGTAGCATTTGTAGTTTGTGATTTTCCCTCATAAACAAAGTTCAATAAATAGCAACTATGATCAAACTGATGATCTACCCATATTCACATGTGGGTGCATATTGCAGGAACACCTGACCACCTCCTATTTATTCCATTAGAGCTTGATCGCCAATGATCTTGAGTTAACTAATTACATATTTGTAACATAAAAATGGGTCACTAGCATGTGATCCTCCTGTCAGCAAACAATCCCCCCAAAATCCAGTTGCTAATCATCAGCCCCAGAGCTCCCAGAAGAACTCCTCATCTGTGCCAGGCCAGCAGATGATCAGCACAGTAGAACATTTTCCCACTCAAACCCTCTAAACTATATAAATTGTTCTTTAGCAAATGCATTCCCAAAACTACACAATCACCCATTACCTCATAATCTTCCCATAACTGACCCATTACACATAACCTATATTTAAATTCATTTGCATATATTACAAATGATCATCCTGCAGGTACATAATGTCCCATTCAGTACATAATCTCCTCATCACCATGTGATCACATGCTTTGAGAATCACCTATCTGCAGCTGGTCAGATAGCACAGCAAGCTGAGCGCTCGTTTCTGACATCGGTGCAGGACCCACTCAGCCTTTCAACCTTCTGAGGTTTGTTTATACACTGAGTACCACACAATGGGTAATTATCTCAACTGTTACTACGGCGCTTGGGTGAGTTAGCACTATATGAAAACTGATATTATTATTAATAATTACCCCACATGCATGTAACAAAGCTGAATCCATCACTATGGACATGAAACCAGGAAAGTAGCTCCCTATCAAAAACATGATCTCCTTATTACCACACTTATTTTAATCAGTAGAGGGAGATCAATACAAAATATACCCTTTATATAATGTAATGCTACATCCAAGAACACATGTCTTTCTAGCCCAAGATCCCCCTTCCTATTAAGCCATCCTTTAATTATTGAGAGATCCATCCATGGTAGTGTGATACTGTACTTGTATATAGTCACATGTAGGCTGCATCTAGCAGTTTGGGGTGAGATCCACTTGTTTAAGCATGAGAGAGTATCACACGGAAAAGAGGTGGCAGGTGGGCAAACTGAATCCAGACCTGGCACACTGTCCTATTGTTTCTAAAAGTGTCGCTTTAAATAACCACCAGACAGCAAATCAAACAGTGCGTGGTTCAGGAATCAACAAACAATGGCAACCAAATGGGGAGCTTTTTGCTGGGGATGGAATGAGAAGGTGATTTTCATTGTCAGAGAAGCATGACCATAGTGAAGGAAAAGTTGTGTCTTTAAATTCTAAAGGCTGTATCACAAAACCTATGCAGGCAACAATGCCATTTAGGGTATATATTGTCTATGTATTCACATCTTTCTGGATCAGATAAGTATTTTCCCAATCATGCAGTCCCAATGTTCCAGAAAGAGCCATACTGATATAAATAACTCCATATCCATTGTGACCAATCATAGGATTCTATCACTTCTCCCCAGTGGGGAGCCTTTCCCAGTGGGGCTAGGGAGGTGAGCCTGCTATGCAATAACCTTTGTAGAGGTAGATGCAAACAGGACCTCACCGGGAGAGATTCTTCTCCTAGGGACATGAACTCCCGTTCCAACAAGGAACTCCCTAACTCACTTACCTATAGCCTATTGCTAGTAACATCTGCTAGAAGAAAACATGAACAAACTGATAATTGTTACTGCCACAGTGAACCTTTGACTAAACCTGAAAAGAAATACGCACGTGATAGTGAGATGAAGAAAACCACTGGAGCAATTCAGAGTACAAGCAGAACAAAGAAGAAGGGCTGTGATGCTGGGGAGGGGAAGTTCCATGGCCGCATCATGAATCTGAGAGGTGGAGAGCAGAGAAGGCAAGGGGCTTCAAATCAGCTGTGGGAGAGAAGCTAAAGGAAATGGGGATGCACAGCATGCAATGCTGGGAGGAAGCTGGAGTGCAAATCCTAGCGTGTGGTACTCAGGAAACCTGAAGGCAAGAGATGCTAAAGTACTGGCACAGTATCCGAAGAGCGACCGAGTAAGAAGTGGTAGTGTGACCGAACACCGCTAGACTTGGGAGTCCATAAACAACGCTACAACCACTTACCTGCATTAACTACGGAGTGTGTCAAGTGAAGGAAAAGTGAAGAGGCAAGAAGCCATCCTGACTTTCAATGAAGAGGGTCCCGTCCCGATCGAAGTCCCAGAGATTTTATCAGAGAGATACAAAAGTAACGGGGAGGGTGGAAGACCCAGGTTGGGAACCAAAGACAATGACTGGGACATTCATACTAGTCCCGGCAGAGAACAAGTGTTGGAAGTGCATAAGAAGAGTGAGAATCATTATTGGAACACTCACACTCCACACAGTAGAAATCAGGTCTTGGAAGTGCATCTAAAGATTGAGAATCACGAATGGAATGGTTATACTGATCCCAGTAGAGATCAAGTGTTGGAAGTTCATAAGAAGAGTGAGAATTATTACTGCACTCATCCCAGTCAGATTAAACCGCCTGAAATACAAGGAAGGGAGAAAATATAATTGGAACACTCACACTTGTCCCAGGCAAGACAAAGTGACAAAAGTCAATAGGGAGAAGGAGAATCATTATTGGAACAATCTCATTCGTTTCAGAGAAGGGTTGGGCCTTGAGTAAAGAGAAAGTCTTAAGTTTGGTTCACAAAGAAGGAACAGAATTATCACAAGGGAAAAGGGGGATACACATAACTAAGATCACAAGAGAGGAGAATAAAAAAGGAAAGAGAAAACCAGTGGGTAAAAGAGACAGTTGAAATGTTGAAGAACCCAGTATCTGAACTATACAACTTGATGAAAGTAGTTACTAAGAACTGCCTGTGAATATTTTATTGAAGTAAACTTGGTGAGAAACCAGATGACAGGAGAAGGGAGTCATTCTCCTATGCATTAGTTGCATGTATAGAGCTATTGTCAGGCCAGATTAGTTTAGACAGTGGACTCATCTTCCTTTTGGACTCAGTGACAACTGACGAGGACCCTAGTTAGTTTTTATTAGTTAGAGACTTATTAAAGAATAGCCATAAAATGGAAGATCGGTCTCTGTGACCTTCTTCTGGTCCATCACACCATCCAGAAAAATGATGGTAAAGAACAAAAATTCATCATATAAAATGACTCTGGCTTATGTGACTGGATAAATACAAAGAATCGGATTAAAATAACATACTACAGATTAAACCAATTGGTCATATTATTAGCCAGAAATAGCACTGACGTATGTTTCTGAGGGGAAAAAAGAAGAATACAAGCGACACTCGATATGAACAGCCTTGCAGGGCCAGTGCCCAAGTAGGCTAGGCAGCCAGAGGCATCCTTGTCATTCAGTCACCTGTCAAATAAAAGAATACTTTTGGAGTATCTGTGCGGGCCCAAACAAAGCCTTTAGCATACTCTTTGGCCGGGAAACCATGGTCTACCTCAGACAATCTGTCTACAAGATGCGATGACCATGTGACTTTGCAATCATAGATCACAGCTACTCACAGTAAGAGTTACAATTATAGTAAAACGGGAAATAGCCTAAGGTAAAAACAGAACAACTGGATTGGTAATTTATCGCTGGAATGTGTTTCATGGATTAATACGATATTTGTTTTTTTCATTCTCCTTGCCCTTTGTCATTTTTTTTATGTTCCCCACAGCTTCAATAATTTTAAAGATGACATTGGTACTGATTTTAACTGCATACATTATGCATAAAATGCCTTCACTGAAAAAGTTTAATGTTGAATGACTCCTGGGCCAGTCCACATAAAACCAAGCAAACATCTAGGTTTCAATCTAACCTAAAATGGAAGAGACCCTATTCAACCCTTTACAAAAAATGCACTTATCTTGTGGCAAAACATTGCATCCGGAAAAACGTCTTTGACCCATTGAGTTTTGACATCAAATGAATTAGGGGTTTATTTTCTGAGCACCAGAGTGGAAACGTAATGTGCAAAAGCAAAATGTTAGCCATGTAAGGCTTTTACACCTCAGGACATGTTATAGATATTTGGAGGCAGAGAAGGAACACAAACCAAAAAAAACTTTGTATGCATGTATGTATGTATGTATGTATGTGTGTATGTATGTATTTGTGTATTTGTGCATGTATGGGTGTGATAAAATGGCAACCTAGCTGGGAAGCAAAGGCATGCATGCAGGGGTTACAATTAGGGTGCAGCAGAGTAGATGAGATGGCTCAAGGGAGGGAGGGAACTTGAGCAGGGGAGAAAGGGTTGAATAGAGCTTCCAGTAATTGGCAAGATGTTATTTGACGAGTCAGGACTTAAGGCCCTTCCTGAAGTGTAGGATGCAGGGTGCCAGTCTTATCTGCAATGGTAACGTGTTCCAGAGACGGGGTGCATAGCATGAAAAGTCATGATCATGACTGTTTCCCTCTTGCAGTTCTTTGTTTCCATCCTGGTGATGCTGTGTCGATGAGCTGGCTTTCCGAAAATGATGGGTCTCTTTGCAAAGTAGAGTGGAGTTTTTGGTAGTGTATGATGCTTTGGGTTCTTTTCGTTGAGGTGTGTTTTGAATGAAAGGTCACAGTTGATAACAAAGCCAAGAGACTTTGGTGTGGGTGAGACTTTAGGTGTAAGGTAAGGTGTGAATCTGTCAAGCTTTATGTTAGACAGCTAGTTCTGGACTTGAGCATGCTAGATGGGGTTTTGTAGGAGAATTAATTCGGTCTATGGAGGTTGAGCTTCAGGAAGGTGCTTCACTTCGAGGCTTTGATGAGAGAAAGAGAGTGCTTGAGTTGATGGGTGTTGTTGATGCAATTGATCTTTAGGTAAAACTGTGTGTCATCTTCATATTTGTATATCTTGTATAGTCCCTTTGGTAATATACAGTGCCACCAGCGGTGTGCAATTCTCTTCCCAATCGGCCTACAATTATTTGATCATTCCAGCATCAATCGGGTAATAACCTTAGGGTTCATTTACCAATGGACCAGGTAGAGATGTTTCATCCAACTATTTATGTGGCATCCCAGGGCAAGCCCTTGTTTCCTCAAAAGCTCTGGAATTGGAAACTTGTGATTAATAGGAATGTTAAATGGGAGCTTAGTGAGTATGTCACAGAGACTGGGAATGTAACACTTGGAGATTACTGGAGGTTTGAGGCTGCGAATTCACTGGACATGTCAAACTGGTGTTTACTCGAATTGGCCAACTTGGAGTTTACATGGAAAGCCAAGCATAAGTTGGATGCCAAACAGTGAGCTTACTGGCTGACATACTCGCAAAATCAGGCTTAATGGGAATGTGCAGCTGGGGGCTAACAGGAAATGACAAATGGGAGAATAGTGGAAATACCAAAACGTGCTTGGATTTTAACACAGGAGCCTACTTGGGATGACAAATGAGATGTTTACGTGCAATGCCATGTCATTCAATACCATGATAGGACATGATAATATATATGATGACATGACATATCATGACAAATCCTGACGTATCGAGACATAGTATGATATATCCACAAAGTGCCACATCATGATATTGCAGTATATACATTGATGGCATATCCTTGATGACATATCCTGCATGGCATATCATAACAGAACCCATCATGGCACATCAATATCGGAAGGTTCATGACATATCAGGATCTGCCATGAAATTCCATATTGCCACAATGTGCATCTCAACGCACTTGTATAGCAATCCTGAATTGCTGGTTATATAGTGAGCATAATGACTAGATTGATGCTGGTTGTAGCACTGACGCAATGAAAAGATTTCTATGAGTGTTAGGGCAGGCTCATAAACCGCGTATGCGTGGTGTACCTTCCGGTACTAGTGCTCGTTGCAAATGTGAGCTGGGGAAGCAATGTGTAATGTCCCCATTTGTGATGACTTAAGCTGGTACGATGCCAGACATTTTCTGGTGCTTCGAGGGGGGCAACTCCCAGCATTGCGCCATATCTAGTAATTTAGTATTTTCTGTGACTTTACAACAAGCCCAAATCCAGTCCCGGTAATATGACAAATATTGTGGTTCTCCCGTGTAGTGCTGTCAAAGGCCCACCATACCTGCCTGCTTTGAGACAGGCTTGAACAGGCTGGGCCTGGAAAGAGAATCCACCACAACACAGCCAACCTCCAAGCCAATAGGAAACACTGTCTCTTGGGGGCACTCTTCTCTGCTGTGGCCATCTCTGTGTGCATTCCTACTGCCCGTCTATGCTGCCTGTAGACCATGATGGGGAGCATTGGACTCCCATCCTTACAGCACTTGCAGCAGAGGTTAAACATGTCTGGAAATGGCATTTAAATCCAGGCAGCTTTGTGTTAATTGAACAAAATAGACCCACACGTGGTATGTAGATCCTAACACCTTCGGAACAGGATAGTGTGGACAAGTGGGCATAATGTAACCAGTATTGATGTGCTAAGTGAGTATACTGTGAATCTGCCATGATGTGCTGACTGGGCATAATGGAGACTGACAATGGTGTGTTCACTTGGCATGGGTAGTTTGACAACTGGGCATAATGGATAAATATATATGCATAAATAGACAGATAATTGTGTATACTTATGGGTAAAAAAGGAATAGCACATGCACAGAGCCACCTGATGTTATTTTCTATCTCCCAATCCCCGCATTCTAACCTTCCTTCTTGTGCCTTCTTGGTGTAACTCGAAATTTCACGGTTGTGTCTACGTATAATACTTCTTCTGTACCTAGGAGCTCTTACGACACACCAGGATAAGATCCATATGAAATGGATTCATATCAATAACTGCAAAGGACATAAACAATTCCATCACCCTGTTTTGTGAATGTTCATGTATACTATATTTGCACCAGTAAGTCAAAAATGACACAGCATTAACTAAGTATATCTATCTATCTGCAAATATTTAATTTCTTTAAAATGGTAGATGAAGTTTTTCCTTGGCAGACTTCCACAGAGCAGCGCAACTAACAACATTTCAGAAGTCAAAGGTGAAAAGGGCAAATGCCATATCCAGTATTCCCTGTCTCTCTCTGCCTCTCTCCCTGTAGTCTCTGCTTTCCGTTCAGTCATCTATGCCACAGTGAATGCCATGTCGTCTCACGTAATTTCCTCTGCCCATTTCAGAAAAACCTTAAAACCTCCAGGGACCGCATCCTTTTACGCCTGATCTATGCAGATCCATACCTGTTGGGCTATTGAAACAAGGGCATGTGCCTGCAGCCTGCACCTAACTACAGGAGTAGGGGATCATATGAGAGCTCCCAAAATGGTCACGTAGTGTGGACGTGGAGTTGTGTGGTATTGCATCCTTAATCGCTTGTCAGCAGTTATGAGCTCTAACACCCAAAAGGTCAGACTTAATTGTCACTACGCAACTCTGCAGTGAGCACAGACTAAAAGTATGCACACCTCCTGCCCATCACCCTTACTGCAGCAGCAGCCCCTTTCTTTCCAGCAAATTTGCCCGGTGCAACTCCACCTATTAGTTCCAACCACACCCACTAACGGCGGCTTTTCAAAGCAACCCCACAAACAGCGGGCAAAGCTCTCCCACAGTAATGCGTTCACCTTATCCAGGTGTCACACTTAGTATCCTGTGCAATCCCTGACCCTCATTCCAAGCCCTGACTCATGCCTTAAATCTGCAACCAAGTGTAGTATGAGAGAATAGTCTGGGTTGCACATCCATTCCCTAAATTACTGATGCACTGGCCACACACACAATAGGAAGATGCCGTGTCTGACAACTGTTCACTTTGCAAGGTTTATTAACTTAACATAGCGTAGCATTACCTCATACAATCTGAAAAAATCCCCTTCAATGGCTCTGTCTCTAAAAGAGGATTTTTTACAGAAAAGTGAAAAAAGATTGTCGGAAGCAGAACTTCCTGAGAAAGACAAAACGCCCTTTTCTGTATTTAATGTATGTATTCAAAATGTTTCTAAAGGGCATAATTGGACAAGCACATCGGAGCGCTGTACAATTTCAAACAAATAACAAGTATTACAAATGTTCAAGATACAGACACAATAAAATGGAAGAACATTTAAGATCAAATAGCTAAAAACTAAAAGTACAATTTTAAAACCTAATGTCTTACATTCGTGTCACACATTATTAAAAGTAAACGTCAACAGTATTTCCACAATATCATAAAAAACACAAAAAAATTGTTTCCTAAAATGCAGTCTTCCAGTGTCAAGCTTCAAAAGTGTTGTAAACTTCAAATAATCGCTACTCAGACATAATTCTTTAGGGAGAGCATTCCACAGTTGTGCCGCCATCCTGGAAAAAGACTGATTCCTCACAGCTGAGCATTTAAAACTGGGCATCTCAAGACATAATGACTCTCGACTGTGAAACCCTCTCGAGCCTCCTGAGATTTTGCCAGGTATACAGGGGACTGAAGGTATAATGATTTGCACACAATACAGGGTATCATAAAATTGATATTTATTCGATGGGCAGACAACGCAAATTCTTCCAAATTGGTGGAATGTGATCGAACTTACTTGCCCCACCGGATAATCGCGATGCATTATTAAAAACAGATCTCAGTGGTGCAGGAGAACACTTAGTTGAACCCATAAGCAGAGAATTTCCAAAATCGATTTGGGAAAGGAGCAAGAATTGAACCAACGAAAGGGAATGGTAAGTCGAAAACAAAAGGTTTCACTGCTCTCAAAGAAAGTAGATGGAAGTTTACAGCTTTCACCAGGCAATTTATCTGTGGAATTCAAAAGGTTGTGAATTTAGCATAGAATTTAGAGATTTTTCCATAGTAGCAAAATGTTTTGGAGTGCCTAAACTATTCGCTTCCGGAAAAATGTTTAGGCAGTAAAGTGTCAGGTTTTGTATAAGAAAACAGAAGAACTTCCGTTTTTGAAGTGTTTAAGTTCAGGAAATGAGAGGCCATCCAACTATCTATATCCCGAGACAAGCCCCCAACCACTGAATATCACCACGAAAAGATATCCTTAAGTACAATCATCAGTTCCAAGGATCAATGCATCAATATGCTGATGATCACTGGTTTAATCATTAGCATATTGATGCAACCAATGGGGTTTTGCCATTATAAAAAGCTTCTGCGAATTAGGCCCTAGATTACTAAGAGGCTCCAGCTAAAAGTTCAAAATAACAAGTGACAGAATCGAATCCTGAGGGACTGCATAGGCCACCTAGCAGGGTCCCCACATGTCCCCACGCGCCAATCCTGCTTTCCCCAAATGCACGAGCAAGGTCCCCGTTCTACATGACCCCCAAGACCACAGGCCCATTCCACTGCTTGCACGGTGGCACCAGTGCTCACGTTTCTGAACTCTATGTGAATGTACAGGTGACTTTTTTTCATTTTTTCACTGCGCAGGTTCATGGCGAAAGGCACAGGAAGGGCCATCAGCTTCTGTTATGGAAAACTATCTTGTACACAATGATGCCAATTGAACATAAAATGGGGGAGAGAGCTTCTTTTTCCCTTGATCTGGGATGTAGAGAACCTGACTGCGTGCACAGAACGTGTCATCACTGTCCCACAGTGCACCCTCTTGTACTGCAGCCATACATTAATTAGAGCGTTCCTCAGACACTGCAATGTGTTACACTCACCCAAGTGAATCTTCATTTTTCACATGCGGGGCTTTACTAATTAAAATCCGCTTTGCAATTAAATGTGGAAAATTGTGTTAAACTTTCAAACAGGGCCCAGGAAGGGGGGGAAAAACGATTTATTTTTAGTGCGTTTTGTGTTCATGCAAACGTATTTTTCATCAGTGCGAACGCAGACTGAGAGGGGTGGGGGAGGAGCAAGGATTTCAGCTTGCATTTTGTGTGTGTGTGTGTGTGTGCGTGCGGTGGCCCCTCTCCGTTGCAGGATGCAATGCTCTGCTATCTCTCTGCCAGTGCCTGGCCCGGTTCCAGTGCTTTTAGTGAGTGCTATCTGTCAAGGCATGAATAATACAGCCCCCAGGCTGCCGGCTGAATCCAAATGAGGCACACATCAGGAAGAAAGCACTCGACTTTAGCTCCAGAACATGCTCCTGTGAAGACAGGCAATTATTCACCCACGGCTGCAGCCATGGCAATCAAGCGGCTGCTGCTGGCTGAAAAGGTATACGAATCCGAATTAGAAATGTAGCACAACAAGCGTGGGGAAATTCAATAATTTTGTAATGAAGGAGGAAAGGGGTATCTTGTTGTGTTTGACGATTTTAATTGCAACACTCTAAATCGTGAGGATTGCATTCAATCTGCTTGGTAGTGAAGAATATTGAAATCAGTCATCTCCTGCAAATGCTTGTCGAGGGAAGGGCACTTGCTGTATTTCAGCCATGTAACGCCGATATGTATATATCCTCAATAAAGTTATGGTGGGCTTAAAAGATCTTTAAAACAACAACCTTTCAACCGAGATGTGAAAGCAGAATAATCCACTTAAGCCAAGTCACACACTCCACAATGCCACCTAGTTGCCATTGCTGCCCAAAGACAATTTCCTGGAGCAAACGACTTGCATTTAAGCTAATTTGCATACCCACAATGCCTTGCTGATGTGGTTCTGAACTGGAGGTGAACTTCCAGCGATGCCTACTAGGTGAGATTGGCGCATTTGTGATGTGTTAATTATATAGCGCCTTAATCCAAAGCGCTTTATTATGCCCACGCATCCATACCCACACACAACAAAGTTTGCGCAATATCAAACGTTCACAAATACCTGCAAAAATCGTGCGGTTCGGCACATTGCTACCTGTGTTCACGGTGATGGAGATTGGTGGCACTGCTTATTATCCCGGTCTGTGTAATAATGACCCACAGACATTTCATCATTCTAGTCACGCTTACTTTAGTTTTTTTTTCTGATAACTACGGCACCTTCCCACACACATCGGAGGTCCACCCTCCAGCCCCTCTGGTAAACATCACATGCGTCATTTATTGGAACAGAAAGCGCTAAGTGCTCGCCTAGAGCTTTCTCTACTAGTATGTTCAAATGTGTGATGGTCTGGAAGAATGAATGGGACTGTTATATATATATATACTAGTGTGAAAGCCTGTGCACACGGGCCAAAGTGCGTAACGAAAGACATTGTCAGAGTGTTGATATATTATGTGGCGTATCTCAGTTAGGGCTGTACCGAACTTCGGCTTCGAGTCCCTATTCTGCCGAAGCTCGGCTGAAATACAGCTATCCGGCTTCGGCAGAATAGTTTCTGTTTAGGGACTCGAAGCCAAAATCCACTTTCTATGATTAGCTGCCCTCTCCCTGTTTGGGAGATGACAGCCAATCATAGAAAGTTTGACAGTGTTCAGGCTGCAGAAGCCAAACAAGCTGCTTGCCTATTGGCTTCTGCAGCCTGACCACAGAGGAACCAGCCTAACGTGTTGAAATAGGAAGCGAGGGAAGGGAACAGTTCTTCCCTTCCCTCGCTTCCTATGCCAACAGACGGACTCCAGCAGATGCCAGCACCCGGACCCGGAGAAATCACCAGGTAAGTGACCCCCCCCATCGCCCTCATCACGGTGAGGCCGCGGGGGTGCCCTGCATCCCCGCGGTCTCACCGCAGTAATTTCAGGTATGCTGGTCGGGCCACCGGTGCAAAGCCGGTGGCCCGACATTTGTTTTGCATTGGGGGGCCGCTCCTACAGGAGCGGCCCCCCCAGACTCATGAGGCCACCGGGGCACCGCTGACCCCGGCGGCCTCGCTGTGAAATGTGCCCCCCCCCGCCCCTTGAGTACGGTGAGGCCGCGGGGCCACAGGGAACCCCCGCGGCCCATTTTTAAATCCCATTTCAGGTGTTCAGTATAGTGTTAAAATGAAAACCACAAGCATAGCTTGTGATTTGTCTTACTATTATGGTGCACCCTGTGCTCATAGTTTAATCCACTTCGCTAGCCAGTGACTTGCTGCTCAAGCAACACTCTGTAATAATTGCCTTATTCACCTAGCCTATGATCTACCCCGTTCCGTCACAGTAGGCAATATGCTCCTATTCAGTTGGCTATCCTTGCTCAGCGTGTGAACTGCAACCTATGGCTAGTTGCACCTCGCACTCTCTGTGGGCTTAGCCTGCGCCTAGCACACTCTTCTCACTACTCAATGCGCCCGTTTGAGTCTGCATACACCACCTACTTACCCAGTCTCCTGCCTCTCACCAGCAGAGAATCCATCTGTTGATCATGCCCTCCATACCGAGAGTCAAGACCCTTCACTCTCCGGGTCATCTCCCACCCTTTACTAGCATGTCTCCCAGCCTGCCAGACCTCTACTCAATCCCACCGACTCACTTCCTCCCATCCTCCATCACACACCTCTCAAATTCAAACCATCAGCCAAGGGATCTCGAGAGTCACTACAGTGACATAACAGACATTAATCAGCCGTCCACTGCCCACACTACGATCAGTCACGCAACCCTTTATCCTGCCACCAAAACCAGAAAACTTACAACCTGCACTGACAAAATCCCAGGGGTCCTTGTCACAACAACTGTTACTCACCGAACGGGAGTGGACAAGACAGGAGGCCAAACCGGCGAGACGGTGCATTGATTGAAGAGCTCGGGTTGGAGCCTCCACCCGAGCCTCCTCTCTATGAGGGAAAAAACGACCTTCCTGATGATATGACCCACTGCTGATTATGGTACCAGACAGAGGGACCGATCACCCGAAAGAGCGGGGAGAAACACGCCGCCACGGACCCAGCTGCAAGAAACAACACACGATTAATCACTTGGAATAACAGTAGTACCCCTAAGTAGATATAAGATAGAATAATACTGGAACAACCCAGTCCCTGTGTCCTGAACCCACAACGCCCTGGTCCCCCCTAGAGTTCTAGACAAGGATGTAGGAAACAACCTAAGAGGTGTAGATAACAAGGAGAACAAAATTAAGGGCACGGAAGGTCTTACCCTAGGAAGTCGAAGTTTCCTAGTACTCCAGGATGCAGAACACAACGACAGTGTAAAATAATAAACGGGGAAATGTTAGTTGGGCAGCTTTTCCCGGGCGGAACGAGGGACGCACTAGATCCGGGTGGGTGCACAACTGCAAGGCGTCCCGAGGTGCACTTAAAGGGTGGAACCAGGTAAGCAATCCTTACAACAATCCTCAAGTCGGTACACGGGCGAGCAATAAGTGAACAGAATCAGCAGGCAGGCAGTCCTTACAGCAATCCTCAAGTCGGTACACGGGCGAGCAATAAGTGAACAGAATCAGCAGGCAGGCAGTCCTTGGTTTCAGAAAAGGGTTCGATACACGGAGCGTAGTATGAAGGAACATACAATGATACAAGAGCTTCAGGAACAAGGCGATAAGACGGAACTTCAACGCCGACAGTAACTTTCAAACAGAAGCAGCGTCCTCCGGGTTACAGCCGCTTAAATCAATGAGGAGGTGGAGCAGAATGAGGGAGGCAATCGTGATGTCATGGACTACGGATTCCCTAGGTTTCATGGGAACCGTAGTTCAAAGACCGTCTGGCTGATGCGGTAGTCGTCAGCCTCCAGGGCATTCTCCACTTCATTTTGAATTGCGCCACAGAATACCGAACGGAATGGCGAAGCGCAATAGTCTTGCCAAATGTCCCTTTCCGCTGTCGGACCTGGGGTAAGTATAAAGCACGGGGTTTTAGTGTGGAACGGTGCCGAGGCGTGACAGCATCCACCCCCAAAGGCGGCACCAACCCCCTGCGTGCATGGAAGGAGCGCAGGAGCTTAGGACAATGTATATTATGCAGCGGTTCCCAAGACCTGTCCTCGGGACCGTAGCCCTTCCAGTCAACTAGGTAGAACGGGCGACCCCTGCGTAGCCGAAAGTCCAAGATATCCGCCACTTCGTATTCAACCTCGCTCAGTACCCGGACAGGAGAAGGACGGAGTGGCAAGCGAGTAGCAGGAGGACAGGGCTTCAGGAGGCTTACATGAAAAACCGGATGTACTTTCCATGAGGCGGGTAGAGAAAGCCGTACTGCCACAGGACTAATCATATCAGTGACAGAATAGGGACCCACAAATTTGGGCAAAAGCATGCGTTTACCAGGTATTTTCAGGTTGCGTGTCGACAACCAGACCTTCATGCCCACCTTGTATGTCGGGGCAGGACTCCGATGCCGGTCAGCATATTTCTTGGCCCTATTCTGGGCAGCAAGGAGATGCAAACGAACTGCCGTGTGGACGGACTTGATGTCACGAAGACACGCCTGGGCTGCCGGATTGTCCAAGGGAACAGAAGGGTCCAAAGGCAAAGATCGCGGATGCTGCCCATACATGGCGTAGAAAGGTGACACCCCAGAAGCCGAGTGCAAAGAGTTATTATAGGCAAACTCAGCGGGCAACAACATTGATAACCAGGAAGACTGAAAGCGTAGGCACAGACAACGGAGGAACTGTTCTAAAGTAGCGTTGGCTCTCTCAGTCTGCCCATCTGTCTGGGGGTGATAGGCAGTGCTGTACCGATCGTCAATGTGTAAAGAAGTAGTTAAGGCTCTCCAAAAACGCGAGGTAAACTGAGGGCCGCGATCCGACACCACGATGGATGGTAGGCCAAAGAATCGGAAGATATTCTTGAGGAACAAAGATGCCAACGCTGGTGCAGAAGGCAGACCCTTATAAGGAATAAAGAGTGCCATTTTGGTGAAATAGTCAATGACGACCCAGACCGTATCAAAACCGTCCACCGGAGGTAATTCCACTATGAAGTCCATGGAGATCATATACCACGGCTTGTGCGGCACCGGAAGCAGTTGCAATAATCCCACTGGTTTGGACCGTGATATTTTGCATTGGGCGCACACAGAACAAGCGGCCAGATAGTCAACCACATCCCTGGACATAGAGGGCCACCATGCCCAACGACGCAAAGAGTCCAGAGTTTTTTGTTGACCCGGGTGGGCCGCTATCAATGAGTCATGAGACCATTCCAGGGCGCGGAGACGTGCTTCACCAGGTGGTAAGTATAAGCGACCCTGAATGTATGGCAATCCCTGTACAACATCGAGATTGAGGGCCAAGCATTCTTCTGCATGTGAGGAAACCCATTCCGAGACCAGGGAACGAAGTGAAGGCAGGGGTGTGCAGCCACAAACCACTCTACAAGGTAACAATAGAGAACGGTCTGATGCAGAACCGCCCGGGTTGTGATCCAGACGCGACAATGCGTCGGCACATGTGTTGAGCCGGGCCGGTCGGAAGGTGATGGTAAAGTTGAACTGGGAAAAAAAAAGATGCCAGCGGGCCTGCCGAGCGGTGAGGCATTTCATAGATTTAAACGCCAGGAGACTTCGATGGTCAGAGAAGACTGTGACTAAATGACGTGCACCCAGTAAATGGTGCCTCCATTCCGAGAAGGCATCCTTAATGGCCAAGAGTTCTCTTTCAGTGATGGGGTAGTTGCGTTCATATTGGGTCAGTTTTCTAGAATAATACGCGACTGGATGGACCTCCCCTGAGTCAGGACAACGCTGAGACAGTATCGCCCCAATGGCGGAACCAGAAGCATCCGCCTCCACTAGAAAGGGTAAATGAGGATTGGGATGTTGTAACACTGGAGCGGTGGAGAACGCAGCTTTCAAAGCCTCAAAGGCGTTTTGTGCATCCTCGTTCCATCGAAATGTTTTCTTAGAGCTTGTCAGAGCAGTGAGAGGAGCTGAGATGGATGAAAACGAGTGGATAAAACGCCTGTAGAAATTTGCAAACCCTAGAAAGGACTGCAAGGCTTTGGTTGAGGCAGGGACAGGCCATTCAAGTACCGCCTTAACTTTGGAACGGCTCATTCTGATGCCCTGATTGGTTAGGTCATAACCGAGAAATTCGACCTCAGTGGAGCTGAATACACACTTCTCCGCCTTGACGAATAGATTGTTTTCCCTAAGTCGTTGTAATACAAGGCATACATGTTCAGTGTGTTGCTCGCTAGAGGATGAGTATATTAGGATGTCGTCCAGGTAAACAACAAGAAACTGGTCCAGACAGTCATGAAAGATGTCATTCATAAAGGCCTGAAAAGTGGCCGGAGCATTACAGAGTCCGAAGGGCATCACTAGATACTCGAACAGTCCATACCGGGTTTTAAACGCCGTTTTCCACTCGTCCCCTTCACGCATCCTGACGAGATTATAGGCGCCCCGGAGATCCAATTTGGTAAAGACGACAGAAGAACCAAGTTGATCCAAAAGGACCGAAATCAGTGGAAGGGGGTACTGATTTTTTATTGTAATAGCATTCAATGCTCTATAATCAACACAAGGACGAAGGTCTCCCTCTTTCTTAGGGACAAAAAAGAGGGGAGACGCTGCCGGGGACTTAGAGGGTCTAATAAACCCTGTAACCAATGATTTATCGATGTATTCCTTCAGTACCTTGTCCTCGGGTATGGTAAGAGAATATACTCTCCCAACCGGGATTTTAGATCCCGGCACCAGATCGATAGGGCAGTCATACGGTCTGTGAGGTGGTAAACGATCCGCCCCCCCTTTATCAAACACATCCCGAAAGGAGAGGTATTCCGAAGGAATGTGCATAGAGGTAGAAACGGCCCCGATGACTGACATGGACGCTACCAACGCCTGAGAGGATGATTCTGGATACAAACTTGTGTTCTGAAAACATTTTTCATTGCAAACGGGGGAAGGAAACTGAACCACCCTGTTTGCCCAGTCGACAGCGGGGTTATGATGTCGTAACCAAGGGATTCCCAAAATGACCTGAAACTGAGGAGCTTTGATTAAATCAAACGATAAGGTCTCCACATGTCCTTCCTCTGTCTGCATCCGGAGCAGGGACGTGTTCTGGGTAACCAGACCGGAAATCAAGGACGTACCGTCAACTGCATGTACTGTTTCTGGTTGAGTTTTGGGCAGAACTGGTACGTTGTTTTTTACAGCATAATCGTAGTCCATATAATTACCGGTGGCCCCGGAATCAATAATGGCGAGGGATGTGAATGAAGCGCCAGGAGTCATGGTAAAGACTACCGGCAGATTGACTGGGGCAAAAGCGACCTCGTGTGAGTCCAAATGAGTGTACCCCCGGCGTAGGGACTCCATCTATCGCCGGGTTCTGGCGTTTCCCGCCTTTTTGTTGGGTCTTTTTGGACAATCGCTTAGCAAGTGTTCGGCCGATCCACAATACATACATAAATTATGTGATCGCCGGTGCTCCCGTTGTGCAGGTGTTAAAGGACCTCGGACGGCCCCCACCTGCATGGGTTCCGGAACAGAGGAAGGAAGAATGACAGAATCCAAGGGGGGGGGGCATTGGTGTGGTAGACTTACGCTCTCCTTTCCATTCAGTCTTTCTAGCGTCAATCTGTAATACCAAGTCCAGAAGTTCACCGAATACGATAGGGACTACTGGTACTGTGGCTAGGGTGTCCTTCAGCTCTTCAGACAGCCCTTTATAGAACACTGCTGACTTCTTCTCCTCGGGCCAGTCAGTCTCGGCTGCGAGTTGATTGAACCTGGTAAGATAAGTGAACAGAGAAGAAGTACCCTGACGTAAGTTCAGGAACTCTAAGTCTGTAGCTTGGGATTTATAACGGGTATCGAAAACCCTATTCATAGCAGTGATGAGAGCATCACAGTCATACAAGACAAAGCTATTTGACTCGAGTAACGGATTGGCCCAGGCTGCAGCCGTCCCTCCTAGATGCGAGAGGACAAAAGCCGCCTTCGTGGTCGGATTGGGAAAGGCTGCAGGGCGGCAAAGGAAGTGCAGTTTGCATTGATTGATGAACGTCCGATAATGCTTTGGATCGCCAGTGAAGCGTTCCGACGGGGCCAATGGAAACTGTGTAGCCATGAGAACAGGGGCTGCCGTGAATCCCGTCGTGGAGGCCGAAGAGACACCGGAACCAGAAGCAGTGGCACCAGACGTGTCCATCCCCAGTGTATGCGGAGGGGGGAAGTGTTGCAAACCATCAATTCGGTGGTGCAAGGCATCATGTGCTGCCGTCATGTCCGACCGTAAGTCGGATACCAAACGGACCAGAGCAACCAAGGGGTCCGTCTCTTCCATGGCTTCTGTTTCTGTTACTCACCGAACGGGAGTGGACAAGACAGGAGGCCAAACCGGCGAGACGGTGCCTTGATTGAAGAGCTCGGGTTGGAGCCTCCACCCGAGCCTCCTCTCTATGAGGGAAAAAACGACCTTCCTGATGATATGACCCACTCCTGATTATAGTACCAGACAGAGGGACCGATCACCCGAAAGAGCGGGGAGAAACACGCCGCCACGGACCCAGCTGCAAGAAACAACACACGATTAATCACTTGGAATAACAGTAGTACCCCTAAGTAGATATAAGATAGAATAATACTGGAACAACCCAGTCCCTGTGTCCTGAACCCACAACGCCCTGGTCCCCCCTAGAGTTCTAGACAAGGATGTAGGAAACAACCTAAGAGGTGTAGATAACAAGGAGAACAAAATTAAGGGCACGGAAGGTCTTACCCTAGGAAGTCGAAGTTTCCTAGTACTCCAGGATGCAGAACACAACGACAGTGTAAAATAATAAACGGGGAAATATTAGTTGGGCAGCTTTTCCCAGGCGGAACGAGGGACGCACTAGATCCGGGTGGGTGCACAACTGCAAGGCGTCCCGAGGTGCACTTAAAGGGTGGAACCAGGTAAGCAATCCTTACAACAATCCTCAAGTCGGTACACGGGCGAGCAATAAGTGAACAGAATCAGCAGGCAGGCAGTCCTTACAGCAATCCTCAAGTCGGTACACGGGCGAGCAATAAGTGAACAGAATCAGCAGGCAGGCAGTCCTTGGTTTCAGAAAAGGGTTCGATACACGGAGCGTAGTATGAAGGAACATACAATGATACAAGAGCTTCAGGAACAAGGCGATAAGACGTAACTTCAACGCCGGCAGTAACTTTCAAACAGAAGCAGCGTCCTCCGGGTTACAGCCGCTTAAATCAATGAGGAGGTGGAGCAGAATGAGGGAGGCAATCGTGATGTCATGGACTACGGATTCCCTAGGTTTCATGGGAACCGTAGTTCAAAGACCGTCTGGCTGATGCGGTAGTCGTCAGCCTCCAGGGCATTCTCCACTTCATTAGGAATGGCGCCACAGAATACCGAACGGAACGGCGAAGCGCAATAGTCTTGCCAAATGTCCCTTTCCGCTGTCGGACCTGGGGTAAGTATAAAGCACGGGGTTTTAGTGTGGAACGGTGCCGAGGCGTGACAACAACCATCCCATCCACCCTGTGGAGGAACACACACCTGAACTTCTGAACCCCCCACCCACCAGCTCCGTCGCCCCCGCCAAACATACTACCTGTAGCTCTGCAGCCACCCGCTCATGGACCACAGCACGTCTGATGCCTGCAACACTACCCAACACTACCCAATCTGCCAATCATCACTCTTTGGTTTCTGCTACTCTAATCCAGGGTGCTCTCATTAACACCAGATCACTCCCCGCACATGCATTAGATATTGCTGACCTGATCACTGCCAATTCATTAGACTTCCTGGCCATCACAGAAACCTGCCTCCATGCTGCGGCTGGCCCAGTGCTCCTTCTGGCCCTGCTGGGCAACTATTCTATCTACAGAACTGATAGACCCACTACCAAAGGGGGGGGGGGAGTAGCAATTATTGGTAAAAATTATATGAATATTTGGGAATCCCACCTCCACACCCTCCAAGAAGGAGAACTGCTATCTGTCAAAATGACCACATCACAAACCACCACGCTTAATGTCCATCTCATCTACATACCCCGAGGTCCCACGTCCTCTTTCAAGGAAGATGTAGCACAACTCCTCTCCACCAACACCAAGCCTAGCTCCCACATCCTACTACTAGGTGATTACAATCTGGGTTTCAATGACCCAAAGGGCAACTACTCCCTTTCCCTGGCCAATACTATTTCAGCATTAGGCTACAGTCACTGAATTGAGGAACCTACCCACAGAAAAGTTTGCACCCTCAACTGGTTAGCAGACCTCAACTGCAACATAAATATAACTTCCAATGCCCACTTCCCATGGTCTGACCATCATATCATAACATTCAACATAGCCAAGAACCGGGAACCTGTATCCACCCCTCCCATGGCTCCTGCTGTATTATCTAGAAACACACACAGCCTAACAGCTAATAACATCCTCCCCTTGCTCCAGACACCGCAACCCTCAAACGAATGACCCATCAGACATGGTGGAACTATATAACCAAACTCTCCAAGTAGCCTTAGACAAAATAGCGCCCCTAACATTGCGTGAAGCCAAACCCAAAGCCCATCTTAATACATGGTACACACCAAACTTGAAATCTTTATGCAACACTAAAAGAGTTGCAGAATCCCACTGGAAAGAAATCCCCTCAGAGAGGAACAAAGTCACCTTCTCCACACCCTCAACAAACTACAAACAGGCAATCATTCAGACCAAAAGTGCCACATTTAATGAAAGAATCTCGAATGCCAAATCAGAGTCCAAGGAACTCTTTGCCATCTTGAGAGAACTTGAGTCCTCAACAACACCACCTGAAATCTGCATCAAAGATGAGGGTTGGTGCTCCAGTATCCAAAAAGTGCTATTAGACAAAATAGCCCTACTCCAAACTAAAATTGAAACTAAAAAAAACAGTGTGAAGCCCATACTTTCGCAACTTACACCTAGGCCTGTTGTCCTCTACATAGACGCACCATTTGAATTTGTGCCGTCTCTAACACTGAAACCACCAAAATCATAGCTAGTCTTAAACCCTCCAGACGTCAGGGAGACACCTGCTCAGCTTTGCTTTTTAAAAACTCTGAGACTGAACTGACACCTTACATCAACAAGTTTATTAACGCCTCCTTCGAAAGCGGCATAGTCCCTACTAGCCTCAAAGATGCTTGGGTCCTCCCCCTCCTAAAAAAACCACAGTAGACCCCAACGTCCCGACTAACTACCGACCAATTACCACAGTACCATTCCTACTCAAAATTCTGGACAGGCCAGCCTATCTCCAGATTCAAAACCATCTGAAAATGAATAACCTACTTGGCACCCCGCAATCCAGTTTCTGCCCTAGACATTGTACTGAGACAGCAGTACTAGATCTCAAAATACAAATGGATGAACTGAAAGACAACAGCAAACCAGCACTCCTCCTCCTGCTAGATTTATCAGCTGTGTTCAACCAAGTAGACCATAACATACTTTGTAACCACGTAGCCTCACCTGCCCAATTCTCACCCAAAGCTATCAAATGGAAACAGTCCTTCCTCAGAGAGAACCACGAGAGTCTTCTCTACTACATCAGCGGCAGTGCCAGCCCCGGTCACCTGCGGGGTACCATCAAGGCTCCTGTGTATCTCCTACCCTCTAAAACATTTTTACTAAGCCTTTATTCGACCAGCTTGATGATTTTGGTGTCACCTACACTAATTACGCTGATGACACCCACATCCTCATACCCATCTCTGGCTCCTACATTACTGACACCAATTCACTCAATACCATCTACCAAACGATCCAAGCCTGGACGACGAGAAAACTGAACTGCTTCTCATTGGCTCCCAACCCTGTCTCAACAATCTCTCCAAAGCATTTGAATCCTTTTAAATTGACAGTATCATCATCAACGTCTCAAAAGAAGTAAAAACTCCAAGTTTTTACCTCAGCTCTACCCTTACCCTGACTCGACAAGTGAACGCCTCGGCTGCAGCTTACACATCAAAACTCATCAATGCCTGCAGGCTCTTTCTCTCACCTGACCATTGCATTACCCTTGCGAGAGCACTAATTTGGTGAAGAATGGATTATTTTAACGCCCTTTATGCGGGCACTAAGACTCAGAATATCAAAAAACTGCAGGTCATCCAAAACAATGCCCTGAGAGCAGCTCTCAACATTCCAAAAACAACCGACATCCCAGTGATCAGCGGGAACACGCATTGGTTACCATACAGGAGAGAATCCACTCCAAAACACTTTCTTTAGCCCATAAATGCATACATAAGCAAGCCCCACAATATCTCACAGACACGCCCACATTTTCCAATAGACCTACGCGCCCAGCCTATGAGCACTGTCTAATCATCCCACGATTCAAGCTGCAGAATGCTGGTGGCAGTAGCTTCCCTGTGGTAGCAGCCTAATTATGGAACAACTTACCCTTAGTTCTAAGGTCGAAAACGTTGCTCTGGACCTCCTGAAAATACCTTAGAACATGGCTATTCACACAGGAGCTACAACAATAACTGCACAAATGTTCTCACCTACTAAGCCACAACCTACCGAGCACTACCTTTACCTAAATAACCAAAGAACTTCTGCATTTATCATCCCTCACATGCAAGCTCATGTAATTATACAACCAATGCATCCTATGTCACCTGTGTTACCATGTAACCTTTACATTTGTGTACCTATGCAACCTTACAACCAATATAGCCTATGTCACTGGTGTAACCATGTAACCTGTATGACCTGCGTATCTATGTAACCTTACACGCCATTATGAAACTGGCAACACCACCTTTTATTCACTGTCAGGAACATCGCCTAGATGCCCTCGGGCTTGGTGCGCTATACAAATTGCAAAATAAATAAATAAAAGACTCGGCAGAACCAGTCGAGGCTGGTGATGTTTCAAGTGACGAGACATACCTATCTTTGCCATCTTTGCCAAGTTGGTGTGAGCAGGTGAGTAAAGCTGGTGACCCCAGGTTTTGGAGGTTCCACAAAGAATTATTTTGAAATTCTGGGGCAAAATGGATGACCTTACAATGCACATTCTGGGCCTGATTTACAAAGCATATATTTTGCAATGAGGTTTTCCCATTCAAAAAAACGCTTTTGTAAATCATACCCTCTGAGAGCTATTAGATAAAACGTAATAGAATTAAAGGCCAGTTGAGCTGAATTAAATATTGTCAAAGTCATGCCAGCTTCAAAGTGCCATGGCAGTGCTATTCCATTAAATATATGATCATGTTAGCATCTTCGTTGCCCAAAACAAATTGGTATTCCAGCTCAACAATGGAATGCAAATACTACCCCAATAAAACATGTTGATAGGCTTTTTTGCTCTATATAAAAGTGTGAGGCCAGGCTCTAACCTGCCATACCGCTGTTGTTCTGATACATACATTGCCATGCTAGCATTGACAATGCTCCCTCCAAAATGTGAGACCAAACTCCATGATTTAATGCTTTTGTTTCCTTAATGAACATATTGCCATACTGACATTGGTATTATCACCTGCAATGTCTGATGATGGCATCAGCAATGCCATGACAGTACTGGCCAGGTTAAGCACATTTGCAATATTTACAGAATTGGCACGCATGACTACACAGTAAATATGTAAATGTTCTGTTTATCACTGTAATTAATCCTCAGGAACCAATGGAAAAGTGATGTATACATCCTACAAAAGACTGCATGCATTAGAGATGTACCTGAAAACACAATAACAGCATTCCTTTAAATAAATCAATACTGAAGAAAACAGGCAAATCGAGAGAAGTATCCTCGACCTACATACCACAAACTCACTTGTAGAGAAAACACAGAATAACAAATATACCAAAAACAATACAATTGGGATGAAAGGGGACAGAAATCCTGAACACTGGGCCATAAAGGTCCTTGTGCACAATTCATACAATGATTATTGTGAATAATTCTAAAAACAGTAAGAACTGCTGACAGCAAGACATATAATATTATAACAATGTAAACATCACAATACTTTTGTCGACTCAAGAACTTTGAGTTTCGGTTGAAGGGCTTTTGAAAGTGTCAGAGCCCAGCCTTAATCAGGAGAGAAAAAAATGTACTTTATGTGGGTGGTATGACTTGATTGCAAATAAAGATTTACAATTCCCTCCTCCAGAAAAGACCAAAGAACCGAGTTGTTTTTGTTTGTTTGGCTAAAGCATTCAAAGAAGTCACAATGCTGCCATACATTTATTTCAAATGGTTTGTTATTGGCATGTTAAAACAAGATTTCAATAATTTGTTGGTTTTAAACATGCCATACAAATTAGAACATCATTGGAAACACAGACTTTGTACTCACACTAATGGCCTGAATGACAAATTACAATGGTGGGTTCTACTTCAAAACCCCTAAACATTGTTATACTGGGTGCTCAATCTTAACTGTATACTGTGTCTGTTCTTTTTTCAGTATCGCTACACCCCCTTCCAAGATGGTGTAACCTTCTGTGTTTTTTATGCAGAACAGCATTTCTTGCTCATGTTGCCGCACATAACCTCTGTCCTCTGCAGATGTTTAAGTGTGATTTCACAGTTGCTGCATGGTCACCTTATGACATCTGTCATTACCTGCATCTTTCCAACAATGGTGCACATTCCCATATGCAAGAAGACTCTGATATTCCAGCCATTACATGAACATTACTTGTTTTTAACCTGACTTCTTCGTCACTATTTGTCAGTTAACACAAACTATCTAAAAATGACCGCCCCCCTTTTTTAACTCTTGCATCTGGTGCCTCTGCTATTTTTCAGACGTACCTCACTAAATGAAGCCCTACTTTTGGGTTGTTGGTCTGAAATGATTTTCATTCGTCTGTGAGGTAAGAACCCATGGGTCTTACTTCACTTCATCCATGCATTCTGTTGTTTTAAGTTGTGTGTCTCTTACTCTCTGCTGTGCATGCAGAATGACCTTCATGAAGACATTGTAGAATGTGTACCAAATCGTGATTTATTCACAATAATTTCCTGCTCCTTTGAGGTAAAGAAATGTCTTTCTCATGTTCCAATATGGTAACCTCATTACTTCTGTTATTGCATTTGACCAAACAAAAAATACAATAAATGTTTGTCTTTTACATAGAAGGGACATGTAAATCATTATTTGCAATAAAGGCAAAACGTCCACAGAAAACACAAATCTGATAAAGGCTGGGGTTGGCCAATTGGAAAATTAGTGATGTGATTTGTGATGTCATCAGTTTTTTTCATACAACTCATACAGCATGTAATTAGTGATGTCATCAGTGATGTGATCTGTGATCTCATCATTGTGGTTATAGCCTGTGCAACAGGGGGTGCAAAGTTAATGTGGCTTTAGCTGAATTTCAGGGGATTTGTTGCATTAAGTTCTCACCTTAACATCCCTGCAACTCACGTTTTTTTCCTTGAATTTCAAGGGTTTTGTTACAATGGGCCTCATTACACGGATGGCGGTAAGGATTTACCGGTACCGGTAAAATACCGGTACCGGTAAATCCTTACCGCCTTACTACGAGGTCCCTTTGCGTGTTGGGGTTTTAACGCCTGCTTTTTGCAGGCGTTAAAAACCAACCCGCAAAGGGACCCAGGGAGCTAATTACGGTACCGCAATTTGCGGTACCGTAATTAGCGCCTTCCCCATTCCCATAGAGCCCTATGGGCCAAAAATGGGAATGGGGAAGGGCAATGGTGGAAGGGGGAATTACCGCCCCGCCAACCTTGGAATGGGGCGGTAACTCCCCTTTCCGCCAAGGCGGTGCCGGTATTTTACCGGCATGAACCATGGTGCTAATAGCCCCATGGTTCTCCGCCATCCGTGTAATGAGGCCCAATGTATTGCTCACCTCAACATCTCTGCAACTAATTATTGTTCCTTGAATTTCAAAGGTTTTGTTACAAAGGATTGCTCATCTTAACGTCACTGCAACTAACGTTTTTTCCTTGAATTTCAAAGGTTTTGTTATTCCATAGATTTTAGAATGCATCCAGACCACTAGCATGGTCGTCGAGTATGCTCAGTGGGCATGGCCTTTGGCCGTGTCCACTGTCCATCTTAAAAAGCTACCAGACAACTAGCCATGGCCTTCGGTTTGCAGGCTTTGAGAACTCGCAATGGTTATAGGCAATGCTCAGTGAAATTAAATTATTTGCCATGGAGCACAAACTTTGGTTAAGCAGCGTTCTCCAAGCGGTACACCCCTTTTGATGCCTTCATTTTGGCCGGGCCGATTTGGCACACCCATTCCACCGCAGTGCCAATTTCGGCATGCCTTTTTTTGACGAGAAAGCCATTCCAGTGCTGTTATTTTGGCACAAGGGATGTTTGGACGTGGCTGACATTGCACCCGCGTCTAAATGCCATCATGCTAAATAAGATCACAGGACTGCACTGCAACAAACCTCCACACCTTCCACTTGTGTTGCTTTTCTTTTAATCAAATTAAATTAGTTAATGTTTCTAAAAAAAACGTACAGCCTTGAACCCTGCTCAAGGCACAGCATTTAACCACAAGGCCACAATGGCTGGGTGCTTCATGGGACATACATTTCATACTTGGCCAACACTAAATATGTTCAATGATAAAAGGCTAGGTATGAATACTTTGCCTACAGTAAATATGTTCAACGATAAAAGGCTAGGTGTGAAACTTGTGAAAATTCAGACACTATGCTGTGTCTAGAACTCCTTAAGGGCAGAGTTCTCTGATAGCAGAGTTCAACATAAATGTGATTTTGTTCATTTCATTTGTTCTGTTTTATAATGTTGTCCAGAGATGGTTAGTCCTCTATTTGAATGTACGTGCAGTGTGAGCGAGATTGTGTGGTGTGAGGGTGTGTATGTCATCTGAGAGGGTGTGCATGCAATGCGTGTGTGTTTGAAGTGAGCGTGTCTGTGTGTACATGGTGTGAAGGTGTGTGTGAGCGATGGTGCGTGCAGTGTGCATTTGCTCTGTAATGGCAAGTGTTAGTGAGTGTGCATGCGTGTGCACCCGTGTGTGTATGTGAGCACATTGACACAAGTGTGAGTTTTCAGTTTCAGTGTGTGTGTGGGTGTGTTTGTGTGTACATGTTTCCATGTAATTATGAAGATGTCAATTCAGTTCTTGTTTTTTTTTGCATTTTGTGACTTGTAGTTTTGTTTTGTCCATCAAGTGACCTGTACTAAATGCAAAGTAAAAAGGAAATCTGAATGATCATCTTTCAAATAACAAGGCACGTGTGCCATATAACAATATATACAACACGTGTAATTTGGCTATATTTACGATTTGTTGAAGTGTAGTGCAGAATCAGAGGAGGGGGAAAAAAGTAAAATATGTTTTTTTCAGCTGGGGAAAGTGAGAATAAGTGGCTGTAGAGGAGTGGTGTCTACTTGCCCTACAGTTTTCAAAGTCTAAAAGTAGTGCAATATAGTAAGGGAATAATGGGACTGTGTGGCAAGCCTCTTCTTGAGCTGCAAAGAAAGTTTTGTTTGCTCTGGCTCACGTGCAATTGAAGATGCACAACTATTATTAACCCATTGGTAGGGCAGCTCAAAAGGCTTTCTTCAAATCATGCAGTGATTGAGTGAACTTTTCCATGAAGGAGGCCGTGCCTGATAAGACTACATAGTCCAGAATACAGAGGGTTTACTAAAATAAACTGTTTTAACTTTTAAAAAAAGGCTTGAATCATGGTCTGCCAGAGTTCAAGGACCAGCATTCAACCACTGCGCCACAATTGCTTGGTGCTTTATGATACATTAATTTCATACTTAGCCTACAATTTAATATGTCCAATTATAAAAAGGCTAAGTTTGAAACTTGAGAGAATTGAAACACTAATATCATTGAAGATAATGGTTAAGTGCTGTGTCTCCAACTCCTGCTGTCCAGGGTTCTCAAAAGCAGCAGTCAGCACAAATGTTTTTTTATAATGTTGCAGTAAATAAATGATGTTAATATGTGTTCAATTCTGAGGGGGGTGGGCTGGCCTTTTTCTCACTTTGAAGCAGAGCAGAGCAGGGTTGGTCATAGTTACTGCATGGATGTGAAACCCAGGCCATCAGTGATTTTTCATCCTCGATGTCAATGTAGCTGTAAAAATATCTACTTCTTTTTTTTATGTATACAAGATTGCAGGCTTTGTTTTTAGTTAATGCCCTGTGCGATTAAATTATTTTCTGGGGATCACACGCTTTGGTTAAGCAGTGTGCTACAAGCCCCTTGTCTCTTGGGGACTGTTGTCATACATCGCACAACCCCAACTAACAACATTTAAGCAACACATAAAAGGGAAAAAATGTCCAGCTGCAAAAACAACATATGCCCAGGTACTTTTGCCCCCATAATTAAAATCAAAAGCTGGCACCCATGAATATATGCACAGTAAGTGAACATACATCTTGAAGTGAAATATACAAATATAGTTCCATAGACCTACTCCTTAGACGAAAGTGCGCACGACAAAATAGCATTGGACTTTAAAGAAAGTAATGAACATCAGAAACATAACCTGAGAGAGGAACTGTTTCAATAAATATGCTGGTAAAGTATAAAAGGTGCTCACCTTTTAAACCCAGCAATCTGTCATGAAATATTCCCTGGAAAACAAAATGTCAATATGAAACAAGTGCTTGTGATCTTGTGAGCAAGCGTCGGCACTGGGATCATGACAACCTGAGTAAAACCCTGGTAGCCAAATACTTGAGCAAACTTGCCAATCTAAAAAAAGAAAACAAGGGGTTGCGTTCGCCCTCTGAGAAAATGTTACGCTGTCCACTCACCTGTGTCCTTTACTGGTTCCATGAAAAGCAGCCACAATCAGGGGAAAATAACTGCACCAGTGTCCGGAATTGCAAACTCTCTTGCCACAGTGTGGGCAAATACTCATGACCTACTTTCCATCTTTGTGTTGCAAACTCTCTGACCTGAAAAAAGCTTTTTGCCTGTGTTTCTTTTTACTATATCCTTGGCAATAGCCGCGAAAATCTCTCACATCGAGAGAAAAACAAGATGGTTGTTGTTTCACTTGTAAAACCCTGAGGTTTTGGGTAAATCCCTGAGATACCTCTATCTATTTTTGGGAAGAGGGCACCTCTTCTCCATCAAATGGTTAAAAAATTACTGCACGGAATAATCCCAAACTACATATGGAACGCGGTTCAACGCTTCATGCCCCCGTTGTTTCAGACCTGGTTCAAATCCGTCCAGCAGTTTGGGTTGTGCGCTTTAGCAAAAATCGTTCTTGTTTCTTTATGGGAAAATGAGTGGGAAGTAGGCTGCACTTTTGGACAAATAAATGTTTTTGATGCTTAATAACCTTTTTATTTTGTAACTAATCTTTACGGAACTTTGCAGTCTGACCATTACTCGAATCAAAAGATATTAACAATTGGGTTTTGAGTGGTTCCTATGGGAGTCCGACTCAACTTAACTATAGGGCAGCTATCAGCCCAAGACTGACATTGATGGAACAATGGGGGGATACTTACAGAACACCCTTCATATTATGGTGAGTTTACACAATACTCCTCCTTTGAATACCTTGTCTGCAGGCTCGCTATCTCTCCTGGCCTCTTTCTGACTGTGGCCACCATCTACAGGCCACCTGGCCAGGTTGACATCTTCCTCTCAGAGTGGGCTGACCTCCCCTCTTCTCTCCTTGCCTCTACCTCTTAACTTCTCCTCCTCTGAGACCTCAACATCCACCTTAATGCTTCTCATCCCTCCTCTGGGCTCTTCTACAACCTCTGTGACACTCTCTATATTTCCATTCTACTCTCTGGTCTGACACACTTTGCCGGTCACACCGTGGATGTTCTCATCTCTTCAGACACCCCACTCTCTAATCCTCTCACCACTCCTCTTTCTGTTGGACTGACCACTTTCTGCTCTCTTCTCACCTGAAACTCTCTGTGACTCAGGCTAAGCATACCCAAGCACTGTCACCTAACTTCTCGGTCGTTCTGGCCATGAAGCGTGTGTCAGTGAATGCCTTTGCCTCTCCTTTCTCTGCTCCTCCTATGCCTGCGGCTTGCTCACACTCTGACAGAGCCCTCTCTAACGTTCATCGTTCCATCTCCAACACCCTGGACACCCTTCCCCCTGTCATGAGAATCCATCTGAAGCTTACCTCCAAGTGCAACTCTTGGTATGACTCTGACCTCGCCACCTGGAAACGCAAGTGCAGGGCGGCTGAGAGGGAGTGGGGGCTTCAGATGCGTCCTCTGACAAACTGGCCTGCCGCCTGCTCCAAAGGCAATACAGACTCTCGGTTGTGTGCAAGAAGAGAGTCCACATCCAAGCCTGCATCTCTGAAGCCTCTAACAACATGACCAAACATTTTAAAATCTGCAAGGCACTGACCAATCCTGCAGTTTCCACCTCTCCTGTTCCCTCCCAAGCCCTCTGTATGGCACTGGCTTCCCACTACACCACTAAAAATCAGGACATCCTGTCCTCTCTCCCCTCTTCTTTTCCCTCTACCGTTCTCGGCCCCCATCTGGCTGCCTCTCCCTCTCCTCCTCCCTTCTCCATTTTTCTCCGACAACACCTGATGATGTTTCTAGTCTATGAAAGTGTCATTCAAACAGGTGCTTCCATGCTCCTTCAGAACCATCAAAGACCACATTGAACCCCATGCTCCAACCCTGGACGATTTCTGCAATCACTCTTTCAACACTGTATCCTTCCCCTCTCTCCACAAGCACTCCCTTGTGCACTCCCTCTTTAAAAAGCCTTCTGCTGATCTGGCTGTTTGGCAAACTATCACCCGATCTCTATCAAACCTTACCTGGATGAACTCTTAGAAAAGCTGGCCATCTCCCAGCTTACACTCTACACTGAATCTGCTGGTTATCTCCATGACCATCAGTCTGGCTTCAGAGCAGCCAGAGGCACAGAATCTGCTTCCCTGAACACCTGTGAAAATCTGCTCACCAATAATGACTCTAGCCTTCCTTCTGTCCTTAACCTCCTTGACCTTTCCTCTGCCTTTGACATGGTCAATCACGCCATCCTGATCAAACAACTCCATGAGAACCTGGGCATCACAGATCAGGCCCTGGAGTGGTTGACCTCCTTCCTCCGGGACCGTCCCTCTGAGGTCCAACTGGGGTCCTTTCACCCCACCACCTCTCTCTCTACATGTTGTGTTCCCCAGGGTTCTATCCTTTCACCCTCGCTCTTCAATGTCTACTTGGCCCCCTTGGCAGTCCTGATCTGTACCTTCTGTTCTAACTTTCAGTGTTATGCTGATGACAATCATCTTTCTTTCAGGCTCCCCTCAGCCTCCTCCTCTCTCTCGCTCATTCCTGACTGTCTATCCGTGATTCAGGATCGGTGTGCCTCCAATGATCTCTCCCTTAATGCCACTAACACAGAGATCCTTCTCATTGGGACCCCTGCTCCCACTTTCCCTCCCTCAATCTGGCCACCCTCCTTTGGCCCTCTTCCTTTGCCTTCCTATAAGTCTAAAAAGCTTGGTGTCATTTTTGACTTAACTCTCTCCTTCTCTCCTCACATCACGGATCTTGCTAAGAAGGCCCACTAGCAGCTGCACCTCCTCACATGTATTTTTCCTTTTCTCACTTTCCCCCAGATGCTCACTGTCTCCAGAGCACTGGTTCTCTCTAGGCTGGACTATTGCAACAGCCTCTTTCTCAATCTGCCTTCCTCTGCTCTCCTCCCTTTGCAACTAATCCAGAACAGGACTGCAAAACGTGTCCTTGTCCTCAAGCCCAGGGAACATATCTCTCCATCCCTGAAATCTATCCACCGGCTCCCTGTGGCTGCAAAGATAAAGTGCAAGACCCTCTGCATCGTCCACAAGGCTTTCTGGGGCCAGGGCCTGCACTACATCCAACTTTCTCTTCCAAAATACCTTCCGTCTTGAGCCCTTCCCTCAGCTACCTCAATCTCTCTGAGAGTCAGAGACACTTCTCCAGGCGGAGAGTGGGGGGTAGATCTCTCCACTCTGCAGGTGCCTTCTCTGGAATGGCCTCCCTGCCCCTCTCAAACTTGAGCAGACCACCTGAATTTCCAGAAGTAGCTCAAGACCTTCCTTTTCGCCTTTGCTTCTCTCTCTGCCCTGCTGACCTACCTCTCTCCTGCACCGACTGGTTGCTTGGCTACCCTCAGAGTCTACTGGGTATTAGGTTCCTCCATGATCAGTCTCCCCTTCACTGCATCCGGCCCTAACGTGCACTTACGGGCTGTAACAGTTACCCACAGTCCCCTGCCTACTTGCACTTAACCTGAGCTGCGCTGCCCTGGCTGCACTTATTCAGAGCAATGCTGACCCGATTGCACTTCCCCCCTTAGCTCTCCCTGGCACTTGCCCCTCATCCCTTCCCTCTGCACTTTACATTGTAGCACGTACACAATCTGAATGACCAAGGGCTAGTAAGATTGTTTGTCTTGTCATCCCTCTGTCTCCCCTCCCTTGTCTTGTCACGCCTAGAAACACTTGTGTACAGGGGCTTTATAAATGACATATAATATCATATAAATGACATATCATAATTTAAGAAAATAACCCTTCTACCATATAATGTGAGTACAATAGCCCATTCAGATAACAAGCCATATATGTTTCATTGCACCCTAGTAGCCACCCCTAGAAGGTCACTGTCAGTCAGTCAACAAACCCTTATTCGGCGTTGAGCCTTCAAGTACATACAACAATTACAGACATAAAATAAAACCATTATTAAAACATGAAATACAAACAATTTACTGCAATAAATACATATTATGCAACAGTTTACATTTAGGACCTGAGAGGAGAGCCAAAGCAATCACCAGATCTATCAAAGTTAGTTCAATGATGACTTCCTTATCTTTTGTTTAGTAGAACAAAAGAGGAGCCATACACACTGTTACCCGGGACTCAAGGGGTTAACGCTCGGGAGCCCCCTCCGTTGGAAAGGCGGAGTCTGACTGTGCAAGGGGGTTATGGGGCACGTGCGCTGCGAATGCCACTTCCTTTTAGTTGTGAAAGAATAAAGAAGTTCCTCCTATCTCTCCGTGTGTGCGTCCTTCATTTGGGCCTAGATCCCTAGGCAACATTTGGCGACGAGGATCTCTCCCGCGCACCGGAGTCCTCCTCCGACGGCAGTCCGCCTGTGGTGGCCGATCCAGCGAGCCTCCTCCTCCTGCTCCACCTCCGCGCAGCACGGCACTCCGCCGAATCCGCCTTGTCGGACCTCCTCCGTCGGACCTCCGCGACGGCGACCCCGCCCGCGCAAGGACGGGCCTTCTCTCCCAGGGGCCATGAGCACCTCCAACCCGGGGTCCAGCCAAGGCTCGCCTCAACTGCCGCGGGCGGCGAAGTCGATTCAACTACGACTGCCCCCGCCGTTCACTATGACTCCGCAGGCCACCAAAGGCCCCAGATGGACCGACTGGATGGACGATTTTCGACACTTTGTGAGAGGATCCGGCGACGGGGACTCCCCCAATATGAGGGACATTTTCCTTAACCTGGTAGGGGGAGAAATAAAAACGGTCGTTAAGGCCATTCCACCCGCAGACCAGGACACTTTTCCCAAGCTGATCGGCGCGCTGGACAAACTGCTTATTATCGAAGTCAATCGGGACTATGAAAGATACTTGTTCAATCAATGCACCCAACTCCCGCAAGAGACCGTCGACGAATTCATCACACGTCTACGGGTGAAAGGGGCGAACTGCCAATTTGATGCGTTCTCGTTAGAAGAAGCTATCCGGCTGAGGGTGATCGAAGGGTGCCTCTCCCCTGCACTCAAGAAACAGCTCCTCAAGAAACCGCTCACCATGCCCGAGGTCAGTGAACTCGCCCGCATCCACGAGAGGGTGGATGCGCAGGCCTCGGCCATGGGTCACTCCAACAACGCGAAGGTGGGCTCAGGGGAATTTGTGGCCGCCATACTGCCCCCCCGTCAAGGCCCCCAGCCGTATGGACCATCCACTGCCCCGCCGATGTCAACCCCGCGGCTGCAAAGACAGTGCTACCGCTGCGGGATGTCTTTCCCCCACTCAGGGTCCTGTCCAGCCCTGTCCCAGCGATGTACCAACTGCGGAAGAGAAGGACACTTTCACTCCGTCTGCAGGGAGGGCGTCCCATTTCCACCGATGCGGCCCCAGGCGGCCCCCAGAATGCCGTTCCGCCCGCAACCCCTGCAATACAGCCAGCCGAGACCATATCAACAGGGCCTCGGCCAGAGGCGTTACGTTCGTGCGATGGACGAATACCTAGCGGCAGGATATGCCCCTCCGTATGACCAGGCCGAACAGCCCAGACATTTCACGGATGAATACGACAACCCGCCTGCAGAATACAGGCCGGAAACCCTCTGCCATGACGACCAGGCGGCGGCCTACTATGCGCCGCAGGACCACTACGACCAGGATGAGTTCGTAAACCTTATCCTCGACAACAAAGAGGCCAGGGAGGCCCCGCAGATCCCGCTCAAGATGGCGAACTGCCAATTTCAGTTTATGATTGACTCTGGGGCCACAGTGAACATCATGGGCGAACAAGACTACGTCAGGATACCATGCCCGCCACAGCTCAGTCCGTCTCGCTCCAGAATTTTCCAGTGGGGTGCCGCCACCCCGCTCCAAACGTTGGGTCAATTCACCCAGTGCCTTCTCCTGAATGGGCGGCAAGTTGATGCGACCATTCACGTGATACGGTCCCTCGCCAAAAGCCGATGCCTCCTTAGCTACCTCACGGCGTCGCACCTCGGACTGATTGAAATTCACGTGAATGTGGGTGACGTGATCACTGCCGCAGCGGCCAAACCCGGCCAGGGGTACACGGAAGATGTGATTGCCTACCATCAAACTCAATCGCTCGTCTCACAAGAAGACATCGCGGGGGCCTTCCCCAAGCTCTGCGTGGGGCTAGGAAAACTACGGGGACCCCCAATCCGGCTCCATATTGACCCCAACGTGCGTCCAGTGCCGCAGCATCCCAGAAGGGTCGGATTCCACCTTCAGGAGACAGTTTCGGAGGCGCTCCAGCAACTGCTCCGCGACGACATCATTGAGCCGGCGACGGGTCCGACGCCGTGGGTGTCCCCCCTTGTGGTGGTACCCAAGGAAGGGGGCAAGATCCGTTTGTGCGTGGACATGCGGGTGGCCAACACGGCGATCCAACGGGAACGACACCCGGGACCATGTATTGAGGACATGATTGTGATGCTGAACAGTGCCCAAATGTTCTCTAAACTGGACTTAAATCAGGGATACCATCAGCTGGAGCTCCACCCTGACTCCCGGCCCATAACCACGTTTGCGACACACGATGGACTCTTTAGATACCGGAGGCTGAACTTTGGAATCTCATCTGCCGCTGAGATCTTCCAGGAAACTATACGCCAGATCATCCGACCTATCAAAGGGGCCCTCAATTACAGTGACGATATTCTCGTCTTTGGATCGTCCAAGGAATCCCATGACAGGGCTCTACACGACACCTGCGAGGCCCTTCAGGGTGCCGGCCTCACGCTCAACATATCGAAATGCCGGTTCGGCAAAACAAAACTCAAGTTCTTTGGACATATCTTCTCCAAGGACGGCATGCTGCCTGACCCCGAGAAGGTCGAGACGATCACCAACCTCGCCGAGCCCCGACAAGTGGCGGATGTCCGTTCGTTCCTTGGCATGGCAGGATACTGCGCAAGGTACATCCCCCACTATGCCTCCATCACAGACCCACTGAGGAAACTGCTACAGAAGGAGTCGCCGTTTGAATGGACACAGGCCTGTCAACAGGCTTTTGCGGACATCAAGCAAGCTCTCGCCGAGGCCCATCGCCTCGCATATTTCAACCCACAGTGGCACACCGAGGTGGTAGTCGATGCCAGCCCAGTAGGCCTCGGCGCCATTCTGGCCCAAACCAGTGGCGCAGATGTTAACCCCAGACACGTGATTGCATACGCGAGCCGAGCGCTATCAACGCCTGAACTAGCCTACTCCCAGGCCGAGAAGGAGAGCTTGGCAGCGGTCTGGGCGTGTGAGCATTTTCATAACTTTATAATCGGAAAGAAGTTTACGCTGATCACCGATCATCAGGCGCTTCTCTCATTGTTTGGGAACCCGCATACCAAGATGCCACCGAGGATTGAAAGGTGGGGCATCCGCCTCCAGGAATACGATTACGATATCGTACATCGCCCGGGGGGCGACCTTAACCCCGCCGACTACCTCTCCCGACACCCAGTAGGGGCCCCGCTGGCACGGAAGGGGGACGTTGCGTATGTGCAATATGTGGCGGCTCAGGCGCTGCCCCCGGCACTGTCACTCGAAAGGGTAGCGGCCGCGTCGGCAGCCGATCCGACGACAGCCCTGGCGATCAGCCTCACGACCGCCAACAAGTGGAAAGATCACCACAGAGCCACTCTAGCTCACCCGGGGGTGAACAAGCAAGAAATCGAACGGCTAGCCAGGGTCCATGGTGAACTGGCGGTAAAGGACGATAACATTCTGCTCAGAGGGTGTAGGATCGTCATCCCTGCCACACTCAGGAGCGAGGTGGTTAGCATAGCTCATGAAGGTCACAGGGGAGCCGAGAACACAAAGAAGCAGCTCAGATGCCATGTGTGGTTCCCCCTCCTGGACGCAGCTGTGGACGAGTGGGTGAGGAACTGCCACGCCTGTCAGTGCACAGCCCCTGCAGAACATCCGCCCCCGCTCCAACACACTCAAATACCTGAGCACCCTTGGGAACGAGTAGCCATGGATTTTTACGGGCCCACTGAAGCGGGCGACTATATTCTGCTCTTCGTGGATGAACACTCAAGATTTCCGATTGCCAAGAGAGTCAGCTCCACAGCGTTCTCTCAAGTTGCGGCAACGATAGAAGAGGTCTTCAGTGAGTGGGGGATCCCCAAGTGGGTCAAGTCCGACAACGGACCACCGTTCTGTGGGCACGAATTTGGGACACTGGCAGAGCACCTGGGGTTCAGGCACATGAAGATCACACCACGCCACCCCCAGGCGAATGGAATGGCGGAGCGATTTATGGCATCGATTAAGAAGGCCATTCAGAGGGCACGGCTGGACGCCGTTGATACACACCAAGCCCTATGCCGCCTGTTAAGAGACTACAGAAACACTCCCCATGAGGTCACAAACAAGACGCCTGCTGAGCTCATGTTTAGATATGAAGTGCGAACTCGCATCCCGAGGAGTACGGTGCAGGCTGAGCCGGCCGACCAAGATCTCCTCCAGAGAGATGCGGTGGCAAAAGAGAATGCGAGGCGTCGCACCGATGCTCGAAGAGGAGCGGTACTGCCGGGGCTCCAGGTGGGAGATGAAGTCCTGGTACAGCAGCCGGCAAGCAGGAAGACAGACCCGAGGTTTGCTCCAAGCCCCCTGAGGATTGTTGCCATGAAAGGCACGATGGTGACGGCGGAAGATGAGAACAGGACCGTCACCAGAAACTGTCAACAGTTCAGGCCATATGCAAGGAGAGAGCCCACGGAAGGAGCTCAAAGGGCACTCTCACCGGAACCACTAATGCAGAGGGATGATGAGTGGTTTCCCCCGGAAGGGGACCCCCGGGATGTGGCCCCGAGTGAAGTAATTGAAGAGGAGCCCGATCTGGGGACTCGAGGTGAGAGGCCGAGACGGCTCATAAAGAAGCCGATGAGACTTGTTGAGGAGTGTTAAGTTATGTGTTGAGACACAGGGTGTCAAGTTGATGTTTGGACATATTGTCCGGGGGTAGTGTTACCCGGGACTCAAGGGGTTAACGCTCGGGAGCCCCCTCCGTTGGAAAGGCGGAGTCTGACTGTGCAAGGGGGTTATGGGGCACGTGCGCTGCGAATGCCACTTCCTTTTAGTTGTGAAAGAATAAAGAAGTTCCTCCTATCTCTCCGTGTGTGCGTCCTTCATTTGGGCCTAGATCCCTAGGCAACACACACCAGCACGGAGACAAAAGAAAATGAGGGTGAGGCTTACTTTAGGTTTGGGTTAACATATTTCTTCTTTAGCAGCCAAGCCCTATGGATGTAATGGGCAGACCCACACACCACCAAGGAAGCAACGCTCTAGCGCAAGAATCATTGCTGCTTCAGTGTCTCTGATCCCAGCAGCCCTCATTGTGGGTCTCAGTTATATAAGCCTTAAAGGTTTTGTTTTAGAGCACAGCAGCATGAGTTGTAACATGGATTCCGGAGCCATCCCACACATTGGACATTGATCAACATTTGCTGGGTTCTATGAGTGGGTAAGGGCCGCCACTGCAAGAATACCTAACCTTACTCATAGGTATAAAGACCTTTCGTATGATGGCGATATATAGTCCAGAAGGCTTTGGGACCAAGATGGCTAACATTGCTGTATGCAGGGCCCAGTTTGAGTGTCATAGTCTTGCATAGCAGCTGATCCCGTGCACCTTTGACTAATGCATCTTTAATTCTTTTCTTGGTGCCCGGCGGAAGGCATTCTGGTTTAACCCAGAGGTTACCGCCCCCCCCCCCCCCCCCGCCTTGTAAAGTGATTTCTTTATATGGCAATGCCAAGCTATGGATTTCCCACCATCTAGTGCCATAAGGTGGGTCAGTGCACCTCTCCAACTTTCCAGCTCTTCCTGTTTCCAAATCCTAAGCCATAAAAGAACTGGTTTAAACTCTAACTGAGCAGCCACGGAATTGACATTGAGTTAGGAGAGTACTAAGGAGGAAGGAGCGCTCTTAGGGAGAGAGACCAGGTTTTTTAGAAACATGTGTTCGCTTTTTATGAGGGTATCTACGTTGGTGTGTCCCCATTATTCTGCCCCACACAAAACTGCAGGAAGGGCCTGTTTTTCATATAAATTCAGAGCCAGGGAAATGGCGCCTCCCCTGTGTTTCAGGAGAAATTAGGGTGGGCACCACTTTTCAGATCAGGTACGTATTTGTCATACAGGTATTTATAGATGTTGGCGCATACATTAGGGCCCTACCAGAAGATTGAATAAATCACAGGAAAGAGAGAACTAGAACAACTTGTAGCCCAAGGTATGCTCTTTCCATGCTCTTATATAAAGCTGCTACTGATATTTGCATTCCCTTTTCTAGTTCAAGTACATTTGAAAGGTTAATACAAATATCAGTAGCAGCTTTTTATAAGAGCATAGACTTTTTTCTAGTTCCCTTTTACCTGTGCCTCCCCCGTGTTTGGCATGGAATGACATAATTGGGGCACACAGTTTCTCCATTGTGCAAACTGAGTGGCCCACCTGCTCAACCCACCCTCCCGTCTCTTGGAATCTCACTCCAAGGCAATCAAAGCATTTTACTTGGGCGAGCTCTACTCCTTCCAGCTTAAGCACCAGCGGTGTGTTTTGTAAACCTAGGCTTGAACACCAGTACCTTAGACTTATCAATATTCAATTTTAGGTCTAACACTTTACATTCAGCTGAAAAGATCACCATAGATTTCTCCAGACCTTGAGGGGTGGTTGCCACCAACACAGCATCATCCACATAGAATAATGCAGGATATTTATTTGGGGCTATTTTAGAGCAATCCTGGCACCCCTTCAACCACTGTCAATTAAGAGTGTGTATCACCATTAAATAGGACTCTTGCATATTTTTATCATAGGAAATACATGTCATTATTTAAAGCTAATTTACAATTGGCTTTATCAGGATAAGACTGACTGGTCACAGAACCACACATTTATTTCACCGGCACTGGGGATCAGAGATCATCAGTGTGTTGTAGTCAACATCTCTATGATTTGAGCATTTGGGTATTCGGGTATATTTATGATACACCATCATTTCATTATTATAATGTGTTTCAGAATGCGACAAAATAACCTTTATACCATGACATGTGATTAGAAAATGCCCTTTCAGTAAATAAACCACACATGTCACAGCACCATATATTAACCATCACTGGAACTTCACCTCCAGTTCAGAGACACAAAAGCAATGTAATATGGGTATGTAACCATTACATTGATCACCATATCATCTGTGATTACTCTTCCATGCTAGACATCCATATAAATAAACTATTGCCATTGGAACACTATACACCTGGTTACTTTGAGAAAGAGGCTTCTGCATGAATGGGCAGTGAATGATTGACACTTAAATCCCCAGTTGTGCTGAGCCGGTGCGGTTTGGACAGGGTGTCTTTCTTCTTGGGATATCACTCAGTCCTGTCAATGGAACAGCCCTGCCTATTTCTAACTTCCTAAGTAATTGTCACCCCGGATCCATCTGGACCTTTCTGGTCTGGGTCATGCCTACACAGGAATCTGGATATGTTGATGGATGAATGTTTATTTATTTATTTTTATTTATTTGCATTTATATAGCGTGCACACTGCCCACAGGCATCGAGGCGCTGTTACAGGTTAACGTCTTAGTTACAATACATAAAGATGGGCAACTGGGTTACATTAGCCCACAAAATAACTTGGCTTAGTTAAAATACTAGATAGGTGGCTGGATTACATTGGCCCTTAAATGAGTTTAGCTGAAGTTGTTGACTAGAGACACACACCCACATACACACATAGTACAATGGCAATTGGCTACATTTGTTTGGCATAAGCATATAGCGTTAACTGTATGGGGGACTTGGGCGGCTTGTCTGGAGTTTTAGGCGAACAGTCTGGCGAAATGTTACTGCCTTAAAAACGAACCCTCCTACTGACTCTCCAGTTAATATTTGCCAAATGTCTGCTTGTTTACTGAAATATTAAAACCATACTTTTTGAGTTCTAAAGTATGATTTGGGCACGTACGCTAGGGTGCTACGACCCTTCCGCCTCACTACCCTCCGATTGGCTGAAGGTGTGGACATTTTAGAGCTGGGATTTGCCCTCCTCTCATACTCTGTGTCGTCAAGTAAAGCTAGTTATAATTTGGGATATCCTGATCTGCAATATATGAAATACATATCAGGTGGAAAAAACATCTTAAAATGCACAGAGAAACACATATGTGTGCTCTTGTAATTAAACTGTAACAAAGATGTATGTTCTATTTCCATGGTGCATTCTGGGAAGACGTTACAACTTCAACTAGCTTGGCCCATAGCTCAAGAGCCGCGTGTTTGCCTTGCACATGGAAAACTTGACTGGGCTGACTTGGTCCTTCATCACTCCCCTCCCTCGGCTGATGAATGGAGTGCCACAAATGGATCATGACAAGGACACTGCTTATTATTGTGCTTAGAAGCCAGAGGAAAATAGCAAGAGGCGCTATATCAATCGCCATTGTATGTTGTTGTTATTATACATCATAGGTTATAATTCGAGATTTGACTTAAGAACACATGCAGAAATATGCTCCTCCCATGCGTGTGCATATGTGAGGCTGCTTTCTCAGCAGTGTTGACGCGAGCACTAGCAGCGTGAAATAATATTGTGGTCAAAGGATTATATTTTAAACAAAGCTCCAGAGAACAGTGCTAAATAATGTTTTTGGGCATATCCAATCGGCTGCCTCTAAATTACAAATATGATCACTTCATCTCAATGTTTTGCCACAAAAAGGTAACAGCCACCCTGTCACCTCCCCATGAATAGATATGCCTTTAAAGTATAGGCAAATTAGTCCAAGGGGCCTCATTACGACCCAGGCGGTAACCATGGTGCTATTTGCGCCATGGTTTCCTCCAAAACCTTACCGATTCCGCTATGGTGAATGGAGCAATTACCGCCCCATTCCAAGGTTGGAGGGACCGGTAATTCCCCATTCACCAGGGCCCTTCCCCATTCCCATTTGAGCCCCTATAGGGCTCAATGGGAATGTGGAAGGCACTAATAACGGTACCGCTAATTGTGGTACCGTTATTAGCTCCGAAGTCCCTTTGCGGGTCCTGTCCTTAACGCCTGGTAAAACCAGGCGTTAAGGGAGGACCCGCAAAGGGACCTCGTAGTAGGGCGGTAAGGGATTACAGGCACCGTGCCCTTACCGGTACTGGTATTCCCTTACCGCCCGAGTCGTAATGAGGCCCCATGTGTTGTAATAAGCTTTGACCATAAGGTCATAATTTGTATAAAATGCCTTCCAAAACCTGTTAGAAGACGAAAACAAATCGAGATTGTGTGGCTCTTTAAGACCCCATGAAATATTAATGATGTATTAACACTACACCTACAATAAACCTACTACCAACAGGGGTGGCAGGAATTACATTTTCTATCGTCCAAGTGTTGATCGAAGCGGATAACACCTGAGAGAGAGAGAGAGAGAGAGAGAGAGAGAGAGGGGCCTCTGTTGATGTGAGCAGCTGACATTGCTCCTGCATTTGAATGAAGCAGGTGTTCTTTGTGCAGACGCTTTTGGCCCTTAAAATTGATTTCCTCCGAGTCACTTTTCACGACGATGAGCGCCGGTTACTCAATATGAATGAGTCCGCAGGAAGCAACCCTTCACGAGGAAGGGACGAGTGATGCAATGCTCAGAGATTATTGGTGTGTCGACGCGCGTTTGGCTTGTTCATTTAAAACGTGGCTTGAGAAATGTGCTAATTTGTTTCGTGATAATTCGGCCAACTCAGCGAACTTGATGCCAATTGGGTGCACATGTTTACACATCTTACAGCGAGATGAAGCCAATGATTATCCAGACACGGGCCATTGTTCATACTTATTTCAAGTAATGTTATATGCAAGAAATTCACAATTCACCCAAGAATAGGGACGTTTTACCCTGTGAAATATAGGTATGATTAAACAGGTTACCTTATGGGAGTAAGCAGTTTACTTGTAAAGGGAACAAATACAGCTGCATAATTTCTACATAAGACATAGGCAAATAAGACACAACATACTCCAAAACTAAGAAGGGTCAGAAATCACCCATCTGTGCATTGTGCATTTCACTGTGCCTGTTTTAAACAGGTGCAGAGGAAAAGACAGCTAGTAGTTACATCTGTAAACGCGTCCGTATGTGTGTAGAGGATGCATTCAACAATGCAACACCATGCCCCCCCACACAGATCGTATCAGGGCACATGCATACATCTTACATTTGCAAACCTGCATGTGCATCTTAAAAATGTATGTCCAGGTTGCGCATAATGGTTCTAACCCTTTCATACGCCATAATCATAATATATATATATATTACAGGGCCAGCGGTAGCAGCTTGTAGTTATGGTTAAGTAGCTCAACTCATAGAAAGAGCACTTTGTGGCCAGCTTATAACTTTGGCTCCTCTAGACGAATCCTCACCAAAATTTGCAAAAATAGTATATGGCCCGCCTCAGAATGATTCTGCGAAGTTTGGTGCGGTTTCGTTCAGGGTGGGTTAGGTTATATGGGGGGGGGGGCCCAAAATGTCTGAAATTCTCATACACACATTGGAAAACACATTTTGATAACACCTACAGCCCAAACCGCTGGGCGGATTTTCTCCAAACTTACGCCAGGAGTGGCGGATTGGTCCTGAAAGCGTGCTTTTGTAAATTTGGTGTTAATCCATCTGGTCGTTTTTTTAAAAAAAGGGCTAAACAGTAGGTAAAACAAAATTAGTGATATCTGGGTCCTGTCCGCGGATGCACTTCCTGAGTCAAGGTCCGCAGACACCTCTGTGCTAATCAAGGGGTGGCTCAATGTCTGTGGACACCAAAGCACACGTTGATTGGACGGTGAAAAACGTGAGGTGTGTCATCCTTTTTTAAACGGTTGCCATGTTATATCCATGTGGCGCCTAGATACATTTGTGTACAGGTGTGATATGAATCCCATATCATATCATAAATGTCATATCATATCAGTGGACGGCCATCTTGTTAATTGTAGGTGTATTGTCCATACTTGTTATATGGTTTCATTACATTGTGGTGATTGTGGCTAGTGGCCAGATTCTTGGGGGCATGGCCATAGACCATGTCCCCAAGAAGCTGGCCACTGCCCACACATACTATAGCGATATGTGTATAGTAATTATATGTACTGTAGAGGGAGTATACATTATTTATATTATGGTGGAATGATATCATTGAAGTGCATATGGTATTTATGATTGTACTACAATTGAGGACAGTGCTTATGGAATATGTATTTGTTTCTAAATGAAGATAAGAAGTAGGATAACACTTTAAATGGTTACTTGTTGCATACCGCAATAAAGCTGGAATCTCTGGTTCCTTTTCTGTGAAAAATAAAACAGTATAATTTGTTAAGCATGATAGTTTAAAAGCTTTAATTGCATAGACAATTACATCTAGATTAACTTTTTTGACCCTCATGAATAGTACATTCGATGCACTAATGTGGGTACAACATTAGTGTGTGCTACACCATTGTTGTATTGACATGAAATAATCATTGGGTCATTGGGAAAAACATCCATAGAGGATTAAAAAAATATCCTGTAGTTATGAGACTGTAAGTGTGATAGCATGCTTCTTTGAAGTGTGTTGTAATAAGGGAATGTTCAAAGTAGTTAGATACCTGTTGGCATATTCTAACTATATTGGACTTTACAAGAAATGTTGTAGTACGAATAACTGATGGAATATTTTAAGTGTATTAGAATGGAGGGTATTTTTAATTTAGTTAGATACCTGTTGGTGTATTCTGTCTTGGATTTTAACAGTACTATTGTAGTATTTTAGATGCAGTTAGATACCAGTTGGCGCAGTCTAACTGTTTATTTTACTATAGTTTAGTAAGTAAATTTGGGATGATGGAATATTAAGTAGGCATTTGTTAGATTTAGTGGTAACGTTGGCGTATTGTAATTATATTGGATTTTATAAGACGTATTGCAGTAACAAGAACCGTGATGGCATATGTGAAGTGTATTGCAATGTAGGGTATTTTTGAAGTAGTTAGATACATGTTGGCATATTCTAAATGTCTTGGGTTTTAAAAGTACTATTGTAGTATTATGGATCTAGTTAGATACCCGTTGGCATATTCTAACTGTTTATTGTTTTATACTTTAATTACTAAATTTGGGTTGAAGGAATATTAAGTAGGCATTTGCTAGATTTGCTGGTAACCTATGTTTTGGAGTAACAGAGGTGTTGTTACATTTAAACCAACAACTTCTTCTTTTGACATATGTAGTCTAATGGCCTGAAGTGGAGGTATCACCAGTGAGGTAGATTATGCCCACAGTTATTAAGGTTTTCCTGCCAAGAGATACTTGGCCCTGTGTGAAGCTAGTAAGCCTACAGTTGTTTTTGGTACCATTTGCATTGCACCTTAGAAGCATTAGTATCACATATTGGCCATGTGAGTTTATTTGTGTGTTGGAACGATTCTCTGAATTACAAAAAGGGCATAATATGCTATGATTTGCATTCTCTAGAAGCTGGTGAAATGGAATGGATTCACAATTTTCTATGGCTACATACACAAATTCGTTCATTAGGGATGTGCTCTTGTGGAACATGGACGCAGATAGTGCAAGAATGTTTCCAGATGATTTCATTTGTAGGGATGTCTGTGGTTTCTAGTACTTGTAGTAAGTAGATTAGGAATTCTTGTGGATCTTCCTGTATGTTTACACTACATGTTACCATTCCTGTACAGTAGGTCAATTATTGCCTTATATCTGAGACACTGTAAGTGCTATCAGGATTATTTGTGGTATTTCTATGAAGGATGAGCATTTAGAAACACAACTGGTCCGAGACATTTAAGTAAATGTTGTGGAAAATTGGTAGCGATTGGAAGAGAAGATTGATTGCTACATTTGTAAATACATTTACTCCAGTTGTGTTGCTGAATTCAAATCCACCAGAGAGCTGTGCCTCTGTGTCCTTTGATGGGCCTGCAATTGGTTTTTGAGATTTGTCTCTTTGTCTTCTGATGGACATGTACTTGATGTTGGACTAGACAGTTTTGTGGTTGTATTATTTGATGAAGCAGCAGTTGTTCTTTGTTTCTTTAGCAGTATTGTTGGGAGATCTGTTATAGGTTCTGTTTGAATTAGTTTTCTTTTTAAAGTTTTTTTGAGGTACAGGGTACAACAAGAATAACTGCAATTAAATCTAAGAAATCTTGCCAAAGTTGTTGCAGGCTGCAAAATTGGAATTCACAGATTCAGAGGGCCAGGTGGGCCTGGGGAAGATGTTGGGCGGGCCTTAAATTTAAGGTAGGTGGCAGTGTTTCTCATGCTCCTTGACTGTGGCCTCGAAAGCACTCTGAAACTGCTCCCCCCTGCAGATCGGTGTGTCGTAGTACAAACATAGTACTGTGACCCTCGAAAGGCAATGGTCAACAGTGTTCTGTATGGCCTGCAAGGTGGCTGATGGGATCCTCTGTCCCACAGGAGTAGTTTGTGTGGTGATAGGAGCAGTTGAGGATGATGGCGTAGAGCTTTTCAACCTGCTTCTCCCTGAGAACGGAAGAGCCTTTTTCAGAGCCTCCGGGTGGTTGGATCTAGTGTGGCGGCACATGGAGGTGGTCTCATAGGAATACAGCCCAGGTTTTGTGTGATTGAGTATGAACCTGCATCTCAACCTTGTTATCTGAACCTTCGGTAGACCCCCATTGGTGGTGAAAAAGAGCCACACCCATGTCTCACTCCGGATGCTGGAGGGAGACACTTCCTTTACCTCATGATGCTCTTCCTCTTCATCCTCTTCTACATCTCTCCACCTGTTAAACTCTCCAGGCACTGCAGGTTGTTGTGGTGGTGGTGGCGCCTGGGGAGGAGGGATGGCCAAGACAGATGCCAGTGTAGGTCTTCTGGAGCAAGTAGCTAACAAACAATGCTCTCTCCTGGTCGGCCAGATTGAGAATGAGGAAAAGTTGTGGGTAGGTCCCTTCTGAGGAACCGTCTACAGACCACACAACTATCAATGGACAATGAAGCAGAAAATAGTACCTTGAAAGTTGTAAAAAGTTGCCAGATCAACTAATAATGGGTCTTGGAAGTCTGGAAGGGTATACTTCCAACTGGAACCATCCTAGATTGGCCGAAAAAGCACCAGTGCTGTCACAAGATGACGTCTCCGGATGTCCGTTCCGACGCAGGGTTTCCGCGGATACCCCTCGGGCTTGAAATGCCAGACACATGCGCATGGGTGTTTCAGGAGCAGGCACGCTGTCCGTGGGCTACTTAAAAGTGTGTGATGTGAGAACAGACATGTCCGGAAACGGTGCAGTGTCCGCGGATACCCATTTATGAAAACTGACATCCCAAACAGTCGTATAGTCCACAGACTATTAATTGAGCTATTTAAATAATAATTATCACAGAACAATATACAAGACATTTATAGTACAGCACAAATTATTTAATCATGAAAGGGATGGCTTATCGGAATGGGAAACAAATGGGAGAATTCGGAATTTCGAGGAAGTCATGATCTGGGGAGCGAGGGAGAGAAGTTTCATCAAACCATCCTTACTGTACATTTTTTTTAAATCTGTTTGGGGTGATTGCTGGGGGCAAGGAGGACAGGTGCAAGTGGGACAGTGATAATTTACATTTCTAATAACATTATTTTTTACATCATTTAAAAGTTTTTTGAAGTCATTGCTAAGTGTATCCAATTTTGCAGACAAGATCATTATTTCATTACATACAGTTGGGGATTGGGATTGTTGTGATGCTTCATAATTCATTGGTGGTACACTGTCTTCAAGTAAAGTATGCACTATAAGAAAAGAAAAAATGTATTGTTTACCATTAGAGATTGCATCATCACTCATTTCTTCTTTTGGAAAGCTTTTCCTGAGCCACTAAAGTGTGTTGCCATTTCTGTCAAAATAGAAAAATTGTAATATTTGCTTATTGCAAATGTTAATATAATGAATGGTAAAAATACAGAAATAAATGCACTGTACTTAATATATGGTGAGAGTTTGTTTTCGAATAAATTGCTGGTGTATCTCAGTCTGTATGAAGAGTTGTATTGAACTGGTAATTTGAGGTACACAGTTATGGATTGTGCTTGGTGCCTTCCGTAATATTGTATGCTAAAAGAAAAATAGTTTTTACATTTTGAAATGTATGCTGAATTGTACAAAAAGGTATATTTGGGTGTAGTGAATATAAGTAATGTTGTTTTATGTATATGTTTTTGTGGGTTGAAGGGCACAACATTTTCTGTTGTCCCCTGTGCTTATGGGTTATGTTTGTGCTATCTAATGTCCGCTGACTCTCGAGCAGCTGCATTGGGGTGAGTGGGATTTTTAGGTGTACTCATAAAAAATAGGTACAAAGAATTTGTAGTGAATTAATCGCTCTGGTGAAAACCTATGAAATTCAGTGAACAAATATTGTTAAAGGGGCGTTATGGATAAGTTGCATTAATAAAAACCTATGAAATTCAGTGAAAAAATGTTAAGTTCACCAGTTATGGCAAGCTAAGCAACCAGAACATGCACCACCACCGCGCACTGCTAAAACCAACATCCAGGGCATCAAAGCTGACATCACAAATGCCATTGATGACATCACTGATGCCATCACAATTGAAATTAATTTTGATGAAAAGAAAAGCCCCTACAAGGGTTTGTATTTACAATGTTGCTAGAAAGATGTCATGCGTGATTGGGAGACCTCACATGGGCTACCTAAACAAAACATTATATTGGAGTGTTGTTAATACATGAACATAATAATATATACACATAGTCAATAGATTCAGCATGCACCATAGAAGTACAGCATTTCAATCTTGTAATATTGCCCAGTAAACTAATGTTAATTGTGTAATAAATAGCTCAAGATTCAAGACTTACTCCACACTTGTGTTAGTACAAACAATACATACATACATATGAAGAGACACAATGCATAGAACTCTGAGGCACATACAGGGAAACTCCAGTAAGAAGGAAAGAATCAGCATCACCAGAAAATGACAATAACATTAGAGTTCATCATCATGTATAAAAATCAGTTGTGTGTTTGAGGTGTGCCTATTTCCCTATGAATGTGCACAATGAGCTGAGGCAAAACCCTAAGTGTCAGTGAACACAAAAAACTGGCCTACATATGTCAGTGAATAAAAACATGTGGTCCGGATATGTGATGTCATCAGTGATGTCATCAATGACATTTGTGATGTCATCTTTGATGTCCTGGGTGTTAGTCTTAGCAGTGCACAGTGGTGGTTATGGTTGCTTGGCTTACCACAACTGATGAATTTCAAGGCTTTTTTGGTTTTACTTGTAACCATAACATCCCTTTTAACAATGTTTTTTCACTGAATTTCATATGCTTTTATTAGTGAAACTTAACCATAATGTCCCTTCAGTAAAGTTTTTTCACTGAAAAAAAAAAAAAAATATATATATATATATATATATATATATATATATATATATATATATATATATATATATATATATATATATATATATATTTGATATACAAACGGCATCAACAGAAATTGTTCAGGCGAGCAGCACTCCACTAGCAAAGAGTGTTCCAATGACGTGATAATCAAGGAAAACCAACAGCAATCACTGCAACTCCGGTTGTATTTTATGAAACAACCTTTATGTTTTCATTTGCAGCAATTTAAAAAGAATCTCCCAGTAAAAGTTTTCTAGCCAGACGGCAGCCTGACGCGTTTCACCACTACCCAGTGGCTATATATACACACATATATGTTGATTAGTATATGATAGCCTAACATATGCAACATATAAAATCCCTTTGCTCTGAGCTTTCTCATCCCTTAGTTTCCTTAATTGTTTGGGCCAGATGTTCAGTAGTTATTGTTAAATTGCTCAACTCATAGAAAGAGCAGTTTTTAAGCATCTCATAACTTTGCCGCCGTTTGATGAATCCTCACCAAACTCTGACAAAAAAGTGTATGGCCACCTCAGAATTATTTTGCAAAGTCTGGTGGGATTTTGTCCAGGTAGGCCAAAGTTGTAAAGGGGGTGCCAACATTTTTGAAATCCTCATAGACACAATGGCAAAAATGTTTTGCTTGCACCTACAGACCAAACCGCTGGACGGATTTGCACCAAATTTGTGCGAGGAGTGGTGGTTTGGTCCCGAAAGCGTGCTTTTGCAAATGTGGTGTAAATTATTTTTCAATCGCCAAAAAGTAGGTGTCACGACCCTCGCCCAAAACCCCCTCTGGCAAACCCATTGGCCAGGTGGAGTCAGGACTCGGGCCTCTAGAGCCTGGCATCCGCTTCAAAAGCCCTCATGGGGCCAGTCCTGGCGCCCATGGCGCCAGGCTCATACACCATGAACAACAATGTGCTTGGGAACTACTTAATTGTATTGTCAGCCAACATGGAGGCATCCACATAGCTTGGTTCCCTAAGAACCAAGCTATGCGGTCTAGTGTTTTGGGTGTGGCAGGCCTTGGAACTACTTTCCCTGGTACTACTTTACCTGGGCTATATACACCACACCCTGACTGAAGAACATGCTTCGTCTTACTTTGTAGCTTGCAACGTGATGCTCACTGTGTCCAGCTATTCACTCGAACATCGGAGAAGCAGAACCTGCAAGGAGACAAAAGGAACATCATTAGCAGCAGCATCTTACCTGCAGTCTTCATCTTTAAACACTTGCAGCTACTGAGAACAGCTTCCTCGAATCTGCACGCCTCCCGGACAGATCGACCTGAAAGAGGAAGATGGAGGCAACATTAAAGAAAGCTGTAGAGACATTTACAAATTACGAACTGCTCAAAAGGCTTACCTGGCTGGTCGCCTCTCGGCTGGCACCACTCCAGACATTCCACTTGCACTGAAGAACACCGCGACCTACAAGGAAGGAAAACACAGGTTAGCAAAGGCAAGACTTCGCTGCGCTGCACATAGTGCTTACTTACCACATCATAGCACTCTTAATGCGCCATCATTTACTAGCGGGGCTCAACCAAGCCAGTTCGCCGCGCTGAAGCTCCGCATACCTAAGGGAGAAAAAAGAGACATTTTAAACAAAGTAAGGCATGCAGGATAGCAACAAAACTAAAGAACAGCAATAAGACCTACCTGAACAATATCAAACCGGCCGGCGTCAGTGAAGTAACTGGACCGCACTCGCCCTTGAAATACAATGCGCCCCTGCAAAGAAGGCAGGACGGAGAGCACGCCTAATTCTACCACAAGGCAGAACCTTCACCGCAGACCACATCAGGGCAAAGCTGAGAAGCATATCAGTGAGTAACCCGGATGGGTGGCAGTCCTGTGGATACCAGGTGAGTGAAACAGAACACTGAGGTTCATTAGGCCCAACAAGAGACTAATGCCCTCCGGAGAGACCCAATAGTGACCAAAGAACGCACTGAAGAGATTAGCAGGCAATACTTGCAATCACAGGCAGGACATATGCCTCTACCTGGAAGCAGTCCAACGATGCAAAACCCTGCCATACCACCCACTCTGGTACAGATCACGTTACCTGGAACAGTGCCCCTGGCTCCACCAGAAAGGTTCTTAGGCGACCCACGGAAGTATGCGTCATTCATCAATCAGTGCCGCCTTCACTTTCTTTGTAGGCCTGGAGCATTTCCAAACGACCAAGCTCGGGTAGCTTTTGTCTTATCATACCTGAGTGGTAGTGCAGCCGATTGGTCTGTGCCGTTGGTAACCCATGACGATCCTCTATTACATGACTTTGGGGGGTTCCAGAGAGAAATGGAAAAACTTTTTGCTCGCCATACCCAGGAACAAGCAGTAGACAATGAACTCTTGTCCCTCCGACAGGGGATTCAGGACTTGTTAACATACATTGCTACCTTCAATAGACTGGTTGCCGAAGCTAGGTGGCCAGAAAACCAAAGAACCACGTTATTCCATCGAGGCTTACGAGGTGAATTAAAGGACGTCTTAGACCAGGTGGTTGATCCACCCAGAGACTGTGCAGAATTCATAAATCTGGTCGTGCAGCTAGACCACCGGTTGCAGGACCGAAAGGCAGACCGGTCTAAGACGGACCTTCGGACCGTGTATGTTCGACCAAGGGAAAACACACCCCGTGTACCTGAAAATGCTGTAGAACCCATGCAGATTGGAGGGGTACAGCCTCCATTAACAAAACAAGAGCAGGACAAAAGAAGACAACAGCTTTGTTTGTATTGTGGGAAACCAGGACATTTCCTGAAGGACTGTCCAGTAAAACCCCCAAGAAGAACAGTCGGGGCCACAGAGAAGGATGAAGCTAAGGAATCGGGAAACTACCAAGCTCGACAAACATAGAGGTCAGTTTGTCAAGTGAGAATAAAGAGTTGCTGACCTCGCACTTTGCAATACCAGTGATCTTAATTAACCACCAACAGTCGTCAAGAATGCATGCCGTTGAAGCATACATCGATAGTGGAGCAGTTGGAAATTATATTGATCAAGCACTGGCAGCAGAGATGGGGCTTCCTTTGTGTTCTAAGCCAACTATGGACAAGGTAACCACCATGGATGGGACAGAAATCGCTTCCGGACCAGTAACCCAGTGCACAGCCAGGGTAACCTTGCTGTGCCAGGACGGACATCGGGAGTCTATTTCATTCGATCTCATCAAGGCACCTCAGTTCAGGCTAATACTAGGGATGCCATGGTTGGTTGCTCACAACCCTTTGATAGACTGGCGGGCACGAAAATTAACCTTCCCCGGTGACGGCTCCCGTGCCTGCTATTACCAAGAGGAGAAACCCGACGTCTGTATCCCCATGACTCCCGGAGCGACAGTATCAACACTGGGAACAACTAATACCTTGCCAAGTGAATACCATGATTTCCAGGATGTTTTCCAAAAGGACCAAGCCAATACATTGTCGCCGCACAGGCTCTATGACTGTCAGATCGACCTTGTTCCTGGTGCACAAATCCCTTGCGGCAGGATCTACGCTCTCACAGAACCAGAAAACCTTCATTTGAAATCCTATTTAGACCAGTACCTTGCAAACGGATTTATCCATCCTTCGAAGTCCCCCGCAGCCAGTCCTTTGTTCTTCGTACCAAAAAAGGAAGGAGACTTTAGAACCTGTATTGACTACCGCGCATTGAACCAGATCACTGTGAAGAACCCCTACCCCTTGCCACTTATCCCTGAGATGCTAGACCAAGTTAAAGATGCCCAGATTTATACCAAATTGGACCTTCGAGGAGCGTACCACCTGGTCCGAGTCAGAGAAGGAGATGAATGGAAAACCACCTTCCGTACTAAGTACTGCTTGTTTGAATATCAAGTCATGCCCTTCGGTTTATGCAACGCTCCTGCGGCATTCCTATATTTCATGAATGACGTCTTAAGGGAGTTAATTGATGTGTGCGCATTAGTGTACATAGACGACATCTTAGTATACTCAGCCTCGGAACAAGATCATGTTAGGCACGTTTGTTCAGTCCTCACCAAGCTCTGTCAACATCGCTTGTTTGCAAAGCTTGAAAATGCTTTTTTCATGTCACCGAAGTAGAATTTCTTGGTTTTATCCTTACTTCAGGAGGCATCAGAATAGACGTGCACAAGGTAGATGCCATTCTGAAATGGCCTTCACCAACGTCTCTGAAAGGGGTACAAAGCATGCTGGGCTTTGCGAACTTCTACCGCCAGTTCATCCCAGACTTCTCTCAGGTTGTGCACCCAATCACAGTACTATTATGAAATGCCAATAAAAAGTTTGCTTGGACCGAAGAAGCGGAAGAAGCCTTACAGGAACTTAAACAAAGGTTTACCTCCGCTCCAATCGTGCGACATCCTCGTCCAGACCTCCCTTATGTCGTTGAAACTGATGCGTTCAGTCTCGCAATGGGGGCTGTCCTTTCACAAAGAGACCCGGAAACCGGCCAGCTACATCCTGTGGCCTTCTGGTCGAAAAAGTTCTCACCTCCAGAGATTAATTATGCCATCACGGACAAGGAACTCCTGGCTATCAAATCCGCCTTTAAAGCCTGGAGGCACTACCTTCTGGGGGCCAGACACACCATTACAGTCATCACAGACCACCGAATCCTGCAATATCTCAAAACAGCCAAGGCCCAGTCCTCGCACCAATTACGGTGTGCCCTTTTCTTTGCTGAATATGATTATGTAATCACATTTCGGCTAGGAGTCAGAAATGGAAAGGCGGAAGCCTTATCTCGCATGGGCACAGATGAAATAGTATATACAACTCCAGACCCAGTACCTATTATACCTGAAGACAAACTCTTGGGTATCACGACAGCCTTAACACAAGCAGAACTACGAAAAGAAATCCAACGGACAATGAATCCTGATGCCTACCTCGCATGGCAAACTCAAGGAGAACAATATACCATCAAGGACCACCTACCCTTTTTTAGGGATCGCCTATATGTACCCGATAAGGAATTACAACAGCATATTATTTCAAACTATCATGATTCACTGATCGAAGGGCATCCTGGGATCGCCAAAACCCCAGCTAAGGTGGTGGCCTACCTGGCGTAAGGACATCATTCAGTATATTCAGTCCTGCGGTGTCTGCGTACAAAATAAATCACAGGAAAACATCTGGTCTCCTACAACCATTGGACATTCCTCCAGTTCCATGGCACACTCTTTCCCTTGACTTCATCACTGATCTACCTCAAAGCCAAGGGTTCAACACCATCCTTGTAGTTGTGGACTTATTCTCGAAGATGGCCCATTTTATTCCTCTCAAAGGCCTCCCAGACCAAGCTACTTTAGCAAAAGTGTTCCTAGAGGGCGTGGTTAAGCTACATGGCTTCCCTTCGGTTCTGATCTCTGATCGAGGCAGCCAGTTTGTTTAAAAGTTCTGGAAAAAATGCTGTGCAATGGCACAGATCGACGTTCGGCTATCTACCAGTCACCATCCCCAAACGGACGGCCAAACCGAGAGAACCAATTAGACACTCGAGCAATATTTACGGTGCATGCTGCACCACGAACAAAGGAATTGGAAAGACCTACTATCGATAGCCGAATACGCATATAACAATTCTTTGCATTCAAGCACGGGACAAACTCCCTTCTATACCCTTCATGGCAGACATCCATGTACCTCTGAACTAGACCTTCCAGCCAGCTTGGAAATGCCAGCGGTAAAGACTCTACACACAACCATTACTCAGGCTTTCAAAAGGGCAAAGGAACAGCTTATTCATGCCAAAGAAAAACAAAAGAGATTTGCCGACCAACACAGGAAAAAGGCCCCTGATTATCAAGTAGGAGACAAGGTTTGGTTAGCCGCTAAATTCGTACCCATCAAGGGAACCCGGACCTTTCATCCCAGATTCTTAGGACCCTATACCATTAAGGCAATTATCAACCCAGCAGCCGTGAAACTGGATTTACCAACTAATCTACACATTCACCCGGTATTCCATGTGTCCCTCCTGAAACCAATGCAACCCGGCACACAGATTTGGACACCACCTAAGCCCATACTTGTTGACGGAGAACCAGAATTTGAAGTCAAAGATATCTTGGACTCTAAATACTCTAGGACCAAGCTATATTATCTCGTCGATTGGAAAGGATTTGGACCACAAGATAGATCCTGGGAGCCCAGTGAGAATATCCACGCATCACGTCTAATTAGGAAATTCCATCGGAACTTCCCAACCAAACCTGGGCCAGACAGAAGGAACACCATGGGAGGGGCCTTAGGGGGGAGTGCTGTCACAACCCTCACTCAAAATCCCCTCTGGCAAACCCATTGGCCAGGTGGAGTCAGGACTCGGGCCTCTAGAGTCTGGCATCCTCTTCAAAAACCCTCATGGGGCCAGTCCTGGCACCTATGGCGCCAGGGTCATACACCATGAACAACAATGTGCTTGGGAACTACTTAATTGTATTGTCAGCCAACATGGAGGCATCCACATAGCTTGGTTCCCTAAGAACCAAGCTATGCGGTCTAGTGTTTTGGGTGTGGCAGGCCTGGAACTACCTTCCTGGTACTACTTTACCTGGACTATATAAACCACACCCTGACTGCAGAACATGCTTTGTGTTACTTTGCAGCTTGCAACGTGACGCTCACCGTGTCCAGCTATTCCCTCGAACCTCGGAGAAGCAGAACCTGCAAGGAGACAAAAGGAACATCATTAGCAGCAGCATCTTACCTGCAGTCTTCATCTTTAAACACTCGCAGCTATTGAGAACAGCTTCCTCGAATCTGCACGCCTCCCGGACAGAACGACCTGAAAGAGGAAGATATAGGCAACATTAAAGAAAGCTGTAGAGACATTTACAAATTACGAACTGCTCAAAAGGCTTACCTGGCTGGTCGCCTCTCGGCTGGCACCACTCCGGACATTCCACTCGCGCTGAAGAACACTGCGACCTAGAAGGAAGGAAAACACAGGTTAGCAAAGGCAAGACTTCACAGCGCTGCGCACAGCGCTTACTTACTGCATCATATCGCTCATAATGCACCATCATTTACCAGCGGGGCTCAACCAAACCAGTTCGCTGCACTGAAGCTCTGCATACGTAAGGGAGAAAAAAGAGACATTTTAAACAAAGTAAGGCATGCAGGATAGCAACAAAACTAAAGAACAGCAATAAGACCTACCTGAACAATATCAAACGGGCCAGCGTCAGTGAAGTAACTGGACCGCACTCGCCCATGAAAGACAACGTGCCCCTGCAAAATGGCAGGACGGAGAGCACACCTAATTCTCCCACAAGGCAGAACCTTCCCCGCAGACCACATCAGGGAAAAGCTGAGAAGCATTCTTGCGAGTAACCCGGCTGGGTGGCGTCCCTGTGGATACCAGGTGAGCGTAACAGTAGGTCCCAAAAGAATTAGTGATATCTGGGTCGGGTCTGCAGACTAATTTCCGGATTTGGAGTCCACAGACGACTCTGGAACAATCAGAGAGCAGCGTGACATTCGCCAACAACATATATGTCTGCTGACTGGTCAATTAAAAACATGAGGTGCATTAAAACTTTTGAAATGGACGCCATGTTGGATTTGTCAACTGCGCCTATAGTCCACAGACGTAAAAACATATAAAAAACAACATTTCACTTATTAAACTAATGAAACAATCACTGGGGAGGTGAGGGGTGATGAGGATGGGATGGGATATGGCCATAGAAAGCCCAAAATCTGGTGTTTTTTTTTCATTTCTGAAGTCAGAAACATTTCAGATGTGTTGGACCGCATTACAACAAACCTGCGCGAGGAGCATCAGCAAGGACCTGAAAGCATGCTTTTACAAATCTGTCTTGTATTTTATTTTTCCATAGTGTCAAAATGTAAGTGCAAAAAATGCTTAGGTTTAAATGGAAAAAGAATTCTGCATGCACGCTACACCCAGGACATCAAAGATGACACCACAAATGTCATTGATGACAACACTTTTTGAACACGACCCGACTACTAGCCATGGCCTTTGGCCATGCCCACTCTGTATTTTAAAACATTTGCAACCCATCGCTCAAAGGCGTTAATTAATCAGAGACTGATTTTGACAGAATTATTGTTATGTATAAAAGATGGCAGGCTTTGAAAACTATCCATTTTAAAATAGTGTCAGGCCACTAGCCATGGCCAGTGGGCACAGCCTTCACCATGCCCACTGTATATTTTAAAAGACTTGCAACCAATCACTCAAAGACCTTCATCAATCACAGACTTATTTTGACCTGTTTTGACAGTGGTATTGTTATGTATAAAAGATGGTAAGCTTTGAGAACTAACAATTATTTTAGGCAATGTGCAGTGAGATCAAATTGCCAAGGATCACACACTTTGGTTAAGCAGCGTGCTACAAGCCCCTTGTTTTATGGCAGTCCCTTGGTGACTGTTGTGATACATCGCACAACCCTAACTAACCACATTTTTAAAAAACGGATAAGGGAAAATAATTACCAGGTGCAAGAATAACATATGCCTCCATATCAAAAATGAAAAGCTGGCAACCATGAATATACGTGCAGTATGTGAACATATATCTTGAAGTGAAATATACGAATGTAGTTCAATTGACCTTACCCTTCGAAGAAACTGCGCAAGACGAAATAGCATTAGAATTTTACAAAAAACGAATGAACACCAGATAACCTGAGAGAGGAAATGTTCCAATAAATATGTTGGCAAAGTATAAAAAGTGTATTTAGTGGCAAAAGCACACCTTTTTATCACCTTCACTTTGTGTCTCAATTGTTTCTCCTGGTCAGGATTTATAATGCGTAAAAGAACAGCAGGTTTACCTGCTGACACATGAGACATTGTTTCACTCCTGGGTGAAACACTTACAGGTTGCAATAAGAAAGCAATGATACAGTTTTCCGATTTCAAAATATTCAGTTTTTATGTCATTTTCAATGTGGGAATTTTGAATTTAAACTTCATTCAATTCCAATTTGTCATGTTCATTTTGACGACAAATCTGTATTCATTTTGGCGACAATTCCATTCATAGCCACTACATGCACATGTTTCAATCACTTACTATCATCCTGAGGTGGTTATAAAGATTAAAAAATAAAACATCTCACTGCAGAGTCCCTCATGACAATCCTGTGATAGTGCCTAAAATCCATAGCACATATGTTCTACTTTTAAACGATTGACAATGAATGCACGCTATCACACAATGTTCTGACATGCATAATTAGAAACATCTCTGTACCCAATACCGAGCTGTTTATACAAACCTCACACCGCAAGCTAATGTGGCTAACGTGCCATTTGCAAACATGTCCAAAAGAATCAGACCACTCTATCATCTATACTTTATGTGTCCTGCTGTTCCTATTGTTATTAGCTATACTGAAATAACATATGTACCAAGAGAGGGACCCAGAAATATTTTAACATATGAGTGATCTTGTGTCTTATGCCATCAGTGATGTTATCAGTGAAGTACACAGATGTTCTTTATGATGTCACCAGTGATGTAATCAGTGATGTCATCTATAAACAGTGTGGTCATGCGTTGTGCAGCAGGCATCGAGATGTTCCTGAATTGTCTGCCAAACTTCTAGCATTTTGTTATGTTACTGAATTTGAACCATATTGCACCAATAGGTTTCTTTGGAACCCACTAGCCATGGTCACTAATTACATCACACATTACATCACTGATGATATCACTGATGGAGTCACTAATGGCATATCTGATATCACTGGTTTGATTAATTAGATTTTAAAATATGACAACTTGGTTTTGTTATATAGCATAAATGCACATATTGCATACTTACAATGTACATTTTTTCTGCCACTGTTCCTTTAAATGTAGTGTAGAGTGCACAATTGTGTAGTATAACTTTTTTTTTGTATATTAACCACACTTTTAATTCTTAGATTGTATTATTTTAAAATGCACACAGGCACATACTTTCTATCATATGTGATTATTTTTTTAGGAACTAATGTGTTGATGTGATGTTATTACTGTAAGGAGAATTGTAAATTTAAATGTGTACATTTACTATTTTCATACCTTTTACATTAAACATGTTTCTACTTCTATCAATTCTTATTTGTTCACTACTTCATATAACTATTATATTTATATGTTTGAAATAGCTGAAATATATTTACCTGAATAAGGTACTTTCCCTGCAATTACGTATTGGAACTGCACAACGTAAGTACAGTAGCCATGCCATTTTTATGAATACATTCTGATAATTATTACATCAACTACAACGCTAGTATTTATACTATCCTATTAGTAAAACAAGTTAGCATGCCTGGATGTACATCAGTCGTCAATCCTCCCAGTTCTCTTTTCACGCCACATTTTACTATACTCCATCATCACATACAATATCTGTTACATGCTTTCACTATTCCTTTTGGCTCCAGATTAAGTGGTTCGATGCACTGTTCGTATGTGGCAAAACTGGCCTACCTTGATGGAGCCTGTCTGGACATATGTTTTTTTAACACTTTTTAAACAAGCTTCGGACAGTATTAACTGCAAATAAGTCCAGATGATTGAGAAGTTTGTCATCCACTACCCCATTTTAGTGCTCATTGCCAGTAGAGCAAAGATCAGCTTTACAGAATATAGTAGGAAAATAATATTTTGAATATGAAGTGGTAGCAGATTCCACCGTTTTGGACCATATATAGAAAAATGCCTGTCTGCCCTGTGGACACATCTGGAGAATGGAATCACCAATAGCTGTTTGTCCAGTGGTCGTAGATTATCAATGGGCTTACAGGCAACCAACTTTCTGGATAGGTAACTAGGGGCTTAAATATTAAGGCACTTGATGATCAAACATGGTGTTTTAAACTCAATTTCTTTTTTAACTGGGTGCCAGTGCAGAGAATGGTGCAATGATGATATATGGGTCGATTACAAACCTCTAAATATCAACCGAACGGCTGCATTTTGTGTTTTTTGAAGTCAGTGGATTTGTTTGTCTTGGATCCCCATCAGAAGGCCATTTCAGTAATCCAGTTAAAAATTGACCAATGCTCCCTCCACTACGACATGGTCTTTCTGGTGTATGAACTACTTGACATGGAGTAACAGATAAAGGGTTGGTCGCACCTAAAGTGGACTGCCATAAACATCCCAGGTTTTTTACCTTAGCAACAAAGGATAAGTGTACTTCAAAAAATAAGTGGTGGTGGGGGACAGAAAGATGAATCCACCACAAGATGTTTTGGCCCCAGTAGAATTAGCTCAGTTTTATTAGGGTTCAGTTGGAGGTTCTTGGAGGTCATCCACTGACCAACTTCTTCAATGAAGTGCACAATTTTTAGCAGTGATTCCTGAGTATTATGTATTCTCATGTAAATCTGGGTATCATCTTCGTAAGAATATTAACCCAGATCATACTTCCTGAAAATGCTCATCAATGGTTTCAAATATATATTTAACAGAAGGGGTGATAGCAATGATTCCTGTGACGAAGCACGTCAGACTGGAATGCTTCTTTTGGGGTGGGACCAAGCCTGATTTACATATGGTCTTTGCCCTTCTGTAATGCCCAGGCCAGCTGGGGATGGTCAGAATGTTTGCCCAAAGCAGTGCCAGAGGTTAAGATGAATTCTAAGTCTTCCAGCTGTCACCTCTTATGTTTTGTTTGAGTGTTCGTAGATGCCCATATGTTCCTATATGTATGCAGGCAGTCTGGACATATTTGCCTACTGTGGATGATTTTACTGACAAAGCTATTAGGTGTATATGCTTACATGCGTATACTGACATATATTGTCAGCGTCAGCATGGGCATGCTTTCTTATAGTATCATTCCTGACATTATGAGCAAAGCAAACTGGAGTATTTAATTGTATGGAATACTGCCATGAATCGGCACATGGACATGAGTGGGCACACTTGCGCTTAGAAACACTTGTGCACAGGTGCGTTATAAATGACTTATCATATATCATATCATTCAGCATGAAAATTGTTTTTACAATGGCATATATTGTGGGCAAAGCCATCATTAAAATGCCTTCCAAAATGCTCCTCTGCACTGTTGGTAATTTACATCTATTGGCCTCCTTCATGTGTTATCCTCCAAAAACAATTGCAAACGGTGCAGCATTTTACCCAATTTCTAACAGAAAGTGTGCTGTAAAATACACAATTTTAACATATTTTTTTCTTAAAGGTTAATGGAGTAAATCCTCCCCAGATGCCCATTGCTTTGTTTCAGCTACCTTGCTATGCTCGTTCACTGTCACACAATCGTGGGAAATATTTATACACATTGTAGAGCAGAATACAGCAACCCATGTAACCATCTTCAACAGATATGTCTTTATGGTAGGGCAAAAGGGGCACATTCCATGGGACACCACTTTGGAGGGAGCAAGGTATCTGCCTGATGCAAATAATTCAAAGCCCGTTTTTTACTAGACAAACGCAAGTAATGCTGTTGCATGGTGTGCAACAGAGGTTCCCAAGCTTCTGCATGGCTTTTGTGGACGAGTGCACTCCATTCAGACCCTTTAAACATGTTGTAATGTGCCTGATTTACAAAGCCTTTTCTAATGGGATTCTGGCATTGTAAAAACGTTTTGTAAGTCAGGCCTAGTGTGTTTTGTGTTCACTGTAGTGCCAGCATAGTTCAGAGGATATCTCAGTGATGGTATCTAACATTTTCAGCACCCCCTAAATCGTCCATCAAGGGAGTACATCTCCCTGTGGCAGAGACTGCGCACTATTGGTACCTTAAAATTTGCACTTGAGGCTCAAGTCCAATACCTCCTTTTCTGACAGTGCTGCGACCCAGTACATCAACTAAAGATGTGTGTTTCTGCACAGTAAATCACAAACATTTAGACTTCCCAAGGCCAGTCAGATAGCACAGCGAGTTGAGCGCTCTTTCTGACATCCATGCGCAGTCTGCTGATGCAGGTTTGAATCCCGCCAGGGCCAGCTCAGCCTTTCATCCTTCCGAGGTCGATACATAGAGTACCATGCAGTGGGATAATAACAACTCTTATTGCAGCGCTTAGATACCTGCGGGTTTGTAGCGCTATATAAAAACGAGTTATTATTATTATTATGGTAGTACGAGAAACAGAGAGGGAGAGAAAGATGGAGAGGGAGAATCAGAGGGGTTCTAAGATAAAGAGGGAGAGAGAAAGAGAGAGCAACAGAAAGAGATACTTTACAGTACTGTCACCTCCAGTAAACTACAAATGTACCATGTTTTTTGCTGAGAACCTGCTTCTTGCGAGTGATCCTTGTGTGCTTCGGGAGGAGTGGCAGACTTCAGCTGTGGGTTGTGGAACGCAACTTTTCTTTGGTATTATGAAAATGCCTGCTGCAGAAATTGACATTTTGAGTGATTATCTGGCGTCAAAACCGAGGTCCTAGCCGGGTTTTAGCAACAGTGAGCAAGCTAATGCAGTACGCCCTTTTAAAGTCGAGACGGCCCTTTGGGCCTTTGCATGCTGATTACCCGACACAGGTGGGCCTGAAAAGTGATCTTTTTGGGAAAGTAACCAAACTCTGCCCCAAAAAAGTATTAAAAAAGAACAATGTACAGTTTGACAGTTTTGCAGGTGTTGAGTCCACCAGTATTTTCATACTGGGCCATATGTGTAGGAAAGCGGTTACAGTATCCATGGGTGGGTGGAAGCACTGCAGAGCCATATAAACAAGCAGTAGTCATTCAGAACTCTGTGTTCTGTATGAATGCATTCATTGCCATATTAAAGATGTAATTCATTAGTGTCTATTAGCTTTTGCTACATGGTCTTTTCATCAGGCCTATCTCAATGCAATCAATTGCCAGAGGCCTCAATGATGGTACTTCTTCTCCTTTTGGGGGTTGCATTTGCAACAATACATTGTAAAACTAAGAGTGTTTGTGTTGCCAACCCGTATGTACTGCAATCTGTTGGGATGGGAGATGTGCCTGACCTTCTACCACCAAACAACATGGCTCCCTTGTTGTCCCTAGCATGGTATACAGCTCTCACCCGGCAAGCTCTGCTCTTCCACCTTCGCTAAGTGAAAGCACTTTTCATATTCACATCATACATCTCACTTCTCACTTGTTGCAAAAAGTTTGCACATTGACGGGTGACAAGACTTAACTATATATCTGCACTATTCCTGACATCAGCCACTAAAATGAATAACCTATTCTCAACACAATGCTGGAGTTGTCTATATCATGTAAGTATGCAGTACTGCCAATTGTGATGGGACTTGGCACTGAGTTAGATGAGTACTCACTGACATGCTAGTGTGATGCTTGGGATTGAGGATGTTGTCTGCGTTATTACAATAGGGTGGGTGGGTGGGTGGATGGGAAGCTACAGTACTGATTAACACATCATATTCAAATGAATTAGCCTAGCCTATGGTAAGGTACTGTAGCAGGATGATTGTGGCTGTTAGGCACCCTGTTGTGTGATGGCGCTGGGAGGCCCCTGCATAGTGTATGGAAGTCTATTACCTTTGTGGGGATGCGGGGATTACTGAAATGTAATTAAATCACCAGTCCAATAGTCATATAGTGCTGTTACTGTTGCATGATTTCTCCTGACCATATTGAAGGTCCTTGATGCTCTTGTGCGGATGATGCAGTATCCGGTATCTGACTGGTTATTTTGTTCTGACATGTCACAATGCTTCTGCTTGCAATAGAAAATGCTGTGGTCATTCTTCTAGCTGGTAGTGGAAACCCAACCTAACCAGAAGCTGCACTCACAGCAATAACCAATGCTGATGTCAGACTCCATGAGCATCATACACTGCTCCATAGCATCTGTTGCAGCACACAGGACAGTGCACTGTAGTTCTGCCTTCCTGTAAAGTGCCTGTAATAAAACAACATTATGCAATTTTAGGATTTTAAGAACTTCCTGTACGTTTAAGGCTAGTGAATGAAACATTCCGGGTTTATCGGTAGGAGAACAGCACTTTTTCCAGTGTCAAACTATGGTCTTCTTGGCCCCTTGACACATTTTGCCCTATGCTGCTTTGGTATAATGTTGCCAAATGCGGCACTTGGCACCATGTCACAGTCCTCTTGAGGAATACACCATGACACCCTCGTGACTGAGACTGCCCTCTGGCCAGATGCCACACGCACACCTATCAGGCTCTCTCCACGACCATGCTCCCTGCATTCTGTCCCCATATTCTACCCACCATGAAGGGTGCTTCCATGACAACTCGTATTGCACAATGTCTGCATTCTCCACTCTTCTTGATGACTGACCATATGTACGAGTCTCCCAGCATGCCTTCCCCATTTCCACTTTCATTCAGGTTTTCCTCATTCCTTGTTCTCTATGCAGATTGTCTCATGCCCCTCTTCGTACACCTTCTTTCTGTATACTGCAAGGATGCAGAACAAGGACTCTGACACAAAGGTGGCATGTTTGGGGCTAAAATCTTTTAGGGCTTGGTATCTCTTTATAAATTTGCAAATAAATAAATTAAGAAATTAAGAAAGAGACAACCTATCTTTCCCCATTCCTAAGAGGGATTTCCTTGCCTCAACTAAAGATCGAAGGTGACTGTCAGGATGTCTTTTAAAGTTGAACAAAGAATATAGCAAGATATGCACTCATATATTAGTATTCTATAAGGGAATGACAGAGAAAATGTTTATTATAAGCTATATGATATATTAAGTTGAACGGCCTAGACTGTTTCTGATTAACATTACCAGTAAAACATGCACAGAGTGCATTTTTCTTTTACATGGAACTTCATAATGCTCAACAGAGTTTGTACCAAATATGTGTGTTTACACTGAGAAATGACTATGCAGTGCAGTGTGTACCCAGAACAAAGGACTTGTTTAAAAACACCAAGAAAGGAGAGTTAAATGTGAACTACGTACTGGATTCAGCTCAGTTTGGTGGACTTTATTTTTAAGAGAAGAACAAGATCAATAAGTTCTGGGTGTGGTAAGTCATTAATGTACACTCTTCATTAAAGAGGCTTTGAACAATCCTTAAACCCTGATCTGGCAGAGCAATCTGGCCTCATTCATTATGTGTCTGTTAAATGAAAGCAGCCTATTAAAATGATATGTTTGTTACACAGATTATCTGCTGCACATATATGTTTTGTTGATTGCAAGAACCCAACAAAACATATGCAATACGTTCAGCCTCAGAAAGAATGGCTTTTAAATTGACAAATGACAAAATGCATTATTGGCACTAATTTGTGCCTCACTTAAAAAACAAAACTAGATTTAACTAAGCAGAATGGCCACCGTCACATGCACATGAGAATGATCATTGAATTGTATGAAGTATTAATACATTTAAATATGTTAATAACTCTGTTATGCATCCAGCGACAGAAATGTGAAGGATGTCCCTGAATTCAGAATCGTCTTGTGATTAGTGATATATAGTCCTTATCATTGGATCTAGTCTATCCAAGAATGTTTAGGTTAGAGACATATTTCAGTCCACGTATGACATCTTAAAATACTTTGGGCCAAAGAGAGGCAAAGAGACAGATCCTAGCGGGCGTGAGCCGTGTACAATTATGCTGAAAGGGTGGAGTTTGGTTGGTATTTAAAGTCAAACACATAGGAAGAGAAGAAGAGTTTGGGAAAGAAGCAAAGGACATGAGTCTGTCCTAAATGAGAAAAGCTGTTTGGGGGTTTCCAATTTGATGTAGCTGATGGATACCTCCTTAAGAAAGACTTTTATGTAAGAAACTGAATGCAGACACCTTTCTTAAAACAGACCCTGATTTCCTGAGAGGGATTTGCGAGCAGGAGAATGGACTGAAAGGAACGGCTTACCTTGTGGAGCAATCCTTAGCTGTTGATGTCCCTGCCTGTGCTGGGCCTTTAGAAGACAAACCAGACGTGAGTGCAGTAACCCCAGAGAATTTAGAGTAATGTCCCAAGAATTAATTAAATGACAGATAGCAATTGGAAGTATTTTGGTGAAACCCTGTTTACAAGGTAAGTCACTGAATTGGGAGCTGGGCCCATAAATTAAACTTTGCAGAAGTATATTTAAAATAGGCTGTCCTAGAATCCAAAACTGTGCAGGGCATACTGGTCTCTGTTAGTAAATAATTATTAATTCCCTAAATTTTTACAGGAGAAACAAACGTATCTGGATTTGCAGAGTGGTGTAAAATGTGTCTCACAGCTTTTTAGGGATTGATAAACATCTTGACCTTTACAAGGCATATTTTACATGACGGAATGTTCTTGAATATAGCTTTGTACTTCTCAAAGTGGACTACATTGGAGGCTAGTTTATCTGCTTAATCTCCAAGAAAATAATTTCAGTTTAAATAACCAACATAATTTCCCCAAGTAACAATACACAGAAATAGAAGGATTCTGACTTAAATAGACTCATAATGGCAATTTAAAGGAAATTGTTGATTGCTCTTCTACTTCAATGCCATAAGCTCTTGCTTGTGTGACCATTTAATACATTAAGATATTCACCCTCCAAAAAAAAACCATCTACCCTGAACACAAGCCTTAACCCTCACAAACTTTCTTGCATCATTCATTCGTTCAAACTTGATTCGGACAATAAAATCAATCAAAGCACAAAATATCAAAATATAAAACATTTCACACAAACTTAATGCACATATTATCATTTCAAACAAAACTATTTGAAAATGGTAAATACATTCTCGCATCTCTGTCCAAGCTATAAACCAATAGTGTCCAACATTTAAGAGCAATCCGTGTTATGTTAGGCCAATATCTTTCTCTGATGTCAACACTTGTTGATGGTTGCTGAGAAACCTAAGTGAATTTCATTGTTAAAATGTATTCTAAGAATGGTTTTGTATGTTTTGTGTACATCTGACAATGTCACTTTGTATGTTCTTACTGGAGAGGAAATGTTTATTTTGTCTAGAATGGTTATTTACATTTGCTTTTAGCATGTGGGTGTTTGTGTATATTGCTAATGTAAACATTAGTGAGATAATAGAAGTAGAGTTGCATTTCCTTTCTGTTACATACTCCATATACTTATGTGGATTACTGCGGGTGACTTCCCCAGCATTGACAGGTAAGGGACCTCATTTAAGTTCTTGATATATTATCTAAATGAAACAAAATATCAGATTAAAGACAGATTGCTTCTCTTCTCCAGATTTTGGGGTGGGGTTGTCATGGTAAGGGGTATTAGATCAGTGGTATTTCCCTGTAATCAGAATTAAACTTTAGAAATGTACATATATTCCATAGATACAAGGTATTCCTTTCTTTCTCTCTCTCTCTCTCTCTCTCTCCCACTCCCCTCCGCAGTCAAGAATCATGTTGCAAGGTTGAGTGCTCGATCTTCCCAAGCCATTGCTGACATCAGTGGGGTCAGACACACGTTGCAGATATATTGAAGAAGGGGATAGGGTGGTAAACAAAAGAATGAGAGCAGCCTCAAGGTATCAACTGGCCTGGTCTTCACAGACATAAATGATCATTATGTGTGCACTTAAGAATGTGAAACTGAGGGAACATTGTCCATTTGGAATTAGATGTGGGGTGTGTTGAAAGACTGTGTAGTAAGTGCTATGTTGGTTTCTCTCAGTGCTTGTAAGGAACCGGTGGATCAGACTGCAGGGCCTGCAATTGTGTTTTTTTATTTTCTATTTTTGTTCATTATGTTTATCCAAACTGTAACTGGGAAGCTTACAAATGTAAACATTGTCTTGGAGCTCACAGAAGAAACAGATCATTGATGTAAATATGAGCTGGACCCTTTGCAAGAAGGAAGGTGTTTAAGGGACAAGATAATGTATATTATCATCAAAAAAAGCCAGAAAATATTAAAAGATATAACTGTACCGCAATTGTGAATTGTCTCTTTTCAAAATGTTTCAATGTTAACTTCTAATGATTACTCTGCATATTGTTTGTCGTGCAGCATTGTTACACATCTCTTACTGAGAAAAGCACTTTTTGAAAACCTAAATTAACCATATAAATTATTTTCTGATCGAAGGATACATTTCAAGGTGGACAGCCTGGTACACTCCTAGTGTACTCTTTCTAAATACCCCTATGAGCATCAATGAGGCTCACTGGCTGCTTTGCATAAAATCAAAGAACATTTTGTGAACATAAGAGCGTTTTATATTTTATATTTGACAAACATGTCTATGATGAAAGCGTTCCATGTATGATTCACTATGCACGTAATGCACAATGGGAGTGGTGCTCATTAAAAATGTTTTCAGAACTCACCAGTAGACCATTCCTATATCCATGATTCATATACATGCATTAAGACAGCACCAGAATTTGGAGGTGAGGATAACATAGCTGTGACATCCTGTCCATTGTGATTCTCATTTCGTGGTCTTGCAGAATTTTAGAAGATGAGGTGTTTGGTCTCAGGGTAAGTGTGTATGTGCATTATTGCCCAGTCTATAGTGCACATACACCCTTAGAGAATAATACATAAGGTAAAAAGGTTGTTCAGTCATCAACATCTGGCCCATTACACTATTCAATTACTAGTAAATGCAATAATGAATCTTCCACTGTTACTGTGATTTAATCAAATCATGAAATTAACCTTCGTAAGATGTGGCCTGCACATAAAGCCAGCTCTAGCTGTAAGAGTATTTTAAAACACTATACCTAGGGCTGTAAAATCATCTGACAAAGCTGACAAGGAAGGGGAAGCCTTTCACTTCAAAACAATTTATATTTAGTGCAGTACCAAGTCATGAACACTTTACCTTGCTTAATGTTCACACCAGAAAATCTCATTATTGACATCAGATGCAGTTAATAATTTAGCATTAACCCCCCTTTCCATGAACTGGAATGGGTGGTAACGGCATGGGGCCTGAGTTAATAGGCCCAAGCGTAGCTATGGCTTTTAAAGAGGATGCCGCTGCCGTTACCACCCATTTCAGCCTGTGGAATAGGTGGTTATGACTATTAGCACCATAACCACACCCCAGAAACCCAGGATGCTATGAGCAAAGTATGTTGTTTCAATGAATGGGAGGCCTTGCGGTGTCCCGGTCATTGAAGCAAAATACTCACTAAAGATGGCCACCATATGGAGCCCCTCTTGCATTTCCATGGTGGCCAGCAGGGACAACGGAGGGAAGCAGCAATGGTGGCGGTGGGTGCTGCCACCGCAGTAATCAGGTAAGTGGGGCTGGGGGGATTGAAAATAAGAAGGAAGGGAGGATTGGGAAAGATAGCTGGGTGGGAGAAGCACCCATCAGGTTGCTTGGAATGCAGTCTTGGATCAGTAGATTCATTCCGCGATCCAAGCAACCTGATTGGTTGCATCCCCCACCCCAGGTGCTAATGCTAGTTATTGTGCCTCATCTAAATTATGCACTTAACTCAAATATGGGAGCCCATAGCATTATTGTCTCAAGGCTAAATGAATCGTTAATACCGGAGCACACCATGCTTCCTTAGCACGCTTTTTCGCCATGCTGTCTGAAGTGTCTAATTCAATCATTGTTGGTGCTCTGAATGAGCAGTTCTTTGGGACTGATTTCAGAGTCGGGCTCTATCTGTAGTTTACGCTGCATCCTGTGGATTATGATTTATGACTCCAAATTCTAATACAGCATTATTGATCATGTATGTAGATGTAGAATTAAGCTACTACAGCTTGCTACTGTTACTCACCTGAATTGCAGGCTTTGCTATTTGGGAGATCACATCAGGAAAGTAGGTAACTGGTGTATTTGCCTAGATCCATTTCTAATAAAACAATGCATGCGTCGATGTTTTACTCCTGTCATCCTCCTCTTACACCAGTGACACACCTGTAGCCCTCACACAGCTCCCCCGATTGAAAGAACATTAGTCGGTCCAGGGGCTTTGCCTACCTCTGTGTTCCAGGTATCTCTGGAATCTCAGGGCATGTTTTGCAATGTTGTCTTACGTCACTAGCACACAAGAGTGTTTTGAAATTTCAATCTAAAACCTGAAGTAAAGAGAATCAACACTGAATTCAGATTCCATTCTCTTTGCATTGGGTTACATTTCTAAGTGCAGATGTTGCGGGGAAGGAGGTCCATTTGAATCAATGGCTTTCTGCTCATATTGAGCCCTTGCATTACCCTATTCATTGCCTAAATATCACCTGTTCTAAAATAACATCTCGTGCACGAGTTCAGCAAGTGCAAGGCCCTTCATGGCCTCATTCAGGGCTTCTGTGTTGCCATTCTCACTGGACAACCTCTGCGCTGCTGCGAATGTCAACACACAACTTTAGACTCAGTGAGTTCAAGGAGAAATGCACATAGCAATTGCACTAAACAATGTACCTTTTTTCTATAAAATACCTCGTATGTTTGAATGTGTTACTTGCTCATTTCCAATTGATAATTTTAGCATGAAATGTCTCTGGTAATACAAGTTGAACAACACTTAATACTGAAATCTACAAACGACTTTTTTCATAGCTTTTGAATATAGTGAAAACTTTATAAAACTATTAGTCAAAGTATACAAAAAAAGAGACTGCTACCAGTTAGAAATGATATAGGATAAAAAAAAGACTTAGAAATTCGGTAAACACTTTATTTAAGACACAGGCAAGGGGAATCATCTAAATGCAACAAAACCCTTGAAATACAATGAAAAACATTTAATCCAAGTGGTGTTAAGGTAATAATTTAATGACACAAGACACCCTGACATTTGGCAGGTGCTGGAAGATACACTATGGCAACACTGAGTCCCCCATTGCACTGCCTATGAGCACACTGATGACACCGCTGATGACATCATGCAATACTTCACTCATGACATCATCAAGGACATCACTGGCATAGAGTAGCAGTGACCCATGGACATAGCATGTCTGTGCCACTTTACGGCAAGCATGACATGTCAATCTCAGGGTTGGTGGTACGTAGCATTTCTGTGTGAAGTTTGGGAAATGGAGCATCTGGTTCAGTGATTTCGTGGTGACTGTGGAGCATCGTAGATGGGCTCCAATGAGTGAATGGACCAATGGTCAGAAAAATTGACGTAGTAGTGTCTATATTAAGCACTGGGTGAGAGAGCTGTGATTTTGGTAGAAGGAGGCTGAGCTATGTGTGGGGGCGCAGTTGTGTGCTTATTTATTTATTTATTTCATTAATTGTATTTGTTGATAGCGCCCAGAGCCGGAGGTATCACGCCGTGTTACTCTGAGATGGAGCAGTAAAATACTTTAATATTTTCATAAAGTCTTCACTATATTGAAAATCTAGGAAAGAAGTAGTTTGTCGTGTTCACCTCTTAAACACCCAGCTAAAGGGTGTGAAAAGGAGTAACTCGGGCACACTGTGCTCCTGAACGGGCAGTCTAAGCAAGCACAATAGGGAAGTGTGTGGCCCCTCAACAAGTAAGTGTTGGTGCTGGCTCTTGCCAGGGAGTTCAAGTTAAGGAGGCACAGGGTGCCCTGCAGGGATGGCAGCAGTTGCCCTGAGTGTGTGCTATCTTGGGCAAGCTTGCCATGAACTGCCCACAGTATAGCGGTGCCAGTTCCGCCCCATCAGTTAGCCCCAAACTCCTACCTCAGAAATAGGAAGCCAAAGAGTGCAACGGCTGATATTACCATTAACTTATGCTCAAGAAAGCATCAAGATCTATTCCTTACCTTTGAAGTCCCTGGAAGAAGAGAGGAGAGACGACAAAGAGAGGTTGGTTTGCCCATGAAGATCCACAGGCATCATCCCACTACATTAAACACTCTGACCTGAGTCACCCCTCATGCGAGCTTAGGTCGTACAGTAGTAGATAAGCATGGAAGATACCTCTGAACCGCTGAAAGTAACAATAAAAAAAACACAAAGCCTCATTCGAATATGGCGCTGTGGTAAAAAACGGCAGAAACATGCTGTTAATTCCGTTACTGCCGTATTACAGCCGTACTTTAGGTTTGTAGGTTTGGTGGTAAGGTGGAGGAGAAACCTCCAGCAAAAAGCTGCCCGAAATCCACAGGACCAAGTGGCAGCAATTCCATTTCTAGTATTTTGGTGGATTTACAGCTAAAATACTGCCAAATTTGTAAAAAGGCCCAAAGTATTTCTACATATTAATTACTGCATGCATATGCTTTCTCCTACACAGATTGTGGGTGGCCTAGCATGATCAAGCAGGTGTTTTGTGAACCACTGAAGACTGGTAAACTACAATAAGGCATTTGTTTTATATGTGCATTGAGTGGTTGATCAAGCTGCCCTGGCCAATTCCTGGAGAAACGTAAACAGTGGGTGGAGGTACAACTAGGACAGACGAATTTTACTGGAAATGAAAGTTAAGAGACAGCCAATATTGAGGTACTCTCTCTCGGCACTCACCCCTACGGGAGAGGCTCTCCCACATATCAATGTAAGAAGTCAGGTAATGCAGCCCTAAGTGAAGGGAGGGAGGAGTGCACACTCCTGGCAGGAAAGGTACCAACTTTGATCGTGTTGCAGAAGATCACACATGGCATCCTCTGTTATATATGGGTAGGGGTTTCATTGTTTTAAAGCACAGAAATGGAAAATGTTGCACTACTAAGAGCAATGTTTCTGCTTTTGCATATCAAACACAGTAACAATCTATACATTTGAGTGCTTGATAAAAGTACACCAACTGATTTACAAGATAGCCTTATTCTAAACTCTTATTACCAATTAATACCCCAACAAGGACTTTGGCCGATGACCTCTACTTACCCCCCATCATCCAGGAGATTACATTAAATGTATCGATATTTAAAAGACAATCATCTGAATCTGACATGCCCATTACCACTGATCGGTAGCCAGCTCTGACCTTTATAGCTAACATCTTCACTGAGCTCTCTCTGCTCGAAAGCGTATGTTGTCATTCCGGCAATGAACTTTATTGAATAAGTGAAGAGAAAATGGCAGATTATGTCGATAAGGTCACCGCTTAATTTGACTCTAATATCAGCAGAGCTTCGAGAATACACCCAGAGATGTTGGGAAGACGTGCAGAAAGCCCTTTTCCAAGATGGCGCCTTCATTCGCATTCACTTCAAGGAGGTACAATAGGGCAGGTGGAAATGGAATGCTACCTTTTTTGCGCACTTTGGCCTAGCCCACGACTGCCATTTCATCTCGCAGTAAGCAGTGGCGTTTATGAGCACGTGCCTAGACCACTTTAGTGAAAACTGTGTAAGCAGAATAAATAAACTTCATATTTTGGGTACTAGCGAGGGTGTAAGCATGGTTGCCAGAGCTCGCCGAGGCAGTCGGAAAGCACACACAGACACACAGCTTTTAATTACCTTCTGTGCCTTGCATATTTACCACTGACGTGGCCGCTGCCATCACAGCCAGGAGTAGGACAGCTGCAAAAAGGAAAGAATTAATTATATAGGTGCCAGCGTGCTGCCTTGAGATTACGCTGAAAGCAGGCGGCGGGTATTACAGAGATGGAGGGAAACACAGGCAGAAAGAGAAAAATCACATCACGGAAGGGGAGACGAGGGGATGCCAAGTGCGTTTTTATGATCACGTCTCCCGAGATTTCATTTCATCAGTGCAGCAGGGCATGAGCAAACACCGGCGAACTCGAAAGTGCATTATATCCATTAAAAGGCATGAATTTTCTAAATTGCTAATGGGCGGACATTTTACACTCAGAGCACTAACCTGAACAGCTCTTGTGTGGCTGGTTCCACGGGAACTGCAGAGAGATGGAAAATATATCAAAATGTATCATCTATCACAAGCTCCCCTCTGCTCGGGAAAATGAGTGAAAGGGTCGTGTGAGAAGCAGGGTTCAGGCTGAGGCGCGCGCGCGGAGTCTGGAGGAGGAAGGTCACCCTGCGCGGGGGCCTTAAGTGATTTAGCGACGCAAGAGACGTACCTCGGACACCTTTGGAGCGTGTGCGATGGCGCTTTTCGTCTGTCTCCACCTCCATCTGGGAATAGATTAGCAGGCAGTCAATGTCCCGTCCCGGCATGCACAGACTAGCAATGCACACATGCACATGGTCTCTCGCACAGTCTAGCGACACTCTCTTCAATCCATTTACGTTACAGAGAAATGGCTAGTTAATGGCCTCTCGCTGCACACTGTCCTTTGACAAACATTAAAATGCAAACATGACGAGCGGTTGATATTTAATTGTCTGGAGATTGTGGAGTTGAAAACAACATTTTTGCTAAACAGCCAGTAGATCCAAAAGTCAGCGAACATTTGTTAAGTCCCACATGCAGAGGCATTGCTAAGGGGAGCATAGCTCTCAACTCACACGCTTTTGGCGGGTGTCACCCGCCTTGTAAAGGGCTGACTCACCCGCCAAGCCTCCTGAACTCCCATTCGTTTCAATGGGCCTCTCACCCGCCTAAAATAAAATCGGGGGTTTTCACCCGCCTTTGCGACATAAATGGTTGAGAGCTATGGGGGAGGGAGAGCTAAGGGGCTATAGCCCCGGGTATTTTGGTTGTAGTCCCGGATAGAAGCTCAGGTGCTACAACCAACATGCTAAAGCTAGCCCTTAATCCCGCCAGTCTCGACATTAGCTTAGCCCCTGATCTTTTCCAGACCTGGCAACACCCCTGCCCACATGTGAAGAGTCACGTGTTGCCCTAAAAGGGAAGGGTTGGAAATGAAGCCAGAAAAGGAGTTTGAAGCAAAGAGAAGACAGCGAGAAAGAGCCGGGCCAAGGAATGCATTTAAACTGAATGTGTGGGCGGCCAAGGCTATCCACTACTAGACTCAGTTGTGTGTGCAACGTTTGGGACGGAGTGAAGAGTGGGCTCCACCTGTGACCGGGTTTTTAGTTATTTGGGGTATTCTGTAATGAGCCAATTATTGGTGCAGTGGAGTCCCTGAAATGCAGCAGGACCAATCACAATCAGTTGTGCCTTTTATTCTGCCATAGCCCACGGTTATTCCATCAGAGGTTATGTCAGCGGGAAGTGCTACTTTTTGAAAATACACACACACATGCATACATAAGTGTGTGTTTGTGTGTTTGCAGCTGCCTCGTCACAGGGGAAATATCGGTTTGGCCCCTTTTCGTCTAGATAGGGCTCAGGGAGGGCAGGCTTTTCCTTACCCTCCTTTTCCCACCCTGGCCTCTCCCTTAGCCCCCCCCCCCTAGCTCAATGCCACACTACTAACTCCCAACTACTTGCAGCATCTTATGACCTGGGCTCCAACCACACTACGGCCAATCACAATACCAGGCCTATTACCTGCCAGTGTGTATTTAATGTCGGTCACTACCAGTTCACCTGCTCATTTTCAATGATCAATTTTTACTGTTGGCATCCAATGCCCTACTTGCTAATCTTATTACTGTTGTTCGCTTTTGGCCTACTTGCCGCTTTTTACTGATCTGATGTTTATTTGTTTGGTCTCTACCGGCCTACATGCTAATTCTATTATTCTTGATCACTGCTCCCCTTTCTGAGATCTTGTTGGTAACTAGGCGCCTACCTGCTACTTTGGACTGATGAGATGTTTTGTTTATTGTTGGCAGCTCCGGGCCTTATTATTCTTATTCACCTGCGGATGCCATCCATCCTCATCTCCTCCTACTAATGGTTGCCACCCTCCCTCTACCTATCTCTCAATGCCTCCTACCACCCCTTTTCAAATGCACTCCCTGACTTCCCTCCATCACCTTTCTACTCACAACCATGGCAGCACGCCTGACCTTGCCTTTCTGTCTTCCCCTCTAACCTCATCAAACCACTCTTCATACACTTCAACATCTCAGTCCTACCCGCATTGCCTTCTCACCAACGTCTCTTATTTCCCGACACAGATTGAATCCTGACACCATTGCAGACTTTCTAACAGAGGTCAGATGATGCTCCCGCCTGGCCCTCCTCGCTCTCCCTCCTCCATGGACCTCATCTACTGATCAAGCATTAAATGGCCTACTTCTAGCTTTGAGCTTTTCATTTGTACACCACCCAAATATCCTATCTGCATCATTTCACCCTCTTCACCCCAACCATTCATATCCCCTGAGATGGGCGTTATGTGCAGCACTGTATACGTACGTGTGTATCATGCATCATTATCTTTCATGTACGTGTTTTGTTATGCATGGTAACATCATGGTAACATCATACTCATATATTCTGTGTTGTACTGTCTTGTTTAACCTTGCTGTATAAATACGACTTTAGCTGTTCCTAACCCCTGACATCCACCAACTCAAACAACCTCGGCTGGCAGGAATTTTGCACCATCACACTGTTTTCTGCATGCAGAAAAGCATGGCTTGAGCTCACTGCTACCCATGGCAATGCTACATGTAACTACTTCACCCGGCTCATCTCCTCCCTTTGATCTCACTCTCAAAAACCCTCCTCCACATGCTAGTCCTTGCTAGCCTCCTTGATTGATTGATTGATTGTTTATTTGTATAGCGCTTATATATATTCAAAGTGCTTCAAGGAGGGAGGGGACATGGGAGAATACAAGTACATTCTTACAAGTCCTTGAAACAGTACATAATGTGAAAAATAACTATCAAATCATGATAGATAGTACAAGTGCATGTAACAATAAAGGAGAGTCGAGGGAGGAAGGAGGGAAAACAAAGCAGTAACATTACTATGCCTGACGATAATTGTTGCAGTGCAAGAGTGATAAGACGAGGAGGAATGAAGGCGGGTGATGGAAGAGGAGGGAAGAGGTAAGGAGAGGAACAAAACAAGTGACTAACAATTGAAGGTCGATGACTATTCAAGATAGTGCTGGGGAGGGGGAGAAGAAAAACAGAAGGGAAAGGGGGACAGACAAGCTGTTATCAGTGGTCGAGGGACCAATGATAAAAGTAAGTGCTAAAAAAGTTTAGCAGTATAAGGGGTGAGGGATGTGGAGAGGGAGAGGGGGAAACGTCTGCAAAGACAGGCGGCTACGAATTACTATGCCTGACAGCAATTGGGGTAGTGCTGGAAAAAGACAGACAGATGAAAAGGAGGGGAGGAGGGAAAGGGATGAAGGGTGGTGGGGAGGGAGGAGAGAAGGGAGGAGGGGGCTATGGTGTAAAGGCAGGAAGGGGAGAGGAGGAAGAAAGCAAACACAAGGGGCAAAGGTAAAGAAGAGGGTGCAAAAGAGGGGGGTGGGATGGTGAAGGGGGATGCAGGGGAGACAGGGGATACTGGCATGGGGCTGGGGAGACAAGAGGGCACTGGCAGGGGGTTGGGGAGACATGGGGACACTGGTGGGGGGCAGGGAAGACAAGGGGACAGTGGCAGGGGAGACATGGGGAAACTGGCGGGGGGCAGGGGAGACAAGGGGGCACTTGCGGGGTGCTAGGGAGGCAAGAGAACACTGGCAGGGGGCGGGGGAGACATGGGGATACTGGAGGGGGGTAGGGGAGACAAGGGGACACTGGCGGGGGCAGGGGAGACATGGGGAAACTGGCAGGGGCAGGGGATGCAAGGCAGCACTGGCGGGGGGCTCGGGAGAAAAGGGAGCACACAAGAGACCTAGAAGGGGTGGCTAGAGTCATACCGTGGTGACAGGGGTAGACAGGGCCTAAGGATCGGGCCTTTGGGGAGGGCCGGCCAAGCCTGCCGGCCTCCTCATTGGCCAAGATGTAGAGGGCCAAGGCCAATCCTGGGCTCCATGCACACACCAGCCCTAGCACTCCAGTGCATAGCAGGCGCACACAGCCATCTTGAAATGGCAAGTAAGTAAGAAAACGAAATAGCGCACACCCAAAAGGTGACAAAGCGGAGCGTTAACAGGCTCCAAAAGTAGCACAAAGTCAAATGTTGCTGAGCATCAGGCCCATTGCTACAGTGTGAGGAATTGCCATCTGTCAAGGATATAGAAGCCCTTGCTTTTTTGATTTTTATTACAATGGTGTGCGAAATTGCATTGTAGGAAGGGAAATCTGCAGATCTGATTTCACTTTCAATAAACCCCATGCCAAAAGCATAGTGCACACTCATGCCCTGCTGCATTAGTAGCCTTATCTGGAGCAGCGTCAGACGTCTCAGGTGCCCATTGGACAGCAGCAGTGAAAGCCAAGTCTCTGCAATGCAGGAGCTGCATTCACAATACGCACCTGTGTTCCATACACTACATAACTGTGAGATTGATATCCGGTGGCACACAATAATGTAAATATAATCCATGCCTGAGTTCAGGGTATGGCGGCCAGTATGTCTCATAGTTATCCAAGCCACATCTATTTGTCATCACACATGTGTCAGCCCTGTGAGCCTAGTTCAACTGTGGAAGGGTTTTGTGTATTCTCCGCCAGACAAGCTGTCTTTGCTGCTGGTATCAAGGCTGTAGCCTTGGGGGGTTGCCTCTCTTTGTTCCTTTGTGAGAGTAGGTAACACCCTCTCCACAGAGATAACCCCTTCACAGAAAGCTGTCCTGGGAAAAGGAGTCAAAGGGAACATCAATTCCCAAAAGGAGTAGCCTCACACTAGGGTGCTGCATATTAAAAGGCCTTTGATTCTATTGGGAAGGGGGCGGGGCTAGTGTGGACAGAGGGAGCTTTTAACAACAGAAGGAAGGTTCCACCATTGTGTTTCTCTACGGCTCTATCTTTCCTTCCTGTCCTCTCCACTTCCTGTAGCACAAAAGCCTTTGGTTGTGATGTCAGAAGACAAAGTCCACTTGTTCCTAGAACAGGATTGGCTCCAAAGCAGGCTAGCTTCAGCCAATCACTTGAGGGCTTTTGCCTTTAAACGAATGTGTCTTCCACCAAGATTTCATTGAATCCTGTTAGGAGAGCAGTCCTTTCAAAGTCCTTCAGTTGTGAGGTGAAGGCCCCTACAAGGCAGGAGCAAGCTCTGTCCAATAGCCATTCCCAGGGACTGTTGGGGTGAACTGCTTCTGGCATAAGACCTGCATCTTTTTTTGTTTATTTTTCAATTTATTTCATGTTAATGGTTAATCAGACCTTTACACTACAATCTTACACAATTAAACATATTAAAATAATTTCAGTTTATAAAATTACACTTAAAACCAATTCTTTTAGCAAATAAAACCAATTCATATTAACAATAAAAAATGAAACATAAATTCTAAAACAATCAATTGCATCAAAATACAACCACCCTTTACAAATGCTAACTCAAAGACAAAGTCTGATAGACAAACATGAGGTGGCTGGCAGGTCCAATTTCCCTCCATTTATGCATCCACATATGTGAAAGGATCACAATGTGGCCAGACATTTCCCCACCTTCTGCCATATATATATAGTGCAGCAGCAGTTGCTACCAGGGATTTTGCTCCATATAAGGAGCTCCAAAATGTGGTCTGAGGTTAGTCCATGTCGAGGCGGTGACCGCACTCTCTAGATGTGTGCTTTTCAGGTCGTGTGCTATGTGCATACCTAAATATTTATAGGAGTCGACATTTATCCACCCAGTCACCACGCAAACTTCTTGCCCTGATAGGCTCCCTTACCTATTGGCATGACCTTTGTCTTCCCTGTATTTACTCACAGGCTATTTGACTCTGCATACTTTAGTAAGACGTCAAGCGAGTGCTGAAGACCCACGGGGGTGCGGTCGAATATAACAGTATCGTCCGCATATGTGAAAATACTTATCCTTTTTCCCCCAAATGACGGTGGTTAAGTGCGTACTGCTTCAAGAATTTGGGAATACTCTGCCACACAGAGATTATATAAAATGGAGCAAGTATGCAGCCCTGCTTGATGCCAACATTAGTATAAAATGGTCTTTTGAGTGAACCATCCCATGCTAACCTGACTCTCACTACAATGTCCTGATGCAACTGTCTAATAATGTAGTGAAGTGTTTCATTCAAACCACAGACTGACAATGTATCCCAAAGTGTGCCTCTGTCTACTGTATCAAACGCTATCAAACCCACAAAACATACATAGAGACTGGTGCCAGGATTTTGCAGCGTGTCATATATCAAAGTAAGGAGCGTCCATAGAGCATGTTTAGTACTTTACTCCATCCTAAAGCCCATCGGCCTAGGGCTCAATATTTGTTTTGCACGTTCCCATGTGTAAAGTAGTTCCAACAACAATCGAGAGAAAATCTTGGAGCTGGTGTCCTGCATGGCTAGTAATCAGTGGTTATCCGGGTCCTTTCGTGTGCCCTTCTTGTATACTGGAATCAAAATTGACTCCAGCCATGTTGAGGGGAAGACACAGGTCTCGCAAACATGGAGGAATAGTGACCATAATAACTCTGCCCAGCACTCAGGGTCATTTTTCAATACCATGTTGCAGAGTCCCTCTGGGCCTACGGCTCTTGATGATTTATTTCTCTCAAGTATCGGCGCAATATCTGCTTCCTTCACATGGTTCCAAACCAATGAGCCTATCTTGGGGCCTTTATTTATAGATATCTTGATGTCAGTTGTCATCAAATAGTGTTTATTGATATGCTTGGCCCAAGTGTTTTCAGAAATGCCTCATAGCATTTGCTTAGTTCTTGCATGGCTAAAGTCAGTTTTGATAATTCTATCAATTAAGCGCCAGTTTCGGGCATTGGTGCTATATTTGTATGCACACAGCCAGCACTTATACATTGACCCTGCTGCTATTTTAAGTCTGCATTTTTCACTGTGCAATATTTGCTTACTTTTTGTTATTTCGCGAATGGAGGCTTTGTAAGACCACTTTTTTGCTATTTCTGAGACGTATAAATAATATGCACTAGTTGTGTTATTTGGTCACATGACTCTGCCTCGTGAATAGGTTATACCTATCCAGAAAACATTTCAATTCCCAATTGTGTCCGCTTAATAATACCTAATAGTTTTTTGTGTTAGATCTCAAGTTTATGTTGAACTGACTGATGTTGAAAGCTATCCAACATAACCTGTTCCCCTTTGTGTTTAAGGACAGGTTTGTGGCCATTCTCCTTCTGGGCTGCTTACTTAATGTTTGAAGTTTTATTCTCAGTGCAGCATGGTCACTTAGGTCTATGGGACTAGCTTGTAGTTGTGGTGAATGCTAAGTATAGCAGTATTTACAAAAATGAAAATCCATAAAACCTTTGTAGCTATCATTTGACCAGGACACCATAGGGGCACCCAAGTTGTCAATATGCATCTCCAGATCGTATTCTAGGAGAGCTGCATGCCATGTGAGGACTTTTTTCTGGGTTGCCCAATCACGCTTTCCCCCTTTGCTTCCATTCACTGGATCTGTACCATCTACATTAAAACATCACTTAGAATGATACCCGTTCTGGGATATTTACCATGCCAATTGCATAGTGTCTCCATGACTGCGCGCATAAGGCATTTAGTTGAGTCCCCGCCAGATGGATCATACAATGTCAGTACAAGAGATGGTTCAAAGCCCCATGAGCGATTGTTAAGAGTTCCTGCCAGAAGGTTCTTCTGCATAGGCCTGTCAGCAAACTCCACTAGGTTATAGCCCACATGTGTACCTATGCAGAGCCCTCCTTTGGGGCAACCTGATTTGACTGGGGCTGCAAGGCTATGGACCATACTATAGCCATCAAGTTGAAATGGGGAGGTCATCTAGGTTTCCTGCAATTTGAAGGCCTCAGCTCCGGTCAAATGAGCTAGCCCTCGTGTATTTCCAAGAAATTAATGATACCCTCTTGTGTTCCAGAACACAACCTTCAGAATTGGAGTGTCCTGCAAGGATGGATTTCAATTAATAGCATGCACTCTAGACAAACTGCGTTCTAATCTCCTTGACATTCCCCCCGTCCCATGTTCTCGTGTGCCTCTACGTAGCCAGCAAAGTACCCAATGGTCCCTGTCCCCATGATCGATTCTTGGGAGCCAAAGGTCCAAAAACGCTGAGATCAAAGCCTAAAGCCTAAAATGCTTGGGTGTGCTGGCATAAACGTTCCCTCACAATGGGGGAGTGGAAAGATGCAATGGCCCAATTTGTCACACTAGAGTATATAGGCAGTTCTAGAAGTGCTATATCGTTGCTTGATATTGTGCGAAGGTCAGGTATGGTGTGCAGGAGTTTCAGGAGCCATTTCCTACTTAGGAAAGGGCTACTGGATGTTGGAGGAAATTCAACCAGTTTTATGTGTCGTGCGTCCACACACAAGGAGGATTCTGAATAGGTAGGGGCATTGAAACTGTATGAATTCCCGGGCAATTGTACCAGGGGAATGTTGGGGAAGGCATGGCAGGAAGATTGGGTGATGGATTCGGTGCTGCCTCAAAAGATGGCCCATGTTGTGCACGATTAATATCCAGCTGTTTTAGGGAGGCACCTAATTGGTCTTTGGAAGTCGGTGTACTTTGAGGTTGCCCCAGTGGAGTTGATGCCGAGGCATGATTTGACTGACGTATTCTTGGTACCACCCAATTGTCCAGTGGGTCTTGAAGAATAAACCTCCTGACATCTCCATTAGATAATTAATGTAAGACCAATTACAGCCCCATAGAAGTAGTTGCAAATGAAGTAGTTTTAGAGTTTGCGTTGGTCATAGTGGGGCCCTCTTCCAGTTGTATTTTATGCATCAACAATGGCTGATTGTCCCTGGAATCGTCCGTAGTTTTTAGTTGTTTTGCAAGCTCTGGGGTTGATGATAAATTCAGCATGGACTGATCGGTGCGCAGAGCCAGTAGGGCGTGTTCCTTCGAGTCAGCAATGACTCTGAATCTGTCACTGATGCAACGGGAGCCTTGAAATTGGATGGCCCCAGTTGCATCACAAGTTTGGTGAGGATAGGGCAGGGTGAATCCTCCACCCCTGAAGCAATGGTGATAACTTTATGTGTTAGGTTAGCAACATGATGTGATGTCGTTGCTTTTGCAGGGCTCTTGCTTAATTGCCTCTTCTGTTTTCTATTATGCCCTCTCATTATCCATGCAGTAAATCTTCAGGCTAGCCTCGTATAATTTTCCTAGTAGCATTTTTAAATCCTCTTGTTCTTCTGCCATGCCAGAGCAGAGACGAAATAAAGCCTCTATTTTACATTCCAGAGTGTCCAGTTCACAGAATTTATCCAGCTCAACCTGTTTGTCTGGCGCAGATTTCCCCCTGTTTACTGATTTGAGAGACCAAGAAAAGGGCCCATCTTGTACCTGAGGCCCTGGAGTTTGACTCATGGCTCCTGAGAGCAAGACAGCCAGAATTCCTGCCACTTTGGCCTTGAACTACACGTGGGCTGTAATACAAGCCATGATTCAAGTGTGTTCACCCCAGATTAAACCACCAGGACCCTCCGGGGCTGCCTTTGGCACTTGCTGCACTTCGAACGGCTTTCCTGCAAGTTCCAACCGGTATACTGATGCACCATGCTATCTAAAAGCCTGTGGTTGCCTTGGCACGAGCAAAGAAATACTTCTGCATCTGCATAGCTTTAACTGCTGTTGGAACCTCCAGCTCCTTCATTGCAAAACAATTTGCAAATCGATTCGACCCTGGTGTTCTTGCTGAAGTGCGTCTTTTGAGCCCCCACATTAAATCGACTCACCTGCACATCTGGGCATCAGCCCATCCGCTGTCGAACCTCAACTAATAAACCAAACCTGATAACCTACATGATCCCTATCACTTGTGTAATGTTTTGATCTGTAGTCTTCTTCAGTTCGACCCTGCTTCAGCTTCTGCTTGCCGTTGGATCTTGGCAACTGCCACATTTCAAACTGCATCGAACCGCTGAACAGCACCAAGAAGTCTAGTTCACCTTTGTCGAACCGCCAAGACACTGCAATTGTATTATTTACTGAAATTCAACCCCGGGTCCATTCTGGGCCCTAGAGACTGGCTAGATCACATTAATACCATTGCAACTCAAGAACATATCCTTTGAGCACTGTGCTTTCTATTGCCTCCCCCCCCTGAGTACCCAGACTGCTGCATCTTGCTCTCTTGCTTATTCTATGTCCTTTTTACAGGGGTGGGTTTTTACAGTGTTTTCTATTTAGTTTTCATTGTACATGGCATATTTAATTAAAGTATTTTAATATATTTATAGATTGGACATTTCCTTGTTTTGGATAGTCATACTTTGTTGTTTGAGTTGCTACTGGATCACATCCACACCCCTCTTGACAGTATAGCCTTCACCCGGCCCATGTTACCACAAAAGGTGAATGAGGTATATCACTGCGTCTTTTCTACCTTTATGATTGTGCTGGCTCTTCGTTTGCAGAAGTGTGAAGGCTGAGTAGGCGCTTTAGCCTCTTTTCATCCTTGTACTCCTGCAGGGTAGAAGTCAGTTCACCACACTACTCCACATGTTATTCCCTTCCCTTCCTTCATCCTCTCTTTCCTGCTACTCATTCACCACTAAAGGTCACCTCCCTGTTAAAGGCTAAACACTTCCAAATCCAAAGTAATCTATCTTGTTGCCTTGTTGCCTTTATTACTGCCCTTCTTCACCCTGGCCCAGTCCTCTTGACCTCCTCTTGGCCTCCCTCATGGCTCGCTTGGAGTACTCTTGGATAGTGATCGTGTGCTCTAACATACCATCAGGTGGACAGTCTCTACAACCAGGATCCACCTTCTCAACATCCAAAAGATCTGCCCCCTCCTCACCTGTCAATGTGACAACATACATTCCTAAATCCAAATTGATCCTTAACTGATTGTTTACTTCTGAAGTCTCCTCCTGAGCCTCCCTAACAACATTGCATGCCTTAAGAAAGTCTCCAATGTTGCCACCTGCACCCTCTACATGCCAACGGTATCTCACCAAAGCACATTATCCTTGTCTACAAACCTATCCCTGGCCTTGATGCCCTCTTGTTAGAATTCTCTATCTACCGCTACTCTTCTTCTTGAGCCCTAAGGTCTGCCAAACACCTCAATATGTTTTTCCCCCAACAGCCCAGCACAACTCTTCTCTTCTGCTCCTAACACTTGATTCCCCATACCTTTATTTTTTTCTTTCTTTGTTTATTTATTTATTGGGTAATTATTATGTGCCTGTACAGCAAATGGTGTTTCAAGACGCCACAAGACAAAAATGGGGTGAGGGAATAGGGGTGAAGAATAACAGAAATTGTCCAGTAACAAGAAGGGGTCAAATGCTAAGTGTGAGGATGGGGCCGCACTAGGCTCAGTAGGGGTGCGGCCCCACCAGGCTACGACAGGGAGAGGGAGCTGGGTAAGACAAGTGCAGGAATGGGAGTTTTCAGGGAAGATCGAGGAGTTGGTGTAGACTGGGCAAAGAGGGCCTGGTGGACTGTCTGACTAAGAGGGAACCAGGTAGCCAGTCAATATCAAAATATGGCAGAGGAGGAAATTGGCAGGGGAGGGGCAGAGGGAAGGAAAAGGAGAACAGGAGGGTCTTGAAAAGCTTCCAGAACTTAAGGATCTTTGGCTCAGGCCTGAGAGGGTCAGAGAGACCATTCCAGAGGGAGGCTCCTGCCGAAGAGAGAGATCTACCCCCCCACTCTCTGCTTGGAAAAGTGTCTGATCTGCAGGGAGTTGGAGTTAGAAGACCGGAGGCCTCTATCAGGGAGGTATTTAGGGAGAGAGGGCTGGATGTAGCGGGGTCACAGGCCCCAGAAAGCCTTGTGGATGATACAGAGGGTATTGAACTTGATCCTTGTGACAACCGGGAGCCAGTAGAGAGATTTCAGGGCTTGGGCAATGCAAGTTCTGGGTTGAGAAGGAAAAGTCTTGCAATATTTCAACAACCACAATTGCTGCTACCCACCCATTCGATCTGTCCCCATGTCTGAGTAAATGCCGCACTCTGCATTTGTCCCCGACCTACTTTGTTCACGAACTCCCATCACTATCATGTCAACCACCAACTATCCAATGCTTGTTTATTCTTTTGTAGGGCAGCTGACCACAGAACATACCTCACTGTGATACTCTTTGTTTCTAGTCGAGAAACATTTACTTCCTAATAAATAAATGAAAAGACACCACAAAACGATGTCCAAAGTAGTATAGATGCCCTGTTCATCACATAGTGTACCTCAAATACTCACATTGCTGCCACAAAAGCGAGAACGAGGCCTACGGAGGTAATGCAACACGTTTTCAAACAAAAAGCAGCATGAAAATATGGCACAGCCATAGGTGTCATGTCTTCCTGTAACTCCAGACGGTAACTATGGAGATCGTATGGATGCCATTGCTAAGATGGATTGTGACATTCCCATTTTTAAAAACAGATTTTCAATGCAAAAGTGATGGCCTGAACAGGTTTCCTTCTTCAGAGGCGCACATCTCTGATCAAAATGAGGGCCCAAATCTTTTAAGATAACTTAAAAAATGTATCAAATTAATTTGACATAAATGCTTTTGAGCTTAATTTGTCCCTGAAGGTAAATTAATGTTGTTTAGCACACACACCACCATCATACAATTCAGTCCCTTCTATGCGCCTGTGCAAGGCACTCTTCCACTTAATAGCTTACATACTATTACCCCAATCCCCAGTCTGGACACCTCTATAAAACACGACACTCTGTCATATGTTGGTCATACTGATGGGCATTTCATGTTTTCTCATGCATATAACAGTGCACGCTAGTGGCCAATGTTTCATTGACCATATTAATGATATGTTTGACATTGCTATGCCTCGAGTTTCATTGCCTTTAAAACAAGCACACATCCTTATGAGTTGAAAGCAGGGCAGAAACTCCTGAGATAGTTGACCTTTTTTGAGAGCTAAGGGTCCCTTGGTGACACCGTCTTATTTAAAGCTGTGCAGTCTTCAGATTAGCCTATAATCACTGAAGCTAAAAGAGAATTCTTGCCTGCATGCACACAATAAAACTCGGATTACCTCGCTGTCTATTTTCATCAAAGACGCCTAAACATGTCTGGGGTTGCTTGTGGTCTCTTGCAGAAGTGAAGTGAAATGGCAGATTGAGCTGAATTGACCCTTTAGAGGTGTGCTTTATGTATGGCTTTCCCCTTCTTCAATGGTATATTGAGAAGACTAATGATGGTTTTAAAGGCTTCATAAAGCAAACACAAAAGGTTACAAGTGCTGATATGGAATATCAACGAAACATGTCTAGGGTTACATCTGGTATGTGACTTATAAGTTAAGACTGGATGGCCTTTTGTGCTATGGGGCCATGTCTTATTTGCATACAGTTCTTCTGACTGTAATGGCAGAGCATGCATGGAAGGACGGCTTGGAAATCTGCCCAGACAGCTGCCAGTGTTTAAGATTAATTGACAGGGAACCCCGGGATCTGGGGCCCTTTAAAACGAGGTAGCAATACTTAGAGATGGATGGGGATGCAGAACGTACTCATACATCAATAATCAAACTGACTCAGGAAGTTGGCAAAACTTAGTACTGTTTTATTAACAATTATCTAAAACAGGGAGTTACCACGAAGATCAACGGACGTTCGCTCAATTTCTCGCATTCAAAGCATTTCATGAAAAAACAACATTCTTATACCAAAAATGAATCCTTGTGATTGGGTCTCTACGATCAGGTGGACAACTAAGCCCATCCCAATTGCAAGTCATCTTCCGTGTCATACTAATATTCGACACCCTATTGGTTACACAAACTATAGGGCTCTTTGATACATGACCCTCTATAATTGGTTGGCATGCTTGTAACCTTCTGGAATATTCTACTTGCTAGCAGCACGCAAGCTGGTTAACCCAGATGCTGGGAGGGTTGGCCTGGTCATGCCTCTCCACCCAATTAGCTCAACATCTATTATCACTCCTGGGGTCTGTCATTCGATTAGGCTTTGAAGTTGGCCTTGTAGAGGCTCACTCTGCCTGAAAATAAAAGGAACTGCGGCATGGTTATATCTTCTGGTTTCTGTGTAGCTTGACCGACAGTCTATTTCCATCCGACCATGTGACCGGAGACCACGTTTTTGAGCTTTTCGTTGCATAAAATACTAGTAAATGATGAACTCTTGGCACCTTCAGTATTTTTCCATTACACCTCAAACAGAAGTTTGTTTCTTTTTCACATCCATGTAGCTTCTTGACCGACAACTAGACTCACAGTGGCCTCGACTCTTGATGCTGAGTCAGCCAGCCTTTCTTGAATTCTCCTTCGCCATCAGCTATTTTCACCTGCGCCACACTCCAAACCCTTTCTATTCACAGGGTCCAAATTTGCTAAAGTGCATTGTGGAACATCCAGATTCTATACATTCCTATGTATATACATTGGCACATCGCCACAATCTATTCACTACGTAGCCAGCCTCAGGATTTCTTCGTCTACTTGCGTTACAGCATCTGCACAATTGTAAAATAACTTTTCTTCAGCGTTTCTTCGCACAAGGATCTTTATTTTGATCCCAAAATGTTGCATTTTCTTCGACACCTCATCCACAGATCCTATAGAATGTCTATATTCTTTCTTGATTTGTGTCTTTTCTGGGTGCATCAGTTCTGTTTCATGTGATGTCACCAGCCTTCTTTCTCATTCATTTTCATACTTCTTCTTTTTCCAGAAGACCATTACTTCTTCGTGAATGCATATAGGGTTTTATCAGTAGATACCTTTTCTCGAGGATTCTTTGCGGTATAAGTATCCTCACTGGTACTGCGCATGTTGTAATTTCCACCTCCCAACATATAGGAAACGTGGGGGAGGAGCATCTGGTAGGGGTATTTGGCTCCTCCTCTACACTCCCCCTCTGGGCGATTCATCGACCAGTCTCTCATCAACCTTTACATTGAGACATCCTCATCTGAAGAAGTGCTTCTTTGGAGTCCACATTTTTATGACTCCTTTCAGCCATCCTGCTGATTTCACATGTTCATCAACACTCCAGGTCATAAGGCTACATTGTCCATTGGGACTGCAGTAGATCCATCTTCCCACATACTTCTTGTGGTTCTTCGGATACAGGAACTTTGTTCCCTCAGGTGCATGAATACTGGCCTTAACGCAGTCTCTGATTTCTTCATCTGTCAGCTCTTTGGGTTTGAATACTGATTCGACATCAATCACAATCTTCATTTCTACTGCTTTCTTTGCAGTCTTTGTGCATTGTGTGATTATTATCCTGATCACATAGAATCCAAACATGATAATCTCCAGCAGGGCTCCAAGGAACTTGAAAATGTTTGCCATCCATTGTGGAACCCGTGAGAAGATTGATGCAAACCAGCTCTCATCAGCAATGTCTTTCACTTCGTCTTCCATCTTGAATGTAAGTTTGACAGCTTCATGATGGCCTCTGTCAAGGTGCCATTCTCGTCGTCGTGAGAAGGTATGAATGTGCAACATGATTTTCAGATTTTAGCACAAACACCTCCATTCAAGGCTGTAATCATATCCAAGACATATCTGTTCTAAAGAGTCATCAGGCGGATGGTTGTTAGTTGATAGCATTGAAGCCCTTTATGGTGGTGTTAATTGTCTGCAGACGCTCCCATCTGGTGATATACAACCACTTGGTATTTGCCATCATTTGGATCCCAGGCATAAAGATAACAGTAAAAACTGAAGCAGTCTTGCTGAACAAATAGCATCAAAGGCCTCTATTGATTTGGCTGAGAAGTAGTTTTCTCTCTTCATTCGATTAAGGGTTTTAGTAGATATCTTCATCCACAGGTGAGCATCTGCCTTTGGAAACTCGCCAATGTTCAGGTCACTCTTTGGAATAACCAATGCTGGGACAATCACTATAGAACACAGTCCTCCCCGATCTCTGGGCAGCTTTATGTATGCTCTTGATCGACAGGCCCAGTAAAGATCCATTATCACCACTTTCCCATCTTTCATTCCTTTCACATCGAAGATTCGACCGCACTGCTGATCCTCTCCAACTTTTATCGTGCCATTGTTTCTGAAACATAGCTCTGCACTAGCAAAAGGCTCCATCTGCAAATGGCCTCCTTTGTCTTGGACCTATGTCAGAAGCTTTGCAAGTCTCAGCCAGAGAGGTTTGCACCCTTTTTCCATTTGTTCGATAACTGGCTTTTGATGACCATTTACTGCCACAGCTCTGCATACGACTATGCCTTCTTCCCAACCAACTGGAGAAAGTACGGTTCCCCAGATTCACATCTGGCTTCTTTCCTTGCAGCTTTGAACTTCTTCATCAGTCTTTCCTTGGTAGTGGAGTTTCCTGTTAATCTCCCATCTATTTCCAGCTCCTTTCATGCCGGGCTGTTAATATCTTATCACATGATCTCTGGTGTGTGCTCTTTCTCTTGTCTTCAAATCTTGGACATAATCATCTTCTTCTGGAGCTGACCATTCTGTCACCCATACCGAGGATGCCGTTCGACCCTGGAATTTACCTCTTGTATGACGGAGTGCAAGGTGAGTCAGAAAACGAGCCGTTTGGACATCTATCTCAATAGCTATGAATATCTTAGACTTTCACATAGCATAAGGCAGGAGAGAACAAACATAGCAATCCTCCTTAGAAGGCTTTTCCCACTTTTTTCATGTGCTGATACCACATAAAGTTTCCCAAATCTGCTGTACAGTCTAAATAGTAATTTAATTCGTAATCATCCTCCCTTACACTTCTCTTGGGTCTCTCTCTTGCCAAATGAGCTTGTATAAGCAACTCATGAAATACATCAGTATACATTCATCCTACTGGGGGAATCATAGGGACACTTGTCAACGGGATTGGTGCCTTCACATGTGCTACTGGTATAGGAACAATAACATATGGCCTTGGCCTTCTTTCAGTGTCTAGTTCTGCAAAGGTGACTGGAGTGGGAAGTATTAACAGAACTTCTTCCCTTTTGAGACCATTAAAGTAAACAGTGTGGATCAATAGAAACAGAAAAACAATAATAGATGCTGAACAGGCATATACTATGCACCAATACATTAGGCCCCACCATTGGTGTCTCTCCACACAACGTTGACTCTGTTCACTTTCTTGAATTGCAATATGGTCAATAGACCACATTTTGCCTGTAATTTACTTTTAATGAAGGAAAAATGTCTTTAATAAGGCAAACTCATCGTATACTCAGGTAGTTGTCTGATTTGCTCTATTATTGCTGTCAATAAACATCTAATCGCTCGCCCATTTTTAGGATCTTGGATAAAAGTACACACATCAGTGCTGCACCCAACAAGAGCAGGGTAAGCTCGGAGTATAAAAATGAAGACATCAAGAAGTTGTCTGTGTACATCAACATCTGACAGAACCATGTGCACCTCCAAAGAGAAACTCAGTGAGAAACGAGTCGGGAACTGCTCCCATTTCCAGTCATCGAAAAGGAAGTCTAGATCGTCATTTTTCATTTACTTCAGCATTTCCTATGGTCCAATGTCAACAAATCCCTGTGGCTCAAGAACAGTAACTTTCTTACTTCCTGCTATAATATCTATAAGGAGTGTTTCAGGGGAGCCATAGTCCAAATGTACACTTTCGTCCATCTACTAGATAGTCTTTGCATCCTTCTTCCTTGTCATCGATCGAGTCTGCACATGCTGAACTTCTTCTTCTTGACTTGCTTCCGAATGGGTGAGGGGGTATGTCGGCCTCACCAGCGTAAACTTTCACATCTCCTGAATCCAAGCTCAATTACCTTGGACTTTAAGTGCTGAGGGAGTAATGTCTTCCACTACATTACATAAGGGCCACTAAATCTGGGCTCGTGCCACTTTCTAGTGAAGTTCCTAATTAGGACAGTGTCTCCAGCAAAATGTTTAGGAACACATAGCTTTCCAAGTACAGTTGCTGTATTGTCTTCTTCTGCATCCTGGGACTGACACCCCTTCCGCTTGAGTTGATCTGAAATGACAGAGATACCAGCATTTTATGTTAAATACGCATGTAGCTCATTTCCTAACAGTTGTGCAGTTGTCCGGGCATCACTCCTAGTCCTCGATGGAGGAGTCAGAGGCGTGGGGTGTGAGGTGGTGGTCAGATCCGGGGTGGTTTCTCAATGCATATAATGCAAGGGGCAGGCAATGCAGCCACCACTTCTTCAATGTCAATTTCAACTTTGCTATCCTTTCCTTGAGAAGACCGTTGAGTCTCTCACATATCGTGTTTGCTTATGGGTGATAAGCAGCAGAAAATGTTAAATACTAATCAATAGGCTAATCCATTTGAATACCTTGTTCACAAAATGAGGTCCATTATCTGATTTTAGCACCTCACATACTCCCCATCTAGGAAATACTTCTCAAACTAAAAACTTTGCAGTGCAAGTGGAATCAGGATGTGTGCATGGACCAGTTTCCATCCATCTTGAAAAGGGGCACACTACCACTATCATATACCTGTATCCATTACATACTTGCAGCAACATAGTCAATATGTAAATGTTGAAAAGCACTATTTGGTCGAGGAATTACTCCTCTGACCGTTCGCAGTGTGTGCCCAGCAGTAAACATTTGACATATGTTGCAATTTATTACATAAAAAGCAATGTGTTCTAACAAATTTGGTAGAAACCAGTCCTCTGCAAAGGCTGCTGCAAGGTTCTCACTAGTAACATGCACAGGGTAGTGTAGCTGTCCTAACGCCACCCTTAATTAGGCTACAGGCATCACCGGTTTACCAGTGCTGTCTTGCCGCCACAAAGTTTCGGAAGGGGATAGAGAACACCCCCTCTGTGTCCACAGTTTTTTTTCTTCCTGTGGAGCTCCACCTTGAATTTCCATCAACTGTGTTCTTGACAAATGTTTAAACCCTTAATTCACAACCATTATTACAACCATTTTATCTTTCACATCAGGAGCATCAAAACTAAAAATATCAGATGAATATGCAACCCTTTTGGCCTCTTCATCTGTGGCTTGGTTTCTGCGTGAAATAAAGTCAGCTCTCTTAGTATGTACTGCACACCTAACTATTGCAATGGTTACTGGGAGTTGCAGTGCCTTAATAAGCATGTCCAATAAATCCCCATTAGCCTTGTGTCTTACACTGCTGAACCTGAATGCCTTTCTCCATCAGTTTGATCAATTCTGGAAGACTGATCAATAAAGTCAACCCCCCACGCTGCTAGAGCATTCTCTTTTACCCTCAGGATCTCATCATAGAACTCATAACTAGAGAAGTCATGCACTTGCTCATCCCCTGCCAATGGTTCGGCTACAAACATGGCAGGATTCACTATTCTACACCTGACTATTTTGATCGCTGGATTCGATATAACTACCTCATAAGCCAAAGCCCTTTGAGATGTCAGTGTACCCTTAGGTGTCTCCAGAACAGCAAGCAAAGCATGCTCAACAAATAAAGTCATGGAACACCCCATTACTATGCTTGCAGATTTCTCAATAGCGAACACAGCTGCTGCTAACGATTATTCACAAGGGAAGTGACCCCTCATAACTGGGTCCAAAATCCCACTATAATATGCTAAGGGTTTGTACCCCAATGTTATTCTCTGTTTGAGTGCTGCTGTCATAACTGTTCTATTTTTCTGTGAAAACAAAAAGAACTTCTCAGAATAATTGGGAATTCCTAAAACTGGAGCTGTGCAAATAGCTTTTTTCAATTCATCAAACCCTTCCTCCAACTCCTCAGTCCATTCAATTTTTTCCTTATTCACCTGTGCTTTCTTCAGAGCCTGCAAAAGGGTTCTCGTATATGAACTAGAATCAGATACCCATGTTCTGACATAATAACACAGTGCCAAAAATAATTGTTTCATTTGCTTTATTGTTTGTGGTTTTGACGTTTTCATGATTGTCTCAGCTCTTTCAGGTGTAACTTTCTTTACCTCATGCCACATTAACTGACCTATGTATAACACCTCTTCCTGACAATATTGCAACTTCTCCTTATCCTTTCTCTGCTAGAATAATCATTTGCTGAATCGAGTCTCATCTGCACTCTTCCTCTGTTGTGCTACCAACTAAAATATAATCGATGTACTGCAGCACAATGCTTTGCAAATCAATATTGCTTAGGTCCATCTGCAGGACCCTATCAAAGATTGATGGAGACTCACAGTACTCTTGGGGCAAACGTGTGCTTTTTAGCTTAGTCTGACGGAACGTGAATGACAAAAGACCTTGGAAATCCTTGTGCAATGGGATTGAGAAAAACACAATTTTCAAATCAATCACCATGAAATATCGTGCCTCTGGGGGAATACTGCATACAATGGTCGCATGATTCGGAACAAGAGGAAACAGTGCCTCTACAATCTGGTTAATCAGTCTTATGTCCTGAATTAAATGCAACAACTCTCCCTTTGATTTCTTAATCGGATGTACTCTGGTATTACGTGGTGATTCTGACATCACTAAAATGCCCTGTTCCATCATAGCCGCTATAGTCTTAAAAATGCCCTCATCTGCCTCTCGAGACATTGGATACTGCCTTGCTCGAGGTAAAATTGCTCCTGGTTTCAACTTAATCTTAACTTCTCCCACCCCCTTCAACAGGCCTATGTCATAGGGACCCGTAGTCCATAAAGAGGTTGGCACCTTTTCCATGTCTTTATCAAAAAATGCTGGACGCTGCCGCACTATCACCATTCACTGTGGCATTTCTCTTATTTCTATCCTGATCTAATAAGTAACACTCATCTCGAACACCACTTCATCGTCTGACACGTTGTCTTTAAACGTATCCTTGTCAGTGACGTTAGTCAATCTGTACCCTTAACCAATGGCAATCACTGTTCTACATGGCCTGCCCTCATCATCAAATCCTCTGAGCATGGCTAGTTCCCCTCGCATTATGACTGCCTGCAATTCTAGCAGAAAAATATGTCCCCCCCCCCCTCTTCATTGATAGGTATCTGTGGCCTGAACAAAAATTAATCAGGTATTCTCATAATCTTACCCACTAAACCGGGTAGCCATGTTAATAAAATGTGCACCCTATAGTGAAAAACCTCCAGCTCTAACAGTGTTCATTGCAGAGCTATTTATTGTGTAAATGCCATGATAAAAGTGCCCACATTTAAATAATGTATTCCTGCCTTAATGTAAATAATGTTGAATAATGTATTCCTGCCTTAATGTATTCTACGCCTTCATCAGTAAAGGAAATCGTCATATTCAGCTTCCTCATTAAATCTCGGCCCCAAATATTAACTGGTGTCTGCCTTGAATACAACAATGGGATAGACATATCACACTCTCCTATAGAGACTGGTAATTTTTCCCTGAAAGTAACTCTACTTGTAGCACCAGAGAAACCTTGGACATTTATGGCATTTCCTGATAACGAAAATGTTCCCTCTCGTATACATGAGCGAGTTGCCCCAGTGTCTACTAAAAAAGAAAAAGATGTGCCTCCTATGGTAACATCAACCCTGGGTTCCTCTTGAGGATTTGGCGTCACCGATAGTACTGAACACATCAAGTCCGCCTGTGAGCTGTCCTATTGTGGGTACATGCTTATTCCCGTGCCTGTAAAAGGATTCTTCCGCGACAGTGACACCAACTACTCTAGGACTCTTTGCATGGGTGCATGCTATAACTGCCCTTGCAGTGGATTCAATGGTGCTTGCTGTGGTTGTAAAGCCTGTTGTGTTTGCGATACTTGTGCTTGATACACTGTCTGATCTTGGCAAATCCATCCCTACTTTCTGGGTTATATGCTGGATGATAAGCTTCCCCCCTCTTGAGAATTGCCCGTTTTGCACATACCCTTGGCTTGCACATGTTTGTGCAATGTGCCCTGTCATTCCACATGTCCAACACACAGGAGGGAGTCTTCTAATCTGCCCTCCCTGCATTTACTGATTATCGTTCTGCACATTCTGAAAACCACTTTTACAATTTCTTCTGCACTAACTTGGCTTCCTCGAGCTTCCCAGCATCTTCCCCTTTCTTTGTTTTCTCTTCTCACAATCGGCAATGGTGCGCAATGGTCAACTGTATTTCTGCCCATGGATACTCTTCCATTCCCACCAGCTTCTTAAACTGTCTCTGTACCTGTTCTGGCAGTCCCTGACACAGAATATGATAGAATACAGGTATTGATTTCCCCCAAGGCTGTCGAGTTTCCAAAGACCACACTGTTCTTGCAAATATTGAATATAAGCAAGTGGATATTTGCTTTCTTACCTCTTATGTGACATAATTGCACACATATCCGACGTATCAGGATAGTGTACTCTAAGCTCTTTCCAGACTGCCACTCTGCAATTATTAAACAACGCTCCATCATGAGCTGTGACACTTGCGAATCCTGCTCTCGTCCAAATGTCATCAGCACTTTCCCCAAGGATAGCTGCTAGAAGACCCTTAATGTCCCCTATGGCTAGAGTATTTCCTCCTGTAATTTTTTCTAGTTCATAAATCCATTTCCCTGCCCTCGCCATTAGGCTGGGAAATTTGCATCTTAAATTGTCTTTATCCATCTGGGGCCAGGGGATATACTGCGGTCTGGCCCCTCCTTTCTCTAACAAAGGGAATTGCAAAATCCCAAAAGTGCAATCGGCTCCCAATTGTCTGCCTAGCCATAGTAGGGACAATGATTCCTGATCGCCTTCTCCCTGGTAATGACCTCAGTCTGCTCAAATATGGTGGCGATTCACCTTCTCACTATGAGATCGGCTATTAGGTTGCTCTGGGTACGCCATATGCTCTGGCATCCTTTCTTTAGGTTGGTCTAAATCTGACCATCTTACTTCCTCATTTGTCTGTAAACATCCTTCAGGACTGCATGCACTGACACCCTCTTCCTCACGGAAGATTTCCCTATCTTCGGCTGACATATCTTTTCCCCAACTAGTATGGCTATCATCTTTCTCATCTCTGTTTTTACGGACAGTCTGTCCAAAGACAAGGCTCTATGCTCGAGACTAAACAAGCTTGCCTCCTTGCCTTGCGACTGGGCAATTTCAGATCGATCTTCTTTTCCTCTGTTCCTCAATTCACTTTTTGTCCTCATCTCCTGATAAGCTTTATTGATTCTGTCTCTGATACTTCTTATCTCAAAATTCTCCTCTATGTTTACCCTAGAGGGTCCTGGCATCTCATATTGCAGCAGGAGAAACTCTTCTATGTCTCCCCATAATACTACTGGACTCAGTTCCATTAGCTTTTTCTCAATGCGATCAATGTCGCATGCCCTCTGTCTACTGTTTTGTTGTATTTCCTCATCAAATGCCCTTCTTTTCTTTGCTTTCTCTCTAACTCTTTCTTCTACCTGTCTTTTCACTTACCTTCTTTCATTTGCCCTATGCACATCTTCATCTCTTAGTCTTTGTATTCTTTCATCTCTTAATTTCTGTTCTTCCTCCTCTTCCCTATTCTTCTCTAACCTATCTCGTTCGTCGATTGCTCTTTGTCTATTGTCAAATCTTCTTTGCTCTTCTGCTCTTTCTTCCTTTCTTAACTGTTCTTCCTGATACATCTGTTTTTTATCTTTGTCTACTCTTTCTTTTATTCTTGTCTTCTTTTAATCGTTTCTCTTGTTCCCTGTCTTTTTTTACTCTGCTAATCTTGATCTTCCCATTGCCTTTCTTCCTCGATTCTCTTCCCATCAAGTTTTAGCAATATCTGACCACACATCCATTCGTTCTGAATGAGCGATATCGCATCAGCTTTGCCTTTTTCTCCTTTCCATCTCTTAATTTCTTGTTCTATTTCTAGGGTGGCACTTGGTGGTTCACTTTTCTCTTTGTCCTGTATGACTTCAGATATTACTTCCTTTTCTGAAGTTCTTTTTGGGCTCTCGACACTGCTATACACAGGCGGTTCATGTATCGGATCACTATATCCTGTCGCTGCTTTTAGTTCCCTTAATGGATACAATCTTTCATCATTTGGACTATCGCCATTTACTTCATGCATGGTAGGGGGAGCAGAAAGCTCAACACCCCCCTCTTTACATTGGCTAAGCATCCAATCTTCTGGAGGCGGGTTTTCCCGTTCTTCCTAGTACATCTTCCAAAGCTCTATCCTAGCTAACCTTTTTTCCAATTTCTTTCCTGTGTACACAGTGTGCAAGTATGCGGTCATAGGTTGCAAAACCGTTTTTGACAATGATCCCCTTGTGGCCATGGCATGAACATTTTATCTACCATGCCTTTAACCCATTCTGCACTACATTGCTTAAGCTTGGGTGCGTGTTTTGGCAGTTGCTTTCATAGGTGCATGACTTTGCATTTTCTTCAGGGTTTCTTCGCACAAGCATCTTCATTTCGATCCTGAGAGGTTGTTTTTTCTTCAACACCTCATCCTCAGATCCTATAGAATGTCTATATTCTTTTTTCATTTGTGTCTTTTCTGGGTGCGCCAGTTTTGTTTCATGTGAAGTTACCAGCCTTCTTTCTCATTCCTTTCCTACTTTCTCCAGGCTTTTTTCCAGACTTCTTCGTGAATGCATATAGGGTTTTCTCAGTGTATACCTTGTCTTGAGGATTCTTTTCGGTATAGGCATCAACACTGGCACTGCGCATGATGCAATTTTCGGCTCCCAACATATAGACAACATGGGGGAGGAGCTTCTGGTAGGGGTATTTGGCTCTTCCTCTGCAACAGGCTTCTCATCCATTACTCACAGAGTTGGGAACATGGAAACCAGACCATTAGGATTGGGTTAGCAGTCATTTTACACAACTAGGGCCCAGCCTTACTCTCGCATTTAAACATGATGCTCGTTTAACTGCTAAACTCTACCTTGAATTTCTCCTGCTCCCTGGTTCTGATTTCCTCTGGTATGCCTCAGGCTAGTGCTCGGGTATCTCTCCTAAATGACCACTTGCCACCTTCCCTTCTTTCCATTTGCATCCATCTTTGTTTACTTTCTCACTTTCTCTACTTGCACATTGTCTGTCTGCCCAACTTGCTGCTATATGTTTCATCTTTTTTTTTGCTTCAGATCCTTAATTCACAAGGCAACCACTAGCATTCCAACGTAGATAAACCCCACGATCACTGTTAACATTTTTTTACAGTCAATCCTCAGCGTGGAAATGTCTCTACATTTCTCAAGCCTTTCTTTAACACTTAGCTGCTGTAAGCGCACCATTGCCATGTATTGCCTTTCTGCAACATCAATGCTCCCACCTAATGCCAAGCTATTTGATGTCTCCAACCTTGCATATGTACACCAGTCCATTGCCACTTTCCCTGCCACTCACTTCTGTGGCATCCTTTACCTTAATTCTAGCTAGTTACGTCTAGCACCGCGGATGCCCCATACGTCTGCCAATCAAGTAGGTTTTTAATGTGACAGTTTTGTCCCATCGGTGAAGTCCTCCTAATCTATGGTTGAATGGAACAAGTTTCATCTATCGCAGACCAAGTATTTAGCTCAATCTTCTGGACGTCACTCCTTTTCTAATGTGGGCTCATTTTACAATGCCCTGTGCTCATGGTTTGAGTTTGACTGTATATTTGACTTTATATTTATTAACTATTGCTCATATACAAACTTTTAACGTGATACAGGCCATATAACTTGTGATTCTTCCTGTATGTGAGTGCCCAAGTCAGTGCATGCTTCTGAGACTGTGCATGTGTCAGTGTGTAAAATGGGGCAAAGGAATGCTGTGCGGGCACACCGTCATACACCGTTGAACAGACTCTTTCTTCATTGCAATGTTTTTAACATTCACTCATATACATTGTAGTCCACGCACAGCCACTCTGCCCATTGTGGATAATTGCAGCAACTCACAGGCACACATATCCAGTAACACTTTTATCCAGTTACAGACACTCACATATTCACACACTCACACGCACTCCATGACACTCAGAGCCAACATGCTAAATGAACCCTTCTCGTAAACAATAATCCACCTCACTAACAGATGACAACTCTTTGACTCTGACACTCTTGGAAGCTTCCAGGAACCACCGCATAGCCTTGGACAAAGATGCACAGCAATAACTATTCTCCTGGCCTCTGAGTGTGGGTGTTGTCTTACGGTGGAGGGATAACCAGGTTTACATGGCATTATTATAGTTTTTCATGTCATTGCTTAATCCCCCCGAAGAACTAAGCGTTACCTAGAGTGCAGGGGAAAGAGAAATATACCCAGAAGGTGGTGTTGTGCTGCTTATCTAATAGGGGATATCAAGATTCTTCACACTAACTAATTAACTAACAATTTGGTAACAAAAAATCTGTTTTGAAATAAAGTACCAATTCATGGTGAGTTTCATCACAGTATCCATTTACACAAATATTCCCCAAAATGAGACATTGGCCCTCATTACAAGACCGGTGCTAAACCATGGCGCTATTAGCACCATGGTTGGTGCCGGTGTTGTAACGGGTCCGCCATGGTTCAATGGGGATTTACCACCCCATTCCAAGGTTGGCGGGGCAGTAATTCCCCATTGAACCATGGCCCTTCCCCATTCCCATTTTCGCCCCATAGGGCTCTATGGGAATGGGGAAGGCGCTAAGTACGGTACCGCAAATTGCGGTACCGTACTTAGCACCAAGGTCCCTTTGGGGGTCCCTACTTTAACGGCTGGTGTAGACCAGCCGTTAAGGTCAGGTCCCGCAAAGAGACCTCGTAATCAGGCGCTAATGGGTTAACGGCGCCGCAGCCTTTTACGGTGCCGCTAACCCATTAGCGCCAGGGTCATAATGAGGCCCACTGGTAGGGATCAAATGGCTTCTTCATGGACAAAATACCTATCTGAAACAGTATGCAGTAATAAAATCGCAGCACAAATGTCACCTTTACCAAATGTCGCCTTTATAAAGAATCACGGCAAAAATGTGTGGTTTGACCCGCTAAAGGTGTACCCCATTATACATTTAAGGGGGGGCGGGGGCTGCGGGGTGTCCCCGCTCCCTTTAAATGGTATAATGGGTCCAGGGGTTGCAGGGGTGTCCCCCGCATCCTTTACATGGATTGCGGCGGCAAAACCACAGCCTTTTTGCCACGATTTTTTGTGTAAATGTCCATTTTTGCCACGATTTTAACACATGGAACTTCTGAAACCTCCCACTGCCAATCCAAATTTGTCTACAAGTAGCAGAAATAGAATTAACTAAAAATGTATTTGTGCATGAGAATTATTTATTTTTAGCAGACCTCAGCCAAGGCTCTGGGAGGTATGTCTGCCCCTAGTATGGCCAATCACTATGTGTCTGAACTTGAATTGAGCCGTTTTGCAAGAAATGTGCATGTCTTTATGAGATATGTAGATGGTATTCTTTGTGATCTTTAATTAAGATGTAACACAACTATTGCCTTTATGTGAGTGGCACAATGTTCCAAATAGATTTCTGAAGTTTACTCTAAATGTAATAAATAACCAATCCAGGTCTTAGAATTAAAAACTGAAGGAGGAAGAATTACCACCACAGTGTTCCAAAACCAATATATCAGAATGCGTTACCTATAACAACATATAAGAACAATTATCCCAGAACATTACGTGACATGCTTCCATTTGGACACTAATTAAGATATAGTTAAACCACATTCATCAATGGAGAAATGCAGAGCATACATTTCAAAATGACCCCAATATTCATCAATGGGTGATCAATATGCTTAGTGTGACCTTGAAATGGTATATAAATGCTATTTACTGCCTGATTAAAGGGCAACATAATAGCTGGCAGCAAGTGATAAGAATGGCTGCAGATTGAGATCCAGAGTCGTTCAAATGTACCAAAAAGAGGTACTGGGGTGGATTAGTGTTGGCACTAATGTAAAACTATACAGATTTCGTAAATTCTTTATTTTGGCAGAAACTGCCATAAATGATTGCAAAACATTATACAAAACACATAGATCCTCCACAGAATTCTTGACAAACATACACCATAAAACATCAACCGCATAAATGTACGGCCAGTTGCGATAATAAGGAGTTTAAAACATATACATTTTCAACAATTGCCAGCCCAGCCAAGCCCCTGAGACAAATACCCCTCCTATCCAGCCCACTCGTGCACTAGTGATGTGTTGTCTGCATGACCACGCCCCAGAGCAGAAGCTACTCTCTCCTCAGAACACATCAGTAAAAAAGGTCAGAGCTGGTCTGTAATGTCTAAGACCACTATCCCTGAGTTTACTTAAAAGCTAGACCCTTCTCAAATCCTCATAAATGGGACAAAATAAAATGGGCCAAATTCTCTGTTACTCCACAAATGCATATTTGGCTACCTCCTTCTATCCATCTGCAGGTGCATGCAGCACTACTCAACATAATAGGGTCTCCCTCCTTGTGATATAGCATATCAGAGATTTTAGTAGCAGAGAGAGACCAGCTACCCATGGTTAGTGACTTTCATTTCAGCTGGAATAAATGCTTTTTATGTGATTTATTGAGCGCAAGCCAAGGCCAAAAAGGCATCTGGGCGTTAGCCATCAAATAGGAATAAATAAAAAAGAACCAGCAAGGAAACCCCCAACCTCTGATGTAAAAAAAAAAGTCTTAAGTGCGAGGCCCTTCCAGGAATTTGGCAAAAGATGACTGACTACAAGGAGCATATAGGGTGATAACAAATTAATTTAGATTGAAAGAAAGAGGGTCCTGTGTGGAAAAATGCATGATGTGTAATACAAAGTGCCTTGAACTTTATCCAGCTTTTGACAGGGAGCCAGTAAAGTTTGGCCAGCAGTAGCGAGGCAGAGCACTGGCTCAGGGCCTTCGATGCCAGGCGTGCAGCAGCATTTTGTAGGTTTGAAGTCGGTGGACCCGGAATTCAGGTTGACCAAGGTAAATGCTGTTGCAGTAGTCCAGGGTGCCCATAATCGAGATAGTGACTTTGTTCGTGCGGAGCTGCAGAGGCACAAACGGCAGCACTTTCTGAGCAGTCACGAAGCCTGAACTACAAACAGCCACAATCTGCCCTTCTCTGGATCCAGACGGCAGGAGTTTAACCCCCAAGCTGTTAACAGAGTGGCTAGGGATGGGACAGGGTCCCAGGGAGTCAGCGAGATGTGGGAGTGCGAAAAGGAGTGGTCATCAGGAGGGCCAGTTATCATTATCTCTTTTTTCGCTGTTGAGCTTTAACCAATTTTGGGATATCCAACGGCCGATCTCAGCTATGCAAATTCTATGGAGCGGTCCATTTCCCTTCATAATTCTCGAACTGATTTTATAAGTTCTCAGTAACAGTAACTTTTTTAATTTGTCACCTGCACCCATAAATAGACTTTTCAAAGCATATCAGCCTAATGTTAAACATGTTTAACTCACACATCTCAATTTATTTACAGGCTCCTCCATCTCATGCTCTTTCCCAGATGCCACACAATTGTGCTCTTGGATACCCCCTTGCCCCTGATTCCCATCCCATATTTACACACTATGTGGTTTTGATCAGCTGAGGAGAAGGTGGGTGGTACACAAAACACAAGAGAAGGAGAGATGACAAGCCCCAAGGGGAAGCAGGGGACAGGCATGACAAGGGCCTAGGGGCAGTACTTGAATGCATACTGTTTCCCTGCTTGCAATATGTCTGTACTTAAATACAATGCAGTCAACTGAGAGATCCTGAATGACAACACTAAAAGGCAAATGGCATGTGCTGTCCTCACCCCGGGGTGACCCTCCTTTCAGTTATGTATTATGTTTGACCCCCATAACATATTATGTGTTTAAACCACAATGGGTAACTTGTTAGAATGTTGGGCCGTGAAAATGCTATCCCCTTACAGCAAAAAGGGAAGAAATTGACAGTTACGGAGGCTTTCTCTGAGCAACACAAACTGCTCTCACAGAGAGGTGCATTCAAAGCCTGTGCTATCCATTGGGCACCCAGAAAGAGGGACATTGACAGGGCATATATGGGCAGAGTGCATGCTGAGCACCCACCTAGAGGGATATCCACTTGTTGCTCAGATGGGGACATTTTCACTCTACTCATTACCTAAACACCCACCCACAACCACAATGGGGTAACTGTTTTGATCTCTTATTCATGTCCACCTCTCTCTCAGCCACTAATACTACTGTCACACCATCCATAGCTGATCACTCCATTCTTTCCACCATCTCTTTTCCAACCTCTGACCTCTCCTCACCACTTGCTTCACCTATTACTAAAAGGAAATGTAAACCTTCGGCTATTCATCTCCTTCTCTCTGAACTGAAATTCTTACTCTCGTCCTTCACACCTGATGCCACTTCCACTATCACTGCCTTCTCCAGTTTCCAATTCCTACTACAATACGGGTAGTATAGCTCAGTGTCAACGCACTCGTCTTGGAAGCAAGACGACGCAGAGCAGCACAGGTTCGATTCCCGCGTCCGTGCTTAGAAACCTCTTTGGTATTAAGCGCATTATAAATAACCAATTACAATTACTTATTCTCCTCCTCTCACTTCCCAATTGTCAACCCTAAGTCTCAGCATCCTCAACTATGGGTCACACCATTTATTTGCTGTCTCCACACAAATATTCATCAGCTGCTGCACCCATGGAGGCATGGCGACCTGCAACTCTACCTCTTTGCCTTGCCCTGAACTTTACCAAGTCCTCTCTTGATAGAGCAAAAGCCTCATCCTCACTCTCACTCCAATCATCCTCACCAGATACAGGGCACCCTAAACTGACTTCTCACTCCTCCAAAACCTATGATAATCAACTCCACTCTCACAATTAATGACCTAGCGGAATACTTTGTTTAAAAAATGTCCAAAGTTAGAGACTCACTCCTGACCTTCCTCACACTCCCTCCTCCTACATTCTACACTCTGCATACTCTGTCATCATCCTCTGCCACTATTTCCCACTTTTGTCACATTAATACTGAAGAAATCCTATGACTACTGATGAAGGCTAACTCCTCTTGTGCCTCATCAGACCCTCTTTCTCCTTAGCTAGTCAAGCCCATTGCACTTTTATTGGCCTCTCACCTCACTGAACTCTTCAAGCTGTCCTTCAACTCTGCTTGCTTTACCTCTATTTTCAAAATGGCCACAGACATCCCTCCTAAAAAAGCAAGGGGCTGATCTGCAGCTGCCAGCAAACATTTGCCCTGTGTCTTAACACTATGTTAAAATGCTGGAAAGGGTTGTTCTAAAATATCTTACCAATTTCTTAGACACCCACAACCTTCGAAACTGCTCTCATGAATGTCTCCAACTTCATTGCATCTTCTAAGCTATCAACCATATTCTCTATTCTCATTCTCGTTGGCCTGTCTGCTTCCTCTGAAACTGTCAATCATTCTGATCCCATTCAATTGAATCCTACCTTGCACCTCGCCAATTAACTGTCTCCTGAAACAACAACACCTCTCAACTCTCTCCTCTCACTGTTGGTGTGTCACAAGGTTATTTCTTGGGTCTTCTCCTTTTAACACTCTACACATCTACTCTTTGGGCCCTTATTTCCTCCTTTGTGTGCTCGTGCCAACTCTTCACAGATGGCCCTCACATCTTCTTCTCATTTCCTGAACTCTCTCTGATATCATTATCAAAATGTCTGTCTCTCTATCATCAAACTTTGGATAGCTTTACATTCTCTGATATTACACTTTCTGAAAAAGAGGTGCCTTGCTTCCCTGCCAAATACTCACTCTCATCTCCTGCTTAGCCTGTCCAGTTCCCATGTGACACTGTCCCCTAATCATCTTTAGTTAGAAAACTCAGCATCATATTTGCTCTTCTCACACCTTCTCTACTTTCATCTCCAAAACTCACCTCAAACTCCTAAATATTAGCAATATCAGGCACCTCCTTCCTTTCAGCACTACCAAGAATCTCTTAACCACTCTTGTGTTCTCTAAACTGGACTACTGAGCCAGCCTTCTCTCTGATCTCCACAACTATGCTTTCTGTCCTCTCAACACATCATTAACTTCACTACCAGGACTCTCTTTGAACTCTCTCACTTCACACTTACTTCCTCATATCATCACCAGGCTAGATGGCTGATGATGCAAAACAGGGCCATATTTAAACTTCTTGCCCTGGTTCACAAATCTGTTCATGGTAAGGCACCACCATGTCTATCCTCCTCTATCAAACTCTACAAGCCTTCTCATATTCTCTGCTCTGCCTCCCTGACTACCCTTGTGGCACCTTGCCCTCCCTGTGCTTCCTCTCACATCCACTATTTCTCTCTTCTTGCTTCACTTTCAATGAATTCTCCCATCAAGGCTGAAACACGTGTATGGGGTTGCTGTTGGTACTCTTGTTCAGAAGAAATTTGCTTAGCATTTTGGTGCTGGACTGCCCATGTGGACACGACAAGGACTGATATGCAAATGGATATTTCCCTTCTGTGAAAGGTACAGTAGGGTAAAGTGTAGCTGTAGCTGTGAACTCTCTTCCCAAAGAACAGGTCATTTAACCGTGTTTATTCTCACAGAGGGGCGTCTATGATTATTCTTTGCCAGTTTGTTCAAAGTCAAATTGAAGTTACCCTCTTAACCTACCTCTCATCTGCTTTCAAGCTAACATTCTTCCCTCACCTCTAACCTACCTTTGTCCCTCACGTTCTCTGTCTCCAGTCTAGCACGTCACCCATCATGGTCACATCCCTAACATAGCTGGCCGTACCGCTTAACTGCACTTACTCATTTCTAATGCTGATTATCCTTAATCTACGTAATTCCACCCATGTATCATCTCCAGTAAATGTTCCATTTCCTCCCCATTACAAACTGGTCAGAATGTCCCTCAAACTCACCCATTTTAAGAAGCTCCCTGCTTATCGTCAAATCTGATATCTTATCTATTGTACGTTCTTTTGCGATCAAAAGAAAACTGTTCTTCCCTGTATATTTAAATAAATATATAATTGCATTTCATGTGCACAGATAGTCATGGACACTCACAGGGCATTCCCAGACAAGAATGCTCACCATGCACTCACAGATAGACACTGACCATCAGGGACACACATTGAAAATAGAGGTATTTAAAGACCCATCCCTCCCCAGGCACTCCTAGACAGGATACTCATTATACACTGGCACTCACAGACAAGGGCACATTCTGACTTCAGAGAGACACTTCCTTCAGTCTACCTACTGATAGCACAGGTGACGATACTAGCTCAGTTAATCATGTCTCCATCCCTAACCAAAGTTTTGCTCTGGGGAGAAGGGTGGTTGATTCAGAATTTTTGAGCAAAGACAGGGCAGGTACACGGCATGGGCAGCCTGTGTGACTTACACTCCTCATAGCTTTTTGCTTGCCATCAGACCTTTGAAGAGGTTGCCTGTGATTGCCAGTTTACGGACTCCACTCCCCTAGCACACCCAACAAGGCCTCCCAATGGGGCCCCAAATACTTTACACTATTTTCTATTATCAGCAACGTACTTTAATATGAAGCTCTTTATTCGGGGTGAATCATTGTTATGACCATTGTTTCCAACACGACCCTAATGAATGATAATGTTTGGATGATAAGAACTGATCGTGTGGCTTGCTGTTGAACCGCCACACAAAGCTGTATTTAGCCAACAAATCGGTTCCTTTTATCAAGGCAATTAAACACAGTTTCCAAAAAAAAGAATTTTCAAATGGCTCCGCTTATTTTCATGAGTGGGTCTTTGAAAAACGCAAACAAAGGTTTTGCTATTTTTTACAAAGGTCACATATTTGTACCAAGCATGGCTGTAAAGAAATGTAGTCGTGTGTCTAACTGGCTTCACTGCATAAGCAAACTGTGTGATTCGAGGCAAATAATGTTGTCTCATGGTGCCACAACTGCCAACATTAGAAGTCCCTAGAAGTGATATGAGTTCATACAGTATGATATTAGAAAAGCCTCACTCTTGGAATTTCTCAATATATAATAACAAAAGTGACACTTCATGTATTGCACATCATAATTATTTGTCTCTTGGTAACTCATGGAAACTTCAAGGAATTAAGCTTTCAATGAAACCCTCAAGTATCAAATACACCTGTATGCAATGTGTTTGCACTGCATTGTCAGAACTATGTTGTCCATACACCCGCAAATTAGGTGGCCTGAACATTTCTAGCTACACAGGCCTTACCAAATCCTAGAAATAGCCCTATGCAAAGAAATCCTAGAACAGTCTTATGCAAAGAAAATCCAGATGATGTAATAGTCGGCTGCCCCCTAATCTGTGTGGAAGTGTAAATACAAAATGAGTGGAACTATGTTTTCATCTGCCCCACACCCGTGACACATATTGATATTGATATTTTTTTTCTATCGCGCTTGTACACAAGTGTTTCAGAGCGCGACAAGGCAAGGGAGGGGAACAGGGTAGAACAAAACAGCGATCTTACTAGGCCCAGTGACATTGAGAATGCGCAAGTGCATGGGAGAGGGTGAGGGGAAAAGTGCATGGAAGGGGGGAGAAGTGGAAAGTGCGAAGCAGAGGAGAGACAGATAAATAATACATAATAAATAAATAAATAATAAATAAATAAATAAATAAAAAAGGCAACAAACCGTGGTAGTGCAGCCAACAATTTGCAAGTGCTAGGTTTAAGGCAGCAGACAGGGTAGGTCTGATAAATGCAGGAAGAAAAAGGGGGGAGCTGTATGGGTACAGATACAGACCCCAATGCAAGGGGAGGCCTGGAGGCAGTGCGGGAGGGTGGCAGGGTGAGCAGGTACTTGGGCCCAGAGGACAGAGGGTGGCCAGGTGCACAGTGCCAAGAAAGAACAGATCAGCAGGGGAGAGGGGAAGCGAAGGCAGAAGAAAAGAGGAAGGTCTTGAGGTGCTTCCGGAACTGGAGATGGTTCTCTTCAAGTTTTAGAGTGGCAGGGAGACTGTTCCAGAGGGAGGCCCAAGCCGAAGAGAAAGATCTACCCACAGCCTGTTTCTTTGAAAAACGACTGACCCTGAGGGAGTTAGAGCTAGAGGAGCAAAAAGCTCGAGAGGGGAGGTATTTGTGGAGGGATATCTGAAGGTATCTTGGCCTGTAGAGCTCCACGCAGAACCCATACTCACCTTCACACCCCCAACCGAAACCCCATACCTGGGTCCTGCTTTCCTCCACTCCACCCCACAAATGTGTTATACAACAGTTCACTCAACACTAAAGAAAACACAGTGAAATAAAATGCATTTAAATGACATCCATTAGAGTCAGTCATTGTCCCAACAGCATGCAGGTTTTTGCACCCTCTCCTTTCCAATCACCCAACATTCGCACCTCTTAAAGGACATGCTCAGGACAAACCCCTTCACCCCCCATTAACTTCACAGACTCCTGCGCCTGCAGCAATTCAAATGTAATTGCAGAAAACAACGGAAGTTCGCTTCCAAGCAGGGCTTTTCGGCTGGCAACGGGCATTATGCCACAAGGAGTCTATTCAATAAATCAATCCAATCCAGCTCCTGCAAGATAGCAGAGCCAGATGTGACACTGGTTTGCTACCAGCAGGCCCGTCGTTCGAATCTCCTCTATGAGAGATTAAAAAAATGATGTGCTTGTCCAGGAACAGTGCTCCTTGTGACTTGAAGTAATCGAACGATAGCAGGTTTCCCTAAAAAGTAAGGGAACACTGTACCCTTTAGTTCCCGCCCACTTCATTCTCTGCCCCTAATGACTGTTCAAAAACATGTAGAACAAAAAATCTTCTAAACAGTGATTTTCATTTGTCTACCTCACTCCTCATATTGGCACTGTCTGCTGGCTCCCAGCTTCCTCATACTACCTGGGATCACGCAAAGAAACACACGCACTATAGTCACACATAAACATAAGAACAGTTTAAAGAAGGAGCACATACAAACTCAGAACCACAGCATGTGACCAGAAACACACACTGAAAAACCAGTATGCACACACAATCATTCACACAAATACACATACCCAAACACATGGATGCACACATATACATTATAGGCTAGTTAAGGTGAGTCGCAATCTCATAGGAAACCAGAAAAAACCTTTGACTCGTGCAACGAATTTGGTCGAAATTCTGAAGATAACTAGGTATGAAAAAAAAAGTTAGTAAGAAAAAAAAATAATAATAATTGCTGCCTAGTCCCCATTCATTTTCACATAGACAAAAAAGGCAATGTTTGTTTGCTCCACTGCTCCACCGCACAGCACAAACCGCTGGGCGAATTTAGACTAGGTGCAAAACAGATTGGACATGTAGCATCGACTTCAGTCCTTTTTGTGGTTATTCCGTCCTGTAGTGTTTAAATATTTAATGGAGAAGAGGGTGTCCCCTTCTCCAAAATAGATAGCTATATATCGGGTAAATTGCTACGAAACCGGGTGTTTATAAATGAAACAGCCGCCATATTCTGTTTTTCGATGCTAGAGATAGATGTGGCTCTATCCGAGGATATCAGAAAATGAAACGCAGGAAAAAGCCATTTGCAGGTCAAAAAACATGCAAATGCTGTCAGGCTAGAAGTGGGGGGGCGGGGCAAGAGGACACCATGTGAAATTTCAGAGTTGGAAGCGGTCTGGTGACTGAGTTTGCAAAACAAGGCTTTTCTGTAACCACGACTATAGCCACAAATAGCAGACATCTGAAAGCAAACTGTGTCACAGAAACTCTGTTCGTTGGGGGGCGGGAGAGGACAGGGGAGGTAAGGAGGCCATTTGGGGAGTGGAGGGAGCTAGCACATATGAGAGGGAAACTTGGTGAGGGCTTGGGGGGACAAAAAAGCATTTTACCAACAGCTGTTTTTCTGATTTTTTGCGTCTATAAAACTACAAATAGCCGCAGCCGCAGCTATCTTTAGCCTATACAATCAAATGGGCATCCGGGACTACCATCCATGCAGTAACCAGGACAAACTATGCTTCGATTCAGGCCTTGAAAGTATTGCACTCTAAAGGGCAAGCTAACATGAGGCACACACGAAAAGAGCAGCTATCCCTGGGTATGGAGCTGCTAATACATGGAGAATTACAAATCCAGCTTGCACGTGTAAGTTCCCAGTGCTCTCTGAGAGCTCTGGGAGACCATTTGTTTGCTTTTTGCTGAATTGCATTCTGGTATTTGTAGTCTCCCAGTCAAGATGGGGGACTTATGATATGATATGTCATTTATAACCTGCCGGTAAACATGTGTTTCAAGGCGGGACACGATAAGGGAGGTTATGGAGGGAGGACAAGACAAACAATCTTACTAGGCCTTGTGTCATTCAAATCGTGCAAGTGCGGTAACGCAAAGTTCAGGGGCAAGGGTATGGGGAAGTGCTAGGGGGTTGAAGGGGAAAGTGCAATCAGGGCAGCATTGCTCTGAGTATGTGCAGCCAGAACCGTGCAGCTCAGGGTAAGTTCAAGAGGAGGGAAGCTGTAGAGGTTGTCACCATTGTACACTTTCTGCCTATCATAGTTCTATAAGGATTTATATATTTGAGTTGCAACATGGTATGTGTAGTTTTCAAGTTATCTTTTTAAAGCAGAGTATTATTGTTGAAAGCCAAACATTGGGGTGAGGAGGGGAAATGATGAGAGAGCAAGCAAGTCATGAGTATTTGCCGAGGATGTGGCAAGAGAGGTTGCAATCCTGGACACTGGTGCAGCTATTCTCCCATGATTGTGGCTGCTTTTCAGGGCACAAGTAAAGGGCACATGTGGGTGGACAGAGTACTTTTTTTCTGAGGGGGTGGACGCAACCCCTTGTTTTTTTTTAGGTTGGCATGCTTGCTGAAGTATTTGGCTACCAGGATTCTGCTCAAGTTGTCATGTTCCCAGTACAGACGGTTACCCACGAGACCACAAGCTCTTGTCTTCTATTGGGATTTTGTTTTCCAGGGAATATTTCACCACAGATGTCTGGGTTTAAAAGGTGAGCACCTTTTATACTTTGCCAACATATTTATTGGAACATTTCCGCTCTCAAGTTATTTTTCTGGTGTTCATTATTTTTTTTTAAAGCCCAATGCTATTTTGTCTTGCACACTTTCTTCTAAGGGGAAGGTCAATTGAGCTACATTTGTATATTTCACTTTAAGATATATGTTCACTTACAGTGTGTATGTTCATGGGTACCAGCTTTTCATTTTTGCTATGGGGCAAAAGCACCTGGGCATATGTTATTCTTACAGCCAGTCATTGTTTTCCCTTTTCCGTGCTGCTTAAATGCGGTTAGCTGGGGTCAAGCGATGTATCTCAACAGTCACCATAAACCAGCCACAAAACAAGCGGCTTGTAGCACGCTGCTTAAACAAAGTGAATGATCTTTGACAAATAATGTAATCTCACTGCACATTGCCGAAAAAATTGTGAATTCTAAAAGTCTGCTGTCTTTTACACATAACAATACCACTGTCAAAACAGGTCAAAATCAGTCTGTGATTTATTAACATCTTTGAGCAATGGGTTGCAAGTGTTTTAAAATATAGAGAGGCCACAGGCCGTGTCCACTGGCACTGGCTGAAGGCCATGGCTAGTGTTCAGGTAGTGTTTTACTATGGACAGTCGCTACAGCCGAAGGCACTGGCTAGTGAGCTGGTAGTGTTCTAAAATGGGGAGTGGGCATGACTGAAGTCTATTGATAGTGGTCTGGTAGTTTTCTAAAATTGACAGTGGCCACAGCCAAAGGCCATGGCAAGTGACCAGATAGTAATTTAAAAAATACAGTGGGCACGGCCAGAGGATGAAGGCCATGGCTAGTGGTCGGGGACTGATTTAAAAAATAAAGTGGGCATGGCAAGTGGTATGGTAGTGTTCTAAAATATACAGTGGCCATGGCCAACTGCCATTGGCTAGTGGTCTGGTAGTGTTCTAAAATATACACTGGCTATGGCCAGTGATGCAGTAAAAAACTATGGTATAACACAACCTTGGAAGTTCACAGAAAAAACCTTAGTTGTAGGGATGTTAAAGTGAGCAATACATTGTAAAAAAAACTTTGAAATTCAAGGAAAAAGCTTTAGTTGCACAGACGTTAAGGTAAGGCAACAAAACCCCTGAAATTCAGCTAAAGCCACTTTAACTTTGTGACACCTGTTGCACAGCCTATGACCTCAATAATAACATCACAGATGACATCACTGGTGACATCAGCTCTCCACTCACCAGTGGCCATCAAAGAACTCCTGCACATGGACACAGTTCTTCCGGTTTATGGGTAGTCATTCAATAACAGAACCTGACCTTGGACAGCCAGTGCTGTCTCTGTGCTGGACGCTATGCTTCACGCCATGTCACCACTGCGCCCTGTTTCTGCCCCTGATGTGAGACTCATTTTGTCCTCTATTGCCATCTAACTCTCCTACTCCCTTTATTCTCGCCTTGGGTGGTGGGATACAACTCCTGCAGGCAGTGGCTCTCCTCTCACTCTTTCATACTTATAATTCAGACATCAACTTTTACCAAACTACTATAAATAAAAGCTTCACACGTAGTGATATGATGTATGTGTAGCTGCTGACTAATTTTCATGATGTATTAATTGTTATAAACTATTCTAAAATTCTAAAATCACATATGTAGAAACGTAACAGTGGTCTAAAGATGGGCACATACCTAGAGTGATCTTATGTCTGATGCCATCAGTTAAATATTCATTGCTCTCCTACATGATTTTATTAGTTATGTCATCAGTGAAGTAATATGTGATGGTATTACATCATTCATGATGATATCACTGGTGGCATCACTAATTGTATCATCTTTGACATCACCAATGACATCATTTATGGAATCACTTAGTCTCATGAGGATAGATCAGGGGCAAAATGCCCGCCTTGGAAGCAAGACTACGCAGAGCAACACAGGTTTGATCCCCGGGTCTGCGCTTAGAAACCTTTGGGTATTAAGCGTGTTTTAAATGACTAATTACAATTACATTACAACACTAACTGGACTTGGGCAGTGGCAACAACATTTGACCATGCCCACTGTATATTTTAACACAATAAGGGGCCACTATAAACTGTGATGTCATCATTGTGGTCAGAGGCTGCGCAACAGGTGGCGCAGAGTTAAGTTGGCTTTAGCTGAATTTCAGGGGTTTTGTTGCATGAAATTCTCACCTTAATGTCCCAGCAACTAATGTTTTTCCTTAAAAAAATATATATATATATATGTGCGTGTGTGTGGGTGTGCTTGATGTTTTTGCATAGAACGGAAACTGCTAATTCTTTGCATTTACATAGAACGGAGTGACGCATCAAAGGAACAATTTGATCAATTGGGAGGTGACTTTGGATAAAACTGAGAGAAATGATCAGTTGATATAAATGAGTTCATGCTGAAATTGGTGGAGTGGTCATGCTGGCACTTTCATTCAGTAGTGATGGGGATTGGCTAAGGTGCTTGGATACAACTTGGATCCACTTTTCTCACATCTGCCGGAAGTCAAAGGAACTGAGTGGCAGGTGTTTTCGGATCGAATGTGGGGACATAATGATGCTTTTGATTAGAACACAACCTTTCCAATCTGTATCTGGGTAGCATAACGATAGGGGCCGATGTTGCATGCAAAGGTTCATGTCCATTTCTCATATCAGTATGGAGGGGCAATAGTGTGACAACATACAATTGATTAAGTAATGAAAGTCTTGATTAAGTAATGAAGATGCAAAAGATCCTATTGCATCCGTGATTGACATGAACTTATTGCCTATCATTAAATCCCAGCCAGAATGCATGAAGTGGCTCTGCTTGATTCAGTGTGTTTTTTGTTAATGACTCATTTTTGGTTCTCACCATTATCTCAACAGGGTTCATAATGTGGGAGGAGAAGAAGGCAATTGTGTGGGGGTGAGAGGGGAGTTGTGTGCTGTTATCCTTAACATAGTGGCCTACAAACCTCACACAACAAATGAATAGATGACATCTGCCTTTTGTTCTCCCAGTTGTAGGGAGGGTGGGAGCAAGAGAGGACTGACAAAATTTGGCCTGAGGGCAAGTTTACTTTTCTGGCCCAGAGTACAATGGCCCAAACCCACGGTGCAGCAGCCCCAACTTCCAAAACAAGTAATCTCAATGCCAACCTCTCCCCTCCCAAACTTTCTCAAGTATATGTGGTAGACATTACTTTCCTTTTATGCAATATAGTTTCTGTTATGTTTGTGGTAGATCCATACCCCTGGAAATTCCCCCACTTACCAAACAGAGTACACATATTTCACCAGGATAATGTAATTACTGAAATGTGATTTGAACCCAGTTTTCAACGTGTTATGGTTTGTAATTTGACAGCAGGCTACATCTCCTCCCATCCCAGCTCATCTTTAATTTTTAGAACAATGAGGTGTTTTTTAAATCTTTATTTTTACTGTACAGAACGGAAGCACAGGTGCTTCCATTTAGCAGAGTGCACAAGATTTTACAAATGGACATGTTGATTGAAGCTAGAGAATTTGTTGGTAGAACAAAGCCATGATTGAAACAGGGAGGGGGAGGTTTGGGTTTACTCTCAGCCAAACATGAGCTAGCATGGCAAAGCACCCATATGTGCTTGCTGTCTCCCCAGCTCACAACACAAAGGCCTTCTCTGCACCTGATAAGACCATCACTTGTCATCCGACCTCCTCACTAATATTCTTAACGTACATTGTGAAAATTATCTATAGAGTAACACTACAGAGTATGACCCCATTTGAGTGAGGTTTTCTCTGCAGGATGTTAAGAACAATAATTCACAGTGATGGAAAGGGACCTGTTCAGGATCAAATAATGTATGACGTGTGCAATGTGGGGATTTGAGCCCTGTCTTCCTGGTTCCACAGTTTCCAAATCAGAAAGCAGGGAAGACTTCATCTTCTCCTATTGCATTTTCAATATTAGAAACAAATAAATGCTTTCTTCAAAGTTGTTATTCAAGGGCTAAACTAATACACTGTTCAATAAAACTGGATTTCAAAGCACCAAAGTATCTACAAGGGGGGAGCCTATTAATCATCTGTGTCCTGAGGCAACTCAATCTGAGAAACAGACTAAGGTTATAAGTATAATGCAAGTTTACTATAATTATAATCTTTGTCTGCCCAATTGTGGGTACTTTGAAAGCACAAAGTCACAGGAAAAAATCTAAGAAATGTAGTAATTGAAACGTATATTCCTAAACCAAGTATGCATCACTTAGTCAGAAAAAAGAAACAGGGTCAAGCATGTCCCACAATCGGGTGAAGTGGCATGTAGGTATACATTTCAGCAACAGTCAACCTGCTTTTCTTCCATTCCAGTTGTGTACCTCCATCTCATTTACCCTTTTTCCTTACCCAGCATCCTCAGGTGTCCTTCCCTTGCACCACATTCTCAAGGCCCCCCTGTTTCTTGCAATTAACTTTCAGACCTCTGTTTCCCTTTTGCTCCATCTTTTAATATTAATTCAATCCCCTTCTCGTACCTTGCAGGGACCTCCTTCCTTTGCCCACATTGCTCTTTTACCAATTCCTTGCCACTCACGCCCTTAAGTTGCCCATCACACCAAGCCCATTCCTTGCCCTGCACTACCTTATGTTGCCCCATGTTACGGTTGAATAGTAGACCACCTTAATTTGCCAGTCAGCCTCTGCCAGACGTGACAAGAAGACGCAGTCGGGGCCTTGCTGGTAATTGTGACTATGGAGTCTGGACTCAGATAATGCAGCACGAAAGACGGCGAGGGGACATGGCTTTATTTGTGCTCCCAAGTTACACTTTCTTGGAAAGTCAGCTGCATATTCCAATTTACAAAAGCAGAGAGAACTGCATGGGGAATAAATGCATCTTGGAGTTGGTGATGGAAAGGGAACAAGAGCAGCCTAATATATTTGTGTGTGTTTTCAAATATGGTGGAGTGTACATACGTTTCAGCTTCTGTGACTTGGTAAATGTGCTTGAGCATATTCGTGATGGTGTAAAGTACAGGTATGAGGATGTATCTGTGTCCATGTGACTTTGTATCTAAACATCTGAATCTGGTGTTGCATTTTGCTGGTCTCATAAGAGAAGAGTGTTCTGGATAATACAATGCAAAACAATCACAGATTTAGGGAGTCATTCACTATCGGTTGATAGCAGCAACATAGTCAGTATTTGGCAAATACTGTTGATTTTACTGTCCACCTAGTTCAGGGTTTGCAGAGAATCCAGATTTTTTAAATCTTTATTTTTACTGTACAGAACGGAAGCACAGGTGCTTCCATTTAGCAGAGTGCACAAGATTTTACAAATGGACATGTTGATTGGGTAAAACTGTGGGCATCTATGATTGTCTATAAAAGCACCCAAATTAACTCTTTTGTGCATAAAGAAAATCACCAATAGTGATATCAGCCACTACTGTACATAATCCATTTCTCCCTTCACAATGATGCTGTTAATAACAGAAAATAAATGTTCAAAAAACCTGTTTACATCCGTCATCAGAGGTGTTATTTCTGAAAAAGCACTCAAGGTATACCAAAAATACCACACCTGGTGGTAAACTTTTAGTAGGGTAGACTTCCAGAAATACCACGGTCGGAACTGGTAACTTTTTTCAGCAGTATTAAAAAATACACCAAACTTTGAATGGCCCCCTTAGTTTGTAGCCTTCTAATAGTTAATACATGAATATTACACCTTTCTATGTGTGTTTTTCAACTGTGGCCAAAAGTAAGTCCTACAAACAGTCCAACAGCCATTTCTATAACCACTATGTAAGCAACATCGGTGGGTGCTATTCAGGGTGCTATTAGGACACTTTTTGTATGAACACACTGGCGATCAAGAAATTCACCAGAACATAGGGGAAGCGTTCGTACAGAATCAAACTTAGGACAAACTCTAATAAGGTATTGACCCCTTACTCCCTTGTCAAGTTGGAGTCATAACACGCTGCTGTGGAGTGTAACAGCAGTGGTGTTTTGGGAGCAGTGGTGCCACCAATACCATCAAGGGTCCCAGGATCTGTTATTTAAATGCATATGTTGCCACTGTGCGCTATGAATATGCCACTGCAGCCTAAACACCTCTCCCTCTCACCCACTGTGGAGGCCCATGTGCAGGCACCGCCCAGGCCCCACTATAACATTGTTAAAATCAAGACGAATGCCTCACCACATTTACACAGAATCCGAGTAGGCTTTGCAGCAGCTGGTTTACTTTGTGACAAGCTAGATTCTGAAGGATTTTGCCTTTTTCAATTCTTTTTATTTTACATTTTGGAGCTCTGGCCTATGGCGCAACAGCCCAGGCAGCCTGGGGGGCAAGTGCCCCTTTGCCCCCCTTGCTAGTATGCTCCTGGGTGGGAGGGACGAGCATGAGCAGCAGACAGGCATACTCAGAGGAGAAAGGAGGTGGTGAAAAGGCCAATCAGTTCAGGCAGGATGGAGATCGTTGGCATAGCTCGCAGGCAGTGTTATCTCTGGCTCTGTTCGGGGAGAGTCCTCGCCTTCATGCTCGCTATAACACCTGCCTGGGAAAGGGTTGAACAGCTTCACACACAGATATTCATTCTCTCTCTCTCTCTCTCGCTCCCTTCCCTCTGTGGTTAAATGAAAAGAATGAAAAGACTTATTAAAGAGACCCATATTAAACATGGAATTCCCTACCAACAAAACAAACGCAATATAAGGCATTATCTGGAATTCAGAAAACAACTATAAACTTGGATCCTCGCCCCAGAATTAGAAGGGAACAAGTAGGAATCATCTGGAAGAAATAGGAAGCCTAGGGAGGGACCTATAATCCATTGCCTAACCATCCTCAACTCGTTGGCGTAGGGAGGACATTTCGGACCTCTCATGCACACACACCACCAAGTTTACAGAGAAATTCCACAGTAGGCAGGGACCCCCAATAGAAGTCAAGGGAGAGACCCATAACCTTCATAACCTAACCATCTCTAATGCCAGGGCGGGGGGGAACACACCTCCATGACCCATGGCCATATACCGCTAGACTTCTACAGAAGATAATTACCACACTGCAACGTACCTGTCGACTACAGTGGCAATCGATATCAAAGCACACAGGATGGTCATAGATGCCGTCCACAGAAACCAAAGCAAAGAGGTAAGAAAAGAAAAACCTGCTAACCCAATACTAAAACCTCATTTTCCCGCAAACTCTTCTCCTACAGAAACTCAGACGACCACATCTCTGCACAGCAAACTGCACGTACTTCACCACACTGCAACAACATGCAAACAACACATAACCATGCACAATAGCACATGGAAATCTCTCAGATTTGAAAATCGCACCTAAGCTCAGCAAACGGTTCAAAACAAACTAAAGGTGCCAACAGAGCATCATATCTCACTTTCCTATTCCCACTGCACCCTACTAACCGCTCCCACAGCCTCCCTGTTTCACACCGTCCTTTTTCAGATCAACCTGAGCGCCAGCGGACCACTCCGGTGAGGATAGTGTGCAGTACAAATAACCTTTAACATTAACATTAACCCATGTAGTTTGGTGGAGAAAGGCAGTGAATGGGTGGAAATGAAAATATGTTGTAGTATGGTCATAGATGGGCATTAAGACAAAGGGCACTTGCAGGCTGTGTATCCCTCCTCATGGCATCTGCTACCTACCCACAATCAGGGCAGTAGTTTTGGGTTATAGGTGGCACTAACGCACCATCTTAATAGCCAACCCTGAAAAATCCAGTAAGACAAGCGTTCACACCATGTGCACCAATATTTAAGAGCTGCTGCCCTGAATGTCTCTCTCTCTCTCTCTCTCTCTCTCTCTCTCTCTCTCTCTCTCTCTTGCTCTCTCTCTCTCTAGTATTTGTGTGCAGAGACTGCAAAATCCACTCTTTTGAGTCATCATTTAGCACTGACGCTGATCTTCTCTTATTCCTAACTATACCCCCGCACCCTGCTATTTCTCCCCCACTCTTATTGTAGCCACTCTTGGTATTTTTTCATGCAGCGTGGCACTGCCCACAAGATACACAATGGGCCTCATTACGACCCGTGCGGCAACCATGGCGCTAGTAGCTCCAGGGTTGCCGCCGGTATTTTACCGATTCCGCCATGGTGAATGGCGGAATTACCACCCCATTCCAAGGTTGGCGGGGCGGTAATTCCCCATTCACCATTGGCCCTTCCCCATTCCCATTTTTGCCCCCATAGGGCTCAATGGAAATGGGGAAGGCGGTAGTTTCGGTACCGCAAATTGCGGTACCGTAATGACCTCCAAGGTCCCTTTGCGGGTCCCCGTAATTAGGCGGTAAGGGGTTAATGGGGCCGCCATCTTTTACGACGCCATTAACCCCTTACCGCCTGGGTCGTAATGAGGCACAATGACTATAAAGAGAATGCAATACATCCGTAAAGCAAGGAGCAATGGATGTACATTGTGTGAATTCCGGATTTAGTTATTTCTTGTAAGCTGCTGCCTTTCTGTTATGGCATTTTATTTTGAGAGGGCATTATTTGATAACCATGTTGTAGAATAGTGCACACAAATGTGATTCTCTTCCTTCCTATGTGCACATTTTACAAGCACGTAATGATTTCTTCTGTTTCCATCACTCGGGTTTCAAGCGGTCGGAAGGGGAGCCGGGGGGAGGGAGCATGCTTGCCCAGAGCTGGCGACGGCTAGATAAGAGTGCGCCTGCCCTGTAATGTGCAGGGCTGCACAGCTCATTGACTTAAGACAAGATGATGACTTGATGAATTCTCCGGGCTAATCAGCTTCTCGAGTCACACACTGTGCCGTCTGCATCCGCAGCCGTGCCGCACACCCGCCGAGAATCAGCCCGCGCGGCGGCACGCACGCCTCATTGATCTCATTAACTCTTTGCAAGCCGGCGACGGGAATTTACAGCAATATTTGCTCTCCCTGTATTTTCGGGGGCGACGTTTAAATGTCTTGTTTTAAAAAAAAAAACACATCTTGGTACGGCTGGCATGATAAATGTTGATTTCTGAAATTTTATTTGGCTTGAACCTGTACTTTTTGCAGTCTCATCATGGAAGCTAAAGAAGGAGGTCTTTTAGGACAGGCCATTAGGGTTGTTCGGTCATAGGCCAGCTCAGAGTTATTAATTCCATGTGAGTTAATTTCCAGTTTGTATTAATCTATGTGGGGTTATGGGAAGCTCCCCTTCACTCAATAGAATCGCACATATGGTCCTAGCCTTCCACTTCTGATTTGAGACTGGGTTTGAGAAGGTCCGAGAAGGCCTCCAAACTAAGCTCAGCCACCGGAGGTTCCACTGTAGCTTTACCGGACACCCTCTCCTGACTTCTGCCCTCCCCACTTCTACTTAGACCCCTACCTCATGCTAAGCACTCTGACGAAGACATCAGAGAGTGTGAGCGCAGTGCAGGACACATACACACATACATTAACTGATGAGCATGTGAAGCTATTCAGGGACAGCGTAACAGCAATAACCAACCCATGACAATTTGCCCTCAACTGGAGGTCCCTCAGTAGCGGGCATCAAACTTCTTTCTTTTGCAAGGTGCATGGCTGTGGAGGAACCTTAAAAAAGGGATCGGCTTGCATCTGTTCATCAGGATGTAACTTTCAGACAATGGGGGTCATTACGTCTATGGAGGTAGCCATGACGCTATTTATCCCATACTGGGTACCGGGTCCGGGTTCCCTGAATGGGGAAATACTGGGCCATTCCGACCTTGCAGGGCCCAGTATTTCCCCATTCAAGGAACCCGGACCCGGTACATCCCCATTCCCATTTGAGCCCCCATAGGGCTCAATAGGAATGGGGAGGATGCAAACAACGGACCCGTTAATGACGGGCCCGTTGTTTGCATCCTGGTCTGCTCGCAGAACCCGCTAAGGACGCCTGGTTTTACCAGCAAGCAGACCTCATAATGAGGTGGTAGAGAGTTAACGGGGCTGGCAGCTCTACCGGCCCCGGTAACCCCCTACTGCCAGGGTCATAATGACCCCTTATGCCTTGTTTCAATTGGAGTGTAGGGTAGGTCATTAAACACCATAGCAAATGATTTCACGTTGCTCTCCCAATCGCTATGGCATATACTCAGCTCTTTGCTCTGACTTGGTGGGATGAACGTGCAGCTATCACAGGACACACAATGATCATAAAGAACTTTTTAGGGGCCTCTGCCACCAGGCGCAGACATGGAATTCTACTTTCAGATTTTTGGAAAACAGTATAAAAACACAAAAAAGTAACAGCTGGCTTTGCAAATGGGAAAATGGGGAGTGCTGCTGCTGGGGTTGTGGGAAGCGCCACTTGTAAGCCAAGACCCTTGTGTGTTGATCTAGAGGGTTCAAATGGACGGAAGCGATTTCTCGTCTTTGGCTGGAGGGAGGGATGCTCTGCAACCTGGAAGATGGAATGAAGTAAGAAACCAATGGTTGTGTTTTACTCTTGAAATAGGGTATTTGCTGAGATTCTGCACATTGAGGAGCATTTTCACTTTGAGGGAAACAGCTGAACAATGAAGCAACTTGAGACCTGGAGGTAAATGTTCCAAATCTTGAATGATCTCCACAGAATCACACAGCTGAGCTGTGCACGCTGCTATTTCTGATCCTGGTGAGTGACTTTACATTTTGGAAGATCTCTACCAAGCCAACATTTAGGTCAAAAGGGGTTTGGATATATATTGATGCTGTGGGGTTTGGAGTCAAGACAGGTCAATAACATGAATGGACTAGCGAGGCAATAGGGAGACCTGAGGCTGGATAATAATAATTTAGCATTTATATAGCGCTACAAACGCTCAGGCATCTGAGCGCTGCTTATTATTACCCACGGTGTGTGGTGCTCATTTATCGATCTCGGAAGGATGAAAGGCTGAGTTTGGCCCTGCCGGGATTCGAACCTGCATCAGCAGGCTCTGCACGGATATCAAGCTCCACTCGCTGTGCTATTGGACCAGCTGATTTTCTAGCATAATGGCCAGCATTTCTGATATCAGGCTACAAACATTTTCGTGGCTCCAGTGAACAAGATGCTGGTAGTCCAAAGAGACAACACTTTTGTAGACACTAAAAAACGGTAACGTACTTAACAAATACCGCCAAGAAAAGGTTGGCTTAGCAAAAATACAGATTGGCATGGGTCGAATGGTTTCTATAAGGTGTCCCAGAGCATCATTCCAGGTGCCATCTTCCCTGGATTATTGTGGTCAATACAGAAATCAGGTGAGATCATTGTACAGTGCCTGAAGATAAAAGGACAACCATACATTTTATTTCAGAATACATTTCTTAGAGAGGTAGAGAAATATAAGGAGGAGGGCGCTAACGAATCATGAAACAAGATTTGAGGGTGCCACCTAGAAGTGTATGGGCCTCATTACACAGTAGGCGGTAACCATGGCGCTATTAGTGCCATGGTTGCCGCCGGTATTTTACCGTGTCCGCCTTGGTGGATGGCGGAATTAGCACCCTACTCCAAGGTGAGCGGGGGCGGTAATTCCCCATTCACCAAGGCCCTTCCCCATTCCCATTTTTGCCCCCATAGGGCATAATGGAAATGGGGAATTGCGGTACCGTAATTAGCACCAAGGTCCCTTTGCAGCAGCCTACTTTAACGGCTGGTAAAACCAGCCGTTAAGGTCGGGTCCCGCAAAGGGAACTCGTAGTAAGGCGGTAAGGGTTCACCGGTACCGGTGCCCTTACCGGTACCGGTAAACCCTTACCGCCTACTGTGTAATGAGGCCCAATGCCAGAACCTAGGAAGCACAAGCAACTAGCATCTGTGGCTGACTAATGAAAGGAGTGGCCTAACAGCTAAGGCCGAGCTTTCAATCAATTATAATTTATTTCTGACATGAAAGGGAAACACATCTATAAGAACGGTGTTTTAAACATAATATAATCTGAAAATAACAGTTCCACAAATAAACACAATACACATACAAGATAAGGAAAGCCAAACAAAATAAGTCAGTGGAGGTCCCCGTTCAGGAAAAGTGGCTCAGTGTGTCAAAGTGCCTGCTGCAGAATTGTACATCTCCCTGTGTATCCCAGTAAGACAGCTCAACGATAAATCTACCCTCTGCAGCGAGCTAAGCTCCCTCTTCCAATGTAACAGAAACAACGTGATCCATCGCTCACTACTCCAGGCCAGTAGCCGAAGTGGGCGAGAGTGCTTGGGAGCGGTGCTCCTCTACTTTAAAAAAAAATGTGTGTACTTTTATTTTAAAACGAAACAGAATGGTTTCCTTTAAAAAAGAAACGTGTAGGAAGAAGTTGAAACTTGCACTTCAGTGCACTGTACTAACATTCACTTAAACAGCCCAGATTACAGAAAATTTGCATCAGTGCAAGTGCAAAGTTGCCTGGTATTAGCACTAGGGCAAACTTTGCCCTATTTTTAAAAACAGTGGCACACACTAGAAAACTACTGCCCCATGACAAGGGCAGTTTGGCATGTTAAAAGCACCAGGGCAAACTGTGCCCTGGTGCAAAAATGCAGTAGAAATGCATCTTTATTTTACTAGGGCAATTTTTGCCCTGGTGCTTTTAATATGCCAAACTGCCCTTGTCATGGTGCAGTAGTTTTCTAGTGTGTGCCACTGTTTTTAAAAACAGGGCAAACTTTGCCTTGGTGCAAATACCGTGCAACTTTGCCCTTGCCTTGGCGCAAAGTTTCTGTAATCTGGCCCCAGCTGTGTTTGTTTGGGGGTTTTTGATTGCGCTTGGGAGGGGGCGTGGTGATGGGGTTTGTGGGCATCGGGGGCAGGCCAGCTGGGAACATAGTTCCACTACTTCCTTTTGTACATTTCGACCACTGCTCCAATTCACTCCCAAAATTAAGGAAATATTTAAGTTTCTCTTCTACGAGTACCTGCAGGGAGCTGTGGAGTTTCAATGTCTCCAACGGGGTCTGTTTTGAGCAGCAGCAATGCATTCAGGAACTAAAATACACTCTCATCAAGGCAGAGGCAGTAGCAAGCATGTCAGGAGTGGGGCGAGGAATAATCTGGAAACATTCAGAGTGTGGAAGTCACAAGGATGAATTTAAAACTCAGCCAGGACCCAGGCCACTAAACACATGGTTATGCCGCAGTGACCGCAGTCGGAACAAGAAACCACAAACAAAAAAGGACATTGCAAGAAGCATCACCAAAACCCTCAGAGATCCTGGAAGCAGACACTTTACTAAAGAACAACAATAAACAAATCTATAGGAAAACAAATGGCAGCCACACAAAACCCTGGGGCGAGTAGACCCCACCGCACCATGGACCAAAAACAACCTATAGCAAAAGTGAAATAAAACTGCAGCACAGGTCTGCATAATTCCCTGACGAGGCGACCTGACACCTACCTAACAAAAGCAATAGCTGGATGTGCTAAGGGACAGACACCCAATCAGGCAGAATACTGACTCAAGACACACTAATCACCATGGTACACCGTGGCATAACAATGACAACACCAATAGCACTTCTGCCAACAGAACACACAACACCCACCCAACATTGGAAAAGGAAAAAAACTGAATAAAGAAACCAACAAAAAGGCGGAAGCCCGTGGGAATACAGAAATCGATCGAGCTTCAATAAACCTCTGCACTAGCACATCACTCAAGCACAGCCCACTAGAACTAAAACTGGGTCTATTTCTTCAAAAGTGTCCAGAAACTAGAAACTCCAACACAGAGTGCACTAAGAACTTAATCTACTAACTGCCTCATGTTTTAACCGCTCTCACTAAAAGCATGCCCACAAATTTGCTGACTCCAGCAGCGAAACAAAAGTGTCAACCCACATCACTTTAATAAGAACTCTGCATCCCTTCAATCAACAGACAAACCCATCACTGGCCAACATACCCAAATCTTCCACAGCCTCCCCAGGTCTCCCACCTGAAAACAAAATGTCTCTGGATACAAATCTAAATTCGCCAATACAATCATCCCGAAACAGAAGGCAGTTGATGCTGCTTCTGCACGCACCAACAGCTAAGAACAACCCCTTGTCTATTTTTGCTACTCTCCTACCACCCACGTTCCATTTTTGAGCCACGTGAACACCTGGAGACCATACAAACGACAGCAGTGCACAGTACAAGCCCCAATAAGATAATACAACTGGACATATCAAGAGAAACACATTCTGGGATATTCACTGTTATCAGTCATCAAACAGACACCCGCCTTTATTCAGAATATATGCAGGAAAGGATAACACTGCCATGCAACACTGAGGGACACAATTCTTCAAGCAAGTAGGCATATTGAGGAAGTTATATTACTATATTGACAAAAATATTGGATATAATGCTTCAATAAATAATCACACCAACATGCAAGGCTGTCACAATGCTGGGTTACTTTAACAGCCACTCTGTGATATGTATATTCACTGTTCGTGTTCTGTACATATTTGATGAAGCCTATATAGAAAGCTATTACTCTTGTAGCTTAAGGATGCCATGATCATGTCTACAGATATTCCAATACATAGAGGCCATTCTATTGGTTACATGAGCACTTGTTCTTAGAAACGTAGTGCTAGGAAAACAATTAAAGTAACAGAAATATTGTTTACAAAGTCTACGAGTAATTTATCAATTAGAAAATGCCACTTTTGACACACACACACACACACACACACACGCACACACCATAATTCTTGTGAATCTACACAAGCTGCATATATTTTTGAAACTATCAAGAAGTTTGCCTTCATTGATCAAACCATGAAAAGAGTAGACAGACCTTAGTGATACTCGATCCAACACCCAGGCAAGCACAGATACACCTCGCATTGCCCCCGTATCATCCAGCCCCACCTGCTTGCCTCGTATCCTGTCACTTACGGATTCATATTGATAAGCGAAAAACAAAGCGAGGATCCCCAGAGGGCAGAGTAGCACAGAACACACGAGGATAGGCAGGTCTCTTGGTTTCGAGAGCTTGCCAGAGGTAGTGTCTTACACATAACATAACATATATCAATAAAAGTGCTGCACACCAGCATTTCAGCTGTGCCCTCAACATACACACACTACAGACAATTCAAGGTGTCTGAACTACGTGTGAGCAGTCCTCACAATGCAGAATAGCAGTTGTTGTTTCCATTCTACTACCTATAGTTCTTCCCTTATAGTGGAATAAGCACGACTTATGGATGCAAGAATCCAGAGAGAGAATTGAGGCAGGGACATGGTAGAAGTGAGTTGTGGGCCAACACCTTTGGGAAAACCAAAACTTCAAGTCTCGGAATGCAAACCGATGATAGCTGAAAGTGCTGCCCTGAAGGGAGGCGTCACATTAACCATGGGATCACTTTGCTGTACCTAAAGCTTTCTTGGACAGCAGTCTCATCTCTGTAGACGTGCGAGACTGGTCAATGCCAAGCGTGAAATATTAGACCCATGATGGCTTCAAAGCTCACATGCTACTTATTCAGACGTCAATGTTGTGTAAGTATAGAAATAATTTCTCTTGTTCTGCACTATTATAATAAGTGAGCAGGACTGATACAACACCTCCATTTTCCTCTCATTTTTCAGACACACATCCTATGTTATGCCTTGTTGCCCTTTCACAGTGAATCACACTCTTTATTTTATTTTTAAACTTACTTTTTTCACTAAATCGCTCGTAAATATGGCCCTGTGGATTTACCACCTGGGGTCAGATTACCAAAACGTTGTACTTGTGCAAAACAAAATGTGCCAATGCATTTAGCATCAGTTTTGCTGCTTGGCTGATATGGAATGGAGCCAGATGGTTTGGCTCCACCCGATATTATCTAAACATTCTACCCTAGGCTAAAACGAAGCAGACTGCTTTATTCCCTATACTTCTTTCGCAACACGAAAAGAAACGTAGTAAACACATTTATTTCCATGTAATGGAGCAAACATAGTAAATACAAGGGTCTCATTCGTCTTTGCACCAGTGATTTTATTTTTAGATAATATAGATTGTGACAAAACCTGTTTGATTAATTTTGTATTAACTAAGCACTTGCTCAATTTTTAGTAGCAGTGCAAATTGTATGTAATCTGGCACCTGGTTTCGGCTTTGCGAGTCAGCTTTTTTGAATAGTCTATCTTTTGAAAGACTAGTATGCAGAAAGCATTCCATGCCTATCTCTAACATGGGATTTGAGGAGCTGTACTCTATCACCTTAATTGCAATTAATACATTCTGGAAACATGAACTAAAATCCATCTTCCACACTTGACCAGGACACGTCATCCTTGTGAATTGACCGTATTGCAATCCCCATTATTTTCCTTAGCTGAACACGCTGATATCACCTGCATATGACTCTTCTAGGAGAGCACTGTAGAAAGAGTTTCACGCATGCATGGCTGAGCCGACTCCAGTGCGCACCGTACATAATAAAAATGTCAGCACAAGTGCTGCACCTTGTACAATAAAACATTTTGGCAATCTGTGCAGTGCATATCACAGGCTGAACTGTCTCCGAGTTCACTCATGTCAATGTCAGTTGTGAGCCATAGTTTGCTCCTCATAGATTTAGTGAAATACATGACACTACATTTGGTAAGTGTAGGGTGGGTGAGGGGGACTTTGAGGGTACCCGAATAGAATTCAGAGCAGGAGGCATGCCAGGATGTGACTATGCATGAGGTGCAGTCTGCAGATGTAGGGTTTTACATCCAAATACATGAAGGGAGAGCAATCACAATCAAAAGACGTGACTGTTTCTTTTTAATGTTCATAATGAAGCGCTGGTCCCACGCTCCCTGTGTGCTATTGGGTGCAGTAGACAGCTTGCTGGGAAAACCTAAGGACCCCCCTCCCCGATATTACAAAGCAAAGTGCCCCTTTCCATGGGACTGCTACAGAGTCCCACCGGGTCATCAGATTTAATATTGTGTAAACATTTGTATTCAATGTGACAGCTTTATATCTTTATTCCAACCAATGCACAGTCTTTTGAATGCTACATTCACCCATAAATACAGTTCTCATTTGATTTGATTTGGGTTCTTTGGAGGGGTACCAAATTTGCTGTTGGTTTCTCCAGTATTGGATCATGTATTTACATGGCCATGTGCTTCTTAACACTGTCTGTTTCTTTGTTGAATCCCTCACTAATTGGACAGCTGTCTCACAGCAGTGCTGGCTGCATCTTCCTAAGCCAGCAAATCACATGGTTAAAGCCCTGAACTGATATTTACATTCCTGACCTGCGTGACTTGCCGCTAATCAACAATATTGCACGCTTCCCTTATAGAGATCACACAATGTCTTTGCAATGTATGTGCTAGCCCCAGACAAAGCCTCAGTGCTTCTCCTGTTCTCACCTGCTCCCCATCTATTATTCAGATATGATACTCGTAAGGCCATTAATTGATGTAATTCCTAGAATAGGCAAAGTAAAATAAAAGTGCTGTTTAAATGCAATAAGGTTACTAATTATAGGAATTCACCAGATGCATCTTAACTGGGCCAGTGGGGGCTGATCCTGTGGGTGGACCCTCTTTTATTTTTTATTTATAGGTACATTGCAGCTATTTACATGTGTTTTCCTTTATCGTGGCATGGACTTTTGTTAAGGGAATGCAAACCATTTGGTAGTCTCTAGAGCTGTGGTCACTGTATTCCATAGAATACACAAGTTCCATTAATGCACCTAAAATGATCACTAAAAAATGCTAAATTGCAAAACGCATATCTCCAATCCCTTGCAAAAATTTCCCTGAGAGGAGTTGCACGATTTTTGTCCACACCAGCTGTGTCACATATTTGCTTATAAAATATCAAAATATACCTAGAAACCTTAGTTTGCACAAAATATACCACAACTGTCTTGCATTTGCCATCAGTGATGCTGCTAAAGAGACTACAATGTGGTTTTTACTTTGACATCAATACAATAAAGGCCTCTGATTGAAGCAGTGCTGGGTTCTTTATGGCATTGATCACATCAGTCCCTTTGCACTGAAAGGTCTCCCAATGCATGCACATGCCTGGGACGTGCCTTCCAATGTGGACATTTTTGCGAGGGTACATGAGGGAAGTGCCCATGCATGCTCACTAGGTAATCATGCCTAGGAATACCTTTACCAATGCGGTTGACTTAAGCACTTTGCAGGAGGCCGGCACACAACCCTCATCATCATGCATGTTTGGTGACTTTGGACGGGGCGGGGGAGGAGGATCACAGAATTCCTGCTTTAGAGAGCTGACTACATCTGGAGCTTGCATACTTGCGAAGGCCAACTCATATGTTGCAATATGTACTATGTTGACGCTTGCACCACTGCAATGTGTTTGTAGACCTGAGTAATAGAACAAATGTATGAAGTTATGTTCACCTGTGCACCCGCTCTGCCTCCAAGTAGGCAGGGTTTGCAACACCTTGCAGTGGGATGTACCATTGTATCAAAACCACTAGGCATGTTAACACATTTCATGTATTGAATTCAACTGAGATATTTGATTATTCTGAAAGAACAGATGGATTGTATTATTTGCTTTGTCAATGAGCCCACCCTTAATTCACAGGCTCATGCCGAGGTAAAAGAGAAAGCAATAGAGGAAAGCACCCTACCAACGCCAAATGTTAGAGGGATACACCATCAGCAAAACATGACTGTGAAGGTGCTCTTCAAGAGTCGCATAGGAGCATCTCCAGCAGAGTGTATACATGAAGTAATATCATGTGGTCTGTGGCTCAGGCGCCCACCAAGCACATTCTGCACTAGGGTCGCTGCTGCGTCCTACAATGCGCAACCTACGCAAAGGCTTTCCCGATAGGCTCTCTAATCAGGTGCATTGTGGTTGAGGGCCTTAGAGGGCGAAAAGCATTAGACACACCAGTGAAGTTGCTCAATTGCCTGATACAGCTGCACATTGCTGATAACACGATCAGCTTCATGTGTACACTTGTTGCATTATCGATTTGATTAATTGATACTGAATTCCATTGCTATGCAGCCCACGGCAAGGTAAGAAATCCACAGCTCACGGAATGTCTGTTGGTGTTTGTAATTACATGTTTACCATATCCAAGCCATGTGTAATGACATGTCAATCAAATCTCGGTATAGACCAACATTGCAAAGGTGAAATGAATGAGACCGGGCAGCGGCCGCACATGGAAGCACAGCGCCTCTGCTGGAAAGATCACTCATCAGCTGCACTTGCAGAATCCCGCCAGCTCCGACCCAGGACCTCATGCTTTCAGAGTCAACATACCCAGTTCCATGCAGCTGGGTCGCAATGACACCTGTTGTTACAGGGCATGGAACCAAAATGAACATGGATTCAACCGCCATATAAAACCTTTCTGCCCACTTGCAATTGGAGTTGAATTCTGCAGAAAGAAACTCTCAGGATTATGAATGTCTAGATACCGTTCAGTTGAATTTTTGGACTCACTAAAGCATGCAAATACTTGGTGGATTTCGTTATGTGTACATTCCATTCATCCATATTCATTGAGAATATCCTGAAAATGTGACCGGAATAATTTCTTCTGATTAGCTGGAGAGCCCGCCTCTGCCATTTAAGCCTTTGCATTAGGAAATTCAAATCAAGCAATTATCTGCACAGGCAGGGAACGGGAAACCACCAGACTGCACATGCAATGGCGCCCAGAAAGGCCGTCAACTGGTAATGGCACAGTTGAGCCAAAAGACATGGGGCCTGATTCACAAACAGTTTTCCAATGGGATTGCAAAAATAATTTTGTAAATAAACCTGATGCGGTCCCTGCAGATATTCCATGGAAATGTACCTAACTGCTCTTTATTCCTTGAGGAAAGTGCACTTCAATGTTCATCAGGGTTGATATTTTGCTCTCTGTGTACTTTCCTTGTAGGCTGCAAGGCCAGCTGCCTTGCCTCATTTTCTCTTCCTTGCAGCCCCCGTGGCAGTGGAGTGCCTTTTCTCCTCTCTTTGTGTTTTGCTGCTGCCAGTGCTATTGAACATTCATCTCCTTTCCTTTACAATATGGCCAGCATAGCCCCTTGATAGGATGCCGAGGACACGTGAGCAGTGCCTGTGGCCTTAAGTACTGCCTAGGCCAGGGTTGTCAACTCCAGGCATCGAGAGCTGGATCCATGTCAGATTTTCAGGATACCCCTCATTAATATTCATGAGATACTTCTGCATACCATGGGCCTCATTACGAACTTCCCGGTCCGGATACAACGGTACCGGTAAGCTTGTCGGTACCGTTGTATCTGGACCGACAAACTCCAAGTTGTGCTCGTGGGTGCCTTTAATTCCGTCCGGTCTGACCTGGCGGAATGAAAGGCACCATTGATAACGATACTTGTGCATCCGGCTTCCCCATTCCCATTCCCATTGAGCCCTCTGGGGCTCAAATGGGGAAGACATTTTTTCCAGCGCCCAGGAACGGCCAAATACCAGGTCCGGCAAGGCCGTAATGACCCGGTAATTGCCCATTTGTGGGTCCGGAAAAAATGCAATTCTGGCGGCAGCCTTGCCTGTTTTACAGGCACGGCTACTGCCAGGTTTGTAATGAGGCCCAATGAGTCTAAATAAATGCACATTTTTCCTCATGAATATTAATGAGGGATATCCTGAAAACCCGACAAGGATACGGCCCTCAAGGCCTGTAGTTGGACAACCCTGGCCTAGGCAGTCGCCCGGCCAGTGAGTGGATTCAGCCTACTAAACAGCAACTTGTCAGCAGATCGTCTTAGATAAAGCCTGTCTTCGCTCAGCTGCATTGGGGAAGCACAGGACAGATTTTTTCACTGTATATACTTTCATTAAACACACCATCTGCAAAAGAACAAAATAACAACACTGCAAAAACCCACTCCTGTCGAAGAACACAGAAGATGCAAAAGACTGAAGAAATTAGCCGCCTCAGCCTGAATACAAAGGTGATAGGCAAATACCAACCACAAAGGGATATGTCTTGGTTAAAAGAAGGTGCTGAGATGAACTAATGCGTCTCTAGAGTCGCAGTCAACCAAGCAGGCAGTTTGTGGTCAACAGTACCTGCTTTTGGTTTATTGGTGGATTGACGATGCTGAACCCAAACGTGGATGCAAGCCGATCAAGCTCAGTTTGGGCATGGTGGATGGTGTGAGTCCCAGCAAGAAGCGGCCTTCCAGCAGGGGCCAATGCGGTCGTCCTGTGTGGTCCAGGGGAGCTTTCAGTGATGCAGGTCGGGTCATTCACCAGGCTCTCATTGAGTTTTGGTCAGGCTGTGTTGGTCTTCAGCAACTGGGAGCGGTTGGTGTTTGACACTGTAGTGGGCGACTGGCATCGAATTGGTGATCTTAGGGGTATAAATGTGCGGATCAGTGAAGAGGCATTCAAGGGATAGCTGGTTCAAGCCGTGGTTGTAAGTCGGTGTGTGACCCGCCAGAGATTTTGGTTGGGTACTATAAGGAATTTCAATCAGGCACTCTCCCAGGTCTCGCCTACCATGTAGCGCAGGCTGAAACCCTTATTTATTTTTGTCTATAAGTTCAATATTCTGAATGATATACCACTCATATCACACCCGTTTCAGAATACCCCCTACCCCCCGGTCACACTGAACCAGGAATCAGGCTAGTTTGTTAAAGCAAAGATGTATTTATTTATTTAATATTCAAATCACTCTTAAGTTTAATATATATATATGGGCAGCAATCACCCAAAGGGTGACAATACAATTCAAAAATAAGCAAAGCAATTTAATTCACTTATACTAACGCAGAACAGAAACACAGGAAAAAGAACAGTTTTGCTTTGTGCACAGATGGCGTTAAGGTTAATAGTTCCCCCTGCAAAGTTTTGTTTTAATACAAATGAGCAATCCTACACCAATGTGAGTAACCAGCAGGTATTCAGGAATGAAAGACAAGGCCTAGAGTGCATAGGCAATCTTCCCTCCCCAAACAAGAGAGGAAAACTGTTTTGGCAAATTACACTTTTAAACTGACAGGTGAGAATGGCTTTGTAAAATAATGCAAGCGGTTTCAAAAATGCTTAAATGGAGAAAAATTCTAAGGAAAGCAACACTAAACAAGTCCTAACACACATGAGCTATAATATAAACAACAGTACACACTTTAGATCAGAATGGGATAGAAGAAGCACTTTAAATGGGCAAAAGACATATGTAACTTTGGCTAAAATTGCAAATTTGTGGCAAACCTTTACTATGCGATATTGGAGAAAAACGGGTCAAATACACTGTTGCGCAATGCAGTTTTTAGTTGTGGATGTGGCTAAGGATCTTAGGTATCAGTGAGAGTTTCGTTTCTATCTTTAAAATTGAAGGAGTTATAGAGGCTTTAGTGAGAGGTGTTTTTGCAAAATAGGCGCGAAAATGGAAACAGGAATTTGGTTTTAAAAATGACAGATAGATTTTCTTATACTATATTGATGACTATGAAAAAGAGAATGCCACACATGAAACTTCACAGCTACGTGGCCAACGCAACAAGTCTGTGGTGGATACTCAATTTCTGGGATTTACTTTAGATATTCAAAATCACTAAGGAGTTATGGTTTGTAACACAGGTGAGAAAATTAGCACAGGGTTCTGAATTTAAAGATATATGGGTTGAGATTGGGACAATACAATGCAGATATAATATGTGTCACTGTTTTTCCTTCCTATTATACGTACAGTCCTTTGAAATGAAATTGGACCGTCATCTCTGGTCAATGAATCGGGTCAGGTCAGGTCTACCGGCAGTAAGTCGCCTTGGGAGGGATAGGATCATAGGCACGGTTTTGGTCAATTTTGGACTGCGCCTCAGGCTGGATTAGGATGGGCCCCTTCTAGTTACTGGACACGGTAGATGACAGGATGCGAGTTTCAGTGAGCAAGCCTTAATGGTAGCAAGCCAAGCTGAATCAGAATTATTTTTTTAAGCTCTGGAGGTTTGCAATTGGGTCAAGCTAGCAAGAGTTCTGCAATTCTAAAGTCTGGATTCTGCAAAGAAATCTGGATCTTCAAAAAGTTCTGGAATCAGCTACAAGATGAAGGGTTCTGGATCAAGGTGCTGCACGTAAATCTGGATGGTTCTAGAAGCAGTTTCCTATGTGTAGTGAAACTCCTATATGTATACATTACACAGTTTATGGCATAGGCAGAACTTCAAAACACACCCCCATGTCTGTGAGTGGCTACAGGTATGTGCTTTGTCCTGGTTGGTGGTCTGAACAGAGCTGTCATCTTTTATGACAAGATTTGGAACTCCCACCTTGATTTTTACCAAAACATAACGTTTGCCCAAATGTACATTTCTAACATTATGTACCCTAATGAAATTGGACACATATATTTCATATTCGATTGTCTACATTCACATTCAGCTGTCTTGGTCATTCTACAGATTTTTATCAATTTCAACGATAACGGTTTGGATTAATAATTTCTAATTCGGTCCATCTCTGGGCGCTGATCAGTGGATCCTGTACATACAATTTTAGGTTTGCAACATTGACCGTTCTGCTACAATAAGACATTTTTCATAACTTTGCTTCATAAATGGTACAAGTTTCATCAATGTCTTCAAATCACAAGTTTAATGTCTACCAATTTTCAGATTTGTTCCTCTTTAGGTTGCTCAGTTAAAGAGTTCTAAACTTTAATCAAACATAAGGATTTATCATCAAAGTTCTCCTTGGTAACCTTCCCTTTTCAGGTAGCAGCTGTCCAGTCTTTTGATCAGGACTGTGTGTTTCCTTCCTGGAGGGAAGTTCCTGCCCCTCCCAGCAGAGGTCAATGCTCAGCCTGTCCTTTGTTCTTGGGCTCAGCCCCAGACGAAAGTCTACTGAGGTCCCATTGTACTGCTTGTTGTCATTATGCGGGAACCATTAGAATCACTTAAGCTTTCCTGTAGCAATGGAGTGTCAAGCTGAGATGTCAAGTTTCCCAGGCCAGGCACTGTCAGATCAGAATTAAATAGTGGATTAGCTCCATACTGAGTTGCTGTAAAATTCACCTACAATCTTTTATTTAAAAGATATAAAATGATCAGAGTTTATAATAGATTTTGACATTTTAAAGGAATTAAGCCCTTCACAGAAAAATGCTTTACACAGGCAGATTTTTCACTTCCTTGGGAAAAAGAAAACACATTTAAACTTGGTTTGACAGCCAAGTTCCTTAGGCAGATGTCAGGCAGTGATGCCTGGATTCCTCTTACTGCCTGTAGAATCCATGATTCCAGCACACTTTCCTTTCCATAAATCTCTGAGAAAATGACTGAATTTTTAAGGGCATATTTGGATTTTGCCCTTCTGTGGCTTTATTTTAGTTGACAGGTGACAGATGCCAGATGACAGATGTGATTCCTGTTTTTACACTAACTTTGCCTGTGTGTGTGGCAGGGTGTGCATATTTTTGTTGTGGATTATGAACACTGCACAATTTTGCAGATTTAGTGTGCACTGGGGTTATCGCCTCCATTTTTGGAAGTTTTCTTTCCCCATTGGCAAAGGGGTGCAGTGTGGTGCATTGGCGTGGATAAAAATATTCCACAGTACTGGCAACAGCAGTTGATTCAAGCCTAGCAGGTGACAGGATCAGCTAGGCCACGATGCAGCGCCGAGCTGGTTCAAAGTGCAAGCAATGGTTTGGATTAGAGTAGGAGCACAAAAGCCAGCACCAGCATCTTCCCTCTCATTCAAGATGCAGTGAATATGGTCTGACACATTCGATGTGGCAGAACAGGGAGCTTCTGCTGGTCTAGTCCTCTGGCTGTGCTGTGAGGCTTATTCAGAAGGACTAGAGGACAGGATGGTTCTGGTGAGGGTTTGCTCTCCCAGCTTTCGGAGATTCTGATGCAGAGCAGCAGGTCCTGATATGCAGCAAAGCTCACCCCCAATGTGCTCTGGGGATAGTAGGGGGCAAACCTCTCTTCTGCTGTGTATGGCTCCTTCTTCACCTCAGGCTGAGTTCATTGGAAATTATAACTTTCCCAAAGGAGGTCCAGTGAGCTCTTCTCTGGTCTGGTTTAGTGTGGATACCGAGTGAATCTTCTGAAGGGGTGGGAGACCCGGTCTTTTGGATGTAAAAGTCCCCAGGTGATTTGACCAAAGCTAGCATGCTTTAGTGGAGCAATCCGTGCCTCTGACCAGGTGGTCTTTGGCCTTCTGATGTCACACACAATGTGGTTTACTCCAGAGGAATTGGAAGGGATAGTAAAGAGAAAGAGAAACAAAATGGTCCAAGTCTCCTTGCACTGACCAGAGCACTCCTGCCTACTCTAATCCTCCCCTTCCATCTCACTTCTTTAATTCCCAGGCCCAGGACACCTGCCTCATAATGAGATTAAAGAAGAGGCTCAGCCCTCCAGGTTCCTGTCCTGCCATTGACAGTGTCCACCTGGCTGACCAGAATACACATCGCCTTCCACACACATCACCTTCCACAGAAGAGCTGACTCACAGGAGAAATGAATTGAGATGTGGCAGCCATGATCATAAGTAGTGCAATGCAATATGCCTAAACTCAGGCATAGGTTGGTTACTTATGATCATTGTGGTTCTGGTACAGGGGACATATCTTAAATGCAGCCACTGCACTGCAGAGACTTGGCTGCAGCAATTGAGTGGGCATCTTGTGGCCTTTGAACCTGCTCTATGCCATGAATCAGGCTACTGATGCAGCAGGGTACAAGTAGACTATGTTTTTGGCACATAGTTGATGAAAGAGAGGAATTTGGTTAGGAGATTACTCTCTTAAAATGGAATTACCCTCATCATTATATTTATCAATGCAACAGTTAAAAAGCCAGCGCTTTGCGCCCTTGCCAGGTGCCAACTCCTCACAGCGACATTGTTTGGTGCTGAATTGTGCGTCCACCTTAAAAATAACAAATTATTGACCATAGAAAATACTTTGTCAAAGAAGCTTCTATGTCTGCCAAAAAGCACCTCTAATGTTCCATTGATTTCAGAGTTAGACTGGATTGGTCTAGTATGTGGCATGATTCTCATGCTGATATTATTCTGGCTAAGGATTTGGTCAACACTAACTATATAATTATCATGAAGCTTCAATGGATGTGTTAGTACAAAATGGGGGATAATAGTCGCCTTGGCGCAGGCCCATTAAGAACACTTTGGACAGACTAGATCAAAATGATCTTCAAACACTACTACCAGTATTGATGGTAAAAGCAACATTTTGATCAAGTCTCTACATAGGGATTCCATGTGTTAATATTCCCGCAAAAATATCACCGTACAAAAATATCACCATATTTTTGCAGCAATATTAAGGCATGGAACCTGCGGGCTACACCTCCACAGCCCCTATATTATTTTAAAGGGAGCGGGGGACACCATCGCAACCCCTGCTCCCAAAAACCCCAAATATTATCCCCACTAAAAATATTGCCTATGGCCGTTCCCGATGACCAGTTATGCAGCAATATTTTTGGTGGGGATAATATTACCTGATACCTACATAGGGAGATGCAACATTTATTTTTGCATTTGCAAAATGCACAAAAACTCACAGGCATAGAGGCGCTGGTTACAGGGAGCGGGTGGAACGGGGGGGAGGCAGGTGCAGTACATCACATATCACAATGTGGTCACATAGATATAGATATTGTAAGTAGGCAATCTGAGGTATTATAATTAAATCTACAAAGACACGGTTACTGAAAAAGTAAGGTCTTAAGTTGTTTTTGGAAGGGCCAGTAGAATGGTTCAGCTCATAATTGGAGGTGGAGGGTGGGTGTTCCAGAGGTGGGCAGTGATGACTGGAAAGCTGGAGCTCCAGCTATTTTACTTTTGAAATGTGGTGTGGTCAACTTGTGATTGTAGAAGGATCTTGTAGCTTTAGAAGAGGTGTACCTGTTAAGTCTTTGTGAGAGGTAGGAAGGAGCCTTGTTAGAGATGCATGATTGCATAATTGCAGACTTCCAACAGATCAGGCTTTAACATGTCTATTGGCTCATTAAAAAGAAGCCTGACTTCGAGGCTTACCTAGATCTACAAAATCCACACTGTGCCAGGTCATTATATATAAGATTTAGGTTTGGCACTTGGCCCCTAGGATGAGTTCAGAATGCTTAGAATACTGCATCCAATGATTCCTTTCTGTTTTGCACTGGAGTTCTGTCTTACACTTTCTTATTTCTTTGTCCCATGCATAAGACTCTAAGGGCGTGATTCATGGAATTATTTGCATGGGAAATAGGGAACGTGCATGCCAAACTTCATGCCAAAGCCCATTCATCGATTCATGGAATTGAAGTAACAGGATTTTTCCTGTACTTGCGTGGAGTTTGGGCAGGCTCCGCACAACTCTGTGAGCCATTGTGCGTCTTGTGCGAGACACCACGCATAGCGTGGGCATGGCTTGTGCAGAGTGTTGGGAAAGAGGCAGAACACAGAAAATGGGGAATAACATGCAAAACATTGGGCGTTATGAGGGACGGCCCGCAGGCAGTCTCTCGCATGCCCACAATTGCACCAAACAACACATATTCATGGAACCACCCTCGCAGCCTTTTGGCATAGAAATGACCACGCAAATCCCTCGATCTCTATACCACCCAAAGCCAGCCATAAAGATACTTGCCTATAGGAATCGCAGCACGGAGGTGGATTTGCATGTCGGATTTAGAGGTTTGTGTGCACACACCCAGGGTTCCAATCTGACTTAGGGGTGCACATATGCAGTGTAGCAGGGTGCAGGGACAGTTTACGGAGGTTCGCATTTATATTTTCTGAGTTTAACGTGATTTATGAAGTATCACACGCATTTTGTCGGGGTGCCAGCCACAGTTATGGAGGACCCTGCGTAGTGTCCTTGAGATGCAGGCCTGCTTAAGCAGGACCCCATGCACTGTTTGAATGGTGCATGTATTTGCACCTAGGTAGCACGTAGAGGTAGCTGTTCTGGCTGTTTGCATTGGGCCATATCGGGGACATTCCAGGCTCGACTTGCGAATACGGTTACTTTGCACTGTAAATTCCATGAATATGCGGAGTGCACATGTCTTATTCTGCATTTTATTCTGCACGCAGGCTCGCGCAGTGTCATTCTCGCACACAGCAATTGCGGGAGAAATGCACACTTTTCCATGAATCGGGCCTTAAGAGTTTTTTATATGATCCCCCTGTTTAAAAACAATGCAGTCACCCTTTTAGCGATGCTTTGCAGCTGTGCAAAACATCAATTTAAGCCACAATCCTTTTACCTGTTGCTACTTATATATATATAAAGCATGGTCTTGTAGGTGTAAAGTGGCTAGTGCGTTTGTAACATAATAATGTATAACCTTCAAATTCATCCGATTTGATCACTTTTGTATGGAGTTCTACTATGTGAAATGTTTTTATATACCGATTTTCTATGAATTGATATTTTAACAATTTTTACTATTGATTGTATTTGTTTGCTTTAATAACTTTTGCCGAAATCAAGCTGAAATGAATGACTGAATAACAGGACTTGGGCATTTGTGAAAAGGTATTTAAAGATTTTACACAAATGTTTGCATTAGTAAAACACTCCTTTTTCACCCTAATTCTTCACTGTCTGAATTGGCTTGTGCACAAACCCATACATCCTAGCAGCAAGTGGCTGACCAAAGGTGTAATTTACCTACTAGCAGGAGAATAACAGTTTTCCCTCCATTAAGCCTTAAATAGCTTACGTGCCACCATCTCTCCACAGCAGTTAGACATGATTACAATTGTAAATCTGATACTGATTACATTTACTTGTACACGTATATGCATATCATCAGTGTATGTGTCAAAACAAAGCCCAAAGTACTCTACCAAGTCTTTTGGGGTGAGTATTAGAAGGTAAACAATACTGGGGAAAGGGTCAGAAGCTGCTCCTTCATTTCAAAACAAGTGTTATCAACTACAACCTCTTTCCAAGATAACATTTTCCCAATTGTAGTACTAACTAAGTTTAGAAGGACGATCGTGCAACATTTGTAAATAACCGTGTTGAATACCACAGCTAGGCCTAATGCAGGGATCTTCAAGCTGTGTCTCTACTTTGAAGAGGGGTCTGCTTTTGTTGTTGGCTTTGGCTATGGTATTCTGATAGTAGGAGGCCTTGACTGTGTTGATTATTTGTCAGCAGGTTACTCAGGATCACTGATCAATTTAATTGTTTTTGTCGGACCAGAATCATATGGAAAGTCCACAGTTTTCTTCAATTGAAAAATCTTTATCATTTGAGAATCAGATAGTGTTTGGAACCTGATAAGAGGTTTGTATATTTTCTTCTTCATTGTTATGAACAAAAGAATATTCATAAGTAGTTTTGTTATCTCTTAATGTTAGCGTGAGTGTTGTCTGTTGTTTGAGAGCTGTGCATTGCCAAAGCAGATTAGATCATATAATGAGTGTTGTTGGGGTATACATCCATATACAATTGTATAAGTGGGACTTTCAACCTGAAGACATAGTCCACCGAATTCCACCAAAGGGTTCAGATAGACAACAAGGGATAAACCTGATTTCTTTATGATGTGAGTTGGAATTTGTTCACCTTTGTTTATATTCACCCATGTATCATTTTTATGTTTTATATGGGTGTCTATCATTCAATTTGGAGTGGAGGCAATGTGGTGTCCTTTCCCCTAATCACTCATTCACTTCTTGTTTCAGAGTAGTCTGCGTATGTGCAAGCAGCAGGCAGACTCTGTGCTGCTGTGATGTGTTACGGGGAGAGTTGTATAGCAGCGCCTGCCAAGCATTTGTACCGGGTACAGCGATGTTAGGTAGGTGTGTGTGACATTTATATTTCACTGCTGTGATGTCATAACAGGGAGTGTTGTGTTTTGGAATGTTGCACAGGGGATGAATGTGTTTAATGGAACCCATATACAATAATGGTAGTAGGTATTATTATTTATTCAATTATTTCATACATGCGTATATTTCCCTGAAAATTGCATCCTGTCCTCTTATTCCAAATGTTTTTCTATTAATGCCCTACTAGATTATGTACACTTTGCATGATATTAAACAATCAGGTAGTGACCATTAAGATAAATAGAATAACCAGGATTGTTAAATCATTATTTGAGAATGGAGAGGGGCACAAGGAACTTGAATTGAGAGGGAAGGCATCTGGTGGTGCTTTCTTGGTGAAACAGAGCACACGACTTTGCAGAGGATTGTTAACAATCATGTTAATAGTTCATCAACATATTACTAAAAGGCTTCATGCTATACCATTCTACAAAGGAACACTGAGAATTAAGATATATGTATTTCATTAATAATTAAAAACATGTTTTATTGAGTGTTTGTTGCTACAGTCACGTGTGTTTTCAACACCAAGTGACAGCTGCTACCATATCTTAATTCACTGACTTAATTGGGCTGTGAAAGATTAAAGACTGGGACAGCTGGACTGTCATGTAAACATGTGACCTCTATGTTGTAAATATATAATTTTAGCATGGTAATTAGCCTTCTTAATTATGTTAGTGGAAAAGATGTTTTGTAAGAAGTAAAACTGTGTTACTTTGTAGGTATTGTAAAAGTAATTCACAGAGTTTGAAAATGGGGAGCCAAAGTGTGAGTGTCATGTTGGTGAGAGAACATCTTAGGAGAGAAGTGACACAGTGTAAGGCAATTTTGATTTCTAGAATATTTCGTAGCCTTATCATTCATTTTTCGGAGACAGCATTTTTGATCCACTGAGTTCACTGTCCTGCAGCACAATTCTGGGACAAGAAACCGGCTGCAACTATGATTAATATATATTTTTTTTAATTAAAGTAATATGTGAAAACAAGGGTAGTCCCTTAAATGTATGCTGGGGAAATCAATCAACAACAGTGTTACACAATCACAAGCAACGTATCTACACAAAATATGACCTGTCTGTAAAGATCTCAAACATTTTCAAAACACACACAAACATTAGAATACATATAAGAAACCTATTATTCTATTTTAACATTGCTGCTTGTCTGCCAGTGTTTTAGAGACTTCTATAAATGATAGGCAGTTCAATTCGTATACATCTCTTAAATGACTTATCATTTAACATGTTTTATTTTGTCCACTATCAGATGAAAGCAAACATGCATGACATTTAAAATGCAACTCCTCTTTTGTGTGGTATTCTCACATGTGTATAATGTTTGTTGGCCTGTAGTATATGCATGTATGTAATATATAAACCATGATGGGTTGCATATCGACTCCACAGACTGAGACTTTTGGAACACACAGAATATTGGTTTGTTTGTAATTTGCACAGATATAAAATTATGGTTTTCAGAAAATATGATAACAAACCCATCAACTTCACTTCATAGATTGAGTCAATCTGGTACAGGGACCTCTCCCTTCTGCATAATGGAAGGATTTAAATCAAAATGTAATACAATTGCATTCATTTGTAGAGAACAGATGTGGACCCGCTAAGCCCCCTTTCACCCGCTTAGAATGGATTGTTTTTTGTAATATTTCTCTTTTTAAATACCAGGGCTCCCAGAGGTTAACAATGAATGAATCCCCTTGTGAGCTATGGAATGCTGTACACCAGTTCACACCATCAGTCTCTGACTGCACCTGTCCAAATACAGGGTTACATTTACTTGGCCACTGTCAAATGATAATGCATACTTTTCTACAGAAAATGCTATTTATCTATTTTAAATCAGTTCTCCACTATCTTTAAATATGGGCATACCACCAGGTACATTTCCCTATGAAAATGCAACAACATTCCATTTTACATCAGTCCCTCAATTTCAATTCCCTCCCAGTGCAACCCCCTTCAGGAGGCCTACTGATAAAGGAATCCTGAGGACATATATCTCATTACATTGAGACTTTTTTTAAATCACTGTGGGGGTTTTCTTTTAAGGAACATAAATGGCATGGTGTCCCACATCTCCAGGCAGTGATAACACATTCAACGAGGCTCACAGGCCTCTGCTTACAATCCACCTCAAGGAATCAGATCTACTTGAGGCAACGTCTGCTCTAGTCTTCGTTTTGGATAAGGCTCTTGGGGTGATTTCCGATCATTCCACCAGAGCTCTTTCTATGTTGTATGACTTTGAACTTAAGTAGAGTCAATGTTTTCTCACACCCTGCCATTTGGCAACATCATTTCTGGTTGGTTGAGTTTTCACACTGTTTCTCTTAAGAAGTTGACACTCACAGAGAAAACACGACTTGGTTTGATAAATCCATCATATTTAGACATGTGACAAGGGGCAGTTCTATTTCATTTGGACTCAAATTAATATTTCTCCCACAACTCCTTATAGGAATTATTCCCATTATGGAAATATGGATTTCCAGAATTGCACAATCATTCCGAATCCATAGACATGCAACATATACTCATGGCATAAAATTGTCAACGTTATTAAAATTGAATAATTGTATTAATAATCAATTAATATGTAAGTATCATATTTAATATCTTATTGTAGGGCATGCTGCACTGATCCTAAAACTGGTTTTGCATTTTCCGTAAACCACATCATTGTAAGGTTACAGAGAAACATGTGTTTGCATGACAGTGCAATTTTAAACTGAAATACGTTTATTCCCTTGAAATCTGCCCATGGAGGTTTAATTTCAGCATAATTATTTACTCAAACACAAGACAGGACCTCTTGAGAATGAAGTCATCAATCAGGCATCCACCAATCCGCTCAGTGGCCAAGTTAAAGCACACGTGACTGTAGCAACAAACACTCTAATGGAAGCAACCTCTTTGGGTCTAGTGTTAAGGGGAAAAACGAACTCCAGTCCCATGACCATCTGGCAGTTGTAAAGCAAGTGGCTACAATAGAATTTCAATTCCAAAATGTATTTACCCCTATTTATTCTGTAATGTCCACATTTTGAGCATGCAACTTGGGTTAATAAGTTCCATTGATGAGGGATAAGGGTTTGGTTTTTACAGATGACTAATTAGTTTCCAAATGTAAGCTTTCCAAGACACTTGTTTTTAAAGGCAATGTGAACTTCAGTCACATTGTATGGGATTTAGTTAAGAACAAGCTTGTGCACAGCCCATTTAGGCATCAAGATATTTGTTGGACGTGTAAACCAAATGTCTGCATAATTCTTAACAGCCTTAACACCACTCACTTACTCCTGCTGCATTTAAAGCATGCAGACACTTGATAAATGCATCACAATAATGTCTTATAATATTGTATTTAAAGATAAACGCGATACATTGAATGTTGGCATATGTAAATAAACATGAGTTACTTCACTTGTATTATTACATGTTTTTATACGTGCACATTTCCATGAAATAAGCCTGGTTGTTCCTAATATACATAGCAGCATTTCCCAAATAATGCACAGAAACAGACCTTTGGTGTATGTTTCCTCATGTTTAACACATTATCTGGTGAAATGTCAGTATGTTATTCACAAACTTTACATCATGTTTATGGAGTTTTTGAATTTGTATTCATTTATCCCTACAATGATGAAATGCCTTAGTGCACCTTGTTACATCAGGCTACCCGCAGGATGTTTAAAATTTTAATTACTATATATTTAAGAAAGGTTAAGGAATAGGAGTTGAACCGCTTAATATCCGTAGGGCTCTGAGAAACTCAACAGGGTAAACAACTAAACAAATCGCAACTTGACTGAAGTGATTCTAAAAAAAATAAGTATATCTTCGCGCAAGTACAAAAAAACCTCCAGAGCATACATGTATCAAGCAACTACTTAGCTGGCCAATCATCTTTTTTCAGCATCTCAATCAATGGAACAAAAGAAAGGAGAAAGATACATGAAGAGCTCTGTCTACCACAGAAAATCATATAATTCACAATGAAGCCAAAAGAAATGAAGCTACACATTCACTGTATGTGTCCATAAACAAACCTAATTTCCAATTGAATAGAAATAATATAAGCTTTGTTGGCATCATTTTCTTCATCAGTGCCACCTTGTTTGGTTAATGCAGTCGTTTGTCAATGGCTGAACCTTTCCTGGTCTGCTTACACGTAGAACCATAATGGTCACGATTAGCAATGCTTTGTGAACATTATACTTTTTCTCTTTCAACAAATGAGTTAATGCATCATGATAGATGAGAGCAAAGGTTTTGAAGTCCATAATCAGGAACTGAAGGAAACCTCTGACTCCACTATATGTTAATCTTTTACAGTCAGTGCCCTGACCCCTGCCTTTTATTTTCAGTTGTAGAATGCTATTCCAAAATATCTCCTGCTGGGTAATCACCAGACTATAGTCCACACAATCACAAAAAAATGTACTTAGTTGCTTATATTCGAAACCTAATAACTCTTCCCAACCCTCACCCACCCTCCAAGTCAGGTACACACTCTTCTCATTACCTTGCAAAGTGTTGATGCTACAAGCAGCTCTTTCTGACTCACCATGTGCGAAGGAAGCAGATTTTTCAGAAATGTGTATTGATCGCCATTACGTGCAGCTAACAGATCCTTTGTCATATCTTGACATATCTCAACAGTCCATTTCAATGCCAGTACATGAAAAGGCAGCTTGCGCCCCTTCTTCAGCACTTCTAACTGAACACCAACCCAGCAAATGATGGACAGCTGTTTGCCATTATTTTTCCTACTTAAGCACTGGAATTCACAAAGAAAACCTAGCATAGAAAAATGGTTGAGATGCCTACTACTAGTATCAGTGGAAGCGAGAAAACCATTCCAGGAGAAACACAGGCCTTATCCGGAAACACCGGAAGCATATATAAATATCATATCCTGTATATAACTTATTGCTTAATACTGTATAAATACATGGATATAATGTGCTGCATTGCTGCCTATCCTGTCTATAGTATATTCACCATGTAAAGTGCAACCTGTAACTCTTGTAACCCTTGTAAGCTTTGCATACCCTGTACTGCTGCCCCCTTTTACCCTCAGGTCTGGTGCGCATTATAAATGAATAAAACAAACACACAAACAAACAAACCATGTTAATGGCTACAAAATCTAGAAGACCTGTATTTTACATTGGCTGAATAATGCTTGTACCAGTAATCCTCCCCTCTTGTGTTGCCCCACCTCTACTCTCTTTCTGCACCCTTCTGCCTCCTAATCTTTGCCATTCTCTAAATATCTGCGAGAGCCACACATTCTGACCGGTAATGAACGAAAAGATTGAATCTAAAATGCCAAACGCACGTTTAGTGTGCATTCGGCATAGATCTTTTGCCCATAATACTGAACAGGGGAGCGGGGGTTGCAGGGTTGTCCCCCGCTCTCCCTGTTCGGTGTTATGGGCTGTGGGGGTTGCGGGTGTCCCCCATGTACATTAAAGGCAGTGCATGGGACAAAGGGTAGAAATATCAAAAGATCAAATTATAAAATACAGGCAAGTGGGATCCGTGATTTTGTAATTCGATCTTTTGGGATAGTTGTTTTGTTAATATACATCCATTCTGACCAGCAGCCAGAACTCTTTTTTGATTACATCATTATCCCTGTCAAAGGTTTAATAACGGACCACGGTGATACAAGGGGATTTGTTTTATACATATGTGGCACAGTTAAACTATAAAATGAGTTTAGTGATTGTGTAATCTGTTGTTTGCTAATTACTATCAGAACTGAGATGGCAAAACAGACCAGGCTGGTCCCAAGTGAGGGGTCTTCATATAAAGCCTCCACCTTTGAAAAATGTTACTACCCGTTTTCCAGTTTCAAAACTTTTTTCCTATCTCATTTGTCAGAGGTTTTGTTTCTGATTGGCAAGGAGGACAGGGACGCAGGGAAGATCCACAAGGATAAGCCACGTTTCTTTACCCTGGGCTACAGTGATTTCTGACTGCATTGATTGCGTCCACTGATAACAATAGTGACTAGAGATTGCTGGAGAATAATGTTTATTGGTCTAGTTTGACAATGCGTTGTGCTCATTTGCTAGAAGTATTTTGGATCACACTGACTCAACTCGAATTCCTACTATGTTTCATCCTGCGTACTCAACCATACATCTGCAATAGATCCACCACATGCTCAGGCAAGCTGAACTCTGCAAACCTAGCGGTGTTAAAGTAGTACATTAGCACACTCGAAGGGCCTAATTCCCAGAAGGTTTAGCACGGAGCAAAGTGACTTTGAACTGCAAAATTACTCTTTGCACCATGCTAAGTGGGCCTAATTCACAAAAAAAGACCCAGGTCCGTGCTAATAGTGCAGAATCAGTGCTTTTTTGTGTGAATTAGGCCCATTTAACATGCTGCAAAGAGTACTTTTGCAGTGCAAAGTCCCTTTGATCTGTGCGCTAAACGTCCTGTGAATTAGGGCCATTGTGTGTGTTGCGTTGGGTAGCTAGAGATAGTGGGGGGCCAAGCACATTTTTATTATTTGCAAGCCATGACTTAAAAATGTTTAATTAAAAAGTAGGAAATCCTTTTCCAAACGGAAGCATTGGAGCCCCAGTTAAGCAATGATATGATATGATATGGTATTTACAATGCACCTATAAACAAGTGTTTCAAGCCGCGAAGAGGCAAGGGAGGGAAACAAAGGGAGGACAAGACAATGATCTTACTAGGCCTAGTGACATTGAGATTGTGCACGTGTAGGGTCAGAGGGAAGGGGAAACAGGCCAGGGGAAGGGGAGGTGGAGCAAGTGCAAGACACAGGGTCACACATCAAAGAACATGTAGTGCAGCCAGCAGGTGGCAGTGTCAGGTTAGGTGCAGCCAACAAGTGTCTGATAAGTGCAGGTAAGGGGGACTGTAGGGATGCAGATTGAGTCCCAAGTCCAGCGTGGCCTGTCAGGAGGCAGTGCAGGGGTGCAACTGGGAGAGCATGGACCTGGGCCTGCAGTTCAGAGGGTAGCCAGGTGACCAGTGCAGTATCAGACAGGAGATCAGCAGGGAAGTGGAAGAAAGCAGGCAGAAGCAAAGAGGAAAGTCTTAAGATGGTTCTGCTCAAGTTTCAGAGAGGCAAGGAGGCTGTTCCAGAGGGGGACGCCAGCCGAAAAGAGAGAGATCTGCCCCCAACTTGTTGCTTGGAAAAGCGACTGACCCTCAAGGAGTTGGAGGTGGTAGAGTGAAGAGCTGGAGTAGGAAGATACTTCCAAAGAGAAAGTTGCAGGTATTGTGGTGCTATGCCCCAGAGGACCTTGTGCACAATGCAGAGGGTCTTGAACGTGTTCCTTGCAGCCACTGGGAGCCAATGGAGAGATTTCAGGGATGGAGAGATACGATCCCTGGGCTTAAGGCCAAGGACAAATGTCGCAGTCCTGTTCTGGATGAGTTGCAGAGGACGGAGAGTAGATTCAAAAAGAGGCTGTTTCAGTAGTTAAGCCTAGAGAGAACCAAAGCTATGGAGAAAGATAGCTTGAGGGAGAAGGAGAGGAAAGGAAGAATACCTCTTAGGAGGTGCAGTTGGCAGTTTGACTTCTTGGAGAAGTCAGAGATGTGAGGAGAGAAGAAAAGTGTGGAGCCGAAGATGACCCTGAGGTTCTTAGCCTCACAGGTGGGAGCAGGAAGAGGGCCAAGGGAGACCGGCCAGAGAGTGTCAGGAAAGGAAGGTGCAATGAGAAGGAAATGCTAAATGAAAGGTAGCTTAGTCCTCTCCCTAGCAGGGGCACCAAACGCCTTAGTCCTGATACAGCTTAGAAAAGAAATCAGTCAGTCACTAACTGTCATAGGCACCAGTTTGGTGATGGCTAGAGTTCTCTTGCCCGTCTGTGCTGCAATAGATGGTTGAGCCATGGATAGCCTTTAGCTTGCACTTTACAACGAAGTAACACCAGTAAAAAACTGCATCTGGTAGTGGACACACGTCTGCTAATTCCTAGCAAATGATACATAAGAATCCAAATTCCTAGACTCCTTCCACTGTTAAGTATTTCATCAATTGCTTATATTTTGACCCAGTTTATGGTACTCAATTTACCAACCTGAAGTGAAATAAAGAGCCGTGTCAGCCGTGCCGCAGTGTAACCTGTAATTGCAGTCAAACCTACATGCAAGTCAGTGATTTAAGTTATTGTACCTTGTTTGCGTCCTGTAATTAATGTTTATGTTTTGCCATTTGTTTGACACGGGAAAAATAGTGGTAAACACTTTCAACATAGCAATTAGTAGCAGGAGAAATTCCCAGCTACAAATTGATGACCTCAGATAAAAAAAATAGAGTCCCGGGAAGATTTAGATGACAGATCAAAAGAGCAGCCCACCATTTCCAGAAGCGAGCTGTGATACTCATTACGACCCTGGCGGAAAGGGGTTTGCGGCAGCGTTAGCTGCGCCAACCACTTTCCGCCAATTACGAGTTCCCTTTCCGCCATGGCGGTTTTTACACCTGCTCTTAGCAGGTGTAAAAAACCATGGCGGTAAGGGAACTTGGTGTTAATTACGCCACCGTAATTTACGGTGGCGTAATTAACGCCTTCCCCACTCCCATTATGCCCTATGGGGCAAAAATGGGAATGGGGAAGGGTAAATGGGGATTGGGGATTTACCGCCCCGCCAAGGTCGGAATGGGGCGGTAAATCCCCTTACCGCCATGGCGTAAACGTAGTTTGCGCCATGGCGGTAAAGTCACGGCCCTGGCGGTAACTTACCGCCAGGGTCGTGATGAGGCCCACTGACTCAGTAAACCTCGGTAACTGACATGTTGCTGAAGAAAGAATAAGCTCCTGAAAAGATCAGATCATCTTTGCGTTAATTTAGTCAACGTTAAGGTCCACTATGATTGGTGAAAATGGACCGCGGGAACCCTGACTGACGCACTGAAAACGTGAGGCTAACTATCGGTCAAAAAATAACACTGTGGTCATGGACGTCATCTGGGGCTAGCTAGGGGTAGCAAACACTACCCCTGGGCTGCTGCTTCCTACCCTCGGAGTTGCTGTGAATAATCTATCACTCTCCCTCCTGATTTATTAAAAGCATGCATTTAGCCCATGCTGGCTTTAGTAAGGTGTTCCTGGTTTATATTTACAGACTTTAGCCTTGTTTCTTCAATACGTATTATTTACACATCTAAAGGTGCATGATCTGGGCCAAGGAAAACGTGAGACAGCTTCCTGCAATGTCATAACGCTGGGTGGTTGCGATCCCGATGATTTCAGTGAAATGACGTCAGTGGTTGTGGCGTTTTATAGCGGTAGTCTCAGGAGGGCGCCTAGGCAACGGGTGTTTCTGCAGTCAACCATTATCTCAAAGGACCGAGCACTGCAGCCTGTACATCCAAGTGCACGCATGGCCGCAGGCAGTAGTGGAGTTTGCCCTCTGCAACACATCTCAGCTGAGCGTCTTTTTCAGCGTGCTTTCCTAACTGTCTTTTTTTGACTGTGTTATTAAATCTAGGTCTCCATCTCTCCTCACTGCGTATGACTTATTTAACGAGTGTAGGCTAGTAGTGCGGCTGTGGAGGAGCGGAGGGGTCAGAGTGCCCCCGTCTTTTTCTCCAGTACAAGCAAACCTTCACTCCCTTCATCTGGCCATCTGCAGTGCTGCTGAGACAGCGTCTGCATTTAAACAAGCCGGCGAATGCAAGGCCAGGCCGGCTCACAAGCAGGCGTTAGAACAGAAAATGGGCTATAGCTTCACGGTTACTCGGGGAATACTGCTCCTTCGTGTTCGAGCCGATTGCAAGCCCTGGAGTATTATTTTGTGGCAAAGAAAAGAACCCATACATGAAAGACGGCTTGTAGTTAAGGTGAAACAATTAACATTATTGTATTACCCTTGGTTGTGCTGTACTTTGAATAGCACCCCGTGGCTTTGCATATTGTATTATAGCTTTTGTAAATCCCAAAGTGCTAAACAAACTACTACTAAGTACACCCGAACAGTGCGCTTGTCCAAACTGCATTAACAAAGACTGTATTTGTATTCACACATTAAAAAGCTCAAGGCCATGCCCTAGCCGAAACGTTTTTTCGACCATCGTTGGTCTTTCTCAAGGCTATCCAGTGGTAGGTATCATCTGATTACATGTAGACACCTCATGTTGACAATGTGTACGTTTTGCACCATTTCATTTATCAGTCTAGGCTACCATGTCAGCCTTGCGAATAAATGCAGGCTCAAATCTCGAATTAAATTATGAATCGGTTGCCTGCATGTAGGTCTCCACTGTAAATTGCAATTCAATGCAATAGCGTGCAAGAAGAAAAGAAAAGATACTTGGTACAGGAGGGCATGTATGGGCCTGCCCCCCCCCCCCCATCTCCCCCCACCCCGCATTAGGCGTCCAACGTTTGTTAACACAGTCATTTAAAGTTGCAGCTCATAAACTCCACTCATTCTAGTGAGTCAGCCATTTTCCTTAACCCTTTTAGCACCCGAAGACCTTACTTGTTATTTAATTTGACCACAACACTGCCTGCTTTGATGTGTCCAAGCGTGATTGCTCGCACATGTTCTAAGTCCTCCCAAATACTGCCAAACTAAGGTTGTTCAGCAAAGTCTTCAACACTGTTCTGACACCTTTTATAGCCAACGGGCTTCCAGCAAATGGCAAAGGTGGGATAGAACTTAGTGTTGGAAAGGAAATGCCTTACTCAACCTTTTCCCAGTGATGTCGAAGCACCATTCATTGCCCTCCCAGTCCTTCATCTTTGGAATAATAGACATCATTTGGAAAATGAGTTGACATTGTGACCACTCACCCCCGTTAGCTCTGTGAATGGTGATGAAAACTGTGACCCTTGATAGCAAAACATGGCTTGAAATGCCTGCTATGCAATGCTAGGTCTCTGGTTGATCACAAAGCTGATTGCTTTGATTTGCTATCTGACCTTAAGCCTGATTGTCTGATTGGAAGCGAAACTTGTCTCTATGCATCGTCTGGTCCAGCTGTGGTGGCTATGCTCCCCGCTGGTTATAATATTTTGAGGGCAGATCGTGCATCTAGCCACCCTGGTGGTGGCGTTACCTTTATATATGATATGATATAATATGATATGGCATTTAAAATGCACCTATACACAAGTGTTTCAAGGCGCAACAAGGCAAGGGAGGGAGAAACAGGGGGAACACAGAGACAACGATGTTACTAGGCCAAGTGACATTGAGATTGCGCAAGTGCAGGGCTACACTTGTGCAGGGATACCTTTGCCTCCCCATTGTAAGGTGGAGGCACTTCTAGTGCTTATGACTCTCTCTGCCTCTAATAGCATTTATTTTTTCACAGTCTATCGCCCCCTGGGTTATTATACAGACTTTGTTCATTCTTTTACGGATCTTGTGGCATCTCTTCAGCTACAATACTCAGACGATTGTTGTGGGTGATTTTAATTATAAGTGCAATGATCTATCAGATAAAGCTGCTGCTAAATGTATTGCTGCTATAGATGATCTCTTGTTGTTTCAGTTTGTTATTGAACCTACCCATATCTTGCATAACCAGCTAGATCTGGTTTTTGCTAAACATGATTCTCTGACAGTCTCCACCCCATTATGTATCACTTGGTCTGACCATTTTGTCATTCCTTTTATGCTGGACTGCTTTGATCATCCTTCAGTCCTTAATAAACCGAGAATTAAGAAACTGAACTGGCGTGCGGTCGATACTTCCCTAATTGCCGTGCATATTCATTTTAGCTGTAGTGCTGAACCCTGCTTGGATTTTGGTGCTTTATCCAACATTTTCACCACTACAGCTGATCTGCTTTCTCCGTTGATGGAGATCCAGGCCTGTAGGCGACCCTCACATCCATGGTTCAACATGGAATTCAAGATTTTCCACCTTAAATGTAGGCAAGAAGAACGCAAATGGCGCTTCTCTTATTCCATTGGTGATCAGACAGCTTGTTGTGCTATCACTTCCCAATATCATCTGGCTATCAAGCAAGCCAAACAAAAGTATTTCACCTCTCAAATTGAAAATTCTATCGCACAGCGTTAAGAGCTTTATTAGGCTGGTTCACTCTTTGTCGGTTCGGAAATCCTCTGATGATTCTACACCAGCATCTCAAGAACACTGTGATTCTCTGGCAGAATTATTTATTTGTAAAATTGGCAAACTCTGTGATCTTATCTCGGCTGATTGTAATTATTTGGCCGATAGACCTGTTTCCTCTGCTGGTCTCTCTCCGAGGAATATGCCTCCTACTACTGCCTCGTGGGATTCTTTTCCCCTTTTTACGGCTGCTGATCTTACTTCAGCAGTCACTAGTATGAGATCAGCCTCTCCCGCTGATGCTCTTCCGCTATCGGTGGTGAAGGATATTCTCCCTCCAATTCTGTCTCATCTTAAATCTGCAGTGAATTATTCTTGTTCCACGGAGACTATTCCGTCCATGCTTAAATGTCCATACTTGGTGCATAAGGATTTGTACAATGCTGGCCCAGAATACCTGCAGCAAAAATGTCGACCCTATGTTCCTGTCCACTCGCTGCGTTCTATGGACCACTCTCTTCTGGAGGTCCTCAGGGTCTGAATGCTCTCCCTGCCGCCCTTCGTGCGGTGTCTGTTGATTTACAATTGAGGAAGGCTCTTAAAACATTATTGTTTTAAATGTCTTTTTCTTCTGCGTGATTCCTTTGTTATGTGTCATAGCGCCAGGTTGTCTTTTGGTGTTGGTTGCGGTGCACCATTTGTTTGGTGTAAAAGTATGATAACATAACATAACATGGGCACACATTGGTTTTGCAATCACACACATAAAGGTGCCTTTGTACACATTGAAATAGTCTCAGGATGTGGGACAAAGGAATTATCCTCACCATCGCCTCTCATCACAGCGATATTTAGGAGGGGAATTTCAGGTTTCAAAAGTCTTCAAGAAGCAATATTTAGTGAAACCACCAATCAAAGAAAGGTCATCAATAAAACCATTTTTAAAAGGCCTGAAAGGGTTTTTTACATTTTTGAATCCTACTATTACCTTTATTTCTAGACAACATTAAAAAGGCACATGAATTTATAGAATGGGATATCACCTGAAAATACCTCCTACCCATTTAGCCTAGTGTATAATGATGAATGGAATGATAACAGCATTAGATGTTATGAACACATACTGCTGGAAGTAAGGGTACATGATCAATCTACACAAGCATTGACCTTGATAAATGTAACTACTGAGGAATGCCATTAACTATGGCAATAGTTCTACACCTTCAGAGTATGTTTATAAGTATTTTTCAGTGTATCTTCTCAGAATAGGTCGGACCACACACAAAACTGCTATTTTCTTTGTCAAACACAAAATAATCATGCAGCAATTTACGGTATCAGGTAATAATATCGCCATATATATGGTCGCTGTAAATATTATCGCCGGGAAAATGTCGTGGCAATATTATTTGGGTGACCATATATATGGGGACAGGGGCAAAAAAAAATAATTACAAAAAAAAGAAAAAAAAAAGTTTGGGGGTTGCGGGGGTGTCCCCCTCATGTTCCATGCAATAATGTCGCCACAAAAAACTGCCATTTTTCGGTGATATTTTTGCATGGCGAGATTTTTGTGGCGACATTGTTACATGGAACCCAATTTACAGCACAATAATTGCAAATTATTGAATTATTCAGAATACTATTTTCCAGAACTCAAAAACCAGAGTTACTTGGCATTGCTAAATCTATGGAAGCACCCACTATCACTGTTCTCTTGCCTTAGGGATTGAGCATTTTATTTGCATGTTTTCCAAAGTGTTGTACAGAATGAAATGAAGTTCCAATAAGATAGAACATTACAACGTGACCAAAAATAAAATAAGAAGATGTCCTATGCGAGAAGAATGGAATATTGAAGGTGTAAGGGAAGGAGGGACAGAGCGAGGAAGATTTTAGGAGCCAGAAGGGCAAAAGAATGAAAACAGGATTATGTTTAGGGAAGGCATTGAACACTCAGAGGACAGGAAGTAGAGGATTGGCATGTGCAGTGCAAGCCGGCACATAGATAGAAATGAAAGAACAACGATTAGGAGTGCATGGATACACCTGAAGAGAATGCACAGGAAATGAAACTGAAGATGGGCGCTAAAGGTGAGCCAATGAAGTGCGGCCTGTGTTCAGGAGATGCTAATATGGGAAGGAAATGCACAGAGCAGATGCAGAGCAGATGCACAACTGACTTACAGATAAGCACGAGAGGGCCAAGAGCATAAGCATGAAGCCCAAAATGAAGAGCAGAACAGAAATCAAAAAGTGAAAATACTATAATCAGAATGACAGTTTTAGCAGCAGAGAAAATACGAAATGATTGAATTCTTCAAATATTGGGCAAGAGTGAAAATATGGTTGGAAAAGAAAAGGGAAGAATCGAAGATGACAAATAAGTTGACAGCTGAAGTAGAGAGGGAGCGATAATCAGGCTAAAAGGAACAAAATGAAGGAGCGGAACAGTTATAAAGAGAAGGGGGCGGGAAAATGTGAATCACAGCGTTCGAGGGATTAAGGTGAAGAGAGTGGGAAAACATTCAGAGCTTAATAGCTAAGAGACAAGCATGAGGTGAGTCAGAAGAACAGGAGAGGAAGCTCTGAGAGTCATCAGCATAGAGGTGAGTGTCAAAGCAAATGAATGAATAGTATAAGAGGTAGGGATGGCTTATACAGAAAAGAGCAAGGGGGCGAGGACCATGCCTTGGAAAACCCCAAAGTGCGAAGTAGGGTAGGAGGAAGACATTCTGGCCCCAGGGATAGAATGCATGTGATTGGAGAACTACAAAGAACATCACCAGATGTACCAAGAGAATAAAAGAGTTATGGCATGGTACTTACGTGGTATGAATAATAAACTCCTGAAGGGATCCTGCTAACATTAAGAGTAAAGCATTTAACAGCGAATTCAGTTTTGACGTTATACAGATCATGATACTCAGATATATGAACAGAGAGTTGCAACTGGAAACACTTCAAAAATGATTACCTAAAACAGTCCTGAATTTCAGTTTGATGTTTAAATCATGGATTTATGAATATGTGGTTATTCACAGAAAAGTTGGGTTTCAAGGAAGAGTGTTATGGATATAAAAGCCCCTCAAATCTGTCAACTATGTCCACTTATGTATTGTCCCTGATGACTGTTCCATTTACCCCCCCTCCACAACCTGGTCAGAATGTCCCTTAAACACACCCCATTGTAAGAAGCTCCCTGCTTCCCGTCAAACTTAATTTCTTATCTAGTGTACGTTCTTTTGTGAACAAAAAAAGCATTGTTCCTCCCTGTATATAAATAAAAAATGAAAACAATTAAATAAATAAATAAACTATCACTAGTCTTTCAAGGCCATACACAGTCTGTATATGATATTGCATATTTCTTGTTCCGTGTCATGCAGTACATGGGTAAAAAAGGCAACAAAAAAAGAGTATTATTAGCAATTGTTCTGATGCAGTCACATCTAGTTCTATCATACACCGCTCACAAACATTGTCCACATTTAACCACAGAAATCACAATACTCTTTGATTCATTTTACCATTTGCTACTATTTCACCTCTCATTTGCTGGCACTTCTTTGTGGCTTTACAAATGTTGATAGCTGTCGACTTTTACTCAAATTAGCCACATGAATAGAATCATTTGCACCCAAACCGTGTGGGGATGCTTATTTGGTCTCCATATTTAAAAGGCCCAAAAGATAATCCTACAAATGACACATTGATTTCTCTCCTTGATTTTAGCAGTTAAATTTTCGCCTCATGGGTACTAAGGAAGTCGAAAGACTGGGGTTTAAAAACTATTTTACTCCCTTTTAAACAAATGGAGCAAAGGTTCCCACTGTGGAGAGTGTGTTCGTGTTAACAATATGTGTACAAAAAAGCAAGTAATGTTGCTAATCTACAATTGTATATAATATTTGAGGACTTCTCACCCACATTTGATAAAGTAAACAGGCAGCTGTCACAGAAGAAACTCAACAATTGGGATATCGATCCAGGATTATTTAATTGAATAATTTCACTGCATTCCGATATCAAAGTAAGAGTTTGATTAGGCGCAAATGGCAAGTATACAGAACCCATTTCCGCTTCTCAGAGTTTGGGACAGGGTGGCGTACTTGTCCCTGTGCTCTACATTTTCTATTTAGCTGATGTGAGAGATTGGCTGTTTAAATCCCCTAAAGTAACCCCAACATTGGGTTCCTATCATGTGAGGTATATAGCATATGCCAATAATCTAGTTGTCCTTGATCATCATACACCAATGGGGCTCCAGAGAAGCTTACTTGCATTGAATTGGTTTGCTAAAGAGCACTAACTTAAATATCAATACATCTAAGGTTTTGTGTTTCACTACAAAGAAAAATGCCTGCACTGTTCACTAAGTATCTGGAGTGGTAACCATTGGAAGGTGTTGAAACCTTCAGGCATTTGGGGGCTGAACTGAATACCCACATGAACCAGGGTCGGGCAAATAATGAGATACAAGCAGAAACCATCAAAGCAATACCGTATGTTTGTCGCTTTGATGAACGATATGGGTGTTTCTCACCTCTTATCGAAGCATATAGCCCAATAATTGCCAATCACATATTGGAAATGCAAAATTCAGGGCGGAATAATAGACTTGAAATGAAGTTTCATCCAAAACTATATTATAACAGCGCAGAGTACATTTACTGCTGATTATACTTCATGTTTTATATGCCACTATTTGCATAATGTGAGAAAACATGAAAGCTCTCCATCCTATATGAAGTCCAAATCCGTTATATGTTTCACCTGTGTCCTGATTGAGACTGGATTACAAGGTGTAAATAAAACATCAAAACATGATTATTTGGCGTCAATATATGAATCTGGAATGCCTTATTCTTTAACACACGGAAGGGCATCGCTGTGCCCACATGTCCTACCTTGCAAGTCCCTGGTTAATAAGAGAGGTGTAGAAAGGCATGTCTGCCCCTGTGAAAGGGCGCCACAGCCTGCCGCTCCATGCACACCTAAGTGTTGTGTGAGCAAGCAATGTCTGCTCCTGTGAAAGGGCACCACAGCCTGCTGCTCCATGCATACCTAAGTGTTGTGTGAGCAAGGAAGGTCTACCCCTGTGAAAGGGCGCTACAGCCTACCGCTCCATGCATACCTAAGTGTTGTGTGAGCAAGCAATGTCTGCCCCTGTGAAAGGGCGCAACCGCCTGCCGGTCCATGCACACCTTGACTGTGAACAAGCAATGTCTGCCCCTGTGAAAGTTCGCCACAGCCTGCCGCACCATGCATACCTAAATGTTGTGTGAGCAAGGAATGTCTGCCCCTGTGAAAGAGCACCACAGCCTGACGTCCCATTCACACCTACTTGTTGTGTGAGCAAGGAAGGTCTGCCCCTGTGAAAGGGCGCTACAGCCTACCGCTCCATGCATACCTAAGTGTTGTGTGAGCAAGCAACGTCTGCCCCTGTGAAAGGGCGCAACCACCTGCCGGGTCATGCACACCTTGACTGTGAACAAGCAATGTCTGCCCCTGTGAAAGGTCGCCACAGCCTGCCGCACCATGCATACCTAAATGTTGTGTGAGCAAGGAATGTCTGCCCCTGTGAAATGGCACCACAGCCTGCCGCTCCATGCATACCTAAGCATTGTGTGAGCAGGTCAATGAGTGCACAGACTGCCGCAGTTGCAAGCCCATCCCTCTATGAATCAAGAATGCGCTTGCAAGCTGGTGTAGTCCCTCCCCCGCATGACCTCCACCTAAATTCTGTGGGTGCACTGCTTCTCAATATTGAATCAATACACCTTCCAAATGCAGAGGTGCTCACCACTTCCTTGTGACATGTGCACAAGGAAAAGGGATAAATCTATTAGACACAATTACCTATGATTCATTTGATGATTCTAACAACATGAAAGGAATAAAAATATACATTAGGCCCTGGAAATGTCTTTTAGTCAAAGAATTAAAACATGCAACTTTATTTGTGTTCTAGATTCTCAAGTAAAGATGTGCACTAATTGTCATTCCTTAAGTACTTACATCACCGACATATGTTTTGGAGCATGGTATTTCAAATCAGTGGTGAAACATAGTGGCCCATTTCCTATGTATTCTTACACACCATACCTGCTTTTTGGCAGCTTGAAAACAATGCATGGCCTGCCATAGGCATCAGTACACTAATCACATGGAGATGCTTAAAGATTTCCCGCATGTTGCGGTAAACCTCACCGGCAAACTCTGATTCAGACGTTTCTCACAGGTTCCGAGTGTCATTCTTGAATACTAAGGGTAGATGTCAACAATATCAGAAAAGGTTCTTTTCAATGTAATTGTCCAGTCCACCCCTTGAGAATGAGGCCTTAAGTGGCAATTGACTAATCTCGCTGGTCCAAACTGGGCCTTGATGGATTAATATTGAAGACCTCCCATTTTGAACTGAACTGTATTTGCACTTTGTCTCTAGTCCCCAGTAATCTGAGATACAAGGGAACCTTCCTCCAGACAGATCCTGTGTTGTAATCCAATACAGCAGTGGAGGAGGCAGCTTTTGGTGGTGGGGGGGGGTGCATGTAATAGTGCACCAGCAGGAGGCTGGGGGGGGCACACTGGATATGCACTGGACACCAAGGGGTCTTCAGTGAGGCAGCCACCCACTGGCCCCACCCTGGCTCTGCCACTGATCCAATAAAGCCAACTATGCGTTGAAGAATTCCCTTCAGGGTGCAGTATTTATGGACTTAGGGTGGGCAGCTTGTCCTTCAGATGGTGTACCACTTGCAGTGCACTAAAAACCTGAAACTGCCCTCAGTTGGGAGAGTTCCCGGTGAACAGATACTTATTTTGATGTAGACGTAGAAGCATAGTGATGTAGGGCTGTGCAGTGTATGTGTTGGATAGAGTTTGCCCATGGAGTATCAAAGACAGTTGCTGTTGTAGAGTGGAACACACTGGCCATCTATATTGTCTTTCTATTGTATACCGCGTAAGCACAAAGTGAGGCCAATGCTCCAATACTATTAGGTGGATGAACTGACTGATCCTCCCATTGTCTGGTAGCTAGACAGACCAAACTATTGTCAGAAAATGGGTTGTAGAGAGTTTTATGTTTCCCAAGATGCAACGTACAGTTCCCAGTGAAACACGCACATGAACTTGAAAATGCAGTACATGTTTACATAAGACTAACAGAAGTACCCGTACTCCGTACAGGTTCTGTAGACAGACATGATAACACTCTCATCAATTGATGAAAATGATTGATCCTGTAGGTCGGCGTTCTGCCTCACTGTGGCGTTGTGTAGTTCATTGCAGAGCAAATATCTCAGAAACTGTGCATCCTAGGGTCTCGAAACATGGTTTTCGAGATGCGTTCCTTGTGTTGGGACTGTTTGGCAGAATTATGTGCAGTACCCTTTGGGAACACTACACACAATTAGGACTACAAGTGGCAGTACAATTTCACCTTTGGTACAAGCATGTACTACACAGTTATAGTGGTAGCAGTAGCGGAGCAGCCAGACTTATCTTTTTTTTTTTTTTTTTTTTTTTTATTGTATATGGTTTACAAAAAACCTTTACAAATAGAACAAACTTTATAATTAAAAACAAAATAGTAAAAAAAAAAGAAAAAGATAAACATTCATTGACTTATCTCAAGAGTAAGTGAGCAGTACAAAGAGTTGACCAAAGGACATCAATGACTAAGGTTCAGGCAAACACTGACTCAAGGTTTCTAAGTAAAATTATATATATTTATTTACTCAACAGTTGTATAACATTTCACTATTCTAAGCAAGTTAAAAATCACAATCAAAAATACACCACACCATTTCCCTTAAATTCCAGACAAGTTAAGCTCACAAAATGAAGTGGGAGCAAAATGGCACTCCAGCAATTTAAAAGGGAGGGATAGGCAAAGTTATTAGAAATTAGGCAAAACCAACAGGTAAGTACTCAGGGCAATTTGAAGAAGAGAGACTATAGTGAGGAGATCTGATAAAAAAGTCTTAGGGCCAAAGTCAATAGGACAAAAGTCTTTTGCTCAAGATCACACAGTTCAGGGTAGTTCGCTGTAAAGTTTGTGGTACAGATTCCGGACGAGGTTGGTTGGTAGAAAAGTTTGTTCAAAGAGAAGAGAAGGACAAGCCTTTGGATTGGAGAAAGATTTCAAACACTTTCACTGCGGCTGACCGAAACGGACAACCGGATTTGCACAGTACCTTAAAACGGAGAGGGAGCTGTAGCTGAGGTGGACGTTCCTGGTGGTTCCTGCAGGCTCACGGTTCCTGAAGTGACTGTCGGACTGACACAAAGTAGGAAGACTGGAGGGTCCTGCGCCACCCAGGGAAGAAACCAGCAGCAGAGCAAAAAAACAAATAAAAGTTGCGCTCCTTAAAACCCAAGCAGGGTCCGACCTTCCTTGCCATATGGCCCACTGTAGCTCTGTACAGCAAATTCAACCAGAGGAGGGGTCCTGGCTTGCAGTTTGGGCGAACTGATTGGTCCCACCAGCTCAAGGGAAGAGGTTTCCTGGAGGAGCTTCTTTGTCATTGGATTCGGAGAATCGGACCTGCAGCAGGGCTTCTCCGGGCGGTTCAGTCGTGGTAGGGGTCCTCTTCTTCCAGTTCCTCATTGGTTCTTTCGTTCCAGTGGCAACTCTGCTCTCCCAGTCCCAGAGACTTGCTTTTTATGCAGTTTTCCCCCATTAATACAGCCTGGCTGTCAATCACACAGCAGGGTGGCTGGCCTGGCAAGGCCAGTCCCCTTAGCCAATCAGACAAGAGTGCGACTTGGGTTACCAAGGGAACCCATGGCAGGGGTCCGAAGATCCCTCCCTCACATCCTGCCTACCTAGACTATCAGGCGCCTTAAGGAGGGCTTCTGTGCAGAAGCCTGCGAAAAGACAGCGAACAAAGGAATCATCCCCGGTTTGGCGTGCAGAGAAAAACACAAGACAGATGTTAACAAAAAGAAATAGCGAATAAACCCAGCTGGAACCAAAATAAAATGTATTTGGTCAAGCGGGTTTATGTTTGAGGTTAATATAATAGCCTAAAACAATACCACGTTTATATAATATAATCGCGGTAGGAAAGTTGGGGTAGTTACTATTGCCACCAGCCAAGTCTTATTGTTAAGGGAGCGAAACAAGGCTCCAAGAGGCACAGACAAAAAGGGATAAGAATTAACCCTTTCCAATACTCCATGTAAGATGGGGTGTACTGGGTCTGTGGTTTAAAGCGACTAATAGTAAAGTTAATGGCAAGTTTACATGTTTCTGGGGGACAGTAGTCAGCCCCAGAAAAATTGAGTCAGTGAGAAATCTAAAAGACAACCCTGTGTTACTGCACTGAAGGTGCTGTGTAACACACAAAAAAAGTGGTGCACATGGAGTAGGTGAGGCTCCAGTGTCCAAGATTACACAAAAAGTGAAAAACACACACAAAAAAACACATGTAAGAGTGAGAAAAAGGCTCCCACTCTTACCAGGTGAAAAAAATAAATCCTAGAAATCCAGCAAAGCTGCTGAGGGAGTCAATAGGTAAGGGAAATTAGCCATTTATGAGAATTCTCCCTAACGGGGACCTGTTGAAAACAAAATTTTTTGTTTCCCTTCCCAGTGAACATGGTTTATGGCTTCCTCTGCAAGCACCATCTCAAAAAAATCCACTGGAAAAGTATTTTCACCTGATGCGGAAATCATGTTTGTTTCCCTTCCTGCTGAATATGGTTAACGGCACTGTAAAGCTTGTTTAGAAACAACATTTTTTGTTTCCCTTCCCTGTGAACATGGTTTACAGCTTTGTCGGCAGGCACATCTAATACAAATCCTCTGGAAAAGTAATTTCGTCTGATGCGGCAAAAATGTAGAAACTTCTCAGGTCAATTCATCTCTCATACATTTTTTGTTTCCCTTCCCGGTGAACATGGTTTACGGCTTCGTCGGTAGGCCACAAAATCAAAAAAACGAATTCTAACTTTTGCTGAATTCTGTCAAAAGGGGTTGGGTGTCCAAACGTCATGTAGCCAGTAATGTCTGGAGGATCCTAACAAGTAAGTATGCGCAATTTGTTGCAGAATGATGAAACGGTGTGGAATTGCATGAGGAGCGATGCTTCGCCAAGCCACCAACTCACCAACACATTTTGACTTGTGCTGAAATCCAGGGAAGGGCGTGGGGTGTCCAAATGTCGAGCAGCCAGTATTGTCGAAGGGTCCTAACAGTTAACTATGCACAATTTGGTGCAGATTGGTGAAAGAGTATGGAATTGTGTAAGGTAGAACGCTTTGCCAAGCCACAAACCTACAAATCCTGCCACAAACCCACAGCCACATTTTGACTATTATATGTATAAATAGATGTAGCCTTCCACTCTTGTGAGAAAGGGCTTCGTTATGAGTATGCCACTCTGTGACAAACATGGGTCATTTTAAATAAAATACCCCTTACTTTTAAAAAACCACCTAGTTCTGGGTTTAGATTGCACAACGCACATGTAAGGTAGTGCATTCGGTAAATAAACTATATTTACCCCAAGTAGTATTTTGCATGTCATGTATTTCATAAACATCCGATTCAATTAAAACTCATAAGTAGGTAGTATTTAAAAAATAGGAGATATTTAAAATACCTTATGTTATAGAAAGATATTACTTCCCATATCCCACGAGACATGAGTCAGAGGGGCTGGGATATGAATAGAGAACACACACACGCACACGCACACGCACACACACGCACTTAAACACCCTGGCTTCATGCAAACACATCCACCAAAAAAGATAAATACCTTCTTGGATGTAAATAGGCCACATCTGATTGCATAAAATGCTCATGACAAATAATTGAAGGGGACCCCATGTGATTGCTGCACTATACAAGTTAACTGCACTATGTCCCTGGGCTCCCTTGCTAACCCACTAGTAGCCTGTTGACCTACCAGCTGTCTGATTTTTCTATGGACCAATTGATTAGACAAATGTCAGTGCAGACAGTCGCAGGACCAGGCCCAGGATCCAGCGCTCCATGAAGGCCAACCCTAGAGACCACCAACAATCCATGCCTGCTTGCTGGCCTATCGAACGGCAGAGAAACTCTCACCCACAGCCCTTGTGGAAAAGTGTAGTTCATACAGCAAGATCATATATAGTTCATGGTAATCAAATCTCAAGATAAAACCATGAAGGCGCCGTCAATAATGCCAACCGAGTACATATGTGACAATGGGCCTCATTAGGACCCAGGCGGTAAGGGGTTTACGGCGGCGTAAACAGCGCCGACCCTTACCGCCTGATTCCGAGGTCCCTTAGCGCCATGGCGGATTTAACACCTGCTTTTAGCAGGTGTTAAAATCCATGGCGCTAAGGGACCATGTTGTTAATTACGCCACCGTAATTTACGGTGGCGTAATTAACGCCTTCCCCACTCCCATTATGCCCTATGGGGCAAAAATGGGAATGGGGAAGGGTAAATGGGGATTGGGGCTTACCGCCCCGCCAACCTCGGAATGGGGCGGTAAGTCCGCCAACCACCATGGCGTAAACATCATTTACGCCATGGTGGTAAAGGTACGACCCAGGTGGTAACTTACCGCCTGGGTCGTAATGAGGCCCAATAAGCTTAGAACAATGAGCACAGCAGAAGAACGGATACAGAAAATATCTTACAGTGAAACATGACCAGGGCACCAATGATTATCAATTTGGCGCGGAAGTGCACCGGATGTAACTTCTTAAAGGGTGGGCACCAGTAATTAGTCCAGAATATGGGGATATGAACGCAGAACATACACACATGCTCACACACAGACAGACACACACACACACACACGATGTGGTCACACATACATATTTTTTTTTCACAGCAGCAATACATTGTGCCTTCACATTTCTTCATATGCAAATACTGTATTTATGTGTATCTCAGTTGTTGGTAGGAATATCCCTGTCCTCACACAATCTTCTTGAAAGTATTGAATTGTGCCATTGATAATATGAAAAATATCAAAAGGTCAGGAGTGGATGCAAAAACATTACTAGAAATGTGGAACACATATTCTTTGGGTATGAACATAAGTGGTACACTAATGTGCCTTGAAACAGTTCTAGTTCTATAAAGCGCCTCTCACGGCCTACCTCCAGATGATAATTGTAGTGATTCGTTTACTGAGTCATCAAGCAACAGGTACATCTTGTCCTGACAATAAATCAACCAGGTTATTATAGAGCTCTATTTCCCTGCTATTGATTTCACTACACAGATGGCAAATTAAAAAGTAGCTACCAGCTCAAATTACCATTTAATCAATGTGTGATATTAAAACCCAGCTAATAATTATGTCCAATGGCTCGCCGACATCTGTGACCCTCTCCCTGCAAAGGATTATAGATGTTATTTTCCCCATTGCAAATGATTCTTAAAGTCTGCCTAGATGCCAACTCAGTACTTGCACACTATGCCTTCTTAAGGGTTGTGCCTTTGTTTTGGAACGTGTTAGGGAGAATTCTCTTATAAGGCTAATTTCCCAAACCTAGTGAGTCCCCCAGCAGCTTTGCTGGATTCTGGGGGTTTGTTTGTTTCTCTTGCTTAGAGTGAGACTCTTTTCCTCCCACTCTTAGGCATGATTTGAGGTATGTCTTTGACTCTTTGTGTGCTTATGGGCTATGGGGTTTTCTTTTTACTCCATAGGGTGTCATCTATTTTTTATGTGTGTGTTACACAGCACCCTCAGTGCAGTAACACAGGGGTGTCATAGTGACCCCCAAACATAGACTCCATACCCTGGGACTGACTACTGTCTCCCAGGGCCTGTAAAGTCACCATTCACTTTACTAGTCCTAAATTGTGAACAGAACCAGTACAAACCATCATATTGTGGAAGTACTGGAAGGATATTGCCCCTGGGTCTGTTTTCAAGGGGGCACTGTCCAGTCCCCCCTTGTCGAGTTTCTGGTTGGTGGCAGTGGTTACCACGCAAAATATTCCACCGGAATATTTCCTATGGCATTTTCCCATTGATTTTAAACGCACCACTTTTTGGTGCAATGTTAAAGATACTTCCAGTTTATTTATTTAATATTAAATCAACGGTTGGGTCTTTTTGACAGAACTCTTTTCTAAAATGGCGCTCGTGTCTGCCTCTGTAACTCTAACCAGGGTCGAGTCCTTTGCTCCACTTTTTGTCGGGCTTCTCCACAGAAGCCCTCCAAATGGTGCCACTCTGTTGGGTTCCACAGGATGTGTGGGGAGGGGAATTGGCACCCTGGACTGCGTTGCCTTAGAAACCCAAGTCGCATTCTATTCTGATTGACCCAGTGGTGAGCCGCCCGGCTCACCAGTTAGCATGTGTGAGTGACAGCTTGGCTGTTGAATGGGGGTTTTTCTGCATAAAAGCAGGGCCTTTGGGACTGGAACTTCAGAAGTTACACGACTTAAGAATCCGAAGAGGGAAGAAGCTGAGTCATCTGCAACTACGACACCACCGGTGAAGCCCTGCTGCAACGAACTCACCACTTTCCCAACGACAAGAGAAGATCTTCTGCTGGACGAGTCTTCTTCCTCTGAGCTGGTGGGACCAACCAGTTTGCCCCTTTCGCCTTCCAAAGACGTCTCTTGGTCGAATCACCCGTGCCAAGCACCCCGGCGGCCGGATAGCCAAGCTTCACCACTTTGACCGCGAATAAAAGGAACGCACCTTTTACCGATGAACTCCGTGGGTGGTTTCATCCCTGTGCAGTGCCTCGACTCCACTTTTCCTCCTCGACGAGATCCTCTCTTCCCTGGTCAAAACAACAAACTGCAACCACTGCCAGGAACAACTGCCACCGCTGGAGAGTCCTCTCTCTTTAAGGTACTGTGTCCTGCCTGGTCTCCCTTTCTTCGGTTTGCCCAAGGTGACCATTAAATCCTTGGCTTTCCAACTGGGTTGGCCCCAGACCTTCTAACTTTACCTTCTTGAATCGCCCCAACCTCTTTTGAACATTCTGCAAAGACTTTTAGTGCATTTTAAACCGTGTGATCGTGGGCACATTTTGCTTTGCTCCATTTAAAGTGGGCCTGGCCTATGAACTTTGGCTCTACAGTGTATACTGCCTTTATTCCCTTGCTGAGAACTCCTAAAAGTGTTGCGACTTGTTTTGTTTGTATGCTCTGCCTTTTTCTCTCCCTTTAACTGAACTATTGAAGTGCCATCAGGTTACGCGCTCACATTTGTTTTAACAAATCGTGGTGTTTTAACTCTGACTTGTCTAATATGTGGAGGGTTTTGACCCATGTGGAATCATTAGACGGGGTAAAGATGGGGATTAAGCTGTCGCTGCCCATCATTTTGCCCCAGAACAAAAATAAATAATTGGAGTGGGTAAAGATGGGGATGCGCTGTCGCCGCCTATCATTTCATCCCAGAATCCAGGAGAGCTGCGCAGTTGTGCGCACACCAAAATGGTTACCTAACTTGCCACCCACCAGTGTAAAGAAAGGTCTTTGTTAACAAAATCCACTTTTACTGATGTCAAAAAGTTGCTGAAATCGTGACTCATTGGACCACTTTAAAGATTCAACCCTTTTTGTGGGGTTCCACATAACCATCTTACTGTAAGGAGCCCCATCAAAACAATGTTAAGCAAGGATTTACTACCATGTAAGAACCATTCCTGTTTAGAATGCATTAATCCAAGAAAATCCCAAAGTTGCATGCAGTGCCAACAAAATCCTCTAGGCGGCACTAGCGGTCTAAACTCTGACTGGAGAACTGAGTGCAGTTTGCTGACAAAGGGATTTGACTCAGCTGACTTCAAAGGCTGCATTTTAATTAAAAAAATTAGCCACATGCTGTTCCCAGAGGCCTGAAGCCTGGGAAACCCTATCACCTCCAGAAGCTTCACACCAGGAGTTAGAATCTCACATGACCTCTTGATTGATAGAAGGCAGACTGGCTGGGAGCTTCCCAGAGACCACACAAAGGACCCTTTCCTCTGAAAGGAATATGTTAATTCTGAAATGTTTGCTGTCAACAAAGATCTGCAAGCCAGCAGAGATCAGAGGACTGACCCACCCAAGTCTTGGAGGCGGACCTCAACACTCTGAGGATTGAATTGAAAGGAAAATATATATTTTACAAAAACACTGATAACTCTTTGTAATCAAATGACAGAAATGTATAACTTTGAGAGCTTTAATTTAAAAAATGTACCTTTAATTCAAGGCCAAATTCGAATTTGTGTGATGTTCTGGGGCAAAACCCCATTGTTTATTAATATTACAGACTCCCTGTTTCAGCTAGACAAACGAAAATGCATTGGTATATGGGTAGATATGTGAGGAACAGTTGTATAAAATTTAATGAAGATCCAATGTTGTGCAGCACATGAAAAAGTGCTAGAAGTGGCCATTTTTGAATGCAAGCTCCTAGGAAAAGCAGATTTGTACAGAGACATGGCTAAATTCAGCTACACCATGTATATGTAATTTTAAACAAATGTGTACCTGTGCAAATATGTTTTTAGGTCAGATATAGATTGTGTATAAAGTTGACAGGGGTGGGTTCTCTGTATCATAAACAGACCTCATCATGATGACACTTCATTTCATTCCCCCAATCAAGTAAGGAATGAAAATTTGACCAATGACGAGTGAGAGGGGCAAGGCTAGTGATGCTGCACACACACCCACTCTCAAGAAATAGATAAAAGCAGAGAGTCAGGACACATAGAGAGATTCAATTTCATCTGCCGCTGGAAGCCCTGCCGGAAAAATCCATACTTACCTCCATCAAACTCCAGAAAGCCAAACTAGAGACTTCAATCTATCCAGAGCAGAGACCAGACCAGAGAGAAAGCAGTGCTGTGCCTAGCAGAGACCAGACCAGAGAGAAAGCAGTGCTGTGCTTAGCAGAGACCAGACCAGGCGCTGTGAGCAGAACCCGGAAAGACCTGACCAGACTGTTGACCAGATCGTGACAAAGCCGCTTTCCTGTTCAAAATCTCTTGTGAGTACTTAGCAAAACTCAGAACACATCTCTTAGTTTAAATTCATCTAATTCAATCTATTTAACCTAAGTAGAACTGCCTCCTAGCTGTCACCTGTCATTTCTAGTAAAATTTGTCATTTTGAAAAAGTGTGCGTTTAAAATTTACAAAACCAAAAACGACCTTTACTAAATTGCTCATATCTCCGCAACCGTTTGGGCTAGAGACTTGCAATAACTTTTATTTGAAAGCTTAGAATCTTAGCTTTGAATCGCACCTAGAACCGCATTCCTACCCCTTATAGTTTTACCGCAATCACGGAACACGCATCCGCGAATTTTACCGCGATTTGCAATTTCTTCACATGTAAAAACTGCTGCTGTTTGCTTTCCATTTGCCAGAAATTCGTTTAACCTGCTAATCATTCCTGCATCATTGCTAGTGTGAGCCTGGACTAATATTAACTAGATACCACTCACCCTGAACCTCTGAAAGGGAATTAAAAGCGTTTCCAGCATATTTTTTAATTCATTGCCAGCACATATCAAAGCAATTTGGGCCTGTGTTTTCAAACTTCTGTAGTCTAAGCTTGCTGGGGTGAACTTAATCACGTTTGATTGCATTTCTGAGAACTGTGTGTTTTCCTTCCATTTCCTTGCCTTGCATCAAGGGGGGGAGGGGATTGCCAGAGAAAAGTGATTACATTGTTTGGTTGAAATCATATTGAGTATTTTCTGTACTGCATTCATTGAATATTGCATCCACCTGAGCTTACATAAAGCATCCTCTACCACATTATACTTTTGTTCCGATTTACCAGTGTGCTACCTTATCCATTTCATGTCAACTCATTAGTGATTATAAGAAGTGTGCTAGTGCCAGATTCTCCGTTGTTAATATTTACCATATCAGATTAAGTGTGATATTCAATTATTAATTTATTAAAAAGTGTGACATATATTTTAATTTATCAAATAAACCTTTTAAACTTGCAAAACAGAATTACTTCTTGGCTCAGTGGGGTCAGGGGGATTCCAAGAGAGGGGTGTTATACAAGGGTAGTCATCCAGAACGCATGAACTGGACCTAAAGATATATCAATAAGGGTTTTCATTCAGTATTCTAGACTAGGCGTTAACTTGGCTGTAGTGCTGAATTGAATCCTCTTACAAAGTGGGGGCTCGAGCCGAGACGTTGGGTTAGATTTACCACTTGTGCAGCTTAATACAGTGTGCTAACTGACGGGATACATACATCCAGTCGGATCACCACGCTGCATTACGCTGTGAAGCATTCCTCAAAAGGGACACTCCAAGAAAAGTTCTGTTCCGCAAAACTAAAATACTAACTTCTGTAAGTCAGGACAGAGACCAATCTCTAGAATGACGACCTTGGTAGATATGAAAATAGCCAGAGAGCACTTCTTACACAAACTATTTGTGAGAGGTGAATGGACTCACCAGGACCAAACGGTCTGGTTGCAGGCCATCACGCAACAGGTCACTGAAACAGGGTCAGATATATATAGAGATCAGGGTCCATTACACGTGGCCCTGAGTGAACTATATATGGCTCCTAAGGCCAAAGATGAGCACGACAAGATTGTTAGGATAGCGGCATATTTATATTTATACATGGGAGCCATACAGAATAAATGTGCTGAAGGCCATGATCTGGCAAAAAGGCAACAGATGGCGTTAGAGAAGGCCCAATCTGATCTGGACTCGTCTGAGCAAAGGCTGCACAGAAGCCAGGAGTCAGAAAATGAGACCAGACAGTACATCACTAAAATAAAGGAGGATATGGATGTGCTGCAAAAGGAAAAGTCAGAACAGGATACCAGATTTCTGGCCTTGCAGAAGGAACACCAAGAAGGTTTGGACTCCCTACTGCAAAGCCAGAAAAAGCTGGAGCAACAGCTAGACTTCAATAGGGCATGTGCTGAGCAGGTAGTCACCCTGCAAGGCCACCTAGATAGAGTGAAGGAGGAGAGCAATAAACTGATTCTGAAAGACCTGGATACCCAGGCAGAGTTTGATCAGGAGCGCCAGAAAGCTGGTGCCTTCCAAAGGCAAAGGGACGACCTGGCGGCACAGATGCAGGCTCTTAGTCAGGAAAGGGATACCTTAGGCCAGGAAGTCTGCCATTTAAAAAGAAAAATGGAAGAAAATCACCTGGCCCACCAGGGACTGGGTGACCTCCAAAAAGAACACCAGAACTTGTTAGAGCACACCAGGAGGGTGGAGGATGCTCTAGCAAGAAAGGAGCAGGCCAATAGGGACATTGCCCAGGAGGTAACCCTCCTGCAGCAAAGACTGGCCCAGTTCTCCAGGACCAATCAGGAAACACAGAGAGAGAATGAAGCTCTCTGCCAGCACAATGATAGGCTCCAACAGCAGGTAGCGATGCAGGAGAGACTGATAGAGTCGAGTAAGGCCTTAACTGAGGAACTGAAAGCACAAATGCAGGCTCTTGCATTGCAACAGGGAGAAGGGGCGGATAGAGATGAGGTCCGCTGGGAAAGAGAGACTCCTGACCATAACCGCAGGAGCCCTAACACCAGGGGCCTTCATCTTCCCCAGTCCCTGGACTCTACCACCCCCATGTCCCCTGGCGCACATGAGCACAGGGCCACAGGGATGGCAGATTACTATCCAGCTAAGAGTATGGGGCTCATAGGCCAGTACCACTCAGGAATGGAGGGGTGGGCATCCGGGTATGGGCACCCAAGTACAGTACAGTTCAATGGGGAACCCCAGGAGAGTAGGCCCATTAAGGGCATCCTGAAAACCTCTGCCCAGTTAGGTCAGTGGAGGGGGTACCCATCAAATCCTGGCAGCAAGGAGGAATCTGAAGACTCCTCTGAACTGCGCAGGACACAGGAGACCAGGTCCCCACATTCTGCCAGCCATTCCCAGGCTCGCAGAATCCAAGAAAACCTGGAAGAACAGACGGGAACCTCTGGGAGCAGTGCCTCTGAGTCCGAGGAAGAATGGACAAGGGTTACCCGAACCAAAAAGGCCAATAAGGCAAAAAGGGCCTTGCTTAAGGACCCCTTAAAGCAGATTAAGGCGATCAGGAGCGTCATCACGCCTTACCATAAGAACGCTAAGTATTCTGTTTGGGAGCACTTAGAGTTGTTTGAACAAATGATGGAGACTTTCCATTTGAAGGACAGCCAAAGCTGCATTCAATATGTAAAGTGGACCTTCTCCCCGGAATACTCCAGTTTCTTTGCAGGGCTGGAGGACCAAAATCATTTAAGATGGTCCACCTATAAGGCGGCCATCTTGAAACATTTTTCTGTTCACAGAAATCCTCAAGAGGCTCGCAAGGCAGCCTACAATTTACAATGTGGGGAGGATCAGGCCCCACAAGAATTTGTGCAGGAGTTAAAGCGTGCTTTTGCGCAAACCACCAGAAGGGTGCGCACAGATAGTAGAGAGTTTGTCAATACATTTTTCCATGCCTTGCCCAAATATATAATGACCCAGCTCGTGAGAGACTTTCATGAGAAAAGATCTTTAGACTGGGTCATTGAACAGGCTACCCGGATCTATGAGGTGCAGAAGCCCATAGAAAATAAAAGCAATGCCCAGAAAAACCCCAAAGCCAACAGCACCCCTGCTGCTGCCAAGGTGGCAGAGGTAAAGGTCACCCCCGTTTTGGATTTGGAGATGGGGGGGCCTAAAAACCTACCTGCACCTAATAATGCTAGGCCCAGAAGGTCCTCGGGCCAGTCACAGACAGGGAGCCAGGGAGGCAGCCCCACAAATGGGGTCCCTCGCTCTCCTGACTATGTAAGTCCTCGCTACAAGGGAAATCGACCCATCCTGGGTTATGTGTGGACTCCTCCAGCCCAAGGGGGGGGATCCAGACAAGCACCTAACCCAGGGAACTTCCCTCCAAACTTCCCACAGGAGGGCAGAAATTTACCAAACCCTGGGCAGAACTTTTTCCCCAGATATCCACCCGACTTTCAGCCCCAAAACCATCCATCCTTCTTTCCCCAGTTCCCTGAGCCCAGACCACTGAATCCGGGAGAGGGGAGGCCAAGGGTGGAGGGGTACCCAAATCTTCCCAACCCGGGGTATTACCAGAGGAGGGACAGCTACCCTTCCCGGGATCAGCCCAGGGGAGAAAACAGGGCCCCGTATCAGCCTGAGCGGGTTTCCCAGTTAGAGCGCCAGGTTCAAAACATGGCGCGGGATCTGGGTCACATACTGAGGGCTCAGCAGAACCCTCAGATGGGCGTGCCGGCGCAGAACGCACCCAACTCTGGACCTGGTGCTCCAGAACAATGACGGGGGCAGCACCCCGATAACTCACCGGTTCCCAGGGAGGAGGCACAAAGGGAAGGGGGGTGTAAAGCCTTGGAGGAAGCTTCCTTCCTCACTTGTAAACAGCCCCTGGAAACCCAGGAACCGGAAACAAAATCTCTTGCCCCTGAAAGTCTGCCTCCTAAGGAGCAGAGGGGGGGTAGGAGAAACAAAAGACCCAAACAGACTCAGTTTGAGGAGGAGGTACAGATCTTCCAATTTGAGGGAGAGGGATCCTCAGAGGATCCTGGGAAAAGGATCTTCTCCTTCAGAGAGGGGGGAACTCCCCCCAAAGAAAAATGGGTCCCTAGAGATGCAAATCCAGACTGGGGAGATGTGGAGACTGAGCTACCGCCGCCCACCATCTCATCCCAGAACCAACAGCAAGAAAATCCCCTGGTTCAAACCCATCCTGGGGACTGCCTCCAAAAAGGGGGGGGCAGCCCAGAACCGGAACCAGGGGAACCCACAATGGCTCTGATCTCCAGTTGCCAACTTTTTCTTTCAGATTCCCAAGACTCTCCACAGAATTCTGCCCAAATCTCTTCGCTATCGATGTCCAAAACCAGAAAGTTAGCCCACCAGTTGTCCAAAAATGTACATTATCTGTGCCCCCTTGAGGAGAAGGAGGGAAGATATTATGCCCCGGTACAAGTACAGGGGCAGGGTACAATCTCAGCGCTGGTGGACACTGGATCTCAAGCTACCCTTCTGTCCAGAAGGGCCTTTGACGAACTGAATGCAGGAAGGGGAGAGAATTACCAAATTCCTCTCACCTCTCTTCCTGGACAACTGCAGAACTTTGACGGGAAGGAAATTCCCGTCGAGGGGACGGCAGACTTGGACATTAAGATCGGGCGACACAAGTTGAAACACCCGGTCATAGTTGTGACCCCAGAGGGCACCCCTTGTTTACTAGGGAATGACCTCCTGAGAAGGTTGTCACCCCTAATAGATTGCGTAAACAAGGTCCTCTGGACCCAGACTAGCCGACCAATAAAATTAAAACAGAGTGTCAACCATGTTAGTTTAAACGGCACATGCCACATGGTTGAACAAAAATCTGACCAAGTAGAATTTCACTTCCAGAACAACCAAATTCCAGACGTGACAGTAATAGCAGTAGGACAACAGACTGGTGATGGGGGGTCCTCTCTATTTCTGAAAATCAACCTTCCTTCCAGTCTAAAGTGGTATTCCACGCTGGAAGGAAACACTCTGAAATTCTATACTAATCCACAATCTGAAACTCCCACTCCTATAGTCCAGAAAGATGTGAAATCAGCTCAGAGCCTGGCTGATCTTCAGCAAATTGGAGAGCAGTTGTTCATCCCTGTCCAGTTAAATGATGGGAAGGACTCTGTTCTCGCTCGAGTGTGTGTGAACAACGGTAAGAGCTTCATCAGCGAAGCCATGTTCCGCCAACTCCCAAAAGATCCAGCCATTCCCACCTTCAAACTGATAGACAAATGGGAAATGGACCTGGAAGCACCCAATTCAAAACATCTCCTGCCAAGCAGGTGTATGCTCAAAATATCCATTGGCAACAAGAGCATAGTCCATAATTGTTGGGTCGTGCGAGACGTCACTGCCGCCTTTTACTTAGGCAGTGACATTCTCAATCGCTTTGCCATTAGTTTGGACCTAATAAACTTCAAAGCTTGGTCCCGATTAGCGGATAATCCCATGGGCTTTGATGATCCAGAAAAAGCATTTAGGTCAGCTCAATTGCTACCTTATGCAGTTGAAATTCAGGTTAAAGAGGAAGTCACCATCCCAGAAAGGACCCGACAATTCTCCCTGGAAGTGAAAGTTAAAAGGGGACAAGAGTTGAAAAACCCTGATGCTTACATACATCTAAATGCTTCTCTCCAACAGCAAGGGTTAGGGGTAAACCCAACTCCATTAGTCAACATAGAACATGACACCATTCCAATAGAGGTGGATAACAGCGACTTGAAGAGTATTACTCTAGCCGCAGGCACCATTATTGGAATGGCGGTTGATGACCGACATTTCTCCATTGATCTTGTAAATGAACTGTTAGGACCAATCCCCAAGGACTGTTTTGACAGTGACAGTGAGGACCACACAACACCAGACAGGATTTTTACCCGGCATGGGGGGAACTTCCTGGTGTACACTTCCTGCCCCTATGGTAAGGAAGATGTGACTTGTGATTTCAGGAGGGATGAGGTGATTTTCCAAGTCCATGAGGGCTGCCTTTTCCACCTGAAGCCTCCGGTCCAAATCAGCACTCTGACCAGGGACTTCTCCACCCAGTTGGAGGAGGCCGCTGAGATAGCCAAACCAGAAGTCTTTCCAGGCTTCAGGCAGATGGTGGAAGAGAGAGTCAACCTAGCTGATGCCTGTGTGACTCTGGAACAAAAGCAAAAGTTGAAACAAGTTTTCTTGGATTTCCAAGATCTCTTTGCGGTAGACTCATATGACTGTGGTCGCACCGACATCCACACCACAACAATCCCCACGGACCCTGGCATGACTCCAGTGTTTGTGAAGCAATATCGCTTGCCTCTCGCATCAATGGAGTCCCTTACTGAAATAATTAAGAACCTTGAGTCCCGGGGAATAATCCGTCCAGTCCACAGCACCTTCAATAATCCGGTGCTGGGAATATTGAAGCCAAACGGCCAGTGGAGACTCTGCGCTGACCTCAGGGAGCTCAACAAACGGGTCCACACTTCCCGATGGCCTCTTCCCTACATTGACCAAGGGCTGGCCCAGATTCAGGGGTCACAGGTATTCACTGCAATAGACCTGACCAATGGATACTGGACCGTGCCTGTCAGTAGGGAGGACCAATACAAGCTGGCTTTTACCTTTGGGGGCCAGCAGTACACATGGACCCGGACTCCCTTCGGATACCTTAACTCCGGTAATGAGTTCAATATTTTCCTACATAAGGCCATGCCCGACCTGGGTACGAGGGGTAACCTGGCTTATGTAGATGATGTCCTCATCAAAAGTTCATCTGTGGAGGAACACATAGCAGAGATCCGTTATGTTCTGACACAGTTGAGGGCCGCCGGAGCAAAACTTTCCTTTCAGAAAGCACAGTGGTGTAGAACCCGTGTTAATTTCTTGGGGCATGAGATTACTCCTCAGGGTCTCTGTCCCCAGGAAAAGAAAGTGGAAGCACTTCAGAAACTGAAAGACCCCACAACTCTGCGGGAACTAAGGAGCCTCCTTGGACTGACTAATTACAGCAGAAAGTTCATTGAGGGCTACGCAGAGATCACCAGACCCCTGATTCATCTCCTGAAGGGGGGGGTCAAGTGGGAATGGGGTCCAGAACAAGCCGAGGCAGTAAGACAACTCAAGAGAAGCCTCTCACAAGCGCCTTGCCTAGCTTACCCTGTCAGAAACGAGGAGTTCTTCCTGGAGACGGGGTTCTCTAATACGTGCTTGACGGCAGTATTATACCAAAAGCATGACAAGGTCAATAAAGTAATCTCCTATGCGAGCAAAACTTTATCCTCTGTGGAGGAGAAATTCAACGATTGTGAGAAGGCACTCCTGGCAACGGTGTGGGCATTGAAGAATTACCGCCCGTTTATCCAGGGGGAACACATTATAGTGGAGACTCCACACCAGCCTCTGCAATATCTCCAAAGTGACAGAATCCGGGCCGGAAATGTGAGTAATTCCCGAATTACTTCCTGGATTCTGTCAATGCAAGGCTTTCCTGTGGAGGTCAGATATGGCCAAAACAAGAAGAGTCCCCTCGCTCAAGGTCTGGCTGACTTGCATGATTGTGCCAGAGAAAACTGTCTCGAGGACGAAAGTCTAAAAATAAAGGACAACATGGAGGCATACCTTAATTCCCCCCACAAAGTCTTTGAAGAAGACAAGTGTGAGGGAATGCCCACTGTCTATGTGGATGGATGCTCTTACCATGTTGACAACGACGGGGAGAAAGAACTGGTGGCCGGCGTAGGGAATGCATGGGTGAATGAGTCCCCAGAACCCTCCGCTGGATACAAAATTGGTCCCCGAAGTAGTCAGGTGGCAGAATTGATGGCTGTGCATCAGGCCATCCTCACTGCTGTCCAGCATCAACTCCACGAACTGGTCATAATCACAGATTCGGATTATGTACGGAACGGGTTCGTGGAGCACCTGGTTAATTGGAAAACCAGAGGCATGTTATGTGCTAACAACAAACCCTTGAAACATGGGAAGTTGATCCAAAACATTGATGATCTGGTCACCTCGAATGAGATGACCATCTATTGGAAAAAGATCAAGGGTCATTCCAAAGTAGAGGGACCAGACAAAACTGGAAATGACTTAGCTGATCAGTTGGCCAAGACCGGGGCCATCCAAGGGGATCTAATTGAGATTGAGTCCCTGTTGGGGGAAATCCAGGTCACTGCTATAACTAGGTCCCAGACAAATGCTCACAATGATCTTTCAATTGCACAATGGAGTAAGGAGACCCCTGATGCTGATTTGATTACCGCTCAAAAGGGGGATCCAATAATTGGTAAATTTTACCAGCACCTTGAGGACCCTGAGAACTTTCCCCTGACGGATACCGATTACATTGGGAAAGAGGACCTAAGAGTGTTGATGAAATGTCCAAAAATGTTCCGGATCCAAGACGGTTTGCTGGTAAGGAAATCCAAAGCTGGCCACGACCAGTGGGTGGTTCCTACCTCGTTCCGAAGCCTGATGTTAAGTCACGCCCATGATGCGGCCACCGCCGGTCATAGGGGGTTTCACACAACATTGGAAATCTTAAGAGAGGTTGCATACTGGCCACACATGGGCCAGGACCTCAACCAATACTTGAAGGGGTGTCTTGTGTGTGCACAGTTTCAGCCATCATCCCTCACGCACCGGGCACCTTTACAAAAGCGGGGGATGACACTGCCATGGTCAGATTTACAAATTGACTTTGTAGGCCCTGTGATTCGCTCGGCTAGGGGGAATAAGTACATGTTGACTGTGACATGCTTGTTTACCAAGTGGGTGGAATGTCTCCCAGCCCCAAATTGCAAGGCAGAAACTGCAGCTGCCTTGATGATTAACCACATCTTTTCCCGTTTTGGTCTACCTCAAAGGATTGAGTCAGACAGAGGTAGCCACTTCACCAGTGAAGTAATGACAAAGATGTGGGAGATACTGGGGGTCAAGAGAAAGCTGCATATTGCTTATAGACCAGCTTCTTCTGGGGCAGTAGAGAGATATAACCGGACAATTGTGAGCATATTAAAGAAGTTTGTGGCAGATTCTGGGCCAAGTTGGGATATCCGATTACCTCTGGTCCTAATGGCTATCAGATCTACCCCTTCATCTGCAACCAAAATGTCACCATTTGAGTTGATGACTGGGCGCAAGATGGTGCTTCCTCAGCATTTGCTCTATAGGACCCAAGAGCAGACACTGATAAATGCCTCCACTACCCATGAGTATGTAGAGAATTTAAGGAAACACCTCCAACATGCTTTTGCTTATGCTCAGCGGAATCTAGAAAGATCGGCTGATAGCATGAAGACCCATTATGACCTGAAAACTTCCAGGAAGGAATATCAGGTGGGAGACCGGGTCTATCTATACAACTTCCAAAGGAACCAGGCCAAGCAGCGCAAATTTTTGCCTACATGGAAGGGACCCTTTGAGATCGTCGATAAGATCTCCCCTGTGGCCTACAAGATCCGCATCCCCAAAGGCGGTTCGGCAGAGGGGGAAGACAAGTGGGTCCACATAAACCAGTTGAAATGTTGCCATCCCAGGCACACTCTGCAACAACTGGAGGAATCCTCTGGAATCCTAGCGGGTACTGTCTCAGACTAATTCAGTTCCAACCATAAAACATACCACATCTAGTCTCTAAAATATTGTGATTTGCATGAAACTGTTTCTTAGTTATACTGTTTTTATCAAAATAAGAATGTAATGTTTCGTTATGATGAAATGCATATGCCGCCCCACTATCTCAACAGTGGTGGAAAGACGTCTATGAGTAGGTATTGCCGCTCTTCCTTTGTCGTCCTAGGAGAAAGAAGACCTGGAGACGGGCCAAGGAGGACGATCCGGAGACCGGGAGCAGAGACGCAATGGGCTCGGGGTACCGCCCAATCTTCCCATCAGGACCGGCGAGGAGAACTGATCGATCAGTACCAGATGGAGGAAAAGATGCTGAACTGTGCCATCTACAGAATTGGAAGAAGATAATGTGGACATACCAGCGCCAGGGTTCAAAACCTCCCTTGCAACCGACTCCCCCTCGACTCAAGTCAAAGCGCAGTCGGGCGGGGGGGTTTGTGGAGGGTTTTGACCCATGTGGAATCATTAGACGGGGTAAAGATGGGGATTAAGCTGTCGCTGCCCATCATTTTGCCCCAGAACAAAAATAAATAATTGGAGTGGGTAAAGATGGGGATGCGCTGTCGCCGCCCATCATTTCATCCCAGAATCCAGGAGAGCTGCGCAGTTGTGCGCACACCAAAATGGTTACCTAACTTGCCACCCACCAGTGTAAAGAAAGGTCTTTGTTAACAAAATCCACTTTTACTGATGTCAAAAAGTTGCTGAAATCGTGACTCATTGGACCACTTTAAAGATTCAACCCTTTTTGTGGGGTTCCACATAACCATCTTACTGTAAGGAGCCCCATCAAAACAATGTTAAGCAAGGATTTACTACCATGTAAGAACCATTCCTGTTTAGAATGCATTAATCCAAGAAAATCCCAAAGTTGCATGCAGTGCCAACAAAATCCTCTAGGCGGCACTAGCGGTCTAAACTCTGACTGGAGAACTGAGTGCAGTTTGCTGACAAAGGGATTTGACTCAGCTGACTTCAAAGGCTGCATTTTAATTAAAAAAATTAGCCACATGCTGTTCCCAGAGGCCTGAAGCCTGGGAAACCCTATCACCTCCAGAAGCTTCACACCAGGAGTTAGAATCTCACATGACCTCTTGATTGATAGAAGGCAGACTGGCTGGGAGCTTCCCAGAGACCACACAAAGGACCCTTTCCTCTGAAAGGAATATGTTAATTCTGAAATGTTTGCTGTCAACAAAGATCTGCAAGCCAGCAGAGATCAGAGGACTGACCCACCCAAGTCTTGGAGGCGGACCTCAACACTCTGAGGATTGAATTGAAAGGAAAATATATATTTTACAAAAACACTGATAACTCTTTGTAATCAAATGACAGAAATGTATAACTTTGAGAGCTTTAATTTAAAAAATGTACCTTTAATTCAAGGCCAAATTCGAATTTGTGTGATGTTCTGGGGCAAAACCCCATTGTTTATTAATATTACAGACTCCCTGTTTCAGCTAGACAAACGAAAATGCATTGGTATATGGGTAGATATGTGAGGAACAGTTGTATAAAATTTAATGAAGATCCAATGTTGTGCAGCACATGAAAAAGTGCTAGAAGTGGCCATTTTTGAATGCAAGCTCCTAGGAAAAGCAGATTTGTACAGAGACATGGCTAAATTCAGCTACACCATGTATATGTAATTTTAAACAAATGTGTACCTGTGCAAATATGTTTTTAGGTCAGATATAGATTGTGTATAAAGTTGACAGGGGTGGGTTCTCTGTATCATAAACAGACCTCATCATGATGACACTTCATTTCATTCCCCCAATCAAGTAAGGAATGAAAATTTGACCAATGACGAGTGAGAGGGGCAAGGCTAGTGATGCTGCACACACACCCACTCTCAAGAAATAGATAAAAGCAGAGAGTCAGGACACATAGAGAGATTCAATTTCATCTGCCGCTGGAAGCCCTGCCGGAAAAATCCATACTTACCTCCATCAAACTCCAGAAAGCCAAACTAGAGACTTCAATCTATCCAGAGCAGAGACCAGACCAGAGAGAAAGCAGTGCTGTGCCTAGCAGAGACCAGACCAGAGAGAAAGCAGTGCTGTGCTTAGCAGAGACCAGACCAGGCGCTGTGAGCAGAACCCGGAAAGACCTGACCAGACTGTTGACCAGATCGTGACAAAGCCGCTTTCCTGTTCAAAATCTCTTGTGAGTACTTAGCAAAACTCAGAACACATCTCTTAGTTTAAATTCATCTAATTCAATCTATTTAACCTAAGTAGAACTGCCTCCTAGCTGTCACCTGTCATTTCTAGTAAAATTTGTCATTTTGAAAAAGTGTGCGTTTAAAATTTACAAAACCAAAAACGACCTTTACTAAATTGCTCATATCTCCGCAACCGTTTGGGCTAGAGACTTGCAATAACTTTTATTTGAAAGCTTAGAATCTTAGCTTTGAATCGCACCCTTATAGTTTTACCGCAATCGCGGAACACGCATCCGCGAATTTTACCGCGATTTGCAATTTCTTCACATGTAAAAACTGCTGCTGTTTGCTTTCCATTTGCCAGAAATTCGTTTAACCTGCTAATCATTCCTGCATCATTGCTAGTGTGAGCCTGGACTAATATTAACTAGATACCACTCACCCTGAACCTCTGAAAGGGAATTAAAAGCGTTTCCAGCATATATCAAAGCAATTTGGGCCTGTGTTTTCAAACTTCTGTAGTCTAAGCTTGCTGGGGTGAACTTAATCACGTTTGATTGCATTTCTGAGAACTGTGTGTTTTCCTTCCATTTCCTTGCCTTGCATCAAGGGGGGGAGGGGATTGCCAGAGAAAAGTGATTACATTGTTTGGTTGAAATCATATTGAGTATTTTCTGTACTGCATTCATTGAATATTGCATCCACCTGAGCTTACATAAAGCATCCTCTACCACATTATACTTTTGTTCCGATTTACCAGTGTGCTACCTTATCCATTTCATGTCAACTCATTAGTGATTATAAGAAGTGTGCTAGTGCCAGATTCTCCGTTGTTAATATTTACCATATCAGATTAAGTGTGATATTCAATTATTAATTTATTAAAAAGTGTGACATATATTTTAATTTATCAAATAAACCTTTTAAACTTGCAAAACAGAATTACTTCTTGGCTCAGTGGGGTCAGGGGGATTCCAAGAGAGGGGTGTTATACAAGGGTAGTCATCCAGAACGCATGAACTGGACCTAAAGATATATCAATAAGGGTTTTCATTCAGTATTCTAGACTAGGCGTTAACTTGGCTGTAGTGCTGAATTGAATCCTCTTACAAAGAGCTATCAAGGGAGGTGTGTATACTTTACCTGACTGTGTTTTAACTTGCTTTTGATTTAGAGTGCTAGTACATTGCCTCAAGTGTGTTTTAAATAAATAATTATATACTTTTTATACAAAGCTCTGGTCAGTGTTTGTTTGCTCTACTGTGTTTTAGCCCTATTGTGTATACTCTATATACTGCCCTACTCTTCTTGAGAGAGGTCTGACTGCTCAGCCACAGCTACCAGGTAAATCTGGGTGGTACAGACTGCTACCAATTGGGTTTACTGCTTACTCCTGTAGTCTTAATCTTTTTGCACTGTTCCCCAAGGGAACTGCACAGGATTCTGCCTAACAGAACGTTTGAGCCAATTACGGCACTGTTGGTCATTATAAAGCGAATACATTTTTATTACTTTTTAATTTTGCATCCGTCTCTCGTATTCCACTGCTAACAATTAGGCATTGGGGAACAGCGGCAGTGAAGTTTCAAGAACAGATTCAGCCACCACAAAAGCACTGTGATCATGGGAAAAGTACAGTGTTCCTGTTAGTCTTTGAAAACTGTTGACATTAATGGTGATCATAATAATAATATGAATACTAAAACTTATTATTATTATTATTATTACTAATAATAATAATAATAATAATACTAATAATAATAATAATAATAATAATAAGAAGAAGAAGAAGAAGAAGAAGAAGAAGAAGAAGAAGAAGAAGACAAAGAAGAAGAAGAAGAAGATACGTAAATATGTAGATGGTTCACGAAAACCTATTGATTAGAGCCAAGTTCTTGGGTTTTCATTGGTATACTAACATTCTACCATGCTTAAGTCCTCTTAATTCTTTATCAGGATATGTTGGTGGTATCGGCACTTGCTATAATGCACAGTGTGAAAGGGGAATCTTTCCACTGCCATGCCCTGGAGCAAATGAGTTGAATGGAAGTCACCTGTAACACGACATGTTACTCAAGCACTGCACACATTGTATGGGCATTTCAAGGTTCTCTAGCACCACAAATATGTAGTGTGTCTGTGTGTTTGTGGTACCACTCTATGGCGCAAGGCAGGCATGCAGGAGAACATGTAAAAAGCTGTTTCCTCTGTTTATTGCCCTGTTTGCACTCTCTGAAAAATTGCCATAAGTAGTGAGCTTTGACTTTTAAAGGGCCCGATTCATGGAATGTTTTGCACGGTTCAAAGTTACTTTGTACTGCTGAAAAGTGACTTTGCACTGCCGGCACAACCCCTGATTCATGGAACTGTGCAAAGTGTATTTTTGTATTGCAAAGTCAGTGCAAAGTCAGTACAAAGACATTTTTGCTGTACAAAATGACTTTGGATGCTACTTCCTGGATGCTAATCCAACCACTGTCATATGGCAAATTTGCACCAGCATTTGTGTGAGTTAGATGTTGGTTCAAAGGACCAAGGAAAGACATGTTTGCACTTTGTCTCTGGGGGTTTCTCTCAGCCCAGATATTAGCAATAGCACTTGGTTTGGAAGTAAATATGATGCTACAAGGTTAACCCATTATTGAGATTCATCAGATGTTCTGCATCAGTTGTAAGTTGCCAAACTGAGCTTTGGCCTCCCCAGAAGCACATGTACTCTGTGAATCTTTCCAATATACATCCCGCAAGCATCATTTGATGAAACAGTACTTACCCCTGTCTCTAACTTCCTAACAGTTCCCCCATCACACTGACCTATCCTCTATGCTCATCCTACTGGATATCATTTCTTCAACAAGGCTGACCTCCCATAATTTGCAATGACTCTGTCTCACCTCTGTTTCCAGGGAACTGCCCTTGCTTGGATTGCCTCTTAATTGACTGCTGCCTCTTTCTGCAACCATTTGGAATTCTGGAAATCATCTGCCAATCCATCCCCAGAAGAGGCCCCTCAAGGGTCGGTCCTTGTTCCCTGCTAGTTGCATTGCAAAGCCTTGTACCATGGCAAACTTATATCCTTCTTTGGCTGCGTGTGTCATTGTTTTGCACTGACATGCACATATTTGCATACCCCTCCTTCACTCTGAGTTATCTTCCACCATCACCACAGACTCTCCAACCATACAACACTCAAGGTTGCTATGTGATTCATACTTAAGTGCTCAAATACTGAGGTAATCTACCTACTGACCTCTAACACTAAACCCATACTCCCCTCCCCTCTAGTCTTACAACCTGAAATGTTCACCCCATAATCCAAAACTCACACCCCATTGATTGACATTGATTTCAAATTGCAACAATTCATTACCTTCACCACAACAACTCGAAAGAATCTGCCCTATCTAATATATCCATCTGATAGGACTCTCCTCTCTACCAGAATCCACAGTAAGCCAAACTCTTGCTCCAGCTTAGTCATGGGAGAACCCTCCACGCCACTGACAGGGTACTGACTTTGTCCACCCACACTTTCTTCAACCTGCCTCGATACTCAGCCACTTTAGTGCACCACCCCCATGTGAGGCAAAGGTCAATGTACAATTGTCCCCTCTTTACTTTCCCTCTTCTTGTCTTCAAATCAGTCCGTCAGCTAGCCCAACTACTCTGGATAACTCCATCTGCCATTACTCACACCCTCACACTTTGTGATCTAAAGCTCTCCATAACCTATCTGCTCCCAGTCCCACATGCACTACCTCTACCTTTCTTGCTCTCCTCCATTGGAACTCCCTTCCCCTGGTATCAAGTCCATCTTCGCACTTTCACATTTCAGGATTTCCCTTGAAGGTGTAACTGAGTCATATGGAACTTCACTCCCTCGTGATCACCAATTTCTAAATATGTCAATTTGCAAATTTTTTGCGTCAGTGCCTTACAACTCTGATGACCGAATAGCTCCAAACTTTTCACATGGGTATTGTAACCTTCAAAACATCTAGCATTCATGCATCCAATTGTAAGGCACCAAATCCTTGTTCTTTCTTGCCTGCCTGGATGTAATCTTGTACAGAATTTCTTGTCAAAGCTGTTTTCTTGCCACAAAAAAAACATAAAACACAAACAATTATGTTAAACGGTGCCTAACACAGCTATCAGTGCTTAGCGGTCTAGCTGTTCTGCTACCTGATGTTTTCCGACTTACTAAACAATCCTGGCTCCACCCATTCACCCGTTCTTCGCGTTGCAACTTTCCACACCGCATTGGTTTCAATGCTAGTTCATCTCTTTTTCTTCGTGCTCTCTCCCCTTTTTGCTTGCATCTGCTGCCATCCTAACTTTCACACTGCCCTCTCTGTTCACTTTGCCTGGCTCTCCCTTCCTTCCCTCCTGCCTACTTTTGGTTCAAGCTACGGCCGACCGCTGCTGACTTCTATTTGGACTCCTCTCTCACACTCAGCCCACTGCTGTATTGGATTGCCTTTACCAACATCGTCCTTGGTTTTTTACGCCTGCTAGCTTTTTCCCCCTTATCGGCTGATTCCGGAGGCTGACCCATAATTCCCTTATGTAAACACTCTCAGGAAATTGTGGCGACCTCCCGGAACAGACCCTATCTCTTTGAGAAGAAGAGAACTCCAAAGAGTCACCCCAGAGAAGCTGCTTCAGGACAATCCGGCCAATCTACCTCAACTTCTTCCTCAGGTGAGAGTGAAGGGGAATTATCTGTGAAACATGATCATTTTCCAAGGGAGTCACAAGACCAAGTACAAACCCCAAAAAGGAACGTTTTGAGTGCTACTTGATCGATAATGCATGTGAGGCCAAGTTCCATATGTAATGGAATATTGGGTGTATCTTTTTGAACCAAACAAAGTATTTTTAAAAATAATTTTTAAAAGGGTTCCTTGACGTCGAAGGTGTCAAAATTTCAGTCTCCAACTGCTGCAAACCATTTCAAATCTGTATTCGTAAACATGATTTTTGGCAGCAGGATTCAATGATAAATCAAGATGATAGATCACACTCTAATCTAAAAGTAGGTCTACCAGCCAAAGACCCAACAATATATGCAAACAGAAAATTGTTACACAGAAAATATTTGTGTAAGCAGGCAAAGGAAACATCCAAGAACAATCACAAGCAAAGTAATTCACAAATAGAAACACTTTATAAATATAAACAATTTTAGTGTACAGTATTAGGTCTAAAAATAAGAAGAAATCCAAAAAACTGTTTTACAAATAAAGCAACGAAAGAAGGAGCATTTCATCAAAATTGAACAGATTGAGACACAATTTCACTATTATAGTGATTACAAGTTTTCAGTATGTCCTGTGGTTGCTTCAAGATGTTTGTGAGGCACTCAAAGCATTTCGGGATTTTTCTCTTCTTCAGGAGTGAGATATTAACCTCCCCCTTTAATGATTCTATAGAATAAGAATTGGGTATAGTCGCTTCACTGTACTATTAAAGAAAAAAGGGAACATGGAATACTTCACAATAACTAACCTTTGATATCAGAAGTAGAAGGATTTTGGTCCTTGACAGAGAAAGGGCCTTAGCATTCTCCTCTGTGGTGTGTTGGCATCTATGAAATAATTGAAGTTATATTAACAAGGTCTATCTCCCTTCTGACTGTGCAAATACTAATATATAGTACAGCAGTTGCACCCATCATTATCTTGTTCATGCAAAGGATGAGGAGCGGGATCAGGAGCCTTCCTCTGCTCAACCTCATCTGAAAATTCAAAAAACATCCCAAAATGCAGCGTTTCCTATAAAGTGATGTGGTTTTCAACAACTAGACAGTAGTCAAAAATAAAAATTCATGGATTATTTGCGCCAAAAAAACGGGATTTATGCGCCATTCTGGCCGCAAATCCCTGTTTAACAAATTGGGATTTGCGGTCAGAATGGCGCACAAATCACTTTTTTGGCGCAAATAATCCATGAATTACCCACATAGTTGTTTTGAGGTAGTAAAAGGACGCCATCTTAAGGTGTCTGCAATATATATTGCAAAGTAATTAGGTGAAAGAACGCATACACCATTCAATAGATTAGGAACAATAACATGTATGTTCAGTTCAAGGACAGGCAGAAAGAAAGAGGAAAGGTTTGTTATCTCCTCAAATGCAATTACAATAATAATTTAGCCATTGACAAGTATCCAGTATATATGGAACTTAAAAGGAAATAAAATGGAAATAATGTATTACTCTCCACCACTGGCCATAAAGGATTATAAGTCAACGGGTTATTCAAAGCAATCTCCAGCTTTTAAGGTCATTTAACATGTAATGTATTATAATCACAATAGGTCCGTAGTATTATAATGTTATAGATATATCACAAGTGACAGGTACACTGATATTGTAAAATTAGTTAAAAGGTGCTTGCTTTGAAAACGTTTCACTTATACTATGTCTAGGTCATATCAAACACATAATGGTAAGTAAGGTGTGTGCCATGGGCAATGAAAGTAACAACAGTTTGCAAAAAGCAGCCAAGGTCCCATGCTAAATTGAGAACTTTGGGAAACAGTGCAGACAATAAGTGTATCCTGTACATTTCTCAGTAACACCGGTTTGTGAAGATTGCCACCTTGTTTTGGTACTTTTACACATTCAAGTATGGTAAGTTGCATCTGGAAAACTGAGTGACCCTTTTCTGTGTAATGGATAGCAACATGTGATTTAGGGTTGTGAGTCTGCATATTGGACTTGTGTTCTAACCATTGAGTGTTCGCTTTGCGTGTGGTTAGTCCTACAAAGTATAGACTGCAAAGGCATCTAATTGCAGATACTATGTTGCTAGAGCTCCATGTTGAATAATATCTCAAGTATAGATAGTCTTACCCGTTTATGGATGATTCATTTTATTTCCCTTAATTGGATTGGTATAGTGTTGAGTTTGTAAACACATAAATGTACCTTTTTGTTTGATTTCTCTTCCTGGTAACATCTGATCAGCCTTTACTAAGATATTTCTGCAAATATGTATATTATATGCACATGTTGGTTTATTTGGCAATAGTTTTTTAGCTATCTTGTCTAATGGATCAATTTCTTGATTGACTTTACATGCCCTATCTAACCATGCTTATTTTTCAATAAGTCAAGTTGTTGGGTGAAATCATCAGGCTCAGATACAATACGCTTGGTCCTTAGAAATTGGCTAAATGGAATATTGCCTGGAAACTATAAACATGCAGTACATCATTTCTGTCGATGTTTTCCTAGAAAGCCTAGTGGCTGTTCCAGTAGTAGATTCACTTTAACATCCAAAATGTTGACATTTGTTTTATTGAAATTCATAGTATACTTTACATTTCGATGGAGATTATTGAGCCTGGAGAAAACATTATGTAATTCCACGTCTGATCCTGTCCACAGAATACAGATATGATCTATTTATCATCTATAGAATTTTAATTGGTCAGCTCATAGGTCGTGGCACAACATTTTTAAAGATTAAAACCAGAGCAGGTATATATTGGCATAGCCTGGTGCCATTCCTGCTCCCATTGCGATGCCTGTCAGTTGTGGGTAGATTATTTAGGATTAACTCCATGAGTGTCTTTGGAAATGTACCATTATCTCCTCTATATATATGTTGTAAATGAAACAGCAATCACATGGCCAGATGATAATCCAAAATGGTATGGTTGTTGCTCACAAAATCACAGCATCAACAAAATTGTATGAGCTGTGAAAATTCTCTTAGTCACTGAGTAAGCAAGTGCACTAAATGAACCACCCTAAGGGGTACACGCCACCACATTTTAAAATATGTGGCCATACGGTGCATGTTTCAAGAGATCTTTCAAAACATATTGGTCAAAAAGCATTAGGTTTCGGGTTTATAGTCTGCTCTCACTGCAAGCTGATGAAATAGTCCAATATTTCACATGCCTGCTACAATATCCAAAATAAGTCGACATATGCACTTGGAAAAACACATATGGGCCAAATCGTATATTCTACAGCCACTAAACACAATGGATGCACAGGAGACAAGTAGTGGATACTTAATACACTTGTATGCTCCACAAAACAGTCTCATAATGAACCAGTTGCCAGAAGAGGTATCAGCTTTGGGATTGTACTAGGAGAGACCATGCTTCTCCCTGAACCTTTCTCAGTGAAGGTCCCATGAATTATACTGCCATCGTAAATACTGTTCTCTTCTCCCTATCATTTTCACTGTGTGACCCTCTCTCTCCGCAGCAGTACGCGCTCTAGTTTGGTCATTTCCAGTGCTCCTTATTTGTTATTTTATGCCCACCTCTCTCGTCAATGGCAGCTATTTTAAGTATAGTAATGTCTCCTTTCAACTTCTGTCTTGTTGATTACCATTACTGTTCTTTTAGGATTTTCTCTTTCGTATTACTCAGCAACATCTTTAAAATCTTCTTCCTTCTTTTCTTTCTATCTGAACCCTCTCATTGTAAATATTTCTTCATTTCATGCTGCTTTCCTCTGCAAAACTACTGAAGCCCCTTTCCCAATCTGCCATCAGTCGAATTTCTGCTCAACATCTAATATCAAAGTTGTTAGGCAACATACCAACATGTGGCATTGAAAGCAGACAACCCTCTTGAACGATCCTGTAAACTGAAGCTAGAGCTCTATCATGCTGGTGATTCACTGCTATGGGCAAGAATTGTAATGCTTAGACATGCACGCGTGGTATTCTGGCAATGGTGTTGCTTCTATGTATTGTAAGTAATCATTATGCACCGTGTGTAGCACTCTGCTCTCAGCAGTGCTGACTGACAATGCTTTTCCTCAGGCGCTATTGAATGCTCTCGCCCGGCCTGCAGTGGAGTGTCTCTCAGAAACCTTATTATTCTGATCCACTGCTGCTACCAATATTTGCTAATATTATTGAGCTTGAGATAGTAAAGGGTCCTTCACGATGCTGAGTCAGTAATGCTGTTGAGCCACTGACAATATGGAACCAAAGCTGCTGGCCTTGAATGATACTGAGCAAATGAAAATGAGTCAATGATCATGACACTGATTATACTATCCCATTGATATCACAATGCCACTGACAATATTGAGATACTGAACTTATCAAGTCTGACAGAATTCCATCTGTGAAGGTGGGAAAGTCTGAACTGTTTGATTTTTATTACAAATGATGCAGGTACGTCTGTTTCTGAAAGTGAAAACTGTTAATCAGACCCCAGTTTCACAATGATCTGTGCCAAAACGCAAAATACACACATGTACTTTGCAGTGACCCTCTTCTGACATCCCCAGTAGCCTCCCTGCAGGGGCAGCAGGGCAAGTCCAAAAGCCACATGTGCATTCCTGGACACATCTGCTGGAATTCACATATCCAACAGACAGAGGTAGCTTTTTAACTGTATGATCCACAGATGTTTATTAAATTGTATACGCAGAAGCCTGGTGGCAGTTATTAAAACATAAGTCATGTCTGGTTTTGACATGGTTGCTACTGAGATTACACAATTATACAGCCACAGTTATTTTATGTACTTGTATTGCCAGCTTGGTGGACTCATACATGACAGGGCCTGGTGTGTATCAAGAGATCTGGCCCGAGTGTACCCAGATCGACCATGTTGGGTCCCACCATGGACACCCCTATCCTAGTTGGCCTTCCTAATAAGGTTTTCCACATCCTCCAAGGAATTGGAATACTCCCTGAGAAGTTATCTAGCAAAGGGTGCATCAAAAATAGTGCTGTCATTACAATGGCTGCCTGTCACCAGGATGCTGATTACTGGAGTCCTTTTTGATGCAGGCAGACATGAAACAAAGTGGACTAGAGTAGCACAGAAGAGAGCTTCAGTTCACAGATGGATCTCAGCATCTTGGATTTCACTAGGGCTCCCACAATTCCTGTCACCCGTCCCAATTCCCACAGACAAAACACTATGGGTATGACATCAGTAGGGAACGCACATTTGTTACAGCAGCCTTGTTTGGACCCTTAACAACAAGGTTGCTTCGGACCAACCCACTGTGGCATATGCCTATAAAATTGGAGGTACCCTCCCAACCACCCATAATGGATTTATCTTTGAACTAACCCTCCCAAGGGCCTATTCGGGATGACCAGCTGGCTGGACAAGGCCTACTTCAACTGTGCCACTGGTACCCAGTACCTTGCTCAATGGAGGTGACTAAACCCTGCAAGTACTCTCTACAAATATTCCTGGTTGGGAAAAGCACCTTGCCCCTGGAGCCCTGGATTGGGTAGCCCAGCAAACAAAGAACCAACACAGCTACCCTTGGTGCTCCCCCTGCATCTCTGAACAGCCTTGATGCCAGTTTGGGCACACCCAAAGCCATCCAGGTTGCTGCAAGTGAATCACCACTGTCATCTTTGACCATGACACTCAACCTCCTCTGCATCCTGTAAGTGGCGCTAAACACTGACACTAAAGTTCTGTCATCTCTGCCTCTGAGACTTGCCAAGTCTTTAGGCATCCCTAACTCATCACTTTCTACCTGGTTACCAGATTCTTTGAGCTCGCTGATGTACTACTGTAATGCTGTGTTGAGCCAGATGTGCCTGCTCACCTCCAAAGGCAAGTCACTGCTTCTCTACACCAGGGGCTGTCATGTCTTGTGCACTGACCCCAAAAACGCCTATTGTTCCCTGCGTTTTCAACAGGCAAGCCATTGCCTCTGCCGAACAAGACCTCATCACTGGAACCCATCTCCCTGACTCAATGCCAAAAGCGCCCAGACCCCTTGTTCGATATAGAAACGTTTGGCTCAACACTGATGAGCATTGAAAGGCAGCAACAAAATGTGGCCATGTCCCTCTATTCTGCCTAACAAAAGTACATACTTTTAAGCCCCTTTCTCTAACCCTTTGGAACATGTCTCCAGTAACATTGACATTTTGCTGCTCAAGTATTTGCCCAGTCACCCTGACTACAAACCCATAGGGCCCCTTTATTTTAAAGTCTGATTTCTCTGTGGTTTGCTTTACAAGTGTGAGCCAGTGATCTTGTTGTTGTTGTGTGTTATTGTTAATTTAATTAAATATGACATTTTTACAGACCCTTGGTTGAACATTGTTTTATATTGGTACCACAGAAGTATTGTTTGTATGTTTTATGCTCCAACTCTCATCCCTCCTGAAGAGTACAGACTGCCCTTGGCTCGCACTACCTGAAACGGCAAAGTTGGTATACCTGTCGGGCTTTGTCTGTTTCACCTGTATGATTGGGGTCATTGCTGGCTTAATAGTAGTGCTGGGCTACATAGGGAATTCACCCACTACTCACCACTGTACTTCTGCAGAGTGGTTGTCATTTCATCACACCAAGACAATATCAAGCCACGAGTAACACTTTGCCACTGATAATCCTCTGCCACTGATGGCACCGAGCCACTGACGATATCAACCACTAATGATACGTATCCACAGAGAAAATGAATCTTCTTATTATTCTAAATCACTGTTGGCGCTGAGCAACTCATTTAACTGAGATAATGACAATACTAAGCCATTGATTTATGGGAATTAATAAAGATAATGAGAACCGGGAGTTCATTACTCTGAGCCAATCCTGAGTGCTATAATGAAACCCTGGTATAAGCATACGCATGGTCTCTGATTATGGTGGTGAGTGTGGAAATTCTATGTTCATTGAGAAAATATCTATTGACTGATGGCAAGGCAGTTCAATGCCCACTGTAGGGATCTGGGCGTGAGCTTCAGGTTGGAGGCTTCAATCCTGCGTTTTGCCCCCTCCCCCACCTCTCCAGCGTATTAAAATAATGTTCATGCCTTTAATTATCCATCCTTTTAAAAAATAAAAATCTGTAGTATTGACATGGTAGTTACGGGGCAATCTCGTGTTACTGCAGGTGCAAGTTGTGAGCTATTTTCCGCGTTTGCTGCTTGATTTTTAGACATTTACCAAACAAATCACCTTTGCAACCTCCACTTTTGACCTTTTTAAAACTAGGCTTTTTCTTCTCAACTCTAACCTTATCGACAAATAAAGCACAATGAAAAAAAAAGGGCTTTAAATGGTTCTTTTTTGCTTAGATTATTTTAGGCAATACCATCTTGTCCTTCCATTGGATTTGTCCAGAAGTCCTATACGACTGTGATTCTTCTTTTGATGGAAATATTTGTTAGTAAGTGTGAAACTCCTGACTCAGGTCACATTGTATTTCCTTTCAATTCAAATCTGCTTTGATCAGTCTCAAAATGCATTACATTGCTGTATGTTTCCTTTGTCAAAAAATGTTTTGGTGACGAACAACAAAAATTTGATTCCAATTGTGTTTCCGTTGCCAACAGGTGAAGCGAAGTCAAAAGTACTTTAAAGTGACAGCTTGTGTTCCTTTTCTAAAATGAATGCATGGAAATGACCCTGGTCTGGAGTGCAGCATTGGTTGGAGCTGAATGTGTATTCTGTGCTTAGCTGCTGACTTGCCAGACTCCTGTAGAAAATCTGCCAGGCCTTCAAATCCGTCAGGGATTTGAAAGCAATTATGAATCGGGCACTGTCAATTCTCTGGCCCCGAGCCATCACTTACCCCACACTAATCTAGGCTTGTTCTCCCACAGGCAAAAATGTGACCATAACACCTGTTTCCCCAGGGTTTTATAACATTTCCTTGAATGGGATCATTCCCCAAATTTTCTTGCCAGCATTTTTCTGGGGGGATACCCAGCATGACCTCCTTCTACTGCTCCCCACGCCCCAAAACTCAAATCCCTTCTTCCCTTCACTCTGACCCTGCACCCTCCCGTACACATGCGGTGGTGATATGCAGGGTCGGATTAGCCCTTCGGCCTTTCGGCCCGTGGCCGGGCCGAAATCGTCCCTAGAGAGTGGGGGGCCGGTTTCTGGCCATGCCTGGGACGGTTTGGAAGAAAATAAATAGGAAAAAAATATATTTTTTCCAAATTATTTTCTTTTTTTTTCAAAAAGCCTTTCATCCTTCTTAGGTCGATAAATGAGTACCAACACAGTTTGGGTGATATAGTATGCATATTTGATCTTTAAAAAAGAGCCAAAGCGCAAGTGTTATACAATAACATATTATCATTTGGCCTTGGACGTCTGCTTGGATTCACAGTAATTTAGTGTACTTAGGTACAATGCTATTTGATGCCACTTCCTGTTTTGTCAAGGGGTGAAAGGTCGTGTTTCATCGTTTCCCGGGATGTCAGTTTGGGGTGGGGTCAAATGACATCACTTCTGGTTATGTCATCAGAGGTAAAGGGACGTGAGGCGAGGGGTGGGCCACTTTTTTGAGGCGAGGGATGGGCCACTTTTTTTTGGGTGACTGGGTCTATTTCTTGTCCCAGTCTGACCCTGGTGATATGCCCTGCACCAAATGCGTCCGCAGGGCTGCAGAAATACAGTTTCCCAGAAAATCCTGAGAGCTAGGACATGGGACTGCTTTTTCTTGCAGCACCACCTGTGCACCGAGTGCTTTCCCTCTTCAAATCCCAGTCACTCCTGCTTGAATTTGTTAAAAGAGCCCTATGCTCAAACGGCTGCAGGCAAGACGTCAACGTTCAATAGTTTCTAGAGGGAGGAGAATACGGGTACACCAGTTAACATCTAATATCTATATTCTTGTTGACAATATATGTGGCATTTTCATAATAAATTCTACCATTCATCATAAACAGCTAAAGGGCCTCATTATAAGTTGGTCGATCTGGAAATAAAGTGCTGGTAATAACGTGTGCCGGCACTTTTCCGAACCGGCCAACTATAGGTTTGCTGGTAGCGGGGAGGATACGCCGCCAGCTACGAGCTGGAGGTACATTTACCACCCTACTGGCAGACATTGCTAGTATTACCAGCACGGTTATACTGGTGCCGGTAATACAGGTAAACCCCTCCTCCCCCATGGAGTCCTATCATGGACTCCATGGAATGTGGATTTACCGCTTGTCCACCACTTGGAATATGCTGATTATTCCGGCAGACCAAGTGGCGGCAGGAGTAGTACAGTTTGCCGGCATCCCGCCGGCGGGATACCGACAAACTTACATTGAAGACCAATGTCTTTTCCCTCTTCTCCCCTAACCAACCCACTTCCACATTCCCTTTCAGATCAATGAGAGGGCCTAGAGATGGCAATTGCAGGTGTGCGTTGTATGAATCAACATAACATAGCATACATTAAATATATATACATTGCACACCTTAACATGCATTTTTGGTGGGTCTGGGATCTGTATAGCACACTGCAATGTGACAACTATTGTTTGTTTTTTTTTTTAAATCTGGCTTTTCATGGTTTTTTCATGTCAACACGTGGTTGCTCAGGACCAAAACTAATGTACATTGCCAACACGCATCATTCAGGGTGACTTAACAAAGGTATCCCTGGCAACGGGAAACAGGTTGCAAAAGATACATCCGCCTGCAGATAAACGATATGCTGTGAGTGCCGCTTTATTTCCATTGAAATATTCGGTATCAACCGATTTACAAACGCATGACAAGAGGACTTATACGTCATTGAAATTAAGTTATATACGCCATAACATGAATCATTTCTCAGACTAATGACTGGCGATGGTTCTCAGTGAAAGGGAAGCAGGGATTCCATTCGGACTGACAACGCATTTACGTTGAAGAGACGAATGGGGAAGGCGCTGTCCGGAAACGTAGGCCCCTGGTAGCCGCGCCACCTGGGCATTTCTTTTATTTTGCATGTGAAATGATCGCTTTGCCTCACAGCTCCCGGCCTGAATATTTCAAGCATCTCTATTCCATGTTTATAGTCTATGTTGTTGAGGCAGTGAGAGTTTCACTTTAGAAATCGTACATGCCTAAATCACTCGCACACACACCTACACATGTTCAATATCCCCATGTGCTTAACTACCATCTAGCAAATAATAATACCCAAAGAAATGCACACAAAAAATAAAACAAATGTGCTAAGCCACAATGTCATTTCTGGATGTGGGAGGTCCTTTACTTTAAAGTACAGGGTAAAAGCAAAGCATGTGGGGGTCACCCATTATGTTAACGCTCCCAGGGGGCTTTCCTGCACTTTACCGGCGGAGTGAGCAGACATCTTTTCCGTTTTGCTTCCCGGCTCCGCCTTCAGGTAGCATCAAGGTTTTCAGGCACAATGTGTTTGCATTCTGCCCAAAAAACCAACAAATCATGGCTATGGAATCCGCCTGACTTGTTCACCTTGTTAAAGTAGGCGGATTCCATCCGAATTGATGGTAAACGCTGCTTCCTGCTCAGAGTAATGCACAGTTGGCATTTACATGTTTTCCCAAATGGACTGGAAAGTGATTATTCGGCCGATTTTGCATATGTTTTTCTCGCCGCATTTCTACTCTATTTTGAATAAGTGGTCAAAGCAACCCGTCCAAAGGGTAGTAGAAGTGAAGGTACACAAAATAGGTCACCATTTCAGGAGCTTGATTATCGCAGACAACATGCGAGACTATGTCAAGCCGTTCTTCCACACACACACCTTCTGGGCTAGGAAATGCATGATGGTTTGCCCAACGGGGCATAAGGAATTTAAATACCTTATGAAGAGCAACTGCTGCCCCAGGAAGTAACAGGAAGTGACTATGGAGAGAATTTGATAACTTATTTGTATTCACACTTCATTTATGTTCTAAAAGTATGTACTACCACTACAGAGTTTTGCTTCGACAATGAATTGGAAAATCATGATGTCATGTTTTACACCAGCCGTAGGACCACAAGGAGTTATTTTAAGCCTCTGGGCTCGGACTTATAGGCCATCACAGTTCAAATCCTGGCAGGTCCACTCAGCCCTTCATCCTTCCCAGGTCAATACAATGAGTGGCATTTAGATGGGTAACAATAAACATCTGTGATTTGTCAATAGCGCCACGATGCCCCTCCAGGGGTGAACGTGCGCTCTACAAATACACCTGCTATGTTTATGTGCTTGGGAAGGAAAGCATTTCATGCGCCAAAAGTCAAGCATTTGGAAAATGGAAGGTCATCTGGTCTTGGACATGAGTGCACTGACTGAAATTTCAGATTAGAGGTGCATTGCATCGTTTGTGCTGTCAGTCCATCGCTTTGGTCATACAGAAGGGTCAAGAAGGTCCCTTCTCTAATACTGCATGTGCACATCAACGAATGCATGGCTGCTTCAACCATGTATCCCCTACTATCCAAGCATTTGAGCAAATGCACCATCAAAGCTGTTGAAACATCCATAGTGGCTAGATGCCTTTGTGAGGTGACAAGGAGGGCTCCTGGAAAAATTCTGAAGACCACCCAAAAGGAAAGTGCAGACGCATATAGCAACCCTCATATTTTGCACAGATGCTTAATGCACATCCGTGGCCATTCAACTAGGGCACTAGCACGGTAGGTGCCTGGAATCAATGATGGTGCCACCCCCGGTGGACACACGCTGGCCTCCATAATACGTGACGGGTTCCACCCGAGCACCGTGAAAGACCTGTTGCACGGGCTGCCAACTTGCCATAGTCATAGGGAACTCTGCATCACAGCCTCTGGTGCAACTGTCATTAAGAACATCCCACCGGATATATGAGTTTGGATTCGATGACCGAACCCAATTTACCTACCCCACCAAAAGACCTAATATACACAGGGTCGGATTGGGACAAGAAATAGGCCCGGTCACGCAAAAAAAAGCCCACCCCTCGCCTCAAAAAAGTGGCCCACCCCTTGCCTCACGACCCTTGACCTCTGATGACATCACCAGAAGTGATGTCATTTGACCCCACCCCAAAGTGACATCCCGGGAAGCGATGAAACACGACCTTTCAAAACAGGAAGTAGCATCAAAAAGCATTGGTCCTAAGCACACTAAATTACTGTGAATCCAAGCAGACGTCCAAGGTGAAATGATAATATGTTAGCACTTACGCTTAAGCTGTTTTTTTATAGAACAAATATGCATATAATATCAACCAACCTGTGTTGGTATTCGTTTATCGACCTAAGAAGGATGAAAGGCTTTTTGAAAAAGAAAAAAAAAAAATAATAATAAAAAAAAAATCTTCTAAACTGGCCCAGGCATGGCCAGAAAACGGCCCCCAACCCCCAGGGACGATTTCCGTCCGGCCACGGGCTGAAAGGCAGAGGGGCCAATCCGAGCCTGAATATACATAACACAAAAAGTTGGAACTACCAAAAGTTATAACCTTTTGTGGTATGTAGGTCTTTTGGTGGGGTAGGTAAAAAAAAGAAAAACAAAGGCTGCGGATGCGGTAGGGGTGTCTCCTGCAACACCCTGCTAACTATGCTATACAGTATAGTGAGCAGGGTTTGCGGCGAGGGACACTCCTGCAGCTGACCCAACAAAAAAAAAGGCGTCGGGCCTGCAGGCGTATCCCCTGCAACATCCCGCTCACCATACTATACAGTATGGTGAGCGGGGGTTGCGAGGACACCTCTGCAGCTGACACGCTCAAAAAAAACAAAAAAACAAAAAAGGTCCCTGCGGCGCCGGTTCCCGATCACGAAGTGAAAGCGAACCAGCGTCGCAGGAACACAGTGCGTCACAATGAAAGGTAAGTAGCGTGGTGGGGGCGAGGCTGGGGGTGTGGACAGGGGTTAGTGTTGGTATGGATTTGGGGTTGTTTTACCACAGATGTCCGCATGAGAAATGTACGAACATTTATGTATAATGCACATTTCTCATGCGGTCATTTCAGTCACAGGCATTTCATTCGCGGTAAAACAACCCCAAATAATGAGGTTGCCATTGCACAGCTGCTTTTGTTGTGTACAGTGACACGAAAGTAGTGAAGTGTGGCTATTTGGTAGCACGACCCAATTGCTCCTTTTCCTGACAAGATTAACCACTTTCTGGAAATCATAAACGTTGTCACTTTACAATGACAGTTTACGTGGGCAGTAATGGCCCTGAACGCAGGGCACGTGTCTCTCTTCCAAACGGGCTACAGGCTCGATAGCCAGGCTCTTTTAGCATTACTGAACACTGCACATTGCTCACGAATCAGGTTGAAACCAAAGTCCACAGATACTATACTGTAATGCTTACCTAATGTGTTGCATGTATTCCTGGGCTATGCGCTCATCGTACGTCAAACAAGATATCGTCATTTTGTTCAACTTTAAAAGGTCTGAAATTAGCTTTTTTTTTTAAGATGCGTGCCAGACAAGTGCTGAGAAGGTACCCCTAAAGTCATGGGGTCTTTCTTCCATTTCCATTAATTCCCCCACATGTAGCCTTTGTCCCTTTTGTGCATGTTAAGGGGACATCGCACGTTCTCACTTCACGAACGGGTGATAAAATGTCACCTACCTCTTTCTCCGTCCGCCTCCCTCTTCATTAATATAATTGCGCTGTGTTAGTCCTTACATACCATCTCCTATTTTTAATGCGGTTACGCACTGCCTCTGCTTGTTAAAAACATAAATAAGCGTTAGGAATAATGTCTGGGGAAGCAATATTGTTGAACTGTGGCAGAATCTGGCAACCGATAATGGGACATTTTAAATTTGGCAGCCATGAAGGATAATCCCTTTTCATTAGCCGAAAGCCTCGGTTCCAAGCACCTGTAGAGCCTTGCGTGACTGCTACAATCCCCGGGGCGCCAGTGGTCCCCGACCTCTCCCCTCCTCACGCCACAGAGGGGAATTGAACCTGGCTCCCTCAGCCGGTCTGTGCCGAGCAGTAACGATTAGGTTACACTGCCAGCGTGCAGCTATTGTGGGGGAAGAAACAGAGAGCACCGGGGGTTCATTAAGAACATGGAGCCTTTGGCAGGAGAACACAAGCTCTCACCAAAGCCAAGGCCCATGTTGGCTGCAAAAAGTGACACATGAAAGATAAGAAAACAGACTATGTGCCCAGAGTCAAAAATATCAGTGTTTATCCGAAAGGGGCATAGCATGAGTTGACTCTGCAGTATGCTTGCAGCAAAACTGAAACCATGGTGTTTTTTTTACAATTCCAACTACAAACCTAAAACAATGCTTTACAAACACACAGGGCCTGATTTAAAATTTATTTTTTAATTGGATTTTCCCATTGAAAAACGCTTTTAAAATCAGTCCCCTTTTGATTAAAGGTGCATATTATATGGCTTCACTCTTAAGGGCTGGCATGCACACAAACTGATTTGAGATTTGTGTGTCAACGTTTGTTCTTGTCACAGAACATCTGCAGTCCTATTTCTTGTCAGTTTGGATATTTTCAAAGGCTGTCTTATATGACGTTTACATTGTGTCTATCTGTCAAGCAGCATAGCATCTGCAATGCCGCGGGCCTAAATCACAAAGCCTTTTTATGATAGGGCAATCCCATTGGATGACGCTATGTCAATCAGGCCGAGTCACTAAAGCGGGTGTTGTCCTGCAGATTGACAAAAGCATTTTATGATAGGGCAATCGCATTGGAAGACGCTCTGTCAATCAGGCCGAGTCAGACAGTAGCTTATTCTGGTCTTGACTACTTGCCCTCCTCCCTATCCCGACCCAGTCAGCCCCCGCTCCACCCACACTGTCCAATTGCAATCTAGTCTACCTCACCCACTATATCCAGGTCTCACACTGCCCACCCATGGCAAACCTCTACGTAGTCATTCTCACCTTAACGGCCACACTCGCCTTGCTCCACCTCAATAACACCACATGCCACAAACACCGTCCACAATCACCCCCAACCCAACATCCCTCATACACCTCGACCATGGGTTTTCTCGAGGCCCAACATATTAACCAGCCTAACGGCACCCTCAGCCCCATAGAATGGATCCGCCGATTTGCTGCTCTGTCCACTCCCTGGAACCCATGCACATTGAAAGATAGAAACCTGAGACTCGGCTCTCGGTTCATAACCCCCAAGACTCTCACCAAAAGACACTCCCCTCATCCCACGCTCAATCAAGCCAATACCGCCCAAACTTTGAACATCACCCAAACAGCCCCCTTGAACACCTCTGAACAGCCCAATGACCTGTGAAAAGGGCAGTGAGCTAAAGACTTGGTAGAGTCTCTCCCAGGGGTTATTCACCCAAGAACAGGTCATTGGGCTGTGTTCGTGCTGGTAGAGAAATTCCCAGACCCCCCTTTGTTTGCATACATTAACTTTGGGTTTCACCCTAAGTTAACAGGGCAATCCAGACGTGGACCCCTTGCTCACTGTTCTTAGAGAGGCAACAGTTTCACCTCACTGATGATTCCCAACAAGGCTGAAACACGTGTATGGGGTTACTGATGGTACACTTGTTCAGAGGAGAATTGCCTTGCATTTCGGCGCTGGACTGCCCCTGGGCAGGACAAAGGCTGATATGCGGGGAAATTTCTTCTCTGTGAAAAGGGCAGTGAGCTAAAGACTTGGTAGAGTCTCTCCCAGGGGTTATTCACCCAAGAACAGGTCATTGGGCTGTGTTCGTGCTGGTAGAGAGATTCCCAGACCCCCCTTTGTTTGCATAAAATGGGAAACCTAGTCCCGCAAAACACAAGTGTGGCAAAATACAACCAATGGTGGGATTAAAACAGTAACTCTAAAATGGGATTCCTAGTTCTGCAAAATGAAAGTGTGGCCAAACACAAACAGTTCCAGGACTAAAACAGCAAATATAAAATGGGAAACCTAGTCTCGCAAAATGCAAGTGTGCCAAACACCAAACAGCAGCAGGATTAAAACAGCAATCTAAAATGGGAAACCTAGTCCCGCAAAACACAAGTGTGGCAAAATACAACCAATGGTGGGATTAAAACAGTAACTCTAAAATGGGATTCCTAGTTCTGCAAAATCCAAGTGTGGCAAAATACAAACAGTGGCAGGATTAAAACATCTAAATTAGGAGCCCTTGTCAGGCAGAATGCAAGTGTGACAAAATAAAAACAGTGGGGGAGATTGAAACAGTAATCTAAAATGCGAAATTTAGTCAGGCAATTGTCAAAATGTACGCAATTTAATGTAACAAGCCCCCATTTAGGACATTTTGGGAAGCTCTGTGCAGGTGTGGCAAATACAATAGTTGCAAGCTTCATTGGAGATATCCCTTACCTGGAAGTAACTGTAGATTGATAGCATGGCATCATGCAGGGCTTGGAGGCCAGGGTATACAGGCAAACAAGGCTGGCAAGCACCCAAAGGAAGGTGCCATTTTCCTGTACTGTTAGCCGGCTTGCTAAGCAAGGCTGCCCTGGGGGATCCACCAGAGAGTATGTGTGGCTCGGTTAACTGAGAGAGGGGCAGTGTCCCTATACTCACTCCAAAATCTTCTCCGTGAGAAGCTCCTACAGTGAACGGATGCGTTGTGGAAAGGAGGATTGCCGAAGGGGGATCTCTCCAGTATGTGCGGCTTGGTCAGCTGATCATGAGAATGCACCAATCATGGTGCAGGGGGCAGGCAGTGGGCGTAACGAGGGAAGGCCTATGGCAGGGTCAGGGCAGAGAAAGAAAACAGAAGCATTCGAGAAAGCACACAGGGCTGGGCAGAGGGGCAGAGTTCTATACTCACCCTAAAATCTTCTCTGTGAGATACTGCTACAGTGAGATGATGCATCGTGGAAAGTACAGGGCCGGCTCCTTAAAAGTAGAGCGAGTCAATGCCACTTTCATTTATACCACCCCTAGCCTATTTCCTTATTTGTTTTACTGTTATTTTTGATTATTTACATGCTGTGATCCTTTCATAAAATATCTTAATTATGCTTATAGCTCTAGCCTTAACCCGGTAGCACCATGCAAGGATATTCACGCCTCCCCAGTGAACCTGCTGGAAATATTCCTTATGCCATGTACAAGCCTGCTTTTAATCCGAGATATTAGATTTCTCATAGTGCTAGATAGCAGTTGTGTTTGCCACATACCTCAAAAAATCCATTTGTATCACATTTTAGCCCTGCAATGAACATACCCACATTGCCAACATGGTCTTTCACTAAATCGATTGCGCACATTCTAATAATGCAACTCTGCGTTAGAACATGTGAACACTGTAAGCTTTCGGAGGGTCCCCGCTCTTTAACGCATTTGCACGTTCTCACTACGCCATTTCTGAGAGGATTAAAGTACACTCAACAGGTTCAATGTACGCTTCTTCAAAAATAGGGTCCACGTGACGTTGATAGCTCTCTCCATCAATACCTGCGTTTACTGGGGCCATGGATCTATTACTTCATTGTCTGATCACATGTTATTTCTTTGCTGCACGAACAAACACTGGAACGTCTGGATCTTGTCAGAAAATGCTCTGTTTGGCCTATGAGGTAACAGCCTAAGGGAAATAATGTTCTCCCAGTGTTCAACTACATGCCTTTCTGATCACTCATGGATCAGCTGTGCTGCATTGCTATTTCATCTATAAATGTGGAACCTACTCAACTCAATAGTTAATTCATCACTAATCTGCTATAACAGCTAGAGGGCACCCAGATGTAGATCAACTTCCATGCCAAAGAAATGACCTGGCTGCCTACCACTGACTCCCGGCACGACTTCCACTCTGCCAAAGGAAATGGCTACCCTCTAACACTCTGAAGGAGCCACCTGGCAAAATGTCTATTGCACTATAAAACACATGGCACGGATGTTGAGAGGGAAGCCGACCACATTTGCATTGACATCAGCACCACAAAACATAAGTCTGATCCACTAGGTGGATAAAGCAAGAACATCTCCCCTTCCGGTGATTGCCACCGGTGGAGACTTTCACTTATCCCCACTGGCCCTTCCCTAACAGGAACTGTGTAGGGCAATGTGGCAATCATGAGGGTCTGCGATCGGTCAGTAGGGTTACAGTCAGGTAATGCACGCCCCCGTTATACATGCTTATGTTTGGCCGTTTTATTTGTATTGTGCATTCTACACATCTCAGTGGCACCTTGCTGCTTCAGCAGTATTTTAAGATCCAGTGTGATGTCAGATCTTTGTAGGTCCAGGCATTTGTTTGTGAGGAGCAGGAGTTTGAACCTGATCGTGGCCTGTAAGAGAAGCCTGTAGATTTCTGCAGCGGGTGTTGCAATCTGAGGATGATTCTTCCAGGAGCATTTTGGATTTTTTGCAGTCTTTTTTTTTTTGGTAGTCAGGGAGGCACCCAACTAGGGCATTGCAGTAATCCAGACTGCGGTTGACAATGGTGCCCACTATTTTATTTATTTATTTTTAAAATCTATGAAGCGCACTGAACGTATAGGCATCTAGGCGCTGGACTCCAGGTTGAAGAGAAGGCTTGGTTTTGGGAACGAGCTGCTTTATCCGTCGAGTGACTGACCTTTGAGTTAATGCTGAGGTCCATTTCCCAGGTGATTTTCTGTTCTCATATGTTCATGTTGATAGTTACAGGCTATCCATTTGCTTGAGAACGTTTCATGGCCAGAGGACTAGGATATACCATTGGGATCCTTTGTGTGTGAGGCTATTCAGACCCATCACTTTTTCAATGGCCTCAACTCCTTATGTAGCCTTTGTGAAGTAGTGTCCAGAGGACAGTGTACCGCCAGAAGCCAGGACACGTGCAGACTTGCAATCCGCCACGGCTAAAAGGAAAGGACCAGAAAACAAGCCTTCTCTGCCTATGCCCCAAGACTATGGAAACTCCTCCCCATCAGCATCAGACTTGCCTCCACGCTCCTACAATTCAGAAAAGAACTTAACACCCACCTCTTCAAGAGTCTCTCCTCCTCAACACCCACGCCATCATGTCGCCCCCCGCACCACCTGACTCGTTAGACACCATCCAACCCTCTCTTCCCCACACCCTCCACAGGTGTACCCCTACACTGTGCCCCTCTGTTTCCTGCCCCCCGCTGTACATCTGTTCTGTTGTTACCTCTGAAAAGAGTTATGTTATGCATCTGTACTGTTGCACCTCTATAAAGCACTCTGTTGTGTATCTGTATTGTTGTATACCTCTGTAAAACGCTCCATTGCTTCTCTAAACTAGGTCCACGCTCAATAAATACAATAATAATTATAATAATAATAATTATAATTAGAACAGTGTTGGTGGGCTGTGACAAGGAGGCACACTTGTGTGTCTCATACGTATATGAGTGGAATTGTAGATTGTGTGTGATTTAATGTAGATGTAAGAAGCAGAGGCAAAGGGAAGATCCTTGGGGGACACCACATTCCACAGGAGCCAGCTGTGAGGACAAATATCCTAGTCTAATGCTCTACTAACGGTCAGACAGGAATGACTTGTACCACTTGAGAGCAGTGGCAGAGATTCTGGCTATGAATTGTAAAGTGTGGTTAAGTGAGTTTTGGTCCACGGTGTTGACGATGATAGATCAAGCACGGATTTCTAAATGGTGAGGCATTCTCAGCCCTTACGTCGCGTAGTTCATCCCAAACCATGAGCAGGGCTATTGCTGTTCTATGTTCATGGTGGAAATATGATTCAAAGGAGTTCAGGGTGTTGTTTGCTTCTTTGTGATGTCACAACTATTTCACGGCTATTCAAATGTCAGGAAAATTTAGCGACTGGGCTGTCATTTTTCCGGGGCCCACTGGTATATTTGTAGGCATTCTGAAAAGGTACTGCGTTCGGGCTGGAAGCACTTGTCCAGAATGGAGGGATCTATTGATGAGGGTATTGCAGATGCATTATAAACCACTGTTATGTGCAACAATGGCAGCCAAGAGTGTGTTAGGTGCACCACACAAGGTCAGCTCCACAGAGCAGAGCCACCTCACTTACCTGCTGGTGAGTGGTGCTGTTATCAGGACTGGCAGTTTCTTCCATGGTGGCAAGCTGCATGATGACATTGAGGGATGCGATGGCCCCGCCGCGGGGGAAGGAGAGGCCCACAGACCACGGCTGCAGCAGCCGTGATGGCACACATACAATGTGAAAGAGGCCCCGCCCCACAGTTCCACATTGTGCGGCATTGTGTCCCCGTTCTCATGCCAATGGGCTTCTCATACTGCAACAGGGAGGAAGATCCAGGGCACAAACAGTGCTGTTACAGGTGTGTCTTAACGCTCCCCGTTGGGCTCCTGTTACTGGCAGTCGGTCTGACCAGTCTCTTCAGCCTTCTGGGTCCTCTCCCTCTTCTTGGTTGACCACTCTTTTTGTGAAGTTCCTTACTCAGTTCTTTGTTTTGCCTGTGGGATCTGCTTCTGGGGTCCCCCTCTCTGTCCATTATCCTTTGTCCGACTACCCTTGGGGGCATGTCCTTCACCGCACACTTTCAGTTCCTGCTCATTGTATGCGGCTCTCTACTCAGTCCTCATCTTGCTGACCTACACTGCCTTGCATTTGCCTGACTTCCAGGTCCAATCAGTCTGACGGCTCACGCTGCTCTTCACTTAACATGTGCTCCGGTCCATCCTGTTCCCGAATATCAGCCATCAGCATCTCAATGTCCAGTGGAGGGACAGCAGTACCATTAGTCCGTCTCCCCTGACAGTGCTTGCACTGTCTCTGCGCCACGATAATACAGGGGAAGCCACCAGGTGGCAGAGGCAGCCCTTTTTCGGGAGCCTTCGAGAGGGTTTTATTGTCTGGGGGGTGTCTGGGGAGTGCTTCCCACTATTATGAGGGGAAAGGGTTCTTCAAAAAGCGAATTCCTGAATATTTGGCTCCCACCCAAGAAAACCAAGCAAGGGGTTCTGATACTGACAGAAAAAACGATTGTGCAGAAGGTTAGCAACTATGTTTGTGAATTTTAGGCAGCACTATGATAGGTGAATAAGGGCATCAGTACAGATCAAAAGATTTGCATGTCAAAAGAGCAATGTACTCTAAAAGTACAGCTAGGAAAAGTTATATTTCACAAATCCACATACAAAAATCACAAATGGGGATCACATTTCTTTGTAATATCTCAGCTTGCTAGAAGTTTGTGTTCGGGAAGCAAGCACGGGCTATGTGGTTGAGTATTGTGGCATGTGGCGGTAAACCGGTCTGGCGTACTTTCTTTCCCCTCACATATGTCTTCCTCTACCTTTTCCACTCTTTTCCATCTTCTCCCGTGACCTTTCCTTCACTCTTTTCGGTTTGGACCACCCTAAGGTGACGCTTCGGCTGCAGCTGCACAAAAAACATTGTTATGAAGTGGAGAAAAGTGAAGCTGGCCTTTGATTTACCCTCTCTACAGTCCTGGTAGTGGCATATGTTGCGAGATGTGTGTGTGTGTGGGGGAGAATTGTGGCTGCCTTTGCTGTCGCTGGTAGGAAGTACTATTTTCGATTCTACAAAGGATTATTTATTTGTCAAGGCTTTGCCCTCTTAAGTGGTTAGGGTCAGTATGTTAGTCATATTCCCATAGAATGCACAATACCCCACTGCCATCATGCTTAATGTGTGGCAAGGTGAGGCACTGCTGTAGTGGCACTTAAATGGGCCATGCAACGGCTCTGAGAAGTAATACATGTGGATGAAACAGCAAACAGGGGGAATTGCTCAGTGCTCTGAAATGGGAAACAAGCACTTGCAAAGAAAATAGTTGGAATTGGTGTGAAATGATAATACAGGGCCTGTGTGCTTGTGAATACACAATTGTGAATTTTAAAAGTGTGTGATGTATGGACATTTCTTGTGAGATATTGTTATAGTCAATACGTGACTACACTTTTTCTACCACAGTTTAAATATACGATAAAAACAATGTTTTTGCATAGAAGACTGCATGTTTTATACTTTTTGAGATATTGAAGTCACATGCAGGTAATAAACCAAGTACTTCAATGTGTATCATTGTAAAAAAAAGTGTGCATAAGTAATTTTAGAATGTTAGTGTAACACACAATTATTTATCGCAATTGGAGTGCTGAACGCTTTTCCCATTGTGTTATAATGCTAGGTGTCACACCAACGGCAACAACACTCAATGAGTTCACCTTGAAAGAATGAATGGCGAGTCATTCACCAACTGCAGTTTAGGGCCTGATTCAAGGAATATTTGCCCGGTTCAAATGACCTGGCACTGCCGACACAAACCCTGATTCACAGAACTGTGCAAAGTGTATTTTTGCAGTGCGAAGTCCGGGCAAAGTCATTTTGCCCGGACTTTGCACAACAACAATACAGTTTGCACGGTTCCATGAATCAGGGTTTGTGTCGGCAGTGCAAAGTCACTTTTCAGCAGTGCAAATTCACTTTGCACCGGGCAAAATATTCCATTAATTGGGCACTCAGTCTTTTACAGCAGGATACGCACACATTTCTGCAGCTGACACTCAACACACTGAGTTATCTTAAGGGCAGACATGTGTTGCTCCATGTTTGCCCATTGCCAGGACTCTCTGGCTTACAGACAGCTCGACGGATTGTTCTGTATTGTAGCATTAAGATCACCCTAACAGATGTCTTATTAGGTGGCAAGTCTGCCATTGCCTAAGCACAACTGCCAAGATCTCACACAGGTACTCCTCCTTACAAAATTACATTTTCTGACAAGAACCTTAAGCATTGGCCTCGCAAAATGAACCAGGACAAGGGTGATAGAAGACACCAAATACATGATGTTACTGGAGTACCGAAAAGCAATTTGACTGACAAATCAAGCATACTACTTTATTATTATTATTGTATTTATTGAGCACTGACCTGGCTTTGAGAAGCAACAGAGCGCTTTACGGAGGTATACAACAATACAGATACATAACGGAGCACTTTACAGAGGTACAAAGCAATACAGATACATAACGGAGCACTTTACAGAGGTACAAAGCAATACAGATACATAACGAAGCACGTTTCAGAGGTAACAACAGAACAGATGTACAGCGGGGGTGGAACACAGAGGATCACAGAGGAGCAGAAAAGCTGTACCGGGTGGCGGGGAGAGCCGGTGTGGGCAGCGTTTAGCGAGTCAGCTGACTCGAGGGGCGGCGTGATGGCCTAGGCATTAAGGAGGAGATACTCCTTGAAGAGGTGGGTCTTGAGTTCTTTTCTGAATTGTAAGAGCCTGGGGGCGAGTCTGATGCTGATGGGAGGAGGTTCCATAGTCTTGGGGTGTAAGCAGAGAAGCCTTGTTTTCTGGTCCCTTCCTATTTGCAGCCCTGGAGACCATTTAAGGCCTGACTTGACAGGTGTCAGGTAAATATGAAGCTGTGGCAGCCAATGGCTCTTGCTCGGTCTCTTGGTGACAAAGGGTGCCGCAGTATCCCTAGACATCATGCCATTGCATTGGGGATTGCCAGTCAGGGTGCTTTCTACATGTCAGGGTTCATGTTTTGGCAGCCCAACATTTCTTTGAAACAATATCCGGTTTTCCTCGGAATAGTTGCTCCAAACAGCATGCTCTCAAACCTTCTAAAGCTGTACCTTGGTCAAATGGGCATTTTGGAAAAAATCCAAAAGCACTATCGATCAATGCAACACCTGTTGGACAGTTGTGCAAATGACATGTCCCTTAATTTGGCAGGGTGGTTGACAGATTTGGTTAATGGTGATCAGACGCAGTGCAAGAGCGCCTTGTGATATCAAGTTGCATAAAGGTGCTGCCAGCTGAAGCAACATCCCTGGAAGCTAATGTATGCATCAGTACATGTGTACTATTACAGTAAAATATGCTTTCCCCTGCACAGGGTCCATGCTTCTGCCTTAGGACACGAATCTTGGACGATTTGGTTGTTGGCTGTCTTTTTATGTGTATACAATGCTTGACTATTACCGAGGTGGCCTCTGGGTGCTGTCATCTATGGCATGGCTACTCATCATGTGGCCCTGTAGACGTTTCGGGCTAATACTCCCATGATCCCTCAGCACTGGCAATGCTGGCTAGTGCTAAGGAGAGTTTAAGTACCCACATGCGGAGGGCCACATAATGAGTAGCCGTGCTCTAAAGTAACACTGCTGGTGTGTGTAGGTGGCCTTGTTGGCACCTGACCACATGATGGGAACGCCTGCAATATGATAGCAATAGCTTTCGTATAATGTGCTTTAATACCTGAGTACCTTGGAATAGCATGTCAATACATGGCTACTTATGGCTCTGCCTCGCAATAGGGTGGAAACATCTCACAAATGCTTCGAGGACATAGATTCATGATGAAAGTCCCCGGAAAATGTCGTTCTGTTGGCTATCCAAGACCCAAAGCTGTTGATTTTTCCGATGCCTGTTCATTACAGGCATATGAGCAGGTCACCACTAAGCCATTTTTCAAACCTTTTTTTATCATTTGTTTTAAACAGCTTATTATAAAAACACTAGTCACTTAAAACCAAGCTCACCTAATCCATTTCGCTTGGACTCTTCTTTCTAAATGTGACATACTCAGCGGCGCCACCAAAGAGTTGCCAAGGGGGGCCAGGCCCACCCTCACAAAAAATGCTGACCCCCCCACCGGCCCGACTGCCTCGTATGAATGCAACTTCGTGTGCTACCCCAAGATTTCCAGTGGGCCACCCCTATGAAAAATGTCTGGGGGCGCCAGACGATTCACAAAAGAGAGGTTTGGATGAAAATGAATACCATTAATTTACAACTGGGGGTGCTTTGGAGATGACATGGCCACATTACACGTAGATGCACTGGCCAGTAATTAAATGTGGTCAAAGGAAATGTCGATTCCTATGAAAAGGAAACTGAAAAATGACACAAAACCTGTTGGGCTGCATCCTGTGGCCTTCTTGTCTTGTGAAAGGGTACCAGTGAAGTACTTTCATTCTTTGAATATTGTGATGTGGATTTTGGCCACATGTATTTTGGAATTTGTGGCATTTTTGCACAAGCAGCATTACCTTATCAGGAGTGCTGGTTTGCACGGGCACTAATGCAACTGTCCATTTGCAAACGCTTGGGTGATTGTGCACATATGCAGTAATCCTGCCCCGGATGTGCTCTTTTCGACTAGCAATCCTTAGGATCATGAGTGCTTGTCGGTCAATTTCAGTGACACGTCGAACATTTAGAGGATGGGCGAGTATGGAAACAGAATCATTTGTGGGGAGTTTTTTCATAGTGCCACTGTCATCAGAAATCTAGCTTTGGAGCGCTTGGTAACTGTTGTTACTTATTAACATCATTCAAACCTAGACCGTGGCATTTGTTTTTTCACAAAGAGAGGTGGGGGAGTGAAGGGCAGAGTTGGCCTGACCGGGGTATCGGACTCGCAGCATCCAGCATCGCCCTCTTCCCTAGGTGGGCAAGTTTCACTGCGACGAAATGCTGCTGTGCCCTGGTAGCATCCTGTGACCTTTGGCAAAGCAGCACGCTACCAGGATTGTACGGTCTCAACAATAACACGGAATGGTTGCATTGGGCTAACACATGCAACTCATCATTTATGTTCTCCAGAGGCAGCAACTTCACATGATTAGTCCCAATTTGACAGTGGGAGGTGTCATTATTGCTATAAAGATGGCCTAGTGCCATGATAAGTTGGCACCCAAAGGATTCCAAATGTGCTGGCTTTGGAAACTTTGGAAGTTGACCGAGAGCCAAAGGGACCAAGGCCAGTTATGGGAAGGGAAGGAAACCAAACAAACCTTTTGATGTACAGAGGAGAGGGATAGGAGTGCCCCCTCACTCCCCAGCATGCAGGCTGTACTGCTTTCCTAGGTTTTCTCTGTCAGACACAATCCTTATAATACATGAAGTGTGCAATAATGTATTTAAAATAATGTTTGCATGAATTTCATTTTTAACTGTATTGTCAAGTCATCACTTTTAAAGCATTGGCCCTCATTACGTGTCCGGCGTAAACCGTGCCAGTAAAACCGGCAGGTAAGCCGCCAGACCGTATTGATTTACCACCGCCTAACTTGCCGGAATCATTGGGGGATTATGACCCTGGTGTTCCGGGAAATCAGGTGCCAGTAAATGTTAATCCCCAAATGGAAATAGGGATCACAGAACACGGAAGCACCGGCACCACTTCCGTGAAAGTCTGGGGGCGGGTGCCGTTCCGCCCACCATGTCTGACCCTGGTAGGCGGTATGGCTCCCATCCGCAGACTCGTATTTTGCCGGTAGGTTTACTGGCACAGTTGTTTCCAGACTGGCACACTTGTAATGAGGGCCATTCTGTTGGTGAATACTATCAAGAAGTTGGGAGACCACCATGCAGTTATCTGAGACCTCGAGAACATTGCATTGGCCTCGCAGTACGGTGACCCGGCGATATGTTGCTTTCTGCACAGGTACAGTCTTGGAAGCACTTGCTTGAAACTTCCTGCCATGCATTGTACTTTCCAAATTGATTGGCCATTCTGTAGTTTTATCTGGAAAGAGTACCAGCTGTTCTGTTTTCTCTTGTAATGTTTTCTTTAAGAATGGAATGCTTTGCTAGGTAAGATGTTTGATTGTTTTCTCTAGAACCTTCTTCCTGATTGCAAGATGGCCAGAACATAATCTCCTGCTATCCACAACAGTGTTTCTTTGAAATCAGCTTTCAGTGTCTTGCATTTTACCCATTTCGTGTTTGTGCATGATTTGTGGAAAGAAGAATTTTAATTTTGGCCTTTCAGTGGAAAAAAAACATCACCCTGCAAGTGAAGTCTCGGTAACAGCTCGTAGTTTGGAATGTCACTAGAATCTTTCATTATATCTCCTGAACAACACATATATGATTAATTCATAAATATATAGCTAAACAAACTATCTGTAGGCCAGGCAGGATATATGGTGTAACAGCAGTCATATTAATTAGCAGAATAGACGGATGTGTCAATCCATACTTTCCAAATATATGTAATTTGCGTTGAATGAATACCACATTCATAATGTAAAAGTAATTAGTACCCGGCGAAGGCGCAATCAGAATGAAAGGACCATTCTGATTGGCCCTTGCCAGGGCATTACCCGGCCGGGAATCCCTGGATTCCATGCCTTTGTCCCCAGCGGGGGGCATAGCAGCACCTCAGCCAATGAGGAGGCTCGAAGCGAGGCCATCCCCGCTCCGAGCCTCCACATGGCTGGAGGCCACCTTCGCCCCCTCACCGGGGATTCAGGTATGTTTTATTTTTTTGTCCTCCCCCCTCCCTGCCTTATCATCCCCAGTTACCTTCTGCCCGCCTTGTCCCCGGTGGGGGACGATGGCAGCCTCCAGCCACATGAAGACTCGAAGCGGGGACATGCCCGCTCCGAGCCTCCACACGGCTGGAGGCTTCCATCGTCCCCCGCCGGGGACGCAGGTACATTCTTTTTTTCTTCTTTTTTTCCCCTCCATCCCTCCCGCCCTCCCAACTCCACTCACCTTCTTCTCTGTCGTCTTTCGGGAGCGGAACCGCTGGGATCTGCTCCCAGCGCATCTGCTCCCGATGGCTGCCATGGAAAGGGAAAACGGACTCCGTTTTCCCTTTCCTGGCAGCCATTTTCTTGGTCGCTTTCTTTTCTTTTTGTCCCGAAACGCAGCAAAAAATGCTTTTAGTGCACCAGTCACGCAGATCTTGCTGGCCGGGGTACTACTAGCTAGATTCCCCTCGCGGCGGGCCTATAACTATGGGCCACGGGGCATTACCTGAGTTGGTAATGCCTCCGCTGCTCAGGGCATATTGCTTAAATATAGAGCTGGAGTAGCAGGCACTCGTTATGTGTCAAGTGTCACAGTAAAAACAAGTACTACACCTGCTGCCTGCTTTTTACTTGCTTTCCTCACAGATTATGTGTCATCCAGTATTTAGAGCATGCTGTTCTCCAGTGAGTGCAGCATACAGTAACAACACCCTGATCATGAGGTTACATTGCACACAACTCATATTCCAAATTAAACCTAGCCGGAGCATTAAACAAATCCTTAATTTCTAGGGATTTTATTTATTTATTTATTGCATTTGTTATACGGCCAAACCCGGGGGTGTCACAGCGTAGATGCATTGGCATATCCCTTCGAGTTAAGTGACAACAACTTGATGAGTAAATCCTGCAGGTGTTGAAAAAGTGGCCACCTCAGATTAGGCAAAATCACACCCTTTGCAATATAATGTGCACACCTATCTGTGCACACACATGGTACGTTAGCGGTGTGATCTGCCACTCTATCCAATCTAGTCCCGTTCTCAAAATAGGAATGGGATGGAATTAAAACAATTTATAAGAAAAAGCATAGCATGCAATACTTTAGACATAATGTATTTAACAGTTCAGAAAATCTCCATATTTGACCACTGGTTGGGCACACAAAGCCATGCTGATGTACAGGATAACATGTGGCCACATGCAGCAATGGTAGTTGCTGCATGTGGGAATCAGAGCCAAAATACGCCAACCCCAAAATCAGGGTTTTTAAGTTGAGTGGATGGTAGTGTTGCATGCATGGGATGGAGCAGATTATTTGGTTAATTTTTAGGGTGACTAGAATTATGATTCCCGTGGTCACTTTCAAAAGTCACCGCCATTGCTTGCCAATATAACATCCCTTTTCATCATTAAAAAATGCTTTTGGGACCACGTAAGAAACAAAAAAGGGGAGTTCACAGAGACTTACTTGACATGGAGGAGTACCCAGGGAACTTAAACAATCTCAAAACAAAATCTCCCTATCTTCGCCACACCAATTACATCAAACAAGGGTGAAGTTGTAAACCCTATTTAGGAACTTTCCAAGAAGAATTAAATGCTCAAACTCCCCACATTGCAGTAACTTTATTGCTACAAATCTACATAAAACATGAACAAAAAAGACAGTAAGAGGAGACCATGTAAGCCTCTAAATACTAATTAAAACTGATAAATGGACTAAAACGGTGTACAGAAAAGAACAAACACAGTTTGACAATATCATCACAATTCGTTTACATTACAATCAAAGGAATGCACAAAGGCATTGTATCTTGTGTTTTTTGTGCAGTCTTCTGAGACCATCGCTACACCAACAAAGATGACCGAAATTTCAAACCGACACCTTACATGTTTTAATCCTCATTTTGCTTTGGGATGTTCAGGGGGTTACCGGGTAGCAGGTGGTATATAATATCACAGGTGTAGTGTTTTTAAAAGAAAACATAACTGTAGTTATATTATATTTAATTTCCTAATACTTCCTTTCACTGGAGGGCGAATTTTGGGTAGTCTTCCATTTTTATTAATATGCAGACCACGTATTGAGGCAGGTGACCAGGGATCCCATGCTTAAGTGAAGACCATGGCTCAAGGGCTCAAGGCAGCTTCTCATAACTGTGGGTACATGATGAGAAAAGAGGGGACGCACATCAATCCAGAACCATGGTGGAGAGATGTCAGCATGGTACACTTGCCATTCCTGCACCATCGTGAGACCCTGAAGCATGCAGACTTTAAGCAATATTTATTTGGGATTGTTCCCAATCCATAAAACCATTGCAACAATTACAATTCATAACATTATGAAATCAAGTACAGCCATGAACACAGACTAAAAGCATTCTAAAATCTACAGCTATTTGCACCAAGCATCCTAAAATATGCAAACTTTAAATCTAGATCATATCACAGACAGTGACAATATAAGTGATTTACAGAAGAGAAAGCCCATCATAGCAGTTTAACCTCCTCCGCCCAGGGGCACATTAGTGCATCTCCACCAGGCATGTGTCAAGAAACAGGCAAAGGCAAACATAACCACCGATTTTGTTAGATTCAGATAAAACACCAGATGGGTGGTGGGGTCTTATACCACTTTCCTTCAATATATTTAATACAAATGTAGCACTAATGTAGTGGAATAGCAGGCAGAACAAAACAAAATGACTAAGGGCCGAATTCACAGAATGTTTAGAACGGAGCAAAGTGACTTTGCACTACACAAATACACTTTGCATCGGGCCTAATTCAGAGAGCGGAGCAAAGTGATGTTGCACTGCAAAAGTACTCTTTGCACCACCCATTTAGCGTGGTGCAAAGAGTATTTTTGCAGTGCAAAGTCACTTTGCTCCGTTCTAAACGTTCTGTGAATTCGGCCATAAGAGTCTCAAAAACCCTGGTATAAACATTTACAGTTTGAATCCCCCTCATTCCACTTGAAGATGGAAGAAGGATGGGATAGAAGATGATCAAGATCTTGAAGAGAATCCGTGGGTGGGCCGGCGGGTGATAAACAACAAGAAGAGAGACAGAAAAAGGATTAGAAAAGGAGGAAAAATTATATTCAGTGGAGGGAAATTAGGAAGATCAGAACGAGGAGATGGAAGAGTCCAGGAGAAATGAAAGAGAATTCCAGTGCCCCCCCACGCCTAAGTGGGTGGGGGGGGTGATAAAACAGTAGTAGCAGGAGTGTGAAGAAAAGCAGGGATTACAGCAGTGGTATTCAAACTGTGGGTCGCGACCCCCTAGGGGTCCGCGGGTGCATCCCAGGGGGGCCGTGAGAGCTCAGCATGAAAAAAGATTTTTTTTTTTTTTTTTTTTTTTTAGATTGGAAGAAATGGGCAGGGGTGGCCCACATGGGCGGGCTGAAGCATGAAACTGTCTCAGGCAACAATGAAAAAGTGGCCCACAGTTGTAAATGGATATTCATTCCTTTAGTCACAGACTGGGCCTCATTACTACTATGGCGGACCAGTAACAATGGTGCTGGTAAGCTACCGGCACCGTTGCTACCGTTCCGCCATAGTAAGAGTTGTGCTCGTGGGTGCTTGACAGCCCCCGCCAGGTCTGACCTCAGCTCGTCGGATGCACCGGCACCGTTATTAACGGTGCCGGTGCATCCGAGCTCCCCATTCCCATTTGAGCCATATGGGGCTCAAATGGGAATGGGGATCTACCGGCACCTTCGAAAGGGCAATTATCATGTCCGCCTAACTCGGCATGACCTAGTAATTGCCCATTCGCGGGTGCCAGACCCGGATGCAACTCCAGTGGCAGCCGTGCCGGTTTTACCGGCACAGCTACCGCCAGAGTAGTTATGAAGCCCACTGTTTCAATAGTACCCAAAGGGGTGCTTTGTGTTAAAATGTAAGTAAATTGTGATATATTCAGCAACAATGGTCAACATTACTAACTGCATAGTTAAGTAACTCATCAAAATGGTCCACATTGGCCAAAATGGTGGCCCATTTTGATTGGCCCAAACTAGCATTTTACATTTTTGGTACAGGCATTGCCCTATAGGCCTGTCCGAGCCTGGCGGCTCATCCATAATGGCAAGAGGCGCCCACCCAGTGGCCCCTCACCCATTATGGAGGAGCTAAGGAGCCAGCCCAGTGAAACAGTGAGCACTCCCTCAGCTGCTTTATCCAGCTAATGGAGTGCTCCTGGGCTGGCTGAACTGTCAAAGGGAAACACTGTTTCCCTTTGACAGTTCAGTTTAGTTCCCCAGCCGCACATGCTCACTGAGCCATGCAAGTGCTGGGGCGTTTTGCTTCGCCAGCATTGCATAGCTCATTGGAAATGCTGGCTGGGGCACTGCATGTCTGTATGTCCGAGGGGGAGCTCCTGCGCCTCCTCGCACATACGGACAGAGCAGCTGAAGCGGGCCGTTTCAGCACCCACACACAGGCCAATGCAGAAGGTACGTTTATGTTCATTGTTTTTATTTAAACATGTGTATGGATGCGTTATGAGTGAGTGTATGGTGATGGATGCTCATGTGAATGATAGAGTGATTGCTGTATGAATGTGCAGCGCCTTGCATATACACATAATCATGTTCATTGTGTTAGGACCAGTGGGGCCCAGGGGACAGGGATGGTATCTTTTTACCGGACATCTATCATTCAAAACCCTCTGCCTTGTCCACAAGGCTTTCTGGGGCCTGGGTCCAAAATACCTTCAGCTATTCCTCCGCAAATACCTCCCCTCTCGAGCTCTTCACTCCTCTACCTCCAACTCCCTCAGGGTCAGTCGTTTATCAAAGAAACGAGCTGGGGGTAGATCTCCGTCTTCGGCTGGGGCCTCCCTCTGGAACAGCGCCCTGCCACTCTAAAACTTGAGGAGAACCATCTTTCTTCCTGCACTTATCAGACCTACCCTGTCTGCTGCCTTAAACGTAGCACTTGCAAATTGCTGGCTGCACTACCACTGTTTGTTGCCTTTATTATTTATTTATTGTTATTTATCTGTTTCTCCTCTGCTTCGCACTTTCCACTTCTCCCCCCTTCCATGCACTTTTCCCCTCACACTTGCGCGTTCTCAATGTCACTGGGCCTAGTAAGATCGCTGTTTTATTCTCCTCTGTTCCCCTCCCTTGCCTTGGCACGCTCTGAAACACTTGTGTACGAGCGCGATAGAAATAAAATATCAATGCCTGCCCCCTGGACTCCCAGCAACAATTGCAAACTGTTTGGCTATTTACCCATTTTTTGTTAAAAGTATGCTCTACAATGCAACATTTTAACCTATTATTTAAAAAAAAATTCACAGGGGGAAACCCCCCCGAACCTCCCCTTAATGCCCCTCCACTTAAAAAAGATTCACCAGCCGCCACTGGCCCTCAGACTGTGTTGGGAACGGGATGGGGGAACCGAGGGACTATGGTGGGAGCACAATGGGCGGGAACCATGGGATAGTGATGGGAGCAGAGAGGGGAGAGCCCTGGGTGTGTGATGGGGTGGGGAGAGACCAGCGACTGGGTAGGAGTGGGATGAGGGAGCCCAGCGACTTTGATGGGAGCAGGTGACGGCGCGCAATATATACTGTCCATTTGGCATTTCTGGGGGGTCCCGACCTGCCCAAATTTTGCTCAGGAGGGCCCTGGCCAAAAAAGTTTGAAGACCACTGGATTACAGAATTATCAGGAGGGATCCAATTTTCAGTTAAACAGAGAAAATGGAATTTAGAGTGTAGAAAAAGGTCAAGAATGGAGTGTGATTTAGTACAGATAGAGCAAATGTTTAAGAGACCAAAGTGGAATTGCAGGAGAGCGTCAGGAAAAATGGGAGGGCAAGACAAGTTAGAAGCATTACATATACGGGCGGGGGTAGTACTGGAGAGGTGCGATAGGTTGTGTTAGATGGGATAGGACAAGACATAGAAGTAGAAAGAGGAACGGAAAGGAGAAAAGTAAACAAGTACGTGACTAGTCAGCACATGATTTGCCACAAACAGAAATATATGATGAAAATCAAAGCTTTTCAAGGGGGCATCCCCCAAAGAGTAGGGTATCTGGGGCTACATATGTCCAAGGAGACTCCTAAAATAGCAGTCATGTGGAAACATGTGACTGCACCAGTCATTAAACACGGGAGGCAGGGTAGAATTATAAAAACCTGCTGCAGTGGAGGTAAAATAGCCACAAGGAAGTCAGTTTGAAGGTCCAGCAACGATGGCACAAAGTCGCCAGCAGGTGGTAGTCGGAAAACAACGCAGGTCCAAGGAAAGGCACCGAGTTGGAAAACCTGATGTGACGGTAATGTAGAGGCAGTTGAAGATAGTAATTCCAGAGCCCTAGGCAAATGTCCAGACGCAGACAGTGAAGGGTAGCAAGCACACTTTTGCTGAGGTCGTAAGACTGCAAGTCACAGCCATGGGATAAACCACCATCGAGAAGAAGGCGAAAGGGTAAAAGAATGCCACTCCAGAAATTAGTTCCAAGGAGGGGGCGGAAAGGCGTGGCAGGAAACCTGAGTACACAAGGGGCTCAAGAGCAATTGCTCGCAGTCACCCCTGGTGACCCACCTCCCCAAAAAACGTCACCAACACCCAAACCAGCAAATGCTTAGGAAAGGAGATATCGTCATTGAGCGATATTGCTATTAATATTCAGACAATATACTATATGATTTGGTAGTCTGTCCAGGGGTTTTTGAGAAACACAGTTCAGATTTTTAATGCAATTGTAGTGAACGCTTTCCCTTGTCAGTTTGGTAACAGAGGACTGCAATTATGGAACAAGAGACACAAATCATGTAAAAGCAAATCCTAATATGGAGGTCTGATCAGGGTAGATTGAGACGCATTGTGCATGTTACTTCTTTTATTTTGTATTAGTCTTTCTTTTTAATGTACATAATGTGCACTCTGTACACCATCAAAACATGTAAATATAAAAAGAAGAACTGCGCAGTTGATGAGGGCTGCAGAATGGTATCATATGTCATGGACTGTGGGCTATAGAGCATTGCCTCCTATGGCATGGCCTGTGGGCTATAGAGTATGGCCTCCTATGTCATAACCTATGGTCTGTAAAGTATGGCCTTCTATGTCATGTGGGCTATAGAGCATGGCCTGTGGGCTATAGAGTGTGGCCTCCTAAGTCATGCCCTGTGGGCTATAGAGTATGCCCTCCTATGGCATGGTCTGTGGGCTATAGAGTACGGCCTCCTATAGCATGGTCTGTTGGCTATAGAGCATGGCCGCCTATGGCATGGCCTGTGGGCTATAGAGTATTGCCTCCTATATCATGGCATGTGGGTTGTAGAGCAAGGCTTCCTATGTCATGGACTGTGGGCTATAGAGCATGGCCCCCTATGACATGGCCTGTGGATTATAGAGTATAGTCTCCTATGGCATTACCTGTGGGCTATAGAGTATGGTCTCCGTGCCATGGCCTGTGGGGCTATAGAGTATGACCTCCTGTGGCATGGCCTGTGTGCTATAGAGTATGGCCTTCTATGGCATGGCCTGTATGCTATAGAGTATGGCCTCCTATGTCATGGCCTGTGGGCTATAGAGTATGGCCTCCTGTGTCATGGCCCATGGGCTCTAGAGTATGACCTCCTATGTCATGGCCTATGGGCTATAGAGTTTGGCCTCCTGTGGCATGGCCTCTGTGCTATAGAATATGGCCTCCTATGTCATGGCCTGTGGGCTATAGAGTATGGCCTCCTGTAACATGGCCTGTGTGCTATAGAGTATGGCCTCCTATGGCATGGGCTGGTGGCTATAAAGTATGGCCTCCTGTAGCATGGCCTGTGTGCTATAGAGTATGGCCTCCTATGGCATGGCCTGTGGGCTATAGAGTATGCATCTAGGCAAGTGGACCTGTGTAACCTCGTTGATGACATTGCTTGTAGTTAAGTTTATTTGGGGTAACATCCCCTCAACCCAAGCTTCTCCTAGAAAAATGCTCCCCTCGCTAATTCTAAGCTAGATGAGGATAGACATAATGTACACAGCCATTCACCTCACACCACTGGCACAATGCCAACTAGCATTGCATTACTGGTAGTGTGAGGGGGCAGCCACCTTTGCCCTGGCAACACCCCCATGGAAATGCATCCTGAATCCTCAGGCAGATAAGGATGTTGTTTGTACGCCACCCAGCTCTGCCAAGTGCTTCCTAATGGACCTAGATCACCACATGTTGGTGAAAGTGGTTACTGCCCAGGCACAGTGTGCTGTTGGGTGGCAAACATTTATATATTGAGGACTATAACATATAGGCTGTGGAATTTGAATTTATTGGACACGTGGTACGAATGATAAGCCCAATAAATTGTGTACCATCCGGCAATGTTCCATTATCTTCAGAATCTGAGACGTTATAGAAGCAGTCAAACACTCTTTATTAAGTGGCATGCAAACCACAACGATATTGATTATGCTGTTTCGTAAAACACGGGCCTATTCAGGTCTCTGATACAGCAAATTAAATCTGGTATTGCCTAATGAGAGTGGCATGCTTCACTCAACATATCAGGCCTGATTTACAAAGCATTGCGTCCATTGCGTTTGGAGATCAGGAAGTCAGTGGTGGTCCTATTCCATTTGGAGGTCAGATTTGAATGATCTGCTCATTCTTTGCTAAAAGAGACATTCTAGTTAGTGTTTGCAAGAAAAAAAGCGGTTGCTAAACCCCCACCTTACCCAGGATAGACTTGTAATTTCCTCCCCCTCCTCCTGTGCACTTTCCCAAGAAAGTAACCATCTCCTTTAATAGGTACCGGAAATGTCACTAATATAAGTGGATCTAGGAAGCTTTGCCGTTTTTTGTTGCCGAATAGCAACTTTGCCAATTTTTTGGTGGCATTTTCACATCTTTTATTTACCACAACCCCCGCTCCACCCCTCGCCCCCTCTATATACCTTACCCATACATATTATCTGTGGTAAAACCAAAGAGGTAAACAATTTGGTGAAAATGTATTCAGGAAAGTTTCCATTCGGCAAAGGTGAGGCGTACCATAAAAGTTCCGAGCGAAAAGAAAGTGTTTAGTTCAGAACTAAATTTAACAGCATCGAATGCGTCACATTGTTAAAGGTCACATAGAAATGTTAACCCTTCAAAAGTCATCTTTCAGTCAGCACAAAAAACCACTATTCATACGGCTGCCGGAGAAATAGAGAGGGTCTTGTGTGGGATTTCCTGTGCCAAAGAAAACAGTTTAAGTCGGGAATCCAAACATTTCACAAATCTGTATGCACAGAAGAAATGCATTGGCCATCATGCATGAATGGAACGTTGCTTTCATTTATCTACATGGGCAGCATTCATTGTGTAATCCCCGCTGGATCGTGTAGACATCTTCCTCTTTATTTTGAATGTACGCAGAATGATGCTGTGTGAACGTGTTCTGTTCTTTCAGAGTGATGCATTTCCTGCGCCTCTCTTTTCCTATACCACAGCAGTAACAATTGAACTGATTCCGCCTTAACAGATGACCCATTAATTTCCTCATCAAACAACAGCATTTTCTTTGATTGTCGAGAGCAACACCAGAATAGAAATAGCCGGGTTCTGCATACCAATAGCTAATGTTGCAGAATGCAAATCTGCTAATCAAGTAGCAGGAGGTATAGGACCCTGTGCAATGGACTGATCATGCAACTGTGCTGGTGCTTTAGGCAGGCAGTTAAGGTAATTACCCATGCAGCGCTTTTTAGACAGAAGGACAGTACATAACTGGGCAATCTCTGGGAGACTCGAAAACACGTCTTGTTCCTAACTGATGTTTGGAGTACCTCAACATCTGAGAAACAATGTGCCTGATTTACAAAGCGTGTTTCAATTGGATTTTCCCATTGAAATATTATTTTGTCAATCAGGCCTCATGTTTGTGTTGTGTGCAAACGTTTTTTGTTTCAATTTCTTGATTTTGCTAATGAGATGTGTCAATATACAGTGGTGAAAGAAGGGTGATCCTACCCTGTTGGACAATCCTCATGAGAGCACTGACTGCTTACCTGCCTGTTGGGGGCTGCTCCGGATCACCGGGCAGCCCCATTCTCGGGTCGGGTGGCACCCGACAACACACACTCTTCGGCGGCGCCCATGCCGCATACTCAGGGGTGGGGGTTCCGCCCACCCCGCTCCAGAGCACCGGAGCCCCGCACACGTGGCCAGGTCCACCTGGCCACGACGGCCCCGGCTCTGGGGGCACCCAGGCCGGGGTCGCATCCCCAACCCGCCTCACATGGCTGGGGGACCCACAGGGACGGCGTTGCCCGGCAGGGGCACCGTCCGGACGGCGTTGCCCGGCAGGGGCACCGTCCTTAAGCTGGGCCCCGTCCGTGGGCCCAGCACCAACAGCGCAGCACCAGCCTGGTGCAGAAGGAACGACGCTGGAGCCAGAATGGGAGTGACTGGCGAGCCGGAAGTGGCTCGCCTCTTTTATTATGTTGGTCGCGTGGCTACTGCCACGTGACCCATTACAACATCCTGGGAGCTACCATGCTCCCAGGAGGGGTTCACATGCAACACCACTCCATTTTTTAATAAACAACAAAACAAAACAAAACACATACCGCTACTTGCCCACTACTACTCCTACAACCACTCTACTAATACACCCTTTATTAACCTGGGTGAGTGGTTTCACTATTGCTGAACGCCGCCCTTGCTGATCCCCCCTGGCACCCTTTAAAGCATGGCCACAATATGCAGGATCACAGCTTCACATCGCCACTTGAATGGGCCAATTTAAGCAAGTCCAGGGTCTGCAGGGTCCCAGTCTTCATGGAGATGGCCACTGAGTCCATATTAAGCAATTGCAGGTCTGCAGGAGACCGGTCGGACATCATACGTGGGCAGCTCCTCAGGACAGTTCAGTTCACCACTCAGGGGCCGGCAAAGCCGCACCTGGGGAGGCCCAGGGGCCACATCGGCCGTGTCCACAGTCTGAGGGGGGGCACTCATGACGGAGTCACAGGCAGACATCATGTACAAAACCAATCGCAAGGTGCCTCAGCTGTAGGGCCCGGATGGGCACCGGACCACTACCAAACGCTGAAGCCCCTCTGTTGCACCCCTGCATGGCTTGGGGACATGTAGCTCCCTCCGTATCTGCCCTGCTGCCCATGGATAGTTTCACCCTGGAAGGCCCAGGTGTTCTCCGGCCTCGCCCCTCCTCATCACACTTCGGGCACCATGCGACTTGCATGGGTCACCGCCGGGCCCCGGCGTTGGGATGCCACACCCCTTTCCCTGGCGGCCGCCGGGTTTCCTTTGGCGGTCCTCTTGCCGCTCTTCACTCTTTTGACTTGCGGGCGGGGAAGGGGCAGCGCCTCCCCATTGCAGGCCCCGTTGGATTCGGGCCTGTATCTTCGTTTCTCTCTTTTTTTTTTTCTCTCGCGGCAGGCCCATGTTCTTGGGGGCACTGCCACAGGCTTTTCTTGTTGCCGCCTTCTGTTCATTGCGGCCGAGGCCGCGGGGCAGCCCCCCCCCCTTTCAGATGGAAAAAAGGGGACACCTCATGCGGCCACCGCCGCCCACACAGTGCGGCCGCCGCCGCTCACCCTCACGGTGGCCGGTGCTGCGAGCACTTTCCCCTCTCACGGGGAGCTGGGGGGGACGGCATCCTTGTCCTCGCGGGCCCAGTTGGTGTTGGGCCCGCCTCATTTCTTTTCCTGCATCGCCCATCGCCGCAGCCAGTAGGTGGGGGAGGGGCAGCTCGGCTCCTCCTCGCGGCCGATGCCGCGGGCATTCCAGTCCCCACGGGAAAGGGGGGACGTCTTCTGCCCTCCTGATGGTTGTGGGGGCCGATTGCTTGCCTTCCTCCCGCGGCCGATGCCGCCCATCTCACTCTCCCCCCCTTGACGCGGCAGAGTCCGCATCCAAGGCGGGGAGGGGCGCAGCCACCCACGCGGCTGATGCCGCGGACCTCCTCCATCTCCCTCAGGGGACGGGCAGGCAGCTCGCCCCCATGTGCACTTCGCAGGCCCAGTTGGAGGTGGGTCTGCCACGGCACTTCTTCTCGGCGGGCCCAGGTATAGATGGGCCCGCCACACCATGATATCCTCCGGGCACACCGGGCCCGTTCCTCGTCGCCATTGTTGGGGGCTGCTCCGGATCACCGGGCAGCCCCATTCTCGGGTCGGGTGGCACCCGACAACACACACTCTTCGGCGGCGCCCATGCCGCATACTCAGGGGTGGGGGTTCCGCCCACCCCGCTCCAGAGCACCGGAGCCCCGCACACGTGGCCAGGTCCACCTGGCCACGGCGGCCCCGGCTCTGGGGGCACCCAGGCCGGGGTCGCATCCCCAACCCGCCTCACATGGCTGGGGGACCCACAGGGACGGCGTTGCCCGGCAGGGGCACCGTCCGGACGGCGTTGCCCGGCAGGGGCACCGTCCTTAAGCTGGGCCCCGTCCGTGGGCCCAGCACCAACAGCGCAGCACCAGCCTGGTGCAGAAGGAACGACGCTGGAGCCAGAATGGGAGTGACTGGCGAGCCGGAAGCGGCTCGCCTCTTTTATTATGTTGGTCGCGTGGCTACTGCCACGTGACCCATTACAACATCCTGGGAGCTACCATGCTCCCAGGAGGGGTTCACATGCAACACTGCCCAGCTCTCTGCTGCATCGCGCTCGTGTTTACTGCACTAGAATTTTCCATCTACATTTCAAATACAGGAGTTTAGCCACGCTCCCTGCATGTTCAAATTCGGCTCTCGCGCACACCTTGCGCCCGTGCACAGCTGAGTACCCGCAGAGTACTGACTGCTTACCTGTCCAGCTCCCTGCTGCATCATGCTCGTGTTTACTTCGCTGGAATTTTCCATCTACATTTCAACTACAGACCTGCTGGAGTTTAACCACGCCCCCTGCAAGTTCAAATTCGGCTCCCACGTGCATCTGTGAGCATGCACCCAGCTGAGTACCCACAGAGTACTGACTGCTTAACTCCCCAGTTCCCTGCTGCATCGCACTCGTGTTTACTTTGCTGGAATTTTCAATCTACATTTCAACTATAGATCTGCTGGGTATTCAATGAACTAATTGAACATTTACTGACCCATATAACTTACTTAACTTCTATGTAACTCCCTTTTATCAATCTTTACTCTCTTTTTCCCTCTAGAGTTTAGCCACGCCCCCTGCAAGTTCAAATTCGGCTCCCGGGCGCACCTGCACACGCGCACCCAGCTGAGTACCCGCAGAGTACTGACTTCTGACTGCTGAGCCGCAGTGCAGCGTGTCTGTGGGCTACTCTTACGCACTGGCAAATATCCCCTCTTTGCTGTTGCAAGACTCCTTTGTCTTAGGTGAGCCTTGATTTTCTTTCTTTCCACTCAGCCAACTTTCGAATTGGCATCTGTTGGACACTGCGGCCTCTGCTAATTGCATTATAATGAATCGGCTCACGGTTGACATGCCCCGCATTCCAAGCCATTTGATGCAACGGCAACATTTGCCGAAATCCCCAAAAAATTCAGGTACCCCTATGCCCGGATCCTCCCTTAAAAAAATCATTGGCTTTTCGCCTGATATCCGAAATTTCCTTTTGAATGCTGATACAGCTGGCAGTGCGCTGCTCATTGCACTAGCACTGAAAACTGCTACTAATACTCCAAACCATGAAGGCACCACGAGCCAAGTTTGTTCTGCTGTCTCCAACTTTCCGCCTTTCTTTTCCAATGCAACAATGCAACGTTGCACCTTAATCACAAACAGCACCTTAATCACAAACAATCTGTCTGATGGTGAAACATTTCATACCCCGACCTACCTTCCTGAATTTTCTATGGAACCTGTTGCAATAATTCCAGAGTCATCTTTCCCAACTCTTAATCTGATTACTTTATATTCGCAGGTTGCGAATTCCTCATATGATAAAAATCAAACTGACAATCAAATTGCTTAACCTCTATCTAAGCAGCACAATCCCATTTTACCTCTCCCATTACCGCTTTCTTCTTCTACCCAAATGCCAGATTCTACAGTTCCAAGAGCTGTTTCTTCACATTCCTCCCATTTAAATGAGGCTAACAATTCAGCTCTTTCCAAATATCCTGAGCTGTTTCCCACTGACGCTCCGGAAGACATAATTTCTTCTGGTGATTCTGACTCGTCGCTAGTTGCCTCATTTTCCAAGCCTCTTTAACGACCATCTTTTGGCTTTCCATCAGTCTCCAACTCAGCTTTGGAAGCTGAATTAACTGCTATTAACACAAGCATTTTTACCCTGACTAAAATATTTGAAGTATTAGACTTGAGATCAGCCACGCAAAATGCCTCGTTGGCCCTACTTCATAACAAAATGGACTGGATTGCTACAACAAGATCAATTAGCTCTAGTTAAGAGCTAAATATGTCAAGTGCCTCTCGTCTGCCACCAGACCCTCACATTGTAATACCTTTGGAAACACCACGGACCGATGTGGTAGATGTTGAAATTCAACCCCAATCTCAGTCCGCCCTGTCGCCCTGTCGCCTAAACCTGCTGAGATTGAATGCATGTCGCCGGACAACCGCTATTTGATGTCTTCTCCAGACCTTCGGACAATAGAAGGCGGAGAAGAAAAGAAAACAGAAAACGCACCTCCCAACGTTTCAATGAATCTAACCATAACCAGAAAATTTACCAAAGGCAAAGTAAAACATCTAAAAATGCTCCATCACCAACTAAAAATAATAATTTCAAATCAAAATCCCTAAAATTCATTGCAAACATATCAGCCCCTCAAATTGCTTCTAATGAATCCAAAGAACGGGCCAAGTATTCCACTCCTGTTTTACTAGCGGCATTCATCGCCTCAAACAACCTCGTCCCTCCGGCTTCTGGTGCTTCCAAAGGTAAGACTCTTATAATAGAAACTCCTGTGTGAAATGTGCCTCTGATTGATTCAGGAGTGTTTAATCAATCCAACTTGAATAATACCCATGACCAACTGATGAACCTATCAGTATATCCAGAAGGCACAAATTCGATTGTAGGGGATGTTCATCATGGTTTACATGTTTTCTCACGCAATAAACACCATCCATCCCCAACTTTTCATGTAAACTTTGACTTAGATTACACTTCTTTTAAAACTTTAGATCAAAGGCGCAAAGAAATGCCCTCAAGTTAAATTGATCAAACATAGTTCGTCTACTCATCAATTCCATCTTCCTCAAGATTACTTAACCTTTGTTCGAAGTCGGCCCAAAAGTCTTCCATTCATCATATGCTGATAATATTTTGCCCAGACTCTACCTCCACCACTAAGACAGGTCCTGCAGTCAGATTCTCTCCTCAAATGCCCATAGACGTCATTCATGATGAGCTCAGACCTGCTGTTTACTATCCAAATCCCTTAGTATTAAAAGATGAGATAATTCTCATTACAATGCTTGATAGACTGTATTCTGATCCCTTCCCTAACCGCACAACAATTCTTACAGTCTTCAATTCTATTAACTCACTGAAACAGATAAATTCTTCTGACATCGAATCAGTGAGGTATCCAAATCTGGCCCAACAAGATATTACGGTGATCACTATTCGCTCCCAAATTGTCAAAAATCTAGTATGGAGTAAAAAGCAGCAAATATATCTGAAAGGAATGCGACTGGAAGCTAATATGCCTCCTCCTTTGAGTAAGGAAATTTCTCCTTCGAGTGTGGCTAAATTATCTCTAAACCCAAGAACCTCAACCTCTTCTGGCACTAATGAAACTCCTTGTTGTCAATGTATAAACGATATACGACCAAACAACAAACCGACTGCATCTAAATGGGACTGGATCAGAATAGAGTCGAAAGACAATGCACAAATGACAGCCCACTACGACAATCTTCGAGACTCTAATCATATTTGCTCTCTAGCCTCATGGAACATGAAAGGCTTTTCACATCTACTCTTTACTCAGACCTCTGTTCTCAATATTTTTGACATTGTAACATTACAAGACACTTGGATGCAGACAGCCCCAATATGGCAAATTCATCAAATCCAAACTGTACAAGCATCAAAACCTACTAGAGGGCGTCCGGCTGCCGGGCTATTAGTTGCAATTAGAAACGACTCTCAACTAGCTCTTACGGCTTGGCCTTCACCTGATTCAGGTATTCAAATTGTTAAACTATCTACTACCAACACACTTCATCCTTTCTTCCCAAGCTGTATTCTCATGAATATTTACTGGAACCTGACGTCCCCTACCGCTACCCAGTTTTTTGACAAAACTGAAAATATCTTGAATCAAGCCTTAACTGATCCAGACATAAAGACCACATAAATTCTTCTGACATCGAATCAGTGAGGTATCCAAATCCGGCCCAACAAGATATTACGGTGATCACTATTCGCTCCCAAATTGTCAACAATCTAGTATGGAGTAAAAGACAGCAAATATATCTGAAAGGAATGCGACTGGAAGCTATTAGGCCTCCACCTTTGAGTAAGGAAATTTCTCCTTCGAGTGTGGCTAAATTATCTCTAAACCCAAGAACCTCAACCTCTTCTGGCACTAATGAAACTCCTTGTTGTCAATGTATGAACGATATACGACCAAACAACAAACCGCCTGCATCTAAATGGGACTGGATCAGAATAGAGTCGAAAGACAATGCACACATGACAGCCCACTAGGACAATCTTCGAGACTCTAATCATATTTGCTCTCTAGCCTCATGGAACACGAGAGGCTTTCGCATCTACTCTTTACTCTTTACTCAGACCTCTGTTCTCAATATTTTTGACATTGTAACATTACAAGACACTTGGATGCAGACAGCCCCAATATGGAAAATTCATCAAATCCAAACTGTACAAGCATCAAAACCTGCTAGAGGGCGTCCGGCTGCTGGGCTATTAGTTGCAATTAGAAACGACTCTCAACTAGCTCTTACGGCTTGGCCTTCCCCTGATTCAGGTATTCAAATTGTTAAACTATCTACTACAAACACACTTCATCCTTTCTTCCCAAACTGTATTCTCATGAATATTTACTGGAACCCGACTTCCCCTACCGCTACCCAGTTTTTTGACAAAACTGAAAATATCTTGAATCAAGCCTTAACTGATCCAGACATAAAGACCACATTAATTGTAGGCGACTTTAATTTTGATTGTCTCTCTAATCCCAATTCTGCTATTAATCCGAGAGCCTCAAAATGGTTGAACCTTATGAAAACGAGAACGTTTTATATGTTAAATGGTTCCACTCCCAAAGATTCACCTCCTAAATCTACATGGAAGAGAAACTTGAGCAAATCCATCTTAGACTATGTCTATATTTCTGCTGATGTGAATAAACTGGTAGCTTCATTTGAGGGTTTATACACCTCAGCAAGCGATCATAATATTCTCAAAGTCTGCTGGGTACCCCATAGTGTGAAAAGTTTGATTATTTTGCTATTGATGTTGAAGTAAATAATACCAGAAATCGACTTAAATGGTTCCCTGGACAAATACTGAAACTCCACCAGAGAATCAAACAAACTATTTTAAATGAATCATCCTCAACGCACATTTTTTACAATGATCGTATCATGATGCTAAACCAAGAAACTCGTGGCTCTACTCGACCAATATTCACTCATAAATACCCTCGAATAGTAGCCATTTCTCTTCTCAAGAAATAAAGGAAACGTGCTTTAAGAATAACTGCCGCTAAATTGTGTAAAAACTTAACAACTCAAATAAATATAAAATATAAAAATAGAATAAAACAGCAATTGTACCTATACAAACAAGAGAAAGCTAAATCCACGTTGAAAGCCCTTATCTCCAAGTCTTCTGGGGAAATATGGAAGTTAATTAACAACATGCCCTCCAGTGCTAACAGATCTGTTCTTCTAAACTCTATCTCTGAAAAAACATGGATTCTACATAACCAAGCTCTCTTGTCAAAATCACATTCACTGCAAAGTGAACAATTCATTGATCATCCTTCTTTAACCGAACTCAAGTTCGATAATTTAGATATTCTTCTCATAGTAAAAACATTGAGCACATCTAGAGCTCCTGGTCCTGATCAATTGACAAATGCAATACTAAAAACTAATCCTGAAAAATGGGCTATGCTCTTGGAAAGGGTTTTCTTCAGAGTGATAGAAACAGCGGCCATTTCTCCATCTTGGCAACAAGTTATTGTTATTTCAATCTTCAAAAAAGGTGATAGATCTAATCCAAACAATTAGAGACCTATAGACCTATTAGATGCTCCTGGTAAGATTTTGTGAGACTTGTTTTAAGTGATTTTACCAAATGGCATGTTGAAAATCACCATACGGACATAACCAATCTGGCTTTGTAGCTGGTATTGGTACAGCATTAAACCTTTTGATTTTGTCCATCATAAAACAACAAGCAATTATATCTAAGAAACCTGTTTTTATTGCTTTATTGATTTTAAGCAAGTTTTTGACTCAGTTTCGAGACAGACTCTATGGTCCAAACTCTTAAATGCAAATTGCCAATTGTATATTAGGTTTTTAATTTATCAATTTCATTCAAAAACTACAATAAGAGTCAAACTGACAACCAATGGTCTTTCATCTCAATCAATTGAAACCGACTCTGGCCGAAAACAAGGTTGTCCTTTTGCCTCTATTCTTTTTAACTTTTATATCAATAACATGTACCTTGCGTTTAATTCAGTTAATTCATTCTCGCCCAAATTATTTGATCGTGAAATTTGTTACTTGCATTATGCTGATGATCTTATGATTTTGGACTGGCCTCCTATTGGTCTTCAGAGGAAACTTACTGCCCTGTCTGATTACGCCGAAAAGAATGACTTAATAATCAACACTTGCAAGTCCAATATTCTTGTTTTTCATCACCAGCGCTGCTTGTCTAATTACAAATTTAACTGGAGGATGGGAAAGTGTTCTCTAACCCAAATACAAGAATATAAATATCTTGGGGTAAATATAAATACACATCCTTCAGACCAACCCTACAAGTCTGAACTTACTTTTAGAATGAGATCATTAGCAATTCAAGGTAAAGCCCTGCAATTGAATTACGTGAAGTTTTCCCTCTTGCCTGCCAGAATTTTCTACTTACAAAAAGTCGTACCAATAATTACATATGGAGGCCAAACTAAGACTAGTCCTAAAGCTGTGAGGTGGGATATTTTAGAGGGCATTTACTGGAAGCACATTCTTCCAGTTCCAGTTCCTACATCGACCCCTATCGCCTTAATTAGATATGAGCTTGGTCTTGTCTCTCTCAAAGCCATGGTTTCTTGGCTAATGTTAGCAATGTATAGGAAATGTATTATCTCGTCTGACTCATCAGCTAGCCTGTTTCCTATTTGAAAAAAGATCATGCAGACTCCAAACTTCAAACCGTTGCATCAATGGAAAATAATGTGTCTCCAAATCCTTCAAGAGGCCGACATCTCTATATCCCTTTTACTTGAGTCTTCTGGCAAAGCAAAGATTAAATTGTGGAGACACGATTGGATTTGTACATACAATAAAATTAATTCCTATCAGGCTGTTAAGAAGGGTTATTTTCAACTACATCCTGTTAATGAGCTACCACAATATTTAATGAAGTTTCCTGATCGTAGGTACACTGATGCATTCCTACGTTTTAGATTTGATCTCCTTCCTACTAAGGACAAACTTGCATCGTACAATAATCTCCCGAATTCTTCCAGATTGTGTGGTCATTGCAAGCTTGTTGAATCTGTGGAACCCATGAGACATTTTATGATAGATTGGCTAGAGCTAACTGATATGAGAACTCATTATCTCCACAAACATTTTCAACATCTCTCATTACTAACTAAAGATGACTTATGGTTTGCAATATTTAATGCTTCTAAAACTTCACTGAGCATTGATGTAGTCCAATTTCTGAGAGAACTAATCCTAATTGTGTTTCAATAGGGTACATTCGCAACAGAGTCAAATAATGTGTAAACTTGTACATTTTTTCTTTCTTTTCTATTTTCCTAAGTATTGCTTCTTAAAACCGCATATGATTGCTGATATGTTGTGTTACTTACTATTTATTTGAATTGTATATTATCCATTCCAATTGTTATAAGTCTTCTTTAAAGTAATGTTGGATTAAGTAACTGACTACTGTGAAAGATGAACTAATGTTTGAAAATGATGTTGTAATCAGTTGAAAACGTTGTTAATTCAACTAAAACAATTTCAATGAAAAAAATATACAGTATGTGTCATATTCTTTCAAACTGTAAATGCTTGTTTAAACAAAATGTATGTCAAGATGAGTCAATTACCAAACGTCAAACACAATTACTCATGTAAATAAGCCTTTATTTTGGAAGATAATCAGCATCAGCGAGTCTGATGACTGTTCCTGATTCTTAGAAGCTGATAGAATGAAGAGAGGAATGTCTCACAGCTTCATAATATGGCATCAAGCACCCGTACCAAGGGGTGAATGGGTGGTAATGGACCAGTGGCCCGAGTTAAAGACCTGAGCAAAGCAAGGGTGTTTGACGAGGGCCCCAGGGCGTTACCACCTGTTCAGGCCCGTGGAACAGGTTTTTAATGCCATTAGCATCCATCCCATGCACCCATCGCGTCATGCCATACACGGAACGAAAAGACTGTTCAAAGATGGCTGACATGGAAAGGGAAGGCAGGGCTCCGTACAGAGCCCCTCTTCCCTTTCCATGGCGGCCTCACGCATGAAGAAGAAGAAGAACGGAGCATCTGCGCTGAGTGCCACTGCAGCGATGAGGTAAGCAGGAGGTGGGATGAGTTAAAAAAGGGCCCGGGGGTCAGCAGAAAATGGCGGGCGGAGGAAGCAGCCATAGGTGGCTTGCAACGCAGGCTTACATCGTTAGATTCAGCCTATATTCCTATCCTCCTAATAGTCTGACTTCCCGACCAATGCTGCTAATGCTGCTCTGGGCTTTGGAAGAGATACAAATGCTGACAGTCTTTACCTCCATGATGTATGTCCAATATTTAGGGTATTCTTATGTTTAACTCAGAGTCATTCAGAGAGAAACACCAATGCCTAATCACATGCATCTGGCCGCAGTATAGGGAAAGTGTGACTTACACTTGTGCAGGACACCTGAAGTCAGATGCACTTATGCCTGCACAGCAGAAGTTTCTGTTCATTCTTATTAATGAAATACCCTTATTGGAAGAATTTACTTCATGATATCTACCCGTGGCCCCTTTTCATCTTGTCGAAAATAGGGTTTTACTGCATTTGTAATTCGTCAAATGTTTAATTGGGAAACAGATATTCACAGTAATTTAACAATCCAGCCCCAATGGGATTTTCACAATCTCCTGTTTGGGAATCTTAAAGGAATGAGAGTAATCCCAGTTTGATCGTAACACAATAGAACACTCCTACCCTTTCAAGTGTGCATAATCACATGTGGCTCTGAACTGGAGGTGCACTTTCAGTGATGGCTGATGGGTGGCGCTGTGGCATGTGTGACTTGGCTCGAAGGACTTTTTCCGCTTTCATATTTCAGAATTGAACGTTTTATGAAATATACAATACTCAGACCTGACAAGAGAGGGTTACAACATATATTTGACTGTTTGTAAACATACAATTCGAACAGAGAAGAAATCAAGTTGTGGTGCTCCCTGCAGTTTAAAATCTTTTCATCCTGCCTGAATAAGCAACACACGATGGAAATGGCATTGCGCTTCAAAATCACACAACATATGATCTCTCCTTTTTTAATTCATTAATGTCAATGACTGGCCAGACTGATACTTTTTTCAGATATTTTTGATGAATTGCAATGGACATGGAATCTGAGCAAATGAAGGACTCCTAATACAGTTTGGGGGAGTAAATGTATTACTATTAATTTACCGAGGTAATTATCCTCTAAACTCCATCTAGGTTTGAAGTAAATACACAAGTTTATCACGCTGGGATACTATAGTAAGTCAATAATTAAGAACCGGCAGTTTAGCCTTATATTTTTCTGGGGGTCCCCTGGATACACCTGCTCCATCTATCTTGGTTCCCTGTTTTCTTCATCTGGATATCAAGTCTTGTCTTAGCAGGGGCTCAGATCAGCTAAACTATGTAAGAACTGGACATCTGAGTCCTAAGTCACTTATGGGCACTGCATCAGCTTCAGGGTGTTGTATTCCGTCTGTTCTCCTAACATCTGACTTATGGACCATCATCACTAGTTGCTCCTCTCAAATCAAGATCCTTTGTAGCTTCCTGGTTCCTCCTCCTCTTGTCTTCTTTTTTCTCTCTTCACCCTCTTTTGCAATTAACATGATCATTCTATCAAGTCACGCATTCTCTGACTTTAAATTATTCATTTGGTTCAAAACCTCTAGAAACTAAATTATTGTAAGTCTAAAATACAATTGGCTGCTTCACTCTGGGGGATATTCTGAAAATCTATTCCCAGTGCTCATTGACTATGGGTATGCAAGCCCACGCAACAGATGCATGTCTATACCCATTTCAGATGACCCCTGGTAATTACCACATGATCATTTTGAACCCTTTCTTGAAAATTCATCCTATAATGGTTAGCTGGACACATTACATTCATAAGTGAAGGGGCTTGCACAGTTCCCTTAAAACACTATTGAGATCTCTTAACAAAAGAATAGAGAAAACTTAACTAGTTGCATGGGTCCATAGTTAGACAAATCAAGTTTATCCCCCCATTTGTAAATGGGTACAATAATTGATTCCACCCAAGAATCAGGCACCATATGAGAAAGAGAAATGTGGTCGAACATAGTTTTTAAAAGCTTGGCCCAAGTGCCAGGATCTTCTTTCAGGACAAAAGGGGGGATGCCATCCGGACCAGGGGCCCTAGATAGCTTAATTCGAGTGACTGCCCATAGTATGTCCTCCTTATTCCAATTACAAGAACCCTTTACAGGAGAGCCCAGTTCTGAACCATCAGTGGTCCTGAAATCCTCAGGTAACATATATTTACTAGTTTAGAAGAATACCAAGTAGCTGAGTCTATAGGGCAATCCATGCTCCCCTTGGCATTCCCCAAGAGTCTATTAACAGAGGACCAACATTGCCAATCTTTACCCCTGCACAAACACTCGGACATATTTAGATGACACAAAGAGTAAGCATCCATCCTCAAAGATTTAACATAGTCTTTTTGTCTCAGGACAAGTGCACGCTTACGTGTAACATAGTCAGAAGGCATTACCCCAGAACTCCTCAGAGCAGCAAGTTCCTTTCTTTTACGGGACTTAGATAATAACATTCTATCGTCCCTCACAACACCTCTCATACTAGGGTTAGCAGAACTATGGAGATCTCTAATTTGTCGGGTACAGGCAAGAATAATATTGTAAACACGGGGACCACCACCTACCCCATATTCACAACCCAAGAAAACAGTATCAGGCCTCTGAAGAGATAGAAGCAAGAGCTGATTAAATTTATACACAGTTTTCTTGTTCCACAGTACTTTAGTTCCCCTGTTGTTGGATTCCAGACCCGCTAAATCAGGTCTAACGTGGGGGATACACATAGCGATAGTCAGAAGGAAAGAGAGGGGCAGGTGATCCCCCAATACAGACTGAAGATGGGTCAAATGGCTACAGTATTTCCTATTACCATGTGAAACATAGAAAAAGTCAATACAGGAGGTGGAGACGCCTCTGTGCCAGGTGTGTTTTGGGGCAAGTGAAGATGGCAGATGATCCAGAAAAGACAGGTCCCACTCATTAAGTAAGAGATCCCACCTAATACCTCATCTAAGATTCACATGCCGCATGAACGGAAGAGCCCCTATAGAGTTCCACCGTGCCACATCTGCACAGAAGGAATTGAAGTCCCCTCCCAAAATCACTTGATAGCCATGACCCTTCTGAATCCACTCATCCATAATCTCACCCAGCCCCTCTTCTATAGTTTCAAATTAAACTCTAATGGGGTTGCAATAGAGATTGAGTATCAGTATAGGTAAGGTACCAGGTCCCAAATATAGCTCATGAGCCAAGAGCCATTCAGTACAGTACCTAACTTCCCATGAAAACCCCAAATTGCGATCTATTGCAATAGTGAGACCACCTATTGGGCGCCCCTCTTCCCCCATGACAGCAGGACAAGAAATTGTATAATAACCATCTAGCAGAGGATTAGCAATAAGCATAGTCTCCAGAAGTAATTAGATTCTCGGAATACTAATACATGCAGAATTAAGCAGATATGTATACAAATTAAAGCTACCACAAGTATTCCAAGATATTAATTCAATAACACTTCTGTCATGCACGTGCCGGACCTTGCCTCAAGCTCTCTAAAGACTTAAGAGCATGTTGAACCCAAGACAAGTCCTGGCAATTTCCCAGAAAATTAGAGATAAGAGACATCACATTTCCAGAATCACAATGCGGTACACAAAGAGACCTCTCCACCACTTATGAGAATGGCACTGGTTCATTAAACAAAAGAACAGTTTTAGCATCTTCAGAGTCTTGTAATTCCACCAGATCAAACCCCAGTGTTTCGACATTAAACTGTTATTCCCAAACCATGTTAGCAGCCATGCCTGAGTGGAAGACACTGATCATTCTTCCATTATCAACTCTAGGAAGAGAAATAGCATCTTTATCATCAGAGGTTATCGTCCTGAGAGTTGGAATTAACTTTAACAAAGTTAATAACCCTGTCCTATTGAGTTTAGTCCCTTTCTGACACTTCTCGTTAGGTATCCAGCCTATGATTTTACTACTGGGTCGTACAACTTCTCCCACCACCGGCACGTTTGCCTCAGAAGTGTCTGTTGACCTAGACTAGATCCAGAGATCAAGGGTGCAACACTAGCCTGACCTTGACCAGGAGCCGTGCAGTCTACCTGTTGTCCCGAATCAGATCCAATCGGCCCAACTTTCAAAGAACTACTATGCCCCTCCACTACCTTGGGCACAGCCAAACTTCTCTTAGATAGATACTCTGGGCTATCATCTGGAATCCCCACAGGTGTACTAATATCGGCAGTCCCATTAGCAACCGGAACATTAACCGCAGCAATGGGCTGCAAAGGACCAGTGGACGTACAAGCATGTACTGTACTGATAACTTTACCAATGGCTGTCATTTTTGTCTGCTTCGTTTGAAGTCGGTCCAACACCCCCATATTTGCTCCACTAAAGGGGGCAAGACTCGCTGGGACAGTCACCTCATCCATACCGAAACCTCTGACCAGGCCGGGACGGAGCGGCTTAGATCCATCCTCAGGATCCTCAATAGCCGGTTCAGCACAACCACCGTTGTTGCAGACATCATGCTGATTTAAATTCTGCAGAGCTTTAAGATTGGAATTTCTCCCCCTAATCTTCACATTGACCATATTCTTTGTTTTTTTAATGTTTCTAGCTTTCTTCCTACTCTTTTTTCCCTTTATAGGATTGACTGATGCTAACTGTACATCAGGTTCATTCTCAATAGTAGAACGATTTGAGTCAGCCACCACAATGACCTCTTGTGGAACAGCAGTGTCAAGCAAAAAACCCAAAGCTTCTATAAGTGCTGAAGGACTACCCAAGCTGCCCTCAACCTGATTATTCATTGACATATCCTGAGCGGTCGTCTCAGGTTGGCCATAGACCCTACAAGGGGGACCCGCATTCTGCCAGATCCACCCGTGGTCTAACGGACAAGGCCTCTAGTATAGCAGACACTTTTTCATCCAACATTGTCAGTCGACAGTTATAATCTTCTTCAACACAGTTCCCCACAGCTGCAGATCTATTTGTAGATTTCACATTACTAAGTAAATTCTCAATACCAGACATAGATACAGAGAGATCATTAAAGGCCCTCTGCTGTCCTGTCAAAATGCCCCCAAGATTTGCCTGCGTATCACCAAGGGCCTTTAATGCCAGATTTAAACTAATGTGCAAGTTAGACAGGAGGGTTCAGATAAGTTCACAAATCCCCTTCTCAGACATGCATTTGCTAACACCCAAGCAAGGCCGAGTATCAGAAACTACTGGGGGCAGTCGTGGAATTCATTGTTGGTGACAATATAAGCAGACTGTTCCTCTGATTAGAAACCGCCACAGCAGGAGATACGTTCAGATCAATATTGTCCCTTAACAAATCCCAAGTGGCATTGGCCACCCTATGGAATTAATCCTCCAGGTAATGATCTTGATGAGCTTGATCTTGATGTTCAATAACAATGCTCCCATAGAGGACCCTGTTGGTTCAAATAACCACCATAATGTTCCGGCAGATGTTGATACACATTACAAGATGATCCACCATCCCTAATTTCCCCAAAAGTAAAGACATTGGGTTTGTTCAAATTATAAATCGTTTTAGATGCACCCCAGTCTGCATACAAGACCCCCATCGCTTTAATGCACACCAGCCGCTTTATTTTGGGGGCAGCTTAAAAAGCCACCTAGTTCACCAAATTTCCTGATGTTCACATTAGGCTGTGGAGTGAAGGCATGGAACCTGACAATTTTCCTCATAGGCAGAGGAGCAGTCACAACCTCAGCCTCCTGAAGACATTCTGCGTCAGTTAATTCCAATAATCCAACGTCAGATGGAGCGCTAGCCAGGATATCCAAAACCCCTCTATCTGTAGATGTAACATTTGAGGGAAGGACATCAGAGGCCAGATCAGACGACACTGGATTAATTAAAGCAGTCTTGAGAAAACTAGTCCCTCCATCTGGCCCTTTCATAGTAACATCAAGGCCCGATAAGCCATTACTCACCACTGATGTGTGTCCAGATGGAATACTCTGAGACAAAGCAGGGCTTGGTATTGCCCCCAGATTATGCACTTGCTCTGGTTCCAGTTCACAATTGCTGGCCCCAAAACCGCTTCTTAAAGTAACCATGTTGCCCAGTCAGGGAACATTTTTAAAATAAATAAATAAAAAAACACGCAGCTCCAAGAACAATGTCAACGGTCATCGCACAAAATAACAGGAATTCCTGCTGAATTAAAAAGTTATACAAGTTGGCTCAAAGACAGTAAGCGTCTGCGAGCGCTATGAGAAAAACTGCAACAGCCTCACAAACAGCGCCATCCACAGTCACCAACAGGCACATTTTCTTGAACAATTATAGCATTTGTAGTTCAAATAGCACCCTCCAAATTCACGACCACCAATACCATGGAGTATCAAACTCATCCAGCACCAACCGCTCTGCGCTTATCTGTCCCTATAGTGTGTGCGGCCAAGCCACGTATGTTGCACAGAACCTTTTATTTTCAGAGAAGCGCTCTGCTCTAATCTGCTACTCTACTCATGGCTCGCTTTCTCTTTCTCTCAGCTGGGGGCTGAAATGGGCCGACAGAAACACAGGGTCACCCCAGGCACCCCACTGCAGCTCCTTGCAGCTCGCGTTTGTCCTCCCAAGACTCCCAGGAGGTTCGTGCGCCGCAGCTCGCTGCTCGCTCGAGGAGACTAGAGGAAAGGACCTAGAGGAGGGCGCAGTCCCACGTACGCCGTACAACTGAATGAACCAGGAAACAGGAATCTTATTGGAGCAGTAAGTTAAAGGGAAGTTATGGTTACAAGTAAAACCGAATTCTCAGCCTCCTATCAGAAATGCACAGCCTCCTTTCTGACCTCCTCTGCCGCGAAATCCAGATGCACCTCTCCAATCTTCCTGTGACTTGCTTTATGAAAGGCACACAGATTTCCTGGGCCCACTCACATGTTTATCACAATGGAATTTCCTTTTTCAAATTTCTCCTGGATAGGCAGCATACTGCAACTGTTAACACTACAGTGTCAGTAAGATTGTGAGCATGGAAACGGAATTGGTGGAAGTCGATGTGAGTGGGTATATTTTTGTCTTGATAAAGATGGGAAATAAATAGAAATGGCAAATTATATGAGCCATGTTATGGGCGGTATGGCTGTTGTTTCATCTGATACAAAGTACGATTATTTCTAGTACACTGAGTGCAAGCAGATATAATCTGCTGTCCCATCTCTAAAACATCAGGCATGGAGCCTGCAACAGTCCAGGCCCCAACACTAAATAGGGGAATGTGTGACACTTGGGAACATAGCCTGATTGAATTGCAATGCAGCATCATCTTTGCCTGCAATCCTAATAATTGTCACTTTCCAGTGGTTGAGATGATTGAGCTGTTCCTTCCACCACAATGTACACACCGAAGGCTACAGCACACAACACTCCTTCTCTGGAGTTATCTTAGTGACATAAACGTGTTAGCCTGCCTTTCCTTCACTGGGGTAACTGCTGCAATATCTCCTACAATATCTGCAACCTATTGTTCAGCTGTGCTCAATTGAGCACAGATGTTTTTGTGAATGAGCTGTTCAGTGCATAGTTCACATGTATTGCTCTGTAATCATACACATTTTCTTTTTTTATGTTTTATTTGTATTTATTCAATTTAGATTTTTACAAAACAACTTTCTTTGTTGTCTAAAAGGAAGAAGTGTCATTTTCTGTGCAGATGTAGATTTCCCGAACAAGTGTTTGTCGAAAGTTCTCTTTTATAGATTTTGCAAAGTTTTCTCCAAAGCGATGGTTTGGTAGCCGCTATTAGCCATCTCGTTTGGGCTCCCGTGATGAGACGATTCCACCAGATGGTGTTGTCGACGACGTATGATGATTTGTACACAGGGCCGAGGAAGGCCTCTCTTTCATGGTGAATGGACGGACAAACCATCAAAAGGTGTTTGATAGATTCCGTGGCTTGCGGGTCTCTACAAAGTCTACAGGATTTTTCCTTGGATGCGACCCGAATTGCCAGGAGTTCTTGAGTAGGGAGCAGATTTAAACAGGCTTTCAGCAGAGATCTCATGAGGCGTTTGTTTGGATATTTAGTGCAATACTCCATCGGTTGCTTCAGTTTATTGTAGACTGGCGGCAGATGGGTTAATACATTAATCATACACACATTTGCTGGGCCTTTAGTAATGCACATTTGTATACAAGAAGTATTGCCTGATCAAAACTGATCGAGGAAATTAAAAATCACCTTAAATAGGGTATCCAGAATTGGCCTGGTGTCGAGTCACCAAAACATGAGAAATTAAATAAATAACACCTTGCATGGGAACAACATGTTGGCGGCATTCCAGAGAGAGTAACCTTTATGACCAGCATGAAGAAACCAGACAATGCCATTGAGGCAAGTTGGTGGCCATGTGAGCTGCTGGCTCTGAGCTCTCTCCTGACTTTTTTTAAGTATTCCCCAAAACATGGCTTTAAACCTTTTATATATGGCCCATCAGATCAATATTGCAAACTCTCCCCTCCTTGGACAGTTTTCCACGTGTTATGTCACCCACATTGCTTCAGATTTTAGCAAGTGTGTGAGACGATAGCTTGACCGTCCTGCTGCGAAATGGATAAAAGTGGACGGTTAGTCTTTGCAGCCTGTCACCCCACCTTTCACTTCCTCACTTCCAGTGTGCTCTGCAGGACTGATCTTCACACTTGTTCTCACTCACAGAAATTGACCAAGTACAGAACATAAAGATTCTGCATAAATACTCTCGAAAGCTCTGGAAATCAACAGCCAAAAACAGAACACTGAAACATGTCCATTCCGCAGTAACTCACCGTGAAGAGTCAAAGATACCAGAGAACGTGACCTTTACCAAAGATCTCCAGCACCTTTACATGCTCTGTAATCTCAGCCTGTGGTCACTTGTGCTGAGGCATCATCGGCAATTGGAAGCGTTACGGTAGATTACTTCGAATACCATTTCACCTAATGAGATTTCACCAAATTTATTTCACCGAAAATGGTAGGGAAAATTGTATATGTGTAATGGATAATAGGTGTGGTGACGGGGGCTGCGAGTGGTCTCTCCCCACATTATGAAGAAACAAAAAGTAGAAAAAGTGAAAAGTAGATTACATTTTTCAGTGAAATGGATTCGGTGAAATCTCCATTAGGTGAAATATTTTCGAAGAAATCACATACATCTAATTAGAGGTACCTTGTTGGATTCTCACTCTGTGGTCTGCAACAAGAGGTAGGGTTAGGGCTATACAGGTTCCTTGGTGATGCCTGTTTCTTAGACCTAGCTCGTAGGTGCAGTCCATAATCAGCCTCGTGCAGAACGCCTCTGCGGTTTCCTATCTAGCTCTTTAAGTGATAACACCAAACCAAGAGTCTCTTCAAATTCAAATGAAGGTAGTTCATAGCTCCATAATACCTTAATTTTCAGACATGCAAGAAGCCGTTTCAGAGAATTACTGAGGTGAAAGAAGCCAGGGAAGTCATTTGGTGGCTGGTAATCCACTTTCATCCCTGATTCCGAGGGCACAGGTACATCACCGGGAAAGGGAACCTGGAACTTTCTGAGACATGTTTTATTTCCTGCTGTTTCAACTCCTTCTCCCTTCTTTCCACTTCTAGCAGCAAACAGGACGATGCAGTGAGGGTAAGAGTGGCATAGGACTGGGATGTGTCGGCAACGTCAACAAATTAACTTGACTATGATGACTGTAACAGCCATTTTTGGCGTTAACTGGCATAAGATGACATTCTTGGGGCATGTGATGCTGCAGTAGACATATGACAGCAGCATATCGACAAGTGAGACACTTTCCAACATTTAGGAACTACTTGTCGTATTAGGCATTACATTGAAAAAGAATGCCACGTTGAGGTTATCAATATACATTTGGTATATAATGGAATTATCTGGACATGGCAGCTGTGCCTTACATGTGACGGCTATTCCAGACATGCAATTACATTACTGGGACCTCTGAGGCCGCACGTGGCATTATGATGGAAGCACATTTACCGGTGCAGACGTACCCCATATCTGATGACTATTCCAGGCATGTGAGGGAATATTTCTGCATTTGACATTTGATGGAAACACTCTGCCATATGGGCTGTGCCAGGCATATGTGGCATTTGCTGGCATAGCACGGCAATATGTAAGCATTTGGGGTTGCATTTTGCACAGGAGGGCCGCAGCTGGGCACTTACTTTACTGACATGCAGGACTTTCAGTGGCCAAGATAGAGGTAAGAGTCTTCTCACTACTTCAGTAACTGTTTGCCATTTTGCTTTTCTGCTTATTGTGCTTTCTTTACATTAGTGATGTCACTTTATAGGATGTCATGAAGATCAAAACTCACTTGACATTACTTTCTGCCAAGTCTACGGTCATGTGATGTCACTTCCTGTTAGAGTTTTTACACTTTGGGTTATTTTGGTTTTATGATATATTGAATTTTTATATGACAGTTTACATTGATCTAAGACACTATGAATGTTTTTTTTGATTATATGATTGTATACTGTTTTTAAATTTGTGAAAGAATCGATTGTTTTAATAAAATTGTATGTATTAACACCTTTTCTTCAAAGACATTTTGCGTACTCAGTACCTATTTGGTTCATTGGCTGTGTAGTCCTTAGAATAGGTGGAGGCAGAGAAGAGACATACAGGTTCTTGAGTGTTTGGTTGTCGATAGTGTGTACAGGGCCGTACACCCATGTTTTTAAAATGCCCTTGGTCTCTTTTGGTATTGTAAAGTCACTTCCTGTGGTGCCATTTTATGTGTGTGATGTCACTTCCCCTACCCCTAACATTTTGTTGAATCAACGTCACTGGAGCTCCTTCCGGGGCAACCACAGACAGTGTACGAGCCTATCAGCTTATCAATGACTCAGACATTAATGTGGCAAAATTAGTGATGTAGAACTGAAACAATAATCCAGATTTATGGACAAAAACAAAGGTCAAATAGAGGATTTGTTTCTATGTGATAATATTGGTTGAATAGAAACTGTTCTTCAAACAAAATGTGTCCCCCACATATTAGGACTGGCTTTATTTACTAATCTAACTCCTGTACTAGAATATTAGGGGATAGTGATGGAAGGTAGTCAGGGAGAAATTAGGAACATGTAGTTTAGAGAAACATATTTATTCCACCTGTATTATCACTGGCTAGCACACTGTTCAGCACGCTCATCAGTACATTTGATCTATCTGACACAAGACATTATTTTGCAGTTGGCAGAGAGACAGTACACTTCCTGTAGGAAGTGATAGTGGAGTAAAGCCCATGTGAATCAGGGTGTTGCTGGGAGCTCAGGCAGCTGATCCATAAGCTTCAGGTACGGGGTGTGTGGTGGATAAACAAAACCCTAATCAGCTAAAGATTATATGGTTTAAAAAGACACACATTTTGTTCAGATAGCACAACACAAGTTAAGATTAGTTATGTGTGATAATGTCCATCTTTTTCAGACATTCCAGAATAGAAATGGGCGTGGGGGGTGACTTTATCTCGCCTTCTGAAACGTGGGAATTACTTTCAGCCTCAGTCATGACAGCAGATGGACATTCTGAGATTTCTCAGGGGCGGGCGAAGGGGCAGACCCCATCGACCAGTGAAAAATATCTGGCCCTGAGGTGTGGTTTAGGGGCAATGGGCAAACAGAAGAGGAATACAAAGAGAGTCAGAACATTGTTTCTTTCTCCTTTTTCTTTTTCTCTTTTGGAAGGGATAGCAGTGTACTCCATAATCAGATGAATTGTCAATGTGCTTGATTCAGATAGGTTAAGGATATTGGTTCTGTTACCTGGTACATTTCTGATTCTGCACTTTCTTTTGGTTTGAGATACACCACATCTGAAGCAGGAAGACTGGCCTAATGATTTGGCATAAGGACTGGCCTAAACATCTAACAGCCATGAAAGCAGATGTCGCAGAGCACAACCAGCTGAGCTGTGGAATGCCATCCAGGCCTCAGAGATGGGCATCCATAGCCCTCCCTCTTCGAGAACGTACACAGTTCTGAAGCTGCTGGCTGAAGTCCCAAGGTCGATAAGAGCCTGCCTTGCAAAGACAATCTGAAGTTACAAAATATGTTTTCTCTCTCTCTGTTCTTGCAATTTGTACATAAGTGCTTTTGTGCACCAATCACGAGCTGGCAGGCGAGTTCGAGCCGGCCCACTACTACGAAGGCTCACATAGACAAAGGCTCTCACACTGCCTGTCCTGAGCCTGTCCCGAGCCTGTCACTTGGCATCAGGCCGTCGGCCAGAACCCCTGCCTGACTATGCCTAATTCACATGTATGGCCACAGTAACGTTATAACCCCCACACGTGACATTAATGTATTATCACTCTGAATCTGCTAATATTTACTGCTATGCATACGCCTATATATGCCTATCAACTAATGTGGCACACTTGGTCTCCCAAGTTCCCATGAGCCATAAGTGCTCTCGGTCTTAGGCACTGCACATCTCCATATTTTACCCTGTGCCCTATATATCTTTGTGGTGCTTATTCCTAAACGTATTAATGGCTCAGGCACCTAGCTGCCTCAATTGCTCTGCCTTGGCGAATATACTACTTTGATTTTATTATTAATGACTTCATTGAGACCGGATCTAGGACCCTCCTTACTTGCTTTGCCTAACTATGGCATTTCTGCCTATTGGTGATATGTACTCTACCTATTGTCTTATTGTGTCCAGCCATTGTCCACTGCACCTGAGCACCATTGTGTTAGACACCCCACTAGTGTACACTACTGCATCTATAGGTATGCGCCACTGTCCTCTTAGCCTTATTGTGCTATTTCATATCAAGGTGCTCTCTCATTGTATTCATTGCATTATATTCTTTTGCATTTTAGACAAATTGCGTCTTTTGAATTTAGGTGCTACCTTCATTGCATTTTAGCCAAATTGTGTCTTTTGAATTTAGGTGCTACCTTCATTGCATTTTAGCCAAATTGTGTCTTTTGAATTTAGGTGTTACCTTCATTGGATTTTAGCCAAATTGTGTCATTTGAACTTAGGTGCTACCTTCACTGCATTTTAGCCAAATTGTGTTCTTTCGCACTTAGGTGCCACCCTATTGCAGCTCAGCCAAACTACGTTAGCTCGAACCCAGGCACTGCTCCTCAACTAGCGCTAGTCTCTTTATGCACCATGAGCCCTCTTTGTCCAGGGAGATTCTAACTCAGCACCGGCCTAGGCCTGAGCTCTTGTCTCAGAGTTAGGTCAACTACCCTCACCTCTAAATATTTGCTGCAAACTATTTAGCATGTGTCCCTTGAATACTAGCTTGTCCGCCTGCCTCGTGCTCTTCTTAAATACCGTAGCACTGCTTAGCAAGTCATCCCAATCACCTATCAATATGTATTCGACTATGAGCAATACTAAGTCACCTGGTAGCGCTCCTCCACATACTGGTGACCTACAGCCACTGCTGCCCACCAGCTTCCCCCGCTCCACCTCTGATAGGAATTTAGGACTCAGAGCCAGATTAGCTAAAATTTATGAGCCCCTCGCCTGCTCTATGCCCACTTTACAGAGACTTAGAACCACAACTGCCCGGCCTAGCCTACCTACCCTCAAACCTAACTCATCCCAGAACCCCAACTTCACACCTCAAATCACAACTACTAAAACTACCGCGAGCCCCCAAATCAAGGGAGCCCTAATCAATGCTAGATCGCTAGTAGCTCACGCAATATAAATTGCAGACTTGATCCTCAAAGAAGACCTCGACCTCCTTGCCGTTACAGAGACCTGGCTACATCCGGAAGCTGGCCCAATGCTCATGCTTGCAATCCCAGATAATGACTCTATCCTGAGACACGACCGACCCAACTCTAGAGGAGGGGGCATTGCTATCATACACAAATGCAGCCTCACCATGAGAACTGTAACTACTATAAATTTCCTTTCTTGCGAATTAGTTTCTGTTAAAGTCCCACTTACCAACTCCCAAACTCTCAACATACACCTGATATATCGTCCTCCAGGCCCAATAGGCACCTTCGATGAAGATATTAATACTATATTATCTAGTAACCTCAAAAGCTCCACCCAAGTACTCACCCTTGGGGATTCCACATGGGCTACAATGACCTAGAAGACCAAATTGCCAATACTACACTCAGTACCCTTTCCGATTTAGGATTTACCCAAAGATATATGGAACCTACACACATCAAAGGCAGAATACTCGACTGGGTGGCTGACTACAATTGTCTAGCCAACATCACCGACATCTCACCATTAGCCTGGACAGACAACAATTTGGTATTGTTCACACTCTCTACCAATCTGACCACCACCTTTACCTATTAGTAGGGCCCCACCTACACTCACGAGAAACAAGAAGAGCATCACTGTGGAGAGAGACTCATCCCGAACTTACTCCCCACACTAAACACACTCCCTGACAACCTGGACCCTGCAGACCTTGGTTGAAGAATATAATAAAATCATGTCCACTTCGTTGGATTTAATCGCTCCCCTCAAACTTAGACCAAGCAAGCCTAAAACGCATCTGAACAAATGGTACACACCATTCCTCAAAAACCTAAAACAGCAAAAAAGAAACTGTGAAGCCATTTGGAAAAAAACACCCTTCAGTACCTAATAAACTTAAACTAACCAAACTAGCAGCCCTCTACAAAAAAGAAATCTACCTTGCTAAACGATCTTCCTTTAACTCCCGCATAGCTCAAGCAAACTCCAACATGAAGGAACTATTCTCCATCCTGAAAGAAGTAGAAACCCCATTAAACCACCAGATACCTATACTAAAGATAAAAACTGGTGCTCAGAAATTCAAAAGGCCTTAGCCAACAAGATTGCTACGCTACAAAATAAAATTTCCTGCAAAAAAGCGTCCCTGAATGACCCTCCCATCTCCAAATCGCCTGAGAAGCCTACTTCAAGGAAAACTACCCGCTTTAATTTCTCTAAAGTCACCACACTTGAAGTAGAAAAAATCATCTTGTCACTAAAACTATCCAACTGTCAGGGCGATATGTGCCCTGCAGAGCTCATTAAAGATGGGGCCTGTGACCTCTCCCCTTTCATCATTAATTAATGCCTCCTTCTCCACTGGTTCTATCCCCACCAACCTAAAACAAACCTGGGTACTGCCACTACTAAAAAAGCCCACACTTGACCCAGCCATGCCCACAAACTACAGGCCCATACCGACTGTGCCGTTCCTTCTAAAAATATTGGATAAGGTTGCATACGTGCAAATACAGAAGTATCTGGAAGAACACTACTTACTTGGAGCCAGGCAATCAGGCTTCCGTCCTCAACATGGGACTAAGATTGCCCTCATTGATCTTAAAGCCCAGATCAACAAGCTTAGAGATAATGGCCAAGCCACCTTACTCCTCCTCCTAGACATTTCCGCAGCATTTGACCTGGTCGATCACTCTGTTTTATGTACTCACTTACCCACATCAGCCCACTTTTCCGTTGAGGCCATTACATGGATTAGATCTTTCCTCAATGGCAGAACTATGAGGATCTTTTCACCTACAGCTGCAGAAGACCCCATTCCCATCACGTGTGGCGTGCCACAGGGCTCCTGTGTCTCCCCCACTTTGTAGAATATATTTACCAAGCCCCTTTTCGATGATTTGGATCATCTCGGTATCACCTACACTAACTACGCGGATGATACCCAGATCCTCCTTCCGCTTTCTGGAGATTATGGAAAGGATTTGGCCTTGGTGAATAGAGTGTACATCATCATCCAGGCATGGATGGCCACACATGGACTATGCCTGAATGATGATAAAACTGAACTCATAATTCTAGGTACTACTACCAGTCTGAAGAAATTGGGTTCTGCCTATTGCTCCTTCATGATCGATGGCAATAGTATTAATGTGGGACAAGAGGTCAAAACCTCAGGCTTTCAGCTGGACTCCACTGTCTCCTTCATCAAACAGGTGAAATCAGTAGCCTCTTCCACGGCCTACACTTGTAAATTGATCCGTGCAGCCAAACCATTTTCTGTCTGACATCAGCTGGTTGACCCTTTCCAGAGCCCTCGTACTGTCCCGCCTGGACTACTGTAACACTCTCTATCTTGGGTCCTCCAAAGCCATCACCTGCAAACTCCAAACTCTCCAGAACAACGCTCTTAGAGCGGCACTGGGCATCTCTAGAAGAACGCATATTACAGCATATTGTCAACAGAACAATTGGCTTTCTGTCAAAGACAAAATCCTCCTAAAAACGGCCTCACTTACTCACAAATCCCTCAATAATGCTGCCCCCATCTATCTAATTGATAGATTCCATAGACAGACCTCCCTGAGACCTACAAGAACAGTATATGAAGACTGCCTTTCTTTACCCAGTTTTAAACATTCTACCATAGGGGGTAATAGCTTCCTAGTCAAAGCAGCAAAATTGTGGAACTCTTTTCCACCACCCCTCAGAATGGACTTGCACTATCAGAACTTCCGATCTAAGGTCATTCTATGGCTGAAAACATAGGCTTCCCATCATAGCCAGGTGCCTAGTCTATCAGACTCTTGTTTACTGTACCCATTGATGCCTACTTGCACATATGTATATATTCCTGTTATAACTGTATGTTATATATTTTTTGATGTTGTAACCAAGCTTCGCAATCTCATGTAAATGCTGCGCACTGTTACCTAAGGGTATTACGGCGCATTACAAATAATAAAACAAACAAACAAACATAAGGATGACCCAGGCCTGGGAGGGGGCAGAGTCGAATGCAGCCCTCCTGAGCCTGGTGTGTGTGTTAGCATTACACCGCGTTTACACCCAAACCTCTGGCTTTGTGTGTTATTTGTGTCCGAGTGCCGAGTGCCTGGAATGCCTGAGATGGTTTGAGGGAGCTGGATGAGCACTAGTATTGGGGGGAGCAGAACGAACCCGTGTAACATTTGGGTCCGGGAACCCCGGGAGCTCCTCTTCTCTTCATCAAGTGCATGGCATGGGGATTACAGCAACACAACGGGTAAGTGAAAACCATTTTTTTGCTGTACCTGTTGCATGTTTTAATAGTGGACTTTGTGGAATTTGGAGTCTTCAGGGACTCTAGGAATAATGCAAAGATAGGGCAATGCAATCTTAGGCACCTGTAATACAGTCAGAGCACCTGGTCATGGAGAGTGGGTGTAGGGTTGATGCTGTAGAGGCACAGAGCGGGAGTGCGAGGTCTGTCTGTAGGTTGAGTTAAAGTGGAATAAAAGAGATTAAAGAATACAAATTACAGAATATAGTTTCAGTGGCGATATGGCAGATGTGGGTGGAGATCTGTCATATAAGTCGGGGGCAAGGGCTGTACTGGAAAGGCTGAAGAGCATGTTGCACAATTGGGATGTGATCCCCCAGTCGGTACAAAGGAATAAGAGGTTGGGGGTTGCTCAGGAACAACAGTCTCAAAGGGTAATGCAGGGAAGGGACAAGGGAGATAATGCTGAATCACAGGCAAAGCACAAATATATCACAAAACAGATGGAGGTAGAGAGTGATCAGAAACCTGCAGATTTTGAAGTGATGCTTACACAAATGTTCATGAGGGGCAATATGGCGGCTGCTGCCAGACGAGATAAGGAGGGTGGTGGAAGGGAATGTGGAGGAAAGGTTAAAATCCACCCAGGGGTGGGCAGACATTCTGAATGCAGCTGATGACGCATGGCTGAGAATGAAAAAAGCAGTGTCAGCGAAGGAGGGGGAGGAGAGAGGACACACAGAGGGGCAAGAATGTGAGGTGCCAGAACCATTGCCTGTGGGGGTTGGGGTGGATAATGCACAATGCTATGGGGGTGGCTCTATGTATTTCCGAGAAAGGGGAGGAAGTGGGGGAAGACACAGGCTGGCTGGGTACAGGAGAAGGCAACTGTGTGCAACAGAGGGGAGGGAGGACATTTTGGAAAAAAGAGATGCAATGACTGATTTGACAAACAGGGTCCTGCCAGATTGGGGGAGGCATGTCCGGACAAAGTGGCAATAAATAAACTGGAGTTCAGAAGGACGGGTGACTGTGGAGTGTGCACCTTAGACGAGGAAGTGAACAAGATGCTAGTGAAAGGAGTACTGCTGAGCGAATACATGACAGAGAATGTCAAATCACAACAGGACGCTCTCAGGGCATGTCACATGCCCACATATGAAGTTGGTGGTCAGTGTCAGCGTGACTTAATAGTGTTTTGGGGGGAAAGAGCAGAGTATGGTGAATCACAATCAGTGGAGTTGCCTCTAGGAAGAAAGAAGATAACTGCACCTGAGCAAGAGTGTCCCGGGGCACCTGACAATGACCCACAGCCACAGCTAATGGCATCCATAAAGATAAGGAATGGCATGTGGTGGAGAATATCCTACAGAAGAGCAAGAAGCAGGATCAAAGGAAATGCGAGCACCTCTTTGCCATTTGGAAAGGGGAAGATGAAGAAATTATGCAGGATATCAATGCAGAGAAAGGGCAAGACAATGCATTTCAGTGCCCAACAGAGATGGCCTGGTGCCCCATGGCAAAAGAAGGATGGCAGGAGCACATGGCCATTTGTGTGGCTCATTGTAAGAAAAAAACTAGAGGTGCTAGAAATTGGTAAATGAATTTGGAGAATTGTTTTAAAATATATAGAGTTGTTTGTATTAAATTGAATAAAGATTATTTTTGTCATCCTGTATTCCCTGGTTCAAACCCTATATAGTCTGAAGGTGCAGTCTGCCTTACAGCTTCCACCAGTGAAGGAAGGCCCGGGATTTCCAAAGAGGGAAGCAAGATCCCTCCCCTAAACATCTTCCAGGGAACAGAGGGAGATACTGAATCCAGAGGACACATCAGCAGCTCCAGAGCCGGTACCCAGCCAGCACACAGCATGCCCTGCTAGGCTCGCCGAGCAAAATTCCTAGGTGGGAAGTTCCAGAGAGTCTCTGAACCAAATCCAGGACAAGGCCATTGCCTGCAACACTTCCCTCAGCTTTGGGCTATCCGCCTTAAAGATCGACACAAGCCCAGTGAAGAAGCTAGGAGGAGTGCCTCGACAAGCATCAACCAGCATCTTCCCTAAAGGACATTGTCAAGCCAGTTGAGCCCCTCCAGCTGCAACCGACTGTACTGCTGACTGCTGTCATGGCGCAGTCGCTCACACCGTATGAGATGCCTCGACCAGTGCTTCAGACCCAATGACCGACAATGAGACAACGATTCCTGACCCTGAGCCACCATGTAGGCCAGCCTACAGCCGTCTGTCCTGCCTCGCTTGCCGAACTGCCTGCCACCTGATACCCACAGCTGTCTCCGGTCTTGAACTCTTTTGCAAGAGCCGCAAAGCACCCTGAAACTGACTCGACCCTGTCAAGCACCAAGAACTTCTACAAGCACAAGGTACATTGTGTTTATGTTTCTGTCCCTGTGGTTCATCTCCGAAAGCCGCTAGTGACATTTTATGACCCAATGCTCCCTTTGTGCTGAAACCAAGTATCCTTGGTCTATTGCAATTAATTACTTTACTGACTACCCTCCTGTCAGTATACAGAGTTTATCCATTTTCCTTCTTGAAACTGTCTGTCCTCCGCATTCTTTTACAGGGTGGGTTGTATTTTGTAGTTTTCTAGAACTGTCTGTTGAATAATAATAAAGTATACATTTTTATACAACCTTGACTGGACAGTCCCTTTTTATCATTGGGTAATAATTATATTTTCACTGTGTTGCAACTAACCAATGATCCATGACCTTGTGGAGATAAGCCTGCTGTTCTGCCCACATTACCAAAATTGGACAAGAAGGTTTATTATTTGCTTGTGTTTCCAATCCATTCTGATCCCTTCTGTTGTACTAGAGGTGTGGGGCTGATTGATGGTTTAGAAACCAATATTCATCCGTGGACCACTGGTGTCCCGGAAGTTAATTCTTCACAGGTATTACAAGAGCAATTTCTGCTCACACTCTTTCCCAATATTTGTAATGCTGTACATTGCTAGGGTAGACATGTAAAGTTGTTTGATCTTCCATTTACCACACTGGATTACATCGTCTTCTAACTATTGACTGGCTATGTCTACCTGTCCTATCCTACATTTAGCAAAACTAGCATTGATTTCATTAGGGTTATTGGCAAGTACATTTTTGCTTCCTGTGTCACAAATAAAACAATTTCAGCGTTAAACTGTAGTTCTTCCTAAGTAATATCCCTGATAACTCATAACAAATGTATTGAGTCATTAGTAATCAATGACCCCCCCTGGCAACATGTATTGGAATCCTGCTCCTAACATTTCCCATGTCTAGATTGCTCTCTTTAATGACTATGTTGATCCTTAACATGTTCTGGGTGCTACAAAACAGGAAGCTTGCTTCTGGTACACACTGGCTTTACAAGTGGTCATCAGCATGTTCTGGCAAAATATCACATTGAGATACTAAGAGCTATTCTCCCTTCCAGAGATTTACTAGCTTATCATCCTCTTGGGTACCTCCCCATATCAGTTTACACAATTGAGATATCCTATTAGTTGTTTCACTGTATAATCTGAGTTCAACTGTTTTTTAAATTACCCTATTAAGTTAATTGGAGGTGCATATAGAAAGGCAGTATACCATTAGCAAGTGTACAAAGATGGTAATAATTGAGAAAAAAGACTCATGTATTAGCTGGGTGACAGAGCCCTCTGATCAAGAAATCATCACTTGGCAACTGAGTAGAAACTACTGGGGAATCTGGGTTGACCAGGAGAGCCGCAGAGTGACCAATTTGAGGGATGTTGTGTATTTGGTCTATATCAAGCCATATCTTAAGAATGTTGCTAATGTGCTTGAACCAGGATTTTTTCTTTGCAGATGCCACTGAGCCACTAGCCCTAGAAAGGAAGTCTTGTCTTTTTTCTGGAAAGTTTGGGGTTTCTGTGCAGGTTTAATACACTCATTAGTCATTTGCGGGGGCAGACATTGGATTGTACCCAAACTAGCAAACCAAAAATGCAGATACAAATCTGGTGTTTGACGTGCCCATTCCTACAATAACATATTCTGTGCTTTGCCTTGATATTCACAAATGTGTTGGCCCAGATAAACTGCCTAATACAGGATAGAATGAGGAATTCTGCAGCAGTAAACCTAGTGTGTAGGTTTTCTAGTTCGGTGATAACTACATTACCTTCCAGGATGAAAGAGGTAATTTCTGCTTCAAATGGCATCTCTTGTTATAAGAGTCCTGGACTGGATCTGACTTCTGGCTTCCAATACTCTTAGATAATTCAATGTTGTGTGAAAAGATATCTCAGTGCCCGGAAGTGTTCATGATTAGTCACCTTATTTAAGAAGGGGGATCGAGGAAACCCATCTTGTTTTAAACCTATCTTCCTTCTTAGTGCTGCCTCTCAGGTGTTTGGCTTCTGCGAGGCATTGGATACCTCTGAGAAGGACTTTAACCTGTTGAGGAGTAAGTGCAGCTTGGGACACAAGGCACCTGTCTTATTAGCATTCATGAACTTGTCCTGTGCTTTTGACTGTGTCAACAGGAGCAAGGCAGAGGATGCTTTAGTTTTAGAGGGTATTTTTTCAAATTAATTGAGCGTTTTGAAGGAATTAGACAGAGACCTGATAGAAACGTTTAGATATAATCCAGGGGCAGTTATCTTCTCCAGTTCCATCTGAGAGAGATGGCGCACTCTTGCCCCCTCTTCTTCAACAGGGGGCTGTTTCTCCAAGAGAGGGCACAATTAGAAGGGTGTTCCCAAAATATGTAAAAGGCTTATAAATGTGGTGTCGTTTGATGAATCTGCACAAAAGTTTGCAACAGCATTTTAAACCTAGATGTGAATGTTTCTTCAAAGTTTTGTCAAGAGGAGGCAGAATTAGAGGGGGGTCTCAACATTTTTAGATGGCTTATTACTTTGTTGCTGTTTGACGAACCTGCACAAAGGTTTTCAGAAAGATTAGACTCAACCTTGAATGTTTGTGTAAAGTCTGAATGGATTTTGTCAAGTGGGGGCTAAGTTATATGACTATTTTTTGTACGTGCATTTTGCCACGTTGCAAAAAATAAAACATGGACGGATTTGCACCAAACTCATCAAAGGAGCATTGGCAAGGACCCGAAAGCATGATTTTGCAAATATGTCTGTGTTTTATTTTTTGAAAAGTGTCATAATGTAGGTACAAAAAATTAGTGATATACCTTTGGTGACTGAGGTATAGCCTCTGGCCATGGGCAGTGGCCCGATTATCGGGTGGCCAAGGGCCATGACCCAGACACTCTGGCTACTGGCCATGACGATGAGGGAGCAGCAATCAGGTTAAAGGGGGCATGGCCACCAGGGACCGGCTATGTGGTAACATTTTTGGAAATCAGGATAAGCTTGAATGAGAAATAAAATTCTGCTTGTGGCTATAGCCCGAAGTACTGGACAGGATTGCAGAAAACATTTGTGAGGAGCATCAGCAAAGACCTTAAAGCATGGTTTTGAAAATCTGTCCTGTGTTTTATTTTTTCTAAAGTGTTAAAATGTAAGAATTGTGATATAACGTTGGTGCCTGGGGAATCGGCCTGGACCTGAGCAGGGGCAAATGTGTACTCTGATTTGCCTACTGGGACATGTGGCATGGCCGAAGCCCTAGGTTTCAATGGGAAAAAATATTCTGCTTGTGGCTACAGCCTGAAATACCGGACTGCATTACAAAAAAACCTGCGGAAGGAGCCTCAGCAAGGAACTGAAAGAATGCTTTTGCAAATCTGTCTTGTGTTTTATTTGTACAAAGTGTCAAAATTCAAGTTAAAAAAATAGTGATAAACCTTTGATGCATGGGCAGTGGGCCTTGCCCTCTGCAAGGACGAATGCCTACTCTGATTTACTTATTGGGGTATGCAGCATGGTCAAAGCCATAGGCTTAAATGGGAAACTAAATACTGCTTGCAGCTGCAGACCGAAGTGCTGGACGGGACTGCAGCAAACATTCACTAGGAGCATCAGCAAGGACCTAAAAGCATGGTTCTGCAAATCTGTCATGTGTTTTATGTTTTCTAAAATGTCAAAATGTAAGTATACAAAATTGTGATATAACTCTGACGCTTGGGCAATTGGCCTGGCCTTGAGCAAGGACAAATGTGTACTCTTTGCTTATTGGGGCATGCAGCATGGCCGAAACGCTAGGTTTGAATGGGAAAAATATTCGGCTTGTGGCTACAACTGGACTGGATCACAACAAACCTGCATGAGGAGCATCAGTAAGGACCTGAAAGCTTGCTTTTGCAAATTTGTCCTGTGTTTGAAAGTGTCAAAAAGTAGTACAATAAATAGTGATATAACTTTGCTGCCTGGGCAGTGTGCTGGCCCTCGGCAAGGACAAATGTCTACTCTGATTTGCCTATTGGGGAATGAAGCATTGCTGAATCCCATGCCCCATGGATTGTGTAGACTGGCCATGGTTGCAAGCCATGAGCAATGGCCATTGGTCACATTATGAGGGTATAGTGGACACTGACCTAGGCTGCAGGGTAGGAACAGTGGATAACGTGAGTGGTTTGGTGGGGCTGGGGTCATGGTCGAGCCTCATGCCCTAAGCAGCTAAACCATGACTTTCATCCCCAGCATGCGCTGCTGATAACGACACACATCAGTATGCATTGCAAAAAATATGTTTTTTAATGGAGGTTTACAGTTCTTTCATATATGTTAAAAGTGGAATTATTAATACGTTATATACAGTAATTTAACATCATCAACCAACCTATGAAATTCAAAGAAAAAACATTGTTCAGTGCAAAAACTTTGTTTAAAGGAGATTATGGTTAAGTTGCACGATTAAAAAAAAACGCAATTCACCAGTTATGGTAACCTAAGCAAACATAACTCGCACCACCACCATGCACTGCTAAGACTAACACCCAGGACATCAAAGAAGACATCACAAATGTCATTGATGACATCACGGATGACATCACATATGACATTAATTTTGATGAAAAGTCCCTACAAGGGATTGTGTTTAAAATGTTGGTAACAAGATGTCATGACATGACCCCTGACATTGTGAGACCTATCATGAACTACTTAATGTATTAGTGAATGTACTCATCTGAACAAAACATTATATTGCAGTGTTGTTGTTAATACAGGAACCTAATCATGCATTCACATAGGCAATGGCTGCAGCATGCACCATACAAGTACAATTTTGGATAGAAAAATAACGAATGCTACCTTATCAGAGTTTTGAGTAATGTTAAACATGGAATAAATAGCTAACAATTCAAGACTTACTACACTCTTGTGTTAGTACAAACAATACATATGAAGACATGCAATGAATGCAAATCTGAGGCACATATGGGAAACTAAAGTAAGGAAGAAAGAAACAACATCACCAGAAAATATCAATAACCAAAAAGTTCATCTTCATTTATACAAGTGAATTGTGTGTTTTAGACTTGCTTATTGCCCCATGTATGTGCAACATGAGCTGAGAACAAACCGTAAGGAATGTACTTTAAGAACATACGACAAGGTTAACATGTAGATTTATAGCACCTTTTGAATTTCCATATTCTGACTGTCAGTGAACAAAAACACCTGGCCTAGATATGTTAGTGAACAAAAACAAGTGGCCTAGATATGTGATGCCATCAGTGATGTCATCAATGAGATTTTCCTTTTGTCATCTTTGATGTCCTGGGTTAGTCTTAGCAGTGCATGGTGGTGGTGTGAGTTATGGTTGCTTAGCCTACCATAACTGGTGATTTTCTGGGGTTTTTAGGTTTTGCTTGTAACCATAACATCGCTTTAACATATTCAAGAGCCACAGTGATATGATACAACCCTGGAGGATGCTGCAGGTAGACAGTGTGAAGGTGAAGTAGAAACCAGCCAGTTGTAGCTTGGAAGGGTGGTTAGTGGGGGAAACAAGTCAACCAGTCCAGTGCCTGGTCCGTGATGCGGAAGGTATCATGTAGCCGGGGACCACTCTATCTTCAATGCTTCGTGACTAAATACTCCCCTTCTAGACTCCTGTGTTCCTCTGGCACCAACTCCCTGCATGTGAAGCAGTTTGCTAAATAGAGAGCTGGTGGTCGATCACGTTCCAAGGCGGGCTCCCTACTGTAGAATAGCCTCCCTCTCTCTCTCTGCGTCTTGAGCAGGACCTCCTTAAGTTCCGAAAAAAGCCTCAAAGACCTTTCTCTTTGCCTCTTTCTCCTCCTTTCTTCCCTGCAAATCATACAGTAGCCAGACTGATGTGCAGGGCTCTTATGTATCCTCTGGGCTCCGACCCCTGCAATTCTCATGCCAGCTGCTGTTTATTTACTGCGCTTACTTATGCACATCCTCCCCTCGGGTGGTTGCACGTATGTTCTTCTCTTATTAGCACTTCACCCTGAGTGCTTCTCCTTGAGCACCACAGCACATACCCCATACATCCCTCCCCTCTGCACTTGCACGTTCTGAACACTCACCAGGCATAATAGGTGTGTCTCCTCTCCATGTTATTTTCATTATTTGTTCCTACTATTAATTCAAGTATTTATCTTGTTATATATAATTCACTGTCTGCCTTCCCATTTCCCCACTTTGTTGCCCTGTGGGCACTTTGAAACAGTTGTTGCTATCGGTCTAAGTGCCTAACAAATTACCAATAAATAAGTAAATACATAAATAAAATGTAATGAGGATAAAATGGTTGACCGTGCCAAAGCCAGAGTGAAGATCGAGGAGCACTTTCCTCAATTGTACTACAGTCATAAATAATACACCTACTTCAACTATATCATTCCACCATATTACAAATACGGTATACTCTGCCTACAGTGCCTATAATGACTATGCACATATTATTATAGCATGTATCGGCAGTGCATGCCCCAAAGAATATGGCTACTGGCCACATCCACAACAATATAATTAAAACATATAATAAGTATGTACAATACACTTTCAAATAACAAGACCCACCCAGAAACCCCTGCCATCCAAATGATGTCCGCTGATCCTAAAATCGACACAATACTGATGTGTGTTATTATCAGCAGTTCATGCTGGGGATGCAAGTCATGGTTCAATTGCTTAGGGCAGGAGGCTCGACCATGACCCCAGTCCCACCAAACCACGCCCGTTATCCACTGCACCTACCCTGCAGCCTAGGTCAGTATCCAGTATACCCTCACAATGTGACCAATGGTCAGTGCTCATGGCGGTTCCATGTAATAATGGCCCCTCAAAAATATCGGCATGCAAAGAAATTGCGGAAAAATTGCCGGTTTTTGTGGGGACATTATTACATGGAACATGCGGGGGACACCCCCGCAACTCCCGCCTGCCCCTGTCCCTATATATGGTCACCTATATAATGTTGCCACAACCTTTTCCCGGCAGCATTATATACGGCGACCATATAAATAGGGATATTATTACCTGATACCCTCATGGCTTGCAGCCATAGCCAGTTTCCACAATCCATGGGGTATGGGCTTTGGCCATGCTGCATTCCTCAAAAGGCAAATTAAAATTAAAGTAGAAATGTGTCCTTACCGAGGGCCAGGCCCACTGCCCAGGCAGCAAAATTATATCTCTATTTTTTGTACTTACTTTTTAACACTTTCAAAAACATAAAGCACAGGACAGATTTGCAGATGTGCGGGCTCACGGCGATCACAAAATTGACGATCGCTGTGAGGCTGCACATCTTCACCCAGCCCCACCAAGCCCCAAAAGCTATTCAGCTACCCACACCAGGACTCAGCCAGACCTGCCCACTAACGACTTGCGAAAGACCCTAGGACGAAACATGTGTTGGCAATTCTTGACATGCAAATGGCATATACTTAATATGCAACTGTACACAAATATGTCTGCCCAACCTGGGCAGTCTCTGTGACTTGACCAATGCAACATTAAATTCAACCAACCTTAACATCCAACTGTGTCTAGCAGTTATTGGGAAATCATACTAAGGTGCTACCATATCTCTTGGCAAACACCATACCCAGCGCCATTGTAACCGAGGTTTCTAACCCAACTCTACTTTCCAAAACCACTGGAACATCAGGAGCTCTGTCCCACAAGAACCTCAACATCAGGCTGCAGGAAGAATACAGGTCAACTTCGAAAGAACAGATCAGCGTGGGGTCCACCATTCCTATAAACCTCTAACATCCCCAGTATCTCACATAGATTCTTTTGTCATTGGTACTGTGGGCCTCATTACGAGTTTGTCAGTGTGGCCAAAAACAGTGGAAATGCAGTGCATTACCAACACTTAACTGCGCCATCGAATGATGGGTTTGGAGGTAAGGTTGAGGAGAAACCTCCAGCAAAATGCTGGATGTAATTCCGCCACCTTACTGCCAAAAATTGACGTTTTGGTGGAATTGACGCCAGACGAATTACCGCTGGTGGTAATTCTGCCAAAATACCCATGGATTCCAGAAATGGGGACGACACAGCCATACCACCACTTGTAATCTAGCGGTAACTCCCCCAGAGCAAGTGGTGGTAACGGTAGATCCATTTGGCAGTATCTCGGTGGCTTTACTGCAGCGGTACCACCAAACTCATAACAAAGCCCAATATATTTTGTTCTGAGGCATTGGCATCAATCTACAACGAAATGAGAGTATTGCAGTACTAATACCCACTGCAAGTGATCAGTGATGCTGCCCAGCCCACATGAGCGCCGGCTCGCCAATGATTGAAGACATCACTGCGTATCCATACTGGCTCACCTTTATGGAATATATCTTCTGGGCTGACAGTATGATTTTATTTTTGCTGGAAAACCTAGAAAAGTGACTAGATTCTTTCCGTACTATTAAAGATGTCCACATTAATGTGCAATATGTCTGCATATTTTAGATTTGTTGACTGTATATATATATATATATATATATATATATGAGGGAATATATACAAGTAGTGTCGTAGATTATTTACATGAGCTGCTTACATTTCAATTAATTAGGAACAGAGGTGTACATGGAAGGGTTGGCACATCATTTGGCCCATCCTTGTGTAGAACTGCAACCTCAGACGTGGCTACAGAATATCTTGCAGGGTCAGGAGTGGCAACATGTGTGATATTTGTTTTTGAACATTGTGGACAGGGACGTCATTTAGGGGTCGCCAAACATATTGTTTTTATTACACTGAGGCTCCTGAGCTGTGGCCAGCAGCATGTGGCTCTTTGTTTCTGGAGTTGCTGTTTTTGTGATAGCTATAGTGGTTAAGATAGCTCAGTGGGTTGAACGCTCGTTGCTGCAATGTGTGTGGGATCTGCAGGTTGAAGGTTTGAATCACGACAAGGTCAACTCAGCCTTTCATCCTGCTGAGGTTGATAAATTAGTACCATCACAGGTTGGGTAATATTGTATGTATATGTGTTCTATATGAAGCACTTAAGCGTAAGTGCTATATAATAATACACCATTATCATTTGGCCTTTGAAGTCTGCTTGCATTCACAGTTATTTGGTAATATGGGCCTATACGCGCTGATATTAATGATACCTTTAGTGATCCATTCTTGTATAATTGTATATCACTTTACAGTGATATCGTAAGCATATTTTTTTCGTAGTGTACTTAGAAACAATGCTATGTGATGACACTTCCTGTTTTGCCAAGAGGTGAAAGGTTGTGTTCCATCGCTTCCTGGGATTTCACTTTGGGATGGGGTCAAATGAGATTACTTCCTGTGATGTCATCAGAGGTCAAGGGTCGTGTGATGTCACTTCCGCTACCCCTGGCATATTGGTGAAATGACGTCTCTGAGTGTGGAGATGAGAAACAGCGTCCATCGAGACCAAGGCCAAAACAGAGACTCAGTCATGAGTGAGGGCAAAGAGAGATCTGATAGTAAAAGGGCCTTCTTCATTGGACATGCCACCAAAGCTTTGAGGATAAAAGCCACCTATTTCACCTGCTGCAACACACATGAGCTCATATCTCAGGTATGTTGGAGGCAGCACGTGCAGGCTCTGGCCCTAAGGAGCCTGCAGCAGAGATGTCAGATAAAAGGCCAGACTAGTGGTATCTCCACAGTACAGATTGTAGGCTCTAAATTGCTATGACTGTTGTACTACAGTAAAACAGTGGATCAATGACACCCACACGGTGAGTGAAGGCTCTGTTACAGGATGTCAGGCTAGAAGGAACAATGTCATGCTATGCTTTACCGATATGGATGCAAATTATGATAACTAGGCTTACAAAAAACAGGCGGCACATAGAAGAGCCAAGGAAGGATGAGCCAGAAGAAGACATGTTGTCAAAAAGAATGAGATGAAGGTGATGCCCTTGAAAACTGGCATTGAGTGTTCTTTCCTCTGTCCAAAGGACATGTTTTCATGTGGGAGGCCATGGCCAGTGGCACATGGACCCATGGCAAGAGAGAGTGGCCTATAGACCCACTTTGGGATGAAGTGGTCACTACCCTTGGACGCAGACGATACCCAGTGGCTATTTTGCATGCCTTGTAGGGCCATTGGGTGTGCCCAAAGAGGGCCACTAATGTCATCATAGATATCACACAGGATATCACAGTAAACTATCCAACAGATTAAAACAATCATTATGCTCTAGTTGCCAGTGATGGCATTGATGGTGTGATAAGTTATGTCATATATCAATGGGTTTGTTGAGAAAGAACTTCACATTGATGTCAATTCCGCTATTAAACAATTGGATGGACAGTGCTCACATAGTACACAGACAGAAATGGAACATTTTCATCAATGTTATTATCATATGCGTAACCGTATTCCTTCATAAAGTGGTAGTGCAACTCGGACATTGGAAGCGGTGTGCACATTTGTTGTGAATGTGGCAAGGCAATGTGTGAAGAGGAACATTTCAAATGACTACGCACAATGAACGTTGCTTGTAGTCACAAAAGTTGTGACTTGTCTAATACGCCACGTTTCATTTTTACAAACTTAAGTAACCTTTGGAATTGTTTTGTGCAAGTTCAGTTTCGCATAGTTGTGAACGTGAATACAGAGTGTGTGGCATCTGTTACGCGGAAAGGGATATGTGATGGAAAATATTTGTGAGTTTTAGTGCACGGATTATCCTGTCTGAGAGGGTCTACGCTTAATGTGAAGCAATGTCCGGTCATGTCAATGTTGGGTTACAGGGTCCATGTTACTGAATCAGGTGTAACTTTGCACACATTTTCTCACAGTTACCCTCTGTGAATCTCATTTGTTTTCTGAATTTCTGATCAGCAGTTGGCATGCCTAACAACAGATGTAACTAATGCCAACAACAGGATGCTTTGCACATTTCTCCCATGAGTCTTCCTTACACCTTTGCCAGCTATCTTAAGGTAATTTGGATTCACTGTTCTTAGAGTACTTTATATTTTCACTCATAAACATGTAGTTGTAAGAAAAGTACAAATGACTGCAAACGATTGTGTGAATATGTGACAGCTATATGCACTGTCCATTCATTCATCGCCTCTCTTATGCAAGTCTTCTTTTAACTTCAATGTGTTTACTAGTTGTCTCTTGACCCTCTTCAGCTGGTTCACTGAGAGTCAGGGTATTACAAAGCAACTCAAAATATACCGCTGAAGTAACAAGTCCTTTGTCTGGATATAGATGGCCCGTTGAACTGGCAGTGCCTAATGGTGATTACCTAAATCCAGGTGTTGTATATTTAGAAGTACACAGATTTCAGAGGTCTCCATTGCACTTTTAATGAGGGCGGAATACAGGTATCCCATTACGGTTAACTCTGTACCATGGTCCGCGGGGGACGGTAGTATCAAGTTCATGCCAATGCATGGCATCCAAGGAGCCGCATATGGAGCGCACCCAATCTATTTCTCTGGCGCATCAGCGTTTCATTCGCCAACAAGACTTGGCTCAACTCTTGCCACCTGCCTCGTTGCAACTTTGTGTGTTGCTCTGTCTACGAATGAAATAGATCAGATCTTGCTGGGGAAAAAAAGACTCTTTGGGGGATGGCTATGGAAAAAAGTATGGAAAATCATGAAAGTTACACTGAACCGAGAGTTGGAACCAACAAATGGTTGGCCATGTTTTCCTTTCTAAGTTTCAAGCAATCTTCGTAGCTGTCATTGCATCTGTATGGAGAAGTGCGCGGTACACCATTTACAATGGTTTATCTGACCCCTCCCTCAACTGAACATTATATAAGAGATAAGGGAATCGCAGGGGTGTTAAATAATACTGCAGGGTACATGTTTTGATTACCCTTGATAAAAATAAAAAATACTGCTCATTAATAGAAAACTTGCTGAAAACGACTGGGAAGGGGCCAGATTCCAGAAACTTTGCACCAGTGCAAGTGCAAAGTTTGCACGGTATTATCACTAGGGCAAAGTTTGTCCTATTTCTAAAAACACTGGAACACATTTAAAAACCATTGCAAATCGACAAGTGCAGTTTGACATATTAAAAGCACCAGGGGTAAAATTGCCCTAGTGCTAACAAGATACATTTTTGATGCATGTTTGCATTAGGACAACGTTTGCCCTAGTGCTAATACCATCCCTTATTAGCACTAGGGCAAGCTTTGCCCTGGTGCAAAAATGCAGTGAAAATGTATCTTTTTTTGCACTAGAGCAATTTTTGCCCTACTGCTTATAATATGCCAAAATGCACTTTTCATCGTGCAATGGTTTTCTAATATTTGCAAGTGTTTTCAGAAATAGGGCAAGCTTTGCCCTAGTGCTAATACTGTGCACACTTTGCACTTGCACGAGTGTAAAGATTCTGTAATCTGGCCCCAGTTGTTTTCAATTTACTCAGGGAGGTTGGTTAAAAACAGTATGGAAACCTAAATAAGCATATCGTGGATTCGAAATCAATCGTTGACATGTTCATTCAGAAACAGCACCGTCTAAACAATGACAGGAAACCTGATCTGTCACTTGCAGGCGTGTGACAGATCATGCACAGGTTCAGTGCAGCGGACAGTTAGACACACGGAACATGTAGGGGAGTGGCAGGCACCCCGGTTGGCCGTCTGGTGTAGTTGGGCTGGCACTATCCAAGAGTCCCCATGTTGACCCATATCTCCACTGCCATTTTCTCAGAGGTCCCTCATCACATAAGTGGATGGGGACAATCGTCATTGTTGATTGCAACAGTGAGAAATATATTCTTTTGTTGTCTACTTTTAGAACACTTACTCAAAATACAAATCGTTCCTCCCTCAAAACAGCACTATTCAATAAAATAAAACGATACATTATCTATGAAACTATAAGATGCGAACTAACACTTTGAAATAACACCAGTGCGGTTTACTGGCCCGTTTTGCAGAAGCAACTCATCTAGAAAAGTTCTGTAACTCTTTTTCACAAATAAAAATGTCCTTTCAAGTAGTATGGCCTCATGTATTTAGTTAGTGATATTTTTTGAGTTTGCATATTTTTGGCAAATCTTTTTTTTTTTAAATGATGTCATCGTTTTTTAACACATCCATATATGTGAATGCCGTTCTACCATCCGCCCTCGACCCCAAACTGCAATTGGTGCTTCGCATTGCTTACCTTGCTGCTGTGTGTCTGTGTGCCTCGCCTCATTTACCTGCTCGCGCTCCTTTCATTCTAACAGAGCTGTATCCGTGTTAGAAATAGAGACGGGACTCGGCAGTCTGGGAGGAGTTGCCATGGCACCAGAGTTTCCACTCTCATAGTACTGAACGCGGTATTGGCGTGGGAATCGTTGGTGTTATGCTTCTGCTGCAAAATGGATTTCTTTAAATTGGAACGTGTATTTTTGCTTGTCCTTTTTGTAATCATTTTCAAGGTGGCTAAAATCTCCCAAAACCTTTATTGCACGTTATTTTTAACATAAGATGTTTTTAGACCATTTTAAAACTCTGTTAATCAAGCATGAATGAGATATTGTACCCAGCTGCACCTAGTTCTAAGGGTGCCAAAATTCCAATGTGAATTGTTATATTTTGCAGATGATGTTTTAGACTATTTTTGTTATGCCCCCTTCTAGAAATACCCTCACACATGATCTGTAAATGTGTTGACACAAGAAAGAGCCGTTTAAATGACATCACTGGAATTTCTGGTGACCAATGATAGATAATAGAAGATACCAAAAGAAAAAGGAAATGCGAAGTGAGTGGTTTTCCCAAAAGCCACAACAAGTAGTCATAGTATATTTGTTTTTTGCCCAAAAACCTTCTTCCAACAACAATCTGAGAACGTATGAAGTAAAATATATCTTTCACATACCAGTGGGGCGGGGCACACATGTGCTTTAACGGCCCGCCAGCGGGCACTTTGTTAGGCCTGAGCGAAGCGAAGTGTCTCAGGCCAGGCTGCGGTGCGTGAAAACTATTTGCACCCTCGGATTGACCGGGGTGCAGATAGATTTCTTTTTTTTTGGTTTGCTAGGAGCTCAGCTCAGCGCGAGCTCTTCTCCCAACGGCTAACACAATCAAATGCCTGCCGCTATTAACATGGAAAAGGGACTAAGTCCCTTTTCAAATGACAGGAGACATGAAAAACATGTTTCAAAATGGCTAACGTCATCCAAAAAGGATCCTAGTCGCTTTTCTATTTTTATGGTGGTAGTGCGGGAATGGCAGATTGTGATTGGTCAGTCTGTATTTCCCTGGTGTGAATGTAACTTCTTCCCTACTTACTTGTTTTGGTCTATTTTGGCCTTGATATTCAAGTCTATCCTGGAGCTATACCGAATGTTTGAAGTGTCCAATTCCCTTCATGTCTATTTTTCCAAATGACTTAGGGCCTCATTACACGGTAGGCGTTATGGATTTAACGTTACCGGTAACAGAATACCAGTAACGTTAAATCCCCATGCGGATTACGACCCGGCTCACCGCTATTAGCGGCACCGCTATATACGGTGCCACTAATAGCGGGCAGGCCGCGTGCGCACGACCCTCCATCCTGTAAATTACGCCATGCCGCTATTAGCACAGCATCACAAGGCTAGTGGACATGCCAATAGCGGCATGGTAAAGCCCCCAAAACCCCTAACCGCCATGGTGCTAATACCGGCATCGTGAACCACCCATTAAGAGAACTGAGCAGTGTTCCCACCTGCCACAGGTGGACACAATCAGCACAGGTGGAGGCAATGGAGACTGTGGCAGCTCAAAAGGAGCACACCACACCCCTTCCCACACCCCTTCCCACACCAAGATGGTTCCAATACTGGCAGCATTACATGGCCTGGAGGACCTCATTGCAGCGCAGCTGCAACAACAACAGGCAGGACAAAGGAGACGCAGGAGGAGGAGGAGGAGGAGGAGGGCAAGACAGGCACAGCAAGCACCACCACGGCACTTAATCATACCACAGAGGCACCCACCAATCCCCAGGATCAGAGCCAGTCCATTTAACCTAACCCCTGAGCAGATACACACCCTGTACCGTCTGGACCGGGATACCATCACCAGCATCGTGGACATGATACACGACAACCTTGTGAGCCTCATAGACATCAGAACTGCCATCCCCCCGCTACTGAAGGTGGTGAGTGTGCTCCACTTCCTGGCCACAGGCACCTACCAGCATACAGTGGGACAGATGCATGGCATCTCACAACCAGTATTCTCCTGCACGCTGAACCAGGTACTCGATGCCCTCCTGAAGCATGCACCTGAACACATAATCATTCCACGGACTGCACAGGAGATTGCAAACACAAAAGTTGGTTTCTATTCACTGGCAGGCATACCAAGTTGCATCGGGGCCATCGACTGTACCCATGTGGAATTGGTGGTCCCACATCACAATGAAGTAGTCTACCGAAACAGGAAGCAATTCCATTCCATCAATGTCCAAATGGTATATGACGCCAACAAGCTAATCACACATTGCTGTGCCCGATTTCCCGGATCAACCCATGATTCCATGGTCCTGCGGAACTCAACTATCCCACGCTACATGGAGCAACAAACCGCACAGCGTTCGTGGCTACTTGGTGAGTAGCAGGGCAAGCACATGGCAGGGTGATTAGGGGGGGAAAGACACATACTCCAACTGGGTGTGTATTGGGGGGAGAGATACATACTCCAACTGGGTGTGTATTGGGGGGAGAGATACATACTCCAACTGGGTGTGTATTGGGGGGGAGAGATACCTACTCCAACTGGGTGTGTATTGGGGGGGAGAGATACATTCTCCAACTGGGTGTGTTTTGGGGAGGGGATACATACTCCAACTGGGTGTGTATTGGGGGGGGGAGATACATACTCAAAATGGGTGTAGCTTGTCGTCCGCCGGACAAATGCACATACAGATGTACTCCAATGTGCATCTGGGAAGGCCGCAACGTACTTGAGATTAACCGACATGCAGGTATAAACTACACAACATAGATAACAATCCAGGTCTGGAAACATTAAACATCCATCCACATACACATTGCACAACATTCCACGCCACAAAATATTACATTCTACACATGCCATCAAGAGAGCCATCCTGAATTAGTCCACCCCAACAGCAAATATGCAATGTGCCCCATAATGCATGCAAATGGATCAACCCTAGCCATAGCATTTCACCATGCACCTATACCACCACTGAAGCGATGCCTCTCTGCATGGCAACATCAATGTTGGTATGGCAGTACACCAGCAGTGCAGAACTACATCTGCCTGGCCCCAGGGACACCAGAGACCTCGCCTCACGTAGGACATGTCAATTACTGCTGGAGGCATTGATGGGGCATGTCCACTTGCAGGGTGTAGCTCCCCCTTGCACATTGCTGTCACACAGACCATCTGCAGGTATGCTGTCAATTGTGTACGTGAATCACAATGCAATGCCAATTTGTGTCATTTGAACAGGCCGCTCTTGAGGTGAACAGTGACAGGACCCCGTTCCCTCCCCCATACAGGTGATGCGGGCTATCCCCTGAAGAGCTGGCTCCTCACACCTGTACGGAACCCACAGAACAGGCACGAGGAGGAATACAACCGTGCACATACCCGGACCCGCATCGTGATCGAGCAGACCTTTGGCCTTCTGAAGTCATGTTTTAGGTGCATTAGCAGGTCTGGTGGTGCTCTCCTGCATGGACATGAGAAGGTGTCCAAGATCACCATGGCATGTGTCATGTTGCACAATATGTGTATCAGATGGAATGTGCCACTGCCCCCTGACGTTGAAATAGAAGCACCTGATGAGGATGATGATGGTGATGAGGACGGAGGTGAAGGGGATGCAGGTGTTGCAAGAGGGGATGGGCAGGAGGGACGCGCTGTGAGACAGCATCTGATCAACCAAATATTCTGATGAATATGTTTTCGTACTGTCACATGGATATTGTTAGTAATGCACTGGTGTATGTTTGTGAGCACGCAATGGACCCTGTTGCCAATAAAGTACACAGACACAATGAGGATGTCCAGGCCTGTGTTTTTAACATAAACCAGTGAACATCCCAACACCCTTCCCCCCACCCCTCACAACACACCCATAACACCCTTCCCCCCACCCCCCACAACACACCCATAACACCCTTCCCCCCATCCCCCACAACACACCCAAAACACCCTTCCCCCCACCCCCCACAACACACCCATAACAGCCTTCTCCCCCACTCCCCACAACACACCCATAACACCCTTCCACCCACCCCCCTCAACACACCCATAACACCCTTCCCCCAACCCCCACAACACACCCATAACACCCTTCCCCCCACCCCCCACAACAGTTACTCATGTGCCTGCCATGTATGCATTTGGCCATGCACGCAGTGGAATTTCCATCAACCCCCTATTTGTCATTGTCTGTGGCAGCATTTTGAGAATGGGCAGACGAGCGCCTGGTGGTGCGTGTTGAGCGCCAGAGGGGGCTTGTCTGTCTTGATCCTGATGATGATGATGGGGCAGACTGTCCTTGTTGCAAGAAGTGGCGGTCCATGGCGTCAGCCATGCGAGATAGGACCCCCCTGAGCCTTGAAATCTCAGTACACAGCCTATCAGTGTTGGCGTCCATCCTGTCAGTGGAGTGCCTCGCCGTCTCCGCAATGTTTTCCCTGAGATGGGCAACCTCCTCAACATCCTGCACAACCAGCACAGTCAATTCTCGTTGATGCTCCAGGATGGTGGTCAGTTGGAGGGCAGTGCTGGGTGATTGTGCACTGGATGCAGTGCCCTCAGAAGCAGCCACTGCAGCTGGTGAAGCCACCATGGGGGACATGATGGCAGGATTGTTCTCTACAACAGTCACATCAGACCCTGGGGTCTGGAATGGTGCAGGCTCTGCGGTACTAGGGGGGCTTGGGGTGTGCATCCCCATTGGGTCAACTATGGTGTCCTCTGGATCAGACAGGGGGGCAGTGGCAGCTGCCTCACCAGCAGAGCTTGCCGCAGCTGATGGTGGGCCCTCGGTGGCTGCTATTGGTGCCTGTAGGATCTCCTCCAGTGGTGTGGCTGCAGTTTGTGGTACAGCTACTGCTGCCCTGACAGTGGCACTTTGTCGGTGTTTCATGGTCATCAGGTGTGACCTTCCCCACTTGCCCCTGGAAGTTGTGGGGGTGTCCTCCGATTCCTGGGCCCTTGGCCTCTTACTTGTCGCTGGTGGCAGGGATGCATCAGCGGAATCCTCGCCATCTGTGTGTGAGCCTGTCAGGGACAAGAAGGGGGATGGCATTGGTTGATTTTCAATATACTTAATGCAGTTAACATCAATGATGCAGTTGTGGCCATTGGGACTTAGTACTTGTGGATACAGGTGATGTGCCAGTTCAGTGCCTCATCCATGCATGGTTGTATTTGGGACTTGTGACTGGTGATGTGCGCATGTGTGTGTGTTTGGATCTGACACTGACATGGGGAGGGATGGATGCATGTGTGGATGTGTGTCCATGCATGAGAGGAGTCTGTGCTGACATATGGGTCAAACAGTACATTCACATCGCATTCTGTCATGTGTACACTCACCTGCATCCGAAGTGGTACCCACGGCGACCTCCATGCTGCCTACTCCCTCGATGGATTCAACTGCAATGAGGTTCCCACAGGTCTCCTCCCATTCTTTGAGTCGGATGGGTGAACCAGCTCCTCCTTCACTGGCAATCCGGTGGTTCTCCGCAAGGATGCCCCTCACCCGCAGCCTGAGGTCGTCCCACCTTTTCCGGCACTCACGCACTGTGCGGGTGCTGGTGCCGACTGCACTGACTTTTACAGCCACTTGTTCCCAGATGGCTTTCTTCTTCAGTATTGTGGGCCACCGCATGTCATTAGCAAAGACGACATCAGCATTCTCTGCCAGGGTCTTTGTGAGCATGATCAATTCTTCAGGATTGAATTTCTCCTTGCGCTGCCTGTCAGCGCTTTTTTTGAAGGCCTTGAGCATGATGCAGGTGTGCAGGATGATTTCCAACTCTGAGCAACTCGTAACAGGTCCAGGGGGCAGAGGATGGCAATGGATTGTGTTTTTGAAGATGGCCGCCGTGCTATTTCCCGTTCCTGTGCGATGACGCTATTTCCGGTTCCGCAAAATAACGGTCACCGCTAATAGCGGTGACTGATATTTCCATGCAGTAGGAGGGCGGAGGTGCAATCAGCACATTGATCGAGGGCAGTAGGTGACTTTATTGGGTCTTTAGTGCCATGGCGGTAGGGGGTTTACCGGCATGGCGCTATGCTCGTGTCCGAGAACTCGTAATGGTACGCTATTGCCGCCCTCTTGTGAGGGCGTACACGTTAATAGCGCCATGCCGGTAAATTCCGTTTTTTACCGCGTACCGTGTAATGAGACCCTTAGTCTTAATCAAATAGAGCTTTGATGGTGATAACATCAAGTTATCACACCTGGGGAACGCCACTCAGGTGTAGCTGGCTAGATATATTGACAGGAATTGCCAGTGTCTGGCCGCAATCCATCAGCAAGCGGAACCCCTTCCCCAATGCTGTAATTATTTTTTTTTTTTGCAGCAGCCCCCACACTCCCAGGGCCCCTCTTCACACCTCACTCCACTCCCACCCCCAGGTTATGCCCAAACCCCCCCTGCTTCCCCCACCCATTTAGGTAACCTTCTGCCATGGGGGTTTCCCTCTTTAACAATCCTTTCCCTTTCTGCGCTGAACCAGTGCCATAGAAATAGAAAGGGCCATCTTTGTTTTTCATTTTCTTTTACCAGAGTTCAGGTGTGCGCAATTCATGCAGAGCCCCACTCTCGACATAAAATAAAACTTTAATACTATTTTCACAATAGAAGGAGCAGTGTGTTGCGAATAACTATACCCACTTGTCATGGGGTGTACAGGGCCTGTAACGGCCCTGAGCCCTCGCCACGCCCTTCGATTCACTCGGACATTCATAGGCTTGGGCTGGTGGGCCGTTAATGACACTGTTCACAGGGGTGATTGCTATATCAACTATTGATTGATATGAATATCCTGTAGATGTGGCATTTCAGCTGTCCATGTGGGAGAAAAACAGAGCTTACATGGAAGTTCTGAAGATGTTAGAGGGAGAGGAAAGGCTTACATTTGTGAAGGAGGGGGAGCTGGCACAATGCATTTAAAATGCTGATACTTTCTGAGAGGTGTGGTGATGGGTGAGAATATTTCTGGTTGATTTTTGGACAGTCATGGCTTGGTCTCTGTTTGCTTCCTGGGGTTACTGCGGAAAAACACAGCCATTTGTATTAGGTTTAATTTGAGGCGGGATCTTTAAATCCATGATTGATGAGGGTATGAACGAGTTTTCAGCACTGTATGTTATTTATTGAGGGGACATTCAGATACAGTTGAGAGCTGCCTGCTTTGTGGCTTCTGATGTTGAGGTTGCAAAGTAGTTCCCTTGAGGTTTCCAAATCTGACATGCCATCAATGACATCTGTTGGCGGCCACCAGGACTTGCTGTTACATACTGAGAGATTTTAAGCCCAACCAATCGGATACTGATTCAATAAGCCCAGGCTTGAATTTGTCACACAGAACAAAGAGTGTAAAGAAGGAGCAGTAAACAGGAATTCCACTTTGGTGAGGATTTGCAGTGCATCTTCAGTGACCTGGGTGGTGGATGGCTCAGTGCTGCATCTCACATGTATACACATGTATAGCTGTGAACGCAGGTCTGTTCAGCAAATCCCTCTTGTAACTGTATGATGATGTTCTTTTCAATGGCATTGATTATAAAGGGCAGGTGTGTAACTGGATTTCAGTTTACATGTCATCTAGGTCTAGTGATGGTCTTCTCTTTAGAGTGAAGATACATACCGACATTAGTGCATCTGATAAGATGACTTTGGTGAATGAGCATTGCTAATGAAGAAGTAATGGTTGAGTACTTCACCAGTGATGGTTCTAATGAGTGATGAGGATTGAATGTCACTGTTGTATGCAGTGGCTTCTCCTTAACTGAAATGGTGGATAGTTCCGCTATGCCAAGTATTTTGTTGTGTTGGAAGAAGGGATATTAAGCACGTTGTTCATGTTGTCGCCTTCTTGTCTGATTTTGGGAATCTTGATGAAGCATTCATTTATGGCATGGCATTTTCCCGTGAACTTCAGTATCTTGGGTTCGAATACGGGATTTATGGTCAATTCGATAGTCTGGAAGTGTGCTTTGCCTTAGTTAGCTTTGGACATGGTGATAATCTGTCCTCAGCTGGCAGTGCAAAGAGATGTGAGGGTGGCAAGCTATTTGGCCTGTTCATCCTTCCACAAAAGATGTTCTGAGCATTGGATAGATCACGTGCTACTGATGAGTTATGCAGAGTACCAGCCTGCCAATAGTTTGGGGCAATTATGTCATAGTTTAAGAGGTCACTGAGAGTTGATGGTTTCTGTAAGGGTATTGTTTATAGAGTCTCCCTGTTTGTTAGGTTACAACGAATACTAGGCAGGAGAGATTACCTTTGAGGATGTTCATGGTGATCATGTTGAAGGGGCTGTATGGTGCCTTTAGGGTTTTGGGCTGGCCTCTTTGCGCTGTGTTATTGCAGGAAGGCTGATGGTGACTGTGAAGAGGTCTGCCCAGACGAGAAGTAGAAGTGTTAAGCATTAAAAGTCTGCCCATGCTCTGAAGAAAAGGTCAAGTGTTATGTTTTCTTTGTTGTTTGCTGTTGAGTGCACTCCGTGTAGAGAGTAGCTCTCTCTGGGGTTTTCTGTTAGCTGGCATTGCTGGTAAATTGATGTCGCAGAAGAGGGTGTGGTTAGTATTTTTGATAGATGTGTGCATGATGAGGTCAATGAGTTGATGAAGGTAACTTTGCTGAACTGGGGAAAGCAGTAGATCGGATGGTAAGTGGCCATTTGGGAATTTGTGTTTGGGAAGTAGAAGCTGAATAGCTCCATGGGGGTGAGGTCACAGGGCTCTTGTAGTGAGCAGGGCCATGTACTGTGAGCGCTTCTCCAGCCCTGCATGTGTGATCAAGGTGGTGGGTGCTGCGCAATGTAGAAATGAACACATTTAGGATATCTGTGTTCTCACACACTCCTGGTCATAGTGTCAATTATGCATGATGTTATGAGGTTGGTGAAGTGCACAGTGTGAAGGGATGCAGAATGTGCAATGATAAACATGAGTGTGCGCTAAGGTTTTGATGATAAGTTAAACATGTATGTGGGTTTCAAACACATGGGTGCAAGCTATTGGGGGATGATTTTAATGTTTGGGGGATGATTAGGATAATAAGCCCGAGGAGTGTGATGTTGCATATCATGACGTTTTACTTTAGTGGTTGGGGTAGGAGTTCTGATCCTTGGGCATTGCCAGGACCTTACAGGCCCAAACAGAGGTTACCCATCTCTCTATCCACCCTTAGCATGGTACACTCAGACAAGGACTCCTTATTTGAGTTTGCTTAGGAAAAGGATGGTATGTGATTGAATGGATTGTGGATTTGCTCCCTCCTGAAGTCCAGAAGCCGGAATTATGTTCAAGAAACAGGTTGTGCAGTACTCCTGAGGTCATTTTGTAACTCTCTTTGCTGAAATTGTATTGGGGAAGGGACTTTTATGGAACTATTTGTTATCTGTTTGTTTTTTTTGTTACCTTCCTTTGGTCATTGAAATAAAATACATTTTCTTGGGTGAGATTAAGGTTGATTGACTGAAGGAACTCTTCAGGCTGTGTAAAGTTGTGGGTAAACATTACGGTTTGTCTACATTCCTTGTCTGTGTCGTCTTACCAATTTCATCTGCATATTTTTTTGGTGGGTAGGAGTCATGCAGGTTATGTTCAGTAGAGACGGGTGGCAAGTGACTGTAAAACCATGCGTTGTGGTTTTTAGACCATTCTAAATTAGAAGTATTCCTTCAATACAGATGCCATTTAAACGTTTCACTGGAGCCAGCCAAGCCACAGGAATTATTACATGTATGAACACAGGTTTAGTCTGTCCCTTAACTATTTATGTCAACCAAAGGTGACAGAGGAATTGTTTTATGGAATTCATTTTACATTTGTTATTCACTGGTGAGACTCTTGTAAGGTTGTCCTTTAGCCCTTTCAGAATATTACAAAAAAGTGTTCCTGGCGGAACGACCTGAACACTATACACTTACATAAACAGACCACTGAATGCTTTAATGCACGGATTAGTCTCTGATGCATCAATGGTTCTTTCATGAGAATCATAATATTTATTCATCAAGTGGTACAACATTTTCAAAGTGACAACGAAGTATGGAAAAGTCTCTAATGCCCTATTACAGACATGCCGTAAAACAAAACTAGATTACAGCAGGGCTATACCCCTAGGAACTGGTGTGTGGACAGAACATTAGAAATAAAGTGTTCCTGGCGGAATTACCTGAAAACCATACATTTATAAAAATAGACCCCTGAATGCATTGATGCACGGGGTAATCTCGGATGCATCAATGGTTGTTTCATGATAATATGCAATGTTCATCACCAAGTGGTACAACATTATCAGATCCCTTTCAGAGCTGAGGAGGTAATAATTGCCTACTTGTTCATTTCTGTTGACGAATGTAGGTTATTTGTGTATGTGTGTCACTTTTCTGGATGCCATGCTAGATCTGTTCTAAAAGCTGTTTATATTTGAATCCTGTGTTTTCAGGCTGCTTTGCCAATACATTTAACTGATGGTTTTCTTTGTAGCATATACAAAACCTAGAGACTTTGCCCTGATAGTGAAGTTAATGGGTAATGGTGCCTTTAATTCAAGAGACTCAAGGAACTGCTTAAGAATATACTCGTAATTACTTGACTGTTTTGCCCATTGTGGCAAAGCAAGGGAATTTGTCCCTTCTCCCCAAGGGGGAGTGCCCCGCGAGGCTACGGATGTGAGCCTGCTTTGCAACACCCTCCCGAGGGGTCGAGGCAAGTGGGACCTCACCAGGACAAACTACCCCCTTGGGGACAAGGACTCCTGCTCCCGTGAGAACTGGTGCCCTCCTTGTGATGGCCTATATGGAACTATCTAATACACCAGATCATTGCAAGGTACATAATCGGGATGAAGACAAAATTAACGTATACCATTATCGAAGGGAAAGAGAAGCTGTCCCTTTAAAAAACAATCTCCAATGGACTGTGCCAAGTACGTTAAAGAGAGAGGAGATGCCAAGGAGAGACAGAGAGGAAAGCAGAGACAGACAGGGTAACCCCCTGTACAAAGAACATCTAATGGAGGCAGAGCTGAAGGAGACGGCGAAGACCACAAAGTTCAGAACTACTTTTAGCTGAAGCTGGACATACTGGAAGCCTGACGTGTCAGAGGAACAGAGAGTCGAGACGGCTGGACCAGAGAGCTAGTTGGTGGCGTGACCGCAAAGCAATCATGGTGGCAGGCTGTCCTCTCAGTGATGCTGATACCACCTCAGAGAGGAAGCACTGAACAAACCCATTACCCACAGCGGTATCAAGAAGCCAAACAGGAGACAGAAACACACGCAAAGCGGACATCGCAGAAAGCAAACCAAAGGAAGGACCAGTCCCAAGTATCTCTGGGCACCAGACACATTTCCCTACAATGCAGAAGGTAACCGGGAGAACAGGAACACCGGGAAGCCAAAAGGCACTTGTTATAGAAGTAACAAACCTCGTCCTAGTACAAATGATGAAAGTGTGGAAAACAAGTTGATAATGTGGTAACGAGAAATACCATGTTCGCGAACATTGAGAGGAATAGAAGCGGAGCATTGCTAAATACTGAGATCACAAAGAGTGAGAGGAATAGAAGCGGAGCATTGCTAAATACTGAGATCACAAAGAGTGAGAGGAATAGAAGCGGAGCATTGCTAAATACTGAGATCACAAAGAGTGAGAGGAATAGAAGCGGAGCATTGCTAAATACTGAGATCACAAAGAGTGAGAGGAATAGAAGCGGAGCATTGCTAAACACAGAGACTACCAAGAGTAAAAGCAATATAATTGGAGTGTTGATACCTTTGGAAAAGGGGAAGACCACCCAATATCCAAGAGACATAGAGTGGAGCACAATAAACCGAGACACTTGGGAACTAAAGACCAGAGAGGTTCCTAAGATAAACATTGTACAAGAAAGACCAAGTTGGGAAGCAAGGAACCATAAGGATTTAGACAATAAAACCCCCAGAGAAAAGGACAGAATGCAAGTATTTTCAGAATCTGATATTAGAGAGAGAAGGATTCTGATGAGAACAAGGAAGAACCCTAAGAAAGAGGAGAAAAAGATAATGCCCTAAGGGGGTTGAAGGAACTAATATGAAGAATAATAAGAGACTATTTAAGGATTGTATATTGATCAACCTCAGTAAAGAAAACAACATGATTGCATAAGCAAAACTACCAGGAGAAGGGAGTCATTCTCCTGACTGTAGTTGATCACAATAGTTGTAGGGCCAGTTAGGTTAGCTTTGGACAGCGTACTGATTCTTCTGGACATTTATTGATGACTGAGGAGCACCTTAGTAAGTAAAATAGAAAGGCAACATCCCCATAGTGATAGGGAAAGATAGATTTCTTTCTATTTTTTAATAAATGTGTGGCAAAAATGTCCTCAGAAAGTCTGTGTCCTCCTTCTGACTCACCACACCACATACACATGTTTCTATCTTTAAAAGAATTACAATTATTTTAACTATATTTTTGATGTTGTGCTCCAGTTTTCACCATAGTAGGGAGGGCCACCCCTGTTACGGGAATGGATGCACACTCCCTTATTCTTTGAATAAAATATATGCATGGCTGCTGACAGGTTGGCTTTGGTGTAATTACTTTATATGTATAGTGCAGTGTAGTCATGTTGGCTCGCTCAGCAGCAGGGAGCCTAGAGCTACACTTCCTCTTCTATGTTTACGTGTAGGAGGATAGGTTAATCACAGCCAATTGAAAGCAGGGTCGGCTTCCTACCCAGAGCCCACATTTCACATATATCACCTCTTTACCATTACCCCTCCTCGATGTGTTTATTACAAGGGATTCACCAAAACACGACTCTTAATTTGCAATATAAGGCTGAAGCTGAGAGATGAAGTACGTCTACTGAAGTCTGGCAGGAAGCCCTTTCATGGAGAAGAGCTGACTCTTCCTTTGAAAGGTTGCGGATGAGTTCATGGTCCTTTGTGGGAGTCACTCAGGAAAGAGAAAGCGTTCCCAAGACAGCACTCAGAGGACTAAGTAGGGTCTCCCTTCAGATTCACTGGACCTAAGAAGTAAACTTGAACTGTTGCACCTCACATATAGGAAAAGTCATTGAGCATGGTGGAGTGACAAGTAGATGCAGAGTCTGTTTTAAAGTGGGTAATATGTACAAACGCACAGAATCAGGGGCATCTGTGAATGCCCTCTTCTCCATCACTGGGTAGCTTGTGAAGTGGCTTCCAGCATGTCGGTTGGCCCTCTCTTTCATCCAGGATTTGGGCAAACGTAGACATACTATATAGGTGCAACCTTTACACTAAGCTCAACTTGGATGTTAGTTTCCAAGCCACAATGACAATTTACACTTAGAACAAACTCTGTGAAGAATTTCTTGGAGAACTGAAGCATTAACGGGAGAGTGTTCCAGGAGTATCTGGTGAAGGCTCATCCACATTGGCTCCCATGAGGAGCCTCTGTAAACGGTGGTCAACAAAAGAGAAACATGAATCAAAACAAAATGTCTGAAAGTTCTTTGCCCAGAAACATGGCACACTAGTACCAAGAACAGAAAAGACAATTGACCTAGAAGAGTGGATACATTTCCAAAATGGCGATGGGCCTTTTTATGTAAGGTAGCTAGATGAAGAATGTGAAACAGCGTTTCTGTTTTTTTCAGATTTGCTGCACTCACAAACATTGTGTGTCAGCAGAAATATTGTACCTAAGCCTTCCAAAGCGCTCTTCATAATGAAGAAACCTTACATACACTGAGCTAATGTCCCATCATTAAACACACGCCAGGAAGGTACTGCTCTCTGGGGTGGAGCAGATGTATGCTGGGCGATGTACAATGTGTGCCCCTCCTGGAACACTATGGGGATTTGAGGTCTGTAGAACCAGATACGTTCATTATGTCCACAGCCCTGGTGGGACTTAGTGGATCCCCTTCAACTCAGGAAAGTGGTGACATGGTGCAGGAACAGGCCTCCGCTCTCTCAGTTCAACTGGCAACCCCTTTGGCTGGAGGCATGAGGGACCATTGAGAGTGGGTGAAACTGAGAAAGTAACTCATTCCTGTAATGTTGTTAGGTCCTCCCATAAAGACATTGGGCATTGAGCAGGTGTACAGTGATCATGTGACCTCTCTTTTTTCAGTGAGTATCTGCTAAAGGAGCAAGCAGACAATGTATGCTTTCCCCCGGGTGACTATAATGTGCCAGAGACATAATCCTGCACTTGGTGCATTTTAGATATCAGCATTCTTACAGGAATACCCCTACTGTCTAGGGAACTCCAGTCAGAGGGGTATGCCATGCAACATTATGGGCTGCAAACGGTGTGAGAAGTGTCACTGAGTTATGTTTCATCTGTGCCAGAGTTTTAAAGTGGTGTAAAGCCATCAATGTATGCTCGCCAAATCATTTGATTTATATTGGATCTGTCTCAGCAATTGTTTAAATCTACTCCTGTGGTGCGCACACCTCGAATTTAAGAGAGAATTCAAATGAAGTAAGTATGGATATCTGTATACTTCAGGTGATGGGGAGATACACACAGCCCTGGTACTGAAGGCTGGTACCACAAATCTACAAAAAATGAATGCCCTCAAGTGACGGACACTCCCATCCCCGGCACAACTTAACTAATTTTATATTGAAATATTGTCATATTTAAGACTGGAGCTGTTTGTCAATTCAGTCTACCTTTCAAGTTACAGATCTCTACATATAGATTCTCATATACTTGTATAGCCGGCTAAAGATTGACACTGAGTTTGATCACTGATTTAAGAATATTGATCATAGAATTCTGAAGTTTCCCATTGGAACCGCATCATTATCTCTAATGAGGTAAGAAGTTGGTAACTATGATAGTTTCAGACATGTAATAATTCTACTTGTTAGTAAGCCTATATTCTACTCTTTCATCATGCAGACTATCATGTACAGAAGTATTGGAGAAGCACTTAAGAATCTGAGGCTACTCATCTGACAAATGTACATACAACAAGAGGCAGCCAGGTAAAAGGAAACCATTAAGAATGTATGATATTGCGCTATTAATAATACCATAATTGTAGATACAGAGGAGGATAATATAATTATTTATTTTGATTCATTTCTAAGATGATTGAAGCCCATTGAAGAATACTAAGTCTAAAAGGGAATTATGCTCTTGATGAAGGGATACCCCAAAACGGGTCGAGCACTTTTTGTTTTTAGGGACTATGTGAAATTAAAACATATTGGAATATATATGTGAAATCTGTATTGATTATACAACTCTAAATTGACTGATATGAATATGCCTAACCTTTGACTGATTATATATCAGTAATTAAGGTGTGCAAGGGACGGGAGTGTCCGTCACTTCAGGTCACTCATTTGTTGTAGATCTGTCTCAGCAATTGGCCACAGACAAAGTTCTCCATTGTTAAAAGCAACATCTTGCTTTTCATATATTTTTCCATAATGTGCAATCCATCTTGTATGTTTCTAATACTTTGTCATGCTTCTTTCATTTTAAGGCAGGTTCATTTTAGACAAGCCCTTTGATAGCATTTTAAGATGTACAGTGTATATGCTTAAAAACATTGTTGTTATTTTGCTATTGATGAATGTCAACGTTCATAATTTGCTTATTACATTTTGCGTTTGAATTGGGCCCAGTGCGTTCATCGGATCCCACATAGAAACATACGGCCCATGACAATACTGTATTACAGGTTCCCAGCAGCCACATGTGTACTGACAATACCTTAAAGGGAGTTTGCAAGCAAAATGTATTATTAGGAAAACACCATTTCTATTGTTCAGATGGTGTGGTAATATTCTAACAGAAGCATCATCCTTCCATTATTCCTGTGTCTCAAATCCACGGCGTGGCCTCAAATTCTTTTTGCTTTCTCTGATCATCTTGGCACATTAGTAAAACCTCTACAATATGGTGATTCATGACGGCATTATAAAAACTAATAGAATAACACCACTTGACAGCAAATATAAGGATAAAAGAAAATACTCCTAATCAGGTTGAAGAAAATGCATGTACTGACAGAAGATGCATTATTCTGGCATGAGTTATTGATGGCCAGATAATTCAGGAGTGACAGAGTGTGACACGGGCGGCTGCAAATCAGGAATAGCCATCAATTGAGATAAAACCTCACTGCAGGTTGGATTCTTGGAGGCGAGATAAATATACAATATGTTTATGATTCATCCAAAGCAAGGCCTGTAAAAAGAGAAATATCTTCCCAGTGTATCAGTGTGACCAATAAGGATATCTCTACTAATTAGCATAGATAACACATGCTCAAAACAGCATGTTTCATGTATCAAGACACTTTTGTATACTGCCAGGATTACCCTCTGTTTACATCTTACTATGTTCTTCTAATGACATAAACCTTTCATAATAATCTCGTGAACTATAGGACCCCACCCCCCCCAATTAACCCTTGGTTGAGCTTTCTCAAAAGTGATCTGCAGGGACACAGCAATCTCTGAGTGAGAGACTTACAGATTTCCGATTGCCCGTTCATTTTTGTTCCAGCCTGAAACTACCTGAATCTTCCCAAATCTCTTTTGAGAGTCAAATATCTCCAATGAAGTTTGGGAGATGTCCGGTCAGGCTCTGGCTGACTCAATGGAAACACACATATATAAAATAACCCCAAAGGCTGCAGGGAAGATAGAAAGGTTAGGGGAAAGGGAGGGGTGGAAGAGAGGTTGGATGGGGTAGCAAGAGGAAATGGAGTCTTGAGCATCTATGAATGTTATCCACATAGGCAAGAACATGATATTCTGCAGGAAGATATCTCAGTAGGTTATTGAGCCATGTGCTGAATCACAGGTATTCGTCTATTCTCCCCAAAGGGGAGTCTCCCCATTGAGACTAGGGAGGTGAGGCCCCTGCGCACGTTCCTCCATAGTGGTCTGAGTGAGTGGGACCTCACTGGGAGAGACTCCCCCATAGGGGACAAGGACTCCGGTCCATGTAAGGAATTCTCTAAGCCTTCCAACATCGTGGCATATAGGAGACTATCAGATATGAAGAATATTGCAAGGGCCAGAGACTTGGCTGTAGGTAAAACTGAAATAACCTGCTATACACAAGAAGAAGGGTTTGTCTCTTTAAGAGGAGACACGCAAATATGGCTAGGAGAGAAGACTATGCTGAACCAAGGCACAGTGTGAGGAGAGAGAGAAGAGCATAAGCAAGGAAAGTCCCCTGATGAGGATACATCTAGAGGAGGTGGAACCAGAGAGAGCTGCAGAGCCCACCATTTTCAAAGGAGTCCTGAGCAGCCAAGTGACGTGGACGAGAAATAAAACTATTCACAAGTGGTGGAGTGACCACAACGAATCTGTGGTGGGATGACCACCTGTCTATTAATGCTGAAACCATAAAGCACGCAAGTCTGATAGGTGCCCTGCGACATGCAGACATATGCGGTCACCACGAGAAAGCAGATCGAGTACGAGATACCGACAAGGAGGAGAAGCACAAGAGACAGAGACCAAGAAGAGAACGCAAGTCGATGTCGAGCCCAAAACCATCACCCTCCAAACACAGAGGTAATGGAGTTAATGGGGATACTGGCAGGCCTCAGGGGCATCATTATCAAGCATGAGAAACTCATCCCAGTGAAATTGATGAAGTGACAAAATCAGAGCCATTAAAGTGGAACTGTATTAATGTAATCAGGAAGATAACAAATAAGGCCCAAAGAGAAGTTATTGAGGAGTGGGCACGAAGAGAAACTCGCCCCAGTGAAATATACGAGACATTACAAATAGAAACCTTAAAATGGAAAGGTGACAGAATGGTAAAAAGAGTTACAAATACACCTGATAAATCAAGTGTTCAGAATGGGATATAAGCCAAGGAAAAGGGGGAAGTACAGTCATTAAAGAGGGGTCTAGAATTACTAGAAAGAATATTTACACCCAAATAAAATGGTCTTTTGGAATACTTACCTCAAGAAGGGAGACAACGCTTAGGTGAATTTTAAAGGAACTCCAAGATCTGGTCAAAAAGGTGGAAAGAGACTATTTGAAGACACCTCCAAGAACAGAACTATCAAGTGAATAGAGACATTGACATATCAGAATATTAGAAAAGGGGAGAGAGTCTCCCAATCTAAATTAAGTCAGTTAACATAGTGGTAGGGTCAGGTAGGAGTTTGGACTTGCTGGCGACTGGCAATTACCTTTAGACCTTTAGTTATTTATATAGGCAGGGAAACCTGTCTAGCAATAGGGAAATGTACGCATTATTATTATTATGTGAATAAAGCAAATTCACAATGTTAAGTGTCTGTCTTCTTCTTCAACCCACCACAGTCTACTGTATACAACTATGAGCTTTTAACCTGCAGGAACCGGGTTTGAATCAGAGTAAGAATAACTCAGCTTTTCAATCTTCTGGAATTGATGAAGTTAGTGAAACTGAAGTAGCCCATGGGCATTTCGCGCAATGCAAATAAATAAATAAATACATTGTATTTAATGTTACAATTTAGAAAACCGATAACAGACATGGACCTCTTAAAGCATTTATGGCTGGGGAAGAGTCAGAGTCAGGCATTCGTTGTGCATGAAGTTTCATCCTGCAAATCTTCTTCCATGAGGACCACTGAGGTTATGTTTTAATAGATAGAGTCTGTGCCTGTGGGTCAATAACCTTGGAATGGTCTGTAGATCTATGGAAGTGTCAGTCACGTGTCAAGCATTCATGATGCAGATTTCCATTCATCTGATATTGCTTGAATGGATAACGTTAAGTAAGGTAGTATTGCAGAGCTATGAGCTCTGTACCTGGGAAAATCACATACCGTATTTCTACCGTAAAGCAGAAATTCATAACATGTTTTTTGATGCAAGTGATGAGATGCACTAGTTGGGGAAGAGCAATGTAAGGCTGGCCCTCTTTATAACTTTACCGGTCCAGAAAACATGTAGGAAAAAAATGACGATAATTCCGGCAGCAGCATTTATATTGGACTGGCAAAAAAACAAGTTTGCTAGTGGGGGCCCTGGATCTCCCCTGGCAGGCCTGACCTACCGGTAGACCAGGCCCCTACTGGAAAAGAAATACTTGAATCACCGGCGCTGGCTTATTGTTGTTTCTGCTGCCCTTATTATCCTGTTAGTTCCGGGACTTTGGGTGGCAATATATGGTAAGGCAGTTTTGACGGTATCCCGCCAGTAATACCGGCGGCATACACGCAAAGCTGTAATGAGGTTCGGGGTCTTTTCTAACCCTTTTATGCATTTTATCAAGTGGAATACCAGAAGTATGACACATTGCTGTCACACTTGCATTAGTATTCCTCAACCCACATGGGTGTTGGCGGGCTGTCACACATTAGTATTGGCCATGTAGGCAATGGGACAGCCTAGCACATCATTAGTGCTGCAGAACAGCCCCCATGAAATGCACAGGTCACATGTGTACATTTCTCAAAATTATTTGTGTCACCTTTATCAATTTTGCACCAACTATCCTTAAAAGATTACTTTTGGTCAGTTGCAATCAAAGAGCGAAGTTTGGTTTCTTTATTTAAGATTTGCCAGATACAAGCCATTAGTCATTTAGACACGCTGTTTTCTCTAAATATCCCTGGCAGGCAAGGTCCTGACCTCTAACTATACCTGGCAGGCAAGGTCCTGACCTCTAACTATACCTGGCAGGAAAGGTCCTGACCTCTAAATAAGCCTTTGTCTATAGGAATCACAGACTACCTCCTACTCCTGTATTGCAAAAACTGAATTTTTGTTAGACCCAAACCAGCTGCAATGAAGTTGACACAAATCACAACTCACAGTGACCAAACTCAAAACTTCATTTTTTCAAAAAAGGAAACCATAATTGTATTCATTTCACATAAAGTTTCCTATGTTTTAGGCATTTCGTTTTAAAACAAAAACATGGTTTACAAATTCACATATCACAATTACTCTCATTCTTTCTGGGTTAGTATACAAAAAAGCATCTCTATTATGCCATAATTGTGATATGTGAATAAAATTACGGTTTCCTTTTTTGGTCACTGCGAGTTCAAATCTGTGTCAACTTCATTGCAGCTGGTTTGGGTCTAACAATAATTCAGTTTTTGCAGTACAGGAATAGGAGGTAGTCTGTTAATCCTATAGAACACGTTATATGTACCCCTTGCATCACAGACCCCTCGATAACAAAAAAATATGTGGGTATGACCTGCTGTATATATACTCTAAATAAGCCTGCCAGGAAATGTCCTGCTATGGTCTGGAAGGAATGAGGCTTACCTCTTCAACCCACCTTCTCCAGCAGCATTTCATCCGCATGAAATTATCATGGGCTTAAACAAATCTGTCACCCAAACACCTTAAAAGTTTGCCTGAACACCAAATCACCAGAGGGGTTCAACTAGATTCATCCAGCCAGGCTAACCACCAGCACATTTCCAATTCAAAGAAATGTAACATTTAATAACACAGAACAGCTCATCATGTGTTACAAAGTGCTATATCCGGTTAAATACATGAATGCAAAATAATCCCCAACCCTCTTGTGGTCAATCTGGGGTAGCCATACCATTATTGGTAGTTTGGACTTTTGGAGAGTTCAATAGCCACCACCCCCGAATTACAGTGTATACTCTTTGGAAGTTATTTTGAATCAACAGGTTCAATCACTTGATAAAACAAGTAATATACCATTCAACATTTTAAGAGTTTGGATGTGCCTATAAAACGGGAACTGTGATAGAACTCTCATTTTGGGGAAGGCTTGTGTTGCTTGTCACCGGTGGCAATGCATGTTGGATCAAAACAATGAGCACGTTATTTGTGTTGTACCTGAAGTGCTGTGGTTCTATGGGCCTCATTACACGGTAGGCGGTGAACCATGGCGCAATTTGCGCCATGGTTCATGCCGGTAAAATACCAGCACTGCCTTGGTGGAAAGGGGAATTACCGCCCCATTCCAAGGTTGGAGGGGCGGTAATTCCCCCTTCCACCATTGCCCTTCCCCATTCCCATTTTTGCCCCATAGGGCATAATGGGAATGGGGAAGGCGCTAATTACGGCACCGCAAATTGCGGTACCGTAATTAGCTCCCTGGGTCCCTTTGCGGGTTGGTTTTTAACGCCTGCAAAAAGCAGGTGTTAAAATCCCCAACCCGCAAAGGGACCTCATAGTAAGGCGGTAAGGATTTACCGGTACCGGTAAACCCTTACCGCCTACCGTGTAATGAGGCCCTATGTCATCTGCGGGAAAGCACTGAACCCCCTTTAACACAAACATGTCAATACGTAGTGCTTTTCTCTTCTTGGGTGCTTCTCTGTCTAACAGAAGCCTGCTCAGCATTCACAGAACTCAAAACTGGGGACATATTCCCCTGAGGGTTTTCACGTGACATTTAATAGACAAGAAGAGCAAAGCTATGATACCACTCATAAGCCAGTGATGGAAAGTAGCCTTCTTTGTTATTAGTTAAATGCATGGTGTATATGCCACCTTGGTTGTCCATTTACCACCACGTGTGCTGTTTTTCTGGCACTCCAAGGGGTGGAGAGCGGGCCCATGAGTGAACCATAAGAAGTAACTGCTGCTCTTACCCTCTTCCATTACCCTCATACAGTTGCTGTCCTCTGACACACGCCAAAAGAAAACATTTATCTACCATCCTCCCACCATCCACTTTACCTGGCTTCTTTCTTCCTCCAGCACACCAAAAAGGATACAAAATACATGGTGTCCTGCTCTCCCCCACCATCCTCATAGCTCCCACTCCATTCCGTCAATGGCCATTCTTGAGAGCCCATTCTTACTAGCAGTGATGGCTCAGGGTTGTCAGTGAGAAAGATCAGACTTGGCAGCCTGAGAGGCCATTTGGGGAACATGGCACTGCTATCTGCGCATGTTGAAGCCACAGGTCATGTTCTCTGTCATACCTGTGGTGCCAGCAGTCTTAGAGAACAATGCTCCACTCAGCAGTTGGCCTTTTAGCGTCAGGGGCCTGCTGCCCAGTTAATCTGCTCTAATTCCCTTGAGTCTTTAAAGAGATTTGGGGAAGGCATAGGCATACTGTGAAATCACAGTACAGGAAATTGATTATTTTCATTTTCCACTGCAGGCATGTCACAGAAGAGGAATACAGCCTTTAGGAACCTCAATTGTTGATAATGGGTTCATTTCGAAGTCATTCAGGACAATTATGTAGAAATACATTAGCAACTATTTAACTTTCTGACTGCTCGTTTCCCCTACTGTGATGTCATTGCAGAGTGTTATGGAATCCATAATAGGGTTTATGGAGTACAGGCCAAGTGCCACCTTCACTCGATTTTTCACACTATACTTCACACAAATTTTTGAAGAACTTTGGTAAACCAAGGATAGAAGATCTGTTCTAACATGTTTTGCCATTGATTATATTCTGCCACAAAGTTATGAACAGAGTTCAATATATTGTGTATATGTCTCTGATATCTACACATGTGTGAACACTGGACTATTGTTTGATGAACTTGAACAACTGCTTGATTCTCTTTCCACTAAACACCACCTTGTTTCCTTAGCTACCTTTAACCTTTCCCCTCCAACCACTTTTAAAAAATCTTCAGTCTTTTCTTTTTGACCACCCTCTCCACTCTATCCATAACCTACCTATCCACACTGGGGGTAACACTTTGGATTTCTTATTCATCTCCACCTCTCTCCCAGTCACTAATACCACTGTCACACCACTATCTCATCACTCCATTGTTTCCATCACCATCTCCTTTCCACCCTCTGACCCCTCCTCACTACTTGTCTCAGCAATAGGTTAAAGGAAATTCAAACTTTCAGCCATTCTCCCTTTCTCTCAGGCCTACAGTTCTCACTCTCCGCCTTCACATCTGATGCCTCTTCCACTAGTACTGCCTTCTCCATCCTCCGATCCCTACCATATGACTCATTCTCCTCTCACTTCTTGCTGCTAACTTTCACCCCTAAGTCTCAGCGTCCTCAAACATGTGCCGCCCCATTTAAAGTTCTCTCCGCACAGACAATCGACTACTGTGCAAACGGGGGTGCACCCACTCGCATGGTGACCTACAACTGTACCTCGTGGCCCTGAACTCTCTCAAGTCCTCCCTTGATAGAGTGAAAATGTAATTCTACCTAACCCTCATTGACTAACACTCCAATCATGCTTGCCGGCTACAGGACAACCTCAAATCACTCCTCACTCCTCCTAAACATATGACTATCAACTCCACTCCCACAGCGAATGACCTAGCTGAATCCTTCACTGCTAACATTGCCCAAATTAGAGACTCTCTCCTCTCATTCTTCACACTCCCTCCTCCTACATTCTACACTCTGCCTACTCCATCATCATCCTCTGCCTCTATATCCTACTGCAGTCACACTAATACTGAAAAAGTCTTATCTCTACTGATGAAGGATAACCCCTCTCATGCCCCATCAGACCCTCTTCCTCCTCAGTTAGTGAAGCCTAATGCCCCTTTAATTGCCACTCACCTCACAGAACTGTTTAAAACTGTCCTTTGCCTTTGCATGCTTTCCCTCTATTTTCAAAACAGGCACAGGGATCCTTCTCATAAAAAAAATAAGGAGAGCACCCGAACTAATGGGATAACTCTTGCCCTGTGTCTCTCTTTCCATACCTCTCTAAAGTGCTTGAAATGTTTGTGTTCAACACGCTTACAAATTTCATAGAAATTCCACAATCTTCAAGACCCCCTACAATTAGGTTTCTGCTTCTGTCTCTCCATGAAAATTGCTCTCATGAATTTGCCCAACTTCATTGACTCTGCTAAGCACTCCCACCTATACGCTATCCTAATTCTCCTTGTCTTGCCTGCTGCCTTTAGCACTGTCGATCACTCTGATCTCCTTAATACTCTCTCTTTTCTTGGGATTTACGATCAAGCCCTTGGCTGAACTGAATGCAACCTGGTACCTCACCAATTCTTTCACCTGGAACAACAACTACTCTCAACTCACTCCTCTAACTGTTGGTGTTGCACAAGGATCTCTGTTGGGTCCTCTCCTCTTTACACTCTACACTTTGGCTCTTGGGACACTAATCTCCTCCTTTAGGTTCTCGTACCAACTGTTTGCGGATGACACCCAAATCTTCTTGTCTTTTCCTGAACTCTTCTCTGATCTCGTTATCAAAATTGCCAACTGTCTCTCTGCCATTAAATAGTGGATGGCTTTTCACCCGCTGATGTTAAACTCTACCAAAACAGAGATGTGCTTCTTCCCTGCCAAATACTCTCTCTCATCTCTTCCCATGCCTATGCAGTTCCCAACAGGCACTGTCCTTACTCTTCTTCAACCAGAAACCTTGGTATCATCTATGACCCTTCTCACACCTTCTCTACTTTCATCTCCAAAACTGCAACGTTGGCTCACCTAAACCTAAATATGAGGAAAATCAGGCATCACCTTCCTTTCAACACAACCAAGCATCTCTTAACCACTCTTGTCTTCTCTAAACTGGATTACTGTACCAACATCTTCTATGCTCTCACCAGCTATGCTTTCTGTCCTCCTGACAAAACCATTCACTTTGCTACCAGGACTCTTTTTTTTAAACTCCCTTTCTTGACACCTAGTTCCACGTACCATCAACAGGCTGGATGCCCGAGGATGCAAAACAGGGCCAGATTTACATTTCTTCTCCTGGTTTACGAATCTATCCAGGATAAGGCACAACCATATCTATCCTTTATCGAACTCTACAAGGCTTCTCGTAATTTCTGCTTTGCCTCCTTGACTACTCTTGGGGCACCTTGTCCTCCCTGTGCTTCCTATCGCTTCTGCTATTTCTCTCTTCTTGCCCCTCTTGCATAGAATTCCCTTCTCCCGGACATCCGAGAAACAGTCGACACCGATTTGTTCAAAACCAAACTAAATGCCTACCTCCTCTTATCAAAGTTACCCTTGAAACCTACCTCACATCTGCCAGGCAGATTAGATTATTCTGATTCAAGAGAGCAGTAATAAGGTCTTATAGACCAAGGAGGGGGTAAAGCAATAAAGATCCCTCCCGAGGTTTATACGGCTATTACCACATAGCAATATACCAGCAATACAGAGAGGTGTGGTGGATAAACTAATAATGAATACATGAAATAGAGTAAATGTGTTAACACATTAAATGCACTTTTCTACTGAAGTATTTAAATAACAAGATTGTGTTTATAAGGTAAGCATTTTAGTTGTAAGCTTGTTAGAAATGGAAATATTTTAACATGAGCATGCATAAACTGTAAAGTAAAAAGAAATGTTTTTCTAAGATGAAAGTGAAAGCATTTTTCCTTCTTTTAGCATTTATGGGTACATGCTTTTCTTGTCTTATTCTGAGGCTACAATCTTTGAATTCAATCAATGTGAGTAGTTATTGACTGCATTGCAAGCATTCTAATTGGCTGACAGATGTTCAGTAATGACATCTACATACTAATAAAAAAGAATGTATGAAGATTATCTATTGAGACTATTTAGGGAAGCAACAGAGCACTTTACAAGTCATAGGGAAAGTGTGACAAAATGCCATCTTCTCTACAGTAGTATAAGGATGAGTAATGGCTAAATCACCTACTCAGCCCACAATTCTACAACCAACAGTGATCCCAATCATACATATAGATACAACAGGCATAGGTAAGCAATATTCCTACTTTGCCTTTTGGGGTAATGTGAACTGTGCAAAGGCTATACTCTCAAAAGCAGCGTGAATGTTATCCAGTAGCAACCCAAACAGCAATCCCTACAGTACAACAGTACCAAATATAAGGAAGGGCCAATCAAGGTTCTGTGAACAAATGTATCTAGACTTTAAATAAATAAATAAATATGCAAATAACTATACAAACACTACAAAAGCATACCACTGTACAGAAAAGATGGAGAAATGCAGAAAGTAATAGGCCAGCACTCTAGGTTTTAAGCAGCGAGAAACATAGGCAAGAAGTACAATAAGTACATAAAAGAGGCCAGGTCTTTCAGTGGGAAATGGTGCAAAAGAGACTTAGCCAGTCTCTTGGTCCCCGAGTGTTGGATTGGGGGGACTGAGTCAATTCATTGTACCTTGATCCAATGGTTAGCAGTTTGCTAGAGTTGAACCAGGCGTTTTAACTGTACTGTGGAACTAGTTCAACCAGGTTCGGGTGCAGCAAGTTGTGTTGGGTGAAACAGCGAGCTGGCATCTAGTCGGTTTGAAGAGGAAGCTTGGTGTGGTCGGGTGTGGTGTTAAGGGTGTGCAGTACAGATGGCTCACCATGGCTGGGTCCAGTCAGTTTGAGACATTGGTAACCACTGATTCAGGTCAGCAAGTGACACAGTGCTCCAGATGAATTCCTCCTTAAGTCCTTCTTGGTCCAAAGTGAATCAAAGAAGGAGTGGTAGTCCCCTGTTTTTATGGGCAAAAGACCACAGGCAATTGGACAAAGCAAGCCTGCTTTATGGAGTCCAATCCCTGTTCTTGTGACAGGTGGTCTTTGCCTTTGTGAATCATAGACACAGTGCTTTGTGCTAAAGGAAGTGGAGGAAAAAGGAAGGCAGGACAGAGAGAAAAAAGATGGTGGAGCCTTTCCCAAACTGTGCTAGCTCCCTCTGTCTCCACTAATCCCAACCGATTGTGAGACATTCTTCACCAAGGTCCATTTAGTATGCAAAATCCTTGTGTGGGGGTAGTCCTTTTGTGTAGGCTGTGCCATTTGACAGCTCCTTCTGAGAGGGTGTCTTGCTGGAGAGAGAGTTACCTGGCCTCCCGAAGGATCAAACAAGACAATTCCCACTGGATCCTGCCCTGCTGGTTGCAGCAGAGACAGCCAGTCTAGGGAAAATGCACACAGCCTGTCCATGGATGGCATGTGCTCACATGGCTGATATTTGTATGATACCAATTTGCCTTCAATAATTATGAGAAATACCAACAACATAGGAATGGCTTATTTTTAAACATTTACAGCTGTCACCAGGATCGGAACACTCATACTTATGTGGTTTTGGTACATAGTGCCTATTTTAAAGACACCCGCTACGCTTAGATGATTTTGCTGTCACCCAAGTCGTTACGGGGCAAATGTGACCTCTGAACCTGCTCTGTGACACCGAAGAACAGGCTCTGCAAATCAAGACACTGCTGAGTCCAGATGCACACTATGCTTTTAACATGGAGTTTAGCAGTCCACCCTTTCGGAGATAAGATTACCCACATCACTTTTGTATTTTAAAAAATCTAAAAAAGCAAGGATATCTACACTCTTGCCAAATGTCAACATTTAACAGAAAGTAATTGGTGAGGAAAGCAGATCACAAGGGACCAATACAAGGGAGCTAACAATGGAGTATGTGGGCGGGTGAGGCCAGGCAATTTAGCATCAAGTTATATACGAGCAACCAGAGGAGAAAAAGGGGGATGCAGATTGCTCAGTTACAGGTTAGGTGGGGAGTTGGCATGGTGCAGAGGGCAAAGTACATTCAAACGCTTTTGTGTTATTTGACTAAGATTTATGTATGCATGTTTAAAGAGAGCAACCATATTGGTAACCTTTGTATCAGGTGTATACATGAGTGTGTGCAGCTGAATAGACAATGACATTGAACTAGACACCATCTCACCAGGAAGCTATTATCAGCTTCCTGCATATTTCTCTTTTTGGATAACAAGATACATCCACACTGAAATATAGTGATAGAAATATATGTAGGGGGCGTGGCTTGCTACCAACGAAGATGGCCACCTGACTGCTCAATTACCGTCAGTAAAAAATATGAACAGCTTTGTTGCAATACTTAATGTGGGCGAAATATAATGAAAATACTTTGAATACCTTCTCTTATACTCAGAGCCTAGGTATATCTCATTTTGAAGAAAGGAGGTGAACCATGGATACTGTTTCATGATGGAGAACTTCTGAGGTGGCTGTGGTGCTCGTCAATGATCTGTACTTCCTGAAGGAGGAGCCTACGTGAGCCCAAGGGGTGTGCTGCACCACAGTACGTATACAGGCCGCTGTGTTTTACTTCACCTTACTATATTGAATTTAGACAGCGGAATTCCCTCCGGTGGATCTACTGAAAATCCTTACCACTGTTTCTCACTCTTTATATGCACATATCTGTCTCCAAGTTGTACTCTTCATACCAGTTTGTCCATAAGGAGCCTGTGAGGTAAAAAGGTGTACTGGGTGGTATTATTTTTCTCAGTCATTATGGCCTCATATAAAAGCTCCCAAACAGGGTCGGACAATAAAGAGCATACTAATCCTCCCTCTGCAAATCTTAAAAGACCAAGAAGTGACTCCCTGCCCGTAGTACAGCCCACTTTGGACCCTTCAATGAAAACTCGTTTTGCAGAATTGAGAGCTTTGAAGCCATGCATGGAAGTAACTAATCATAAACTACATAAACTTGATGTCAAGTGGGCATCCTTCGAAGCTAGGATCAGGGAAAGTAGAGGGGAGAATCAGTGATGCTGAAAATGTTACAAATTATGTAGTGATGCTTGAGAAATCAGTTCTACAATTCCAAAGCAAAATGAAGAGTTAGAGAACAGAGGATTTAGGAACAATATCCACATGTATGGCCTTCCAGAGGGTATGGGGGCGATGACCTGGTGTTGTTCCTTAAAAATATATTGCCTCAGGTACTTAAACAACAAACATCAACTGACCTTAATGTTCAAAGAGCACACATAATTGGCTCCAAGGATCACATTAAGTCATTGAGGAACTCTGTATCACTCTGTATCACACATTCTAACTGTTTATCTTCTAGAATATACTGTCAGGGGTCAGAAATGAGAGAAAGTTGTAATGTTCTCAACATTAGACATTTTATTAAAAATAAAAAAGGGTTGGATAAAGTCCTCTCTCCCTATCCCAAGGAGAGTTTCCCTACCTATGACATCAAAACTAGGGATCAGTCTGTGTCTCGTTGTCCAAATTAAGCAAACTGTTCTTGTGTCCAAAACCTATCTGACCCTCACACTAAAAATAAACAACAGAATGTGTAAGGAAAATATCTATGCTTTAAGTTCAGGAAAAAGCGTGCAAAGACGAAGTATGTAAATCCAATACAACAATCCTTGTATACAGGGGATGATTCCCTCGCCCTGAACTGTCGCATGTAGAATATTGAAAAGGTTCTATTCAAACAGTGGTTCTCTAAGAGTAGTCGATATGTCTCTTTCGTATAACAGTTTCTTAAAAATTATGAAAAGTGTCTATACCAAGCAACGGCTTCTTTAAGAATGGTAAAAGTATCTCTTGGCAACTTAAGAGAACTTCACTGCTTGATGTACCTCTTTCACCCTGGCCTCTTACAATCCTTTTTTCATCTTTGGGGCCTCTTCCTCTTTAATTATAACTCTGTTGCATTCCTTCACTGGTTATACTTTTTTGTCTCTGGGTATTACTCGTTCCAACTTTCCCCATATTGGCATCTCATATATGGAAACTTGTTAAAAATATGTTTGTTCACTTCACCCATAGTATTCATTGGCTTCTGGCAATACTTGTTCCAGTCTTCCACATATTGATATCCCATGTAGGAAAACTTGTACAGATCTTACCTTTAAACTTCTTCATTAATTTTAATTTGCTTATGACAACATTTACTTTACCCATATTGACATCTCATATATGGAGACTTGTGTAAATTGTGTCTTTCTATATCACTTGGTTGATATCCAAAACATGTTCCCAATTGTTTGTAGGCCTGTCGGTTCACCCCGGGGCTCCCCTTACTTCTGGGCAGACTCACTGGTGTTTACTGCCATTTCTGACCCATAGCGTATGGCTGCGGCAATGTCCTTGCTTTGGGAAAGCGTTCCCGCTCTGCAGACCCTCTTGTGGTTCCACCATCAGCTTCTCAGTTACTCGCCAGTGGAACTGTTGCTGTTCAAGCAACTGCGACCCCCACAGCCTCTCCAATGCTACCAGGTCCTCAGCTGTTCACCTGCAGCATCCACTGTGCTTCACCTAGTCTCTTGACTTTCTAGTAGGAAGCGACTGCCTCCTTCCACACAGTCCGCTCTCATGTGTCTGCCTCCAGGTCTGCTTCCCACTTCGCCCCTCTGCATCACTCTTCTCCTCATTCACTTTCAACTTGAAAAGGCACACCATTTTTAAATGTTCCACACATCTGATTTCCATTCCAACAACTAGTGTGCACATTTAGCTTGGTGTTTCTTCTGCTCCAGATTAGCTCCTTTCTCCTCTTCCTTGTCCCAGTACTGGAGGTTTTATGGGAGTTGATGTGCATGGGAATTTTAGACTTTGTAAAGCTGTATTGATTTGAATCTTTGTTTGAATCAGACCTGTCAGAAACAGGAGATGTTACGTGAGCATTATGAAGTGTGAATGGTACCCTGCCTAGTGTGTCTGATAAGAAGGGGCTTTAGGGTTTTACCACTTGAAGGGCTTGTATAATGACAACATGCCATCAGGAATTTAGGAATTATAGGGTCCTCTTCACATGGAAGGTAAAAATACCCCCTCTCCTCTGATGGGGTCACCACATCTCCCAGACAGCCATCTCCTCTCATGTGATCCTCCCTCATAATAGCACCCCTGGGTCAGGATCAGGTGCTGGCTGCCTTCCTCTGCCACATGGGAGGAGATCCTAGGCTAGGAATTAGTGATGACTCCACAGGCTTCATCACAGTGCTCAGGTTCAAATGAATTTTAGTAAAGCTAAAGAAGCTAACCAACCTTTATGGAAACGTCACATAATTTGTATGTCACAGGATGTGTCCAGAATTACAGCCCCATGCAAGAAGGAATGCTTGTCATATAGACCAGTCCTACATCAATTGAAAGCAAGATTTGGTCTCATACAGCAATGCATATTTAAAGTGACTCTTAAGGACGGAACGTCAATATTCGAAGATCCTGCTGATTTAAAGGCATTTATCATGTCTGCTTAAATGGAGGACATGGACACATCCATTCCAAAAGCTAATCTGCAGTCATTGACCTCATTGTCCAGTTGATCCACCTCACATCTGCAAATGCAGTGACTCGGCAAACACTGTTCTGTCATAGATGACTTTAAGGGGGCATAGCCTGACAGACGGCATTTTACATCTTTTGTTTCAGTGCTCATTCTCTGTTCTTAAGCTTTTGCAAGTGTGATTGTTGATCCTCTACTATGGCCCTTGTCTTTTTATGGTTATCATAGACAGCTGTATTGCCGGGTATTCTTTATTTTTATACTACATGGCTATGTTATATTTGTATCATACTGTGCAGATATCTGTCTTCTCCCTTACCCCCTGTGTTATCCTATACTGTCTTGTCACATTATATTGTCCTGCATGTCATCAGTGGCAACAAAGGGTTTGCTTAATATTCTTTGCTATGATCAATGATATGATTTTCAGATTGCATTTTGTAAGGACTAATCCATTTAATAAATTGTTCAAGGTTTTGGAATAAACTTTAAATGCATAACATGGAATGTAAAAGGCCTAAATAACCCAATTAAGCGGCTGTAAGTGTTATCTTATTTGAACAGATGTAAACCCTTGGTTACTGCTTTCAAGAGATACATCTCTCCACACAGGAGTCCAAAAAATTAAAGAAATGGTGGGTAGGGGAGGTCATAGCATGTCAAGCAGATGGTAAGAAAAATGGTGTTGCTTAATCCTGATTAACAAAAAACAAAATTAAAAAGTCTTAAATAAATGTAATGGACTTTAGTTAAGAGTCAAATCGAGTCTCAAGTTCTATCAATTATGAATATATATGGCCCTACAAATCCTAACCCTGAATTTTGGAAAGATATGAAAAATACTATTATACAATCTAACCTCCCTAATCTTATTGTATGTGATGATTTTAATAATATAATTGATCCCTTTTTAGATAGAAGATCGAGCTGTACTATCAAATAAAATAGAACACATAAAGAATTCTTATGCTGCATCTCTGAGGTGGGTCTCCTGGATACATGAAGGCTTGCTCACATTACGGAACTTGACTAACATTCCACTCAATCCCTCACAATACCAATCACGCATTGAGAACATTTGCTACTTTGGGTCGCTATCATCGTTAATAGTTCACTCCAGGATCGAAAGTACAGTTGTTTCTGATCATGCCCCAGATATCTCTACACTGCATCTTGATGATACACCCAAACATGTTAATAGATGGAGAGTCATCATTGCTTTATTAGTGGATAATGTACTTTTGCAATCATTTATCAATTTCTACCAGAATTACCTTCAAGTGAATAAAGATGGGGATACATTGCTGGTTAATAATTGGGACACATTGGGACACATGTAAGGATGTAATAAGGGGTCATATAATTTCATATGCTAGTAGGAAAATGAAATACTTCCAAAAAGAAATAGATGCTCTCTTTGGCAAGCTTAATAAATTACAAAAAGTCTATAACAGTAAACCTGATGAGGCTTTCTATCGAAGTATCCTAACGTTATGATATGCAATTAATAATGATATGCAATTACTAAAAAGTTATTGGAGCAAGCTTGTGGAGTTGTTCTCAAATACAAATCTAAAATATATCAGACATCTAATAAAGTTAACAAAGCCATTGCCTTATTTCTTAAAACCAAAAAAGATAGGTCCAGAATGACATCAATTAGAAATTATCAGAATACAGTGGTATCTTCAGACAAAGCAATCTTAGAACCATTCACGAAACTTTATAAAAAAACAATTTGAATCTGAACATACAAAAAATACACTGAATTTTGAATCCTTTTACACTCCCTGGTAGGAAATCTAATCCACAGATGGATTATGGTGCTTTAGAGTGACCCAATCATCTAGATGACACGTACAAGACATTTAAGGATTTGGGTAAAGTTAAAGTGCCTGGACCAGATAGCTTTCCCATTATTTTTTTTGTCATTTCACAGCCTATCTCGCCCCAAAACTATACATTTTATTTTCATTTTCCAAGACAATGGACACATATCATTTTCTGAAGAGTTGCCTATACTGTTTCTTAAACTCAAATAAATAAGTCCTAAAAATTATAGGCCGATTTTGCTAATTAACAGTGAAGATTTTAGCCAATAGGATCAAATAGTTTGTACCAAAATTAATAAAACGTCCTCAAGTTGGATTTGTCAAGGGGGATGTGATATCTGCTCAAATGTTTCCATTTTCTTATATGGTAAATGTTATCAAACAAATTCATAATTCAATGGATAGTTATGCTGTTGTGGCATAAGACGCAGAAACTGCTTTTGACAGGGTTGAGTGAGACTTCCTATTTGAATCGCTCCAATGGCATGGGTTGGGCCCAAAGTATGTATCCTTAATTTAAATATTATACTCAAATCCAAGGACATTAATCTATATGAATGGCCAATTTCACCCATATTCTTTAATAAACAGAGCTACTTGTCAGTCCATTATCCCCATTCTTTTCATTCTATCAACTGAGCCCTTTCTTGAGGTTATTAGAAAATCAACCTGAGTTCTGGGCATATTATATGCAACATGAGAAGTTAAAATCGCAGCATATGCAGGTGACATTTTAATTTTCATTAAAAATGCTAACAATAGCCTTAAAAATCTTTTAGAAATCATTAATTCATTTTCAGATGTTTCTGGTTATAAACATAATAAGGACAAATCTGAAATGTTACCTATAAATTCACTGTGTGTCAAACATGAATGTATATCTTTGTGCCTCAAATGGTGAAAATCATATTAATTAGTTGGGTATTCATATTTCCTTTCGATCATCTATTGAAAAATCTGCTAAATCAAATATAGATCATGTATTGAATAGGATTAGGGACTCGATTGCCACCTGATCCCCACTTTATCTTACCTGGTGGGGTAGACTTCAATGTATAAATGTAATGTAATTTCCGGTCATCTTGTTTTATTGACAAATTCTCCCTCTTCCACTACCACTACCATTTTAAATTTATAAACTCTGTTTTACGCAATTTTCTTTGGGGTGCAAAAACACAAAAAAGAATGTAGATAAATTGTTTAATACTCTTGAAAATGGAGGAGTTAGAGTCCTACATTTTAAATACTATCATAAGGCATTCGTACTGAAAAGGCTCAATGCTGGTTTTCAAACAGTAACTCAGCGGATATCCCTGTTTGGCCAGCTGCTCATAATCAGCTTGCTCATCCAATTGTTGTTTCTAATTTTGTGTTTCTCTTTAGCAATATTTAATCTGCTTATTCTAAATCAATGAATGCAATAATGTTGGTACTCAAGGAATATCTATTTGCACATAATCCTTCAAGCATCCTATCACCATACCTTTGGTTTAATAGCAAGATCAAAGTGAATGATAGATCCCGATTATGGGAACATTGGCTGAGTAGGAGTGTTAGACACGAAAATCAAATGTTTCTGGGTCCTGATCCCTTCCCCATTAGGGATCTGGGAATTACATTTTCTCTGTCCCATGCAGAATTACCACAATATTACAAACACATGGACGCATTTATTAATAACATGCAACTTTTTAAGAATAACTTGCTAATTCCAGAATGATCAAAATTAGAATATCTTGCATGAATATCAATAATCAGAGCATCACATTTTTATAAACTCATCGTACCTTCTAAACCTATAGAAAGCAAATGGGCAATTGAAGAACAATGGGAAACTAACTGTAACATGGGATTTCAAATATCAAAAAGGTAGTAATTTGGATGAAAATTAAGCAAGTATCTTCATTTGCAAATATATTCCAAAAATTCATTACTCCTTCAAAGCTTTTCAAAAGAAAACTTGTTAATAATAATAAATACTGGTCGTGTCATGCCAGAGCTTGCTCATTCACACACATGTTCTTTGATTATGTTTTTTGTTTAAAAAATCTGGATTCTACTGTGGAATTATTTATCAGATATATTTAATGTTGATATTCCCCACACGTTTGACACTATTGTATGGCTAGTTTATCCTTTAATCTAATTGTTTTGGTCCAATCATTCAACTTGTATGACACGTTCATCGCAATTGCAATTCATATGATTACATCAAATCAGAAACATTACTATGCTGGGTTCCTGGAACAATATTTACAATGTGCATAGAATAGAAACATGTATTGCTAAGAGCCCTTCTACATATATTAAATACAAACTGAAATGGTTTTATTTAATGAATTACTTAACAAACAATTAAATGTGGCTTTACCATCAAATAAGATTATCTGCACTAATGTATCACTAGATCAATGAGCCATATGTATTTGCCTCTATGATGTATCCCCAGTTATATACTTCTCCTATTTGTGTGTTTATCACCCTAAAATGTAAATGTAATGTTGCATATTTATATACTAATGTATTTGTCTATAGATAATTTAATACTATTCAGCTAATATATCATAACTAGGTAGATAGTTGCCTATGCAAAAAATATACAACAGATTTACTATTAATTCAAACTATGTAAAATTGTATGAATTTATGCTATTTTCTGACAATTTACATGCAATTGTTAGCTAGCAACTTCTTAAGATCTTCAGTGTACTTTACAACTTGACATCTTTGTATGACGTATATGATCAAGAAAATCAGTTAACCAAAGAATGAAATGTAGGCAGATGTTATGAAATTGGTTTATTGAAATAAGCATACCAAAGTATTTGCAAACATGTATGCTAATTCTGTTCTTCAGCAAACACCACAGTTAATACTTCCAGTTGTATATGGGAGGGTATTCTTTTTTTAAACTTAAAGATGGAATGCATGTGCATGGGTGCGCTGGGCAGCAAACAACATGTATTTATTTAATTTTGTTAATTTGTGTCATGCTCTGGGCAAAACGGCATTTTTGGGCACCCTTTATGGAAATAAAATAAATTTAGGGGAGGGAGGCAGGTTTAAGAGCATGCCAGAGTATGACAAACAAAAGAAAAGATAAGGAAGGAAAAGGGGGTGAGGATGATAGCATTTTGCTCCATTGCAGCCAACATTCTCCTTTCTGGGTGGGTCAGGACGTGTAGCAGTATTTATCATTCTTCTGGAGCCCGTTCATTTGTTAAATAGAAGGTAATTGGCTATGGTGTGGGTCTTCTGGAGCAATACTGGCAAAGGCTTGCTAGACAAATGCAGGTTTCAATACATTGCTGAATTTAAGGTGGTTTGCTCCTTCTTTCGGGCTCAAAGGGAGTACGCTCCACATGTTGGCACTCTTTCTAACACAATGGCAGAATTGTATTGTTACGCTGGGGGCCTAAGCTCCTTTTGATGCACAATTGATAAAAGAAGGAAGACATATGAATACTCTAGACAGATCATTTGCTTTCATGCCACTTTATGTGACAACTCCTGACCAGTAACATATGTTGTGAGAAATGAGTGACATAAAACAGAAATGTCAGTGCGACATGATGTGGTGAAGCACACTTCAGAGACAGTGCCCAGACCATTTGAAGTTGATAAACGCTCAGCAGCATATGATAATTCGGCCTCTCGTGCACTCGCGTTCCTAAAAAACATATCCCTATATTGGCTGTGAGTTTGTCAAGGGGAGTCATGTTTTCCACGCGCAACATCTACCATTTATACAGGGACTTCCACGTAAATAAGAGGGCAATGTTATCTGTTTAAGCAGTAATGGTATACACATCTGGAAAGCTATGTGTTGTTACCTACAGGACTCAGGAGAAGATGAAATGAGACAGCAGCATATTTTGTTGTCTAGAATATTCTGAAATAGGCATTTCACGTGATGAGATGATTCCATTTGAAGGTGACACACAGGTGCACAACACGTTCTAGAGATGCACGTGGCAGGGCATGGAGAATTATAATTGATTGCAAGAAAACTATACTGCAGCAGTTCAAATCTTAAAGTTTGCCATAATATCTTCTATACATCACTAGCTCGACTTATACCGTTGAGTAATAGTAGAGTAGAAGAATCATGGATAGAGCGTTTGTGACAATTATCACAATTCTCAGCAATGATCCTGCCAATGTTTGCACCCCTATTATGGTATGCTAGGGTATGTTATGGTACTTGATTCGAGAGAGCACTCATATGCCCATAATATGCCACAAGGCACTTGAAGGAAGATGTATGCAGTTGTTGTGCTTTGAGATAGGAGATAAGAACAACATATTATAATCGAAATGTCCATGTGGTCCATGGCGGCAGGAAACCAAAGAGTCTAACATCATTGCTGTCATGACCTGCAGAACGCGCCCCTTTTGGACTTCCTGGTGCTTGTCTCAACAGGGCTTGCACTCCCTGGTACTCCCAACATGGCCGTCCAGCGTGAAACACCTTCCTCGCTCTACACGTTGGACGTAGGGTGTTCTATTAATAGACCACACCCCCGCGGCTCTGTGCGTCTCAATGCTATTGCGAAGTAGCGACCAGACGTGTGCTCCGTAGCTCGCAGTATTGCTTCCCTGATTCTGTCCCTACTAACTCCATTCCTAGTCCCTCTCCTTTCTTTCTCACTTCCTGGACTCGTGTGCTGAGTAGTGCACTTTCTTAATTTCCCGGATTCCTGGATCGTTGCATCCCAGAACTTTGAACGCACGCTAGAGTCGGAAGAGACTCGTGCAGCCTTATTCAAGACCCGATCCGTCCGCAGGAAGGCATCGACCAAGAAATCCAGCAAAGATCGGACTCAAGTGAGAAGGGGGGAACTCCTTGACAATTCCCACAAGGAAGGCTGGATAATAGCGGGTATCCATTTGTTCTCAAACGCATACTTAAACATGTCACATGTAAAATGCTAGCCCGGTACATGATATCATGTGTCACATATGTGCTAGAAGCTGCTCAGATGCCTGTGGATCGCGTGATTCCAGGATACAAATGTATCTCGCATATAAGCATTTTATATCGTCGTACATCCCACCATACAGCACATGGCAAACCTACTTTATTTCAGGTTTGTAAAGCAATTATTTATGTTAGCACATAGTCCTTCCTCGATACACATTCATATATTTGCCCTTCATCAGTGTGATACCTTATTGAAAGGACTTTCCCAGCTCCTTCTAGAACTCCAGGATATCGTAGGCTAGTATACCTTATTGGTGCACCTCTGTGAAAGGACACAATTAGGTGTGTTGCTTTCAGAATTCAGGGTATGTTTGTTTGAGGAATGAAAGAATGGGTGATTGATGAACCATCGGTGTAAAATATTGGAGATACTAATAGACGGTATTCTACAATAACAAAAACCGTGATTGAGTACCCCAATTTGTGACTAAAGCAATAACATATTAGATCCTAAAATGAATTGCCTTTGTGAGATGCATTATAGAATATGTTTGCCAGCCGAAGAGGTTAATTGTGGGTTTATGTAAAAATCTACAAAATAATTGTTTGAAAAAATGAAAAAACCTGTTGACTGTCTTCATATATAATGAAATATGTATTTTTTATAAATGAAATGATGATGCCAGATATATATTTTTATACGATGAAAATAAAATTGTGATATTTTTTGATACAAAATCCTTTTGTAGTATGTCAAAATTGAATTGAAAAAAAGACATGCGCTTGTGGTCAAAAGCTGATTGAGTAGTGGAAAGCAAGGGAACTTTTGCACATTTAATACTAAGTTGTGGGCAGTGTTTCAAAGAGGGCTGTTGCATATAGGTCCAAGACAAAAATATAGGTGAAAAACCACAGGCCATTGCTCCAATCTTTCTCTGAGTGCAGAGTTCTGGGCCAGGGATATGTGGTCATAACCCCATGCGATTGGTATTAGGCACACTGCTTCTTGCTGCATTGCTGCAAGTGGTGCAAGACACATCTGGGAGCAACCTCTTCATGTTGAATTCCTGCAATCTAATCAACAGAGATTTAGTGCCTTTAGGGCAGTTAGGAGATCAGTCTTTGGGATATGCGCTTTTATCTTAAAAGGTTAGTTGTGCACCTAAACCAATTCTTCTTTCACGTTGCTTGTAATGTGTATGCCAAGCTGTAGCTTGAAATAAAGCGCGCGCCCTGGAGAATGTGCGTCTGAACACAGAGTGGCATGATCCCATTCCTTGTCAGAGCATCTAGAGCAATTCATTGAAGAAGAAAAGTGGTAGGATCCTACAGGCTAACTGATAGCAGCAGCAACTCTGCTATTGAGTATTTAGTTACAGGTATTTTTCAGTTGCCTTCAATGGTTGCTGCACATTCTGTGAGGTTCAAAATGTGCTTTATTTACAGTTGTGGGTCGCCTGTATCTTGGTGGACTGTTTTATCCAAGCTGAGAGATTATGTAAAGTTAAAGAAAAGCATTGGGAATGCTATGGATCCTGGCAGGACTTCAAATAGTATTGGGAATATTGGGAACTTTGGGTCCTGAAATTTGATTGACTATCAATGTTTTGTAGCAAATACAAGAACGATTGGTAATCTCTACCCTCAATGTTAAGTTGTTTTTTCCTGATGCTCAGTAGTATTTGTGTAATGTTCGAAAAGGTGAACGTGGTTCTAGCAGGAGCTAGCGGCATAACTCTTCCTTCTCCATGATGCGGGCTGCATCGTTGCACCATGCACCAGACCTCCCTCCTATATCAATGCAGGGAACGCATGGTGGATTGGCTGGTGCAAGCCTGTAAGTGGCATTGTGTGTTCCTTGCTCCTCCATTTTACACAGACTCTTGCACGTACCCAATACAAAGCACAGGCATTCCCAACTCCTGCTCTTTAATGTCCATCAGTATGTTTTCTTTCAAGGAATCCAAGGCCTGACATTCAGATTCACAGATCATAATAATTGATAACAGGTTTTCTAGTCCCTTTTGTGATGTCATTGCAGGCACGACGTGGAAACTGAAAAGAGACTAGTCTCTGCGGTACCCATGCTACAGCACTTCTTCTCAATGGTGAGCGTACATTATGTGCACCTTTAGTACCTGCACCTTTTCAACTTGTATGTGGTTGCTAATGGCAACAGTGACATAGGGTGGGCCTTATTAGCTGGTAATGGTGCTTACACACGTATTACTTCCTCTTCCTCAAACTCCTACGTGTGCAGGCCCTTGTCTACGATGACCATAGATTAAACAGATGATTTGAGATGGAAAAGTTGGCACTGCCATGTGTGCCTTTCTAAATAGGCGTGACCTCATTTCTAATGTTTAGAAGTTAAGGCAGTTTATGTTCCCACACATCATCTATTGTTATGCTATGTCATGTTATGTTATGTGTCTATGCTATTGTTCTGTGCTGAATCACCACCGTAGCGGTTTCAAAGCACTCAATTTTCAAAGTACAGAATCCTTGTCCGTATCATATTGTCCCTCCCGCTCACCAGACCCAAGTCTATTGGGATCAGTGGCATTAGCAAGGGTGCTTGAACATGCCATCTTTACTGGGGCAACGAAAGCTATTCTAACATGTAGGCAATGTGTGTGATCTAATTATTTCTCTCTGGTATGCGGCGCCAGGAGGAGAATTGCCATGCCATTGACAACATGAATGGCATTAGGCGATTGGCAAGAGAGGCATTTCTTTCTAAATTGCTTCTAATTGACCATTCAGGGAGCCACTAAGCGATAGTGTGAGGGAGGCAAATGACTGAAATACCCAAGTAGGGTGTGTGGATGCTCAGTGCAAACCTTCTGCTCAGCAGCATCTTCAGATCTGTTACGCGGAAGCTTTGATGTGCATCAAGCGGACAGGAAAACTGCATATGGATGAAAGGGGTAAAAATAGCCTTCCTTTTGTGCCTCCTGTCGCCATTGTTTCTGAACTTCCCGCATTCTGGTACCCTGATGGGGAAAGACGAGTGGATGTCGTGCCTGCGCGTTGACACATTTGGTCCCAATGAAAAGCAGGCGATCCGAAGGACTGCAGAGCGTTCTTGCAAGAAAAAATATATACTTTCTAAAAAAAATATATAATAAGCAAGATAAAAGGTGATTGAAGAAAGCTCGAATTCACCCTTCAATCCTTTCATGTCAGCCATTTACCTGCTAATGTGCTCCATTTTCTGAGAGGTACTTCAAATAATAGTTTCTTATCAATGCATCTGTGCCCATGATGTTATATCTTCATTTATCATGTTCGAAAAATCTTCTTTAAATCATTCACAATGAAGAAGGGGCAAGAGGAGACCCTAATAAAGTGATGTGCCTGATACTTCATTTTCAATGAATCGATAGGTTATTTATAACGTGCTTAATACCCAGAGGTTTCTAAGCACTGACCCGGGGATCGGACCGGTGGTGCTCTGTGTCGTCTTCCTTCCAAGGCAAGCACGTTGCCCCTGAACTATCCTCCCGAGGGAACAGGGGTGCTGTTAGGTCTGGAAAAGATCTGGGGCTACGCTAATGTCGGAACTGTTGGGACTCTGGGCTAGCTAGCCTTTTGGTTGTAGCCCCTCATATTCTATCCGGGGCTAAAACCAAAAGACCCGGTGATATAACTCCCTTAGACCCCCACCTAGCAACGCCTCCGCGAGAGAATGTTTTCTCTGTTTAGAGTAAATGAAAGCTGTAATATTGTTTAAAAAAACCACGCCAACAACTCTCAGATGTATGCCTTGTATTAGCTTTCAATGGCAAGAACAAAATTATCTTCCAGGTGGTATTAGTGTACATCTGATACGCGAGAGGCTGTCATACATGGTTATGAGACAGGCCGCGTGGGCGGCGTGTACAGTTCCAGCCCGGGTCCATGAATAGCTTCTGATTGAGATCTCAGGGGAGGGGCATGTGAGAAGAGGCACAGGCCTCCCACTTATAACAACAAGAGGAAGGTATAATGCTCTGTTGGGCAAATTTGGACTCATTCCTGAGATTTAATATCATGATTAAAGCTGTGTCAATCGCAGTGTTGATGGGTCTGGAACGCATGCTAATACTGTTGAGTCGGCATAGCCAAAGGTGGACATGACAGAGGAAAAGGCCACACATTGAGATGCATTGAGCAGTGAGGATTGACAACACAGAACTTTAGAGGAAGCGATCTTACTTCATAGTTGCCAAATACAATCTTTTTTTTATCAATCGGCAGAGCAGTGGTTGAGAATCTGTAGAGCGGAAGTGTTATGGGTCATTAAAATGTAAGGCCAAAATGCTATTCACCCTCGGCATCGGGGCGAATCTCACAGCTTCCTTGAGCCGGATCACAGTCACCTATTGGCAAGAGTTTCCATCTCCACTCTGGACTCAATCAAGCCGCTCCATTGATGCATTGCGAACGCTAAGGACCAGATTTGCAGTGTGATTGGCAGGTCCTGTCAGGGTAAAGCAAGTGAGGGGTGGGTAGGAGCGAGCGAGACACACCTGCATTGAGACTTACTCAAACACACACACAGACAAGCACCTCACACCCACCCAAAGGAGAATATCACAAAATAGTCTTTCTTATGGGGGAAACGGTACACACACGGATCTCAGTAAATGTGCTGTGCCACATCCAGTGACGTATGCTCTGTATGTTTATGCTACTTTTTCGAGCATGCATTGTTCTGAGATTTTTAAATGTATCTGCTTTATTGTAAGTCGATTTACCTGGCTTGCCTTGGATTTGATAATGTCGTTGAAGGCGGTCGTGGATTTGGGGACCTCACAAACTGCAGTACAATTGCCAAAATACTTGATGCCCCTCCCTTTTAAATAATAATTATAATAATAATAATAATAATAATAATAATAATAATAATAATAATAAAACTTGGTTGAACGTATGTTTAAATGCCTGTGCAGTCGGGATCGCACTGGAGAAGCCGCACAGGGTTTGGAACCACTGACGGGCAAAGGCAAAGGGCATCATTACACGGACAGCGGTAAGGGTTTACCGGTACCGGTAAGGGCACCGGTACCGGTAAACCCTTACCGCCTTACTACTAGGTCCCTTTGCGGGTTGGTACTTTAACGCCTGCTGTTTAGCAGGCGTTAAAAACCAACCCGCAAAGGGACCAGGGTGCTAATTACGGTACCGCAATTTGCGGCACCGTACTTAGCGCCTTCCCCATAGAGCCCTATGGGGCAAAAATGGGAATGGGGAAGGGCAATGGGTGAAGGGGGAATTACCGCCCCGCCAACCATGGAATAGGGCGGTAATTCCCCTTTCCTCCAAGGCAGTGCTGGTATTTTACCGGCACAGCACCTTGGTCATCCGCCTACCGTGTAATGAGGCCCAAAGACAGGACCCTCACAAATAGCACCCAATCACTTGTATGACAGCATGTTCATTTCTTCAGACCATACCATGCATGGCCAATTCTCAGGTCACGAGAAAGGGCAGGGATGGAGCCAGAAGTGTGCACAAGTGACAGGATGCCCGGTCTTATGCCATGTCATATTAATGAGCAGTGCGACTTGCCATGTTATCTGTGATGCATTCAGTGAATCAAACCAGTCTTGTTTTTGGATTGCAGGGCAAAGCAAGCATTGGTAAGTGGCAGAATCGGGTTGGTTTCTATACTATCTGAAAGAAATGCATTGTAAATTGGTATGAATCGACTTTTGTGGAGTTACAGTAACTGCCAGGCTATTATGCACGTCTATGCAAAAAGGACGAGCATACTCGTCCTTGGCACTTACGGGGTTTAAGGGGGTTAGTCCGTGTGTGGTAGGTATGTGTTTTCCATCGTGTTCGGCGGTTGGTGGCTACCATGAAACAAGCAAGTAAGGTCACAACTGTTGGAATTGCAGCGTCATAAATAAAGTTGCAACTTCGTGTTTATCTATCACACAAATTATTATTTCTTTTGTGATTCTTCACTTGTGACCAATGCACTGATAAAGGGCGTTGTTTGAAACATTTGCGGAGGTAGGTTGCTGTGATGTGCTGTCTGCCTGCATGCAGGACGCAATGAGAGTTCTAAGTGTGGGATACTGTGTGAGGGGCTGCTGAGTCTTCTATGTGTGACAGGTGAGAGAGGTTGGCTTGAAGAGAGCGCGCGGTGACGGATGTCCCTGTGTTCCCCATACCTTCCTTATTACTACTTACAGGCTGGGGACCATCCTGTTCTCTCCTTTGCACCTGTGGATCCTGATGCCTTCTCTGGTAACTCAGCAAATATTAACAAAAGTGCACAATGTATATGTTAAGTGCAGTCTGTGTTTCTGTAGCAAACGCATAGCTCTCAACCATTTCTGTTGCAAAGGCGGGTGAAATCACCCGATTTTGTTTTTGGCGGGTGAGACGCCCATTGGAATGAATGGGCATGCAGGAGGCTTGGCGGGTGAGTCAGCCCTTTACAAGGCGGGTGACACCCGTCAAAAGCGTGTGAGTTGAGAGCTATGCAAACGATCCAAAGGATGGTGGGGCTTATCTGAACATGAAACTCTTGCTAAGCGAATACACTCCAGTCTCAGAAATCTAGGCTTCTGATCTTAGCACTGAATGCTTGACTGTTCGGATTAACAGTCTTTTACTCCCATTTCTATGGCCTGCGTGGTGATACTAAAGGATGCACTTCTATAGTACGCACGATCTGTGCCGTACATGCATAAATACTACAACATATTTGCTAAAGCGTATATACAGCGTGTACCCATTATAAGTAAACATGGTGTCCTCCAGGTCAGACACGGTTCTTCACAGTGGGTCTACTAACCAACTGAGTTTACTTTCTGGTAGTGGTGCAGCAAATTCAAAATGTTGCACTACCTACAAAACACCCAAAAATGCATGAACAAACTGCCCGTTACAAAACCCACAATTTAGGCAAAACCATTACATTGAGGGGGCGTTTCTTTGCAACACCTTGGAGGACACATCGAGGGTACTTGCCAGTCCCCCTCTCCCTTCAAACGAATTGTAAAAGCACCTCTGTGTTGCAGTAAAAAAGTATTACTGGCCACACATTTCTGTCTGGCAGCACTGCCTCTCCACACACACACACACACACACACACCAAGCCCAGAAAAAAAGGGACTGAGCCAAGGACGTCATTTCACCAAAAGGTCACAGGTAGCGGAAGTGACCTCACATGAGCCCTGATCTCTGATGACATCACAGGAAGTGATGCCATTTGACCCCACCCCAAAGTGACATCATGGGAAGCGATAGAACACAACCTTTCACCCCTTTAATGAGTTTAGCATTGTATAGACTTCCATAAAGACAAATTATTTGTTATTCCTGTTCTTTCTTATTTAGGGTCACTGCTCAAAGTGTTACACTTGTGTGGAACCCCATTTTGTTTTTTTTAAAGAGGCCTCAACACAAATGCCAGATTCTCCAGAAACAAAGAGCCACATGGCACTGGCCACAGCCCACGAGTGTCAATGTAAAAAAAAAAAAAAAAGTAATACAGGGGTAGAAAGGGAGACCTCAGTTGTCGCAGGTGCGACCCCTGGCCACCTCCAAATGACATCCTTGGACTGAGCTCAGGACATGTTGTCAGGAAATGATTATCTATGACCGTCAGCATTTAATGTGGGTAATATGCATCCACATGCCATTCAACGAGTGCCATGCCAACCAGTTATCTTGTAGGTGAACCCCAACATCGTGAAACTGCCCGTGGTGATAAGCTAGCATTGCAGTTAGCACATACATTATAAAATACTGTTTTACGAGTTGTGCAATTATGGGTTATATCCCTGTCTTCTTTACGAACATATAGTAAAATGGTGAAATATTATTAGTACTTTCCAGATCCACAAAACTGCAGTGATGTGCCCTCCTTGCCCGCATGGTACATGAAACCAGTGGAGTAACTTTGCTGCCAATTTCGGGGGTGGGGGGGTAGGTAGGGGCATGGCATGTAAATTAAAGTGGCCCCTTCCAAATCAGTGGAACAAAATGGTGTGTCACAAAAGTTGGGGGGCGGGGGGGAAACACTCTTGCCCCCTCTAAAATGACGCCCATGCAGGAAACCAGCCTTGAGCCTGGCATTAAGAGTGCCGTAGAGGCAACACTCCTGAGCCTTTCTGAGAGAGAAAGAGTGAGCGTAGGAAGGAAGGGAATACGTGCTGGCAGGCCTAGTTCTCCAGGTGCATTGTTAGTCTGCGTGCTGTACACCTGAGCTTCCCTGTCCTGGGGCGGGCAGGACCCGTCCTGAGGGTGCTGCCCGCAGACATGTGGCAAAGCGCTTGCTAATGATCTGCCCTACCAGCAGCTGTTCTATATTTACACGCTCTGTGCCCTTGATCTGACCCCACCATTCCTCATCCTGCTTTTTATTTGGGTTCGCACTGCTATTGCTTAATGCACCTTTTTTGGAAACGCATTTCCCCTGGAGACAGGTTTTTGCATGCAGAGAATTTGACACAAATGATATCACATATCTACTCACTCACCAGCGACACTGATTGTTAAGGTTCCGGGTGGTGAAAAGGGCTTGCTTAAGAATGTTATGACAGTTGCCAATATGCAAAGGTCTGAAGGAAAGATGCAACCAAATCTTAAATCTACTAGACGATAACACTTTTAAATGTGTTTTTTTTTTTGTGTATTCCTTTAACACAAATTAAGTTAGAAAGAACCAATGCTTCCACTCATTAGTACACCAAGCTCCGTCAAACTATCCACATACGATATTTAAGCCCTGGATATCACATACACAACTATTGTGCACCAATTGTCAACTTTCAGAACTATTTACTTTTGGCAACAGAGTCTGTTCTCTTGCACCCAACTGAGTACTGAAGAGTTGGGAACAGTAAGGGGATAGACATCCTGTGTGCTAATTACAAAACCATCTTTACCTGAAAAGAGTCAATCATTGGATCACACGCAAGAGTACAGGTGTAATATTAATTGTGTGGTGTCACTATCAGCTTTCTGCACCAGTGGACACTTGCCTAAACATGGCTTCGCACTGTATTGCATTAATAATGGGAGGAAACACATCTATTAAGAAAAGTATCAAAACAGTCTCATTTGAAAAAGAGGAAATCAAAATGCCAATTCAGTTTTGCTAACCGATGCTTTCCAATTTCCAATTGCTGTCAGGCATCAGCGAGTATCTAACTAACACTAAAGGCAGCATGCGCTTGTCATGCAGCACATGTGCACTTTGGTGTAGTATAGTGTACTAAAACACTTGATGCGTATCACACGTCTGTCCTTAGGTAGAAATCTGTGCCACAAAGCAGGCATCACAAACATGTACACATTTAGTCAAATTCTGAGATTATTTCAAAGCTGGTGTATTGAAAAGTTGAATTTGATTTAAAATGCCTGTTAAAATGGAACATAATCGGTTGGAATATACAGAAAAACGGTGTTTGACTTGCATTAATAAGGTGAAAATTGTGTTTTAAGAATGATGAACTTTGCGGTTAGCACCCTATTTGAAAATAACATGTCCACCAAAATCATCTGCAAGGAAATTGTGAGTGAGACCCATGAGTGCACGCTGAAGGCCTCATACTGCGGAGCGCCTCATGTATGCAAGTGCCCATCCCCACAGGTCGTAGCGACTACCTCAAACTGTAACAGGCCAGGCGAGTGACCAATTTTCTGTAGATCATTTTATATTGCAATAATATGTTTAAATCTCGTTTCCAAAAGAAGCAATTGAGCAGCCTAGTTCTATGCCATGCGAATCCCCTTCATTGAAATCGGGGAAATATCAGTTTGCTGGGTGTGGTCTAATAATTCAGATGTGCTGACCAAGAGAAGAATACAACACGCACAAGATGTAGACTATTCGTAGGAACCAAACCATGCTGTGATTGCAGTCGTTACTGCAAACCAGTTATTGTACTAGAAGGAGGAACGTGTGTATGGATAGGATGTATAATTTGCAGACTAGCAGGGACGCAACAGAGTGACGTACGCAGGCGATCACGCATGAGTTTTGCGGGGAGGGTGCAGGCCTAGCAGAGGTAGCTTGCGAGGGCAGGCAGAGTCGGGGAAAGTTGGGTTCCATCGGAGGAGAAGAAGGATTGAATGGAGTGATTACTGATTGTTGAGATGTTCTTTGGAGGGTAGGATTTTCAGTTCTCTCCTGGAGTGCAGGATCGAGCGGGTAGCCTTACCTCGGATTATAACGTCTTCCAGAGACAGGTTGTATAGCAGGAAACAAGCTTTTTGCTGGCGTCCACACTTTTTAAAAATCGTTTTTTGCCATTCTGGAGATGTTTTAGGCAGGGGTGGACCATTGGCCTCCAGAGATGGTGAGTTTCCCCCCTGGCTTCAGGTCTCCATATTTACAGATCAATATTCTTCACCCACTAATAAGATTGACATTACTTCAAGCAAATAAACCTGTTGCCCTTGAAGATTGATATTAATCAAAACAATAGACCAGACATCCGCTTCAGCATGGTGGAATGGCAGACACTTCAATTCGCTACCATATTGAGGATGGTTGATACTGAGTCCTACTACAGAGTTAGTTTGACCTTCTATTGACCTACGTTCCTTATTAATGTATTGTATCAGGCATCCACTTGCCCAATCTCTGAACACCATTTCATCACTGATAACTAATATTTGATGCGTGCATGTAGAATCTAAATTACAAAACCTGCTCCACAGAATTAAGCCTATTATGGGCATCATTCTGACTGTGCTGGTCTGGTAACAACGGTGCCGGTAGTTGTTACCGGACCGGCACAGTATGACTCTGCGGGTGGGTGCCGTCCCGCCCGCAAGGGTCAGTCCTGGCGGGCGTAATGGCACCCGTCCACAGAGTTACACGGAAGCACTGGCACCGTTATTATCATGCTTCCGTGGTCCCCAAAATGGGAAAAGGGATTTACACTTTACCAGTGCCTGACTTCCCGGAACGCTGGGGTTGTAATCCAGGCGCAGGTAATATTGCAAGTCCGGCGGCAACCTTCTGCTAGCACTGGCAGGGTTACCGCCGTACTTGTAATGAGGCACTATGATTCTAACATAATTGTCATGAACGGCCCATGGATGCCTATTATCAAAATACAATCTTAAGTGATAGTTCTGATAAACAACCAAAGCTATCTTTTGAAGACAAATCCTTGTACTGAGACGTTATGTCTCCAATAGGTGTCTGAACATCATTACAGCTGAGTAAAATGCATTGTTAGAAGAAACACCATACAAAAAATAGTTCAACAGTGACTGCCTGCTGCCAAGGGTAATTGATGCAAGTTAGAATGTTGATGACAAAGTAAGGGGACTTTTTCCAAATATATCAAATGCTTTTTTTAGGCAGAGAAAATAAGCTTCTATCATATTAGAGACCATGATCTGCTTGTCTTACATTTCATCACTATTTAGATCCATCACCTGGACAGTCTGTTTTACAGTAGAACTGCAAACAATATGTGTTATTACCAATTTATCCCCGGGCTCAGGTTCTATTAACACATTGGCATCTATCTGCAATCACTCAGTGCCATTATTCACAAAATCTGCTTCAGTCCCTTTCATAAAATCGCTCTAGGTCTTAATACACTTGTCACATGTTGCGTTATGTACCCATTCCATGTGCAACACTGGGGGGTAACGGGCCGGGACCCCAGTTAATGGCCTGAGGAAAGCAAGGGCATTTAGCATGGGCCCTGTGCCATTACCCCCGGTGTTGCATTTGGTGTGGGTACATAAGGCCATTGGCACCCGTCCCAAATGCTGGGATGGGGCTAATTTAAAGTATTTTCCTGACGTGAACAGGATGCCTCGATTGCGCAAGGAAAATAATATTCCAAGATGGCCACCATGGAAAGGGAAGCAGGGCTCCGTACGGAGCCGCTATTTCCTTTACATGGCGGCCTCCAGGAGTCCAGAGGAAGGACAGGCTGGGGTGAGAGCCGCAGCTAAAAAAAGGTAAGTTGGGGTGAGTGTTGAAAAAAAGAAAGATAACAGAGAGTGGGGGGAAGATGCTGGCAGGGGGAACCACCCATCATGTAGCATGGAACACAGGCTTTCATCGCAGATTCAAGCCCATGTACCTAGCCACCTGATTGGCTGGCTCCCCCTGCCATGGTGTTAATGCCCATTATCCTTCTCCTTCCTTCTTAATAAAATCCAAAAATCATTCCCTTGAAGAAAATGGTGGCAAGCATGTTTTGAGGATTTGCTGGAGCACCTGAGGAATTGCTGAAGTTTGACAATGAGGAAGTTTGAGGTAAAAAATGAGGGCCGTTTAAAAGAGTGCAGGCTCCTGGCCTCATAATATGCCCCAGTTTCCTACTGCCCACTTTGATGGCCCTGCAGGAACCAGGAGCATATTAAACATGTTTCTGTTTGCAGCACTCTGTAGGAGATATCTATGGGGCAAAGATTAATGCTGGGTGTTCATCTACCCCCCCAATCAAAAGCGCCACACCAATATGCCTGTTTATATTATTCAATCTAGCCCTGTCTGTGAACCATATCATACTCATTGTCTCGTGAGGATAGCTCAGGGGCAATTTGATTGCCTTGGAAGCAAGACTACACGGAGCAATACAGGTTTGATCCCCGGGTCTGCACTTAGAAAACTCTGGGTATTAAGTGCATTATAAATAACCAATCATATCATATCATACCGCATAGATGCCTCCCCTTTAACAATAGGTAAGCAAAGCACCAGGCCGGTGTGTAGAAAGAATATATATTTGTTGATTACACGGGCCATGGTAGCGGGTGTGCATTATGGTTAAGTTGCTAAACTCATAGGAAGACCACTTTTTCAGCGGCTTATAACTTTGCTCCCGCTGGACGAATCCTCACCAAACTTTGCAAAAAATGTATATGGGCCGCTCTGAATATTTCTGCCAACTTTGGTGAGGTTTCATGCAGGGAGGAGGGAGTTATAGTGGGGTCCCACATTTTTTTCCCCAACAGACTGAATGCTGAAAAAACGTTGTAAACGGCTACAGCCCGAACGGCTGGATGTATTTTCACCAAATTTGCGGCAGGAACGAGGGTTTGGGTCAGAAAGCGTGCTTTTGTGTCTTTGTTGGGAATCTGACCAGTACTTTGTTGCAAACGACTGAAATGTACATCTCTAAAAATGAGTGGTATCTGGGTCCGTTGCACGGACCCATTTCCCTGTTCACTCCACGGACCAAAGTATCATTGGCTTGCGGTACGGCGCGCTGTCAGAGAACTTTTGACTCGGCTGGTGGTTGGCTGGAGGGAAGAGTGCTGTGCGTCAACATTTTTTGGGAAAGCCGCCACAGTGTCTTGGAGGACAATGCGTCGGTTGGAAGGGTCTGGAAAATGTACCGTACGCAATGTGTTGGCGCCAATAAGGGAGGGAGTGAGAAGTGGTTCATGTGACATATGTGGAAGAAGACAGAGGAGTGCCTGCAGTATTCATGCGTATTGCACCAATTCACAGATATCTAGACAGGTGAGTACTTTGTGTGGTGATTGGAGGCAGCTGTTGTAACGGCCCCATAGCTTCTGCTGTGAGATGTTTGCAGCCACCTCTTTTCGTGGTGAGTGGTGGCAGGTCAATTGCAGAAGGGGAATGAATTGCACATGACATAGGTTGGGTGGGAGTGTGGGTGGCTGTGCGCTACGGATGGAATGCGGTAGTTGGGCACATGGTGGCATGCATGGGTGAATTAAATTTGCGGTGGGTCTGTGGAAGGATTAGACTATTGGGTGCATGGCCGAAGGCCATAGGCCGTGGGCTGTAGGGCATGCCCTCAAGAGCATAGGGTTTCAACATACCCTCTGCAGGAATGCATGTTTGACTCTGCATCCGGTAGAGGTGGTGGTTGCATAGTGCGGTGTGTGCAGATTGGTTGCAGTAGGGCCAGTGTTGCGAATAGAATGTGGGTAGGTTGGCAGTGACACAGTACTTTGTGAATGGAAGTGGGTACACCCATAGTGTGTGAATGAAAGTGCACAGTGGTGCAGGAGAGAGTGTTTTGTTTGTACATTGTGTTAACTGTTGCAATTTGTTGCTGCATAGCTCCATGGCGGTGCGCAGGTTGGGTAGGAGTGCTGGTGGCAGTGGTGTGTATGTGGATTGTCGTAGTTGGTGACATGGCGACATGCATGCTGGCATTACGTTTCTATGGGTGTGTTCAAGGAATACTGTTGGATGCATGGCTGACATCGCGGTAAAAAATCGCTGTAAAAAACCCAGCAAAAAAAATCCCGCGATGAAATGACATGGAACCCATGAAAATGTAGCAGATTACGCTGTACTTTCAGGATTACACATGCCACATCATGGGTGGATATGTGTATGTATGCGGATTGAGAAATCGTGCATACTTTTAATTAACTTTGTAGTGAATGTGCTTTGGAATGGCACAGCATTTGTACTGTAAATGTGTAATGGTACATTTCAATTGCTTTACAAGAGTGACAGTGCGATTGGTGGATGCGTGTGTGCCTATTTACGTGTAACCCAATGAGGTACAGCTGCAGAGAAGATAGTGCAAAGGGAAGAAGGACTGCTCCAGCCTTACAGGGGTGTGGCCCTCACGCTACTTTGGGAGCTGCACATGCCACAATGTGCCCTTTACACCACATTGCCCAATTGACATGGTAGTGTGGGGATTAGCCAATCAGGTAGTGTGGGTGTGGTAAACAGGAAGCAGAGGTGAAACTTTTGTACATTATACTGTGCGTACTGAGGGCGGCTGACATGGTGAAACACATTGTGTTGACTGTAGGTGATTACGTTGTCATAGATCTGCACACCTATGCCCGGCAAAGACACTTTGATTGCAATTTTGGTTTGGAAGGAGTAGATGCATTGTGGAACGCTGTGGATGAGTGCAATTTTGCCGATATGCATGCCCCTTGCAAAGGCCTCAGCACTTTTGCAGCAGTAGATGTTATTGTCATCCACTACGGCGGCATGCATATGGGTTACCTGGCTTCCTTAGATTTGTTCCGTAGACTGAGGAGATTGCTGGATGTCATGAGGATACTTTTTCCCACCGCAAAGGTGCTTTTCTCATCCATAATACCACAAAGAGTATGAGCTACTGCTCATGGATGTTGTTCCAAGCCAGACTCAGGAAGGTATCTCATCAACAAAGCATGTATACTTTTTTTTCCGCTCGTGGAATGTTCTTCTGCAAAAATGGTCTCATTAGTTGTGGAAATGCAGAGTTTATCCAGGATAATGGTATTTTGTTGTCACCCATTGGCAATGCAGTTTTGTTTGCCCGTCTACAGGATGCGTTGATGAAGCCCCTTTTGTGGATGACGGCCATAGAAATGGGCCCGTAGAGGCAACAGGATTGCTCAATAAGGTTTTTGGGTGTGGTGTATAAGCACAGACTGCGGTACACAGTGAATTTGTGGAGAGAAATGCAGAGGGTGCGGTTATGGCTGTGTGTTTCAGGAGCCACAGCGTGCATGTTCTATGGGAGTTCGAAATACATTGATTAAAGTGAATGTAAAATACTGTGCAGTGGCTGCTCATTTTGGAATCTATCATGTGGATGTGTAGTGCTATGGAGCACCTACAATGAAGTGACTGATTTTGGTTTGTCTGTGTGACACTTTGGTGGCACGCAATCATGCTGACATTATTGTTGTTTAGTGTGGAGGGAAAATTGCACAGCATGTTACACACGTTTCAGTGCCATTTGGGATGATGGCGGCACTTGCACAGGGCATGCGTTTGTTGTCGATCTTTTGCATAACTTTCTTTCACATTATGCAGCCACCGATGTGGCAGTGTCATTTTCTATTTGGTCTGTGAATGCAGACAGTGCTGTACATTGCAAAGAAGTGTATTTGTGCCTTTGTTCGACATATGCCAATGGCATACTTTGCCCATGGGAATATGACATTTCACAGCATTAATACTTTTCCCCAGCTATTACGTTCATCTTCCTATGCCTGCCATCCTGATTTCTGCACACCCCATCTAAATTGGCTTGGTGTCCTTCTTGAAAGTAGTGACTTTTTTTGTAGTAAGGGTTGCGCACTGACACTCTTCAAAATGCTCTGCAACACGTAAAGAAATCTCTTTATACAGCGACTCCCTTTCTAACCGATTGAACTACAGTGTTTAGCACACTGCCATGCATCCCGCCCTTGCGCACTGACACTCTTCAAAATGCTCTGCAACACGTAAAGAAATCTCTTTATACAGCGACTCCCTTTCTAACCGATTGAACTACAGTGTTTAGCACACTGCCATGCCTCCCGCCCTGCATGCATACATTGGCTATGCCATTGTTGATCTGTGAAAGGTGCTTTCTTTATTTACCTTTTTCCTTTCCCAGTTCTTTTTCATTTATTATGGTGTTCTCACACACACCACAGAAGAAACGTCAGGAAAGGTCCCGTACAGAAGGGGTAGCACCTGCATGGATACTGTAGGGACGTGCCGGGAAATAGATTATTGAGTGGCCCTCACCTACATAGGCCCCATTCATTGTAATACACCTGTAAGGACCGTTCCCACGCACTTCCATGTACCTTCCCTCTGTACATTAGTACGTTGCAGTAGATGCACAATACAATGCCCTTTGCCGGGTAAGAGTCTGTAGCGTGGCATATGGTTTGCAAAGGTTGCTTTACAGCTCTGCTGCCCTACAGTAGTGCCCCTCTTGTTGCTCGCAGCAGATGTGGCAAATGCTGTACATAAAGGAACCCTACATAATTGTTGGAAGGGCGGTAGCCTGCCCACTCATCCCTTGTGCTTTCATTTCAGTTGTCGTCACATTCAGTACAAACACGTTATGCTACGCCATTATTGTTAGGGGTAGCATTCACGGATATACATACATTGTGGAATACAACAATGTTTACAACAACACAAAACACAGTTTCATTACGTGCAGCAGGAAGCCATTTATTTTGTGCAACCCATTTGCTGTTTACTTACTTGCCTTTACATGTGCTAGTATGTGCGTGACCAAGGTGCAACAGCTTTGCCATTTTGCAGAGTTACTACAAACTGTCCCACCTGCAGTTACATGTTTTTTTCCACTTTATTACCGGCAGGCAACCTCTTGATACTTTCTGTCAAACTGCTGAGTGCAGACACGATGTATCTGTTTCACGTGTCATGGAAAGGCAAGCAGCAGATAAATCAAAGTAATATTACATTTAACACGCCCATGTGGCACTTCCTTGTTTACCAGTGGCCTTTGTACAGTTAGGAGTGCTTTAGCCAAAAACTGAAAACCCCCCCAAAATTCGACAGTTATGGTAAACTAAGCAACTATAGCTCGTGCCACCAGTGTGCTCTGCAAGGACTAGCACCCATGACATCAAATATGCCATCCCAAATCTCATTCATGACATCACTGATGACATCACATGTGCATGTAGTTTTAATAGGATGCCTCCACAAGGGATTGTTATTGTAATGGTGGCAGAAAACTATCAAAGATTATTGGAAGAACTATCAAATTTCGTTTTTTTTTCAGTTTTACCTGGCACCATAACGTCCCTGTAACAAAGTTTTTCCATTGAATTTCATAGGTTTTTGCTAGTGCAACTTAACCGTCCCTTTAACAATGTTTTTGTTAGTGAATTATTATTACACCACATCACATGACACCCCCCCTCAATCCGCGGCCCAAATGCTTTTCTTTCCTGACACTTCACTTTTACACACATTGAAAACACCAGTTGGTTTAGGAGAACACAGATCACAGACTCTTTAACCCCACCAAATGTACAGTTTTCGTTCTTTGGTTATTTCCACCCTGGTTACATAGGAACACAGGTCTATAGAATACTTCGGCTACCCGGGTAAATTACAAAATATTCTTAATTGTACAGTATTGTGCGCCACCCCACACATGACGAAACAATTTAATTTCACAATATACTTCACAATATACTTTCCATGGGATTACTTAATAACATTGCAACTGCCAAGATTTTCTTCACATTATTACTCCACAAAGTGAATTGGGGATACAGATGAAGAACCTTTTGCCTTGGAAACAGACAGGTTTTGGGGTGGGCATAGTACTCTTGACAACATCTGGGCACTCCATTACATGATGGCCACGCTGTTGAGTCATGTGAGAATTGACTCTGAGGTTAAGCAGAGTAAGGGCCAGATGATGGTCCTAGAAAAACGGTGAAATATTTCCTTTTGCCCATTGATTTGGACCTTCCATGTGTCTGGGTATTTTTTACACTCAGTTGAAGAAAAAGGTAATGGAATGGGATCTAATCATGAATTTTGAGTCCTTGACGAAGACAAAGTGAAATGTAATATATGGCAATCCACACTTTGAGCTAGGGAAGGATAGCAGTTATTTGACAACATTTTGCATCTTAGATTCACTGTATTACCTACTCGGGGGTATGTGGGTGCATGGCAAGGTATCCTGTTTGAGAGGCGGAAATGCAGACAGTGTGATGTTGAGTGCAAAAGTGCCAGACACATATTAACCAACTGTAAGGCTATGGAAAATCACTATTTAAAGGGGTTTAAAAATTATGTCACCACTATTGATCGGGTGTCAACAGATCAATTGTGAGCATGCATTTATTCAGGTGAATTGCTGGTGATAACCCATCAACAAACCATGTGTAAAAAACAGTGTATTTAACTATGAGTAAGAAATTGATTTAATTGTATTCTGTATATAAGCAATCTTGACATGGATATGACATAGTGATATTAATGTATTGTGTTTCTTTTTATTTATCTGAACTGTTAACAACTATTTTTTTATGTGACATGTAGTGTAAAGGTTGATTCTCAACCAAAAGGGCTTAATAAAAAATAAAAATAAATATCTCTGGATTTTATTCTCATGAAAATGCACCACCTCCTGGATCACCTTGTGGAGAAAGGACAGTAATCTGGTCAGACTCCAACCTCAGTCATGGATAGACTCCAGCATCAATCCCCTTGATTTGCCTCTCATTGTATGGATCCCAGCTTTTGTCTTTCCCTGGTTCTCCTCCTCCGAGGCAATGTTGGTTCTCCGAAAAATATATTTATTAGCAGTTCCCACTCAGATGATGTCAGGCACCTCTCCCCTTTTCCTATTGGGTGTCTCATTATAAATCTTCAACCACTCCCCCAGAATTTCCAAATTATCAGGTGCCAGCTTATTGGCTCTTGATCTGGATTGGACATTTACTGCCCTCCCCTTTTCTCTGATTAGTCACTTTTAGTTACTGGGCTCCATTTCTATGAGTTTATAACTCAACCCCCTTTAATTATCTATTTCAACAATTTTAAAGTTGGAGCTAAAATCTACAACATGGCGATGTTCTTCAATTTACAAATCAGCATCATAAAATATATATGCCTACATTTGTCCGACCATGCCGAGCTTAATGAAATGTGTCTGGCTTCGGCACGATGTTGCAGGTTCGAATGGCAAATTTTTGGTAATTTATTCAAAAATGATACTAGTCAGTGTCACAAACTTTTACATACAGTTATCTAATTTGATAAGTCATCATCTCCCCAAATCTCCACTTCCCACTTTTTTATGGGAAGCCATAACCACATTTCAGGTTATAAATTTAGGTTGAATGTCTATCAAAGATATCTCAACAGATAGGTCTTCTCATAAGTTTTTTTAATGATATTTGAACCATTATTGTGTGAATTATGGTTCCCTTGATAATCAACCATTAAGATTTCCTCATAGTACCTATGGTAATTTCAAGGCATATGCATATTTCTGACTTCAATTACACATTGCATATTATTCCTGAAACTTCACATGTAATTCAGGTCATTTGCTTCTTTGTTGGTTTGGGATGGTATAAAATGCATAACATTCTTGGGAAGTCAAAGGCCAGCAGATGTGATCTTATATTCCTGACCAGATGGGTCTAACTCCACCCCTTAGCATCATGTGGCAGTCTCTATAACATGTCAGTCAGACCTTGGACTTCACCAGGAATCCAATTTTAGTTCTCAGCATTTTTAAGAATTCACCCTTATTAGCTGGATTATGTGTTTTCACAGAGTTCATAAAACTTTAGTCTGGCACAAGCTACACCCCTTTCTTGGATCTGTTAGCTTCAAAGAGAGCCTTAGATAAAGAGATGAACAGAGCTTGACCCTTGCATCTGATGGGTAGGCGAGCTGTTGTGGGCCTTTCAATCTCATGAGAACATGTATTTTGGGCTAAGCACAGCTTCTCTTCATGCACAGGAAACTGGTATTTTTGAATGTTGCAATTCCTTTTTTATTTATTTATTTAGTGGATATTTATATGGTGTCTATACACAAGTGTTTCCACGTGTCACAAGACAAGATGGGGGGTGAGGGGTCTAGGCCAGAAAGAAGAAAAACAGAAAGGTTATATCGGTCTTGTGACAATCCTACTGTGCAAGTGCATGAGGAGGTGGTACATGAAGGGGGGTATAGGCATACGTGCCGGAGTGGGTTACCCACTTTACACATGAAATATTCTTTAATATCTTGCTTCAGGCCATCAATGTCCAATTTCCCATTATAATATACATTTGAATGGTTCAGGCCAGGGAGTGTCCTCTGTAAACAATTCCTTTCAACCCAAACTGTCACATGTATTCATTTCTATGGCAGCCTTCTCTTTGGAAGAAATGCATTTCTGTGTCTCAAAAGCCTGTAATGAAAGGTAGGCCTAATTTCTTTTCAGGCTTGTCATGCACACACAGGGCACACTCAATTGTGTTCTTCCTTTTTCTGACAATATTGTTAAGGTATTTGGCAGTGTTGAAATTTCCCTGCTGGCCTTTTAGTCTGCCAGCCAAAAGTGTGCTTTCAAATTACAGGAACCCATTTCTGCATTGTTAGGCCCAGCATGCCCAGGGGCAGTCCATTTGAGTCTTGGGATTGCATTTAAACCCCCACAACTCTTGTGTTGGAAAGGCAAAAGTTGAAACTATTCTTGGGGAGTAAATGCTTGGGATGCGGTTTCTTTAAACTCTCAGTCTGAATTCACCATTGAACATGCAGTTTGATACCTGCTTTTGATTCCACACTTAATTCTAACTTTTTCAAATAGGGATAAGGCACCATAAATCAGATTTGGTCTCTACTAAGCAGGGGGTGCTGCGATCTTTCAATGAGATAACTAGAGGTTCATCACCACAGGTGGCAACAGTGGTGTTATAGTACCAGCAGTTTGGATCAAAGAACACTTTGCATTAAGAGATCCTCAGATAGGATACCCACAATAACCAACATTAATTAGCTAAATATGTTAGCCCGCAGCTCTGATTATGATATACAACTAAGGTTGCTATTTACAGAAGCAAGTCCTCATTAGTTCAGCGAACTGCTGATGATTAGTAACAACATTTAGCCCACACTGGAAAGTTAGTACCCCTTCTCTGGTGAAAAGTTGGCAGCTATAATAACTGATGAGAAATGTTGTTTCTTCTGCCTACAGGGAAGAGATGCAATACCAAGGTAAGTCAGTACAGATAGTTGTTTTCAGTAACAATGGGATCAGAAACATACAAATGGCCCCCTGAAAAGTACACTGGATTTGAATCATTTCAATTTCCCTTTTTGCTCAATTGACAGTCCACTCAGACAGCACATAATACAGGTTAAAACAGCAGATAGCAGGCAGCGACTGCCAAATAATCTAAAGAGTCAAGAGGGTTTTTGAAAAGACAATTATAAAAAAGAGAATTGAAATGGTCATTGGATGAATGTTCCTGATCTAATGCATATGATCACTCGAGCCAGCAAAAATCTTAGATGAAGCAAAGGAAACACAGATTGGATATTGAGGGCTTTGAAATAGATGGTTATCACACGGTAATGGCACCTGGCACCTTCCAAGATGACATGTTCATTGATAATCCCACAAAATGCTGCTGAACGAAATGGTTGCTGCATTTTGTGAAAATGATACACATTAAACGAAAGAGCGATAGTTTGGTCTATGAAAGTGAACCAACACACAAATTGTGCAGATTCTTATAAACTGGTGTTGTGTACCATATTAAATAAAACAACTGCAAAGAAGCCCTGTTATTCAAAAGTAATTGATCAGAGAGGCATTCTCAAAAGGTAGAACATTTTAACTTGATTGCTAAATTACATGACTTTTTCACTGCCAGTACAGCGTGGCATTTCAAGATTCACTCCTGAAGAGCACTGACACTGCATGCCATCATCTGCATTGTCAACTATCCTTCGTGTGACTTGCTTGTTATCTAATCTCATTACATTCTGTGCAGTTTTACAATTATACAAATTGGGATGTGGACAAGGGAAGCTTTTGTGGCTAGCACAGTGCAAAGACTTTTGACGTGTCCTAGCCGTATCGGTCACAAAAAGCTTTTTATAGCATTCAGATGCAAAAAACGAATGTTTTCAGTTATGTCATTTTATAACATACCGCTTTATGCAAAATTGGTCAACATAAATGAGTGCAGTGCATCTATGACAAAGCACACCTGTACTGGCTGATCCAATGAAAGAACAGTAAACATGGTTTTGTGTAAATGCGCACTTGGAATGCTTTTTCGGCTGGCACCACAAGGAAGAATTGCCTACCTTGGGCCTGTGGAAAGAATCCATAAAGCCAAACTGAGTGTGCTATACATTATCTATATATATAAAACAAAGCCATGTTTGTTTGTGGGTTTGTATATGGCGTTTATCTTGTGTTGTAACTCCTCATGAATGGTGAGGTCTGTCATCATACATTTTGCATGGAATATTATTTATTTCATTGCCGAATTAATGCCACTTTTTCTAGCTTCATCAATGAAGCTTCATCAATGATAATTAATTTCTTGGTTTTTTGACATTATGTTTTGTGGTGTTCTGCACGCCATCTACAGGTCATTTGTAGAAAGTGCTCACCATTGCACTGTCTATGCTAAACTGGTCTTGCGTTTCTTTTGTTTTCAAATCTTTTTAGCGTTAGAGTGTCTGTCTTTTCATTGATTAGTTTTGCAATAAACTCAATACATGTTGATTTCACTAATTAATTGAACACCACATGTTCATTTACCTCTGATTTAAATTCTCACATGAATATCATATTTGTATGCTTACTCTGAATATTTGCAGTGTGTGTTTAGCAGCGAAATTGGCCACCTCTGCTATCAACACTGCAAATAATCAGAGTAAGCATACAAATATGATATTCATGTGAGAATTTAAATCAAAGATAAATGAACATTTGGTGTTCAATTAATTAGCTAAATTAACATTTATCTATTTTTTTCTTTGTGGCAAACAACAGTATTTGTTAATCTTTTTCAGTGGAATATGAAACAAAATCTGAGAGTGGACATCAAGGGCGAAGCCGGGTACTTAAACTAGTTTGGTTAATAAAAATGCAAAAATACAAGCTGTAAAAATCCCAGAAGTAAATAAGAGATGAAGCACATGAGACACAGGTGGCTGTTGTTCAATAGAATTCCTTGAAACCTAAGATGGCAGGCATGCCTGTCCTAAGGCTGAGGGCTGTGCCTGGAGTACATATAACTGCTGTGATGAGAGTCCTGAAACCATCCTAAGGCTGCTGTGAAGATTTCTGAGACATGCTTTGAGCCCATCTGAGGCCTGCTACGGGGTTAAAAGTCTCAGATAAATGCGTGTACTAGCAGAGACTCAACTTAGTAAAATGAGACTGTTTGAGCCTTGCAGATAAAGTTGGAATCACCATTACCTGCTGCTAAAGTTGGAGTCTAGGAAGCTGCTGATGCAAGGAAGCCTTTGAGGCCCACTGATAGACCATCGTTGATGTATTCTACATTGAGGGTCTCAACAGACTGTTTTTGGAATTAAAGTCTGTAGCATGCTTCTGGTATTAATGTATCAGTGGTTTGATTCTACAGCTAGCATGAATGTCTATTTGGCCTGCTGCTGTAATACTAGTCTGAGCATGTGTCTACTATTAGTGTATCAGAGGTTTCATTCTACAGCTAGAGTGAATGTATATTTGGTCTACTGCTGTTATAATATTTTGTGGCATGCGTCTGCTATTGGTGTATCAGAGGTTTGATTCTACAGCTAGCGTAAATGTCTATTTGGCCTGCTACTGCAATAGTCTGTGCCATGCCCTGCTGTTCATGTATTAGAGGTGTGATGCTATTGCTGCAGTGAGTGTCTCTCTAGCCTACTGCATTAATATTAGTCTGTGCCATACTTCTGCTTGAATTATTTCAGAAGTGTTGTGCCACAGCTAGACTGAGTGCCTCTCTGGCTTTCTGCTGCAATAATAGGCTGTGGCATTGTCACTGTAAATGGAATCCAAGACTGTTTCCCCAAAGCAAACTGATGCTGAAAAAAACGACAAACTGTGATGTTTCTTGATGACTCAGTGGATGAATAGTCAAAGAGCAGTGGAGATTGTTTCAAGTTTAAGTGAGAGGAGCTGAACAATTCCAAGTGTGATTCAACTGTTTGGACAAATATGCAACAACAAAGAAGGTGGTTGGGTGTTACCTTTTGTAACAGTGACTGATAAAATGTAAAGTTGAAGGGCCAAAATGACACATCATTTTAAATAAATAAACATTTTTACAAGTCACATCCTTCTTAGACAAACAGCCCTGAAAAAAGGAGAACTGTATCTGTTGCGTGGGAAAAGCAAAAAAAGCCCAAGTGGTCAATTTGAATCAACAAGGTAATAATGCTAGCCTCCACTGTGGTAATATGGATGTCAAACAATGCATAAAGCCAATGTATTCATCTGTGATTTTCTAAATTAATCTACTATCTGCTTTTAAATAGAGCAGAGCTTATTGATAAGTGGATTATATCATGTGATGCATTGCATTAAAATAATGTGAAGTACGGTTGAATAGAAATACATGACAACATTAGAAATGAAGAAAAACAGAATAAATGTTTGTATTAGTTGAAATAACACTTGTAATCAAAAGAACCCTTTATTGTGCTGACTTCAAGTTCATCTGAGTTTCAGTCCGCAATTAGCTAGTCCCCCCACCTTTGGGAATATTGTAAAGACTGGAGGGGGATCTGTATTTCTGCTCTCTATATGGTAGAGGAGAGGCACAGAGGACCCCAGCCAAGATTCTCTATTTCAGTAGCAATAGATGAGCAATCAAGGGCTAGCTTCTCAGGAGGTGATGCAGGCTGGTTCTTAAGTAGAGTGTAGTCCCCAAGCCCCACCAACGAATGTCCACACACTGTATTAGTTAAAACACAGTCTTTATATAATTAATATTCAAGGTTATGTACACTATCACAATAACTTACTTTGTGCTCAGCAGATCTGTAATGGCAAATATATACAGTTCTGGGTCCCTAATCTCTGAAGACTTACGTATTGGGAGTGTTATTTCTGCCTCTTCTTGGGATTCGCCGTCGGCAAGAGGAATCCTCTGTGCCTGCCACAACACGGCTTTGTTTGGACTTTGTTGGACTGAATACCATTAGCTGCAATTTGCCTGCCCCACCCCCGGCACAGCCCCCAGCCTGCCTCCACCTACGCCACTTCCTTCTAATACCCAGGTGCGCGCCCAACCGTGCGCGTGCGACCAAAGTGGGTGAACCAAGTGGCTGTTTGGCTGCCGGGTCCCTAATCTCTGAAGACTTACGTATTCAGAGTGTTATTTCTGCCTCTTCTTGGGATTCGCCGTCGGCAAGAAGAATCCTCTGTGCCTGCCGCAACGCGGCTTTGTTTGGACTTTGTAGGACTAAATACCATTGGCTGCAAGTAATTGTGAATTGTGTTACTTTTTCTTTTTTTTTCCTATTCACTTTGTGAAGGAGCTTATTCAGCTTGTTACCTTCACTGAAGCTGTTCTTTTTCTTTCTTCGTTTTGCAGTTTGCCTGCCCCGCCCCAGCACAGCCCCCAACCTGCCTCCGCCTACGCCACTTCCTTCTAATACCCAGGTGCACACGCAACCGCGCGCGACCGAAGTGGGCGACCAAAGTGGGTGAACCAAGTGGCTGTTTGGCTGTTCGGCTGTCGGGGGCCGGGGTAGTCCTATTTCTGATCACTTCAACTGTTGTAGTAAGTGTCCCACAATACTGCATAAACTGGATATTGCACCTTATATTTGGCGGGATCCATAAATTTAATTTACTGTAACCATGAGGAGAAACAAACTTCCAGCTGTGATGAAGGATGTTAGGGTGGATTTTTTCACTGCCATTAGTACTAGACGTGCCAGTTTGGCGCGGGCGGCAGCTCTCCCTCTTTCCAATATTAATTACGAGGAGGAAGCTTTACTGCAGTGTGCTCAAGATTGTTCGCCAAACTGCAAGACCATTGAGGATCAAATAGATCCTTCACAACCTCTTTTTGTAGACCTGGACTCACCTGAGTCTTATAAAATCAAAGAAATAATACCAGACAAGGAAGGCACCCCTGCAGAGACGGACATACCTAAAGTGAATAGCTTTTGTTATGACAACCTCTCAGACTCCCCATTTACCCTACCTTCTGAGGAAAATCAATCAGAGGCCTGTGTGGTTGGGAATATGAACGATGCAATAGGACCTGACTTTGTAGCCATGATGAGTATCTTTAATAGACTACTGCTGTCTGAATTGAGAAAAAAGACAGCAGCGATAATGAGTCTAGCCTCAGAGGTTGGGAAATTACCCCTGAATCTAACAGAGGTTTTTGTACCTGCTCTGAGGAATGAAATCAACACTCTGTTGTCAAATCTCAAAGGGAATAAAATGAACAAATTGAATATTATATCGGATAATTTGTCACTGATGAGATAATTATAATACCATCCACTCAGGAAAAGGAGGTGGGGGGGGGGCTGTAATCCCTGCTGTGAATGAAGATCAGCAGGATGAGGTATTTAGGGATAAAGTGGAAGTGAATGTCTTGTCCGAGATTCAAGCCAATGATGTTTTTGAGGTAAAATTATCCAAAAGACAAAGTAAAAAAATGGCTAAACTAAAGAAACTAAAAAATAATAATGAGACTCTTAAAAAATCCTCAAAGAAATGTATGAGGAATCTTGATCTAAAACAAACAATGTTGGAAGAGAAGGAAGAGGGGGCTACTCTGGGGGATATGGTGAATCCAAATCCCAGTAATGAAGTAATTACACAAGGTGTGTTCACTGAGGGTGAGTACTCCTTGAGTGAAGCCATGAAAAAGAAGCGCAAAGCCATGTTTGAAATCTTCAAAACAGCCCCTCATTTAGGCACTAATAATGAGATGCCTAATCAAAACATTATGTGGGGGACCAATCTAGATACTGATTGCATGGGCAGAGGAGTAATGATTACTAATAAACCGGTAGGCCCTGCCAATGAGGGCCCGTTGGTGGCCCAACGAGAAAAATCTGCCATAATGAATACTTTAGGGGTTCACAAGGTCACTGTAAACACAGGCTTGGGCAGCTCAGAATGGAATAACAACAAAGGAGTGATGCTGTCAAATAAGCATATAGTCTGTGAACCCCCTAAGACTGTTTTCCAGGCACAAATGCTCGCCTCTTCCAAAACTGATTGCGAGGTAACAACGGGTCTTGAGGTCCTAGATGGTGATACGAAAGCAAGTGAGTTACGTAGACTCATTCTCAAAGAGCTTTGGGAAAACCACATATATGGACACAAACAGACACCTGTATTAACAATTCACTCGAAGACGATGCAAGAACCTGTCCCTGATACAAACATAGGGAACACCACCGAAGGCCCTAGTTATGGGGTTACGGGTGTGGGGTTAAAGGAGTGGAATGTCAGTCAGGCCTCTGGGAATCAGGATACTGATTTGAGAAAACCGGCTATTCCGGAAATACCTGGACTGATTCTTAAGGTTTTATTCAGGGATATGGGTCAGGTTTCCCTGAATAGGCCTTGTATTCTGTCCCTATTGGAGAGCATCCCAGAGCTTAGCTTGATCTCCTCCTCGGACATCAAGCTGGTGGACTTCATAAAAAGATTTAGGTATGATTACATCCGACTAGTCATTCCTTCCCCGTTGGTAAGGTCTTTGCACCTAAAGGAGGCAGAACAATTTCTGGTACAGGACTTTGATATATATGAACATAAACTCTCTGTAACACCTGCCCAACCAACATCACAGAAGCTGGTCACACATGACATGGGGCATTTAGAACAACATGTTGATAATGAGAGTTCTAAGGCTGACTCTGAACTGAATAAACAGGAATGGAGATGGTTGGCTTTGTCCTTGAGGGGGTCCATTGATACGCTCAAGCAATTGGGTAAGCCCCTCTAGCTCTTGTAACATTCATAAATGTGTAAGCTGGAATTCTAGAGGCTGTCTCAATCTTTTGCATAACTAGAAACTCATTTCGATCTTATCCTTATACAGGAGACCTGGCCAAGAGTACAACTAGGTTGGGAAGGATTTACTGTGATTTCAGCGTGTGCCTATGGTACAAACAGAAGACGCCCGAAGGGGGGTCTGATAATAGCTGCTAAACAAGCCACTCGTCTTATTAAAATGGGGGAGTGGTTTTGTGCTCATCACTTCCTTGTGGTCTCTTTGAAGCTGGGGGAGAACAATGACAGTATTTTGGTCCTTATTATTAATGTGTACTGGAACCCCAGTGAACTAACTGATCTCCAACTTGAGAATGAAGTGACTAAGTTGGGATTCATAATGGAACTATGGCTTGAGACAAACCCGGGAGGGCAATTTATAATGGCTGGGGATATGAATGCTAATTGCCATTGTGACATTCTATCTGGTGATGCTGCTATTGCTAATGTAGGCTCTAAGGTTAGATTGGGGGGAGTAGCAATTTACGGGGAAGAATGTGGATACATTTTGCCGAATCATGGGTACTTGGCCTTTTATATAATGATCATTATATGTGGAAGGCTAGAGGTTTTGAATCAACCATTGATTACATTTTTCTCTCTGTTGGTCTCTCAAAAACTTTATGCAAGTTTGAAGTCAAAGACTCTGACACTAGTGATCACTGTTTCCTCAACTGCGAAATGATAGTCGGCTATAAGAGCCCAACTGTCAATATGTATAAACACGGTGTTCAGGCAAATGTTAAAGGGAATAGAATCAAGTGGTGCCATAGACAGAATGCGAAATTCACTGCCACGATGGTCAAAGACTATAACATCATGTCTAAGTCCCAACGTGATGAATGTTATTCGGCCTTTAATTTTACCAACTATATTAAATCTGGCATAGACAATCTGACTGTACACTCGTATAAGAACTCGAATTTGAACAACTGTCACAGTCACCAATGGACATAGCAGTTCATGACCGTAAGAGGCAACTCAGAAAATATCTTAGATGGTTAAAGAAAGTGGGTTTATCTCTCTTAGAGGTTCTGTCTTGGAGAAATAAACTTAAACAGAGCCACAAGAATTGGCTCATACATCATAGAGCTAACAGTTTACAACGTGATGGAGAAGAAATGTTGAAAGCTCTGCGAGGGCATAGTTGTACTTATTTCTGGTGTTTAATGAATGATTTGGAAAGACCTCAAAAGGATGCTGTGAGGAACGTAATCGAAGAGTCCTTGTGGCTGGGGCATTTTTCTAAACTATATACTGTTAATAACGGTTCCGATATCCTTAAGATCTCGGATAGTAGAAATTGGGTATTGAAAGTTACTGTGGAAGATATAACTTCCCTCATTAACAAATCTAAAAACTCAAGTGCTACCGGCCCTAACAATATATCTAATATGTTATTGAAATTTGACCCAGTCACCTGGGCTAACATCTTGTTTGTACTATAGGGTAACATTCTGCTACAGAAGAGCATCCCTCAATGTTGGAAAGTCTCAATTGTAATACCTGTTTTCAAGAAAGGCTCTCGCATTTGTCCAACTAGTTATAGACCAATTGCGATCGCGGACCCAGAGTCTAAAATATTCTGCTCCCTGGTTTTGTTAGAATTGCAAGAATGGATTAAAGAAAAATCTATCCTAGACCCTAAGCAAATAGGCTTCAAAGAAATATTGGAACAGACTGTGGGGGACTAATATTAAAATCCTTGATAGCCAAGTCTATGAAACTGGGCAAAAGACTTCTTTTTGTGGCCTTGATGGACTTGAGCTCTGCTTTTGACTTGTGGATAGGAAACTCTTGTGGCAAAAGCTAAAAGATCTGGAAATTCCAGCTCATATCCTCGATCTCCTGATTGCACTAAGACACAAGACTGAAGGTTCTCATAATTTCTGATGGTTTATTATCTAGGGAACTCATTATGCCTAATGGCTTACAGTAGGGGTCTATGTTGGCCCCTACAGTGTTCAATTTATACGTGTGTGGTGCCAATAACGCCCTAAGTAGCAAAGGTCTGTTGTGCACAAAATTGAACAATGTCTGTATCTCTTGGTTGGCCTACGCGGACGACTTCTTCTTGATGGATAACACCAAAGTTGGTCTACAAAGGCTATTGAAAGAATTTGAAATATTCATCAACAATTTGTAACTCAAAATCAATCCATCAAAGACGGTAATCGTCCGTTTCGGTACTTCCAATAAAAGGGAGAATGCCTTTTTTATGGCACTGTGGGGATAAGACAATCAAAGCTCAATCCACATTCAAGTACTTAGGCTTTCATTTTTCTGGGAATGATTCCATCGTATTGATAAAGAGCCAGTTAAAATTTAAATCTGAAATTGCGTGCCATCGATAATAAATTTGGGAAATTTACCATGGTCCCCTTAAGCGAATTTTACATTAAAAAAATTATACCTCGTTTAATGTATGGCATGGAACCCGTCCCAAATGGTATACATGAGTATCTGAAGTACATAGAAGGTAAAATTTGAGTTAGGTCTGCAATCATTATCAACCTATGCAACATGGAAAAGACTCTGTCTATGGAAAAAATGTAAAACCGCTTTGGATAACACTTTAACATGCCTGCGCCTATCTTGAAATGGTTAACCCTTTTATGCATACACTCAATTTGGAGAGCATGTTATGTCTAGCGGAGCATGTTATGTCTAGCGGAGCTAGATATCAGTCATTTCTATGTGTAAGAAACCTGAAAAAATTAAAATCTGCCTTATGGGCTCCGACTGGCAGAAAACTAAGCTCCAAATATCGGAATCAAAACTATATAAATCTGCTTGTTCCACTTGGAAATGGCTACCTGTGATGGAAGGTTACTTGATTCAATACCCTAGTAAATGTGTCTGCAATGATTTCATGTGTTTCCGCTTTAATGTCATGTTAAACAACCAGATAAGAGGTATTAGAGGCTGTAATACAGATCAATGGCCCTGGTGCAGATTTTGTAAAAAAGAAGGGGTTGTGGAAACTCTGCAAAACATTCTGTTGGTCTGTTCTGGTTTTAAAGCACAAAGGTTAACTTATTTTGCCCAATTGTAGAGACTACACAGAACGTGAACAGAGACTTCATATGGTATAGAATGTTACATGACAATTGTCCTAGGTTAAAAATTTGTGTTACTACTTTTTTGAGAAATGTAAGTGATTTGAGCTGAGTGTTTTCTTCTCCTTTCACATGTTTTAATTGAATGAGGTTGTGATATTAATCTTAAGAAACAGGATCCTAATGTTTGTTATCCTCTTGAGTTATTGGGATAATGTAACTTGAAAATGTTTTAGAATTGTGTAAAGATTGCTATTATCACCTTCTAATTTGTATGATCTTACAGGTATGTTTTTATTTTGATTGACTGATAAATGTGCTCTTTTGTTTCTTATTTTGTATGATTTATTGTAAAAATGTTGTTTATATTTTACAATTTGTAAAGGTTTGTTTTATGAGGTATGTTCTTATCCTGTGCGATTGATAGAAATGTTCTACTCCTTCTTTTGTGATACTTTTGTTAACTATTTCGTATGATCTACTGTAAAAGTTTTGTATATTTTTTTTACGATTTGTAATAAACAAAAACAAATAAATAAAAAATAATAAAAAACAAAAAAATATTTACAGTTCTACGTGGTACCATAATTATTATTAGATTCCATTAAAGTGCATCAACTGTACTCTGGTTAAATGTCACACAAATCAATTAATAGAGGTAACCAACAATAGACATAGGAGGAAAGCAGTGGGTTAGAACAATTGGCAGAATACTGGCCTGTTTGTTACCTAGACACAGTTCGGTGTGGAGACCCCCCCCACCTTGCCAACCTGAAAAGTAAAGATATATCACAAGCCCAGTACATATATTGTTCTAGAAGTCTTATTTCCTTCTAAGATAGTTCAACAAGCCCAATGTGCTTGGAATAGCAGAGTTCATCGTCGGGTCGTCGATGGATCCTTCTTGAGCAACTCCCTTTAAGGCAGGAGCCACGGATTGTCGAGATCCCACGAGGAAAAAGGGTTGAACGATGATGGTGAGGTGGCAACTTCATTCCTGGTGGTGCTCATCGACGACGGAGCATTGGCGTCCTGCAAGGAAGAGGCATGCGGGGCACCTCGGTGACGCTAGTTCAGGACCACAAAGAAATTGTGAAGAACTGTGGCCTAGCAAGGGCGTCGAGTCGTCTGGCGTGTCTACGGTCATCAGGTGGCAGGAAACCCACCGGCGGATGCTCCTCGGCGTGTTGGTGGCCTCAACTTTCTCCGGCGGGACAAAGCTGTCAACGGTGCAGGCGAGAGCATCCTTGGATCAAATGTTGCTTAGGCAAAGGGAGCACAGTGGCTCCGGTCGGTGACGGCGGTCATCAACGGTGTTCGACAACAGTGTCCGGGCGCTTCTCCTTGTGATTCCACGGTGGTCCCATTTCCAGTCAGCAGCCTGTCATAGGGCTGTCTACCAGGGAGCTTTGGCATCAGCTGGTGCACGATGGTCCCTCGTAGCTCGGGAAGAGGGCCCCTAACCAGGTCCTCTCTGGGTCAGTCCTTGGAGACACAGCAGCTTTCATATCGAAGAAGAAGAGCAGCAGCAAGACTTCTCTTCCAGCAGGTCTTCAGGTTTAAGCTTCAGTTTCAACTCCAGTTTCTCTTCAGCTTCCGAACACAAATTCTAGCAGTCAGAGGCCCCCAGATATACTAGTCGATCTCCCATTCATTCTGCTTGGTCACACTCAGGCAACCAATTGGTCAGAAGGGCATTCATTCAGGCAGGCAGCCAATCAGGTGCACAGTTCATTCAGGCCATTTACTTCTCTCCAGACACTCACAACAAGTTATGTGTATTGGGACAAGTACCCAGCCATTCAACACTCCACACTGCATTCATACCAGTTTCGGCTAGGTTTGTCTCAGTCATTGCGTCAAACACCAGAAACTAGACTTCCACAACAAGAAGTGCATATTCATCACACACTCCATTCACCCAGGTCCCACCCACAGAGTGTACCCACAACATACAGTCACTGGGAAGGCTCCAGCCAGTCTGGCCTGGACTTCACAACAACACCATATATGGAGCACCCACCCAACAGGCAGTCAGGGGGAAGGGACAGAGTCAGGGATTCCCAGGACCTTTGGAAAACAAGGTAACAGGCAATAGAAAGCAAGAGGCCACAGGGGCCATCTTGTTTCCTATCAGGAATCAACTGATTCCAATGGCAGGGCCTGGGTATCACAAAATGGAAGACACTCTGAGTTTGTCAAATTCAGCATGGACCTGCCACCAGCCCATACCCAGCTCTGTGAAATTCTTCCTGTTTTTGGTTTGGTGTACAGACCCATGGGATACCCTTATGGCACCTATGGGTGGGGGTGCAACCCTGTGCCCCTAGTGTATGTTTTTGGGCACCTGTGTGGGGCCCACAGAGCAGGGTATGGTCTGGTGGCAGCTCCATGCTGAATTTGACAGGTGCTCTGAGTGTCCTCCATTTTGGAATACCCAGGCCATGCCACCTTCCAGAGATTGGTCAATCATGCGCTCAGTGGGCTGGAGGCCCATGGGTCTGTACACCAAACCACCAACCCCAAAACAGGAAGAGCTGCACTGCCAGGAATCCCACATGGACTCCTGGGCAGAAAACAATACATAACACAAATGAAAAAGGACCACAGGACAAGGACAGGGAGGCCCTGTCCCTCCAATGCATTTCCAGCATCACAGTCACCCTCCTCCCGAGACTGAGGTTATGGTGCCTAATCTCCCACGAGATAGACACCCTCATCCAGACGGTCAACATACCTTCTGGAAAGGCCATCTGCATTATATTGACTCTTCCCTGGTCTATGCTCTATGGTGAAGTCTAGCCCTTGCAGGCTAATGGACCTCCTGAGCCGTTTTGGGTTCTCACCCTTTATCTGCATAAGCCACTTCAGGGGCTTATGATATGTTTGGACCTTAAAAATAGACCCTGTAAGGGAGGGCCTAAAATGCCTAAGGCTCCAAACTATGCTAAAACATTAATTTTCTATAGTAGCCCACCTAAATCCTCTACCCTTGAGTGGTCTACTGATGAATATGATAGGATGTTCCCTTCCTTTGTCATCTAACTGGGACAAGACAGCTCCAATTCTGGTGTAGCAGGCATCCGTCTGGACAATAAAGAGTTTGCTGTAGTCAGGTGCACATACCACAGATGCCCTACACAGACTTTCTTTCAAGCCATCAAAGGCCCTCTGACAGTCTTCAGTCCAAATAACCTTCCTAAGCTGTTTGGGGGATGTCAGAGCTATCAGTGGGTCAGCTATGGTTCCACAGTCTGCCAAGAAATTGTGATAGAATCCAGTGAGGCCCAAAAAGGCTCTCATCTGGGTTTGAGTAGTGGGAGTCTCCCAATCATGTATGTCCTGTACTTTACTGGGGAGAGGTTGGATTTGACCCCCTCCTACCTCATGACCAAGATATGTGAATTTCCCCTGAGCTATCTGGCACTTGGTGGCCTTGATAGTGTGGTCAGCCCTTTTCAAGGCCTGCAACACCTTATCCAGATGTGTCAAATGCTCTTCCCAGGTGGAACTGTAGACAGCAATGTCATCTAAGTTGGCCACACAAAAGGCCTCCAGCCCACTGAGCGCATGATTGACCAATCTCTGGAAGGTGGCAGGGGCATTCGTCAACCCAAAAGGCATGACCCTAAACTGGTAGAGTCCCTCAGGTGTTGAGAATGCCATCTTTTCCTTGGCATGGTCAATCAGAGCTAATTGCCAATAGCCTGAGGTAAGGTCAAAGGTGCTCACAAATTTGGCAGCACCTATGGTGTCCATGAGCTCATCAGCCCTGGGCAATGGCTGTGCGTCAATTTTGGTGACGGCATTGACTCCTCGGTAGTCCACACAGACCCTCCAATCCTTGATACCTGCCTGCGAACTTGCCTTGGGGACAAGGACAACTGGACTGGACCAGGCACTGGTTGAGTGTTCAATAGCACCTAGATCCAAGATCTTGGCGACCTCAGCCTGGATGTGGCTCTTAACTGTATCCGACATACGGTAGCACCTGCTTTTGACAGGCACACTGTCACCAGTGTCAATTTCGTGCCTACACCACAGTGTAAGGCCTGGTGTCAGTGAAAACAGAGAGGCATACTGCTGGAGCAAAGCCCTGCAGGCCCTCTGCTGCTCTGTCATCAGATCTGGAGAGAAATGCACTACTCCACTGAGCCATCCTGAGGGTTGCTAAGCAGCAAATCAGGAAGGGGCTCACTCTCATCCTCTTCTTGCTCTGAATCTAGCAAGAGACATGAGACTTCTGCTCGCCTATGGAAAGGCTTGAGCCTGTTAACATGAAATACCTGAGGGGCTACCCCGGGGATTCCCATGTCAACCAGATAATTGACTATGCCCATCTTGGAGGTGATCCTGAAGGGTCCAGTCCACTTGTCTGCCAAAGCTCTAGGCTTGGTAGGCTCCATCACAAGGATTTCCTGTCCCGGAGTCCAATCCACTTGTGAGGCTTTAAGGTCATGCCAGTACTTGTTCAACTCCTGGCTGGCCTTGAGATTTGCTGTTGCCTTACCCATCATCTTTGTCATCCTCCATCTGAGGCCTAACACATAGTCCCCACTTGCTTGGTGGGACCTGGAGGGGTGGCTTCCAAACCTTCTCTGATCAAGGCAAGGGGCCCCCTCACGGGGTGTCCAAAGAGTAACTCAAAGGGGCTGAAACCAACACCCTCTTGAGGTACCTCTCGGTAAGCAAACAGCAGGCATGGCAGAAGGACATCCTATTTCCTCCTTAGGGGCTCTTGCAAAGCACCTAGCATGCCCTTGAGAGTTGTATTAAATCTCTCAACCAGACCATTGGTCTGGGGATGGTAAGAGGTGGAGAACTTGTAGGTTACCCCACACTCTTTCCACAAGGTTTTCATGTAACTAGACATGAAGTTGGATCCTCTGTCAGAGAAAACCTCCTTAGGGAATCCAACACGGGTAAAAATGCCCAGGAGAGCCTTGGCAACCACCTTGGCAGTAACAGTCCGAAGGGGTATAGCCTTAGGGTATCTGGTGGCATGATCAACCAGGACCAGGATGAACCGATGTCCACCTGAAGTGGGAGGGTCAAGGGGACCAACAATGTCGATGCCCACCCTCTCAAACAGTGTCTAACCACTGGCAATTGGTTGAAGTGGGGCGATAACAGTGCCACCAGTCTTGTCAGATAACTGACAAGTGGGGCAGGTCTTGCAGTGGGACTCCACTTCTACTCCCGTCCGGGGCCAGTAGAAATGGGCAGAGAGCCTCTGCTTAGTCTTCTTGGTACCAAGATGACCAGCTAAGGGAACCTCATGCGCCAACTGCAGCAGGAAGGGCCTGTAAACCTGGGATACCACCAACCTCTTGAGGGCACCAGGTTCAGGGTTAGTGGGCTCACTAACAAGGAGCTCACCCTCCCGATAGATCCAGAATGTCCTAGGCACTTCTCCTTGTGCCTGGGACAGGGCCTGTTTCCTCAGACCCTCGAGAGAGTGGCACTCGCTCTGTCCCTTACAGAGTGGGACCTGCCACTCTCAACTGGTTTAGCTGAAGTCTCTACTGTAGCTTTCTCTAGCTGGATTCTCTGACATTCAATGTCCTTATTCTTGAGTTCAAAGTCCTTATCTTTGAGTTCAAGCTCCCTATTCTTGAGCTCCACTTGTTGTGCCAACTCCTCTTTCATAAACTCAGCATCTATTTCCAACTTGCATTATTCAAAGGACAATTTCATCCTTAATAACTCAAGCTCCAAGGTATTGCTGGCGGTCGGAACAGTGGCAGCAGGAATGGTGGCATTCCCAGAAACAGATTCAGCAACAACCCCAGGGGCAGAGTTCTCATTGGTTGCATCCCCCCCACTTCAAGAGTTCACCATCAGACTGGAAGTCCACCAGGGCAGCTATCAGCTCAGCTGTAGACTTATCCACAAAGTCTAACTCCCTGGCTTCACAAGCACGCTGGAGAGCCTCTAAGCTCATCCCAGTCAATTTACCATTTGCAATAGAATCCATTGCTTGTAATGTAGTTATCTTTTACACAACTAAACCTCAATTTAACAAAGTGCAGATATTTTGTAAGTGGCACAGTTATACACTGATTCTTAAAACCATAAGCATCCCACCGCTGCCACCAGTGTAAAGACTAGAGGGTGGGGTCTGTGCTTCTGCTCTCTATATGGTAGAGGAGAGGCACAGAGGACCCCAGCCAATATTCTCTATTATGGTAGCAATGGACGAGCAATCAAGGCCTAGCTTCTCGGGAGGTGATGCAGGCTGTTTCTTAAGTACAGTGTAGTCCCCAAGCCCCCACAAAGGAATGTCCACACACTGTATTAGTTAAAACACAGTCTTTATATAATTAATATTCAAGGTTATGTACACTATCACAATAACTCACTTTGTGCTCAGCAGATCTATAATGGCAAATATATACAGTTCTACATGGTACCACGATTATTATTAGATTCCATTAAAGTGCATCAACTGTACTCTGGTTAAATGTCACACAAATCAATTAATAGAGGTAACCAACAATAAACATATGAGGAAAGCAGTTGGTTAGAACAATTGGCAGAATAATGGCCTGTTACCTAGACACAGTTCGGTGTGGAGATCCCTCCACCTGGGCAACCTGAAAAGTAAAGATATATCACAAGCCCAGTCCATATACTGTTTTAGAAGTCTTATTTCCTTCTAAGATAGTTCTACAACCCCAATGTACCTGGGATAGCAGAGTTCATTGTCGGGTCATCGACGGATCCTTCTTGAGTGACTCCCTTTAAAACAGGAGCCACGGATTGTCAAGATCCCACGAGGAAAAAGGGTTGAACGATGATGGTGAGGTGGCAGCTTTGTTCCTGGTGGTGCTCATCCACGACGGAGCATTGGCGTCCTGCAAGGAAGAGGCATGCGGGGCACCTCAATGACGCTAGTTCAGGACCGCAAAGAAATTGTGAAGAACTGTGGCCCAGAAAGGGCATCGAGTCGTCCGGTGTGTCTACAGTCGTCAGGTGGCAGGAAACCCACCGGCGGATGCTCCTCGTCACATTGGCGGCCTCGACTTTCTCCGGCGGGACAAAGCGGTCAAAGGTGCAGGGGAGAGCATCCTTGGATCAAATGTTACTTAGGCAAAGGGAGCACGACGGCTCCGGTCAGTGACGGCGGTCGTCGACGGTGATGGACAACAGTGTCCGGGCATTTCCCCTTGTGCTTCCGCGGCGGTCCCCATTTCCGGTCAGCAGCCTGTCGTAGGTCTGTCTACCAGGGAGCTTTGGCATCAGCTGGTGCACGATGGTCCCTCGTAGCTCAGGAAGAGGGCGCTTAACCAGGTCCTCTCTGGGTCCGTCCTTGGAGACACAGAAGCTTTCAAATCGAAGAGGTAGAGCAGCAGCAAGACTTCTCTTCCAGCAGGGCTTCAAGGTTAAGCTTCAGTTTCAACTCCAGTTTCTCTTCAGCTTCTGAACACAAATTCTAGCAGTGAGAGGCCCCCAGATATACTAGTCGATCTCCCATTCATTCTGCTGGGTCACACTCAGGCAACCAATCGGTCAGAAGGACATTCATGCAGGCAGGCAGCCAATCAGGAGCATAGTGCATTCAGGCCATTAACTTCTCTCCAGACACTCACAACAAGTTATGTGTATTGGGACAAGTACCCAGCCATTCAACACTACACACTGCATTCATACCAGTTTCGGCTAGGTCTGTCTCAGTCATTGTGTCAAACACCAGAAACTAGACATCCACAACAAGAAGGGCATATTTGTCACAAACTCCCTTCACCAAGGCCTCACCCACACAGTGTACCCACAACATACAATCACTGGGAAGGTTCCAGCCAGTCTGGCCTGGAATTCACAACAACACCATATATGGAACTTCCACCCAATAGCCAGTCAGGGGGAAGGGACAGAGTCAGGGTTTCCCAGGACTTTTGGAAAACAAGGTAACAGGCAATAGAAAGCAAGAGGCCACAGGGGCCATCTTGTTTCTTATCAGGAATCAACTGATTCCAATGGCAGGGCCTGGGTATCCCAAAATCGAGGACACTCAGAGCACCTGTCAAATTCAGCGTGGAGCTGCCACCAGCTCATACCCTGCTCTGTGGGCCACACACAGGTGCCCAAAAACATACACTAGGGGCACAGGGTTGCACCCCCACCCATGGGTGTCATAAGGGTATCCCATGGGTCTGTACACCAAACCAAAAACAGGAAGAGCTGCACTGCCAGGAGTCCCACATGGACTCCTGGGCAGAAAACAATACAGAACACAAATGCAAAAGGTCTACAGGACAAGGGCAGGGAGGCCCTGTCACTCCAATGTATTTCAAGCATCACAAATATTTCACAGGGGATTCTTGAAAAACAACTTAAAATTCTAATAGCTTGAAGTTTGCAGTCTGTATAAAGATTAACACCTGCTGATAAAAATCTGTTCATTTTAATTTCCAGAGTCAAACAGTTTCATTGAAATAAACATGACATGTGGAAGCATCCATCATAAAAAACCCAACATATGCACTTGTCTAATGAGAGCAGAACAAAAGAACCCCATCAATTGACTCACATTAATCGTGCCTCATAATGTGTTGTTTTTATAACTCATCTGATGACCACAAGACTCTAAATTGAATAACAGGGTGTGTACCCTTGGTTGAAACGGCACATGTATTTATCATTGACTGTACATGCAAAAGTGAATATTATTCATAATTCAAGAATGATAATGCTTAGGAATATGAGACTGGGTATGATTCAAAGATCAGAAATGACTTGTTAATTTGACACGCTTGAATATTATACCTTAATCAGAAATTGAAAAAAACTATAACTTTATGAAGCAATATGCCAAATAGATCTGTTGCATACCCATGTGTGCAGTTGAAAGCACAGATTCCAATATTCCTGATTTCATTGAATTAGCACATTGCTGTCACGGATTATGGAAGAAAACAACAATACTGTCAAAGGTATTAGCAGTAGTTTTTGCCCCCCGTCTTTTTTCTGATAAGAAATATATAATCAATGCAAGTGTCTGACTGTTGAGTAATCCAATAGAAGGATCAGGCCAATCACAAAGTGTGAAACATTTATGACATAAGTGTGGGATTTTTGCACACTTTAAAAAACTGCTCAGACAGAGGACAGAATGATATAACTCTAGAAAGGCTGCCGAGAAGAGGAACACAGACACCATTAGATGAGTGCTGAATCTGGACACCATCTGAAAAATTGAGCTTTGTTTATGAGGGATGGGAACCAACTTAACCTGAGGGGTATCCCGGTTCCATGTCTCAAAAGAACAAAAAAATCAAATGTGAGTATATAAAATCTCCAAATGTACTTAAACATTAACCCTGAAATTGGTGCACTGATTAGTACCTGGGGTGCAAGAACATTGGGGTGGTGGTTGCCATTATAGGGTGTTCCTTCCCAACAGAATACATTACTATAATAGTGGGAACATTCACTGTGCCTTTCACTGTATGACGGCCAGTGGCACTTGATTTAGTATAGAAAACATTGCATTCCAAACATAGAGTGAGGGGTAGACAAATTATCATTCATGGATAGAGAAAAGGACCATGTGATTTGTTAATGTGAGTTACATCCTATTTTCATGGTCTTTGCAGCTGACGGAGATTACATTTAAATAAATACACATCTGCTTTCTCTGTATGATGAGCGTCGTGTAAAATAGGAAATGTTTCCCAGCAATGACAGTGTAGTATTTAATTAGCGATGTTTAAAAAGTACAATCAGCACTATCACAGATATAGCCAACATTAGCCCATGGTTTGATGGCCTTGTACTATGACCTAATGAAGATACACTTGACAATGTGTGTTCTGTGAAGGCCATTGCTATTTAACAAGGAATGGGAAAAGAGAGCCGCTTAATTGAGCCATTTCTATTCCCCAAAGAATTGTGTGAAAATACATCCCATGCAACCCCCTCATTCTGAAATTGCACAGTGAGATTCATATGTCATTATAAAGGAGGGGGACTTCTATATTTGCTTAGTACAATCTGAAACACATTCTCTCAGGTTGAGCTGAAATTGAGTGTGCTCTAAATTGGTGATTTGGTGCAATTCATTATGGGCTTGGATTAAATGACACACACGCACATATTAGCCAACCTCAGCACCATCTATGCATGGGAAAAGGGTGGGCATGTAATTGGTTCCATTGTAATGACATTTATTAGGGAGAGCAATGTTTTTGCATCATTTGCAAATGTAACTTCAGGTGTAATTTGAAAATGTTTTAATGCAAAGGAAGAGTTGAATTATGGGTCGATATTCTGCAGACGTGAAATTAGCAGATCTTTTGTACTTTAGAGCTCAACATAGCTATATATTTGATTATGTAAATCGATGTTTGTGTGTGAGAAATAGTGAGATAAATGCAGGCAGGTCACTTTCGTTTTTGTAGACAAGCTGTCTGTAATTGTGTTACACTGTGGTGATTTCACCAGCATGAGGCTCAATACCACCTAAATTGTGATTACACCTTTAAGCCTTTTATTTAAATAAATAATAGTTTCAATCACATCACTGGTTTCATGCACAGAATTGTGGGGTGGGACTGTACAAGCAGGGGACATTAGGTTGGAGTTGCCTGCCTAATGAAAGTAGCCATACATTGATCACAATATATCTTACTGCATACTACTGAAATTAGTGTATCAGAGGTTTGATTCTATTTAGCCTGATGAATAGCCTGTGGCATGCTTCGACTATTAATGCATTGGAGGTGTGCTGCTAAGGCTACAGCGAGCCTACCTCATTAATAATCGTCTGTGGCATGCATCGGCTACTATTATTGCAGAGGTGTTATGCCACGGCTAGACTGATTGTCCCTCAGTTTGCTTCTGCAATAATAGTGGTTTCATTTTACAGCTATAGTGAATGCCTATTCAGCCTACTGCTGTAATAGTCTGTGGCAAGCTCCCACTGTTAATATGTCAGAGATGTGAATCTGCAGCTAGAGTGTCCTTCTATTCCGACTCCTACTGTAACAGTTTGTGGCACGCTCCCGCTGTTAATATGCCAGAGGCGTGATGCTACAGCTACAGTGAGTATCTCTCTGGAGTACTGCTGTAAAAGCAGTCTGTGCCATGATTCTGCTGATAATATATGAGAGGTGTTATGTCACAGCGGGACTGAATGCCTCCCTAGCATGCTGCTGCAATAATAGTCTGTGGCACGCTTCTGCTATTAAGTATCAGAACTGTGATGCTATGTCTCCTCTGTGTGTCTCTCTGCCCTTCTGCTGCAATAATAGTCTGCTATGCATTAGAGATGTGATGCTATGGCTAGTCTGAGTGTCTCTCTGGCCTTCTGCTGCAATAATAGTCGGTGGCATGCTGCTGTTATTATGATATGATAGGTTATTTATAACACGCTTAATACCCAGAGGTTTCTAAGCGCGGACCCGGTTATCGAACCTGTGCTGCTTCATGTCGTCTTGCTTCCAAGGTGAGCACGTTGCCACTGAGCTGCTATCCTCCCGGGACAATGTATCAGAACTGTGATGCTATGTATAGTCTGAGTGTCTCTCTGGCCTTCTGCTGCAATAATATTCGGTGGCATGCTGTTGCTATTATGTGTCAGAGCTGTGATGCTTTGGCCAGTCTGAGTTTCTCTCTGGCCTTAAATTGTAATAATAATCGGTGGCATGCTGCTGCTATTATGCGTCAGAGCTGTGATGCTATGGCTAGTCTGAGTGTCTCTCTGGCCTGCTGCAATTATAGTCGGTGGCATTCTGCTGCTATTATGCATCAAATATGTGATGCCATGGCTAGTCTGAGTGTCTCTCTGGCCTTCTGTTGCATTAATAGTCTGTGGCATGCTGCTGCTATTATGCGTCAGAGCTGTGATGCTATGGCTAGTCTGAGCGTCTCTCTGGCCTTCTGTTGCATTAATAGTCTGTGGCATGCTGCTGCTATTATGCGTCAGAGCTGTGATGCTATGGCTAGTCTGAGCGTCTCTCTGGCCTGCTGCAATAATAGTCGGTGGCATTCTGCTGCTATTATGCATCAAATATGTGATGCCATGGCTAGTCTGAGTGTCTCTCTGGCCTTCTGTTGCATTAATAGTCTGTGGCATGCTTCTGCTATTATGTATCAGAGCTGTGATGCTATGGCTAGTTTGAGGGCCTCATTACACGGACGGCGGTAAGGGTTAACGATCACCGTTAATGGTACCGGTGACCGTTAACCCTTACCGCCTTACTATGAGGTCCCTTTGCGGGTTGGAGACTTGAATGCCTGCTTTTTGCAGGTGTTAAAAACCAACCCGCAAAGGGACCAGGGAGCTAATTACGGTACCGCAATTTGCGGTGCCGTAATTAGTACCTTCCCCATTCCCATTATGCCCTATGGGGCCAAAATGGGAATGGGGAAGGGCAATGGGGGAAGGGGGAATTACCGCCCCACCAACCTTGGAATAGGGCGGTAATTCCCCTTTCCTCCAAGGCGGTGCTGGTATTTTACCGGCATGGACCAAGGTGCTAATAGCACTAATAGCTCTAATAGCACCTTGGTCCACCGCCGTCCGTATAATGAGGCCCTGAGTGTCTCTCTGCCCTTCTGCTGCAATAATGGTTGGTGGCATGCTGCTGCTATTATGTATCAGAGATGTAATGCTATGGCTAGTCTGAGTGTCTCTCTGCCCTTCTGCTGCAATAATAGTCAGTGGCATGCTGCTGCTATTATGATATGATATGATATGATATGATAGGTTATTTATAACACGCTTAATACCCAGAGGTTTCTAAGCGCGGACACGGTTATCGAACCTGTGCTGCTTCATGTCGTCTTGCTTCCAAGGTGAGCATGTTGCCGCTGAGCTGCTATCCTCCCGCGACAATGTATCAGAGCTGTGATGCTATGTATAGTCTGAGTGCCTCTCTGGCCTTCTGCTGCAATAATATTCGGTGGCATGCTGTTGCTATTATGTGTCAGAGCTGTGATGCTTTGGCCAGTCTGAGTGTCTCTCTGGCCTTCAGTTGTAATAATAGTCGGTGGCATGCTGCTGCTATTATGCGTCAGAGCTGTGATGCTATGGCTAGCCCGAGTGTCTCTCTGGCCTGCTGCAATTATAGTCGGTGGCATTCTGCTGCTATTATGCATCATATATGAGATGCTATGGCTAGTCTGCGTGTCTCTCTGGCCTTCTGTTGCATTAATAGTCTGTGGCATGCTGCTGCTATTATGCGTCAGAGCTGTGATGCTATGGCTAGTCTGAGCGTCTCTCTGGCCTTCTGTTGCATTAATAGTCTGTGGCATGCTGCCGCTATTATGCGTCAAAGCTGTGATGCTATGGCTAGTCTGCATGTCTCTCTGGCCTTCTGTTGCATTAATAGTTTGTGGCATGCTGCCGCTATTATGTATTAGAGCTGTGATGCTATGGCTAGTCTGCGTGTCTCTTTGGCCTTCTGTTGCACTAAAAGTCTGTGGCATGCTGCCGCTATTATGCGTCAGACCTGTGATGCTATGGCTAGTCTGCGTGTCTCTTTGGCCTTCTGTTGCATTATTAGTCTGTGGCATGCTGCTGCTATTATGCGTCAGAGCTGTGATGCTATGGCTAGTCTGCGTGTCTCTCTGGCCTTCTGTTGCATTAATAGTCGGTGGCATGCTGCCGCTATTATGTATCAGAGCTGTGATGCTATGGCTAGTCTAAGTGTCTCTCTGGCCTTCTGTTGCATTAATAGTCTGTGGCATGCTGCCGCTATTATGCAACAGAGCTGTGATGCTATGGCTAGTCTGCATGTCTCTCTGGCCTTCTGCTGCAATAATAGTCGGTGGCATGCTGCTGCTATTATGCGTCAGAGCAGTGATGCTATGGCCAGTCTGAGTGTCTTTCACCCAACCTGTTTTGATGGAACTAATTGCTTTATAGCCCCATCTTTGAACTACACGATCTTGTAACTCCGCGAGCCTGCGTGAACACCCTTGCTTTCTTTGTCTGGCTGTTAACTTGGGCGTGCAGGCTATTACAAGATGGCGTCGCATTTGAAGGGAGGGAGGGGCTATGCATGCTAAGTTCCTACTTAATTTGTCACACACTGCCTGACCTAAAATTAATCTATGATCAGGAAATGACATGTATCAGTTTCCTGTGTGTCTGCTGTCAGTAATTTGGCACAGTAAGTTACAGTAGCATGGTGTCGGAAATTGCATTAACACGCATATCATGGCTCATAAAAATGTATATATAGACAAAATAGCAGGTCTCTGTACAACATGAGGTGATGGGCCCTGGGATTCCTGTCATTGATACAGGCCTGAGATCAGCCTGAGTGTGATCTAAAAAGTGTTCAAGCATACCAGGCGGGCTGCAGAGATGCCTGCCACGCCCCTGGGAGAGGCAATGCATAGCGAGGCCACGTGGACATCTGTGCACTCACATGTCGAGCAAATATTTATAGATATTAAAATATGGCAACGCTACAAGTGAATTTAGAACTCATGCTGCCACTGTAGGAGCTCCAGAAAATCACGGGGACAGTGGTTCACATGTTTCCTGACTGTACACAAATGGAACCATGTTGCGATGAGATGTGTTGTATCATCCTAGTGTTATAAATAACAATAACGCTCATTAGGACCTTGAGTCCCAAATAGATTCGAAGCTCACAGCAACCTCAAGTCACAGAAAGAGTCATCATTGCAACGAAACTCGCAATAAGGTCATGTGACCGTTGTTAAAATATGGTGGCGGTACAATACGGACGTGTCATAAAATATATATGTCTGCGCACCTTTGATGTACATTATATTAGGTTTCGCGGAAGAGAGCTGCAGCTGTGCGATGGAGCTCACCCCGCTCTTCTGTGCTAGTTTGCAGGAGAGGCAGATTCGCGGAAGAGAGCTGCAGTTGTGCGATGGAGCTCACCCCGCTCTTCTGTGCTAGTTTGCAGGAGAGGCACATTCGCGGAAGAGAGCTGCAGTTGTGCGATGGAGCTCACCCCGCTCTTCTGTGCTAGTTTGCAGGAGAGGCACATTCGCGGAAGAGAGCTGCAGTTGTGCGATGGAGCTCACCCCGCTCTTCTGTGCTAGTTTGCAGAAGAGGCACATTCGCGGAAGAGAGCTGCAGCTGTGCGATGGAGCTCACCCCGCTCTTCTGTGCTAGTTTGCAGAAGAGGCACATTCGCGGAAGAGAGCTGCAGCTGTGCGATGGAGCTCACCTCGCAGCGACTTCTATGGGAGCCTGACTTCATTCCGTTGTTTTATTGGTGGAAGCAGTATGTGTCTGGGAGATGCTAATGTGCACAGGCCTCTGGGGAGCTTTCTCTTCCCCTTCATTGTCTGTGGCCTGCAGCTCTTCCTGCCATTTCTTTTGCTCATCGCTCTACATTCCTTTTCCTCTTTTCTTGCAATGCCTGGTTCTTTCCATCCCCACTCCCCTTTCAGTTTTCGTGTGATTCAGCAATCTTTGTTTTGCATTCCTTGCGCCTTTCCTGCCCCTGATGTTGTAACCCTTCTCTTGTTCTGTCAAAGCTCTAAGCCCCTCCCATGTCTGCAGGTTACAGCGCTCTCCGCTGGGCGGGCACTATTCGCCCAGTCAATCAGCGAGAGATGATGCCATCATCATCACAGCGAACAGTCACATTATTTTCTTGCACATCGCAGACATCAAGAAACCAACTATCGGAGTTTATAGAGAGATTACAATCTCTCCTGTATTAGAAGGGACGTTTGCATGCATTTCGTCCTTAAAGGAGAATTCGCAGTGGTGCAGTTCGACACCCCTCCCCACCCTTTTACAAACTGTAAGTGCATTAAACTGTTTTATTCACAGGTCACTACTTTCTGTAAAATCATAAAATATATAAATGCGATCTACAGCCCAGCTAATTTTCTGATGCTCAAATATGTGCTAGTAGGCCTACATGACAAATAGGCAACCTGCAGCAATGCATGAATGCTCTCACCCAAAGAACAGCAACAATCACAGGGAATGTTATGCAGCGTCTCTTCCCTACAGGAAATGACGTAGATCTTGGTTCTGCCACCCTCACGCGTAGCCCTCTACTGGGCCTCCACTATTACTCTTCTCCCGACGACTAAAACGTTCAGCCTCGCACTCCGCACTGAAAAAAAGGATGCTCTCACTCAGTGGCAAATGTCTCATCCTGACAAAGACAAGATTACTTTTAAATCATGCTCCACTAGATATAAAAAAGCAATCACCCTAGCTAAGGCCAAATCCTTTGAATCCAGACTCTCTGAAGCCCAATCCAGCACTAAAGAAATCTTTGACATTTTTAGGGAGCTAGAGACACCCGCGCCTGCCCCCCAGAACTTCACCAAAGACAAGGCCTGGTGTGATGATATACAAGCAGCCATGAAAAATAAACTGAGTCTGCTCCAAAACAAAATACTAGCCACCAAGCAAGCCTTACCCAACACACACACCCCTGTCCCACCACCAGCCCCGGACCCCCCCCAACCCTTTTCATTCAAACCCATTCCAGAAAAAGACATCACCAACATAATGAGGAACATCAAACCCTCCAATTGCAAAGGTGATGTATGCCCAGCCACCATTATCAAAGACTGCGCCGAAGCATTAGCTCCCTTCCTTACAGCCTTTGTAAACGCCTCCTTTGCTACAGGGAAAGTCCCTGCCTCCCTCAAGGAAGCCTGGGTCCGCTCTCTCCTAAAAAAACCTACCCTCGACCCCACCTCCCCCAACAACTATAGACCCATCACCACTGTCCCCTTCCTCCTCAAAATACTGGACAAAGCAGCCTACCTGCAGGTTCAACACTTCATTGAAGAGAACAAACTCCTAGGACTCCGACAATCAGGCTTCTGCCCCAGACACGGGACCGAAACCGCCCTACTTGACCTGAAAAACCAAATGGACGATGCCAGAGACATGGGCAAACCAGCACTTCTCCACCTTCTTGACCTATCCGCGGCTTTCGACCTCGTGGATCATGACGTCCTATGCCACCACCTCTCCTCTACGGCCAAATTTTCCCCTGAAGCCACAGCATGGATCACTTCCTTCTTACAAGACAGAACCATGCAAGTATTCTCGGACCTAGCATCCGCCTCACCTACTATCATACTCTGCGGTGTGCCCCAAGGCTCCTGCCTCTCACCCACCCTCTACAACATCTTCACACGACCCCTTTTTCTCATCCTTGATGCCATGGGCATTTCATACACCAACTACGCTGATGACACACAGATCCTCCTCACCCTCACTGGCAACTACGACACTGACTCCATGACCCTCAACAACCTCTACAACACCACCCAAGCCTGGATGGCAGACAATGGACTATGCCTCAACTCAGACAAGACTGAACTCCTCCTGGTAGGCTCACCCGACACGCTGAAAAATCTAGACTCCCAGTTCAGTCATTTCACCATAGACTCCATCAAAATACCTGTCTCAGAATCAGTCAAAACCCTTGGAGTCTACTTAGATTCCAACCTATTCATGGATAAACAAGTCAACGCTATAGCCCCTGCAGCTGCATATCATGCCAAACTAATCAACGCAGTCAGGCCCTTTCTCTCCAAAGAGAACTGCATTAACATAGCCAGAGCCATCACTGGATCTAGACTTGACTATTGTAATGTACTCTTCCTAGGTACATCCAACAAAAACCTAGAGAGGTTACAAATCATGCAGAATAGCGCTCTCCGGGCAGCCCAAGGCATTGCCAAAAGAGAACACATCTCGGAAGCCAGAAAACGAGCACACTGGCTCCCAATAAAAGAAAGGATCATCTTCAAAACGCTGACACTGACTCACAAGTGCTTTCACCTTACTGCCCCCGACTACCTCTCCCAAAGGATCCACCCTGTCTCTTCTACGAGGCCAACCAGATCACCATATACTAACATGCTTTCTGTGCCATTAGTAAAAAAAGCCAGAGCTGGCGGTTCCAGCTTCCTATATCTCGCACCCACTCACTGGAACGCCCTACCTCCTATAATCCGAGGTGAGGCCTCCCTTTGCACCTTCCGCAAATCCATAAAAACCATCTTATTCACATAAGATTCCTCGCACCAGTTGAATACATCTCTTGTGTTCCAGTGCATAAACTGTTTTTAATGACCAACTGTACCAACCAAAATAGCAGCTCTATGCCTGTTGAATATATAATGTACTGCTGAATGCCTCTTTGCCTGTAACTAAGCTCTTGCAAGTAACAGCGCCTCAATGCCCATGGGTTACTTGCGTGCTATATAAATTTAAATAAAAAGATAAATAAATAAATTACACTCCTTGTCATTTCCTCACATATAAGACAGATATATCAGACACATATTTCTGAAATAAGACGGAAACACAAATGGCTCTCTACCCAAGAACAAATCAACCTCAAATCTGCCTCCCTCATCCACAAATGTTTAAACAACAAAGCCCCTAGCTACCTAACAGAACGATTTACCAGAAAAAAATCTACTAGACCAACAAGAATAACCAGCCCTAACTGCCTTCTGGTCCCCAGATTTAAACTGTCTACAACAGCATACTAATATCAAACAACGCCAATGTCCGTTCCACCACCTGCGCCACACTCATAACAATGGCACAACTGACGCACCTAAGCAAATATCACAATCATTTTTTAAATTATTTTGTATTATCATTGGTTACAAAAAAATAACCTTTAACAAATTACAAAATTCATCATCAAATTTCTTACAAACACAATTCATCAATTATGCACGTAGTAAAATAATATATAATCATCTAACCTTTAACATTACTAGTTCATAAAGCTTTACGCACCTGGTTAAAATCCAAAGTCACAAAAAAATACAATATGAATAACTATATTCCTCCTTAAGTTTTAAACATTTGATGAAACCAACCACTGCTAAACAGATGACGTGGTACACCCATTAAGACAATTTGACCCAAAAACTTCCTAATCAATAACATTCTCTGAATATACAAAATGTTTAAAATGCTGAGTACCTTTTCCTTCAGAGCCAGGCAGAATATCAAAAGATGTTTCAGCGACTCTTTCTCATTTGAACTATTTCTGAACCTGCACATGGCGTGCTCATCAGACAACAGTTTATAACGAGCTAATATGTGTCTCATAGGATGAAGGTTCCACATGAATTTTAAAAAAGAAGTGTGAACAAATCGGTTGGGAGATATAGTCAAGGAGGTTGCCATAACACCGCGCTTTGTATGATCGAAGCTCGTAGCTATGTAGCTTTTCTAAAGTTAAGGACCAATCCCAACAGTACAGTATTGCCTTTACTTTACCCAGATTTTCCATTAGACCGCACTAGTTTAAATCAAGTTGAAGAAGTATCTTCTCACACAAGCTAGAGAAATATTGCAATGACTGATCCCTATTCAGCTCTCTAATAACATTCAAATCCTCAAAATGCTGAATCCCAAATAGGGCAAAGAATTTTATTAAAAAACAACAAATATTTCCATCTGGCCCTACTGGCAAGAGACGTTATTCCCATCTCGTATCAAATTGCCACTATTGATAGGGAATTCTGAGTTTTCAAACCCCTATGCCATGTAAACCCTTCTAACCTTGGTAAGAAATCTAAAACCCACAACTATAAGACTTCCACACCTTATAGCACCTTGGCACCAATTTCCCCCTCATACAAATTTAGAAGAGGCATTGTTGAAAATGTCCCGTACATTGCATTCACTTTACACATTTGATTGGTGAGGGCAACCACCTTCGACATCAACCATTCCTAAGAGAGGGTCCCTGGAATGTCCCTCCTCACCCCCATGAACATGACCACCTGAAGAGTCAAAAATGCACAAAGTCACTCACTATTCGGCCAGGCCCCAGGAGGACCAGTGACTGAGACGTATGCAGAAAGATATTCTCTCAGACAGCCATTCAAACCTTATCCAGTGAATGTCTTTATGGATACATGTGCGTCAACATGGTCATGGACCCAAATGCCTCAATGGATGACGTTAACTAATGCTAGGAACCCACTGTGCGGATGTCATTAGTGACACCACGACATAGCCATGTTAGTCATGAAGTACACTCGCAACCATGCACCATGTTACACAACCACACACTTTTATACACGAAGAACATGCTTACACAGTTCTGTAGACAGAGGACAGATACATATACATACTGTCAAAACCTTTTATTATTTTTCTCATTAGCCAAGTGCAGAAACCCTGAACGCAAGGTAACAAAGAGAAGCAGAGCAAGCTTGCAGATGCTTATGGCAACTAATCCCATGGAACTACAGGACCACATAAGGAGCCTGGCAGGACCAAATACGACTAACTTGTGGGAAACATAGCACGAAATAGGTGTGCAGAAATCATAGTATGAGTATAACAAGGATCACAAGCCGCAGGACGAGAGACAAGGGAAAGCAGAACCAGGCTCCACAGAACAGAAAGGCTAGAGCTCACAGCCAAGGTCAGAGACAAGCAGCACATTCCAAACCAAAACGACAAGGAGCCATCTGCAGAACATAGAATAAATCCTCATAAATTGCAAACCAGAAAAGCTCGATTTCGTGGTCCTCAACCACGTGATGTGGCCGAGCTAGACAATGGTTATTCACCTGTGGTGGGAAGAAGAACAGTTATCAGAACCACAGACATGAAGAGAAACATGAAAACGTTAACAACTTTGCAACATGGAGGGCACTCTCACAGGCAAAAGTGGTGCTGCTACCATTGGTGGCAGTACCTGACTGATTTGCATATGTCTGGTCCCCTTTTGCAATGGCACAGATGGGCTAAAAAACAGTGGTGTGGAAGGTTGCCCAGAGCAATGCCAGTGGTTTGTTTGTTTATTTATTTATTGTGCACGCCGGACCCAGAGGTAGCAGGGCGCATGTGACAAGTGGGCTTACAGCTTGGTTACAGAAGTTACACATTTACAGCAGTTACAAGTTTACAGAACAAGGTAGAACAGTTTTCTTGTCTCCACAGGATGAGGGTTATGGAATAGAGTACAAGTACAAACAGAATGATGACAACAAGTTAGCAGGCCGACGTGACAAAATAGCAAGTCTATGTCAGGTACAATACATGCAATAGGTGAATGGGGAGAATGAGGGTTACTTAGCATTCTCAGTGAGCCATTTTATTGCGTTCTTTCTGAATTTGTTGAACGTTTGGTCCGATCTAAGTGCGTGAGGTAGAGAGTTCCACAATTGAGCTGCCCTAACTGGGAAGCTGGACCCTCCAATAGTAGACAGTTTAAATCTGGGCACCAGAAGGCAGTTAGGGCTGGTTATTCTTGTTGGTCTAGTAGATTTTTTTCTGGTAAATCGTTCTGTTAGGTAGATAGGGGCTTTGTTGTTTAAGCATTTGTGGATGAGGGAGGCAGATTTGAGGTTGATTTGTTCTTGGGTAGAGAGCCAGTAATGTTTCCATATTATTTCAGAAATATGTGCTCTTCTGGGAATACTTAGGGCCGCTCTAAGTGCGTTATTTTGAAGCACTTGTATTCTGTTGATGGTTTGTTTGGATGCCCCTATGTAGAGGGAATTACAATAATCTAATTTTGAGAGGATGAGAGCTCTGGATAAAATTAGGCAACTGTCATCTGATAGGAATTGTTTCCCGGATCAAATGAATTTACATGTATAGGTCGTGGATGAGGCCAATGAGTTTACCTGTTTGGTAAAGGATAAGGTTGAATCGAGATAGAAACCTAGTGTTTTTACTTCTCTTGTGACCTTGATGGTGTTACCATCAATAATGAAAGCTGAATACTTGGGGTTGAGTTTAGAAATGCGAGCTGTGGTACCCAGGATGATGAGCTCAGTTTTATCATCGTTCAGGCATAGGCCATGGTTGGCCATCCATGCCTGAACGATGCTATAGACTCTGTTCACCAAAGCCAGATCTTCCACATAATCCCCGGTAATTGGTAGGAGAATCTGGGTATCGTCTGCGTAATTGGTATAGGTGATACCCAGATTGTCCAGATTGTCAAAGAGTGGCTTGGTGAAGATATTGTATAGTGTTGGCGAGACACAAGATTCTTGGGGCACTCCACAAGTGATAGGTATCGGGTCTGCTACCGCTGAGGGGGAGAACACCCTCATAGTCCTATCACTAAGGAATGACTGTATCCAGACTATAGCCTCCTCTGAAAAGTGGGCCGCAGAGTCCAAATGATTACAAAGGACTTGGTGGTCCACCAAATCAAAGGCAGCTGAGAGGTCTAGTAGGAGGAGTAGTGCTAATTTACCCTCGTCTCTGAGTGAGTCTATTTGGGCCTTTAAATCGATAAGAGCAGTCTCTGTGCCATGTTGAGGTTGGAAACCAGTTTGGCGGGTGCCAAGGAGATGGTTTACCTCAAGGAAGTTCTGAATTTGGGTGTATGCTACCGAATCTAGTATTTTTAATAAGAAAGGCACCGTGGTGATGGGCCTGTAGTTTGTGGGAATGTAAGGGTCCAGTGTTTGTTTTTTCAGAAGGGGGAGTACCCAGGATTCCTTTAAGTTGCACGGGATTGTGCCAGTAGTGAATGAGGCATTGATGAGTTTGGTGATGAAGGGAGCTAGATCTCTAGCCGCGTCCTTGATCAGTTGTGCTGGGCATTGGTCTCCTTTGCAGTTAGATGGTTTAAGTGCAAGAATAGTTTTCTCTACCTCAAGCACTGAGACCTTAGAGAAGTTAAATTGGTTGAGTTCTTTAGGTTTCGGTACAGGTGTTTTTTTGGGGGGAAATTGAGTTTGGGCTGATAGAGTAGTTTTCTTTAAAGCAATTTTAGTTTGGAGGTTGGCCACTTTGTTGGTTAATGCCAGCTGAATGTCTGTGCACCAGGTTTTATCTTTAATAGAGTCATCCTGTACTGCAATAGGGGTTTCCAATTCTTTTAGAATAATGAAGAGCTCCTTCATACTGGAGTTAGCTTGGGTAATCCGGTTGTTATACGTTTCTTGTTTAGCCAAGATGATATCCTTTTTGTATTGCGTTGAGATATTTATTAGATTAGTTTTGTTTTCTGCGGTGGGAGAGCGGTTCCATACCGTTTCAAGTTTTCTTTTCTGTAGTCTTAAGTTTTTTAGGTGGGGAGTAAACCAGGAGTTAAGATGCTTTTTTGGTTTACTGTTCCTAAGTTTAAGCGGAGCAATGCTGTCAAGAGCATTGGTCATAGCATTATTGAATTCCTCCACTAGGAGGCCTGGGTCAGTATGATCTGGTAAGGAGTTAAGATTAGGTAGGATATAGGGCAAAATATTGTCTGCTGTGATATTTTTCTGTAGGTACGGCGAGGGGTGTTAGAGCCGTGGGTCTTTTAGTATTGAGAGTAAAGGAAATTAGGTGGTGGTCAGTCCATATTTGGGGGGCGATGATGTAATGGAGAGATTGCAGTTGTGACTGGCAACCCAGTCGAGGGTTCTCCCTTTAGTATGGGTGGACATATTCACTTTCTGCGTGAAACCTAGTTCTGTCAGGATGTTGGTTACGGAGGTGGCCTGGTGATCATTGATATCATTGTACCCTAGGTTAAAGTCTCCTAGCACTAGGGTTTGTGAGGAATTTGTTAGCTTCTCCGAGATAATGGTAGTGATATCTTCATTGAAGGTGCTTATTGGGCCTGGTGGTCTGTAGAGGAGATGGATATTTAATGTTTGCGAGTTGGCGGTAGGTAGTTTAATGGAAAGAGACTCGCAGGATTTAAGGTTGGGTGTGGAGGTGATTCTCAAGGAGAGATTGGTTTTGGAGATAGATGATCGCTTTTCCACCACCTCGTGCATCTAGTCTGTCAGCTCTAAGGATAGTGTAGTTGTCTGGGACTGCTAGCGTTAGTGCTGGGCCTGCTGCCTCATGGAGCCAGGATTCAGTAATGGCGATGAAGTCAAGGTCATTTTCCAGAATAATGTGTGCTATGTCTGTAACATTTGCAACTAAAGATCTAGCATTAATTAATGCACCTTTAAGGTCAGGTTCTGGTTGTATAGTGGGACGCAGGTTGGCAGTGGTAGGTTCGTTAGTAGTGGGCTTGTTTCTTTTAGGGTGGGGTTTACGGCTAGGAGGAACAGTGGTTTCCAGAGGTGGAGGTAGTTTCGGTCGAAGGTGATCCAGGTTAATGTTATATTTATTGACCGGTTCGAATATTTTAGGTATTCGTGCCTGGAGTCTGAGGTTTCTCTGTGCTATATTGCACGGGGATTTAGAGATCGGTAGCATATGAGAGGCTCCTACGCCCTCTGGGGGCTGCATGGAGGGCATGGAGATGTAGATAGTAATAATAAATAGAGCTATCAGATTAAGGAATGATGCTCGAGAGACTGGTGTTGGCAGGTGAGAGTACATAGTGTTGTGGCTAGTCAAGCTGGGGCCTGCTATTACATGCATCGATCGAATAATAGGTAGCATGGGGCTAGATATTGGGCAGAGTGGGCTGGGTATGGGCAGAATAGGCTAAATGCAGCAATCAAGTACTAAGCAAAAGTAGGCTAAAGGCAGCAATCAAGTATTAGGCAAAAATAGGCTAAATGCAGCAATCAAGTATTAGGCAAAAATAGGCTAAATGCAGCAATCAAGTATTAGGCAAAAATAGGCTAAATGCAGCAATCAGTGTGCTGATCAGGGGCCGCTTAGACCTTTCAGCGCCATGGGGCTATCAGCGTGGCCAATTAGGAAAGGGGTATATAAAAGGGCCTATTAGTGCCGCCTGGTGCAGATTATAGCATGGTTCTGTGCATGATGGAGGAGCTTAGCAGGCACTGGGCTGGCGTGCAGGCATGAGCATACGTAGGACACTGATAGAGCCGGATAGAGTATGGCTGGCTGCTATAGAATAGGAGCATACATTAGGTTACAATACTGAGTTAAGGTACAGATAATGTGGTACTTACATCAGATGTACAGGTACCTATAAGTAGAAGTTAGTCCGTGCAGTATTGTCCGCAATGGAGTGTCACCTTGCGCCGAACCGTGGCGAACAGGGGCAAACAGGGCAAGCGGCCTTATGTTGGCCTTAGGTGGCCGCCGGCTTCCGACTAGTCAAAGTCTTACCTCGTGAGGTGGTATAATAGGGAGGTAGTACAGCATGTGCATGTAGCGCAACCAGAGCGCTAACAGTAGCTAACAGGCCTTATGCTGGCCTTAGCTGGAGCCGGCTTCCGCGTGCCGGCGAATATACGTGGTACTTATTTGCAGCGTTGCCTGGCGACGAAGGGAAGCTAAGCCTCGTTCTGAGGCCGCATCGCGCCCGACATTTTGAAATCAGGCATGACGGCGCAATGCGAGTAGGAAGGCTTCAAGAACAAAAGGATGGCAATTCGGAGGGTGGCTGTGCCTCAGCAATCATGGGGTAGGTGGGTGGAAGCATGGGGGTTTGCTCACCAGTAGAAGCAGCTGTGCTGGTAGGCCAGATCGTCGCGTTGCAGAAGAAGAAGTTGCCTCCGTTCTGGTCGTGGATGCAGGGCAGCTGGTGGGGACTCCAGCCCACTCCACCTGAGGGGTCGAGGCCGAACACTGGATGGATCTACAGTAGCTAACAGGCCTTATGCTGGCCTTAGCTGGAGCCGGCTTCCGCCTGCCGGCGGATATACGCGGTACTTATTTGCAGCGTTGCCTGGCGACAAAGGGACGCTGAGCCTCGTTCTGAGGCTGCATCGCGCCCAACATTTTGGTTCAGATTCAATCAAAACCATCCACCCATCACTTTTGTGCTTACTGTTTGTCTCACTATGTGAGAGAGGGTATGCCCAGACGTGGGTCCCTTGCTCGCTGCGCCATAGGGAACCAAGCTGCACCTCACTGAGGAGGCCCAACAAGGCCGAAACATGTCTGGGGTTGCTTGTGTTTCCGTGCAGAGGGGACCTGGCCTAGCAGTTCGGGCTGGGCTGCTACCATTGGTGCCAGTACCTGACTGATTTGCATATGGCTGGTCCCCTTTTGCAATGGTGCAAACGGGCTAAAAAACGGTGGTGTGGAAGGTTGGCCAGAGCAATGCCAGTGGTTCAGATTCATTCAAAACCTTCCTCCCATCACTTTTGTGCTTACTGTTTGTCTCACTATGTGAGAGAGGGTATGCCCAGACGTGGATCCCTTGCACGCTGCACCATAGGGAACCAAGCTGCACCTCACTGAGGAGGTCCAACAAGGCCGAAACATGTCTGGGTTGCTTGTGTTTCCGTGCAGAGGGGACCTGGCCTAGCAGTTTGGGCTGGGCTGCTACCATTGGTGGCAGTACCTGACTGATTTGCATATGGCTGGTCCCCTTTTGCAATGGCGCAGACGGGCTAAAAAACGGTGGTGTGGAAGGTTGTCCAGAGCAATGCCAGTGGTTCAGATTCATTCAAAACCTTCCACCCATCACTTTTGTGCTTACTGTTTGTCTCACTATGTGAGAGAGGGTATGCCCAGACGTGGGTCCCTTGCTCGCTGCGCAATAGGGAATCATGCTGCACCTCACTGAGGAGGCCCAACAAGGCCGAAACAAGTCTGGGGTTGCTTGTGTTTCCATGCAGAGTGGACCTGGCCTAGCAGTTCGGGCTGGGCTGCTACCATTGGTGGCAGTACCTGACTGATTTGCATATGGCTGTTCCCCTTTTGCAATGGCGCAGACGAGCTAAAAAACGGTGGTGTGGAAGGTTTCCCAGAGCAATGCCAGTGGTTCAGATTCATTCAAAACCTTCCACCCATCACTTTTGTGCTTACTAAAAGTGGTACTGCTAACAGATACATTGGGAACACATAGTCATTCTCATCACCTTGAAGATGAGCACAGAGCGCTGACAACAGAGCTGGGTTCCAGGACTGTGAGACCTGTTTCAGCCAATCAGGGGACAGAAAACCAGGGGTGGATGGCAGGGGGTAAGGGCCAATGGTAATCCTACGATCCTGCAACAATGTAATAGATAGTTTCATCATGAAGGGGCAGGCCAGCCACCTGAGATGGAAGGGTCAATTGACTAAGATCCATAGTGGCAATCTATACTGTATACCACTCCCATCACACAACCAGAAAATGGTATAGGATTTTTGGGAAGGGGCCCATGTTGTGACAACACTCTGCAACAAAAAGGCTTGACACAAGTTTGGGAATGATGACAGATTTTTGAATATCATTTCTGATCCCTGTTGGTAAACGACAGCCTAACTTGCCCTTGGCTGAGTCCTCCGTTTGTTCTGGGAGAAGAGTTGTTGGGCCGTGGGAGCTGAATGGGTAAACTCATGACAACCCCCAGACCTCTGGCATACCAGACCTCACCAACAATGGGGCTTACATTTTATTGGGAATTCTAAGTAAACAAAATTGTTGGCCCTTTCCAATTTATCAGAGAAATTCTACCATTGATAGTTAGTCAAAAGGCAGCGGGTGAAAGAAATTCCTCTACATCAGAAACGTATAAGTTAAAAAGACTGGGAGCCAAAACGCATCCCTGCCTAACTCCCGTGTAGGTGGGAATTCTATGGGACAGCATGCCACCCTGGTCCAGCCTCACCTGAACATTGGAATGTTCATGCATGTCAACAATCAAGTGTAGCAAACCAGACGGTATGCCCAGGCTATTTAATTATTTCCAAAGGTGCTCTCTTTTAACAGTGTGGGACGCCGAGGATTTATGGACTCAACATACATTGGGTCATACTGTATTCACAAGCAATCTCTTGAATACATTTGAGAATAAAACCATTACGATTGATGCTGTTATGTTTCCGAAACCCTGTCTGCCATTTCTTAAATCTGTGTGATTCCCTTGCCCAGATTTCTATATGTGTTAGCAAAATCATTGCTGTCTGTATCATTGATCGAAATGGGCCGATAGATCTTTGAATCAGCCTTCAAACCCTTTTCATAAATAGGAACAATATATGCAGCACACCGAGACAAAGGGAATGTTCCTAAGTCAACAAGCTGCTTAAACAGGATTGTCAACATAGTAGTCCATGCAGCAGGTTCATCCTTAAACAGGATCTTAGACAATTTGTTAGGGCCAGTGGCCGAAGAATTACTAATTAATAATAATATTGCAAATGCATTCTTGGTCAAATTCAAGTTTCCAATCATCCCCTGCCTTAGTTCCTACAGACAATCATTCATATCAGAATATCACACTAATCACAACTCATAGGAAGAAGAAACCCTCTATGACCAAACACATGCATCATATCACCTGCATTATATCTCAGCAGCAGCTAATCTGAACCTCACCTCAGCCCCATCAGCTCCATCACTCCGGCCAACGGGGGAATTCATTGGAGTTTTAAGGATGGCCGGAACAATGCAGATACTATCAATTTAAATTGATTGTATGTAAATGACCAACATAGATAATAATTGGGGGTATTTTACAATCTTTACTGGATTGTACTACTTGGTGTGTTGAGCCACCAGGTACATTATCAGGGTGTGTTTGTAGAAAAAAAAACTCATAATATTACATAGTACAAGCAGTTGGCTTTGCAATCCCTAGCCCTAGTTCACATGATGTTGAGAGCAGAAGCTGACAAGCATCTCGATCTTGGTTACTCAGTCTGTAATTCTGGGTGCGAGATACTTTTATGTTGCTACTATTCGCATTGTCATGCTAGCGTTTTCTACGAGCTGTAAAAAGATGTATTCTTGGGGCGGGTGCTGCATCATTCCTTGCCAAAGGAATTAGCATGTGAAACCTGCTTTCTATCAGACTAGCACTAACGCACCCTTTACAAACCCTGTGTGTCAGCACGACTGGGAATGAAGGACTATTTTGCACATTAGGACCTGGTTTGCAGTTGGATTGATTGCAACAATTTAAATTCCAATTATTCTGGATAGCATACGCATGTGTGTTTTATTTTAGGACAGTGTATATGTTATACATTATGCTAACACAGACATCACAGAATAAGGTCCTGATTCACAGAAGCGTTTCATAATCATGCAGTCCCATTGAGAAACTCTCGTTTTCCAATGGGGTTTGCCATTATAAAAGGCTTCCATGAACTAGGCCCTATGAATCAGGTCCTACTTGTTTGGCTGATTGAAAATGTGAACAAAAAATGATGCAGTAAGCACATTTCATTTTCTGACCATATATGAGCTGATAGCGACCAAGAGCCAAGAGATTGGAGCTCAGCTTTGACAAAGGCTGCTCAGAATCGCCACACAGAATCTCATATTACTGACACATGAGTGAGCATGATCATGCATAACACACAAGCAGCCTCGCTGCCTAGCCCTAATCGAAGTTTAGAATTCCACTCCAGCTAAATCAGCACACATCCTCCACTCAGCCAATCCACCTCCACGTCTATGAATCCACGTCTTCTGCAAAAAATCATGGAACTCATTCCTCTCACCAACTCCCACCTCTCCATCCTCTTTAACATCTGTCGCACCTCTGGGACACTCCCTACCAGCGTCAACGCATCTACTCTACTATCTACCCTAAAGAGGTCCATTGCTGGCCCCAGCGCCCACCAACTGCGAGCCCTTTGCCCACACTACGCCAAGGCTCTGCGACTTGTGTTACGTAACTCAATCTCTGCCCACCTAGAGGTCAAAGTACTCTGTGCCTCCCTCAGATCCAGGTTACATAGGAGATACTTCAAGGAAAAATCCTGACCCATCTCTCCAACTTTCTGTATAATGTGCCATTCAAAACTCTTCTCAGTTCTCATGCATCTTCGATCTCTTAGCACTCTTTGACACCATTGATCACCTCTCCTTTCTCCATACCCTTTCCAACCCTACCATCAAGAATTTTGCCCAGGCATTGGTCACCTCTTACTTGGCTGACCACTGCTTCTCTGTCTCAAGGAACCAGAACGCTCCAATCCAACCCCCTCTGCCAGTGCCAGCCCCACAATGCTTGGTGCATGAAGCACGGCACTTTACGTCTGCGTCTGTTGGGCTCTCCTTCCACGGTCATGCTGATGGCACTCAGATGTCCTCTTGTGCATCTTAGCCCTAAACTCTCCACATGTATCTCTGCTATCTGTTACTGGATGGAGTTGTGTTTCCTCATGCTGATCTTCTCAAAGAACAACGTTATCTTCTGCTCTAGCGCTAATCCTTCCCTCCTCCCAGCTGATAGACAATTCCTCCCTAGCCTCTTCAGGCCTGCCCACACCGGCCCATAAGGGCATGCTTATTGACTGGAAACTCAAGGTTTAACACGTAATAATCTAAACCACTTTGGTTGCCAGATAGAGCCTAATGAACATTAGGAAGACCCATCCCACGTCATCTACTGGACCTCCAAATCACTCATGACCTCTTATGTTCTCAGCACTCTTGATTACTGTCGCAGCCACCTCCTATGCCCCCATAAACAAAGTTCTAAACTCCCTATAACTAAGCCACGCCTCTGCCTGCTGCCTTCCAGCTGGCTGCAGCCTGATGCACCATTGCTCCCTCTTCACCTTTCTCCTTCTAGTTTTCAAAGGTATCCATGTATTTGAGCACCCACATGGGTACCCTTTCTTGCCGTTAATCCTCACCCTGCAGCCTTCACTCTGGTTTCTCACCATCCCCCATCCACCCAGTGCTGCCTCTTGCCTCTGCTTCTTCACCCTCCCTGATCTCGACCACTGGAACTCCAGCACTATGACATCAAGAAGACCATGACCATGATAGCATCCAGACCTGACCTGAAACAGCAGAACCTTTCCCTAGAAGGTCCAGCTACACTGACCCATCCCATCATCTACCCGCTAACCGGATCTATGTATTTCTGCCAAATTGCAAATTCGCAAAGATGTGGTTAGCAACTTCATCTTCCTGAATCCCCCACTCTTCTCCCTCTTCTTCCTAAATGTATCCTCTTGGGGGACTCCTCCCATGCCCTCTGCTTTTACCCTTGCCTCCTTGCTTACCCCCACATTACTTAACATCTTTCCCTGTGCCCCTCAACTTTGTTTTGTTTTTGCTGTTAACATAAAAGCATTCCGTTTTGCTGAACATGTCATGAACATGCCATTGTTAACATGTGCTTGTGATAGATGCAGCCTCCGTTATCTGCCATCGCCTATATTCTGAACTCTACATTATTGTATGTATTGTGTATTACATATCAAACTGTCATTGAACGAATGCACATGCTGCTGCCTTACCCATGCTCTGCATATGTGCTGCTCCCATGTTCACGAGCCCCTATCATCCATGCCAATGTATTGAGGTCTCATTTACATTCCACTGTTCTTTTTGTAGAGTGTTTTGTTCAAAGTACTATCTGACTTAAATCAATAAAGATTACAGACAAATAAACTAATACAAATGAATTAACCGTTCAACTCAAGAATGGGTTGAAATATGAAATGTTGTCAATTGTGTTTTTTATGAAATTATTTTAAATCAGCACAATATTGAAATGTGTCTGTCACTGTGCTTTGCACAATATTGAAATGTGCCTGTCCTTGTGCTTTGCACAAGATTGAAATGTGTCTGCCCTTTTGTTTTTGCCACAGTAAGTGTTGCATGCAGTGCAAGGTGATTACAGTAAAAGAGGTGATGGCTGGAAGCTTTAGAATGAATTTTAACTCTGGCATTGCTCTGGGCAAACCTCCAGAGCACTGCTCTTCAGCCTGCCAAGCCATTAGAGAAAGTGGAAAGGCCATATGCAAATCAGGCTTGATTCCACCTCAAAAAGGGTCAGCACAGCCATATGTGCTTGGCCACATCCCTTCTGCACGGTTCCATGTGTTAAAATCGCAGCAAAAATGGCCGTGGACACACAATATTGCGGCAAAAAGTCTGTTGTTTTGCTGCTGCAATCCATGTAAAGGATGCGGGGGACAACCCTGCAACCCCCAGACCCATTATACCATTTAAGGGGAGCAGGAGACACCCCTGCAACCCTGTTCCCCTTAAATGGTGTAATGGGGTACACCTTTAACGGGTCAAACCACAGCATTTTTGCCACAATATTTTGTACAGGTGACATTTTTACCGTGATTTTATTGCTGCATACCTTCTGCACAAGACCACAAGCATCCTCAGACATGTTTCAGCCTCTGGGCATCATCGGTGAGGAGTCGCTTGGGCCAGCAGGCTCAGTACCTACGTCTGGGCATACCTGTCCTATATTGCTATAGCACCTGCTGATAAAACAGCTCAGCAGAAGATAGCTCAGTGAGTAAAATGCTTATTTCCAAAATCTGTTTATTACCTAGGCACACGTTTGTATCCGAGCATCAGCACCTTAGCATTTGTTCCTTCCAAGGTCGCATTTGGTGCCATTAGACTGAGGAATAATAACAAACTGTTCTTAGCGCACGACAATGGGAGTGCACTTCAGCCAATCAGCTCTTAGGAATGGCAGCCCATACATGTATGGTAATAACATGTCATTCCAGAGGCCAGAACTGCTTGTTGTAAGCGTTTTCTTGCTTTCATTTCCGGTCAGTCCAACATGAGTCCCAAACATATGGGGCCCGATACATGGAATATTTGCCGGTTCAAAGTGAATTTGCACTGCTGAAAAGTGACTTTGCACTGCCAACACAAACCCTGATTCCTGGAACCGTGCAAAGTGTATTTTTGCAGTGCAAGTACGGGCAAGGTCAGCGCATAGTCATTTTAGCAGTTCAAAATGACTGTGCCCAGACTTTGCTCGGAAATAAATACACTTTGCACAGTTCTATGAATCAGGGTTTGAGTCGGCAGTGCAAGGTCACTTTTCAGCAGTGCAAATTCACTGTGAACCGGGCCAATATTCCATGAATCGGGCCCAGTATGCGTAGATACCTCTTCAAGCACCTCTCCGATTGCGGTAACATATTCTCTCCTCACAGCTTCTCTTAAAATGTTCCCTGTTTGCACTACTCCCATTTGAGAAGTTGTTATGACTCATTGCTAAAACTAGGTTAAATTAACCAACACCCTTTGAAACTACCAGCGCCACAATCCGGTCTCAAGAAGATTGGATCATCATCTTTTCCACTACCATTAACCCTGATCTTTTACAATTCTGAATTTTCCACTGGGTTGGAATGGGATTTTCCCATTGAAAACGCTTTTTTTAATTCATGCCCATTGTGTGCTGATTGCATTATTGAACGCAGTTGCACTCAGCAACGGTTGTTGATCAACGTTTTTCTGCTTTATCGACCCTCCCTTTGCACAGGATCGATAACTTCAAAATGTTCAATTAAACATTATTGACTGCAAACACAGTCAGTAATGCAAAATTAGAACATGGGGACTTATTTTGACCTTCTCACAGCCAATCAGAATGTTTGGAATGCAGTCAATAACTACTATTGAATATATTCCAGACGTTCTGACGTCGGAAGCAGCCAGATAAACAATACAAGTATTTCTCTGCAGTCAAGGGACAGCAGTGCAATTTCCCAGAAAAATATCTTTCAACAGGGCACTCCAACCTAAGTTAACACAACAAAGTGAAAGCTAAAACATGGAACAATGCTTTCAATTTTGTAAAGAAAAAGCACTCAACGTGACCTTCCATTTCAACTAGGTTAACAATTAAAATGATTGCCATATTAAGGCTACATCTAGTTATTTAAATTGTAGCACCCACTGCAAGGATGCCAGCCATTCAGCGTTCTAGGACGCTGTGCTGGAATTTCTGCTTTAAACCCACGTTAAAGGTCAGACAATGATTGCTGTTACATGTGCCATGATCCCTTGTTTGTTCCCACTACCCGGCCCACCCGTCCCTCCACCCTTTCCGCCACCTCCCCAGCTTTGTATAAACTTAACTGATGACCGGGACCACCATGTCCTTGCCAGGACCCTCCTATGCCCACCTCCCACTGCCATCATGGAAAGGGAGCTGGGCCTTGCTCCTGAGCCCTCTCCCTTCTCCATGGTGGGCGGCTCTTCTTCCCTTGCACGAATAGGTGCCATACCGCATGCGCCCATTTATCAAAATGAATTTTTTGTTGTACCCGATGTGCACCCAACACAACATGCCAGGTGCTAAAGGTGGCATGGCCGCTTCCCAGGGTGGGATTGGGCCGTAACGGAACTAAGATCTCACAGAAGCCATTACTTTAGTCATGCCAACAGGCTGTTCCCGCCTGAGTCCGCACCAGAAAGCATGGCTGAGCACAATGTTACAGCATTAAACCTCATTTCATTTACTAACATGTTTTCTGAACTTTACTCATTATATAACCTGTTTCACTTCAAAACTACAGCTGCGGACCTCGGCTTGGTCTCAGGCCATAACTTGGGAGAGGAGCATTATCCTGGGTTAAGGGGCCCTCCTCTGGACTATAAGGATATATTATTAAAGTACTTCGAAGCCAGAGGAACCCGGTGTCAGGTGCCATATATAACACGAAATGATCAGCAAAGTAATATTATTACTACAGTCACTTAGGACAGCCATGAGTTGTCCATTAAGCTGTAAAAGTTTCATATGTGCCAGCCTAACAAAAATATCCCTTTAAGATGTCTTGCTGCCTGTTTTCTTACTTGCTTGGCAAGATGTGTTAATACTCGACTTTTGCATATTTCAGTGGAATTCCTTGACCATAAGCGGGCAGCAGGATCTTGCTCAGTCCTCTATGTGCCACCACTTCAGAACCTCGTCAGAAGAAACGAACTGAGCAGAGGTTTCTCAGGACCTCCTTTAATTCCGCCTTCGGGACGGATGTGACAACAGGAGTGGCTGTCTGCCATTTATTTGGACCCATTGTCTACCGTTATGTGTCTTCGAAATGAGTCTAATGTGTATTGTCAGCAGACCTCCGAGAGAAGACCTGAGAGTAAACTGCACCACTGGCTACTACAGGCACACATTTTCACCATCTGCAAAACTCTCGCGAGATCATCAAAAACGGAAGTGGGAAAAGTGCAGACTAATACTCTACTGCCGTCTGGTGGCGGAAACGGGAAATTCTGCATCATCTGAGGCTTTACAAAGCACAGGCCCCTTTGAATTGTGGTCTCTTAAAAGATGCTTCTGAAGCATTCCTGTAAGCACTGTGGGTTGAAGAATGAGACTGGAACAGGACTACTGTGCAGAAGAAATTGACTGTTCATTCCTCCTTGCCGTCTATACAAGACATCACAGCTGTCATGAAAATGTTTTTATATACTGGCATATTTTGTGGGCAAAGGCATCATGAAAATGCGTAGGAAAAGGTCCTGTGAACTGTTGGTGACTTGCATATATTCATGTTCTTTTGTGTGTGCCTTACCATACAAATCCGATTCCAAACTATGTGGCTTATTACCCAATTTGTCACATAAAGTGATGTACAATGCACCATTTGATAACATTATTTGAAACCATTACTCAAGGGTGGGAACCACCCCAACCTCTCTTGTTTGCTTTAGGCTCACTCGGTGCACTCGGTATCACCTTCATTTAGGCACCGCCGTTACAAAATTCACCAGCCGCCATTCCTTCCAAGATGCACTTTCAAGAGTAACTGGAAGAGATGAAATTAAATTCTTACCATTTCAACCCCACTGATGCCGCTGGACACCTTGCGTCCAGAAACTAAATGCCCCACAAGGTACTGTGCCAAGCTAATTTAAAGCCTAAAACTAGAATCTGCACTTCTCAACATTTTGTGTCTTGCAGTGCTAGGTACCCTGCCTATAAAAACTACATTCCCCAAGATACACTTTGCTGAAAAAGTGTAAAACCTGGGACCAGAATCTGGAATTTTAGACCAACCGAAGGCAGGGATGCAGGGCACCAGGAACCCAGAAACGTCATCAACATCATCATACACTCACCTAAGCATGCAGACCAATAAAGGTATTCTGCACTTGTACATTTCCCTGATTACATGAAGCTGAAAACATCGCCCCTTAAAAGTAATCTTTCAAGACGCATTGCCTTACTTTACCTGGATCTAGAGCCAAAATCAGCACTTCACATTTTTCTAATGCAGTTTTTCAGGATACCATGAAGCAACTGTTAGACCTATCATTGTGGGTCCTTTATAATGTGTGCTATAGGATATCATATTTAATATTTTTGCTTGTAGATTTCGTTTAGGGTATTATTGTGCATTTACAACTAATCATAATAATCGCATCTTGACTTGAACTTGTAACCTAGAAAGAGAATCTCTACTTTTCAACTTTCCTGCTGTATTGTTGTGGACACCATGCAGCTAGGAACACTTTCCAAAATACACCTTGCACAGTTTTAAGACACCCAACCAGAATATGTGCTTGTCTTCCCTTCCTGTGCCTGTTCAGTTTGTGAGGAAGGCTTTCATCGCCTGTGCAGTATGTGTGTGCGTGTGGCTGTTCAGACATTATGCCCATAATATCACATGCCAATGTCTGTGTGTGGAGAAGGTTAATAGTGTTTTGCCTCTTCATTAGGGTCTCATCATTTATTTTTCTGGGCTTTTTATTTTTATTTTTTCCCATTGATTACTTAGTTGTTTTAGGTTCTAGGTACATTTGATGGCAATATTAGAACATTTGTTTGGCAGAACAATGGGTTTACGGCACTGCGCAGGGTTGCAGGTCATCACTAAAAGATATTTCTGTAATGCTGATATTGTCAAGGCTGTGCCATCACATGCTAGACTTCCAAGAGGTATGAAAGGGTTTTGTTTGCACCATAAGAGTGTGAATCATATGTGCTAATGGGTGTTCAGACACTTGACCATTTTTATAAGAGCCATGGGGGCGGGATTGCATTACAGAAATACAATAAATTTGCAAGATGGCAGTAGTTAATAATAAGATGGCAATCTCACAGAAAACAATGTCACAGAGGGCCTCAAGTACACACTACCTCTCGAAGACAGATCAAGGGTTTTTATATTTGCTATAGGAAAGGGGCTGACTACGGGTCGCCCTTCTCTCTCTCTCATCTAGTATAGACGGTTCCCTTCCTAGTCCCTGCATCTCTCAACCCCAGGCTTGAATCTAGAAATTGGTAACCCCCTCTCTTCTCAGAAGCTGTCTGTCCGGTGGTGATGTTCAAAAGGCAAACACCTTCTCTCTCTAGCTCCCGCTGGGAACAATCTAGGAGGTCCAGGACCTACGTTGCCCAATGCAGTAAAACACAAGGATAAATCCCTGGCAGACACTCAGGCCCCACTTGGCCCCATTTTCCTTCCATGTCATTGTATTCCTATGTCTCTCTCCTTTTCATCTTCCTTCTCTCCTTCGTATTACTCCATCCACCATCTCTCCTCTCTCTGCCTCCCACTTCATCTACCCCACCGATGCGCCTACCTCCACCCTTATGATATGATATGGCATGTATAACGCGCCTATACGCACGTGTTTCAAGGCCCTGCAATATTATTCTGTACCACTCTCTCCCTCCCTCACACCAATACTACTCTCCCATCGTTCTTCTGTGACTCTTGCCACTACTACTCTCCCCTATCCACACCACTACCACTCTCACCTCTTCACTTACTACTACTCTCCCCTATCCACACCACTCTCACCTCTTCATTTACTACTACTCTCCCCTATCCACACCACTACCACTCTCACCTCTTCACTTACTACTACTCTCCCCTATCCACACCTCTACCACTCTCACCTCTTCACTTACTACTACTCTCCCCTATCCACACCACTACCACTCTCACCTCTTCATTTACTACTACTCTCCCCTATCCACACCACTACCACTCTCACCTCTTCACTTACTACTACTCTCCCCTATCCACACCACTCTCACCTCTTCATTTACTACTACTCTCCCCTATCCACACCACTACCACTCTCACCTCTTCACTTACTACTACTCTCCCCTATCCACACCACTACCACTCTCACCTCTTCACTTACTACTACTCTCCCCTATCCACACCACTACTCCTCTCCCCACTTCACACTACTACTCACTCTAGTGTACTACACTCACACCTTCCCTCATATTGACTCTCCTTTCACATTTTCAGTCACTCCCTATTCTCTCTCTCTCTGTTTCACTCACACTCCAGAACCCACATTCAAACCAAAGAAAGACTTTCTCCCACCAACCAATACCTCATCTTGCACACACCTTCAGCAATCCTCCTCAATGCTCTTCAACGCTGTCTGTTGGTCCTACTTCCTGTCGTGTGACCTCACCTGAATAATCCACACCTTCCTGCTTTCTGTCCCTGTTCTATGCCCCCCTGTTCCCTCACAATTGACTCTCTCCCTCAGCTGGTTCCCCAGACCAACCACTAGTTTTCCTTTCCCAAGTGGAAGTGTCACAGGTGAGCAAAAGCACAAATGATGTCTTAAGCCTCACCCCTTTCATGCATGTGAGTCCACCGGCATTTATCAAGGGTGGCTCGCTTCAGGTAGAATCAATTCCATTGTCCCAGTTTGTGTGAGGGCTATATGTGCAGGAAGCCGATGTGACAGAGGGGCCACTATGCAACCTCCTCGCAGTAAAAGAGCATTGTTTTTTAGGGGTTTTGTTGAGTGTGCTGAAATCGCTTTTATTCTGAGGAGATGAATCTGCAGACCCATTGATGCTGGGGCTGTCATGCTGATCCATTTTGTCTAGTGCCTATGTTTTCATGTCTGTGGGGTAGGCTGCTTGGAGGTCTGATGGCTTGCCCCTGCCCCTCTCCTAGATAGGGTGCTCACTCCCGCGCCCCCCACCGGGTCTTCTGGGAATTGTATTTTCCAATGGGAAACGGAAACAGACAGGCCAGCTGTGTGCACACCAGGCAGGGGGCAAAGAAGAACTGATACTCATTACAAACATGCAGGCACATGTACAAGTGACAGGGAGTGGGTCCCACCAACTCCCAGACCCCACCTGTGGCACAATACCGGCTCCTGCACCCATTCTGAGATGGGTACACAACTCCCCTTGAAAGAGTCAGGCCCTTGACTCTGACTTACTAAAATGAAACGTCCACAATCAAAAAGCATACTGCAAGCCATTTCAAACATTGTACACCTTTCTAAAAGTGAAAGTGCTCGTATTGCTAACAAATAACTGTACTCTACTGCTAAAAACACAGAGGTGCTGGTTTAGCCCATTAGAATATGTCAGTTCTGCTGCAAAACGTAGTTCTGGCTTGAAATGTCCCATCAAAGCATCTGCTTTGCGCAGAAGTGGGTTTAGCTTCTCAAACTTTCACCAATGGGCATCGTGCCTGATTAAGAGCATAGCAGGGGTAACTCTGAAGGTTCTATTCCAATCAGTCTTTTCACTTTGTGCTTAATGTATTCAGCCCACCAAGCACAGATCTGTAAAATGATCCAACAGGGCCAGCCCTTCCATATACATGGATGTGTGCTGGACCTTAGTCAATCCTGGGGCTATTTGGGGGTATGAGGGAGGTAAATGGTTGGGATAGGCTCATACAACTAGGATAAAAAACTAAAATGTGGCCTGTATTCAATAATGTTACTATCTTTTGGTCCCGCCCACATCATCCTCCCCTTTCAGTATGCACGCTCCCGTAAAATGTGACTAGTACATATCTTTAATGAACTGGGTGTATCGAAAGGCAAAGGCAGTAGATTAACCTTAGAAATGTTTGATCATCTAAGGGAGATTGTTGTCAAGTATTGGAACCAACCACCTTACAGTCTCTCAGATAGACCTAATGCCACAAAAGAGAATGTATTTCCCTTTGTGATCTGGGCCATGTATACTTGCAATAGGTATACCATATTTCTACTTCTCGATCTGCACCATATATAAACATGAATAATTACCTAATATAGTGTGTGAACGGTTTGGGTCTATTTGACCTAAAACATTTGACCTAATCTCATTTGATCTAATTTGACCTTTTGCTTTGGTCTAAAATGCAGGGGGAGCCCCCACACCCCCGCATCCTTGCACTTCCCCTCAACCTAATCTACCCACTCCCATACATACTTAACTAAATTTGACGAAAAACAGGTCAAAGAAATTCGATCAAATGTTTTAGGTCAAATGTTTTTAGGTCAATTATGCTAACACTGTGTGAACAGATCAGGATGTGCCCTGCAAGGATACAATGAGGCCTCAATAACTACCCAGATATTAATGCTTTATATCAAAAATGTTACTGCACATGTCCATGATACACAAGCATTCTTACTTAGTGGAGTAAACAGACATCTGTGTAATTTAATATGATCTCCAAAACACCAATATTCCTTTGCAACTCAGTGGTGCCCATAGCCCTTTTCCTTCTGGGGCACATAGCTTCTTAGTCCCTTCAAATGCATGTTTCCAGAGCTTCCAGAATACAAAGTACTTGCACTTGCTGAAGGTGTCAGATATGATATGAGGCCAGTTTGCAGATAGTGTCGAAAAAATGTATTTGCAAACTGTTATGGTATCGTAATCGTCCAGAATCCTTTTTCTCTTTATGTTTTGCTGGAAAAATTGGAGGCATATATATTCCCCCACCTCTCACAGGTACACACTTAGCACAGTATTAGCAATAGGGAAAACTTTGCCCTGGTGCAAAAATGCATTGAAAATAAATGTATATATTTTCACAAGGGCATTTTTTGCCCTGGTGCTTTAACCATGCCAAACTGCACTTGTCACGGTGCAAATGTTTTCTAATATGTCCCAGTGTTTCTAAAAAATAGGGCAAGGTTTGCCCTAGTAGTAATACTGTGCAAACCTGCACTGGTGCAAAGTTTCTGTAATAAGGCCCCAAGTGTTCATTCTTCCAAGTCTGAAGGTAAGCAGATAATTGGTAAATACAGTGTAGTGCTGTCAATATGCACCCCTACCCAACCTTGAAGTTACTGAAAACTGGCTTGTGTAGTCGTGCTTGCATCGGTAACTAGTAATTGACCATGGAGAACCACTCGAAATGGGGTTTACCCGTGGAACAGGCAATTTGCAAACAGTGATTAATTTTATTTTGTTCTACCCACTTTAAACAAAAAGGGAGGAGTCAATACCTTCGTCCCCTTCTACCAGGAAAGGGGTTTCGATAATACAGACCCACCTTGATGCACCTGCATTTCACACTTGATGTTCTCTGGGACACTTTCACTCCAATGCCATATACATACAAGTGAGCAAACTCACCCAAAATGACCAACACAACTTTAATGGTCACTGTTCCAAATGACTGGTGACTTGTGAAAATATTCAGGACAACTTGTGGGAGGTACATATGCCACCCCCTCCCCCCTGGGCCCAAGACTGCTGCCTTCAGGTTTTACCCCTGGGTGGCCTCAAACTTTTGGTTCTACGTTAAAATAGCAAATATTAAACACAGAGGCTGAAAACAACCAATTCATTTTGCCTGATTTTGGGGGGGAAATAAATCGTTTTGTTCCTTTTTTTCTTTCTTTTTTAAATACGAGGTGCAGACCCCTCACCTGTCATCCCCCCACCTTTCTTTATACCCTTACCCAAATCCCAAGCAATGTTTTTTTTTTAATGTGCAAACATCTCACACAGATTCGGCCTTAAAAATTTGATATTTTCGGCCTCTGTGTTTTTGTGTTTGTTTTTTGGGGGCATACCAAACCTTTCTGGGCAAACGTTTGGAAAACACACTATCTTCACGGGTCTTGAACTACCCAACATTTAGCTGGTCTAAGTGTTGACAGAACTGATTTGCCAACGTCTAGCTATGATTAAGGTCAAAGAAACTAAGTGAGATGAAGAAAAGGGCACTATTAATGAAATCAATTGCATAAGCACCTTACAATGTATTCACTAGTGTATATTGACAGTACAATTAACATGTGATTTGCCAGTTATTCGTTTGGAATGCAGAGCACATTTGGGATTGCATCAATGTAGAGTTTAAAATGTTTTTATTTATTTTTATTCAGGGGCCCATTACATTACACCGCGTAGTGTTTTAGAATGTTAAAGTTGTTGGTGCCTATTGGCGTACTCTGTATACATGATATGCTACTGTGTTGTGAAAAGGTGACTGGTATTACTGTTGAATATGTTACTCTGACGTGTACTTATGTGCTTTATGGAGCTATTTCCAAACTAAAGTACACTTGAGTTGAGTATTAGTCCAAAACACTGAGAGCCCTATTCTCATCCAGGTGTTAAGTACCGAAAAGGACGTTAAAAGGCTTAACTACCTTTTCGGTACTTAAGACCTATTCTAATGTGGCGCATTCCTCCAAAGTCGGTAGGAATGCACCATTTTCGGAATACACGTGGTGGTTGCTGGGATGGGTTGGAAACCAACCTAGCAACCGTCACATTCGTAAACTGGCTTTTTGGAAGCCTATTCTTGTGGCACTCCACCAGTTTAATATGTGCGCTAAACTAGCGCACAAATACTGTACCATTTTGGTACCGTTAAACTGGAGGAGTGCCACAAGAAGCCTTGTTTGTTGTAAAGGAAAGTGTTCACATACACCCGTGTGTTGTATATGGACACACTCATGTACACCAAAGCAAGCAGCTTCAACGTTGTAGGATGCAACGTTGAAGCTGCTTGCTTTTGTGTACATGAAAGTGTTCATATACAACACACGGGTGTATATGAACACTTTCATTTACACCAAAGCGAGCAGCTTCAACGTCGCATTCTACAATGTTGAAACTGCTCTCTTTAAATGAAAGTGTTCATATACACCATGCAGGTGTATATGAACACTTTCCTATTCACCAAAGTAAGCAGCTTCAACATCCTGCAATGTTGGAGCTGCTCACTTTGGTGTAGAGGAACGTGTTCATCGGTGTTCTCGGGGGCATTTTTGTAAAATAACAAATATGTCGATATTTTACAAAAATGCTGGCGAGATTGGATTGCGCCCGTTAGAACTAAAAACAGGCGCAATCCTCACAGATCACTGTTGTGCTCTACGAGGACGCCAAGCCCACTTGAGAATATTAGTGGAGCCTGGGCGTCCTCTTTTGGCGCCGTGAATCGTGCTGTTTAGCACCTTCTCTGCGCCAAGATGAGAATAGGGGCCTCCGAGCGTGGCTTCCATATCCAACCAGTGGCAGAAGCGTGATGTCTGACTGACATTTAGACCATGATGTGCTGATGCCCAGTTGTTCATTACATTTCGAATATGTCATTGCTGATTGATCTACAAAGGTCACAGGGGAAAGGTCAGGGATGTTCATGGGTTTGTTATGATTTGAGATCATTACATTGATTGTCCTAAGTGTGCCTCATGAATGCTGGAGAGTGAATGTGCGGAAACTCGGCTGAGCAGGAAAGGTAGACGGTGCACAATAACTTTCTTCAACATATTGCTTGAATTACACAAATGCACAAGTCCCGGAAAAAAGCTCATCCATTGACCGCTAAAACAGTCTTCTCCAATTTAGTCATGGAAAAAGGAGCATGCATTTATATTTCAGGCCAAAGGATAGAAACGAGTTAATATAGAAGCTTCTTTTCCTAGACTTTCATGTTGAATATTTGGTAGACATGGTGCAACTTTGGTCTCTGAAGGTTCCCCCCAAGCCACTTTAGTCAAAGGATTCCAACCCGATGATACCTATAGTCCACCCTAAAGAATTAACCATGGACTCCGACCTAAAATATCGCGATGCATCATGAAATGTGGACACGGAAAGTATGAACAACTTCTCAAATCACATAGTGTTACTTTCAAGAAAATCGAAAATATATTTAAGGTGCTGGGGGATTCTGTGCTACCAATAGGGATGTCACTTTAAACACCTGTTCAAGTTTAATGGGGGGTTCTCCAACCTGCAACTCTCCAGATGTGTTGGGCTGCAACTCCTATGATCCCTCACCATTAACTACGGTGGCTTACTGCTGATCTGATTTGTAGTCGAAAACATCTGGCGAGTCAAAGCTTGCAGACCCCTGCCCTAATGCTAAGGCGTAGAATCTCTTTCATTTCATGTATACCTGCTGCACAGCCACAAACCCACTTCATTTGTAGATGCGTGTCATTGTCGTGGAGCACGACGGTAGGCACCTACTACCCACCAAGAATGGTGGATTGTGGGGTGCATAGGCCAAATCCCACCAGCATGGCTATGAACAAATAGAACAAGATAGGGTCACCAAAGGCCACACTTTAGAAGCGGGCCAATCCCTAACCAACTGCCATGCCCCTAATGAGGGGATACAATCTGTTTTTCAACCACCCACTGGGTAGAAAGGACCTTCCCTGTGAAACACCATGCTGCCACCACACCCCACACGGGCATTTGATGTTAAAGCAAAACACAGTGGGGTAATGCCATCAGTTTGCAGATTCTAACTTCAGCCATGCCAGGTGTTAAGTGGATGGCAGATGGAGAGGGGCATAGGGTTAAGCCACCACCTAGGCATGATTGAGCCCAACGAGGCGAAAGTCTGGCATTGATGAATCATGCTGCCCAGTGAAAGGCATGCATCTGCTTCCTCGACACTGCTTGTGCTGGTCCTTAATTAAGACACCTCGAGGCACATTCCCCATCTTATATGTTAAGAGCATTCTTAGGGTGTTTTCTTAAAGTGCACAAAATTAGCCAAAAACCAGTAAACAATGCCTCCGCAGCGCGAGTCTCAGGAGGATAAAGTTTACCATGACCAGAACATATGTTTACAGGTATTGGGCCTCATTCCGAGTAGGGCGGTAAGGGTTAACAGTCATGGGTAACGAGACCGGTGCCGTTAAACCCTTACCACCCTACTACGAGTTCCCTTTGCGGGTCCTTCCTTAACGCCTGCTTTTAGCAGGCATTAAGGACGGGAACCGCAAAGGGACTTTAGTGCTAATAACGGTACAGTAATTGACGGTACCGTTATTAGCGCCTTCGCCAGTCCCATTGAGCCCTATGGGGGCTCAAATGGGAATGGGGAAGGGCCCTGGTGAATGGGGAATTATCGGTCCCTCCAACCTTGGAATGGACCGATAATTACTCCATTCACCAGGGCGGAGTCGGAACGATTTTGGAGGCAGCCATGCCGCAAATAGTGGCGTGGTTACCTCCAAAGTCGGAATGAGGCCCATTGTGTTAGTCGAAACTCTTCACAAATAAAACGACGAAAGGTCAACCCTTCTCTAGGACATAAGACCTAAGCAAATGAGTAATATGGGGCCGTGGCAGCCAACCCATCTCTTAAGCTGTCATTTTAAATTGAAAGTGGGTTCAACAATAACAGTCAACATTAAAATGATGTCCTGATTTTTCCAGGCAGCTATCACACAAAGCAATGTCATTACAGCAATCTGTCCCTTGTGTTAAAAATATAATGCTATGTTTTCTAATTAATATGTCTGTTCCAAAAGATTTATTTGAAACCTTCTGCCATCTTTTAAGGATTGATTTGTTTTTGTAAGGGTTAACATTTTCTTTGGAAAAGGGACAATTCACAATTCACCTGCAATGAGAATTCCAACCAAATGCTTCCAATCTGTGCCGAATAAGGTGTGCAAAGGAATAAACAGACTTTGGTCATTTATGAATTACAGTTTATGCAGTGTCTCCAATTTAGTTACTTGAAGAGGTTGAAAAGTAAAAAAGCAATTCATCATTACAGAATGACACCACGGGGGCCATTTATTATAAGTATTAAGTGCATGGATGGGGTGCTCCACATGAAATGTTCAACTTTTGCACATCAGAGCTCAAAAGCACAGAATAGAAACAGATGAACTCGGCTTTTCTCTTTGGGTTTACACTTCATTTTGTTAAAAACGTAAATGCTACCTGCAAATAACACTTGAAAGACAGCATTTACAATGTCTTCCTTTGGAATCTTACTGCTTTTAGCAGGTGCCAATTGCAGGCGTCTTTCACAGTAATCTATTGGTTGAATGGCAGCATGAACACCATGCGGGTGTTAAACCATGTCTAAACCATGTCGTATATGAAGGTGGTGATGGAATGCAGGGCAGAAAGATATTTCTACTTCCTGCCCCTTCTCTGTGTTAAGGTGGTCTAAAAAACCCAAATAGACACAGCAGAATTAGAGTCAGCCCAAACCACAGTCAATGACAGAGTAGACAAAGTGCACAGCAAAATCCAGATTTAGTATCACCAAAACAAAGCCGGGACAGCATACAAGCATTAAAATCTCATTGCTCTTAATACAATTGCTTAAGTACTACAAACGTGTCATCAATAATGTCATAACATTATCACAGTTTACAAAAAGAGGTAACGGGCACAGGTTAGTGGGTTTGGCTACATATAGGTTTCATAGGGGTTAACATTTTATTAGGTTACAAGTATCTGATGGCTCCACCTGGAACCACCCCTACATTGATAAGTGTAAAAACAACATCATCTCTATGACAAGAGATTGGGTTGGCATATTACTTAATGGGCGTCAAGACGCTAGGGATTTTTATAGTTTGGCTCTCTCCTAACCAACCTTGGACACTTGACAGATCGTCAAGTGTGTACCAGACATAAAGTAGGGGGAGAGAGGCCCATGGACTGTTCTATATTCAATTAAAAGTTACCATCCTTCATTCTCAGGCCATGAGCCTGAGCAATTCCTTTCTAGTTGGCCTTGTGTGGTACCTCCAGTCTATGTAGCATCTAGGGAGTACTGCAGGTGTTATATCTATGTTGGCATCTAATGAATAGTCAGTGTTCTCTAATTATGAATCACGTGCTGTGGGATGTTTCAACCCACTAGTCCAGGCCCTGCAACATTACTTTGCATTGCTGACAGTAGAAGCATCAGAAATGGCCACCGGAAAGCATGCCGCTCGCCAAAATCACACAAAATTGCGCAGTAAAAATCTGAAAAATAGGCTGCCATCCACTTTTGCCTATCTCAGTGAACACAGGAGACCACTGCCAAAACCCCCCATTGGGCTACCCACACAGTAGCCTAAAACCACTTGAAAAAGCAATGGTGATTGCCAAAAGAAACACAGAGCTGTTTGGAAATCCGTTTTCTTGGTTGTCAAATTTGCAAAGATTATGGCTCACAAACTACCTAAAAGATCCAACTTCCTTGTTGGGTGTTCCACATTATTCTACTGCAAGAATCCACACAATTACAATGTCAGCAAGAATCATATATTATCTGAACAAAGTCCACTTTTGAGGATGGTTGAGCTGGAAGAAATCTGTCAAAAAGGGGTGTAGTACTGTTACTCAGCTCTGTCAGAAGCCGGCGATTTAAAACCTGTCATGTGTAAGGTTGTAAATTGAACTCAAACTATGCCAAAGAAAGACTTGCTATCAGAAGCCTAAGAGGTGGATACAATTCAAAACTATATTCTAAAAAAGCTTGAAGTTAGAAATTGGTTGTTGTATTTGTTAAAAATGTAAGTTATATTTTAAGACAAGTCAATTTCAGACATTGGGTTTAAAAGTTAAAGTTTCCCACACTGGGCTTCAATCACATTCCACACCTCCTCCCTAAACAAAGGAATCTGTTCTCCTGTGCTCTGCTAAGAAACTGGCAGACTGGTTTGAAAAGGAACTGGGAGGGGCACCCTGGCCTGTTGCCCTGAGCAAGAAACAATGGGTTCCTTGAACTGAATAGAAAATGCTAATTCGGGTGTGACTGACAACAACTGCTCTGGCAGGAAGACAAGCCATGTGACCCTCTGACTCAGCCCAGCTTTGGAGGCGGGCCAGACTGGAAATGTGGATTGAAGTTGAAGTAAATGTATGTTTTAGAAAAATGCTTATAGCAAATTGTACTGAACTGACAAAAATATGAAACTTATAGGTTGTTAAAATGAAAAATTTGCTCACAGTTTAAAACTAATCTGGAATATGTGTGATGTTCTGAGACTGAACCATGAACGTTTTTAATATTGTGGCTATTGTGGTTGTGTTAGGAACATGACAAATTACCGGAATATGCCCAGATGGGATGTGTATGCATGTATACAAATTGGTGCAGAACTAACATTGAAAAACCTACCAAAAGCGTGAAAAAGTTGTCATTTATGAACCAGAGCTCGTAGGAAAATGAGAGTTGGACAGAAGTGTACCTTAAGCAATCTGTCATGTAATTATGTATTATTAACAAGTTGTGCATCTTGGAAATATGTTTTTTGGGGAAAATAGATTTCCTAAGTAAAAGCAAAGGAGAGGAATTTCCTTTGGTCCATAAACACAGTGTCACTCTGACACATATGACACACTGCTCCTGTCTCAAATCAGGAGAAGGGAAATTCTCTGGCCTATCAGATCCTTAGAGGGATGGGGATAGATAATCAGCCTCCCCACCCACTTTGGAAATTGATAAATAGGCATTGTTGAGGACCCAGAAACACACACACTTTCTCACTCATCAACGGATCCCTGGCGAAGCACCCTGCAGGAAGATCCAGACTCCAGGACCAGATTCCAGGTACAGACTCTAGAACGAGAATCTAGAACCCTGAAGCAGAGCCCTAATCCAAAAAGCTGAACCCTTTTCAGCAGGCCTTTAAAAATCTTGCAAACCTGATTTAACCCCCAAACTTCCAAGGGGCACCACAAAATCCAACAGCCTGGCTGAGCTGTTTTGTTTCTGGCCAAGAACCCGTTCTAGAACCCAAGATCCAGACCAGTCCAGCAGAGCTGTAACCCAGAACCCGTCAGGTCCAGTCCAAGAGGCACGCAGACCAGAGTGCCTTGCTGAGAGCAGAGTCCAGGTGCCCTGATCCTGTCCGGTGGCGAGTGAAGTCCAAACCCTTGACGAGATCTTTGACGGGGTTCATTCCATTCCAAAGGCATAGTTGTAAGTATTTAGTTTAGAACTGTCCATACTCATCTCTTAGTTTAAAGTAATCCTATTCAATCCATTTCAACCTATCCAGAACTGCATTATAGAATCTTGTGTCCATCCTAAATTCTTCTCATTATATAGTCTGTGATAATTGTAGCGATTATCATCTGTGCGCTGATATTTTCTGAAGAAAGTCAAGTGTCCTGGCGCAAAGCAATCAGAGTGGAAGGCGCCCTGTTCTGGTGGTTGTCCAGTTGGGTATCTTGCACTTTCCTAGTCCCTTAGTATAAGTCCATCTTGGTTCCTAATCTTTAAAGCGCAACCTTTCATTTTGAAATCTTGACTTCACAAAAACCTCTGTAACTTTTGAACTGTACGTCCTAGAAACAAAATTTAAATGTCATTTTGAAGGTAACATGCTCAGCTTTCAAACGAACCCAATTCCTTATAGTTGTTCGATAATACCGTTTCCCACACGCGGAAAAGTTGCAGAGATTTGCAATTTGGTTCAATTTCACTCCATGTAAAAATAGCTGTTTCTTGCTTTCAACTTCTGAATTTCGTTTTCCATCTGCTAATTATTCTACAATCATTGCTAGTGTTAACCTGAACCTATCCCAAGTAACTCTCACTTGTCCTGAATACTTTAGCGAATTAAAGTCATTTTAGCATTTTTTCCCATTCAATTCAAACCACATTTAAAAGCAATTGACCTGTTTTAAAATTATACCTGTTCTCTCTAAGCTTTCTGGGGGAATCGGGATTGAACTGCATTATTGATCATTATTCCTGAAACTTGTGTGCTCTCTTCCACCTCTTCATATTGCATACTGGGGAGAGTGAGTAATAACAGGGGGAAAGAGTGATTATATTGTCTTTTGATTGAAGTAATATCAAGTTTTATTTCTGTGTTGCATTCTTTCCTATCATTGCATTTCCTTGAACCATACAAAGTATTCTCTGATATATTATTCTTCCTAATCCGACTCCTAATTGATAAAAGAGATTGTTGATATTGTAATATTACCCCTTGCTGATCACTGTTCATATTCATAAATGTGATATTCAGATATTATTCATATTCATAAAAGTGTAATCTATATATTGTTCAATTCGTCAAATAAATCTTTTAATTTGCAAAACAAACCTACTTCTTGGCTCAGTGAGGTCGGGGAGATTCAAAGAGAGGGGCATTCTATAAGGGCACATCATCCAGAATTAAAAGAACTTTGACATCAAAATATATAAATAAGGATTTCCATTGGGCATCCCATAGTAGGCATTGACTTAGTTGGAGTGCTGGATTGAAATCACTTACAGTGCTAAGAGACCATGAATGAGATTGAATTATCTCCTGTTTATTTAGGTTTTAGCTAATATTAATGTGTGTGTCGTGTTTTCTGTTAACACCAGGAAAATTGTGACAAATCAACTTCCGGGGTACCAGTGTTCCAGGGATGAATATCTGTTTCTAAACCATCAATCAGTCCTAGACCTCTAATACACCAGAAGGTATGCAAACAGATTGGAATGACAAGCAAATTATAAACCTCATTGTCTAATTTTCGTAACGTGAACAGAACAGCAGGTTTATCTCTGAAAGGTCGTAGTTTTTGGGTTATTTTCAACATAGCAAAAATACAATTATTACCCATTGATAAAAGGGACTGTCCAGCCAAGGTTGTATAAAAAAAAAATCATTTTATTTATCACAACAGACAGTCTAACAATACTACAAAATACAACCCACCCTGTATAGGAATAGAGAGGACAGACAATTTCAAAGAAGGAAAAGGCTTACATGGCGGATCGGGGTCAGGAATCGTTGTCTCAGTGCTGATCAGTGGTTCTGAAGCACTGGTCGAGACATCTCAGATGTATTTAAGTGACGGCAGCATGACAACGCCAGCGTTGCAGTCAGTTACAGATCGAGGAACTCAACTGGCTCAAAAATGTCCTTTAAGGCAGACAGCGGTAGATGCTTGTCAAGGCAGTACTCCCAACTTGTTCAATTGGCTTGTGTTGTTCTTTAAGGCAGATGGTCCACAGGTGTGGACTGTGTTGTAGACAGCTGCCTGGTCATTGGTTGTAGGTTGATAGACCTCCTAGCACTCCCTGGCCAGGAAGCTTGCTGCAGAGCCTATCAGGGCATGCTGTGTGCTGGCTGGGTGCTGGTTCTGGAGTGGCTGGAGGGTCCTCTGAGTTCTGTTTGTCTCTCTGTTCCCTAGGAAAAGTTTAGGGGAGGGATCTTACTTCCCTCTTTGGATATCCTGGCTTTCCTTCACTGGTGGAAGATGTAAGGCAGACTGTACCTTAAGCCAGGGTCCAAGGTTGAGTTCTTCTTTCTTACTTTCTGTGAAGTCATCAGATGATCTGCCAAAAGAGCAACGTCTCTCACTTTTGCAGTACTGGTGTGGGGGAGGGCCAGAAGCTATGGATAACATATTCATCTTTCTCCTAACATCTATCTTCAAATAAAATAAAAAAAGTCCCAAAGTGTAAAAATTAAGAATAGCCAGCTTATAACTTACTTTGAGTCACTTTTTCACTTCATAGCTTCAATAATTAGCTCCCAAGTGATCCAATCTTCTTATTTGTACTTTTAATGATGTAATGACTATTTTCAAAATCCCTTTAGCTTTATAAAAAAATATTGCAAATAATTTTAAATAAAAAATCTTTTTCTAGTAAAGTTGGATGTTTTGTTATTTGGGTCTGTTAGTTTTCTTTGATTTTATTTGCCGAATGTCACTTTGACAAATCTCTTTTTGTGGATTTTTCCACCCTTTGTTACCACGAAAAACCTTTTGAGACCCCTCATACCTCCCCTTTGCACCTTAAACCACCCTCCTCCTTTACATAACATACCCCAATTTACCACATGTAGATGTGTGAGAAAAGAAATCCACGAAAAAACAGAGCAAATTGCCAGTTGGCAAAATTGAGGAATACTGTCCATTCACCGCAATGATTGAGACCGGATGCTTTTAAAACTTACAATGAGAGGAGAATCGGCATCAGTTTTCATTCAGGGCCCATAAACCATTCAACTGGCTTTGCCAGGTTTACCAGCAGGAACCTGTGTGTTGCCGCAGACTAGCACATTTGAGAAAGAATAGGAAAGGAAGCAAATATCACCTTGCACTTATCACACAATCCATATTCACTCCACTAGTTTCTGTAGTTAGTCACTTGCATAGAAAACTGAAGGACAAAGATTGCTGGAGCACCAATATGAAAAACACAGCCAGACTCTCAACCTGACACCACATACTGCCACAAAAATAGAAGATACGCACCATTGAATAAGACAATACTAACTAAGCCATTTGTGTTATATGTCAAGAGAGAAAAGTGATTTAATAAGACATTCTCACTGGGAGGTCCCATATTTGGGTGATTTACAAAAGTAAACAAGATGCATTGAAGTATAAATCTGCCAATTGATAACTAGGGAGGCATTGTGACATCAACAGGGGACACACTAACATCAAGAGTATACAAATGGGCATATTTAGAGATTACACTTTTAAGATATTTATACATATCTACTGGTGAAGGATATCCCAGAGTAAGGGCACAGCAATGTCTTGGGATGTACAGAATGAACATTGATTTAGACCAGACCTTCATATCATCCCTGCTCCACGCATCATTTGCGGAATCCCTGTGAAATCCAGGATGGATTGTAAAATCCTTTGCTTCACACCTGAGGCAAGTGTGGAAAGCAATTATCCCAGTTGCACCTTTCCTTTCCTTTCTTGTATATAGTCCCACTTAAATCAGTAGATTTAACGAGAACTTTCCTCTGACATCAGAACTTTCAAACTTTCAATACACTTGTTAGGTGTTGCCTGGCAGGACCTAATGACTGGAATTCCCTTCCTGCCCATACATGACTGATTGAACAACCTATGACTTGTTCAAGTTGAAGAAACATTACACCTCAGTCTCACTGTCTTTGCGACTTGGTGTGAGTTTTTCCAACAACATATATGATGCACATCTAAATGCTTAAGTGAAAGCACATACAGCCTTACACAGCATTCATGTTCATTGCCTTTAGAAGCCTTTCAAAGGTAATTGAAACATTCTAGTAGTCTATGACCCACTAGTTTCATAAAAACGATGCAAGGATTTATGGAATCCAGATGAGCTATGCAGTCACTCCTATTCACTCCCAATCCTCTAGAACTGGGCAGTGTATAATTAATAAATACATTAAAAGCAGGGTGCCACAAAGAAACAGCACATTATAGACCACAATAAGAGCGGAACTATACTGATATGCAAATGGATATGTTTCCTCTGTGAAGGGTGTAGTGAGCTAAAACATGGTTGTTGACCCTCCTGAGCAGAGGAAATTCCATAGAACAGGTTATTTATACCAGGCTCTTCCTCAAAAGAGGGGCTTCCACACTCTTGTTAATACTCTATAAAGTGAACAGACGCAAAGACAGCTTCAAATCATTATAAAGAAATGTCTGGGAAGGGTTGCAAAGAAGGTAGAAAGGTAAAGTATGTGTTGTTGAGTTTCTCTAATTTTCGCGCCTATGCAGAGTCACCTCACTGTTGGAAACCTTTAGCTAGACCTCAAAGGATGTGGAACATACTTTTACTCCAGAAAATCTAGGTCTCACTAGAACCAAACTCTCCACCCCCTGGTATAGTAAATAGCTCTCTATCAACAAACGGATGCTGAGGAATGCTGGCACGAGGCCTACTCACCAGAGTAACTCAAGGCCTTGTGTTCCAAATGGCAGACCCTGATATCTGAAGCCGCATCTACTTTTAACACCACCACCATTAGGGCAGCCACTAACAGGAGCAAAGCCATTTTTGCAGAAGTTGAAACCCACACCAGACCCAGAGGTACCAGCATCCTTGGAGAAGTGTGAGGCAATTAATTAGATCATCATCAACAAGATCAATGCTATCAGTAACTACATCGAGTGCTCAACATCCTCTCCTCCCCTTCCTATATCCCCCCATGAACTGTTCAACCCTGGAACAATTTCTCACCCCTCTTTCCTGAGGAACCCTCATACATGATCACATCCTTAAAATGTACCGGTTACAATGACGATATCCTCCTGGCCACCATCATGGAAAGGCTTTTTTATTTATGTATTTATTTATTTAATTGTTATAAGATAAAGTTTCTGCTTCATCATTACTTACTTTTTTTGGGAACCCATAAGAGATCCACTACCAGATTCACATTAGATGAAGCTTTAGGAAGATCCTTACATATGCATAAACAGAGTTGTAGGTTACTACTTAGACACCCCACAAGTATACAGTCCCTGCTCTTCTGGTTGCACCATTGGTCAATTTCTATCATCCGAAGGACCTTAAGGTCAGTGGCTCTTATGATTCCTGGCACAGTCTTCTGGCAAAGCCAGGCCCGTACTTTATAAGGTCTTGTTTAGGTTCATACCCTGCTGGTGTATCAACATCAGTAATAATAAAATTATGTTGGTCCATAATAGTTCCTCTTAAGACGTTATCAGTAATCGTGGGCATATGAATTTTGCCGATGGGCAGACTCCTGGTCATACCAAGTTCATGTCGAGCACAATGTAGAGATACCTGAACTGGTTCCCCAACTGCGACAGGCAATGTAAACACTCCGATTTCCACAGGCATGGGTGTAACTATAGTCAAGGGGTTAGATATGGCTTCCTGTAGTTTTGCAAATGTATCTTCTGAAAGTTGGGCCATATTCAGTGCATCCATGAATGTCTGACAGGATTTATCCCTTGAACCTTCAATATCGTTGCTATTACCATCATTTAAGGGTTGATTTGTACCTATAAGAACCAGACTGCTGGTTTCATTCAGGATAGTTTGACAACTCCAAATTACCATATCAGGGTTCTGGTACGTTTGGTAGGAATTGTCTGGAATTGTAGCACAGAGTTGTCCAGCAAATCCACCTAGGAGCCGCAATCTGAAACTTTTTTGTGTTGATTAATTTCACCTATTTTCCTTTCCCTGACGCGAAGCCACTACATATAGCTAATTTGTTCAAGAGATTGTATTGCTTATTGCTCATCCCTGCAGGACTCAATGGAACCTGTGATGGAGGCTCCGTGATAACTTTCTCCACCCTTTCCATCCTTTCCACTGGAGGAGCTGAAGACATGGGCAAGGATGTAGATAAACCATCAGCCTTTCCAACATGGATTCTAATAACCCCAAGCTGTGGTGAACACCTGTGATATTCCTGGTTAGCAGGACACTCCAATGCTAACTCCCCCATACTGTAGGGGTATCCAGCGACATACCTGCGTCATCCTCATCCACATCGATAGGATCTGTTCTCACATCCTGCAGACACCATCTTCTTCATGCACTTGATGCCAGTTTCTCATTTAAGGAGCACTTATTAGGCAGAGGGGTCACAGATGGAGTGGCAGAGCCAATGTCCCATAGTTACAGCTATTTTGAGAGAATCCCTTTATAACGCCCAGTCCAGAAGGCTCAGATTGATGAAGAGGGGCTGATGGCTTTGCTAAATGGACAGATGGCCCAGATGGCATTCTAATTGATCTGGCTCTTGCCATGGCAATAGAATTATGTTTCCAAACAAGGGTCTACAAGCACCCCTAGCGGGAGAGCACCTCTAAAGCTCTACCAATTCAGCAACTCCTCCTATAAAACCCCCAATAGTGAACAGCCACAAGGACCACAACAGGCAGCCATAATGTTTGAAACGTAGCAATACATGAGGAGGTGGAATTCCACCGGGGGGCCTTGAAAAGAATATATAAATTGCCCTACTAGCTCAAACAACATGAGGGACGGCAAGACAAAAGAGATCAACCAATATCAGATTAAGGAGTCCAGCAGTGTCCCACTGTGGGGTGACACTGCTGGACCACTAGCCAGCTACTCAGATACTCAGCAAACTACCGGGCCCCAGCACTGCAATGCTGCTGTCCCTCACAGTGACCATCAGCCTGTTCCTTTCTCCCATGCCAAGCAGATTCACTAAAGGAAAGGACCTTCAGATGTGCTGAGAGCCATCAAGACGCACTGACTGCAGACCAGTCAGCCTCTTCCGGCAGAATCCCTCTCAGGACAGTGGACATGGACCATTTCTACCGTTACTGATCTTCTTAAGATAGTCAGTGCCTCCTTCAGCGATGCTACATTTGCAGATGTTCAATAAATAGGGCATGTATGCATATTTGCCCACTCCTGATAAACACAAAAGGATCCAGAAGACCTAGCAAACTATTAGCCAATCATGAGTCTCCTGTTTATCAGCAAATTCAACAACAATTTAGTTTTTAATTAAAAATAACAAATGTCAATCAACTCGGTCTGCAGCACTGAAACAGCCACCATTCAGATGGTCGATGATAATCTTCAGAGTGTGAATAAAGGAGACTCGTGCCTACTACTCCTCCGGGAACTCTCAGAAGTGTTTGACACGGTCAACCATCACATACTACTCACCCTCCTTGCACACAGGATGAGCTTCTCTGACACCATCTTGAAATAGTTTACATCCTGCCTATCTGGCAGATACAAAGCTGTCCGTAAGGGTTGCCTCTGGGCTAAAACCTGCCTTGTGACCTATGGAGTACTTCAGGGCTTCATTCTCTGCCTGGTCATTTTTAGCCTCTATATGCAAATGCTGGGTTCACTCTTAGACAACCCCAACATTGTGATACAGTAAAAGAGAGAGGCACACATTTGTACCAAAAAGTCAGAGGTCCAGAAGATGTTGCATGCATGGATGCCAAGTGTCTGTTTAAAGCGTAACCCCAGCAAGACCTCATTTGTATTCCTGTGCACCCCTCCAAGAATAAACCCACTGAAAGATGGTGAAATGAAACGTGATAATACAGGTTTAACCCTCAACTCACACACTCAGCAACATCTCTAGGCTTCATTGTGCATAGCAATCTATTCTTGTAACACCACATCATGAAAAAGGCACTTAAACAGCTTTTTATTGCTCTCCTATGTAAAATCAAGCCTTTTCTTCAACCTCAGGACTTGGCAACAGTGGTGCAGCCCCTAATGATATTGCAAAGGGATGGCGGTGACACCCTACTCACAGGGCTCCTGCATGTTCACCTGTCCTCCCTCAAAGCAGCCCGTGATGACACAGCTCACTGCATCATCTGCTCTAGGAAGTTTGACCACATTAGCCACACCTTGTGGGATTTACACTGATTTCCCATTCTGGCTAGGATCTGGTTCCATGCAGTGGGCATCACCTACAAGGCGTCATCCACTGGCACATCAGCCTGCCTGATGATCGAACTAAAAGCAGTGGGTGGCAGATGATCATCCTGCAGTAAGACTGTCACCACGCCACTGCAAACTATACTAGCTCACAAGGAGTAAAGTAGGAAACAGTCCTTCTCAGGCTATATCCCTGTCTTCTGGAACTCTATTCTGGTGGCAATCCAGACTGCTCCAAGTATACTTCAGTTTAAGAAGTAACTGAAGACCTGACTCTTTCAACAACATCCTGGTGTAAATTAGATTCTCACTATCTCTCACACCCCCATCATTATATTCTACTGTGACAATTATTATGGTATCTAACCACAATCAAGTGTGTTCACCAATTATTCTAGGGGTGGAGTTTCGCACCAGCCCTAGAATATGTTGAGAAGCCTTTTTAGGAGTCAGGAAAAACTACAACTTCTCACTGGCGAGATTTTGCAAACAACATTTTCGCACCGAAACATTATTATTAATGTGATCTTGATAACTTTTTAAAATTCTTGCTAGCAATGTTTTTCTCTATGACCTGTACAGCACTCTATTGCTTCCAAGCTAGGTTTATGCTATAAAAATATATTATACTAATACGCATAGTAATAATAACGATGATAATAATAACAGCAATAATTTAGCATGCGAAAGTTGCATTTAGAAAATGTGCCCTACAGCCTCTCCGTCAAGCTTAGAAATGTGCCCAATAGCCTCTCTGGTAAATTGAATTTAGATGTGTGCCCAAGATCCTCTGTGAAAGATGCATTTAGAAACGAGCCCAATAGCCACTCTGTGAAAATTGCATTCAGTAGTGTGCCCAATAGACACTCTTGAAAGCTGCATTTAGAAATGTACCCAATAGACACTCTGGAAAGTTCCATTAGAAGTGTGCCCAATAACCTCGCTGTGAATTTAGTAGTGTTCCCAATAACCACTCTGTGAAATTTAGAGGCGTACCCATTAGCCGCAATGAGCGTTACATTTAGAGGTGTGCCCAATAGCCTCTCTGTTAAATTGAATTTAGAAATGTTCCTAATAGCCTCGCTAGAAAACTGAATTTGGAAGTATCCCCAATAGCCTCGCTGGAAAATGAAGTTAATAGTGCGCCCAATAGCCTCTCTGTGGAAAATTGAATTTAGATATGGGCCCAATATCCTCTGTGAAAGCTGCATTTAAAAGTGTGCCCATTAGCCACGCTGTGAAAGCTGCATTTAGAAGTGCTACCAATAGCATCTGTGAAAGTTGATTATAGAAGTGTATCCAATAGACACCCTGGAAAGTCTCAAGTAGAAGTTTGCCCAATAGCCTCTCTGGAAAATTGAATTTAGAAATGTAGCCCAGTAGACGCTCTGTGAAAATTTGCATTTAGAAGTGTACCCAATAGCCTCCGTGAGTGTTACACTTAGAAGTGTGCCTAATAGCCTCGCTGATAAACTGAATTTAGAAATGTTCCCAATAGCCTCTGTATGGAAAATTGTAGAAGTAGAAGTTCGCCCGGTAACCTCTCTGGGAAAGCGATTTTAGAAGTTTTCACATTGAAAGAGCATATAACCATTCTTACCACACCCCACGCTTACTCTCTCCTTTACATCACCACTCAACTAGAACACAGAGATACTATGACACCATTCGGTATAACTGTTCCCATACGAACATCCACCGCTTACTCCACATCATTCTATGTAAACACTGCTGGTCTCACACCCCCAGCCAGGCGTTTTCCTCAGGCCTAACGCAGCCACATCCGTTCCGGATAAATCCTGCCAGAACGAACACATTCTCCTGATCTCTCAACCACCACACCTACCAATAAGAATCAGCTATTACATGTGTACCGCACGAGCTGCACACATATCCGGTGCACACACGCACCTTTTGACTCTCCCTACTCTCTCTACTGATCTGAACTTCGGTTCCCAAGGGCGTTCAACCTACCAGCGCCTTCAGACCATACCAATGGTATATAAGGCCCTATATAAGTGCAAAATAACAATAACAATAACAATAATAATTTTAAAATGAAGAATTATTTCTGGAGTTCCAAAGGGGATATGGTCAACTCTTAACAGCAATAATTATTTTACTTATTTCAGAGATTTGACATCAGTGGAAATAAATCACAAATGAAACAGTATTAAAATGAGTTAATGTGGGTCGGATGTGAACTATTACATCTAAAGTGTGAGAGACAGGCATGGTATTAACAGATGACACAGATAACAGTTGTGAAATTCAATATCAAAAGCTTTATTAAGGATCAGGATTTTGTAACACCTAACTTGCCCTACAACTGTGCTGGGAATTTCTCTTCCTAAATAAAACTAAGGGAAGTCTATGGGCCTCATTACACGGAAGGCGGTAAGGGTTTACCGGTACCGGTAAGGGCACCAGTACCGGTAAACCCTTACCGCCTTACTACAAAGACCTTGGTGCTAATTATGGTACCACAATTTGCGGTACCGTAATTAGCTCCTTCCCCATTCCCATTGAGCTTTATGGGGCAAAAATGGGGAAGGGCCATGGAGAAAGGGGGAATACCGCCCCGCCAACCTTGGAATGGGGTGGTAATTCCCCTTTTCTCCATGGTGGTACCGGTATGGTACCAGCGGCAACCATGGTGCTAATAGCACCATGGTTTACCGCCTTCCGTGTAATGACGCCCTATGTCTGTAAGTCCAAATCAAAAGTGTTTCTGTGTCAAAACCTATGCTTGCCCTCACATCTACAAATAAACAAGGGCCAGGGTTCTCCTTAGCCAACAGAACAGTGTTCAAAAAGTAAAGCCTCAGCTGTTTTCAGCATATGTTCTTTCACAAGTTCAATGCAGTTCCAATAGTTTGTTTGTTTGTTTGTTTGTTTTATTCACTTATAATGCGCACCAAACCCGAAGGTAGCCGGGCGCAGCAGTACAGAAAATGCGAAGCTTAGGTTGCAGGGTGGGGTCATGGGAATACATACACTGTATAAATACAAAATACAAATAATAGAATGCAAAATATCACAGGAAGGCAGCAGTTGCGGTTTACATGCCGAATAGATACAAAATATGATCAAGAGAGTCTATGTACAAGAGAGTGGGACCATAAAGATCATGATGAAATGTATGTTCTAGGGTGGGGTGAAGGATAAGTGGGCGCCAATAGGCTATTCATTGGCAGTCCTTAGCAAATTGATGTAGTTGATTCTGAATTTAGGGAAGGGCTGTGCCTCGCGTAGAGGATTAGGCAATGAGTTCCATAATTGAGCTGCTTGCACCGGGAAGCTACTACCCCCCGCCTTAGATAACCTGAATCTAGGAATGATGAGGCTGTTGGCATTTGCAGTTCTGGCAGGGCGCGAGTGATTTCTTTTTGTGAGTTTATTGCGGAGATAGCTTGGTGCTGCATTGTTCAAGGCTTTATGAACCAGGGATGCTACTTTGAGGTGGATTTTGCTTTGGGAGGATAACCAGTTGTTTAGACGTCTGATGTTTGAAATATGTGATCTTTTGGGTACACCAAGGGCGGCTCGTAGGGCATTGTTTTGAAGAATTTGAAGTCGGTGGGTAATGGATTTGTTTGCTCCGATGAAGAGGGCATTACAATAATCAATCCTCGAAAGGATTAATGCTCTTGCTAGGATAAGGCAATTGTTATCGGAGAGAAAATGCTTGCCTGCTCTAATGAGCTTACATGTGTAGGCGGTGGCAGATGCCAAAGACTTCACCTGCTTATCAAAAGAGAGGGTGGCATCCAGATAGAAGCCAAGTGTCTTAACATCTTTGGAAACCTTGATAATGTTCCCGTCAATTTCAAATGAGGTATAGTCCTGACTGAGTTGCTTGTCTTACCAATGTTCTGCCAGGCTTGATGGTCCCTTCCTCAAGTTTACTCTAGCACAGTTCACAGAAAAGGGAGGGAGGTCTTGAGGTTCCGTTTGCCAAGAATTATTATGGGTTTATTTCAAACCAGCGGTACCACCCAGCATTGCACGGGTCTTCAGCTGACATACACATGGGGGTCTGCTGTAGCCTTGAGTATGTTATAATTGTGTCCTAACTTCCTATGTTTTAAAAATTGCAAAATCGTCAATCTCCCAAAATCACCCATACGGATAGCACAGGGGAAGACCCGGTCCTGTGCAGGGCGAATGGGTGTGGTTGGTCAAGTTTCACTGTCGCCAGTACACCCCAGACTGGTATGCCAACCTCGGGCTAAAACTTCAGCCCACCAACTGTTGTGGGGCTGGAGTCAACAATCGCCAAATCATCAATCTCCCAAAATCATCCATACTGATAGGGCGAATGGGTGAGGTTGGTCAGATTTCATTATCGCCAGTACACCCCAGACTGGTATGCCAACCTTCAGCCAAGATTTCAGCCCATCAACCATTATGGGGCTGGAACCAATCCCAAACATACAAACAAACTTTCCCAAGTATATATATAGATGGTGTGCTTACTGATTTGTTTTTCATGTGCGGAGCTAAAATGTATGTATGGGATAAAGTACCACCTACTCTATTTATAAGGATATTTCAAGCCACAGAAGAGTTCCAAAACAAACAGAGAACAGAGGAAAAAGTCCAAGTTTAGTTATAATGTCATGGTACATGCTTCTATCGGTTGTAGGTGGTAGTCCAGAGACCCTACAGTAGTACATGGACCCACCACCATGCCTTTTATTACACTGATGCAAGAGATATTGCGGATGTTGAAACATACAATTAGGTGCTCAAGTGGAAACTGGATTCTGCTATGTGATGGCTCAAAAAGGAGGCATTGTGCTATTAAAAACAACTGCAATATATTATTACAGTTGGACAATAATATCATTTTTTATTATATAGGATTAGTGTACACTAGACTGTAATAAGAACACTACTCATGGGTTTTTGTGTATATATTTAATTTTATTTGTGTTGTTTTTAGCATAAGCTAGCTCAAGAGTGGCAGAGTGCTACACAACATATGGAAGCCAGTGTTGATCATGGAACATTCAGACAATATTGCAGTACTGGTGACAGAAGGGTGGGAAAACATGGATTTAGTCCTGCGGGAGATATTGAAGGAAGAGCCATCTGCATGGCTTGGTATCTGCCAGATAGGTAGGAAGTGTACCATTTTTGACGAGTGCAAGAGAAGCCCATCCTGTCTGTGAGAAGTGTCTGATGGTTGACAGTGTCAAGAGCAGGAGGCACACATCACCCTTGTTAAAGAATTGCAATTCATTGTCCAACACTTGGATAGTGGCTGTGTAGGTACTACACCTGTGGCAGAAGCCTGACTGGTAGGTACAGAGGAGGCAGAGAGGTTTGATTTTAGCTAATGGGAAACAGCAACATTTTCTATGGGTTTAACAATGAACAGGAGGCTTGTGATGGTCTGTAGTTAGCAAGGCCCTCCAGGTCGAGTATGTTTCTAGAAGAGCAGTCTTATAAGACCTGTCTTAAGTGCATCTGGGAATGAGCCCTCATTAATGGGCATGTTCATGATGCCAAGGAGAACACAGAGTGCTGGCCCGGAGAACTGCTTGATGAGGGAGGCCGGGATGACATTGTCTGTGTAAGTGGTGGGTTTGTGGAAAGCAAGAGTATCTGAGTGTTCCTTGCTGGAAAGGGTTGGAAAGGATCCCAAAGAGGAAAGTGCAGGAGGGGATGGAAAGCGAACCGTTGTCCAACTTGGAGGCATTGATGAGAATTTTGAGTTTGTTAATTTTGCTTATGAAGAATGTATTGATTCCATCACATTGTACTTGTCTAGATGGCACAAGTCAAATCTGGATCAAGTGAGGGCTTGGCACAATTCTTAACTATTTCATATAAAGTTTTATTCCTGTTAGCAGCTGCCTCGATGGTGGAGCTGTATTAAGCTGTTTTAGCCTTCGAAGTCATATATCTGCAGTAGGCGCACAGGGATTTCAGGAATGTGAGATCCTTCAAGCTGTGATTTTTGTGCCACCACTTTTCTAAGGATCTTATTGAGCGTTTATTAAAGGTGAGCTGGAGTGTGTATCAACACTTGATTTCTTTGGCTTTGTAAAGTAAAAATGAATACCGCAAGTCAAAACTGTTGGCTTTGTCATTGCTTATTTTTAACAGGATTTCAGTAGATGCAGGAGAAACAAATTGAGTGGCTGAAAGCACTCTTGATTAAGACATTTTTATTACACCAGCAGCCATTTACAGCTGCAATTAAGCCATTTACTCTCAGCAGATTGCTTAGAGCAAACACTGGCAGGCTAAAGTTTGATGATACTTTGTAGTAAAGAAGCAACACAGTAGGTAAGTGAACTTCTTTATTAGCAACCAGCCTCAGCCCAGCAGTGCTGAGCCTACAGTACAGTTTTTCAGATGACTTCCAACTGTATTCTTGGAATCTAGAACAATAAGCATCTGTAAACACCAACCACATGACATCATAGCATGGGTGGAATTCTACGAGGTAGAATTCCACCCAAGAACCATTATAACACTTCTCCCCCTTTATTCCCCAAAACAACCACCCCCCAGGTACTCACTTACACCATATAGCACACACACACCAGACACACACACACACACATACTCAAAGAAGGACACACCTGCAGCTAAAGCATAGTGTTAGAAAAATTGAAGAAACAAACAACATGCTAATAGGTGCTACTATACTACGGCACCCAACACAAATTCCTTAAACTTGGAAGGAATCTTCCTCTCCCTGCCAGACCGAGTATGAGTATGAATAGAGTCATCTGGGCCAGAAGCGGGGACCTCACTCTCACCCACCGGAAGACTTCCAACACCGAAATCAGACACATGGACGGAAGGGGAATGTTCTTCCACTTCCGGGGAGCCAAGAACCACACCAGGAATCACAGGCTGCAAATTGACTGGTAACTCCCAAACTACTAAGTCCTCTATAGGACCCCTACAAATCATTCCATCATCTCTTGAACTGTCACCAGGCACGCTAGACTCACCACCTGCAGAGACTACTCTCTCTTTGTCCACCACCACTACTCGCCTAAGACTCCACGTGGAACCGTCATCAAGTTTTACATAGCCCGGGCCTCGCCTAACCACCCTGCGTGGATTTAAGAATCTGCTGAGACCTTTGGCCACAAACCTAGGATTCTTGACCTGAACCCAATCCCCAGCCTTCACAGCAAGGGGCTTCCTACGGGCCATTTGTTCATTCAAAAACTGTTCTTGCTTTCTGCGAACTCGATCCAAAACTCCCTGCATGTCCACTTGAGTCTGAACACCGCCACCCAGGGCTGGCACTCTCAACTTGGAGCCAGGTTTCCTCCCCCGCATCAACTCAAAAGGTGAATGACCCGTGACAACAGAAGGGGTAAGTCTGTAGGCTTTAAGAGACTCTGACACCACTTTTCCCCACAGGAGACCATTGGCAAGAGCCATTTGGATGGCTCCCTTGATAAAACGGTTCATACGTTCCACCAGACCATTGGCCTGTGGGTTGTATAGTGCGACTCTATGATGGCGAATGCCCAAATCACTCAAAAATTTCTGCATGTACTCCAACACAAACTGAGAGCCATTGTCAGTCACCAGGCCTGCAGGAACACCCTCCCTGTCAAACACCGCAGAGAGAAAATCAACCACTTTCTCGGAAGTAACTGTAGATATAGCTGTGGCCTCCACCCATCTCGAAGTATAATCCACCATAACCACAATAAACCTTAGGCTTCCTCCCAATGAATCAATGGGGCCCATTATATCAAGTGCCACCTTAGACCACACCTCACTGGGTAATTCCACCGGATAAATGGGTTGGGGAGCAGGAGCTTTGCTCTTGTCACTGGTGGAACAAGCTGCACAATCTCTCACTACGTCCTCCACATCCGCATCCATTCCCGGCCACCAATAATCTTCCCTGAGCCTTCTTTTAGTCATGGACCTCCCTATGTGCCCCTCATGTGCCAAATCAACAAGCTTCCCTCTAGGAGAATGGGGAGGGACCAACCTTGGGCCTCTAGCCACACCCCATGGACCCACAGACAACTGCTCCCACACATGCCCATAGGATTTTGGCAACTCAGATCCAACAAATCCACTACCGAGCGCACTCTTAATCTCCATCAACTCCGGATCAGTCGCACATTGTGTACTCCACTCTAACTCTGACACTGCGGGCACTATACTGCCCACCAGGGTACAATCGTCCCCCTCTGCCACTTGCAACTCAACATCATCAAGAGATCTCGGAAAACGAGACAGACAATCCGCCACTGCATTTCTAGTTCCCGGAACATATTCAACTCTGAAATTATACTCAGCCATATCAGCCATCCACCTCATGATGCGCGTAGACGCGTGAGACAAACCCCTAGTCGTCAACACATGCTCCAAAGGCTTGTGGTCCATACATAGGGTGTATTCAATTCCCCACAGAAAGGTTCTGAAATACTTGGATGCCCACACAGCAGCAAGAGCCTCCCTCTCGATGACGGCATACCTACCCTCAGCCTCTCTGAGAACTCTGGATGCAAAGGCAATGGGTCGTAATTTGCCCTCCACTCTTTGCTCCAGGACAGCGCCTATACCATACTCACTAGCATCTACCGTGAGGATAGTTTTCCTAGCCGGGGAGAAGGACCCTAAAGATGGGACTTGTTCGATTTCCTCCTTCAATTTGATAAACTCTTCCTGACACTGATTCGACCATGCAAAATGCACACCCTTTTTCAGCAACGATCTCATACTGACAGTCTTGTCAGCATATGATGGTACAAACCTGCTGTAATACTCCGCTACACCCATAAAGGATCTCAGCTGGTCCTTGTTTACCGGAGCTGCTGCTTCACTCAATGTCTGCACCAATTCTGCCTTGGGATGAATGCCCTTCGCATCCAATGAATGTCCCAGATACGTAATGCAGGGGACGCCTACCTTGCATTTACTGAGCTTTACAGTGAGACCACTATCCTGCAAAACGCCCATCACCTCCAGAACTCTGCAATCATGCTCTCCCTGCGATCTTCCCCACACAAGGATGTCATCCTGAAAACACTCAACATCCTTAATGACACCAAAGAGTTTTTGCATAATCCTCTGAAAAACCACAGCCGCGGAAGCCAATCCAAATGGCATCCTACGAAAGCGGAATGCGCCAAAAGGAGTTACAAAAGAAGTAAGTGGGCGAGAATCTCTGTGTAGATCAATCTGATGATATGCAGATGAGAGGTCAAAAGTCGAAAAACATGAAGCCCCAGACACCAATGATAGCATCTCGTTGATATTGGGTAGAGGGTGTCTGTCAACCCAAATGCATGAATTGAGATCTCTGAGATCTACACACATTCTCAATCCTCCATCACCCTTCCGTGCTAATACCACCGGGGCCAGCCATTCTGAACACTCAACTTCTTCTATGACCCCTGATTCCTTGAGTTTGCACAGTTCTTCTTTTAAAGCATCCCGAGCCATGATAGGGACCCTTCTGGCTTTGTGAACAACGGGTATTGAACCTCTCTTGAGGACTATTCTGTGTGCAAAACCCTTCAATTTGCCCAAATCGGAAGTGAAAACAGACGGAAATCTACTCTCCAGGATTTCTGCTGTTATCCCCCCAGCCCACACATTGCCATTGTTCCCTTCAGTTACACTCATTACTGGAACAGGTTTTCCTGGCCTAATAAGTAGCTCCATGGCATCTTGTTCCTCCCACCCCACAACAGGGTCACCCTTGTGGGCTACATACAATTTACCCCTAGCCAACCTACCTTGAAACTCTATGTCAGCCCATTCAAATCCTAGAACTTTAATTGGTAGACGTCCATAGGCGTATGGGTTTATGTCTGGAGAAGACAAATCAGAAACCCTTTTGTGGAATTTGGACTCATACAGCTCAGGGGATATCATGGTATATGGAGACCCTGTGTCCACCATCCTCTCCAACGGGATACCATTGACCATAAGGGTCGCCCACGCTCTCTTCTTACAACTACCCACACTTAGCATTGAACCTTCCAGTATGCTTCTTTCACTCCCATCAGAACAACCCATGTAACCTACTATGGTCACATCATCATCTTCATCCTGGGTGTCCACTATGTTCACTGAGTCCTTAGTGGAGACAACACTCCTACACATACGGGCAAAATGTCCCTTAGATTTGCACTTCCTACAAGCCACATTGGCAGCAGGACATCCCTTTACACCTGTCACATGGCCACGCCACCCACAATTCTTGCACAGGTCCTTCGAGGAAGACCCCGTTCTGGTGTCTTTGTTCCTCCCCCTGGTTTCCGTGGACTTGCGGGGAATGATGGCATGCACCGATTCTCCCTTGTCGGTCATGACTCTTACACTCCTCCTGGATTCTTCAATGGCACGGGCTATCTCAATGACTTTATCTAGAGGTGGATCTTTCTCTATCCACAGTCTATCTCTGACACGCAGATCACTCGTCCACATCATCACTTGATCACCAATGTATTCGTCAATGGTCCCTGTGAATTTGCAGGTTGCAATCAAAGTACATAGAGCAGTCACATAGGCATTAATGCCCTCACCGGAACCTTGAGCCCTCGAGAAAAAATGATACCTCTCAAGTACCACATTGGCTTTCTTGCCAAACCTGGCTTCCAACTTGCCTAAGGCGGTTTCATAGGCCAGTACTACCCCTGGTTGGGCATCACCCCCTTCAGCTCCTTCTGCAGGGGCAGCGGGGCAGCGGGGGCAGCATTCACGTTGGGACCAGGAAGGTGCCTGAACAGTCTGAGTCTTTCGGTCCCCAAACAGTTAAGTAACGCTGCTTCTTTCTCATCATCTGTGAATTTTGCGCCACCTGCTGCCCTTAAGTAGATCTTGAAGGTGTCAACCCATAAGTCCCATATAATTGCAGGTTCACCAGGATTGGCCAGAAAGGCTGGGGTGGACGGGCATTGTTATGCTGCATTTCAGGGCTGATGCAAACCAGCTGGCAGATCCGGTGAACAAGGGCAGTGTTCAACTTTATATATGACTCTCACAGACTTCTACACTTGTGGATGACAAGCAATGAGAAGAGTCTCTGATTGATGGACAGTATGCGCAGGGTTAATTTTGTCTCCAAGCAATGAAGAATATCCACGGAGAAAGAGCACAGTTCAACCTTTCCTATCACTACCACATCCTTCTAAACTCGTGGAGGGAAAGCAATGAAAACAGTGCCCGATGAAAGAGCAGGGTATGGGGAGGGTTAACGAAACACTCCTTGTACACGCCTTCCTCTTTAGCGTGTGCATGGGCTGGGACCCTGCTTGCAAGAGAGACGTCTCTGCTCCATCCCTGGTACTGGCTTCCTCTTCCGTGTACGGTGGGTGGGGTTTCTTTCGACCCGAGAGCTCTCTCCGCTCTCCTTCTGGCCGCGACTGCCTCTCCGGTGTCCGTCTTCAGGCTCCTCGAAGGTTGTGTCCAACAACCCAAGTGGTCCTTCCTTCTCCCCCACGTTCTGGATATGCGGCGCTGCCTGTAAAAGGGACAGATGGAGGGGAAATTTGCGAACTGCTCTGCCTCCCCTGCTGTGCCGCTCCTCCGGCTAACAGCTCCTCTCCCTCTCCGTGGAGGGGGAATTTGCGGACTGCTCTGCCTCCCCTGCTGTGCCGCTACTCCGGCTAACAGCTCCTCTCTCTCTCCCCGTGAGAGAGGTCTCCTCTCCCTCTCCCCACGAATGACAACGTGGACTATAGCTGGAAGGCGCGGTGGATATGAAGCCGTGGATGCTCGGCGTGCTGGGGAAGGGACGCAGCTGCGACGCTGGCGGCGTGGGGGAAGCGCTGCGGTGTCCTCACCTGTGTGCTGTGTCCTTATATGTCGAGGATCGCTGTAGGAGGCAGGGAGCTGCACTCGACCCGGACAGGGAGCGCAGACGGGATAGGCTGGTCCCGTATGGCAGCGCCCTTTGCCATGTGTCTGCTGGCTGCTTCACTGAGGCAGGACACAGCGCTCTACCCCGACTGGGGAGCGCAGGCCAGGGACGCCGGGCTTGGCGTAGAGAGGGCGCAGGATCTCTTCGTTCGACGAGGACAGCGTCGGTTGGCACCTCTGCCTTGAAGAGCCTCGGGGCGGCTTGCAGATCCCGTAGGCGACTGCTGGGCTAGATATGGCTGCGTAGGTTGAGAGGCTGGTTGCCCTTGTCACCAGTGTAGTAAAGAAGCAACACAGTAGGTAAGTGAACTTCTTTATTGGCAACCAGCTTCAGCCCAGCAGTGCTGAGCCTACAGTACAGTTTTTCAGATGACTTCCAACTGTATTCTTGGAATGTAGAACAATAAGCATCTGTAAACACCAACCACATGACATCATAGCATGGGTGGAATTCTACGAGGTAGAATTCCACCCAAGAACCATTATAACATACTTCTTGATAGAACCAGCTTAAAACGATCTCAGAAGGATGTGTGTGGGGCCTGTAGGGGTAGTTAGTGGGCGAGCATCGCAATAGGGATTAGTATGGCCATGGCCATGAATGGATGGGTAAATAGCCAAGCAATACCCACAAGCTGTGTGTCCCTCCTCATGTGCCATCTCTCTCTTACCTGTACTCCAATGCAATAGTTTCAGCTTACAGGCGGCACTAAAACACCACACAACAGCCCAAACAAAAAACTCCAATTTGTTTATACTACTCAGCATTAGTTAAGATTAACTGATTGTTTGTTGACAGTGTGCTGCAGCAGGCTTAGTTATCAATATAAGGCCAGCCCATACGGATGTTAAAGGAGTAACTGGCATGAGGTATTTATTCATGTGACCGTGAAAAAAATGACGTGTTTCAGACCAATTACTGTAGTTTGTGCAGGCTAGGGAGGGTGGTTTAACTGCTGTTTTTCGACAAACAATTATTACTGCCTATGTACAAATCATTTGAAGGTGCTGCATATATTCTTATACGTTTCACAGTATACTGTGATCAAACAATGAGACTTGCATATATAAATAAAAAACCATAATGGAAGGGGCGTTGATATTTTCGTATACGTTTGCAACATGCTGAGTGAGAGATTTGTTGGCTTTGAGTCCCAGCTCTTCATTAGCAATGCTTGACCTTCTACAAGATGCGTTGTTCCTTTTGTCATATTGCAATGTCTACAGACTGTAAAAGTGTCCCAATGTCATAATCCCTGCAATGATTGCCTATGATGTTTTTGTCATATTTTCCGAAGGCTGTGGGATGTTATGTTACGTTACTGTGATTTACACTGTTTACCACTGCCATTTGCCTTGTCTCCATGCACTCCATTCATCTCTCCAAAGTGTTGTGGTGTCTTCTGTAGTGAGCAGATATTTTAGATCAGGAGTCAGGCCAAGGAAAACCTAGGGCAGTTGCATGTTCCAATCTTTCCAGAATATAAACTGTGAATCTATTTTAAAGAGCCAGGCACAGACCTAGGAACCAGCCGGAAACATCAGCTGCAAAGCTGGAGACCACAGACTCTTGCACACTCCATGAATGGAGGGCAGAATAAGTAATTGGCGAAGTGAGCTGCTAAGTGTTGTTGAAGTCTGCTTTCTATCTGGACCCTGGTCCCTGGAGAGTCTGTTTCCCTGCGGCTTGGCTGCTGACCTGCCTTCTACTGAACACGCAAAAAGGGCTTATTACCGCAAAGTGGGACGCGAAGTGAGCTGCTAAGTGTTGTTGCAGTCTGCTTTCTATCTGGACCTTGGTCTCTGGAGAGTCTGTTTTTGCTGTGCTTGGCTGCTGACCCGCCTTCTACTGAACACTCAAAAGGGCTCATTACCGCGAAGCAGGACGCAAAGTAGCTGCTAAGTGTTGTTGCGGGCTGCAGGTTCAGGTCTAGTAGCAAGCACATCTACCTGTGCCCAAGACTGGCCTCTGACATTGCCGGATCCCGTGAGCACTTTGTTTTTGTTGTGCACCTGAAAAACTGTAACCTATGCTGCAGATTTACCCTTAAGTTTATCCACAGCAACTAGAGGCTGCCACTCCATAGTGTGCCCCGATTGTACTGTATGGTGAGGAATAGAGGGCGAACCAAAATATGGAACCCCACATATTAAGTAACCGCTCCCTTATCACACGGAGCAATGTCCGTTTACTTCAACTCACCACTTTCCAATCGATTGGGAAGAAAAAAGGCAGAGCCACATTGAAAGAATCACCTCAGTCTACATCTCCAGGCCCCTTCAATCTGGCCGCCGAATCTCGAGGAGCGGCGACCCCATGTGGAGTCTTGTTGGCTGATGAGCACCTTATGGTAGATGTGCACATTCCGGTTTCCACTGAGGTCCCTGCTAAAGAGGCATATTGCGGACCCATCCTCACATTGCCTCAAGTTGATGGGAGTAATTCATCAGAGCCACGCCTTCTGTACTCCTGATGCAAATTACTACAAGAGACGCTACAAGTGATCACACAAATATGAATAACGTGATCTAGCTAATTTTTTTTGTTTTTTTTTGTTTATTTGTGTTTAATCAAATCATGTCTTTTACTGAGAAAAGTAAATCTGTCCGATTTATAGATTACCACCACTTATGTTCTCTTTGGTGTGTCTCATTGTATTAATTGTGTCAGGGCTTGAGGGCGATAGTTTGTAGCTGAGACTACTACATCAGAGGATTTGATGGAAGCATCACTTTGACAATATGTTGAATGATATTCATCGTAGCCAATAGCCAGGACGGCCTGTCACCTCCTATTAATTTTTGCCAGTAAATGCCCTTATCCATGAGAGAAAAGTTGGATATGGTACCGTTTAGATATTTGAAGCGAATCTCATGTGTCACCGGTGTCACCGGACAAACCAAAAGCAGGTGGCGGATAGTTTCTTTCTCCGTAGTAGACTTGCAAGGACAACAGATGTTCGTAGGGGCTAAATCTCTGATGGCCAATATTTCATTTGTTTCGAGCAAGTTCAGTCGGATTCTCATGAAAAAGTTACGCACCGCTCTATTCTGGAATAAATTGATGTAATTTTGAAGAGTGTCCAGTTTCTTAAGGTTCTGAGGAAGATGCGTTGTGAGTTTATTTTTGTTGGCAATTTCTAGAGTCTTTATCCAGTCCAGTTCTCTGATCTTTTTTAGAACTTTTACTGGATTAGTCAAGAGCTCCTCTTCGCAGCTTTCCACCGAAAGTAGGAGTGCCATATTTTCCGCTTTCCATCTGGTCAACATTGAGCAGAAGTAAGCCAACATTTCTTGATTTAGCAATCGATATACGTATGGGGTGTCTTTTAGTATACATTTCCTGTATAGCATTATACTATTACAGTTTACTGATGTCTTTAGCGATAAAAGGCTGAGTTCTTGTGTAATCGATGCTACTGGAGTTGATTTCGGAAGGCCTAGCACTGATCTCCAGAAGATTGCTTCAAGCTTAGGCCATAGCTCAGGAGGAAGGTTGGGCATGGCATCTGAGCCATAGGTTAAAGATGGTACTACCTTCTTTTTGTAAATTTCTCTAACCGGAATTGTCGAGAATCGGCTGTATATGATGTTGATTGCTTTACCCTGAGCTGCAAGCTTTTTCGTTTTATCGTGGAGGACTTCCTGCATATCTTTTTCTTTCCCCGAGCTATCCAGGGTAACACCTAAGTACTTGAAATCGCTAACTCTTTTAACTATGGCAGTACCCAGGCGAAGGGTGGTCTTTTCGTTCTTTGTGATTGTTTTTTCAATTATCATCATTTTTCATTTTGCCTTCGTTGATGTCCAGGTTGTCGTCTGCCATGTATCACTGTAAGTTATTCAATTGGCGCTGCAGGCCTGTTGGTGTATGATCTAAAAGAATCAAGTCGTCTGCATATAGCAGACGACTAATCTTTTTGCCGCCGGTTTTTGGTGGAAAGGAACGTATTGTCTTTTCTGAATATTGAAAATCACCTAGGTATGCCTAGAACAGGGCTGGTGCTAAGGGGCAGCCCTGTTTCACACCTCTCACTGTGGTGATCTCTGCCAAAAGGGTCCTTTGCTGATTTAAGCAAACTCACATTGTGGTATTGGAGTACAGGGCTCTGATAGGATCTAGTATTTCGTTAGGACACTTCCAGGATATCAGTTTCGACTATAATTTAGACCAATCCACTCGGTCGAACACCTGGGTAAGGTCGATGAAGGCAACAAATATTCTAGGACTTCCTTCTAGGACCTTGCTTTTCAAACTACTCAAACTGAGTATATTTGCATTCGTGCCCATGTTCTTTTTGAACCCTGTTTGACGGTGGTCTTGACAGGGGGCGTTGCTTGCCCATCATGTAAAATGATGGAGAAGGAGAGGACCGAATACTTTGCCTATCGGGTCCAAAAGGGCAATTGGGTGGTAGTTGGCTGGATCAGCCCTGTTGCCCATTTTGTAGATTGAAACTCATTTGCTGTGTTCCGTGATGGCGGGATAGTTCTTAAATCTGCACAGCGTCCAAAGATCTTACTTAGCAAAGATGACAAGGCTTCAGGGTGGGTTTTCAAGTCTAGGTTTGTTATGCCGTCTGGTCCTGGGGCCCGTGAAACTTTTAGTTTTTTTATTAAGTCAACAATGTCTTCTTTATTATCCAACCATATCCATGGTGAATCAGGCTTCCCGTTGTCCTGTAGGGAGAATGTTGGTGGTTGGAAAAGGTTCTTAAAGTAAGATCTAGCTAATTAACTCAATTCTGTCATCAAATCCACAGAATTTAAAGACTCTCTTCAGAAAAAAAGAAGTAAATCGGTGGCAGAACTTTCCAATTTAAGATGGCACTTTAACCAAATGAGATCCCCTCAATGTAAGCATATTCCAAATCAAACCACAAAGACGAGAGATTCCATCTTATCAATATCTCCAAATGGAAGTGACAACCCCTTGAATAAAACATGGAATGCCCCAACAGGTGGGGGATCTACTAGACATTGATGACAGTAATCATGTAGAGAGCAATAAAGCTTGGTCAGATTCAACTGTGAAGTCGCCTGCAGATGCAAATGATGTTATTCAACTTAACTCACCTAAAGCAAGTGAATTCAACCAAGACTCGTGTGAGTTTTTTTTTCCACTTTCAAGCCCACAGACTCAAAATAAGTGACCGGCCCATGGAGCCAACCAGCACTCTTGAGCTATTAGCTATGGCTGAGACCTCTACAGAGGTGGGCACTAAACTGGTATTTGAACCTGATAAAAGACAGCAAATACGCAACTACCTAGATAAAAGTCCCCATGAGATTTCGGGTGGTTTTAGATCTACCATATTAAGTGTCATTGATGATCATTCACAAGCTCGCCAAAAGGACTCTTTGACAGAGGGGCCGCCAATCACCCATTGAGAATTTACCAGAATCAACAGATCAAGATGTAGCATTTGTCAATACCTCTTCAAAAAGTAAACCTGCCGAAACCAATATAGTTTCAGAGACCGAAGATCCTGACCCTTCCAGTTCCACCGTGAGTTATTCAATATTTGCAGCTAAATCTCAAGGATCCTTTGCTAAATCAAAGAAAGTTGCAAAATTAAATTTAAGGAAGAAAACTTAAATATGCCAATGCCATGAAATTCCGGCAAAACAACTAGCTCGCAAAGCTTTAACCTAAAGCTGCTGGCTTGTGAGGTGCGATTGGTGAAACCAATGTCTTCTAACAAAGCCATCAAGGTAGAAGTACAAAAAGCACCTTTTGAAGAGCTGCACAAAACTCCTCCACTGAATCCACCTCCCTCACTTGGTAGGGAGCTCCAGGATGACTTATTGCTTGTGATGTCCATATATGAAGAACAATCTGACGAAAGCGTATGTATTAATGCTCCTAATGAGAATGAGAGGAACATACCAAATTAAGGTGACATTGACACTTAGATAACTAACTCCCTGTATTTAATATAAGAAAAGAGGTGGAAGAAAATCCTGGTCCACCCATTTGAAACCACAAACCCTGATTCTCTGTTATCTCAATTGATCAAAAACTCATCAACTACCAAGCAACCCAAGAGCTTGGAGCAGGGGAGCAGCCTTATGCAAAGACATAGGAGAGCAAAAATTCCCAGAAACATGGTAGGAGTTGAAAGTAATGCTTGAAAGGATTCTGAAAACTGATGATGGCCTCATCTTAAATCACAGCAACATCATGCGCCTTTTCCACCATGTTCTGATGCTTAGAGTATTTCATCCCAGTGATATTAAAATTGTAGATTTTGTTAATGAAAATGAGAATGACAGAGCTCTCCTCCACATGACAACTGCTGCGTTGATGTCCCTTATCTTGGACTCATATGACCAGTTACGACTGCTTGGTTTCGATGTAAAAGATCCTGATGAGAGATATCGCAGAACCGATCGTGGAATCCTTTAGCCATGGGCTGTACTAGAAAATAAGCCTCACACAATCCATAAGACAAAATTAACAGCAGCATTGGCAATCCCGTTGGAATCTGCCTCTGACAACGGCAGAGAAATGCTGCAAGCTGATGGTTTAAATTCTCTTAAAATGACCATCAAAGGTCTCAATGCAGAAACCAATGCAAGCCACCACAGCCAAAAAGAGACGATAACTCTTCTTAATAATGGCAATAATTTCTCATGGAGCTGGCTACCAAGAGCCCTATCCATAACCTCAAGGACATAAAGTCAGATGGAAGTGAAGGCCTGGAATACACAAGGTCTTTCTCACCCCTTGCAAGGTTACCCGTGCAATTGACTAATTTGGGCCTCATGTGCCTTCAAGAAACTTGGTTGATTGAGGTTCCTTTCTTCACTACCCATCATAATAAAGCAGTCAAAGTTTTATCTGGTAGACCTACCTCGGGTCTAACCATCTTAGTTAAAAACAGCATAAAACTAGAAATTGTGAGGAAAATTCAACCAAATCCCTTTATACAGATTTTGATTATCAAACTAAACGAGCAAACTGTGAGCTCAAATAGTAAGGATTTAGTAGTTTTTAACTTATATTGGAACCAAAGTGTTCCGAATCGGCAATCTTAGTGGACTTTGTGATGACCCAAATAGATAACATCTATACAGCATTTCAAGAACCCTTCCCGATTCTATGCAGAGATTTGAACTTGGATTGTTTGGATTTGATAATACATGAAAATAAATCCATGATGCCCATAAGACCGCCAAAAATGTAAGATGCCAAAAATGGAACGAAGGGATTGAGGCCAGACAATTTCATATGTTAAATGGCCTGATATGCTAAGTCAAACTATTTCCCTACGAGTGATACCAATGATAACTAGTGGTCACAAACGTTTGATCCTAACCTGCAGCATGCCTAACAAAGTTGTGTTACAGACCTGGCCACAAGCGATAGAACTGGAATCTGGTAGAACCCAGTTGATGTGGGTTAAAAAAGTGAAACTCAAAAAACCTCTTTGAAAAATTGTTGCAATGGCAGTCCCTTGATAATGGAAAAGTAGAATATGAACGTGTGCTGTCCGTCTTTAAAGAACAACAAAGAAATGTGAGGCCTCACTTCAAACCAAAACATTGCTTTGATAATAATGTTTTAAAACAAAAGCGTCTTCTGAGGAAAGAAGTGAAAGAACTACAGAACGCTCCTCTACTTGTGCAACTCCAGCCAATCAAAAAGAGAATGCAGAAATATCATAATTGGACAGCAGCGCACAAATCACTACTGTTCCAACAAGATTCAGAGATAATGCTTAAAGCAAGAAACTTGAAAAATACAAGGAATGCATGGCAACTATGGAGGAAATATGCCAACATGCCATTTCCTTTTGAACTCTGTACCAGAGAATGTATGGGTGTCCCATTTTTCAACCCTTTTCAGAGATAATATTCACAAGAGTCGAGAATTGATGTCAATAAAGAGGGTTGTCTGGGATATCAAATTCGACCAAGATGACATCCTAACTATCATAAAGAAAGCAAGTAATTCAAGTAATTCAAGAGCTCCGCGCCCAGATGGTCTTTCTAATGAAACATTGAAAACCTCCCTGAAGCATGGGCAAAATTCTGCTCTATCTTGTTTTAGTGGATCACTCTAAAGGGTGAAATTCCACCCTCATGGAAAAAGAGCATAATCGTGTCAATCTTCTAGAAGGGCAACCGGTTGAAACCAGAAAACTATCACCCTGCTCGATATGTTAGGAAAAATATTTGCCTCTGTCCTGTTAAAATGACTAAATCACTGGACAATTACGGCAGCGGCAGTGGACTGTAGACAAACAGGCTTTGTCAAAGGTGTTGGATGTAGTCTGAACTTTCTATTGATGAGCCTGATGAAGATGCAGACCATCCGAGGAGATTGCTGAATTTATCTTGCTTGCATTGAACTTGAAAGTGCATTTGCTAGTATAGTAAGAGAATGCTTATGGCAGACAATGCATGAGCCGGAATGCCCTCCAGACTTACTAAATGATATTAAAGATCTTTACTATGGAATCTCTTTTCAGATTAAACCAAGAGGACAATATGACTGAAACCATTTTGACTCATAATGGGCTAAAACAAGGCTGTCCTATAGCGGAATTCCTATTTAACTTCTTCATTTTTGATGTGAGAAATATCATTGATTCCGCCCTGTCAGGCTAGCCAAAAATAAACGGCCAAATGATAGGGTGGCTACTCTACGCTGACGATTTGGTGGTGTTGGACAGAACTCCTAGAGGTCTTGTTTTTCTTTTGCTTGGCCACGTGAGGAGAACACTTACACTTAAGTTTCCCCGGCCCCGGTAACACAAGTTATTGGACTCAGAAAGGCAAGAAATCACTTATAGACTAATTAAACAAATGGCTTGTTATAAGCCTTTCATTCACACAATATATGTCTATATGAACTTAGCATACATAAACAAACATACACTTAAATATATAGAAATATATATAAATTGCTTCACCGTTTGTAAAGACGCAGAAGACACCTTCATCTTGGCCACTAAAACACTGTTTAGTTCCTGAGCAGGTAGGTGAAGAGATCACTCATGCTAACAGGATCTGAGGCTGTGCGTCCTCCCTCTCAGCAAGACTGCATCACCTGGGGGTCCAAGTTCTAACTACCTTTGCCACAGAAATGCCCTCTTCTTTATGGGGGGCATGTTCCCACCGTTCTCAGTTGTGTCTGCCCTCGGCTGAAGAGCAGATCACAAGTGGAAGGGTCAGAGAGTAGAAAAAACGTGGAAAAACCCAGCGACCCTCTCCTCGCATTAATTCCCAGAACCCCTTATCATGCACCTCCAGGACGCTCCGATACCCTTCCCGTATTTGTTCATTCATTGGACAATACCATAACTATTCCCCATAGCAAGTCTACTCAGCAATGATATTTATGTCGTTCTATGACCTTCCTCTGCTTTCGCTACTAAAATGCTTGTTTATTCTGCGAGGCCCGAAAAGATGCAGGTTTTTATTACTGTGATGGGAGATGAGTGTCCAAAATGGCTGTGCACCGACGCCATGTTGTTCCAGCTCGCATTTCGCCCAAGCATTACAAGTCTACAGAAGAAACTAAATGCACTCCAACTTTAGGTAACCCAAAATGAGTTAAAAATGAACTCGAAAAAATCTGAAATCCTGATTCTCGAAAGGAAAAACTCTAGAAAATCTAAGTCATTGGGTTGCTGTATAAGAGAACACCGCCTACAAGCAACAGCACCAAATAAATACTTTGGAGCAATGATCAGTGCAAACACGACTCAATCCCAATGGATAGATCACCTGAAGAGTAAATTAAAACACATGATAGCCCAAGCAGAGATAATAGGGTGAACATTTGGAAATTCTCATTGAAACCAATTATTAAATTCTACAATCAAAAGGTAGTCCCAATTATCACCTATGCAGCAGATGAATGCCTTGGACTACCATGGAAGACCATGGAGTGCCTGGAAGGTAAATTTTGGGGCTCCATTCCCCATCTGCTGAACGCTGTCCCTATTGCCATCATCCATCCCAAGATTGACCTCTTACCTCTCTATGTGAGAGTAAAATGGAAGTCACTATTACTCTTCAGCAAAACCCAATCAACACACTGTGTGCTTTTGCAGAAAAAAGGTCACTTTTGCAGATTGGGCGCTGGACTTGTGGTCTAAATCTTGTCAATCATTACTTTTAGAACCAGGCATGACAGTTGAAATCCTCTGCCAGAATCTGGCCTATTTAAAAGGGATTTTATGGCCAGATGACTGGAGAATTACAGAATAAGCTAGAGCGACTTCCAAAATCCATGCTCTTTCAAAAACCTGGACGACTTGCTTCAATGGGACTCCTTCCAATCTATCTAAATTCCCAAATCCCAAACATTGGGACTTGTTTTTAAGATTCTGTCTCAACGTTCTACATAATAGAACCACACTATGTAGACATGGAATAACATAAACAAACATAACTTGTAGATTATGCAATGGTGAAGCGGAATCTTTAAAACATTTAATTATATTCTATCCATAATTAAGGAGTTAGAGATATGTGTATCTGTATGACATCTATTTCCCAAATTTGAATTGGATGCCGAGGCTTGCTGGAAGGCTTTATACCTGTGAGAAAATGCTAGGTGGTGATACACATTGGTACTATATACTTGGAAACTGTTTTTAAAAAACTATCTGAAATCTAAGCTATGGGGAGGTGTGAAGGAACGGGACAAGTCATGTTTGGCAAAATGTTTGTAATTAACTGTATATAATAAAACAATGCTTCAAAAATAGTCATTGAGGGCCAAGTGGGGAACAGAACCCGACACTGAGGGCCAGATGGGACAGTGAGGGCCACACAGAGAAGACATGGTGTGACACAAAGCATGAACATATATTTTACAGGGACAAAGCTGTTCAATACTGTTGAAAAGGGCATTATGATTTTCTTCTGGCATAGCCAGCATGAATATGTGCTGCAAAGTCTCCTCTACATTGATCCTGTGTAAATAGTTCAGTATTTATTGTGTCCCTTGACCATTCACCCAATTGTAAATGGTATGGGTTTGTATGTATTTTCTCAAACCACTGTGCTAAACTGTATCATTTTGGGGCAATATTTAAAATGTTTGTCAGAGGAGTGCCCCACCCCCCGTTTAAGTTGTTTAAGGCCACTCTCTACATTCGTTAGGGCCACTGATGTTGATGATCCATTTGAATGGTGGGTTTCATACTACTGTCTCCCTCTGTATTATGCATTTTACTCGCACCTCAGTGTCAGTTTCCAAATAAAGGTGCTGCAATGTTCCACGCCTGGCAAATGCAGCTGCTGTTTCATACCTTCCCCTTGGAGCTCCTCGATCTCCCTTTTGCCATATTTGCATACGGTTCACTTCCTACAGCAGGCCCAGACTACAAAGGGCTGCCCCAAAAGAAAACACAAAAAGAGACATCTATAGTCTCACTTTCATCTTAAGTTGCACTTTAAGAATTTAAATTGTTACATTTTGGACTGAAATGCATTATGTTCCACATTGCAATGATGTGGTAACTTGCACATTGGAAGGCTGTTTACTGTATGTTTAGTACAGGTGTGTTTTTGTAATGCTTTATAACGAAATTCTCTTTGCTCACAGAATTTCCGAGCCAGCACAGTTTGAGTATTTCACGAGGCAATTTTCATACAAGGCATGCCCCCCCTGTTCATTTACATGTATTGATGTCAAGCTCTGAAAGGCAATTAATCTTTTTTAGTCTGATCCAGAAAGGAGTATTCCCATGTGTTATTAAGCATCCGACACTGATTACTGTGCAGTGAAGGGCGCAGGAAGTTAGCAACTTCAGAAGAACAAGTCTGCTCCAAAATAAAATTATGTTTCATCTAGGGAAAGTCTTTTTGGCAAAAGACCCTGTTAGCTGCACATTCTCAGTCTCTACACCATGAAGGAGCAATATTTAAGCAAAGGTGATCTCTATTCCAGTCCATAGACCATATATGTCACCTTGTAGCATGTACAGTAAATGTCCTGTTGGCACAGTCAAGGTTTTAATACTGTGAATTACTCATCATTATTTTTTTAATTCGTTGTGTTTTGTGTTTAAGGTTGTGTGTGCGCTCGAGAGGATTCGGGTAGTGGGGGGGGGGGTAAGAAAGCATGCAACTCCCCACTGGCAATGGCATATTCTATCCAGATTCTGGTTAATAATGGCAAGTAATCCTTCCTTCTCTAATCCCTATAAAAGGGACATGCACATATTAGTATGTATCACCATGAAATATAGAGGTTCAGCAATTATGGTTTGGTTACGGAGGGGTAGGGGGTGTCTCCCTTCAGAAATCCACTAAAGAATAACTCACGTCCCCTGTGGCCAGAAGCAGTAGGTGCAGGTATCTGTCATCAAAGCCATCTTCGGTTTAGTCCTCCACCCTAATCCTGGTTGAACTGGTCCCCATCTGACATGTCAAACTGTGTGTTGTCCCTTTAAATGTTGTTAGCCCTTGTTATTGGCTGTTTACTCAGGTGGAGGTCAAACTACAGAGAACTAGGGTGGCCAACCATTCTGTATTTTGAGGGAGATGCCCTGTTTTGGAGGACTTTGTCCCATGCTGGATGGTTGAAAGTCCTGCCTCTGTTCATTTATCAGTCTCCACCAAGGCCTACAGCGTGCCCCCAGAACCAGCTGATGCCGCCACTCTTCCATTCGTGCTGACTGCTAATGCCCTAAGACCCGGTTTAATTCCAACGCTAATGCTTTGTTCGCGGGGTTGTGATGTTCATGTTTACAGTTAAAAAATGTGACCATCACCTCCCAAGGACAAACCATTAGCATTGGAATCAAACCGGGTGTTACAGCATTTACATCCATTCAGCAATTGCTTAATTAACAATTGAGGGACGGGTCAACAGTGAATTATGGTGTGACTCATCTCCGCCTTGTGTGGACACGTCCTGCAAAATGATTTTAGAAAGTTGGCCACCCTAAACTGATCTAACTGCTGCACTCCTGATGCCCCCACACTTGTGTGCTGGCTGCAGGTACCTGAAATATGCCAGTACTTTCTTTTCCAATCTAAAGTGATCCTACACAAACTATACAGGAAACCAAAACATATTTTGGTTGTGCAAACCGGCCCGCATTATCTTTTAGGTCTGGTACAACTGGGTCAGCCTGCTCACACTAGAAATACAAATACGTGCATTTAAACTTGGCAAATTAAAGCTGGCATGAGCAATTCCTTACCGTTGGGCCTGCCCAAACTTTACTGGACAGTGTGGCAGGTGATAGGGCCCCTGTGCTAAGAAGAACCTCAAACGTATTCTGCCAAGTTAGCAAAATCGTTTGATAGCTCTTATGTCCCTCAACCACGAAAATGTAGGCCCACAGTATTGAGCCCTGAGAAGAGGATCTTTGAAGCCTCTCTTTTGGGCTAGTGTGGTTGCTACTGTCACTGTGGCTATGGTTTTGTGTCTCGCTCCTAAAGACCGACTTGCAACCTTTGCAATGGGTTGGTACTTAATGTGGACATGGAGGCGATTCAGAGGCGTCACTAGGGGGTTTAAGGGGGCTATAGCCCCTGGTCCTTTGGTTGTAGCCCCGGATAGAATCTCAGGAGCTACAACCAAAAGGCTAGCTAGCCCCCAGTCCGAACAGTTCAGACATTAGCGCAGCTCCCATTCTTTTCCAGACCTAGCAACACCCCTGAGGAGATCTAATCATAATTTAATATGAAAGGGGGCCTGGTTACGTCCCTGCTCTACCCAGGTAGGTGAACATTTAAATAATACAATTGAGCAAAGTCATAGGAACCCCCAAAGAGCAAAACACTGTTCCTGACAGTCAATAGAAGAACACATAGTGCAAATGACTACTGCATCTGATTCAAATGTAATGCATCAGAGCATATGTTGCATATGCATATGGAAAAAGCAGAGGACATTCAATAAAATTATATACAAGGTACATAAAACAATATACAAATACATGGGCAAAATGACTCCTTTTTTAACAAGTTTAGCAGAAATAGCGATCTCTATGGTCCCTTTTGGGGGATGCCATTAGGAAGATAATGCAATTGCAGTACATAAATTGGACTGTTACTAAGTGACAATGTTGTGACACTGAACAAGGTCTAGACAACTGTGTTTCAGCCTCAACGCTGTTCTTGTTTGACTGTGACTTGATCGGCCTTCATCAGGACAGAGAAGAGTGGTGTGAGAGAAGATCCTATGTGATCATAATAGGTTACACGATGGCTAACGTTCTGAATGTCCAAGTCATCAGATAATGCCAGTGAGTTCCAGAGTTGGTTACGTGCGTATGAATCGCAGCACTGAACAGAGGACCGGTGTTCCTGCGAAGTTGGAGACAATGGGTCAATGTTGATGGTCGAGGCTCAACCATGTGCTGGCATCTCCAATCTGATGTCCAGATGGCGGTGGGACGCGATGGACAGCCTCCCGTCTTCCATATCGGTGCAGCGTGTGATCTAATCATGTTCTTGGATCCGAGGGGGTTGAACAAGAGTTTTGCAGAAGTGGTAGTGCATACATGAGTTATGCTATCCCTGCTACTAATATCGTTGGAACCCCTTCAAACTCAGGGCAGTCAATGGCTGGCCCGATTCATATCTATGGTTGAGTTTCTATGTGTTCTTTTTAATTTCAGACATTGCATTTCATTATTGTGTTTGCATTAACAATGAATGTACACACAAGTATTTATTTATGTATTTATTTTTCCATTTATTGAAACACGCAAGACGCTCAGGAATCTAGGCGCTAGTTAGAAACATGATGAGACAGCAGCTACGTAAATGTCTAAGGTTAATTAAACAGGTGTGTTTTGAGCAATTTCATGAAGAGCTGGTAAGAGGGCTTTGTGTGTAGGTGAAGTGGCAAATTGTACTAGAGGTTGGCTGCCACCACTGGGAAGCTAGATCCCCGTCTCTTTTACGTGTTAATCGCAGTGTGACGAGGCAGTATTCACTCTAGCTGGCGTGTGTTTTTCGATAGTCTGGGCTAGGTAGGAGGAGCATTGTTGGCCACGCAGCGATGGGCAATTGTCTTTCCCGGACAGGGAGCCAGTGGACCGATTTCCTAGTTTACGAGATATGGTCAGACTTGCTCGGGGCAATTGATGCACTTTATGAGGATAATATTGTGAACAACTCATCCTCTCTCCATTCGGATGGTCGGACAACCTAGTGCCCTGATCCACTGAAAAGCACCTTCTTACATTTTTGTACTTTGACAGATTTTATTATGGCTAATGTTGGACCGTGCTAACTGAACCCCAGCACAGTTAGCTGCCAGGCTTTGGAGTTCTGTCTAGCCATAGGTATTAACTGTTTTTATTATACTTACTGTTGTAATTGTTCGTTTTATTTTTTCTACTGTATATTATATGTGTTGGCTTTTATGGCAATTGCTGAAATAAAGCACGAAGGAACGAACAAACAAAATGTAGGCGTTTCAAGTTTGACTCGTATTGGTTTGACCAATAGTACCTCTTCCTCCACCCATTACCTCTTCCTTGCTCTACTCCGTTCTCGGGTTTGGAAGACTTTTTGAGATTACAGATTTTAGTTGAGGTCCTGCTGGCCCTTTTTGGGTGAAGACCCCCACCTCTCCCTCTCCAATATTCTGTTTGCTCAGAGGCCATACAAGGACGTTTGAGTGGTGGCTGCATTTTTAGAAGCAGTGAATGGCCATCAAGGTGCATCCTCTAATGTCAAATAACACCCTGGAAACCACTGGAAAAGTGGCATTGATAGCTATTGGTGCAGTGGACACTGTTTGGGTAATCTGACACATTATATTGATCTCCTGAATATTGACACTAAAGCTAGTCTTTTGTTTTGAAACAAATACCACAAAGTCGCTGCCTGCTGAAGAGAGTCAGAGCATGTCATCTCAAACTAAAAAAAAATACCTTTCGGATTTGGCACATATGGTGGTGCTCTAACAGCACCTCATGGCCAAAACAAAGTTTAAGCGAGGAGAGAGAGCAAAGGTTTTTGAGAAACAGAATATTTGGTTGGCATGTCAGGCAACAATAATGCTGGCATAAATTGGCTGCATCACAGATTGCTACTTCTTGTATCTTGCCACTCACCCTCATTTATTCTGCCAGCATGTCTCACTGCAGGCATGAGTACAAGTGAGTAAATGCAGAGCCCACCTCATTGTCTTAGTCCCTATTCCTTTTTCATATCGAAGTTCTTTTACCCCTTCCTTATCCTCATTCCTCTTCCACACTGTCGTGAAAAGACTTCTGCCCAGCAGGAGCACAAGGATGAGCAGTGTCTAAAATCCCTACCCAGTCCTCACACATCTACAAGCCAACAGAGCTCCCAATTATAAAGGTAAAACAGGCACAGCCAGGAGATATACCTCCTTTGCCTTTAGTGGTAAAGTGGGCCGAGTGAAGGCAATATTCTCAGAAGAGGTGTGACTGTGAGACAGTAGCAACCCAAACAGCAATTGAACACATGTTCAGAAATAAAAGAATTTCCAATTAAGGACCCTACAGTCCCTCCTTCTTCTTGTTCTCCTTGTACTACCCAGAGCCGTGCCGCCATGGCTGTACTTACTCAGAGCATTGCTGCCCTGTTTTCCCCTCCTCTCTCTCTTGCACTTCTCCCTCCCTTTCCCCTTGCACTTCTCGTTCCTGCACTTGCACGATCTGAAAGACACAAGGCCTAATAAGATTGTTTTGTCTTGTCCTCCCTCTGTCTTCTCTCCCTTGTCTTGTCGCACCTAGAAACACTTGTGTACAGGTGCGTTATAAATGACTTATCATATCATATACTTTAATTAAACAAATCAATTGTGCAACTAACTATTCAAATCAATATGATTCACCCATGTCAAACAACACATACAATGCAAATTTCTTCTGGATATGAGTCATCTACATTACGGCCAAACTGGGAATTTGTCATCGCGTTATGAATGGTTATTCTGTTAGCACCAAATAGTGGTGGTAACAGCATTACCAGCACTCTGTTACTGCACCGCCAAACTCGTAATGAGGCCATTGAGGAATAAGGACCACTGTTCCAGAGAATGTGCTCTGGACGTCTCCCCTGGAAACCAACTATGCTGTTGATGATTTTCTGTGCATGAAGGCCCCCGAAAAGCTGGTGCATCTTCTGGCAGGTTGTGAGCCCAAAGTGGGGTGTTTCCTGGAACATGGCATATGCCATACAAATAAACGCACTGTGGTCAGTCTGTGGGCACTCACAGTACAAGGTGGCAGGAGATCCCTTTTGCTAATACATGAAGTGACTGCTGATGGTCATCCAGCAATATGGCTGTGTTTTGCCGGTGTTTCTCACCATGCACACACACACACACGAGCGTGCATGAGGCATCTGTGGCAAGCCGATTAAAATTCTGAAATCACAAATGTTGTGGCTGCTGCTGGTTGTAATGTCTACCTCGCAAATGGTAAGCAGGCTGCATGAGGAACATGCATCATGCCGCTGGTTGGTGCCCCCGCTCTGCAAAAAAGGTTACTGCGCCGGTCAACTACCCCATCAATGACAAATGTGCCATGAGTGTGCAGCGCTCCTCCGAACATGCAACACGGTAGATAAGGAGATGCACTGCCTACTAAACATATGATACAAGGGTCTTATAGAAACTAATGAATCCAGCTTGATCTTAGGAAAAACGACTCGAATCTTTCTTTTTATCCTCTCCCCCTTAATTGATGACTGTAAAAAAAAGCATATTATTAGTCCGCCGAGTTTATTTTTTGCTATGTTATTATTTCAAGAAGAAATGCAGTCTGTGGTTGCGAAGCAGTACATTTGCCGTTTGTTTTTCGTGTTTTTCCCCTTTAAATTTTGGAAGCCTCGCCATTGTTTAGTTTCCTTTAAAGAGGAAATGCATGTTGCCATGGCAATATTTTCTCAACCTGAAATTATATCATGCTGGCTTTTCCTTGGGTTTTCTGCAGACTGCATCGACTGTCGCCCTTTTGTCATATGTTCACTTGGCACCTGCCCAGTTTTGAGTGAGAATTAACTAATGTGGTGAATTTCACAACAAAAGGCTCATCCAGTCGTACCCATCTAATGGCCCGGATTTTATTCTAAAATGACGCCGGAAAATATGTGTTCAAATCACATTAATGTGGCGTGTATTTAATTTTTCGAACCTGGTAATTTTCTCCTTGCATTTGCTTCATTTCTTTTCAACTCAGTCGTCAAGGCCACAAATTAATTAATTGCTTCTGCAATTGCACAGTGTTGCCCAAGCATTGAAAGCATGAGGGTGTGGGAGACTAAAAGCAGTGGCTAGGCCCATCTGCCACCCTTTATTTTGGAGGCACTGCAAACGCTCCGTTGTGAACCTGCTCTCTGGCTCTTGCCTTGATTCTATCAATAGTCGATGAGACGATGTTTTCTTGCCTAAACGCACAGCATCTTGCAGCGGTCTCCCAGTCTTGTTCTTGCCTAAACGCACAGCATCTTGCAGCGGTCTCCCAGTCTTGCTCTCGATTGCCCGACTTACACCAGATGCTATATTCAGAATTACCACTGGCAGTACAAATACCTCGCATACATTTACTGTATAGACCTGTGCTTTGTTTGGTGATCCTGGGCCACAAGGAGCGGTCACAAAATACAGTTTGGGACCAAAAGGGGCCATGTGATCGGGACCAAAGACCCAATATACGAGCACACAAATAAGTCAAGGTATGTACGATTGGTTCCATGTTATTTCATAGGCGAAATGTTCAAAGCCTGGCATTTCAACGTGGAAATGTTCATCACATTTTTTTTTCTCATTTTTGTGGGGGGGAGGGGTCACCTCAAACCCCCCCTCCGCCACCTATTTTACCTATTCCCTAAACCCCCAAACCCTTATCTGCCCTTTCCCACCCCCACCTAAAAAATGCAAAGAACATTGGTGCACCTTGAAGTGGCAGGCTTTGAAGAATCCGGCGATGAAAGGACATCGTACGATATGATATGATAGATGAAAGGACGTCGTACGGTATGATATGATCGATGAAAGGACGTTGTACTGTATGATATGATATGATATGGCATTTTTAACGCGCCTATACACAAGTGCTTCAAGGCGTGACGAGGCAAGAGAGGAGGAAACAGGGGGAAGACAGACAGCGATCCTACTAGGCCAGGTGTCATTTAGATTGTGCAAGTGCATGGGAAGGGGCAATGGGGGAAAGTGCAGGGAAGAGTGCAGTACATGGGATAATAGACTAATAATAAGTACGACTTACTTAAATGTTTGTAAGCTAGAGTATTAACTATTCTTGCCCTCCAACCGCCAATAGATATCCCTCATGCGGTAGCTGACCCTAGCAAGTGCGGGTATGCCGCTTATGTAGGGTTGGGCTATTCTCTTCGTCTATCTCACCTTGATTCTCCAAAGGGACCTGCGAGCTGTAGGATGGGCTGGTCTGGTTGCAGGTCCAAGGGAGGTGCAGTTAGCCGCTCCATTCAAGGGTTGGGACTGTTCCCAACACATATGCACTGGACCACTGAGCCAATGCAGGTGAGGACAAAGACTGATATGCAAATGGATATTTCCCATCTGTGAAAGGTACAGTGAGCAAAAAGTGTGTGCTGCAAACTCTCATCTCAGAGCAGGTTATCTTTCCATGTTCTTTCCGGAGAGGAGCGCCTGCAACCTTTTTTGTAATATTTGCAAGGAACTTGGGGTTGGTCACCCTAAATTACCTGGGGGCGACCAGACGTGGTCTCCTTGCTCACTGTGCTTAGGGAGGCACAGCTTCACCTCACTGATGAGGCCCAACAAGGTTGAAACACGTGTATGGGGTTGCTGTTGGTACTTTTGTTCAGAGAGGAATTGCCATAGCATTTCGGTGCTGGACTGCCCATGTGAGTGGGACAAAGACTGATATGCAAATGGGTAATTTCCCATCTGTGAAAGGTACAGTGAGCAAAAAGCATGTGCTGCAAACTCTCATCTCAGAACAGGGTATCATGCCATGTTCTTTCTGGAGAGAAGCGCCACTACCTTTTTAGAAACAATGTAGGTGAGGGGTTGATGGCAGCCGCCTAATCATGAGGCTCTAGTGGATGAATCTGCAGTGGTAGGTCCTACATGGCCCCCCACCTTGAATGCAGATTTTACAGTTTGAAAGCAAAACTAAAATGGAAACGCTCATGCAAAGCATAAGTCTTTCCATTTGGGGCAGGGAATGCTGCCAAGGGGCTGAGTTGAGGAATCTGCAAAGGGAGCTGTGCTTTTTGCATCCCCTGGAGACGTAACTCTTCTTAATCGAAAATACAGCACCTGTAAACTAACACAGTAAATGATATTGAGTTACTAAATGGTTCTCTGTGATTATGACGGTCTAGAAGTCATGGGGTAACATGAGCAGATAAGGAAGCATATTTTCGTTGATTCAAATATCATAACACTGCTTGTTTTGTTGAAATTGGCATAGCACGCACACACTGGTGCAAGAAATGGGAAATACTGAATCAAGGCTGTTTCCTGATTACACAGCAATTATTTATTTTAAGCATTCAGCTGACGGCTAATGTTAGACGAGGGAGAGCTAATGCTAAATGAAGTAACCGATTACTAATGTGTTTCATATGAAAACCTTGCTCTAAGTTAATAAATGTTAATGGAGAGCTCTAACCTTTTGCTTGCAGTTTTTGCTCCATTCCATACAACCAGCACAGAATCAAGGCAATCGATAACTTCTTTCAGCACCAAGCACCATTCAATATCACTTCTACTCAGCCCTCTGAGCCTTCATGTTGCTCCTCACCCTCAAGGGACAACATCAGGGGACTAAGAAATTAGTTTTTAAGCCCTATTTGTGTACTCCTGAGCATATTTGCACACACAAAGTACAGGTAGGGATTCCTGGTTAAGTAAAACGGATACTAGTTAGTAGCCTATCACGCCCTCCAAACAATACTAACTGTACCCGCAGTGGTGTTCTATCCCTGGATTACGCTGGTGTGCCACCTATCTAGGGTGAGGGGGCAGAAGAAGAGGTTGACCAAATGTTTTACCCAGACCATGGGCTCCACAATGAAACAACACTAATGTGTCTTCAACAAAAATCCAGACAAGACAGTGAAGGTCTGGATCAAGTGTTCCAGCAGGAGAAATGGGATACTTTAATTCACCAGCTTTTGTAACTCAAAATGCTGAATTTAAAACCACAAACAAACATAAAACATATAGCTTTGTGGAGGGCGACCAGTTGTTAGTTGGGCACCCCGTCCAGTGTCTGGTCGACCGGACTCGACCGGACTCGTGTCTAACCAAGGGATGTTTATAAATGCTGGGGCAGAGGACTTTTGTAAATATTTAAAAATGCATAGTAGAAACCACCAGTGTGACCAACATTTTTCAAAGATAGGTTAACCTTTTTTGCAAGTGCAGTTTTTACATTATTCCAAGAATGAAATTCATTAAAACTACAGTCTTTTTTACCCCACAATAATCTCAAGTGGGATATTGTTATCCCCCTTATCCAATTTAGTAAGAACATCATATTTACCTCCTATAGTATTCCGGGAGCCATTCAGTTTTGCTCCAATAGGGTGTTAAACCGGATATTCCAGAGAACTCATCGGCAGCCACCTACTTCCTCTTAATCGAGTGTATTTACAGTTATCTTTACTTCTGTAGCCTGTGAAAATCTTAACACAGCGGAATAATGGCGAAGTGATTATCTCTAAGCTCATCACGTGGGGCATATATCTTCATAAGAAATGTCCATACCATGCTGTGCTCCTATACATGTACTACATTACTCCACAACTTTATCAGGACAAGAGTCCACATTGGGTGCAGAAAACACAACAGAGTTACACTTAGGAGAACCGTTTTACTATAACATGCTTTCCATAGCAGGTGGCCTTATTAAATATGCCATTAGAACACATTCTAGAGCACATTCAGTAGGACATGATCATACAATTCCGATATAGAACCAATATTATCTGATGATACGTCATAATTAAGTGGATAGCTCCATGTGTCCTCAAGGATCCCACTGCAATACTGTGTCTCACTTCTAATTGGAGAAGCCACAATACTGTACTGCCATCTGTAATCAATTTACTGACATGGTGTATTCAAGGAATTTGATTTTATATCAGTCGTGATTGTGATAACTATTATCTACTCTTGTAATGGCACGAAAGTACTTCCAAATGTGCTAGAGGGCAAAAAGTTGATCCTCTGTACATAGGAGTACATGGTCGGGGTATACATTATCAGACAATGTATGTTAGCAATCATGCCAGATCATCATATGCAAACGATTTTCTACCGATGCAATTTGACATAGGGGGTAATTACGGCCTGGGTGGTAGGGGATACCGGGCACAGTTAAGGAGACTGGTGCCGGTAATCCCATACCGCCCTATTCCAAGGTCCCTTGGCGGGGACCGTAAGGAACGTGTGGTCTGACCACACGTCCCTTACGGGTCCCGCTAAGGGACCAGGGTGCTAATAACAGGCTTGCAAGTGGCAAGCCCGTTATTAGCACCCTACCGATTCACATTGAGCCCTATGGGGTCTCAAATGGGAATGGGGAATGGCTGGTTCAATGGGGATTTATCGGTCCCGCAAGGGCCGGACTACACCGGTAAGTCCCCATTGAACTACACCGGTGCCGGACCCGTTATTGGTGGCAGTCATGGCGCAAATAGCGCCATGACTACCACCAATCTCGGAATGAGGGAGGCCCATAGTTTGCATTTTGAACATTTCTAAAACTCTCTCCTGTATTTTATTCAATTGCATAGGCAGTTTTCTTACACACCTTGTTTGATACTCTCAATAGGTCCTGGACCAAAATGTCTCTTAATAAAAGCGATTTTTATCTTTATCATGTTTTCTGTTGTGGTCCTTGTTTGCATACTATGTTCCTTAGCTGCTCTGATCTTTCACTTTTTGTGGTTATGAAAGTTATAGAGCCTCCTTTACAGAGATGCAATTTAGTGGTCGACAGGGTTCGCTCTGGCGACCCCTGAGGTCTCCCTTGCTACCCCTGTGGTCTGCCCTTTTTAAAAAAAAAAATTAATGGAAGTTCCTGGGCTGGGGCCAGCACTATGCAGCTCTTTGTTTCTGCAGTGGCTGGCTTTCTCAAGATCATCTCAAGACATTCTGTCTCAGAGTCCTCAGACACATGACAAAATCCTTGTGCCTAACAGCTTGTGTGCAGTGTAGAAATGTTTGACCATAGCACCTAAAGTGGCCCTTGATTTCATTGTGCCACAATGAATGCCATGTTGCAATGTGTCTAGCTTTCCTATCTCCATGGCATGCTTTTCAGAATGTTTGTTTGCATGTATGAGGCAACGAGTACCCAGAGTATGGAATGCCATGTGAGACCAACGTCTGAAGCCTGAAAAGTGGATCCACTCAGGCTTGACATGTTGCCAACTTTGCACCAGACCCGCAGATGAAGTGGCCTGCTGGTAAATCTGTTACCAGTGTAATGTATCCACTACAGAGTGTAATTTGCTTTCTGACTTTAAGAACATTCAGACATGCATCTGTCTGTATTCTTTTTCATCCAATGGACACAATGTAATGTATTCAGAGCTCCTTTGGACTTAGTGACGTAGATCAATCAGAGCAAAGTCACGTTTATCCCAGAGATCCTTTCTCTTCAACAGCCCATGCTCTAGAACGTGCAGATCTGCAGTGTCTTCACCAGTCAATTACGGCCCATTGTCTCGCAATGTATGGATAGACAAATGAGCTTATTATTTGACAGCTGCTCTGGTTCGCACACTCATCTAAAAATGGATAATTGGAAGGGGACATGCAGAGGGAAAACACGTTTTGAAACACATCAGTTCGAAGAGTTCACCTTAGGACACTGCATGTGTTATTTCCAGCTCTAACCTGGGTCTTCATTTGAATGTTTGCTTGTGTCAGCATAAACCATCCCCGCACACTCATTACAGGCACAGTTCCTGCAGGCAGTTTTCAGATGTTATTTTATTTGTATAGCTCTGCTCTTTCATTCTTTCTCATATGACATCACTACAATAATGCACTATTTGTCTTAAGTGAAAACTAATCACTGCATGCATCGTGGGCATGCATAATTACATCAATGTTACATATTTACATTGATTATATTATTTCCAGATAATTAACATACATGAAGAAGGGAGACCTGATTTGCAAAAGATAGTGTACATGCCCACCTAAATCTCTGAAGCAGCTGAGTTTATTTTACTTGCATATTTCAGAAAAGGGACATTTGGAAAGTGTGCTTAGATTATTTGTGGGAGCTAGCAACTCACTAGTATAAACCCAATCCCTCAGATCATTCTCATCCCAGTTGATCAACACTGAATTCATTAATGACCCCCTCTCAGCCAACCAGAAATTTTACAAAAGAGTCAATAAATAATGCTATTGACTGCATTCCATATATTCTGACTGCATATGCAGACAAATACACATTAGAAAGCATTTCTATGTATTTAAGAGCTAGCAATTCAATTCTTTAAACAAGATTTATTTCCACAGGACACAACTTCACTGCAAGTATCTTTTGTACACAGTTCTTTCAAAATGACAGGCAACATCCAACTGAATACACCAAATGAAGGCCAAAACATCGAAAAATGCTTTCACTTTTGTGTGAAAAAACTGAACACAGTTACACCCATGATTTTCTTTTAAATATAACCTTTAAATACTACAAAATAAAATCCACTTAATTTTTTAACCCTTTTTGTCCATTTACTTTACTGAGTGTTATCACCCTGGAGGGAATGTCATGTGCCTCATTATACCTCATGATATTGGCCACATTGACCTCATGATATTGGCCACATTCCAATCCTCCTGAGAAGTGGGATGCTGCCATATTTCCTCCTAGCTTTAAGTCACAATGCACTTCCCTCCCCGCCCCCAAAAAGTTCCACCTCACCTATCCACTCCCCGTACCCTCCTGGCCCAGCCCCCACTTACTAACGGCCTTGCTGGCTCCCAAAGCTCCTGTTGTTGCACCAATTCCTCTCCAGAGCACTGACCGTGGAAAGGGAGAAAGGCCTACATGCTGTTCCCTTCTCCCTACACCCAAGGCAGCCATGTTGTTTTGTAGTTCTTTTTTAAAGTAAGAAACGGCAACTCCACAATTTCTCAATTTAAAAAAAAATACGTGCCTCGGGGCTAACAGCAATAAACACCAGTGAACCCCTCTGTGGGTGGGTATTACTGGTCAGGTCATGGCGCGGAGGCCCGTGTTAAGGTCCTAATTTTGATCAGGCCTGTAACTTGTGAATGCCCATCTCAGGGTTTATTGCTTAGTTGAGCGAACGATTTTACTTCATCATTGCAGCTCCAAAACCTATAATATTATTTGTGATTTGTGGTAATAGCTTTATAGACTTTGGAAGGGATCATTATTACGTTGGATAATTACCCTTTCACAATGTGTGACCCTTTGCTTCACCTCACACCAGAAGGTGATGATGGGTCTTTTTTGCTTGGGATAATGACACTGGCCCAACTTATGGCCCAAGACTAACAGGTCACTATATTGTCATGATGACCCCTACCTTGGTCTGCAAGGCTATTTTCAGATGGAAGCCAGCACGCAGACCTCAATGAAAGATCGCAGCGGCTACTTATGCCACACTTTGTCCAGCACTGTTTTAGTAGCCATTCATCAGATAACCCGTTTTTGATAAGTCCTCTATGTAAAAATAATCCCTCATCCCACTGGACCAAACAATTTTGTGCGAAAGGCACCCAGGTGTTTTTAGCCAACAGTAGACCACACATGACCTGGACATTTCATGGGACCCTGCGTGCGACATACCAAAATGCTCAACTATACCTGTCAGCAGGTGCATTTAAATTGACCAAATAAATGCAAAGTTAAATTGTCGGTGCTATATAATTTAAGTACATGCATTAATAAATATAAATAACAATTGTGCTATTTGTTTATTGAGGAGGCTTTTTTAAAGATTTAAATGGAACTTACTCTATACAAAGGAAATATTAATGAGATATGGGATGCTATCTTTGGTTTCTGCTCATTTCAAATTTTGGAAGGAACAGGATACACCTGAGACCTAAAAGAACCTATTGACTGGATGTAAAGCATTGGATGAAAAAATAAATAATTTAGTAAATTACAGAAGTTTTTCACTTTGATTGATGAGGATACTGTTTGGCAAATTTGTTTAGCGGGTCATAGTACATCAATTGTGCTGGCGGTAGTAGGGTTTTTTAATTCTTTAGATGTAGAAACATACATAAATGTTAATACCACTGTAAAGTGTATGTGAATTTGAACCTGACTCCCTATCCAGTCTTTCTTTGATTGTATACACACACGCTGCTAATTGGGAGTCATGCTGTTATATGTGTCGTTTTATGAATTTTATAATATAGAAAGATGGATTGTTGATGTATATTTTACTTATGAACATTAATGTTACTGTGTAGTTTATATGAATGTGAGGATGTGTTGTCTTCTCCTCTGTTTTTATTAACCAAACGAAAGGTTACTCTGTAGGAGATTTGTTGTTTTATGTGCTGTTTTTATGAATTATTTCTAAATAAGATGAATTGCTGTTGGTGTGTATTTTTATGTATTGGTGATGTCTTAATAATGCTGACAATGCCTATTCACAATAGAATTACCATGGGTAGTTGCAAATATGCTTATTTTCTCCATATTTTCTCCATATTTTCTCCATATCATGCGATAGAAAATCATGTTCAAAGTCAATGATTTGCCTTCTAATACACTGGATACCCAAAAAAAACCAGACTATAATATTGAGCAAGAGGCACAGATCTGAAGTAGGCCTATCAGTGTTGCCATTGGTGGAGACTACTTTTGATGATTGAATCTGTCAGAAGTTCCTGTGCGTAGGGGAGTGAAAAATTGTCGGTTGGCTCCAAAATGAGGACTGACCAGGTTACCAGAGTAACTTGTCTATATCATTTTACTTGGATCTCATTTCAAGCACACACTCCACACCTCTGGTGCTGTGGCTATTACCCAGAGTTGCAAATTGTGGCCCAGCTGCAGTGATCCTTTCCTTCTGAACCTGAGTGGCAGATGAACACCACATAGAAGCCGCAAAGATCAATCTCAAATTGTATAAGATATATCATTCTCAGTCTATGATTATAGGAGGCCATACAGTCCCTGGTGTGATAGCATAGTCACTTAAATATTAACTATCATTTAAAGATGACACAAGCAATTTAGGGGACATCAGCACTAACTTCTAAGGCACACTGCATGGCTTTGATGGATTGCCTTTTGAAAGGGGCTTTTCTTTCTTTTGTTTTCCAACTTCAAGAGCTCTAGTGAATGTATTTTGCATGACAGTTAGGTCTGCCAAACAGCCTTCCTTTCATAAAATGCTCTGTACCTTAACCAATGATGTTAGGGCTTTCTGGGCCTCATTACGAGTTTGGCGGCAGCCATGGAGCTATTAGCTCCATGGCTGCCGCCAAACCGGGCTCCTTTACCGGGTTCCCCGAATGGGGAATTACCGAGCCATTCCGATTACGGAGGGCCCGGTAATTCCTCCCTCTGGGAACCCGGGCCTGGACCTTCCCCATTCCCATTGAGCCCCCATAGGGCTCAATGGGCATGGGAGAGGGAGCAAACAATAGGCCGATTACGAGCAGCCCGTTGTTTGCTCCCTCTTCCCCTCGCGGGACCCGGTAATGATGCCTGGTTTGACCAGGCATTCTTTACCGGGTCCCGCGAGGGGAGCTTGTAATTGTGCGGAATGGTGTTAACGAGTCCGCACCCATTAGCAGGACCCGTTAACCCATTCCGCACAGGCTGTAATGAGGCCCTCTGTCTATGTGGGCCTCCCAGCACACGAGGTGCATAACTGTGTCACTGACATCCATAAATAGACACATATGTATACTGTCTGCTGTGCACTGTCTACTGAAACACCAATAGCTTTTATCCAACATGGCCTAGGTCAGTAATACATTTAAATATGGCAATGAAATGTGCAGATTGCATGCTGATTAAGCACTGTCCATCTACTTCACTTATCCACTTATGGAATTAAGAAAGGGGAATTCATATTATTATACAGATTTCAATTAGCACGTCGGACCCCATCAGCAATACCGCTAATAACCACAGAAAGTATGATATTAACCCAAATGACTGCTAGGCCCAAAAACATGCTTAAACGGAAAGGATTCTATTTTAAACATCCAGTCCCATGTGAAAAATACATTGCCATTTTGTTCATGCTGTCATATCTAGTGTCCCTTTACAGGCAGCCCAGACATCCTGATGCCATGGCCTTATCGTTGGCCATAACCACTGGTGATGCCCCCATTCCCTAAACCTTCAGAAGACATGTAAGTGATGGTTTTCTTTTTGTATTTTCCTTTTTTTTCAACTGCTTGCTTTTCTATACATCCCACCTCGAGTGCAATTCCCCGTTTACCTGTATGCTTACAAGTATAGTGGAAAATGGCAGGCCTAGATTTTGAACACTCCTGCGCTGAGCTCTAAGTTTACTGTGCTGTGGTGATTGTATACTGCAAGGTCACAGGTTGGTGGAGGTGACACCCACACCTCTTAGGCAGGCTTAAAAAAAGATCATGGCTACCTTGTACTGGTATATTGAGAAAGGATGAATAGCCACGCTGTATGCGGTTGAGATGTTGTAGTTTATTTATTTAAGTGAAGACTCAGGTCAGCAGACACGTATTTCGACCTCTGGGGTCTTTATCAAGGCCATCGTTGGAGGGGTGGAGGGTCTGTAGTGCCGTATGGGGTCCTCTTTGGGAAAGGTCTGATTCTATACATTCCCGGTCTTGGGTCCTGGATAGGCTTGTTGGCTTGTAATAACTGGTCCCGAGTGGAACACTATCCTTGGGCTCACAATACAGCATCACAATCCATTCAGAACGTTTGCGGAGGTTTTCACATTTTCATTCCCATTGGAAAGCAAATCACCTGTTGGCGGTTGGGAAGACTTATGTATCTGAATATACCTTTTGAGAACTACAAACCCCATTGGTCCAAAGGGCCTGCTTTACTTTCACTTTTCAAGGTTCAGAGAGAGAGGGGACACATTAATAGCAGGTTTGGTGCTCCAGGTGCAGCCAGTGTCCCTGATAATGCGGGGATGCTTCAGTAGTGACTTGCTTTTGTAATTTTGGAATGTCAGCTGGTGTTCAGTGCATGCTTTTTAAAAGTGAATGTAACCACTTAATGATAGCTAGATGCATGCACCCACCATCATTTAGCAACCCAAATGTTTCAGGATTTGCCAGATTTACCATTCCTGGGCTTTTACTTGGTTATAACCAACCCATTGTTCCTCTTGCACGCCACACTTTGGAATTAGCCAAATGCGTGGACACACCCCTATATTCACACACCCCTGCATGCCTCTGCTTACACATACCACTCAAATGACAATTTGCACAGCACTTCCGCCATAAGAATGTATCTACTTTTCATGCCAAAATATTCGAACTGTAGCTACACATATAACTGACTGTCCTCTTAAACACACCTTCCCGCTTTTTTCCCTAGTGTACTTCTCACCACCCATACACATGCCATTTAGACATGGCCGGCTACCAGTGACTCGGCCAAGCCCTCGTAACCTTTAATGGCCATTATACACACACACATACTAGCACCTCCTAACTTTCCCATACTTCATTCTTGGGTCCCTCTGAGGGCGTTCAACCTACAGCGCGTTGGGACCATAACCATGGTGAAAGGTTCTATACAGGTGACAAAATGAAATGAGTATTTTAGCAACTGGCCGCATGAGCTCCTTTTTCATGCACTGAGTGTGTTTCTCATGCACTTGCTTTGAACCGTAGTTTCCTGCTCAGCCAAACTGTTGCTGAGAATCCCTACAACGCTTAAAAGACAAGAGGAAGAAGCCAAATTAGACCGGGCTAGAAACGGGACAAGTGGGAAGTTGCTTGAAGAGCTACATTACATTGTCAAAAGACACAAAGGAATGGATAATATTCCATAGCCAATGAAAATGTCGCTAGGGGGATTGCCAACTTTTACTCCCTACCACTTTAAAAACAAAAGAAACAAAGGATCGAAATGAAAAAAACAAGGATGCATTCCCAACTGCTGTTAGAATCCCAAAGTGAGGACCTTTTGCTCCCTAAAACATGCCCTACAGCTTCACAAAGGGATTGAATACCATTTCATGAAAAAGACATACTCAGCTATCAAAAGAGCTCAAACAAGCAGAAGCACAAACAATAAGCACCTCTGTGGCAATTCAAAGTGGCCCCCATATGCATCACAGCACAAACCTTGTAAATGCAGGGTAGTTGTAACACCTTATGTAGAACTCAGGACAAAGCTCTGCAACCACGTGACTGACCATGAGTAACTTTGTTTTTGAGCAGTTCCAGAGCATGCAGCCATTTTGTAACATTCCAATGCATTTGGACAGGAGACTCTCCCTCGGGCTTTAGTCACACAGATGTACATACCTGGGAACCAATGGGGGATGTTCTTTGAAGGAAGCAGTGGACATTTTGGCTGCTCCTCTTTGGGGGAGATTGTATAGGATTAGGCTGGTTATTTTGCCAGTCGAATTGTATCTAATAAGCATGCTTCCCATTTCCTGGTCTAATGCAGTTTCACAAATGCTGATTCTGCATGGAGCAGATTCCTGTAGCGGGATGATGGGAGGGGGACGGGTCTAAGATTGCGCTGGGCTCATATGGCGCAAGATGGGCATGGACCTCATGATTTCAAGGCCTTTAGGAAGCGCCTGTGCCTATGGAGTCTTGGACTTGGCTGACTGCCCCAGTCAGGACTTCTATCCCATCATGGCATGGTGTTGAGAAAGAACTTGCGTCCTCCTTTGCCCTTTCCGACAAAGTGAATATGTCTTATTGGCCTAGGTTTGCAGAGCCATTATTTTGTTTCTTTGTTTTCAGAAGGTCTTTACTAGCTGCAATATCCCTCTAATGTACCAAAAATTGTAGTGTGAAAAGAACATTCACACTGTAGGTTGAATGTTTCCTTGCGAGGGATGGCTTAAAAAGAGAAGTGGATGGACAGGTGCTGCAAGATGTATAATGTGGACCCTTTAAGGTGTTCTGGGAAAAATGTCAACTACACCAGGCTGATTTATTTGCACTGCTCCCGAATATGTGCAATTATATGTTATTCAAAATTGTTGGGCAAGGAAGCAGGGATAGCAAATCATGTTTTAGGCCCCTGATCTTATGTGCCCCAGCCCTGAGAAACACGGAGCCTCAGAGCTATATGCATTCATCATACGCCGGTCCATGGATATCTCAAGGTCTAAATGCCTAGGAATTATCTGATGCAGACCATCAATAAAACATATTTATGTATTTATTCATGATTTAAAATGTACAGCATTGCAGTTAAGAAATATGATTCCAAGCACTAGCTGAAGAGAGTTGGATGCATAGTTTATCTGTGCTACATAATACATCCCAGATGGCAAATATCATGCAATTTTAAATTTATTTTAACTGCATGGAGTGTCCCATTAAGGCCCTTTACTTAATCAATGGTAACAAAATGAGCTTTGTGGGTCTCACAGGATAGATTTTGGAATAGTATTTGGTGTGTAACACGTTCTCTTGTGGCGCATAATGTTTTTATTTTCCACTTGTGAATATGTCGCTGGGATGTTATTATTGGTTATTTATAACGTGCTTAATACTTAAGAGATTTCTATGCGCGGACCAGGATTCGAACCTGTGTTACTCTGTGTCTATCTTCCAAGATGCGTTGATTACCATTGAGCTTTACTAACCATGACGTGTTGAGGCTAACAACAACATCTTCCTTCTTTGGCGGTGACTGCCAGTTGAGATATGTAAGCTGATACTAAGTTGCTTGTGTACCAAAGTATTAGCAACCTGCCGGTTTCTCCCTCTGTGTGATCCCAGCTTATTGGGGTCAGTGACACCATGGTCCTGTTATCCACCCCCCTACTTGTCTATGCATTCCTGGTTGTGCTGGGTTTTATATTTGTACACTCCATGTCTTGTTTTGTAATGTATAATGTATGTGTCCCTGGTGTGTTGAAGAAGAACTCCTGCTAGTTGGCACCTTACAAAACCGCGAAATGAAATACAATATAGGTAACAGTAGTATTTAAATGTATCTTATCTAACTGAAACCGTTATTCAAACTACATTTTCGAATGTGATGGAACCAAATAGGGCACAATAAATACAAATACAGATACAAGTCACAGGGGAGAACTGTCAGGGCAGTAGGAACCAGGGACTAAGCCAACACAGCCCTCTCACATTCTCTGGTGGAGGGGATACAATACCATTGATCCCCTACTCATTTCAGAGCTGGATTTAACGGGTAGCGAAAAGGGGGCCCCACCTGGATGACTGATGCAACCCAACCAATGTGCATCGATTTACAAAACATAACAACACATTTTATGGAATTTTGCACTCCACTGCTGAGCCTGCCTGCCTGCCTGTTGTTGACAGCTAAGTGTCATTTATCCCCTCCAAATTTCAGAGCTGGACTTAATGGGCAGGCAAATGAGCCCCCCGTCTGGATGCCTGATGCAAAGTTGTCAATCCGCATATATATTATAAAACATACATAAAACATGTCATTGAATTGTGTAGTGCCCTGCTGAGGCTGCCTGGCAGTCTGAACAATGAATGTTGCAGTGTGTGCTCTCTTCACTCAGTAATAGTTTGTGTGTTCACTATAGCACAACGTGTGCAGTGTTTTCACCTTGCTTTGTGGAATATATTGATCACGCGCAAAAACAAAGTTGAAATGCATATGGATAGGTCAGTGCAATGACAGTGCAGAAGATAGCTCAATCGGTTAATCATGTGTTGCAGAGAGTTATAGGGCACCTCACAATGCCAAACCCCACCATATCAGACTCCGCCTTTCCTCTCGATATACAGGAAAGCCCTTGTCACACAAAAAAGAACAAATAATCAGCGTAGCGTAGCACTTGGCTCTTCTAAACAAGGGTTGTGAAAACTGGCCAGCCACCCCCAAAGGGGAGCATGTTAGTCAGAAGAGGCAACTATGTAGCCAAATTCAAGACAGTAAAGCCAGAGTGTTGAGACCAAAAACGCAGGATAATAGTGTGAGCCTTGACAGATAACATCAGCTTACTGTACTGTGGTGTCTTTGGTGAAATGTGTTGCCTGCTCACATCCAGATGGCCTTCTTTAGCCTTTTGTGTGGTCTATATTTTCATGAATGCTATTTAAGGGAAAGGGGCACTGGACAGAAGCAAGATGACCACATATTTTCAGGCCTCTTTGATTTACTCAAACATTGTTTCGCTTTTTTGAATTTGAAATATTCTTCACATCTTGAATAACAACTGGCTTGTCTGTGTGAAATAGTTAATATAAGCAGTTGACCTTATTGCACAGCTTTTTACACTTCGACCACTGGCTTTTTCTGTTGGGTATATTTAAATCTGGGCATTTATATTAAAAGCACATCATCTAGGAAGCTTATCTTCTTCCATTTAAGCTCCTTTTGTAGAACATATTTCTATAATGATTTTTTTATATTATCATGTTGGTGTATGTAACATGTTCTGCGTGTACTTTTAAAGTCAGTTATTCAAAACAGGATATTATTTGCATCCTCGAAAATCAAAAATTCAAAAATGAGTGCACCTTGCTGTATGGCAAGAATTGGAACCGAATGTGGTCAGGTGCCAAAATTGCAGACTGGGCTCACATCCCAGCAGCATCACTCAATGATAGTGTTTGATCTTGGCAAATGTGTTTAATCTCAGCGTGCCTAAGCACCCAACAGTTACAGTCCCAGAATTGCCAACCCCTAAGTGTGATTTAGCTGTCTGGGCATGCTCTTCAGAAATGAGTCACTCATTATCTAGGGGCTTTGATGTGGCTTCAGATATTCTAATATCCTAATATGGCCCATGCACATATTGTGCGCCAGAAAGTAATTTCTTTGAGGCACACTCGAGGCAATACCACTTGAAAACAATAGCTCTCTAGTAATCTCAATCTTCCGGGATGTGTACAATCTCTCGCCTATATCCATGAGTGTTCTCCTGCACGTTCTGTGAAAACAGCTGTTAATCCGCATATATGTTGCGGTGGGCATAACGTTTCCATATCAATTCAAAGGGGTGGGCAGATATTCGAGATATATAATAGCAGAAATAACTAACCAAACAGGGAGCCAGTGTCTGTGCCTCAAACATGTCGCAGTGAGTTGGAGGGAGTTTGGATTATATGCCCATGTAACTCTTGCTTCGACTCTCTGTTGAGACTCCAAACAGGGGCTCATGTAGTGCCAATTAGGGCAGTGTTTTGTGGCAAATGTAAATGGGAAAGGACAGACCTTCCTTATGGTAGTGTTCCCAGCCATTCACAAAGTATCCTATCAAGGGAGAAACTAGTTTATCCTATGCTGAAAATTAGAGCAGTTTGGACAAGTATAGCAAACCAAAAGGACCTCTCCGCATTGTACCCGTCTATGCCTTCCCAATCTAATCAGGGTTACTTGTTTGGGAAAAAAGGTTTACTAGTCTCTAAAAGACAGAAATAGTTGTGTTTTGTCAAGAAACATCACTGTGCAACTTCCCCAATCCAAGCTGTGTCTTATCCCACTCAGACATTCAGTGTTTCTGACACTTCTGAGTGCTGTGACCACAAAGTTACTGAAATCCGAAAACCATCAGGTCACTTTCAATATAATTGTACATACAATCGCTGTCTGCCGCCAGAAATCCTTTAGTGATGATTATTACGAATATACGTTTAATCTGTACAGCTCACAAACATGCAGCACATAAGCTGTTGAAAACAGGTGTTATCAGTTTGAAAGAAGACTTATTGGTATGAGGAAGAATGTGGTCAAATGCAGTAGACATCTGTACCTCACCAGTGCACGTTTCCAGTACTACCCTAAATAAACATACCATTTTAAATAATGTCTTCTTATGCTCTCAATTCTCTGAGATGATTAGTTTGCAAAAAATGGCATCTTAAGATCCATCCATCTTGCATTTGTTTATGAGCTAGTATTCTGTTTAGGGGGCTGCCTTTTACACTGTGAGCAAGGATTGTGACACCACAAACCAAATGTAATACGTTATTAGCAGTGAGAAAAGATGTAATTTATATGTTTTTTAAGTGTGATTAGCACCTGAAAAGGAATGTTAGAATCCAGTCAACCAATCAGGGTTCGTGGATTACAGGCAATAATTGCCAGTCCAGCCATGGATCGTGCTGTTTGGCAGGATTCTACCAGCCTCTCTGAGTGCCCATCTTCTTAGTTAATCTTTCTCATGGCTACTTTGCACCCACTATCCCCATCTGCTCACCTTCCTGTCCACCACACGTGGCTTCGTTTGGATCCCTCATTAGCCAAGGCCCTGCCCTCATGCTGTCTGCATCTTGTTCCCTGGCAGAAACCAATGGACTTCGACACAAGCTCACTGAGCACCGAGTCCTTGGCAGCTAGGACAAAGTGTCAATGGAACACAAATAAGGGGCATGCAATATATCAGCCCCCTAGGCCAGTTTCTAAAAGCATTATCACATGGAACCCCAGGGTGGTACTGCTCAAAAAGAATTCTGAGCCCTACCTATGTGTCATTGATTTGCTGGGCCCCATACATTGGGCTTGGGATTTCTAGCAGGCAGAAATGACATTTGGGATGATGGCATCCATGAAATTTACGATGACTGTGTTAGCATATGCTTGGTGGCGGTGAGATAGTGTGACGGATCATAGACTAGGCACAGTGTCTAGAAAACAGACATAGTTGAGCTACTAATTCAGGGCCTATTGCTAGCATTTACATAGGTACAATTTGCATATCATATTTGTGTCTGATAAAACAGGAAAAGTGGGCTAAGGGATCCGTTGAGGGGGGATAGCATGAGGGTTGGCAACATCCCTTCAGCAGCGAGTAACAGGAGCTTAATCCGGGTCTTGAACAATTTCAGTGGTGGAAGGTTTGACGTCTGGGGGAAGGGCATTCCAGTGGAGGAGGAAATGAGAGAGAAAGAACATGCCTAGAGTTGTACACTATCCCCACCATTATTTATTTGTTTTAATGTGATATAGTTTTTAAAAACCTTTACACATAAAAATAAAAATACATTTCTAGAGTATATATACATATAACGACATAAATTCACACTAAATTCAAAATTCATACTAGATGATACCAAGTAAGAATACAATTTAAAACAGGAACCTCAGAGATCTACTGATAGCCATCTCATGTAAAGTAACATTATTAACAGTATTAAAAGGAATGTTCACAGGAATATTTGAAATAATTCATAGCATAATATTTCAAAAAAACTTCATTTAATTTAATTTCATATATATTTCTGTTTCCATATGTCTTAATATAAATTTAAAATTGCGTGATTTCAATATTTAAAAATTGATCATCAAATGTGGACATTGTTCCTAATAGTAGCTGTATAATCAAGAATCCATACTACCAATCTCATTATGAGTAATATACATTTACATATACGTACTTCAATTAGGACAGATCCTCTAGAGGCCACAAATAGACATAGAGCAGGAGGAGGGGTGGGAGCAATGAGTATCATAGGAAAAAAAGGAGGGGAACCAGTATCCCTAAAGCCCTATAACCAGATCCTAAAACCCTTACTCTGTGTCCGTGGCATTGGTAAATGTTATCCTATTAACAGTGTATTAAAAGTGTATGTTAGGGATAGAATAAAACCTGTACTGTGTAAATATGCGTGTGATGACGAGATCTTAACCTCGCTATTGCATTATCCTGACTAACATGACAACAACAACAACCCAGCTGTGCATCTAACCTTTATGTTTCTTTCCCCTCAATCAAGGTGGCACACAACAAAGCACTATTATTTTGATTCAGTTTGGTAAGGCCTCCAACCCGTCTCGCACCCAATCCCGACAAATACCCGGTGCCTCAATGGACTAGCAACCAAGCCGGTGTGTAGTAAGAATATAGATTTATTCATGTATTTAAACCAAATTTGACAAACAGACTAACATCAGCCACTAATGCTGTGGCAACACAGGAACAAAAATTAGCTCCGTAATGGCACCAACACAGGAATAATACTAAGATATGCAGTTACAATTTCGCCCAGCTTTTCTTTTCAAATCACTCACCAATAAAGAAAAAGTACAATTCAACGCACACAGTGATTGCTGATTTACCTTTTCTCCCAGCAACTCCCACCCTCCAAACATCAATTAGACTTGAACCCTCAGAATTGAAGGCAAGTGGCAGAGAGTGGGAACACAGTGGGAAAATCGTTTTTGGGTTCTGATAGAAAAATGCACTCTTTGGAACAGAGATTCATGGGGAAAAAACGTTTTGCACTTGTTCCTACAGATGCATTATGGGGTAAAGAAAAAAATGGGATTATTAATTTTGCCACACCTAAAAAGAACAGGCAGGGTGTTGTGGTTTTGGTCAGAGCACAATGGGAGCAAAGGGGCAATTAAGTTTTCTTCCACCACATATAGAGAGGAAATACAAGGCTTCACACTTCTGATTTACAATGCAGGGGATCAATGCAGAATTTCGTTTTGCACCCTGGACACTCACTTGGAAGCATGGTTTTGGGTATTAATTCTTTTGGATTCAGGACCCCCCTTTCAGTACCGAAGTCAGGGGTTTTCTTACAAATAGTCAATCAAATCTTTATGTCTATACCAGATTGAAACACGCTGGGAGGACCTTGTTAGTTTTGAATGCCGACAAAACACATCCCGTGATTTCTGTATGGAAATTAATTGATTTACTTTTATTAAATATGCTAAGGATCGACACAGACAAATAGGGTATTTTGCTGTGGGGAAATAACTAGAACAATATGTGAAAAATGCAGGGGCTACACAGTCTATGGCTTTGGGATAGTTTTACTTATAAGAGAGGCCTTGAAGTGAGAACCAGGAAACAGCAGGGCACCTCTGGGACAGCAAGCGTCTCAGTCAAGGATACTCCCCTACCGCTCCTCCAAGGGGTCCCAGTCAGCTTCTATGTCTCTTGGTCCCTGTCTCCAATGCAGGATTTGGGAACTCTCTGCTTTGGTGTTTCTCGCAAGAGTTCAGCAGCAGGTTACTTCCCGGAATAAAGTGAAAAAGCCCAGTTCTGATGCAAACCGGTCTACTTATAGGGTAAATGATATCACAAACTTTTCATGATTTCTACAGAAGGGATTGGTTGGTTCTCTCCACCCAGCTCCCACCTGTGTGCTTATAGATAGAAGGAGTTGAGAGCTGTGAGTTAGGAAAGCTGAGAGAGGAGAAAGCTTTTTCATCCCAAACTGACATTTGGGTTTGGCATGTTTAAACTCTGAAAATATATGACCATGGCAAGTACCCTCATTTTTCAAATCTTTACATGTATGGATATATTTTTAAGAACTACATTTTAAGGTAAATCCGATGATGCTAATCTGAAGTTCGCATGCCCTTCCTGTGCAGAGATACAGTTATTCTTCATTTACTTTGCTGCATCAGTGAAAAATCGGACACTTTATAGTTCCCATGCTAATTTTGTCCTTCGCCCTCCAACCAACTTTCAAATCTCTCAGAATCATGGGAGGCCCAAAACAAATGTTCCTTAATAACTTCTGTTATGGTTATCACACAAACATCATTTTGGCATGGTTCAAATGGGATTGCTGTCACTTTTAATAAAAGGTTGGAATGAGCATTGTGGCATAAACGCTGCGCTTTTGAGGCAATAAAATGTATTTTTCTATTAATCACACCTCAGCCTCACATGCCTAGCTCACTCTAGCCCCCACCTTTTTTTTCTAAGTTTCATTTACCCTTAAACATGTGACCAGCCAGACTCTGGCTCATGTTTATCTTAGTCTATCTCTCATTGGCCTCCCAATGGTCCTGGCTATAGCACCAAAACACATGTTATAGAAGTTGTGACCTCAAGGTCACTTCTGCAGAAAAAACTTGCAGGGCTTTATCTATTTCCAATGTGGTTTCTATCAATGGCAGTGCATTTCTTTGAATTTTTAAGCAATGGACCTGATTGATTGTCGACTTGCAGACCTCCCTCTCCAGGACAAGCAGAAAACAGGTCTTTGAGGTTAAAGTTTCATTTCAGCAGAAATGCCCAGCTGTATGTACAATTCTGGAAGAAATGGCTTTTACCTAACACACAATGCATTTTACATGAAACATTTTGTAAGGTATCCAGGCCTTATATACATTTGTAATGTATTTCTTTAATCTCACAGTTGCAAAAGACATGAGTATCACTTCTGGATTGTCCATAAACAGGGCAGTTATATGAGATAACCATGTTCACCTTGAACCCAAGTGGGCACTTCTCTTTGCATACTGTAATTTGGGGATGAGGGAAAGGAAGTTATTTTATTTCCTATAATTGCAATAAGCTTGGTTTCACTTGTGATTTCGGGACGGCAATCTGGTATTACATTAAAGATAATGTACACGCTGCTATCTGTCTCTTTAAGTTAAAAGTGTAGCTTTCCATGGATTTAGTAAAACAGCATTTCCAGCCACATGCCTTTCTTTTCCCTGCTTAAGTGCATTGTGCATATCTTTGCACTTTGAACTTCCAAGCCCACTTTCCTTCCTTTGAGTTTTAGGCTGTTTTTTGGTTCAGTAGGCCTCATTCCTCACATCACCATTTCTGTGCTGGCTATAGACTTCAATGGGACTCCACAAATCACTCTGGCCTCTTTAATTCTGGCATTCAGGGGCTATATTTTACCCCACACCACGTTTGGTATCATATATACTATGCATGGCAGTAGAACCACCAATGAAGCTTTTTCCAGTCAAATCCCTGCTCACACATGAAAATCATCGTCATTCTCACCCAAACCAACAACTTATGAATTTAGAGGTGCTCTGTAAGTTTTGGAATGTTGCAATTTACAATTACCTCAAAGATACATGGACATTTTAAGAGGCACATAAGCAAGAGACAAGACTGCAAATTTCCATAAATGGAAAATATGTTCTTTAGCACTTGGCAGGGTGTTCTAGGGAGCTCTGGCAGGGATCAGTACCTCTTAAGGAGATACTGAAATGCTGGAATTGCAGTGCTGTTGCACTACCCATCGTACCCTGAAACGCTTTATCTTGCAGTCAGCATATTTCTATTTACCTTTCTGCAGCCATGGCACCCACGTTTAGGCCCAGCCCATGTGCACATGACTTTATGAGGCACTTAAAATAAATCCAAACTTCATCTTTTACCATACCTGCTCTTCATCTCATCCAAGTCCCCAAAAGGAATCCCATTCATGGTTTCAGCATTATTCTAAAACAGAAGTTATAGAGATGCCCCAACACCAGGAAATGTGGTGGTTGGGAGTAATTTGTTTTGGCCTGTGACTATGTGCATTGTGTGAATGGGGTCTGAAGCATGTGCGAAACACTGGGTATATGTCTGGGAGGGATATCCAGGGATTCTTGCCTCTTCCTTGCTCATTTGATGGCTGTGTGGCAAACGCTGTTCACTGCCTGATGAGCATTGTACTGGTGGGCACATTTCCCAGCAGGCTAGTTGTGTACAGCATGAGAAGCAAGTTTTAGTGAAGGTTGAGAAAGCTCTCAAAAAGCCAATCAACATACTATGCAAGTTCAAATAGGTGTAACCAGGAATTTAATTGCAGAATATTCATGGAATGCATTTTTTAATGCAGAATTTTAATTGAAATGAAAATCACCGAACATATAAAAAAGAAAAAAAAGAATACAGATTTTGGTTTTCAAAAAAGGATCCTGACTTCATGAAGAATACATTGTTTGGAGTTATTGTTTGCTGCGGGAGATGTCACCCTACCTTTTATAACAGAAAAGTGTTATAAAAAAAAAAAACTGTACAAATACATAACACATTGGCAAATTAATCTGTGGTAAAGGATGAAGGGGTAAAATCTCCAGGACTAAATTAAGCTCCTGCGGTTTTCATATCTCAGTCAGCCAGTTCCCTGAAACAAGATTGTATGTCTACTGTAAACCTTAACACATTCCTTATGGTAATGTGCAAAGTTTGCCCATCGCCTCACCTGTCGATTTCCAGATCATTGCTGGTACAATGTATCTACTTGAGGAAAAGAGAAACAGAGCATGATGGGGAATAGATAGACATAGAAAGGCAGGGAGAGAGAGAGAGAGAGAGAGAGAGAGAGAGAGAGAGAGAGAGAGGTTTTGACATGGAAAAGAGAGAAAGGGAGATGGGAGCTGTCTGAATGATGCCAAAGAAATCTTACAGGGAGGAAGACCAGATTATTTGCCTTATTAGGCATTTTACATGATTTGCAATGGCTACTAATGGTTTGTTATGCTTTTTGTGTCTTGCAATGCCTCTTTTATTATTGATATGCCATGTCATGCTTTGCTATATGTGGCAACAATATTTTCTGTGCATCTTACCAACCTTCCCATCAAGGTCTTCTTCGACAGCTCTCCACACAAACATGCTTAATTTCTATGCTCCAGCACACAATATGCATACCAACTAAGCCACCCACACATGGCACGTAAACAGCACTGCCATCGGACATCAAACATCAGAACACTAAACCTCTGCAAAATATGAACATACCACTTACCCAGCCTTCTGCATCCTAGCGCCAAGCACACAAGAAAATCTCCCTTCTGGACACAAATGCCTCTATGCTCTTAACACAACATATAGAAATGGACCCACACAAAGATCTCAGGATACTCACAGTCTGCATGCATCAACACAACAGCAAAGCTATCTTCTATTTTCCCTATCTCCTGACTAACCTAAGCCACCCCAATCTTTCAAATCTAACAAAGCACCTGGAGCCCATGGAAATGGCATCGTAACATTGTATAAATCCCAGTAATGTAACATATAACAATTGTCCAATACTGAGAGGTGGATTGGATTATAACTTTGCAAGAGCATCACTCTCAGATAGAGGTATCTGGCCTCAGGAGAAATGTTTGATTTTTGTGGGTGATTCTTTGTATTGCTTACACTTGGCACCACTCAACAGAATGACGTGCATTTTGTTCTGTGCTGGCATTTCTCTAGTAAAATGTGTAAGGTTTATATTTACATCACGTCTGTGTTTCATTTGTGGTCTTGTGTTGGTTTCAAATCTTTTAATTTCTAAAATAAATCATACTGACTGATTGATATACCCAATGAGAAGTTAAGAAAAAATGAATGATAAGAACAGGAAGTCTGCATGTATGATAATTCGAGTCAGTTAAATTGAGGCAAGTGTTTGTCCCTTAAGCAATAAGCCCCGAGCAGGGGGGCATTACCACTTCAGGTAATGCCCCCGGGCCCATAGTTTCATGCCCAAGCTCTCTGGCATTTCAGAATAGAAACAAGTTTCAAAAATGCCCCCCGGGGAAGGGAAAACAAAGTCAGTATTCCCGTTCTATAGCAGCCACTGAAAACAATAAAAAGGTAAACAAACAAAATGGCAACCATGGAAAGGGAGAAGGGACTAGGTATAGTCCCTTCTCCCTTTTCATGGCAGTCATGCAAAAACATAGAAAACAAATGAAAGGAAACAAATGGCTGCTATGGAAAGGAGTGAAGGGACTATGTGCAGTCCCTTCTTCCTTTCAATGGTGGCCTGTCGCAGATCAGGAGTAGAGGTGCTGGGGACAGAAGTGTTCCCAGCGCGTCCGCTCCCAAAATGGACAGAAAAGAAGGTAAATGGGGGTGGCGTTCAAGGGACCACTTACCTCATTCCCTGGCAGGGAAGATGGCGGCCCCCAGTTGTGAGGCGACTCAGAGCTGGGGGATTACCGGTGGTAATGCCCCCATTCCGAGCCCCTTCTCATTGTGCTGAGAGGCTAACCTCTCCAACCCCTGTCGGGTACTAATATTTGATAGGGATGTTCTGAACATGTTCAGCATCTGGTGCTGTGAGGAATTCGACCATCCGCACAGGGATTGTGCGCTCGGCCGGCTTTTTTGAAGTATTGTAATGAAAATTAATGATGGGAGATCAACCTCAGAAAATGTGTGGGGCTAATCCGCACACATTTTCCTCTGCTCATCGCACTACAAACACATAGTCATGTGTACTCTGGGGGGACACAGCCTACAGGCACAGTCCTCCTTGTCGCATTGAGCTGGAATGTGACAGCCACCGGTACATCAAAGCATCTCAGGAAGGGGAAAGCAACACCTTCCTTCGGCCATGGCCAGCTTAATTAAAATATCAAAGGCTCCATGGTTTAGGCCTGTTCTATTGTAGTTCTGTATGGTGGCAGTGCATACTGAGTTAATTGAAGCAAAAGGGCCTGTTCACAGAACTAACAAAGGGCAGGAAACACCAACAACTCTTTGATATGCAATGTGTCAGCTTGAAGCTAGCTCCCACCCCTCTGCATGAAGGGCAGTAAATGTCATGTCTGGGAAAACTTTTTACAGTAGGCAACCCCTGCAGGGAAACCCCTTTCAGAAGGAAGAAGTATGTGCTTTGATGGAGACAGAAGGATTTTCTCATCACAAACTTCAAAGGAGACCTGCATTTTGATCAGGAGTCACAGAGAGCTCAATTAACCAGAGAGAGACACTTTGATCCAGAACTGACAGGAAGATGGGTGAGACTTAGTAGTACATGTTGTCACACCTTACATTTTCTCTTGCAAACCACTCTGGGTATGACCTCACACATAACAGAAGCTTGTTGGTGGCACGGGTGTTGCTAGGTCTGGAAAATATCCAGCGGTACACTAATGTTGGTACTGTCGAGACTCGGGGCTAGCTGGTCTTTTGGTTGTAGCTCCTGAGCTACTATCCATGGCTACAACAAAATGACCGGGGGCTATAGCCCCCTCGGCCCCAGCTAGCAACGCCAGTGAAGGAAGCCAGGATTTCCAAGAGGGAGGCAAAATCACTCCCCTAAACATCTCCCATGGAACAGATGGAGATACCGGACTCAGAGGACCCATCCAGCAGCTCTAGAACCAGTACCCAGCCAGCACACCGTATACCCTAGTAGGTTCTGCCAGCAAGCTTCCTAGGTGGGAAGTGCCAAAGAGTCTCTGAACAAAGGACAAGGCTGTTGCCTGAAAACACTCTCCTCAGCTTTGGGCCGTCCACCTTAAAGGATGACACGAGCCCTGCGAAGAAGCTAGGTGGAGTGCCACAACAAGCATCAACCAGCGTCCAACTTTTACAGACATTTTTGAGGCAGTCGAACCTTCGAACCGCGGCCGGCTGCACCACTGACTATTGTCATGCTGCAGTCACTAAAGCCGTCCGAGATGCCTCGACCAGCATTCCAGATCCGCCAACCAGCACAGCGATTCTTGACCCTGAGCTGCTGTGTAGGCCCCCCTGCAGCCATCCATCCAGCCTCGCTTGCCGAACTGCATGCCACCCGATACCCGCAGCTGTCTCCCGTCTTGAACTCTGTTGCAGGAGATGCAAAGCATCCTGGAATCGGCTCTACGCTGTTGAGAATCAACATTATCTCAAGCACCAGGCACCTTGTGGTTCTGTTCCCATGGTCCTTCTGCGAAGGCCCCTAGTGACATTTACAGCCCCTTGCTCCCTTGGTGCTGAAACCAAATGACATTGAACAATATCTAAGACTGATTGCTTTACCGACTACCCTCCTGTCAGTATCCAGAGTGCATCTCTTTCCTTCATGAAACTGTCTGTCCTCTGTGTTCCTTTACAGGGTGGGCTGTATTTTATAGTTTGCTAGAACTGTTTGTTGTTATATTAATAAAGCGATAGTGTTATACAACCTTAGCTGGACAGTCCCTTTTATCATTGGGTAATAATTGTATTGGCTCTGTGTTGCAACTAACCAATGATCCATAACCTTGCAGAGATACCCATTGTGTCCATATTAATAAAACTGGACAAGCAGCTTTATACTTTTCTTGTGTTTCCAATCTGTTTGGATCCATTCTGGTGTACTAGAGATGTGGGGCTGAATCATGGTTTAGAAACCGATATTCATCCCTGGACCACTGGTGCCTCGGAAGTTTATTCGTCACAGGTGCCAAGACGGGGAGATGCCCAGACTCCAGGTAAAATGAAGGTTGATCACTCTCCCATTCATGAAAGGAAAAGATGAGTATTTGATTAGACCTACACTTTACACTTGCTGATACTAGACGAATACCTCCACCACTACCAATATGACATTTCCTATGTCCAATCCTACTACTTGCTCTCTAGTCATCCTTACCACACTCACTGCCCTATCTACGATGGCAGCCCTCTACTATAGAATCCCGACAGCAAGGAAACTGAGTAGGCAGATGCAAGCCCTGCCGCCAACCAAACGGACATTGGATTCCACCACTCAGATCTACCCTAGCCAGACTTGACCCACCATACTGAGAAATTATAGACTAGGATCTAGACTGCCTACGTTACCACCAGCCTACCACTCACATGGACATCCCAAGATGAAGCCAACACGAGCCTCCCGCAACACCTCTAAATCTGAACCTATCCTTAGTCAGAAGCCCTGCCCTAAGTCCTTTGAAACCCTAACCTCAATCAACAATGACCATGCCAGTGACACCATCAAAAAATGCATGATCTCAAGGGAGGCATAATTAACGTTAGATCTCTGATAGTCCACTCATCTGAAATTGATGACATCATTACCTGCAACCAACTTGACTTCCTAGCAGTTACCGAAACATGGCTGCATAAAGCAGCCGGCCCAGCCCTAATGCTAGCTATACCCACAAACTTCACCATCTTTAGAAAAGACAGAGAAACTTCCAAAAGAGGCGGCATAGCATTCATCTGCAGAGCCGATCTCATCATCAAAGAAATAGATCATATGATTATACCATCAGCAGAACTACTCTCATTAACATTAGGAATCTCCGCCTCACGCCCTATCACTGTGCTCCTAATCTATAGACCTCTGGGCCAACTCGGAATTTTTGAAGAAGACAGAACTGCTCTTCTGAATACTAATGCCAAACCTGGGGCACAAATTATACTACTCTGCGACTTCAACTTATGCCTCATTGACCCTAAAGATACCAATGCCTCTATCCTAGTTTATACGATTATGGAAGCCGGCCTTACCATCAGGAACAACTGCCCCACTCACTCCAAAGGCTGCACCCTGGACTGGGTGGCAGATATCAACTGCACCTCCTTCATAACTGCCACTGAACCGTGCATATGGACTGATCATTACCTGATCTCGCTTACCATTTCGGACTTACCTCAAACTAAGACAACCAAACTTTCAGCACTACCAGCCCTCACCCGCTGTAATAAAAATATAACGGTCACAAATCTCCTTCTTTTGATTCAGCCCATCACTAATCATTCCAACCGGATTACCAACCCTAACAACCTGGTTGACCTGTATAATAACAACATCAACTCAGCCATAGATGCCATTGCGCCTCTGAAACTGAGCAAATCTAAACCTCTTGCCCATCTCAACACGTGGTTTACCCCTAGCCAAAAAGCCCTGCGCAAAGAAAAAAGACAAGCAGAAGCCTGTTGGAAAAAAAATAATTCTCCCCAAAATAAAGATCTGCTCACTTCCCTCACCAATATATATAAGAAGCAAATTATACAGTCAAAAAAATAAACCTTCAATGACAGAATTAAAAAAGCAAACTCAAACACTGGGGACATTTTTTCTATTCTCAGAGAATTAGAATCCCCTATTGCAACTGTAGACTCTTGCACCAAAGATAAAGCCTGGTGCACAAATATTCCAAATGCCTTATGCAATAAAATCACCATGCTACAAGACAAAATATCAGTCAAAATAACCTCCCTCCATAACATTGCACTCTCCACTCAAGAAGCCATCTTCCAAGAACTCGCAATCAACCAAACTAAACCATACAACCAATTCAACTTCAGGTCTATTTCCATTGCAGAAGCCAAGAATACCATAACTTCACTTAAACCTTCTCGTTGCCTTGGCGATACCTGCCGAGCCCCCATTATCAAAGAAGCTGCACAAAACCTAGCTCTGTTCATCACCTCCTTCATCAACTCTTCCTTTAAATTCTGCTCTGTGCCCACCAACCTTAAACATGCCTGGATACTACCCCTTTTTTTAAAAATAAAACAACCTAGACCCTAGTATCCCAACAAATTATAGACCCATAATGACAGTTCAGTTTCTCCTAATAATCTTAGACAAAGCTGCCTATCTACAGATTCAATCCTACTTGGAGATTAATAATTTACTACGCACCAGACAATCTGGATTCAGACCAAGACACGGAACCGAGGCGGCACTCCTCGATCTAAAAAAACAACTAGATGAGTGTAAAGATAGAGGAGACACCTCCATTCTCTTACTCCTAGACCTGCCAGCCGCTTTTGAATTGGTCGACCATAAAGTACTATGCAACCATCTCAAATCGGATGCCAACTTCTCCACAAAGGCCACTGCGTGGATAAACTCCTTCCTGGACAATAGAACTATAAGAGTATTTTCGCCCACTTCAGCTGCTGACCCAGTTCCCATCACCTGTGGCGTTCCTCAGGGGTCCTGTGTCTCCCCTACTTTGTTGTGTCTCCCCTACTTTGTATAATATTTTTACAAAGCCACTCTTTGATATTCTGGACTAACTGGGTGTCTCATACACTAATTATGCAGACGACACCCAGATCCTCATCCCAATCCTAGGAGACTACGACAAAGACCCTAACCTCATGAACAAAATCTTTCAAATCATGCAACTGGGATGGCCACCCACAGTCTATGTCTGAACGATGAAAAAAAACAAGCTTTTAATCATTGGGTCCACCAGCAAACTAAACAAACTCTCCCACCCACATGTCCAAATCCATCACCATTGATGGTATTAAAATCAATGTAGCCAAGGAAGTTAAAACCTTAGGCTTCTATTTAGACTCAGTCCTTAACCTTAAAAAGCAAGTAAATGCCACAGCAGCAGCTACAACCTACACTTGCAAACTAATCCATGCATGTAAACCATTTCTGACCACTGATAGCTGTACCACTATTGCACAGGCTTTAATCTTATCGAAACTAGACTACTGCAATGCACTTTACCTAGGCACTGGCAAACACAACACTAATAAACTCCAAACCTTGCAAAACAACACCCTTAGAACAGCCTTAGGCATTCCCAAAGGACAACACATATCTGACCAAAGGAGATCCGCCAAATGGTTGGCCATCAATGACAGAATCAAACTTAAAACACTAAACATTACACACTGTAGAGGAGGACCCAAATATGGCCTGCACTGCAGTCGCCAATTTTGAAGAACCAGGAACATTTACACCAAGATATGTGACGTATGATGAGCAAATAAACCAGCAGAGAGCCGCAGTAGGGCTCCGTCCATTGCCTATCAGAAGAACAATACCTATTGAAGTACCAATAACCAGACAACCATGGACAGTAAGGTATCCATTGAGAAAACCGTACTAGCAAATGAAATGAAATGAAGATTGCTTAATCACTGTCCCAGAAGAAACTCAAGAGGCCTTAATTGAAGACGAATGGTGACGACACGAGGGCCTAGACAGACTCATAGATGGAAGAAAACGACAACCAAAAGATGACACACAGAGACGAAACGCCATGAAGAAGGACATCATGAACTTAGAAGGAGAGACGATGTTGAAATACAAAGAAACATAAGCCGTAAGCAGGATGAAGATATTCAACCAGCTAACGCCTGTACATATGCTTGTAACCGCAAGAAGCTAAGAAAACAGTGTGGCTTGCTATGCTTAGTAGAAGAATAGAGCGGCAAGCGCCACCTATACATATCTACCTCAACGAAGCACACTATATAAGTGCGAGTCCACTTTACACAAAAGCAGAATTAACTCAGGTTACTAGGGGTCAAACAGGACAGGATTTGTATTCCAGCTAAAACGAGAAGAGACAGCTGAATCGGAACTCAGCAAGAGCAGCTCGTGTCTGGGAAGTTGAGGTCAGACCAAGAGAAGGATCGGACAGTAGCTTCGCAGAATCGAAACTTAAGAAAAGAACAGTCTATCGCAGGAAGGCCAAGATAAGGAGGCCCAGGCAGGCGGCAAGCTGAATAAGAATTAAATGCGCAAATAGAAGGAAAACTAAGCAGATTCACGGTGTGCTAGCATTTGACCAGCCAAGCGAGAAGAGGCACAGTTTCACACCTACACCTGGCTGTCGCCCAACAGAAGATACCATAACTTTTCTGACAAGAAGCTACAGTTTTGAGGCCGACCACAGCCAACTAATTGACACATAGCCACTAAAGTACTGATTGATGGAAGGGAGGCCGGGTGAATCTTAGGGCATCCTGCACCTGGTTGACCATTCTGCGTGCTGCTAATTAAGGTGGAGATTTATGCATGGGTTTGATGCCAACCCAATCACAATGCACCAAATAATCTAGGGTCCTATAGATAGTAGAACCAATGGGACATTGAACTTTTAGTGACGTCCACTGTAGTCATTTTGAAGGAAGGGCTTGGACGCCGACCTAATAGTGTTTATCCAATCCTTGCACTCCGCGACCATATACAGATATAGCACCTATATTTAAGTTACCTTTTCCAACCAATAGAATTGCATGTTAACGTTTGAGTGTCACACGTCAATGATGACGAGTTTTGGGTATAAATGTTACTGTTGGTAAGAAGTTGTTGGGAGTTGAAGCGAGATAGGCTATCGCATCACTGTTGGTTTCCATGTTTCCCCATTTTTTGTTCTTGTCATTAAACAGACTCCCCTTTGCCAAACCATTGAGTTGTCCTTATTGATTGGTGCTGGAGTAAGAACACTTGCACCCCCATCCACCTCAAGGTGCAGCTATCTCGTCTTAAAGTACTGCAGAGCAAACTCTGACTCTATGGGCCGGTCAGGGGTCTCTCCAGTACAACACAACTGTCTCAATAACAAACCACCTGCATACCTCACAGAGAAATTCACTAAGCATACATCTGAACATCCCACCAGAAAGGCTCAGGCCAACAGGGTCAGAATCCCCAGCTTCAATCTGAAAAGAACTGGAGGCTCAAGTTTCCTAGTACTGGCAGCCCAACTATGGAACTCAATCTCGGATTCCTTAAGAGCCACACCTTTCTTCCACTCCTTCAAAACCAATGTTAAACTCTGGCTACACACCAACGACTGCTGACTGATAACCCTTTGACCGGTCTCTATGCACCAATACACAGGTGTTGCACTTAACATATCTATGTTAATTCGCTCCTCTATATACTTCTGCTATTCCTACATGTTGCCTATAACTGCAAATGTAAACCCTATATATGTAACCGTAACCTTACTTGTGTTACACTTGTACATACTAATGCTAACCTTCTACTCTGCACACTACTGTTACTCCTATTTGTTGCTTTAAGCTGTTAATGTAAATGTAAATATAACCCAAGATGTAACTGTAACCTCAGATGTAAATGTAACCTAAGATGTAACTGTAACCTCAGATGTAAATGTAACCTAAGATGTAACTGTAACCTAAGATTTCATAAGAGCCCAGTTGCCTAACGGCCCGGTGTGCTCTACAAATAAATAAATAGTACAACAGCACTGAGCACTTTATCATTTTACACATGGTGCATCATAGGGGGAAGATAACGCTAGGACCTTCCTATTCCGAAGCCTCATTTGATGGGTGCTTACTAATATCTGGTCCACAGCCTGCCCCATTTCCCTTTTCCTGTTTGATTGTTTTGGGATGATGCACATGCGCAATTGTGAATGAAGGCACGTTTAATGTGGACACTGACCATCGTAGAACCCAGATCAAAGACAGATCGCACTGGGAAACAAGCCAGTTTGGACTTTCATGGCACCAAATGCACAATATTTCCATGAGCTGCATGACCCAGAACGTCCTACTAATCCAGAACAGAGGTAGAGCACTATCTGCTAGTACATGCCGATCGTACACTACTAACCAGGTGTATCTTCACAACTCAAAACATTCTGGGGAATCTGCAGAATTGAGTCACTAGCTCATTTAGAATGAGGGCAATGACAAGGTGATGTTGGGTATACATGTCATTCCAAACATTCCGATTTGAACATAGCCTGACAAGCAGCACAGAAAACCTTATCTTTAGCTGTGTACAGGAAGAAAGCATGTTCAGTTAAATTCCTCAAACTAACTATCTGAATAAGGTCTACTTTCTCACACTTCCCACAAATTGGCCCTTATAAGGTCAGGTGAGCTCTTTTCCTGGTATGCTGAAAGCTGATCAGGTAGAGCAGCTGTATGTATGATTCTCAAAAACCTGTGCAACTATTTGGTGAGCTCAAATGTATTATTATATTACTATTTTGAAGTGTTAATATTGGAATCAACATTTGCTGTTTTTTGTCTACATGCATTACATTTGTCTCGCAATTTAAAAAAGGGAATGATTTGTGATTTATACTAACTGATGGATTCATTTGGAAGTTTATTAATCATTCTGTATATATTAGGCCTTCTTTAATTGAAGATGCTACAATAATGGGAAAAAAAGACTTTCTTATAATCCATTTTTCATAATATGAATTTGCTACATTTCTCGTATAAACTATTTGACTAAGCTAGAGGTTATTTTAAACATCTTGATGGGAGCTTCTTTATTATGGGATTAATATGCGTTAAGTGCAGGTCACACATAGATACCATAGTGGAGCGGGACAGTCACATAGCAATCTTACTAGCCAAAACACCTGGTTCATAAAAATGTGATTAGTAATTTTAGGTTACAATGTGTCATTCTGAAAATGTTTAAATTTGACCAATTCACTCTTCAGAGAGGCAGAAGAAAGCTGTGTTGCCCGAACCATCACAGTCTCCCCTAGACGTGTGTATATACTTGCTGCAGATCAAAATGTCAAAATCAGATCAAAATCTCCACAGCACAGCTGTCGCCTTGTACTCAAATTGGATGGTAGCAATTTGGAATATATTCAACATTCTCTTTAGATGTCTATAAATTACCAGGCTGCTTTTGCATCTGTCAACTGACCTATGACTACCATGTCGACTTCTCCGCGGATGTCTGCTTAGCCCATCCTGCAAGATAGCGAGCAGAGTGGGGTTTCCCTAAAGTGATGTGAGAGGATGCTATGGTTGAATGGAGAGCTTCAAAGTTATCACACACCACAAATCATTCAGGTGGTTGAAGTAGACGCTATTCTGGATGTTTCTGCTTTTGAACAGAAGGTTTTTAACCATGTTGTTGTGCCACAAAATCCAGCAAGATCAAATTATTCACTGAACATGTTATAAGGTCTATCGGCGTCATTGAATGTTCCAAAGTATTTCTCCACATCCAGAAAATCCAGGCGCATACTTCTAGCGGGCAGCTGTACTCTATTCAACTTATTCTTCTTCATTTGCTTTTTCACAAAGACTTAGGATCGCTCATTTAATTAACGAAAAATGTTTAAAACCAGTTTGTATGAAATAGAAATGGGAACAAACATCATCAGAAGAATTATTTTTTCCCCATATTTATGTACCCCTCTGGCTTAACGTGTTGATTTATTGATCTCCCGAATTATCTTGCAGTGTGTTCCATCAATTGACGTTAGTTCAGTTTATATAAGGTGTAGGGTTAGGAGAAGACATTGATACCTAAATATTACTTAACAAAGGGCGTTTCCTGGTGGAAAGATGCCACACGTTAGTAGTTGCCAGCGACAATAGTTGGGTGTTTTGCTTCACCCGATGCCCAGAGACCAAAGAGAAATACACTATTCATCTAATTTCCAATTCAATATTATTTTTTGAAAGCACTAAATATACAGCTATGTCACCAGCACATAGCCCTATTATTTCACTGCACACCAGCACCTGTAAACCAGATACAACATTTTACACTAAGGGAAGAGGCTAGCTAAAGGCTTAACGTATAAGGCAAAATGCATAGGTGAGAAAACACAAGTGCAAATGAGTCCACAAAAGGTACTGAATACTACCACATAGGATACTCAATACTACTTCAGAACCACACATATTTAGTAGTATGAGGTCAGTGATGTAATTTAAATCTAGGTGTATGGGCTGCTTCTGCCATATAAATTGTAGAGAGTAAGAGCATACTAAAGGGACAGCATTTGGTGGGATTCTGATTTAAGTCCTGGTTATCCAGCTTTGGTGGTACCTTGAATTATCTTACCATATCCAGTTAGCAATATCAGCTTCTTGCAGGCTTGGCAGAATATCCAACATGGACTTTACAGAGCCCCCAAGCACATATGAACAACCCCTGGACTGCTCCTATGAACCAGTCTGATGTGGTTTCACTTCCACAATGTACATATGAAACTATTTGCAGTAGTTTAATCACCTTGGTATAGTATTTATATAGGATAGGGGTTATGCAGAGTTGAGACAAGGATGGAAGACGTGGGCAGGACTGGTGGAAAAGGGGTACATGAGCGGAACCCCATTATAAGAAAGAACAAAACAATTATATGGCAAAAGTGAAATAGCGTTGACGTGACAGTTCACTATAACAATTGGCTGGTGTTTCATAATGGGAGGGGTCAAGTCCATGCAGAGGCGAATTGCACTGCATGGACCAACTTTCCAGCATCTAGTGTGAGAGTGCACCCCCTGGAGAAGGCAGTCATGTTTATAGTCTTACTTAATCTGAGTGAAATACTAAATATATTTCCATTCTCTTAGAGGCACTTTATCTGGTCTCAGTTTATCAACTAAAACTGTATCAGAGTTTATGTCAGGATGAAGGGCAATAAACACTTGCTGCCATTCATCTTATGTTGGACATACTCCGAGTGCACCAATGATACAAGGACACTGAAAGGTATCCTCTCAGCCAGCCATACAGACCAAATACAATGCAAATCTTTCCATGTGTAAGAGAAGAGCCTGTGATCGTGGACAGGGAAACCTATATGGACAGCCTCCACTAGGCACCAAGAAGCATGGTACTGACGTCATTAGTGACACCACAACACAGCAGCGTTAGACATGAAGCACATGTGCCGTTCGCACTGTACCACATGAACACACACTCATATACATGAAGAACATGAGTGCACAGTTCTATAGCTAGAGGACAGATACATATACACACTGTCAGTGCTTTTATTATTTTTGCCATTAACCAAATGCAGTAAAGCAGAACCGCAAAGCACAAGAGATCCTGAACAAGCTTGCTGATGCTTGAAGCTGAAGAGGGATGGGGAAGCCTAACCCTTCCGCCACTTCCTATGAAATACATGATACGGAAGAAGACGAGGAAACATTGCAACCACCCATTATATTTCAGATGAATCCGCAGCAGACCTATGGCTGACAAATATGTCGAGAGGTACCCCCTCAGCCAGCCCTACAGGCCAGGCACAGTACAAATCTACCCCAGAGTGAACAAGCATCCCCAGGCTGCAACCAAAGACACCTCAATCGACATTATCGATTAAAGTGCCAAGAAGCCATGTTGCTGACATCATTAGAGATACCACAACTTAGCAGCGAGAGACATGAAGCACACAAGCCATCTCCACTTTGGGACACAAACACGCACTTGAATACACGAAGAACACAAGCATACAGTTTTATAGCTAGAGGACAGATACATGTACATGCTGTCATTGCTTTTATCATTTTGCCATTAGCTAAATGCTGCAACGCAGAAACCGCAAGAAGCAAGAGATCCTGAGCAAAGCTTGCAGATGCTTACATGTGAATAACCTTATGGAACTGCAGGAGTACCTATGGGACCTGACAGACCCAAGTGTGACTAATCTATGGAGAATATAGAATAGCACAAACACTGTAGAGGCCACAAACTACAGCAGACCACAGGCCTCTCAGCAAGAGCTGAGCTGAATTCAGGCTGAACAAGAGAGCAAAACATGTGAGTGTGGGCCCACTGCGAAGGCCACAAGGTACAGATGACATTCCATTCCCTGAATGACAGTAGCACCAACTGCAATAAATACTAATAATTTTTCATAATTCAGAGATGCACAGCTCCAAATTATGGTCTACGAACATGTGACCCGGCTGACGACAATGGACAGCGACCGGCGCTGAGAAAGAGAGCGGATCTAACGCTAACAGACAGAGGACCGCAACAAAGATGTTAAAATGTGAGACAAGTGTTGCACAGAACGAACAAGTACACTCTCATAGCCTAAGGTGGTAGACACAAGTTACAATGCAGACACATAGTCATTCTTATTACCTTGAAATGGCACACCAAGAGCTGATAACCATTTGCAGATTCCAGGCTTGGGGACCTCAGCTCTAGCCAATCACAGTTTAGTATCCTAGGGGTGGGTAGCAACGGGCAAGAATCACTGGTAAGAACCTCATATTGCAACATTGTTATATATAGTGACTTGGAGATGGGCCAGGCCAGCCACCTAACATGGGAGAGCCAGTAGAATAACATATATAGATGGCCATACAGGCTATTAGGCTCATGACAGCCAATCCAAGACGTCGATAGGTTTTGGATAAAGGCCCAACTAGTGACGGAGCAGTGATGTATTTCTACATCAAAACTGGCCTGCGAGCCAGGACAGGTTGAGATGTCCATGGATTTCTTCTTTCCATGTGCTAATCCATGTTGGTTTTGTTTGTAATAAACCACAGTTTGAAGTTGCCGTTAACTGAGTACTCTGTTTGTTCTGTGGAAGGTGTTAGGCCTTCCGAGAGTCCGTGAACTCCTAGTGGCCCTCTGACATACCTAGGAGTTTGTCCCAACAAAGCCATTAGTCGTGTGGACATACAGGAGACTATATGGAACCTGGTTGAACCATGTATAGCTGGACCATAGGGAACGTAGCAGAATATGGACAATGTAGAAAAATAAAATGCATTATAAGGTTTAGGAAAATTACAGCAGGCCTCAAGTCACAGAGCATGGGATGAGGAGATGCTGATTCAGGGTGACAGAGAATAAGACATGCGAAGACAAGCTCACAGCCAAGGTCAGAGATTTGAGAACACATTCCATTCTCTAGATGACAGGGGGCAGCTGCAGAAAATATGAATAAATCCTCATAAATGCAAGCTGCAGAGCTCAAATGTGTGGTCTCTAAACACGTGATGCAGCCAGACAGGACAATGGACAGTCATTCACAGTGAGAAAGAGGCGCCAATCTCAGTGCAACCAGATGCAGGCTGCAACAAGTGTTGCGATGCTAGGAGAATATTCTCATAGGCAAAGGTGGTATACACAAGTTACAATACAGACACATAATTGTTCACATCTTCTTGAAGAGGTGCACAGCGAGCTGAGAACTCCATCAAGTCCAAGGCCTGGGGTCATCAGCTCTGACCAATCACAGATTAGTATTCCAGGGGTGGATGGCAAGGGGCATGAACCAATGGTGAGCCCACTACTCTGAAACAATGTGATAGAATAGATGAGCCCAGACTGTGATGTGGAAATCGAACAAAACTGGCTTTCTTACCACGAAACGGTGTGAGGTACCAGAATCTTCCTGTGTTCTTGTACTGATCACTGTTGGTTTTATTTGCAATAAACCACAGTTTGTACTTGCCATCTGACTGAGTCCTCTATTTATTCTGGGGAGGGAGTTAAGCCCTCCAAGTCCGCTGATCCCCAGCATCACTCTGACATACCTGAGAGTTCCACCTAACAGGTTGGTAGCAGAGCTGATGGTTGGCTGCGCCGGCCTGGCACAAAGCCGTCTCCTCTGTCGCAGAAACGTAGAGGCTGCAGGACCCTCACATATTTCGAGAATGATCGGGAACGCCCACCTGTGGAAAGGCCATCAGGAGCCAGCTTGGAGAATATCCTGCCCAAAGTGAGTGAGGCGTCCAGGCAGAGCAGGAGTGGGAAGTGGCAGCTTTGGAGCACATGGCAGTCAAGCAGCACCAGCAGACCACAGAGTATTGACCCAGTCACATGGCAAATTGGGATATGAGGTGGGTGTCAAGTATTGTGGAGTATTGTTAGTATTGTTAGTATTGTCGAGTATTGTAAAAGTATTAAGCATTGTTAACTAAGAAAGGACAGGAGCAGAGGTAGACATTTTTGTTTGTGGTTAGGGCACTTTTGGGGTTAGACGTAAATGGTTCTGGTGGACAACCTAGACTATTGACTCGAAAGCATGGATGACAGAAGTATGCAAATAGCGGATTTCCTGTGGGTTGGGTGTTTTAGCTTGGGTCATAGATGACAGGATCCACGTAAGGTATAGCAAGGGAGCTGTGCTATATTGTGGAAGGTGAGTCAACTGGTTAAGTCTCCTGGAGAGAGACGTTTTGCACACGAGGCAACGCAGTGGGTACAATTTGATCATTAGAGAATAGTGATATACTCTGCCTGGAGGCAGGAAGACAGCTGTGGAGTTTGTGTTGGGGTTTGTGTATTTTGGAAGTAACGGGATCTAACATTGGGTGCGCAGTATTTGATTTCTTAGCACTACATGGTTAGCAAGTTGGTGATGTCACCCATAGGTTTGTGCATAGGACACGGACAGCACGAGACGGTGAGGAGCTAGCATTGGAAAACTTGGGATTGGTAGACGAGGTGAACAAGCGGTAGTGTGCTGAAGGCACATGCGTGAGAGAGTGTGCATGCCTGAGGAGGCAGCGATTGTGGGAACAGGGCAGTGCGCTGAGCAGACCTGACAAGGTGTGGAGCCAGAGAGGCTTGTGGTACAGGTATAACATTTTGATTGCATTGTGTTTCACCCCTACCAAAGGCTGATTGAAAAACCTTAATTTGAGGTCAGGCAAATTCAAGAGCAATGTATCAAGGGAAGTGCGGGGGGACACGCCACTTAAGCACCTGTGTAAGACACTCCCACCCTAACAGGAGAAAATATGTAAAAATAGTATAGAATGGTCTAAAATTCACGAGGGGAAGTTAACTAAACCATGACCACCATGTGGAAGTTTCTCCAGGGATGTGCAGCAATCACTACTAACACACATACAGGGTACCTATAAGGGGAAGAAGCATGTGCGCCAAATGGCAATATTTAAGCTCTGGAGGATGTTTCAAGAGGGCGAGGGGGACCCAGTGACTTGCAGTGGATGCTGGGGTCCATGGCCCTGCCTTGTGCTCTCCCACACGTCCCTCTGAGTGTGGTCTTTGATGACACAGATGATGAGCAAGGGATGTACCCCATACGAGAATTGGGAGCAGTAGAGGGGTCTTCGAATCCGGCATATAAACCACTACCATGCACTAGGGAAGAGGGGCTGAGAGGCGCAGGGGAGCTAATCGCTGAGAGGGGAACAAACAGTGAGGCAGAGAAGAGCAATAAGGAGGGACAAGGGGGAAGAGCCATGGGCAAATAGATAGGGGGACAGATTCTCCTAAAGCTAGAAGGGAAGACAGATGGGAACGCAGAAGGGGTGACCGAGGCAATGGAAGTATTGAGGGGGAGCAGTGAAGTATCGGATTGGGCTGAGATAATGGAGGAAACAGACAGAAAGGAGGAGGAAAGGGAAGAGATACTGCAAAGAGAGGACAGGGAGAGGAGATGAGAGGAAGAGAGGGAGCAGGTAAGGAAGGACGTAGAAGAGAGAATAGAAAGGGAGTGCTGAAAGAGGAAAAGGGAGGAACAGGAAGAAAGGGACAGGAGGGTAAGAGAGCTACAGGATATCGAGAGGCAGAGGGAAGCAGCAGAGCAGGAAAAATAAAAGTTGATGGATAGAGAGCAAAGGAAGTTGTAGGTGGACAGAATGGCAAGGGAACGCACTCACAGAGCGGAGGATGAGCACAAACTAAAAGCAGTCATGACATGATGGGCAGAGGGACAGGGAGGTGACAAGGAAGGTGGTGGCGGATGAACAGAGTCAGATAGCACAACAACATTTGGCAGGTGTGCAACGGTTCAGATGAGAACAGGCCTATGAGCATGGGCAGGGGGAAGTTGGCAAGACTTGTGTGACATCGACATTAATATGAAGCCCACCATGGACATAACCACAAGAAGGCTGAGCTTTGTGGATGACTTTGCATTAACATGGGCTTGGAGTCTGACACTAAAGGACGAAACAGTGGGGACGAGAGAGGGGAGCAGAGTAGGCCTCGATTAACAGGGCAAGCACGGCAAGCGAGTGACATGGGAGGGAGGGACTGGCACAGGTGGAGCAGGAGGAGGCAATGACGAGCGCACACCACGATCAGTGGACGAGCTATATAACATTGATTACCTAGGACAAAATGGCTTAGAGACCTACCAGGGAGAAGGAAGGGGGAGACAGCTATAGTGTGCTCAAGGGAAAGGATTCCAGAGGGACCCAACAACAACCTCTGAATACCCATAATGGAACCTATAGATGTGTACACCAACATTTGGAATGTGGACGGGGAGGTCAGTCTGACTAGAAGTGCAAATGGAGGGATAGAGATCACACAGATGCCCCTGCTAGAAAAGGGGGGGGGCGACCTCAGTATATACCATGGAAACACACTGACAAAGAGAATGTGAGGTGCAGATTATCAATGTTGAGTGCAGGTGCAGGGAAATGGATTTACGAGATGGAATGAATGACAGCAGGACAGAGGTTAGCAGTGGGAGATGTAAAGGGACTACTAGTGGCAATCCTCAGAGACGCCGCTTATGATGTATGTAAGAGGGCGGGGTTCCCTGCAGTGACAACCCAGAACACGGCGCACAATGGTTTGCTATTTGAAAACTGCAGAGCTGCTGTATGGCGAGCACTGAGGACACAATACCTAGAGTCCTCGGACATTGGGGCAATTATGTCCCAGAAAAGGAGGTGTGACGAAGACCATGTAGAATACATTAAGGTGATCGAAGAGCTTTGGCACCTTGAATCTCAAGAACCGTGGGACAAAACAGTAGCAGTGTTATACCATATATTATGTAAGGGCTGCCAGAACCAGAACCACTACAGAAGCAGCGAAAGAGGTTAATAGGCATTAAAGCCAGGTCTTGGCCAGAAATACAGCCCACGATTGTCCACCAATGTAGGTTATTGCAAGAGCTGAAGAAAAAGGAGGAGGACAGAAAGATGGATGAGGCAAGGTTAGTACAGAAAGAATTCTTGAAAAATATGCCATAGAAGGGGCAGAAGATGAGCGCAAGCACACAGAGGACACAGCAACTACTGCAGCAATACGCAGAGCCTCCCATGGGGGGAGGGCTCATGGGGTGGGGTCACATGCAGCAAGGATTCAGAGGAAGATGGGGGCAATTGAGAGGCCGTGGGTATGGACCACAGTCACATCACAATCAAGGGGGATTTCCAGGAGGGTTTCAAGGGTATGGACAGCAGGTGCAGCAGGGCTCAGGGGATTAAGTGGGGGGGCCCAAAGTCAAGGGAGTGAGCCACCACAGTGCTGGTCGTGTGGGCTGCTGGGACATATTTCGAGAGTGTGCAGGAACAGGGGTATACAGCAGAATTAGGGAGGACCATACCAGCAGACGTATCAGGGGGACCAGGACAATTATTACTCAGAGAACCAACCCCAGATGTAGCAAGGGCAGACACAGGGGGTGCCCCAGCAGGCACACCAGCCCATTACACATATACCACAGATGTAAGCACCCGTAACACAATACTTGCAATCACAGATTTGAGGGAAACACGGCAGGTGCCAGAGATACAGGACAGCGTGCAGCAAAACAACGGCACCGGGACGCTCATGGACTCTATCGGCACGGTACCCATTAAGAAACTGGGAGGGGTCACCATGATAGGGAACAACCCATTTACAGGGAACAGGATGTCCATGTACCCTCAATAGGACAGCCCACAGACAGACTTGATGTGTTCCATCCTGTCGATCACACCCAACCCTGCAGAGGAATCTTGCATAGGGGTGGCGATAGGTGACAAAACTTTTTCCTTTCTTGTTGACACAGGGGCGACTAGCTCCTGCATCCAAGAGGGAACATTTAGATTGTCAGGCATGAATGCTCAAGGATTTTCTAGGGCTTGGGAAGCAGTTCCTTTTACTGACGATGTCCCCCTTTCTATAGGGGAACACGATCTGTCTCTACCTTTACTTTACTCTCGATAGGCACCCGTAAATATACTGGGATGAGACATTATGAGCAGACTGAACATGACAATTTTTATTCAAGCCTATTGTGGACGAAAGTTGCAGAAGGGGTGCCAGTGGACAAGGAACTGTTACAGTACGGGACTGATATGGCAATTGCATGGCTCCTAGGGATTGCAGGAAAGATATTGTGGATGCTAAACGAGTACTTGTTCAAACCAGAGATCCCGCTGGATGAGAAGGAAGGGATAATAGTGCCAATAGAGATAGAGGCAGCAATTTTGAGGGAAGAGTGGATAGCAATACATGGGATGGACGACACAGGAAGATCATGGCGAGCAGTGGTCGCAGTGGCAGAAGGGTGCGGGCTAACCACAGTGACAGATGAAGAACTCTTTAGATGGTGTTTGAGATGAGTGTGACATACTGTTTGAGAATATATTACAGGGAGGTGCCACAGGGAAAGGCGATGGCGCTGGAGGCCCCACCATCCTTCTGTGAGGAGGATCTGCCCAAGATACCCAGCATCCTATGGACCACAAGTCCCTATGATGTGGGCCTTCTGAAAGGAATGTGGGAGTTAAGCTAAAGCTAAAACCAGGAGATATTTAACCCAGAGTGAAACAATATCCACTCTAAAAGGAGTTAGACAAGAGCATTTATGAGACAATTGCAGAATTAGTGGAGCAAGGATTCTAGTACCATCAGAAACAAAATGCAGTACAACTGTGTACCCTGTCAAAAAATCAAAGGGGGGGGTCATGGCATTTCATCCAGGACTATGCCCCCTAAACCACATTGTAGAAGCAGAGTAGCCTTTAGTCCCTAACCCAGCAACACTTTTGTGCAGCATTCTGGTGTAAACCGCCTGCTTCAGGGTCATAGACTTGAAAATTGCATTTTTCTCCATACCACTACACCCAGATTCACAGGACTTGACTGACATAGAAACCAGAAGTGGAAACATACAAAGCTCCCACAAGGGTACTGTGAGTCGTCATCCATATTTAACAGCGTCCTCCAGATGGACCTAGGCAATGTATAGATGGAAAGCACCATCCTGCAGTACATAGATGACATTTTGATTTGCAGCATGACAGAAGACAAGTGTAGAAATTACTCGGTACACATGCTGACAGTTTTAGCAGACAAGGGTACAAGGTGGACAAGGCCATGCTACAGTACTGTCAGAAAGAAGTACTATACATTGGACAATTTCCCAAAATGACCAACAGATAATGCCAGAGAGGGCAGAGACAATGTGCAAGAAACCCAAACCCATGAAAGTGAAAGAAATGCAGCAGTTCTTAGGGTTGTGCAACTACTGCAGAGCATGGGTATTCAACTATGGTACATACACAAGGACATTACTGGGTGGCCTGAAACAAGCACAGAAGGGACACAAGGCACTAAACTGGACCACTGAAATGACTGAAGCATTTGAAGAGCTGAAGGAAGCTATATGCACAGCACCAGTGTTAGGGACCCCAGACAACAAAAACATTATTCTTCCAGTTCTCACACACTGATGGAGTACTGATGAAAGCAGTACTGACACAGAAGACGAGCTTGAGACACAAGCCAATAGCATACTACAGTGGAAAACTTGACCCAGTAATGAGAGGACACTACCAGTGCGAACCGGTTTTGGTGGCTGCTGCATTTGCAGTGGAGAAATCAGCATGGACTACCCTGGGGTGCACTACCACCCTTTACGTGGAGCATACCCTTTTTGGGATACGCAGGGGCTAAAGACTACAGTGACAACACAGAGAGCATCAGGATATGAGGTGATTCTGTCAAACGCATCACTCAAGATAGTGAGGTGCAGATTTGTTAACACAGCGATTTTTCTAGCAGATATTTTACAAGAAGGCGACTATGCACATAACTGTTCAGACAACATACGGGAATTCTGCGTCACTCGCAAAGTACATGAGGACGCACTGGATGGGGGAGACGTGCTGTACATCAATGGGTCTTCAACAATTGACCAGACAGATGGGGTCAGACCTACAGGAACAGCAGTGATGAGATCAAAGGAAGATGGAACTAGTGAGGTATTGGCGAGCGCGCGATTCCATCACATTATTAATCACAAGCAGTAGAATGAATGGCCTTAAAACTAGCATTAGAACACAGCAAAGGAAAAGACGTAGCAGTATACTCTGACTCTTTGTACGTGACATCAACAGTACACTCAGGACTGTCACGATGGATAAGGAGAGGATTTAGGAGGGCGGATGGGACACCAGTGCAGCATGCACCCTTATTGGGCAAATTGATCGAAGTCATTGATTATCCTGCACAGGTAGCTATAGTGAAGTAACAGGAGCACATGAGAGGAGAAGATCCTATTTCAAGAGAAAACAAAGCAGCAGACTCAGAAGCAAAGCATGCAGCATATTTTAGAGAGCTAGTGGAGATGGAGGCAGCATCAAACATATGTAGTGTGAGGACAATGATACTAAAGGAAGGATTCAATGTGTTGCCAGAAGCACAGATCATGCAGTTGCAGGGATTTGCAACCAGGGAAGAAAAGGAATTATGGACAAAGAGGGCATGTACATTATCTCCAACAGACATCCTATGGCAGCAGAATAACAAAGGAAAGGTTGTGATGCCTCTGGCACCATTGAACACAGCACTGACACAGTTACACTATCCAACGCACACAGGGAAAGAGGTCATTGCCACCCATATTGGAGAAACATGATTCTGTCCTTTTTTGGCAGAACACTTGGCTGAATTTGTGAGCAATCATCTTGTCTGCAAACAGTACACAGCAGGACACACATTGAGAGTCGTGAGAGGAGCCATACCACGTTCAGCAGGTCCATTTCAGCATTACATGTTGACTAAGTTGACATGATCCAAGTGTGTCAAGGGTACCGCTACATGAAAGTGGTTTTATGCCCATTCTCTTGGTGGATTGAGGCTGGCCCGTGTTCTCATCCTGATGCCCTCAGGGGTGCCACATTTCTGATCTGGTAAGTGTTCCCACAACAGGGCATGTTTGAGGTCCTGTGGTCTGACAACAGCCCTCACTTCGCCCATGAAATGGTCAAGCACATCACTACGTTGCTCAGCAATCAGCATAAGTTTTTGTGTGCTTATCACCCGCAAGCAAATTGGAGGTGTGAGTGCCTGAATGGCCTTCTGAAGTAGACCATAGCTAAGACAAAGTAAAGCACAAAAAAGAACTGCCTGCACTGCCTACCATTTGCATTGTTTGCATTGCGCAATAAGCCCGGGTCCGACCACCATTTAATGCCTCATGAGGTGTTGACAGGAAGAAGCATGCAACTCCTAACGGCTCCTCCCACTAGGGCATTGAAGGATCTCTGAGAGTAGTACTTCCTTGATTGCTAGTGCCTCTTTTATCTCTCGCCAGATACAACGGGTCTGGACAGGCCAAGAAGACAGCAGAGAAAGCAACAGCGGCAATTAACTAAAAGGCTCTGGGATACAAAGGCATGTTAGCGTTGGTGACACATTCTTACATCTGGAACTTTATCCGGAAGTGGGATGCACCCAGATTTACGGGCCCGGCCATCATTGCAGCAGTAGCAGATAAGACTGTCCGACTGGAGGCAAAGACAGTCTGGAACCACTTGTCAGACATCAAGCCCTACAAAGCAGTTGCATCGCCTGGCAACAAGATCGACAGGGCTAATGATCAGCAGCAAGAGGAGCATTAAAAGAATTCTGAACTTACTCTGCCAAGTGGAGGACACCCAATTGTTACTCGCTCAAAAGCAGAAGCTAAGGAATTAACTTTTGATCGCTTTAGAATGAGGATACACTGTCTGTTTGTTATTTTATTCTCTACATACATTCGTTGAGAAAGCCGACTGTAATAATTGATGTTTCTTCATGTTATCCACTGTCTACCACCCTGACACCATTTCGGACTAGTATGTTCAAGGTTTGAGAAGGCCCAGCAGATTTTGCAACAACTCCCCCAAAGTGTATTTTCATGAATTTGTAGAATATGTGGTCCAAGCCTAACCTCAACTGAAGCAAGGAAACCCTTCCGTTATCGCAACTCTGCAATTAGAAGGGTGTGCAAGCATATATTCATTTTTTCTGTTAATGATTATTTGGTATACAGGGCTTGAAAACTAAAGACACTAACCCAGTAACGCCATTTCTTGTGCATTTCAGGTGGGCAACTATATCTTCAATCTGCACGAATCAGGCAGCACAGGTAAAGATGGGGGAAATAATAAAAAATGAGGTTATATTGTTGTGTCTCTTTATTCCAAGTGGGGTCTTTCTTTTAATATCTTGGTGGATTTAACTTGTCACTAGTGCTACCGCTGAATCCTTTACTAACATTCCCCCGACCCAAGCAGGTGGAACAACCATGTCAGGTGGGCAGGAGAGCACTGCAAGCATGGTAAGGAGAGGTAAGCACAGTGCTGTTAAAGACATGAAGGGGGTAAGCATGTATCTCACCAACACTGCTTGAGTTCCTAACAACATGTTGTACAAACACATGACAAAAGTAGTCAAGGAAACCACCGGGGAGAGCTGTTATGTCTGCTCATTAAAACCCTATGCCATGAGTGCCTCCAGAGTGTTTATCGCAACTGAAATACCAGCAGCAAGAACTCAATGCCTGATGTACCTGTCAATGGTAACAACTCGAGGAAGATTTCAGGGGAAAACAGCAACACTGAGATGTACGTCCCGAGCATCATTCCCAGACAAAGACATTTATATAAAGACATTAGAGATGAAGAACAATTATTGGCTGTTAGACGAAGCAATGCAGTATATCAATCATATGCCAGAGAAAGGAGAGACAAGGACTATAACAGTGAAGGAACTGCCGTGCCTATGGACAAGCGTGAAAGAGACAGGAGTAGAACCTGGGTGCTGGGAGGAACCACAGAGGCTTGTGTATGGTCAAGTGTATACAGAAGATGGATGGAAGATGAAAAGATGGGGTGGTGGGAAGCAAAGCCCTGACCCTAGTGCAATCTCTGTGAACAAAGTACAAGAAGAAAATAACAAGTGCCGGAAGGAGTGGGACGCAAGTGCAAAGTTACTTACATGGGTGGAAAATGAAGCTGGACCAATGCCAATAATACACTTGAAGACACCTGCACTGTGTTCCCAAAATGACGGTGAAGTGGAAGTGGAAGTGGGAGAAAACACAGACTGCCAAAGCATAGAAAAGCATGCGCCAATGAAGATAGGCACCACAGTTCTAATGGATCACTACTGGGCATGCAGATCTCAGGCATACGAGAAGCTGACACCAAAATGGGCAGGAGTGTGCTCACTGGTGCACACTAATATGCTATCATTAGTCATGCTGCGAAAGGACATGAAGCTCAATGAGTTCCCAAAAAATGACACTAACAGAAGGAAGAAGACATTTGTAGAAGAGGAACAGATACACAACAGCGAGAAGCCGGCAGAGTTGAAGAGAGTAAGGAGAGGAGGTAATTACTTCTTAGAAGCATCAGAAACAGCACTCGATGAAGTACCAGCAGAGCACTGGCTCTTCAAAAGGACACATATGTTCTTCGCATCATTTATTCCATCTGTAGAGACTTATACAAATGTGAAATGGCTGCAGATTGCCCGTTGGGAGCTGATGTTGATGATAAAATCCACAGTGAATGGGTTCAACACAATAAAGAAGGAACTCCGAACAGTAAGGTTGGTGGTGCTCCAGAATAGATATGTTCTGGACCTGCTGACCGCAATGGAAAGAGGAGCGTGTGCAAGAATAGGGAGTTCCTGTTGTACATTCGTACTTGCCAACAATGAAGATAAAGGCACACTGACTGAAGTGGTAAATCAGCTATCACAGATGCAGGCAAAAATGGAGGAAGAAGCCAAGGGTCCTGGAAAGGACCAGAGCTGTATAGCTTACATATGGACATGGATGCCGTTATGGCTATCAGATGGGCTGAAGGTGATATTGAGAGCGCTAATATTGGGAGGAATAACAATGTGCGTGGTGAAAATGTGCCTCGCCCAGTGCCAAAAGAGAGCAGAAGGAATAAAGGTCTTGCTGGATGTGAATATAGGAGGTGCAAGAGACATGACTCTGGAAGAAAGAGACAGGCTAAGGGAACCTATAGTGAACTGTCAGTTATTCCCACACGAGACAATGAAGCTAGACAACCTGTTCGATGTGAAGTACTATGAAGAAAAATGGGTGTGGTGCAAACCAGAAGGAGTGTGCAGTTATATGGAATGGACGTTCGGCGATCATGTGAATTACTATGAACAGCTCAGAGGTACTACGAAGATATGGCAAACAAGAGCAAAAGGATTAAAGTATGGAGATGTGGTCGACAGGTCGACCAGAGGGGGTACTGAAGAGGGAGTCCTGAGACCACCCCTTTGAGCCCCAAGTTTATGTCAGGACGAAGGACAAGAAACGCTCACCGCCATTCATCTTATGTTGGACTGATCTCGAGTGTACCAATGATCAACAAGTACACTGAAAGGTATCCTCTCAGCCAGCCATACAGACTGAATACAATGCAAATCTTTCCATATGTGGGAGAAGAGCCTGTGATCATGGACAGGGAAACCTATATGAACAGCCTTACCTAAGCACCAAAAAGCCATGGTACTGACATCATTAGTGACACCACAACATAGCAGCGTTAGGCATGAAGCACATGTGCAGTCCGCACTTCACCACATGAACACACACTTGTATACATGAAGAACATGAGCACACAGTTCTATAGCTGGAGGACAGATACATAAACATAATGTCAGTGCTTATATTATTTTTACCTTAAGCCAAATGCAGTAATTGCGGAACCGCAAGGCACAAGAGATCCTGAGCAAGCTTGCTGATGCTTGAAGCCAATAGTCGTGTGGACATACAGGAGTATATATAGATCCTGGCTGAACTACATATAGCTAGACTATAGGGAATGTAACACAACATGGGCAATAAAACCATATTAAAAGGTTTAAGAAAATTACAGCAGGCCTCAAGCCACAGAGCACGGGACGAGGAGAAGCTGATCCAGGCCAAACAGAGAATAAGACAGGCAAAGACGAGCTAACAGCCAAGGTCAGAGATTTGAGAACGCATTCCAATCTCTAGATGACAGGGGGCAGCTGCAGAAAATAAGAATAAATCCTCATAAATGCGAGCTGCAGAGGTCAAATTCGTTGTCTCTAAATACGTGATGCAGCCAGATGGGACAACGGATTGTCATCCTCGGTGAGAAAGAGGTACCCGGTCCCCGTACAACAAGATGCTGGCTGCAATAAGTGTTGCAATGCTAGGAGAATATTCTCATAGACAAAGGTAGACTACGGGCCTCATTATGACCCAGGTGGTAAGGGGTAAACGGTGCCGTAAAAGGTGGTGGCGCCATTAACCCCTTACCGCCTAATTACGAGGTCCCTTTGCGGGTTCCCACCTTAACGGCTGGTTTTACCAGCCATTAAGGATTGGACCCGCAAAGGGACCTTGGAGGTAATTACGGTACTGCAATTTGCGGTACCGTAACTACCTCCTTCCCCATTTCTATTGAGCCCTATGGGGGCAAAAATGGGAATGGAGAAGGGCCAATGATGAATGGGGAATTACCGCCCCGCCAACCTTGGAATGGGGCGGTAATTCCACCATTCACCATGGCGGAGTTGGTAAAATACCGGCGGCAACCATGGCGCTACTAGCGCCATGGTTACCGCACGGGTCGTAATGAGGCCCTACACCAGTTACAGTACAGACACGTTCACATCACCTTGAAGAGGTGCACAGCGAGCTGAAATCTCCATTGAGTCCCAGGCCTGTGGGTATCAGCTCTGACAGATCACAGTTTAGTATTCCAGGGGTGGATGGCAAGGGGCATGAACCAATGGTGAGCCCACTGCTAACAATGTAATACAATAGTTTTTGGGGACAGGACAGACCAGCCACCTGACATGTAAGAGCCAGTAGAATAAAAGCTATATGTGATCATATACGTTATTAGACTCTAAATATCCAATCCCTCAGCCCAGACTGTGACTTGGAAATCGAACAAAACTCGCCTGTGTGCCACGAAATGGTGTGAGGTACCAGAATCTTCCTCTGTTATTGTATTGACCCATGTTGGTTTTGCCGTCTGACTGAGTCCTCCGTTTATTCTGGGGAGGGAGTTAGGACCTCTGAGTCCACGGACCCCCAGCATCACTCTGGCATACCTGTGAGTCCCACCTAACAATTTCTGTTAGTAGATCTTGTTCAACGTTATTTGTATGATGTCTTGTGAATTTATGTAAAATATATTGACAGGTGGTAAACTATAATGAAAGAGTGTCATACACAATGATGGAGAAGCACTTTTTTGAATATATTGCACATTACTTTGAGTTAGTAATAAACATGTGTTTCTTGATTCAAAAGCAAAACTATTATGTACCCCATCATAATAGTGTCTGTGCTTTGGAGAGATATAGTGCACTTATCCCTCCAGGTCACAGCAAGGTATGCAGTGTCATCAGCTATGATTCTCTCTTCCCTCTGCCAGCCCTGGTTGCTAAACGACTTTGTCTGGAACTCACACCTTTTATGACTAAGTTCGTTAACCTCTCTCTTGCTCAGGGATTTGTCCCAGATGCTTTGAAAATGTCGATTGTCACCCCCTTGTTAAAAAAAACTGGACTGGATCCAGAAGACTATGGCAATTATTGCCCTATTGCAGGTCACCCCTGGCCAGGTAAAATTTTAGAGAAAGTAGTGACTAAACAGTTACAGGATTTTGTTGAGGATCACTGCCTACACCATCCTTTACAGTCGGGCTTTCGTCCACTGCACGGGACAGAGACTGCACTCACGGTGGTCTGGGACGACATGTTGCAGGCAGGAGATGATGAGAAACTTTCCTTGCTTGTAATGCTCAATCTCTCAGCTGCATTTGATACGGTGGATCACAGTGTTTTGTAAGATCGCCTAAAAAATCTAATCAATGTGGGTCCCAGGGCACTCCATTGGTTTACATCTTTTCTTACTGACCGTCAGCAAAGCGTTCAAGTGGGGGGTTTTCTTTCAGAAATACTTTCTCAGTGTTGTGGGGTGTCACAGGGATCAGCTATCTCCCCACTTTTGTTTAATATTTACCTTCGTGCTCTGATGAACATTTTGGAAAAATATAATCTTAGGTTTCACTCCTATGCTGATGATACTCAGCTGTACATCATACTTGACGATGTAGAGGATGCTCTTACTGTGGTCACTAGCTGCCTAGATGAGATAAGCACCTGGATGGAGGAAAATTGGCTGCAATTGAACCCAAAAAAAGCAGAGGTGATTCTGTTTGGGCCTAAACATCTCCTTGTAGGAGAAAAATGTCCTCCTCCTCCTCAGTTTTTGGGGGCTAGCCTTAAATACTCCACCAAGGTCAACAATTTGGGCTGTATCTGGCAGAGTGACCTGGGATGTAATGCCCAGGTCTCAGCCAAGGGACAGCCCGTATTCTATAATATCCGCCTCTTGCGCCAAGCTCTACCCTACGTGCCTAAAGCAGATTGTGCTGTAGTGGTGGGAACACTGGTCAATTCAAACCTTGACTACTGTCATGGTCTTCTGGCCGGAGCACCAAATAATCAAATCCATCGTCTCCAGAAAGCACAAAATGCTGGACTGGTCTTTGGTGTACCCAAAAATACTCACACATCCGGTCTTCGTCGGTCACTACACTGGCTGACAGTCGAAGATCGGATTAAATTTAAGATTGGCTGCTTGGTTTATCAATGCCTGCACGATATGGCACCAGCATACTTGATAGATAAGTTGAGACAATACCAACCCACTCGCACCAACCCACTCGCACTCTCAGGTCAGAGGATCATTTCCTTCTTGTAATTCCTAGGATGAAGTACAGGTCTAGGGGAGATTGGTGCTTTTCAGTGACGGGGCCCAGATTGTGGAATAGTCTTCCGTTATATCTGAGACAAGCCAACTCCCTGATGACCTTTAGAGCAGGTCTTAAAACTCATCTCTTTAAATAAAGCTGTTATTATGACTATCTTTGTTTGCTGTATAGTTCTGTCTATCTAGTTGGTCTTTTTGGCCATCTGAGTGTCATCTTCTTGTTCCATCTGCGCCAGGATACGATTCGATTTGTTGTGTGCGCGCTTATAAATACCTCAAAATCAAAATCAAATCAGCTATCCTCTGACTACAACCCTTTAAGAAAGTACTCTACCTCCAGGCTTTCACTCTGGTTCTGGATCTCATAATGTCCTGGTTCCAGGGAATGGCTGGGATGCCCAACAAGTCCTACTTTGTTCACAATTCCTAGACTAATGGAAAGTCCTTGTGGCATGTGAAGCAAGATGCTCATGCCTCCCCTTGCCAACTCTGATGTTGGTCGAGGACCGGATATCCCCCCATATTGACCGTTCCCTGCTTATGCAGTGCATTGCAGTGTTAGCCATGTATGGGAAGGACGAGAGTCCCTTCACAGTTTGGACATGCCATTGCCTAGTCTATTCAACGTGAATTTCACCAAGCCTAAAGCCGCAGGAGTCATTGTCAACTCAACAACTTTGTAGAGGATCTATCCCACCCTTTCATCATTACATTGTTTTATGCTGCTGTCAGTTTTTGTGAAAGAGGGTTCAATGTCAATGTTAGTCACATTCGGGGCTTCCCTTAACAAAGCCAATCACTTATCCACGTATTATGAAACAGTATTAGCATAATTGATCTAAAAACATTTTACCTAAAACATTTGATCACATTTTTTGACCTTCTTTTCGGTCAAATTTAATTAAATATATATACGGGGTGGGTAAGGGTAAAGATTAGGTTGAGGGGAAGTGAAGAGGGAGGTTGCGGGGGTTCTACCCCCCACATTTTAGACCCAAAAAAAGGTCAAATAAACTAGATCAAATGCAATTAGGTCAAACATTTTAGGTCAAATGGACCCAAATTTATGAGACATTTACAGTGACATGATGTACACAAAGGTGATGGCTCAGTGTAATATGATAACAAAAGCAGCCTCGTCATATTATTTTGGTCTGGCCAATATTAACACCAGGGGAAGGGGTGCCATCCAATCAGGTCACTCAGAACGCTAGCTACAGCTGTTAGTGTAAGCCTTCTTTCCATTCTTTCCTGCAGAGCCACTACATGTACCGCCATGTCTTTTATCTGCAATAGCCCAGTTTCCATAGTCCCTCCTTACCCGGTGACCCTGATTCTTCCGAAATTACATCCCCCCATCAGCCGGAGCTCTTTGTCCCTGACTATCACCTGCTGTCATAGAGAAAATAAAGAGTCAATCATGTTATTATTTCCTGACTGTTATTTAACTTTTTGTAATACTTTTTGGTGGGAAATTCGCACACGCGAGTCATGCAAAGCAGGTTTCCCGCAACAACCAAAAACTGTTAACAACCCAGTGGAAATGCCAAGGTGCTCGTAGCCTTCATGGACCTGTCTCTGTGCAAGCTTGGAACGTTATGGCCCTGAACCCTCGCTGGGCTCTCGCTTCACTCGAGCCTGCCTTGGCTAGGACTGGGGAGCCATTAGCAGCCAAACCCACCCCAGTACATGGCTATTAATGCTCCATTATATTGTGCTTTGTTCAACATTGTATGGAATTCAACAGTTGGAGCCAGACTCAATAAATATCAGCACAAATAATGATATTTCACTGAATTCACAAAGGGTCCTCCAAATGGCATTACAAAACGAGTGTGTGGCTAGGCCCTGCAGTAAAAGCACCCTAGCCATTGCTGTACCTGAATTCACTTGGTGATGAAATCGCTCTTTGGTCCAGTCTTGACGTGTGGAGCTTGTCACATCAGGTGTTGGTCCGGGGATCTGCTGATTCACCAAATTCCCTCCAAGTTCATTTTCTAAAAATAAAACGAATAACATGAATTTGTTCAAAACTATTTTATTTTCTAGTAGCTTCACACAGAAACAAACTAAAAGGCAAACGTTCCTCTCTATGTTTGTTTATCATTGAGATACCCTAAAACATTCTGGTAAAAACAATTCTCAAAACAGCGCCCTGTTGATGGATATTTAGGCGCTAATGTTCAGTTTAACTTTCCCTATCTGAGAACAAAATAATTGTACATGAGGATTTAGAAGGAGGTTGCACTGTTCGTTTATGTATTGGCTCTATCTCTACATTTTCAGAATCGAAGATTCTAATTACATTTGGTACATTTCAAAAGCAGACAAGCATTCAGTAGGGCAGCAGCCAGGGACGTCATTTGGGGGACACCAGGGGTCGTAACTGCGGTTTCCATTTCTACCCCTGTGGCTAAAGAAAATGTAAATGTTTTTTTATTTTTCCTTCTTACATTGAAGCTCGTGGGCTGTGGCTAGGAGTGCCTGGAATTTATGCTGAGGTCTCTTAAAAAAAACAGGTGGTTCCACAAGTGTAACACTTTGAGCAGTGACCCTAATTAAGAAAGAATAGGAATAACAAATAATTTGTTTTTTTGGAATTCTATACAATCAATGCTAGACTTAATAAAAGAAGCGAAAGGTCATGTTCCATCGCTTCCCTTGATGTCACTTTGGGACGGGTTCAAATGACATCACTGCCTGTGATGTCATCAGAGGTCAAGGGGCATGTGATGTCACTGCCGCTACCCCTGGCATTTTGGTGAAATGACGTCCCTAGCAGCAGTGCAGTGTATCGTAGCAATCGAGGGTCCCTTAGGGGCTCACCATGCTGTTAACGAGAAGCTGAATTCAGAGGTGCCCCCTTCTGCCCCCTCTGCACTGGACTGCATGGTTTTTCTTTAAAGAGAAGGAACGGCTCTGTTTACTGACCCAATCAGATATAAGCAGGCCATCATGTGTTTGCAAGCATAGAGATTGCATAAGAGTATACTGGAAACATGGTCTGTGTTCATCTAATTGCTATTAAGATAATGCTCCAGGTATTTTCATGTCACAAAAACCTTGTATGATTTATCATTTCAGCGTGCATAATTCAGCATGTTGGCTAATGTGGGCAAGGAATTTAGAATGTTTACACTAGGTTGCAATAGAAGTTCATTCTTGGCCTGAATACATATTTGCAGTGGAGCGGGGGAGGAGAGGGCAATGCCTATTATATGTTTTTACAGATAGTGTTAAACCACATGATGGTCTTCCTATTATCAAATTTATAATAGTTGCTTTCTTACTTAATAATTCACGCAGTCGAAATAATCTTATTAAATATATGGACTCTCTGAATAGTTGCTGAACTGACAACTGCTCCATATCACTGTGATACTCGGGACAAAGTGATTTTGAAAGAGCTATATGTGGAATAAATGCACCCCAATGCCAGTGACAAATGGCCATATTAATGAGTCGACTATAATGCCTCTATGCATTTCAGTGTAAAAGGTTTCAGAGACTGTGCTGATACCACCTTGTTCCATGCCCCACACCCCTTGCCCACCTTCACACTACTCTCGAAACCAATGTTTAATGTGCCCTCACCTACCCCCCTAAAAACAATTCAGGAAACATTCGAAAAAAACAGCCATGTTACAAAAGGCGGTGAAACGGCTGTAACCAAGGGGCGGTTCCTTGAAGACTAAGTGAAGGTGTCGAACGGGAAATCATATCATGCCTCTTCTATTGTACATATTGGCCTAAACCCAGTCGCTCTGCGAAGAAATCCGCACTGCAAGGTCCTGACCTTAAATCAGTATTAGCCGCCATTTTAGGTTAACCCGCCATTTTGATTCTTACTCCAAAGTCATCCTGTGTTCTAAGATGGTGGACAGTGTTGTTCTGATTGTGACATGGTCGTCTTGACCTCTGCATACGAGTTAATGTATAAACTGCCTGCAGGCCAAATGCTAGGGTCATGCAATGAGACCTTGTCCTTCGTTGACCTTTGGATAAAGGATTACCTGTGCCAACGATACTAATCCATAAATATATATTATGCACAATACTGTTCGAACATTTAATGGGAACACTTGTTTGACTATATTGTATAAGAGTATGTATGAAGGCTCAGTGCGGAATCCAAAGACACACTGTCGCTAGTGTAACCTGTTGGAGTATGTATTAAGGATAATCCATAAAGGTATAGATGCAGAAATTAGGAACAAACTCGGCATGAACCCCCTAGCCCAAGTAAATGGTTAACGTGCAAATGGGCTGGACATCAGATTACATACTGAGTAAAAGGCATGACTATCCTGATATACAGTCCCACTCACTGGACACACCGAACAGGGCTGGTATTCGCTGTGTTGTACTGAGGGCCTGATAGCTATCTGTTGCTTTGTTCTTTGAAACTGTTCAGTTGTAGAATAAAGATCTGTGTATCTTTTCAAACCCGTGTTGGTGCATTTCCTTTTGGGGTACTCAGCCTCGATATTCTCTTTTTTGCTTTCACAGATGGCGCCCGAATAGGGACCCTCAAGATTGATGCCAGCTCGTCGAAGGTTAACGCGGATATCGGACCGGGATTGGACAGTGTAAAGAGGGCCCCTTTCCTGAATGAGAAGTGACACCTCAGCAGCAGTGCACGGCCCGCGCCCTGGACGGCGAGCACGTGGTCCGAGTCGGCATCTTGACGAGGGTCCACATATCGAGGCGGGCAGATTTGCCAAAATCACCAAACATGAGGTAAAATTTGTTAGAAAACTTTGAAATCCGATCAGACCTCCTTAGGCTTGATCAGGTGAGTCGTGACCCGATTCTTAAGTATCCTGATCATTTGTTTTGGCGCATTGCACTCGCGAGTTCAATTACTGACCAGGTAACACAAGTATTCTGATATGCCTGGGAAATTGTCTGCCTGCTTCAGGGCGTTATTCCGTAGCGATAGACAATCTTTGAAATTTGGCCGACCGGCACCAATGGAGGGGTCGCCGGCATGTACTATGTACTGTAAGCACGGCATTGGTAGTATAGTATTTAATGATATTTGGCACAGACAAACTCGACATGCTTCCGAACTTCAGTGGCCAATCAATGGTAGTTTTGTAATTCCTCGTATTGAATACTTAGAATCCATTTTATTAAAGAAAAAGGCTAGACCTGCACCATTTGACGTATTACAGAATTGGAAGATAGAAGCTTTGCAGCACCTTAAAAGTAGAGAAAAACATGCGCGCCGTCATAAAACGAACGCCGAAAAATCATTGTTATATGACCAAGATAAACAGTCTGAGTCAGCTAGGAATATGGATAGGGCTTTTTCACTTGGTATCCAGAAAATCTATCCTTCTAAAGACTTTCATGTTTCTGATGAATTCATTGATAAATTGTTAAATGAACGAAGGTCTGGTGCCACTGTGCCACCTCTGTATGTTCCTCTTCCTGCTGGGTTGCCTCTTCCTGCTATTATTTCTCCTCCTGCTCCTCCTGCTGCTCCTATCGTTCCTCCTGCTGATCCTCTGCCTCCAGTTGATGGTCCTCCTTTTGTCGCTGCTCCTCCACCTGCTCCCCCACTTTTGCCTGTTTGTGCCAGTGATAGCACCTCTGTTGAATTTGCCTATTCTCCCTCTTCCAAGTGGTTCTATACCTCTGGTGGTAGATGAGGGAGCGGGATCGGGGGTTGTCACTCGCAATACTGTACCTCCAGAGAAGAAACGTGAGTTAATTGCGTGGGCTAGGCACTGCATGGAGAAGGGTGATCAAGCAAATGTTTTTGCCACACTTTCTAATATGGACAATTTTCCTGAGAAAAATGTTTTTATTGAAGGATTAGGGATTCATTTGTGTGTAATGTGGGACAAGTTAAACGATACAGATCTCCCACAAGGGTTGAGGGATCTGAACACTTTAGCGTTCTCTAGAGACACTGCGGAGAAAGTGCAAGAGCATGTTGAGACGGTATTTGAGTATACAAAGGAGTTGGAAAGGTTACAGAATGAGGAAGAAGATGGAGATAGCTTGGACATTATGTATGTGCAGAAATGGTTCCTTCCTTGTCGTAAATTGATAACTGAGGAAACGCGAATTTGCACAAAAGACGCAATTAGATGGATTTCAGACACGTCGATAACTCCTGTTGAAGTATATGACACATATAGCCAGTATATGCCAGAAATACAGAGGAAAGTGATGCATGTAATGGTAGAATACCTACAGGATGAGTGTGTAAAAAGAAAGATTTGTTGTCCCGCAGAGTTATTGGGTATTTACAAGAGAGCTTTTTCATTTGACACTGCTTTAGCGCTCGATTTGGCTCTGTTGCTTAGTAAGCATTCGGAGTTGCCTACTTCTCAGTTGCCTATGAGAGAAGTTCCTCCGACATTTGTCCCAAAAGTTGTGATTCCTGCTAATATTGCAGCGGGTACAGTTGCTCAGGAAATCCCTGCACATTATGTGTCACAGTTTGTTCACATCCCGTTCTTCAGACAGGAAGTGAACACCATTAGACAATCTATTCCCGACATTAGGAAAAATCCGACAGGGTTCTACAAAGAAATAGAGTCTGTCTTGCAATCCTCAGTATTCACTTTAAGTGATATTGATCTGTTATTTCCTGTACTCCTGCCCGTATATTTTTGTAAACAGGTTACAACTATAGACAATGTAGCGGGGCTAGGAGATACATGGGTTAACATAATTATACTCAATGGAGAAAGGCCAGCTGCTGAAAGACAACCTCAGGTGATACTAACTTTACCTGACAGAATAGTTGCAAAATTAAAAACTATAATTCCCGAAAACAGAATTATTTGGGACAAGCTTGCTGCATGTGTCCAAGGGAAGTCTGAGGGTGCTACCGAGTTCTTTAATCAGTTCGAACAGGTATTTTCAGATTTCAGTGGACAAGACTTAGGCACAGAGTCTGGGAAAAGATTATTCGTAGACAAATTTGTGCGTGGACTGCTGCCTGACATCCAGTCGCAAATTATGTTTTCTGAGAGCGCTTGGAAAGCAAAATCTCAATCAAAAGTACTGCACATGGCTCAGTACTACGAGAATCATGTCAATCATGAAAAAAAAGAGTTGAAAAGAGAAAGGTGATTTACACAAGTATTATTACAGCAAATCATTAGAGACCCCAGAGGGGGTAATTCACAAATCAGAGGTCAGTATGTTCCACAAGGAAATGTGCTATTGGATCTGGTAAACATTAATCAGTGTGCATACTGTAGACAAGAGGGTCATTGGCGTGCACAATGCCCGATCCTCCAACAGAGGTCAAATAACACATTTGGGAATATGGGTAGACGATCCAGAGGTCGCCCGGGTGTAGGGGGCCCTGGTAGAGGTCAGTTTACACATGATTCACAGCAACCTTTTTCACAGGACAATCAGGTACAGAGTGTGGATAATAGGAACATTTTCGATCATCCTTCTGTCACTTATCTCTCTGAAGAACTTCCTTTCGACGACATTCTGTTTCACTATTATTGCCCGAAGCAGGGTTTGGAACCAACGCCTATTCCCATTAATCAGAAAGGTCCCTACTTTGAAATGATAGTGGGAAATAGGAAACATCTATTCTTGATAGATACAGGGGCACAGAAGTGTTCCATTGATCATTCTTGGGTTCCAAACATTCCACTGTCAGGGCAAACCAATGTTTCCGTAGGGTTTTCTGGCACACCAGTTGTCTGTGCGGTTTCTTCGCCGGTACCTATTTCTTTGGGTCCATTTATGAACCATTGTCCATTCCTTTTGACTTCGAATTGTGGAGAGAATTTGCTGGGGTTGAATCTGTTGAAGGAATTAAATGCGGTAATTCTTCTGATGGAGTGCGTTTAACGATTTCACCACAGCAACTTTCTGTCTCTCAATTCTTGACTAGACCTTTGCCGCCGGAATTTAGTGATGTTCCGGAGTGTTTATGGGCAATTGACGACAATGATGTCGGTGTTTTGGAAATTGAGCCTGTTAAAATTGTCTTGAAACATAGAGTTCAGCTGCCACGTATTCCACAGTATAAGATTTCAGTCGATGGTGAGCAAGCTTTGAAATGCATCGTCCGATTTTGTGCATCGAGGGGTGATTGAGGAAATTGCAGGTAGTTTGTGCAATAGTCCGATTTAACCCGTGTACAAAAAAGGTGATAATGCAATTCCTTTTCATTTCATAATTGATCTGCATGCCATCAATAGGATCGTCGCTCCACAATTTCCAATTGTGCCTGATGTGACAACGATATTGACTATGATCCCGGCTTCAGCGACTCACTTTAGTGTTGTAGATCTAAAGAATGCTTTCTTTAGTATTCCTATACACAAGGACAGTAGATAGCTGTTCGTGTTCACCTTAGGGGGATGCTCGTTTACCTTTACCCTTTACCCGTGCACTGCAAGGTTACACGGAAAGTCCTAGCTTCTACAGTAGGGCTTTGAAAGAACAGCTTGATACCCTTGAGTTGCCCTCTACTTGTACACTCCTTCAATATGTTGATGACTTGCTTTTAGCTGCTGACTCAGAGAGCGCTTGTAAGGAGGGCACTGTGTTATTACTTATCCACCTGGCTAAACATGGACATATAGCTTCGGTAAAAAAATGTCAATATTGTTGTCAGGAGGTCACCTATTTAGGCTATCTCCTGTCAAAGGAGGGAAGAAGGTTGACGCCTGAACGGATAACACTAATATCTAGCATGTCTGTCCCAAATACACAGAAAGAAGTTAGAGCCTTGATAGGAATGGCTTCTTACTGTAGGCAGTGGATCCCCAACTTTTCACTAGTGATTAAGCCGATGTTGGCTCTAACGAAGAAGTGCATTTCTTCGCCATTGCCGTGGAACATGGAGCACCAGCATGCATTTGATTTGCTCAAGACTGTGTTGTGCTCGGCACCGGTTTTGGGCACACCAAATTATGAAAAGGCCTTTGTGTTGTTTGTGCATGAATGTGATGGATGTGCTTTGGCTGTATTAACGCAGGAACATGGAGGGAAGAATAGGCCATTTGGTTACTTTTCTTCCGCCCTTGATCCTGTAGCATGCGCTTTGCCAAGATGTTTGCTTGCTGTCTCTTATGCTGCTGCATCTGTAAAACAGAGTGAGGTAATGGTCCTAGGCCATGCTTTAACCCTGATGGTACCTCACTCTGTGGATGTTCTACTGAACAGAACTCAAACGCAACACCTCAATTCCACACGGTTGACAAGATATGAATTGATCTTGTTTGCATCACACATACAAATTAGGAGGTGTTGTGTTCTTAATCCGGCTGAACTCTTACCTTTCCCGCAAGGTACTGCTTGCAGTGGCGAAGAGTCACATGATTGCCTTTACACTACCGAACAAGAGAGAAAGCGTAGAATTGATCTAAAAGATACTCCCTTGAATAATCCACAAGTGGAGCTGTTTTGCGATGGCTCCTGCTTCAAACTTCCGGATTGGTACATCCACAGTTGCTTATGCAATCACTATATTGAGTACAGTCGTGGAAACCAAGAGATTCACGCATAACTCCGCGCAGGCTGCCGAGATTATAGCATTGACCCGAACTTGTGAACTTTCCGATGGGCTTACTGTGAATATATACACTGATAGTCAGTATGCCTTTGGGGTGGTTCACAACTTTGGGAGACTTTGGTCAGAAAGAGGGTTCTTGACTTCACATGGTACAAAAATCCAGCATGGCTCCCTGATAGTACGGCTACTCTCAGTGCTTGCACTCCCTACTCAGTTAGCTATCGTAAAATGCACAGCGCATCAGAAGATTGTAGATGATATAGGAAAAGGGGAACGCTTTTGCTGATCAGATAGCCAAACAGACTGCCACTGATTTCTCTTCAGACATGTATACTTTAAGGGAGGCCACAAATGCCTGTACTATGGATGAGGGTATTGATTCCGTAAGGGATATCCAAGCTGATGCCACGCTTGAAGAGTCTAAGAGATGGGCTGAGGGATTGGGGAAACTTGATGATGATGGGTGTTGGGTAGACAGAGCTGAAGGGAAATGGTTACTTCCGGACGCGTACATCATGATGATGGTTGTTATGGCTCATGGTCCCACACACATATGTGCTCGTAAAATCACAAAAATGTTCTAAAAAGTATGGGTAAATGATAAAATCTCTAAAGTGGCTGAACGCTTAGTTCAGGAATGTATGATCTGTTTACAGCACAATGTGGCAAAGGGCACATCAACTCCAAGGGGTAGTTTTGGTCCACCTTCTGTCACCTTTGAGGTCATCCACTTTGATTTTATTGAGATGGAACGGTGTAATAACCTGAAGTACGTGTTAGTTGTCATCTGTGCTTTCAGCAAATGGGTTGAGACTTTTCCTGTTAAAGACGCTACAGCCATGACTACTGCAAAGACTATGTTAAAAGAATATTTCCCGAGATTCAGGCTACCAAGAGTCATCTGGTCAGACAATGGTCCACATTTTATTGCTGCTGTAATTCTGCAGATATGTGCGGGATTACAGATCGATAAATGGTTCCATTCGGCCAGACACGCTCAGAGTGGCGGACTAGTGGAAAGACACAACGGCATCATCAAAAACAAGCTCGCTAAGACATGTGCCGGCACCAAACTAAAATGGCCGGACACCTTACCGATCGTGTTGTTATCAATGCGTACAACCACTCAAACTAAGACTGGGCTCTCTCCCTTTGAGGTGGTTATGGGGAGGCCTGCTAATATCTGGAACATTCCAAAATGCTGTTCTTTCCGAAATGTTGAAAATGTACTTCTTTCAGATTACTGTAGCCAGTTGACTAAAAACATGTATTTGATTTATCACCAGGTGCGAGAGGCTTTACCTGTAGGATACGCGGGCCCCGGTCACAGCATACGACCTGGGGATTGGGTCCTCGTAAAGTCCTTCGAGCGATCTTCTTGCCTTGCACCTCGTTGGCGTGGCCCCTTCAAAGTCCTGCTGGTCACACAGACGGCGGTGCGGGTGTCAGGCCAGAAAAATTTGATCCATGCGACGCATACCAAGAAAATTCCACACCCAGTGCCACACGATACAGAAGAAGCAGAACCCCTCATCAGTACTGCAACCAATGATCCCGAAGCAGTAACTAGCATCAAAAGTGTGTCGGGGATTCTCCCTGATCCTGTGAGGTCTGGGGAAACAGCCATTTCATCCCCTCACACAACCATTTTGTTTCCGGAGGCAATCCCCAATTGTGCCTCTGACCTTGCTTCCGCTCATTCGCTGCTTCCAGTGGGAAGTGACGACACGTTGTTCACGGATCAATCAGTACCAGGGATCACAAGGTACGATCTGCGTCCAAGGAAATAGACTTACGGCACGGTTCGGCTGTGCGCTCGGAGAAGAAGAAAGTCATCAAGGGCTTGCTTTTTGGCCCTCTTAATTGTTTGAAAAGGGGATTCTGTTGGCTACGGTTTGTGGAAGGACTAAGAAGTCGCTCGGCCTGGAGGTCGCCAGCCAAAAACACTGGTGCTTTCGTTTGAAGACTACAATGCCTGCAACCGCTTCTGCTCATACAGGACTAATAAATAAGCGTGTGACCAGCTGTGAAAATGGACAATTCGTAACGTGGGCCCCGAAAACATACTGCTGTTTTTTGAAAATGTTAATTGGTGTTATAATAGTCATTGTTTTAGGCTTCTGGTATCTAGAAGAAGTACATCAGCTTGAGAATGTACATGTACCTACCGACTGAACATGTACCTACTGCTTCTACTCCTTTCGTGCATCTGCACACTCTATCTCCTTGGGACTCTCAGCACAGACAGAGATATCATAATAACACACTATTACTCATCATGAATGCTACACATGCCATCTTTAACAAATCTAATTGTTGGGTCTGCTCGCATTTACCACAACATCGGGATAAGGGGCTAGGTTGGTATATTCATCCTTTGACAACTGCATGCAATGCTTCTCTTAGAGCACTATTCTTTGATCGCTGGAACAATAGCATCTCAGGGAACTTCGATGGGACTAATTTGAATCAGTTTGAAAAACGTGTTCTGACTCCCTTGGGATGCTCGCTCTTCGCAAATAGGAGTAATCCTAATGTTGCTTCAATTAGGCCTTCTGATAGACTGCCTCATCCTTTTCAATCCTTGATTTCTTTTAAAATGGCTCCTCTAGGCAATAAGGATGCCACGCCTCCTTCTTACACTGTTAACCATAGCCCCGATTCAGTTTCCTTCTGCATACAGAGGAATGGTACTTAGTCAATGGGTGATTTTAAAGGTTGCGCCAACGTTGAGAATTTGACTGGGGAGGACAGACCTTTGTATGAAGGCGAACCTGTCTACTTTGTTTGCGGTAATGTAGCATTTCCATGGTTACCCAGTGATTGGCAGGGAACTTGTTATTTAGGGATCTTGTTACCCGGGGTATTCATAGCCAGTACCATAGAAGTCTCAAAGGCTCGTCCATGACGGGACAAGGATGGTGACACTTCAGCACAAATTCTGGGCGATGTAGCTAAATCCTTTGCGCCATTTTGGGGACAAATAATTAACTCTGAAGATATCAGGAGACTAGCGAGTGTACTGGAGAGAACCATCGACCGGACTACTGACATACTCTATTATATGACGTTAGAACAGAAAGCAATAAGGTTAGTAGCACTTCAGACCCGGATGGCATTAGATGTCATCCTGGCTGACGTGGAGGAGTATGAAAATTAGTGGGGTCCGCTTGCTGTGTTTTTATGCCAGATTCCTCCCCAACTATTTTTAAAGCAATACAGAATCTGCATGTCTTAAGTTCAGAAGTGCATGTTCCTGAGGGGAACTGGGATCTTAGTGCTTGGTTCTGGAACTTCTTGCAATCTAGGTGATGGAAGCTACTTTCGGTCTTGCTGATTATCTTAGGAATCCTGCTGTTTCTTTGCTGCTGTATACAGTGTCTTCCTGGTATATGTTCGATGTTAGGAGGATGTTACACACAGGCGATGGGTACATTAGTACGCAAGGTATACGCCCCAGATGAGAACGCCAATGAATTTGTGCTGAAAGAAATTCTAGTAACCGATCTAATGGCAATTGAGATCTCCGATAGTGATTCGGGTTGTATGGACGATGAGCCGTGGAGTTATTCTTAAAGTGACTAGAAGCACTTTAGCGCTTGGCTTAGGCCAAAAGGAGGGTTTGTCGAACAGGAAATCATATCATGCCTCTTCTATTGTATATATTGGCCTAAGCCCTGTCGCTCTGCGAAGAAGTCCGCGTTGCAAGGTCCTAACCTTAGATCAGCATTAGCCGCCATTTTAGATTCATCCGCCATTTTGATTCTTACTCCAAAGTCATCCTGTGTTCTAAGATGGTGGACAGTGTTCTGCTTGTGACATGGTCGTCTTGACCTCTGCATACGAGTTAATGTATAAACTGCCTGCAGGCCAAATGCTACGGTCATGTAATGAGACGTTGCCCTTCGTTTACCTGTGGATAAAGGATTACCTGTGCCAACGATCCTAATCCAAGAATATATATTATGCACAATACTGTTCGAACATTTAATGTGAACACTTGTTTGACTATATTGTATAAGAGTATGTACGAAGGCTCAATGCGGAATCCAAAGACACACTGTCGCTACTGTAACCTGTTAGAGTATGTATTAAGGATAATACATAAATATATAGATGCATAAATTAGGAACAAACTCGGCATGAACCCCTAGCCCAAGGAAATAGTTAACCTGCAAATGGGCTGGACATCAGATTACATACTGAATAAAAGGCACGACTATCCTGATGTACAGTCCCACTCACTGCACACTCCGAACAGGGCTGGTATTTGCTGTGTTGTACTGAGGGCCTGATAGCTATCTGTTGCTTTGTTCTTTGAAACTGTTCAGTTGTAGAATAAAGATCTGTGTATCTTTGTAAACCCGTTTTGGTGCATTTCCTTTTGGGGTACTCAGCCTCGATATTCTCTTTTTTGCTTTCACAAAGGAAAGCAACATGCACTTTCATGGACTAGCAACGACGTGTGCACAGCAGGCGTACGGCACGCCCAAGTGATGCCGGGCATGCTGGGACATTTGACCAGATGTGCATTGCTGCATTGGGATGCAAGTTATCATTGTTCCCATCCTGATTGACTCTAGCTGTGCGATGACATCAAATAAATCTCTCATTAAACAGAGAACATTTTAATCCAAGAGCATAACTGCGATGAGACAGACAACTGATACTATACATAATATGCATCATAATCATCACCATTATATTAATAATGATTAATATTCGTCGTATTGCCATTATTATTATACTATTGCTATTGTTAGTCTTCACATTTTAATTCATGTACTATTCGTTTACTCAATAATGTCTGGCGTGGCAGGCCACACCGCCGGGTAATGGCCCGCAAATCCAAGTTAAAAGGCAAGGGACTTTGATTTGGACCAGCAGTGTTATCACCAGCCGAAGCAACCCGAGTCAGCTCTCGCATACATGTTTTTGGGGGTGTTTCTTTTGTATGAGGACTTTCTGAAGGTTTTAGGCGAGCCTTACAGGGCTAGTGGTTTGAATTAGATCGTGTTTGTCGAGCTTTCATGAAGCTGACTATTGAGCTCATTTGATCTGAGCCCCAAAAGGCCAGATTATTGACAAATAGGCTTCCTGGACTTGAAATGAACCGGATGTATATCATCCAGCCACTTTACCAACATGAGCTGATTCACCATCCTTCAAGCCAATAGGCTCCTCTGCATTTGTACATATCCCAGCTATATACACTGCCCGCCCTCAACGTTGTCCCCCTTCACTCATTTCCTCATGCATAACTAATAGGGGTCATGTTATAGATTGGTCTTTAGGAAAGCACAGCATTACCCATTTTAGGGCCTCGTTGAGTATGTGTCTAAGACACAAACTGTGCTAAGGATCTGCTTACAGTGAAACCAGTTTGGGTGGCACCTCGCCGACTTGCGTGCCAATCTGGAAAGCCCAGGCTAGACCTTTTCTCTAACATAAACTACTGAAAAGAAGTATGTATGATACCATTTGCTACTATGTGCTCCATACTGTAGTCCTGCACTACCCTATTTCCCACTAGCAAACTTTCAAGCACCTAAAATGTCAAGTTCCACATTGTTGGCACACCTTGCACTTGCTGCTGTAATGGTAAGTTTCGATTGTTCTGCATGTTCACTAATGCTATGTGGGCCTTCACAACATGTATAAAATAGCCACACAACATGGTGTGTCCTGTTCCCACGATGGCCACAATTCTGTCCAGCTTCAACTGGTCACATACAAGAAGATTCAAGCAATGCACAAAGCATGGGGCAGGTCTCGGGAGGATAGCTCAGGGACAACGTGCTTGCCTTGCAAGCAAGACAACACTGAGCAACACAGGTTCGCTCCCTGGGTCCGCACTATTACGTGTGTTATAAATAACCTATCATATCATATCATATCATGACAGTGGGTTCCCTCTAATAATGTAGACATTTGACCCACTCTTTAAGTCCAGAGGGTTGGAATGCGAATCAGTGGCTATAGCCTGTTTACTCTGATTGCAAAAAGAAATGATGTAAAGAGTAGCCATGTTTGCATGCCACTGCCCATGTTACTGATGGAGGAGCTTTTGGAGGCAAGCCCTTAGAACAGATGTTGGACTCTGTGGCCTTGAGCAAAAGTGTGTAGTGACACAAATATAATCTGATGTTTGTGTGCTGGTCCGACTGCATATCAGCTGTCAAGCGAACAGTATGGCACTTACCGTCCATCAGGACAGAATACACAGTTTTTGCAAGCTTTACAATTCCAACACTGCAGAAGCTGAAACAGTCAGTGTGCAAAGTAATTTAAAAGGGCTATGTGATCTTCATGAATGGCGTCATGTATTTGGTTATTATCTCTGCAATTAACTCGTTGGTTTTACGAGTTATATTGTGGTTTGTTGCATAGGGTGCGCTCTTGTCAAATATGTCAGAGATGGTTTGCCGATGCTTGCTAACCAACGGCATACCACACCCTGAATTTGCAGAACTTAAAACATGTTTCTGTAGTGAAGTTGCACATCTTTTCATCCAGCACTAATTACATGTGCCTTAGGCCCTCTGGGCAGTACTATCGTCATTGACGTGGCCTTCCCTGGCTCCTTTACATACTGATCTGAGGTGATATGGCTCTCTTGCTATCCAGGGCAAAATCATAGGTTTTTATTAGTGCAACTTAACCATAACGTCCCTTTAATGAAGTTTTTTCATTGAATTTCATAGGTTTTTATTAGTCCAACTTAACCAAAACGTCCCTTTAACAACGTTTTCTTCAGTGAATTTCATGGGTTTTTACCAGTGCATGCTATTTTCCTACAACTTACTAATATCATACTTACCAAATACAACAATATTTGTGTCCAATTTACAAAGTGTCACGTTAAAACTCTGACATTTCCCACCTTCTAGAATCATTGTTAACACATCCATACACTTTTTGCAACTATTTCAACTAGTTTTGCATCTATAGATATCTTTGAACATCTGACTTCATTGCGGACCTTCCGGACAGTGCCACATGACCATACGATGACGCGTGGCATGATGACGTGTACGAGAACCCGTCTGCACTTCACAATAAGATCCGTCCTTCGCGGACAGTTCAGAACTGCATTTTCTACTGATCTAGGAACTTTCAACTTCAAAATTTCCCTTGCACATCTCTGAAACCTTTTCGTACTCATTATCCATTACCAATCTAGTACACAGTACATACTTGGAAGAATTTTATCAAAACTGCTATTTATCTTAAAAATAGCATCAGTTATTGCCATCCCTCATCCCCAAGAGCCACCACCACCACCACCACCAGCTAGAGGACCTTCACAACAAAAAAAGCACAGTATTTTCAAAGACAATGAAGAGGACCAAGAAGATGAGGTAGAGGAAGTGCCTACTTCTAGCACCAAGATCGAATCATGGGTGTACCAGTTCTTTTCTACTGTTGGGAGTGTACCAAAGGCTAAAGCTACCAAAGTGAAATGCACTGAGTGCAATACTCAGTCGCAGACTACCTGGATAGTACTCCTATGGGACCACCTCCATGCGCCGCCACACCAAATCCAATGACCGCAATTCTCTCAGAAAGGTTATTCCTTTCTCAGCAAATAGTAAGCTGTCTTCCTCCACCTCATCTTCCTCAACAAATACTGTAACCACACAGTCTGATGTCTGCGGGCATTGGTGAGTTATAAATAAATAAATAAATAAATAAGCAGGGCTACGGACCATTATTGTCCATTGCAGCCCCTGAAATGGGGGATAAAGGCCATTAGCACCCCCGGTTTTCAAAGCGGGAACCCAGGGTGCTAAAACATAGATTTTTCTTATTATAGCGGTACACGTGCAGCGTCCCGCTGTAAAATGGAAGGATTATTCTTACTACAGCAGGACGCCTGCGGTGTCTCGCTGTAGGAAGGGCAATCCTTTTCCAAGACAGCCAACATGAAAAGAGAAGGTGGGGCTCCATACACAGCCCCTCTTCCCTTGCCATGGCAGCCCGCAAAACCCTATGAACATATTACCCCAAGCACTTTTTTTCCCTTTCAAACCTATCCTACCTTCAAATATCTTTACCACATAGCTGGTCCCAGGTAGACATAGCCACTTTAACACAACTTTTCGTCCCTAGCGGTCATGGCCAGTAGCCAGATTGTCCGTGCAATAACCTTATGCCATGACCCAGACACCTGGCTACTGCCCACGGCCACAGGCTATACCTCAGTCACCAAAGGTATATGACTATTTTTTGTACCTACATTATTACACTTGTCAAAAAATAAAACATGGGCACATTTGCAAAACCATGCTTTAATGTCCTTGCCAATGCTCCTCACGAGTTTGCTCGAAATTCGCCCCTGTTTTATTTTTTAAAAAGTGTCAAAATGTATGTACATACAATAGTCATATAACTTAGCCCCGACTCGACAAAATCCATTCAGTCTTTACACAAACATTGAAGGTTTGGTTTATAATCTTTCTCAAAACTTTTGTCCACATTCGTCAAAAAGCAACAAAGTTATAAGCCATCAAAAAATGTTGAGACCCCCCTCTAATTTCGCCCCCTCTTGAGAAAATCCCACCAAACTTTAGAAAACCATTTATATCTAGATCTAAAATCGTTTTGCCAAATGTTGTGCAGATTCGTCAAATGACACCACATTTATATGCCTTTACAATATTTTGGGACCCCCCCTCTAATTTTGCCCCCTCTTGACAGAATCCCAAAATAATTTGCAAAACCATTCAGGATTAGTTCTAGAATACAATTTCAAAATTACATGCAGTTTCATTGAGTGGCGCAAAAGTTTTAAGCCATCCAAAAACTGATTTTCCCCAACCCTGTAATGCAGAAATAGGTACAGATGTCATAGGACATCTGAAGTGTCCGTGAACACCACAGGACTGTCCAAGGACATCCAGAGTGTTCACGGACCTTCGGGGGGTAAAACAACCCGTTTGGCTTCTTATGGCCATATCCAATCGAATCCTCATCCCCACTCACCTCCCCAGAGATTGTTTGTCGAGTTTGAAAAGTGAAATGCTGCTTTTTTTAAAAAGTTTTCACCATGCTGTTCGCTGACCCCAAAAAATTCAGCGAATCCAAGATGGTGGCCGTTTCAAGAAAACAGATGCATTTCACGTTTTCTCACCATCCAATCAGCGGACGCGTCCCGGTGTTCGCGGACTATGCAAAAGTCTGCACATTTTTCTGGCCAATCGGAGGCCAGTCCGTGGACAGCACAGCCAATCAGAGGCCAGTCCTCAGACCGAACAGGTTTCCATTTTGCTAATTTAAAAAGAAACTACTGGACGGATTTACACCAAATAAAAAAATCACGCTTTCGGAACAAAGCCGCTGCTCCTGCCATAAATTTGGTGTAAATCTGTTCAGCGGTTTGGGCTGTAGGCGTGAGCAAAGTTTTTTCCCATTATGTCTATGGGAAAAAAAGAAATGTTTGGACCCCCCCTATAAGTTTTCCCACCCCTGGACCAAACCTCACCAAACTTTGCAAAATAAATTCAGAGTGGGCCGTATACTTTCTTTGCAAAGTTTGGTGAAGATTCGTCCAGGGGGAGCGGAGTAATAAGCCAGCCAAAAAGTGCTCTTCCTATGGAAACAGCAACTTAACCATAACTACATGGCCACGATATATATATATATATATGTATGCAGGAGCCTGAAGGGCTTTCGAAGACTCTGGCAACATTTCCAGACTCCTGCAGTGACTTCAGAGTAGTTATGCCCATCTGTTTGCCAGCAGCTGATGATCTAGTTCTTTCAGGAATTGTGGGCTTACTTTACTTGTCATAAAAATGGTTATAGTAATGCCACCAGTTTGGTAGAATCAAGCAAAGACGTATTATGTTCTCTCTCTCCCGAGAAAATAACTTCTTTGAACCAACTGCACCTTTTTACATTGCATTTTGTATTTGAACGCTAATTAGTAGCCAAGTAAACAAAACACCTGCTTGAATTAGGAATCAACATACATTTAAACATGTGCAAAAAGAACTGAAAACCGGACCAAAATCCTAATATGCTGCTACAATACTCTGAAAAAAAAGTCTAAAATCAGATATTTTACAGAGAAAACATTGACTGCCATTGTGCTACAAAATAGCTGGCTGAAAGTAACTACACTGACTAAAACAGCTGTTTTATGTTATCGGATATTTTACCAAGAGATAAAAACTGAATGAGACAGCGGCCTTCTTTAAAGCTTGGTCCTGATGGAACCTTGCGCTGATTTCAGTTTTTAATCTTCATCGATGGAATTAAACCAAAAGAGAACAATTGTATTCAAATAAAAACGATTCAGCCACAAACATACAGTGCAGTTGTCAACTGGTTGGATGGTGAGATGAAGAATGGCTCTGGAATAGGCGCAATCTCAAGGCATGCAAGTCCCTCTGTGCCTTATCTTCGGTGCACGTGATCCAGGCAACAAGTGTTGGTCATATCGCGTCATTTGCCGTAAGCTCCAGTATCCTGTCATTCAGGGCTGCCATAGAGACTGTTAAATCCATTCAAACCAACGTTAAGTCTGGTTCAGACAACGCATGCTCTTTATCTTTGCGAGCTTCTTGCAAGGGCTCCAAATCTCTGAAATCATTTTAGAGTTTCAAATCAAATGGTTAGAATAGTTAGAGCCAAATCATTGTAATCTGAGCCAGCTTGAGCCACACTACATTGGGTTTTATAATGCTTACTGCTATTACTGGTCACCGCGGCCATCACCAATGTGGATTCTGCAGTCATTACTACAATCAAAGGGAATCGACCCACATCTCTGGCTTTCTATCCTCTAGTTGCCACTCCAAGCTCTCTTCCATCCTCTTCCTCCTGTATCTCTCAACTAGTGTCAATATAATCAACCAGCCTTCTCTGCCGGAACACCTCTCTAACCTTGGATTCTAAGACATGGCTCTCAATTGAATCCCACCTTGCGGGTTGTTCATTCCCTAAATCCTGGAACTATGGCACCTCTGATCATAAAACTCCCCCTGTAGGCGTCTCGCAAAGTTTTTTCCTTGGCCAACTGGTCTTCATATGTTCCACCTTCCCTGTCACCTTGCCAGACTAATCTCCTTGTTTGCGTTGCTCTATCACCTCTTTGGGAATGATACTCAAATCTTCTTCTCTCTCCCCCCCATTCACTTCTGATCTCTCCCTGAGTATCTCCAACTGCCTCTCCACCTTACATCACTGGATGGAGTGTTGCTGTTTTCTGTTCGACTCCGTCTCAGGAGGATAGCTCAAAGGGCAACGTGCTTGCCTTGGAAGCAAGACGACCGGGAGCAACGCAGGGTCGATCCCTGGGTCCGCGCTTAGAAACCTCTGGGAATTAAGCATGTTATAAATAACCTATCACATCATAAAGACCAAGGTCATCTATCCCCCGTTTAGCACCACTTCTCTTCACCCCTTCCATAATCTCCCCCCAACTATCGCACTCCCTCCCACAAAGCACACAACTTTGTGACCTTCTTCCATCAAGGCAGAGCTACTTGTTCATAATGGGCGATGGGGTTCTGACCTGCCACAATTATGGAAGTCCCAAGCCCCCCAGTGAAAATGCTGAGCGCTTCCCACTACTGCAGGTTTTTTTGCATTTCATTAGTAACCCAGCACATATGCCCAAAGGGCTGTGCAAGGCTGAGGGCATTTTGATTCCCCAGTCTTGGATGGTCCAATGGGGAATTGCAGGGACACATGTGTAGGGGGGTGCTCCTGTGCTTCCCTGCATGTATAGGAACAAGGTCTCCCTGCTTCCTGTCACTGTTACCTGCTGTGCACATGCCAGAGGGCATTGGTAGCAGGACACATTTTGAGTTCAGACCATGGCTTTTACCCATGCAAATTGGCAATTTTGAACACTAATTGACCACTAGCTATGGCCTTTGGTGCTGGACAGTGACCCCATCCTTCGTCATGGCGAAGTCGACGGCCTAAATTGTTATTAAGGTAATCAATGTTTTCATGAGCTTACTCATAAATGATGTTATGTCTAATTCCATTATTGATGTAATCAGTTATATACAATTGAATTAGTGTTGTCACCAGTGATGGCATCAGTGATGTGATTTGTAATGTTATCAGTGTTCCCATACAAGATGTAATTCGTGATGTCATCAATGATGTGATCTGTGATGTCATCATTGTGGTCAGAGTCTGCGCAACAGGGAGTGCAAAGTTAAGGTGGCTTTAGCTGAATTTCCAGGGTTTTGTTGCATTAAGTTCTCACCTCAATGTCCCTGTAACTAAAGATTTTTCCTTTTCAAAGGTTTTGTTACAATGTATTTCTCACCTTAACGTCTGTGCGACTAAAGTTTTTCCTTGAATTTCAATGTATTGTTACAATATATCGTTCACCTTAAAGTCCCTGCAACTAAAGGTTTTTCCTTGAATTTCAAGGGTTTTGTTACAATGTGTTGATCACTTTAACGTCCCTGCAACTCATGTTTTTCCTTGAATTTCAAAGGTTTTGTTGCAAAGTATTTATCACCTTAACGTCCCTGCAACTAAAGTCGTTTCCTTGAATTTCAAGGCTTTTGTTATTCCATAGATTTTGAGAACACTTCCAGGCAATTAGCATGGTCTTCACCCAGGGTCAGCTGACATGACCTTTGGCTGTGACCACTGTCCACTTTAAAACACTACCAGACTACTAGGCATGGTCTTCGGATTTAAGAACTCACAATGTTTTTAGGCAACGTGCAGTGAGATAGCATTATTTGCCATGGAACACTTTGATTAAGCAGCATTCTCCAAGCGGTACACCCCTTTTCACCATCATCATTTTGGCGCGGGCCGATTTTGCATGGGCATTTCTCCACAGTGCCCATTTTAGTGTGCCCTTTTCGTGTGAAAGACATTCCGACGCTGTTATTTTGGTGTGAGGGATGTTTGGAGGTGGCCGACATCGCAGCCATGTCTAAATACCCTCTAAATACCCTCATGCTAAATACAATCACAGGACTGCACTGCACGTCGCCACCTCCCACTTGCATTGCTTTTCTTTTAATTAAATGAAATTAGTTAAACAAAATAAAATAAAAAATACATAGCCTTGAACCCTCGTCTGCCAGAGTTCAAAGCCCAGCATTTGACCAGTAGGCCATAATGGCTTGGTGTTTCATGGGGCATTTATGTTCAATGATAAAAGTCTAGGTATGAAACTTGGTAAAATCCAGACAATAACATCATTGTATATTAAAGGTTAAGTGCTGGGTCTTGAACTCCTTAAGGCCATGGTTCTCTGAAAGCAGCGTTCAGCATAAATGTGTATTTAATTTTTTCAGTTTTATAAAAATACATATGCTTATGAGATATTTAAAACAAAAAACACACACAGCATTCAGGACCAAGGACTATTTGCCATCCATACAGTAACCGGGAATGTCCATGCTTAGTTTCAACGCAAGGAAGGATCCAGCCCCCTTAAGCCAGTTTTTCTCTAAGTGCTCTTCTAGGGTGAGCCCATATATTAGGCGACATGGCCTTAGTGGGCTGACCCCTTTCTCACTTTAAAGCTAAGCAGGGTTTATCTCAGTTACTGCAGGGATAGAAAACCCACTGTTGCTGAAAAAATACCTATTTTATTTTTATTATTGACTGGGAGACTACAAATACCAAAATGCAATTCATCAAAAAAATGTCTCTGAGTGCAAAACCTTCAGGGACTGACAGTAGCACGGTTTTAAAAAAAAGGAAATAATTCAAATGCCCATTCGGTTAGCCATCCAGGCAGTAACGAGGACTGACCCTGCTTAGCTTCAACATAAGCAAAGGACCGGCACATTCCTCCAAGTGGTCTTGTTGGGGTAATACATTAATGAAGCAACATGGCCTGAGGAGGCTGGCCCCTCCCTCACTTTGAAGCAAAGCAGAGTCTGTCCTGTTTACTGCATGAATGGGAGACCAGGATGGCTATTGAGTCACTGTAGCCAGTGATTTTTAACCCCGACGTCACTAAGATATCTTTTTTTTTTTAAATCTAAAATGTAACTGCGGGTAGCCTACTACATATACCCGCGGTTACCTGTACTCCTTTGTAACATCGGATATAGCTGCGAATATTAGCAAAACAGCTGAAAAATAAAGTTTTCCATGAAGTGCCCCCTTCATCTGTGCCAGCTCCACCCACTCCCCAGACTGCCTCTTCCCCTGCCCTCTCCCTTTCACCCCAAAGCACACACTGCTTCAGATGTCAGTTATTCGAGGCTATAGCCAAGGCTATAGAAAGCTTTGATTTGGAAACTCAGTACCTGGACCCCCTCCAACTCCCAAATTTCACTCAGTGCTTTCTAGCCATCACCCACCTCCACCTCTACTCTGATGCCATTTGTATGTTTTTTGACCTGCAAATAGCTTTTTATTGTGTTTCATTTTCCCATAACCTCAACTATAGCCGCAAATATCTCTTGCATCAAGAGAAAAACAAGATGGCAGTGGTTTCATTTCTGAAAACCATGATCCTGCAATGCACCATGGGAGATATAACTATAAGGGGGTACCTACTTCTCTGTCAAATTTTAAAATAACTATGGCACGCAATAACCCCAAACTATGCATGGATCGTGAGTCAATGCTTCGTGCCCAAGTTGTTCAGCGGTTTAGGCTGTTCGCTTTGGCAAAAATTGACCTTTTTTGTCTATCGCCAAATGAATGGGAAGTAGGCTACACTTTTGGAAAAAAAATATTCTTTTACGCTTAATAACTCGTTTACTGTTTAACAAATCTTTACGGAACTTTGCAGTCTGGAGGGGCCCGCAGACTTTTAATCACTTTTGATATGCCGGCCAAATCTATTACTCGAATCAAAAGTTATTAACAATAGAATTTTGAGGGGTTCCTATGTGTCTATATATAGTGGCTATGAGCAGGGAAATGTAATTTTTGCTTCTTGGTTGTTCTGGCAGCCCAGAGCGATGTGAGGCAAAGGTTATAGAACATGGTGGAGTGGCTGTTAACCATCAAGAGGGTGCACAGCAAAGACATCCTATAACTAAATAGGGTTTACTATTAAATTCCTTGTGCCTCTATAACACCATGAGCATCTGGTCATCTACTCAGAGAAAGCTTTCATTACAGTGTTTTTATTGGTTATGTGTTACTATGGGTGGTCCATTGGAATCAAAGTTAAAAACTGCCCCCCAACTGCAGAAAAATAAACGGTTCGGTCTCTGACCCACTCTGCAAAAAGGCACTGCAGCAATACTACTGCAAGGCCTCTCCTCTCAGCAACATAGCAGGTAAAGCATAAGATGATCAATAGCAGGACTTCTGGTTTAGCAGCGACCAAGATGGCCGCATGCTAAGGGAGCTTGTCTCATCCTGGGCAGGGATCACCCACAGGCTGATCATCCTGCATGGGCCGGAGTGTGGGCAGATTATCCTAATGCTTCCTGCCCAGCATGGGCGCCCTACCGAGGAACAGCAGCATTGTGAAGCCTGCAGCCATGAACTGAGTGGACCAGGATGTGCTGCAAGGCAACAGAAGGCCGAGGGACTGAAGCCGCAACGGCCTCGGGCACGAGTGACATGGTGTGTGCCATCGGGGTTGGAACGAGATGCTGTGAGAAGTGGAGCACTTCAAATGGATGTGATACACAACCTGTCATCGCAGTCCTAAGATGCCGAGAGAGTCCCAACATCCCCAACATGAGGGTGCTGTATGCCACATGCGGAGGGCTGCCGGCATAGGTGTGTAAGTGGTGTCTCCTGGTTGCCTGAGTAGGGGGGCCGGGCTCGGCACTGGAGAGTACATTGAGGTGGGGGATCTGGGAGCAGATTAAGAAGATCTGAGGAAGCGGTGGTGGAGTGAAGGGGGCTTACTTCCCGTACATAATGGCGCACTGCGGTGGCCCAAAAAGGCAGCTTGTGACCACAGTGGAGAGGGTGCATGTGAGTGGGCACTTGGTGGGTGTCTCCTGGCCCTGTGCCCTTGCTGCGCTGAAGGAACAATGAGGCCTGGTGGGATAAGCATTTTACACTGGCTCGCAATAAGGGCCCCATGAGTTGCGTGTTCAGAGTTGTCTGAGGAGAGCACTTGATCCCCCCCCCTGCATTGGTGCTGCGGCATAATTGTCTCATATCCCACCTGGCCAGAAGACTGTTGTGCCCGGTGGCAGAGGCGCGAAGGGCTCGCACCTTGTGGCCTTATGGATCAGAAGGAGGAGTCGGTGGATATTAACTTGGCAGTCGACCTTCTATATATATATGCTTCAACGTAAGGCACAGAAGAAGTTGAGATGGGTAACTGTCTTGTGGGCCACGGGGGGCGGGACCTGAGACACCTTGGGGAAGATCCCACCTGACCAGAGGAGATATGGCAGCAGCGAGGGAGGGAGATGTGATGGCCTTGGAGCTCACAAAAACATTTATTAGAATGTATACAGAATTAAAGGGTAGTGGGTATGATACCGTTACCATGCACTATTAACCATATTAGAGTAAAAATGAAAATTATTGCAATATTTGCACCTACTGGGATTTGTATCATGACAATGTCTGAATTAGGTTCCAGGGATAGCTACTCGCGCTCTGGAAAGAATCTTTAAAGTTATCAATGTTTATAACTTTAACTTTAAAGATTCTTTCCAGAGCGCGAGTAGCTATCCCTGGAACCTAGTTCAGAAATTTGATTACAATGTATATCTGCACGGGGGGAGAAAATGACCATCGGGTAGAGGAGAAATTGTGGCAACAACGGAAGGACTGCAGAAATCCCTGGATGACCTGCGCTTATGGGGGACACTGAGGAATCCATCCACTCCCCACAGCAGGATGTGATCCATTTGCAGGGAGACCTATCTGGAGCGAAGCAGGGAGTGGAGGAGCTACTCTCTACCATTGAGGACCTGGGAAATAGGCACCAGCATGAACATCTAAGGATACAGGGCCTTGAGGAAGTGGTTGAATCTTCAGATCTCAAGGCATGGGTACTGCAGTACTTCAAGGACTACCTCCCTGCTGTAGCATCAGACCCCCTCCAGCTAGACAGAGTGCATAGAGTGGGCTATTGAGGACCACAAGGACATCCTAGAGAGATCATTATGAAATGCCATGCCTTTACTGTGAAGGAAGAGATTCTGAAAGCCTCCAGATCCATGGGGGAGATGACCTATGGCAAGCACGAACTCCTGATTTTCCAGGCCTGACTACTCTTACTCTCCAGAAGCAACTAGCATTCAGGCCAATGATGGGGAAACCTAAAAAAGAGCAGATACCACATAGATGGACATTCCCCTTCAGCCTGATATTCACATGGGAGGGGAGGCGGAGGAGGTGGCAAAGATTCTGGAGATTTCACTTGAGCAATTTAGGGAGGAGGATGTTGAGAGGAGGTAGAGGAGATTACGGGTCAGAGGTTTGGTGTAGGGGGGCAGAGCAGGGATCTGAGGGATGACTAAATCCCACCGGCATGGTGTGGGCTCAATAGATGACACTTCCTTGCGGGTCAATTTGTTCAGTGAGATTCCATGCAACCATGACTACCATTAGCCTTGATGTTGGGAAACTTTGGCGGGTGACATGCCTGGGAGAGGGGAGGTGGGCTGAGTTCTCCAGAGGGGTAGATCTTTTGGAGGACGTCTCTACCTCGACACGTTGGTGAATGGAGTGAGTTTATTGTTCTATTATTTATATTTGTGAAGATTGGAGTATGGTTAAAGAGGCTGATGCATTGCTTCAGGGGGAATGTGTCAGTGTTACTGTGGCTGAGTCCAGAATCAAATGAACCAGCCCGTTGTCCTCTCAGGGCAGACAGGAATATGAGGAACCTTGAAAGAACGTTCTGGTGCCCCACGGCAAGATGGAGGTGCGCTGCTTAACCCACAGGTTTAGGGGGCTGAATTACCCTAGAAAGCATAGTACTCTGCTGCATAGACCGAAGAGGGCAGATATAGATATTGGGTTCATTTATAAGGCGCACCTACGCAGGGGTCATGTGGGTAGATTGAGAACCAGGGACTTCCCGCTGTAATTCTTCTCTACATACCATCTCAAGAGACAGGGGGCACGTATTGTCATTGGGAAGAGGTTGGCCTTCCATGTTCGCGGGTTTAAATATGATAGGGAAGGGAGATTTATTTTTGGGAAAGGGCTGTTGGGAGGCACCATGGTCACCTTTACGGTGGTGCACAGTCAGGGGAGTGTCCAGCATTGCAAGAGTGGGGGGGTGAAACACAAAAAAAGTCCTGCTAATTTCCCCCCAAATGCAGTGCACGCAATTCCACATGGTCTTATTTGCGCCCACAAAACCGCCCGCCCCTGCCCCAGTCTACCTTTTTGGTAACATTAAAGGCAGATCGCATTTTAACACATAACAAAAAAAAAAATAAAACTGCAAATCATTACAGATGTAAGGAACACATCTATTAGAGCTCTGTCCAGGCGCTCTGGGGCAAAATACATACAAATCTCCTAATTTGCATATGGATTGCACCAACAGAAGTGACTTCACAGAATAGTACAATCCATCAGTCTCTGATACTTGGAGGCACATGGAAGTTACTTTAAAATAATTTGCCATAAGTAAACCAAGTGGCAAATAACTTTGTGGTTCAAAACATCTAAATTGCACGATTGTTATACATGGAGCAACTCCATAGTCAGGCTTTTCTTAAATAACAGCATGATATATTAACATATGCTCTGAAGCAAAACACTTACAGAGTAAAACACTTACAGAGCTGCAGATCTGCCCAGGATCTCACACTTTGGTTAAATGGTGCAACCGGGAGGTGGACAATTTAAGCAACTGACCACATCTTCACAGCTTTAATTGTTATAGATATTTAATAAGGTTTCCCTTCGCATTTCATTTGCTATAATAATACTTTGTTTCTAGCAATGCATTGGAAGCAAACCATATTACATAATAAACTATCTTTTCATAATAAGCTTTACCTTATTTACATCAGGATAGAAATATGTTGAGCAATAAGAGCCGGGCTTTAGTTTTATTCTCCCCTTCCCGCATGCAAAGTCACAATAACATCATGCAGGTTAATGTGAGCCTAACAAATCCCGCTTGGGTAAAGTCATAGTCATTATTTCACTCTGGTATTAAGCGTGTGATAAAAATAAATAAATAAATAAAGCATGCAACATTATGCACCCTTTCCTTCTCACTGCTGATCACTCTCTCCCATGCACATTTCTGAAGGGACAAAAGTCCCTGCTAATAGTCCCCCCTCCCTCCCATCAGTGCCTAATAGCTCACATTGAAAAGCTCTGATAACACAGAGCAACATGAGAGCCCCTCTGCTGCCCAGGGTTCCTTGGGACATTGTCCTGGCAGCAGGACACCTCTCCTGTTCAGAAAGGGTAAGGTGTCCTGCTGCCAGAACAATGAGCATGCTGAGAAGGAATTGTTCAGCACACATTGTCCTCCCAGCGGGACATCTTCCTTGTTGGGCACCCTCATTGAGGTGCCTCAACGGGAGAGGTTTCCCACTGACAAACGTCCCGTCCCGGTGTGGGGGCAGCTTGTCTCCTTTAGCCCCCACTCGGTATGCCACTGTGTACAGTCCTGATATAGGGCAAAATGGATTTCTTAGTAAAACGCTAGGGGATCTCTAAGTGTATTCGAAGGGTCACATTATCTTAGGAGGCGATTTTAATGTACCTATCGACCTAACTGGGATGAAACAAAGTAGGATTACTGGGGTGCCACATGGCCCACAGCTGCACTACAGGAGTTGTTGACAGATTCACATTTGGCGGATGCATGGCAAGTTTCTCATTTTGGGAGAGGGAATACACCTTCTTCTCTCATTCTCATTGCATATACTCAAGACTTTACTACTTTTGGCTAAGGGTGAGTCTGCTCCCTAAAGTGAACTCTATTGAAATAGGCACTATCGATTTCTCTGATCACGCCCCAATCATCATAAATTTCACCCTTCCCTCAGAATGTAGGTCTCACAGGAGCTGGAGACCTAACCACGCCCTACCGAATGACACATTAGTGGTGGAGGACGTTAGGGAGTCGATTGTAGCATATTTCCAGACTTATCGGGTGGGCTAGGTTCAGGAGGAGGTTGGCTGGGATGCCTTCAAACCTATATTAGAGGCATATTCATCTCCAAGGGAGCTTGGGTGAACCGCTGCCAACAGGAACAGACTTCCCTCATTCAACAGGACATTAAAGAAAGAGAGGTAGAGTATAGATAGACGGGATCGCTAAAGGCATTTAGAGCCCTGCAGACAGCACGGAGCTGGTGAATATGATGGAGGCTTCCAGTGTTGAATTTACTGTCCTAAAAGCTAAGCAAAGATACTTTGAGGAAGGGAACAGAATGGGAAAGATATTGGCATGGACAACTAAACAGAGGGCTATCTCGGGATGTATTGTCGGAGTTAGCGATGAAGCTTGCAAAATGCTAGACAGTAATTGTGACCTACTAAGGGGTTTCAACACTTTTTCCCAAAAGCTGTACACCTCAGGCCTCCCTGAGCAGGGCGCTATTGAGACCTCCCTCCCTTGAGCAGTGGGACTTCTTGGAGAGGGAGATCACCAAGGAGGAAATATTGCCAGCAATTTCCTCTATGACGGTGGGTTCAGCCCCCGGTTTAGATGGCCTCACTACATCCTTTTTTTAAACGTATTCTGGGACTCTCTTAGAACCTCTCTATGTTCTGTTTAATGAGATCTTTATGTGAGGAAGCTCCTTGCGGTCTATGGGGAAGCGAGGATTACTCTTATAGTGAAAGCCAATAAAGATCTGCCCTCCTAAGCATCCTATAGACCTGCCGCGGTTCTAAACACCGACATAAAGATCTAAGCTAAGATTCTTGTGCTGAGGTTGGTGAAAGTTCTACCATTCCTGGTAGGGGAGGATCAAGCAGGGTTTGTGAAGGGGCGCCAAGGTGCCGATAATGTCAGGGCAACTGTGACTCTGATAATTGTGGCTCACCGTACAGGCATCCCCACTATTCTGTTGGGGCTAGACACCCAAAAAGTGCTTGAACGCGTAGAGTGGGCATTTCTCCGGGAGGTTCTCTGTAGGTCCAATACACGTGGGGGCTTTATAAAGTTTTTTTTTGCATTGTATTCTTGTCCCACGGCATGGGTCCTGGTCAAGGGTTTCTCGCTTTCTTAAGGTAATAGACTGGAGTGTCCCCTTTTCCCTTTCACCTCTCCTGTTCGCTCTTGCGGTGGAACCACTGGCTGCACAACTAAGGGAACAGGAGGTCATTTATGGTATCCCTGACAAAAGCTTAGGCATCTATCCATAAGATGCTGGATATTCTTAATGCTTTTTGGCCAGTGTCGGGATTTAGGGTCAATCTAAACAAGAGCGAGGTGTTAAATATCACCTATGGGGCAGAAGCAATCAACACTCTGAAGTGGGAGGTTCCCTTTGCTGGGGCCACTCAGAGGCTTAAATACCTGGGAATCTTTCACACACCATGATGCGAGGATGTGTATTTGGATAATTACCCCTCCCTAAAGCTATCAAGTCCAACTTTAGATTTTGAGGTTTAAGGGCAATCTCCTCGTTTGGACGGATAGCGACCATCAAGATGAATGTCCTCCCTAGGGTGCTGTAACATTTTAATGTGCTTCCGGTGTTGGCCCAGCATATACCCTAGTAACTGCAAAAAGAGGTAATGGAATTTATCTGGGGGGGTTTGTGCTTTTTAGGACAAGGGAATGGGGGTGCGATTCCAGATATACAAAGATATTATTGGGTGGCCCACCTCAGAATTCTGCAGGAAAGGATTTGTGAAAACAGAAACAAAATATCGAGGCTGAGTACCCCATAAGGAAATACACCGAACACGGTTATAAAGGAACAAACAAAGTACTTTTATTCTCTACTGAATTCAATTACAAAAACAGTGCAAAGTCAGATAGCTATCGGCCCTCAGTACAACACAACGAACTCCAGCGTGGTTCAGTGTGTTCAGTGAGAGACGCTGTACATTAGAATGCATTTGCCTTTTATACATTTTGTGGGCACTATGTCCAGCCCCACTTCGGGTTAATGTTCCACTTTATACATCACCAATTCTAGGGTTCGTTGCCGAATCCCAAATAACCGCATCTAACTGGTTTGTTTTTATTACATGTAACAATAAGCGTATGCATTAACTGTGTATTCTAAAGTTTCGCATTGCCGGTCTTCTTAAACATAAATACAATGTAGTTTGTTCAATATGTAAATACATTATCATAATATATACTCGTGGATTGGTTTCATTGCGCGAGTAATCCTTTTGCACATAGGTCAACGTAGGATGAGGTCTCAGTTCATGACCTCAACAAGTAGCCTGCAGGCACATTACACATTAGCGATGTACAGAGGTCAAGACGGCCATGTTGTATTTTGCAATGACATCGTCCACCATTTTAGCTCACAGGGTGACTTTTCCACTCAAATCCTAAAATGGTGGTTTGACCTAAAATGGCGACCTACATGGATTAAAGGTCAGGACCTTGCACTTGCAACGTAGATTTCTCTCGCAAGCGACTTTCGAGCAGCTTGGCGTAGGCCAATATTAAATATATTTTCCACAATAGGAGGCACGATATACTTTCTATTCCGACAGATTGACCCTCATTAGACAAAGGTATGATGCCGGCTGGAGAAGGACATAGCAGGTAAACCACTTTGCTACCTCCCATGGATGCAGACGAGAGATAGGCCGTTAAGTGTTTATGAGCTTCCAGCGGCGGGCAAGGCTTTGTGGGTGTGGGATTCACTAGTAAATAAGTGCAGTCTCTCATGTTTCACCTCCCCTTTTGCCCCCATACACAATAATCTGACTTTTGAACTGGGCTACAATGGTTTCACATTCTCTAAGTGGAGGGCAGGGGGCTGCAAATTCCTAACGCATATGTTTGAACAAGGTCAGATTTGCTCATTCGGCTCCTGCAAAATGACCTTTGAGGTGCGAGAGGGGGATAGGTATCAGTATTGGCAAATCCGACATTGGGCGATGAAAACTGATAACCGACGGGCGGCGGCTAGACTTCTCACCAGCTTTGAGGAACTAATATTCTCCCGGGTACACTTGGGCGGGTTGCTCTCTAACATCTATAGGTACTTGGAGGAAGAGGAAGCAGGTTCTCTACCGGCCTATGTTGATGCCTGGCACAAGGACTTAGGATACAACCTGTCTTCAGAGGACTAGAAAGGGATCAGGAACAGGCTCAAGAAGGCAACTTGAAGTGTTACATAGGCTGAGCGAGGTATCCACTTCATGGCAAGGGGATATCCTACTCCTGACAGGATGAAGCCATGGGGGGAGCACTAATGGACTGTGCTGGAGGGGCTGTGGTGCCACTGGTACGTGTATGCACATATGGTGCAGATGCCCTAAACTCTTGCAGTACTGTACGGAGGTGTTAGGCTCTATTAGCGGTATTCTTGGCTCCTCCCTTCCAGTGGAGCTGGGGCTGTGTCTGTTGGGGTTCCTAAAGGATCAGTCCACCTCTGGGTTTAAGCAAGATAAGGGGCTGCTCCAGATGATGCTTCTGGCGGCAAAGGCCACAGTAACAGTTTTTTGCAAATCCGCCAGCACCCCGGGTGAAGGAGATTGGTGGGCGCGCTTTTCCGCAATGGTAGCTTCTGAAAAGGTGCTGTATTGTGTGAAGAACCAGCCCCAATCCTTTATCAGAGGTGGAGAGTGCTCCTAACTTATGCACTGACTCACAATAGAGACTTTGCCAGTCCCGCTCGATGGAGAGTGATGGGTCTGTTGGATTGCCCCTAGGGGGCAGGAGGGGCTTTGAAGATCAGTACATAATATCGGATCCCTGCAAGGGCAAATGTATACCGCTACTGGATTCTACCATGCACACTCATTGCATTCAAAGCATCCAGGAGGTGGACGGGGAGGGAACACTTTATAGTTTTTGTATGGTATGTACTTGTTTCTGTATTTGACTGGACTATGCACATTAATCTTCTGAAGTGGGAGGACCTACTGTGGCTGTATCAATAGCTGGTTTGGAATGTGTTATATGTTTTAAATACCAATAAAAAGCATGTTTGAGCCAGTGAGCGAAGTAGCAGAGTGGAGAGGCCAGTGGATGTGTTCACTTCTTCATAGATTGGTATAACGTCAGCGGATGCAAGTAACATCTCCCCGGCTCATCTTAGCTGCGGAAGCTTTACAGATAAGAGCTTGCTGTGCTCCTGTAGCTAAGCAACGGATCGCACATTCCAGCCGTCTCTCTCATATATGCCATAGGAACGAAAAGGGTGGGAGATAGGCGACGGATGTATGTTGGTGTGCGTGTCCCTCTATGGTCCAGTGAGTTGAGTGTGGCAGTGAAGAGAAAAGTACCAGGTATGTTCAGACCTGCCAGGATATTACGACAGGAAATGTAAAATGCTGCCTGGCACACTGCCTCTGTCCTGCAATGAGCCAATCTCACACTCTCCAGTCAAAAAATGTGCCACAAAAATGCTGCAATAAATACAATTTTGTGCTGCAAAATTTGCATTTATGGAGCAACATTTTACATTTCCTGCTGCAATGTCCTAGAGGGTCTGCCTAGACAAAAGTTAGCAAATGAAGAACACCTGGGCTGGGTCAATCTAGCAGTCAGGGATGGGGAGGGAATGATAATGTCCCTCTAGCCCCTCCTCCCTGGCAGGTACCACACCGTGATATAGGGTGCTCACTGCTGTCTGAAGATTGCATTGATGATAGGCAGTGGGTCCCCTCTCACCTTTATTTAGCAAAAAAGCGGTGACCACTGTCAGACAGCATTAACTGCCACTTCCTGGCCAAGACCCAAAAGTACATTGCCATACCCAGCCAATGAGTACATGCCAGAGGCGTGGACATACCCAGCCAATGAGTACTTGCCGGAGGCGTGGCCATACTCAACCAAAGTGTACATGGCAGAGGCTCAGTGCGGCCATACCCAGCCAATGTGTACATGGCAGAGGCGAAGTGTGGCCATACCCAGCCAATGTTTACATGCCAGAGGTGTGGGAACACCCATCCAATGTGTACATGGCAGAGGTGTGGCCATACCCATCCAATGTGTACACGGCAGAGGCACGGCCATACCCAGCCAATGTGTACATGGCAGAGGCGCGATCACACCCAGCCAATGTGTACATGGCAGAGGTGCGGCAATACCCAGCCAATGTGTACATGGCAGAGGCGCGGCCATACCCAGCCAATGTGTACATGGCAGAGGCGCGATCACACCCAGCCAATGTGTACATGGCAGAGGTGCGGCGATACCCAGCCAATGTGTACATGGCAGAGGCGCGCTATACACATTTCACACAACAGAGCAGAAAATATAGCAACTGTGTACTCAATGATGGCGCCTGATTTTGCCCCTTTATAGGCGAAGTGGCAGAGCAGGCAAAACACTTCTCACCAATGTAAAAGTACACTGCTGGGGTCGGGGGGGGGGCACACTCCTTCACTAACGGTAAACTATTCTGGTGCTTTATATAGAAACAGAGGGAACGAGTCTGAACTCAAAGACCTAAGCCTGTCATCCAATTAACGTACTCACATACTCCAGTCAAACACACCAATCACGACAGCACCCTCACGCACAAAGCTGCTCATATCATTATAATGCATAGCACATCAGATGCTATGAATAAGATCAATGAGGCATCTGCACCCTCATTATACATACATATAAAATGGCTGCGCCGTGGTGTTTTCGCGTGACATTCAGGGAAATCGATGCGTCAGTGTGCCAACCAGAACGAAATCAATCGTGACATGTCAATGCACCTAGGACAGTAAATCAGTCGTTAAGTTAGTATAAATACACCACTCTACTTATAAGTTCTGGTAAGTGTGAAAATATACATTTTCCTAGCAGGTTTTGTGAAGGAACAGGGAACTGCAATGATGATGATGAGTGGGGCCTATTAATGCATCTTCTCACTTTATATGTCTGCTTCTTCCTGCACCCATATTTAGGCCAAAAGTAATCCTTTGTCCGAGAGGTTAATGATGTTACTTTTTCATACTTTGAAAAGGAGGCATTAAGTGGTAGTATTTCTATGTGGAAGGCGAGGACCATGGCCGACCACTTCCTCATTGGTAAAAGAAGGAGTTCATGGCATCTTGATTTCCGCGTGCACACTGGGGGGGGGGGGGGGGCTGGTGCGGCTCGTCCGTTCTCCGCCGTGTTTTCCCCTCCAGCGCTGCCTTGAATTCAGCACCACGGCTAGCGACTGTAACCACAGCAGTGCGCAGGCGTCCCCCGGTGACATGCATTATTCATTACTGCTGGCAGCTCGAGCGGAAAGCAGGCTGCACAACTTGACATCTGCAGCAGCACGGTACATTCCAGAAGCCCCGGTGCCTCCTCGCTCTGCTCTCGCACGGAAAGCAATTCTCAGATGTCGGGAGAAGCCGCAAATCTCCTGCGTGCAGAGGACAACACAGCGTGGGCCCTGCTCGTCCATTTAAACGCGTGCTATATGTACGTGAATCGTGCTTGGGGCTGCCATTTGGATGGTACGTAATCTGTGCTCCTGTCTCGTTGCAGGGCATACCGAATGATTCCAGTGTGACAACCAGCAGCCAACAATGCCAAGTCTGTGGTTCAGTGGACTAATGCATCCACTACAGTAAACTGTGTTTGACCTCGTGGTCACAGATTCAAAGCCCGGCAGGTCCACTCAGCCCTTCATCCGTCCAAAGTTGATAAAATGAGTACCATTAAGTTGGGTAACAATAAATCTCTGTTATTAGCGCCAAGATGCGCCTTTGGGGGTGAACGTGCGCTTTACAAATACGCCTGTTATGTTATGTTAATGCTAAACCGAGTCCTTTTGTGTTACAAAACATGTGTATGATGAGCCACCGCCCCGGCCCCAGTAAAACTATTGTTGCCGGGACCCTCCAGTTTTCATATGTGCTTATATTTTCTATTAAAAGCAGTCACCGTACTCCCTTTTTGAAGAGGCTCGTGCCCCCCACCTTGGGCATCCTTTAGGCCCCCTTAGGGGGGCCAAGCCCCACAGATTGAAGACCATGTTTTTAAGCTAAAGCAGGGACCAGCATGAAACTCACATACCATGGAGCAGATTCAAACAAGAGGGGCGAGTTGGGAAAACAGAACATTGGTGTGAATTGGACTTTCCTGCAATGGAAGTATCAATTTACTGACCTGACACTGACGTCAGGCCACTTGACATCCAACACTCGGCATTGGCAACCGACTGTAAAGTGCTGTGGCTTCCACCTTTCTAGGCCGAGGACAGACCCTGCGCGGAGTCATAGAAGTCCGCCAGATTCTGAGTCCAGACACAGTTGAACAGGGCAAGGGTTTATCTGAGGATGCCAGTCTCCGGCTTTGCAGAGCCTTCCCGGGCATCACGTTCCAGAGCCGAGGCTCATCCACGGAGGATGCGCAGGCCGTAGAGGCATCAGATCTCTGGGCTGTGAAGGCCTCATTATTTTCAGATCTCAGCAGACATGAAGGAGCCGAGGGAAAGCACTGCCGTGGAGATACGCAGAGACGGAGCAACTCGAGGCTCTATTTATAATCAACAGAACCTTGTGCTTCATTCTGGAAATCAGTGCACAACCACCTCTGGTCCCGGGGAGGAGTTTAATTGGCTCATGGGACTTGGCATTGTGTACAAAATGTGCTTCGGGCTCTGCACGGGCAGCAGTTTCCATGGTATTGTTCACGAATGTGATATAAATGTAGGAGGCTGCCACGTGTTCAAGGTCTGTGTGGGCGGCACTGATTCCCAAAATGAACGTGAACCCCTAGTCACACACTGACCTGCCATCCTCCAAAATAGCTAACAAATCTCTCATTATCCTCTTGTGGCACATCTGCTATATCTTACATGACCGGAGGCGTTTGTTTATATTCTGTAAGAAGTCATGCTGATTTAAATGTTGACAAGAGAAATGTATCAAACTTTGCAAGAGGATTTATTAAGTAGCCACTTGGCTAAATTTAATTTGACTTGATTTGAAAAAACACATTTAATTTGGTTGCTGCTGGTCATACCAGCTGGTTGTGTATAACAAAGCATTGAGGCCTGCCTCAGGGGGTTCTGTTGTGAGGTAGGTGACCATCACCCATGTTAGTAGTCCTGAGTCAAAGGCAAGGTCCTCTAATGACGGCAAAAGGCCCTTTGGCACACAATACAGCCTGATGGCCAAGGGCTCTCATCTCTCTCAGTGGCTAGTGTGTACACATCACAACATGAAACTTGCAAGGCAACCTTCACAGGTGGTTACAGCCTCCATTCCAAGCTCACTGATTGTCTAGAGAGCTGGAAACAATTAGTACACAAGGGAGAATTTTGGAATGCAGGATTGTACCAGTGGTTAAAATCTGGATTCCGCTCTTTCATTCTGATTTTCTGCAGAGAAGAATAAAGGCTCTAACATATGTCAATGGCAGGAAAACAGAATATTAAGTGTGGTCTGTTGATTGATTGATGGCACAGCCAATACCTGGCTATTTTTGCTATTTTTTACAAAACTTGATTAAGAGCGTACCTTGATAATACTTTGTAAAAAAAATTTTTTTGGCTTCCACGGGTTATTGTTAGTGAGACTTTCCCGTTTGCTGTACATCATCATTAGATGCTGAAACGAGGGGCTGAAGAGATGTTTAGGCTGTACCTTTGAAAAAGTCATGGCTATCTGGCTATTTTTTACAAACTTGATCATAGCGTACCGTGACAATACTCTGTCAATTTCTCTTGACTCTCACGGATCATGGTTAGTGAGATTTTCCCTTTTGCCGTATGACCCGCTTCTTCCAGACTACATATCCCAGTAGGCTTGGGTAGTAGAGGGTGAGCTTCACCCCGCCCTCCTCCTATGCCTCTGGTTTTTTGTTCCACATACGCTGTCGGACGCGGTTTTTGACGCCGCGCGACACGTGATGACGTCATCACGCGATTTCCCGACGCGTGACGTCATTACGTCCCGTGTAATGCGACCGGGTCACATGAACGATTTAAAAAGCGCTTTTGCTTTTGTGCAATTGGCACACACGTACCTGGAACCTGTCTAGTGGTCATATCCGGTCTTTGTCTTAAGGTAAGAGGGAGTATATACACTTGCTTGTAGCATAGATATACAATTAACTTTTTTAGTACTCTCGCTGTAAGAAAATCTGTATTTTAATTATTTGCCGCAACCCTAGAGTTTTAAGGGTCTGGGTGAAATTCTACTCCCTAATGAAGTACCCTTACATAATGGGATTTTGAAATAAAGTTTCCAGAAACAAGTGGTTGTTACATTAGGTTGAAAGTGGAATCCATCGATTCTAAGACCGAAAACCCATTTTTTTAACTCCATAGGGAGATTTGTCCTCGCCGCTTCAATCTATCATCTATCAAGTTGGAGGTCTATTCTAATCCGGACCCCTGGCTTATATGAAAGTTCTGTAAGTAAGGCTTGGGTGCTGAAAGATATAGGATCATGTAAGGTCCTCACTTTAGCTAAAAATGAGATTATGTATTCTATTTGTGTGTTTCTTTCTATAGAACTCGAGAGGAAGTTTGTGAGCGACCTTCTGTAATCATTTGGAAGTCGCTTGTTACCAAAATCAATGATTTGGTGAGGTGTTGTGGAAGTTATCACCACAGTTTAGAAGGTATGTAAATAAAGATATATACCTAACACCCCTTTTTTTGGATCAGGGTGATGATGTTTGTAGTCTATTTAATAAGACACAAAACATCCATACAATTTAGTAATATACGTTGTTTTTATTCCACAGGTGTCAATTTTTAGCAAATTCCATGGCTACAAGAAAGTGACAGGAAGGAAATACCATCACCTTTGAGATACAAACACATATCATTTTACCCCTGATGAATGTCCCACATTAATATGTGCTTTTAGGACAGAAACTTGTACAAGTTGGGTTATTGAGAAAGTACCAATAATACCTATATAAAAAAGAAATTCCTCCAGTGTGGAGCTCCACACGGAGCTAATGTAAAAATTAGCAGAATCAACCCGATTTTTGGGATTGTCATGTGTGTTGTGAAGTTTAGTCTTTTTATATGTTTTATATCTTGTGTGTTGGATTATGAATTTTAATTAATATGATCAATTTAAGAGTGTTATAATTAAATAAATACATGTTTTAAGAAGTAAAGTTGGCAATATACGGATTCTCGTGTAGGTGTTATTCCTGTGGATATTTTGTGTGGTGCTTTACACCTTCTTTTATATATACTAACAGCCAATACCTGCTTCATGTGACCATGTGCTATAGGGAACACTTTAAGGCAACCCGCTCAAAAAACATGTCCACTCCTTCCAACCATGTCTCTTCCAAATAACACCCAACACATACATTCAAACATTGGAAGCCAAGCCTGCAGTACTATTCATCTTTTGAAACAGTATACTGAACACTTGGAATACAAGAAAAAAACACAAACAGTAGTTTTAATGAAAATAATGTCCACATAGTCAGTAGAAAAACATGTACAAACCTGCAGGTTGTAATAAAAGCAAAAGGCATTGTCTCCGGAAAAAGACTGTAAAGAAAGAGAAGGACTGCAATGATGGGGAATGATTATTATGAAGGAGTACTGTGACGAAGCAGAAGGAAGGACTATGAGGAAAGAGTGTAATAAAGAAAAAGGGCAGTAATGAAGGATTTAAGAAGCCGAAGGTCTGTGATAAATGACGAAAACAAAGGGGAAGATGTGGGATAGAAAAGGGCTGCGTTGAACTAACAGGACTGTGTTGAAACAACACGATAAAGGATAAGGACTGTGATGAAAAAGGACTATGATGAAGGGGAAGGACTATGATGGAGGACTGTAACAAAGGAAAAGGAAGAGCAGTAATGAAAGAGAAGGACAGTGATTAATGACTGCCAAAGGAGAAGGACTGGAAAGGAGAAGGAGTGTGATGAAGGGGAAGGACTGTGCAAAAGCACTGTAACAAGAAAGGCTGTAATGAAGGAGAAGGACTGTGATGAAGGAGAAGGACTCTAATGAAGGAGGACTGTAATGAACAAAAAGGAAGGAATGTGGCAAACGAGGACTACACAGAAGAGATGTGAAGAAGGGGGTGTACTGCTTCTCAACACCATTTCTCTTCTCAGCACAGTTTCTCTGGCCACAATGTGGTGCGTGAAGGTCCCAAAACAAAAAACATCATGGCAGAATGCAAACACTAAACTTGAATGCGTGCCCACCAATAAAGAAAAAAGAGCCAACATACTATGTATCCTTAAAGCAACCTGAACGTCCATATTCACTGGAATACTTTGGGGAAATTGGCTTTGCCAATTTCATCTAAAAATAAACAGGACTTCTCAAATCCCAATTTTATTGCATGGCAATACACTCCTTAACCCCTTAAGTGGCAGGCTATTATGCAAGTCTATGCAAAAAGGACAGACATACTCGTCCTTGGCACAAAAGGAAACTTGAGCAGCCATATTTACAGAAAGAATGTAAAGACCACAACAACAATTGGGTCGATGAGCAACAGATAGTTGAAATATGACCATGTTAACTACTGCCCAGAAATGTGGATAATGGAGAGGACACTGCTAAGAGACCAAGGCCCACCAGCACACAATACATCTCCATATTGCAAGCTCTGGCCTGTGAACTGCTCCATTGGCTTGAGGTGTCAACCTGCCAAGCCCGACACACGTTTGCTAGCCACATTGCACTGATCCTCGTATGTGGACGCAGCGCAGCAAGCCTGGATCATGCTTCGTGGTTCTTGTAAGGGGCCTGCTATCGTCAGAGAGTGATTCAACATTAATCGGTGGACATAGTTCCTGTAATAGAGGAGACTTTTCATAAGAGGTGCGCAGCACTGACTGTGAAACTGAAGCATGGCTCCCTTGTAAAAGGCCATTTATTATAGATTAAGGAAACGGCTAATGATTAATTTCTGGTTTTCTTTAAAGCAATAACTCCTCATTTTCACCACATTAATAAAAATGTTGAATTAAACTACAAGCAGAAGACTCATTCAAAGTTCCCCGAAGAAAAGGTCTCTGGTTCTTAGAATAAAATAATATTGGTCATTGTGTGTTTCTTCATAGAATGATCTGTTGAGGTCACCTGTGTGTGTACTCGGGTACATGCCATGCATTCCTAAGTGAGAGGGAGCACTGTGTTCACTATGTAAGAACACCTGCCATAGGAACATGTGCATCTATTGGAAACATGAAACTAACATACTTCATTGTAACTCTTTTGTACATTTTACCACACAATTATCCGGGAATGTGTATGTGCCATTCTTGCACAATGACACATTATTTCGTCTTGCATGAGTAGATGCGTTAATGCATAATAGTCTAAAGAAGTAAATGTACATTTAAAGTATGTTCTGTTTTGTGTCTAATGGGTCCAGCAAATCTTAGACAATTTGTTTTATTACAGGAAAAGCAACACACCCAACATATACAGAAAGTATAAAATAATCAACACATTCCTAGTATTAAATCATGGTAAGTCTTCAGCCAATCAGATAAACACATTTGCAAACATTTATTTTAGTAACAATAACAGAAATCCGTGTACCTGAAAACACCTTAGAACAAAAGGCTGTTTTAATACTTTGCTTGTAATGTATAATAATGTACATAATATCATTGTAATCTGTTCTGTTGCTCTACGTTCAGTAGTTAGAAGTATACGTCTTCCTAACCCCTAGACAATTCTCAGTTTTTACATTTAGTGTTATCTCAGGAAGTCTTTCATTGAAAAGAGCTGCCATCCTTCACGTACATGAGACCTCTTCCCATTCCATATATATTAAAGTACATTGGGCCTCATTACAAGTCTGGTGGTCTGGAAATAAGGGTGCCAGTAGGAACATACCAGCACACTTTCCACCCCGCCAGTCTACGAGAATGACTGCAGAGGCCGGTTCTCCTGGCAGGCCGGACCTGACCTGCCGGGAGCCCCGGCCCCTGCAGGAATGCTTTTCACAGAAGCACTGACACCATTGGCAACGGTGTCAGTGCTTCCGTGTCCCCATTCCCTTAGAGTCCTATGGGACACCACGGGAAAGGGGACTTACAGTTCCCGCCGCCTGACATCCTCGGGCTGCAACTTGTAATATGCCAGTGGCACCAGGAGATCAGGTGGCGGTACAGCTATTATGAGGTTGTCGGAAACCCGCCGTCTACCGGCAAGTTTTCCAGCCACCCCATAATGAGGTCCATTGTGTATTTGTTATGATTTGCTATATTATGCTAAGTCATGTAATGGTATGTTAAATTGTTATCACATTCCTTAGACACTACAGAGTATGCGGTACATACTGTCCCATTCCAGCCCTGAGGGGCTGCAAATGACAAGTGCTGTTAGCACTGTACCTCAGGTAGTTATCTTATGGCATTATTTCACAGGAGTAGGTGCTGGTTTGGCCCACTCTCAAGCAATACTGTAACTTTCAATGTGTGCATAGAAACGTGGGACCGGGCTAGAGCGCAGGATCTAACAGATGCCTGTGACTTGTGACTGCTTGGCACCTTTGTGACACCACACTAACCACTTTCTGGAGGGAATTCTGGGAAATTATACTGCTGTTGTTCTGCCCATCCAGTTATATGCCCCTGGGGATTGGGCAGCTGAGTTAGGGGTAGTAGCTGGCTGCTGGCCCTCTGGGAACCCTCCAGTGCCATACATTACTTAGCAGCTTGGAGGCCTTGAGCAGCCCGGCCTTCTTCACCTTAATGCCATGAGGAAGGGCGATGTCTTGACAGAGTTTGTGCAAGAAGCTTCCTTTCAAGACCTGCACAACACTCATATTAAGTTCCATTACATGAAAAATACCTGTCTAACGTTAACTGCACAAACGTTTATTATGGAACACTGAGATGTGGGCACAGTCTGTCTCATACCCCAACCACTGCCACCAGTTTGACAAAATGACTTCTGCTCTGCAGTAGTATAAGGATGAGTAGTGGCTAAACGGGCTTCTCAGTCCCCACACTTCTACACATCAACAGTGGTCCCAATCATAAAGGTAAAACAGACACAGCTAAGTGGGATACCTCAGTTGCCTTTTTTGGGAACATGATCCGAGGGAAGACTATTCTCTCAGAAGGGTTGTGAATGAGATCCAGTAGCAACCCAAACAACACAGTATCATAGTCCAAATAAAATGACTGTCCAATCAAGGTTCTATAAAATGATATATACTTTATTTAAACACATACAACACACTATAAAAACACTATAAACACCCACCCCTGTAAAGGAAAGTCAGAGAAATGCAGAATGTTATGCTGCAGGAGCGAGGAAAAACAATCAAGAGGTGCAAAAGGGAACTAAAAAAGGATAGGTTACTTAGCCAGTCTATATGGCTACAAAAGGTGGACCAGTGGGATAGGGTCAGTTCAAAGTACCTTGATTCAACGTTCAGTGGTTCAATAACATTGAACCAGGCTTTGACATGTACTGCAGTGTGGGTCAGACTAGGTTCAAATGTGGTGAGTGGTGCTGAGTCAAGCAGCAATCTAACATCTAGTCGGTTTGAAGCGGGAACTCAGTGTTGTTGAGTACAGCATTCAGGCCGTACAGTATACATAGCTCACCAGGTTCAGCTCAAGAGTCAAGTTGTTTGAAGACATTTGTAACATCGGATTCAGTTGAGGTCTGTCGGTTCTATGTGGTAAACTTGGTGATCTGATGAAGGATTCGAAGAGACCATGGTTTAAGTTTGTCCGCAGTAGAGAGCAGGTTGTTCGGTCGGACAGTTGATGGACTCTGCTTGCCGTGATGCAGTGGTTGTTCAAAGGATTGGCAGAGTGTCTATAGCTGCACAGGCAGATCTATCTGGCTTGAGTTTGGTGAACACGATTCAGAAATGTGGTTTGACAGGTTTGATGCAGTAGATTAGGGATCATGGCTGATCTGGCCTTCCAGATGCTGTTCAACCCTCTGCAGGGACTCTCAGACAGGGTGAGTACTTCAGGGTCTGCTCCCCAACATAGGGAGGATTGGTGAAGATTGGCCCATTCTGGTCCTCAGAAATAGCCCCAATGTGCTGTGGGAGTGGGCAGGTACTGAGCTTGCTTCTGCCTTAGAATGTTCTGTCTTCACCTCAAGAGTTGAGGGCTTTTGAAAGATCAACTCTTCCAAAAGAGGTCAAAAGGAATTCTTCCTTAAGTCCTGCATCATCCACAAGTGAATCAATAGAGGAGTGGGAGACACCCTCTTTTATAAGCAAGAGTCCACACATGATTAGACAAAACCAAACCTGCTTTAAGCGGTACAATCTATGTTTCTGTGACAATTCATCTTTCCCCTTTTGCATCATACTATAGTACTTTGTACTTAAGGAAGTGAAGGTGACAAGTGGTAAAGAGCTAAACTAATTCTGCCCCATCTTAGACCCGTGGCATTAAAGGCCCTTTTGTATGAAACACTCTAGTGTGAGGCTAGTTCTTTTGTAAAGGGAGTGTCTTTTGATTCCAGTTTCCCAGGACAGCTCCTGCTGAGTGAGATGTGTTACCCAACCTCACAAAAGATTGACGGTGAGACATAGGGCCGGTGCCAGTAAGTTCACTGGCACCCTTGTTTCTAGATCGGGAAACTCTGAGTCTGCATGCCGTGGCCGCTGTGACCGCCAGGTCTGACCCTACCAGGTGCAGCAGCCATGGTAGGCAGTGCTAACACAGAAGCACCGGCACCGTTAGCAACAGTGCCAGCAGTTTCGTGTCCCCACTCCCATAGAGTCTGATAGGACTTTATGGGAATGGGGAATTACATTTTACCGGCACCTGACTTCCCGGGCTGCCGGACTTGGAATCTCCTGGTGGCACCGGGGTGTCAGGCACTGGTAACATTTTACGAGTCAGGTGGCAACCCACCGGTAGCACCGGCAGGGTTACCGTTGGACTCATAATGAGGCCCAAAGACTTTCTGGGCCTTATTACGACTTTGGCGGTAGCCGTGCTGGTAAAACCAGCACGGCTGCCGCCGAAGTCGTTTTTTTACCAGCACCCGAGAATGGGCAATTACCGGGTCATTACGGCCCCGCCGGACCCGATAATTGGCCATTACCGGGCGCCGGTAATAAATTCTCCACATTCCCATTATAGCCCCATAGTGCTCAATGGGAATGGGGAGGGTGGAAACACAGGCACCATTCAGAATGGTGCCAGTGCCTCCGACATGGTCTGCTCACGGGTGCCGGTCCGCCCAGCAGGTCAATCCTGGTGGGCGGGAAGGCACCCGCGAGCAGAACTCGTAGTTTGCCGGTCCGGTAACAATGGGACCGGCAAGCTTACCAGTACCGTTGTTACCCGACCAGCAAATTGTAATAAGGCCCTCAGTCTCTTGACCTTCTGGCTTACAGGGATAGACTGTCTGACTAGTTTACACACAACCCTTGCACAGCTGGTCTGGGCTCACAGTGCTGATATGAGTTTGATTAGTTAAGATGTGGATTTTAATAATTATATAAACCCACCACGGCCATACCACATGGGGTATGGCTTATATTTTCATATTACCCTGCCACCAGCTAGGGGAGTTTATCACATTCATATGGCTTTGGAACAGAGGGGCAAACATAAATACAACAGATGAAGTGACTTGGCTGGCACAGCAGCGGCCGGAGAGGGCACCGGTGGCCTCTGAACTAGCTCTGTCCCACTGGAGAGCAGGAACAGCAGATCAGGAGACCGATGCAACAGGGCACAGGTTTATGTTATGCTTTTGGCATGGAGCTTACTGAAAGGGGGGTCTGATCAGCAGGCCACCATTTCTGAGATGGAGTTACCAGCATCATTGTATTAATTAATACAGATAAATAAGCAAGGGCTTCTACACCCTCGCCAGATAGCACGTTCTCACAGGCAGAACCAGTTGAGTAGAGTACACATCCATCATGCTTGGCCTGCGCTCTGCTTGTCACACTCACGCATGTAGAAGTAATATCAACACAACACACCATCCAGTTTATTGAAGAAGAGCTACCTGTATACCTCTCTGCTGGGCAAAGTGGGAATATGTGGAAAGGAAAGGCTGTCTTTTCAAATAGGTCCATAGATGCCAAGGCGAATATCCTTTGGCAGGTAGACAGACTTGCAATGAAATTATCTGCTCTCTTACTGGCCATACATGTCCTTGAGAATAAACATGCCACGGTTGCAATAAGGTGGAGCAACGTTTGCAACAGGGGAAGATGTGCTTAAATGGAGTGCTCTGCCCCCTGTGAAGTAACACAAGTTAGATACTAAGGGCTCTATTGAGACACAGAGGGGTCACTACATGGTCTTGAAATGAAGAAAGTAACCTGCCATTTCTGACATTACCCGAAACAATCATTTGTCAAGACCAGAATATACCCACACTATATGAACAACACACAACATACCCTACACTTCTATCAGAAGAAAAAAGAATAACACAACACTATGCAGCCAGAGATTGTTCATGCCCGAATGCCACAATACTATGGAATACCAACTCTTGAAAAAAATGATTTTCATACAACATGGCAGGAAAAGGTTCAGGGTCCAATCCAGCATACACCCATTACATGCCACTGACAGCAAGGGCAACGCACATACGTGCATATGTGCCAAATGCTAGAGCTGTCACGTTCCTGCTGGATTCCAAAACGCAACTTGGAAGCAAACCAAAACTCTTCCTTCACATCATGTAAGACACAACACAAATGTCACATGGGACAGCCACACAAGTAGCCGCACACCCCTGTAATATTCCAACCATACAGCTGCATGGAGCCAAAATGACAGTCATGATTTCTCTACACTTCCCCCCTGTGAAGCAAGCTCTGTTTTCATGACCATGGGCTTAATTTCGAGTTCAGCGCTAACCTGCCGGTGATACTGGCGGGCTGCTGCCGAACTCGTAACACCATTCCGCCACCTGATATCCCGCTGTCACTGGGAAATGACATCGCCCAGCGGCCTGGGATATCGGGGGTGGGGGTGGAATGGGAACACAGGAATGGGGACACGTACGTACCAGCACCGTTGCGAACAGTGCCAGTGCTTCCGTGACAACCCCGCCTACTACGGCTGGTGTGCACGGCAGGTCAGACCTGCCGGGTGCAACAGCCCCGGAAGGTGGAGTTGGAGTTTGGCGGTCCAGAAAGAGTGCTGCTACAGGGCGACCGGCACCCTTAATTCCAGACTGCCACATTTGGAATGAGGCCCCATCTGTCTAAGCATAAAATTATTAACGATTATGCCACCTAGTCTTACAAGAACACAATACTTTCTGCAACTGGAGACACTACACATACTGTGCCCATTCTATATCGGTCCAAATGACTACTAGCCTTGCCATGACCCAGGTCTGGGGAGAACCCAAAACATTCCACTTTATCCTCGCAGTGGAAGCTTGACGATTTAACTGCTCCTCGAATATGTACGCCATACGATTAACAGCCACATGGATTGGACATTGCCCACAGACAGTTCAAGGTGCTTGAAACATACTTTTAGGAAATATCACCCTTCCAAGGTACCCTACTTGTTTGTGCAGAGTAACAATCGTCTTCTGATCCGCATGTGCCATTTCCCTCTCTTTGCTCCTTACCTAATTGCACGCGGATATTCGGCAATGAACGGCGGGAAAACCAAATGCATGACCGGCTAAAACTATCCGCTAAATGCCTCGGAGCCCCAGAACCAAATTACACTTGAACCAACTATATTGTAGAGCAGGGAAGAAGCTAAATACCTATTCTATCAAAGAATGAATGAAAACCTTATGAAAATAGGTATATTGAAAATATGGTTGTGGTCTTCCTACTGAATGTAGCCCCACCAGTTTATTTTTCACCCATATGCAAAAGCACCAATATGTGTTGTGGTAACAATCTTCTGCCCTTCTCCCCACCCCACGCACAGGCCCTCATTACAGTTTTGCCGATATCCCGGCGGTTATTCCGGCGGGATACTGGCAAAACTGCCTTACTGTTTCTGCCGTCTGATATCCCGGTTTGACCGAGATATCATGGGTGGCATAGACGGCGGTAAATTCCCATTCCATGGATTCCCAAAGGACTCCATGGGATGGGATTGCCGTAACTACCGGCACTGGTAGTACTTGTGCCAATGATTCTGGCATTTATTTGACAGTAGGTGCCTGAACTCCCGGCAGGCCATGCCTGCTGGTAGATAAATGCTCTCACCAGCAAACCTGTGTTTCCTTGGTCTGGAAAAAATGCTGGTGCCAGAATTACAGGCATTTTCCCGAACGGTCGAACTTATAATGAGCCCCGACACCAAGCTGATCTTTTTTACTTAGTCCTCCCTGCCACTTCCCTCTTCCACTTTCTTCACACCAGTTCCTCCTTCTCACCTTTATTCCTGCATCCACACTCTTTTATTTGTTTCTCCGGATCTGCACACCACTTTACTCTGAGCCGTAAGGCATCCTTTCCTCATAAACGGCTCACAGTTATTTCCTTCTTTACAAATTCGCTTCTGTGACATTTCCCAAAGAATCTTACTCTAATTGGGACTTTTTACAACTTGTACAGTGCTAAGTTTAAAATGCATTCTGTCAATGTCCTTAATTAATCGGTAACACCCACAGCGGTGGAACTTCCAGCTGGTAATGGCAGTGGGCCCAAGTTACCGGCCGATCCAGCCTGCCGGCATGAGTGTTATTGCTATTTGAATCTCAGGGCTCAGCAGACACAAGCATGGGCACTGGGCTTGGGAATGGGCATTTTTTTGCTGCAAATGTCACGTGTGCATGATTAATTGTCCGCTTGTACCCTCCTCGGTGTGCTGAAGGAAGTCCTTGCACATGCACACAGCGTGTATCTTTGCAGGTTCCTAAGCACTGATGCATATCCAGTGGAAGCTGTTCGCTTCCGTAATACCACTCGAATGCTGCAGTATAGGAATGCAAACATGTGCACTGGGACAATCGCAAATGGTGATCCAAATAGGACCATAAGCCTTAAGAGTTACCAGAACCATACGGGACTGCGTTATAAATGTGTGTCGCCGCAGTCCTACTTACTTAAAAGTTCGGCAACGGCTGTTTGAAGATTTTATCTTCTATTAAGATTAGACCAGCTACCGACTCTACCTACACTGCGCCCCAGATTCGGAATTTCCGGAGAGTTCCTCACCTGTCATATCTGTTTAGAGCAAAAAGTTATGGAAACAGCACAACATACTTGAATCTCTTGTGAAAGAATGGAACTGAAGTACCAGACATTTTTGACACGGTTTGTTCATAGGGTTCGATCCATAAGCGAGGAATCATTCTGGAGATCGTGGCCCTCACTATAACTCTGGCGGCTGCCGCCGGAGTTGTTTTTTTTCCGGCACCCGGGAATGGGCAGTAACCCGGGTCATGCCGAGTTTGGCGGACCCGGTATTGGCCATTCGCAGGTGCTGTTATGGGCAGAATGGGGGTCAGGAGCATAGTTGCACCGGCCCCGTTTATAACGGTGCCGGTGCAATCATGAGTTCTGCTCGCGGGTGCCGGCATGCACGCACCGGCAAGCAGAACTCGTAGTGTGGTGGAGAGGTAACAACGGCGCTGGTAGCACTACCAGCGCCGTTGTTGCCTTTCCGCCACACTCATAATGAGGCCCACTGCCTCTTTGAGGATTGCATTATACAATGTGTGGAAGAAAGTGGAGGGGAGGTTTGAAGGTGTCGCACTCTCTGATTAAATACGATTAATGATTGTTTAGTTTTGATCTATTCGTTTTTGGACTGTATAGAATTTGTTTTTATAATAGTGCAAATCTAATATTTTGTGTTTTATTTGAACTGATGTTCTTACGGAATATGGGAAAATAGGTATTTTGAACTAATAAACACATTATATTAAAACAAAATAGGACCATACAACCTATGTAGTAGTCCCGCAGATTGTAAAATGAATTATCACTGACCTGGATATCGACTATAATAATATATTGCAGAAACAAATGTGCAAGTACAGAATCAAAATAAAAGACATTTATAAAGAACCCATTTTTAATTATTCAAGAAGATCCTACTTTACTCAAGAAGAGAAGATAGGAAACATGGGCGTGATGATACAGCATAGGAGTTTCCTGGGAAAGCATTCTGTTCATCCTAATTTAGTTTGAGAGGCCACTTTCCTGATTTCCTGCCTCTGGTTCACCAGTTGTCTGAGGTCTTTGAAGAAAGGCAATATAGTGGTAGATGCATGTAAACGTGGGTTTGAGAAGGTACGAGAGGATCTTCTGCTTTCCCCGGGTGTCTACAATGGCAGGCTGCCATGGTGTCTCCTTGGCAACACCAATCTGGGTGCACATAAAGTGTGCGTGTCCACCTGTCACAGTGCACACATGCTGTGCCAGGCTCAGCCAGGCATTTATTTTCCATTGCAAACAAAGCTGCTCTCATGCACAAATGCAGGGCCCTGTGGCAGCGAAGGATGTCTCATATGTTGCCAAGCATCATTGACCCTCAGTGCAGCTCTGCTGCACTGACCTTCAGTGATGGCTCCACCAGAGTACCAGGTGAATGGCTCCAGGACTCTCTATATCTTCAGCCCTTCATTGGGACGCCCAGGGTGTCTCTGGGAGTCACCTTTCCCCCTTCCCATAAACACTCCTTGAGTGTGATGTACATGTGCACCACCTCCCTGGTGATGGCCATGCGCAGGTATCATTTCCTACGTAAATACTTTGATTAGGCAACAGAAATGGACAGGCACTTGCCCTCTGCATGTGGCTTGGCCCCATGTAGCATTGAAATGTAAATGCCGCAGGACCTGCAAATGTTATTAGTTACCTGGGTTTGAAGTATAAGTGTTGTTGTTTGAAAGATGTTATTAGTAAATGCTGTATTTCAGGAAACACTCAATCCCTGGAAAGTATAATGATAAGCGTCCTTCGTACATAGGTTGACCAGGCTTAGGATAGGATCTGATGGTGAACTTGGCATATACCGGCCGCACAGGGACATGTGTGGCAATTCCTTACATAATGTGACTATACCAGGCTCATGATGGCATTATTGGGACATTTAAGGCTGCATTTGGGATATGATGTCAGCACCACAGAGGCCATATCTTACTGTGACAAAATGACTACTGCTCCTCAGGATTACAGTGATGAGTAGTGATGAAACAACCTACTTACACCCACACTACTACTAAACCAGCAGTGATTCCAATTATAAAGGTAAATCCGTTGCAGCCCGACTAGGACCATAGCAGGGTACACTACTCAGGAGGGGTGTTAGGTGATTGCAAAAGCAAACCAAACAGCATTAGTACAAACACTCCAAAATAAAAGAATATCAAGTGAAGGTTCTATCATGTATAGACTTTTAATTAACAATGAAACTGCAAATAACGTCACTAAAACACAGGCAAAAACAAACCCCTGTAAAAGAAACACTTAAAATGCACGGTTTTGTAGAATAGCACTCTATGTAGATGAGCACGAGTGTTCAGGCACTCAATTGCTACAATGTCAATGTTCAAGAAGGTGTCTCACAAAAAAAAAACGTGGAGCAGTGGCCCTTTAAATCCACCATGGTTTCAAATGTAAACACGAGGGGAAAGGGCCTTGCACCAGGAGTCTGGGTGCTTTCTGCATCGGGTTGGTGTTGAGCCAAGAAGCGGGTGTTCAGGGTCAAAAGATGAATGCAAAATGTGGGGGTGCCCCTTTCCTTTTAACGGTGGATTGGTTCAAAGCAAGCCTGAAAGAGGGGCAAAATCCCTGTTGCTGTGACAAGTGCCCTCTGCCTTATGACATCACACCCAAAGTACCCTGCTTGCAAATAATTGAGGGGACAGGAAAGGAAGAGACTCCAAACAGAGGCAAGATGGTGGGACTTATCCTCCGGCCTAACTTCCCTCTGTGGCTAGTCTAACCCCACCCCGTTCCCATGCCTGCTAATATGTTATGTTATGTTATTTTGCATTTATATAGGGCCTTATGTACCACTGGTATGATCTCAAGGCGCTGGTAGGTTGAACGCCCTCAGGAAACGTAGTTCAAGTCAGTAGAGAGAGAGAGAGTCATAAGGTGTGTGTGAGCACCAGATATGTGTGCAGCAGGTGTGGCACTCGTATGATAGCTGCTTCTTAGCGGTAGGTGTGGTGGTTGGGAGATCAGAATTATGTGTTTGTTCTGGCAGGATGTTACCCAGACCGATTTTGGCTGCGTTAGGCCTGAGGAGAATGCCTAGGCTGGAGGGTGTGCAGCCAGCTGTGTTTAGTTAGGATGATGGGGGGTATGTGGTAGGTGTTGGTATGAGAACAGCTATACCGAATGTGTCATAGTATCGCTGTGTTCTAGTTGAGTGGTGGTGTATAGAAGAGAGTAAGCGTGGTGATGTGATATGGTGGATTTCATTAGGTGCTTGTGATCAAGCGCACATCAGAACCATTTATTCAATCTATTTTATTCACACAGTCTGTTCATTCAGCTTCGTCTGTTCACACATTTCGCCTGGTTCTTTATTTGGTTTATTAGTCATACTCTTCATTCTAATATTCGATTGTTCATCTACATAAGCTGTTATTCCATCTCCATTTGTTCCATCCACTCCATCCGTTCCATCTAATCCATCTGTTCCATCTACTCCATCCGTTCCATCTACTCCATCCGTTCCATCGACTCCAATCGTTCCAGCCACTCCATCTGTTCCATCCACTCCATCCGTTTTAATCCACTCCATCCTTTCCAATAAACTCCATTAGTTCCATCTATTCCAACATTCCAACAGTCACATGGAACTTCATCCGTCACATGCACTCCATAGGCTTTATGAACTCGTCATTTCAATGCACTTTATCCGTTTCATGTATTCAATCGTTCCATGAACTCCCTTCATTTTATGCATTCGATCAGTTCTATCCATAACATTTTCTAAATGTGTGCTATCCGCTCCATCAGTTCTATCTACTCCATTTGTTCTTATCATTCTATGCACTCTACTGGTTCCATGTGCTCCATCCATTCCATGCACTCCATCCGTTCCATGCACTCCATCCATTTCATGCACTCCAGCCGTTCCATGCACGCCAGCCATTCCATGCACTCTAGACGTTCCATGCACTCTAGCCGTTCCATGCACTGTAGCCGTTCCATGCACTCCAACCGTTCCATGCACCCCAACCATTCTTGCATAATGTCCATTCCATGGCCTCTGTCTGTTCCATTCATTCCATCCATGGTATGTACTCCCTCAGTTCTATGCACTCTATTTGTTCAGTCAGTTCCATGCATTCCTTCTGATCCATGCGCTTCATCCGATCCATGCATTCCATCCGTTCCACCCATTTCATCCATTACACCCTCTTCGTCTGGTCCACCCACTTCATCCATTCCATCCACTTCATCTGTTCCAGCTACTTCATCCATTCCACCCATTTGAACAGTTCTAAAAGATACATCATTCCATTTGCTTCATCCATTCATGCACTACATCCTTTCTCCACAATTCACCCTTTCTACACACTTCACACTTTCTACATACTTCATCCGTTCCACCCACTTCATCCGTTCCACCCACTTCATCTGTTCCACCCATTTCAAATGTTCTATCAGATTCATACTTCCACTCTTCATCCCTGCTCCACACTCTTCATCTGCTCCACACTCTTCATCCGCTCCTCACTCTTCATTTGCTCCACATTCTTCATCGGCTCCACACTCTTCATCCACTCCACACTCTTCATCCGCTCCACACTCTTCGTCCGCTCCACACTCTTCATCCACTCCACACTCTTCATCCGCTCCACGCTCTTCATCCACTCCACTCTCTTCATCTGCTCCACACTCTTCATCCACTCCACACTCTTCATCCGCTCCAGACTCTTCTTCCGTTCCACCCAAATGTATCCGTTCTACCCACGTCATTCGTCGCACGCACTCCATCCGTCCCATGCACTCCGTCCGTCCCACACCCTACATCCGTCTCAAGCACTTGATTCATCTATTCCATATGTTCCATTCATTCCATGCCCTCTAATATTCCAAGCCATCTATCCGTTCCATGCACTCTATTTATTCTGTGCACTCCGTCCGTATCATGTAATCCTCCTTTCCATCCTCTTGTCCACTTTATTCCTCTCGTTCACTTCGTTCCTCTGCACCATTTCATTTATTTCATCCATTTCCTTAATTTCAACCACTTCACTGCTTTCATACAATTTATGTCACGTCTCCCGCACCGATTGCATCTCCTACAGGGGCTCTTTCCCCGCCCTCGGCCTCCGTCCCTCCCACTACCCCACACACGTACCCTGGCTCACGTAATCCCTTGCATCCCTTCGCCCATCATGGTAGATTGCAGCATGGCAGACCTGGCGTCTATCGCCCCTCCCGTTCTTGGCAGCTGAACTGGAGGATTTCATCTCGCCATAACGCCAAGCGCTGCCCACGGAGACCCGCGCGTCACAGATCACGTGATTTTCCATCACGGAGCAACGCTTCCGTGTCACGTATCACTTGACTCCTGACATTGTATAAAAAGCTTCCGGAAACAAGGAGCGTTGCTTCACAGCTGTTTTCCTCCTGGATCACGTGACGCTTGGTTCTACGTTTTGACTTACGGATTGTTTCCTCGACCACGCTTTGTTCCACGGACTGCTTTGCCTCACCCTTGTACTAATCGAACCTTGGACCTCCTGTTGCCGAACTACGCTTTGCTCCACGGACTGCTCTGCCTCACCCTGCTACTGTTCGAAATTTGGTCCTCTTGTTGCCTGACCACGGTATCGTCCCTGGATACTCTACGGATCACATCTCTTCGTCTTGGAACCTGGCCTCAGGCCCCCACGCTAGGTGTTTACCTGTCTATACTCCTGACCTCATACAGCTCCTGCCCTGGGGTCCAGTCCTTCCTCACATCTCTGGGCAACCTTTTCGTACACATAGGTAAGCTGTGCCAAGTTACCTGTGTTCTTGTGTTATTCTTCCTGCTCTGTGCATAACCTCATAATCCTTTGCTTTACAGCGTTCAAGGGGTTCGTCTGGCTGTTCCTGAATCAGGCCCGACGGACTACCACCTGTGGCCTCAAAGACCGCACAGGCAGTATTTCTGGTGTTGTCTGTGTGGTACTTGGGGACGGAGGTATTCATACTCTGCACGACCATCAAGTCCATAACAATTTATTCCTTTCATCCACTTCACTACTTTTATCCACTTCACTCGTTCTATTCAGTTTATCCGTTTTAATTTACATTAGCGGTTGTTAGTTTTTGATTTCTCGCTCAGATCATGATGCTGGATTGTTATCTATGATATAGCAGCTTTTGGGCTAAGGTCATTGAATTGCTGTTATCCAATTTGAGTTAAGAGTCGATTTTAGGGCAACAGCCATGTTTTCAGTAATTTGCGGAAAGACATGAGGTCCTCAGTGAGTCGGATGTGGGGTGGAAGTGCATTCCACAGAGTGGGGGGCAAGGGCTGAGAATGATGATCCACCTAGCCTGACTGAGTTGATTTTTGGTATGACTAGGAGGCCAGCAGAGCTTGATCTTAGAGTACGCGAAAGATGATATGGTTTTAGTTTGTCTTGAAGATGTTGAGGACCGGTTTTATGCATTACTCAGTGAGAGATGCATAAGGTTTTGAAGGTCACTCTTCTGGCAACCGGGAGCCAGTGCAGAGTTTTGAGGGTCTGGGGAGATGTTATCTCTTGGGCCAAGTGCTAGTGGCAGTTTGGCTGCAGCGTTTTGTGCTTTTTGAAGTTTAGTCAGTTGGTATGCGTGGACTCTGAGGTAGAGGGGGTTAGCATAGTCCAGTCTTGATATAACAATTGATTGGACCGCGGAGAGTCTTTTGGGAAAGGAGAGGTATGGAAAAATGCGCCTGAGAGTTTAAAGGTGGTAGTGGCAGGACTTAGAGACATTGTTGACTCGGAGCGAGAGCGTTAAGTCTGAGTCTAGGGTGCATCCAAGATTATTTACTAAATTAGAGGGTGTCAGCGAATTGTCCATGGCAGATGGCCAGGGTAGCGGGTGTGGAAGAGGTTCGGTGTTGCCACATACCATGATTTCAGTTTTGGAGGGGTTTAGCAAGAGGTGGTTTGAGGTCATCCAGTGATCTATGTCGAGGAGGCAGGAAGCGAGATCTGGTTGGCAGTTGGGTTTTGGATTCAGGAGTTTTAGGATTAGTTGTGTGTCATCAGCGTAGTTGTAGCATAGGATATTGTACGAGCGGATTATTCGTGGGAGGGTGGCCATATAGAGGTTAAACAGGAGGGCTGATAGGCATGCTCCTTGTGGAACTCCGTTGTTGACTGGTCGTGCTTGGGAAGCATAGGTGGAGAGTAGGGTTATTTGGTTCCTATTATTGAGAGCGTTTTATTATTATTATTATTATCTATATTAATATATAATATTATATTATATTATATAATATATAATATATAATATATAATATAATATATAGATAATAATAATCATTACCTATTATTATTATCCATTTGAGAGCGTTTCCACGGATTCCCAGGCAGTGGAGGCGGTCAAGGAGGATTGAGTGGTTGATTGTGTCGAAGGTGGCGATAGGTCAAGGATTAGTGCAGCGCATCCCGCAGAATCTGCAGTGTTTTTAAGGTCGTCCCAGATTGAGGTTAGAGTGGTTTCGGTTCCATGTCGGGTTCTGAAACCTGAGTGAGCGGGGTCTAGGAGATTGTTGGCTTCCGCAAAGGCATTTAGTTGGGAGTAGGTGTTTCAGTCAATGAGTTTGGCAAGGAACCTGGTGTTTGAGATGGGGTGGTAGTTTTTGGGCTTGAGAGGTTGAGGGAAGGTTTTTTAGAAAAGTCTTGACATGAACAGTTTTGAACGCATCGGGAAAAATTCCCGAGGAGAGGCAGTCGTTTATGATGGTTCTAGCGTGTTCTCCTGCGCAGGTAGATGCAGACATTTCTTTGATGGTTGTGGCTGGTCAGGGGTCCAGAGGGGAGCCGGATGGTCTGCAGGCAGAGAGAAGTTTGAGAAATTGGTCAGTTGATATTGGACTGAAGGAGTCAAAAGTCGGTTGGGTAGTGGTCACAGGCGGTGGGATGGCATGTAGGGTGGGTGGATTGCGTGGTGGGTGTAAGAGAGCTAGTTTGTTGGTTAGAGAATTTGTTCTTTCGAGAGCTGTGGTGTAAAAGTGGAAAGAAAGAGAGTCACACAGTGATTGTGAGGGGGTGGGAAGGGTGGTGGTACATGGTGGTTTGGTGAATTCAGCGATGATTTTGTGAAGTTCTTTGATGGGGTTTTTACAGTTTAGGATTCAGGAGTTGTAATGGGCTTTTTTAGCTTTCCAGATTTCTGCCTTGTACTGGCAATGGTGCCGGGCTAAGGTGGATCTGGTCAGGGCTGTTTTGTCTTTCCGCCATTTGCGTTCTAGGGATTTATATAGTTGTTTAGTGCTCTTCAGTTCTGACGTGAACCATCTAGGAAAAAGGCCATGGCGAGCTGATGGTTTGCAAGAGGGAGTGAGCGGGATTAGTGAGGTGTTTAGCCATGAGTCAAAGGCGTCAGAGGTTAGGTGTTCATTGGGTGGGTGGGTGTTTCATTTGGAGGAGATTGAAGGAGTGCATCGGCTAGGTTGGGGAGGATTTTTAGTTTCTTCCAGCATTTCCATAGATTCAGAGGTTCTGGTTCGGGTAAGGGGAGCGGGTTGGGTGGGCAGATGGCGAAAGAAACAATGAAGTGATCGGACCAGATGATAGGGGTGGGGGCGTTTAGATGTAACAGGTTGTGGGAGCTGAAGATGGCATCAAGTGTGTGTATTTTATAGTGAGTCGGCCCGTTTTTGTGGGTATAGAAGTTGATCGCGTCTAGGCCGTCAATCATCGAGTGGGTCATAGGGTTGATGGGGATGTCAAGCCATATGTTGAAATCTCCAAGAAGGGGTAGGGTGGGATGGTTTAGTTGGAGTTTGGCAATAGAGTCACAGAGGTTGTTTGAGAATTGTCTATCATGACCAGGGGATCTGTAGATGATTAGGAAGCTGTGGGAGAACGAAGGGTGGAGGGATAGTTTTACAAGGAGTGATTTGCATGAAGGAATGGATGGCTGGTTGTCGATGACTGAGGCATGGAAGTGAGACTTGAAGGCGATTGCTATTCCTCCTCCTCTAGAGGGATGGTTCAGTGGGATGAGGGAGTAGTCTGGGGGGAAGGCTTCATTGGCAATAGGGGCAAAGTCATCAGAGAACCAGGTTTCCGTGATAAAGACCAGGTCCGGTTTGTCAGAGGCGAGGAGGTCAAAGATGCTGTGTCTGTTGTTTGCTACAGAACGGGCATTAAAAAGGATGCAATTGACTTTGGTACAGAAGGATGATGAGGGAGTGGCAGAGGTGGGGGGTGGGAGGTTGAGAGGGTGGAAACTGGGAAGAGAGAGGGGGCGGTGGTTGGTGGACGATGGGAAGAATAGGCAGGCAGTTGAGTTGGTGGAATTGGGGGGAGGGGATGGACTGATGTGACGGGTTGATTGGATTTGGGATGGGGGATTTGAAGGAGAGGTGTGGGGGGTTAGGGGTTTCAGTTGTGGTCGGTGAGAATTCGAGGGAGAGGGGTTTCAGGCAGGGTGAGGCAGGGTGGGAGGTTGGTGATGATCGAGATTGGGAGGATGAGGTGATTGGTCAAGACAGGAGAGGCAATGAGTACTGAGAGATTGAGGGAGACCAGGTATGTTTTCTCTTCAGTGTTTTTGTTGTGGTTGGTGTGTGAGAGTGGGTAGGGGGGTCAGGGGGGGAAAGGGTGGTGGCTACTGTACTTGCTAGGGTGAGGTGCACGGTTTTTAGGGAGGGGAAGGAGTGTGGTCGGAGTTGGGTGATAGTGGGAGTTGATGAGGGAAGCGGGGGGTGGGTGGTTGCGGGGCTGGGTGTGCTAGGCTGGCTAGGTGGACTGTTAGTCGGGGCAGTGGGGGGAGTCTGTATGATCATAGTAGGCGGGAGGGTGGAAGGGATGGGAGGAGCAACGGATTAGGATGATTGGGCCGCCAACGTGCCCCTCTGGCTTGTTGTTTGGATAGGGGGTGGGTACAGGATGAGGTGAAGGGCGGGAAGGTTTGGGGAAGGGGGGATGGGAGGTAGTGTTGGCGAGAAGGGATGCCGGCGTGCGGGGGTCATTTTCGGTGTACCTTGGTGGGTTGAGTGCACTCATGGTTTGGATTAGTTTAAACTCTGATATAGATGGGGTTGGATGATTCCACTTCAACTATACCACCGGATGTTAATTGTTCAGATTCTGTATGATTAACTGTACTACAGCTTTATGACAGCAAATATTCACACTTTCTACGTTCAACTATACCACCGGGTGAGCTTATTCACAGTTTCTAAGTTCAACTATATCACCGGGTGAGATTATTCACAGTTTCTAAGTTCAACTAAACCACAGGGTGTTATTATTCACATATTCTACGTTCAACTATACCGCAGGGTGATATTATTCACACTTTCTAAATTCAACCATACTACATGGTGAGATTAGTCACAGTTTTAAATTCCACTATATCATAGGGTGATATAAATATATATATATATATATATATAAATATAACGCACGGTCAGATTATTCACGTTTTTTTAAATTCAATTATACTACAGGGTGAGGTTATTCACAGTTTCTATGTTTAATTTTATCACAGGTTTATATTATTCAAGGTTTCTAAGTAAAACTATACCACAGGGTGATTTTATTCACTGTTTTCATGATCAACTATACCACAGGGTGAGATCATTCATATTTTCTAAATTCAACTGTATCACAGTTTCTAATTAGACTTTTAGAATGCAACTAGGCCACAGGTATGCCGATAGGCCGACTTTCTAAACTATATCACAGTTTCTATGCAGACTTTCAGAAGGCAACTAGGCCACAAGCATGCTAATAGGCCGATTTACTAAATGTAGCTAAACCACGGATATGCTATTGGGCAGACTTTCTAGATGCGACTAACCAAATTATATGCTATTAGGTGGACTTTCTAAATGCAACCAGACCACAGAATATGCTATTAGGCACACTTCTAAATTCAATTATACCACTGATATGCTATTAGGGACATTTTCTAAATGCTATTTCATTACAGATATGTTATATGGCACACTTTCTAAATGCAATTACACCATAGGTATGCTAATTTGGCACACTTTCCAAGTGCCGTTAAACCACAGATATGCTATTAGGTGGATTTTCTAAATGTTATTTCAGCACAGCTATGCTATTAGGTAGACATTCAATGCAACTAGCACACAGATATGCTATTAGGTGGACTTTCAAATGCAGTTATACTACAGATATGCTATTAGGCACACTTTCTAATTGCAACTTCACCACAGATATGCCGTTAGGTGGACTTTCTAATGCAATTATACAACAGATATGCTATTAGGCACACTTTTCTAAATTCAACTTCACTACTGATATGCTATTAGGCAGATTTTCTAGATGCAACTACACCACAGATATGGTATTAGGTGGACTTTGAAATGCAGTTATACTACAGATATGCTATTAGGCACACTTTCTAAATGCAACTTCACCACAGATATGCTATTAGGTGGACTTTCTAATGCAATTATACAACAGATATGCTATTAAGCACAATTTTCTAAATTCAACTTCACTACTAATATGCTATAAGGCAGACTTTCTAGATGCAACTACTCCACAGATATGCTATTTCTGCAGACTATATAAATTCAACTATACCACAGATATGCTATTAGGTGGACTTTCAAATGCAGTTTCACCACAAATATGTCATTAGGCAGACTTTCTAAATGCATATACTCCACAGATATGCTATTAGGTGGACTATCTAGATGCATCTACACCACAGATATGCTATTGGGCAGACTTTCAAATGCAACTACTCCACAGATATGCTATTAGGCAGACTTTCAAATGCAACTAGACCACAGATATACTATTAGGCAGACTTTCTAAATGCAACTACTCCACAGATATGCTATTAGGTGGACTTTCTAAATGCAACTACACCACAGAATAGGCTATTAAGCAGACTTTCAAATGCAACTAGATCACAGATAAGCTATAAGGCAGACGTATAGCTCATCTGTGCTCCAGTTTTCTGTGATCAAATGCAACTAGATCGCAGATATGCTATTTAGGTGGACTATCTAAATGTAACTATACCACAGATATGCTACTAGGCAGACTTTCAAATGCAACTACTCCACAGATATGTTATTAGGCAGACTTTCAAATGCAACTACTCCACAGATATGCTATTAGGTGGACTTTCTAAGTGCAACTACTCCACAGATATGCTATTAAGTGGACTTTCTAAATGCAACTACTCCAAAGATATGCTATTAGGCAGACTTTCAAATGCAACTACTCCACAGATATGCTATTAGGTGGACATTCAAATGCAACTAGACCACAGATATGGTATTAGGTGGACTTTGAAATGCAGTTATACTACAGATATGCTATTAGGCACACTTTCTAAATGCAACTTCACCACAGATATGCTATTAGGTGGACTTTCTAATGCAATTATACAACAGATATGCTATTAAGCACAATTTTCTAAATTCAACTTCACTACTAATATGCTATAAGGCAGACTTTCTAGATGCAACTACTCCACAGATATGCTATTTCTGCAGACTATATAAATTCAACTTTACCACAGATATGCTATTAGGTGGACTTTCAAATGCAGTTTCACCACAAATATGTCATTAGGCAGACTTTCTAAATGCATATACTCCACAGATATGCTATTAGGTGGACTATCTAGATGCATCTACACCACAGATATGCTATTGGGCAGACTTTCAAATGCAACTACTCCACAGATATGCTATTAGGCAGACTTTCAAATGCAACTAGACCACAGATATACTATTAGGCAGACTTTCTAAATGCAACTACTCCACAGATATGCTATTAGGTGGACTTTCTAAATGCAACTACACCACAGAATAGGCTATTAAGCAGACTTTCAAATGCAACTAGATCACAGATAAGCTATAAGGCAGACGTATAGCTCATCTGTGCTCCAGTTTTCTGTGATCAAATGCAACTAGATCGCAGATATGCTATTTAGGTGGACTATCTAAATGTAACTATACCACAGATATGCTACTAGGCAGACTTTCAAATGCAACTACTCCACAGATATGTTATTAGGCAGACTTTCAAATGCAACTACTCCACAGATATGCTATTAGGTGGACTTTCTAAGTGCAACTACTCCACAGATATGCTATTAAGTGGACTTTCTAAATGCAACTACTCCAAAGATATGCTATTAGGCAGACTTTCAAATGCAACTACTCCACAGATATGCTATTAGGTGGACATTCAAATGCAACTAGACCACATATATGCTATTAGGCAGACTTTCAAATGCAACCAGACCACAGATAAGCTATTAGGCAGATTTTCTAAATGCACTACTCCACAGATATGCTATTAGGCAGACTTTCAGATGGAACTACTCCACAGATGGAAGTGTTTACAACAGTTTTGCTTCTAGAGTTGAGTGGTAGGGTAGTATGGCGTGAAGTAATTGCTTCGGTCCCCGCCCTTGCCACACTTTCTTATAGTTGGCTTCTTGCTTCTCCTGCGGATACCTGCAGATACGATTTTGAGCTGTCTCAATTTAGCCGTCCTTTGCCTTAGGGTCCTTAGCCGCTGAGGCTGCACGAGCAGGGGGGTGCCCTGGGAGGGTGGGTGATGGCTTGGGTGAAGTGTTCACTGGCCAATCACGGCACACAAGGGCGGGTCGGGAGGCAGGAGGGGGAGAACCAGGAAGCGGGTCACCTCGAGGATTGTGGGAGGGAATTCAGGGGCTGGGGGAAGCGGTTTGGTGTTTTAGGAGCAGGGGCTCAGGAATATTACAAATCTGGATGCAATGTAGGGCACACTCACCGGGGGGCCGCAGGAGCGTAAAGGGGGCCTCCGTGGTTGTGGCGGAGACCTAGAGCAAAGGTTCTGGTTCACTGGCCAATCACGGCACACAAGGGCGGGTCAGTAGGGGGAGACCAGGAAGCGGGTCACCGCAAGGGTTGCTGGAGGGGAATCAGGGGCTGGGGCAGCGGTTTGGTCTTTTAGGAGCAGAGGCTCAGGAATATTACAAATCTGGGTGCAATGGAGGGCGCACTCACCTGGGGGAAGCAGGAGCGTAAAGAAGGCCTCAGAGGTTGTGGCGGAGACCTAGAGAAAAGGCTCCGGTTCACTGGCCAATCACGGCACACAAGGGCGGGTCGGGAGCTGGGAGGGGGAGCACCAGGAAGCGGGTCACCGTGAGGGTTGCGGGAGGGAAATCAGGGACTGGGGGCAGCGGTTTGGTGTTTTAGGAGCAGGGGCTCAGGAATATCATAAATCTGGGCGCAAGGGAGGGCACACTCACCTGGGGGAAGCAGGAGCCTAAAGGGGGCCTCAGTGGTTGTGTCGGAGACCTAGAGCAAAGGTTCCGGTTCACTGGCCAATCACGGCACACAAGGGCGGGTCGGAAGGCGGGAGGGAGAGAACTGGGAAGCGGGTCGCCATGAGGGTTGCGGTAGGGGAATCAGGGGCTGGGGCAGCAGTTTGGTGCTTTAGGAGCAGAGGCTCAGGAATATTACAAATCTGGGTGCAATGGAGGGCGCACTCACCTGGGGGAAGCAGGAGCGTAAAGAAGGCCTCAGAGGTTGTGGCCGAGACCTAGAGAAAAGGCTCCGGTTCACTGGCCAATCACGGCACACAAGGGCGGGTCGGGAGCTGGGAGGGGGAGCACCAGGAAGCGGGTCACCGTGAGGGTTGCGGGAGGGAAATCAGGGACTGGGGGCAGCGGTTTGGTGTTTTAGGAGCAGGGGCTCAGGAATATCATAAATCTGGGCGCAAGGGAGGGCACACTCACCTGGGGGAAGCAGGAGCCTATAGGGGGCCTCAGTGGTTGTGTCAGAGACCTAGAGCAAAGGTTCCGGTTCACTGGCCAATCACGGCACACAAGGGCGGGTCGGAAGGCGGGAGGGAGAGAACTGGGAAGCGGGTCGCCATGAGGGTTGCGGTAGGGGAATCAGGGGCTGGGGCAGCAGTTTGGTGCTTTAGAAGCAGGGGCACAGGAATATTACAAATCTGGGCACAATGGAGGGCACACTCACCTGGGGGCAGCAGGAGCATAAAGGGGGCCTCAGTGGTTGTGGCGGAGATCTAGAGCAAAGGCTCTGGTTCACTGACCAATCACAGCACACAAGGGCGGGTAGGCGCGAGGGTTGCAGGAGAGGAATCAGGGGCTGAGGCAGCGGTTTGGTGTTTTAGGAGCAGGGGCTCAGGAATATTACAAATCTGGGCGCAATGGAGGGCACACTCACCTGGGGGCAGCAGGAGCGTAAAGGGGACCTCAGTGGTTGTGGCGGAGACCTAGAGCAAAGGCTCCTGTTCACTGGCCAATCACGGCACACAAGGGCGGGTCGGGAGGCGGGAGGGGGAGTACAAGGAAGCAGATCGCCTGGGGGAGGCAGGAGCGTAAAGGACCTTCAGAGTTCAGCACCCTGGTGTCAGTCTGGTTTTGTAATGCCAGTGCTGTCTTTGAAACACCGACTTCTGTTACTCCATTACATGTCTGTTTCAAGTAAAGATGATAAAGTTATGTGAAAATGAAAGATGTTGTGGTAACTTGATATAAAAGGCCACTTATTGGTTGCAGTAATTAAAAAAAATCAATGTTCTGTTTTCGTCTACTTGGTTTTCTTGGGGGGGGGCTGTACTGGACATCATGTGGCAGGGCTGGCAATACAAACTTAATAGAGAATGGAAGGGTTACATGCACACAGCCACACGGGTTGTGTGGAACGGCCCTTACTGTAAAAGCAAATGTCAAGGAGAAGCTCGGATATTTGGTTCTGGCCTCCCATTTTTCACACGGGCATTTCCTAAATCCACGTTTGATGAGCTTCCCTAGTCATACATTCAGCAAACTCCCCCCGGAGCAGTACAGAGTGTGCTTCATGGAAATGTCATCTGCCAGTGCTGCAATTACTCACACTCCAGCAATCATGTGCACAATGCAGAATGGGTCGAATTCAGGTGAGAGTGAGAACCAGCAATCAAGCCTCTGGAATGGAGAACAAAGCCCTGTTCTTTCACTTGCCATCAACACGACCATCAAGGCCTTAATTACAAGGCAAGTGTCAGGCCCGGCTCCTGAAAGGCTGATTATCATGCAGCTCAGCTGTAAATCAGCTTTGTATTGATGAACTACAGAAAGGAGGAATCAGAGCTCAACCCCCAAACGAAAAAAAAACAAGGGTGAAATGATAAGATTAATAGTATGGAAATGAGGACGGATGTATAGAATATTTAAAGAGATTAAGCGAAGATGTCCTGCTAGGGTTCAGCTCCAGCACAGCGAAAAATGTGCAGCGCTTGGCAATGCAGTATAACAGTCCTATTTTAGCCTGGATTTGCATATTAGTGCCCATGATATACATCCAGCATACTACTGGCATTTCATACTCAGCCAGCTAACTCGGGTGGCATTAGAGAGGTGCCATGCTGTAGCCAGCTTCCCAACACAGAGCCCACTGCCGAATGACAGAACCGCATCATTACCCGCTTAACTTACAAAGGGTGCAGGGCACACTCCCTCCTGGGTGGGTGGTCGTAACTTACTGAAGTGGGTGGGTGCTGACCCTGACTGCCCCCATGCTTGGTGGGTCTCCTGGGCTATTCGAATAGGGTGGGGCATAGATTCCTGGCGCAGTGTTAGGTTGCCTGGCTATGCGCCAGTCAGCCACAGCCGGGGCTGCACTCCCACCCCTCCCACTCTTCCCCTGGGGACAGGGGGGGGTGCAGTCCATACCAGTGCCCCTGCGAGGAAGAAGTGACTCTTCATGCAGTCCTTCTTGTGACATGACATGATAGATTATTCATAACACGCTTAATACCCAGAGGTGCCTAAGCGCGGACCCGAGGATCGAACCTGTGTTTCTCCGTGTCATCTGGCTTCCAACACGAGCACGTTGCCGCTGAGCTATCCTCCAGAGACTGTTAGTGCTTTCCCACATGTACCACTTTGGTCTGCACCCATTGCGTCTATTCTGGGCATCCCAGATATCTGGATGAACAATGCACCAAGACAAGAGGGAATTCTCCAATTAGGTAAGGATGCGACTCACACCCAGGTATGCGCCAGGCAAATCCTACAAATATCCCCCTTGAACAAGCAGCCTTTGCGCAATTGCTATTCGAGAAGAGGTGTTACTTCCTTTCACTAATGACAAAGAGTTGCCCCTGTGCCACAAATGGTTGGACCTCTGAGAATGTCTGTGTTCTCTATAGTCCCTTCTTATTCAGACATCTACAAGGACAACATTGCAGAGGTTTGGTAAACTCCTTCCTTTTCCTTGGCCAATTTGTTATTCCAAGGCTTATCCCAATGAAGAAATCATGCAGTAGGAGCAGGTATGCGACCACCGAACTGGGCAATCCCAATGACTGCCAGCTGGGGCCTTGCAATGAGCATCACCTTCCAAGCAGCACTATGTCGGCTTGGAATCGGAGGCCAGTGCCCTGAATGGAAAAGAGACTAGCGTAAGTCCCAGAATTCAAAGCGTTGAAGGTGGCCTTGCCAACACTGTGGGAGCTGGCAGCTAAGAAACATCTGAAATGGTATTAAATCATTAAAACATTCCAAATCCTGTTTGGAGTACGACAACCAGCAACACGCCTCTCAAAACCTCTATGCCAAGGGCAACCATTATTACACATCCGTTCAGCAGTTTACCCAAATGTGGGCATTTCATTAGAAAAAGGCCCTTCCAATATGAAGAGTAGCACGCTGATAATATGCAACATATGTGTTACTCTAAATCACATTGTTATCAGATTGTGTACCTGATACTGATTTACGTTCTTGTTTAATGTGTGAATATGTTGCAAATGAGAACTATGGGAGTAAGTGACATATTGGCAATCAATAAAGTTCAGGTAAAGCCAATTCAAGTGGATGGGCAATCGTATAACATCTAGAACTTCATAAAATCAGGCTGATCGACACCTAATGCCAACCAGCCTAAGCAAGCAGGCAGGGATTCCTGAAAACATGGACCTTTGCTGATTTTCTGAGAATTGAAATCAGGCAAGAGAGAAAAGCAGCTACAGGAATGCCGGGAAGTGTTTCATGGCACTAAAAGATGCGCGTGGACATGTAAATGCTCCACGAGGACAAGGCATCTCTGCTACCTTCAGTGGCCAAACCAAGGAGCAGGGGGCACAGCTGTTAGGAATGCCACATATACTATAAAGGAAAGCTACATATGGGCATATGGTGGTTTGACATGATTGTCTTCTCAGGTGCCTAAGTTATGAGGCTCAGCAGTCCCCATGAGTGTTGTTCACAGGCAGTGCTCAGGGATGGTCCAGGGCGTGAGCTGTGCCTTGGGGAGGAGCAACCACTTATCAATTGAAGGGAAGATGTCTAAACCGGAGACCTTCCAGGGGTGTAAACAGGGGCGTTGCTGGGGGGGGGCTAAGGAAGCTATAGCCCCTGATCTTTTGGTTGTAGCCCCTGATAGAATCTCAGGAGCTACAGCCAAAAGACTAGCTAGCCCCCAGTCCCAACAGTTCCGACATCAGCTTAGCCCCAGGTCTTTTCCAGGCCTAGCAACTCCCCTGGGTGTAAATAAGAAATGTGGGCACTACATTCACCTGTTTAGGGTTCCAAAAACATTGGCTCTTTGGTGAAGCAGATTAAGGAGCTCGACACGATTTTGCAGAGTCTGGTCACACATATTAGATAACTTGTTCTCTACGAGATCAGGCGGATCCTGCGAGAGTTCCCAGTGTACACTCTTCTCACTCAGGGAAAACTGTGAGTGGGAGTTGGCATTCATAGAGAGGGGAAGTGTGTGACTATGATGAGGTTACTGAGCAGGATGTGCGTGTCACATCGTTAGTAGTCAGAAATAACATTCTATTTCATTGCTTCAACATTTGGGGCAATGAGTAGGGGGCCACAGCATTTTGTTTGGTTGTTTCTCCTGTACTATCAGTTATAGGGCTCAAAGCTGCAGCGTCAGACATTAATACATCTCTGCTGGGCCACAGACCACTCTGCACTCTGGCTTGGTCCAAATCTTCCTCTGTTTTGCTACACAGATTTTGAGATAGAGCTCCATTGAATATACCTGATTGAGGCCTGTGGATTGACTAGTCTTACGCCACTTGAACCACCTTATGCAGTAAGTGTCATCTGTATTTCTAGTAATGCTAAAAGTACAAACCTCAGCGAGAGTTGGCTATAGGAAGATAACATTCATGTCACAATCTCCTTTTACATTGATGCAAGGCTTTCCTACCTACATCAATGATGACTCAACATTTCACCCTCTTGAAACTAATGATATGAATGGGACTGAGCTAGAAAATAACCCCAACCTGCAGTCCTACCTAGGAGTCATTTGAAGGTTGGTAATATTTACATTGACCAAGATTCACTTTATCTATGTAGACTTCCCAAGACTATTTACACTTTCCACTTTCAATGCACAACACAAGAAATACGTACACATAAGATATACAAAAGAATGCTTCTACCGAAGACCACCCCCAACTGACACCAAACAACCAGTTTGCCTTCAGTTTTAACTTACATAGGGTCATAACTGTAGGATAGTTATAGGTAGAGGACATGGGAGAATGCACACCTATGCAAGGGTTCAGCGAGCATCTGGTCGGGACCAGGCAGAACTTCACAATGCTTCTACAAGACATTTTGGAAGTTTGCCTCTGTGACAGCCTACAGAGCTATGCCAATCCAGCTTCAACATCACCAGCATAGCGTTGCACAATTAAGTAGTTGCAATGTCAGTTTCACATTTCGTTGTGAAAATGTTCAGGCCAGTTTCTACAGTGCAATTAAAATGTTGCCAACGTTAAGTGCACAATCACATTAGTTTTCGCAAGACCACCAACGACCATGTGACTTCATCTCCCCCTGTAAAATTATAACGCCGGAGAATATCGTCAATCCAATTCCCAAATTGTCATTTTTGAATTTCCAGTGATAAAAAAACATAATACCATGCTAGTTTTTGCCTTGTCTACAGAAAATGACCAGGTCACATTCACATTGCCTCCAAAGAAGGGGCGAGTAGGATGGGTACCGAGGTTGTGCCCCTTTTTCTTCAGGAATGTCGAGTTATTGTCAAAATCTCCTAATAATGCAATTATCACTGAAATTAAGACATCTGTCTCAGGAACTTGCTATTATCACAGGGCAAGCGCATCTCCCTGAAAACAGTGTCTGTGTGACGGTGAGAAAGAATATGGGGAATGCTGAAAGGGCTTTATTTGCAGGAAGATTTTGGCTACAGCATTTTTAATAAAGGTGTTGGCTACACGCTACTCCTAATAGATTAGGAGGTTTCCCGAGGGCCAGTTTGGAGGTTCTAGGTGGGAACTTGATAAGGCAACACATGACTTAATGTTTTGTACATTATCGGGCAAAGGCGATACAGAGACTTTCTGATATTGTAAATGCCCCCTCGGTCGGGCAGGGCAACTAATCATCTTTAGTGGAGTACAAACATATGTTGGACGAGAATGGAGACTATTGCAAGAGTGTTTTTTAAGGCCCATATGCAAATTCAACGTGATTGGAGAGGTGGGCCCCCTCGAGTTCAGTTTTCTTTGTGATTGCATGTATTTAAAGAGGTATTTAATTTAGAGAAAATGCTTTATCTTGGTCAAGTCAAATAACAATATATTTTGTATAATATGTTATGTTATGTTGTCTTACACAGCGCACTGTTCCCATTTGTGGTGGTCTCCAGGTGCTCATGTGGCTATGCAAGGAAGAGGGCGGGGTGGTTTAGTGAGAGTAGAGTGATGGGATAGGTCCAGAACCAGGAGATACTGGCATCTGTGAGGGTTGGCTTGCGGATGGGCTGATTGCGTCCACCTGCTTGATGTATCCGTAAGGGTGAGGCCCAATTCCTGGTTTGTTTGCTGTAGGTGAATGTTTGTTGTGTTGGGTGAGTACTTGCGTGTTTCCTGCGTAGTTTGGATGGTAGTTTGATTGTGCACACTGGCTTGCTGTATCCGTAAGGGGGAAGGTCCAGTTTCTGGGTTGTTTGCTGTATGCAGGTGTTTGTTATGCTGGGTGTGTGTTTGTGTGTTTCATGTGTGGTTTGCTGGTAGTTATGTCTGTGTGCACTGGCTTGTTGTATCCATAGGGGTAAGGTCCAGAGCCTGGGATTGTTTGTTATATGCAAGTGTTAGTTATGTTGGGTGTGTGTTTGTGTGTAGTTTGGCTAGCCCAATGGCGTGTATAGTACTTGGGAGGCCTGTTGGAAGGGAACAAGAGCAGGACAGTTAGTACAATGGCTTCTCTCAAAGTTCTTCCAAATGTGTCTTCAGAGCTCATCTAGCTGCAACTCAATGGTACCCTCCGATCTTCCAAGTGCAAAAAACTGACCGCCTCACCACCCATCCAAGCACAACACACTAGCCGCTAAGTGCAATACCTTGGCTACTCCCACTAGCCTCTCTCTACGAGCAAGAATTACCAGACACAAAGTGTGCTTCTTAGTGCAGCAATATTAAACAGCTAATGTGACACATGGCTAATTCTTCACAGTTCTATCTATTGTGATGTTTATGTTGTTTATGTTTATGTTTTATGCTTATTACACACCGCAGCCCACAAGCATCAGAGAGCACATGAACCATAAAAGTCAAAAAGCCACTAACCAAACAAACAGACATTTAGCGGGGAAGAGCAGCAGGGTAGTGACTGTACTGGCCGAAGGTCTTAACCGTAAGTCAAACAGAGCTTCCAATTAAATAGTAGCATCTTGAGCTGTTTGCAGAACATAGGGAGACTCTTCTCTATACGCATCTCAACTGGGAGATCATTCCAGGCAAGGGTGGCTATAACTGGGAAAGACCGACTGCTACCAGGAGTTCTTCTGATTTTAGGGCTTAAGTGTTATTAGATCTTGTTGATCTCCCCTGGGTTTGCAGAGTGAGACAGTTTTTCAAATATCTTGATGCATGTCCATGTAGGCATTTATGCATCAGGGTAAGGTTTTTGAAGATAATCCTAGATGTGACAGGCAGCCAATGGAGTTCCCTCCTAGCTGGGTTTATATGCTCCCTTTTGGAGAATTATTTTATAATTTGGATGACGTCGTTTTGAAGGGTTTGGAGTTTACGTGTACAGTTCTTGCTTGCTCTGCCAAGGAGGGCATTGCAATAATCTATGTGGGGCATTACAATGGTTGTAACCAAGATTTCACAGTTCTTGCTGGTGACGTAGGGTTTCCCCAATCTGAGTAACCTAAAATGGTATTGAGATTATAACATTTTCCACATGAGTGTTTACTCCCAGTGACTGATCAACTATCACTCCCAACGTTTTAACTTGATCCAGAGTCTTGGTGCAATGGCCATCAATGAAGAACTCTGAATATCCAGGTCCTGGTTATGTCCTCGATTGAGAGAATCTGAAGACCAATAATTCTGTCTTTGTGCTATTAAGGCAGAGCCAATGTTCGGTCCTCCAGTCTTTCACTGTTTGGTAAATGCTCTGCTCAATTTTTGTATCACCGGTGTAGTATCATCAGTGTAGTCGCCACTCAGTTCACCTAGTAATTGAGTGTCATTGGCATAGTTTGTAAATTTGGCCCGTACTTTATCCAAAATGTTACACAAAGGGCGCAGATAGATATTAAAAAGTGCAGGGGACAGACACGCTCCTTGAGGGACCCCACAAGTAGACAGTATTTGTTCAGAGGATGCCTGGCCCCAACACACTCCCGACACCCTACCTGAAAAAAAGGATTTCAACCACTACACGACTAATTTCTTATGGTCCAAAAGGGCAAAACCCGCTGATAAATCAAGTAACTTCAGTAAACCTGCCTTACTCCTATCCATGCAGTCAAGCATCTGGCTCTGGAGATCAACTAGCGCAATCTCTGTGCTATGATACTCTCTGAATCCAGACTGTCCAGGGTCGACAATATTGACCTCTTCCAGGTGTTTTTGCAACTGCATGGTGGCTACCCAAACTAGAACCTTCAAAAGGAAAGGTACATTTGTAATCGGTCGATAGTTGTTAACACATTTTCGGGTCTGAACCTGCCTTTTTCAACAAAGGTGTAACTACAACCTTCTTGACCTCTTCTGGAATGATGCCATGATGGAAAGTGGCATTGGTGAAGCGTGTCAACAAAGGTGAGAAGATGCTAGAGTTGTTCAAAATAATTTTGCCCGCCAGAGTATCACCATTGCAGGAGTAGGACACATTTCCCTAAGCACATCCTCCATAGTCTGTGCAGATATGGCAGAGAAATTAAAAACTTTGGCATCCTCACTCGGAGGAGCCTCAGTATTATCAGGCATAGAGGCTGAAACCGGGTGTGCCATGATTTTAGCATGAGCTGTTGTGACTTTATCCATAAAGGCTTGATGAACATTAGATCAGCCTTCTGTTGTAGGGGAGAACAGGTCTGATTTCAGGTGGGGTTTCTCCAACGTTTTCAAGATTTTGAACTATGTCCTCTTACTATTAGAGGAGCCCTACATTTCAGTATTAAAGACGTTTTTCTTAGCTGTAAAAAAAAATTCAATGTACTCCTTTTCTATGTTTTTCCAAATTATTTTGTTTTCATCCAACTGGTTTTTGTTCCATTGGCGTTCTGCTGTCCTTTTCTCCTGTTTCAGTTTAGTAAGTTCCAGGGAGAACCAACTGCAATGGTTCTGTCTGTCCCTAACCATCTTGGTCTTAACAGGAGCTATATTATTGAGCATATCAGTCATAACAAGATCATATTTTGAGGCCAGACAATCAGGTGAATCAAGATCTGATTTGTGTGCCATAATGTTATGTAAGCAATTGCTAAGATCAGCCAGCCCAATTGTAATTACATTCCTACTGGTCACCCTTTTAAATGGTTTCCCCTGTTGAGCTGGTTTCCTGGGCAGAGTTATTTTAAAAAGAACAATTGAATGGTCTGACCAGACACAAGGGGTAGTGCAAATAGAATCAACCTGCATATTCCATGATGTATGGCTAATCTTCACAATTCTATCTAACTGTGACACATGGCAATCTTCCCAAATCTATCTAAATGTGACGCATTGCTAATCTTCATGAATCGATCCAAATGTGAAGGATGGATAATCTTCCAACTCTACCTAGTGTTATGCATGGCTAATCTTCACAAATCTATCGAAATGTGACGCATGGCTAATCTTCATGAATCGATCCAAATGTGAAGGATGGATAATCTTTCAACTCTACCTAGTGTTATGCATGGCTAATCTTCACAAATCTATCAAAATGTGACACATGGCTGATCTTCACAATTTTGTCTATTGTAACACGTTTCCTGCCCCCACTATAAATCTAAGTTCAACACATTTTCTGCCCCTAAAATCCATCTAAATCCAACACGGCTTATGTCCCCTACTAATCTTATTATAACACATTTCCTAGCCCCAAAATCCATCTAATTGTAATGCATTTCCTACCCCCAGAATCCATTTAAGTGTAACACATTTTCTACCCCCAGAATACATCTATTGTAACACATTTCCTAACCTCAGAATCCATCTAAGTATAAAACATTTCCCACCTGCAGAATCCATCTAATTGTAACACATTTCCGACCTCCAGAATCTATCTAAGTGTATGGCATTTCCTACTACCAGAATCCATCTATTGTAACACATTTCCTACCCACAGAATCCCTTGGTGTAACACATTTCTTACCCCAGAATCCATCTAAGTGTAACACATTTCCTACCCCAGAATCATCTATTGTAAAACATTTCCTACCCCAGAATCCATCTATTGTAAAACATTTCCTACCCCAGAATCCATCTAAGTGTAACACATTTCCTACCCCAGAATCATCTATTGTAAAACATTTCCTACCCCAGAATCCATCTATTGTGACACATTTCCTACCCTCAGAATCCATCTAAGTGTAATACATTTCCTACCTCCACATAACAGCTAAAGAACGATACCCTGACCTTAATCAAGTATTAGAAGATAATGAAGTGGTGGGGTTTTACTGGAGCACACCTTACCTGTCTGTTGCAGTAGGTTGTCTCTCTGGGTGCTCAATGGTGAACAGGGGAAAATGGGGATTGGAGCTGCCTAGAGGGCAGATGCCTTTTGCCTCTCTGGCCCTTAGCCAATGGCTGTGCTGGCAAGACTGCCCTGGGACACTCTGTTAAGAGGGCGGCCTCCACGGGGGAACACCCAATTAGAGGGGAGGTGGCAAGGGAAGGTGTGGGAAACAAGGTGAATGGAGTGTGTCAGGGAAAGCAAGAGAGGTAAAAAAGAAGAGAGACAAGTGCAAAGAAAAATATGGAGAGAGTCAGGAAGGGGGCACTTAACTAGATGAGCACCGAGCAGCAGGACCTGCTTTCACAGGCCTGCTGTAGTTAAAACATTGGGCTTCATTCTTAGTAAGGCGGTAAGGGTTAACGGTCACCAGTAACGAGACCGGTGTCGTTAAACCCTTACCACCCTACTACGAGTTCCCTTTGCGGGTCCCATCCTTAACGCCTCCTAAAAGCAGTCCTTAAAGCAGGCGTTAAGGACGGGACTCGCAAAGGGACTCCAGGGTCAATAACGGTACCGTAAATTACAGTACCGTTATTGCTGCCTTCCCATTGAGCCCTATGGGGGCTCAGATGGGAATGGGGAATGGCCCTGGTGAATGGGGAATTACCGGTCTCTCTGACCTCGGAATGGACCGGTAATTACTCCATTCACCAGGCCGGAGTTTGGACGAGTTCGGAGGCAGCCATGCCGCAAATAGCGGCATGGTTACCTCCGAACTCTTGTTCACGGATGAAACAAGGACGGTAAACTTCCATGGGGGACAGACATTCACAGGGGAGGGGAGGCGGCAAGGGAAGAGGTGGGAAACAAGGTGGACAGAGCATGGCAGGGAAAGCAAGACAGCTGAAAAAGAAGAGAGAAAAGGGCAGAGAAATAAAATGGAGGGGGTGATTTTAAAAAAATGATATGATATGATTTGGTATTTTTATCGCGCCTCTACACAAGTGTTTCTGTGCACCACATGGATGACTTATAACGAAAATGCGAATCCAATCATTGAAATGTTTTATATGATACTTTTATAAATGACTACTTTGGAAAATTAAAGAAAAAACATTGTTGACAAAGAATATGCATCTAGATTCTTGGGAAATTGAATGGTAGCGCAGAGAGTGAACGTTAAGCATACGCTTGCCCTCATATGCAACTTGAGTTGCAGTATGCTGAGACGCAATAGTGCCTCGATAGTGCTTCACATTGGGTGCGAGGGGTCCTACCACACCAATGACAGAGTCTTCCCTGACTTATTCACTAGCCCGCAAGACTTAACCAGTCCATCTGGGGAGGTCCTTCAGCAAATGCACTGTTCGGCCTCGCTCAACCCTTCGAGCTTTCCCTAGTCAGTGTTGAACGTTCTCACAAAGTAGTACTGTACATCCTATCGAAAATGTGTCCAACTTTTATTCAAGCTGATGTATGTTTTTAATAAAAATCAGGTACTCTCAGTTCCTTTTCTTCGGATTCACAGGCCATTGTTTGGTATGTATTAGTCGCTGCCACTCTATTACTTCTTAAATACAGTTTCTCTCTTTTTTTTCATGTCTGCTCGTGCTCCTTTTGGCTAAACGTAAAGGACAACACCCACGTGCCTAGCCAGCCTGGAAGGACATGCAGCACACAACCTGGACGATTTCAGAAAAGGTTTACAAGTGTAGACATATTTCCTCCAGAAAAAGAACCATGCTAGTTTCAACACTTTCTTGGCAGCATTAAAGCTCATGCCATTTTATCTCGCACATTAATTGAAATTAACCACGCCTGTTGCGCATTACCCCTGACAACCGTCGATCCCTTTCGAATATGCAAAGCATGTGTTTTTGGACTAGTTCTAGCATTGCCCCAGAACTTACACTGCCACATTCCTTGTCCTAAGGCATTTTTCCATCAGCCCTATGGCATTGCGAGATACCAATACATCGGGCCTCATTAAGACCCTGGCGGTAGCTGTGCCGGTAAAAATGGCACGGCTGCTGCCGGAGTAATTTTTTTTCTGCCACCTTGCAATGGGAAATTACCAGGGCATTACAGCCCCGGTGGTCCCGGTAATTCCCCATAGCCAGGCGCTGGGAAAAATTACTCCCCATTCCCATTTGAGTCCCATAGGACTCAATGGGAATGGGGAGGACGGAAGCACCCGCACTGTGTGCAACAGTGCCGGTGCTTCCGTCAAAGTCTGCGGGCAGGTGGTCAGACCTGGCGGGCAGTACCGCACCCACCTGCAGAACTCGGAGTGTGCCGGATCAGTAACTACGGTTCCGGTAGGTTACTGGCACTGTTGTTACCGGACTGGCATACTCATAATGAGGCCCATTATGTTGCTTAAAGGATTATGTGTTGTCTGTGCATGCAACATCATGCTCCTCTACATATTCTATAGTACTGGCCCGTCCCTTGCAACCCAGGTTAGTGATTGGGCCCACATAGTTAAAGAAAAATGTGTGAGCACTTGAACCAGGGTGTTCCTGGATGTGCAATCTACAATTCCGTCTCTGTGCTGCAATGAGGAGGAATTGAGTCCAAGGAATGAACTTTATAAGTAAACGTGTTCCCAATGCAGTAGCCCACCTTGTATGGGGACACCAAGGACCTCTTCATGCCCAGTCCACTGATGCCACTTGTTACGTGTTTTAGGTACTGTGTTTTAACACATTTCAATATTGTGTATTCAAAAACACTTTCATTAGCCAACGCTTGGTCATCCTTCAGTGCACAAACCCCAGACCATCCCAAGGAAGAATAACTTCCCGGTAGACCAAATGGTCTAGAAAAGGTTTTGAACTCCAGCAGCCCTCTACTGCTGTTGTAGTCTTTTCCAAATGGAGGCTTTCTTGAAGGCAGGCCCTGAATCACAGCTACACCCCGGGCTGGACAGAAGGCATCATCTTGGCTAGTGTAGGTGCACCTCAATGTTGTGTTCCCTCCCAGAATAGTAGCAATGTGACCAAGCATTGACAAAGCTAACATCTTTGGCATGTGTGTAGGCATACAATAGACATGTGCCTGGTACTGCCATAATGGTACTACCTGGACAGAAATTGGTAAAAACATGGCCTACGATAACAAGCTTGGAAAATACCAATATGATCCCTATACACAAGCCCAAACGGTTGGCTTTGTCAATGCTTGTTTTTAACGACTTCAGTTCAAGGGACAGATATAAACCAAGTGGCGGAAGGCACACTTGGTTAACATATTCTTATTAATCAATTAATGTAGCAGCTACATTTAACACATTAACTTTCAGAATACTGCTTAAAAATAACACTCGCTGATTGAGGTTTGATGTTATTGCTCGAATCCAAGAGATCCCAGGGTTGTTTTAGACAGGGAGGGGCAGGCAGTGGATGGGAATAGTCAAAGGGATTAGCATGGCTAGCATCAGTGAACGAGTGGGCAAATAACCCAGCAATGCCCACAAGCTGCGTGTACCTCATCACATGTCTCCTCCCTCTTAGCTGTATTCCAATGCTATAGTTTTGGCTTTTGGGTGGCGTTTAAGAGAAAAACTAAACATGATATGTACAAAATCATGTGATAGTGATATCATTGCAATTCTCCATTGGAATTAAGGAAAACGACGAGCAGGAGAAATGGAGATCTTCAGACAGCCACCACACATAAGCCACGCAGCTCTTGCCAGACACATGCTTGCATCTAATGGAGTGGTCACTGTGCGGCACGATGACCATGAAGCACTGCCCGCTTCAAACCACCATTGAGGGGTATTTCATTAACAGTTTTGGCTGATTTAATCTGCACAGTGCAGCTGTTGCTTTTTCCAGTCTTAGACAAGTGCAGGGATCTTTTCTACGACTTTATCATTTGAAATAGGAAACTGCAGGCTGCATAAAAGATACACGTTTTCTTATTTTATCTAAAGCTACATTCTTTTATGTTAAGTCACTATGCTGTTTGTTCTGCATCGAATCGCCTATGTAGAAGTTTTAAAGTGCCAATCCTTGTCTCTGGCGTATGGGTCCCACCCCGAGGGAGTCCGAACTTAGTCTGCTGGGGACGAGAGCAAAAGCAAGAGTGCAGTAAGAGGTAGGTACATTAAGGCATGAGGTTGCAGATGCAGGGATGGAGTCAGCCAGAGCCAAAATATTGCCCAGCAATCCACTATATATGGGCTATCTTCTAGACGGGCGGGACTTCGAAAAGTAGGTTTTGGGTTAGCATGCGCATTGGGATTCCAAGGCAGTTTTCGAATAATTATAATTTAGAGATCGAGCAGGACAGAGTGTGTGAGGAGCTCAAGACCATTTCCTGGCAATCCTGTCAGATATGTGCACTTAAAATCCTACAGGATCTCTTTTAAATACATACACTTTAATACCAGCAGGATCTACTTATGGTTCCAAGGGTAAGTTCCTGAACAGTAATCCTGGACTCCAGAAGATAGCTTAGTCCAATAGTGGGACATGTGAGAAGGTGAATGTCGTTGGTAACAAAAGGTCAGAAGCGGGACAGACAGGACTAATAAAGTAAAGTGTGATTATCCCTGCCCCTTAAATGTAAAGGGATCAGGGCGTTCCTTGTTCTTGTCTCTTGACCTATCAGATCATTCCTTAATGCAGTGTGCTTAATGTAGATGCGTTTCAGTCAACCAGATAAACTGTGGTTGCGTTCTGGCCCGCGAGGGTAAACTCCCGAATAGTCATTCGTAATGGCCAAGTACGCAGGCCGGAAGTAGCCCAGTTTAGGCTGTACTACGTGAAAGGTAAGTGTAGTTGGAAACAAAACTGTAGTGTGGGCTGCTATGTGCGAGTCAATTGTGGTCAAACAAAACTATAACGGTGCCGGTGCTTCCGTGGTCCCCATTCCCTATGGGAATGGGGACTTACAAATTGCCAGCGCCTGACTTCCCAGACCGTCAGGGTTGTAATCCCCCTGTGTTACCGGGAAGTCAGGTGCCAGTAATTCATTCTGCCGGACTCGGAAAGAAGCCCAATGTGTATAACCCTATCCATTAGCTACTGTAAAGATGAAAGGCAAACTTGCACGTTCACAACATATTCCTGGTAAATCTACTTGCCAGCAAACAGAGGCTACCTTGACTAAGGTATGCTGTACAAATACAAAAAATGAAGTGTAAACCAAATGTTGTTTTTCTCCCAAATGCATTTCCTCACTTTCATCATTTCAACCCCCACATGGGAAGAGGTGGGCTTTTTAGTGAACAGTAAACCATGCAGAAATCAGGAGAAGGCAGCAGAGGAGATGCTGTCTCTCCTTCCGCCCCACCAATTTCATAGTCATAATGCATCCTGAAGCCACATTGTAAATGCCCCGGCCGGGCTGGCGTACAGTGCACCAGAGGATGGCAATTCCAGACCAGTGAAGGGAAGCTTTGCAACAATGTTTACACGGAGCTATCAGCACAGAAATAACAGTGACAGCAATTGCTCTCTGCAAATGTGATCATTTGCACCACTGATTCGCGGCAAATATCATGGCAAAATATTCTGAATCAGTGCAAATGTTCTGCCTGCTAGTTACATGTATGCAACCTGACCAATTATCACATGAATCACACCGATGGGCAATTACTCACAGGTGCTGAGCAATGTTTCACTGATGCAAGGCCATTTCAACTGACATGTGTCCTGACTAACTAGTGCAAAATGTCCCTTTGAACGGACTTTTCTGTGTGAAATTCATTTCTGAACTGTTTGAAAAAATTCTGGTACACAATTGCCTGACTACTGTACAAAAATACCCTCCCTTCACCAGTGTGGTTAATGTGATCTGGCATTAAAGTGTCAAAATCACTGCATGGCAAACCGTACCTTGCATACAACAGATGAATCGTCAGAATCCCTAGTGACGCTTTCCCGATATTGAATATCCAAAAATACACCCAAACAATGCCCTCCAATAAACACACACAGAGACCTCCGGGTACAGTTTTTAAGTTGGAATAGGTGGGAGTGATTGTAATTTTCAGGGAGTCAACAAAATCATTTTAAATGCTTTAACAGGTATTTATTTTGTACAGGCCACAATTTTTTTGACACATTCTTTATAACAAATTAGAAGATGTGTGTTTGCCTCAATGTGGCTCTTCAGATCAGGCAGGAACAATATTCGAGCTACTTCTGCTGGCACTTCGCTGGTGGAAGCACACATAACCACATTTGCTGAGTAGAAGTGTGGGCAGGCTATGGGCCCAATTTATGAAACATTCTGCAAAGTGTGCACCATATTGTGAGCGCGCATGGTAAGAATGCGCGGTGCAAATGCACAGAGCGGGGAGCGGATACATGGAAATATGCGCATGCCAAAACGTACAGTGCAAAGAAACTAGTTTTGCATCAGATATGCCCATGACACGCCCCCAGTGCAAACCAAGGTCGCACTGTCAAAGAAGTGTGCGCAATGAGAACTGTGTCATCGAACACATAAACGTTCAGACAGTAATCAGATTACACACAAGTAATTACCATTTCTCCCACTTTCACCCAGTAATCCACTAATCCTAGTCTCTGTAACCCCGCTAATCTACATACTCCAAATGCAAATTGTACCTACACCCACTATTGCTAGTCCCTGTACTCCAGCCAATCTGTGCACCCTAAATACAAATTGCACCTACACCCACTATTCCAATTCCCTGTACTGCCGCAATCTGCATATCCCAAATGCAAATTGCACCTACACCCACTATTCCTAGTCCCTGTACTTCCCCAATCTGTGCACCCCAAATGCAAATTACAACTACACCCACTATTCTTAGTCCCTGTACTCCCCCAATCTGTGCACCCCAAATGCAAATTACACCTAGCCCCACTACTCCTAGTCCCTGTACTTCAACCCATGTGCTCACCCCAAATGTAAGTTGCACCTACACCCACTATCCTAGTCCCTGTACTTCTGCCAATCTGCACACCCGTGCAAGACTCTGCAGTTACTCCCGCTAAGCTCTAGCACCTTGATGCGTCTTTTGTGCTAGATGGAATTACCAATAAAGATCTCAGACCCAAATAACTTGGAAGACTAAAAAAATATGGCAAAGTACTACTTTATTATTAACATAGAATAAAGTATGGCAATTTGGCATACACAGGCTGTAGTCAACAAACTCACACACAAACTTATTTATACAGAGGTTTTATGCCTCAATGTATGTCATTTATGACATCATCCTAAGTGGTAAACTATACAACCTATTAAAAGGAGGGATTGGTATAGGGAACATATCTACCTACAATATACATAAAGGTTAATGCCATCATTGGCTGCCCCTTATCTGTTAGGCATTCTTTGTACAACCTCTAAATATAAATATGTACAATACTGATTACAGCAGAAAAATGGCAGCGTGTTGGCCTATGCCACATTGTATAGCATGTTGCTTCATAGACCCTCTAATTTGGTTGGCATGCTTTCCCAACCTTGGACTTTCAGCTTGAGAGCAGCATGTATGCAGAATGGACCCCAGGTGCTTACAGTAACATCAGACTACGCCCCCTTTTCCCAATTAGGCCATTGTCTGTCATCAGTCCAGCCCCGAGCCAAGGTTTCTCATTTGTAGTTGACCTTGCAGCCTGTTCTCTGTTCTGGGACTTTTAAGGGAGTGTAGGCACACTGCTATCTTCATCCAAAGCTTAATGAATAGCCCTTGTTTTCGACTTCTGAATCACGTGTGAGGAGACCATGAATGTGTCCATTTCACCATTTATTTACTGATATTTGGCTCAATTATACTGGTTGTCATTACTCCTCTTGGCCTGGAGACTTGCTCACTCCACCTTGTATAGACTTTGCACATTATTAATTGTCCAAAACAGGCTCTTGCAGATGTTTTCTTCTTTCCTTAATCTAAGTGAAATCGTACATGGCTAATCCTATAATTTCTTGAAATAATGACATTCTTGATCCCAGGCCAGATAGACTGCTCTTTATTTCTCACACAAAGCTGTTCTTCCAATGTCTCCTGACTCTGCAGCCCTGGTCTGTCTCTGAGGTAGCTTCATTGGTTTTAATACAAATCCCACGTCCATCTTTCCATCATGGCCGTCCTAGCCACGTCATGGTTTCCTCTGCAGCAAGCTTCTATATGTCTCATCAAGCTTGCTTTTCTGCGTATATACACTTATTAGTCAGCGGGTTACTTTATCTTCTTTGTATATAGGATTTCTTCATCTTTAATTACGTGTTTCTCTTCTTACTTCAGTTAAATATTTGCTCTTGAGTATTTTGATATTGTTTCAGTACATCTTGGTATGTTTTCTTCATGACATCACTCTGCCCTCATGAGATTTCACTTATCACTTCATGATATCCAATGGTGTGTGCAGACATCCTTTCACCCTTTCAGCATGAGGGTACATTTGGTATGGTTGCATGAGTGCATATCGTCTCTCAAACACTCTATGCGGTATTGGGATACTACCTGCTGTCCCACATAGGGCTCTTCTCCTGCTGTTCCAATATGATGGGGGTGAAGGGGTGGGAGCCAGAGATAATGTGTCTACCTGCTCCTCTACGTCCCTCTGCACATTACATGCACTAGCAAGGTGCACCCCAAATACCCATGACTCTGCAGCCACTCCCCCTCCTCGCAGTACATGCACCACCAAGATGTGCCCCAAATCACCACGACTCCACAGCCACTCCTGCTCCCCTTCCAAAAATGACATCACACTTGCACTAAGCATGACTCATAGGTACATCAGTAGGATACCTACACTCTCAGAGCACCATACAAGACATCTATATTGACAACTGTTGAATGTGTGTTACCTACTCTTCACTTGCAGACAGGAACGTGACCATTGGCCTGCCAAACAACTAAAATACTTCTGTGGTTCACACACATAACTCACAGCTGACAACACGACGGGAACTCCACTCAATGTACCTGTAGTATTGGTCCTGGATTACCATGTTCCAGAGCAGGAGAGGGTGACCAGCCCGCGCCTGGAGCGTGGTGATGAGCGGGTGCCTGGAACGAAGAACACGAGCCGTGGACGACGGTTGAGGGAGAAGTGAAGAGGAGGAAGCCGTTATGAGTGTGGCTCAATTACCCTGTTTTGTTGTATACTTCCCTATCATCCATATAACTTCTCAGTTAATAAAAACCCTGTACCTACGCTTACCTTCCGTGTCATGTCCACTTCAATATTACAGTACCACAATTCATTTTGCAACAGAAATGTAATTATAGCAACCCCTCAATGAGCCAAGAATATAGAACAGGCCTGCTACCTTCATCACTAGTAAAGACAGGGTGCAAAATGTACACTCCCACCAGTGAGATATGACTCTTGCCTCTCCGTCCTTCCCTCAAGGGGAAAAGCTACATCGCACCAAAGCACCAGGATGACCCAGGCTGCTGCTGCTCCTGGCCTCGGGTGCTTGTCTCCCATGAGGGTTGACTGCCCCCCTGCTCACTGGGGTCTGTTGGTCCTTAGCCAGGGTCCTTCCTGGCCAGGCCCAGTTGGAATTCATTGCACTACCAGATGGCCGGCCTGCTCAGGAAGTTGGCCGTCAATTTGAAATGTGTCTCCAGTTGGGTCTATGAGGAGGCTGAACGCTCTCTGAGGCCCAAACCTCCCCTCTGTCATACAGGGTACACAGATTACAAGCAGGCTTAGTCACCGTCTCCTGAATTACTATAGACAGTGGGCCCCATTACAAGCATGGCGGTTTTGGAACTACGGTACCGGTAAGTGTGCCAGTACCGTAGTTCCCGGACCGCCATACTACAAGCTGTGGCTGCAGGTGCCTGTCAGCCCGCCAGGTCTGACCTGGCAGGCAGAGCGGCACCCGCGAGCCAGCACATCGGATGCAGCGGCACCACTCTGAATAGTGCCAGTGAATCCAATGTCACATTCCCATTCAACCCTATGGGGCCCGAATGGGGATGGGGAGTCCCTCATTACCGGCAACCGCAAATGGGCAATTACCGGGTCCGCCAAACTTGGCATGACCCGGTAATTGCCCATTCGCAGGTGCCGGAAAAAAAAGGCGGCTACCGCCAGCCTCGTAATGAGGCCCAGTGTGTCAGGGTCTTGTATGCATTCCACATGGTACTTGCTGCCCGACCTAGGCTCCGTGGGGAAACCACCATACATCCCCAAACTGGCCCAGGGCTGTGCCCCATGCAATTCCCCAGATGAACTTGGCAAGCTGGTATGTTCTTCCGAGAGGCCAACAATTTTTTCACACGCAGCAGAGTGCCTGGCTGACAAGAGAACCTCTGTTGACTTGAAGGTGACTAGCAGGGTGGCCTCTCTGTCTGCCTCCCCGCACTCCATAGGATAGAATTGGTGCACTTGTTCCATCTAGGGTTGGACTCCTTGCCCATCCTTGGCTGTTCTCACAATCTATTAGCCACCACCTGCCTTGCACCATGTCGCCTCAAGGGTATGCCCCTTGGGTACAACCCGCTTGCGTGGGTGGCCCTACCCTCCAAACAGAGAAAAAGCCGAACAGCCCAGCAGCTCCACAGTGGTTAGATCAGAGTAGAAGGAGGGTAGTTTGGCAAAGGTCCAGGGGCACCGCGTGGCTTTGCAGGCCCACATGATCCTTGCCCTCGACCATCTCCACCAAGCACATTTCACCCCAGCTGTCTGGGATGGTGACACTTTTACATGGTTCTGCCCCACCCTTCATGCATGTTGCAAGATTCCCTCATCTTGCTCATGATGTGCATGTGTCCAGCTTCTACTTCCCACCCCTCTGTGGCGGAGTAGGCTGTGCTAGTTGACCTGCATGCATTGAGGCACGCACCGTTGCTCGGGTCCCACAGACAGCCCGCGAGGGTGTCAAGGTCAGCATGAGGTGGTTGCGCAGGTCCCCTGTTTCCACTCTCCAGCATGTCCGGCTAAATGGTTGATCCTGCCAGTAGCATATGCTTGTCTCAAGGTTCACGTGTAAGTACACATGGCTGGCACAGTGAAACTGCAAATGGCTCATCAAATCAGTAATGGTTCCTTAGTTCACTCCATCTTCCACTTGGATAACTGAGGTAACTGCAGAGACAATACATGCTGATGAGCGCTGACCTCCTGGGATGTGTGCATCAATCAGACCACGACTAATCAGGGCACGCCAGGTTGCTATGGTGACTCTAGACAATGTGGGGCAATTGCACGTCCCTGTGATGGCGACAGTAGAGTTGAATGTCTGCCTTATCAACTTTCAATTGTAGTGTCTGACCCTACCATGGTAACCACGGGTAATGAGGAATCATGGTTCCATACTGTAGAATGAGCCTGAGAAACAACTACCACACCCAAGGAAGTCAGCAGGTGCATAAATTACCCACTCCTGACTCAGGGAGATAGGAAAGATAAAATAACCACACAGAACTCTTACAAGGCCCAGTAATTGGAATGAGTGAACTAGAAATCCATTATTTACTGTATTTATTGGACATTTGTATGGTGCCTATACACATGTTTTCCAGGTGCCACAAGACAAATTGGGGAGGGGAACATAGGAAAAAAGTTGAAAAACAAAACGGTTATATTAGCCTTGTGACAATCCTACCGTGCAAGTGCAATCACAAGGTGGTAAGTGCTGGGGGAGGGGAGAGGGAGAAGTGCAGGACTGGGGTGCCAAAGGGAGGGGAGGCATGTGCTGGGGGTTCAAGAAGGCAAGTGCTGGGGGTCAAACAAGGTAAGTGTCAGGGAAAAGGGGAATACTGGGGGAACTGGTAGGGGGGTGGTCTGGTCCCTGTGTGACTCTGAAAGGACCAGGACCCAGTCACAGTGGCCAAGGGCGCATTAGCACAGGAGGGGCAGGGAGAGGTAAGAGGAGAAAAGGAAAGTCTTCAGAACGTTCTGGATCTTAGGAAGATCCAGCTCAAGTCTGAGAGGGGCAGGGAGGCCGTTCCAGAGACAGGAACCCGATGAGAAAAGAGATCTATCTCCTACTCTGAATGAAAACATTTTTGATCTGCAGAGAGTTGGAGCCACAGGACCGAAGGACTCTAGCAGAGAGGTATTTGGGGAGGAAATGCTGGATGTAGCGGGGTCCCAGTTCCCAGGCAGCCCCGTCAATGATGCAAAGGTCTAGAATGTGATCCTTGCAATCACCGGGAACCAGTGGAGATATTTTAGGACTGGAGAGATGTGGCCCCTGGGCTTGAGGCCAAGGATAAAACTTGCAGTCCTATTCTGAATTAGTTGAAGGGGGCAAAGGGAGGAACGAGGCAGATTACGGAAGAGGATGTTGTAGTAGTTCAGCCTAGAGAGAACCAGGGCTCTGGAGATGTTGAGCTTCTGGGGGAAGGTGAGGAAAGAAAGAATGCCCTTGAAGAGGTGGAGCTGAAAGTTGGGCTTCTTGGCAAGGTCCGTGATGTGTGCCGAGAAAGAGAGAAAGGAGTCAAAGTTGACCCCAAGGATTTTTGCCTCACGTGTGGGTGAAGGGAGGAGACCCAAGGATACTGGCCAGAGAGTGAGGGGGGAAGCCAGGAGTAGGAGTCCCCATGAGAAGGATCTTCATCTTACTGGCATTAAGGCAAATATCATTGGCAGAGCACCAAGCCTGAATAGCATTCAGGCAATCAGGTATGAGAGAGGAGGGGGAGGAGGTAGAGGCAGGCAGCTTGATGGAGAGTTGTGTGTTGTCTGCATAACACTGGAAATGAGGGAAGAAGGTGGAGATCAAGTTGGCAGAGGAGCCAGGTAGATGTTGAAGAGCCACGGCAGGAGGATAGAGCCCTGAGGGATGCCATAGGTAGAGATTGAGGAGGAGGAGAGAAAATAACCCATTTGGACTTGGGAGGGTCTGTTTGAAAGGAAGGTGGTCAGCCATGCCAGTGAACTGTCTATGATGCCTAGGGTATCACAAAGATGGTTTATGAGGATGGAGTGGTTGACTGTGTCAAAGGTGGAAGAAGGAACAAGGAGGATCAGAACAGAGGGTGTACTGGAGTCCAGGGTAGAGAGCAGGTCTTCCCGGGTGTTCAGTAGAGCAGTTTCAGTGCCTCTGGATGCCCTCAGACCACACGGGTGGTCATGGAGGTATCCAGCCAATTGGATGTGGATGGTCAGTTGGCGAATAACCAGCTTCTCAATTAGTTTGCCCAAAAAGGGGTGCTAGAGATAGGGCGTTAGTTAGCTGGGCAAGAAGTGTCAGCAGACGGCTTCTTTAGGAGAGTGTGCACAAGGGAGTGCTTAAGGGGTTGAGGGAAGGAGCCAGTGGCAAAGTAATGGTTGCAGAGGTCAGCCAAGGCTGAGGCGAGAGTGGTGATGTTGTCCTTAATGGTTCCGGAGGAGTAGGGGCAGGGGAACACCTGTTTAGAGGAGACTTTCATAGAGCGGACAACTCTAGAGATCTCATCTGATGCAATCGGAGAGAAGGATAAGAGTATGGGGTGGAGAGCCAGGGCAGGGGAGGTAGGAGAGAGAGGAGGGGTTGGAGGAGGATCAGAAGACAGAGAGGACAGGATGTCCAAGGGTTTTGGAGGAGAAATGGGAGTCCAGTGCAGTGCAGAGAGCATAGGAAGGAGGAGGGGAGGAGGAGACTGCAGAAAGATTGGTAAGTTCCTTGAAGATTTTAAAGAGTTCAGCCATGCTATTGGTGGTTCCAGAGATGCAGGCTTGGACATGAGCCCTCTTCTTGGAGCAGGTGGTGAGACAATATTGCCTTTGGAGTAGGTGGCAGGCCAGTTTGTCAGAGGATAAGCTAGATGCCTGCCAGTTCCACTCTGCAGCTTTGTACTTGCGTTTCAAGGATGCTATGCTGGATTCATACCAAGAATGGAGGCAAGCTTCATGCAGATCATCATGATGGGGGCAAGGATATCCAAGGTGTTATAGATAGAGAGATGGAGGTAAGCTAGAACAGAGCCAGAAAGAGAGTCTAAAGAAGGGGGCAGAGGAGGGATGTCTGTAGAAATGAGAGCATCCAGGGTGTGTCCAGAGTGATTTGGACCAGAGGGAAGGACAGAGAGCGAAAGAGTGTTGCAAAGTTTGCAGAAGAGAACAGTGGCCCCATCAAGAGAGTCGTGGTGGATGTTGAAGTCCCAGACAAAGAGGGGATTATGCAAGAAGAGAGGAGGACTGGTCAGCCCATTCTGAGAGGAAGAAGGAGGAAGGTCTGTGAGGTCTTTAGATGGTAGCAAGAGTAAGAGAGAAAGTAGGTGGACAGACAGCCAGCAGACAAGACTTTCAAAGGATGAGTAGGTTTGAGTGGGGACGATGGAGGCAGGAACCCATTTAGGGAAGATCAGAGCCAGTCCACCACTAGTCCGAGTGGGCCTGGGATTGGATAGGATCGCGTAGCCCTCAGGCAGAAGACTGTCAAAAGCAGTGATGGAGCTGGCCTTGAACCACATCTCAGTGAGAGCCAGGATGTCAAGGTCAAGGTCTTCAAGGAGGTGACAGATGTTAGAGGAATGTTTGACAGCAGAGCAAGGATTGAGTGTAGCTAAGTGAAGCTGGTTGCCCCCTTTAAAAGATTTTGAGGGAAGGCACAGGGGTGGAGTGCCACCACTTGGGGGGGGGATAGGGGATGGAATCAGAGAGAGGGAAGTTGAAGAGAGAAGGAAGACGCCTGTCAAGAAAGTGGAGGTTGGGTGAGAGCCATGGGCCATGATAGTGCCATTATGATAGATATTAATGGTGCATTTCGAAGATGTGAAGTGAGCCAATAGCACTTCCCATCTGGTGCTGACAGTAATGGGTGAGGAGGAGAAAGGGTAGAGCACAGAGACTATGTGAGGTGTCCATAGGTCACAAGGAGGAACAGGAGAATGTTGGTCATAGTCCATCCAGGGGAAACATTGATGTAGGTGTCTGCGATGGGCAGGCCAGGGTTGGAACTCAGGAGTGCCTTTTTTAGTTTCTTCCATCCAGACTTTGTGAGAGAGGGAGGATGGGAGATGGAGAATCAGTTAGAAAAGTTAGGGGAGATGAAAAGTGCCATGGGGGCAGCAAACGAGAGAGAAGGGGGAGGGAGCCAAAGGATAGTAGGGGAGAGGGTCAAGCACTTTGCAGCAGTAGAATCACACCTGGCGGCCAAGCAGACAGAGATCAATGAGCACGCTGGGAATGTCAGATATGCAGATCATATTTGTAGCACAACTAGATACGATTTTAGCTAAAAGCACGCAAAAGCAGTACAAAAAGGTGGTGGTGGATGCACACTTGGAGGCACACCTAGATACGATTTTAGCTAAAAGCATGCAAAACCAGCACAAAATCACAGTGGATGCATGGTTGGAAACAGTGCTACTTTGCAGTAAAATTTGAGTCCTTTACAGTTGACGCAGGCACACGATTGAATCCTTATGGGGCGTGTTTGTACATTTGCACAGTGTCTGCCTTCCCACACCCATGTTATCCTCCATTTCCCTAGTTTAATTAGGACATTTTCGTATTCCGCCCCATTCTACTTCTTTGCGCTGGACTTACCTCGCGCCTCGCGTAAGGCATGCGTGCATTGCGCATTTTGTGAAAACCAGCGCAAAGTCCAATCTTTGAATCAGAAGATATAGTTTTGCGTGCAGCAGAGTGCACTTTTTGGGTGCAAATTGCATTTGCGCCTCTCAACACTATTTGTAAATGGGTCCCGATTTGGCTGCTGTAACCTTTTTACCAGTGTTTTTGGCGGTATGTATGCCTAATTTGAGCAGTAATATGGCTGGTGGTACTTGTCTGCAGAGCTCCTGTAAACACGAAACTGCAATATCAAAAAGACCCACCATGATCATAGTGCATCCATTGCAGTACTACTTTGTACAGAAATGGTCAAACTGTAACCACTCAGACTACACACAATGGGCCTCATTACGACCCTGGCAGAGATCCATGGTGCAATTTGCACCATGGTCCATGGCGCTAAGCTGCCAACTCCGCCATGGTGGTTGGCGGACTTACTGCCCCATTCCGACCTTGGCGGGGCGGTAAGTCCCCAATCCCCATTTACCCTTCCCCATTCCCATTTTTGCCCCATAGGGTATAATGGGAGTGGGGAAGGCGTTAATTACGCCACCGTAAATTACGGTGGCGTAATTAACAACAAGGTCCCTTAGCGCCATGGATTTTTCCGCCTGCAAAAAGCAGGCGTAAAAATCACCATGGCGCTACGGGAACTCGTAGTCAGGCGGAAAGGTGCGCCATGGTTTACGCCGGCGTAAACCCCTTTCCGCCAGGATCGTAATGAGGGCCAATGCCTCGTGATTTTTAGGATGAGAAAATTAGCTTTTTGATTGGTTCGTCTAAAACAAATATGGATATGCTTTCTTCCGGCCAAAATGCTCCTGCTGAGAGTCACAGTAATGGGCAACTGATTTGGGCCTCTTAAAACCAGTGATGCTTAATCTTTGCCACTTCCTGTGCCCATCAGCATTTGATTGAAACTGATGCTCATGATTTTCAAATCATTTGTCAAATGGGTGCTCTGTAAACATGCACTATTAATTGAAAAGAAGTACTGCCAGGGAGTGTAATATGATTTTCCAATCAAGACTAAAGTGGTGCAATTGAAATTGGTTACGTGTTAAATGGCCTTTTCTCGCAAATGTATGTGCAGTAGAATATCAGTGTTGTGTCCTGGTGGCCCTCAGGGCTGTCATGATAATCCCAATGCCAGCGATTTCCTAAAAATTCAGAACATCCCTCATCTACACCCCCAGAAGGATAAGTAGAGCACCACTCCCACCACAGACCGAGAAACACCAATGGCACCTTGACTGATGAGGCTTGTCAGTCCCTTCAAGCATATTGAGGTCTTCTAAACCAGAGTGGGTGTGAAGTAGCTACCAATATGGTCCACCAGACAGTGAGGCACAAGATGTGCCTGGCCAACCACCACCCCAGTCTCCTTGGAAAGTCAATGTCTAGTCCCTTTACTTAAAGGGAAATGCCAAAATAGTCATGAAATTGTATGTAGATAATATTTCCCAGGTTCTTTGACTGACATTTTTGATCTTTGTAAATGATACAGAAGTCTACTTTGAAGTTGAAATCATATACATTATAAATGCTGGTGAGAAATGTTGATATTCTATTTCTAAACTCTCTCATCCACTTCAGTTGAAATAATTTGCTTTGAAATATTTTTCCCGTCACACACGAAATACAGTAAATCCTTCTCAGTGAGGCGCTATTTTGTGACTCCAATCGCCATTACTCACAGCTGTTTGAAGTGCTGCTAAATCCAGTAAAGATAACAGAGGAGGGGCAGTGCTGACATTAGAACCAACAGGATCTATGTGATCACTACGTCCCCCAGAATTTTGATGGCCGAAAATGCTCACTTTTTAATTTATTTACACCACATACATATGCGAGGAAGACCCCGGCAGCTCCCCATATTATTATATCCCATACCCCCCACATATATATGTGGTGTAAGCGGGGGTCGCTAAAAAAAAGTCAGAATTTCGGGAAGCAAAATTCTGAGGGTGACATTTCCGCCCACTACCGAACCAACATATTACCCTCTGCTGTTATGTTAACACCAGAACATGCATCTGCTAATCTGTGTATTTATGTATTTATCCAGCCAATAACTATCCACCAATCCATGCATCCTTTCTTCATCCAACCATGTATTCAGTCATCCTTCCACTTATCCACTAATCATCCATCCACCCACCATCCGTGTGTCCTTCCGTCCATCCATCCCTCAGTAGGAGGTCTGCGAAATTGGCCTACCCACATATTAAATATATTCTGAGGACATTTCGATAGTGAGAATATTCAGTTACTATATGGGCTGGAAGCATGTTATTTTATTATTTGTGTAGGTAAATTGGGACCCATTGTAAGTACGGTTCTGGGCTTCATGGAAAGAAAGGGCGGACTACTTAGTCCGCGAGAGAAGTTTTCATATTTTCTACTTTCGTCGATCGGTCTGGCAGTGAAATTATGGCTGGTCTCCATCGAGGAGAACAGGCAGGCCGAGAGAGGGCTGTTGCTGTTGGCACCCGAGAGAGCTTTGGTAAGGATTACTCTGGCAGGTATTTTGCAGCGGCTGCTTCTTGTAATTTTAGTGTAAGGTGGTTACTTGAATCTCTAAAGGATGGGAAGTGCTGTTTGTGTCCAGTGTTGAGACATCGCTGCAGTCCGGGTTGGAATCTAGGGGAATGATGGTAAGCGGCGGTGTGGCGAGCTTGTTGTGGTTTATTGACTGCCTGTGGAGCGCTCACTGGGCGTTTGGCCTTTAAAACTAAAAACAATCAAATCAAGGGCCTTTCTATAGAATGAGAACCGGTTTTCAAGTTCACGCACGTCTCCTGTTAAGAGGGACACACATGTGGTCTCAGGCTATTTTCAAGATGATCCAGGGAGACATGTTCGGTCATTTGAATACGTAACTTGACCCTCTCACGACTTCCAGCCAGCAGGTCCTGAGCTGAGTTTGAAAGAACTGCTCCTCGTGCGTGTGTGTGTATAATCGCTTTAACAGGCACTTAACAGAATGTTTTGCAGTGCCCAGTTTTAGGATATAAAACACCTTTTAAGAATACGCATTAAGAGGCAAGGTGTGAGAGTCCCAGGTAGATACATGCTACACAGATAAGTGATTAGATATGAAACTCCTACTTAACAAGTTCAATTTCACCTTTTAAAAATGATCTCAGATTTGGATATTTTACATGCACGAGGGGCTAAATATCTATTCTCATGCAGGCCACAGCAGAAAAACATCAGCCTCTGCTGCACTGATCTTCACTTGAAACCGTGAAGCTGCATGCTATTATCTCTGTGACAATGCAGCTCCAGCACTGTTATGCGCAGCCTTCCCAACTGGAAAGGACCATCCAAGCGCCAGGGTAATCCCTATTGCTTTGGGACTGTAACCACAGGACTCGGTAGATAGGAAATCGCTGTTGGGATGCTATAATGACCAGCCACAACTCACTGCTTGGTTACTCTAAATAGCATCAACAGGGGAGGACAATATGAAGCCGGCAAAAAAAGCAAACAATCCCTCCTCTTGTCAACCCCCTGAGACCAGGCTGCAGAACCAAAATGGCGCCCAAGCACGATCTTCCTATCCAACTCCTTGCTGCGATCAATCAGCGCGTCAAAAGGCGACCATGCAACCACATTTGCACCCGGAAAGAAGCTGTGTCTGAGTGCATTTGAACGCCCACCACGGCATGTGACGCTGCAAAGACAGAAACGTGCATTTTCACAGGGGTGAATCACTGGTAAAGTTTGCTCCTGCAGTTCAATTCACTAAACTCAGTCAAGTACGATTGATTCGCTTTCTTCTAAAATACGTGTTATCTTTATTTGTTTTCAAATTACTTTTGTTGTCATACTTAAAATAAACTAGTGGGAGGACAATCATTCTCTATGTTTTCCTGAATACATTATTGTGTGCTTCTGAACTCTTGAAAAAGAAATATGGCGCTCACCAACTCCCTTCAGCTTATAGTCCCCTGTGATATTCCATGTGGTTAATGGGGTGATAGGCAGGCCATAACATAAGTAGTCCTGTGAATTGAAGGGACTTACTGAGGAGATATGCCCCGAGGTGGCGGGCCCGCCCTGTGGGTAATGGGCCTCTGGGCACGATAAGAGGCCGAGCGAAGCAAGGGTCCCTTAAAGTGGGTGGCGGGCCATTACCCACAGGATCGGTGCAGCCACTGAGGTGCATATCGCTATTAGCAGCTGTGTAGGATGCTACGTGGGTGCTAATGTTTTTTTTTTTTTAAATGAAAAGTATTTTCTACCGCGCATGGGGCACCTTGTGGCTTCCCACTCGCGGAGAGAACATTCTCTACCAACATGGCCACCATGGATTAGGAACGTGGGGCTCTGCATGGAGCCCCTCCTCCATTTCCATAGTGGTCAGAGCAGGGGCGGGAGCAGCAGCAGCTACGGCGACAGGCCTCGTGCTGTATGTGGATTTAGGGGAGGGATGTAAAAAAACAAGTTGGTCGGGTGAGGGGAAGATGGCGGGTGGGGGAGCCGGCCATCAGGCAGCATAGAACGCAGACTTTCACTGGTAGTATCAGGCCGTGTTTCTAGCCACCTGATTGGCTGGCTCCTCCGCCCAGGGTGCTAACAGTCTGTATTGGACTTTTTCTTTGCAGGGGGCCCTAACCTCTTAACAGGTGTCTTAATGCTGCACGAGGGATTGATTCATTCAACCACAAATCTGTAAAGGCCTAGGATTAATTTATCAATTTCTTTGTATTAAGTTATTTTCTTTAGATACAATGCAAATTCCTCAATTGCACTATAAAGAATGATTTTCAAAGTTTCTTTCCCTGAATATTATATATATATTCTTTTGCCTGATGTTAGCTAGGCACTTTTTCGATTTTGTCATCCATACATTAGTCAAAGTTGTGCATCAATGACAGTAGTCTTACATCTACTGCGACTTTACAAACAAAACACAGCAAATCACACACATGACAAGCGGCACAGGTACACACAGCACAACGTGCCACCACCATGAGGTGAAATATTGCACGGTTTTAATTTGCACCATGCAGCGCAGATTATGAAATCCGGCTCCTGGTGTTACTCTTATCCAACTCAATGGCCCTCCCTTCATCCCTTTTGAAAGGGTGACTTGGCTGAGCCACCCACACCAGATCTGAACGTATGAACCTCACGTTACAGATTGGTTTTAGGGAAAAGCAGATTCATCAAACCTGTTACAAGACCACACATTCAGAATTGGTCGGACCTCTCCTCTCTGCCCTCTCCAGTTCAAGTCCACACAAGCCCTGGTTCTTTCACAATCTATTTGAATTGTGTGCTGCTGTGCCTTGACTGACCTCTAACCTCACCCCTGTCTCCGTATAAATGCTTACATGAGTGGCATCCAAGTTTGCTTTTCTATGAACCATAAGATTCAATCTTCCTCACATGCCAGTCTGACTGAAACCAACAGTGGGTGGGCACAAGTGCTCTAAACCTCAGTGCAGGACAGACACGTTGTTACCGAAAACAGGATACCTTTGTACTTCGGAAACTCAGACCAAGTCACCTCTCTGTATGAAATAATAGGGAGCAGTGCTGAATTCTGGGGTACCTTTGGATCCACGGGTTAGTAAAGTACTCGGGCTCTGCAAGGGGAAGCTCCCACAATCCTTACTTACATTCCATTTACCTATTAGGAAGAAGGCATCAGTGACTGTTATCCAAACGACTGCGGCTGACTCGTATCGAAATATTTCGATACACAAGTCATATCCCCAAGGGGATCGAACACTCAAGACAACAACACGTACGCTACAACCATGCCTGGTTGACCATGATATTTTAAGATGCATAAACATCCAAGCAACTATTTCCATGGAAAAGGTAGTCAATTAATAACTACATTTTGATAATCTTTTTCATCATTAGGGACTGTACAAACTCCTAATATGTACAGCTCCAAAACTGTTTATCTTAGACAAAAACAACTTCACATGAACATATCGAATTGCTAAACCCAATTGCAGAAATTCAAGCAATTGCCCAACTGCTGTTTATCCCTGTGGCTCCTGTCCAAGCCTAGTTTTCAATGTATTTCTAATATAGGCACACTTGATGTGATTTGGGTATAAGTTATGCACATACATGTACATCGAGACAACAACATACAACGAAACACAACATTAAATCAACTAGCATTCATTTCTGCAACATGGGTATTGTAATTAAGTTATCATTCCAGCTTTCCTCAGTGATGTTTCTGGATTCAAGCCTGCCGTATTACTTAAATACCTTGATTAGAGAAGTATTGGGTATAGATGAAGAAATGGTGCGGCTTCTTAAACCTATTGTATTCTATGTTGTTGAGGGAGAAGAATGATACGACCCATTGCAGTTGTCCTGTTAAAAAGGCTTGTGATCCTGTTAGTATCCCTTTAAAGGCGTCTGGTTTATAAGGATGCCAACGTTTGAAATTGACCAACCTGATATGTTCTATTGTTTTATAGTGTTGTCTGTTGTTTGCATTGATACTGACAAGCTAAGCATCCACCAGGTGGTATTATCGTTCTGTATCAATTTAATCTTGGTTGACTGCTATAACCTATATTGTCAGAACACAACATCTAGACCTCTGTATGGCTTGCTATTCAGGGAACATTAAGGAACGTTTATGTTTCCACTCATCTGGTACCCAGTTTTACAATGCATGGTCTTCAATATGGATTTTCTTAGAAATTGATGAGTCAGCAATGTTAATACCAGGTTTTTAAAGGGCTATTACCAACACTATGGGGCTCATAATGAGTGTGCCGGTGTTGAAGAAATGCTGGTAATTCAGGCTCTGGAATTTTTTCTTGACTGGCACACTTCAAGTTTGCCGGTGGGGGGCATGGATCTCCCGGCAGGCCTGATGTGCTGGGAGTTCAGTCCCCTTCCGGCAAATCAATGCCTGAATCACTGGCACCATTACTAACAGTGCTGGTGACTCAGGAAATCCCATCCAATGGAGTCCATGGGAATGGGAACTTTCCGACCGACACTCATCCACCGAAAAAATCCCAGTATCACCGGGATATCGGGTGGCAGAGACGGTAAGGGCAGTTTCCCACCGGAATTACTAGAGGTATACCAGGAAACTCTTAATGAGACCCAAAGTCTGTAACAGAATATTCAGGTTTAACTACCTCAGACTAGCAACACAATACTCTGGGTCTGAGAGTAACGTTTATACTCCTCTGCTATTGTTTCATTGTACACTAAGCCATGATGCCTGGCCATTTGTCCCCCTTCCTTTTCACGGTTCTCAGACATGTGGCTGAGTCCATGCCCATGCTCAGATACACAGATGTCCACATACCAACATTTAATTCTTCCCACATGGATAATAAAAAGACCCCAACCTCTGCACAGAGTAGTGCATTTCCTACCACGGCCAGTCTCTAAAGCCCAGGACATGACCTGCAACATGCAGGCAGGTTTTCGTTTTGTTTTTTTGATTTGTCTCTTTACCAGTGGGACTTTCGACATGTTTCAGGCTATAGAACGAGAAAGTTGAAATGCTCTAACATATTTGACAAAAGTCCTTTAGACAGCAGTGAGGGAACGGCTAATATGTCGATCCATCATTCAATCTAATAGGAAATATGAAAGCAATTGTATGTTTGGATTTACATTACAGCTTCAAAAGAAATACTGTGAGTCAGAAAACATTGAATTTCTTTTTATGAATTCCAACGCTGTTCATTGACAAAAATGCAGGGGGAGACCTCTCACAACTCCCCACAAACCCCACCTTAATTATTACCCCAACTCAAACCCCTTCTATTTTTTTCGATGAACTGTGTTTAAATCTGTTACAAAAAATAAAAATGCAATGTATTCTGACTCGCAGCATTTGTCTTCGATATTTTGGTAGGATACTGTGCATTTACCATTGCAACATTGAAACTAATACTAAATACACCTGGCCAGATATGATGTACATGCTTCTCTCAGCGGAACTAATGGAGCCATAGAAATGAATGGATGTGATCTGTTTTCCTGATGAGAGGAGATTTGATCAAATCTAAGACACTCAGGCAGGGACATTCAAGACATGCTGGATGAGATCATGTGATGTGATAAGGGCTTCTCCAGACCTGTACATTGCACAAGGTTTGTGGAGGAGTAAGAAAGATGATCGGAGTCACTTAGCGAGCAGGGCTGTGCCGCGGCAGAGGTGGAATGCAAAGGACCAGAAGACCATGTTCAACCAGGTAGCTGAAGCTTATCTTCACGCTGATATATGATATGATATGATATGATATGAAATGATATGATATGATATGATAGTGGCTATATGTTTGTCAGATTTACTATTTTTGATTTTAATTCTTGCTCCTGGAGTTTTGGAGTTTGAATTGGATTTTTCAAACAACAGTTTTCTTTTTACATTGTGATTTTGAAACAAAAAGTGTGACTTTGGCCAATCGAATGATGAGTATTACTTTTAAATAATGGTGTGGTTTCATGAGGGTACTGTGGTCCGAAATTGCAATTGGGGCAGAATTACTTTGCCATTGGGATTTGGGCTACCTAGATAAATTGGAGTCCTTGATATGACGAAAGGTCCTAAGAGATCCAAACACAATTCTTGCGTCTGATATTCACTTTGAATTGGGGTTAAAGTCGTTAAAAGCAAGAGTGAAACACAGTCGTCTCAACTTGTATCAAAGTATGTGTTCCCCGTTGGAGAAATCTTTGTATCAAGAGCTGAATATCAGTCTGTGTTTAAATGATGCAAATGGAGAGATCTGTGCAATAGTTATCTTTTGGAAATTGGGAAAATCCTCTCTGATCTCCAAGAGCATTCTGGAGCTGCTTAGTATGCTCTATATCAGGCTGACTGGTGTTCAATCATTAACATGCTCCATGGTTTCTCCTCCTTGTCTCATCTTTCAATGCAGCATAAACCCTGTGGAGTGGTGTCGCCATATTTGAATGTGTTCCTGAATTGATATTATAGGGAGGAAATGCTTAGATTCAGATGGAACTTATTTTATGCAAAGGAAATTGCATGGAAGCATTGATTGATACCACTTGAGGAGTACTATTTTGGATTTTGTAAGGATAAATGGATAATTGAATCTTTGAAACATTGTCTGGTTTACTGTAAAGCACTTTTGCCTCTACAAATCATGTTTTTCGGGAAACGTATTGCTGATACCTCCTATGTTGACTGTGAAGCCCTTTGATGAATGCTCCTGGGGGTTTATCTCAATTCAGTTGGAGCTGCTGTCACTGGATTTTTAGGAGCAATACAATTACAAAGGCAGAAATGTAATGATAAATGATTATGTTTTTGATATGCTAATTTTATGAAATATAGGTATTTTATTGACAAATATTTATGGAGTTTGACTTACAAGTAAATTGTGTTTTTACTTAGCTATGACAGATTTTTATTAGTGCTAAGTGAGATTGTTACTATCATGTAACATGATGATGTGATATGTTTTCTATGTGATGTTTGTGTACTGGTTCTTACATCATTCATTGGATTACTTTTATGTTGCATATTACGTGTGAAAGTTTGATTGGTCAACTAAATCCCAATAAATAAAACATAAATAAAAAACACAGTGTAATGATTTTGGACAGGCTTTTAGAGTGAAAATGGCATTTGCCAGCACAGCCTCTTAACTGGTCATTGGTGTTTAGTAAAGGTATGGTAGAGGTTTAGGTCTAGAGTACATCCTAGCCGTTGTTCCCTTTTTTCTAGCCATGGTCCCATATATACATATGGTGAATTGACAGAGATGTCTCCTGCAGGTGAATTGCTACTGTATTTTACCTATTATGTTTGACAATGGGTTCATTGTTTGGCTTGTATTACTTTTACACAGGCTTGACATTTTCGATAGGTTAACAGTTGCTGAAGTGGCATTTCCACATGGGTAACAAGTAGATAGGGTCTCAGGAGATCTGGAGGTAGATCCATGATAATGGTGCTGACTAATAGTAAGTCTGCGGGGTGCTGAAAAGTAGAAGCTTTGTTTGGTATAAGTGCATAGCGCAGCTCTGGAGCCCTGCATCAGGTCTAGCACTGGTCTCTAGTGCAAAGCCTGCCCAGCTCCAGGCAAATAGTACACTGCTCTGGGATGGTTAGTCTCTGGCAAGCAGCATACAATAAAAATCATGCCAGGCCGAGCAACACACAGGCGCAGTGGAGGAAATCACTGTGCCAATGTGGCCCATGCATTAGAAAAGTACCAACAGTGTGCCCTGTAATATCCTAAAATATTCAAAGGTATTTGGTGAGCACACCATCTGATTGTTGTGCCTGGTGGGGGGCTCTTAGTTAAAAACAGGAAGCAGTGAGTACCTAAGTAACTCTAGCTTTGAGACGCCAGCATCAGACACGCCCCCACGCTCCTACAATTCAGAAACAAACTCAAGCCCCACCTCTTCAAGGAGTCTCTCCCCAACACCTAGGCCATCATGTCGCCCCTTGCGCCACCTGACTCGGTAGAGGCTACCTGCGTCTCGCCTCCCTAACACCCGGTTCAGCTGTACCCCTCCTCTGTGCCCCTCTGTATCCTACCCACCAGTGTATATCTGTTCTCTTTTTACCACTGAACAGCGCTCTGTTATGCTTCTGTAGTTTTGCTTCTGTATTGTTGTATACCCCTGTAAAGCACTGTGTTATGCTTCTGTACTATTGTACACCTCTGTAATGTGTATCTATATTTGTTTATACCTACGTAAAGTGCTCTGTTGCATCTCCAAGCTTGGTCCGCGCTCAATAAATACCATAATAATAATAATGATAATAATAATAATAATAATAATAATAATAATAATAATAATAATAATAATAATAATAATAAATGTGACTAATAATTGAGTTTTTCACAAGTGGTAAATCTCTGGCAAGGAATCAAATGGAGAATTACTTTCAGAATGTTAATTTACTCCAGAGGTGCATAATTCTCATAAGCACAAACATAAAATACGTCATAATTATCACACATTTCACAGTGTCAGTTCTCCTTTAAAGCCTTTTTTACTTGTGGACTTAACTTTCAATCACTGAAATACAAGAAATCGTGTGGAAATCAGTGGTCAATGAAGTAACTTCTAATTTTGAGAAAGGGAAGTATGACAAAGGTTAACGGGGCTTCCACAGGTGTGTCCCAGGAGAATGATCCCCAGACCTGCTGTGCTGAATGATAGGTGCAGGGATATCTGCATGCATGGTTTGGAGGCAGGGACGTCATTTGGGGTAACCAGGGGTCGCAACTGCGACCCCTGTGGTCTCCCTTCATACCCCTTTTTTTACATTGAAGCTACTGGGCTGTGGCCAGTGCCATGTGGCTCTTTGTTTCTGGAATGGCTGGAATTTATGTTGAGGCCTCTTGAACACTTTGAGCATTGACGCTAAATAATAAGGAATAGGAATAACAAATAATTTGTTTTCTGGAATTCTATACAATAATTGCTAGATTCATTCAAGTTGTGAAAGGTCATGTTCTATCGTTTCCTATGATGTCACTTCAGGGTGGGGTCAAATCACATCACTTCCTCTGGTGTCATCAGAGGTTAAGGGGTCATGTGATTTTACTTCCGCTACCCCTGGTATTTTGGTGAAATGACGTCCCTGTTTGGAGGAGGCATTTTCCTGCACCAACACAAACCGAACAACAATGAATATATTTATTTTTTGAACCCATCCTGCATTCCAGTACATTTGGGGTAAATTGGGCCACAATACAAGTGTTTTTTTTACTGATCATAATGAACTGTGGTTAAATATACCAAACACCCAGATCCACAAAACACACAATCCCATACAGTGGAAAGCTTATTTTGAAAATACATGAATCCCACATTTTTTATACAGAATAAACACTAACATTTCTGAACCTTCAAGCATAAAATACTTTCTTTTTAAAGTACAAAACAATACAAAATAATGTTTTTGAACCAAAGATGGGGGAACACAAACACGCAAGAACTGGGAACAAACACATGAGTAGTTATTGAATACTGGCCTTGTTTGTCAGTGGAATATTTCTTTAAATACATAAAACTGCTGCTAGCAAATCTTCCCCTATGAAAGGCCATTGTTTCTGCCAACCTACTGGCACAAAGAGCACTTCACCTCAGCAAATGCAGCGTTGCTCACAAACAAATCCCCCAGCAGCTGGGGCACTCTCCTTGCCTCATTTGCCCTTCGAGGACTCGAGTGACCTTCTCTTCCCCTCTGCGTCCCAGACTAAGGCTAATGGTGGGTCTTGTTAGAAGTAAAGGTTAATGAAACAGTGTATTTTGTCTGGCAACACCTCATTGGGCCTGGATGTTTATGCAGCATGTGTCTCTCTGTGCTCCGATGACCTGCTTGTGGGGTTGGGAGCCAAGCTTTTCCATTCCAGCCATTCATAGAACCTGCATAACCACAGTGTTCACTTTGGACAGGATCAGGTGAACATGAGGACAACGTACCTCCTCACTGGTCGCACCCTCTTCCTCATCGTCTGCCTCTTGGACCCCTATGGGTCGTACCTCATGCATGTGCGCACGTTGCTCACCGTGTTGATCTCGAGCAGGCAGCTCCAGCTGGAACAAATACTTGTTCGGAGCAGCTGTCTATATGTGCAAAACAAAGGGGGTGGGAGGTCTGGGAGTCTCTCTACCAGCACGAACACGGCCCAATGACCTGTTCTTGGGTGGATGGCCCCTGGGAGAGTCTCAACCAAGTCTTTAGCTCACTGTCCCGTTCACAGAGAACAACTATCCCTGCATATCAGTCTTTGTTCTGCCCAGGGGAAGTCCACCACTGAAATGCTAGCGAATTCTCCTCTGAACAAGAGTACCAACAGGAACCCCATAGCTGTCTATACGTGGCCCACAGTCCTACTATCCGCAATCAGTAGCATTGCCCTCACCGCCACGCTGGGAATACCGGTGCAAAGCTTGCTCAGCACACAGGCATGCTTGTGTAGGTCAATAGCACCATGAGAAATCAGACAAAATGCAGAAAACTGTAAAGGAAACTATTCGACATCTCCTCTTGAATTGCATAGCGACGCGAGATATTCGTTTTACATACTTGAAAGACAGTTTATCTAACTTCACTCTTCAAGACGAGGAAAACTGCTGGAACAAACTGATAGGAGGTGACAGAAATGGCTGCTAGCCACAGTGAACATTATGCAACATGTTTTCAAAGTGACGCTCTCCTCTCAGAACTCAAATATCGCTCCAACTACATCAATGAACTAATTTCCTCATCCACCTTCAACTTCTTTTAGTACACTGTTTTTCCTTTATCTTCTTTTACTAAACTGTTTTTCTTTTCAGTTTGCTCTACAGATCTTTAGTTTTTTTCTGTTTACTTGCTACAACTACTACATTTCTTTGTAAAAAAATCTGTAGAGATTAAAAACAAACAAAAAAAAATAATAATAGAAAAAAATGCAGAAAACGTCTTTACTTCCACTTCACCCATCATTTCAAACTCCGGTCTCCCCACTACAGAATCATGTTGAAATAGATGTCCTTCTGTGTTTCCCATTGGAACCTCCTAAAGTCTGTACAATCTTAAAGAATACATAAATCATTACCCCACTGAAAAATCATGTCAAGACTGAAAAGGCAGACACTTGTTGTGGGTACAGTTGCAGATGCCAAGTGCTCTTAGTCTAGTAAAGGCATAGATTTGGTCAAGGAGAACATCCCCTGGATCTTAACAGGAGAATCATCAGTGTAATTGTTGGTGTTCTGGGTTGAAAGCCACTGTATCACTTGACTAGAGACTGAGGGCCTAGTTCACAGAACGTTAAGTGCAGTACAACGGTAGCACAGTGCAAAGTGGGGTTGCACTGCAAAAGCACTTTTCTCACTGCACTAAATGGGCCTAATTCACACAAAAAACACTAAGTAGCGCAGACGTAGTGCTTTTTTCACGCCTTGAAACACTTAGGTAGAAACACTTATGTATAGGCGTGTTATAAATGCCATATCATATCATATCATATAATAATTAGGCCCATTTAGCACAGTGCAATGAGTACTTTTGCAGTGCAAAGTCACTTTGCTCCGGTCTGTGAACAAGGCCCGGTGCAAAGTGTATTTCTGCAATGCAAAGTTGCTTTGCACCACGGTAAACATTCTGTAAATTAGTCTTTCCCCCTGAAGGTCACAATCAGTAGAACAGCAGAATGTAGGTTTTGTGTTCTCACTGTTTGGGGAGGGAGGGCTTTCCTTCACTTCCTGGCCAAAAAGTCCAAGACCACTTGGAGTTTCATTAAAACTGCATGGGACTTTTTGTGCCATAATGCCATGCATTCGGTAAGGAGCTAAAAGCACCCGGAAGGCAAATATCATTAGACGTTGAGCGGTTTTATGTCCCATTCAAGTTTAGGTTTATAGAAAGGAATGCTGTTAAAGGCAGGTGGATGGAATTTGGAGACATTTTTTACTGCCATGCAGGTGACAATGTCCTGGATGGACTAGATTGTTGGTGTAATTATGTGTACATTAAACAGCATAATGATACATAACCAAAATGATTGTAGTCTTCAAGTAGACTACCTGTCATCCACCTCTAGGGAGCTGAGCCTGTGGCATGTTCAAGTGCTTTCAGTGGCTGGCCTATCTGTTTGGAGCAACCAGACAATGTTTCTTATCCACATTTCCTGACCTGGACTTAGGGCCTCATTACGACCCAGGCGGTAAGTTACCGCCTGGGTCGTACCTTTACCACCATGGCGTAAATGTAGTTGGCGGACTTACCGCCCCATTCCGAGGTTGGCGGGGCGGTAAGTCCCCAATCCCCATTTACCCTTCCCCATTCCCATTTTTGCCCCATAGGGCATAATGGGAGTGGGGAAGGCGTTAATTACGCCACCGTAAATTACGGTGGCGTAATTAACATCAAGGTCCCTTAGCGCCATGGATTTTAACACCTGCTAAAAGCAGGTGTTAAAACCTCCATGGCGCTAAGGGACCTCGGAATCAGGCGGTAAGGGTCGGCGCTGTTTACGCCGCCGTAAACCCCTTACCGCCTGAGTCGTAATGAGGCCCTTACTGTCATAACCCCGGAAGATGGTGTCCCATCGTATTAAGAATGTAAGGAGTACATGGACCTTCAAATGTCTGTGTCCAAGCTATGTCTCAGACAATGATGCAAGATTCCCATCACTGTGGATAGCTACAGGGGATGTGTGGGTGGTATGTCATGTGATACTATGAAATCATCACCATTATTGTCTTCTTACAGCGCTGGGACCTGCATAAGAATACTAATGGAGTTCCGAAAAGGTGGCTACAGCTAGAAACCACCGATTCTACGGCTCAGAGCCAGTAGCTGTGCGGGGCCAACTAGGAGATCTAGTCAAGCTGACAGGAGAGGACTGGAAGTTAATGAACCCCTTTCGACCAAGGACTTCCCGAAGGACAGCATCACAGCCAGAAGGATTTAGACAGCCATCAAAGGGAACAGATTGAGCCCTGCACCAGTTTCTCATATATAGTACCATCAGTGACATATATCCAGAAACGGCATTGAACAGTATTGATTCTGCCAGCCCCTTTCCAGGTGCATACCAGATGCAGGGTTAGATGAAGCAGGGAATCGGTATCCCTGCAGTTCTATGGTACTTTGGAAACCATTATTGAGTCTTTCCTCCGAACCCCCGTTCATAATTTTTACCCAGATCTACCACTGAGTCGTCTTCTTCCAAGCATGAAATCTTTCAATGTGTCTTGGTGTCAGGGCTTTAAGTGGGGTAGGAAACTGAGGGAGGGGGGGCTTGTTTGGGGGCGTGGCTTGTGGGATGGGCCTGGCCTAAAAAAAGTACACCAACCATATTAAGGTACGCAAACAAATATATAAATTCATGCAAGCATTTATATATTTGTATGCGTACCTTACTATGGTGGGTGTAAATACAAGCCATCGTTTCTAAACAGAACATTTATAAAAGATGGCACAAACCATAGTAAGGTATGCACATAAATATATAAATGCTTACATTTATATATTTGTTACTGTGCCTTACTATGGTTTTTATACTTCAAGATGGCTTGAAAAACACACAAACCATAGTAAGGTGGGCACAAAAATATATAAATACGATTTAAATATTTGCGTGCTTACCTTATGGTTTGCGTATTTTTCAAGCTATCTTTTTAAAACAATTCTATGTTTATAAAAAATAGCTTGAAAATCATTTATAAAGCTTTGCCGATGGACAAAGTCTAAAGCGCCTTACTCCGTTGCAAAGCTTTTTAAAAGATGGCTTGAATTGTGTACTTTTCAAGCCATCTTTTATAAACCTTGAAATATGTCGAGGAGTCCCCAGGTTTGTCGATGGTTAAAGACGCCTCTGCGACCTGGGGAAATAAAAGGATTGTAACTTCCTCTGGTGACCCCTCGCGCAAGGGGTCATAAGAGAAATTTACAGTGACTGACAGAAGTGCCAGCCAGCCACAGCTACGCTGGGCTGGCTGGCAATTCTGTCAGCTTGCCTGACTCAATGGAGGGCGCATCTCCCATCGCGGCTGCATCGGGATAATGTGTCCCGCCAATGTTGGTTGTGGTGGTAAAGGGGGGCACTGCTTGGTTTACTCTGCCTCCAGGGGACCCCATTGCCTAATCCAATGTGTAGTTGGCAAAAAATCAGCGATGGGGCACATCCTGGTCTCAATGCAGAGGTCCAGTCAGTTTCCTCTTAGGAAGTAATTTTCAACTAGCCTGTCTGGCACATGGTTCGTAGTCCCAGGCATCCTCTCCTAAACCAAGCCCGATCAGGCCTACCCATTAGTGCTATAATACTGTGGATTATACACCTGATTACTCTGTGAGGCTTCTCCCCCAACACTGGACTCAGTACCAGTCCCAACCATCCTCAAATCGCCTTGCAAATGACTCCTGTGGTTCGAAACACGTGTCAGAAACGCAAATAAAACACTTGTTACTTTTTCAAAATAGTCTCCTATGCTTTTTGGAGAGAATATACTCATACAGACTGAAGAACCTAACGTGATTGTGAAGGGTCTGAAACCCATTTCGTATTCGGAAAATGGACTACTGCTGTTCAAATTGAGGGATGTCGGCATTGACCCTTTTGGGTCAGCAGATCCAACAGCAACACCACCCACATCCTCGGATTTCTCATATGACAGTCTGCTGGATTTTGTTTTTGTTGGTGCTGAAAGGTAGAGAAGGGTTGGAAGAGTTGCTTGCCCGTCACCCACCATAGAAGCCATTTCAGACTTTTTTAGCCCAGGCCCATTTTGTTTTCATTTTTTCGTCTGTTCCTGGATACCTTTATTGAAAGCAGAAACTTTGGAATTTAGATCACCCATAAGAATCATGATCTTAGAAGGATTGGGATTTAAGGATCAAAGCAATTCTTTGAATTGATACGATTCACATTTGCCGAATTTCCCAAATACTTTGAAAGTGAACTATCAGGCAAGTGTTGTAACGTCTCAATAGATGAGTTGACCCTCGAAGGTGATAATTGGTGGTGTAAAGGAGGGGTAATCTAACAGAAGTCATCTCTCTTTCTCTCCTCACATCTCAGACTTCGCCAACAAGTCCCACTACCAGCTGCACCTACTCAAAAGGACTCTTCCTTTTATCACTTTCCCAAGAAGCTCACTGTCTCCAGAGCCCTGATTCTCTCTAGCCTGGACTACTGCAACAACCTCTTTTTCAATCTGCCTTCCTCTACTCTCCACCCTTTGCAACTAATCCAGAACAGGACTGCAAGACTTGTCCTTGGCATCAAGCCCCGGGACCGTAGCTCTCCAGCCCTGAAATATCTCCATTGGCTCCTGGTGGCTTCAAGGATCAAGTTTAAGACTCTTTGCATTGTCCACAAGGCTATCTGGGGCCAGGGCCTGCACTGGCCCCAGATAGCCTTCACTCTCTTCCAAAATACTGCCTTCTTGAGCCCTTCGCTTGGCTACCTCCAACTCTCTAAGGGTTAGACGCTTCTCCAGACAGAGAGTGGGGGTAGATCGCTCTCCTCTGCAGGTGCCTCCCTCTGGAATGGCTATCCTGCCCCGGACCACATGAAGATTCAGAAGCAGCTGAAAACGTTCCTCTTCTCCTCTGCTTTCTCTCTCTCCCTCCCCTGCTGACCTACCTGTCCGCTGTACTGACTGGTTGCTCAGCTACCCTCAGAGTCTCACAGGGTACCAGGCTTTTTCTTAATCAGTCACCCTAGCACTGCCTCCGGGCCTACCATGCACTTAGGGGCTATAACTGTAACCCTACAGTCCCTTGTTCTCCTTGCACTACCCAGATCTGCGCCGGCCTGGGTTCACTTACTGGTTTCTCCTCCCCTCTTCCTTATACTCCCACCCTCCCCCCTTGCACTTTTCGTTCTCACACTTGCACCATCTGAATGACACAAGGGCTAGTAAGATCGTTTGTCCTGTCCTCCCTTGTCTTTTCGAGCCTAGCAACACTTGTGTACAGGCACGTCATAAATGGCTTATCATATCATAATTGGGAACAGTCACTGTCCTGTTCAATATAATGGGGAAAGAAATATATGCATTTCTCAAAAAAAGTTACCCAAAAATACAAGACTTGGCAAAGGCAATAGTTCTGGTGTTTACCGCTGCTCTTTGCATTTTGCGTTTATTGGCACCAGGGTGCAAGGAGGAGGCTGCAAAGTTTCAAAGCAGGATGTGATAATGGATGCAGTTGTGCAAGAGAATGAGAAAGGGAATAGAGCAAGGGAGGAAGTGATTGAGAGAGGGTGCCATTGATGAGGAGCAAAAGTAAATATGAGCGAGAAAGGGTGAAAGGATAAGAAAATAGCTAGGTTGTGTGAGTAAGGTTGGGTGGGTGGGTAGGTATGGGGTTAAAAATGGTGTGGGCAGGGAGAGTGGGGATAGAGAGAATGGGGGTAGAGTGGGTGGGTGAGGCTAGAGAGTAGGGTGGGTGGGGTAAAGAGATTGGGGGTATGGTGGTGGTTGAGAGCAGGGGGTATGGTGGGTGGGGGTAGATAGAGTAGGGGTAGGGTGGGTGGGTATAGAGAGAGTGGGGGTAGGGCCAGTAGTGGGGTAGAGGGAGTGGGGTACAGTGGGTGGGTGGGGTACAGAGATTGGGGCTAGGGAGGGTGTGTGGGGGTAGGGTGGGTGGGGCTAGAGACCGTGGGGGTGGTGTGGGTGAGGGTAGAGAGAGTTGGGGTGGGGTGTTGTGGATGGGGTAGGGTGGGGTAGAGAGAGTGGAGGTAGGGTGAGTTGGGGTAGGAAGAGTGGGGTTAGGGTGGGTCAAGGTGGAGAGGTTAGGTGGGGTAGGGTGGGTGGGGCTAGAGATGGTGTATTGATGTAGAGTGTGTGTGGGATACGCTGGGTGGGTGTAAAGAGCCTGGGTTAGGCTAGGGAGGGTGGAGGTAGTGTGAGTGGGTGGTTGGGGTAGTGAGGATGTGGGTAGGGTGGGCATGGTGGGATGTTGTTAGAGAGGGTGGGGTGTGGTAGGTGGGGGGTGATAGTTGTGGACAACTATACCCCCACCCATGAACAACATAACTGTCTCTGGGAAAGTATCCCAAAATAGCCCACACAAAACCCAACCAGGACACATAATGGGGGTGGGGTGGGTGGATAGGGGTAGAGAGAATGGGAGTGGGCTGGGTGGATGTGATAGAGAGAGTGGGGGTGATGGTAGAGAGAGTGGGCAGGGGGTCATGGGTGGCAGCAGAGAGGAAGTCTTAGGAGGATACAAAACAGAAATGCAGTCAAAGGTAACCCAGAAATAGCCCAATTGCATGTAACATATCCCACAATGAAACCAATCTGCAGCTGGGAAATGGAAAACCCGGCACCCGATTGGCTTCTTACAAAGCTACTGATAGGAGCAAATATTGTTAGGGAACTCATTGGGTAGTAGGGTGGAGGAATTTGGAACAAGAGATCTTAGTGATTTGGTTGGGCTTTCAGGCCGTGGCATTGTCGGTTGCTATGCCAACCAGATATTCTCAGTTCAGAACCCCCTTCCCTCTGTCTCTTCTGCAACAATGGTTTCGGCAATTTTGTGGCCACAAATATTCATCAAAACCAAAAAGTCGAAAACTACTTCAAGGGAGCAAAGGACTTTAAGAAAGGGTTCTAATGTACCTTTGCCGAAATGGAATGAACCTTCTTTATTCCAGCCTATTTCCAATTCTCAATGCTCCAGGAGCTTTCCCTCTGCCTTTACACCTCAAGCAGGCCTAGGGGGTGTTGTGAAGAAAATATCTTCAAGTTGAAACCTGTCTCCTTGATTGCACATCTGCACAAATAGTGTCAACGTGGCTTCAGCCATGTTGGTGAGATTTGTTTATATATTGCTGACTACTGAGGAAGGATGTGACCCTCCGCCGCCTCCCTTAACTATCAAAGAGCAATTCCTGGACATCGTGATGGAGCGGCGTGTAAATCCCACACTCGATGACCTCGCACATTGCACACATCATTTAACTGTGATAATCTCCTGTTTTAAATGTTGCCACAATTGTTCTATCTGGCACAAGCCCCTGGTTCATGCATGACACTAATATTTAGCAGTACAGCACTGATTTCCATAACTCAAGCACTGAATTTCTATTCTAAACTTAGCAACAGTACCCCATTTTGTCATTGTTGCAAATCAATCAACAGTTTGGGCCTCATTGTGAGTTTGGAAGTGCAGGAAAAAAGGGGCCGTAATTCCATTACCGCCACTCTTTTGGTGGTAACAGAATTACCATTGTTTACCCCGCATCGCCAAATTATAAGACTTAACAAATGGGTGAATTTACTACACGATAATTCAGCTGGCAGTAAATCTGCCAGAAATCCCAGCTGAGTCCTATGGACTCCAAAAATGGGGCATTACAGCATTCTTCCTCCACCTGCAATCCTGTGATAAACCCAGAGGACCAAGTGGCGGTAACTCTAAATTATTTGGGCGGTAATTTGATGGAAATACCACCAAATTACCAGCAAACTCATAATGAGGCTGTATGCCCCCGTGTTTGGCCCTCAAACCTCCACAATAAGGAGTGCTTAAAAGAAAGATGAATATTGGTGTTGCGTCATATTAGCAAATCTTTGCACTTATCACGGAAATCGCACTGCAGTACTTTTGTTGGATGAGAAAGATCAAATCGCTGGCTTCGCATAGACACATCTGTTTAGTGTCAACCCAAAGGGAACTGTGTTGATAGGAGAGGGAATTGCACAACGTCTCATCCGTCGGGACGCTGCACTTACCTAATTTTCCAGTTGCTGTTTGTCACTGATGCAGTCAGGGCGTCTGTACACTGCTTCAGAGTTTTCTTTCGGTGCCTTGCATCCTTTGGATTTCCTATGACATGTTCAGATTTTTTCGAAGAGGGGCAACTTTCTTCCCCGCTCGTTTCCTTCCCACCAAAAAGCCTGATCCACCACGCGAGCTCTTTGGGGCCCTGCCTCTGTCACCAAGCAGCGCGGACGCTTCTGCACCAGCCTGCAGATTGCAACAGACATGTATGTTAACAGATGTTGCGGGCATTCTTTATCTAGGCGTGGGATCTGTCATTTCCTATGTCACACGTGTGCAGTGAGGCGCTCGGAATCCACCATGGTACATCGTGCCACATTAGCAGCCTGGATGATGTATTGTACCTGAAATGCACACATGACTACACAAATGCAGATGAAGGGGCTTTTACCAGGCTGCAGTCCTTTAACTGATCTCCCCAAAAACGTAGTATACTATGGCAATAACCGCTTCGCTGGCAGACCATTACTGCCTAAGGTAATGAATGCCCTGGGGCCTGAAGTTACAGGCCCAAGCGTGACAAGGGCCTTAACGGTAGCACCGTGGGCATTATGTTATGGTGGTAATGGCCTGCCGGTGAGGCGGTTATTGCCATTAGTTTTCCGGGGTCTGCAGTCTCAGGATACTAGTTTTCTGGAGTTTGCAGCCACTGAATACTAATGCGCTGATGAAACCTTTTCAAGCCACATTTCTTTTGCCGTTTGAAAAGGTGTCGTAGCAGTACGAGGAACATTAGAACGCGCGTACTGCTTCATTAGTACGGAACAACAGGGCGCCATTTTGGGCCATCTTGCTCTGTACTAATGAATGGGAGGAAACTGGCCACCTTGGAAAAGGGAGAAGGGACTACGTGTGGTCCCTTCTCCCTTTCCATGGTCGCCAGAAAAAAAAAAGAGAGTGTACCCTGCGCGATGCACGTAAGTGCGTCCACAAGATCACATTGTGGTATGACTCGGAAACGAGCCAATCCACGATAAGTGTATCCCATGGAATGACGCCGCCGGGTACTACTATCTTTTACTAAATGGGAGGCTTTACTCACTCAATAAACACATGCAGCTTATTTTCTTATTACCAGTAGCTGTGGCATCATATCTTGCTTCTAGTAGGAAAATATTCAACTAGTGGGCTATGATATGTTGTACACCTGACCACTGATTTATGAATGCCCGCTGGCAAATCAAGCAGGCAGGACTGCACATCACTCAGTGATGGGCAGTGAGCAAACCATATAGGCTGCAATAGTTACTTCCTTACACAGGAGGGGGATGTGTTTAATGCAAGCTAGGATGCGGTGGGCTTAAGGTTAGGGCAATAAGGAAAACAAACGGATATAACATATACAAATAATCATTACAAGAACAAGATCCGAACTACAAAAGCAGGTCAGACTATGGAGACAAAGAAAGTGAATCAGAAGTGATCTGGGGCGACTTGTGGTCTTGTGCAAAAGCTGAGACCTAGCAGATTGGCATAAAATGGCCCATCTGGAGTGGCACCAAGCATGATTTGCACATTTTGCTTTCTTTTCTCTAATGGCACCTTATGGTTTGGAGGGCTTCCCAGAGCAATGCCTGTGTTTGCTATTCTTTCCATAGATCCCAACCACCACTCTTCAATATGGCAACAGGGATAAAACACTCTCCACCTCCCGGCTCATCCTGAACAATTGTATGCCACCTCTGTGTCCCCTGTCCCTACATGGCACTGAGCCTCTATATGGATGCAAAGGATTGCCATATGGCAAGAGTTTAGTCTCCCTTGATGTTTTGATTTTTATTAATAATAAAATAATGCTTATAATTATATCTCAGAAACAGTGGCCTGCTAACCAGCCCCCCGTTTCACCAAACACCATGCCAAAAGCATAGTGAACACATGTGCCCTTTTAAATCGGATGTATACAGTTTGGCCATGTCACAATTGTTCGCGGCCGAATTGACCGTGGCCAATTCGTCCACGAAGCCAATTTTGCAGCAGCCAAATCCGCCCAAACTAAAACACCCCACCCACCCCCTACTTACCATTTTGCCGTCCGCTCATCTTTTAACCCTGCGGCATCGGATCCGTCCCTCCTATGGGGGTCGGATCTGATGCCGCAGGGTCAGCTTTTTTTTTTCTTCCCATCCCCCACCTCCAAACCTCCAGAAGGGGAGAACACCTCTACTACCCCCAAAAGCCATCCCTACCAAACACGAGGAGCGGGGGTCACCCCCGCAACCCCCGCTCTCCATGTTTGGTAGTGATTACCCAAACTGATAGTTTACAAACGATTCAATGGTACTGGCTGAATTCGCCCAGATTTACCATACGATCATTTGTAAATGATCAATTTGGGTAATACCATTAAATCAGTATCCTGAATTGCAGCACCTGCTCTCCACACAGAGCAGGTCCAGAGGTCACAGGCCACCTCTTGACAGCTGCATTGACAGTCAAGTGAGTTCAGCAGAGGGGCAGCATTTAAAATATGCACTCCTGTTCCCAAACTACATAATTATAAGAAATCACCAACCCAATGGCAGTTATCTTGAATTTTTAAACATAATCCATGTCTGAGTTAGGGTACGGTACAAAATATGTACCTTCATTTTTTAGCCACATCAACATTGGTTTCATGCTTATGTTAGCCCTGTGAGCCCAGCACATCCATGACCAGGCTTTGTGTATTTTACCTAGACTGGCTCTCTTGCTGATCCTCTGTGTGGGTGGGTAATACCTCTCTCCAGCAAGGCAGCCCCTGAGGAGAAGCTGTCCTGGGAAACAGGAAACAACTGGCACCTCTCCTTACACAAAATGAATAATCTTACCCCAGGATGCTGCATACCAAAAGGCCTTTGATGCTAAGGGTCGGAGATGATGACAAGGTTAGTGCAGACAGAGGGTGCTCCATAAAGTCAGGGAAGGCTTCCACCATGTTGTTTCTCTCTGTACCTCTCTTTCCTCCCTGACCACTCCACTTGCCATAGAACCAAGCACTTTGGATAGGATGCAAGAAGGCATGAACCCCTTGCCACAAGGTCAGGGATTGGACCCCTTAAAGCAGTCTTGCTTTTACCCAATCACCAGTGGAGTTGTTCCTATAAAAGAGAGGGTCTCCTCCCCTCCTTGTATTCATGTTTTGACTATCCAGGGTGTAGAGGAGGAGGCAAGTACCCCTACTCCAACTGCCCACCCATATTACCTGTCTGTTGGAAACCAGAGTATGAGACATACACGGAGCAGCTGAACAGACAAAGAGCAGAGTATGGACTCTGTGCAGTACTAGTGAAAATACCAATTCCTAAGAATATCTGGGAGGCAAGGTACCCATTGAGAGAAACGTACCTGCATACAAGAAAATAGGATGGCCATTTGAATGAGATTCCTGAAGAAGCAGAGCAAATGAAGGGCCAAGATGAATGCTGATGTCACACAGAATCGAGCTGACGTCTGTAGAAGAGATGCAGAGACCAGAGAATGCAGATATTCTATAAGGCATCAAGAAAGTATGAAGGATAAGTGACATCTTGGGATCAAGGTGAAAAAGCTTATGCCATAGAACCAGATGAAGATATTAACCTAGTTTACACGTGTACGGATACAAAAGAAATACAAGCAGACAACGTAATCTTGAGGCTAGCTTTATAGTAAATAGATTGCGGCAAGCGCCTATATATATATATATATATATATATATGTGTATATATATATATATATATATATATATATATATATATATATATATATATATATATATATATATGGAAGAGTAAAGGATAGATGTTTCCACTACGCATTATAAGCAGTTCTGGACATTAGCAAGAAGGCCTAATTTCAGTGTGTCACAGTTAAAAAGCAAATTGAATTACAAAATGAATCTCAGCAGAAGCAGTTTGATGAGCCAAAGAAGCCAAGGTCTTATCAAACTTGAATGAACTGACATTGGATACAATTTGTGTGAAAGAACAGAAATTCCTGTTCAGAAGGCTTGGTCAAAACAAAAGACGTCAGGGAGTATTAGAAAATAGTATTTTAATACACTAAAAGGCTCGATTCCATGGTCTCCAGTCACGTGGAAGAATGAAGTTGGAAGAACGAGGTGGTCACACCTATGCACAAGAGCAGAGTGTGCCCACACTCCTTAAAATGTCTCCGAGCACAGTACAAACTCAAGGCCAGGCTTCAAAGCCCTAATTGACACGGGACCATTGAAGTGGTGATGGATAGATTTGCTAATTGGCGGGAAGCTAGTGTTAAGACGAGCTCACCATTGCCTGCATGTTCCGTCTGTAAGCTGCGAGACGTAGGTGGAAAAGTACTGACGGGGGATAGAAGCCAACCAATTGTAGAGGACTGTATAATTAAGGGTCCTATAGTTTGTGTAGCCAATGGGACGTCATGTATTTAGTGAAGTTCATAGTGGCCATTTTAAGGGGAGGGCTTAGTTGCCCCACCTGATGTTAAGTACCCTATCACTTTCCTTCACTGTTCTATACTGATATGGAACTTATACTTAGATATTCACTTAGAGCCTATCACTTCCCTCAATATGTTTTTGTAGTTTGCCACGGAGGATGACGTTGGTAATGACGCAGGTCAACACGCCACTGATGACGCTTTTGCTTAATGTAACCTCCGTTTTTTGTAAGATTTGTTGAGTAAGAGGATCGAGCAAGTGCTGATGTTCGTTGTACTCCCTGTTTTATATAATTGACATTAAAACAGATTTCCTTTGACAAACTACCTGAGTTGTTTCGATTATTGATGCATGAATAAAATCTGCATCCCCATCCATCTCAAGGGTAATTGCTACTCATCAAAGGGGCTGGGATATCCAGTTCAAGGCCATAAGCAACAATTCATTCTGACCTATTTTGGGAGAGATTGCCCTTTCAGAATCCCTCAGCCATTGAGGTGAAGAAGGAGTGCTCCAAGGCATAGGCAAGCTCTGCTCCTTAGCCAGTCCCAGGGCACATTAGGACTGGCACCCTGCTGAAATCTTCCCTAGCCTGGGAGAACAAAAGCGTTCACCTTGTTCAAAAGCCCTGCAGTAGGTTTCAGAACATCCTGATAGACAGAGAAGCAAGGACCATGTTTTTACCCTCAAGCCACCTCAGCCTACCTTCAATGCTGACAAGCGAACAGGAACCACCAGTGCTGTCTTTGGCACTGACATTGGACCATTGTCCTTGTATTATCAAACTGGCTAGATGCTGTAGCACTCCAGCAGAGTCCTATAACCTGTCGGGCTCAGCACAAGCTCAATGCGCTCTTGACTACGAATCAATGCAGCAGACACAGCTTAGAAGCACCATGACCTGTAATCGCACTCGACTTGTATCATCCATCATCCCGTGACAGTGGTACTCACGTCTTAAACCAGACTTCATTCTCGAACCACTCCTGGTGACCCCTGCACTGCACGATGCCACTTTGGAACTGCGTGGAGCACCTTTGAACCAGATTCAATGCCAATTTAACACCTGGAGTGATTCCTTTCAATGCCTCTTGGCCCGTTCCGACCTGCAGGCACAACCGCTTGAAGACTGGCTCAATGGCATCAGCAGCCGAGCATCGGATTATGGTACCTTGAACTGACCCTGGTCCATCTTTTGAGGATCTAGAGGCAACCTACGTCTCTTTTGTTTCTTTTACGACCTAGAACATATCATTTTTAAATCCCTTATTGCAATTGTTGCCTGATTTTCCTCCCTGCTGAATACCCAGATTGCTGCACAATTACATATTTCATTTCTCTCTCTTTTCTTTGTAGGGTGGGTTTTTCTATTGTGTTTTTATTAGCTATTTGTACATTAGTGTATTTAATTAAAGTATGTATATGTCTGTAGCGCCTTGATTGGACATTCCTTTTTTTATACTGTAGTACTTTGCTGTTTGGATTTCTACTGGATCACGTTTACACCCCACTTGAGACTATAGCCTTGCCTCAGCCCACGTTATCACAAAAGATGAATGAGGTACATCTCTCAGCTGTGCCTCTTTTAGGTTTATGCTTGGGATCACTGCTGGTTTGTGGAATGATGAGAACCAGTTGAGGTTTAACTCCTGCATCCAATAAATGACTAAAGTCTCCTTTCCATGACCATTAGCCTGATTTACATACACATTATTCAAAGAGACATTGCAAAACGTTGTGACAAACAGGCCCCGTTTGTGATCGACCTGACTGTTGAGAACCAGTTGAGGTTTAACTCCTGCATCCAATAAATGACTAAAGTCTCCTTTCCATGACCATTAGCCTGATTTACATACACATTATTCAAAGAGACATTGCAAAACGTTGTGACAAACAGGCCCCGTTTGTGATCGACCTGACTGTTGAGAACCAGTTGAGGTTGTAATGCTGCATCACATTGCTTTCTCTACTCGAGCATGGATTTATTCTCGGAATGCAGTTCATTTCTGGTTTATGTAGACATTATTTCAATTTTGCCCAACGTAGCGTGCACGATTAGATCATTAGATTGGTTTTTGCTCAAAATGTTACGAATTGCATGACTGCATTTCACTCGCTGGCTTAAAAGATGGCCAGCACGGGGAGCCTGCATGTGGGAAAGAGGAGCAGCAAGTAAACTAGGCTGCTTTCTCCTCAGAGCAGATGGCGTGGGAGGCTCTGGTGATGGCTTCAGTGGGACTGCGGAGCCAAGATCCCGGGGGACGAGGAGTGATAGTCTCCAACCAAATGTGGCACTGCGTGCGCAAGCTTCAGTCACCCCAGCTGTATTTCCACACTTCCCAAAGAATAAAAAGAAGCATTTGAGATCTCGGTGAAGGCTTGAAAGCGGGCCCGTTGAGCAGAGCAGTGGTGGAGCTAGTCGGAAGTTCGTCTTTCCCGCCCACTTCCATCAGCATATCTGAAAGGCGCTTCGTCTTATGTCGCTTGATGTCTGTGCAGCCCAGTTACGATCGTAGGCTGTAACGCTGGGATGTCGCTACTAAATGTAATCACTTGCCTGGTATTGGCGTTGCTTTCAGCAGACACGGTCAGGCACGGGAATACCGTGTGACTGCAGGAAGTTAGCACTAGTTCACCCTACCATCACTAATAGTTAACACTAAGTGGTCGGAAAGGCATAGCTACAGGAATAAGCATAAACATACCACAATGTCACCATGCAGTCACTGCGACTTTGGAGGCCCACAAAATACTCAATCCCATTACTGCCCCCAAGCAGCGCAGGGGTGTCCCCCACTCTCCTTGGGAACAGTAACAGGATTCTGGGGTTGGGTGGCACGAGAAAGTAAAAAAAAACACCTGTGCCGCAGCTCCGACCCACGCAAGTTGGAGGAACGGACACCTCAGAGATAGTGGCCACCGTGAAGGTAAGTGGGGTGGAGGGGTTGGCCAGGGGTATGTGGGGTGGGTTAGGTGGGTAATCGTGATCAATTTGATCACTGCGCCACGCTGTAATTGGCATGAACATTTTTGTCTGCAGTTACTGGCGGTGCAGTGATCACATGGATTCGGAATCAGCAGCTGAAGAATTTGAGAATTTATATGTTCTCTCTTAGCCACCCTCCCCTTTTCAGAAAAATCACCTTATACACCACCATAAAATAACCACCAGAAAGAACAGTATTTTGTGTATTGTTTTATAAATTATTAGGTTAAAAAGGTTATATGGACCAAATTATGTTATGTTAATAAGCTTTTGTTGGGTACCAATCCTCACCATAGTTGCCTTTCAATAATACAGCTTGTGTGGAATATGGTGTATTGTGCCCCCGTCTCAGGTGGCCAGACCGTAGTCTGGGAAGGAAAGGAATTGGAAAAAGGTGAGATAATGAGACAAGCAGGAGTAGGATAAAAACATACGGAGGGCTCATTACGAGTGTGGCACCAGCATGTTTACCTATGGGACTCCATGGATGGGAATTTACCACCATTGCTGCCACCCGTAATATTCTGGGGCATATCGGGATATTGGGCACCGGTAACGGTAATCCACCGGAATTACCTGAAGTTTACCGGCAAATCTGTAATGAGCCCCTAAGACTTAGAAACAACTGAGGGGGTACCGGCAGCAGGTTTGTAATTGTAGTAGCACAAGTATATGCACAGCCATTGACATTTGATTGGTGTAAGGCAGTTTCTAGTACACGGAATGTGCTCAAGCGTGCCCTTAAAGTGTGGAGGCTTCATTGACAGGTAACAAGTGTCACTTGTCAATCCCAGGCGAATAATCAGTGTTTGCAAAACCAAATGTCAGAACTAACAGTGCCAACGAAAAGGGTGTGAAAAAAGTTGACTGCGGGAGCACAAAGGGAAAAAGGAAAGAGTGGGGAAAGGGTGTACAAGGGCCTCCAAGAGCCACATGTGCATGGCGTCCACGTGAGGACAGGTTACCTAGTGAACTGTGGGTAATGTAACATGGAATACATGGGGAATAAGCGTCGGAATAAAGTGATATGCAAGTCTAATACAACTAGGTCTGGAGTCATAGGAGAGAAACTTGAAATGCAAATATCATAGTTTAAATTTCACATGTCCTGTATCAGGGTCAGGATGCAGTAAACATAGAGTGATAACATGAGGCAAGACAAACCATGGCCTTTACCCTTTAGGCATGAGGCAATGCAAACACGCATGACCGCTCTCTAGCTGCCAAACCTGAGTGGACCTCTTGCATTGAGCAGGAATTGTAACATCTACGCCCACATTCAGAAACCATTAAAACTGGGAGAACAAACATCAAGAAAAGGAAAAGTCATTCAATACACAAAAAAACGTTTGCCCATATAAACATGGACCCCTATGTATATGGTCAACCCAGACTGTACACAATTCCTCTGAGAAGTGCAAAGATAAATCCCCACGTGGTCGATGACGGCATGCAATCAATGAGAAATCGCAACACTATTAATATACACGTGATGTAGAAGAATACACTACATTAGAGAAAGCCAAATGCAAACAGGTGCTCACTAAATTAACAGGTTTTGCTTCAAGCTCAATTAGTATTGCATGAAATTACACAACATTGTGGCTCAAGTTAATATGGAACAGCACATGGAGAAAACAATATGATCACGCATCCACTAATTGCAGCTTACAATTTTAATAGCACCCATGCAACAATAACAGAACACAACATCCTCTGTTTGATGAAACAAATAGAGTCCACGTTGCACCAAGGGGTCAACAGCACAGCAAGATCAATTGCCATGATCTGTAGTCTAGATCTGCTGGACTCTAGCATATGTCCTACAGAGCTACCCACCCACAGAGCCTTGGTGTGAATGGAGACTGCCCTGCACTTCCGGGTAGCTAGCCTTCCTTGCTAGCAGTCTCCAAGTAGCAGCAGAGCCAGTGCTCAAAAGAAGCACTGCAACTATGTTACCTACAGGGCTGACCCCGCTCCCCACAAACCCCATCGTCCAGCACCCTCACACGCACAATACAAACACACTTCTGTTTTAAATCAAAAGCGTTCCCGAACGGTTTCCTTTTAAAATAAGAGTATAGGAACAGTACATCTTAATGAAAAAAAGGTAAAGGAACGCCGCTCCCAACCGCTCCTGTCCACTTCGACCGATGAGAATAGCAAATTCAGGATGCTACAACCATGCCGTCACGCAGCAAACGCACGCAATGCATGAGGAAAGAGAAAGCTGTAGTTGTGGGAGCTGTGGAAGGGGCAGCATACGTCATAAGAAGGGAAACGTTCAGCCAGCATTGATGGATCCTGAACGTGGGTACATAACGTTTGTTTTTTCTCTGGACAATCTCACTGAGCTCAGTCTCTGAGGCAATGAGTTGACGAAATAAAGTCATAAGTGGTTGGCTATTACCAGGTCCCATCAAGTATCCTGGCAACATTCAATGCATTGAGCCAGAGGGGATATCGCTCCGTGATTTCAAGAAGTGCTGATTGCACAGAGGGCTTTGCCTACATTTGCACTTCTAAACAATCTTCATAATATTAAAGATGTGGTGGGGGAAAGTAGTAAAACAGACAATATCAGCTTTACAACTTTTCTCCATTGGAATTATAATAGTTGTGGCAGGCATTTACAATACATTCATATGGCATTCACTGGCTTTTAGCAGATGCTAATGCAGGCAGATTCCAGAGCATCAACATGTCATGCTGGTGTAGGGTCAACCAGGGGCGTTGCTGAGGGGGGGCTAAGGGGGCTATAGCCCCTGATCTTTTGGTTGTAGCCCCGGATAGAATCTCAGGAGCTACAGCCAAAAGACTAGCTAGCCCCCAGTCCCAACAGTTCCGACATCAGCTTAGCCCCGGGTCTTTTCCAGACTTAGCAACTCCCCTGGGGTCAACCATTTGTGCCAGTGGAGTTGGAATATCCACTCTACCTCCATAAAACAGTTTTTAAAAAATCGAAGCATTAAAATGCCAGGCAAGACAGGCACAACACATGTACACCTATCTTGAGCACTTTTCTCAATGCATAAGCCCCATACTGGTCTAAACCCACAACTGCAACAACAGATGTTGACGAAAAAAGGAAAATGCAGATAATACAATCAGAAAGACTCAGTCGGTCAACAAATCTTTATTCTGAGACATAATTTCCATTGATGTCAAACACAAATAAAAATGCCATGCTATTAAACACAATAAAAACTCTACTAAAATGTGATCTCCCTATAAAAACACTGCACCAAATAAATCATAAAATAGTAATAACAGATGAAATCACCTATAAAACCTATCCTTCCATCCTGACCAATCAGAAGAGCAGATACTTGATTTAAGATCTCATACTACTCATTGCCCCATTGTCATACAGTTCTAAAGTTTCCATCATCAATCGTTAGCGTCGCCTAAAAGAGGTTTCACATAAAGCAACCTGAAATGTAATGCAAGCATGGAACCCATGAGCAGCTTTTACCTTTTCATCAAGTTCTCCAACTCTCTCTTAGAGAGAGAGAGAGAGAAAGAGAGAGAGAGAGAGAGAGAGAGAGAGAGAGAGAATGTGGAAACTAGCAGACTATGAGCAAGGGGAATTGAGGTGTCTAATTCAATTAGGTCAAACGCCAAATTGACCTTGACAAGCTTTTTTACAGGGGAAATCCATGGTATATCGGGTTAAAACTGCCTCCTTATTAGAATCTGAATTTATAAACAAAGAAACAGGCATTAAATTAACATGAATAACAATAAAAGTCAACCCTAATTCCTGATACCTGATGACAGACACAGTTAGGAGAAGACTCTGGTGAAGCCAAAAGCCTCTTACACCATCTAATCTCCACGAGTTGAGTTAAGTCCCGCTTTCAAGGCCCCCATAATTATCCCCGATTAGAGCCACCACTTTCATTTGAGCTCGGAAGGTTTGTAACATCCTTTTAACAGGGCGAGTATTACATTTCTATGTGACGCTAGACATACCTCCAATGTTTCGCTACAACCCAAACGCCTCTTTAGTAAAACGATGAGTGCCACCTGGGATGGGGGGAAAACGCACCCTAAGGTAATCATATTCAGTTACTATCAATAGCACACATTTGTCGATGTAAACGATTGGGCTGTTAGGCTTGATACTCCTCCCAAAATTAATCTCTGCTGATGTCATAGCGTGAACCCTGAACCCCTCTTGCTTTTAAATAAGTAACATACACATCTGTGAATGGTGGGTTAAAGCCAACAAAGCACTGTCACTGGGGTAGAGCAAGATTGGAATGTGAACACCATTGCTTGTGGCAGCATCTGCCTCAACATTCCTCACAGTGAGAGAATATACAATGATAAAAGAGTACGCGAGCCAGGACACCGCCCTTTCAGACACCAGGTTGAACTAAAAAAGAATCCAACAGGGTACAATTTGCTTTACACTGAACACTTGCCCAATTGCCCTCGTGAAGAACAATTCAAAGGCCTAAATAGTCATAGGGAAGTCCTAATTCGTGAAGACATGACCACAAGAGAGCTCTGTCAAGAAATTGAGATGCAGGTCCATAGAGGCCGCATATAATGGGTCCCTATTAATGTATGATGTAGGGAGATTCTGCAGCCAAAAACCACAGGTTTATGCTTGATGAGAGGCAGACACACCTTCCTGAAAGCCCATCTGAATTAAAGATAAGTGGCTATTTAGGAAGCCCATTCTTTAATCGTGCTCAAGATGATTCTTTCTTTTTCTTAAAAGAGGTATCTAAGAGGGATACAGGGTGATAGCAAGATGAAGCCGTGTATTCCCATTTCTTAAAAAGAAAGAGGGGAATACAAGTGCCCTTTTCCAGGATTCTGGATACCTATCCATTTTAACAATGGCATTAACGATGTTTACAAAACGAGATGTCCACGGTTCTGCTAGATGTTTAAACATGTTAGAGGGGATCATATCAGGAGCAGGACTCAACAGATATGGGCATGATCTCCATTATAATTCATCACATATCTAGTCCATATCCTCAGCTATACTCACCACACAAAACCTGGGAACATGACTGGGTTTCACCATTCTGTTGGACGCTGACACCAGACTTGAATTTGAATAGATAGCGGCTCAAGCAAGACATGAAACACACATTTTTCTAAGTGATAAAATGCAATGCTCATAACATAATTTGTAAGGTCCACCTGTATACATCTGGTGCAGGTAATTCTAACATCCAAGGGGAGGCTCGCCCCTTTGGGGATGGATTAGGCTTAGCCATTCCACCCTTAAATCAAATAACACAGACACAGTGAGGTCATTGTGTTGAGGCCAAAAAGTTGAATCCTCCATGTCATGAATGGAATTTCAATACCATGAAACAAATGGAGATTTTACTAGCTAATCAATACCCAAGAAAGCATCGGCAAATTAAATAGCCTCCTTGTGAATCGAGTAAAGATGACTGCGGGGCAATAGAACCTGAGCAGGTGGAGCGGTTAGCATTGTGTCTTATGATTTCTGTTTCAAAATAAGAAAATAAGCTCTACAATCGAACACAAATATTGAACCAAAGACCGCAACACTGCTGACCCAGAGAATTTGACAAGATGCTCACGACTCTATACGCCTTATTACAAGTTTGGCGGTAGCCTTGATTGTAAAACCGGCATGCTGCCGCAAAACTTGTGAATTTTTCCAGCGCCCGCGAATGGGCAATTACCGGGTCATTACGGCCCTGCCAGACTCGGTAATTTCCCATTTGCGGGCGCTGGAATGAAATGCTCCCCATTCCCATTGAGCGCCATAGGGCTCAACGGGAAGGGGGAGGTTGGATGCACCGGCACCATTCAGAATGGTGCCGGTGCATCCGACATGCTCTGCTCGCAGGTGCCGGTACGCCCGCCAGGTCTGACCTGGCAGGCGGGAAGGCACCTGCGAGCAGAACATGTTGTTTGCTGGTCCGATAACAAGGGTAGCAGCAAGCTTACCGGTACCGTTGTTACCGGACTGGCAAACGTATAAGGCGGCCCCATGTTGTCATAGACAAATACACATCATTAGCCAGTGGCAGGGTCAATGCATGTGTTTCAGTTGAGCAATGACAAACTTACTTTTCATTTAAACAAACATTGCAAGCCTAAAACATGACTATTCACTGGTTTTACCCACACAAAAACACACACACGTGGCATGGTCATAAAATAATGCCATTGACAAATGTAGACATACCTCATAACATGTTAAGATATTGCAGACACTTGTGAGGAATTTAGATGATAAAACACAGTGGGCCTCACACGACCCTGGTGGAATGGGTTAACGGGTGCCGCAAATGGATGCAGACCCGTTAAACCCATTCCGCCTTATTACAAGGTTCCCTCGCGGGACCCGGTAAGGACGCCTGGTAAAACCAGGCGTCCTTACCGGGTCCTGCGAGGGGACCAGGGAGCTAACAACGGGCCGGTCGTAATCGGCCCGTTGTTAGCTCCCTGAACCCATTCCCATTGAGCCCTATGGGGGCTCGAATGGGAATGGGGAAGGTCCGGGCCCGGAGCAATTAGCGGGCCCTCCAAACTTGGAATGGCCCAGTAATTCCCCATTCAGGGAACCCGGACCCAAACCAGGATTTGGTGGCAGCCATGCCCTCGCCAAAGTCGTAATGAGGCCCAGTGACCTTTTCATATATTTTCGCCAATTTCCATGACTTATCTGATCACCCACAAGCACAGCCTGTACATTATCCATTATTGTGAAATGAAAACATATGTTCATGGCCCAGTTCTTTGGAATTCATTGTGTAGTCATAACAGCATACAGTAAATGCTAACAAATACTACAATAGACCAATGAGCACTGGATTATGTCACTAACCCCACAGAAAACCCTGGCTACTAAATTAAACAAACTGCACAGCTATCAATTATGCGGCACAGCGTACCATAGCAGATGCATCATCAATGTGCAAAGATCGGCTTTGAGACTACTACTTAAGGCAGGGCTCTGCAGCTTGAGTCTCTCCAGGTGTTTTGGGCTACGGCTTCCATGAGTCCTCACTATTGACTTTGTGGGCCCGGGGTCCTGAGAGTTGTAGTCCGAACCATCTGGTGGGCCAAAGGTTACAGACCCATAGTTTAAGGAACTAATGTATGCCGGTGTGCACATACACTGTATAATCAGGTAGCTAAGCAGATCTGTAAAAAGCCATAGGGGAAGCGGGAATCCAGATGTGTGTACTGGCAGGGAAAAGATTCAAGACCCCATACATAACATACAGAAGTGGGGAGGGTCTCAGGGTGTGGGAGGAGCTTGGATATTTTTTAAGGGGGCTGATGAGAGGCTCCTTGAGCTGATGTGTCTTTGGCATCTGTTAGTATTCCCCTGTTACTTTACTCACCCAATGGATAATTCCCAGTTCTACATGATTTGATTAATAACATTGTATTCATTTATTGCACTTTATTTCATATATTTGATACTCCAATTAAGTTATCAGTTCAAAGGTATCTTCCATTTTGTTTTTAGTATTTCTTATTCCTCTATTTGCTATAATATTTATGAAATTCTTAATAACATTAATTGACTTAAAAGAAGTTGCGCAGCAGAATATCAACAAACTTGATTTCAAGTGAAATTTCCTTGTTGGCTGCTGGTGTTTGTAACAGTGCTGTGGACGGACGTAACAGTCACCTTTTTGGTTCTGCATAGTTGCCATGGCAGCACTATAAGTATCTATCTATCTGTGGAGAATGTGTATAGCGCAGCTATCACCAGTGGCGTCATGGAGCTGAAGAAAAGGATGCGAAACGTAGCAAAAGGAGAAAAAAAATGGAAAATAGGAAATCAGCAAAACAAATGCGTTTCAAGTTAAAAAAAAAAGGTTGACATCTCAGTTGGCCTTCAGAAAGATTGGAAGCACATTCCAGAGCTTTGGACCCACTACAAAGGAAGCCAGACCACCAGAGCAGGTCTGCTGGTAACAGGAAACCTTCAGAAGCAACAAACCGGAAAAACGCAATGCACTTGGAGTGCAGAATGGAGCGAGAAACAGCCTTGCTTATAGAAAGTCTGGTGCATTAAGCAAAGTGCTTTAAACTGAAAAAGAAGGCTGATAAACCCATGTCACAATTGTGCTGGATGAATTAGCACTTCAATTCATCATTGTAAAAATTCTAATGAGTAGCCAAACACTAATTGTTCAATTAAACCAATTTTTACTTCTTTAGCCAACACGTGTTTCCAGCGTTCTGGGTCTTTATCAAGGCCAATTGTTTCAATACGAAGCCTGGTTGGCAGGAGAGAATTCTATTGGAACAATAAAACCATGGTATAGTCTTTATGCAATTTGTGGTGTGATATTTGAGTAACACAACACTGTGGGTGACCTGGTTAGGATCAAGGTGCAAATGCAGTACCAGTGCCGGTCCGATAGCACAGCGAGTAGAGCGCTTGCTTTGACATTTGTGACGCAGCTTCAAATGCCGGCAGGGAAAAACTCAGCCTTTCATCCTTCCAAGGTCGATAAATGAGCACCACACACTGGATAATAATAAGCAGCGCTCAGATACCTGAGGGTTCGTAGTGCTATATAAATGCTAAATTATTATTATTAATATTTAGTTCAGGCTGAATGATAATTGGTTTCAGGATGAATTTCCATGCCATATGATAAATTCCACTAATGGAAATGGGGACTCTGCATCGATGGGAGGCCGCAGAAAGCAATGAGTGGGCTGTCAATGGGGATCAGTGAGTGGGTTGTCAGTGTGCAATTTTGATAAACAAGAAGGTGTATGTACTTTTGATATTTTGCTCCATTTTTTTAACTATAACCCGTGAGATACATTGCTTTGTAATGCATTACCACTGGGGCTGAAATCATGTTTTTGTATAGAACAGGTATCAGGATGCAAAGACAAAAACTGGACCACAGAGGCTTCACACACCTTGCATGGGGAGTGTGTGGGGGGGAGAGAGAGAGATAGAGAGATTGACTTTAGGCCAACACTTCATCATACAACTCATATGACTTGGAGGGCCTAAATAATGTCCTGAAAGGCTGCATCTTGCCTGAAAGCTGTATGTTGTGCACCAATGACGTAAGTCATGCAACATCACAACACACTGGCACCATCTAGTACATTGTCACCAGAATAATCAAGCTGGATAATAACATTTATATCTATTTCACCTATCAGCGAAAAGGACTTAATATGTTGTATTTTTTAAAAGAAAATACGCTAATGTCGGGGACGTAGTAAAGTCCATTTGGAACATTGACATTTTCTATCAAGAGATATTTCGGCATCAAAAAAGACCTATTTATCCCGGAAAGGCTCAGGAAATGTGTCAATGAGCCTAAGTACAAGATCGGAGGTAACCTGCCAGCGCTAACGGCGGTTTGCCGCCGACCCGTAACACTGTTCTGCCGCCTGAGATACCGGTGCCACATTGCAGGAAGAAACTGTAAGTCTGCATTCCCATGGAGTCCCATAGGACTCCACGGGAATGGGGACACAGAAGCACCAGCACTGTTGCAAACAGTGCCGGTGCTTCCGCGAAAACCATGCCTGCAGGGGCCGGTTCTCCCGGCAGGTCAGACCCGCAGGCATTCTCTTACTTGACCCAATGGGCCTCATTACGAGGTGGGTGGTAAGGGTCAACAGGCACCGGTACGGAGACCAGTGCCGGTAAACCCTTACCGCCCTATTCCGAGGTCCCTTAGCGGGTCCCGCTAGGAGCGCCTGGCATTACCAGGTGCCCCTAGCGGGAGCCGCTAAGTGACCAGGGAGCTAATAATGGGCCCGCTATTGGCGGGCCCATTATTAGCTCCATCCCCATTCCCATTGAGCCCTATGGGGGCTCGAATGGAAATGAGGAATGGTTCTCGGAATGGGGACTTACCGGGTCCTCCAAGGTTGGAATGACCAGGTAAGTCCCTATTTCGAAAAACCCTGACCCGGAATGCGGTAAAGGGGTAGCCATGGTGCTAATAGCTCCATGGCTACCTCCTACCTCCTAATGAGGCCCAATGTCCCTTATATACAGAAATGGAATTAGGAATATTTTGAGAGATTCCCCACTAACTTCTGGTGAACGTCAGGGCCTTGCACTTAAGGGAGATTACACATAAAGTATCGCTAGAACTCCAACTGAAGTGGCAATTGAACTTCCTGTACTTTTTGGCTGGTGCATATGTTTGTAATTCTTCATTTTGTAATGTTATTTTATTTGAATTTGTTATGGTGTAAAGGAATGGGAAGGGAGCCAGATTTTAAACAGAGGGGAGGGAGTACGTTGTATTGCACCCTAGTATATGACTGACAATTGTGTGTTTTCTTGATAAATGCCCCAACGGCCAGTAGTTCCATTAGCATATATGCCATACAGAGTTCTTTATAATAGTGCCATCAATTAATTAGCAATTGTTAATATCCTGTTAGAGAAGGACCTCCCGGTGGGTGCTGTTCTGTTGTTCCTCGGAGCCCTTACTCCGAGGAGAGCAAGGTATGCTCTCTTATATACTTCCCCGTCCATAGTTCCAGGTTCTTTTTTTTTATCGTGCCATGGCATAGCATAGCAAAACAGGCGGCCTTCAGGGAGAAGGGGCAATGGTTACATGTGAAGTGCTTCAGTCGCACGAGAATTCTCTGGGGCACGTGTGTCACTTTGGAACCTTGCACTATACTTTTTCCTGAACACCACCATGTTTTGAAAGTCAGTTGACGAGTAGAAGGGGAAATGATGTGTTATGAATATAATGTTCATGGAGCCCTGCTACAAACCACCAACATCAGCCCATAGCATAGCAGCTCATGTTTCAGCACAGGAAGGGCGGTCGCACAGCCCTGCGGGTTCGCAGACCCTTCCTGGAACATTGGTGGAACCTCAGTCACACAGGCTGGACCATTTTATAACAAAGGTCAGTGAACACGTGTGAGATTTTCTAAATTGTGCACCTAGACTTCCTTACCCAGACCCAAACCAAATAAGCAATGTCTCATGTGACTCCCCAAAAATTGAAAGAGGTAGTTTCCCAAGTGGTGGAAGTGTGAACACCCGCCTACCCCTAACCCCCTCTCCCATTTGCAATGGATCTGTCACTGTCAAACAGACGTTAAGAGTATGCTATTTAAAATCATCCTTTATGAAATGTAATTATTTCAGCATTTAATAAAGGTATCCCTAAACGAGATGGCCGATAACAAAAATAATCATTTTGATAGTAATAAACAAATAATGTCAAATTTAATTCTGAATTCTCGATAACAAAATTTTTTTAATTAACGATTGTCTGTAAATATAAAATCCTGCACCATTCTAAATACAACATTACACCCCGGCAATTAACAAAACGTGTTTAATTCAATAGTACAATTTTGAGATAGCTATCAGCGATTGCTCCGCTTGAAATGAACATTGAAAATACATTAAATATGACACACTAATTAAGGATAATATGAACGTAAGGATGGGTTCTGTGCTTGCTTTTCCACTGAGACAGCAAATAATCTACACTCCAATTGATATCCTAATCCCGGTCAAGCAGCGTGTTACCGGAAGGGGGGTGAGGCGGTACATGCAGATCGGACATAATTAGGTTATGGAATGGAACACAAGGGTCGATAGAAAGCCCTCCTGGCTCCTACCCCCCACCAGCCTCATCTTCACAGCAAAAGTGAATGGCAAGGATCATAATCACAGTGATTCTGTTCACCCTAAGGGCCGCGCACGCGTAAGAACTCCCATCTGCACACCTGCACAGTCCTCACATACACATGCAGAGGTTTTGTAAGCCCATGTTGCACACAGGTTGCCCAAATCAGCAAAAAAAGGCCAGAATAGGGAAATGACTCAATTTGCATGTGCAGTATAGGGATAGCTAAAGAGAGACCAGGACATGCTCATTACAGAAGCCAAGCACGCTCATAATAATCAGTGTTCCAAAATGTTGAGAATACAACTTACTAAAATGTGTATTGATCAAGAAGTGCTCAAATATCAAACGGAATAGAATATATAAAAGCCAAAAGGAATTGATGCAGAAAGTCTTATGAATTGAACTGGCGTCCTACTGCTGGTGTTCACAGGGTACAATCAGCAACTCATTTGTTGTTGTGTATATTGGTCTGTGACCGCCATCTGATGAAGAAGTCTATGGGACTTAGAAAGCTAAGCCTTGCACCATCTCAGCATACTATTTTCAGTTACAGAAAGCAAATGCATCAAAACTTTGATTTTGTGTGATCTGTTAATAATAGAAACTATTCAAAACTGAATTTGATTTTTCCAATGCTTTTTTATTACATCCGAGTGGGCAATCTTTTTTTTCCACAAGAATACGAAGAGCAAGCACAATGGTCTCCACTTCTTCAATACTAACTACACACCTAGATATGATTAATTATGTATACAATGATTATAACTAATTGAAAATAACTAATAACTTTTATAATGAATAATCAATAAAGAAAACATATTTATTTATTTGTTATTAATAATTAGTTTAAAAAGTGTTTTTTGTTATTATTTAATTTGTTATTATCACATGGAACCAATTAAATGTGACTGCAAGTCTATTACATGTTAACCGAAATGTGTGAACAGTCCTGATTTGAACAGCCTGCAGGCCTCTTTCCAGGGTTATGATTGCCCATGACCAGTAGCGTATTTAGGCTTTCTGCTGCCCAAAGCCCAAATAAGTGCTTGCACCCCCACAATTTTACTACGCCTCTGTTAGACTCTGCACCTTCACCAGATTCCGCCACTTCAACAAACTCTATCCGCGTTGTCTAAACTATGCCCCTTGACCCCTTTTGTGCCCCATTTTGCCTCCATAACATTATAAGGACGTTTTTAAGGTTGCAGGGATTCGAACAGTATTGCTTTGTCAGTATTCATTCAAGCCTGTTATTTTCTATGTTTTGTTAGTTGAAAGAGTGTATTCAGATCTCTGCTGCCCAGGATGTGGAGAAGGCAGTGTTTCTACAGTTCAGTGCACTAGAGGTACTTGTCACGGCAAATTGTCTAGTTCCAGTTAGGTCCGAAAACAATCTTTTAGAGGAAGCGTTCAGAACATAAGTTGTCTGCCAACTGGACACAAATGAGAGAAGGTTGGAAAATGGAATTTTGGTTTCAATGCTAATATCTGGTTTCTCTCAAAAATTGCCTGCTGTTATTCTGAGAAGCACCTAGACTGGTCTATAATAGCAATGCAACATAACTAAATTTTCACATAGAGTCTTGTCAAATGATATAGTTTGCATAGGAAATATATGCAAGTGGTACAGGCACATGCTATACAAATGCTGAATAAAAAGAACCCAGCCCCCTTCTCATGGTTAGAGATCTGCCGTTAGCATGGGGGCAACATAGAAATAAGGCAAGTTACCTGCTGCAGCCAATGTACCTCCAATCCTGTAGGGCTGGAATGCCATTAAAATATGGCAAAATCACCAGTGAAGTTTGTAAAGTCTGCCTGGGCATAAACACCTCAGTAGAGTAAAGACAGTTGGAGAAGGTTCTTGGAATCTCTGCCAGTGCATTTTCACAGTAGAGTAATGGATAAGGGTGACCCTGAACATTCATGTGAGAGGGGGCAACAGCATTCCTGGTAGTTGCACAATGCAGGCACGTTCTATAACAAATGAAGTGGTACTTACTGCTTACATCATTGCTGTTTGTGCAATTGTTCAAAATACCCAACACTCCAAGAGTAGAATTGAGCAATGGATCGGGCGTTCCAGCACAATATTACCTTTGTGGGTGTGTGTTAGGCTATGAGTCTTGCCAGCTTCCTTTTAAGGTAATTAAAAATGTTTGTTAACTCAGTAGAGTTGGTTGGACTGTACAATGCATAGGAACATTCTGAGATTTGTGGGTATAGATCTAAATGTCCTGCTGTTGTTTAAAGTATTTTTTCACGGCAAAACTCCTACCTTGTATTTAAAATATAATTCATGTAAAGATTGCCTATAAACACCACAGTTATGCATTGTGCAACATACTTTGCAGTTGGTTCTCCTGGTAGTACTGAATGTGCAGCAGAATGTCATCAAAGACACAAGATAAACCCAGTAGGGATGCCATTTGCTTGCTTAGCACTGAGCAGATTCTGTAAAGATGGCTGAATGGATGTATATGTATGGGACACCTTCTTTACAGCTGTGAAACAGTGTTTACCTTTGGCACACAGTTTTTGTTCTCACCCATTTATGGCTTTGGGTATCCTTTCACAGGTTTCTTGATGCACTTGTGCATTTAAATGGACTCTTTACCATTTTAACTTCTCTATGACCTATTTCATGCCTGCACCTTTTGGGTTCCTACAGACCTCTGAAATGTGGGGTTGGGGAGGGAAATTAGTGCTTACTTCTGAACATCATTTTAGTCCCACCTGTGGGAACTCTGTGCTTGACTTAAGCATAGGCGTGCATTTGATATTGTAAAATGATGCATCGTTTTTAACCTTAACTGAAAACCCTCCTTTTTGCAATGGTTCAAAAAATGCATGTTGTGTATTTGAATATAAAAGTGATTGCTTAATACAGTGGACCTCATTTCAATGCTATAGGTCTGGAAACAAGGGTGCTGGTAAGCTCACCAGCACCCTTGTTTCCGCACCGGCAAACTACGTGTTTGCCTGCCATGGCCACTCTGCCTGACAGGTCTGACCCTGCCGGGCGCAGCGGTCATGGTAGGCAAACCCTTCACGGAAGCACTCTATGGTAATGGGGATTAACAAATATACCAGCGTCTGACTTCCCGGCCGCCGGACTCGTAATGAGCCGCTGGCACTGGGAGGTCAAGCGCCGGTAAATTATTATGGGTCCCGCGGCAACCCGCCAGCAGCACCGGCAGGGTTACCGTCGGACCCGTAATGAGGATCAGTGTATGTGTTTGTTCATCAGAAAGAACTCCAAAGATAATGTGAAGTGGCACCAATATAATGATGTTTTGCATATTAAAGAGCATTGTGGGAAGAGAATGACCAAAAAGCATCATATTTGTCATATGTCTGTAAGAGTTGCATGACTGAATCACTAAATAACTTAAGCATGCCGGGTTTGGTACACAGTTAATAATACAGGGCGCCTGGCTAGGTCCTGAAATGCCCAGGAGGGTGAACGTATATTCAAACAAAAAATCAGGATGGGAGACCCACACTTTTGAGATTCAGGATAATTTTAGTTTAATCTCTGAATTTTGGTGATGATACATATGATATATCAATTTTTAGCATAATAACAGACAGATGGACAGTTGTACAATTGATATGTAGGTGTACCACTAGATACCACCCTCAAGAGTGTGGAGGGTGCAAGCCTTCTGATGGTGCAAGATCTCTTGGATACACAGTTAACAAGGGTTTACAACACAAGAGTGAATGCAGCCCAGGACCTCAGTTGGTCCCTGGGTATTGTCATAGGGAGAAAACACAACAACAGGTGTGTACAAGTATGCAAGGGGTGGAGTTGTGTCATAGATCGATGCTGTAGTGTTTCGGCCACAGGGTACGAAGACTGGACGTAGGTGACTGGGATGGCCTTCTTCAGGATGTAGGTGAAGGGATGAAACACTGTCCGTGGGGTATCTTGAACTGACAAGTGGTGCGGCAGAAAGGGCTTCTGAGAGTCTTCGACCATGCGGGAAGTCAGGTGAAGGCGTTGGCCCGTGGCCACTGTTGCTGATGGAATTAGTCCAAAGAACCGTATCTGGAACCGGGGTCTACAGATGGCGGTAGCGTCAATCAATGACGCCAGCAATTGGTTACTCGAGCAGAAGCGTCTAGGGTTTGGTACACATTCCCTTTTTAAAATATCATACAAAGCTCACTCTAACAATAACGTTTTTGTAATTATCAAACATACATATGTTTGGCTAAGAAAAACTTGAACTCGCAAAGTGAATGTCTGCTGACAGCTAAAAGTTACTCAAAGTGTTGTGGATCAGCCAGACTCGTGAAAAAGAAATTGACTTTATATTTTAAAAACAAAAATCAGTAAATTGAAAATAAACTGCAATAAAAGGCTGCTCCTCTGGTAATCTGCTGCTCTAGGTCTGGGCCTATTCCGTCTTCTTGTAAATACGTCCCTGCCTATGACTATAAAACAAAAGGAGCGTGGCGTTTGCCACACTACATTTTTAGGTTTCTTTCGTAATTTAAAAGCGGCTAGTAAGAGAAATAAAAACACAGATTAATGATGAATGAGGTCGTTAAACTTAAAAGTCTGCTGTTGACTTTGTGAACATGAGTATTTTAGCAGCTTTTCACTATTTTCTACGGGGTGATCACGTATCATAGAATATGTAATGGTGGGGTTCTAATTAGGTCCTTGTTTAATGCACAGATTAAGGATGTTTGATTGATGTGATATGAAATGACAATGACAATGGTAATGCTATGTCATTTTCCCAATCACATTGCTACGGGCCTTTTAAAATGTGCTTTATGGATATTCTGCCTGAAACCAGAGGACTGGAATGGAAAAAACGTAAACCTTGTCTTTAGATGCACCCCATGTGCATTACCTCTTCTTTCTGAAGATTACCAGAGAAGAGAATGTGAGAATGGAGGAGAGGCATTGAGTGAATGCAATACTATGCACATCTGTTGGGTATTAGTTGCATCTATAGATTTGATATATTCTGTGTGTGATAGGCACCGTTCATTCAATGACTCTTTAATATATGAATTGTGGCGGGTCCTGGTTACCTTGTAAAAGGAAGTTTTGGTGAATCTTATAATAACAAAGATTCTCACGCTGGGTGCAGCGTTTCAAGGTGTGTTTCTTTATTCTCCGTAGTGTAGACACATGGTCTAAAGAGTGCTCAGCCAACACATGTTTCGACCCCAGAGGGTCCTTCTCAAGGCAAGTTAGACAATGGTGATCGAGGGGTTTGTTGGCCCAGAAGTTGTTCAATTGAAGCCGTTTGGCAAGTAACTCAAGGTCGGTCTAGTTGGAATTCATGGCTAGTGCCGCGGTCCGTCAGGTATGCTGTTAGTGCAAATTCACTAACAGCATACCTGACGGACGGCGGCACTAGCCAGGAATTACAACCAGACCAGACCTTGATTTACTTGCCAAACAGGGTCTGGGGTCTAAACACGCATCGGATGACCACTCTTCCCACCTGTGACCTTGCACAGAGCTATCAAGACCATCAGACCAAACACCGAGCTCAGCACAGGAGTGTTCATTTCTAGAGCCCACCCTTCCCCCTTTTTCTCTTTAATATAAGAAGGCATATTTTGACTGTGCTTCTACTTTTTACTAATGATTTACCCTTGTGAGTCAATGTAAAGCACAACAGTGGGTAGTGTGAGAATCTATAAATTTATGGAAAGGTATACAGTGTTCATATTGAATCTTTTATATAGAGTGAATATATATTGAATACTGTATACTGAAAGATTTTATAGTGAATGCATTTAGGGTTGGGTAAAGGGATAAATATCTTTTGGAAACGGTTGAGATCGGTTATTAACAGGCCCGGTGTTAGCTCCCTCCCCATTCCCATTGAGGCCTATGGGGGCTCAAGTGGGAATGGGGATGTACCGGGTCCGGGTTTCTCGAATGAGGAAGTACCGGGTCCTCCAAAGTTGGAATGGCCTGGTAAGTCCTCATTTGAGGAACCCGGACCCGGTACACGGTAAGGAGGTAACCATGCCGCAAATTGCAGCATGGTTACCTCCAACCTCGTAATGACCCCCATAGTCCTTCTTATTACCTTGAAGAGGTACACCGAGAGCTGAGAACATTTGCGGATCCAAGGCCTAGGGTCATCAGATCTAGCCAATCATAGTTAAGTATCCTAGGGGTGGGTAGCAATGGGCACCAATGGTAAAACCCCCACACTGCAACATTGTTATAGATAGGGACTTGGGGATGGACCAGGCCAACCACCTGACATGGGAGGGCCAGCAAAACGCTTGTATTTTGTTGTTCCATTGTACAGCGCCTTGGTGTAAAGCGCTCTATAAATAAATAGGTAAATAAATAAATCAATAACATGTATGGTGTCCCTTATAGGTGGTATATTACTCAGTACCCAATCTAGTTGTCCAATAGGTTTTCTGGAGAAGGGCCCAGGTTGTGACATCACTCTGACGTAATTACGGTACAAAACCAGCTCGCGAGCGGATTCCTGTTGGTTTTGTTTGTAATAAACTTGTTTGTAATAAACCAGAGTTTGAATTTGCCGTTGACTGAGTCCTCTGTTAATCCTGAGGAAGGTGTTGGGCCTTTTGAGGTCCGCTACTCCTGGTGGCTCTCTGGTATACTCGGGAGTTGGTCCCAACACCCAGGTCTCTGAGTTCAAACTAATTTCTGTGTGAATTCAAACATACAGACATCTTTGGGGATTTTAGTGAAGCACATAAACACGTACCAATTCCACATAATGAAAGGTAAGTCACTGAGAAATGGCGCTGAATACAAATAGCAGCAGAACAAGGTAGCTCACAGCTCGACAGACCCGGAGGCGATTTCAGAGTTGTCTGCTAGTCTGCAATTGCAGCTCACTCAGAAGTCACAATGTTGTTGCTGGGAGAATTTGCTTCCACAACACGGAAATGGTATTCTCCCATAAAGGTGTAAGCAGGACATCTTAGCAGAGAATGAAACAATGAACACATTCAAAGACTTGCTTACACTAATCACGAATATGTTTCACATAACAATGTATTTTTTTTCCACTCAAATACTCAGGTACATGTCTGCATGTAAAGCTTGATACGAAGCGTTGCCTGGCACAGCACGCCTCACGCACACGCATCGATTAGGAGGTTTATTCATGTTCTATCTGGCGCCACACATAATGTACATATTAAAAGAATATATCATCTACACTTATCTCAAGTTCCACGCTTTAAAGGTCCCCTTTACATTAAGTGACTTACTACAAAAAGGGGGGTTCAACACCCCTTTTCACCTGCATATAAATTGGAAATGTAGTGCCAGGAAAGAGAATGTGAATTAGAGGAAGACATACGTTGCACATGAAGGCATCATGGATTGTCTGGGCAGGCACTGTTTATACTGCTTCAGTGCACCACAGCTGCCATGGACATGTTTGTGATGCCGTGTGCGAATTCACAACCAAGTTATCAGCCATCGGAGTCCTTTGTAGACCTGCCGTTATTTGTGTCCCCGAGCATAAAGCACATGTGATGTAGCCTCATTGAGCGCATTGCACAGATAATAATAATGTAGCATTTATATAGCGCTATGAACCCTTAGGCATCTGAGCGCTGCTTATTATTACCCACGGTATGTGGAGCTCATTTATCAATCTTGGAAGGATGAAAGGCTGAGTTTGGTACTGCTGGGATTCGAACCTGCATCAGCAGGCTCTGCAGAGATGTCAAAGTGAGCGCTCCACTCGCTGTGCTATCCGACCAGATGTCCCAGAAAGCTCACTTAATTATCATTTTATGCTAGTTCAGGCTTCTATTTTGATATAGTTTTCAGTGGTTTATGTGTCCACCAACTAAATGGAGCTATAGAGAAACATAAGGGTGGACCTGGCAAAAAGGAGTCAGCGTCCGAGTACTTCAAGCATTCATTAGGGGCATTTTGCAAGTCCCCCACATGCGAAACAACATGTGTAAAGGCATCTGTTCCACATTAATGCCTGTCTTTACATCTTTCTTTCTGATCCAGGATTTTATTGGTTGGTTCCGAGGCAGGAGGGAGGGGGGCACTGAACAGAATAATCATATCTGTCATTAGTCCCTGCTCCTCTTCAGAGCAACATGTGGTTCATCACCAGCACACATTTTTATGCTGCTGTTAAACAAATGGATTGCTGTAAAATCCTCCTTCTTTTTACACCTGGAAAAGCAGGCGGATACAAAAATACAGGCTGGGAAAGTACTCAAGAACACCAAATGCAATCCCTCAACATCAGGCGAGCAATGCCATGGGCCGATGATTCTCGGGTTGCCCACAATCACCTTTTTTAAAATATAGGGATAATAATGGACTTTTGCCATGACTGAGGAATGCGTTTTTAAGAGACAACATTAGCAAAGATGTTAAAAAAACTGAGGCCTAGACATCAGGCTGAGCTTTCAACATTATATTAGATAACCCGTCAGCTCCAGGAGCCCTTGATGGCGTGTTTATCATATTGAATGGAGATGTCATCAGATGCTACCTGCATTGCTGCTTGTCAGATATTGGGCGTGGAGCATATAGTGTTTGATAATGGTGTGCCCATAGGTCTCCTTTCACTGCATTAATTTGCATCAAGACTTGAGTGTCATGGGTGGTGCGATTTAATGGACTCCAGATAGACGCAGTGTTGTGTGAGGCTAGATCACAAAGCATCTGTTCTGCATCTTGCTGCATGCTTAAGGCTTTGCGAGATTTGAGTTAGTTTGTGTGTTGTGTTCTAAGATGTCTGGCTTTTAGAATTCTAGATTCAGGAGACAGATTGGCTGAATTTCTTAGAGAATGACACATTGGGCCTTTCTTTTGTGCAATTCATGATCAGAGGTATGTTTGCCTTTGTGTTGGTTTAGCAAGAATAGACGTTTGGATCTTGAAGATCTGTAGCACAGCCACATAGAGGCCGTCAGATGTAACCACTCCAGGATCCAGTGATGTGTGATGGACATGTTAAAGACCGTAAGTACATATGTACATGTTTACCATTCATTAAAAACCATACGTTCTGGAGAACAAAACAAAAAACACAAAAAGGAGACTTGCAAAGAAGCAGACTATTACACTGTACATAGAATGGTATTCCTTATCCTCCATGAAGATTGCAAGAAATTCATTGCACGAAAAAAAATACAAATAATAAATGCGTTCTCAGTCACTGAACAACGGCTCTTTTGCATTCCCTAATCAAAGGGACATCGATCATAATATACTCGATGAATGCTGGACATGCTACACATTTACTAAGGTCTCTCTGAACTCTATATTTTGTCGAATACAATTTAAAATCCTCAACATTTTGCACTATATACCTGCAAAATATGCCAAGTCCTCCCTAAGTACAAGTGACTCATGTCCGAAATGCCAAATGTCGCTCGCTACTTTTATGTGGACATATGCACCCCTTTGAAGCATATTAAGTTTCACTAACTGAACACACTATTAAGTAAGCTCGTGGTGTTAACCATACTTGTCATTTTTTTTACTGTATGTATTCAATACAAAAATAGTTAAATTCAATATTTATAAAAGTGAATTCATCTGCAGCCAATAGATACAATAAAGGTTCAATACATTTATAGAAAGTGCTCAAGGGATTAGTAAGTGCACAGTGTCATCCATCTCATTTACACATCTGCCTCTTCACAACTGTCTCGGACCTAACAATTCTTCTAAGAATGATCCGCTTGTATGGATCATACTGGTGACATTTATTAGGTCAGCTAGAGGAGTTCCCCACTCACTCGACCAAGACACAGTCACAATTAAAGTGCCAGGCTGTGAACGTGGGCCCTGCAGTGTTTAGTCAGTCAAGTGCATGAGCAGCCTAGCTCCTGCCTTTCGGGGGGTATATGACGTTTTTCGGGGGTTATATCCCAGTCTTGCATATGTCTGTGGCGAGTAGTCGGAAATGGGTAACTGTTGCAGGCAGGATTTGAATACCCAATGGGGTACATGCGCTAAAAATAAGATATTCATTTTAAGCAATGAAATATATATCATTAGCACCTGGGGCGGGGGAGCCAACCAATCAGTTTGCTCGAAGCACCGACAGAAACCGCTAATCTCAGCCCACGTTCCGAGCAACCTACTGTCTGCTTCCCCCATCCGCAGCGCCATCCTACCCCCACCCTCCCTTTTTTAATGTTTCCCTCCACCCTCCCGCCCTACTTAACTGTTGTCAATGTCGGCGGCGGTCACTCTACCGCCCGCGCTGCGCTTCTGCTGTCGCTCCGTGGCCGCCGTGGACATGGAAGAGGGGCCACGTATTGAACCTGCTTTTCATTTCCATGGCGGCCCTCTTTAGAGAGTATTTTCATTCATTGACCGGGACGTGCGTGGTGTCCCGTTCAATGAATGAAAATACCTTTTTTAGCACCCTGGGTTACTGCTTGGGTAACCCGGGGTGCTAATAGCCTTCAGACCCTCTCCAGCGGGCCAGATCAGGTCTTATCGGCCTGGGGACCCTTGTCAAAAGACCTCACTTCACTCAGGCCTTTAACTCAGGCCCTGGGCCGATAAGACCTGATCCAGCTCACTGGATCAGGTCTTAATGCCATAATCTCGGTTCTGTAAACTGCCTCACTTTATATTATATTTTTGCAAATAGAGAATTGCTTTTCGAGGCAGAATTTTCAGAGGTGCACAGTGTGTGCATTAAAAAAAGATGGTCAAAGTGGGCGGGAGCACTGCTCCACTACGTTTTATTTTTAAATGTTACTGTTGCAATAATTGTATTTTAAAAAGAAACCATGCCAGAATGGTTCTGTTTTAAAATAAAAGTGTAGGAAGAAGTTGAAACTTGCATTTCAGTGCACTGCACTTGACATTCCCTTAAAACACAGGTGTGTTTGTTTGTTTGGGGGGGTTGTGTTGCACGTAGGAGGGTGTGTGGCAATGGGGTTTGTGGGGAGCGGGGGCAGACCAGCAGGGCACATAGTTACACTACTTCTTTTAATACCCTTCGACCACCGATTACAAATGCAAACCATCTGCCCTGCCCCTGGTCCACTGAAAGTATCACAATGTGCCTGGCCTGATCAGTAATAGTGAGATCAGTGTTCACATCATTTTGTTATAAAGGAAGTCCTACAGTATGCATATAAATGCATGATTAACAACAGCACAGATGCGAAAGTGCCAATTGCATAGTGCGCACAAACAGCCACATAGAATGAGGCAGCTGCTTCCCTGGCTCCGTGCAGCACTGAAATGTGTTATCAGGATACAATAGATCCCAGATTATTCCCTTTATTGCCCAGCCACAGGACAATATCACAGAGCGCGCGTGTCTCAATGGAGCCAAAACTCACTGCACAGAAAACTGATCAGTAGAGAAGAATTTACTGAAAACTTCAAGATGTGTATTTTGTTTTTAAATGGAAGAGAGTTCCTTTCAGTTGGCTCCCTAAAGCTGTGCTTGGTCACACACAATTTTGCACAATTGGCACAAATATAGTATGGCCAATCTATTTCCAATCAAAGAACTACTTCCATGGACTGAGTTTTTTCTTTTATACGAATATTGTTAGAATATCTGAGATGCTTGTTACCCTTTTCTAATGTGCCTGCTTCATACTCTAATGTATATTGTAATGATTCTTATTCATATTCTAATGTGCCTGTTCCTGAAACTGTCGCCCACACCGTACTTTTAACAAGTATTCACTGTTATGTCAGAACTGTACTTTAGCCAATAGGGCGCCTCTTCAATTAACGGCCCACCTCGCTAGAGGCGCAGGTCCCCAAGCCTACATCCTTCTGACCTTACTAAATTCTCTCATTCTTGCATTACCTCTTCATTTATTCAGCTATCATCTCTCTTCCGGCTATAGTCAAACCTTGTTCGCCTTCCACCCCTTCACAGCTCCCCACATTGTCAACATTACTAGCTGTGAATATGACTTGACAACTTAATGGCGTGTGGTTGGTACAGACTCTGCCAATACCGGACCATCTGGTATCCCTCGTCATCTGAACCAAATCCATTCCATAAACCACCTCAAATTCAAAAAGAAATTGTGAAAATGCAAAATAAGAAAGGAATACAATTCCTCAGTCCTTGAACATTGAATTTTTGGTATCACGTAATAATGTCCCCATACATAATGTCCCCATGCATAATGTCGCTGGGAAAAGCCATTGGCGACATTATATATGGTGAAAATATGTATGGGAACGGTTTGCGGGGATGTCCCCTGCTCCCCTTGTAAAAATAAAAAAATCAGGGTTGCAGGGGTGTCCCCCGCATGTTCAATGTAATAATGTCTCTGCAAAAAACTGCGACTTTTTTGTCAGGAGACATTTTTGTGGGGACATTATTACATGGAACCGAATTATATACTGTAATAAGTGAATATATGAAATAATAAAAAGTAAAATAACAAAAACACATACATGATTAGATGGATGGACATCACGTGGAGAGGCAGTTCAGTTGATGTGTCATATTAAGCACTATGGGCCTCATTACACCTTAGGCAGTAAGGGTTTACCGGTACCGGTATTTTACCGGTACCGGTAAACCCTTACCGCCTTACTACGAGGTCCCTTTGTGGGTTGGTGAATTTAATGCCTGCTTTTTGCAGGCGTTAAAAACCGACCCGCAAAGGGACCAGGGAGCTAATTACGGTACCGCAATTTGCGGCACCGTAATTAGCGCCTTCCCCATTCCCATAGAGCCCTATGGGGCAAAAATGGGAATGGGGAAGGGCAATGGGGGAAAGGGGAATTACCGCCCGCCAACCTTGAAATAGGGCGGTAATTCCCCTTTCCACCAAGGCAGTGCCGGTATTTTACCGGCATGGACCAAGGTGCTAATAGCACCTTGGTCCAACGGCATCCGTGTAATGAGGCCCTATGTATTTTATGTTTGATGCTGTGTGCCTCGAAGCTAAAATGTGTGCATAATTCTTCACCTTATGCATGATTTCTGTATTTCTATCTATTTTTCAAAAGTCACAAAAACACAGAAAAATGTACTTCTGGTGGTATCAGGTAATATTATCGCCACCAAAAATATCGCCGTATATATGGTCGTCGGGAACAGCCACAGGCGATATTTTTGGTGGGGATCATTTATGGGGTAGATGGGTGGGGGTGTTGCAGGGTGTTCCCCGCTCCCTTTAAAAATATATGGGGGTTGCGGGGGTGTCCCCTGCAGGTTCCATGGGGTAATATCACCGCATAAATATGGCGAAATTTTTGTATGTCGATATTTTTCCGCCGATATTATCACATGGAACCCTTCTGGGTCCCAGAAAAGGATGCTGCATTTTCCGATGCGCCTTCACGCGCAGCGCCCAGTGATGTCTGATTCGTTAACCATCTCCATGGAACTCAATGTAGATCATCTCTCATTTCAGAGATGCAGATCAGATTTTCTTTGAAGAACCTCATCTACTAGTGATTGCATTCCCCCTTTTTCAAGAATTTACTTTTTAAGTTAAGTTCAGGTTATGGTAATTCAAAATCTATGTTCCTGTAATAATTCCTTAAACGGTTTAGAAAGTCGTTAGCCTTCTCAAGGAGCAGTAGTAGAGGCCTCTATGCCAGACTTTTCCATTGAGCCATTGCGACATTAAACAGCGCTAGCTCTGGGTCAAGAAATCAAACCGAAAGGAGCCATCTTTACAATTTACCATCAATGTATAATTATTTACGGAACTATCTTTTTAGGGGATGTTGAGGTCACATGTTTGTGCATATAATAGAGGTTGGTCTCAGCAATGGGGATGTTTGCAACTAAATGCCCATTAGCAACAGAAGTCTTGGGAGGATAGCTCAGGGGCAACGTGCTCGCCTTGGAAGCAAGATGACAGGGGGCAGCACAGGTTCGATCCCTGGGTCCACGCTTAGAAACCTCTGGGTATCAAGTGCGTTATAAACAACCAATCATATCATATCATTATAGACAGGGCCATATCATATCATTATAGACAGGGCGAGCAAAGTCTGAATATTCTTGTGTCCCGCGTATCCCAGATACACACTCATCATCAATTCTATGAAGCTTGCGCTTTGCGTTTCTTCCTGGAAACAGTAAAACTCCCCCTGGGGCGGCAGGTGGACTGCTATACCGGCAGCTCCATCTTTACATCAGATACGCTTCTTGTACTGAGATGCAGAGGTTTGGGAAATGTCCGGGGTCCGGCAGCCCAGAAGGAACTCAACTCATGAGCAGGCTGCAGGGGAGAGAGATCCTCTCTGGCAAGCATGTCCAGCACCAGAGGAGGCCATTCTCCTCCTGATTCCAGCGCACCATGGCTTTTCTTTTACACTGGGTGTCATACGAGCACACACTGCTCCTTGTATCACAGAGCGTCAGGGGACCACTGCGGTGGTGATAGTGCGCGGCATAAATATCCTTTAACATTAACACCACTGTGTGTCCGTTTACTGGTATCGGTAGATTAGGTGGTATGAGGTGGCAGGGGGGCAAGAAAATGTCGTTGTATGTTGTCTGTGAAGACCAGTTTACTTTTTGCTAAAGCTATATTCATTTTATTCTCTGAAGTATATCTTTTAAGTCTTCCACCTGATAGCAAAAGTCAATTTGTGCAGTGTCATTATGCAAAATAAACCTTACTTGAGTGCTATGTAATGTTCCTTTTGGAAACCCAGTAGGTTTACTAGTATTGTACGTGTCAAGTGTAATGTGTGCACACATTCTGTTTTTAAGCGAAGCGAACACTCAGGGCCCCATTTACAAAAGCATTTTTCAATGGAGCTATCGGATTGAAAACCGCGTTGGAATTCAGGCCCAGAGTATAACAATAAACAATGTTTTAGATGTGAATGAACCGTAATATTGCACCGTTTCTCCGTGCAATAACATATCACCTAAACAAGAGCCGGAAATGGGAATCTGTATGCACTGTCCATAAAAATGTGGAACATCTTCATAAGTGGTCCTTTTCTCTAAAATGGCGCAAGCTGTTCTATTCATTCAGTTAGACATTTACTTGGTGTGTAGGTTGTCTTCGAGCTTAGCTATTGTTAGTGGTACCAAAAATGGCTGCCACTGTTGGACGCCAGGCACCACAGCCCGTGATGTTTCTCACCTGCATTATGGAGTAGTGGAAGTAAGTGAACATGACTGTTCTTGATAGCTCCTGAACGTTAATGTGAGTGGCACTGCTTTTTCCACTCTTTTACTTTCCGCAGGTGAAACCAGTGAAAGGCAAACAACGTCGATGTTTAAGCAATTGGTGCTCTGCCAGTGTCGCACTGCCGGTCGCACTGGATTTCCTGCTGCTTGATATGCTGCTCAGCACTCCACTGGTCATGGCTGAAGGAGGACTGGAAACGGATTAGTGGGTCTGCTTGCTGCAGCACAAGTGCTTTGGCAAATCAGAGCTGTGGTCACTTCGAGGGATGGTGGGCGCTCGAGGATTTGAGTTGTGGTAGAGGATTATAGATGCAGTACCCATTGCCAGAAGAGGATTTTGAAGGAAAGACTATGAACCAGCTGCAAGTCGATAGCATGCTGGGTGTCTGTTATATGAAGGTGAGCAAGATCCTATCCTGGTTCACCTTTTATTTGGTGTAATTATATCCGCCTTTTGATACCGTGTCAGACCAAACACATAATTGTTTACTTTCTAAACTGATACACTGGCTGCTGCTCTGCACCCTGGCACCTAAGATTCTTGTTAGGGCCGTCTACTTGGAGAGAAGGCTGGCAAGCAATCAACAGACATTTTAGCCTTGACAGACCCCCAGAAACCTATGTCAGCCCTTTCACCAGGAATTACTTTTGGCCTTGAGGGGATGCTGAAGAGAATTGCTAAAACAGGATGGGTAAAGAAAATGTATTTACCAAAAAATACACTCACCCTCCATAATCTCTGGTTTGGGCCACACGTTACTTTGGTTGTGATGGGTAACTTGTGAAACATCCAATAGATGGAAGTCACCAATAGTGAGTGCAGAGGAGCATTTCACAGTGCATTTTCATGATGCCTTTGCCCACATTTTTGCCAGTAAAAAACGTTTTCAAGTGGCTGTGCCCATACATCTCCATGCTGGCTGAACCAATATAAGCCAGTATTGCCATTCAAGAACATACTCATGTTTGCTTTGCATGTAATGACAGTAATGATACTATAAGAAAACATGTCCATGTGGTTTTTGGCATTATATTCCAGTATTCCCACGTAAGAACTTATATGTCCAAACTGGCTGCACCAACATGTCACCAACATAACACATCATTCTTGCTTGATCATAGATGCCAAGTAAAAAATGCAACATTACAACAAGAAATAGTTAGATTGGCTTCAACAAAAGGCCAGTCTAGTCACGCAATAGCACACCATGCTTGCTTTATCATAGATGTCCAGTAAAAAGTACCATGCCCAAGAAATAGCCAGACTGGCTGCATCAAATGCCAATCTAGTCACATTAAAAAACTATGTGTGTATTGACATTTATTACTGGGAATCTTTTATAAAGCAAGTTGCAATATAAAAGATTGCCAGTAGAACATGTCATGCCACAGTAAGACATGGCTAGACTGGCTGCACCAAAATGCTAGTCTAGACATTAAATACCACTTAGCATGCTTGCTTTATTATAGATAGCCAGCAGAAAATACCATGCCAAAGAAATATCGGGAATGGCTGCACCAAAATTCCAATCTGGCCACGTAATAACACCATGCTTGCTTTGACACTTTTTACTGGGAATCTTTGATAAAGAAAATTGCTTTATCAAAAATTCCCAGTAAAAATAATGTCATGCCATAGTAATGGCTTGAATGGCTGCACCAAAATACCAGTCTAGCAACCTAACACTACTCATCAAGCTTGCGTTTTCAACAATTTACAGTAAAGCATGGCATACTACAGAAAAAACATGACTAGACTGGATGCACCAACATGCCAGTTTAGCCACATCATGTAATAGCACATATCATGATTGCTTTGCTTTATCATAGATGCCCCAGCATGGTTTTGCCCAACAAGAAATGCACCAACCTCCTTCTTCCTCCCCCTTCTGCTCTTTCACTGCCAAAATCAGCGATGCAGCTGGCTGGCTCAGCAAATACAAGTGCACACACAATCATTCATACAACATTCACTCACTCATTGACATGCAACATTCACTCCCTCACTCACACCCATACACCAGGGCACTAGCTCATTCACACGCGCAACTGTCATACACTCACTCATCACACAAGCATACATACACAAACATACAGTTTAAATCAATTCTCACTTTCTGCCACGGTCCCGATGCTTCTTAACACAGTGCCCCTCCGAAAGTACTCTGGTTCCCACTACAAAGAGCACTTCCTGGTTCCTGCACATGTGCACATGAGCCAGGGTGCTCCTAACTCAATTCCCTGATCTGTTTGAATGTGTGAAGAGGGGCAGGAGCTCATCCTCACACCTTCATGCATGCAGGTCCCCAGGCTTCATTCCTAACGGGCAATGCAGGGATGGGGAGCCATTTTCGGAGAGGGACTGCAGGAATCAGCTGCAGGGAGAAAGCAGTTCCCTCAAACATGGTGTGTCTGCTCTGGGAAAACGCTATATTAAGGATGTTAGAGGAAAAGCAGAAATAAATGGATGTGTGCAATCACACTACCAAAGCACTCCTAATGAATTTACAGTCCTCTCACATTGAGATTCAAGAGAAAGTGACAGATCTAAAAAATGCTGTAGATCGCCATGATGCAGGAATTAAGGCTTTCGTAGCTTCTGGCGGCTCTCCCTCCTCACACTGCGCTCCGCACAATCGGAGCTCCATGTTGAATGGGCTATGCAGGAGTAATAGGAGCATGTTTGGAATTCCAAATAACAACGAATCACTGGTCATACATCTGGCACCTTTTTTCATAACACTTCTTCAAGCTTCTTTGAGAGAGGAGGATTTTGGTGTGGACCTAGCCTAAGCTATATGGAGGGCTCTCTGGGTCCAGAAAAATAAAAATCCTGAAAGGGAAAAACGTACCCGATATTGTGAACTTTGTAACATAATCTTCAGTGAACAGCTCCGTGGAACATCCAGGGCCAGGCTGAATATTGTTGTCCGTTTGATTTCCTTTTTGTGCTACAGGTTGAGAGTCCTCAAATTACAAGGGAACTGAAAACCAGTGATCAATGTGCTGAAAAGTAAAGGTTTGGATGTCATGTTACAAAAATTGATAACGTTGGCATTCCCTTGCCACAATGGGATGTGCCTCATTCTGACCAGCAAAGAGGTGGGAATGATTTTAGCAAAGATTTGAAATGATTGGAGTGCTTTTTTTTTTTTTTTAAACATGGCTGCCTTATACAAATGATGTCTCTTCAATAGAATCAATTGCTCCAATCTTTATTTGCCTCTCTCTTACAAAGGTGCTAAATGATCTTGAACTGAGAATTTCCCACCCCAATTTTCAAAAGTTAATTATAATCATTATTATTGGAATATAAAGTCTTGGTTTCTTTTCACTATGCGTGAAACATTTTACAGGAGTTGATTGATAAGGCTTTTTTTTATGTCTTTCACGCCCACTGTGGGGGGCAGGTATGGCCTTTAATGTCTCTCCAGCCCAGTGAGGGCTGATGGTCATTAAAGGCTATGTCCGTCCCCCACTCCGGAGGTGAAAGCCATTCACATGCCAGGGTTATTCCGGGGTGCACCTGCTTTTATTTTGCCCTTGGGAGACTGGGGTCACTTGCACAGCCAATCTCCCGAGGAATTTTCTTTCATAAAAAAAAAAAAAAGATGTTAGACACCATCCATTTCTATGGTGGTGTCCAGGAGACAGAAAGATCATTGACAGACTCGGTCCAGCAGGTAAGTGCAGAGGGATGCTGGGGGTGGGGAAGGGGTAACGATTGTTTTGAGGGGGAGAGGGGGTGGGGAGGCAACAGGGAGAGGCTCCATATTGCCTCCCCACATGAAAATAAAAATGGCGCACCCGCGGAGGGCCCTTGGTTGGCTAGAAACAGCTGGCATAGAATTTGTATTCTTGCCCACTGTTTCAGCAACCTGGTTGGCTAAGCACCCTTACCTGGGTGCGAATTTGCTTTCAGGGACTTGCAGACCCACATTTTCAATTAGGGCCTCAGAAGTACTACAGCATCGTTTGCTAAATAAGCATCTCCAGAACGCGAGGGGGGCATATTGGCATGTATGTGCTTGAATGTTGTAAGGTGGGTCCTCCTAGCTTCTGATCAGTGACTCTGCCAATCTCTTTTTTCTGTCACTACCCCCCCACATGCTTCTGTACAGTAACTCTGCCAATCTCTTTTTTCTGTCACTACCCCCCCACATGCTTCTGTACAGTAACTCTGCCAATCTCTTCTTTCTGTCACTACCCCACCACGCGCTTGTGTACAGTAACTCTGCCAATCTCTTCTTTCTGTCACTACCCCACCACGCGCTTGTGTACAGTAACTCTGCCAATCTCTTCTTTCTGTCACTACCCCACCACGCGCTTGTGTACAGTAACTCTGCCAATCTCTTCTTTCTGTCACTACCCCCCCACATGCTTCTGTACAGTAACTCTGCCAATCTCTTCTTTCTGTCACTACCCCACCACGCGCTTGTGTACAGTAACTCTGCCAATCTCTTCTTTCTGTCACTACCCCACCACGCGCTTGTGTACAGTAACTCTGCCAATCTCTTCTTTCTGTCACTACCCCACCACGCGCTTGTGTACAGTAGCTCTGCCAATCTCTTTTTTCTGTCACTACCCCACCACTCGCTTCTGATCGGTGACTCTGCCAATCTTTGTTTTCTTCCTTTACCACCACCACCCACACGACAACACAACCCTTCAGTATCATGTCTAGATGCTGCTTTTCTGACTGTCCCACATCCCACCCCAGAAGAGTCATTTATGCTTGTGTTGCATCCCAAATAGGAATACTGCCTTGGAAGGTTTTAATCAATGCCATGAACTCCAAGGCATACCATCACTACAGAAATAAAATATAATGTTCATTATAGAACGTTGGTTTTCTTAGAAGGTTTGCCACTTAAAGGGATTATAGAGCATTATCACCCCTTTGAATTCAGTAAAGGTCACCTCACATATTAAGCTCCCCTCCATCCATTTTTACACCAGAGGCACTGGATAACTTTCAACACAACATTACACCATTGAGGCAAGTGTGGGTTGCACCTGTGCCAAACCATGGAGAGAGTGGAGTGGTGCAGTTAGTATGTTTAGGCATGTCAATGAGGGAAACATTGTGTAAGAGTTAGCATTCTAGGTAGGAGGTAGAGTATTGCATGGCAGCAAATTGCTCTTGGGTTGTTAACCAATATTACAAATATCAATCACAAGTAGTGTATATTATATTACAGGAATATTTTCCGAGGCAGTGAAATTGGAGAGGTGAGGACATTGAGGGTACAAGATAGTTAACAGAATTGAAGGAACATGTGTGATACAGAATGAGTCTTACATGGCTGGGCGCCTATTTTACATGCTTAGTGTGACCCATGAAAACTTGGCTTACTCTTTTATATAAATGCATAATTTTGAAGTTATTAGAACATCATTCTGCTAATTCACGTCCTAATAGTGAACTACCTTTCAGTGGCCGGAGACCAACCCCTACATGCACTATGCCTAGCAATTAACCTCACTAGGAGTGAACTCAGGGCATGGCCTTTAGCCATGAACTTTAAACATTATACCAGTCTTTCGCTATGCCCATGGCACATTTACCTTACCTACAGCAATCTCAAACCACTGTCACCTGCGCCTGGATTACCCAAGTGGCAAGGCCCTTTGGCAATGTGACCAGGGAGTGCCCTTAAATTAATTATTTTATGTGTGGTTTACTGTAATTCACACAGATTACAGCATTGTTTTGGACAAATGGAAAAGATATATCACACGACATATATCTGACAATACGTATCCAACTGTATAATATCATATAGGTGCCATCTTGTATTGTGAGCTGTATTAGACATTACTTGAAATTTGATATTGAAAGAAAGAAAAGGCATATGTTGTCATATTTTAAAAGGGAATGGAATTGTCCCACCAGCTTTAAAGTAACTTTGCATCAAATGGCTCCTAAAAAGTGCAGCTAATCTGACTAGCCCGGGTAACGAGGGCATACATTTCAATGCCCTATATGCCTCGAATCTGCTGCAAAAGGTGTTCCATCAGCAACTTCTGGAACATGTGGATCTAATAACATCCGACATTAAACCCAATCATGGTTCAGACCAAATAAAGGATCTGAATGTGCACTGGCTGTGATCTGCTGTAATATAAAGAACAACACTTGACACCTCAGTGGCCTGCAATAGAATCATCCATGAAATCTTAATAGGAAGAATGACTGGAGCAGGGCTGAAGCTAACAAACAAATGCTGTTTAAAGTCATTTCTTCCCAGTACCAGCAGCATCACAGTATTCAAATCAGCCCTCTGTAACATCTCTTATAGGGTCCCAAAGGGATCCAGCCTCTCACGCCTCCTCTTTCAAATTTACATGGCTCCTCCTCTAATGGAATTATTAGCAAACCACTATGTATATCACACCAAGGTTTCTACACATTAAAATCGTACTCAACAAATAACCAACCAAGCCTATCCAGATGTCCATCGCTAATAGATATTTGAATATCAAACAACAGGTTAAGGCTCTCTCTGAAGTAAAATTGAAATAATGCTGTGCCAAACTATGGCATGTGTGCACCTGCCTTAGCCTGATGTACCCTTTTCTGCATGATTATGTGCAGTTTGTGCTGGTGAGGCCTGCTAGATCCGAACCCCACTGGTTCATTGGGGTGTTCCTCAAAATTTGATAAAATCATCCATGTTTAAAATCTACAGAGAACCCCGGGGAGATCAGGTGACTGAGACAGGGCTAAGGATATACCAGTACGCGGATGACAGGCAGCGTATCTTAAGGTGTCCTCCTCTGCTGATATCACCCACCTTGTGATATGTCTCAGGCCCCTTAAGGAATGGATGGGCCTCATTCCGAGATTGGAGGTAGTCATGGCGCTATTTGCGCCATGACTGCCTCCAATAGCTGGTCCGAGTCTAGTGTTGTCCAATGGGGAGTAGTCCGACCCTGGCGGGACCGGTAAGTCCCCATTGAACAAACCATTCCCCATTCCCATTTGAGCCCCTATAGGGCTCAATGGGAATGGGGAAGGCGCTATTTACAGGCCTGCTAATGGCAGGCCCGTAATTAGCGGCCTGGTCCCCTAACGGGACCCATAAGGGACGTGTGGTCCGACCACACATCCCTTGCGGTTCCCGTTAGTGGACCTCGGAATCGCACGGTAGGGGATTACCGGCACCGGACTCCTTACCGGTGCCCGTTATCCCGTATCGCCCGACCCGTAATGACCCCCAATGTCTTTGCTATCTCTTACTAATACTGAATTTCTTGTGGCATCCTTCCCTTCTAAACGCCTGCACTTTTCCAGGAGTGGATTGCTCACTCCCAGCCCTTGGCATCACTCTTACCTTAGTGTCGTTGGTCCCATTTCTTGGTTTGACACTTGATTACAATTTGAGCTATGAAATACAAAGTTCTCATCTATAACAGTCTTGTTTTATTCAGTTGTCGCTTCTTAGGAAGTTTAAATCGTTTATTTTTCCCTCCACCTATATATATAAAAGCTTTATTTCGTCCACGCCTGAATGGCAGAAATGCCCTTTTGAGCGGCCTTCGTGACATCTGCTTGGTGCCTTTGAAAACAGTTTTAAATTCTGCTGCTCGTCTGATCTCTGGCTTTTGTAAGTTTGAGCATATTACCCCACTCAATGTGTCGGCTTCCTGTTCACTTCCACACACTGTTTCAGGTTTGCTGCATTAAATTCAAGGCAATGGTCTTAGGTAAACGATAGTTCCATGTAGAGAATTTGGCTATTTCTGGGCATTCATGGCAAACCAGGAGTGCCAGTCTTTTACATCTTGATATCCCCTGATTCAAACAATCCCATTTTCCTCCCCAGGATTTTTCAGCGACCCCTCCGCCAGCATGGAATGCTTCTTGGTTCTTGGATTTGCCTCTTCCCATCTTCTCCAGTCACATATTGCGACATTACTTTATTATTTTGTGTATTGACCTGTTATGCTTATTTTGTTCTCTTTTATTGTTATTGTATAATTATCCTTCTTTCAAATATTTTATTTGTTATTGGCTGGTGTAACCTTGTTTTACACTCTTTTATGATTCTGTATTTGCTTGCTTAGCAGGGTTGCACTTTATAACATTTAAAAATAAATAAATAAATAAGAAAACATACCCCAGGATCACATGGGAGATTACCCTCTAGCCGTTGATAAACCCTAAGATTCTTACAAACAACTGCCTTACCCCTGAACCACAAGCAAAAGAACAGGTACAAAATGGTGCCTTGCATCTAACATCATTCTGCTGCATCATTCTATGCTTGTTGACCCCTCACAGGGCCCTCTTCATCATCACATTTGACCTTTCGGCAATAGACTAGGACAACAGCCTCTGCAAAGCCTCCCAAACTATCTTGTGCACAGCCTCCATTGAGCACAAAACACAGAAACCAGATTCCCAGATTCCAGTTGAAATTGAATAGATGGAAAAATATCACAATGCTTTACTGCCTCCTGGAAAAATGCAGGATCTAATTCAAAACCACCCAGAAAACATTCCACTGCAAGGCCAAGAGACAATCGTACAGAAGTTCATTCCTGTTTCCTGTTCAAGATACTGCCATCCAGTGAGGCGCCTTACAGTCGAGATGCACCACAAACCATCAAGGGTGGGGGGGCCTTCTTTGCAGTTAGGGCCACTTACCTCTGGAATACTACGTCCAGGTGACTCTAATTAAAGGAGAACAACCTGACCTTCAGAAACCCAGAAAATATGACCATTTCACAGGCCACAAAAAGGAAAACATAGCTAATTCCATCTCCTTGCATGACGACGTCACTCATGCATAGCTGAGGTAAGCCCAAATCCAAAGACAGCGGGCCTGTGACACTGGACATCACCAAGGCACTAGGATAACATTTGCTCAAACCAAAAACCGCAGAAAAGGCACACACGTCAGGTGTGTCACTCTCATCCAACGACAATGCAACCTAAAATTAACCGATTAAAATGAAGAGATGCTTACAGAGGTTGCTCTTGAAGAGACAGGACACGGTGAAGCTGAGACACGCTCGAGTCCAGGACAGTAAAATGCACGCTCATCACTCTGAATCTTCCAGGCTGATCAGTGTCTGACACCCAGCACCTCGGCTAGAGGCACGCCGGGCTACCATAAAAGAGCAAGAGCGCCCCACTCGAGAGTTGCCCCCATGGGACCATGGAGAGGGTCTTATCTGGCAACAATTCCTCCACTAGGATGTGTATATTTACAGAGCAGCAAAGGCCCTCTCTTCTGGATAACATGTGGGAGAACGCAGAGCTCGCATGTTTGTCTCAAGAGAGTGAAGACAAGAGGATCCAGAAGGAGCAAGCCTCTTTTCCTTAACTTCCCTGCAGAACAAAAGGGGCACTTGCTGAAAGAGCGAAACAGGTTGACTTCTGCTGACTGTTGCTGAAGCCCAGGGATCCAGGACACACCTATAAATACAGGGGGACAGTGTACCAGCAGGTGGCTCCTGGACTTCAGTCTGAGCCCTACTGTCTGCCGAGCCAAGAAGTACCACTTCTGGCTGTGTCTGTACACAGTGAGAGCCTAGCAACATTTGAATGCTTCCTATGAGCCAAGCATTCAAACTGTTTTGTCATTTTAAAACTACCTGTTGAACCAGCACATCCCCATGCAATGGACTGCCACATGATTCATTGAAGCTGGTTTTGCACAATTGAATCATCACGGAACAAGCCTGCTTCAATGGTATCACTGTTGACACATAGCACCATCAATCTGACTTCAGGCCATTGAATCAATATGTACAGACATGCCACAGCCTCTGGAAGACCAAATTGATGCTGTAAAACCACCACCCACAAAAAAAGACTACTTTAATTGAACTAGTGGACTATGTGCCTGTCCCAAGCACCCTAGGTTCCCTGACAATCAAATCTTACATTGGGCCCTTAAGATTGATTAAGTCTCTTACCTTAAACCTGACCCCCTAAAATGAGATTGCATTAAGCCTATTGGGTATCTGGTGATTGCATTCAATGCTTTTTTATCGATGCATTTTTTTCAATGTTATGGCATTCAAAAGTTTGGCTATCGATGCAATGACTATGAACCGCCTATTGTTATATTTAATTCCTATGTTCATCATTTGCTTATTTTCTAAATGACTCTGCTTTTCAGTTTCTACATTCAGACTCATTCCTCTCTTGGAAAGCTGCTTTCTAGTGTTTTTAGAGATGGTACAGAGGGCTATTTTTAATAGACTTATTTGGGTTATCCATTTATTTAGTGAACACTGTGCTGTTGTTTGGACATTTCTCTGCCCATCCTCTCTAAATGGTATAACATGCCCTCAGTCAATGCTACCTAATGGGAAGGAGGTATTCAATCTACGTGTGTCTGCATAACCTTTTTTAGTGGAACAACTCTCAATTAAGTTGTGGTGTGGTGTGGTTGGGCATCGGGCATATATGCAGTGATGCTGCAATTTTCTTGCATTTTGTTAGAGACACCTCTGATAAATGTTTTAAGCACACACGTTCACACGAAAACCATTTTGTGAATGTGTATCTGTAACATTTAATACGTGTGGTGAATATGGTACATGACACCACAGAGTGAAAATGGTGAATACAGCCACACAGTAGTCCTGTGGCAGGTAGCTTGGCACTACTCTGCAATCGTGGCTCTCGAACTCTCTCTCTCGCTGTCTCTCTCTCTCTCTCTCTCTCTCTCTCTCTCTCTTTCTCTTTCACTCTCTCTCGCTCTCTCTCTCTATCTGTCGCTCTCTCCCTCGCTCTCTCTCTTTTGCTCTCTCTCGCTCTCTCTCTCTTTGTCTCTCTGTCTCTCTCTCTATTTGTCTCTCTCTGTCTCTTTCTCTCTCTTTGTGGTTCTCTGTCTTTCCACTACCAACCTCTCTCAATGGCTAATGCAGGTACCATGGCACATCAGCAAAGGCAGGCGTATTTTTTAAAGCATGCCAGGGTTCGCCTTTTCAGCAACAGGAAGCTGAACAGATGGCCTTTGAACTGCTGCCCCATTCATCCATTTAGAATAACTCCTAGAAGGCACTCATTAGCTGTGCACATTTCCCTTGGATATTTATCAACAAAGCTTGCAGATGACGTTCATCAGCAGGCCTTTAGCACACGAACAAGCAGATTAGAAAGTTCAAAAAGGTTAACAATCAAAGCCACAACACATACAATTGCAGTGACTGGGGTAGTTACATCATGATCACCACAGTGCACTGGGGCACCCCCCCCTTTGTTGGAAGGCGTTGGCACCCTACATGCCAGGCCAGACAGCTGGTTCAGACATGTTGATAGATCACAACTTTGCCTAAGCACATGTTGCCTGGATTTCCCAAAAAGCTTCTTGTGGAGAAAAACTAAAATGAAAGCGGGCAGAACAGTCTCCTGCTCTGTAATGGCGGACTTCCTCGCAGTCATCAGTGGCGCCCTGCTGCTAGTAGCAGGATAAAACCTGTGCCATAATTTACCAGGTGTTCCATCTCACGATGATTCGCTGTCTGGGTAAATGCAAGCCTGTGTTGGAATAAGCTTGCATCTGCTAACATAGTGTATAACATTTGCACACATTTGAGTTGCTTCTGTATTGCCCGCAATGCAGTGGTGGAGGCAGGTTTTGTTGCTGGGCACTTCATCTCCTGAGAGGGCACTGACATTTTAAATAGTTTTTGTTCAGCTGCAGATGATTATTTGAATGTTTTTAAATAAATTATAGTAACAAAATCAACCAACTGTAGCCAGGGAGTGATTTAGAAGGGCTCAGGGGGCCGGGGCTCTGACCCCAAGACACTTTTTTAAAATTATGTGTTGAAAGGGTGCATTTTACAGCATTCCTTTTTAGAAAAATGGGGTGAAAAAGCGTATTCAATTCATTATTGTTTCTCTAGGGTAATACATAAAACGATCCAGCAGATGCCATGTCACCAACAGTACACAGGAGCATTTTACAGAAGTTTCATAATGCCTCTGTCCACAGCCTATGCCAGCATTGCCAGTATATGTCACTTTCATACAGGTGCACCCATTATATATGCCAGTCCGTCCTGCGTACACCGCTTTGAAGTTGCAGCCACATTTGGTGCCAGTGTGAGCACTGTAAATCACTTTCATAAAGTTGTGGCCAAAATCTATGATAGTATTGTCACAGCAAATCACTTACATAAAGCTGCTTCAACAATCCATGCCATTATGGTCACTGTAAATCAATTTCTATGAAGCTGCACCCAAAAGCTATGCCAGAATGGTCACTGTAAACCACTGTCATGAAGCTGCTCCTCAATACATGCCAAAGAGTCAGTGTAAATTACTGTCATGATGCTGTGGCCAACATCTATGCTAGTACGGTCACTGTAGATACCTTTCACCAAGCTGTGACCAGAATCTTTGCCAGTATGGTCACTGTAAATAACGTTCATGAAGCTACTGCTACAATGTATGCCTTTTGTGTTTTCTGTAAATCACTTTCATGATCCTGTCTCCAGAATCCATGTCAGTAATACCTGATCACTCATAGCTGTGTCTAGTGAGAACAAAATGATGCAGAACAGAACCCACAGAATTGGCACTTGAGAAGGAGTTGTATGCAAGACAAACATATCCATGCACAGAATCATATGTGCACAGTCAAACTCATGTCAATCGCATGCATTCAAACTCATTCAAAGTATGTGTGCATAACACACAAAGATGTGTTTTTGTAAAAGGCTTACATTTCCAAATGGTCTTCTCTCCGGGCAAGGCAGCAGGAGTGAGTGACTAGCATGAACAACACCTGTAAGTACTGGAAAACATGGTTCTGTGCTGTCTTACTACACAGGATGGAAATGCAGCATAGGTGTGGCTCCTGTAGGCACTGCACACACCTCAAGTCTGTATTAAAGTGTTCATTTTTAAAACAAAGTGCTTGCTAGCTCCAAATGTCAGATCTGAAGGAGGCAGTGTGGGCACACCAGGCATGGAGGAGAGGCCCAAGTGGGAGGACCACCCTGTTGGCCGCTTTCTGGTTCTGACACTGCTACAATGTCTAAGGCGGGTTGCAGGTACAACACAAAAGAATGCAATGCATTGGCATTCGGCCATACATAAGCCAGGCTTATGGATGGGCAATGCAATGTTAAATTAGAATACACCATGAGCTTTACAAGGTTTGACACCATCAGAATAGAATACACCATCAGCTTGACTTCTTTACAAGGGATATTTAGTGTCCTTGTGATTAAGCCTTTTGAGGACATAGCACGATTCAATTGACAAACACTATCTGGTTGTCCAGTGTCAGTGGTGTGGTGAGACTACTGTTATCCTTTTATCAGGAAGACATTAATATAATCTTCTTCAGAGGATATAATGCTTTACCGACTAGCACCTTTTCTAGAACCAAGCTTCAACACATAACTCTCTGATATTCTGCTAGGGGAGTGGGAGCCTACTTAGACCACTTGCAAGAAAATAACTGAGCACTGGTTGGGACAGGGTTTATTGAAGGAGAAGAAAGAGACATTTTGTGTGAGAGACGCTGGTATGAGACTGTAGGTCAGATGCGTGAACCCTGCAGGTTATTTGGTAAAAACCCAGCAAAGCCAACTCATCCCATTATCATGCCCAGGCCAATGAGTACACTTGAGAAGTGTAAAAATAAAACCTAATATTAAAACAACCAAAGAGACAATGGGGAGTTTTGTATCCCTTGTAGAGTAAGTCAAAACATGTTGGGAAAATAAGATTTCCTTTCTCACTATTGCAAGAGCAGGAATTCTGAAAAACACAACATTTATAATGAAATGTGGTTCATAGAAAATTGTCTGAATGATGCAAATGGTTGTATGCAGAAGCCAATCAGGCTGCTCCAAATTCAGGCGAAACCTAACGATCTAAGCCTATGTTCATAGGAAGCCTTGCACATCCCACACCTGTCCACTAGCTTCCTTCCCTTACACCACCGCTTCTCATCAGATTACCCCTCGTCACTACCTCACCTGCTGCACCACTCCTCAATAGCCCCCGGGCTCCCGTGGTAATGGAAAAGGGGCTCTGCACAAACACATCGAGTGAGTATTTCTATGAAACAAAGGATTGCATGCTCACCATGTGCCGATATTCCATATAATGACATTGCTTTTAGAATATCTGTGTGTAAATAGCAATAATACCCCCTCCTGCAGGCTTCATTGGACGATAATGAGGAATTGCCATCTGATAAGGGTGAAGAAGCCTCACATTTGTTTATTTGTATTAATTAATAGAATAGTTCAGTTAATTCTATCTCAGAATGGGTGATCTGCTAACCAGATCTCTCTTTCATAAGCTCTATGTCACAAGCATAGTGCACCACTGTGCCCTGCTATGGCCTGCTCTCCAGTGACACAGAGCAGTGTCAGACGTCACCCATACCTATTTGACAGCTGCTGTGACAGCCAAAGTTTGCATCTGTGCTCCAAAACGACATAGTCATGAGGAATTGCTATTCTGGGGGCAGATTAATCTTTAAACATAAAGCCATACCTGAGTTAAAGGTATGGTGGATCGTAATTCACATAACTATAGGACGCTACATCAGATTAATTTCATAAATGTATCAGCAATGTGAGCCCAGGCCAGCTAACGAAGAATAGTGTGTATTTGGTCAGAGACCCTAGCCCTGCTAATTGCAGGGCAGGAGGCTGAATGGTTGAGCCTCTCATGTTGATCCTTTGTGAGGTCTGGAACACCTCTCTCCAGCAGCAGAACCTCCCAGCAGGAGCACTAGCCTCATACCAGGGTGTTGCATACCAAAAATGTGTTTGATGCTACTGACAAGGGAAGGGGGGGGAATTAGCATAGACAGAGAGAGTCTAGTATAGCTAGAGAAAGATTCCACCATCTTGTTTCTCTCCTTCTCTATCTTCCCTTCCTGTCCCCTCAACTTCCTTTCGCACAAAGCACTTTGGGTATGATGTGAGAAGGCAAAGACCACTTGTCTCAAGGACAGGCAAGGGACCCCTAAAGCAGGCTTTCATTAGTCAAATGACCTGTGAACTTTTGCCAATAAAAGGGGGAATCTTCCATTCTTTCCTTAATTCACTATTGATCAAACATCTGATGAAGAGTTAATTGGACCTCTGTTCAGAGAGTTGACTTTGCAAAGCCCTCTGCCGGAGTCAAAGACTGAGTGTCCAAGCCAGAGTCAAGCTCTGCTCACTAACCATTCCTAGGACATATTAGGAGGGTGGGCTGGAGCAAGACCTACCTCTTTTCCAGCGATGCTGGTACCCAGGCGTTCACTGTGCTGAAGGAGCCCTGCCGGTTGTGGTAGCCTCCCATGTGTTTGGAGTCTGCGAACAAGGACTAATCTTATCCTTGAGTACCTGGATTGGGACAAACAGCAATCAAGAGAGTCGAGACAGCCAAGATGCTTGTATTGTCATCATCAAAACTCTATGAGCTGTGATTCAAGCCTGTTCAATCCCATTGAACCAGCATCACCCCCTAAAGCGGCCTTTGGCACTCTAGTCTTTGAGCCGCTTTACTGAACCCTTACACCAATACGCTGCCACAGCATGCCAGCTGAGGATGTCGTGGCCTTGGCTTAAACCTCAGGTTTATCGTTGCACCCTCCACCTGCAAAATGCTTTTCTAACTACCAACATCTTTGTTGCCAATCTTCATCGACAGTCGAGCAGACCCTAGAGGCCTCATCGAACCACAACCTTTGACCATTGCACCTGAGGGCCTGACTCAAACTGTGCATCCATTCACCAGCATCTTTGTTGTCGAACTGACAGTTGAAACACCCTTGACGGCCCTGCACTTCACTGAATGCTGCTTCAGACCACTTTTTAAATCACCAGCATCTTTGTTACCGATCTTCATTAAGAGTCAAACTGACCCTGGTGGCCTCATCGAACTTCAACCTTCTAACGTCTCATTGGACTAACTACCTCGAAATGTGCGTTCAGTCACCAGCAACTTCTTTTACAAACCGATTGCTGAATCATTCCTGGTTGCCCACATGATTTTCACTTTTTGAGCCACAATGAACTTCAGCTTGAGCCCAGCTCAACGCCTGCTCTACATCTGGAACAACACGACTGCTGCATTTGAGACTGATTACAGTACTAAAGGGTCTGGTTTGATGCTATTAAACCCCCAAGAACAGCAACATGTCTTATCAATGGATAACTACCCCATCAATCCATCTTTGGGTCCTAGGGACTGCTTAGGTAACCTTAATCCCATTTGTTTACAATAACATAGCCTTTTAAAAACATTGTGGTTTTTGATGACATATTCTCCCTTTTCATTACCCAGAGTGCTGCATCTTGCTATCCTTGCATATTCTGGGCTCTTTCCACAGGGGTTTTGTGTAGTGTCTTTCTACTGAGCTATCATTGAAAAAGGTTTATTTACCCATTTTATTTGCTGTTTCTATCACTACTGGAATACATTCACAGCTGTCTTGAGAGTATAGTCTTCCCTCGTCCGACATCACCACAAAAGGCAAAGGTGGCACACCTTTTTGGATTTGCCTGTTTAATCTTCATGTTTGGGATCACTCTTATGTTGGAGCAGTGTGAGTGCCAAGTAGGCACTTTAGCCTCTACTCATGCTTGTTCTCATGTGGTTCAGAAATAAGGTTTTCGCACACCAGTGCCTGATGTTAAGACCATTGCTTTGCTTAGACCTATAACGTGGGCCCTGGGCCAATACCAGCCAGTAAAACCTGCAGAAGGTGTATTATTGCTAACTACCCACAGGCAGCCTCTTCACATGCCTCATCAGCAAACCACAGCCTTTAATAAATCAGAGATGGCAAAGCTATGTAGAGAGGGCAGAAAAGTCTCTTTTCTGTGTTGTACAGGCTCCAGAATCTGTGTCCCTTCTACTATTATGTTTATGTGTATTGGTCTAGTAAAGCAATCTGCTTAGAACCTATCTGTTTGTTGGTGGTTGACAGCTTCTTAGAAAAGAAGCATGAGGAGAGGATTGGGCTTAATGTGCACAGTATGTATTGCAAAAATGTTGAGGCTTATAGGGGTCCACTAAGTATAACAATATCGAGATAGTGGAGGTAATGAGATATATTTATGTCTTCATTTAATTCTTTGGAGTTGTGTAATATTTACATTCATACAAATATGCTCCACAGTGCAAGAATGGGCAAATGAGATTTAAACATTTGTGAATTCAGTGATACGGCAATCGTTTTATACTGGGATTTAATTGTGTATGTTGGTAGTACAAATTGAAAGGCTGTCTATTGTCCAGTCTCACGTTGATTAAAACAACTTTCATCATTAGGTGATTGTTGATAGGCAATGTTGATATGCAGTTTTGATTCTGGCCTCAGAGCAAGTCAATGAGTGGTACAATGTATATATTAATTCGAAGTTAGGATGAGAAGCTCACGTGGCACTCCCTCTCCCCATTTAGCAGAACTGGTTGGTGAGGTTAGGTTGCCCAGTTGGACGTTTTTGCATGCAGTCAGTTTGGGAATATTTGGAGCATCTTAAGGAAGTGGCTCCTATGTTGGAGGCTATTTAATATTATTGCGATGTCTACCATCTTTAATGCTACTTTGAGGTCTTATAGGTCATCCTGTTTCTGACTGGTGAAGTTTTTCTTCATCAAGCGTTTGCTAACAGTAGTGTCTGAAGCTGAGCTGTCACAACTTCCCAAAGTATTTTAGGGATCCAATGTAAGCATTTGATTATTTCATAGTCATTTGGTCTGTACAGTCAAATTGCACTTTCTTTAGCAGAGGATTTATTATGGATTGCATATTAATCTGGCAACCTTGCATGTTTATAGGGAGATTTTCACAAGGTAGTTGATTGTATGTACCAGGTGTCATCGGCATTTTTACCTGATTGCAATATCACAATAACAAGATTGGCATGATGCAAACTGAATTCTTAACCCCCATCCTCTTTTTAGACTGAGTTAGACAACGGAATAGTTGCTATTAGTGTAAGGGGAAGTCTTATGAACATACTAGACCAGAAACATCAGCAATCTGGTAATTTAGTCACACGCACCTGTGTGCACACACACACACACACACACACAGACATACAGGATTGTGAAGCCTTTTACCACTATGCCGTCTGAAGTGGATTGAGCCATTTAAATTCAGTGAACCTACCCTTTCCTTACAAAATAAGATCTTATTGTTCAGATTGTATGAAGCATGATCTCACCTCCGGATGACATGAACAGAGATCCACAGGTTTTGTAGATTCTTTCTATGTCAACAAATACACCAACTTGTCACATAATCTCTGTATTCGGTTGGCTGCGCACATTTACAATTTATTAAATCCAGATTATATTGATTTTTTTGTGTTTGTCAATGTCCAAACTCTATAGTTTACACTCTGTTTGTAGTCTTGTGTAAACATGGCTCTTCAACATTTTAATCACTTTTAGTTGTTTTAAGATGCAGATTAGTTAGGTTGTCACACAATGAATAAAGATGTATTCTGTTGTGCCACTTGGTACTTTTTATTATTTCTTTTGCAACAAATCCAAATTGCAGGATATCATCCAAATCATCCTAGATGTTTGCTCTCAATATTATTGCAGATTCTGCAGTTGTAAGGCATCAGAATCCACAAGGTCATCAATGATAGTAGGAGCTATTTTTGAACATACCCCCATTGCTTCAGTATATGGCTGCTTGTTTAGCCATTTGTATCAGTACAGATGACTTATTTGCCCAGAAATGTATCTTTTCAATTATGCATGAGTCGCAGGCTGCACAGCCCACCTGAGCGCTTCATTTGCAGAGCGACTGTGCTGCTTGACTATGAGCAGGGGCTTGTGTCCCTCTCTAAGTTTAAAAAATGTTGGTAATACGCACACCACAATAAAGATACGCTAGAGGGACATCACTTGATTGCATTAAAAGCAAAGACACACTGACTGACAGGAGGGGAGTCCTCTCCTCTTAGTCAGCAGGTTCAGGAATTTTGGAGCAAAGGATGAGAGCCTTAAAATAAACTGATGGCAGAAAGCCTCGCCAAAAGAGCAAGAGAGGCATTTTTGAAAAGTGCTTGTTATTGGATTGCACATTTTGCTTGCTCAAATGTTTAAGAGTGTACCCTTGAAACAGTTGAAATAAATGTGCAAGCGCCTGGGACAATTCTTTTGATAAAGCAATATAACTTATCAGCTGCAATCATTCCAAAATCCTTTTTCAAAACAGTTCATAGTAAATACTAAAGATAAGGAAAAAAAACAGGCCACAGAACATGTATTGGGATCATCTGAGTGCTATAAGTACCAAGCACCTGTGATATGTTATTCACATAAGGAGCCAACTTGCATCCCCAAAACACTTCTCACAGCTCTGAAGCTTAAAGGGAACTGGATTTCTTAACATGTCCTTATAATTGGGATATCATGTGTCAGGAAATGTGTTTCCAGTGTGAATGCAATAACTATCATTACTATGTATTTAGTGTAGAAAATGCTGTAAAATAAAAGGCCATTGCAACCATATGTAAACTACTATTATATAATTTATGTGACCGTATTTGCATATGTTTCTTTTTATCCAAAATACAGCAAGAGATAGAGTCATCCAGGAACTAATATAAAAGTTCCATTTTGTTCTACCATACATATATTTCACTCAGAATCCTTTCATATAAGATACAAAGTAACCAGTGATTTAAGGGTTAGTTCAAACATGCATAAAGGGGGACTGGAAACCCTTTCAATATTTTACTTCAGAGCCCTGGCCCTCAATTCACAATAACAAAATATAGAGAACACATACACAAGCCTTTGTGGTCTGATCAAGGTGGTTCTGAAGATTATGCAAATAAACCCATGGCCAGATGTCACTTAATGATTTGGGCTCTCGGCTTCAACAGGCTTGTCATAATTTATCAAAGTCCAGACCTCCCATAAAAACTCCATCAGCGCAGGTCAAGGAAAAAGTTATTGAATTCTATACATAGCGAAAAGACATTCTGCCTTAATACACATTTACAGCATGAAAAAGGAGTTTGCAGGGTATACACCGCCAGTGCCTCCTAAAGGAAAAAGTCAGCAACTCCATACTATCAACATGAATAGATAGACACATGAATCGTAAATGAAATGTTTAATCATTGAAATAATTGCTGCTTCATGATGCAAGTTTGGATCAATGCAAACTTTTTAAGTTTTGTAGCTAGGAGTAATATATGCCAAATTATGTAAAACATGTATATCCTGCCACTTTAAGAATAGGAAAAAAAGGCAAAAACATGTAACTTTGAAAAAATAGATCACAGCCTGATCATTCAAGTGTATAGTTGTGTGCACTGATATCTAGATGACAGTAATTAAAGTTTTGTTAAGCTAGCATATTTTAATAAATAATTATGGTTGAAAAACAAAATCGGAATTTTTTCATTAGGAGTGGTTTTGACCCCCACTTTTGCTGTGTGCCGTGGGGCTGAGAAAACAACACCCAGTAAAAAGGCAGGGGAGGTGTCAGAATGATATATAACTGCATGCACACAAAGGATTGAAATGATTATGGAATATGGTAAAATGAACACTGAGGAATTAACTGGAGATAGGAGAAGAGAGCTGATATTTGAAGGACTGACCACAGGCATATTGGAGACCAGTCCTTTGAGAGAAGAATGGCCAGTCTATGTTGGGAAATTGGGTTCCAGATAGCCAACTTTAAAGAGAACTTGCTGAAGGAATGATTCCATGCTAACAAAGTCCTTTACTGATTCTCAAAAATCAGAAGTCACTTTTCAGAAGGTAAATGAAACCCTAATCCGCCCCAAACTGTCTACATAGTTTGACCACAATAAATCCCGAAAGATAAAGAGCAGGGAATTCAGGCTAATGCAATTTGAGAACAGGAACACAGGTGCTGATATTTTAAATGTCCTTTTGTCCTCCCAGTTACATGGGACAAAAATTGAATTAATTTGTTGAAGCCCGAAGTATTTCTATATAGAGAAACACATTTAAAACAGAATGCATTTAGGTGCCCTTTAATGCAGAACTGCCTTTGTAAAATGAAGTACCATTTGTGATGTAATTAGTGGCTTAAGCTGTTCTTGAGTCATTTTGGGCTATAGTGTTGTTGCAAAATACTATTGCCTAGGGTTCTATCATGCATTAATGCAACCAGGGAAGGCCATAGTTGTATGGCAGATGTTTGTGCAACATAAATGCATATTAGAACTTACTTCTATCAAATAATAATTGTGTTAAACCCCTGAAGTCGCATATCCTTAAATGCACAAATAGACTAATGTGTAATGTGGAAGGGCAGGGGGAGGGATTTCACATTGTACCTGTTACTGTAGAAGATTACATCTCCAGCCCAAAAAGACATGCAGTCTGAAAAATATACACAATCCCATTAAAAGCTGCACATGTATACATAGATTGGCAGTGGCATATGTAAATAGATTGGAAACAGTGCACACACACACACACACACACATGAATTTAAAGCTGAATACAATATATACTGCTTTCAAAGTCACACACATACAAGCTATGGATTGAAAGTAACACTCTCATGCTCAGTGAAAGTCACACACACATATTCTCAGAAAGCTGCACTCACGCATTTCAGAACACAGTATATATGTGGGTCCAGAACAGGGTAATCAATTCTTTGAGAGCATTTTCGAATTCAAATCTGCAGGAGCTAAATTACGTTGACCATTGTCTACATTAAATGACCTGCATATGGCCAAGACATTCGCTACCTTACCATATAACCAAGACATTTGCTACCTCACACTTGTACACACCTGTTCAGGGGGGTTGGTTGATTGTACATCTTCTCTAAATGTTAATTGTTCAAGCATCTTTCTCTGATACCATACTTGTCTTGGTACTGAAGAAAACAGTAGTATTCTGTAAGTGGTTTGAAATGTATCCACCTAAATATGCATACACTGGCCAAGATACTGAAATGTTAGAATTGAAGTAAAATTGTGTTTCTGAGATCAAGGAATTTATGGAAGGAATCATTTTAATGCTTAGTATTTTCAGTGTACAATGTCTGTGTGGACTGATAATAGTGAGATACATATAGGTAGGGTGTTGGTATCAATCTAATTGTTTTGACTTCAAGGTTAAAGCTGGAGACAACCTTTGTCGAAGTTACTTTATGCTTTTTAATACATTTTGAGTTTTGAAAACGTCACTGTCTAGGGGATGCTTATTTTGCGCTGCTCTTTTCTTCTTTATTCCCACCCCCTCTAAATGAGTACAATCAAGGAAGTTCCACTTGTATTCATTGTTGTTTCTGCGGAACATATGTGTACTTATATTGTGGGAAGGCTTCTCATGTAGAGGGCCTTGCTGTTGCTACAGTTTATTGGAAAACCTTTAATAAACAGGAATTTACAATTAAAATATATTACTATAATCTAGTCCTATGTTGTGGAGGCAGCAGTGAGCAGGCTAAGGAAGGTGAGAGCGGGTAGTTGAAATATGATTTGTCTGTTTGTTGTTATGTATATGGGCATGCAAGAAGTTGTCTGAATGATGTATGGATGAGTGGGTGAACAAGAGAGTGTATGTTGTATTCATGGATGATGAGAGTGGTTTTACCGGCATATGAAGAGGAAGTGAGCTGGTAAATCTAGGGTGGTGGGGTATGCTCGCAGAATGGTTTGCGTTACCCTTAATTCAAAGTAAACAATTCCATTTGGAATGAAATTCTTTACTGTGCATCATGGGTTAAGAAAATATGATAAGTCTGATTATGTGACTAGATACTGGTCTTCAGTGGCACCACTCTGCATATTCCTTCTTACTGTGGCATAGCATTAATTAATGAATGGCACTCAAGTGTAAAACAAACATGATAAGAGTCATTACATGGCTAGACCGGCCTACATTGGTGGAAACAGTCTGTCAATATATTCTTACTGTGGCATGGCATTTTGTACTGTGCATCAAGGATAAAGCAAATGTGGCAAGACTGGCCTACTTTGGTGGTGCATGTCTGTGTAAAGATGGCCCAAAAGTCCCAGGTAAGCGCAGAGGAAACAGTGTCAATCCACAGCAGACTCAATGATGGAGTAAACAAAGTCCACAGCAAAACCCAACTTTATTTGCATTAAAACAAAGCTAGGACAGCATACAAGCATTGAAATCTCGTCGCTCTCTACATACTTATCAACAACAATTGTTTTAATACTACAAATGTGTCATCAATGATGTCATAACATAATAACAGCTTGCAAAACCTAATGGGAATGGGGATAGGTTGGTGGGTCTGGCTACCTATAGATTCCATGAGTGTTACAGTTTCTTAGGGTTACACATCTCTGATGGCTCCACCTGGAACCACTCCTATATTGATAAAGGTTAAACTACATCATCTTCATGGCAAGAGGTTGGTTGGCATACTACTTGATAGCGGCATGTCTCTGCTTACCAACCTTGGACACTTGGCATGTTGTCAGGATATGAGCCAGACATAGAGTAGGGGAGGGAGGCCCATGGAACCTTCTTCATTCAATTAAATGTTACCATCCCTCATTTCCAGGCCATGAGACCAGGCAATCCCTTTGTACTTGGCCTTGTGTGGTGCCTCATGTCTATGTGTGCGCGTATGGAGTATTGCAGGTGCCCTATCTGTATTTGCTTCTGATAAATGGCCAGTGTTCTCCAATTATGGGTCACGTGTGGAACAGATTTACCTTCTATTTATTGAGATTTCAGCTAACAGTAATGTGTGTGTTGTGTTCTCTATTACCAATAGGGACACTCTTGAGTTACTCTTCATGGAGTCTTTTGGGTTACTGTTTTGTTGCACTTGGCTAACAAACGATGGGTGTGCTCTTATAAAACTCTAATTAATCTGGGAGTACACTGCTTGTGTCTTGGGAATTCCTATCTTGTGCCTGTGTTCCGTCGTTCTGATCCTCCCTAGTTTCACTCTAACCTTGGTATTAGTTGCAAGCAACTGTCTGAGCTCTGCATAGATAAGTATTTCTGTGGATTCAGCCTTTTGAGATTTCCTGAGGCTTTGAGGCCTGTGCTCATTTAGAGATGTTTTTGCTGCTTCCATTTTTAATAAGATGGCTGCCTCACTTGCTTCTATTTTAGTGAGCCATATTTGCATGTTATTCATATTGTATTCACCTTATACATTGGTCTCGTTAGTGTTCTTCATGTCTGTGGAGGCTATGTTAATTTTAATCATATCTAAATGCATATTTTACCTGTTGTGTACGTTCTTCATGTCGAGCATCAATTTGCTTCATATCTAGTGCATGCTTGTCTACTGTTGCAAGGTTGCTTTGAGTGTTTTTGCCATCTTCAGCTCACTTTGTTCCCAAACCCTGCTGTACCTGCAGGGAATAAGGGCGGGATGGCTGTCACAGTAAGTAACGTCACTCACCTCTGCAGTATTGAACCGAGGGAGTGGCAGAATCTATGTATGACATATTAATCTGCCTCCCAACATCTGCATATACTGTACCATGGCATTGTGTACTGTGCATCAAGGATAAAGCAACCATGATAGGTATTGTTATGTGGTTAGTAAGCCTACATTGTCTGTGCCAGTCTGCCATATATTTTTAATGTGACATGGCACTTTCACTATGCATCAAGTGTAAAGCAAATATGGTAAGTGTTATGATGTGGCTAGACTGGCCTATTTGGGTGGCATCAGTCTGCATATTCTTTCTTAATGTGGCATGGCATTTTTTACTGGGCATCAAAGGTAATTCAACCATGAAAAGTGTTAGGAAACAGTTATGCTAAGACCAAAGTATCCAACCCCAAGTTAGCCTTCAACAAATGCTCAATCAGAGGCCTACAGAAACAGTGGTGCAAAAACTGTAATACTGGGGATCTTACCAATCTCAAATCTCTCCATGACAACAATATGATTCTGATTACAGAGGCCAAAACTGCTAACTACATCATTACCACTATGGAAGCCTCTACCAGGAGCAAAGTCCTATTTGAAGTAGTACAACATTGAAAAAAAAATCCCTCACCAAAACCTGAGGTGCCATCAACTCAGGACAAATGTGATGGAATCAATGCATGTTTTATTGAAAAAATAGACAAAATACAGCATATCATCGAATCAATCTCTCACAGCATTAGACCCCTCCCCTGCATTCCAGCATGCACACTATCTCTCTGGGCTGAATTCCCTCCTCTCTCTCCCGTAGACCTTGTAAAAACACTCACCTCCCCCAAACCTACTTCCTACTCTGATGATATCACCCCAGCCTCCATCATTAAACAACTAATTTGCCCAATGCTCAACTCACTTCCCAGCATCATTCATGCCCCACTCACTGACGGGTCATTCCCGGACACTCTCAAGACTGGTATCACATGACTTAATTTAAGAAATAAATGACCCTAGACCCAAACGACCTGACCAACTACCAGTCCATTACAAACTCCTGCATATTGGCAAAATCTTGGGAAAAAGAAGTCACTATGCAATTAGTTTCCAGAATCAAACAACTACACCTTCTAAACGACTATCATTCGAACTCCATCTCAAATGTAGGTGATGGATGATGCCCTTCAAGTCATAGATGAGGGGGACGCTTTCCTCCTCGTCCTCTTTGACCTCTCAGATGCATTCAACACAGTCGACCATTGTATCCACCTTTCCCTCCTCGCTGACAGGATCAGATTCTCTGGCACTGTCCTGAATTGGTTTACCTCCTACCTCTCAGGCAAGCACCAGGCCGTCGAAATGAGCATGTTACATTCTAACCAACTCCCAGTCTCCAGAGGGGTCCCCCAAGGCTCACCAATCCTCTCACCAATCCTTTTAATCCCTTACATTGAGCCTTTGGGCACACTTCTCAAAGGACCGGATGTAGCTACCCACCAATATGCTGTTGCTGATACTCAGTTGTACATGAGAGTAAAAATCCCAGAGCACATAAGTCATCTCTGTGATTACGTAGCCATCATCCAGTCTTGTAACCTTTCCAAGACCAAATGTGCCCTCATCGGTCCACCCGCTAAATAATAATTTGTCCAGCACTACCTCAATGATATGCGCCCAGAAGTATTTGATCCACAATTCTTGGAATCAGCAATATCCTTAGGCAATACCATTGACAGCAACTTTTCCCTCTTGGAAGCACAAAGTCAAAAAGCATCCAAACGGCCTGGCTCAAAAGCTTCACCCTTCACAAAAACAAAGCCTTTATTATGCTACAGGACTTTTGGACCATAGTGCAGGCCTTTGTTGTCTCACACATCGATGGGGGAAATGCCCTCCTGAAGGACTCCCAGGCACTGACCTTGCTCCCCTAAAAGAGTTCCACCATGCTGCAGCACACCTTATTACGGGTGCATGGAAATTTGAATGAACCACTCCCATCCTCCGTGAACTACATTGGCTTTTTCTCCAGGCCAGGACACTGTTCATAACTGCATGTAACATCTACAAAGCAGTCCCAAATAGCACACCAGTGTACCTGTCAGCTAAGCTCTATATATCTGGTGGCACACACTCCTTGTGTAGCAAATCAACCAACCAGCTTGAATCACAATACATCCGCATTCAGTAGAACCGCAAACAATCCTTCTCTTGTCACGCACACCCACTCTGGATTTTGATTCCGGTATCGGCTCGGAATGCCTCCACAATCTTCCAATTTTGCAATTATCTCCAAAGACACTGCTTTTTCAGCAACACCTGACCAAGGAATAATCCCAGTGGATACACAGAAATACTAACAGACTACAACTCACAGTACTGCGCTACTGTTAAAAGATGCCAGCCCAAGCGCTGGCTACAAACTCCCTATACAGTGCTCTGCTGCTCTCAAGCTCAAACCTCGGAGGTGTGGCCATCATAACCAAGGACACCCTTGACATTAGAAGAATTCAGGGGGATTTTGGACATAATGCTGAATACCTCCTCATTAAACTCAAAACTTCCCCCAACTCCTCCATTGCCTTCCATCTCGTATATCGCCCTCCAGGCCCACTAGGCGACTTCCAAGAATCCATCATCCACTCTCTCTCACACAACTTGAAAAAAACATCCACAGTAGTAATACTGGGTGACCTTAATCTTGGCTTAGGCGACCCCCATGACTCTAATGCCTCCACACTACAAAAAGGACTAGCCACCCTCGGATTTGCCCAAAGTATTACCGAGCCTACTCATATCAAAGGGCATACCCTTGACTGGGTTGCACATCACAATTGCCCCATTCCCTTCTCCTCCACCTCCCCCATGCCCTGGTCAGACCATTTCTGTATTAACTTTCACAGTGACACGTCCTCAGCTTCTTCCAAACCTACTATCTTTCTCCCTGCTGCTCTCTCTAGGAGCTCCAAGAAGCTGACGAAAGACACTCTCCTACCTCACCTTCATGTTCCAGCACTGCAACCTCCTTTTCCCAATGATCCTGTAATCCTAGCCAACACCTTCAATGAGGTGATTACTACAGCAGTAGACATCATTGCCCCTCTTACAGCCAAAAAAGCTAAGGAAACCAAGCACTCTAATGCCTGGTTCTCCCAAGCACTCATGGATCTGTGAGCCAAAAAAAGGGTATCACTTGCCACATGGAAAAGAAACCCTACCGAACCTAACAAAACCGCATTCAAGACGATTGCAAGGGAATATAAAACAGCCATCACTCATGCCAAAGCTGAATCCTACAACACTAGGATTAACAATGCTAACTCAGGGACTAAAGAAATCTTTGCTATTTTTAGGGAACTGGAATCGCCTTCAGCTCCACCATCCACAATTGTCAAAGATCAGACTTGGTGCAATCAAATTCAATCAGTTTTGCTTGACAAACTTGACACCTTGCACACCAAAATGTTTCCCCATCAAGAAGCCCTCACCTCCCTACTAGCCTCCCACACAGCACCCCCCGCATGCAATGCAGACAATCAGACACCTAAATTTGAATTCTCTGCCATGGACGAAGCAGAAGTCACGGCCCTTTTAAAATCCATTAAGCCATCCAATTGTAAGGGGGACGCATGCCTGGCTCACATCATCAAAGAATGTGCGCCAGCCCTCGCTCCATTTGTTACTGCCTTCATCAATTCGTCCTTCCAATCAGCTCATGTACCCACTTCCCTTAAAGAAGCCTGAGTCAGACCTCTATTAAAAAAAAAACTCTCTCGATCCACTGATACCAGGGAACTACAGACCCATCACCACAGTTCCGTTCCTCTTAAAAATCCTGGACAAAGCAGTGTACCTGCAAGTTCAAAAATTCATTGAAGACAATCACCTTCTTGGACTTTGCCAGTCTGGCTTTCGTCCTCGTCATGGCACAGAAACGGCACTACTAGATTTGAAAAACCAAATAGATGACCTTAGAGATGCAGGCAAGCCTGCTCTCCTCCTACTACTAGACCTCTGCTCTGCCTTTGACTTGGTTGAGCACAAAACCCTATGTCACCATCTCACCTCTATGGCAAACTTCTCCCCACGGGCATGCGAATGGATCAACTCATTCCTACAGGAGAGAGTAATGAAGGTCTTTTCAGAACCAGCAAATGCCACCCCGAGTCCTATCAAATGTGGAATCCCACAGGGCTCCTGCATAGCCCCTACACTGTGTAACCTTTTCACCAGACCCTTATTCAAAATCTTGGACTCACTGGCCATCTCATATACCAATTATGCAGATGACACCCAGTTGCTCATACCTCTCAAAGGGGACTATCTAGCTGACACAAACACCCTCAACCTCATCTACTCCACCATCCAATCCTGGATGGAAGATAACTGGCTTTGTTTAAACAGTGATAAAACCGAACTCCTGTTGATTAGGTCCCCCTTCACATTGAACAAACTTGCCAAGGAATATCACACATTCACTATTGACAACATCCCCATCAAGGTATCACAAACGATCAAGACACTGGGCGTGTACCTCGAACCAAGCCTGACCATGGACAGGCAGGTAAATGCCATTGCTTCCTCTGCAGCCTATCATTCTAAATTGATCAACGCTGTCAGACCATTCCTAACCCAACAGAACTGTATCACCATAGCTAGAGCCCTCATCGGCTCTAGATTGGATTACTGCAATGCGCTCTTCATTGGCACATCCCAAAAGAACCTGGCCAAACTTCAGATAGCACAGAATAATGCCTTAAGGGCCGCCACTGGTGTATCACGCAGGGAACACATCTCTACGATCAGAAGACAGGCACATTGGCTACCTATCAAGCAAAGGGTTGTCTTCAAAACGCTAGCCCTAACCGACAAATGTATTCATGGCCTCGCCCCCAGATACCCAATGCAAAGGATCTCCAGACAAACAGCCTCCAGACCTGCCAGATCTGCTTATGCCAACCACATCACAGTCCCTCACATGCGCAGAGTGCGTGCTGGAGGATCTAGCTTCCCAACTATGGCCGCCACTCTCTGGAACAAACTCCCAGACCAGATTAGATCTATCGAGTCCCATGCCGCCTTCCGCAAGGCCCTAAAAACAAGGCTCTTTGTCTAAAGGGTCTATCTTCATGTGTAATTTCTCTACTTATGCTATAACATTGAATTCGACATACTCTGTAATGTAGAACATTGTACTCCGTAACATAACCCTGTAAGTAACTGTATGTTTTAAGCTTCACACCTGGGCTGCTTTTTGTAACCCACAAGCAAGCCTCCTTAAGTTTTCTTATAGCGCCTCGTTGCCTGGAGGGCTGTAGTGAGCTCTACAAATTCAAAAATAAAATGAAATAAAAAAATAAAGCTAGGCGGGCTCTTTAAACAATAAAATACAATTATTACATGGTTAGACTGCTGTACATTTACTTTAGTGGCTCCAATTTCCATATACTTTTTGCATGTTGTACAGCATTATTTTCTGGGCTTTAAGGTTAAACCAAACATAATGTGTTATTATACGGATAAAATAGTCTACTTGGTAGTACCAGTCTGCATATATTTACTGTGGCAGGGCATTTTTTACTCGGCATTAAGAATAAAGCAAAATTGGTAAATGTTATTACACGGCTAGACTGGCATGCACTGGTGGCATCAGTCTGCATATAATTTCTGACTGTGGCATGGCATTTTATACTTGCAAAGCCAAAGGGAGTAATTTCTTATGTGGTAAAATTGCCATATTTTGGTGCAGCCTGCATGGACATGTATGTGCACAGCCAGCATAAAAATACATGTTTTATACTGGCATAAATTGTGGGCAAGATCATCATGAAAATAAATTGGAAATTGCTCATGTGTGACTTGCATTTTATTGGATTTGTTCATGTGCTAACGTACACAGCCAACTGCAGGCTGTGTGGCTTTTTAACCAACCTTCCACAGACAATGTAAAACGCAGCATTGCAACCCATTTTTTATTAAACTTTCTAAAGGGGAGGAACACCCCCAAACCCTCCACGGTTGGTTTTTGCTCCTTCGCTACGTTTGGTCGCTCCCACAGATTTGTGTCAACATTGTTTATTTACGTGCCTCCAATTTAAAAATTCACCAGCGGCCAGGATGGTGAGAAGTATTTTACATAGAAGTAAAATAGCAATAAACAAACAGTAGCTTGCATTATGCAATGTGTTGTGTCCAACAGTACTACACTGCCTCCTTATGCTGGATGTGCACCACTGATTTTCTCAAGCTCCAGCATCTGGCTCATCATCTCATGCCACAGTGATCATGGTATCAGGTGGTAGTCGGAGGTCAGTGGCATGGTGGTCAGTTGTGATTGGATGTATGTCCCAAGGAGGGAATCATGACCGGCCACCTGAAACTGACCAGAATGACCAAGTCATAATATGGGGCAACTGGCTAAAGAAACAGCCATACTGGCTTGTGACTTCGGCTATGAATGCTGTGGTAGTAAGCAACTGAATTTATTTCATGCTTAAACAACAATGCCTCAGCGTCAATGGGGGAAGCTCAGTGAAGCCACTACATCCACTGTAATCTGAACTGTGCAAAGAATTGGTGGGCTTCTACGAGGAGTGATGTATTAGATGTATTGGGATACATCTCTCTCAATAAGGTAGGGGCTTTGAGTAAAGGTCACAGAGGGAGGGCCGTGGCAGCACCGGTAGGCTCTTCGAGCATCCAAGAGGAACTGTCATGCATGCAGCATCTGTAAGGAGTCATGCTCCGGCGTAGCTGGGCAGTGGAGCACCCTCTACTAAATGGAGAGGTGCTGCATTGTGGGATCTGACCTTGACTCATGGTAAAAGGCACAATGCGGCCATCCAATCGCAGCAGAACATCTTTCCCTCTACAAGTGGAGCGCTGGACTCAGCAGAGGCATTGCGAGGGGGGGGCTAAGGGGGCTATAGCCCCTGGTCTTTTGGTTGTAGCCCCGGATAGAATCTCAGGAGCTACAACCAAAAGGCTAGCTAGCCCCCAGTCCCGACAGTTCCGACATCAGCGTAGCCCCGGGTCTTTTCCAGACCTAGCAACACCCCTGGGACTCAGTAACTGATGCAGGCTACTTTAAAGAAACCAGCCACAGGGGGGGAGAAGTGTTGTCATGGGCAAGATGCCCACAGAAAGTTGTCTCTTTGCATCCACGGGAAGTATCACTTACTCCCTGCAGCAGTAACAGACACATGGTTCATGCTCTCCACTTCAAGAGGTGCTAGAGTTCTAGAGTGTTTGCATCCCACAGGGAGATAGCGGGAGCAGGCTATTGGTATGGAGAATAAACCGTTTAAGGCATGCTGCCTCACAGATTAAAAAGTGCAGCAGTCTCAGTGTATGGAAAGGGGACTAGACTTGATCTTCTCTGCACATGAGAGGCCGGGATCTCACAGAGGAACACAGTGAGCATCAGCCTACTTTCTTCTATGTGAAGACTGTTGCACAGGCCTCTTCATGGACTGTTTGTACGCCACTTGGGTGAACTCACACACACTACGTTTACTGGGAACCCCAGTGAACACCTACAGTTCTCCAACAAGGGGAGGCATCTTAATCTCAGGTCAAAGGATGCCCACAAGAACTTGGGGAATGTGCTTAGTTGTACTCTAGAACCCCTGATTTTGCACTAAGCACTTAACTGACGACATATTAGAACAAGCACTACATTTTCGTTATACTTGATTGTGTCAGTACTTTTTGGAAATGTTAAATTATTTGGAGAATAAATGTAGTACATAGTGGCACAAGCAGGTTGTTCTAGTGTGTGATTCCACATCAATGGCATGCAACAACGAATGGAATGGAATTTTTAACAAACCCAAAACACCTAAATAACATAACGAATTTATGAAAACTATATATATGTAGTTGGGAATGGAAATAGTAGTTTTGCGGGTGTGGGAAAAGTATGAACAAAAAAAGGGGGGAATTGGGGAGGGATATTTAGATATTTTGGTTTCGTTAAAAATGAATTTGTTTTTTTTGTGATTCGTTAAAATCACGCGTAACCCACATTGAGTACTCAGAGATTTTTGGGCCAGACTAAATGCTCCACGCGATAATAGATGTAAATCTTATTTCATTTTGAAAACTCTTTGGGAAAATGCAAATCTTTGGAAGGTGGTGAAGCCAGGCAAAAGTCATGCCCGGGTGCTCTGACAGCTGCTGCGTGAGGGATTTTGATCATGTGCGTTGAATGTCCAAAGAACACACCAGATGTCGCCTTCCCTTGATTGTGGCAGTACCATCGGGACATTTAAAGATTTTAGAGTATAGTGATGATAAGCAATGACACTTTCAGGTTGTTTTTTTGTGTAGCAAAAAGCAACTAGCGTTCGGATGTTGGGCCTTGTGCTTTGAAAGAAAACAAATCATATGTCAGAGCGCTCCAGATTTTGATTGGACTTGATTGTGGGTGCGAGGCAGTGTTACCGAGAAGGTTTCATGATGTGCGAGGCAACACCCCCGAATGTAAAGCACTTCATTGAATGCACTGCACCTCATATTTTGCACTTGATTGTGAGATTTGGGGTGGCATCGTCTGGATACTGTACATGCCATGTTCGTGGATTGCTTGGCATGGTGGGTATATCCAGTGCATTTGTGGAACAGAGCTTTTCTGCATTGTCTCCTCTGACTCTCTGCACTCCAGTGTTCCAACCTTTCACTGATGCAATTCCCACAGTCAACTCATTCCCAACAGGGTCATGACCAAGGTGACGGAGCTTCCTCTTGCCCTTGTAAACTTCCGAAGGAACCCTTTACCCCAGCTGTCATGTCTCTGACTGGTCTGCCGCCCCTTTAGGCTTATATACCCCCCCTTAGGCACCGCCCACATTGTCTCCACCGACACGGGCGGCCTTATCCTGCACTGGCATTTTCACCGCCATCAGACCCAGCATTCGCTCCAGATGCCGGAGGCCGATTCCCTGTGCTCTCAAAAGATGTGCTGTGGCAATCTGACTCTCCTTCAGATAACAAGGATGAAGAGCGCAGCATGCCCCAATACCCAGCATGGAGGTCACTGTAGCCGTGGATATACACAACTAGAGGACAACAAAATCAGCACAGAAAAACAGGAAACCACCAGCAAATACCATAGGCACCATCAGGAAAGGCTAGTAAAAATAATGATGAACAACACAAAAGCACCTGTTGCTTCCCAAAAGAAAAAAAAAACAGAATAAGGACCCCTAAAATACTCAAAAACAAAGTAAGGTTTTCATAACTAGACGAGAAAACATTGTACGATTTAGTCAAACACATGACATTCTGCCAAAATAAGGTTTGTAACCGACAAAAAGCAACAACAACAAAAAGTACAGGAATCAACAAACGGTACAGAGGAAAGTATACGAAAAAAATGAGTCTCGAACATGAAATGAAATGTAAGGAACACATAATTCCAGTCTAAGCTTCTTCTCCAAAAGAACCATCTGCCTCCCACTGCGTTGATCATGTGCAGTCCCAGACAAAAATATCTGCAGGTCACTCACAACAAATAAAGCAATTACTATCACTGGGCTTTTGGGCACATTCTTAAAAGACATTACATTACATTAACAGCACAATGGATTATACCAGTCACCACTGCTTCAGTGGACGTTTCGGAAAATACGTCGTAAAATGCCAGCTTCATAATGTGCAAGTTATTCTGTGTTTTTGAGAATTCAAGTACGTGATTAAATTGAAAGACATGCAAATTAAAAGGTAGACTTCTCCTGCTTTCTTTATTCAAAAGTTTCAGAACAAAAACAATGTCAAACTAGCAATTAGAATAGATTTTTAAAAGACTCAATTTGGCTGCAGGGAATGGCTGAAGCGACTCTGAGGGACTTTCAAGGAAAACAGAAATACTAGCAGCATCATTAAGAATCCTTCAATGGTTCCCAACAGAAAGTCATGGTTAAAACACTCTGTGCCTGATATACTGATCTAATGAAGTTTTCCACTTCCTGGCTCGCATGTTTTGGAATTTTTTGTTTTTTTTCTCGACATTAAAACACAAATGGGCAAATTCAGAACGTTTAGAACGGACCAAAGTGACTTTGCACTACAAAAATACACTTTGCACCGAGCCTAATTCACAGAGCAGAGCAAAGTGACTTTGCACTGCAAAAGTACTCTTTGCGCCGCGCTAAATGGGCCTAATTCACAAAAAAGCACTAGGTTAGCGCAGTGCAAAGAGTACTTTTGCAGTGCAAAGTCACTTTGCTGCGCTTTGTGAATTAGGCCCGGTGCAAAGTGTATTTCTGCAGTTCAAAGTCGCTCTGCTCTGTCCTAAATGTTCTGTGAACTAGGGCCAAAGAGTGCTTGGTTGAAGCGCTATGACATTGATTAACACACAGACACACACACGCTTCACACATACTCACATACAACCACCTTTCTTATTATGAAACAATTAAGAGCCAATGAAGATGGAGGAAGCAAGCAAAATTATTCTCTGATTTTAAGGGAAACATGTAAAATGAAGCAGACATTACTTTAATTCAACAAAACGACATATATATCTCCAAGATGGCATACAAAATAAAATGGAAAATCAGCTGATCAATGACCCATGAACATTTTTAACCGTTCTAGTTGTTTTCACTGAAATATATAAAACACAACATTCACCTTTGGTACTTTTGCACTGAAAACAAAAAAAAAACGATTCTGCTGTAATAGATCAATCAAAACTTGTGAGGGTCCAGGATTTGTGATTGTATAATGTTGTATAATTTTGACATCACGATCTGCCCTTGGTCTGATCATAGCCTTACCATGTTTCTTCTGAACCAGCCCGGGAAAATTGCTAGGCTCAACAGTAACCCGAGGGTCTGAAGATCAGTCAGGAACTATCACAAAATTACCCTAGATAAAGTATCCAAACTAGCCTCTTCTTTGCTTGCCAATCTTCCTCATTCCAATTGTACTGATAGTCTTGTCGATCATTTCAACAACTAACACCTTACCCCCGCCCCCTTCCCTGTAGTTAAAACTGTGAAACCTGAAACTTTGGGCAAATCTTGCTTCTCCAAGGAGATTCTTACTTTAACAACACTTACGAGACAAAAAGAACGGGTTGGTGGAAAAACATGAATGCCTCTACCCTTGCTTCATATCACTTGGTGGCGTCTAACTACAAGCTTGCAATTGTCGAGGCCAAACAAATCTTTAATGACAAACGCATTAAATCTGCACACTCCTCCCACAAAGAGCTCTTTACAATCCTTAGGGATTTTGAGGGGAAAGATAATTCCTTCCCTGCCCTAGCTAAGAGTGATCAATGGTGTTCAGATTTTTACCAGGGCTTCAGTGAAAAACTGAACCCTCATCGCTGCAAGATTGTTTCCCTACGATCATCTTCTTCCTTCATTAACAATTGTACTTCTAGTTCTGATTCTACCTTTACACTCCCTTCTACTTCCATCCCTTTTTTCAACTTTAAAGCAATTAGCAAAACTGATCTTTTGGATATTATTGCTCACTTAAAACCATACTCATGTCCTGCTGACATTTGCCCTCCTAACAAAATCAAAGAATCATTTGCTTGTCTGACCCCTTTCGTTACACAGCTGGTGAACTCATCTTTTGCTAGCGCTACAGTTCCTGAATCCCTGAAGAAGGTATGGATTTCTGCAGTGACTAAAAAGGCTTCCCTTGATCCTTCCTCAGTCACCAATTATCATCCCATAACCAATACCACATTTCTTATGAAGATTCTTGAAAAGGTTGCCTACTCTCAAATGCAACCACATATTGAAAGTAATAACCTTCTGAGTCCACTCTAATCTGGCTTTTGAGCACTCCATGGCACGGAGACTGCCCTGATAGACTTAAAGTCTAACCTATGTCATATTGCTTACTCGGTACAGGTAGCACTTCTTATGCTCCTTGACCTCTCAGCAGCGTTTGACCTTGTGGATCACTCCTTGCTGTTTGAGAGTCTGGGGGGTATTGCCAACTGCTCCAGCAGTGCTCTACAATGGTTGGCCTCTTTCCTGGCCCTGGATCGGCCTGTTTGGCTTCTGAGGTATTCAAATCACCCCCAGAACCTCTTACTTGTGGTGTTCCTCAGGGAGCTTGTCTTTCTCCCACTCTCTTTAATCTGTATCTTCGTCCTTTCAACTCCTTGACAGTCTCAGCGTAGACTACATTAACTATACTCAGGACACTCAGGTTGTCAGCAAACCTTCCGGCAACTATGAGAATGACCTCCTGAGTATTAACCACATCTATTGTCTGATTGAAAACTAGATGATAAACAACTCTTTGGCACTTAATGGTAATAAAACTGCCCTTAGGCTCATTGGCTCTAGTCCGCATTTGCAAACATTGGATCCTACTCTGCCTTTGATATTGCAGGATCCTCCATTAAGACCAGCCCCTGGGTTAAGACACTGGGCGTCTATCTTGACTCTTCACTAAATATGAAGAAACATGCTAGTCAGATGAAACCCTCATGTGCCTACACTACCTGTCTCATTAGGCAGGTTAAACCTTTTCTTTCTGGTGCCAACGCTGCCCCCCTTGAAGGTGCCCTTGTCAATTCTAAACTTGACTATGGAAACTGTCTTTTGGCCAGCACCTCTAAATCCAACTTGAAAATGTTTAATGTTGCTCAGAATAATGTGGTGCGTGCTGTTAGCAGCCTTCCCAGAAGACAGCATGTGACCAAGGCCTGTATCGCTTTGCACTGGTTTTCATGTCAAACACTGTATAACATTCAAGGTCCTAATCTCTTCACGAAAAAGTACCAGTATACCTTACGAATCGGATTAGACATGCTTGTCCTGTTCAATCCCTTCTATCTAGCGCTTCTCCAAATCTGGTTTCACCCAGATTTAAATTTGAGCATTTTGGTGGCATCAGTTTTGATTCCATGGCACTGCATCTGTGGCATCACCTCCCTGCTCCTCTTCACTGTTGTGATAAACTATCTTCCTTTAAAAAAGCCCTTAAAATGTTTCTCTTTGACTCTGATGGTTAGTTGTATTTCTCTCTTCTATGATTCTCTGGTTTGACCTTCTCCGCATTGTTTAACTCTGACTTGCTGCACACTGAGGCCTTTGGGCGAGTTGCGCCTTATAAAAGGTATATGACAATAACAATAACAATAGAGCCCAGTTTTCAGAGAGTTGCTAAACAAGAGCTGGGCAGCTATTTTCCACTAAAAAGTGCAAGAGAATTCCAGAGCCTAACACATTTACTTCCACCAGTTTGGGTGAGCCGAGCAGCTGTTACTCTAAGTATTAAGCTACTAGGCGATGGAATAGTTCATTTCAATTTATTGCCAGAAAAATAGGTCTAGCACCAAAGAGTCTTAAATGCAACTCTCGATTTCCCAGACAGCCAATGAAGACATTGTCCAAGACACTAGCAAAGTGGTTACCATCACTCCACTGTTGAAGAAAGCAGGATTGGACCCGAAGGATGCAAGAAATCTGAGACCCATTACAAATTCTAACTTTTTATTAAAGGTCTTAGATAAAGTAGCAACATCAGAATTTCAGGGGTACCTTGAGGCGACTACCAAACTGCATATAAGGTCAGTTTTCAGATCAGATCACAGTACATAGACTGCTTTATTAGACACCTAGACAAATATGCTTGAACTCATGGAGAAAGGGAAAACAGGACTATTAATCCTGTTACACTTGTCAGCCACGTTCCATTTACTCGATCACAAACGCCTCCTCCACACTCTTGCTGACTAGGGAACAGCTTCCTGAAATCGACTAAATGGATCCAATCCTTTCTATCAGATAGAAAATCCATGGTCTGCTGGGGTCCTGCCTCCTCAAAACCAGCCCTAATTGTATGCGGAGTGAAACAGGGAGAATCCCTATCCCCTGCTCTCTTCAATCTGTACATTCAACCACTCTGTGGTCTCCTTGAAGGGTTGGGAGTCTTTTTTTTCCAAATATGCTGATGATAGCAGCGCTTTATTCATCCAAATAAATAAATAAATAAATATCCAACTGATCTTAGAGATCAGTGGGGACTATGTATCAGACAGCTCCAACCTCCAACGGGTCTACAGCTTATCGATAAGTGGATGGCCGAGAATTGGATATGCATGACGGAAGTAAGGCTGAGCTGATGATCTTTGGATCTCCCTCAGCCGGGGCCAAACTCAATCCTGACTACTCCAGCTGCAAAGTCAAGAACTGTGACATCCCAGTAGTAGGGAGAGTAAAGACTCTAGGCATATCCCTTGAATCTTCGTTTAGTGCGCAAAAACAGATAAATCCGACTTCCAGGAACTGACAGTACTACCTTGAATTATTGAAAAACATCACAGCCCTCATCTCGGAAGCCAACTGTATTACAATAGTATGTGCTATTATACTCTACCGGATAGACTATTGTAATGCTCTACTAATGGGCGCCAACAAAAGCAGTTAGCAAAAGCTTCAAATCATTCAAAACGACACTGCCCGCATTCTCAAGAGAATTTCCTGGCGGGAACACATCTCAAACAGTAGGCAGGCTTTATAACTTGCTCACAGTATCTTCACGGGTTCACTTTAAATCCACCTCCTTCATCCACAAAACATTTCTACATGGGAAAGTGCCAGTGTACCTAAAGTCCTACCTGCCCAGATACGATCTCCGTAGAAATCCACGATCATCTAGCATCGCACTGGTTGGCTGCCACAGGACCAAACCCCTACATGGTTTGGGCAAGCCCTTCCCCAACCAGGCTGCCCAGCTATGGAACTGCCTCCCTGTGAATATTCGACAAGAATCTAACTTTAAGCTCTTCCAAAAATTGCTAAAAACATTCCTTTTCTGCTAAATCTTGTAGCCCACGATTACTTAACAGTACAGCAACTGTGTTGTCCTTTCTGTTTGTGTTACTATGTAAATGTGTGCCCAGATGCCTGTGGGTTTCCGACGCCATACAAATAAATACATTCAAAATAAATGAATGAAATTGGATGGTTGAGGACACATGGTCATAGGGACCCAGGTAACATAATGAACAAGCAGCAGGATTTTTAGCATTTGAAGCAGATGCAGAGTGCAACGAGGAAGGCCCAGCTAGAATGCATTACACAGTTTAATCTAGGCCATGTCAAGGTGAACACTGCTGGAAGAATATTCAAAAATGTTATGTACAATTCTGAGCCGAAAGAAGCTGGTGGATTATACAATTATAATTTGTAAAGATATTTGAAGGAAAAAGACAATTTGTATCCCTAAAATCCTTAGTATGCCTACCAATTCTGGGCAAGCGCCGTATTGTCCAGACAGTAACCTGCTAAACATTAGTTAGAACAGTCATTAACCATAGGTTCTCAGTCTTCTGTCATTACAATTTCTTTTTTTTGTTTGTTTTAATAACGTTATCCTTTTCAAAACTCAAACAACTATTATGGACAACATGCAAACATCTGAAATACAGTGGGTCATAACAACCACAAAATCATGTAATGTACAAGTCATACAAAAAGGCTCCTAAAACAGTAAATAACCATCAAGAATAAAAAGCTACTTCCCATAGTAAAGCAACCGACAACAATAAAACATTGATCAGCGCATCATCAGCGTAGGCGTAGAAGTGAACATCAAAGGTTGGGTCCAGATCTGCCAATGGACACATGAGATGCATACAAATTGCATAACAGTGGCAACAAAGCTGTCTACGGAAGAAAGGAAGCAATTTAATATGCAGGCATTTTGTATATAATAATGTTCACTGAGTATTTACCAGCATGTGTGCTGTATATGGAAGGGGGCACTCTAGTGGCATTTTATACCCATAGTACAAATTAACTCAGAATTGTAATGCAACCTGCGTTAAGTAGACACAATATATCATGATTTTCATGCGTGGATTGGCAAGGCTTTCTGCTGGACTGTGAGGAGTGGGGAGACCAGCTGCTGGCCTCTTAGACACTTAGATCCCACTGCGGCTTCTTTCTGAAATGTGTTGAGGTGCTAAGCCTTTCCTCACACATGCAGGTTATCATGTGCCTCCTCTCATCCAATTGGAACACTCGTGATGCAGTCAATAACTACTAGTTACGTCACTTGCATACATATGTGTAACGCGTGAAAGATTTCATGAAAATATACCCATCAGGAAAGAGGAGACAATTGTTAGAGAGAAGTCACAATTAATGAGTTACAAACTTAATTTAATGCTTCTGCTCCCACCGAAATGGGTGCCATAATTGCTGGTTCATTATCCATTTTAATTTGTGAGAACAGCATGGCTCAAGGTCACAGTGATGGCATCTCTAGGAAGCCTCGTTTATTCTGGCCGTTTTGCCATCTGCGTGCAATTCCCAGGCTTCCATTAAATGTGTTGCCGGTTGTTTTAAGCAAGAGAACCCGGCTGTTCAGACCCAACTAGTCGAACATTAACAATCCACCCGTTACAGGGTGCTTTGCCATAAAGGTTGCCTTCACTGGATTTCCTTTTCGTCTGCAGCATTAATATGGCAGTCCGAGAAAAGCCACTGTATTTTCATTAATGTCCTACGGTTTACAGGACATCCTGATACAGTCGCACTCTGGGCCACCAGGGGAAACAGAACATTGTCAGCCTGGCTATGCCTTGTGTGCTATATCTGCCCTAAAAATGCATGCATCCTTAGTGATGGGTCACCTTCGGGGAGTCCTTGGACAATAATTATATCTTACAGCTGTATTCATGTCCACATCTACCAAGCAACCATCACAACATAGCCCTGTGAGACGGACCTCGGCATGCACATGACGGATCTATGTGATTATTGAGATGGCCGAAAATGCCGACTTTTTTTTAAACCCCTTTATACCACATATATATATATGCGGTGGAGACCTCCCGCAGGCCCCCCATATTATTAATATATTCTATACCCACCACATATATATGCGGTGTAAGGGGAGGTCCAAAAATAAAAAGTCTGCATTTTCGACTGTCGTAATTGTGAGGGTGACACTTTGGTATGATTCCCACATGACAAGATATAGCCCAGGACAGGAGGAATCTGTAAAATGAGAGATATTCCACTCTGGCATTGGCCAGTGGGGCCTCCCGTGTGGGAATGAGACACATAGGAAGGACACGGTAAACATTGCACCGCTATTCCCATTAGTTCATATGTTTTTCTTTATATGGCTCTGCAGAGGTTTTGGACTTCAAACCTCATTATCGCGAGCCAGCATTGTTAGTGGTAATGGATCATAGGCGTTCTAGTCCAAAACATCGGCAGGGCCATTTAATGAGTAACTATCCTCTCGTTCGTCCACCCTGTCATCTCTGGATGAGCTGATGCACGACGTGGAAACATTTGGGGATGCACACAATGCTCCATTGCTGCCTGAACACCTGCACAGTTTACACATATTGCTTAGGTGCTGCCTTAAGACATTCTCAAGTAAGAGCTGCCTAACTTCAAGGTTTAGTGCACCACTATTGTTATCTACTTTAATTAGGTATAGACTTGACTCATTTCGTCAGGCTCAAGGATAATAATGGGCTTGCTTTTCCTGATTTTCTCTGGTACATGTGAGCATCAGTTCCTTTGAAAACAACAAAAGTATGTTTCACTTTCTATTAGCAGCCATTTCCTTCCGGCTTAAAAAAAAAGACTGGATTGAGCCCCAGGTCCGATAGATAGAAAACTTAGTTGCTACCTGAATGCAAGCCCACCTAAGATCGACCTAACACTATGGTTTATTATAATGCTATTTTACATTATTTGGTTTAAGGATATATGTGTCTCATTTTGTCAGACTCACAGGTGTATTGGTTTTGTTTGTGTTGATTCACTGTGGCACTTTTGAGCACCAGTTACCTTGAAAACTACAAAAACAAATATGTTTTCACTTTCTATTATCAACCATTTCCATCCTGCATAAAAATGCTGGATGGAGCAGCCGTGCTGATAGATAGATACATGTGCTGCTGTCTCAATAGGTGTCCAAGAAAGATCTGCCTTATTTCATCGTTTGCTATTTTTACCTCATTTAATTTGGGATTGACTTGCTCTCAACGGTAATTCCGGGTTTCTTTCTCTTTAGTCACTATGGTACTTTTGCACACCAGTTACCTAGAGAACTAGAACACCGAGTATCTCCTTGCTTTCTATTAGTGGCCATTTCCCCCATGCATAAAAGGATCAGCTGAAGTGGCTGCTCCAATAGGTAGAAAACACTGTTGCTCCCTGAATACATAACCGAGCTTTGCAGTTTATCATGCTGCTATTTTGACCTATTGATACCTGTTTTCTTCAGGAATAGATTTGCCTTATTTGGCCAGGCTCTAGGATAGTATTAGATTTCTTTTTGTTGATTCGCCGGGGTACCTTTAAGCACCAGTTACCTTGAGAACTATAAAACCGAGTATTTTCTCATTTTCTATTAGGCAGCACTTCGTTCCAGCATAGAATGACTGGATGGAGGGGCAGCATAGCAGGCGCACTGGCCAAGCACCGAGGACAAGCCTGTTTGCATCCGCCCATATCAAGCCCCAGGAGTCCTGCCCGCCCATCACACCCAGCTCTCTGAGTCTGGTATATTCAGTGTAATTTTTGAGGAAATGATGTAATGCAGATGCCCAACTTGAAATAAATATAAACACAGTTATTACCCAATTGGATTTACCAATGGAGTTCCATGCAGAGCACTTTAATCCCACCTCAGTCACCTCGTAATTTCGACAGTTTCAAATACTCAAAGTTGTTTCAGGTAATGCATGCTCATCAGTTCAACGCTCTAAGTCCCTTTTGCGCAGACCGTTTACCAAAGGGGTTTAACCATTATAAAATGCTTCTGCGAATTAGGCCCTGTGTTTCGTCAACCATAAGGATGGTATATGCAAGCATAAATATGTGCCACAATCATCAGCCCAGCCTGACCAACCTCTAATGTATTGTGTAATGTGTACTCTTTCAACTATGCACCCTACATGTATCCGTGTACAAACGTTTTTAAATGCATTTCCCAGCAGTACCCTCCTTGTAACTAAGTTCCTTGCAAGCAACAGCGCCTCGATGCCCACGGGCTGTTTGTGCGCTATACAAATGTAATAATAGGTAAATAAATAAATAATTGTGGATTACCATCTTAATTTCCTGTTTATGACAGAGACTTGGCTCTACGATTTCACTGTCTCCATAAGTCGACCCGACTCTTCCTGAATATACAACGATCTGGCAAAATCATACCAGTAGTTAGGGTTGTGGTTTAGCACTGCTCTATAAGGATCTGTTTATGGTGGAAAGGTTAGCACATCCATGTCTAAATACCTGTGAGTCAGTGCTATTCTGATGCTGCCTGTCTCCCAATGACACCATCAGTTCCTTATTCATGTGCAGGCCTCCAGAACCCGAGACTGGATTTGCAAAAGAGCTGACCAGTGTGGTCGCTGAACTACTTGGACTAGTGCATTCTCATATCTATCAGCGGGGCATCCTCAACCCAGTGACTGATCAGAGACCTTTCCCCCAAGCACAGAATATAACAGATAACTTAAGTTCTCTTCAGTGTGACCAGCTATTTAATGGTTTACACATCGAAAAGGCCACGCGTTAGATATCCTTCTTGCAAGGGATATTTTATCCTTCTGTATCAAATCAACTTCCACTCTTCGGGCCTTATTCACAGAGCGTGTTCCTATGGGAATGCACCATTATCCAATGCCTCTGTTAAACAGGCCCTTATTGTCCTATAACGTGGCAATTCTATTCCACTTAAAACGGTTCTCCCTGTGACAGGAAAATCCCTCTAAGCTTCCAGCTAAAAAGGTTTGCCAGCAGCAAAATAGTTTCCCTTCCCAAATTAGCAATGTCTTTAATTGAACTCCCACTTACATCAGGATGGAGTCGTGTGCTTCCCAATGCCTCAAATTAGTTTAATCACTGACTCCCCCGATCCTTTGACATACTTCCCACAATTGAATCATTCCAGACCCAGCAACACAACCAGACACAACATGGTTCTCACCTGCAATGAGAGCCTCCACAAGGAGCAAGAAACAGTTAGAAATACTGGGGAGAGTATCCTATGATGCCAGAGCTAAGCATGTGTTAGCAGTGGATGTGGCCAATCCAGAATAGACATTTGGGAAGAGAGAAGCTGCTGCTACAACAATCACATGTTCAATGGGAACAATGTTGAAAAATAGCTTTGTAAGGTGATCAATGATTTGCGCTTTCTGCATGTCTCGTGCACAAAGTCACATCCTCCACAGAGCTATGTGAACAAATTGCAGCATTATCTCATACAATTCAACACTTTTATGATGCCATTCCTTCTTGTGCACCTACTGACAATTTGGGAGAATTTCACCTGAAAATAGCTCCTTGCTCCATCCCTGCATTAATCAAAATGACAGCCTTAACCCTGAAACTCTGAAACAGATTCTGCCTCTTGCTAGAAGCAGTACATGAGCTGGATCCCATTTGGACTCTCATTTCCGATCAAGACATTTTAACTTTTGGAACATATTAGAACAGTGGCTGATCCCAAACATTGGAATCAACACCATTTTGTCATCAGCAGCTTTTCTACTGGTCTTAAATCAGCCTGCACTCACACTGCTACTTACAACAATGGTACACATGTGCAAGGTCGGTCTAACTACTATCCAATCCCCAATGGAAAACATGGCCACCTCAGAGCGGCTGATGTTTATTGAAACACAGAAATTGGTGTATGCCCTTCCAGAGAGGCTTTGAGCGACTCAGCGGAACACAGTAAGTCCTGGTCCATGTGTTAGATGGCCTGTGTAAATATGCAAGCTCGGGGAACATGACTGGTAATTCTGGATCCGTCAGCGGCCTTCGACACAGTAGAGCACAGCATTCTATTGCGCTTTCTGGAGAATGTAGACATACAGGGCCTTGCCATTCAATGATGTCATCCTTTTTGAAGGGCGGAGCTTCCACTTTGACATGTCCCCTCAATTGATCTAAATGTTTGGCTTTCTCCCGCGGGGTAGGTCAGGGCGCCACCTTCTCGCCAGGTGCCCTTAATGCAATGGATTAGGACCTGTGCCACAGATGCAGATAGCTACGCAGATCACACAGAGCTTCTGTTGGGCCTGAACTCTCTGACCCACCATACCAACGTCCTGTATATCTTTTCATCATCAATGAATGAATTAACAGTATTTTCTCAAGTTGAATTCATCCAAACGCGAGGTCCTTATTGTTTTGTTGGCCCTCTCCACAGTTTCTGTGAATTTTCCCTCTGACCACGGGACCTGGGTAACTGCCCCTCCAGCCGCTCAACTGAACAATCCTGGAATAATCATTGATTCAACGTCATCCATGATGCTACGAGTCACTGCAATAGTTATAAAATGTACTCCAATCCCTCCAATGATTCACAATAAACAGAAGATTGCAGCTCTGCTGGCGCCAGTGCTATCAACACTTGAGGATGCCAATCGTTTTTTACCTGGGTTCTCCATTTTTGTAAGGCAGGGTATACCCCCTTCTCAAAATGCTTCGGCTCCAGTAATCACCACCACTATATGTTGGGATTCAGCTGCTCTGCTTCTCGGATCATCACATTGACTTCGTGTCTCAGTGCCCATTTCCCTCAAAATCGTGTGCATTGCTCTTAAGGACTCTCGTGGACTGACCCCCACTTTCCAATGGGACAAGCTTCCGCTCTACACACCCTCTAGAGCATTGAGATCTGCCGCCCGAGTTATATCAGTCTAACCATCGAAACGTAAGAAGTCTCTACCCAGGGAAGATCCCTTTGCTCACTAAAACCTTGCGTTTGGAAGAGCAGTCTGGTTAACCTCTGAGCAATCTCATGGTACGTATTATTCATTATAAACAAAGCTACCAGCACTGCTCTTCACTTACCATTTTCAGCATTACTAAGACATGGCCAGCATCCAGCCCAACAGTAAGTGCCGTTCTCTAACTAAGTGCCAGGTGGCCATTTGTGGCAGCAGTCCGCTATCCAAGCAAAACAACAAAACATACCATGACCCAGAGCTCAGCCCACCTACATGGCACACATGATAGGCATGTGTGAACCGTGCTAGGCAATTTTGCACAAATTCCACTCATTTGATAGGGATATTATCACTGACTGAATGATGCATAATCCTATTTTGTCACTGGCTATTTGTTGCAGATGTCATTTTTGCATAGGTGCAAATATTGTGGCAGAAACCATTTGAACCAATAAAAAGTTGAGATTGCACCAAAGACTGGTACACAACCTTCCAAATCCCTTGTTTTGTCGAAACTCCAATCTATTTAGAAAGAAAGAGAACACATTTGAAAGAACGCCCATGTGACCCTTGGAATTAGATATAGGGCCTCATCACAGGGTGGTGCGGTATCCCAGCAGTATCCCCACCAGGATACAGCCTGCGCTAATAGCGCTACTGCCAACGGGTCCGGCGCTATTAGCGCTGGATCACAGGGTTGGCAGAACAGGAATTCCCCATTGGGCCCATTCCCCATTGGGCCCAATGGGGAATTTTCAGCACGACTACCGTTGGCGGCATTACCGCATGGTAATTGCACAGAAAATCAGCTAATTCGCGGATGATTTACCCCCAGCACAGAGCTGGGGGGTTAATCCTGCCATACCCGTGATTTGGCAGACCCTTAAATGCGGCAGTTATAGCGTTACCACTGCATTTAAGGCATACCGCCAAACTCGTCATGACCCCGATAGTCTGGAAGAACGCTTTACACAATCAGACCCGTTAGTTAAAGCAGACAGCATCAGAAATTAGTCGTATGACTTCATTTAAGCTAAAAAACTAGGTAAGTGAACCAATTATTCGGGAGGAACGGCCACAAATCTTGAGAATCCTGCACACCTACTAAGCTCCATCAAGTGAAGCTATTTAAGGAGCCTGTGCAAGTGTTCCAGTATATGTTTACATGCGGCTGAGTCAGCAGATCGTGCTCGGGGATAATGGCCGGTGCCGGGAGATCCACAGTGGGGAACCTTACAATAATAGCACTGCCCACACGCGCCAACTAATGCTGCTGTCAGAGCTGGGGCTCCACAGAGGGAAAGGGGATGCAATTAAAAGGAGAGGCTGGAAGAACGCATGAATATATGAATAAACAACAAGCAGAAGCAGGGATTAATACATAATTTAGTTCAGCTGCATGGTCTATCACATAGAGCGAGCTTGGCATAGCAGAATATCAGCAAAGGGGAGCAGTGATGAGCAGGTCTGATCTGCATCTATCAGAAAGGAAAACGGATGCCCGCTTCTCTGAAGGATATTTAGGCTCTTCATTATCAAATGCCAACAAAAACGACATTCACCATTTACAGTAATGAACCGGAAATGGAGAAGAAATATGCTGTTCATAGAAGCAGTGAGATTCAGAGTGTAGTAAGAGGAAGGTTAAAGGCCACTATTGCTCTTCACTATGTCTTGCTCTCCATCGAGCAGGTGTTGGCTCCTGGCATCCTTGGGCCTCTCCTCCTACCCCACCTCACTTCTCCTACTCAATCTTGTTCTACTCTTGTCTGCACGCCATCATGCCCGAATAAGGAAGCTCCTTCCCCAGACCAGAGCTTCTTACTCGTTCTCCTTCTTCCAAATGGGACTCGGTTATTCACTCCTTGGTGTCTCTGAGTTGGGCTTTGTCTTGGCGGCTAATTGTAGCCATCGGCCACTCAGTCCAAGTGATCCTTGCACTTGCTAGTCCTGTCTGTTCTTGCGGGCTCCCCTTGACTTCCACTCTGTCAATTGGTGGGACACCTGATCTAGCATTTGTTAGACTAAGGGGGGAGAGGGCTTGTGCACCCTCTTTACTGAATTGCTTAGTCTCTGCCTTTTCTCTTCCTGGTGAGCATGTGAGCTAGTTCCCCTTTTCCCAATTCTCATAGTACATTGCATCTTTTCAGCTGTTTGTATAATTGGTTTGTCCTCACATTTTGCCTAACCAATATTTCGTGTATTTGGATTCCATTCCACTCACATTTCCTATGCAAGCATGTGGTATCTTTCTTTGGTTACGCTGTTATTGCTAAGTTAGATTTGGAACTGTAGTACTTAATGTGACCATCCGACATCCACTTTCAAGATGGCCACCCTGTCTCCTTTCCTGATGTGGTTATTGGTCGTCTGTGTGTGCTGGATTCTCTTCTCCTGTCCTGGCTAGCCAGCACCTGACTGTCCGGCACTTCACACCTTTACACTGAGCGTGGCTCTCCCTTCTAAACCTGCCACACGTTTTCCTATCAAGTTACTCTCCCTATCTGCTGCTAGTTTGTATGTTGCAGCCTTTTCTATTTTGCCACACTCCTCTACCTCACAGTCAAATCTAAAACATCTCTCAGGAGCCTGGGATCCTTAGTGGCCATTGCGGGTAATGATAGTGCCACCATCTTTCTATCGGTGACACGTTTGCCCCCCTCTGATAGGAGCCTGAAAGTGACCCTTTATGTCGTTCCCATGACTGCAGCCATTACCACTCCACATGGAAAGCAGAGGGGATATTGCTAAGCATTTGTCTCCCTACCTTTTCTCCAATCGTATTTTTGATTTTCCAGTCAAGTGTTGGTTATTGACCATTATCTCACCTCTGCCCTCTGTTGTGCTGCTTTACCTTTTCAGAATACCTTTAGCTGTCATTTACCACATGCCACGCTGGCGTCTGACATGCTCTCCATCTACAGATGCAAGTCATGCTTTCGTAGGGGAAATCCCTCAAAACCTTTCCAAGTTGTATGCAGTTGTTTGTGAGTCTCATCACCGTCCCTCCCTCCACCCCACATGCAAGCCTATAGATAGGAAGGCATCCTCTAAATGCCCTGGCCTTGCAGAGATAGAAGTAAGACAGTTATCTACGTAGGTTGCAGCCCCACTGTCGATTCCTACCCTTGATATAAGATTGGTAAAACCGTAATCCCACCCATGTACCACGCTACTAGGCTCCCCACTTGTTGAAACGTCATCCGATACTCTAGAATCAGAGCATCCTGTACAGAGAATCCAGCCTATCCCTACCTGATTTGATGTTTCACCCGGCTTCTCTGCCCTCAGACGCCTTAAGCATTTAAGCATACTATTTGAACCATTAACCCAGCTATCCTGTCCACCATGTTACTTTGAATGTACCAACTCTGCTACCTCACTGTGACGAATTAGCCCACCTGTCAAATAGAGTGCCTTGAAATAGCCTATTCTGCCACTGTGTTGAACTAGCATACCTGTCCAATAGAGTATTTTTGTAATAGCCTACTCTGCCACTGTGTTGAACTAGCCTACTTAGTCTCATATGTTTTACACTCCCTACTCACGATAGCTAGTAGCCCCATCATGATCAGCACTCTCTGCTTCATTCCGTTGATACTTACCCTCACAAGGCTTTACAATAGACAACCCGCTAGCCAAATTATGGAGCCTATCAGGGACTCCCTCCCAAGGGTACGCCTTAGCTCCACCCCTTCCACCAATCTCATGATCATGCCCACCATCTTCCTCCCATCACTGAACTCCACCCATTGGGATTCCAGGATTAAGCCGACCTCCTTCCTGCCCCCCACTACACCCTATCACCTCGCACAGAGCAAAGCATGGCACACCCATCCACCCTCACGTTGCATCTCAGCCACACTACACACGTACAAGCCTACCCACCTCCATCCCAGACATAATAAATTGAAACCTTAGACTAGGCACCAGACTACATATGCACCTTAACCCACCAGCCAAACATAACCAGAAGACCTTTAGCAAGCGATGTTCTAAATACACCAACCAAAAACAAACTTGCAAAAGATCACATTCTAACCTGACAAAGAACCCAGTCAACGACATCTCTAACCACGTCCAGAAGAGCACCCAGAAGCTGCCATTAAAAGGCGCTTTACTAAATGCAAGGTCCCTCGTTGCCCATGCTGCTGAGATCGCAGATGTCATCTTGACTAACAAGTTTGACTTCCTTGCTGTGATGGACACATGGCTGCATGACGCAGCTGGCCCCTCCCTTACCTTAGCTGTCCCAGACAACTACTCCATCATTAGAGATGACAGACCTAACGCTCAAGCAGGAGGAACCGCTATTATCTTCAAATCAACACTAGACATGAGACTGGCCACTACCCTGCCTTAACATCCTGCAAACTCCTCACAGCCAAGTTCCAAACCTCTTCCAAAAACACCAATACTATCCCCCTTATATATAGGCCCCCAGGTCCTCACGGATCCTTTAAAGAAGACATCACATCGCTAGTGGCTAACAACACCAAACCCACGGCGCAAAACATTATCCTAGGGGACTTCGACCTTGGCTATAATTACCCCAATGACATACCTGCCACATCCCTAGCTATTGCACTGAACAAGGCCTCACACAAATAAGTACTCTACCCACCCATGAGAAAGGTAGGATACTTGATTGGGTAGCAGACCTCAACTGCAACATCACCCTCAATGATTTCACACCACTCATGTGGTCTGACCATCACCTCTTATCCCTAGAACTTAATGTCAACAATCTAGAGTTGATAAAACCACCAGTAGCGCCACCATGTCTCACTAGAAACAAACACAACATTACTGCTGAGGCTATATTACCTCTGGTCATCCCCACTCTCAATGCTTCACCTGATACTAATGACCTTAATCTGTTGGTTGACACCTACCATGACTCCATGACCAAAGCCATAGACACCATTGCCCTGTTAAAACTACGCAAAGGTAAACCCCGACCACATCTGAACTCCTGGTTCACCCCTGAACTAAAACTAATTCGCACTGAAAAAAGAATATTTGAATCACTACGGAAAATGTCTCCTTCCCCAGAAAATAAAACTAACTTAATCAACATCAGCGCCACATACAAAAGTGAGATTATCCGAACTAAAAAAGAAACCTACAATGACCGAATTAACCAAGCAGGATCCAACACTAAGGAATTATTCAATATCTTAAGAGAGTTAGAAAACCCAAACCCCCCATTAGATAACAGCACCAAGGATAAACCTTGGTGCATCAGCATCCAAAATGTGCTATCCAACAAATTCACGGGGCTCCAGGCCAAAATAGATGTCAAACGGCTTCAACTCTCCTCAGTCAATCCAATCAGCGCCACCTTGCCTTCCACCACTTACCACAACTCAGGTTTTAAATTTAACAAGGTATCCATACCTAAGGTACAAAAAATTATAGCATCTCTGAAACCTTCTAACTGTAAAGGTGACAGCTGTCTAGCTCAGATCATAACAGATGCAGCCAGAGACTTAGCCCCATTTATCACCAAACTAATAAACTCCTCATTCACTAACAATTCAGTTCCTAGCAACTTAAAACAGTTGTGGGTTCTCCCATTACTCAAGAAACAAACACTTGATCCGGCCATCCCCACTAACTATAGACCGATTACTACTGTCCCTTTCCTACTAAAAATCTTAGACAGTGTGGCATACTTGCAAATTCAAGATTATTTAGAGGCTAATAAATTACTTGGAACACATCAATCTGGCTTTAGACCTCAACACCAAACAGAAACTGCCCTTGTTGACCTCAAAAGCCAGATCGACGAACTTAAAGACAAAAGCAAAGTTGCCATTCTACTACTCCTAGATTTATCGGCAGCCTTTGACCTGGTTGACCATAAAATACTATGCAACCACTTGTCATCGGCAGCTCACTTCTCGAACTCCGCTGGATTCGATCTTTCCTTGACAATAGAACCATGCACGTGTTCTCACCCACAGTAGCGGCAGACCCTATACGCATCACTTGTGGAGTCCCACAAGGCTCATGCGTCTCGGCCACTTTGTACAACATCTTTACAAAGCCCCTATTCGACAAACTGGACCATCTGGGTGTCACCTACACTAATTACGCAGATGACACCCAGATACCCTTACCACTATCTGGTATGTACGATACAGATGTCGGTCGGATCAACGAAGTCTACACCATCATTCAGGCATGGATGGCCACACGTGGCCTCTTCCTGAATCATGACAAGACAGAGCTGTTCCTAGTCGCTTCACCTAACAACCTACAAAAACTGAGTCCCAAATACACCAGTATCCATATAGATCAGAACAACATACCCATCGCTAAAGAGGTAAAAACCTTAGGGTTTTACCTTGATGCCAACTATAAACTTACTAAACAGGTCAACATGACTGCCTCAGCTACCGCATACACGGGTAAGCTGATAAGGCCTTGTAGACCCCTACTCTCTTCAAACAGCTGCCTCACATTGGCTAGAGCACTCATACAGTCCAATCTGGACTACTGTAACGGCCTTTACTTAGGTGCCAACAAATCTATAATGAGCAAGTTGCAGACTCTTCGAAATAACTCACTCTGAGCGGCATTAATCATACCTAGAAGAGAGCACATTACAGCAACTAGAAAACACTGCAAATGGCTCTCCATACAAGAACAAATTGACCTAAAAACCCTCTGCCTCACTCACAAAGCACTCAACCACCGTGCCCCACCATATCTCTCTGACAAATTTACCCAAAAACTGTCTGCCAGAACTACAAGATCCTCCAACACCTCCTGCCTTGTGGTGCCGAGATACAACCTTAAAAAGGCAGGCAGAACTAGTTTCCCGGTTCCAGCTGCCCAATTATGGAACAGACTTCCATCAAAGTCATTCAATCATTTGATGAATTTGGAGCCACGTCATCACATGGCTAGTTAACAAAAACTAACTAACCTCCTGACCAGATTCACCTCAAACACTCATTCTTACACTCACTTATATGTTATCTGTACATTTTGTATATTCTGTACATATCTGTATTCGCATTCTTGTTTCTCTGTACATGTATATACTGTATATCTCATTCTCACCTGTTGTAACCGTAATCTTTATTTAAGCGCCCAGATACCCCTGGGTCAGGCGTGCTATATAAATAAAATAAACAAACAAACAAACAAAAGGTCACTTGTTGGTGATCATGACAAGGAAGAAGTGGCACAAATTACTTACATTCATTCATGATGAAACTTCTTTGTAATAAGGCAACAAATTGAAGCCAGCAACAGCCAGGGGGAGGTATAGGGCTGGGAATGGCCCACCAGCTCAGCCTAGCTAGGCCCAAGTGAAGCAAGGGTCCCAGCATGGGCTCAGGTCTCGTACCGGACCTCAACACCCCCCCTAAGTGGGAGTGATTGCTATTCGCACCCCGGGGTTTGCCTGCGGTGCAGATGGTTTTCTTTCTTTCTTTTTTTACTGACGACAGACTCTGATTTCCCAATATCCAGTAATAAAATGCCCATCATAGTAAATAGAAAAGACACTGAGTCCCTTTTCTTTTTTTATGGCAGCCGCTGCGGGTGGGACAGAGCACTGGGACAGGAGCACCAACTCCGGTCCAGCATATAGGTGGGGAGGGATGGAGGGAGTGTTGCAAGGGTTTGGGATATCTTGGGGTGGTGGGGTGTGGGAAAGAAACAGGAGATGGCTCCCTGTTGCCTTCCCACAATCAAGATAGCACATCCAGCGGAAAAGGCCTTAGGTGGATGGAGAAATGTTAGCGGTAGACTGTGTTCTTGCCTGTGTTTTTCAGCCACCTGATTGGCTGAGCACCGATGCCCGGGTGTGAATGCTGTGACACATCTGGACAATGTATCCCTTCTCCCCATGGGGCAGCCACCCCCTTTGAGGCTAGGGTGATGAACCTGCTAAGCAAGACCCTCCCAAGGGGTCTTGGGAAGTGGGACCTCACTGGGAGTGACTCCCCTCTCTGGGACAAGGACTCCCATTCTGCGATGGAACTCCCAATCCAAACCAACTTGTTCAATAATATATGGATATTGGAAATACTTTGGCTTCTCCTGTAAAGACTATATTCAAAAAAAGCCCTTCTTTTTCTCTATTGGCTTCAGGAAATGCTGAATGCCTCCTGACTACCATTGTTAAAGAAGACAGACACAAGTCTTGTTACAATGAAGTGTACAAAGAGAGAGCAAATTGAGAATGGAGGAGAGGAGACTCCCGCGGAGGGAAGAGAGAAATCACTGTGCAGAGGTGATCCGCTGCAACAATGCTGTCCTGGAGGGGCATAACCATGTTGAGCCATGGAGCCAGTGGTGGCATGTGTGGAGAGAGACCCCCTAGCTGGAGGCTGGACGGCAGGTGCCTTGATGGAGGAAGAAGCTCTGGTCAAGGAACGAGACTCAATGGGCATGGCCACTGGCAAATAGTGATGGGCCTGGGGCCCTGCAACGGATGCAGAAACCAAACAGGTGCCTGTGCTGATGGGAGCAGCGCAGCTGCTGTCGAAGTGGGGCAGTTGGGAAGTCATGAAAGGGTTGGTTTCACGGAGTACCGAAACCGACGCAGGTATGAAGAAACAGCAGGGAAACGTTACAAACAATGCATGTCACAGCTGGAAGCGCCACCAAGAGTAAAAGGGTTTAAACAAGTTTAACAGCAATACGGCCTCAGGAAACCAAAGTGGAAAACATTACGAACATTGCATGTCAGGGCTGAAAGATCCATAAAGATAAGGAGAAGTTTAAAAAGTGTATTGGGCACAAAGGCCCCTGATTGCAGAGTGAAAGAGATTGAACATAGTGCACCAAGGCTGGTGAATACTGCAATTGTAAAATAAAGGCATCCACAAGAGGACCACAGGAGCGTGGGGAATCCCAATACCCAAAGGTGGGAAACTGAGAGTTGTCTTGCCACGCGATCCTAAAGGGATGTGTGCATGTGAAAATAAACCTGAGAAGAATATCAGAAGGAACTGTTTAAAAAAAAGTGTTATCAAGGGGAGCATGAAACCCCTTTAAAAAAATAATTATAATTTCAACTAAAAGACTTTGGGCCTCATTACACGGTAGGCGGTAAGGGTTTACCGGTACCGGTATTTTACCAGTACCGGTAAATCCTTACCGCCTTACTACGAGGACCCCTTGCGGGTTGGGGAATTTAACGCCTACTTTTTGCAGGTGTTAAAAACCAACCCGCAAAGGGACCCAGGGAGCTAATTACGGTACCGCAATTTGCGGTGCCGTAATTAGCACCTTCCCCTTTCCCATTATGCCCTATGGGGCAAAAATGGGAATGGGGAAGGGCAATGGTGGAAGGGGGAATTACCACCCCGCCAACCTTGGAATGGGGCGGTAATTCCCCTTTCCACCAAGGCGGTGCCGGTATTTTACCGGCATGAATCATGGCGCTAATTGCACCATGGTTCTCCGCCTACCGTGTAATGAGGCCCTTCATCTGAAGATTGCGAGGACTCTGAAGATTGTGAGAAATATACTGTTGCACACTAAAGAACTTTGAGACTGTGGGCAAATCTACTACCAATGAGCCAGGAAGAAGCCCACAATGACACTGTTGTGCTAGCCTAACTTTTTCCTTTAGTTAGGCATTTTCAAAAGGGGTAGGGCAAGTAAGTGATTGGGTTTTGGACAGAAGATTTTTACTTTGGACTTGATAGGAACCTCCCATCATAACGAAAGGTCTAGTTAAGCATTTTTCTTATAATTTGAATAAAACTCACTGGTGCGCCACAATACATTATGGACTCAAAGGTTTGACACATTTCCTAGCTTTGAAGCACTATGGTGTTTACAGTTTAGCTTTATAAAATCATATTAATAAGATTGATTTACTGTAAGAGGCTTGTGCTTACAAAAATCTAGATCTACAGTGAGGCTGGGTCTGGATCAATGTAGTCTTGGGCATTGCTCGTCTTCGGGAAGATTCCACTAGCCTCAGTAAATTCCAGCTGGAGCCACACTGATCTTTACTGCTTGCTGATGTAAATTATTAAGAGACACTTCTTTCTTTTGAAATCAGCCACTCATGCCAGAAGTTCTGCAAATCTAGAATACAGATTTTAATTAAAACTAACATGTTCTATCACCTCTCGGCCAAAGGCTGTGCTGATCCTCCTCCCTCCAGTAAATGTATGTGGCTAATGGCGGGCCTTAATGAGCTCTTGTGTCACATGACTATGAGGCAAGGCTTTGATATATACGTCTCAAATCCATGACGAGATTGTAAAATGTCGTGCTTGACTGTTGGAGCCTCACAGAACTTAATGTCCAAATAAGGTTATTGTTTAGGTGACACATTGTCTCTATTAATGAGCATGCCCTGTAAAGGAAGAATCCAGTTCTTGGAGTGTTTCTTCAATGTTCTTTACTTCTGCATGAAAAGCTGCAACTACCAATTGCTCCCGATTACCTGAAATAATCCTTTTACTGCAGTTCACCCAGTCTTGTATCATAAGACATGCTGGCTAAGCTTACTCTTTGGCCATCATGCCTCAGCACCTTGGGGATACGAATTCCAGGCCTCTTTATGGCATTCATAGAATGTTTTGTACGTGGGTCCGAGAAGAGGGAATGAGAATGTGGAGAAAGCAGAGAACGACAGTTAAAGCGGGTGTGTGGGCGCAACTGGGGCTTCCCACCCAGAGTAACTAAACATAATAACCAACGCACCTGGACTACCGAGTGAGAGTCGCTTCATTCTGATTGCTCCTTATGATATGCTTAGTGAGGGGATCAGACTTTATGAGCTCAGGATTGTGATTGGATATGCATACAATTTCACTGAAAGATCTTAGTCAATCATTGTGGAAAAAGGCACATTTTCAGCATCATTAGACAATAGTATGCAACAGAAACACAATCTTTTAATTGAACCGTTTACAGGAAACAAAGATCCCTCATGATGTACTCAACAATATTATGGATTACCTCAGAAAACTAAAAGCATTCAATACCTGCCTAATACAAACCATACCTTTTTGACTCACTTTGACACAGTTGATTTCGAGCAGCTTCTGACCAGACTGAGGTTGCCTGGGTCTCAGAGAATACATTTAATTGGTTCTCTTTTTTTTGTTAGCTTGAACCCAAGCTGTTCAATTGGGGACTTGTTATCCTAACAATCTTCCTGTTTTATGTTGGGTGCTTCAGGGTTCACCGCTTTCCCCCATCTTGTTTAACATTAACATTGACATTAGGCCTCTAATGGATATCTTTGCTAGGTTTGATCTGAGTTATCATTCCTGTGCAGTTGATAATCAAATGTGGGTCAGACTAAAATCTCCACCTGAAGACATTGATCAAATTCTGGCGTGTGGCAATGTAATAAAAAGCTGGATGGTTGAAAGTAAGCTCTAACGTAAACCCTCAAAAACCGAGGTTATTGTTTTAGGTCCAAAAACACTGTTGACCAATCTTCATGCCACAATTCCCTGCCCAGCCATCTTTGATGTTTCAACCTCTTTCTCTAGTAAGGTAAAAAATATAGGTTGCATATGGCAGACAACCTTGGGGTGTAATGATCATGTCACTGAAGTTGTTTGATTTCTTTACTTTCAGCATAGGTTACTAAAACCAGTTTCACCCCTTATTTCCCAAATGGAGTGTGCTGTGGCCAAGGGGACAATGGTCAATTTCAGACTGGACTACAGTGGCACTCTTCTTTTAGGAGCGCCAGCAAATCAGTTACATCGGCTTCAAGTGGCCCACAATGCCGCAGCCAGACTTGTATACAATTTGTCTAGAACTATATCTGTTTCTTTACATCACAGGAAGCTACATTGGTTGCCTGTCCAAAAACGAATTGAGTTCAGGACTTGGAGCCTAATATATAAATTAATTAATGGCATGGGGCCCAGTTATTTGGTTTCTAAAAACAATCTCTATCATTCCACCCGTTCTCTTTGCGTGGTTGGGCAAAATGTATTGGCTGTCCAACCTTCTCATTATGTCTTTTGGGGGGACCAATGCTTTGCTTTCAAGGGCCCATGCCTCTGGAACGCATTGCCTGCCAAACTCTGAAATATAAAACATCTCCTCTGGCTTTCTTTTGTAAATATTTGAAGACCCACTTGTTTCAATAACCTTTTCTTCTGTGTTACTTTAAATTGCTGCTTCAGGAAATGAACATCTCTACCTAGATGCAGGTCTTTGCTTGGTTCTGTGAGAATGTGCACGTTATACATTTCCAAATCAAATCAAAATCAATCAAATCACTATAAAAGAAACCAAATAAAATGTTCATCAAGCTGCAGTCCCTTGGAGCCTCCACCTATCAGAGTTCTATAATCTAATGACTGTGGGCAGGCTGGGCGATTGCTGACAGTACCTCTGCTAGTCAATCACTGCGAGTGTATTACTCTGACAAATACTAGCAACACTTTGACTGATCAAATGACATATGCTAAGCTGGCATCATTATCACATTCGTCCAGAATACTTAATTGCAAAAGAAGTGGAGGGAATAATTAATATATCTATAACAACAGGAGAAGTTCATTTGTAATTTAAAACTGCGTCATCAAAACCACTCCAGAATAATACATACTGACCTACTTGATATGGCAAAATAATTCTGTATCTCAATTTCACCCTATTTCTCCAAAGCCCTTAGAGGATTCGTGCAAAACATATATAAAGTTCCATTGAGTTAAATATTATACCAGACTGTTGTAGCCAGACTATCTTGAAGTATGATGCCAGTGTTATGTTATGGTATGTTAATGTTTTATACTGTCCCAAATCATCACAATAGTAGAATCAGAGTGACTAGAGTTGTCCATAGATTGGGGTACTGTCCCCCTGCCAGGGGAATCCATACCTAAAATCTTGTGATAAATAGGTTGTGTTTCTACATCCAATTTGGAGAATTGTAAGTTAGTTCACAATGTAATGCTGGATGCATGAGCAGATGGAGAGTGCTACCCGGGCAATCCTTCAAGTTTGGGCGGCTAATTTGCCTGGGTGTATCTATGCTTTGTAGCCCATGTAATACTCCAAAATGTGTATTCTGTGGGCCGCATTACGAGGTTGGAGGCAGCCATGGCGCTATTAGCCCTGTAATGAGGCCCTGTGACTGCTAAGTCTGAGTTAAGAGTGGCATAGTCAAGTATAGGCAGCTTATAAAGTTTAATGTTGTTCATAACAAAAGGTAAGGGAATTAAGTGGTCAAAATGGTAGAGTAAAATTATAAAGGCCTGAGAAGTTGATGTCAAAATGCTTATTATTAAGAGTTTGTTCCATGTTATGTCATGTTTTGTCATGTGTGGGATATTTTTACCCATACATCCGAGCCCTACCTCAAAAACTGTACAGTACTGACATGGAAAACATCATGATGGCCAGAGCTTCCCAGAAAATGCACAGGGAAATGCATGAAGAATAGGCTGCCACTCATTTTTGCCGATGTTATGGGCACAGAAGGGCACTGCCTAAAACCACCATTGGACTACCCACACAGTAGTCTGAAACCATTGGGAATGGCAATGCTGATTGCCAAAAGCAACCTAGAATTGTGGGGAATTCATTTTCTTAAATCCCAAAAATGGGTGCATTACCAGTACTCACCACTATCAGAAAGCCGGCGTTTCAAAACAACACCAGATTTTTTTTTTCTTTTTTGTGTGAACCTGAATAAATGAACCCAAAGCATGCCAAAGAAAGACTTACTGAGAGGTGGATCCAATGTAAAGTTATATTCTGAAGTGACTTGAAGGTTTATAACAAGACTGGCTGAGCTGTGGATTTCAGCAGTTTAAGTAAATTTGGACTGAAAGACACTAAAAATCTAAATGTTTAAAAGAAATGAGTGACCTACTTTGAGTGTCACATAGGTTGCAATTGTTTAAATGTCATAGTTTTAAACTTAGAATCAGAATTCTAGCTGCATATGTAAAAATGGTTAGTTTTATTTGAATGCAGAAAACTGGGTAACTAAAAGGGACACTAGCTGGGGCCTGGCTTAAGGAACTGAATTCTGCCCACCAGCTACCCCCGACAGGAGATGAGACTTGCACAACAGCTGTGTTCCCAGGCCTAGCTGCCCTTTTGCTGCTCCCACCAAAAGGGATATGACACTTCCCTGATTGAATTACCTGGGCTCTGCAGGAAATTGAACAAAGCCCTGTCCTGACTCAGGCAAATGTTTTATTATGGGGGCCATAAAAAGTGGCTTCCTCCTGGAAGGAAAGGGGAGGAGCACTGCCTGTGAGAGCAAGCTGGCTTGGCAGAACTGGAAAAACCAGAAATTCAACCTTGTGCTGGGGGGAAACCACACCCCCGTAGCCAGAATATGGTTTTAGAAAAAGATGAATAACTCATAGTACGGACTTGTGAAAATTAATTAAATGATACCATAATTCTTGTGATTTTTCTGCCCACATTTTAAGAGGTTTTTAGATCCGGTGGCATGATCTGGGGGCAAGCTAGCAGTTAAGAGGGTATTACTTAAAATGTATGCATGTTAAAAATCTGACACTTCATCAAGTAATGTCCATACTCCTTGCGCACATGTGTATAAATTTGGGGTAATGTCTGATATTACGAAATCAGTTAAAAAGTGCAAATGTTGCCATTTCTGAATGCAAGCTCCCAGGAAGAGCAGATTTGGACAGGGTATACCTCTTGTGATATGTGATGGGTGCATGTAATTTTAAACAAATGTGTACCTGTGCAAATATGTCTTTTGGGTCAAAATATAGATTGTGTGTAATTTGACAGGGGTGGGTTCTCTGTACCATAAACAGACCTCATCATGATGACACTTCATTTCATTCCCCCAATCAAGGGGAAGAGGAGGAAGTGGCCAATGACAAGTGGAGAGGGGTAGGGCCTAGTGATGCTGCACACACACCCATTTTCAAAACACATAAAAGCAGACAGTCAGGACAGATAGGGACATTCAATTCCATTTGCTGCAACGCGCTCTGCCGGACCACACAACATCCAGAAGATACTAGATTCCATACTTAGACTTTAAAACTCCAAAGAACTTGATTCAGAACTCAAAGCAAGGGCCTAAACCCACAAACTGAGAACTCTTCTCAGTGGGCCTCAGCATCCAGCAAACCTAACAGCGATAGCAACTTCCAGGAGCCGTGCAGATCAGCGCTGGGTCCAGAGAAAGCTGTGCAGAAAGATCCAGAAGCAGTGCTGTACCCAGAGAAAGCAGAGCAGTTCGCAGAACCAGAGGCAGAGCAGAGCTGACCCAGACCACTGTTAGCAGAACCAGAGAGCTGACCCAGATCACTGTGAAGTGCAGAGACCAGACCAGAGTCCAGTCTAAAACCTGACCAGATCCGTGGCGAGGCCCATCTAATTCAAAAATATATTGTGAGTACCTAGCAGAACTGTGCAGAACCAATCTCTTAGTTAAAATAATATAATTCAATCTATTTTAATCTAAGTAGAACTGCCTCCTAACTGTCACCTGTCATTTGTAAAGCTGTCACCTGTCATTTCTAGTTGCTAGCTGTCACTTGTCACTTTGAACTTTAAAATTTCAAATCTGAAAAACAACCTTTACCATATCGCTCATATCTCTGTGACCGTTTGTCTTAGAGACTTGCAGTAACTTTCCTCTGAAAGCTGGGAATCTTGGCTTTTCAACGAACCTAGAACCGCATTCCTACCCCCTACACGTTTTCCGCAATCGCGAAAAACGCACTCGCGAATTTACCGCGATTTGGAAATTTCTCCACGTGTGAAAACAGCAGTTTCCTTGCTAAAAATTCTTTTGCCTCTTAAGAACCATCCCTGAATCATTGCTAGAGTGAACCTGGACTAATATTAACTAGATACCACTCACCCTGAACCTCTAGGGGGAATTAAAAGCATTTTAGCATATTTTTCACTTCATTGCCAGCACATGTAAAAGCATTTTGGGCCTGTCTTTAAAACTCTGATCTGTAGTCTAAGCTTGCTGGGGTGAACTGAATTACATTTGATTGCATTTCTGAGAACTGTGTGCTTTCCTTCCATTTCCTTGCATTGCATAAAGTGGGGGCGGGGATTGCCAGAGAAAAGTGATTACATTGTTTTGTTGAAATCATATTGAGTATTTTCTGTATTGCATTTTCATTCAACATTACATCCATCTGAACTTATATAAAGCATTCTCTACCACCTTATTCTTCTGTTCCTATTCACCAGTGTGCTAGTGCCAGACTATCCATTATTGATTACTGCTCAGATTAAGTGTGATATTCAATTATTAATTTATTATAAAGTGTGATATATATATATATTGTTTAAATTCTCAAATAAACCTTTAAACTTGCAAAACAGAACTACTTCTTGGATCAGTGGGGTCAGGGGGATTCCAGGAGAGGGATGTTATATAGGGGTAGTCATCCAGAACGCATGAACTGGACATAAAGATATATCAATAAAGGTTTCCATTCAGTATCCCAGACTAGGCATTGACTTAGCTGTAGTGTTGAATTGAATCCTCTTACACATGCTACACATTAGTTTAGTTCTGAATGAGATGTGGTGTCTTACTTGGAAGTAGGCTATCAAAGTATAGTAATAGGTAGCCTTCTATAGTGAGAAAATAATAGCCTGAGCTCTTTATGCAGGATTCGTTAATCCGACTTTGAGAAAGGTGGGTGTGGATGTGAACAAATAGGGTAAGAAGTGACAGAAGGGCTTGATGCCTGTCCTTCTGTATGCAGTGAAAGACTCTCATGTTATGTTGCTATACTTTGACTGTTACCATGAGGCTATGACATGCCTTAATCTGTCCTTTATGTCACAATGAAGGATCCTGACATGACTGAGAAGCAGGGAGGTAACATTTCAGGTCAGCATACAAAACTGAAAGCCAATGTGCCCAAGGATCAGCAAAGAGTGGCACCTTAGCCTGCTATGCTGGAGAGAGCAGGTCTGAAATGGTGGTGAATGAGCCCCAAACGGATTTACAGGTAAGACAAATGGTGAGCAGGACAGCTTGAACACCTGGAAATCCCTTTCATAACAACACACAATATGGTAGTAAGTTACAAATGCACATTTGTCATGGTTGCAACTTCCTGAAAATGAAGCAAAAGCGTCCTCTTTGTTTTGTTTCCCCTTCATGTTACGTTAGTAACAAATATTGTAAACTGAACCAAGCCACCACAGGAGCCTCACAGCAATCTTAGCTTCCAGAGTGCCAAGGACCTTGGGTATGTTGACACCCTGGCCAAGTAAATACAGAAGGCAAAGCCCTTCTACTTACTCCTCTAGGCCACGAATTCCAAAAACAACCATGTATTACACATGGGAAAGCTGGAACAATAGATCATTTTCATACAAGGTGGATTTTCAACCATAGCTTACTTGGGAGCAAAAGCACCAGATAGGGCTTCTGGGAAGTTCTTGAGGCCTGCTAGGTATTTTATTGGGATGGTTGCAGCAGTGTTCGAGGCAGCAATCCTCTAGGGCTGAGCAAGGGTGATTATTGGTGTGAATATATCCTTCTCGACCTGGGCTGCAGTTACTTTGTCCTGTTAATATAGGACAGCATGCAAGTCTTAGGTTAAAAAAGGCATGTTGAGTCTGGTAACCAGATTACATTTCCATCACTACCTTCTGTTTGTGTCGGTTTTATTTATTTGGGTGTTTGGAGAAGTGCTACCTGTCACCTTATGTCTGTATGAAGGTCCTTGAACATTAGACATTGCTACAAATTCAAATAATGAAACATCACATAATACCGGATTGTCAAACTCCAGGCTTCCAGGCTGTGAGGTCCAGAAATATGTTGGATTTTCAGGATGCCCCTTCATGAGATTCATTTGTATACAATGATTCTAAATGTATGCAATTTTTTTCTCATGAATATTAATGAGGGATATTCTGAAAACTCATCAGGGTTGCGGCTGGTGAGTTATGGTGAGCGGGTCCTTTGCCTTCGTTCTCACAGACAGCTCCAAGCTCTGCCCCTTAGTCCTGTGCCTGGTTCTCTGTGCTCTGTGTATTTGTGGGTAATTGGCCCTTTGGTGACTGTGGATTGGGGACTCCGGATACCTCCGAACTAGCTGGTGCAGTAGTTGTACTTTTACTGTGTTTACGTGTCTACATGCAGATTTTGGTGCCACTGCAATATTGCCTACAGCATTTTTGCGGCTGCTGGCTTATTAAGGAAACCTAAGCATGGGGACTGCCCTACCCCCCTCGCTCAGGAAGCTCCTCCTTCTACTTGACCTCCCTTCATCTGCGAAGTGGAGACAAGTGGTGATAGTGGGAGCTGTCGGCAGGGGTAGTGTAGGGGGTTGCAGTCGTCCAGTGTGGGAATTGTGCTGAAGATGGAGAAATCAAGATCCTCCTCCCTGCATTGCACAAGGACGTGCCAGCAGTTTAGGTAGGAAAGGGATGGTTGGTCGTGACTCCCCTGTGGATGACTGTGTGTTCCACCAAGGAAATTAACTTCCTAACACATTGATGAAGGAGGAACCGTTGGTGCCCATTGTGCAATCAGCTATGAAATTGTTGGGGTGCCATCGATAGAGCCTGCTGAGGTTCGGCTGGGATCTATGCCCTCTGGGGTTGGAGCCCCAGAGTCCCTATTAAAAACTGGTACCTTTATAAATTCCAGTTGTCTGGAAGCTCAACCATCTACTGTGGAAGAAAGTGATGTATAAAAACAGAGGAATAGCCGGAGTGGGGAGGTGGCGTTTTACGAGCTGAATATGCCTGGTCCTAGTTCTAGGGCCTGTTTTCAATTGGCGGCCCTAAATATTAATAGATCGGGGACGAGATGAGTAAATGAGAAGCTGGCGAGTAAGCTGGCAAATGACCTGTCCGATCTTAGTGTAAAAATTGACAAACAAAAACACAGGAGCCTGTCCAGGGTGAATGAATATCTAAGACTCTTGGATAACACTCTTCTGGATGATTTGGTTAAGAAAGAGATGGAGGATTCCTTAAACTTGAAAGGTGTGGTGGAAGAGGTGGTTGGGGATTCCCCCAGCCCTCAAAAGGGTGTGGAGAGGCGGCTGTTGTTGGAGAGTGATGATATAACTAAAAATGCCCCGGCAGAGGTGGTGGAATCTGCCGTTAACAAAGTGGATACATTCTTGGGTGTAATTAGCCCACCTCCTAAGAAGGAAACCCAGCAGGAGTTATTTGGGAGCGCTGAGGCATTTGAGTCTTCTTCATCAGAGAGTGTATCGCCGGATTACTCCCCGAGGCTTCAAGTGAATCGAAGTAGAAGAAAAAGAAGAGTAGGGGACGGTGGTCATGGTATAAATCTAATGCAGCTACAGCAGCTAGTGATGGCCTCACTGTCCATATCCTTAGTACCCTTCACGAAGCTTTATGAGAGCCTGAATGAGTCTCTTCAAACCCAATCTCTTTTTTATTGCTGGCCTCTTAGACAAATCTCATGATCTGGCGGCTTTGGCCACGAGAGTGGACAAGAGATTAGATATAGAGGCGGAAATGTCAGCTAGGTGGCAAAATAGACTATGCGACTTGGCTAATTGGGAGTCTGTGGATAATACACTTATGATGGAAGCTCTCTTACAAGACTGCAAGTGGATGAGGTCACAGATGAAGGGTGCGATACGAGTGTCCTCGCCTGTGAAAGACTCTGTGGCAAAGCCCCTTATGGCCCCCCCACAGGGCCCGCGGGGCTCAAGCCATTGGTGGATCTAAAAGGGGCAAATTATATCTCTTCTTCTAAGAATATCTTCTCCGTATTTAATATAAAGAAGGACCCCAAGCCGGCGGTCATTATTGAGGAAGGTGCTTGAAAGGAAGGCGTGGTTGGGGCAGATGGGATCCCACGAGAGAAACACCCATTAAAATTGGCAAAAAAATCAGAAAACATGCCAATAAATGCAAGAAGGAAGGCAAAGGGTTCCAGAGATTTCCTGAGGAATATTAGATCACCTCCCATGCAGTTAAACCTACCGGCCTCAAAGAAACCTAGGAGAGATCTTCCGCCTCTTCAAGAGGGGGAGGCGGGTCTGCCTGATAACACTGAAACCTTCATAGGGGAATTGAGTTGGCTAGTGGAAGAACTTGAGAGAGCGGAGGATGATGCTAAATGGAAAGATTTAAGCAACACTGAATGGGAAACCATGGAGGGCCTCACAGGATCTAGGGAGCTGAGTGCCCCCTTGGTGGATCCACCTATTAAAGGATTACCCCAAAGGATTCCGGGTTCTGGAAAGGGTTTGCCCCGATCCCAAGTAAGGAAGGTAAAGTGAAATATCTGCTACTCTAAAAAAAGTGGAGGCTAAATTGGAAATTGAACCGCAGCTTTTTAAAACCCTTAAAAAAAGAAGGAATGCAGTGTCTAGTATTCTGAGTAAAGCCCCGGAGAAATCGGATAGAGTTAATCAAAGAAAGATCAAGGGATCAGGTCTTGAGTTGAGGTCCTTGGAGGAAATGAGAAGAGGTGGTTTTGAGACCAGAAATAGGAATAAGATGGTCAAATCTGGCAAAAACTATGGTCCAGCTAATGAATTGAGATCGGATGTTATAAGGAGGGCTGTGGGAAGTGAGAATCCCCAGTTGAAAAACAAAATGGAAGGGCTGAGTCCAAAGGTCTGCCTGGAAAGGATGGAGAGTGATTCCAAGATGTACCTGTTAAATAGAGGAAATGTCATGCTTTTGCTTAACACCATAACTCCGAATCTCAAATTTGTGAATGACGATATTAAGATCGTGGAGTTTGTGGAAGAAAAAAAAACGGATTGGATTATTCTTCATCTTTCCTCTCAAGGGAAAAAAGATGCACTGTTGGCCCTTAGAGATACATTTTTATCCTGCGGATTTGAGTTAACGGATTTTCACACTCAATTGAAAATGAATTGGAAAATGGCAACCTCAATAAAGGCCTTGAGTGGGGAAAGTCCAGTGCGGAGGTCTGAAAAGAGGAGGGAAAGTGGCAAGGAAGAATTGAAGAGACAGTCCAAAGTTGGTGAACCTCTACTGAATAAGAAAGATCTGCATTCGCAGAAGTTTACTGTGGCGAATCGTGGAGGGCAGATGGATACAAGTTCCCATCCTGATACCACTTATACTTGGTCATGGCTAGTGGGATCATTGGGTCGTATCTCTGGGTGTTAGACTGCGGGGGCAAACAAGCTGAACCGATTGAGGATGGAGTGTTGGAATACTAGAGGTTTTCGAAGCCTATTTGCAGGGGGGTTGATGGGTTTGATGCTTTTGCTATCCTCCTGTTTCAAGAAACTTGGCTAAGGGAACCTCCCCATTGTGATGGGAATGTGGTGCTGCTAAACCCAGCGTCTAAGGAGTTAATGGGCTTTTCTTTTTCTGGTTTATTAATGATGATGAAGAATGACTTGGGATGGTCAGTGACTGTCACTAAATGCCCAAACCCTTATGTACAGGCAATCTATTTAAAGCATGTGGAGGATCTTGTGGAATTGTCCTGTATGTTGATTCATGTTTATTGGCGAGTCAATATGGGGAATGATTTTGATGTCATGAAGTCTATAACCAATTTGATTGATACTGCTGTCTATGAGGTGGATGGGGTTAAGATTGTATTATGTGGTGACCTGAATATCAAACTGCTGGACCAAATAGGGAAAGTGTGTGGTAAGAATAAATGGAAGGAAAGAGAGATGGAATGGATGGCGAGAGATATGCATTTGGTGAATGGTCAAATCGAGGGTAATATCCCTGGCCACCCGATATGGAGGCATGGAACCCTGACCTCATGTATTGACTATTGTTTTATATCAAAAAACCTCAAAGAGATAATTGAGGGCTTTGTGGTTAGTCCGCAGACACTCACTGACCACGACTTATTGATCATGAGTTTCAGGGAGTGGGGAGTGAAAGGTAAGACTGATAAGATGGAAGCGGTTGAATTGGGGAGCTGTGGGATTTGCATAAGATTGAAAGAGCAAGAGGTTAAGAAGATCAACAGGGACTTTAAAAACCAGTTACTGGCTGATCCCACGAATACTGACTACAGGGGACTCCTCAACGAGTTTTCCAGGCCTGGTTCCCAGAAAGGGGCTCTGCCATGGTTTTTGAAGCATGCCTATGACTGTGAACTAGCCAGCAAAAGAAGAGTTATGCGTAAAGTAGTGAAACAGATAAGGGGGACTCTGAACCCAGGAAAAAGGAAAAGATAAGGTTACCTCGCCAGTCCTATAAAAAATGGTATAGAACTACGAAGTACTCACGCCTACAACAAGATGCTGAGCGCATGCTGCAAGCAGTATGCAAGAAAGATTCTAGATCTACGTGGGAGTTAATAAATAATGGGGGTGTCTTTCGCCAGGAGAAATCCCTGGTGATGGTGGTGGAGAAAGATTGGATTAAACACTATCAGTCCCTGTTCTCTGACCCGGGTGCAGGCGCAACTGTCATTAAGGATCAGTGTAAGGGTGGATGGAACTCCGCTCTTGATGATCACGATGTAGGTTTCATGATTGGAAAGCTGAGTGCTTCCCGTGCGGCGGGACCCAATGAGATTTTGAATCATGAATAAAAACAGAACAAAGATCATTGGGCTAATGTCATGACCACAATGTTTAGACAAGTCATGATTAATATGTCCATTCCAGAGTCGTGGAAAGAGGCCCTAATTGTGCCCATTTTCAAAAAGGGCAATAAGGTGGATCCTAAAAACTACCGTCCTATCGCCCTTTTGGATGTGATTGGCCAGCTCTTTGCAACTCTCCTTTTGTGTGATTTGAAAAAATGGGCTGAATCGAGTGGGATACTAGACCCTAGACAAACAGGATTTGTGGGGGGAGTGGAAACATTCCTTAAATCTCTTTCTGCTGAACCTCCTAAAGGAAGAGTTTTGAGAAGGGATTGACCCTTTTCTTGGCCTTCATGGACCTTGAACAGGCGTTCGATAGTGTTATCAGAAGTCATCTATGGTCCCAATTGCGGAAGTGGGGATGTCCGGTTGATCTGGTAGAAGCAATGGAGGTGCTCTATACAGATACTTCAGTCTGAATTAGGCTGTCATCTGGGGGTTCACTATCCAGTAAGAGTTTCACTTATAGGGGGCCGGCTCCTTTATATAGCTGATTTGGGATTGTCTCAGGTGGATATTCGGGCCTTTCCATCAACAATCAATGGTGCCCAGGTTTTGTGGATCCTCTTTGCAGATGATCTGATTTTCCTTGATTGTACTCCAATAGGACTCCGACGACGTCTGGGAGCCTTTGAGCGATATCTCAAAGTTAATGGTATGAGAATCAATGCAGCAAAATCTAAGGTGCTCCCGATGAAGAAACAAAGTTTGACTAAGAAAGAAAAATGTATTTGGACGGTGGAGGGCATATCCCTGGAGATTGGATTCAATTGTGCATTTGGGAGTCACTATTAACAGAAATACTAATGAGGCAGCTCATCATGCATATTTGTGGCAAAGAGTGATCCCCCTGGTCAAACAAGGTAGGGTGCTCCACCGGAAGTTCGGTAAATATACATTTCTACCTATTGTGACCTTCTACAAGCAGAAGGTGGCGCAGATACTCACCTATGGTGCCAAGGCGGTGCTTCGCCTCTCATGTGATTGCTGGGAGAAATTGGAGGGTCATTTTTGGTGCAAGATCTTAAAACTGCAAAATGGCCGTCTGATGTGTTTGATTAGGCGTGAACTAAGGCTCCAGTCTCTGGAATGAATGCTGGTCTGGAAGACCGCCTCTTTATGTAGAAAGTGTGCCCAGAAGAGTGTGGTGACGCCTTTTAAGATCTTGGCATTAGATAGCAGGGTGGTAGAAGGCCAATTGGAACAATGGCAGATTAAGGTGGAAGCTTTTTTCTTGGATACTTGGATAGGAATGTCTCTGTGGAATTGTTGCTGTCCAATCCAATGAGTGTGAGAAGGAAATTGTTGTCTAGGGACTGGATCTCTACCATGGATCAATGTGATTGTTTAAAGTTTAGAGAAATGATGACCACTGAGAGTGGGAGGGTTAACGAGTTACCCAAATTTATGATCAAATTCCCCTCCCCAAAATATCATGATTTACTCCTTAGATATCGTCTGAACATCCTCCATACAAGAGATGTTCTGTTTAGGGGGAAGTGTTGATAATGCAACCTGTCGGTACTGTATGAGGATCCAGCATGTGGAAACCCTGGAGCACTTAGTAATGAACTGCGAAGCTCTGAGGGAGACGAGAGCGCTCTTTCTTGAGGACTTTCTACGGAAGGGATCAACTCTTACAAGTGCGGAATGGTGGAAGTGGATGTTAATTGATGATAAGTCCAGGGTGGTTATTGCGGTGATGAAAATGCTTAACGCTGTGTTATCAAAGTAGGAGGGCCCACCTATGACTGAGGGTGATGATTAACTGAACTCAGTTGATCGACTCTGATTTAACTACCTATGGTTTGGTCTGATTTATTAAGTGGGAATGTAGGGGATTAGAGTGTGCGGCTGTTGGGTTGTAGATGCTCTCTGGAAATGTAATGTTAAAGGTTTATTTTAAGTTGATTGTTTTTACATATTTGACTTCAACCAATAAAACATTTATAAAAATAAAAAAATACTGTACACACAAAGCAAAACATGCCATAGCTTATCATACCATGCAAATAATAATGTAACCTACCAAATGCAGCACAACAAATGTAAAGTGTTGCATGTAAAATAGAGGAGTGAGTGTTACTCCCACCATGTGCATGCACACACACACACACACACACACACACACACACATATGAACACACTTTGTCTAGTCTCCAGACTCAAAGTTTCTATTTGTGAATTCTGCTGCTGGTCTGGGGGTTGACTGCTTTCAAGATGTGATTGGAATGCTTTTTTGTAGGACAAAGTCCATGGCTCAAGGCAAGAGGACTCCACCCTTCACAACTTTCCTTCATTCAACCAAATGGCAAATGGCTCTTTACTTTCACCAAGTGGTGCTATTTCTCCTGTCAATTAAGAGGTGCTATCTATCCTGTCTATGAAGGAACATTTGGGTACTTTTTTGGAAGTGTGTCATGTCTCATTTTTGAAAGAACTGGTGGCTTCCATGAATAGAGTTTCTTGTTTCTTATTTTCCTCTTGGTTTTGTGTTACATACAGCACTGGCATGCAGCCTTACATTTGCTTCCTAGTGCATTGAAACATTGTAACATGTTGCAAAGTCATGGAAATAAAATACAAATATTAATATAACTGCATCAAACAACAGAGGCGTTAGTGTGTATGATTATTTTTAATTAATATTTTTCTCATTAATTTGCCACCCAAAATAATGCCGCTTAACAGCAAGCCCCACTACACAATTATTGCCAAGCAACAGGAGGTTTGCTCAAATCTTTAATTTATTTAAATATAGGAATTAAAGGTGGTGCCCAGACTGTATGTACGTTAAGTCACCAAAATGTTAGACAATAACCTGCAGCTTGTCTACAGAAAACAAAATTAACCTGCCTTAATGAATCTCACTATTTTCCACATACATACCTTCTTTTCCATAATCAATTCTATATATATTTTAAAATTTGAATAACACTATACATACTATTTATACTTTGCCCACTTGTCGATCAGTGTATTAAAAACCTTGAGTTAATTAAAACATCTCCAAATTACATACACAGTCACATCTACACATACATCAAATAATGTTGATTTCCTCAATATCACCAGCACTTTATAGAATCAGAGAACTGTTACATGTCTCACATATAGATCCACAGCTGTTGGCTGCTAATATGTGTGTGCATGTTAAAATATGGTTACCACTGCTTGCATTAGAGTTAAACAGGTTTTGAGTTAGAGAAGTGATGTTTTGAATTAAGGATGCACAGACTATTTTGACTTACCCACCCAACCTGTTAAAATGTTTTTCACATAGCATTGAACAGATATGAATACTCCTCTCCTTTCAAATCACATATGAATCTCACAGTGCAATTTCAGAATGAGAGGTTCCATGGGATTTTCGTTTGCACTATTTTATGGGACTAGAAATGACTAAATTTAACTTGCCCTCATCTTCAGATTTAATTAAGTACGGCCTTCACTGAACATCTATTACCAAACTACTCCTCTTTAGGCCATGATACAGTGACCCAGGGTCTAATTTTGACTGTATCTGTGAAAGCGCTTTGGGTACTTTTTAAATATCTCTTATGAAAAGCTACATTCTCAGAGATGGGAAACATTCCCTATTTTAGACAGCGCTCACACATAGAAAATAGCTATGCTACAAATACAATAAAAATCAATATTTATCTGACAATCACTAACTACAATATCCTTTATTTATTTTGTGTTAATACCTTTTATTAGCCCCGGCACTCTTTGTGTAGAAGGGACATATATTGTATATGCAGTCAAATCTCATTAGGCTTTACATATGATGAGAAGCACTGTTGTATTTTACAAAAAACCCAATCTTTGGGGGAAACTTACCCAAAGGGCCAAAGTGGCTGAAAGGCCTAAGGTGCCAAGGTGATTACCCGCATCCCACCGGTGCACCCTTTTCATGGTATCGAATAAGAGGCTGAAATCTTAACTAAAATGTGACATTATTCTGGTGCCACCCTCACGTAAACTTGAAACAATCTCCTTTTGTGTTTAATTCCTCAAACATTAGGCCATCCACTTCACACTTACTAGAATCAGCACATTGAGCAGTTTTTCGACATCAGTTTGCTTTAGAGAAAAAAACGTTGTGGCTTCCATTTATATTCACAGGTAGACAGTGCAGACTTGTGCTGGTCCCCAGGGCCCTTGAAGGGGCCTAAGAATGAGTCATGCCCTTAAAACACCCACTCTATAGACCAGCTATCAATGGTGTTGTTCATTTTGGATGACCTGAGGTGAGAGGTGAATAGTAAAGATGGTGGTCGCATGATGTTGTTCATGATCATTATCACTAGCAAGTTTCCATTCATTTCATCTTTTAACAGGTTAGCAGCAAACCATAACCATTACACAGTTTTTATTCTCCAGGGATCAGACAATTATCTGTTGTTTTCTAACCTTTGTTTAGTAGAATATATTTAAATGATTTACCCTGTCACCTTAAAGTACACAATTACATGTTCAGAAAATATTTGAGCTGTATCATAGAACAACTTTACTGGATGCCTGTTGTTAGAGGATTGCTGTTTTGTACAAATAGACCTGAAATCAATCAATGGTGGTGATTGGAGCAGCACTTTAATCCTGGCTAGTCAGGGCAGCACCCCTCAGAGAATATCTGTGATTTATACCGTTGGAAGAAAATGTATAGTTGTATTTGTTTCTGATCTGTACATGGCCCTTCTGATAATTACAACAGTCAATACGTGCTTCAGTCATTCAATAATGTCAAAGCAAATATGCCATATGCCTCAAAGAACTCAGGATAAAATGGATCCAGGTATAGTTAATAAAGTAGTAGTTTATACTTGTGTATTACCCATGTCCTAACCATTGTCTGCAGTGAGTGAGTCCTTCTTCCCTATATTAAGCAATGAACCATACTACACATGTTCTTTGTTTGTAATGTTGTCCCCTTAGCACTAAGCTTACTTATGTGCATTACACCTGTATCATTCAATAAATGTGGATCATTATTATTAATTTACAAAATAAACGACTGGCAGTGACCTCAGTGCCCCCTCCTGGAAGAAACAAATGGGAGTCTGTTCTTATTTGGTCGAGGCCTCCACATTGTATTACAATTTACCAAGCCAAGGAAGAAGAGGATTGGAGCAACAGAAGAATGTAAATCAGCTGCCAGAACTGACACTTGAGCTTAGTGCTGAGAAAGCCAATCTTCGCAGACTTGCAAAGAAGATGAAACCACAAAATGAAATCAGGTGAACTCTGAACCTCGAAAATAGGACTACAACATTAATTATGGAAACCAAACCACACTAGTCAAATTTAGTGACATTCACAGAAACCCTTGCTGCAAACTACATATAAAATGAATGTTCTTTACCGGAAATAGTACATTTGCATTCTTTGCAAACTTTATAAACTTTGCAAAGTTTGTTTTAACCTCTGATAACATACAGAACAGTCTAGGGAATGTCAGATTAAAACAATACACGAAACAAGAGTCCCTGCCTAGATACCTTGTTACAAATCCTCACTAACACCAAATGTGGAAGTCAAACACAGTCAACGAATCACTGTTACCATGGGAAAGCTCTACCTCCTTAAGAAATGATGGCAGGTGTTACATCATCTCTGGTTGGTATACCAGGCCTAAGGAACCAAAGTTCCTTAAGTGCAAGAGAGCTCTTGTTTAAAAGGACGTAAAGAAGAACTATTGTGTTGATTCTTCCTCCAGATCGTGTTGAAACCGTGGCCAACTCTCCAAGGCTTTTGAAGTAATTCAGGAGTTATTTAAGGTGGTAGGTTGATAAAGACATCTTCGTATAGCGGAGGGTGCTGCCTCGAGAGAAGCAGGCCCACTACATGCCAGGCGGGATATGATGCTCGGGTGAGGTAGTAACATTACCTTGGTTTATGTGGGATCAAGTGGTGTGCAACATTCAGTCTTGAGGGACACTTGCGGGGGCCCCCACAGCTGGGCATTCTCTCAATAGGCGGATAAAAGGTCATCTGAGCGTGTGGGTTAGGGTTTGTTGTTTAGACCAGAAGGGGCTGTCCCGTCTCATGTAAGGTAGGAGAACTCTGCAATCACGGGGACTACATAATGCTTGATTCTTTACACAGAGGCAGACTGCACAGTGTGCTACTTCTTCAATAAGCACTGTGTTTCTCTGCTTCTCAAAGGCTATTGCTTTCGGCATCAAGAGTCTACTTTAGCATTGCTATGCAGGTGGATCTGTTCCCCTCTTCTGACGCTTCCTTCCCATGCTCCCAGCGATTCCACCTGGTCCTTATAGGGGCACAGAGGTGCAGATTCTACCCTAGAACCTCTTTAAAGTAATGCCAAAGATTTCATAAGGTGAATGGCTGCTTTCCCTCCCCAGCCCTTCACTCTTCGTGGAGCACTAGCTGCTTGAAATGTCAGTATTCATGGTGTGCACAGAAACTGGTGAGGCTGGCTTGGGTGGACTTCCAGTAGGGATAGAAGTGGAAGGGCTATGAGCATTATTAGCCGGAGTGCCGTGCAGCCATTGTCTAGGTGGGAAGTATGTGCTGGGATCAGCTTCTGGATTTCTCTAGGCGCAGGAGATTGCCTACTGAGGTACACCCCATTCCTTCATTTCATAGACTTGCCTGACTACAAAGGAAAGGTCATGTGTTGTGCCCGTGGGGATTTGTTACAAAACACGTATAGCGCCTTGAAAACTTTAATTGGGTGAATATTACAGTTTGCGATGCCTCATCCTACCACCACATTGCATTCCAGCCATAAATGGCGTCGCCATCTGGTTGCCTCGGAATGCTTGTCAGTTCCCAGGTAGACAAGTCAAATCGCAAGGGTGGCCTCTGCAATAATGCTGCATATACAATTCTAAGTATATACCCACACATTCGAGGCTTAGCGCCTGATTTACAAACATGTTTTAGCATGGCAAAGTATCCAAGCAGACTGGTGAATCTACTTCATCAGAATTGGTGACTCCCTCTGTAGCAATCGTTACTGCATTCTTGATTCAATTAAAACATGTGCTTATTAATCCAATATATCACCTTAAGAACCTAAGACATTCGATCAAATGTAATTGCTTTGCTAACAGTCTTGTATTGGCATTCCATCTGCCTTCTTTAAAAAAATGCACAAGTGCAGAACCCAAAAGCCAATGCCCATCCTCAGGGCTATGTCTAAAATACAAAATAAAACACTGTTACTAACTTCAACAAAAATATATAGATATGGTGTAGGATCATTGAACCTCATCTTCCTCTTTGGCACTGATGAAACAATGCTAGCCTCCCTGCTAATGAATAAACATCACCACAAACTGCAAGAACAAAGTAAAGAAACATGAGAAAGTCCCACAGAAAACATGTGTGTAGATCAGGCTCAGCCCAGACTCCTTATCATATTGCCCTGCCCGCACGTCATCATTGTGTGGTGCCTATATCATCATGATTTCACGCCTTAAAGATGGTTCTCATTTATGATGTGCATTGCACCGATTGAATGCAAATGTGGCATAAAGCAGGGTGCAGTTTGCAGACACTGACGCAGAAGCTTGCTGGCGCCAACGGCCATCGTACAGTACCGAGGGCCGGCACGTGCTGTCCAACCCCTAGCATAGATGTTGTGGTCAACACATCTCAAACATAGCATCCCATGGCGCGTTATAAATGACATATCATGCCATATGATCACACACTTAGGGATACATGCCGCAGATTCATTAATGCAATGGCGGGTTGTGGCCCTAAACAATCCCAGGGAATTAGATGGATTCTAACCTCCGAATGACGAGCCTTCCAACACAGGGTAGCCCTGGGGTTAATGTGAAAACCTCACAAAGCTAGTGTAAACAAAAAAACCCAAAACAGTAGAAGAGGAATTTCATAAATTGCCATCAGGTGATTGCGTTGCTGATGGTTGCGCTTTTCCCAGCAACCACTCCGCGTCATGCCTCATCACACCTGGTGCTTCAGCTGCCGGGCCGACATTTTTTCTTAGATAATTTTGATCAGCGATTGGACAGGTAGGTGCCTTTGAAGAAACCAAATATATATTCATCTTTAAAAATGTGCTGGAAGGTATTCTATTGGAGGACTAATTCAAACCCAACGGTGGGTAAAGTCAGAACTCGACCTAGCGGATCTCGCTGTGCTGTCATTTTAGATCACTCCGACCACATCTCAGCGGTTGGACTGAAGCTATGACATTTTAAAAGACAATTGATTTATAAAGTGCCCCTGTAGAACGAAAGTGGCCTCATACTGGTGCATTCACGTGTCGCCTTTATGGCACTTTCTTCTCCTGTCAAAATGATCACAGCTGGTCTTGTTGTATTGTCCAACAGGAGCTAGCAACAAGGCCACGTGTGGACGCAAAGCCTAAAGCGATTGCCGCAACCGCGGACATCTTCCCCTACCACCACCGAGCCAAGATGGCGACATTAACCCCCGCGCTTCATTACTTCAAAATGCACCAGAGGCACGGAATATACAGCAATTACCCACCGACTCGTCGCTGCACGACACGGCAAGGATTGGTGTCACTGTGTTTTTATTTTATTTATTTCATAGCGTACACCATATCATATAAAAATGATATACGGAACGCTTTACAATCCCGTAGCATTTCACATTTTCTGAATGTGTTTCACATTGTGTTATTGTTTTTAGAAATGTCTGTGCTTGATTTTGAAGCAGGGACACCCTCCCAAGTATTCACATTGTTCTGTCCCTGACAATGAAACACATTCAAAGTATGCCCTGTTTGTATGAAACTGACGCTCTCTGTTGTCACTGTGTGGAATGAATACTGCCAGTTGCCATCCAGTCACTAATCCTTGACTCTTAATTCTAGGGAAAGTATTTCGCGTATTTAGCGTGAGCAACAGAGCGATTCCAGTGCTCACAAAGTTGTCATTTGGGAGCACGCTTCATCACAAGGTATGTTTTTCTTCGGTGTGTCCTGCGTGTGAACTCTTAGGGAACATTCACAAATGCAAGTGTGCAAGTCCCACACAACTGAAGAAAAGGCCACACACTGATGGGCGCACCTTACATTACTTCTGTGCATCCATGTGTAGGCATATTGGTTAGTAGGGGGCATTCAGGGGGGTCTGTATGAAACTGCATCATGGTTTACAAATTGCTCCAGTCCCTGGGTTCATTCCCCTCTTAACTGCCTGGTTTCCAGGGGTGGGGAAGTGCAATGCTGCATGTAGTCTTCTTAGCCTGATCGAAAAAGAAATGATCATAGTTACACAAACATTTCTAGTCAATTTCACATTTCCACCCCGAACGGTGAGGTGATGGCAGTGTACAAGTGGCATTTGTGGTGAAGGCCCCTCGAACTCGCGTCACCGCAAATGCGCTTAGTGAACACATGAGTCTGGAGAAGACCTAATCCCCACACGCAGGTGAAGACAGTGATCCAATGCATTGCCAAGTGTCAGGGGATGGGGCAGGGGTCCCTGGAACCAGCAAACAGTATCCATGGGGAGAATGGATCGGGCCCCCTTGCACCAGCAGCCAGACCTCCCCATGCTTGTGAAATGACATGTTCAGTCACAGAACTAAGCGGGAAAGGCGATTTCTCACGTGTGTGTTCACAGATAGTTGCAAATGGCTGTTTAAATGCAACATCAAGAGATATCTATCACTTCATCTTTAGAATTATAAAAGCGTAAGGTTGGTATCACAAAACATTGCACCAGTGCAAGGGCAATTAGTGCAGACATCGCCCTAGTGCATAAAGCATTGCATTTGTGTACCAGGTGAATGTTTGCCCTAGTCCTAGCAATTTGCCCTAGTCCTAGCCCTCTGCCCTAGCCCTTTGCCCTAGTCCTAGCCCTTTGCCCTGTTCCTCACCCTTTGCCCTAGTCCTAGCCCTTTGCCCTAGTCCTCGACCTTTGCCCTAGTCCTAGCCCTTTGCCTTAGTCCTAGCCCTTTGCCCTAGTCCTAGACCTTTACCATAGTCCTAGCCCTGTGCCCTAGTCCTAGCCCTTTGCCCTAGTCCTAGCCCTTTACCATTGTCCTAGCCCTTTACCCTAGTCCTAGCCCTTTGTCCTTCGACCAGAACTACATTTTAGGGATATGTTTTTAACGCCAGTGCTCATGCTGCCCAAGTGATCATTTCACTTACATGGGGTGCAAACGTTCAAAGTTTTCCAATGTAAGAATCGAACACATCTTGGAGATATAGCGATAGACATCAGTCAGTTCAGAGGGCCCCTTTGAAGCTGATATTATAGGTGTGGTGTTCTCGGAATCGCAGATGGGAATAGTATAATGGGATCAGTCACACCAGAGCAATAGAGGCTATATTTCTGCCAGTCAAATCCCTCCTACCTTGTACCAAATGTTTTTGCAAAAGCACCTCTTAGTATCAAACATGATTACACGTGCAGCAAGTAACGAGCCACTTATATAGTTCTAAGTGCTCCTCTCATGGCTGTTCTACAATGCACAGTTCACTGCCTATGCAGTGGCATGTATTCCCTATGCAAACACATTGTGCTATCAAACTCAGGGACACAGGCCTGCGGTCCCTATTTGCATCATGTAATGGCAGTAGCATTTGCTAGTCAGTGTCTTAATATGCCCAGCTACTAGCACCATTTTCCAGTTGTTGACATCTTATGGCCAGACAGTGCAAGGAAAATTCCTATCACATGCTTATACAAAAGAAAACAGCTGTTGACCCTGCCAATATTTAATAATGGGAGGTCCTTGTTCCAATTACCAACCATCCACTCCAACTTTCCATCAACAAATCAAAACTTCTCAATTTTTAATTACCAACATATATTGGTACAATTGCAGATTAATCTATCATGGTCTGCTAATCACATCTGCATGAATAAACCCAGAATTATTATATTTTTAACCTACAGTTATTTTGCTTGTTAGCAAAGGCAGAGCTTTTCCGGAACATTTCAAAGGATATAAGTCACAGGCCTTCATGCATTCAGAATTGCATTTCTAATGTTGGCAACAGGATTTATTGTGGCATATCATTTTTGTTGGATTCCAGTTTTTATATTTGTACTAGGCTTTGCATTATTATTCCATATTATTACCTCCTGGAGTGCTTACCACCTACAGAATTTTAGCGTTTGGAAGATGGAATAATTCTAGACAAAGAAAGATAAAACTTTTCACTCTGGCCCGCAGATAAGTGAATCAATGGCGATCTAAATTCAGATGAATACACTCTGCGCTAAAGATGAACCCATACTACCTGTGAATGAATTAGAAGTGTTATGATACAAATTGTATTAACTGTTGGGATGGTACATTTAAAAGAAGTTACATAAATGTCATGATATAAAGCAATGGACATACATGCCAGTGGGTATAACAAATGCGCCAATCATTGACTATACGTGAAATTGAATAACTTGGGATTTACTGTACATTACACAAATATAACACAAACCAATAAGGTTTATAATCTATATGGCTGAGATTGGTTGGAGGCTGAGGCTGCCATGGCAACTGAAGGATGTATTCGACAAACAAGATCAGTATGTGCTTTCCATCATGAAATGGCTGCCATCAACACTAAACTCAAGCTGTGTTTCATTTTGATGGACAAAAAGGGGTGCCATGTCTCATGTGTCTAAAAGCTATGTGTGAAATGCAAGATGTTTTGATTGATTCATAATGGATATATATTTAAGATTCCACAATTCAATAAGCTCAGTAGAGGCACAAGCCATCATGTCGAAGGTCCTATAAACGGTGGCATATCATAGACCCGATAAAACATAGTGATGAAAGAGGAAGGAGAAATGCAATGGAGAATCAGTCACCCGTGAACACCTAATTCTCAAAATGTAAAAACCTTTCAAGCAATAAATGAACAAATGGGTTGCATGAAAAATATTACTTCAATCAAAAGACTCCAAAATTGAAGTGTTGTCGAAGAAAAACTAATCCCATTGAAAACAAATGTACATGCATAATCGAACAACATGTTCTTAGGAGTCATTATAAATGATAAACAATGAATTACACCCAGAAGATTAAAAAGGATCATGATAACAAAAAATAACTCTCTCACCAATATCTCATGAGTTTCCAATAGCTGCCCCTAAAAAGGAACTGTGCAAACATCGCCAAGTCTTCTTTCAATACTAAATTGAAAAGATCAATGTGATAATCTCCAGTGTCTTATCCCCTTCCACCTCAAATCTCATCTGTTACCCAATTCCACCTGCGTCCAGCCCTGGTCAGTTGACATCTTCAAGACCATCAAAGGTTCAGGTCCTGCTGTATCTCTGAATGACCTTTGCTTGACCCATATAAGTGGCCATCAAACTCACTGAAGGTCTTAATTAGGACCTTTCAATAATTATCAACTCTATTCAAAATGAGTGGTTCCCATTGCAACTAAAGCACACCTACATTGCCTTGCTAATAAAGAACCACCTCTCTCACCAGGATTGACCACCAAATCTCTATCCTGCCATAACCAGCCAAAGTCATGCAATATCTGGCAGTTAAATATTTCCAAAATCACTTCAATCAACAGTGCCTATTGAATAGATATCAATTGGGCTTCAGGCCTGCTCACAGAACAGAGTCCAGACATCTTAGACTGACAGATCATATTGATTTTGCTGACGATTTGACACTGTTGACAACACATAGTCTAATTAGTGAAGTGTGAAATTAGACACAAAAGGGCAAAACCCCATTTATTCTTCAGGTACTTGGGACATTTTCAGCAGTGCCTATTGTTTATCAGTTTACTTTCAATGAAGAATCCAAGTGGTCCATACCCATATACCCTGAAGCTCTGCTTTTCGACTGCTCAGCATGCATCCTAACTGTTTGAACACCACCCCATCCGTGCCCCCTTGTGACTGTCTTTTTTTAATATAATGGTTTTGTAGAATGCATGTAGTTTGCTGTGTTTGTTAAGGAGTAGTTAGTTTCACTGAAGCGAAAGGGAAATCATGGTCGTGGGTTGGGAATGTTAAGGGAGTTTATGCTAATGCAATGCTGAATATAAATGCACTGGCAAATTATGAAAGCTGTTTTTTCATGAAAGCTATGTTTATGCCTTTCTTCCTGTTTCTTGCATGTGTTCAATGAAAATGCAATGCAGATATCTTTCCCTACCTGTTTCTTTTTATTCTGGTTTGATGCTGAATGAATATAAAGTGGCTGATGGCATACTTGTGGAAGCTGTGTGTGGTTTATTATTGCATGACCTGGGTATTTTACGATATGTAGAGTGGAGTGCATCCAGTATAGTCGACGTGTAAACTTAGCGTGCCTAGCGTAGTGTAAAGCCTGACATTTCGCTAGCCAAGGATCACAAACAAAAGCATAGCACTAGACAGGCAGCCATTGAACTAATTCCCTACACTGCAGCCATCAAAAATCCTAACACTACCACAAAGTGTGCGCCTCGTAGAAAAGCATGAGAGCTTCAACCTCATCCACGAGAAAACACTGCAACGTCCCCCTCGCACTTTAGGTTGATAGTACTTTTGTCACATAAATATGGAAATCTGTGAAGGGTTGAAGATGAACTGGCAAATGCTTGTCATGTGAGATGACACTGAGGGCCCGCTGACAATAATTGTGCAAATGCTATGTAACCATACAGATTCCATCAGGTCATCAGAAAGAAAGTGTATGATAGGCTAGTTAGCAGTTTGAGATGATGGGGTACTGGTGCAAGTAATAATAGCCATCATAATCTGCTAGCTCAATATGCAGAGTCATACACCAATGTGCTTTGTGTTGCCATCCATGTGTTGCACAAATGTTTGCCCTTCTGTAGAATCTGCAGGTCAGTGTAGCCATATTCTACCTATCTTTCTGGGGTTTGAGCCTTTGGCCTGTGGGTAGCACAACATTCTCTCTAGCAGGTACCATACCCACTGAGATACCTTTGTAGAGCAGGAACTATTTTCCTGCGAGTCACTCAAGGTCCATTAAGATGGTTAGATGTTCATTGGACCTGTGGCGTAACACAAAATATGGGTCCCCCTCTGCGAGCTATGCTGAGGGAGCCCCACTACTTGACAACAAATCATGGGTCGCGCCCAGTGGTCAAGTCCTAAAAATTAAAGTGGGGGGACTCATCAACAAACTCAACAGGATGTGACATCGCCAGAAATCAGCATATCATTAAATTGGCTTTTCATAACCACCCAAATTGAACAGGACGAATGCCTTTCATAAAATCAACACACGCACAAAACCAAGACAGGATATTTTCTTCTAATAGTGTTTTTGAAAACGTTGAAAGGTGTGCATGTTTTAAACTCCAAGAACCACTACAAATGTTTTCCCTGGGAGTTGCAGTACCGAAATGGGATATTTCACCTTTAGTTGTTTGTTATTTTTGATTGGTTATATAGTGCAGTGATGAAATGTCCGGCTCCAAACCTAACTACTGTGGTCAAGGTCAGCTTTAATTCATGAATTCAAAGAGTACATCCAATGTTTCTCTTTTAGCTGGAGGAGACTGAGTCCCCCCTCTGAATAAAGTGGGGGGACTCCGTCCCCCCGCGTGTACCCTCGACTTGAGCCCTGGTCGCGCCACACTCTGGGCTGGCCTAAATTACCATGCTTGCGCAATACACACAAACGTGCTGCTGCAGGGGTACACTTCAGACTGCACTAGGTGAAAGATATAAATATGTGTTTTAATGCATTACACAGCACACTTTCTGAGAAAAATTGGCTAAGAGACCAGAGCATTTGCAATTGTTTTGTAGGGTAATACTAATACAGAAATCCAATACATGCAGTCACTAACAGTGCACAGGAACATTAATGCTTTAATTACTATGATGCTGTGCTATTAAAAATGCCATGCCACAATCAAAACATGTCCAATTAGCTGCGCAATGTAGACCAGTCTAGACACGTAATAACATATTACAGTAAAGCATGCCAGGCCACATTTAGACATACCTTGACTGGTTGCACCAAAATGCCAGTCAAAGCAATACAACCTATCATGGTTATTTTATCAAAGAGGCCCAGAAATATATACAATGCTGCAATAAGAAACTGCTAGACTGGCAGCACCCAAATGTCAGTCTAGCCAGGTAAATACACTTAGCAGGACAGCTTTATCAGAGATGCCCAGCTAAAGAAAAGGCAAGCCAAACTAAGAAATGACTAGACTGGCTGCACCAAAATGCCTCTCTAGCCACTAATACCACATATCATGCCTGCATAGCCTAGACATGGATGACCATTATGATTTATCACACAAACCCCATGCACCCCACCCCCCTTGAAATTGTGGGCTATGTTTACTCGGCTTGGCTGACCTACCGGTTTCCACACAAAACAGCACACAGATGTTAAACAGCACCTGTTTTTCGCTGTTAGTAAGGGCATAGCAATTACTAACGTACAGCATTTCACTGTTAGTACCTGCATTGAAATGCATAATTCTTTAGGCAATTGAAATTTTGAGGTGGGTTTAGTACTTGCATGCCAGGGAAGTGATTGGAAGGGTGGAGAGGGGACAGGAAACCGCTTATTATCACAATTGTCTATAAGTGGGTGCTTTTAGACTTAAAGGAGAGAGTTAACTGCTTATAACATTGAAGCTGCACTAGAATAATCTTGTTAGAATGCATAAACAAGTTAGATGACCAACCCAAATACGTTTCCCCCTCCCCCACCGCCCATGAAGTTATCACCTATACCAACATTTGAAGGATTAGCGCTACCCTGCCGTAAATGTAGGTTTTGTTGCATTCCTGAACACAAGCACACACACCGTTCACCATACACACACACACACGCACAGCCACCCATACATTTAAGTGTGTACCCTTTCACCATAGAGGCACACCCCAGACGCCACCCATACATTTAAACCTCCGATTCATGGAATTCTTTGCACTGTTCAAAGTTACTTTGCACTGCTGAAAAGTGACATTGCGCTGCGACACAAACCCTGATTCATGGAAGAGTTCAAAGTGTATTTTTGCAGTACAAAATGACTTTGCACGGACTTTGCACTGCAATGCATTGGACTGAGGAGACGATACAGTATGTAGCAGATGAGGTTCGGCATATTGCCACTCCCTAGTTTCTCCACCATGTGGACTAAAACATCCTGAAGTGTGATCACTGGCCTTCCTGTTTGGATGCCAAAGAAGAGGTAATCCATTTCCTAATTATTTTTCCAATTTACAAGAAAAAAAGAAAGTATTGGTTGGGAGTGAGACCAATCTTTGTGTCTAGAAATATAAGATCTCTACCTCAAGCACCTCTTTCTTGTTGAACCAGAGAGGTTGGTGCTGTTACCTTTGCAATAGCAAATTATCTATCAAAAGTGTGCATAATTAAAGAGAAGAAAAATAGAGTCTTGAGGACTTAAATTATTGGGGCTTTTTTAATAATAAAGTTTGCTTTATGTATAAATAGCACCCGGGCGGGGGGGAGCAAGCCAATCAGATGGCTAGGAGCGCAGGCTTGAACCGCCGGTACAAGTCTGCGTTTCAAGCCGCCTGACGGCCGGCTCCCCGCCAGCTACATCGTTCCCCTAACCTCTGTAATCTTTTTTTAAAATGTCTCCCGCACCCCACTACTTACCTTTTTTAGGCATTGCATCCACTCCCTGTCCTCGCTTCCCGCTGGCCGTTCAAAGCCCTGCCTTCCCTTTCCATGGTAGCCCTCTTGGAAAAGGATTTTCTTTCATACAACGGTACGCCTTTTTTTTAGCAACCTGGGTTACCACTTTGGCAACCCACGGGTGCTAATAGTCTTCATCCCCTGTTCCAGCCCCTGGAATGCGGGATACAGGCCAGATCCCTCCTTATCGGCCCGAGCGAAGGGCTGCCGGCCCGTTATCCCCGTTCCAGCCCCTTGAACGGGGGATGAACGCCATATTGTTTCCCTTGGAAAAATGATGGGTCTGTGAAGAATTATGCTTTGTGTACTATTAGTCTCATAATATCATTTTTTATGAATGTTATGGTTTTGTAATGTTGAATTACTTTTATGGGTCTGTATTCTGATCAATGATGATTAATGTGAATGTCTAATGGAAATGTTTCCCATTAAATATGAGTTGACTGACCGTCAGACATGGGGTTGACGGCTGCAGAGATCTAGGTGAGACCTGCAGATTACAGGCTCTGGGCAGGGACTACCCATCCTTTGATACTTCTCAAGTCGATAATTGTCTCTTTCTAAACCTTGCTGGGGAGCGGAGACTAGCTGCCTGCACGTCTACGTGTCGTCTTTTGCAATCGCAAGAAATAATTGCTCACAATATTCTGGACACCACCCGGCCCCGCTATGACCTTTTCTTCAACCCTGAATTCAAGACAGAGGAAGACGCTGTCCTTATGAAACCGTCACAGAGGAACAGCCCCTTCTTATGAGCGAACCATGTTAAAATCCTCATAGCATCGTTACCTGACTGTTCTGCAAAATGTCTAATATCTCCCGCCACGTTCCACACCAGGCTCCGATGTGAACACATCTTTCTAAAAACGTCCTTCTCAATAACGTTTCCTGAATGTGGTCGTTTGTGTACCCTTTTCCTTTACTGAAGAGGTCCTTCCGCCCCTGAACTTTAAGGCCCTCTGCTTCCCCATCCTGTCTGCTGCGCTTTCCTATTTCCTCTATAGCCCCCTTCCTTTCCCCTTCGTTGACGATTATTTCGGGTCAACGATAATCAGAAGGTGTGAATGAAAAAGTGTTTGTAGCATGCAGTAGGAAACACAATTTGCCTGTCACACATCCCATGCACAGCACTGCCACACATTCCAGTACACAGTACTTGCCCACAGTCTATAAATAGAGTCCCTGCTCCAGGAACTGAGCGGCACCCAGGTTTTAGCTTCCATGGTTACAAGCAAAAGGCCATTTATGTGAACATCTATGAAGGCCTATGTCCTTTACATGTGATGTGAATGTAGTTATGATGTTTTGCTAATTAATAGAATGTGGAATACATATTTAAACGTTATCACTGATGCCTCAAACGCCCCTTTCTTAAAGTATAGCACAGACATGGACACTGCTTCAGACCTACGTTTTCCAAAACGCCTTTGTATTTCAGCATCAATTCTCATTATCAACTACAAAATGAATTACAAGGCATTTTGCAACCTTCATTAGGTTTTCCTGAATGGGTTTTCAGTCAGAATACACAGACCTTCCTTAATGTTGCTCAGTTCGCTGGCGGATATATAATAGTGGGTATTTAAAAGTGCTTAAAATACCGCATCCAAGGCCACATCAAATATTTTAACTGTGTTATATGTCTGGGGTTGCTGTTGGTACTCTTGTTCAAAAGAATTTTCCTTGGCATTTCAGTGCTTGACTGTCCTTGTGAGCGAGACAAAGACTGATATGCAAATGACTATTCCTCCTTTCTGAAAAGTACAGTGAGCTAAAAGCGATGGCTGCGGACTCTCACAGTGGGTAAAAACCACAGAACAGGTTATCATGCCATGTTCTTGGAAGAGAAGGGCGCTTGCTACCTTTTTTTTATGTTATGTTGACTTATGCTATGTTGACAGCTATCACTCCAGGGGACATCTCCAGGGGGCGCTCTATGACAGAGATTCATTAAATGGGGCATTTTAGGTATTTGCATACCTTTTATGCCAGTCTTTTGTCAAAGCATTGCAACTATAAGATATTATGAACAAAAACTGAAGAGGCACAAAAATGTAACTGACACATTAACAAAGTCAGAGGCTTTGGCTTTTGTCTTGAAAAGGGTGTTCTTTGTGAACACTCAGAGCTGACTGGACTGGGGAGGAAAGCAGGAAAAGGGCTGGTAATGGAGTCCAACGAGTCAACTTGACAGGCCTCGTGTGCAAGGTATTGCCATTGTGTGATATGGACACATGTTTGCTATATATGCCAGGTAATGCCATTACGCACTGGGACATTCCCCTCATAAACCAGGAATTTTCATAATTTGCCATTGTGGTCACCCAGTATCAGAGATATTTATTTAACATGCCCAGGCATTCACACAGTAAGGCAGGTTTTTCTAACTAATTGCCAGGTAGCCCCATCATTTGACAGTTATACATTCTGTGTATCTGGTTATTTGTGTCTATCATAATTTTTCTACTAATCATGTTTTTCTACTAATCATGTATCTTTGGCTTGTCCTAGTGTTGTTTCCCCTACTCTTTCTGCCTCCTTTTCTTTGTTTGCCCAGATTCACGAGAGTAATGTGCAGGGGAGTTGCTGGGTCTGGAAAAGACCCGGGGCTAAGCTGATGTCGGAACGGTTGGGGTTGGGGGCTAGCTAGTCTTTTGGCTGTAGCTCCTGAGATTCTATCCGGGGCTACAACCAAAAGATCAGGGGCTATAGCCCCCTTAGCCCCCCCCCCCTAGCAACGCCCCTGGTGATGTGACCTCCTTGATTTCTCGGAACCCATCATACAGCTGTTTCTACTGATCAGTTACCTGCTTCTTTGATCAAATCTACTTTTCCTGCAACAGCTACTATTTTAGCTACTTTTTAAAATCTTACTTTGTCCACTGGCATTTCTCCCTCTATGTTCAAAATGTCTACTCTTATGCCTTTGTTAAAGAAGCCGACTCTAGACTCTTCTGACTTGCTAGTTGTCATCCTATTTCTCTCCTTCCATGCTTGTTCAAACATTTAGAGAGGTGTGTCCACTCTCAACTTTCTATGCATCTTAACACACAAGGGGCCTAATTCACAGAAGCGTTTTATAATTGCAAAACCTCATTGTAAAATTCTCTGTGAATAAGGGCCATAACCTACTCCCCGCAACCCCCAACCACTGGGTTTTCATCCTGATTTTTCAACCGTGACTACTCTTGCATCTGTATCTAACTCTATTATTCATGCCTCAAACTATCCTCCATTCTGATTCTGAAAGGCTCGAGTGCTGCCTTTGACACGGTGGATCACCCCGCTATGCTTTTGACTCTTCTTCTTCAAGTCTTTCTCGCATTGTCCTTAGCTGGCTTAGCTCCTATCTGTTCAATCGGTCTTTCCCTGTTTCTTGGAAAGGCTCTTCTTCTCATTGCTTTTGAAGTGTCCCTCAGGGTTCTGTTCTTAGGAGAATTCTCTTTACCTTCTATGCCTCTTCTTTAACTTCTTTGGTATCTGATCTTGGGTTTCAAGTTCATCTCTATGCTAATACTCATATTTTATCCTCTTTCGCTTACTTCATGAACTCTATCCCATCAGCAGCTCGCTGATTGTCTAGCTGCTTCTTGGATGTCATCTTGTTACTTTGGCTCAACCCCCACAACAAATTCTTCCCACTCCTTTGATATCTTTTCCTCAAATTCACACTTACGTTTTGGAATCAGGCATACAATGTAGGCAATATTTTTGATTATCCCTCTTCCCTACAGACTCAAATACATATAGTAGTAAAATCCTGTCATTTTCATCTACATAATATCTAAACAATTTCTCATCTGCTTATTTTCTGTTCCTCAAAAATCTATGGTTCTTTCTGGTCTTCACTATTGCTGTTCCTTGTAAGTATGGCTTCCAAAATATGTTCTTCTTCCTCTAGGCTCTAGTCTACATTCTGCTGTCAGGATTCTTTTCTGCCTCCTTCTTTCTGCTCATATTACTCCATATCTTGCCTGCATATGACATGCTTAATAGAATTATGCCTGAGACAGTTTATTTTTAAACAGCATATTCAAACTGTATCTGATTTGCCAATTTGCATATGCCATGCTTAACAGAATTATGCCTGAGACAGCTTATTTTCATATAGCATATTCAGACTGTATCTGACTTGCCTTTCTGCACCTGCCATTTTGATAGTTTTTAGCCTGAGACAGTTCACTTTCATATCACCCTACTTGTATCTGAACTATGCATCAAATCTGCCCTATCATGTTTCTCCTACCACCATCCCATCCTTGTACCTCTGCATAGTCACCACTATCTAGCCCATTTGGCCCTGACGCCACAACTGCCACCACTTAGACACCCTTGTGTCAACTATGTGTCTGCCAATGATTTACACTGTCCTGCTGAAGACTATCCTAAACCTAATCAGCATCCTACGTCCCACCATGACACCTACTCCGCTTTTAGCAGCAACAACCCTTTATCCTGTGGCCCTTCACAACAACCTTCCAAGTCAGATCAATCTGGACACTAGACTATGCAGTCTCCATCAAAGAAACCTCAAACTCTGCGCTCAACTCCCTTAAATATTCGAACCTTCAGCCAAAACTTCCAGCCTTCACTCAACTAACAATAATAGAACCTCGAGAGATCCACTGTCCAATACTAAAAAGTTCCTCCACAAAGCCTCTAACACCAGTTTAACAGTCGGCTCACTCGAGACTCTAACGCCCTGCCAAAGTACCACCACAACACCCAGGTACTACCAATGGAAACTACCCAGACCAGCATAAGAGGAGCCCTCATAAATGCCCGCTCCATGCCACGGAAATAGCCGACCTACTTCAAACAGAAAATATTGACTTCCTCGCTATTACCGAATCCTGGCTTCATTCAGCGGCAGGCCTGATGATCATGCTGGCCATTCCCGAGGATTACACTCTCCTCTGAATAGATCGCACCAAATCCCGAGGTGGAGGCCTCGCCATAATTGCCAAAACTAGCCTAGCTCTGAGACTCACCACGCCACAACATTTTTATTCTTTGAATCCCTCACAGCCAAGCTACCTATTTCCGACTCCAAAACCCTAACTATCCTCCTCATATACTATCCCCTGGCCCTCTAGGATCCTTTGAAGAAGACTTAACCAATATTTTATCTGACAACCTAAAAAACACCTCACAATGCTTTCTCTTCGAAGATTTCAACCTAGGATTCAACGACACCTTAGACCGCAATGCCACACACATCAACGATTCCCTTGCTGAACTGGGTTTTACCCAAAAAGTGACGGGCGCGACCCACATTAAAGGAAGGACCCTCGACTGGATCTCAGATCATAACTTCCAGACCTCCATCACCTCTATAACACCCCAGCCTTGGTCCGATCACCATCTGATCACTTTCACCCTAGTGGCCACACCCCCCTCACCTGCTGCCAATAGCATAGCTCCTGCTATTCCCATCAGAAACAAAAGAAATACTACAGCCAAAAAACTATCCCCCCTGATCCTCCCCACCTTGAACACGCTTCCAGACCATACAGATCCTTTTACATTGGTAGAGGAATACAACAAAATAATGATATCAGCTTTAGATGTCATAGCACCACTGCAATTTAGAAGGAGTAAACCTAAAAAACACATGAATACCTGGTTCTCTCCCCACTTGAAAGCAATCAGATTAGAAAAACTGAAAAGTGAACAAATCTGGAGACAAGATCCTTCGGTCACTAACAAAAACAACCTCAGTAAAATAGCCATCTTCTTCAAAAAAGAAGTTATTCTTGCTAAACAATCTTCCTTCAACTTACGTATTACTCAAGCCAATTCAAGTACTAAAGAATTGTTCACCTTCCTCAAAGAGATAGAAACGCCCATCCTTGCCCCTGACACTTGTCTTAAAGACAAATTATGGTACACCAGCATACAGAGTACCCTATCTAACAAGGTAGCAACCCTCCAAGCCAAGATTAAAAGCAAAAAAAGAAACTCTCCACCTTGCCCCCAAGCCCGTGCCCCGCCCCACGCACTTTGCCTCCTCCTAGTCAACCCCCACCCGCTTCAATTTCAATAAAGTATCCATCTTAGAAGTTTAAAAAGTCATCCTCACCCTTAAACCATCTAATTGCCAAGGCAGCCCTTGTCCAGCCCAAGTCATAAAGGACGCTGTACGCGACCTCTCCCCATTTATCTCTAAACTCATCAACGCCTCCTTCTCTACCTGCACAATACCCAACAATCTGAAACAGTCTTGGGTTCTCCCACTACTTAAAAAACAAACGCTTGACCCTTCCATGCCCACGAACTACCACCCTATCACCACAGTCCCTTTCCTGCTTAAAATTCTTGACATGGTGGCCTACCTTCAAATACAACAATATTTGGAATGTAACCACCTTTTAGGAGTACGTCAGTCAGGCTTCAGACCCCAACACGGACTGAAACTGTGTTAATTGACCTCAAGGCACAAATCGACGCGCTGAGAGACAATGGAAATGCAGCACTACTGCTCCTACTTTATCTCTCAGCGGCGTTCAACCTAGTGGACCACAAAATCCTATGCAACCACCTGGATTCCGCCACCCACTTTTCACAAGAAGTGATAGGATGGATCCAATCCTTTCTCGACAATAGGACAATGCATGTTTTCTCTCCCACAGCAGTCGCTGACCCCATACCCATCACCTGCGGTGTGCCCCAGGGTTCCTGTGTGTCTCCCACCCTGTACAACATCTTCACAAAGCCTTTTTATGATGATCTAGAGGGCCTGGGTATCACCTACAGTAACTATGCCGATGATACCCAGATCCTCATCCCGTTGACGGGAGACTACAACAATGATTTGGCCTTTGTCAATAGGGTGCCTCATCATCCAGGGTTGGATGGCCTCACACAGTCTATGCCTGAATGATGACAAAACAAAACTTGTCATCCTCGGCACCCCTGCGAACCTTAATAAGCGATGCCATAATTATTCCAATTTCAGAATAGACGACAACAACATCACAGTAGCCAAGGAAGTTAAAACTCTTGGATTCTACCTACACTCCATGCTGACCTTTACAAAACAAGTCAACTCCATGGCCTCATCAACTGCTTACACCTGCAAACTAATCAGAGCAGGTAAACCTTTCTTTTCTTCCAACAACTGCATCACCTTAGCTAGAGCCCTTGTTTTATCTAAACTTGACTATTGTAATGCCCTATATTTAGGGAGAAACAAATACATTACTAACAAGATCCAGATTTTACAAACCAATGCCTTGAGAGCAGCTCTAGGAATTCCCAAGAAAGCCCACATTTCTGACATTAGAAGAGCCAATAACTGGCTCTCCACGAAAGATAAAATCCTTCTCAAAAAAGCCTCCTTGACCCACAAATGTCTCCACTATGCCGCCCCACAATACCTCATATCCAGATTTACGAGACAATCCTCCAACCGCCCCATGAGAACTGCTAACGCCAACCTCCTAACGGTGCCCAGATTTAAACGCAATGGTGGAAGCAGTTTCCCGGTCAGAGCTGCTCAATATTGGAACTCCCTCCCTCCGCCCCTGAGGGAAGATCTACCCTTCCTCCGCTTCAGGTCCAACCTCATCCACTGGATCAAGGAAAACGACCTCTGACCTCCATACTATGTAAGCCCTTTTCCACTTGTACAAACTATGTATATTGACCACTGTGTATCTATGTATGTATCTATGTAACTGTGCAACCTACCTGCTTCCTGTCCTACTCTGTACACGTGCCTGATCCACTATCTTATCTACTACTTATTGTATAAATGTATGCTCCTGTACAGCAATGTAACCTAAGCTGAACAATCTTCTTGATGCTTATTGCACCCTGATACCTTCAGGTCTGGCGCGCATTACAAATATTAAAACAAACAAACAATGGTTGTCGATCCAGCAACGTTTTGAATGTCAATTTCTCTGTCTTTTTTCAAACTCTTACAAGCCCATGCCCTCTTTATCTTTCTTCCAATATTTGTCATATCATCCCTCTGGTAACCTTCTCTCTGAATCACTCTTTTTGTTGACTGTCCCACATCCTCCATGTGCATCTTCACGATTTCATTCTTTCCAACTTCTTCCAACTAAGCTATGGAACTCTTTGCCACCCACTTCATATTCTCTCCCTGGTCTTGCTCAATTTAATAAACATGTAAAGTTGCATTTTCTTCAAACTGCTTTTTCTGAATCCATCAGGTGATTTGTGATTTTCCTGGCTATGGTTCTCATATTTATCACTTTTTCATGATTTTATGCACGGTTTATAATTTTTGTAAAGCGCTTTGACTAAAAGTGCTATATAAGCATCAGATAAAAAAATGATGTGCATTGTGGGTATTTGCCGTTAGTGATGTGTTTACGTGTCTGAAGTGAGGCTTTTGTATGTTACGTTTATGGTGTATTCGCCTTGCTTATCTGTCTTTTGCATGTTGCGTGTGTCTGGTGAATGTGTGTTGTGCGTGGTATGTCTGCATATGATGTGCCTGACACTGATACCAGATTACTTGTGCGTCCTCTTATGAGATAGCCATTGTAGTAGCTAGAGGGTTTGTAGGTCAGAAAAGCTCTTATATTCCAGGCTTGTCATTCGGGCTTCTCTGCTCCCCGTCTGCTCCCCTGACCTCTCAGTGCTGCCTGCCCGCAAACCTCCCCAACTATTGATACACTCTATTGCTGCTGCTGAGCTTGGGAAGGGGAGACACAGCACATCTCTACACTCCCCAGCACCTGCTCACAGGATAGGATTCCCTGCTGCTAATCCATCAGCACCCATTAACAAACAGAACCCCCCGGTCGCACAACCCCCTGGTTCTGATTTTCTTTGGTAAATTGGTGATTTAGAGTGAGTACACTTTGTGTACCACTAATTGCTTTTTCAAATTTTGGGTAGAATGGTTGTTTACGTGTCCACGTGTTTTACTGTTTTGATCCTAATTGTATCTGTTGCTAGATATGTTTCATTAAGCAGCATGTTTCTATGACCTGAATGAACTATTGTAAATTTATGAATGAAGCATTGCATGAAGTTGCTCGCTCCATACTTACAGGGGTTGTTCTTAGTAATTGCCGATTGGCAGGGTTGCATTTCTAAGCTTTACAAGCCTTTTGCTGGGTTCTGCAAGTGAGCCATTATTGACTATAAAGAAGTCCTGACGGGAAAGGTTTTTTGTAGTTCATCATTCTAGATCCACGACAGAGCTCCAATGAGCATCACATAAGCCCAGGAATCTCAGTTACTCCTGAACACCCTCAGGTTCCCAGGCTGATCCTTTTCGAGTCCCATGGAAATCTCATCTCTCATTTTCCTTCAATGAAATATTGAAATGTTCCTGCTGGTTCACGCCGCAGCACTCTTTTATGTTGACTTTTTAAAAGTGTCATGACAACCAAAGTTCACAGGGCGTATTTGTGATATTATATCCTTATAAACCAACGGAGGGTTCCATATGACAGGATAATGACCCACACTCAAGTTATGGTATGTAACGAAACCAGGGGCCATAAATTGAGGAAGGGCCATTATCCCAAGAGATAATGACTGCTACCAAAGTCTATACGGCTGTTACTCCCTGGTGGTAATAGCAATGTAGGTTTGTAAGGTATGGTTGACAAGTAAAGAAGGTTACTTTCATATTGAAGTTTAACTCTGAGAAAAATAAGCAAAGTTGTCTTCAAATGGTAAGCATTTTAATGGTAAGGGTGGTTGAACGATACCGGTTATAACACGAGCGTGCACGGGGTGTAAAAGTAAACTTGCTCTCTGTGAAGGTGAAATCATGTTTCTCTGTTTTAGCTTTCAATTTGTTGAGTTAATTTGCATGGCGGTGTTCACTTTGAAGGTGCAATGAACAAAAGACAAGGCTCTGGTGAGTGTCTTGTTGAAAGAAATCTTGCTGGGAAATGGCACTGTTGATTCCTTAATGCACAAATGCAGATTATTGCTTTCTGATGTTTCCTTATCGGCAGCTGAAGTCAGAATGTTTGGAATGCAGTTATTACCATTATTGCCTTATTTCTGAGCTTTCTGATTGGTTCATGGGAGGTGAATAATGATGTCCACCTGCTCATTGCATTTAAGTGTTTGAGTGCAGGGCAAAATATCCTTCAATTTCAATAGCATAACTCAATGTACCTAGAGCCACACCTGGAGGAAATAATGGCCAGAATTCACTGCCTGTCGCAAATGAGTTGCACATCATACCTTGTTTGAGAACGAATGCTGCGTTGTCATTCAAAAAACCGAATCTCGCTTTGCCAGCCAGCTGCTGTGCTCCACTAACTAGGACCGACTTCAAAAGCCACTGAAATCACAGGCTCCAAAAGGACTGTATTGATCCCCTTCGGTCTGGGTGTGGTTTTCAGTGTGAAATCTTAAACAGCATATCAACCCCGGCTGGAGTCAGACCAGCTGTCTGCTGGCACCAACACCATTTGATGCACGTATCAATGACCCCTCTGATGGCGTGGCCACGGTTGAATCAGATCCTTTGATAACTGAAGGTCACCCACTGCCATGCTCATGCCGGCAGATCATGGCGTCCCGCTGGAGTACACAGACATTGAACTTACCCAACCAGTGAACAGCATTCTTTCCTCATTGCCACACATACCATTTTAGAATGAATGAATTTAAAGGACACACTTTTCAAATAATAAAACTCGCCGCTATTAAGGCAGTACAAAAAGAAAGACTTTCGGCTGGAAGCATTGTGTAAGAGTCATGTCAGCAGCATTGACACCATGAAAATGCAAGTCAAATGTCACAGTGGGCCTGCATTAAAACTTCAGAGCACACTTATAACACACATTGGCAAAGCCAACAGTGTTGGCTTTGATATAGGCAGACATGATTCCTCTACACACACACATAATAATAGTCACAATAATAATAATAATAATACAAATGTGTCTACTTGTATAGTATTCCGTGCTGGATTCCTCCTATTTCTATGTGCTGTAATAACACATGTTATCCAATTAGTTGTACTTCAAACTTTAAACATTGCAACTATAAATAGGATTATTTTCCATAAACAAGCCAGAAAAATGAACATCTAAGACCAGCACAAACATTACCTCCTAACACCAGCTGCACCCCTTTAAAGTCCATGGTGCTGTTTATGGTACCTTCATAGACATATCAACCTTACTAAAGGCAAAGTACCCCTTTGAATACTCCCTCTCTCACACGGTCAGGGTGTGACCACAAATATTTATATATAAAGGAGACAGTTTAGATTTTTTCAGTTTACTGATCTATATAGATGATCTGATGAACAACCCCTCCTCCCTGTACCTCTAGTCTTGAAAAAATAGACCAAGTACGTGATACGTATGCACAGTATTCAAAAATGTTTTAATAAAGTTTACACAAAGATAAAAAACTCATACAAATGTTCTGCATGGACATGACCCAACACAGCAAAACATGGTACATGTAAAAACAAATCACTAAATTCACATACATATGACCACATTAAACAATAGTAAAAAAAACACAAATTGGCTTTAACACCTCTTACAAATTCTGAGTTTTCTAACTCAGACACTCGAGGGATGTTGCAGGAGACAACATCAATTATAGCCCAATTGGATTAAGAGGTGATTGCCAGAAGAGGGCAAACCCAAGCTATGTGCTCAGAATCTGGACAATTAATCAATGATTAGAGAGAATATTTATTTACTAGCGGGATCACTTCAGCAATAATCAATATTGGACCATCGTCATTTTCCTCATGAAGTCTTTCTCTTATTGTGGATGGCAACAACTTCACAGCTATAGAATTGTGAATTTCAATGGGAGCAACACCACTTTGACAACCATCTTGCTGAAATCCTCTTGAAACCTCAAAACAGGACAGCAGTTCTTCTTAAACATTGTATTACTTTTGGGACTTTAGATACTTTAAGGGTTTCTCAAGAAACACCCCCTTTTTTGATCTAATTTAACATGACGTGTTGACAAATTGAGACCTGGGAGCTTGAAATAGCCCACTTGCCAACTCCTCAATTATTAAAAAGGGATTACATTTCATTCCTAAAAATATTAGTTTCATTAATGGGGCATGTATTATGGTACATTTATTTTTTTAAGTGCTCAAGTCACAAGCATGTTTTCGCTTTCCACTTTACTATTATGAATTTGTTCAAGGAAGCTAAGGCAGAAAAACGGGAATCTCTTTAACCATGATCCCTACTTCACAAATGGCCAATATACGTTTCTCTTCATAAACTTAACGATGACAGGAGAATAACCACATTCAAAATCTAAAAAGATTGAAAACCAAAAATGATAATTTAAAATATATTCAACATGAGCAAAGTCTGGTGCAAATTGCAAAACTACTGTGAAGTGAGGAATGCCTAATGTATAGAAGGGCTACCATAATCCAACCAAAGACAAAATCTGTGCAAGATGACACCCCAGGCGCTCCCACCCCAACATCCCTCCTCCCCTGACACAACAGATACAACTTTGGGAACAGACAGACCAAATAAAAGTAGGAATTAGTCAAATCTACAGGCCCATAAAATGTCAAACAACTCACGCCTGCCATGTAAGTCTATAAACACTAAAACAATAGAAATATTAGCCTTTGATATGTGCACCTCAAATGGGCGGTGATCGATCTAAACTAAATAACACAGATGGATATGGAAATAATTGAAACTCATGCCTAGGCGAAGCAAGCTTCCTTGATTTGTGACACCATAGAAATCAAACATTTTCTAAGCCACAGATTGGCCAAACACACGCAAGTCAAAATGGTAGTACAGGAAGGAAAAGACAGGGCAATGAGTGATGGTAAAAGCTCACAAATATTCAGGTATTAGAGGTTTAACATGGGGCCGGAATGGCCACAAACTGCCACTTGGAGCCACAAAGTGGTTGATAGCTTAAATGTGCTGTTAGTGGAGAGCAAGTCCCTCTTAGTCAAAGCATGTCGTGTTTGCTCCCAGATCACCCTCAATATCCTCCAAAACAACTCGTGCCCTAAACAGCGGGCATCACCAGCATAGACCCACAGAACATAGTCTGACGAGCCTCTGTGGGTGGACACAGGGAAGACACACATCCACTCCTGTGTCCTGGTGCGAGTGGGGCAAGCCTCCAAGCGGGCTGCTTCTTTATCTGTGGGATTATGAAAAATGGTGAGTGTGCACAGTGAATGCAGACCTCAGCTTCTAAGATCTAGTGCAAACGCAACCAACCTTAAAAACAGTCCACAAGGTTAACTGTGGCCCCCGCCTTGGGTTTGCAATCCAGATTAAATGTCGTGGACAGGCACATGGAATGCAGACGTCAGGACCTGGGTCACAGTATGAGTGCAACCAGCCTCCAAAGAGCCTGCATCCCTAACTGTGCACTTTGCCGTCGACTCACAATCCAAGGGCTCATGCAACATTGTGGAATGTGCACAGGTAATGGCGATCTCACCACTTGGATCTTCGAGCGAGTGTAGTCAACCTCCAAACAGTGTGCCTCCATGATCTTCTACCAATAGCCAAATGAAATGTGAAGCCCGTTGGCCAGATTCATAGAGGAGCCATACTATACTCTCATTTATTTCTGCACTGGCTGCTATCAAAGGGATCACGTGTAAGTGATCGAGCCTTTGGTACATCTAGCGCCAAATGGCCGGTGCTTCTAATATAATGCTGTACGTTTCCTCTACCGTCCCTTCATCTTATTAAGGGTTGTTGTAAATTCTCAGGCATATGCCAGAGTAGGACAAGAGGGTAAAACACACAACTACATTTGGTGCAGCTGCCCTTAATGTTCCCAACAGTACACAGTGGGCACATCATCTCTCTTGCTATGCATTGCAGGAGGACCCTCGCATAATCTGCCCATGGTGAAGCCCTCATCAATTCGGTAGCTTCAGTAAGGGACAGAAGCTCCCCCCATGTGGACCCTATTGACCCCAGAAATACTAAGTGGTGAAATTATAGCGAAAGAGACTAGCAGGCAACCTCACTGTAATTAGGCCAACTTCAACATGCAACACAAAAACAAACCTTCAGTGAGGTGGTCTCCACGCAGCATCACTACACAAGAGACACATTTAGAAAACATTTCAAACCTATAATACCCTATGACGATTTGGCTTCTTTTGAGGTCTAGATACAGTTAAAAATACAGCTGTAAAACAGCCTAAAGCCATCTGATTGATTCAGAGCGTTCACGCCCGCAGGACCTGTGGAGAACTATCCTTCCCAAGCAATGACAACGTTAACAGAGGTCAATATGGGCCATATCAATGAATTCATTCAGTGACCACATTCCCATTGCTGGTAATCAATGAATCTATTCAGTGACCACATTTCCATTGCTGGTGATCAGTGAATCCATTCAGTGACCACATTTCCATTGCTGGTAATCAATGAATCCATTCAGTGACCACATTTCCATTGATGGTAATCAATGAATCCAATCAGTGACCACATTCGCATTGATGGTAATCAATGAATCCATTCAGTGACCACATTTCCATTGCTGGTATGCTTCGAGACTTCTGCATATCTCCAAGTGTCTATATTATAAATGCAATCCCCCTTTCACAATTCCATAATTATTCAAGATTGCTTTGTTTTATAAAGGCCTGTTTTGGAGTTCTGTTTACTGAGCTTTGAATGGACATTTGTTGAGCTGATCTAAAATTGTGCAGCCATGGTTAGTTCCCAGGGGTAATTATGAACAAGGTAGGGTACTCGTCTCTCTTCATTCTCCTTCACTTTGTTAGGCTTCGTTTTCCAGATGATGGCAAATGGGTAATTGTAGAATGTTATATTAGTCTTGGTTTTGTTTTATTTCCTATGCAGCATGTCTGTCTGCCACTATTCTGGGTTAGCAGCTACAGGAGGCGTGACAGCCAATCAGCAACCTGGAATGCTTGGCGGATTTCCCCGGTAAACACCCGTGTCGAAGGACAGCTCATCGCTGTTCTAGCCTGCCCATTCCTCTGTCTCACCGCTTCCCTGCCAGCCCTCACACACCCCCTCTCCCCTCCCTGATCCTACTTACCTGAGGCCGGACCCTCGTATCTCCTTCCCATCTCTCAGGAGGCTGCATTCAAGAGCAAGGAAGGAGTCACTCCCACGCCCTTCCTGCGTCACCATGGCAGCCAACTTGGGATTGGCACACCGCTGCAAGTGCCCATCCATCAAAGGAAACATTGTCTTTCTCCACCAAAAAACTATCTAGCATGTGGCACATCGAGCTGGGTGCTAATATTGTTAAACCCCATATTTTGGGTTTGGGCTTGGCCAGTGACAGCACTAGGCCCTTGTTGGGGTGCTTGCAAAGTTCGTAACAGAAGGTGCGAATTAACGCTACAATATAAAGAGCATGTCAAACTTGGCTAGGGTTAGTAGGATCTATGTTGAAAACTTTGTCCAAAGTTCATCTCTTTTGAGCACTATTGTTATCAATAATAATAATAATAATAACAATAATAATAATAATATTGTTTAGGGTGTGCTGTATGCCAATTTCACACACATCTAAGAGACGTGATAATAGGTGTTTATATTAACCAACGTATTGGTGCACATTTGTTTGAGTTTGAAAGGAGGAACGACAAGTTAGACATAGTAAGATTTAGACTTATAAAATACAGGCTGGACCATTGTTTGAGGGAAGTGCTTTAGTCGTGAATTACTGATAGAGAAACATAATGTTTTCTATGTTTTGTATAAGAAAAAGTCATTTCTCCAAAGTCAATCCAACTAAGGGCCTGATTCATGGAATTCTTAGCACAGTGCAAAGTCACTTTGCATTGCAAAAGTACTCCTTGTCCCACGCTAAATGGACCTAATTCTGAGTGTAACGAGTACTTTTGCAGTGCAAAGTGACTTTGCACTGCAAAAATACACTTTGCACTGCTCTGTGAATCAGGGTGTTTGTTGGCAGTGCAAAACCACTTAGCACCATGCTACAAATTCCATGAATACGGCCCTTAGTGGGTATCTGGTCTTTCCATCTAATGCCATTCCATCCAATTTTTTCCATCTCAAAACTTTGCATCTAATGCATATTTTTGGGCGGTAAAGGGATAATTTTTGTTTAGGTGGATTATAAAGGGTAAAAAACAGGGGTTGGGAGGTGACCCCCCCCAAAAAAAGAAAGAAAAAATGCATTAGATGCAAAGTCTTTACAATGAAAAAATTAAATGGAATGACTTTAGATGCAATGGCATTAGATGGAAAGACCATAAACCCCCTTAGTGGCAATAAGTTAGGTTGCTTTTTATCAAGGGTATGCATAGAAACTATGTTCCATTAAATTATGTTGTTTCAAATACTTACAATGTATAAATATTGCATTCTCTTTTCATTACAAAATGGCACCTGTTGGTTAATCTGCTAAGTAAGCCCTCCATTATCATAAAATAATTTCTACTAAGCATCCCCTCTCACATTTATCTGTCATATAATATCCCACTTATCACATATATTTTGCTCACACTCTTTTCTTACATTTAGGGTTGCCAACCGCTCTGAGTACCATGTTCTCCTATGGACGACCCATCCTCATATGTCCCCTCACCAATCAACTGTCTTCCATTCAAGATCCTCAGAGTTGATTTCTGAATATCCCACCCATTCCACGATGCCATCCTTGAAATGATGACCCTCTTTACGAGTCACAGTTTGAAGTTAGGAAGTAGTCTTAAAATGGATGGCATCCCTTCCACAACTCAGCATGTGATCTCATATAGTCACAGTCAACAATCTATTATTACCGGATGGTTGAACAATCTCTCGTGTTCATCCGCCGCAGAACCCCAGGCAGACTCAGAAATGCTGTAACTCGACAATGAGAATGGCCACTATGTACACCACCAGACACACCAGGACACAATGCTGGACTAATAATTTCAGGACTTCCTCAGATTTATGCCTGAATTCCACTGAATGACCTCCCACAAACAAGAGTAATAACTCCACACAATGACTGTATCACAATAAACAGCATTAAGAATTTTGAGGTAGCAACTCTACACTAGCACCAGAGAGCCCTGTGGAAGCTGGCTCACGCGCGCATGTTGGCTCAGTCCACACTAACCTTAAATTAAGCAAGGCACACTGGCACATGCAAGAGATACAATCAACTTTTGGACATTTTGAGACAAGTATGTTCCATCATAACTCAAAAGACAATAATCTCCTTCCCTCCAAATTGTTAGGAATTGAGCACTTGACACTTCATTCACAATTCACAGAAAGGTTTTGTTTTGTAGTGCCTGTCTAAATCAGACAAACTCCAGATATTTACTTTTTAAGAAAGAAAAGATCGAGTTCTGTGAATATTGAAGTTGAATTTGATAACAACATAAAAGGGAAATATGAGAAATGTGAAGGACAAATAAGATTGAATCCTTTGCAGAACAGAAACAGAAAAACCAAAGGGAGTTTAGAAAGCAGAGAAGGATGATTAACCGAGCCGAAAGCAGTCAAAAAGCCAAGAAGAAATAACATTGATGAGTTATTGGTCCTTTCTAGTCTGTCTGCTCTTTAATCCACATGATATGGTCTCTGCTAGCCCCGGAATTTATAAAAAGGCTTTTGCTCATAGCATAACACAGAAGCAAGATTCCAGAGACCATAAAGGTGTTCTAAAAAATCATTTCAATCAGGGCTTTTATTCACTGGAAAGCACATACGAGGGAGCAATTCTATGTTCCCTGAAAAGAAGGAGTAACTAATCAATAATGATAACAATATCAAGTTGGTGAAAATAAGCTCCTGAAGAAGTAATGTACATATTTCAAAAAGTGTTGAGATTGTTACAACTTGTGAATGTTCATCAACGGAATGAACAATTAAAGGGCATTTAAATGATGATCCATAAAAGCAGAGCATATATATTTGTGTTGACTGAAGTTTCTTGATTATCCGGATCATTATAGGAAATGGAGATGGACTACAGTAACTCATAAGAACATTTTTATTATTATTAAATAGGTTGAAGAATGTATTATGAATTCATTTGAAGATTGTTTGGATAAACATTGTATGTTTGTTAAAAAGTCGTAAAATATTCAGGATATTTTCCTTGGGAATGTGGTTTTCTATCCAGGAGAGGGTTTCTGATGGTGTTATCTTAATTTGATTGTAGAACTGATTGCAGGTTCTATAGACCCATACATAGAGTACATAGTATACATTTTCAGAAATGTTATTCACAAATGTATTGCAGCCCCAATCGATTCAATACTTTTAGTGTGGGGTGCGACATTTACGGACATTTAAATTGCCCTGCAGGTGCACAACTGAATCCTAGATTGGACTCTCTTACAACGTCCTTGTAAAATATTATTTGTTCAGCAAAATTGTCATCAATTCCTTTTTAAGTAAGAGCATGATTGAAACGAACCTGAGCACATTTCTTTGAATCATTACACAGTATCCGCACTTATCAATAACAGACATACCAGATGATGTGGCACTCCACACTGATGTCTCCAGTGCATGTGTGTTGCTTAGCTACCAACAAAAAGATGCACATGCACTGTTCTGTGCTGGAGAATGTTACAATATTACAGGTTTAACGATGATACAGGAAACTCACAAAACATTATTCTTTCCAGGAGTTGCCACATTGAGTAGTTAGAACAGAATTGGCTTCCATTTCGCACTTCTTTGTGAGCTGGCAGATATTCTCAATATGGCCTACAAAAACACATTGGCCCAGCCATAAAGCAAGGAATACATTTCAAGACAATAAATCATTCAAAGAAAGAGGACCTGGAGATGTGATCACCAGGTTATGTCCCCAAACACAGGGTCTGATTCACAGAGCATTTTCCTATGTGATTGCTCCATTATAAAATGTGTCTGTGAATCAGGCCTGCAGTGTTTGATCATTTACTGTCAATCTCATTGCCCAACCTCAACTTCAATAGAAGGAAATATGAAGTGAAAACCATAAGGGACACCCTTGAGGCCTAAGCTGAGAAACCATACAAACCAGCCATCCTTCAGGCAAATCTTCAATAGGGACCTCTTTTAGGAGGCTTTCAACAATGTTCCTTAATATTCTGCGACAACTCTGGATCCAAACAGGGACTGGGATTCTGAGAAACTTGGGTTTACAGGTTTCAGCAAGATCATCAAGTGATAGGAACTAACACCAGAGATCTTTGCTCAGATGTGAACTCCATTGCTCTCGGGAAAATAGCTCAGGGGCAATGCGCTCACCTTGGAAGCTAGACAACATGGAGCAACACAGGTTTGATCCCCGGTCCGTGCTCAGAAACCTCTGGGTATTAAGCATGTTATAAATAAACAATTATAATTATAATTGCTCTCATTTCAAATTCTAAACTCTTTTGCCCCTATGTTATAGTTGATAATAGAACCAGAAACTGACTATTTTCTCACATGCAACATGTAATTCCGGAGACATTACCACAGTAGGTGTGGGTTGACAACAAGAGGACAGTCACCAACCAGCAGCACCAACACTTGGGCAAGGCCAGGCAAAATGCCATAACTTCAGAGGAATGTGTCATGAGTGCCTAACTATACACACATTTATTGCTGCAGTGTTTGAAAGGCAAGTTCATCAGTTCAGGATTGATTTTTCCAGCATGTGTCAATCAATTTACCATAGGAAGAAAGAGTGTTAGCTCTTTTTCTGTGGATATTGTGGATCGATGGTCAGCATGCTCCACCTATAGAATCCAAGCAAAATGTTAAAGACGATTATGTGTTTGAAGAAGCAGTCAAACATTTGCCTTAAACTGGTATGTTATGTTACTTTATGTTGACTAGTATGTGAACATTACACATCTTCCATGTGTAGTGCATCGATCACCCACAACAGACAGAGGGAGTTGCAGCTTTAACCCTATAAAAAATGCTGGCACTGTGGAGCGCAGCTGCCGGTTGTGACCAAAGGGGGCTGGAAGTTACACACCTTGATCTCTCCCAGGTGTGCTAGAATATATTTGGGCCCTGACACTTATTTTATTACAAATTAAGCACTGAAGAAATGCATAGATGACCCCATAAGTCATCCATTCCCTATGATCTCTGCCTGATGGCATTTGGAGCAGAGCCAAGGTTGACACAGTCTGGAATGCAAGGGTGCTGGGGAAGGTGCAGAGCCATGAATGAAAATGCTGCACCCTAAATCCTCCACCCTAGCAGGAAATGTATAGTTGTCTGCTCCAGAAAAGTGCTGGTACACGTTATTACTGGCACTTTATTTCCAGACCGGCCAACTTATAATGAGGTCCTCGTCTTTCTGTCACTGTTTTGTTCGTTAGGTCCCTTGCACTGCTTACACAAGCAAACCCTATATGGTCTTTCTCATTTCTTGACTTTAGAAATTCCTCAAACCATAGAGCCAAGCTATTTTGTTCCCTTCCATCAGTCCATCATCTGAAAGCCGTCCCTTTACGTGCCTCGTTCCACCGTGTAGTGGGTGGAGCTGTGCAATATTTAGCTGTTAATGTTTGTATGGAATGGAATATGATATGGGGCCTCGGCCTGCTCATTGTAAATCTGACAGCATGCAGATGCGCTACAACTGAATCAGAATACCTAGGAGGACAGGCCGGTGGGGTTAAGCAATGTGGCTAGCGTATTGGCACGTTTCCATTCCCTGTAGCCATCAATGTGGCTGTAAGCAGCGTGCTGTTATTCATAGATGGACTTTTTATGAACCAATGAACTGGGCAGTAGTTGATGCACAGCTGCATCAAGGGACTTCACTATGAGACTAACAGTGCTAGTAAAAATACAAAGTATTCCAAATAGTGGCTGCTTTTACCACATGGCAGATTATAAGGGGCATTGCATTTACCACAATGCCTCCTTTTTATGGGAGCAAATACCTCATGAAAATGATTCACCTTTTTACCTCGACCATTTTACAAACTCCCCTAAAGTGAATGAAATGTTTCTGTTTAGTGTAATGGAGCACTGCCTGTGTGACTCCATTCACTGCAGAAAAACACCTGTGTATGGAAGCTCCCAAAGGAGGGGAAAAGCGGCCATCTCAGATTTGCCACAATCTCTATCTCTTTCCATTGTAATGAGGAGGAGATTCACAATGACCCTTCTATGGATTATTTAAAAAGTGCTCAATAGGGGCATTTGTATTTGTATTTAGTATTAACGTTTGACGCACTTTACGCCAGAGCACTGTACATAGTTAATGAACTATGGTGACAACTCCAATGCAGAAAAGAACAGTAAGAAATGGAACAAGACAAAAGAAAACCATAAGAAATGTGAAATGCAAAGATGGTCCTGTGACCTGTCAATAGGGCGGCCCAGCTAAGAGATGACATTTGCAAGACAAAATAAGAATATTTAACTAAAATAGTAAGCTGAAAAGGAAGACTAATCTGCATAGATGGGTGCAGCAAGGAGAAGGCCAGCTGAACCCAACAACAAACAGATTGGCAAAATAAACACTCTACTGGCTATTGCTAGTATATGTGCTAGTGAATTTGAAATAGCACGCAGCCACACAGATTCCATTTTCTGTGATATTGTTCAGAACAGGAATAGAAACAAAGTCGCAACCATGGGCTGCCCAAGACATACAGCAAAACCCAGCTCCAGCAGCCGCGAGAGACCACAGCAGGGTAAGGGAGCCACACCATCAAGAGTCCCAGCAGCAGACGCCACCATCATCACCCAAAGTCTCTGGATCACCACTCCATACGTCAATCCTCCCGGCACCATGGCAACCTCTGGGCACAGACGATAGAGCCTAACCCAACCAGCCACGAGGCACCACACGGTAAACAAGCTGCACCAGAAGAGAGGCAGTTCATCAGCAAGTAGAGTGCTCCGCTCCTCGAAGCACCAGGCCAGCGGCTGCGCTCATATCAAACATATAGCCCAAGCATTCTCGGAGGGAGCATAGATGCTGGGTCGGAGGGAGCATAGATGTTGGGCCCCACCCAGCCCACATGCCATGCTGCCCTGCTGCTCCACGGCTCTGCAGTTCCATGCCGACCTGATGCCTTCACACCAGTGACCACACTAAAGCCACCATTGCCGCAATGCAGCCAGCACCAGCACAAGTCTCCTAATCCAGCATCATGAGGAGGGCTTTATGAATGGGCCCTATTCGGTGCCACAGGGCTGATTTGCCAGGTTTGATGAAATCAGCCCTTCTGTTCCTTTTCGTGAGTTAGGTGCATTTTCTTTATGTGTGCATGGCTCGACGTGTTTCCTTTTGGGAGCCAGGTCTCCTTTTTCACATTGCCCTCACTCCGTTTTGATTTATTATATGTTGTTATAAATGTCCAGGTAGTTTAGGTCTGACCTTGCGGAATGAAAGGCACCACGAGCACAGCATTACAGATGCACAGGCACCGTGCATCCGGCTTCCCCATTCCCATTGAGTCCTATGGGGCTCAATGGTAATGGGGAAGAATTTTTTCCAGTGCCCAGGAATCGGCAAATACTGGGTCCTGGTGTTTGTAATGAGGCCCAATGTCTACAGAGCTCTGCTCCTCTCTAGGCTGGACCACTGCAACAGCCTCTTTCTCAATCTTCCCTTATCCTCCCTTTGCCCCCTAAACGAATCCAGAATAGAACTGTAAGACTTATTCTTGGCCTCAAGCCCAGGGATTGCATCTCTCCAGCCATAAAGTCTCTCCACTAGTTCCCGGTTGCTGCTAGGATCAAATTCAAGACCCTCTGCATCATCCACAAGGCTTTCTGGGGCCTGGAACCCCGCTACACCCAACTCTCTCTTCTCTTCCTAAATAGTTCCCTGCTAGAGACCTAAGGTCCTCTAGCACCAACTCTCTGCAGGTCAGACGCTTCGCTAAGCAGAGAGTGGGGACTAGATCTCTCTCCTCTGCAGGAGCCTCCCTCTGGAATGGACTCCCTGCCCATCTCAGGCTTGACCCAGATCTCCCTAAGTTCCAGAAGCTCCTCAAGACCCTCCTTTTCTCTTCTAACTTCCCTCTCCCCCACCCCTGCTAACACCTGGTCTCCAACCCAGGCCTCCCTATCGCAGACACCTATACCATTGCCTCCTCCAAGCAAACTTTCACTGATATACTCTTTGTTGTTCCCTCACCAGACCTATGGACTCTTTTGTTTTATTTGTAGTTAAAAAAATTAAAATTTAAAGCGCTCACACAGCCTGTGGGCATCAAGGCACTGTTACAGAATTTTTTTTGCCTAATTGTTTTTTTTGCGTGTCTTAGTTGCGTATTTATAACACGCTTAAACACCCAGAGGTTTCTAAGCGCGTACCCGGGGCTCGAACCTGTGTTGCTTCGTGTCGTCTCATTTCCAAGGCATGCACATTGCCGCTGAGCTATCCTCCTGGGACATATGGTCTCTGTGCTCTGTCCTTTCTATTCCTCTCCCATTATGGTGGCACCCGGTGGGTGGCCCTCCTGGCCTCCTTCCACTCCTCTAAGGTCATCATTAATGTTTATGTGAAAGGCACCGTCTTGATCCAAGGCCCTCAGGCCAACCTTCTCCTCTACTATAGACGCTTCTCGCGTCTCATCAATTTCCTTTCTTCTTCTGCTGTCCCCACTGCCCCCTCACGGCTTCCTCGCCTGCTCCCTCCTCCTTGGCTACCTTGCTTGCTCCTCCTTCCTTTTCTGCCCCCACTTGGGCTTCACCTACACCTCCCCAGGGCATACCTCTGATTTGTACCCCTCCCCGGATGTCTTTCAAGGATGGCAAACTTCTCCATATTGCCACTCTAAACTCTTGCTCAGCTGTCAAACACTCCTCTGACATCTGCCGCCTTCTGGAGGAACTGGACCTCGATGTCCTCAGTCTCACTGAGACATGGTTCACAGCCAGCTCTGTCACGAGCTTTGACACTCTCCTCCATGGAGGTTACAAAATCCTTTCCGTGCCCAGGTCCAACCTTTCCGGAGGGGGTATAGACCTGATCTTCCCCGAGTGGATACCTGCCTCTGTCATTTCTACGCAGGCCTACTACTCTATCGAATGCCTCATCTGCAGGCTCTATCCCTCTCCTAGCCATTCCCTTACTGTGGCTACTATCTATCACCCACCTGGTCAGATCTCCTCATTCCTCTTCGAGTGGGCGGACCTTTCTCTTCCCTCCTGTACTCGACCACTCAACTCCTCCTTCTTCCAGACTTTAACATCCACCTGGATGCTCTCTGTCCTTCCTCTGGACTCTTCAGTGACCTTTACGACTCTCTCTCACTCACAATCCTACCCTCTGGTCCGACTCACTCTGCAGGGCACACTCTGGATACTCTGATCTCCTCAGACCTTCCCCTTTTTATCCCTCTCACCTTTTCTCTCTCCTGGAGTGATAACTTTCTCCTTTCCTCCCATCTCACCCTCTCTACGCCTCAGGCCAAGCCGAATCCAGCACTGCAACCCACCTTCTCAGTCATCCGACCCATGAAACACGTGTCAGTTGAGGCTTTCGTCACCACTTTCTCACCCCCGCTACCCCTTTGGCTGACTCACACCCTGACACAGCCCTTTCCATGCTCCACTCTATATCTGATACTCTCGACGTTCTTGCCCCTGTCATGAGGATCTGCCTGAAGCCCAAAGCCAAGTGCTTCAGACCTCTGTGGGATGTATCAACCCACTCATCCAAGCCCTGCAACATCACTGTGCATTGCTGGCAGGAGAAACATCATGATGGCCGCCGGAAGAAATTGCGCAGTGAAAACATGAAAAATAGGCCACCATCCACTTTTGCCTATCTTAGTGAGCACAGGAGATCACTGCCAAAAACCACCATTGGGCTACCCACAAAGTAGCCTGAAACCACTTGGAAATAGCAATGCTGACTGAAAAAGAAACACAGAGCTGTTTGAAAATCTGTTTTCTTGATTGTCAAAAATCGCTAAAATGAAGGCTCACAAAGCACCTAAAAGATCCAACCTCTTTGTTGGATGGTCCACATCATTACTGCAAGAATCCACATCAATACAATGTCAGCAAAAATCATATGTTCACAGAACAAAATCCTCTTTTAAAGATCCTTGATGGAAAGACAGCTGTCCAAAATGGGTGTAATACCGTTGCTCACCTCTACCAGAAAGCTGGCATTTTAAAACCATTTTTTGTAAAGTTGACCAATTGAACCCCAAATTATGCCCAAGAAAGACTTGCTATCAGAAGCCTAAGAGGTGGATACAATTTAAAACTATATTCTGAAAAGGCTTGAAGGAAGAAATTGTTTAATGTATATGTTAAAAATGTGGGTTATATTATAAGAAAAGACAATTTGTAGACATTGAGTTTAAGAATTAAGAGTTTCCCACACTGTGCTTCAAACGAATTTCGCACCTTTTCCCTGGACAAAGGAAGCTTCCACCACCCTTGGCCAACAGAGTTACAGGCTGGTGTGAACAGTAACTAGCAGAGGGACCCGGACCTGTTGCTCTCAGTCAAAACAATGGATTCTTTGGGATGAATAGGAATATGCTAAATTCGGGTGTAATAGACAACAAACTCTTAGCAAGAAAGAGAGACATGTGACCTCTGAGTCAGCCCAGACCCTGGAGGCGGAGACAAACCATTGTGTGAATTGAATTGAAAGCAAATGTATGTTTTATAAAATGCATATAGCAAAGTGTACTGAACTGACAAAAATGTAAAACTTTGAGATTGTTACAATGAAAAATGCACTTACAGTTTGAGACTAAGCTGAACTTCGTGCGATGTTCTGAGACCAAACCCTGGAAATATTCATATTGTAGCGACTGTATTTATGCCAAGAACTGGAAAAATTACAGAAATATGCATAGATAGGATATGCATGCATGTATCAAATTGGGTGCAGAATGAATATTGAGAAACCCTCCAAAAGCGCGAAAATGTTGTCATTTCTGAACCCAAGCTCGTAGAAACATGGGACTTGAACAGAAGTGCGCCTTCGGCAATCTGTCATGTAATTATGTATTCTCAAAAACTTGTGTATATGGGAAATATGTTTTTTTGGGAAAATAGATTTTCTATGTAAAAGCAAAAGGGAGGGATTTCTTTTGGACCATAAACACAGCTTCACTCTGACTCATTCTGACACGCTGATCCTTTCTCCAATCAGGGGATAGGAAATCCTCTAACCTATCAGATCCTGAGAGGGTTGGGCACTGTAGAATCAGCCTCCCCACCCACTTTGGAAATACATAAATACGGACTGTGAGGACAGATAGGACATACACATTTTTCCATTACTCAACTGATTTCATGGTGCAGAGGCCTAACCCAAAACTGAACTCTTTGCAGCAGGCCTTCAGAATCTTTTGCAACCTGATTCTAACCCCTAAACTTCCATGGGGCCTAACTAAACCATTCAACAGCCTGGCTGAGCTGTTTTGCTTCTAGCTAAGAACCCTGTGCTAGAACCAAGATCCAGACCCAGAATGCAGTGCTGTATCCAGAACCCTTCAGATCCAGTCCAAGAGGCCATCCAGACCGCAGTACAGTGTCGAGAGCAGAACCCAGAGTGCCTGAGACTTGTCCGGTGGCGAGAGTGAAGCCAAACCCTTGACCAGATCTTTGACGAGGCCGATTCCATTCTAAAGCCTAGGAGTGAGTATAAAGTCTATAACTGTCCATAACCAAGCTCTTAGTTTAAAGTAATCCTCTTCCATCCATTTCAACCTGTCCAGAACTGCATTATAAAATCTTGTGTCCATCCTGTTGATTCCAAATCTGTAAAGTGCAATCTGTCATTTTGAAATCTTGACTTTATTTCTGAAAATCTACCTTCACAAAAACCTCTGTAACTTTTGAACCGCACGTCCTAGAACCGAAATGTAACTGTCATTTTGAAGCTACGATTCTAAGCTTTCCAACAAATGACATTATAACAATTCCTTATAGTTTTTCCATAATCGCGTTTCACGCACACAGAAAATATGCCGCGAATTGCCATTTAGCTCCATTTCAACACATGCCAAAATAGCTGTTGCTTGTTTGCAACTGCCAAGATTCGTTTTCAATCTGATAATCATTCATGAATCATTGCTAGTGTTGACCTGAACCAATCCAAAGTAACTATCACCTATCCTGAATCTCCTTTAGTGAATTAAAATCATTTTAGCATATTGTTCACCTTCATTGCAATCACATTCAAAAGTATTTTGCCGGTTTTAAAATCATACCTGTTTTCTCTAAGCTTGCTGGGGGAACTGGAATTCAACTGCATTGTTGATTAATATTTCTGAAACCTGTGTGCCCTCATTTCCACCTCTTCATATTGCATAGTGGGGGGAGTGAGTAATAAACTCACTCGCTTGTTGTGAGGTACACCCTCTTCACTTTCTTCAATCTGATCCTCCCATGTGCTTCTGATTGGATGCCAGGTGCTTTTTTTGCACCTATTGCGAGCCGGCAGGCGATTCGAGCCGGCCCACCTACACTAAGGCATACCAACACCAAGGCTTCTATCCTGCCTGTCCTAAGCCTGGAGTTGTACTTCTCACCCCCTCTCCGGAGGAGCTTCCAACACTGCTGGAGCAGCGCTGATGCTCCCTCCAGGAAGGAAAGCCCCCGGGCTGCTTTGCACATAGGAGTGCTTTTCCAGGAGCTTTCACTCGACCGGCGATGGAACGCCGTGTAAATGCAGAATATACCCTCTGCCTTTTGTCTTTAACTTGCCATGCCTCAAGTGTCAAGTTACATCTGCTTTGAGCCGCATTGAATGTAGCCACCATTACTCGACACGAGCTTCGTGTGCAATTCGAAGATGGCCGCCCGCTTGCTGCGAGGTACACCCTCTTCACTTTCTTCAATCTGATCCTCCCATGTGCTTCTGATTGGATGCCTGGTGCTTTTTTTTCACCTATTGCGAGCCGGCAGGCGATTCGAGCCAGCCCACCAACACTAAGGCATACCAAAACCAACGCTTCTATCCTGCCTGTCCTAAGCCTGTCATGAGCTGTCGGAGCCAGGGGCCACGGACCCTGACCCAGCATCCAGATACCCTCACAGTATGCATCTGGGTGAGTTTTTGCTAAGTGCCCTGTAGGCACTGCACTCACCGGTTACATGTACACCCCTACGTCGGACCGCCCTGATGATTTGACTTTCACTTGACTTGCACCGGTGTGCTCTCCGTGCCCAGTGTAGCTGCTTTACATTTTCTATGTTCACTGTTACCGTTGGCTTCCCACTAATTGTATGCACAATAACTACCGTCCTTAAACCAATTGCATAGCCTCTCAGCTCTGTATTCTCTGCATGTTATAACGTCCTCAAAAAATGTCTTTGCACTACTGGCTAAACTGACCTCTAATTCACTGATTGCCTATGACTTTGATTCGTGCCTCATGTACACTGGCCTGCAATTTTTACCAGGGCCCATCCTCTGTACACCTCCAGTGCACATTTGAGTGCTAACCCCTAGTACTGCTAATCACTGTACCCCCAGTCATACGCACTTGTTACTCTGTACCTGTACAACATACATATACTCATTGCGTCCCCTGCTCACCTGTCTAACTACACTCAGTCATTGGTAGCTATATGCACCCATTGTGCCTGCTCTGTTATTCTATGTCTAACAATGTTGAGTCTCTGCTTAGCATTTGCACTTAGGATGCTGCTTAGGTCTTTTTATGCGTGACCACATTTGGTCTTTGCTAAATACCTGTACTCACTGTGTCTGCCTAGGCTATTACATGTCGAATGTAACAGCTAATCAATATTAGACATTGACAGACTCATCTTGCCGCATTAGGTTGCTAGGTATTATCTGCTGTACTTTTTCCCGGTTTGCCCAGCGTAACTACTAGTTGACTCCCTAGACTACAATGTATTGTCCTTAGACCTCATCTGCATTTCCTAGCCTCACACGCCTGCGCCTTAAAGTTTACACCTCGGCCTAACCTTCAACTCGCCTCCTACCCACTGCTCACCATCCTTGCCCTATTTGGCCCACATCTTTACCACATTACTGCCCGACTGACACCACACACCATCTTCAACCACAATGCACAAAACCATGCTGCCCACATTGGTTGCCAACCTACCGGGTGCACCTACATCATGCAACACAACTCTGGCTAACCCTTACCTAAATGCACCTGCCCTTTGGCTACAACACTTCACCACCAAGCCTACCCCTAACCAACCATGCCTCACTAGCACCCGGAATGCCAGGCTTGGCTCTCGCCTCTACAATAGCAACGCATCAAGTGCTACGCATAAACATATACCTTCTCTTCAGACTACATTAACCTTACCTAACCTCCCGAAGCAACCTTGTGACACTTCTGTTAGAAACCAAAGAATAGCTTCCAGATGCCATCACTGGTCCTATCATATGAGCGTCCCCAATATGGAAAAAAACAAAAACACCACTTCTCCTCTGGCACCAACAACTGTCATAACCCCCACTGATAACTATCCCAACATCGTGACCAAACTCAAAGGTGCACTTATTAACGCACGCTCTGTCTCTGCCCACGCCTTAGACATCGCTGATTTCATCACGACAGAAAACCTAGACTTCCTAGCTATCACAGAAACCTGGCTGCACGCGGCCTCAGGGCCTGCCCTGACCTTAGCCATCCCTGACAATTACTCCCTTATTAGATGTGATAGTGACACTAACCAAACTAAAGGGGGTGGATTAGGATTTATTTTCAAGAGCTCGCTCAATCTTAGAGTGGCCAACACACTGCAACTGCCATCTGCTGAACTACTCTCTATTAAACTACCGATTTCTCCCAATCACACAGCCTCAGTGCTTCTCATATACAAGCCACCCGGCCCCACCTCCACATTTGCTGAGGACATCTCATCCATCTTAGCCTCCAGCATTAAGCCAAAATCGCAAATCATCATACTTGGCGACTTCAATCTGGGATACAAGGACACAAATGACTCCAAAGCCAATGACATAGCCACTGTTCTGTCTGACTTTGGTCTCACCCATCATGTGAACGAACCCACTCATATCAAGGGACGTACCCTCGATTGGGTCTCAGACATGAACTGTGCACTAAAGGTAACCTCTGTGACACCTTGTGCTTGGTCGGATCACTACAAAATAATATTCTCCATTAACTCCAGCCCACCCATTGACAATCCTAACATTGCACCACCTACCTTTACTCGAAACAGGAAGGATATCATGGTTGAGAAACTACTCCCCCTTATCCTCCCGTTACTGAACCCGACCTCCTCCACTTGCTCAGACCCTACTGCCCTCGTTGACACCTACAACCGTGGCATGTTAAAAGCCCTTGACACTATTGCCCCTCTCAAACTACAAACAAAAACCTTGCAAACATCTTAATTCATGGTTCACCCCTCACCTACGTGAACTACGCAAAGCAAAAAGAAAAGCTGAGTCACATTAGAAAAGCTCACCTACTCTTGCCAATAGAAATAACCTTACAGCCGCCTCCATCACCTACAAAGAGGCTATCCTAACAGCCAAAAAAGAAGTGTACAACATCAGGATCACACAAGCTCAACCCAACACCAAAGAACTCTTCAAGATCCTTAAGGAACTAGAGTCCCCAGTAGCTCCTTTGGAGACATGCACCCTGGACGCCAATTGGTGTTCCAATATACAAAAAGTACTACTAAACAAAATTGCCTTGCTCAAAGCTAAAATCAATAGCAAAAAAAGCCTCCTCTCGGATTCAGCGGGTAACCCCCAGTTCTACAATACACCCGTTCCAAAGCATTCATTCAAACCCTTCTCCTTCTCACCGCTTTCCATCAAGGAAGTTGAAAACATCATTATGAAACTTATGCCTTCCAACTGCCAAGGAGACGCCTGCCCCGAGCCGGTCGTAAAGGAAGCAGCTCATGACCTCGCACCTTTCATTAGCGCCTTTATCAATTCTTCATTCAAATCGGATACAGTACCCGACAATCTTAAGGATGCATGGGTTATCAAAAAACCCTACCTTGACCCCAGCAATCCTAAGAACTATAGGCCGATTACTACGGTGCCTTACCTACTTAAAATTCTGGATCGTGCAGCCTATCTCCAAATCCAGGATTACCTGGAAAGCAACAACTTATTAGGGCTTAGACAATCCGGCTTCCGTCCAAGACATGGTACAGAGACAGCCCTGATCGACTTAAAAACCCAAATCGAGGACTTGAAAGACAAGGGCAAACTAGCTCTCTTGCTCCTTCTTGACCTCTCTGCCGCAATCCTCTGCCATCACCTTCGGTGGCGGCAGCTGCTGACTGATTTGCACATGGCTGGTCCCCTTTTGCAATGGCGCAGACCGGCTAAAAAACGGTGGTGTGGAAGGTTGGCCCAGAGCAATTGCCAGTGGTTTAGATTCATTCGAAACCTTCCACCCATCACTTTTGTGGTCAGTTTGTTTCTCCTTGTGAGAGGGGGTATGCCCAGACGTGGGTCCCTTGCTCGCTGCGCCACAGGGAACTAGGCTGCACCTCACTGAGGAGGTCCATCAAGGCCGAAACATGTCTGGGGTTGCTTGGTTTTCTGTGCAGAGGGGACCTGGTCTAGCAGTTCGGGCTGGGCTGCTACCTTCGGTGGTGGAAGCTGCTGACTGATTTGCACATGGCTGGTCCCCTTTTGCAATGGCGCAGACGGGCTAAAAAACGGTGGTGTGGAAGGTTGGCCCAGAGCAATTGCCAGTGGTTTAGATCCATTTGAAACCTTCCACCCATCACTTTTGTGGTCAGTTTCTTTCTCCTTGTGAGAGGGGGTATGCCCAGACGTGGGTCACTTGCTCACTGTACCACAGGGAACTAGGCTGCACCTCACTGAGGAGGTCCAACAAGGCCGAAACATGTCTGGGTTGCTTGGTTTTCTGTGCAGAGGGGACTTGGCCTAGCAGTTCGGGCTGGGCTGCTACCTTCGGTGGCGGCAGCTGCTGACTGATTTGCACATTCTGGTCCCCTTTTGCAATGGCGCAGACGGGCTAAAAAACGGTGGTGTGGAAGGTTGGCCCAGAGCAATTGCCAGTGGTTTAGATTCATTCAAAACCTTCCACCCATCACTTTTGTGGTCAGTTTGTTTCTCCTTGTGAGAGGGGGTATGCCCAGACGTGGGTCCCTTGCTCGCTGCGCTACAGGGAACTAGGCTGCACCTCACTGAGGAGGTCCAACAAGGCCGAAACATGTCTGGGGTTGCTTGGTTTTCTGTGCAGAGGGGGCCTGGCCTAGCAGTTCGGGCTGGGCTGCTACATTCGGTGGCGGCAGCTGCTGACTGATTTGCACATGGCTGGTCCCCTTTTGCAATGGCGCAGACGGGCTAAAAAACGGTGGTGTGGAAGGTTGGCCCAGAGCAATTGCCAGTGGTTTAGATTCATTCGAAACCTTCCACCCATCACTTTTGTGGTCAGTTTGTTTCTCGTTGTGAGAGGGGGTATGCCCAGACGTGGGTCCCTTGCTCGCTGCGCCACAGGGAACTAGGCTGCACCTCACTGAGGAGGTCCAACAAGGCCGAAACATGTCTGGGGTTGCTTGGTTTTCTGTGAAGAGGGGACCTGGCCTAGCAGTTCAGGCTGGGCTGCTACCTTCGGTGGCGGCAGCTGCTGACTGATTTGCACATGGCTCGTCCCCTTTGGCAATGGCGCAGACGGGCTAAAAAACGGTGGTGTGGAAGGTTGGCCCAGAGCAATTGCCAGTGGTTTAGATTCATTCGAAACCTTCCACCCATCACTTTTGTGGTCAGTTTGTTTCTCCTTGTGAGAGGGGGTATGCCCAGACGTGGGTCCCTTGCTTGCTGCGCCACAGGGAACTAGGCTGCACCTCACTGAGGAGGTCCAACAAGGCCAAAACATGTCTGGGGTTGCTTGGTTTTCTGTGCAGTGGGGACCTGGCCTAGCAGTTCGGGCTGGGCTGCTACCTTCGGTTGCGGCAGCTGCTGACTGATTTGCACATGGCTGGTCGCCTTTTGCAATGGCGCAGACGGGCTAAAAAACGGTGGTGTGGAAGGTTGGCCCAGAGCAATTGCCAGTGGTTTAGATTCATTCGAAACCTTCCACCCATCACTTTTGTGGCCAGTTTGTTTCTCCTTGTGAGAGGGGGTATGCCCTGACGTGGGTCCCTTGCTCGCTGCGCCACAGGGAACTAGGCTGCACCTCACTGAGGAGGTCCAACAAGGCCAAAACATGTCTGGGGTTGCTTGGTTTTCTGTGCAGAGGGGACCTGGCCTAGCAGTTCGTGCTGGGCTGCTACCTTCGGTGGCGGCAGCTGCTGACTGATTTGCACATGGCTGGTCCCCTTTTGCAATGGCGCAGACGGACTAAAAAACGGTGGTGTGGAAGGTTGGCCCAGAGCAATTGCCAGTGGTTTATAGATTCATTGGAAACCTTCCACCCATCACTTTTGTGGTCAGTTTGTTTCTCCTTGTGAGAGGGGGTATGCCCAGACATGGGTGCCTTGCTCGCTGCGCCACAGGGAACTAGGCTGCGCCTCACTGAGGAGGTCCAACAAGACCGAAACATGTCTGGGGTTGCTTGGTTTTCTGTGCAGATGGGACCCTGGCCTAGCAGTTCGGGCTGGGCTGCTACCTTTGGTGGCAGCAGCTGCTGACTGATTTGCACATGGCTGGTCCCCTTTTGCAATGGCGCAGACGGGCTAAAAAACGGTGTTGTGAAAGGTTGGCCCAGAGCAATTTCCAGTGGTTTAGATTCATTCGAAACCTTCCACCCATCACTTTTGTGGTCAGTTTGTTTCTCCTTGTGAGAGGGGGTATGCCCAGGCGTGGGTCCCTTGCTCGCTGTGCCACAGGGAACTAGGCTGCACCTCACTGAGGAGGTCCATCAAGGCCGAAACATGTCTGGGGTTGCTTGGTTTTCTGTGCAAAGGGGACCTGGCCTAGCAGTTCGGGCTGGGCTGCTACCTTTGGTGGTGGAAGCTGCTGGCTGATTTGCACATGGCTGGTCCCCTTTTGCAATGGCGCAGACGGGCTAAAAAACGGTGGTGTGGAAGTTTGGCCCAGAGCAATTGCCAGTGGTTTAGATTCATTTGAAACCTTCCACCCATCACTTTTGTGGTCAGTTTCTTTCTCCTTGTGAGAGGGGGTATGCCCAGACGTGGGTCACTTGCTCGCTGCACCACAGGGAACTAGGCTGCACCTCACTGAGGAGGTCCATCAAGGCCGAAACATGTCTGGGGTTGCTTGGTTTTCTGTGCAGAGGGGACCTGGCCTAGCAGTTCGGGCTGGGCCGCTACCTTCGGTGGCGGCAGCTGCTGACTGATTTGCACATGCCTGGTCCCCTTTTGTAATGGCACAGACGGGCTAAAAAACGGTGGTGTGGAAGGTTGGCCCAGAGCAATTGCCAGTGGTTTAGATTCATTTGAAACCTTCCACCCATCACTTTTGTGGTCAGTTTGTTTCTCCTTGTGAGAGGGGGTATGCCCAGACGTGGGTCCCTTGCTCGCTGCGCCAGAGGGAACTAGGCTGCACCTCACTGAGGCGGTCCAACAAGGCCGAAACATGTCTGGGTTGCTTGGTTTTCTGTGCAGAGGGGACTTGGCCTAGCAGTTCGGGCTGGGCTGCTACCTTCGGTGGCGGCAGCTGCTGACTGATTTGCACATGGCTGGTCCCCTTTTGCAATGGCGCAGACGGGCTAAAAAACGGTGGTGTGGAAGGTTGGCCCAGAGCAATTGCCAGTGGTTTAGATTCATTCGAAACCTTCCACCCATCACTTTTGTGGTCAGTTTGTTTCTCCTTGTGAGAGGGGGTATGCCCATTCGTGGGTCCCTTGCTCGCTGCGCCACAGGGAACTAGGCTGCACCTCACTGAGGAGGTCCAACAAGGCCGAAACATGTCTGGGGTTGCTTGGTTTTCTGTGCAGAGGGGACCTGGCCTAGCAGTTCGGGCTGGGCTGCTACCTTCGGTGGCGACAGCTGCTGACTAATTTGCACATGGCTGGTCGCCTTTTGCAATGGCACAGACGGGCTAAAAAACGGTGGTGTGGAAGGTTGGCCCAGAGCAATTGCCAGTGGTTTAGATTCATTCGAAACCTTCCACCCATCACTTTTGTGGTCAGTTTGTTTCTCCTTGTGAGAGGGGGTATGCCCAGACGTGGGTCCCTTGCTCGCTGCGCCACAGGGAACTAGGCTGCACCTCACTGAGGAGGTCCAACAAGTCCGAAACATGTCTGGGGTTGCTTGGTTTTCTGTGCAGAGGGGACCTGGCCTAGCAGTTCAGGCTGGGCTGCTACCTTCGGTGGCGGCAGCTGCTGACTGATTTACACATGGCTGGTCCCCTTTTGCAATGGCACAGACGGGCTAAAAAACGGTGGTGTGGAAGGTTGGCCCAGAGCAATTGCCAGTGGTTTAGATTCATTCGAAACCTTCCATCCATCACTTTTGTGGTCAGTTTGTTTCTCCTTGTGAGAGGGGGTATGCCCAGATGTGGGTCCCTTGCTCGCTGCGCCACAGGGAACTAGGCTGCACCTCACTGAGGAGCTCCAACAAGGCCAAAACATGTCTGGGGTTGCTTGGTTTTCTGTGCAGAGGGGACCTGGCCTAGCAGTTCGGGCTGGGCTGCTACCTTCGGTGGCTGCAGCTGCTGACTGATTTGCACATGGCTGGTCCCCTTTTGCAATGGCGCAGACGGGCTAAAAAATGGTGGTGTGGAAGGTTGGCCCAGAGCAATTGCCAGTGGTTTAGATTATTTCGAAACCTTCCACCCATCACTTTTGTGGTCAGTTTGTTTCTCCTTGTGAGAGGGGGTATGCCCAGACGTGGGTCCCTTGCTCGCTGCGCCACAGGGAACTAGGCTGCACCTCACTGAGGAGGTCCAACAAGGCCGAAACATGTCTGGGGTTGCTTGGTTTTTTGTGCAGAGGGGACCTGGCCTAGCAGTTCGGGCTGGGCTGCTACCTTCGGTGGCGGCAGCTGCTGACTGATTTGCACATGGCTGGTCCCCTTTTGCAATGGCGCAGATGGGCTAAAAAACGGTGGTGTGGAAGGTTGGCACAGAGCAATTGCTAGTGGTTTAGATTCATTCGAAACCTTCCACCCATTACTTTTGTGGTCAGTTTGTTTCTCCTTGTGAGAGGGGGTATGCCCAGACGTGGGTCCCTTGCTCGCTGCGCCACAGTGAACTAGGCTGCACCTCACTGAGGAGGTCCAACAAGGCCAAAACATGTCTGGGGTTGCTTGGTTTTCTGTGCAGAGGGGACCTGGCCTAGCAGTTCGGGCTGGGCTGCTACCTTCGGTGTCGGCAGCTGCTGACTGATTTGCACATGGCTGGTCCCCTTTTGCAATGGTGCAGACGGGCTAAAAAACGGTGGTGTGGAAGGTTGGCCCAGAGCAATTGCCAGTGCTTTAGATTCATTCGAAACCTTCCACCCATCACTTTTGTGGTCAGGTTGTTTCTCCTTGTGAGAGGGGGTATGCCCAGACGTGGTTCCCTTGCTCGCTGCACCACAGGGAACTAGGCTGCACCTCACTGAGGAGGTCCAACAAGGCCGAAACATGTCTGGGGTTGCTTCATTTTCTGTGCGGAGGGGACCTGCCCTAGCAGTTCGGGCTGGGCTGATACCTTCCGTACCGGCAGCTGCTGACTGATTTGCACATGGCTGGTCCTCTTTTGCAATGGCGCAAACGGGCTAAAAAACAGTGGTCTGGAAGGTTGGCCCAGAGCAATTGCCAGTGGTTTAGATTAATTCGAAACCTTCCACCCATCACTTTTGTGGTCAGTTTGTTTCTCCTTGTGAGAGGGGGTATGCCCAGACGTGGGTCCCTTGCTCGCTGCGCCACAGGGAACTAGGCTGCACCTCACTGAGGAGGTCCAACAAGGCCGAAACATGTCTGGGGTGCTTGGTTTTCTGTGCAGAGGGGACCTGGCCTAGCAGTGCAGGCTGGGCTGCTACCTTCGGTGGCGGCAGCTGCAGACTGATTTGCACATGGCTGGTCCCCTTTTGCAATGGCGCAGACGGGCTAAAAAACGGTGGTGTGAAAGTTTGGCCCAGAGCAATTGCCAGTGGTTTAGATTCATTCGAAACCTTCCACCCATCACTTTTGTGGTCAGTTTGTTTCTCTTTGTGAGAGGGTGTATGCCCAGACGTGGGTCCCTTGCTCGCTGCGCCACAGGGAACTAGGCTGCACCTCACTGAGGAGGTCCAACAAGGCTGAAACATGTCTGGGGTTCCTTGGTTTTCTGTGCAGAGGGGACCTGGCCTAGCAGTTCGGGCTGGGCTGCTACCTTCGGTGGCGGCAGCTGCTGACTGATTTGCACATGGCTGGTCCCCTTTTGCAATAGCGCAGACGGGCTAAAAATCGGTGGTGTGGAAGGTTGGCCCAGAGCAATTGCCAGTGGTTTAGATTCATTCGAAACCTTCCACCCATCACTTTTGTGGTCAGTTTGTTTCTCCTTGTGAGAGGGGGTATGCCCAGACGTGGGTCCCTTGCTCGCTGCGCCACAGGGAACTAGGCAGCACCTCACTGAGGAGGTCCAACAAGGCCGAAACATGTCTGGGGTTGCTTGGTTTTCTGTGCAGAGGGGACCTGGCCTAGCAGTTCGGGCTGGGCTGCTACCTTTGGTGTCGGCAGCTGCTGACTGATTTGCACATGGCTGGTCCCCTTTTGCAATGGCGCAGACGGGCTAAAAAACGGTGGTGTGGAAGGTTGGCCCAGAGCAATTGCCAGAGGTTTCTATTCATCTGAAACCTTCCACCCATCACTTTTGTGGTCAGTTTGTTTCTCTTTGTGAGAGGGTGTATGCCCAGACGTGGGTCCCTTGCTCGCTGCGCCACAGGGAACTAGGCTGCACCTCACTGAGGAGGTCCAACAAGGCCGAAACATCTCTGGGGTTGCTTGGTTTTCTGTGCAGAGGGGACCTGGCCTAGCAGTTCGGGCTGGGCTGCTACCTTCGGTGGCGGCAGCTGCTGACTGATTTGCACATGGCTGGTCCCCTTTTGCAATGGCGCAGACGGGCTAAAAAACGGTGGTGTGGAAGGTTGGCCCAGAGCAATTGCCAGTGGTTTAGATTCATTCAAAACCTTCCACCCATCACTTTTGTGGTCAGTTTGTTTCTCCTTGTGAGAGGGGGTATGCCCAGACGTGGGTCCCTTGCTCGCTGCGCCACAGGGAACTAGGCTCCTCACTGAGGAAGTCAAACAAGGCCGAAAAATGTCTGGGGTTGCTTGGTTTTCTGTGCAGATGGGACCTGGCCTAGCAGTTCGGGCTGGGCTGCTACCTTCGGTGGCGGCAGCTGCTGACTGATTTGCACATGGCTGGTCCCCTTTTGTAATGGCGCAGACGGGCTAAAAACGGTGGTTTGGAAGGTTGGCCCAGAGCAATTGCCAGTGGTTTAGATTCATTCGAAACCTTCCACCCATCAATTTTGTGGTCAGTTTTTTTCTCCTTGTGAGAGGGGGTATGCCCAGACGTGGGTCCCTGGCTCGCTGCGCCACAGGGAACTAGGCTGCACCTCACTGAGGAGGTCCATCAAGGCCGAAACATGTCTGGGGTTGCTTGGTTTTCTGGGCAGAGGGGACCTGGCCTAGCAGTTCGCGCTGGGCTGCTACCTTCGGTGGCGGCAGCTGCTGACTGATTTGCACATGGCTGGTCCCCTTTTGTAATGGCGCAGACGGGCTAAAAACGGTGGTTTGGAAGGTTGGCCCAGAGCAATTGCCAGTGGTTTAGATTCATTCGAAACCTTCCACCCATCACTTTTGTGGTCAGTTTGTTTCTCCTTGTGAGAGGGGGTATGCCCAGACGTGGGTCCCTTGCTCGCTGCGCCACAGGGAACTAGGCTGCACCTCACTGAGGAGGTCCAACAAGGCCGAAACATGTCTGGGGTTGCTTGGTTTTCTGTGCAGAGGGGACCGGGCCTAGCAGTTCGGGCTGGGCTGCTACCTTCGGTGGCAGCAGCTGCTGACTGATTTGCACATGGCTCGTCCCCTTTGGCAATGGCGCAGACGGGCTAAAAAACAGTGGTGTGGAAGGTTGGGCCAGAGCAATTGCCAGTGGTTTAGATTCATTCGAAACCTTCCACCCATCACTTTTGTGGTCAGTTTGTTTCTCCTTGTGAGAGGGGGTATGCCCAGACGTGGGTCCCTTGCTTGCTGCGCCACAGGGAACTAGGCTGCACCTCACTGAGGAGGTCCAACAAGGCCGAAACATGTCTGGGGTTGCTTGGTTTTCTGTGCAGTGGGGACCTGGCCTAGCAGTTCGGGCTGGGCTGCTACCTTCGGTTGCGGCAGCTGCTGACTGATTTGCACATGGCTGGTCGCCTTTTGCAATGGCGCAGACGGGCTAAAAAACGGTGGTGTGGAAGGTTGGGCCAGAGCAATTGCCAGTGGTTTAGATTCATTCGAAACCTTCCACCCATCACTTTTGTGGTCAGTTTGTTTCTCCTTGTGAGAGGGGGTATGCCCAGACGTGGGTCCCTTGCTTGCTGCGCCACAGGGAACTAGGCTGCACCTCACTGAGGAGGTCCAACAAGGCCAAAACATGTCTGGGGTTGCTAGGTTTTCTGTGCAGTGGGGACCTGGCCTAGCAGTTCGGGCTGGGCTGCTACCTTCGGTTGCGGCAGCTGCTGACTGATTTGCACATGGCTGGTCGCCTTTTGCAATGGCGCAGACGGGCTAAAAAACGGTGGTGTGGAAGGTTGGCCCAGAGCAATTGCCAGTGGTTTAGATTCATTCGAAACCTTCCACCCATCACTTTTGTGGCCAGTTTGTTTCTCCTTGTGAGAGGGGGTATGCCCAGACGTGGGTCCCTTGCTCGCTGCGCCACAGGGAACTAGGCTGCACCTCACTGAGGAGGTCCAACAAGGCCAAAACATGTCTGGGGTTGCTTGGTTTTCTGTGCAGAGGGGACCTGGCCTAGCAGTTCGTGCTGGGCTGCTACCTTCGGTGGCGGCAGCTGCTGACTGATTTGCACATGGCTGGTCCCCTTTTGCAATGGCGCAGACGGACTAAAAAACGGTGGTGTGGAAGGTTGGCCCAGAGCAATTGCCAGTGGTTTATAGATTCATTGGAAACCTTCCACCCATCACTTTTGTGGTCAGTTTGTTTCTCCTTGTGAGAGGGGGTATGCCCAGACATGGGTGCCTTGCTGGCTGCGCCACAGGGAACTAGGCTGCGCCTCACTGAGGAGGTCCAACAAGGCCGAAACATGTCTGGGGTTGCTTGGTTTTCTGTGCAGATGGGACCCTGGCATAGCAGTTCGGGCTGGGCTGCTACCTTCGGTGGCAGCAGCTGCTGACTGATTTGCACATGGCTGGTCCCCTTTTGCAATGGCGCAGACGGGCTAAAAAACGGTGGTGTGAAAGGTTGGCCCAGAGCAATTTCCAGTGGTTTAGATTCATTCGAAACCTTCCACCCATCACTTTTGTGGTCAGTTTGTTTCTCCTTGTGAGAGGGGGTATGCCCAGGCGTGGGTCCCTTGCTCTCTGCGCCACAGGGAACTAGGCTGCACCTCACTGAGGAGGTCCATCAAGGCCGAAACATGTCTGGGGTTGCTTGGTTTTCTGTGCAAAGGGGACCTGGCCTAGCAGTTCGGGCTGGGCTGCTACCTTCGGTGGTGGAAGCTGCTGACTGATTTGCACATGGCTGGTCCCCTTTTGCAATGGCGCAGACGGGCTAAAAAACGGTGGTGTGGAAGTTTGGCCCAGAGCAATTGCCAGTGGTTTAGATTCATTTGAAACCTTCCGCCCATCACTTTTGTGTTCAGTTTCTTTCTCCTTGTGAGAGGGGGTATGCCCAGACGTGGGTCACTTGCTCGCTGCACCACATGGAACTAGGCTGCACCTCACTGAGGAGGTCCATCAAGGCCGAAACATGTCTGGGGTTGCTTGGTTTTCTGTGCAGAGGGGACCTGGCCTAGCAGTTCGGGCTGGGCCGCTACCTTCGGTGGCGGCAGCTGCTGACTGATTTGCACATGCCTGGTCCCCTTTTGTAATGGCGCAGACGGGCTAAAAAACGGTGGTGTGGAAGGTTGGCCCACAGCAATTGCCAGTGGTTTAGATTCATTCGAAACCTTCCACCCATCACTTTTGTGGTCAGTTTGTTTCTCCTTGTGAGAGGGGGTATGCCCAGACGTGGGTCCCTTGCTCGCTGCGCCACAGGGAACTAGGCTGCACCTCACTGAGGAGGTCCAACAAGGCCGAAACATGTCTGGGTTGCTTGGTTTTCTGTGCAGAGGGGACTTGGCCTAGCAGTTCGGGCTGGGCTGCTACCTTCGGTGGCGGCAGCTGCTGATTGATTTGCACATGCTGGTCCCCTTTTGCAATGGTGCAGACGGGCTAAAAAACGGTGGTGTGGAAGGTTGGGCCAGAGCAATTGCCAGTGGTTTAGATTCATTCGAAACCTTCCACCCATCACTTTTGTGGTCAGTTTGTTTCTCCTTGTGAGAGGGGGTATGCCCAGACGTGGGTCCCTTGCTTGCTGCGCCACAGGGAACTAGGCTGCACCTCACTGAGGAGGTCCAACAAGGCCGAAACATGTCTGGGGTTGCTTGGTTTTCTGTGCAGAGGGGACCTGGCCTAGCAGTTCGGGCTGGGCTGCTACCTTCGGTTGCGGCAGCTGCTGACTGATTTGCACATGGCTGGTCGCCTTTTGCAATGGCACAGACGGGCTAACAAACGGTGGTGTGGAAGGTTGGCCCAGAGCAATTGCCAGTGGTTTAGATTCATTCGAAACCTTCCACCCATCACTTTTGTGGTCAGTTTGTTTCTCCTTGTGAGAGGGGGTATGCCCAGACGTGGGTCCCTTGCTCGCTGCACCACAGGGAATTAGGCTGCACCTCACTGAGGAGGTCCAACAAGTCCGAAACATGTCTGGGGTTGCTTGGTTTTCTGTGCAGAGGGGACCTGGCCTAGCAGTTCAGGCTGGGCTGCTACCTTCGGTGGCGGCAGCTGCTGACTGATTTACACATGGCTGGTCCCCTTTTGCAATGGCACAGACGGGCTAAAAAACGGTGGTGTGGAAGGTTGGCCCAGAGCAATTGCCAGTGGCTTAGATTCATTCGAAACCTTACACCCATCACTTTTGTGGTCAGTTTGTTTCTCCTTGTGAGAGGGGGTATGCCCAGATGTGGGTCCCTTGCTCGCTGCGCCACAGGGAACTAGGCTGCACCTCACTGAGGAGCTCCAACAAGGCCAAAACATGTCTGGGGTTGCTTGGTTTTCTGTGCAGAGGGGACCTGGCCTAGCAGTTTGGGCTGGGCTGCTACCTTCGGTGCCGGCAGCTGCTGACTGATTTGCACATGGCTGGTCCCCTTTTGCAATGGCGCAGACGGGCTAAAAAACGGGGGTGTGGAAGGTTGGCCCAGAGCAATTGCCAGTGGTTTAGATTAATTCGAAACCTTCCACCCATCACTTTTGTGGTCAGTTTGTTTCTCCTTGTGAGAGGGGGTATGCCCAGACGTGGGTCCCTTGCTCGCTGCGCCACAGGGAACTAGGCTGCACCTCACTGAGGAGGTCCAACAAGGCCGAAACATGTCTGGGGTTGCTTGGTTTTTTGTGCAGAGGGGACCTGGCCTAGCAGTTCGGGCTGGGCTGCTACCTTTGGTGGCGGCAGCTGCTGACTGATTTGCACATGGCTGGTCCCCTTTTGCAATGGCGCAGACGGGCTAAAAAACGGTGGTGTGGAAGGTTGGCACAGAGCAATTGCTAGTGGTTTAGATTCATTCGAAACCTTCCACCCATTACTTTTGTGGTCAGTTTGTTTCTCCTTGTGAGAGGTGGTATGCCCAGACGTGGGTCCCTTGCTCGCTGCGCCACAGTGAACTAGGCTGCACCTCACTGAGGAGGTCCAACAAGGCCAAAACATGTCTGGGGTTGCTTGGTTTTCTGTGCAGAGGGGACCTGGCCTAGCAGTTCGGGCTGGGCTGCTACCTTCGGTGTCGGCAGCTGCTGACTGATTTGCACATGGCTGGTCCCCTTTTGCAATGGTGCAGACGGGCTAAAAAACGGTGGTGTGGAAGGTTGGCCCAGAGCAATTGCCAGTGCTTTAGATTCATTCGAAACCTTCCACCCATCACTTTTGTGGTCAGTTTGTTTCTCCTTGTGAGAGGGGGTATGCCCAGACGTGGTTCCCTTGCTCGCTGCACCACAGGGAACTAGGCTGCACCTCACTGAGGAGGTCCAACAAGGCCGAAACATGTCTGGGGTTGCTTGGTTTTCTGTGCGGAGGGGACCTGGCCTAGCAGTTCGGGCTGGGCTGATACCTTTGGTGGCGGCAGCTGCTGACTGATTTGCACATGGCTGGTCCTCTTTTGCAATGGCGCAAACGGGCTAAAAAACAGTGGTGTGGAAGGTTGGCCCAGAGCAATTGCCAGTGGTTTAGATTCATTCGAAACCTTCCACCCATCACTTTTGTGGTCAGTTTGTTTCTCCTTGTGAGAGGGGGTATGCCCAGACGTGGGTCCCTTGCTCGCTGCGCCACAGGGAACTAGGCTGCACCTCACTGAGGAGGTCCAACAAGGCTGAAACATGTCTGGGGTGCTTGGTTTTCTGTGCAGAGGGGACCTGGCCTAGCAGTGCAGGCTGGGCTGCTACCTTCGGTGGCGGCAGCTGCAGACTGATTTGCACATGGCTGGTCCCCTTTTGCAATGGCGCAGACGGGCTAAAAAACGGTGGTGTGAAAGGTTGGCTCAGAGCAATTGCCAGTGGTTTAGATTCATTCGAAACCTTCCACCCATCACTTTTGTGGTCAGTTTGTTTCTCTTTGTGAGAGGGTGTATGCCCAGACGTGGGTCCCTTGCTCGCTGCGCCACAGGGAACTAGGCTGCACCTCACTGAGGAGGTCCAACAAGGCCGAAACATCTCTGGGGTTGCTTGGTTTTCTGTGCAGAGGGGACCTGGCCTAGCAGTTCGGGCTGGGCTGCTACCTTCGGTGGCGGCAGCTGCTGACTGATTTGCACATGGCTGGTCCCCTTTTGCAATAGCGCAGACGGGCTAAAAAACGGTGGTGTGGAAGGTTGGCCCAGAGCAATTGCCAGTGGTTTAGATTCATTCGAAACCTTCCACTCATCACTTTTGTGGTCAGTTTGTTTCTCCTTGTGAGAGGGGGTATGCCCAGACGTGGGTCCCTTGCTCGCTGCGCCACAGGAAACTAGGCAGCACCTCACTGAGGAGGTCCAACAAGGCCGAAACATGTCTGGGGTTGCTTGGTTTTCTGTGCAGAGGGGACCTGGCCTAGCAGTTCGGGCTGGGCTGCTACCTTCGGTGGCGGCAGCTGCTGACTGATTTGCACATGGCTGGTCCCCTTTTGCAATGGCGCAGACGGGCTAAAAAACGGTGGTGTGGAAGGTTGGCCCAGAGCAATTGCCAGTGGTTTCTATTCATCTGAAACCTTCCACCCATCACTTTTGTGGTCAGTTTGTTTCTCTTTGTGAGAGGGTGTATGCCCAGACGTGGGTCCCTTGCTCGCTGCGCCACAGGGAACTAGGCTGCACCTCACTGAGGAGGTCCAACAAGGCCGAAACATCTCTGGGATTGCTTGGTTTTCTGTGCAGAGGGGACCTGGCCTAGCAGTTCGGGCTGGGCTGCTACCTTCGGTGGCGGCAGCTGCTGACTGATTTGCACATGGCTGGTCCCCTTTTGCAATGGCGCAGACGGGCTAAAAAACGGTGGTGTGGAAGGTTGGCCCAGAGCAATTGCCAGTTGTTTAGATTCATTCGAAACCTTCCACCCATCACTTTTGTGGTCAGTTTGTTTCTCCTTGTGAGAGGGGGTATGCCCAGACGTGGGTCCCTTGCTCGCTGCGCCACAGGGAACTAGGCTTCCTCACTGAGGAAGTCAAACAAGGCCGAAAAATGTCTGGGGTTGCTTGGTTTTCTGTGCAGATGGGACCTGGCCTAGCAGTTCGGGCTGGGCTGCTACCTTCGGTGGCGGCAGCTGCTGACTGATTTGCACATGGCTGGTCCCCTTTTGTAATGGAGCAGACGGGCTAAAAACGGTGGTTTGGAAGGTTGGCCTAGAGCAATTGCCAGAGGTTTAGATTCATTCGAAACCTTCCACCCATCACTTTTGTGGTCAGTTTTTTTCTCCTTGTGAGAGGGGGTATGCCCAGACGTGGGTCCCTTGCTCGCTGCGCCACAGGGAACTAGGCTGCACCTCACTGAGGAGGTCCATCAAGGCCGAAACATGTCTGGGGTTGCTTGGTTTTCTGGGCAGAGGGGACCTGGCCTAGCAGTTCGGGCTGGGCTCCTACCTTCGGTGGCGGCAGCTGCTGACTGATTTGCACATGGCTGGTCCCCTTTTGTAATGGCGCAGACGGGCTAAAAACGGTGGTTTGGAAGGTTGGCCCAGAGCAATTGCCAGTGGTTTAGATTCATTCGAAACCTTCCACCCATCACTTTTGTGGTCAGTTTGTTTCTCCTTGTGAGAGGGGGTATGCCCAGACGTGGGTCCCTTGCTCGCTGCGCCACAGGGAACTAGGCTGCACCTCACTGAGGAGGTCCAACAAGGCCGAAACATGTCTGGGGTTGCTTGGTTTTTTGTGCAGAGGGGACCTGGCCTAGCAGTTCGGGCTGGGCTGCTACCTTTGGTGGCGGCAGCTGCTGACTGATTTGCACATGGCTGGTCCCCTTTTGCAATGGCGCAGACGGGCTAAAAAACGGTGGTGTGGAAGGTTGGCACAGAGCAATTGCTAGTGGTTTAGATTCATTCGAAACCTTCCACCCATTACTTTTGTGGTCAGTTTGTTTCTCCTTGTGAGAGGTGGTATGCCCAGACGTGGGTCCCTTGCTCGCTGCGCCACAGTGAACTAGGCTGCACCTCACTGAGGAGGTCCAACAAGGCCAAAACATGTCTGGGGTTGCTTGGTTTTCTGTGCAGAGGGGACCTGGCCTAGCAGTTCGGGCTGGGCTGCTACCTTCGGTGTCGGCAGCTGCTGACTGATTTGCACATGGCTGGTCCCCTTTTGCAATGGTGCAGACGGGCTAAAAAACGGTGGTGTGGAAGGTTGGCCCAGAGCAATTGCCAGTGCTTTAGATTCATTCGAAACCTTCCACCCATCACTTTTGTGGTCAGTTTGTTTCTCCTTGTGAGAGGGGGTATGCCCAGACGTGGTTCCCTTGCTCGCTGCACCACAGGGAACTAGGCTGCACCTCACTGAGGAGGTCCAACAAGGCCGAAACATGTCTGGGGTTGCTTGGTTTTCTGTGCGGAGGGGACCTGGCCTAGCAGTTCGGGCTGGGCTGATACCTTTGGTGGCGGCAGCTGCTGACTGATTTGCACATGGCTGGTCCTCTTTTGCAATGGCGCAAACGGGCTAAAAAACAGTGGTGTGGAAGGTTGGCCCAGAGCAATTGCCAGTGGTTTAGATTCATTCGAAACCTTCCACCCATCACTTTTGTGGTCAGTTTGTTTCTCCTTGTGAGAGGGGGTATGCCCAGACGTGGGTCCCTTGCTCGCTGCGCCACAGGGAACTAGGCTGCACCTCACTGAGGAGGTCCAACAAGGCTGAAACATGTCTGGGGTGCTTGGTTTTCTGTGCAGAGGGGACCTGGCCTAGCAGTGCAGGCTGGGCTGCTACCTTCGGTGGCGGCAGCTGCAGACTGATTTGCACATGGCTGGTCCCCTTTTGCAATGGCGCAGACGGGCTAAAAAACGGTGGTGTGAAAGGTTGGCTCAGAGCAATTGCCAGTGGTTTAGATTCATTCGAAACCTTCCACCCATCACTTTTGTGGTCAGTTTGTTTCTCTTTGTGAGAGGGTGTATGCCCAGACGTGGGTCCCTTGCTCGCTGCGCCACAGGGAACTAGGCTGCACCTCACTGAGGAGGTCCAACAAGGCCGAAACATCTCTGGGGTTGCTTGGTTTTCTGTGCAGAGGGGACCTGGCCTAGCAGTTCGGGCTGGGCTGCTACCTTCGGTGGCGGCAGCTGCTGACTGATTTGCACATGGCTGGTCCCCTTTTGCAATAGCGCAGACGGGCTAAAAAACGGTGGTGTGGAAGGTTGGCCCAGAGCAATTGCCAGTGGTTTAGATTCATTCGAAACCTTCCACTCATCACTTTTGTGGTCAGTTTGTTTCTCCTTGTGAGAGGGGGTATGCCCAGACGTGGGTCCCTTGCTCGCTGCGCCACAGGGAACTAGGCAGCACCTCACTGAGGAGGTCCAACAAGGCCGAAACATGTCTGGGGTTGCTTGGTTTTCTGTGCAGAGGGGACCTGGCCTAGCAGTTCGGGCTGGGCTGCTACCTTCGGTGGCGGCAGCTGCTGACTGATTTGCACATGGCTGGTCCCCTTTTGCAATGGCGCAGACGGGCTAAAAAACGGTGGTGTGGAAGGTTGGCCCAGAGCAATTGCCAGTGGTTTCTATTCATCTGAAACCTTCCACCCATCACTTTTGTGGTCAGTTTGTTTCTCTTTGTGAGAGGGTGTATGCCCAGACGTGGGTCCCTTGCTCGCTGCGCCACAGGGAACTAGGCTGCACCTCACTGAGGAGGTCCAACAGGGCCGAAACATCTCTGGGATTGCTTGGTTTTCTGTGCAGAGGGGACCTGGCCTAGCAGTTCGGGCTGGGCTGCTACCTTCGGTGGCGGCAGCTGCTGACTGATTTGCACATGGCTGGTCCCCTTTTGCAATGGCGCAGACGGGCTAAAAAACGGTGGTGTGGAAGGTTGGCCCAGAGCAATTGCCAGTTGTTTAGATTCATTCGAAACCTTCCACCCATCACTTTTGTGGTCAGTTTGTTTCTCCTTGTGAGAGGGGGTATGCCCAGACGTGGGTCCCTTACTCGCTGCGCCACAGGGAACTAGGCTTCCTCACTGAGGAAGTCAAACAAGGCCGAAAAATGTCTGGGGTTGCTTGGTTTTCTGTGCAGATGGGACCTGGCCTAGCAGTTCGGGCTGGGCTGCTACCTTCGGTGGCGGCAGCTGCTGACTGATTTGCACATGGCTGGTCCCCTTTTGTAATGGCGCAGACGGGCTAAAAACGGTGGTTTGGAAGGTTGGCCTAGAGCAATTGCCAGAGGTTTAGATTCATTCGAAACCTTCCACCCATCACTTTTGTGGTCAGTTTTTTTCTCCTTGTGAGAGGGGGTATGCCCAGACGTGGGTCCCTTGCTCGCTGCGCCACAGGGAACTAGGCTGCACCTCACTGAGGAGGTCCATCAAGGCCGAAACATGTCTGGGGTTGCTTGGTTTTCTGGGCAGAGGGGACCTGGCCTAGCAGTTCGGGCTGGGCTCCTACCTTCGGTGGCGGCAGCTGCTGACTGATTTGCACATGGCTGGTCCCCTTTTGTAATGGCGCAGACGGGCTAAAAACGGTGGTTTGGAAGGTTGGCCCAGAGCAATTGCCAGTGGTTTAGATTCATTCGAAACCTTCCACCCATCACTTTTGTGGTCAGTTTGTTTCTCCTTGTGAGAGGGGGTATGCCCAGACGTGGGTCCCTTGCTCGCTGCGCCACAGGGAACTAGGCTGCACCTCACCGAGGAGGTCCAACAAGGCCGAAACATGTCTGGGGTTGCTTGGTTTTCTGTGCAGAGGGGACCGGGCCTAGCAGTTCGGGCTGGGCTGCTACCTTCGGTGGCAGCAGCTGCTGACTGATTTGCACATGGCTGGTCCCCTTTTGCAATGGCGCAGACGGGCTAAAAAATGGTGGTGTGGAAGGTTGGCCCAGAGCAATTGCCAGTGGTTTAGATTCATTCGAAACCTTCCACCCATCACTTTTGTGGTCAGTTTGTTTCTCCTTGTGAGAGGGGGTATGCCCAGACGTGGGTCCCTTGATCGCTGCGCCACAGGGAACTAGGCTGCACCTCACTGAGGAGGTCCAACAAGGCCGAAACATCTCTGGGGTTGCTTGGTTTTCTGTGCAGAGGGGACCTGGCCTAGAAGTTCGGGCTGGGCTGTTACCTTCGGTGGCGGCAGCTGCTGACTGATTTGCACATGGCTGGTCCCCTTTTGCAATGGCACAGACGGGCTAAAAAATGGTGGTGTGGAAGGTTGGCCCAGAGCAATTGCCAGTGGTTTAGATTCATTTGAAACCTTCCACCCATCACTTTTGTGGTCAGTTTGTTTCTCCTTGTGAGAGGGGGTATGCCCATACGTGGGTCCCTTGCTCGCTGCGCCACAGGGAACTAGGCTGCACCTCACTGAGGAGGTCCAACAAGGCCGAAACATGTCTGGGGTTGCTTGGTTTTCTGTGCAGAGGGGACCTGGCTTAGCAGTTCGGGCTGGGCTGCTACCTTCGGTGGCGGCAGCTGCTGACTGATTTGCACATGGCTCGTCCCCTTTGGCAATGGCGCAGACGGGCTAAAAAACGGTGGTGTGGAAGGTTGGGCCAGAGCAATTGCCAGTGGTTTAGATTCATTCGAAACCTTCCACCCATCACTTTTGTGGTCAGTTTGTTTCTCCTTGTGAGAGGGGGTATGCCCAGACGTGGGTCCCTTGCTTGCTGCGCCACAGGGAACTAGGCTGCACCTCACTGAGGAGGTCCAACAAGGCCGAAACATGTCTGGGGTTGCTTGGTTTTATGTGCAGAGGGGACCTGGCCTAGCAGTTCGGGCTGGGCTGCTACCTTCGGTTGCGGCAGCTGCTGACTGATTTGCACATGGCTGGTCGCCTTTTGCAATGGCGCAGACGGGCTAAAAAACGGTGGTGTGGAAGGTTGGCCCAGAGCAATTGCCAGTGGTTTAGATTCATTCGAAACCTTCAACCCATCACTTTTGTGGTCAGTTTGTTTCTCCTTGTGAGAGGGGGTATGCACAGACGTGGGTCCCTTGCTCGCTGCGCCACAGGTAACTAGGCTGCACCTCACTGAGGAGGTCCAACAAGGCCGAAACATGTCTGGGGTTGCTTGGTTTCTGTGCAGAGGGGACCTGGCCTAGCAGTTCGGGCTGGGCTGCTACCTTCGGTGGCGGCAGCTGCTGACTGATTTGCACATGGCTGGTCCCCTTTTGCAATGGCGCAGACGGGCTAAAAAACGGTGGTGTGGAAGGTTGGCCCAGAGCAATTGCCAGTGGTTTCTATTCATCTGAAACCTTCCACCCATCACTTTTGTGGTCAGTTTGTTTCTCTTTGTGAGAGGGTGTATGCCCAGACGTGGGTCCCTTGCTCGCTGCGCCACAGGGAACTAGGCTGCACCTCACTGAGGAGGTCCAACAAGGCCGAAACATGTCTGGGGTTGCTTGGTTTTCTGTGCAGAGGGGACCTGGCTTAGCAGTTCGGGCTGGGCTGCTACCTTCGGTGGCGGCAGCTGCTGACTGATTTGCACATGGCTCGTCCCCTTTGGCAATGGCGCAGACGGGCTAAAAAACGGTGGTGTGGAAGGTTGGGCCAGAGCAATTGCCAGTGGTTTAGATTCATTCGAAACCTTCCACCCATCACTTTTGTGGTCAGTTTGTTTCTCCTTGTGAGAGGGGGTATGCCCAGACGTGGGTCCCTTGCTTGCTGCGCCACAGGGAACTAGGCTGCACCTCACTGAGGAGGTCCAACAAGGCCGAAACATGTCTGGGGTTGCTTGGTTTTATGTGCAGAGGGGACCTGGCCTAGCAGTTCGGGCTGGGCTGCTACCTTCGGTTGCGGCAGCTGCTGACTGATTTGCACATGGCTGGTCGCCTTTTGCAATGGCGCAGACGGGCTGAAAAACGGTGGTGTGGAAGGTTGGCCCAGAGCAATTGCCAGTGGTTTAGATTCATTCGAAACCTTCAACCCATCACTTTTGTGGTCAGTTTGTTTCTCCTTGTGAGAGGGGGTATGCACAGACGTGGGTCCCTTGCTCGCTGCGCCACAGGGAATTAGGCTGCACCTCACTGAGGAGGTCCAACAAGGCCGAAACATGTCTGGGGTTGCTTGGTTTCTGTGCAGAGGGGACCTGGCCTAGCAGTTCGGGCTGGGCTGCTACCTTCGGTGGCGGCAGCTGCTGACTGATTTGCACATGGCTGGTCCCCTTTTGCAATGGCGCAGACGGGCTAAAAAACGGTGGTGTGGAAGGTTGGCCCAGAGCAATTGCCAGTGGTTTCTATTCATCTGAAACCTTCCACCCATCACTTTTGTGGTCAGTTTGTTTCTCTTTGTGAGAGGGTGTATGCCCAGACGTGGGTCCCTTGCTCGCTGCGCCACAGGGAACTAGGCTGCACCTCACTGAGGAGGTCCAACAAGGCCGAAACATCTCTGGGATTGCTTGGTTTTCTGTGCAGAGGGGACCTGGCCTAGCAGTTCGGGCTGGGCTGCTACCTTCGGTGGCGGCAGCTGCTGACTGATTTGCACATGGCTGGTCCCCTTTTGCAATGGCGCAGACGGGCTAAAAAACGGTGGTGTGGAAGGTTGGCCCAGAGCAATTGCCAGTTGTTTAGATTCATTCGAAACCTTCCACCCATCACTTTTGTGGTCAGTTTGTTTCTCCTTGTGAGAGGGGGTATGCCCAGACGTGGGTCCCTTGCTCGCTGCGCCACAGGGAACTAGGCTTCCTCACTGAGGAAGTCAAACAAGGCCGAAAAATGTCTGGGGTTGCTTGGTTTTCTGTGCAGATGGGACCTGGCCTAGCAGTTCGGGCTGGGCTGCTACCTTCGGTGGCGGCAGCTGCTGACTGATTTGCACATGGCTGGTCCCCTTTTGTAATGGCGCAGACGGGCTAAAAACGGTGGTTTGGAAGGTTGGCCTAGAGCAATTGCCAGAGGTTTAGATTCATTCGAAACCTTCCACCCATCACTTTTGTGGTCAGTTTTTTTCTCCTTGTGAGAGGGGGTATGCCCAGACGTGGGTCCCTTGCTCGCTGCGCCACAGGGAACTAGGCTGCACCTCACTGAGGAGGTCCATCAAGGCCGAAACATGTCTGGGGTTGCTTGGTTTTCTGGGCAGAGGGGACCTGGCCTAGCAGTTCGGGCTGGGCTCCTACCTTCGGTGGCGGCAGCTGCTGACTGATTTGCACATGGCTGGTCCCCTTTTGTAATGGCGCAGACCGGCTAAAAACGGTGGTTTGGAAGGTTGGCCCAGAGGAATTGCCAGTGGTTTAGATTCATTCGAAACCTTCCACCCATCACTTTTGTGGTCAGTTTGTTTCTCCTTGTGAGAGGGGGTATGCCCAGACGTGGGTCCCTTGCTCGCTGCGCCACGGGGAACTAGGCTGCACCTCACCGAGGAGGTCCAACAAGGCCGAAACATGTCTGGGGTTGCTTGGTTTTCTGTGCAGAGGGGACCGGGCCTAGCAGTTCGGGCTGGGCTGCTACCTTCGGTGGCAGCAGCTGCTGACTGATTTGCACATGGCTGGTCCCCTTTTGCAATGGCGCAGACGGGCTAAAAAATGGTGGTGTGGAAGGTTGGCCCAGAGCAATTGCCAGTGGTTTAGATTCATTCGAAACCTTCCACCCATCACTTTTGTGGTCAGTTTGTTTCTCCTTGTGAGAGGGGGTATGCCCAGACGTGGGTCCCTTGATCGCTGCGCCACAGGGAACTAGGCTGCACCTCACTGAGGAGGTCCAACAAGGCCGAAACATCTCTGGGGTTGCTTGGTTTTCTGTGCAGAGGGGACCTGGCCTAGAAGTTCGGGCTGGGCTGTTACCTTCGGTGGCGGCAGCTGCTGACTGATTTGCACATGGCTGGTCCCCTTTTGCAATGGCACAGACGGGCTAAAAAATGGTGGTGTGGAAGGTTGGCCCAGAGCAATTGCCAGTGGTTTAGATTCATTTGAAACCTTCCACCCATCACTTTTGTGGTCAGTTTGTTTCTCCTTGTGAGAGGGGGTATGCCCATACGTGGGTCCCTTGCTCGCTGCGCCACAGGGAACTAGGCTGCACCTCACTGAGGAGGTCCAACAAGGCCGAAACATGTCTGGGGTTGCTTGGTTTTCTGTGCAGAGGGGACCTGGCCTAGCAGTTCGGGCTGGGCTGCTACCTTCGGTGGCGGCAGCTGCTGACTAATTTGCACATGGCTCGTCCCCTTTGGCAATGGCGCAGACGGGCTAAAAAACGGTGGTGTGGAAGGTTGGGCCAGAGCAATTGCCAGTGGTTTAGATTCATTCGAAACCTTCCACCCATCACTTTTGTGGTCAGTTTGTTTCTCCTTGTGAGAGGGGGTATGCACAGACGTGGGTCCCTTGCTCGCTGCGCCACAGGGAACTAGGCTGCACCTCACTGAGGAGGTCCAACAAGGCCGAAACATGTCTGGGGTTGCTTGGTTTCTGTGCAGAGGGGACCTGGCCTAGCAGTTCGGGCTGGGCTGCTACCTTCGGTGGCGGCAGCTGCTGACTGATTTTCACATGGCTGGTCCCCTTTTGCAATGGCGCAGACGGGCTAAAAAACTGTGGTGTGGAAGGTTGGCCCAGAGCAATTGCCAGTGGTTTAGATTCATTCGAAACCTTCAACCCATCACTTTTGTGGTCAGTTTGTTTCTCCTTGTGAGAGGGGGTATGACCAGACGTGGCTCCCTTGCTCGCTGCGCCACAGGGAACTAGGCTGCACCTCACTGAGGAGGTCCAACAAGTCCGAAACATGTCTGGGGTTGCTTGGTTTTCTGTGCAGAGGGGACCTGGCCTAGCAGTTCAGGCTGGGCTGCTACCTTCGGTGGCGGCAGCTGCTGACTGATTTGCACATGGCTGGTCCCCTTTTGCAATGGCGCAGACGGGCTAAAAAACGGTGGTGTGGAAGGTTGGCACAGAGCAATTGCTAGTGGTTTAGATTCATTCGAAATCTTCCACCCATCACTTTTGTGGTCAGTTTTTTTCTCCTTGTGTGAGGGGGTATGCCCCGACGTGGTTCCCTTGCTCGCTGTACCACAGGGAACTAGGCTGCACCTCACTGAGGAGGTCCAACAAGGCCGAAACATGTCTGGGGTTGCTTGATTTTCTGTGCAGAGGGGACCTGGCCTAGCAGTTCGGGCTGGGCTGATACCTTCGGTGGCGGCAGCTGCTGACTGATTTGCACATGGCTGGTCCCCTTTTGAAATGGCGCAAACGGGCTAAAAAACAGTGGTGTGGAAGTTTGGCCCAGAGCAATTGCCAGTGGTTTAGATTCATTCGAAACCTTCCACCCATCACTTTTGTGGTCAGTTTGTTTCTCCTTGTGAGAGGGGGTATGCCCAGACATGGGTCCCTTGCTCGCTGTGCCACAGGGAACTAGGCTGCACCTCACTGAGGAGGTCCAACAAGGGCGAAACATGTCTGGGGTGCTTGGTTTTCTGTGCAGAGGGGACCCGGCCTAGCAGTTCAGGCTGGGCTGCTACCTTCGGTGGCGGCAGCTGCTGACTGATTTGCACATGGCTGGTCCTCTTTTGCAATGGCGCAGACGGGCTAAAAAACGGTGGTGTGGAAGGTTGGCCCAGAGCAATTGCCAGTGGTTTAGATTCATTCGAAACCTTCCACCCATCACTTTTGTGGTCAGTTTGTTTCTCTTTGTGAGAGGGTGTATGCCCAGACGTGGGTCCCTTGCTCGCTGCGCCACAGGGAAGTAGACTGCACCTCACTGAGGAGGTCCAACAAGGCCGAAACATGTCTGGGGATGCTTGGTTTTCTGTGCATAGGGGACCTGGCCTAGCAGTTCGGGCTGGGCTGCTACCTTCGGTGGCGGCAGCTGCTGACTGATTTGCACATGGATGGTCCCCTTTTGCAATAGCGCAGACGGGCTAAAAAACGGTGGTGTGGAAGGTTGGCCCAGAGCAATTGCCAGTGGTTTAGATTCATTCGAAACCTTCCACCCATCACTTTTGTGGTCAGTTTGTTTCTCCTTGTGAGAGGGGGTATGCCCAGACGTGGGTCCCTTGCTCGCTGCGCCACAGGGAACTAGGCAGCAGCTCACTGAGGAGGTCCAACAAGGCCGAAACATGTCTGGGGTTGCTTGGTTTTCTGTGCAGAGGGGACCTGGCCTAGCAGTTTGGGCTGGGCTGCTACCTTTGGTGGCGGCAGCTGCTGACTGATTTGCACATGGCTGGTCCCCTTTTGCAATGGCGCAGACGGGCTAAATAACGGTGGTGTGGAAGGTTGGCCCAGAGCAATTGCCAGAGGTTTCGATTCATCTGAAACCTTCCACCCATCACTTTTGTGGTCAGTTTGTTTCTCTTTGTGAGAGGGTGTATGCCCAGACGTGGGTCCCTTGCTCGCTGCGCCACAGGGAACTAGGCTGCACCTCACTGAGGAGGTCCAACAAGGCCGAAACATCTCTGGGGTTGCTTGGTTTTCTGTGCAGAGGGGACCTGGCCTAGCAGTTCAGGCTGGGCTGCTACCTTCGGTGGCGGCAGCTGCTGACTGATTTGCACATGGCTGGTCCCCTTTTGCAATGGCGCAGACGGGCTAAAAAACGGTGGTGTGGAAGGTTGGCCCAGAGCAATTGCCAGTGGTTTAGATTCATTCAAAACCTTCCACCCATCACTTTTGTGGTCAGTTTGTTTCTCCTTGTGAGAGGGGGTATGCCCAGACGTGGGTCCCTTGCTCGCTGCGCCACAGGGAACTAGGCTGCACCTCACTGAGGAGGTCCATCAAGGCCAAAACATGTCTGGGGTTGCTTGGTTTTCTGTGCAGAGGGGACCTGGCCTAGCAGTTCGGGCTGGGCTGCTACCTTCGGTGGCGGCAGCTGCTGACTGATTTGCACATGGCTGGTCCCCTTTTGTAATGGTGCAGACGGGCTAAAAACGGTGGTTTGGAAGGTTGGCCCAGAGCAATTGCCAGTGGTTTAGATTCATTCGAAACCTTCCACCCATCACTTTTGTGGTCAGTTTGTTTCTCCTTGTGAGAGGGGGTATGCCCAGACGTGGGTCCCTTGCTCGCTGCGCCACAGGGAACTAGGCTGCACCTCACTGATGAGGTCCATCAAGGCCGAAACATGTCTGGGGTTGCTTGGTTTTCTGTGCAGAGGGGACCTGGCCTAGCAGTTCGGGCTGGGCTGCTACCTTCGGTGGCGGCAGCTGCTGACTGATTTGCACATGGCTGGTCCCCTTTTGTAATGGCGCAGACGGGCTAAAAATGGTGGTTTGGAAGGTTGGCCCAGAGCAATTGCCAGTGGTTTAGATTCATTTGAAACCTTCCACCCAATACTTTTGTGGTCAGTTTGTTTCTCCTTGTGAGAGGGGGTATGCCCAGACGTGGGTCCCTTGCTCGCTGCGCCACAGGGAACTAGGCTGCACCTCACTGAGGAGGTCCAACAAGGCCAAAACATGTCTGGGGTTGCTTGGTTTTCTGTGCAGAGGGGACCTGGCCTAGCAGTTCGGGCTGGGCTGCTACCTTCGGTGGCAGCAGCTGCTGACTGATTTGCACATGGCTGGTCCCCTTTTGCAATGGCGCAGACGAGCTAAAAAATGGTGGTGTGGAAGGTTGGCCCAGAGCAATTACCAGTGGTTTAGATTCATTCGAAATCTTCCACCCATCACTTTTGTGGTCAGTTTGTTTCTCCTTGTGAGAGGGGGTATGCCCAGACGTGGGTCCCTTGCTCGCTGCGCCACAGGAAACTAGGCTACACCTCACTGAGGAGGTCCAACAAGGCCGAAACATGTCTGGGGTTGCTTGGTTTTCTGTGCAGAGGGGACCTGGCCTAGAAGTTCGGGCTGGGCTGTTACCTTCGGTGGCGGCAGCTGCTGACTGATTTGCACATGGCTGGTCCCCTTTTGCAATGGCACAGACGGGCTAAAAATCGGTGGTGTGGAAGGTTGGTCCAGAGCAATTGCCAGTGGTTTAGATTCATTCGAAACCTTTCACCCATCACTTTTGTGGTCAGTTTGTTTGTCCTTGTGAGAGGGGGTATGCCCAGACGTGGGTCCCTTGCTCGCTGCGCCACAGGGAACTAGGCTGTACCTCACTGAGGAGGTCCACCAAGGCCGAAACATGTCTGGGGTTGCTTGGTTTTCTGTGCAGAGGGGACCTGGCCTAACAGTTCGGGCTGGGCTGCTACCTTCGGTGGCGGCAGCTGCTGACTGATTTGCACATGGCTGGTCCCCTTTTGCAATGGCGCAGACGGGCTGAAAAACGGTGGTGTGGAAGGTTGGCCAAGAGCAATTGCCAGTGGTTTAGATTCATTCGAAACCTTCCACCCATCACTTTTGTGGTCAGTTTGTTTCTCCTTGCGAGAGGGGGTATGCCCAGACGTGGGTCCCTTGCTCGCTGCGCCACAGGGAACTAGGCTGCACCTCACTGAGGAGGTCCAACAAGGCCGAAACATGTCTGGGGTTGCTTGGTTTTCTGTGCAGAGGGGACCTGGCCTAGCAGTTCGGGCTGGGCTGCTACCTTCGGTGGCGGCAGCTGCTGACTGATTTGCACATGGCTGATCCCCTTTTGCAATGGCGCAGACGGGCTAAAAAACGGTGGTGTGGAAGGTTGGCCCAGAGCAATTGCCAGTGGTTTAGATTCATTCGAAACCTTCCACCTATCACTTTTGTGGTCAGTTTGTTTCTCCTTGTGAGAGGGGGTATGCCCAGACGTGGGTCCCTTGCTCGCTGCGCCACAGGGAACTAGGCTGCACCTCACTGAGGAGGTCCAACAAGGCCGAAACATGTCTAGGGTTGCTTGGTTTTCTGTGAAGAGGGGACCTGGCCTAGCAGTTCGGGCTGAGCTGCTGCCTTCAGTGGCGACAGCTGCTGACTGATTTGCACATGGCTGGTCCCCTTTTGCAATGGCGCAGACGGGCTAAAAAACGGCGGTGTGGAAGGTTGGCCCAGAGCAATTGCCAGTGGTTTAGATTCATTCAAAACCTTCCACCCATCACTTTTGTGGTCAGTTTGTTTCTCCTTGTGAGAGGGGGTATGCCCAGACGTGGGTCCCTTGCTCGCTGCGCCACAGGGAACTAGGCTGCACCTCACTGAGGATGTCCAACAAGGCCGAAACATGTCTGGGGGTGCTTGGTTTTCTGTGCAGAGGGGACCTGGCCTAGCAGTTCGTGCTGGGCTGCTACCTTCGGTGGCGGCAGCTGCTGACTGATTTGCACATGGCTGGTCCCCTTTTGCAATGGCGCAGACGGGCTAAAAAACGGTGGTGTGGAAGTTTGGCCCAGAGCAATTGCCAGTGGTTTAGATTCATTTGAAACCTTCCACCCATCACTTTTGTGGTCAGTTTGTTTCTCCTTGTGAGAGGGGGTATGCCCAGACGTGGGTCCCTTGCTCGCTGCGCCACAGGGAACTAGGCTGCACCTCACTGAGGAGGTCCAACAAGGCCGAAACATGTCCGGGGTTGCTTGGTTTTCTGTGCAGAGGGGACCTGGCCTAGCAGTTCGGGCTGGGCTGCTACCTTCGGTGGCGGCAGCTGCTGACTGATTTGCACATGGCTGGTCCCCTTTTGCAATGGCGCAGACGGGCTAAAAAACAGTGGTGTGGAAGGTTGGCCCAGAGCAATTGCCAGTGGTTTAGATTCATTCGAAACCTTCCACCCATCACTTTTGTGGTCAGTTTGTTTCTCTTTGTGAGAGGGGGTATGCACAGACGTGGGTCCCTTGCTCGCTGCGCCACAGGGAACTAGGCTGCACCTCACTGAGGAGGTCCAACAAGGCAGAAACATGTCTGGGGTTGCTTGGTTTTCTGTGCAGAGGGGACCTGGCCTAGCAGTTCGGGCTGAGCTGCTACCTTCGGTGGCGGCAGCTGCTGACTGATTTGCACATGGCTGGTCCCCTTTTGCAATGGCGCAGACAGGCTAAAAAACGGTGGTGTGGAAGGTTGGCCCAGAGCAATTGCCAGTGGTTTAGATTCATTCGAAACCTTCCACCCATCACTTTTGTGGTCAGATCACTTCAAGATAGCCGCAGCTACTTCTTGGATCAGCTCCTTTCTGGCAAATAGATCTATGAGGGTCTTATCCGTCTCTGCCGCAGCCGATCCAGCACATGTCCCTTGCAGAGTCCCGCAAGGCTCCTGCGTATCGCCCACATTGTACAACGTGTTCACTAAACCTCTCTTTGATATTCTTGACTATCTGGGTGTCTCTTACACAAATTATGCTGACGACACCTAGATACTCATCCCTATCACTGGCGACTATTTAACCAATGTCAACGCACTCAACTCAGTCTATTCAGTCATCCAGGCCTGGATGGCACACCACGGGCTCTGCCTTAACGATGAAAATACTGAGTTACTCATCCTAGGCTCTCAGCCCAAACTCACTAAACTTGACCCTAAATATAACGCCTTCATTATCGATGGAAATGTCATTAAAGTCACCAACGTCACGAAAACACTTGGAATCTACCTAGACTCCACGCTCTCTCTCAACAGACAAACCAATTCAGTAGCCTCAGCCTCATCATACATATGTAAACTCATCACAGCTTGTCGCCCCTTCCTCACTACTGACAATTGCCTGATACTAGCCAGAACCCTCATCATGTCTAAAATTTACTATTGTAACGCCCTCTATTTAGGGACTAGTCAAAGAAACCTTGACAAACTTCAGGTCACCCAAAACAATGCCATTAGGGCTGCCCTCAATATCCCTAGGCACTCACACATTTCTTCCACTAGGCGCAACCTACACTGGCTACCCATTACATGCCGTATTTCACTCAAAACACTTGTTCTAACACACAAGGCACAAAACGATGCTGCACCTGCTTACTTGTCCTCGCGCTTTACACAACATACAGCATCTAGACCACTGAGATCCGCACAGGGTCACACATTAACCATCCCTAGCTTCAAGCTTCAGACAGCTAGGGGCTCAAGTTTCCCAGTCCTGGCTGCTAAGTTGTGGAATGCCCTTCCCAATGATCTCAGGAATGTACCAGCCACCAAATCCTTTAAAAACAGAACTAAACGTTGGCTTCATGAACAAGATGCACTGACCTCTGCCTTGTAATTCTCACAGTGGTCACCTGCAATCAGGCCTCCCACTGTACATACTGTATATTTGACCTCTCTGCCAGTCCATGCATTATCTATGATCTCTGTTACTATTCTTGCTGTAAATCTTGTATATATAATGTAATGTAATATTTGTACCTATCTTTGTAACACTCTTCTGTAACCACCTTTCTAAACATGGCCCTGATGCCCTTGGGCAGGTTGTGCAATACAAATAAACAAATACAAAAGGGGAAAAAGTGATCATATTATTTTTTTATTGAAATCATATAAAGTTTATTTCTGTGTTTCATTCTTTCCCATCATTGCATTTCTTTGAATCATATAAAGTATTCTCTGCTACCTTATCCTTTCTATTCCTACTCCTAAGTGATTAAAGAGATTGTTGATATTGTGATATTACCCATTACTGATTACTGTTCATATTCATAAGTGTGCTATTCAGATATTATTTTATTCATAAAAATGTGATATACATATTGTTCAATTCTTCAAATAAACCTTTTAATTGGCAAAGCAAACCTACTTCTTGGCTTAGTGAGGTCGGGGAGATCCAAAGAGAGGGGCGTTATATAAGGGTTCATCATCCAGATTTAAAGAACTTTGACATACAAATATATAAATAAGGGCTTCCACTGGGCATCCCATACTAAGCATTGCCTTGGTTGGAGTGCTGGATTGAAGTCACTTACAGATTGGGGGCTCGGTAGCCGGGACTTCTGGATTAGATCTACCACTTGTGCAGCTTAATACAGTGTGCTAACTGACAGGATACATAAATCCTGTTGGGCTACTACGCTGTGTTACACTGTAAAAACACCCCTCAAAAGGGAACGCTCTCAGGAAACGGTCTGTTTTGTAAAATAAAATAATAAACTTCTGTAAGTCTGGAAGGAAATCAATTTCCAGAATGGCGACATTGGTAGACAGCAAGCTAGCTAGAGAGCACCTTTTACATAAGCTATTTGTGAGAGGTGATTGGACTAAGCAAGACCAGAATGTGTGGTTGCAGGCGATCACACAACAGGTCACTGCAACTGGGTTAGATATCTGGAGAGATCAGGGTCCCTTACATGTGGCCCTGAGTTAACTATATATGGCCCCTAAGGCCAAGGATAAGCACAAAAAGATTGCCAGGGTAGTGGCATACCTATATTTATCTATGGGAGCCATACAGGACAAATGTGCTGAAGGCCAAGACCAAGTAGGCAACTGTTGGCATTAGAGAAGGCCCAATCGGATCTGGACGCTTCTGAGCACGGTTCGATGTGATTTCATCGACGGACTTTTCATTGCGGGGATTTTTGCAGTGGATTTTATTTTTTTTTAAAAACATCGATTTTTTTGTTTTTTTTTGTTGGGGGGTACCCCCCCAAAGCCCCAAACCTTTTAATTATTTTAATATTTCCCTAGGCACACACCAAATTTATTTAATTTTTAACCCCAAAAAATCAATGTTTTTTTTTTATAAAACAAATCGCGGCAAAAAACCCTGCGATGAAAAGCCTGTCGATGAAATGACGGTATACCCTGAGCACAGGCTGCAGAGGAGCCAGGAGTCAGAAAACGAAAGTAGGCAGTATCTAATTAAAATAAAAGAGGATATGGGTATCGTGCACCAGGAAAAGGCAGACTAGGATACCAGAATTCTGGCCTTGCAGAAGGAGTATCAAGAAGGTTTGGACTCCCTACTGCAGGTCCAGAAAAAACTGGAGCAACAACTGGATTTCAATAGGGCATGCGTAGAGCAGGTAGTCACCCTGCAAAGCCACCTTGATAGAGAGAAAGCAGAGTGTAATAAATAATTTCTGAAAGACCTGGAAACCCAGGCAGAATTTGAGGAAGAGCACCAGAAAGCTGGTGCCCTTCAAAGACAGAAGGACGACCTGGTGGCACAGAGGTAGGCTCTTGCTCAGGAAAGGGATACCTTAGGCCAGGAAGTCTGTCACTTAAAAGGGAAGCTGTAAGAAAATCACCTGGCCCTCCAGGGACTGAGTGACCTCCAAAAAGAGCATCAAAACTTGTTGGAGCACACCAGGAGGGTGGAAGATGCTCTGGCAAGAAAGGAACGGGCCCGTAGGGACGGGACTCAGGAGGTAACCCTCCTGCAGCAAAGACTGGCCCAGTACTCCAAGACCAACCAGGAGGCACAGAGAGAAAATGAGGCTCTCTGTCAGCACAATAATAGGCTCCAGCGACAAGTAGCCATGCAAGAGAGACTGATAGAGTCTAGTAAGGCCTTGATTGAGGAACTGAAGGCTCAGTCTCTTGCATGGCAAAAGGCGCAGGGGCTGATAGAGATGATGTTCGCTGGGAAAGGAAAACACCTGAGCATAACCTCAGGAACTGTAGTACCAGAGGCCTCTATCTCTCCCAGTCCCTGGACTCTTCCACCCCCATGTCCCGTGGCGCACATGAGCCCAGGGCCACACGGATGGCAGATTACTATCCAGTCAGAAATATGGGACTCATGGAACAGTACCTCCCAGGCATGGATGGGCGGGCATCTGGGTATGGGCACCCAAGTACAGTGCAATTTAGTGGGGAACCCCGGGAGAGTAGGCCCACTGAGGGCATCCTGAAAACCTCTGCCCCGTTAGGTCAGTGGGGGGGGTACCCATCAAATCCTGGGAGCAAGGAGGAATCAGAAGACTCCTCTGAGTGTCCCAAGACACAGGAGACTAGGTTCCCACATTCTGCCAGCCATTCCCAGGCTCGCAGAATCCAGGAAAACCTGGAAGATAAGATGGGCACAGTCAGAGGATGAATGGACCAGAGTTACCCGAACCAAGAAGGCCAATAAGGCCAAAAGGGCCTTGCTTAAGGACCCCTTAAAACAGATTAAGGCAATAAGGAGTGTCATCACGCCTTATCACAAGAACGCCAAGTATTCTGTGTGGGAAGACTTAAGAGCTCTTTGAGCAAATGATGGAGAATTTCCATTTGAAAGACATCAGTAGCTGCATTCAGTACGCAAAATGGACATTCTCCCCAGAATACTCCAGTTTCTTTGCGGGGCTGGAGGACCAAAATCATTCAAGATGGTCCACATACAGGGCGGCCATCTTAAAGCACTTTTGTGTTCATAGAAATCCCCAAGAGGCTTGCAAGGCCGCCTACAATTTGCAATGTGGGGAGGATCAGGCCCCACAAGAATTTGTGCAGGAGTTGAAGCGTGCCTTTGCGCAGACTATCAAAAGGGTGCGCACGGACAGTAAATAATTTGTAAATACGTTTTTCCATGCTTTACCCAAATACATCATGACCCAGCAAGTGAGAGATTTTCATGAGAAAAGGTCACTGGACTGGGTCATTGAACAGGCCACCTGAATCTATGAGGTGCAGAAGCTCATAGAAAATAAAAATAATGCTCAGAAAAGCCACAAACCGACCAGCACCCCTGCCGCTGCTAAGTTGGCAGAGGTAAAGGTAGCCCCCATTTTAGATTTGGAGATGGGGGCCTAAAAACCTACCTGCACAGAATAATTCCAAGCCCAGAAGGCCCTCGGGCCAGTCACAGACAGGGAGTCAAGGAGATAGTCCCACAAATGGGGTCCCTCACTCCCCTGACTATGTAAGTCCCCGCTACAAGGGAAACCGACCCATCCTGGGTTATTTGTGGACTCCTCCAGCCCAAGGGGGGGGTCCAACCAAGCACCTAACCCAGGGAACACCCCTCCTAACTTCCCCCAGGAGGGCAGAAATTCACCAAATCCTGGGCAGAACTTTTTCCACAGGTATCCACAAAATTTCCAACCCCAAAATCATCCATCTTTCTTTCCCCACTTCCCTGAGCCCAGACCACCTAATCCGGGAGAGGGGAGGCCAAGGGTGGAGGGGTACCCAAATCTTCCCAACCCGGGGTACTCAGGTATCAGCCTGAGCGGGTTTCACAACTTGAGCGCCAGGTCCAAAATATGGCACACGATCTGGGTCGCATGCTGAGGGCTCAGCAAAACCCTAAGATGAGCATGCCATCACAGAATGCTCCAAATTCTGGACCTGGTGCTCCAGAACAATGACGGGGCAGCACCCCAATAACTCATCGGTTCGCAGGGAGGATACACAAGGGGAAGGGGGGTGTAAAGCCTTGGAGGAAGCTTCCTTCCCCACTTGTAGACAGCCCCTGGAAACCCAGGAACCGGAAACAAAATCTCCTGCCCCTGAAAGTCTGCCACCTAAGGAGCAGAGAGGGGGTAGGAGAAACAAAGGACCCAAACAGAACCATTTTGAGGAGGATGTAAAAATCTTCCAATTTGAAGGAGAGGGATCCTCAGAGGATCCTGGGAAAAGGATCTTCTCCTTCAGAGATGGGGAAACTCCTCCCAAAGAAAAATGGGTCCCTAGGGATTCAAATCCAGACTGGGTAGATGTGGGGACTGAGCTAGCGCCGCCCGTCATCCCATCCCAGAACCAACAACATCAAAATCCCCTGGTTCAAACCCATTCTGGTGACTGCCTCCAAAAAGGTGGGGGGGCGGCCCAGAACCGGAAACCAGGGGAACTCAAAACCGCTCCTATCTCCAGTTGCCAACTTTTTCTTTCAGATTCCCAAGACTCTCCACAGAAGAACTTTGACGGGAAGGAAATTCCCGTCGAGGGGACTGCGGATTTGGACATTAAAATTGGGTGACACAAGGTGAAACACCCGGTCATAGTAGTGACTCCAGAGGGCACCCCTTGTTTACTAGGGAATGACCTCCTGAGAAGGTTGTCACCCCTAATAGATTGCGTAAACAAGGTCCTCTGGACCCAGACTAGCCGACCAATAAAGTTAAAACAGAGTGTCAACCATGTTAGTTTAAACGGCACATGCCACATGGTTGAACAAAAATCTGACCAAGTAGAATTTCACTTCCAGAACAACCAAATTCCAGACGTGACAGTAATAGCAGTAGGACAACAGACTGGTGATGGGGGGTCCTCTCTATTTCTGAAAATCAACCTTCCTTCTAGTTTAAGGTGGTATTCCACACTGGAAGGAAACACTCTGAAATTCTTTACCAATCCACAATCAGACATTCCCACTCCAATAGTCCAGAAAGATGTGAAATCAGTTCAGAGCCTGGCTGTTATTCAGCAAATTGGAGAGCAGTGGTTCATCCCTGTTCAGTTAAATGAAGGGAAGGACTCTGTTCTCGCCCGAGTGTGTGTGAACAACGGTAAGGGCTTCATCAGCGAAGCCATGTTCCGCCAACTCCCAAAAGATCCAGCCATTCCCACATTCAAACTGATAGACAAATGGGAAATGGATTTGGAAGCACCCAATTCCAAACATCTCCTGCCAAGCAGGTGTATGCTCAATATCTCCATAGGCAACAAGACCATAGTCCATAATTGTTCGGTCGTGCGAGATGTCACTGCCACCTTTTACTTACGCAGTGACATTCTCAATCGCTTTGCCATTAGTTTGGACCTATTAAACTTCAAGGCTTGGTCCCGATTAGCGGATAATCCCATGGGCTTTGATGATCCAGAAAAAGCATTTAGGTCAGCTCAATTGCTACCTTATGCAGTTGAAATTCAGATTGGAGAGGAAGTCACCATCCCAGAAAGGACCCGACAATTCTCCCTGGAAGTGAAAGTTAAAAGAGGAAAAAAATTGAAAAACCCTGATGCTTATATTCATCTGAATGCTTCTCTTCAACAGCAAGGGTTGGGGGTAAACCCAACACCATTAATCAATCTAGAAAATGACACCGTTCCAAAAGAGGTGGATAACAGCGACTTAAAGAGTATGACTCTAGCCACAGGCACCATTATTGGAATGGCGGTGGATGACCAACATTTTTCCATTGATTTAGGGAATGAACTGTTAGGACCAATCCCCAAGGACTGTTTTGACAGTGACAGTGATGACAATACAACACCAGACAGGATCTTTACCCGGCATGGGGAGAACTTCCTCGTGTACACTTCCTGCCCTTATGGTAAGGAAGATGTGACTTGTGATGTCAGGAGAGTTAAGGTGATTTTCCAGGTCCATGAGGGCTGTCTTTCCCACCTGAAGCCACCAGTCCAAATCAGCACTCTGACCAGGGACTTCTCCACCCAGCTGGAGGAGGCCGCTGAGATAGTGAAACCAGAAGTCTTTCCAGGCTTCAGGCAGATGGTTGAAGAGAGAGTCAACCTAGCTGATGCCTGTGTGACTCTGGAGCAGAAGCAAAAGTTGAAACAAGTTTTCTTGGATTTCCAAGATCTCATTGCGGTGGACTCATATGACTGTGGTCACACCGACATCCACACAGCAACAATTCCCACGGACCCTGGCATGACTCCCGTGTTTGTGAAGCAATATCGCATGCCTCTCGCATCAATGGAGTCCCTTACTGAAATAATTAAGAACCTTGAGTCCTGTGGGATAATCCGTCCAGTCCACAGCACCTTCAATAATCTGGGGCTGGGGATATTGAAGCCAAACGGACAGTGGAGACTCTGCGACGACCTTAGGGAGCTCAACAAACGGGTCCATACTTCCTGATGGCCTCTTCCCTACATTGACCAAGGGCTGGCCCAGATCCAGGGGTCACAGGTATTCACTGCAATAGATATGACCAATGGATACTGGACTGTACCTGTCAGTAGGGAGGACCAATACAAGCTGGCTTTTACCTTTGGGGGCCAGCAGTACACATGGACCTGGACTCCCTTCGGATACCACAACTCCGACAATGAATTCAACATTTTTCTACATAAGGTCATGCCCGACCTGGGTGAAAGGGGTAACCTGGATTATGTAGATGATGTCCTCATCAAAAGCTCAACTGTGGAGGAACACATAGCAGAGAGCCGTTATGTTCTGACACAGTTGAGGGCAGCCAGAGCAAAACATTCCTTTCAGAAAGCACAGTGGTGTAGAACCCGTGTTAATTTCTTGGGGCATGGGATTACTCCTCGGGGTCTCTGTCCCCAGGAAAAGAAAGTGGAAGCACTCCAGAAACTGAAAGACCCCACAACTCTGCGGGAACTAAGGAGCCTCCTTTGACTGATTAATTACAGCAGAAAGTTCATTGAGGGCTACGCAGAGATCACCAGACCCCTGATTCATCTTTTGAAGGGTGGGGTCAAGTGGGAATGGGGTCCAGAACAATCCGAGGCAGTAGGACAACTCAAAAGAAGCCGCTCACAAGCACCTTGCCTAGATTACCCTGTCAGAAACAAGGAGTTCTTATTGGAGACAGGGTTCTCTAATACATGCTTGACTGCATTATTATACCAAAAGCATGACAAGGTCAATAAAGTAATCTCCTATGCGAGTAAAACTTTATCCTCTGTGGAGGAAAAAGTCAATGACTGTGAGAAGGCACTGCTGGCAACGGTGTGGGCATTGAAGAATTACCGCCCTTTTATTCATGGGGAACACATCATAGTGGAGACTCCACACCAGCCTCTGCAATATCTCCAAAGTGACAGAATCTGGGCCGGAAATGTGAGTAATTCCCGAATTACTTCCTGGATTCTGTCAATGCAAGGCTTTCCTGTGGAGGTCAGATATGGCCAAAACAAGAAGAGTCCCCTCGCGCAAGGTCTGGCTGACTTGCATGATTGTGCCAGAGAAAACTGTCTCGAGGACGAAAGTCTAAAAATCAAGGACAAGATGGAGGGATACCTCAATTCCCCACACAACGTCTTTGAAGAAGACAAGTGTGAGGGAATGCCCACTGTCTATGTGGATGGATGCTCTTACCATGTTGACAACAACGGGGAAAAAGAACTTGTGGCTGGTGTTGGGAATGCATGGGTGAATGAGATCCCAGAACCCTCCGCTGGGTACAAGATTGGTCCCCGAAGTAGTCAAGTGGCAGAGTTGATGGCTGTGCATCAAGCCATCCTCACTGCTGTCCAACATCAACTCCACGAACTGGTCATAATCACAGATTCGGATTATGTACGGAACGGGTTCGTGGAGCACCTGGTTCATTGGAAAACCAGAGGCATGCTATGTGCTAATAACAAACCCTTGAAACACGGGAAATTAATTCAAAATATTGATGATCTGGTCACCTCGAATGGGATGACCATCTACTGGAAAAAGATCAAGGGTCATTCCAAAGTGGAGGGGCCAGACAAAACTTAGCTGATTAGCTGGCCAAAATCAGAGACATCCAAGGGAATCTAATAGAGATCCAGTCCCTGTTGGGGGAAATCCAGGTCACTGCTATCACTAGGTCCCAGAAAAATGCTCACAATGATCTTTCAACTGTACAATGGAGTAAGGAGACCCCAGATGTTGATTTGATTAGGGCTCAAAAAGGAGATCCAATAATTGATAAGTTTTATCAACACATTGAGGACCCTGAGAACTTTCCCCTGATGGATACCGATTACATTGGGAAAGAGGACCTCAGAATGTTGATGAAATGTCCAGAAATGTTCCGAATCCAAGACTGTTTGTTGGTAAGGAAATCCCAAGCTGGCCATGATCAGTGGGTGGTTCCTACCTCCTTCCGAAGCCTGATGTTAAGTGACGCCCACATGATGTGGCCACAGCCGGTCATAGGGGGTTTCATACAACACTGGAAATCTTAAGAGAGGTTGCATACTGGCCACACATGGGGCAGGACCTCGACCAATACTTGAAGGGGTGTCTTGTGTGTGCACAATTTCAGCCAACATCCCTCACACACCGTGTGCCTCTCCAAAAGAGGGGGATGACACTGCCATGGTCAGATTTGCAAGTCGACTTTATCGGGCCCGTGATTCGCTCCTCTAGGGGGAATAAGTACATGTTGACTGTGACATGCTTATTTACTAAATGGGTGGAATGTCTCCCGGCCCCAAACTGCAAGTCAGAAACAGCAGCTGCCCTGATGATCAATCACATCTTTTCGCGTTTTGGATTACCCCAAAGGATTGAGTCAGACATAGGTAGCCATTTCACCAGCGAAGTAATGACAAAGATGTGGGAGATACTTGGGGTTAAAAGGAAGCTACATATTGCATACCGGCTAGCCTCTAGTGGTGCAGTAGAAGGTTACAACAAAACCATTGTGAGCATATTAAAAAAGTCTGTGGCAGATTCTGGGCCAAGTTGGGATATTCGATTACCTCATGTCCTAATAGCCATCAGATCTACCCCTTCATCTGCAACAAAAATGTCACTGTTTGAGCTGATGACTGGAAGCAGGATGGTGCTTCCCCAGCATCTGCTTTACAGGACCCAAGAGCAGACATTGATCAGTGCCTCCACAACTCATGAGTATGTTGAAAATGTAAGAAAACACCTTCAACATGCTTTTGCCTATGCTCAGCGAAATCTTGAAAGATCAGCCAATAGCATGAAGACCCACTATGACTTAAAGACCACCAGAAAAGAACACAATGTAGGAGACCGGGTCTATCTAGAGAATTGCCAAAGGAACCAGGTCAAACAGTGAAATTTTCTGCCTACCTGGAAGGGACCTTTTGAAATTGTAAACAAGATCTCACCCGTCGCCCACAAGATCCCCATCCCCAAAGGCAGTTTGGCAGAGGGGGAAGACAAGTGGGTCCATATTAATCAGCTAGAGTGTTGCCATCCTAGGCACACTCTGCAGCAACTGGAGGAGTCCTCTGGAACCCCAGAGGGGGCCATTCCAGATCCATAAAATTCCAACCCTAAAATATTCCACATATAGTCTATAAAATACAATAATAAAAATGCAAATGTCTCCTGATTTATAAAATGTATATGTCCACCCCACTAGAAATGTCTACAAATATGTTTTTGCTTTGTCATCCTAGGAGAGATAACCTATAGTTGACTGTAAAGCACGGAGACTGACCAAGGAGGACGATCGGAGACCGGGAGCAAAGATCCGAGGGGCCCGGAGTATCGCTTAATACTCCCATCAGGACTGGCGAGGAGAACCAAGCGATCCACCCCTGATGGAGGAAAAGATGCTGAACTTTGCCATTTGTGGAATCCGGAGAGATGAGGCTTACATCCCAGTCTTGCGGAGTTCCATTGATGGAAGTTCAACGGCCATCGCAAGACGGGGGCTTGTGGGATGTATCAACCCACTCATCCAAGTCCTGCAACATCACTGTGCATTGCTGGCAGCAGAAACATCATAATGGCCGACGGAAAGCATGCTGCTCACTAGAAATCACCAGAAATTGCGCAGTGAAAACCTGAAAAATAGGTCACCATCCACTTTTGCCTATCTTAGTGAGCACAGGAGATCACTGCCAAAAACCATCATTGGGCTACCCACAAAGTAGCCTGAAACCACTTGGAAATAGCAATGCTGATTGAAAAAGAAACACAGAGCTGTTTGAAAATCAATTTTCTTGATTGTCAAAAATTGCTAAAATCATGGCTCACAAAGCACCTAAAAGAGCCAACCTCTTTGTTGGGTGTTCCACATCATTACTGCAAGAATCCACATCAATACATTGTCAGCAAAAATCATATGTTCTCAGAATAAGATCCTCTTTTAAAGATCCTTGATGGAAAGACAGCTGTCCAAAATGGGTGTAATACCGTTGCTCACCTCTACCAGAAAGCCAGCGTTTTAAAACCATTTTTTGTAAAGTTGACCAATTGAACCCCAAACTATGCCCAAGAAAGACTTGCTATCAGAAGCCTAAAAGGTGGATACAATTTCAAACTATATTCTGAAAAGGCCTGAAGGAAGAAATTGTTTAATGTATGTGTTAAAAATGTCGGTTATATTATAAGAAAAGACAATTTGTAGACATTTGGCCTCATTACGACCCTGGCGGTACGGAGTGACGGCGCCGTAAAAGGTGCCGGCGCCGTTCACTCCGTACCGCCGCATTACGAGTTCCCCTCGAAAACCAGGCATGCTTACCGTGTCCCGCGAGGGGAAGAGGGAGCAAACAACGGGCCATCTCGTAATGGCCCGTTGTTTGCTCCCTCTCCCATTCCCATTCAGCCCTACGGGGGCTGAAATGGGAATGGGAAGGACCGTGTCCGGGTCCTTGGAGGGAGGAGTTACCTGGCCTTCTGAACTCGGAATGGCCCGGTAAGTCCTCATTCCGAGGACCCGGACCCTGACGCGATTTCGGCGGCAGCCATGCCACCAACAGCTCATGGTTACTGCCAAACTCATAATGAGGGCCATTGAGTTAAAGAATGAAGAGTTTCCTACACTGTGCTTCAAACGAATTTCACACCTTTTCCCTGGACAAAGAAAGCTTCAACTGCCCTAGTCCAAGAGATTGACAGGCTGGTGTGAACAGGAACTAGCAGAGGCACCCTGGCCTGTTGCTCTCAGTTAAAACAATGGATTCTTTGGGAAGAATAGAAATATGATAAATTTGGGTGTAACTGACAACAAACTGTTAGCAGGAAAGAGAGACATGTGACCTCTGAGTCAGCCCAGACCGTGGAGGCGGAGACAAACCATTGTGTGAATTGAATTGAAAGCAAATGTATGTTTTATAAAAATGCTTATAGCAAAGTGTACTGAACTGACAAAAATGTAAAACTTTGAGATTGTTAAAATGAAAAAATTCACTTACAGTTTGAGACTAAGCTGAACTTCGTGCGATGTTCTGAGACCAAACCCCGGAAATATTCATATTGTAGCGACTGTATTTATGCCAAGAACCGGAAAAATTACACAAATATGCCCAGAGAGGATATGCATACATGTATCAAATTTGGTGCAGAATGAATATTGAGAAACCCTCCAAAAGCGCAAAAATTTTGTCATTTCTGAACCCAAGCTCGTAGAAACATGGGACTTGAACAGAAGTGCACCTTAGGCAATCTGTCATGTAATTATGTATTCTCAACAACTTGTGTATCTGGGAAAAATGTTTTTTGGGGAAAAATAGATTTTCTATGTAAAAGCAAAAGGGAGGGATTTCTTTTGGACCATAAAGACAGCATCACTCTGACTCATTCTGACACGCTGATCCTTTCTCCAATCAGGGGATAGGAAATCCTCTAAACTATCAGATCCTGAGAGGGTTGGGCATTGTAGAATCAGCCTCCCCACCCACTTTGGAAATATATAAATAGGGACTGTGAGGACAGATTGGACACACACATTTTTCCACTACTCAACTGATTTCGTGACGCAGCACTCTGGAGGAAGACTCCAGACTTCAGACTCCAGATCTAGACAGAAACTCTAGAACCAAACTCTAGAACCCTGAAGCAGAGGCCTAACCCAAAACTGAACTCTTTGTAGCAGACCTTCAGAATCTTTTGCAACCTGATTCTAACCCCTAAACTTCCACAGGGCCTAAATAACCAATCAACAGCCTGGCTGAGCTGTTTTGCTTCTAGCTAAGAACCCTGTGCTAGAACCAAGATCCAGACCCAGAAAGCAGTGCTGTATCCAGAACCCGTCAGATCCAGTCCAAGAGGCCGTCCAGACCGCAGTGCAGTGCTGAGAGCAGAACCCAGAGTGCCTGAGACCTGTCTGGTGGCGAGAGTGAAGCCATACCCTTGACCAGATCTTTGACGAGGCCCATTCCATTCTAAAGCCTAGGAGTGAGTATCTAGTCTAGAACTGTCCATAACCAAGCTCTTAGTTTAAAGTAATCATCTTCCATCCATTTCAACCTGTCCAGAACTGCATTATATAATCTTGTGTCCATCCTGTTGATTCCAAATCTGTAAAGCGCAATCTGTCATTTTGAAATCTTGACTTTATTTCTGAAAATCTACCTTCACAAAAACCTCTGTAACTTTTGAACCGCATGTCCTAGAACCAAATTTAACTGTCATTTTGAGGATAAGATCCTAAGCTTTCCAAGGAACCTAAAACGACATTCCAATTCTTTATATTTTTTTCCATAATCGCGTTTCACGCACATGGAAAAATTGCTGCGAATTGCCATTCAGCTCCATTTCAACACATGCCAAAATAGCTGTTTCTTGTTTGCAACTGCCGAGATTCGTTTTCAATCTGATAATCATTCATGAATCATTGCTAGTGTTGACCTGAACCAATCCAAAGTAACTATCACCTATCCTGAATCTCCTTTAGTGAATTAAAATCATTTAAACATATTTTTCACCTTCATTGCAATCACATTCAAAAGTATTTGGCCTGTTTTAAAATCATACCTGTTTTCTCTAAGCTTGCTGGGGGAACTGGAATTGAACTGCATTGTTGATTAATAATACTGAAACTTGTGTGCCCTCATTTCCACCTCTTCATCTTGCATAGTGGGGGGAGTGAGTAATAACAGGGGAAAAAGTGATCATATTATTTTTTGATTGAAATCATATCAAGTTTATTTCTGTGTTGCATTCTTTCCCATCATTGCATTTCCTTAAATCAAATAAAGTATTCTCTGCTACCTTATCCTTTCTATTCCTACTCCTCAGTGATTAAAGAGATTGTTGATATTGTGATATTACCCATTACTGATCACTGTTCATATTCATAAGTGTGCTATTCAGATATTATTTTATTCATAAAAGTGTGATGTATATATTGTTTAATTCTTCAAATAAACCTTTTAATTTGCAAAACAAACCTACTTCTTGACTCAGTGAGGTCGGGGAGATCCAAAGAGAGGGGCGTTATATAAGGGTTCATCATCCAGATTTAAAGAACTTTGACATACAAATATATAAATAAGGGCTTCCATTGGGCATCCCATACTAAGCATTGACTTGGTTGGAGTGCTGGATTGAAGTCACTTACACCTTGTCACCCTTAAACGCAAGTGTAGGGTGACTGAGAGGAAATGGCGTGCTTCTGGTACCTCCTTTGACAAACTGGCCTGCCGCCTGCTCCAAAGGCAATACCGGCTCTCTGTCCTCACCAAGAAGAGAGCCCACATCCAAGATTGCGTCTCTGCGGCTTCCAACAACTCGGCTGAACTCTTTAAAATCTGCAAGGAACTGGCCAATCCTGCCGTAGTTTCTTCCTCCCCTGTCCCTTCCCAGGCCCTCTGCACGGCTCTGGCTTCTCATTTCATCTCACTAAAACTCAGGAAATCCTGTCCTCTCTCACCTTCTCTCAACTTCCTCCCTCTAGTCCCTGCTCTTCCTCTGGCCTTTCTTCGGCCACCTCTCCCACCTCCTTCTCTGCCTTTCCCCTGTTCTCCCCTGACGACATTTCCAGACAAGTCTGATCTATGAAAGTCTTGTCAAAAGAGGTTTACCCCTGCTCCTCCAAAACCATCAAGGACCACATTGACTCCCTGGCTCCTGCCCTGGCCGACTTCTGCCGCCACTCCTTCACCACAGGAGTCTTCCCCTCTCCCTAAAGCACTCTCTTGTGCACCGTCTTCTTAAGAAACCCTGTGTCAACCCGTCTTGCCCGGCCAACTACCTTCCAATCTCCATCACTCCTCTGCTGGGCAAACACCTGGAAAAGCTGGCCATCTCCCAGTTTAATCTTCACACGGAATCTGTTGGTTGTCTCCATGACCATCAGTCTGGCTTTAGAGCTGCCAGAAGCACGGAAACTGCTCTCCTGAACATCCATGAAGACCTGCTCTCTAACCTTGACGCCAACACCCCCTGTGTCCTCATCTTACTTTATCTCTCATCTGCCTTTCATACTGTCAACCATGCCATCCTGCGCAATTGTCTCCATGATAACCTGGCCATCACTGGTCAGGCCCTGGCATGGCTGACTTCTTTCCTCTCTGACCGACCCTCCCAGGTTCAACTTGGGTCCTTCCTCTCTCTCTATGTCTTCCTTTGGTGTTCCCCAGGGGTCTAACCTCTTTCCCTGGCTGTTTAACCAATACCTGACACTTCTTGCCCACCACATTGCAGCACTCTGCCCCAACTTCCAGTGCTATGCGGATGACACTCAGCTCATTTTCAGGCTACCCTCAGCCACCTCTTCCCCCTCTCTCATCTCTGACTTCTGTCCGTCATCCAGAAGTGGTGTGCTGCCAATGATCTCTGCCTTAATGCCAGTAAGACTGAGATTCTCCTCATCGGCACACTCGCCCCCTCCTTTCCTGTTCCTCTCTGTCCGGCCTCTCTTAGCCCTCTTCCTGCACCCACCTGTGAGGCCAAAAACCATGGGGTTATCTTCGACTCCACACTCTCCTTCTCTCTTCACATCTCTGACATCTCTAAGAAGTCATACTACCAGCTACACCTCCTCAGAGGTTTTCTTCCTTTTCTCTCCTTCCCCCAGAAGCACACTGTCTCCAGAGCTCTGGTTCTCTCTAGTCTGGACTACTGCAACAGTCTCTTTGTAAATCTGCCTGCCTCTACTCTCCACCCTCTGCAACTTATTTAGAACAGGACTGCGAGACTTGTTCTTGGCCTCAAGCCCAGGGATCGTATCTCTCCAGGACTGAAATCACTGCACTGGCTCCTAGTGGCTGTGAGGATTAAGTTCAAAACCCTCTGCATTGTCCACAAGGCCTTCCGGGACCTGGGGCCTCAATACCTTCAGCTCTCTCTTCCTAAATATCTTCCTTCTCAGGCTCTTCGCTCATCCGCCTCCAACTCCCTCAGGGTCAGTCGCTTCTCCAAGCAACGAGTTGGCGGTAGATCTCTCTCTTCAGGTGGGGCCGCCCTCTGGAACAGCCTCCCTGCCTCACTAAAACTTGAGTAGAACCATCTCCGGTTCCCGAAGCACCTCAAAACCTTTCTCTTTGCTTCTGCTTTTTCTCCTCCTCTCCCCTGCTGAATCCCTGGCTGAAACTGCACTGGTTACCTGGCCACCCACTGATTTCGAGCCCAGGTCCCCTCCACCGCCAGTCGTACACTTGCACTGCCTTCCTGGCAACCCCTGCACTCTGGATTGTCGCTGTATCCCTTCAGTCCCTCTACCAGCACTTGACACTGTATGTCTGCACTTCCCCTAGCACTTGCCAACAGCTGGCCATAGTTACTATGTTATTAGTCTATAATCCCATGTACTGCACTCTCCCCTCCCCCTCTCCATTGCACTTTCTCCTTCACCTTCCCATGCACTTGCGCGATCTGAATGACACTTTCCCTAGTAGGATCGCTGTTTGTCTTCCCTCTGTTCCCCCTCCCTTGCCTCATTGCGCCTTGTAACACTTGTATATAGGCGCATTATAAATGCCATATCATATCATATTATACCCCCATCTGCCTCAGTGACTGGCTGCCTGATTCCCTCTAAGTTTTACAGGGCAAAAGGCCCCCCCTACCTGTCCGCCGCCTCCTTGCACTTAGCATGTGGACCCTCACCACCTGCACACCATGCTATTCCCTTGCACTTGCCCTCCTGTCCTCCCCTTAGCATGTTCTGAGCCGTTGCTGCCCCCACCCCTCTTTATCTCCCCCTTACTCTGCACTCCCCTTCCCACTCAAGCACTTTGTGTTACTGCACTTGCACGATATGAATGTCACAAGGCCTAGTAGGACTGTTATTGTTATCTTTCTCCCCTGCCCCCCACCCCCTTTTGTCTTGTGGCGCATTGAAACACCATTTGTTGTATATGTGCCTTACAAATGACCAATAAAATAACTAAATAAATAAATAAACTACCGGAGCCGAACCGTGCACAGAGTGATGGCCATATGGCTAGGGTAGTCTCGTAAACCTGCAACAGACATGGCTTTGCACACATTCCTATGACCCGCCTGTCATCAAGGATCAGTAATCTTAACCTCAGATTTGAAAGGCGGCCATGATGCCTGGAGCATCCTGCAGTCCTTGCAAGTTCACTTAAGCTCTGGTAGCACCCAACAGGGTGAGTTCCCGATAGCAGGCAGGCTGGGTGAGCCAGGGAGCAACCAGGACAAGAATACACATATCTGGGCAGGAGAACCTTGCCCTCTGCCTTTACGTAGCAGGTGACACCCCATTTGAAATGGATCACATGTCTGCTGGGAAGATGGTTTGGGACTAGTGCATATAGACAAACAAGTAGGCAATGATTACTTACACAGGGTACAGAGTACACTGGGTGCAGGAGAGTTCAACTGCAGATGTCTGGACTGGAGTGCCCACGTGACCTAAGGTGGCACTCTGGCATATGCTGCACTGGCTTCATGGACAACAATGTGCAATTTAGGAGCCGGCTCATCATGAGTAAGATAATGCCATGGTGTGAGTACTCTACAACAACATATTTTAAAAAGGTGCTTCCGGTTGTAGAGTTTAGGTCTGAATAGTAAAGAATATTTTATTTCTTAAAAGGGAGCCCCAAAAAGGAACCAGTCCACAACAGCCCTGTCCACATTTACCTTACCTGGTGTATGGTGTCTTCATTCAGCATCGGCGCACAATGCAACATACTCTTTCATTTTTCCACCAATGTATTTCCATACTAGTGTGCAGGTTTTCATTGACACTACATACCCTAAAGCAAAAGCTCCCTCTAGCGGTGACATCAGCTGAAGCTATGTGAATTGGCATTGTCTGTATGTATCCTAAGGCAACAGCTCTGTCTCATAGTAACAAAAGGTGACGACAGCTACTGCATCGGATAAGCATACATCTGGCCTTTCATTGTATTGTTAGCTAGTGTGTTCACCGTGAGCTGCATGCTCCCGTGTCTTGCTAACATGCTCACTTTTTGACTTCTCAGCGGGCACATTTCCTGGGGTGCAAAGGCATGCCACAACATATTTCGCATATTGAGCGTAGTGCAGGGTGAAAGCGAGTGTGCCACCTTAAATACTGGACCACCTTAAGTCAAAGAGGAAGGACCTGACACGAGGGCCAGGGAGGAAGAGAAGGGGCTACTAGAGCCCGGGAACAGATCCGTGTAGAGGGCAATAAAGGAGGTTGTTTCCTAAGCTGTCTCCTGTGTGTCTTTGCACGAGATGGCCCCCTCGGGGCTCGCAGGCGCAGAGGTGCATGTTGGCCCCATATGGTGGTCCCAGTGAGGAGTACAACACACACACACACACACACACACCCCTTCAGTGATACACCTGTATTTGCAGAGCCTTAGCAGCATTATGAGAACTGTGTTGCAAAGACAGAAATGGAAAGTGTGTGTGTGGTCGCCTAGCTGCCATCAAGACTGATTGCACGGCATTTGGCACCTGGGAAAGCCATCAGGCTCCTCAAAATGTCAGAATTCATGTAACAACAGAGAACAGCCTTTGGCCATGCTGTTTGAAGACAAGCTCATGGCAGAAAATGATAGCAGTAGACAAGGTCAATCAAAAATGAGTCAAACTGAAGCATCCGAGAGCGCATGCGCCTTCAACCAGCTGAAAAAATGCATTCGAATGGCTGGGTGCGTTAAGGCAGCAGCAACGAAGGGAATCAGCTCGCCTCCATCCTGCATGAGAAAGATCCTTGATTGTGCTGGACATGGGGGACACGCCAAGGAGCGCGGTGGAGGCTCACCAGCTCATGCCAAATCAGTTCTGAGAAATTGATTAGCCCAAGTGCCCACGGCTATTTAATCCGGAACGAACGTCTGCAAGTGACTGATAGCAGAGTGGAGGCAGGGACATTAAGAGACGGAGGCAGGGTGTTTTTGTATTGATTCAAAAAGCCCTTTCGAGCGCGGCTGCTGTTCTTTCCCTCCGCAATCAGCGGAGCCAGTATTCAATCCCAGTGTTTAGGACAGCGATGCTGTGCACAGTGATACCAGCTGATCACACAGACCTGGGGCCAAGCCTCGGAAAGCATCAACATGGGCCTTGCCTCCAGGGATAGTGAAACTAGTGCAATCCGCGACACTCAAAATACAGACTGGCACTGGTGATTGGTCAAGAATAGTACCACATGGTTACACGACTTTCATAAAAGACTGAAACCTTCAGCACCTTAACACGGGCAGATCACTTGTTGGCGACCTGATTAGCAGCTTTCCGAAAAGCGTCGGCTGCAGTTGCAGTGAAGATGTTTTTCTGTTCTTTTTTTTGTTTGTTTTTGTATCAACGTATGTTCTGAGACTGAGGGCCTCATTACGGCCCTGGCGGTACGGAGTGAACGGCGCCGTAAAAGGTGCTGGCGCGTTTCACTCCGTACCGCCGCATTACGAGTTCCCCTCGCGGGACACGGTAAGCACGTCTTGGAAAACCAGGCATCCTTACCGGGTCCTGAGAGGGGAAGAGGGAGCAAACAACGGGCCATCTCGTAATGGCCCGTTGTTTGCTCCCTCTCCCATTCAGCCCTATAGGGACTGGGTCCGGGTCCTTGAAGGGAGGAATTACCGGGCCTTCCGAACTCGGAATGGCCCGGTAAGTCCTCATTCCGAGGACACGGACCCTGACGCGATTTCAGCGGCAGCCATGCCGCCAATAACGGCATGGTTACCACCGAACTCGTAATGAGGGCCTAAATATTCACTTTCTAGTGTGCATTTCAAATGTAAATGAAGGTCTGTGTAAGTGGTATGCAGTACTAGTGCCCTGATGCTCTGCAGGTGCCAATCAGGATGTGGCAGAACCCAATGATTAAGGATCTATGAAGTTTGCTTAAAATTAATTGGTTGAATCACATTTTGCCGCATTTCATGAACTGATTTATTTTACTACACAATGCGGTGGGCAACTCCCCGGTCTGCTCAACTACCCCATCACTTCCCCAGCCCACGGTCTACATTGTTTTAGGTAAAAAGAGGCAAATGAAAAGTGGCAAAATGTGATTTGACCACTTTGAAAATCGGAAATAGGGAATACCAGAATCAATGCTTAAATCCAGCATTTTAGGCTTCTTAAATAAGGTCATAAGAGTGGAAGGGTAGTCTACCCTGGCTGTGCTTGGTGGATTTGGGCTGTCACTGCACAGCACCCTTCCCCCACTTACCCACGTTTTCTTCTTTTCAAAAACTGGTTTCAAGCAGCTACCCTACCGATGCACCCTGTCAGCCATGGAAATGGAAAATGGCCTCCCTGTTTTTAGCACCGTAAAATGTATGTTTATTGAGATCATGGTGCTTCAATTAGAAGCATGTCCTAAGTAGCAACTAGCAAACAGTAATCAGGGCAGCCCAGCGGGCCGGTTCGCACAAAATAGTAAAGCTCCTTCAGCATTGGATACGAATCGAGATGATTGTTATAGATTGTCATCTGCAAATGGTGTAGAAGTCCGGGCTTTTTTGATTTTGATTTAAACATAAAAGGATGCAGGCAATTATCTCTCAGAGAGGATGGTCTGCTGGCCACACCCCCGTTCTCCACAAAATTCCATATCAAAAGCATAGTATCTACCTATGCCCAGCTGCATCAGAATCCTGATCTGCAGCCCCATGACTCCTGTGGCACAGAGTCAGTTGGAGGGAACAGGTGCCCTCTTCACAGCTGATGTCACTACAGCACAGGGGCTGCATTTAAGATATGCCCCTTTGTCCCAAAACCCCATCATTGTGAGTTTATTGTACTGGTGGCACATGAAACTTTAAATATATGCAATATATGAGTTAATGTTTGGTGGATGGCATGCTCATAATTATTTCAAACACATCCGATTGATATCACCCATGTGTCAGTCCTCTGAGGCAGCTCAGCTGTGAAAAGTTATGTGTATTACCCACAGCCAGGCTGCTCCTGCTGCTGCCAGTAAGACTGTAGCCTTGGGTGTTGCCTCTCTTTGTTCCTTTGTGAGCACAGGTAATAGCCTCCCCAGAAAGGTAGCCACTCCTCAGGAAACTGCCCTGAGAACAGGAATCAAAGGGCACACCCAGTAACAAAAGGGGTACCCTCAAACCAGGGTGATACATACCAAAGGGTATTTGTTTTGATTGTGAAGGGAAGAGGGTGGGGATGGTTTAGACAAAGGGAGCACTTTCCAGCTGGAGGAAGGTTCCACCAACTTGTTTCTCTCTGCCTCTATCTTTCCTTCCTGTCCCCTCCACTTCCTGTAGCACAAAGCACTTTGGGTGTGATATCAGAAGGAAAAGTGCACTTATTTTAAGAACAGGGATGGGACCCTTAAAGCAGGCTTGGTGTTATTCAATCACCTTTGGAGCTTTACCTTTAAAGGACGTGGTCTCCCAACCCTTCTCAGATTCACTTTGGAACAAACACCTGAGAAATAATCCATTGGACGTGAAGACTGAGTGTCCAAGGCAGAGGTGAGCTCTGTTTGCTACTCACTCCTAGATCACATTTGAAGTGACTCTTGCTGCTGGAACACGTCCTGCATCTCTGCCAGCACCAATACTGCACAGGATCTCAGTGCAGTGAAGGGCTCCTGACTGCATGGCCTGCCTCCTTTGTTGGGAGAGTGAGAAGAAGGATTGTACTACTCCCTGAGACACCCGAGGGGGAGTTGCAGCAGCCTGAGAGCAGGATTCCTGGTTTACATCACATTGAACTGGTCAAAATGCCTTTGAACCAGGTTCACTGCATATCAAACACCAGGATATACTGGTTCTGGCTTAGGCACTCAATTCAACCCTCAAACCACTGTGCTTACAATCTTGAACCACCTTGAAGTCTTATATTGTCCTTGCAGAGCCTGCCACCTTCCCGTCTCGAATCGACTGCTTAGCATCAAACTCGACTTTAACTGCTGCAGTGTCACACATCAACTCAAACCAGATGTTAATTAACAAATCGACCAGGCTCAACCTCAAACTGCTGCCTCACTGAACTGCACACCGGAGATACAGGATCAATGCTTAGAACCATCACTGACCTTCATCTTGACTGCCACATATCAGCGCTGCCCAGCGGTTACCACATGTCAATTAGCCTCAAACTCAAAAAGATTCTGGCAGGAGCTCCAACCAACATCACTGAACGTCGCTTTGGAGCTGCTCTAACATAATGCATCAGATTCAACTCAATGCCTGCTTACTGCTTGGGCCAACATGATCCACTGTAACTGAACTGAGCTTGATCTGCTTGCACCACTGTTCGAAGCCTGGCTCAACACAGTTTTACTGCTAAGAAGGTACTATTGACTCATAACTGCACCTTTGGTCTATTTTGGGCGCTAGAGACTGGTTAGGTCACTTGTATACCTTTTTACCTAAAGACATATCCTTTATAAAAAAAACGTTGTGGCTGAGAAATCCCCTTTGACCCCTGTATTCTTGCCTAGAGTGCTTTATAATCTCTCTCTCGTATCTTCTCTGTTCTGTTTTTGTACAGTTTTTCATTTACATTTTCTTGCAGATGGTGTGCGTAATTAAAGTATATATACTTGTATAGAACCTTGATTGGACATTCTGTATATTTTCGACTGTTGTACTTTACTGTTTGGGTTGCTACTGAGTCACATTCACACCCCTCTTGAGAGTATAGTCTTCCCTTGGCCCACGCTACCACCAAAGGCAAAGGAGGTATATCTCTTAACCTGCCTGTTGTACCTTTATGATTGGGATCAGTGTTGGTTTGCAAAAGTGTGAGGGCTTAGTACGTGATTTTACTCCTACTCATTCTTGTACTCCTGCAGAGCAGAAGTCATGTTGTCACACTGATGAAGTGGAAATTGTGGTGCATTAACGAGGGAATGTATAGGACATATAGTCATCAGCTAAAACGAGGAGTGTTTACATGAAGAGGTGAGCTGATTTACAGGGATGGGTGTGTTTACATGGAGAGGTGAACTGATTTACAGGGATGGGTGTGTTTACATGGAGAGGTGAGCTGATTTACTGGGATGGATGTTCATATGATTTTGTTTTTGATGTGCAACTAAGTTGTATTTTATATTTGCAAACTGATATGTAACTAAGCTGCAAGTTGTTTTATGCAATGCGCCCTGATACCCTTGTGCCTGGTGCGCAATACAAGTAATAAAACAAACAAACAATGGGGGTGGCTAATAATACTTAATAGTGTAGGCACCCCTTAAAGGTATAGGAGATGGAGCTAGAGGGAACATTTGAAAGTGTGGATGTTGGTGGCGTTTTTAACTGCAGTGGGTACAGAGATCCAGTAGTGGGCAGTGGGGAAGGAGAATGAGCAGGAGTGAGATACATCGAATGCCTGTCATTTTCGACAGTATGGCTGGGGTCATCCCATACCCTCATTAAAGGCCCTCTGGTAACATAGGCTTCTTGACATGTGCTGCAGGTCATTACTGCCAGATACAGCCTGCCTTAGCTGGTATTACGTTCTAAATAGTATACATTTTCAGATTCTAGTCACTAACATCATTAAATGCAAGCATTCTTTTCATCAAGTTAATTCATATCAAATTTCCAAGATTACAGCAGATTTCACAAAAGAAATATAAACATAAAAATATATTCATGCAAGCTCTAATAAAAATAAATAAAAAAATGTGCCATTAACAATTATTAATTCTTTATTGTCCACCCTACAATAAAAGAGAGTATCATATTAAAGAGGTTTCTGATTACACATCGACATCCCTGAAAACAGAATAGCACCTGGACAGGTGATCTTCCCTTGCTCATTGAGAGGCGTGTAACTTTTTCTAAAAACACTGCATGCATGGCTTTTGCTTCCAAGAATGGACAGTCTGCAACCTGACTGTTTGCTGATTGGATCCGTAGCAAGTCTGGACGTCTGAGGGATGACTCTGTTTTTGTAATTGACTGTGGACACCTGCTGATGTTACATCTGGTAAGAGTGGAGCTGCTTTAGCCTTAATGGCAAACGACATATCTGACCTAATTTTGTGGTCACATTAGGAGTCCAACTCTAGTGCTCGGCAAAGCCATGGACTATATGATCAAGCAGGTAATCATGAATTGTAGAAAGAACCACATTGACACCTACACAGTAGCTCCACCTTCGGTCATCTGAGGACACTGCTTTTGTGGACAGCTGTTGGAAATCTGGTGGTCCACCCAATCACTACTATCACGAGGTGGGCAGAATCCGTTATTTTGTTCTGGTGTCCTGGGGAATCCAAGCCTCAATAATCTATGGCACTTCTATCTCCACAATGTCATATAAACAGAGGTATAAGTACTTGCTCAGTGCACCACTTCTATCCCAACTTCAATCACTGCGACTTCAACTTTTCCTACCCATCCCTGCACATGACTGCACCTGGCATGCTGGATCCTGTCTAGGGCCAGCTTAGTGCGGCAGAGACCTTTTAAGATCGGCCGGGCCTTAGTAGCGCTTTATACATTTTAAATATGAATATAAATATATTTGCTCTCTGGCATTTTCTCCAACTTTCTACTGCTACTGTAAAGTTTATCGGGCCCTTAGAATGAAGATGTCACTCTAGACCAAAGTCCTTATTCACCTGAGGACATGTAAGAATGTTTTTCATCCTAGCTTCGGTAACTTTGTTCATTTTCTTCTCCAATGTGCAAATCCCGCTTTTTAGCATTAGCTACATGCCAATGCTAAACTAGCAGGAGCTCATCACTATTTTACATCTACTTTTTTTCTGCAGGTTCAATCATGCATCCCCTTTTGCAATGACCGTGTTGCTTCTTGAAGATCCAAGCTCCTATCATGGGTTAAATACCAGGGATGTGCCACACTACACAAATGCAGATGTAAGGGCACCTTAGAGTCCCTTGTGTTCATCCTGTGCTATGGAATAGTTGATCAGAGTGTTGTAGAAGCTCCGGCGGAGACTGGTAAGACTCTATCCATTCTCATACTCATCCTCTGGCAGTGAATTGCTCACAGCAATATATAGACATGCAATGTGTCTGTGGAACTCAAATACATCTTGGTGACATTATTTGTAGGTTTATATTTCAATTGGTTCAGCTTTTGCACCCTAAAGGGCAGTTCCGTGGTGCTAGTGTCCTGGGAGCTGAGGGTGGTCGCGCAGGCTAAAGATGGAAGGCAGCAGAGAGGAGAACGCTTTTTAGTTGATGGCAGAAATCAGAATCGAGTGAGACAGAATGGATACATTGAGGAAGGAGTTCCAAAGATTGAAGCCAGACCTGAGAATGCATGCCGACCATACCCCCCCACGTCCCTCCCGTGAGCTCATTAAAACCTCAGATCAGAAAGGAGAGCAAGACTACAAGAGCAAAGACGCCCCACTCCGCTGATGGGAGTTTATCTAGCAAAAAGAAAATGAGGGCACTTTTTTAATGATAATGAACAATACAAAGGGTTTTAAAATTGACACTTGATTTACTAATGATCCATTAACGTGTGTAGAGAGGGGAGGTGCGGATTGTGAGGCGAAAACCAAAAATCAGACGTGCCACAGAGTTTTGTAGACTCTGGATGCACCTTTGATCGTAGAAAGGAAAGCCGAGACCAACACGGGTAGAATAGTCATTTCTTACTAGAAGTGAGCCAAAGCTACTGAAATGTGGGCAGACAACGAGAGAAAAGAAAACATCCTAGGAAGAGGCATTCATGATAGTAGCAGCAGTAGGCGACTGCTGAATCAGACAAGGACAGTCTCTGATTAATGAGAGGTCTGGCTGTGGCAGATGGCTGATTCTTGACTTCAAAAGCTCTTAGTTGCCCACTTTTATTGAACCATCTTAAAACCACATGTATGGTACAATCCCAGGCAATGATATATTTTCTTTGCTACTAGGCAATATAAATTAATCTAATCTGTACACTGATTTCTCTACAAATAAGATACAGTTCGATTTACGTATGTATTAGAAAACACACAGATTTTACTTGACTTGTGCATGGAAAAATGTCTATGAAATAGAATGTATATAAAAAAATAACGTAGTGCATAGGATTGTAGAAAGAAATCTTTTTAAAACGACAATTAGGTGGCACATGTCCTGAATGCGCTGCACATTAAAGAGGTGAAGAACAATGGACACAGAATTATTTGCTGATATTCTGCTGCCAGAAGGCTCTCTGCCACCAGCCTGTAATCTTCCTAATGGCCCTCCAGCAACCCACCAACCTCTGACCTGCCTGACCCATAATTTTCAGAAAACAAAGGCCCCACCATTTACATCGTACAGTGCCATCCTCCTCCACGCCTACCATGCCACCATGGAAACCCGAAAAGGCCTTGTGCGCTTTCCTTGCTACCTTGATGGCCATCTTTGTTTGGGTAGACTTTCATTGTATGAAGTCACGCTCCCATAATTGACAGTTCATGAAAGGACGTTTCTGTAAAATGCTCCAGCATTAGCAAGAGATCATGGTGATAATGGCCAGCCCTCAGGCTACTGGGATGGTAGCGGCCTGCTGCCTATGGTAAGGCCTCCATTCGGTAACACCCTTGCCTGATGGTCACTATCACCCTTGCATTGCAGGGAGATGCTAAGGGGTTTCATATGGCGAATGGTTGCGCTCGTGCACTGAACAAAGTTGCCAACAATGAGCCATGCCATATTTCTATGGCCTAATCATGTTCCAATCTGTTAGAGCGTATGCAGGGATTATATATTCTATATGTGGCCATAGCTATGAATTGTGCTCACATCAACGTTTTAATATAGTTCAGGCATTCTATGAATTTTTACTCCTAACTGAAACATTATTTGTAATTGTTCTATTTATTTATGTTTGCGGTTGTTCTAAATAAGACTGTGTTAGACATAAAGGCGATGACTCTGCCACTTCTAATTGCATCACAAAATATATAAATAATGATATAACATGACGCAAGCATACGATATTGTTGTTTTTACTGACTGAATTTAGTATATTATCATTGCAGAATGCACCCCAAAATACATTTACATTATTTTTAGACTGCATACGAAAGTGTTTTTGTCTCTAAACTTCCCTTAGTAAAGCATCTCACTCTGTGCTATGATCCACCCACACAGTGCAGTGAACGTTCTCATGTTTAATCTCTATTTTTACCTGTGCCTGCCCATTTGGGCTTTTATTAATGGTGGACTGTTTTCCCATGTTGCAGTGCCTGGGGAAGGCTTACTGAATAAGTTCCTGAGCCCGCATTGAACAGTTTCTAAATAAGGCGGATCTTCATAAAGTGGCCTTGGAGAAAAAAAAAAGTGGGAAAGAGATACTGCAAATATTCCAGTCCACAGAGCAAAATTGAAGTTAAAAGTTGTAACATGTAATAATCAAATCTATCATGAATGTCAGCTATGCAGGTTCCACCACTAAACCTGCATTGAAGGAAAATGGGACTCATTATGAGTTTGCCGGTACCGTAACAACGGTACCGGTAAGCTTGCTGGTACCGTTGTTACTGTACCGGCAAACTACAAAGCCTGCTCGCAGATGCCTTTCCACGCACCAAGTCTGATCTGGCAGGCGGACCAGCACCCGCGAACAAACTATCTCGGATGCACCGGCACCATTCACCAATGGGACTCAAACGGGAATAGGGAGTAATTTTTTCCAGCGCCCGGAAATAATCAATTACCGGGTCTGGCGGGGCCATAATGCCCCAGTAATTGCCGATTTCCGGGCAGCGGAAAAAATATCGCCACACTGCTATGGTATTCTTTAGAGTCTTTTGAGGGAAAACAATCACTGGGAAGTTACAGGAAAACGCATTCCACGAATCACAGTGTGACCAATTCAAGTACGCAAGAACGCTATTTCTCTGAGGATGGGCACTTGTGGAGAGGATGACCTATCCTACAACCAACCAGGAGGGGAGAGTACACTTGAAAAAGAGAGGCACAAGGAAGAGCGGCAGTACATTGGAAGGTCTATATTGGAACGCGTTTAACAACTGTAGCTTCACAAGTGATCACCTGAATGATGCGGACTAGACCACAGGAGATTCATTTTTTCAAGACTTTGCCCCGCGGATAGAAAGCTGAAGAGGACAAATTACTTCAGTATTCAAAAAAGGGTAGGAATAAACCGCTTAAATGCATAGTCCTGCCAGAGGATGCAAATAATTAGAAGTGTGTGATCTTTTTCAAAAGCCATATATTTTATAGTTCAAAAGTAAATCTGATATTTAGAATTGTGTCCGTTAAAACTTTTGGTATATCTTTGAGGATATTTGTGCAAGAGTGTTATTGTGAAACTGTCTGAAATAAGTATTTAACGATGATGACATTGAGTGGAAAACCAGGATGCATCTGACACACGGACGCCCGATCTACTGAGACATGAAGAACAGAGCAACACGTTGCAAATACCACGCACTGTCCAACCCAGGCAGAAGAGGCAATGGCTTCCATGGGCATACCTTCCTATGAGGAGCTTCGGAAGTGCAAACCTTTCCAGCCAATGCCAGAACAAGCACTCTATACATGAAGGGAACTTTCTTCTTAAAAATATCTGTTTATTGGGAGAGGAATGTCAATGAACTAGGCATACGTTGCAGAGTGAACATTAGTGAGCTTCTTTTATGTTATCATATATATATGGTGCACTAATTGAACAATCAACACTCCCTTTGGTGTCTGTTTAGAAAAGCGTGGACATCTGATGCCATGTACACCTCCTGAAACACCCTCTCCTGCTGGTTCCATGTAATAATGTCCCCGCCAAAATGTCTCCTGACAACAAAGTTGTTTTTTTTATGAGACATTATCACATTGAACATGCGGGGGTATCCCCGCGAACCCCCCACATTTTGTTTTTGTCTTTACAAGGGGAGCAGGGGACATCCCTGCAACCCATCCCCATACATAATGTCACCATATATAATGTCACCAATGGCTTTTCCCGGCGACATTATATATGGGGACATTATGCATGGGGACATGATTACCGGATACCCCTCTGCTGTCTTTAGCAGGAGTCCAAGGACTTCACTGAGGTAGATGTGTCACTGGATTGGTAGACATATGGGATCTGACATGTTGTCTGCTGGTTTCCTTATAAAAACCAAGCCATCTCTCAAATGTGTTTCCAAAATATAAATCTCAATTGTTTTAAAGAATATTCTTCACAATTATGCTTTCTTGAGTTTTGCATCTTCTGAGGTCAGGTTGCGGATAGCAATGAAAATAATAGTGCTCCTCACTCCAGAGATATCATTTTGGGACTATGCCACCAGTCACATTCTAGATGCAATATCTGTGAATTGCACCTTGGAATCCTTTTTGCAAAATCCAAAAAGGGCGTTGCAAACACCAGAACTGTGTACATTATTTCCTTATTAAGTCAAAAATAAAATAAGCACCCTTTTCACTCTAAGAAATCACACAGGTTTAAAGTTAACTGCAGAATTAACTGCAAAGTTCGGGAACAACATGAATGGCTGACTGCTGCTCTTCTTAATGCTCAATCCAGCTTTGGAAGAAACAAATAGCTGTGCTTCTATCCAGCACTCTGTGCACACTCCCCAATTAGCCCATGTATCCAAGACAGATCATACAGACATCTGGTGACAGCCAGTGTTCTACACAGTGTATTGGGTTCTTCAAACTCCAAAACACGAATGGCCACTTCAATGACCATCTTCCATTTTAAGGCACCTAGTGGGACCCAAAGTGGCCATCCTAAGTGAGCAATCCCCCTGGCTACCTTGGTATCAGGTAATGCAATATTTTTCTATGGGGATATTTTTGCAGGGATATTAACACATGGAACCATCTTGGTATATATGGTTGTGGGGTAAGGCCATAGGGGATATTATCAGTGGGGATCATTTATGGGGTTATTGGGACCGGGAGTTGTGTTGGTGTCCCCCACGCCATTGAAATAATTATGGGGATTGCGGGGGTGTCGCCCGCAGGTTCCATGCCTTAATATCACTGCAAAAATATGGCTACATTTTTGTATGCCGGTTTTTCTGTGGGGCTATTAACACAAGGAACCGCAATCTTGAGTGTCAGGAATGTAATGCATTTTCAATATATCATAAAGGTGTACAAAAAGGGGTGTGGATGCTGCCTGCGCATTGCGCTAAGAGGGCTATGCTTTGATTTAGTCATTTTCTACTAAGTGAATGTCATTTTTGAAGAATTTAAAATAGCCAGTACCACCAATTATGATGGGGACCCGTGTTGATTGGAGAACACAAAAATGATATAATTGGAAATGGCTGGTCAATTAGCAAAATGGAACGCTCTGCACTTTTTCCTGATTGCTCAGGCAAAGTCTGATTACGTTGTGTAATCCCACTCTTCCTGCACTTTAATCCCATTATACCATGGTGGAAGGAAAGCACTACGCTCTGAAGACAACCATGCTCTATATTGAAGCACAGAATATGCATCAACAAGTCAGGAATGAGAATGTCCTTCTTGGTGCATTGAGTGATAGACTGGAAAATCTGTGCTCTGTGTATATTAGCGCTCTTGACTCTCTGTGGCTATATTCATCCTGGGCACCGTCCAGAAGGTCTCCTCCATAATTATAGATGAGTGCATTGGTTGTACAGAGCCCTAAGGATTCTCCCTTAACTCAGTTGTTGTGAATAGGTTAGGATTTTCGTTTTTTTTTTTATTGTGTATTGATTTATTATAAACCTTATACATCTTAATTACAACATAACGGACCATACATAAAAAATGTGTTGAATCATATAAAGTAACACATACAGGTCATCACAATAACAATTAAAAATCATCACACAAACACATATCACAATTACAATTCACTATTAACCCAAAACAATTCAAAACTGTTTATAAGATGACATTGACTTTATTTAAAAAATGTAAAGCTCTGATTAATAAGGAAGTTGGCCAACCCTGCAGAATATATCGTCAAAAACATTACTCATTTACACAAAACAAATAAAAAATTCCTTCCTTATTTCCTGTAGTTCTAGACACGAAATCATTAGGTGTCTCGGGGTGTCAGCATATTCCCCACAAACATGACATATTGCACTTTCCCTTTGGCCTCAAATAAGTAAGACCTCCCCAGAAGGTATCACATTAAATCGAACTCTCATACAATGTTCTGTGCAGCCACTATCAGCAGTTTGCTTCAGACAATTCATCAGTGTCCCCCTTCTTTTTGATGCCAGACGTATTTATTTAAAGGACGTGAACCTACTTCTTTTATCACATGTCCATATCCAATCTTCATTCATACGTTTATTTTTAACATAGTCCAGATTTGTCAACAGATTCTTTAGAGTCACCTCATATTTTTCCAGGATACATAAGGAGTTATCTTTAAAGGTGCAGGACAGGCCCCCCTGTACGTTCTGAAGTTGTCCTCCCATCAGCGCATATAAGATATTTGAATTGCTTACAAGTAGTTTTTGATAAAACAACAAAATCTTTAATTGCACCCGAGCTACCAAAGACTTTCGGCCCAATTCAAAGCCTTCATGGTTATTTGCACACAATTTACAAGTGACAATGCCCTCCTCCACATGAAGCCCTCCAACTTACCCAAGTTCAATTTCTCATAAATGTTAGTTATTTCGAGACCAGATAAGAAAGCAGGAATATTTTCTATAATGTGTCTTTGTTCCATACCAAATTATTTCTCCCTGTACACCTATCCTTTCACAATATGCAGCAATTTTCAATTTGCCATTAGAATTACTAGAACTAGTTGTTGATTTTCCTATTTATTTCTACATACAATTTATTGGTATTGATTTTTGTTTGTAACTGATAACATAAGCTTGGTGTGTGTAATAGCAGACGGTATGACATTATTAAAATGTTTAAATTTAAAGTTGGAAGGTTTAGTCAACTCGTTTTAATCAAGTCGACTAAATATATCTATTAATAGGGTAGGGGTGGCAGGGGTTTGAGGAATGTAATAAGATATGGAGAAAAAAAGTTGACAATAGGTGGAATTAAAAGACTCAACAAAACTTGCCAACCCAGGCCTCTCTATCGCTGACACCTATACCAGTGCTTCCTCCAGCAAAACCCTCACTGACATCCTCCTTGTCGTTCCCTTTAAAACCTATGGACTCTTCATATGGTCTCTGTGCTTTCTCCTTTCTCCTTCTCTCCCATTAATGGTGGCACACTGGGGGAGGCCCTGCAGGCCTCCTTCCACTCCTCTAAGGTCATCATTAATGTTTACCTGAATGGTACCGTCTTGGTCCAAGGCCCTTAGGCCAACATTCTCCTCTTTGATAGACACTTCCCGTGCCTCAGCAATTTCCTTTCTTCTCCTGCTGTCCCTTATATTCCCTCGACGGCTCCCTTGCCTCGGCCTGCTGTCTCCTCCTTGACTACCATGCCCTCTCCTACTTTCTCTTCTGCCCCCCCTCCACTGGCTTCTTCTACACCTCCACAGGGCGTACCTCTGACTTGTAGCTCTCCCTGGAAGTCATTCAAGGACAGCAACCTTCTCCATATTGCCAATCTAAACTCTCGCTCAACTGTCAACACTCATCTGCCGCCTCCTTGAAGAACTTGACCTTGATGTCCTCGGTCTCACCGAGTCATGATTCATGGCCAGCTTTGTCACAAGCTTTGACACTCTCTTCCCTACAAGAGCCTCACCTCGCCCAGGTCCAATCGTTCCAGAGGGGGTGTTGGCCTGATCTTGCCTAAGTGGATTCCTGCCTCTGTCATTCCTACACAGGCCTACTCCTCTTTCGAATGCCTCGTCTGCGGGCTCTCTCTCTCTCTCTCCTAGACATTCCCATCTGTGGCTACCATCTTTCAGCCACCTGGTCAGATCTCCTCCTTCCTCTCTGAGTGGGCGGTCCTCTCCTCTTCCCTCCTGGTATCGACTACTCAACTCCACCTTCTTGGAGACTTTAAAATCCACCTGGATGCTTCCTGTCCTTCCTCCGGACCCTTTCGTGACCTCTGCAACTCTCTCACTCTCTATACTCCCCCCCAGGGCACACTCTGGATGTTCTGATCTCTACAGACCTTCCCCTTTCTATCCCTCTGACCACTCCTCTCTCCTGGAGTGATCACTTTCTCCTTTCCTCCCTGCTCACTCTCTCCACCCCTCAGGCCAAGCCTTCTCCAGCACTGCTACCTACCTTCTCGGTTATCCGACCCATGAAGCGTGTGTCAGTTGAGACTTCTGCCGCCACTTTCTCACCCCCCCACCCTCCTTTGCCTGACTCACACCCTGCCACAGCCCTTTCTGTGCTCCACTCTGCTATATCCAATACTCTTGATATTCTTGCCCCTATCATGAGGATCCACTTGAAGCCCAAAGCCAAGTGCAACTCCTGGTACGACTCAGACCCTGTCACCCTTAAATGCAAGTGCAGAGTGACTGAGGGGAAATGACGTGCTTCCTGTACATCCTCTGACAAACTGGCCTGCCATCAGCTCCAAAGGCAATACCGGCTCTCTGTCCTCACCAAGAAGAGAGCCCACATCCAAGCCCACATCTCTGCGGCATCCAACAACTTGGGCAAACTCTTTAAAATCTTCAAGGAGCTGGCCAATCCTGCTGCAATCTCTACCTCTCCTGTCCCCTCCCAGGCATTCTGCACGGCCCTTGCTTCTCATTTCATCTCTAAAACTCAGGCCATCATGTCCTCTGTCTCTTCCTCTCCTCCTCCTCCCTCTACACCCCGCTCTTCATCTGGCCCTTATGTGGCCACCCCTCCTTTCCCCGGTTCTCCACAGATGAGGTTTCTAGACAAGTCTGATCTATGAAAGTCTCATCAAAACACGTTTTCCCCTGTTCCTCTAAAACCATCAAGGACTGCATAGACACCCTTGCTCCTGCTTTGGCTGACTTTTGCAACCACTCCTTCGCCACCAGAGTCTTCCCTTTCCCCCTGAAGCACTCCGTTGTGCACTCTCTTCTTAAGAAACCCTCAGCCGACCCCTCCTGCTGTAACGCTCACCTGGTATCTACGGGGACATCACTCAGCCTGTTCTGACCTCTTACGACCTCAAACACTTCCCTGGAGGCTATTCGACTGGAGACTGGGCCTGAAACACAGGATTGGTAGAGTTTAACTCCCTATTGTCTCTGTGTGCTTGAACCCCTTCTTCCCCGGGGTCCAACCCTTCCCTTTGATCCACAGCTCACCTTGTTTTCTTGGATAGTGTGCTCTCCGTCCTGCTTTCAGCGCAGGGGAGCATTGATTGATGCGGGCTCATTGCTGCCTAGTTACTTCACTGGCAAGAGTCCGACAGGTAAGTATAATGAGTCTTTTGAACAGTTCTCTAACTTCGTTCCTTTCCTTCCTTAGATGATGGCCGGCGTCCTGGGATGGTGGCCTGCTGCTGAGATGAGTAGCACTGAAGGTGAGTGAGAGCGCAATGCGCGATGCACCCCTTTCATATTTGCATTGAACTGAGTTCTTTTTCTGTGTCTTTTAGGTGCTGCGACGTTTTCAGCGTGGATGCCGGTTATGAAGTACAAATGCGGTGGGTAAGCGCGGTATGCGGCGCCTCTAGAAGTTTCCACGCTAACCTGGAGTGTCTTTTCCCTCTTGCAGATGGATGAGAAGTTCCGGACACAGAGTTCCCCCAGAGTGGCTGGGATTCAGGTAAGCGTTTGAAGCTCGTACAGTATTTAAAAATAAGCGAAGATTTGCAGAATACTTACTAATGCCTTTTTTCCTTTCTTTTCCCTTTTCCTTAGGAAGCGGCGTGCTGGGATGGGAATGACACCGCCGAAGATGCCAGCAGAACAGAAGGAGCGATGAATGATGGGCAGAAGTGCCGCAAGGTAAGGCTGTTCCTAACGTGTTCTTGTTCTTGCAGGAGCTGAGCGCAGAAGAAAGATGCAGGCCTACTGGAGACCGATCTGAACACGGTGAGTGTCACGCTGCAGGTGCAGAAAACGCAAAGCATGTTTCTCAGCCTGGGTGTGGCCTAAATAGTCTCTGGGTATCCCAGGTGTCTCTGGGCTGAACCACACCCAAAAGACTAGACTGCACATGCATTTCTGGGAACCAAAATATTTGGGGGCATCCATCTTGTCCCCATCAATGCACTACAAATCCAATCCCCAATGTTATCCTATGGGAGTGAGTGAGTCTGGTACCACAAGCGCCAAGTCTGACTCCAAGTGGGTCTTTGGAGGGATGGAGAGGCCCTTGAGGGCCATGTAGGTGATTGTGGCCTGTCTCCAGCCTGACATCTTGGAGGGCTGGGGACATGAGGGGCAGGAATCATGACACCTGCCCTGCTAACTACTGCCCAATGTCCATCACTCCTCTCCTGGGCAAACTCAGCTTAATCTTCACACTGAATCTGTTTGTTGTCTCCATAACCATCAGTCTGGCTTCAGAGCTGCCAGAACCAAGGAAACTGCTCTCCTAAACATCCGTGAAGACGTGCTCTCAAACCTTGACTACAATACCCCCTGTCTACTCATCTTACTTGATCTCTCTTCTGCCTTTGACATGGTCAACCATGCCATCCTGCTCAATCGTCTCCGTGACAACCTGGGTATCACTGAACAGGCCTTGGCTTGGCTTAGCTCTTTCCTCTATGATCAACCCTCCCTGGTCCAACTTGGGTCCTTCCTCTCCTCTATCTCTATCTCTACATGTGGTGTTCCCCAGGGGTCTAACCTCTTTCCCTGGCTGTTCAAGCAATACCTGTCACTTCTTGTCCACCGCATTGCTGCTCTGTGCCCCAACTTTCAGTGCTATACGGACAACACTCAGCTCATTTTCAGGCTCCCTTCCGCCACCTCTTCTCCTTCTTTCATCTCTGTCTCTCCACTATCCAGGAGTGGTGTTCCGCCAATGGTCTCTGCCTTAATGCCAGTAAGTCTGAGATTCTCCTCATCGGCACAACTGCTCCCTCCTTTCCGATCGCTCTCTGGCTGGCCTCCCTTGGCCCTCTTCCTTCTCCACCTGTGAAGCTAAAAACCTCGGGGTCATCTTCGACTCCACACTCTTCTTCTCTCCTCACATCTCTGCTGTCTCTAAGAAGTCACACTATCAGCTGCACCTCCTCAGAGGTATTCTTCCTTTCCTCTCCTTCCCCCAGAAACTCACTGTCTCCAGAGCTCTGGTTCTCTCTAGGCTGAACTACTACAACAGCCTCTTTATATATCTGCCTGCTTCTATTCTCCGCCCTCTGCAACTCATCCAGAACATGACTGCGAGACTTGTCCTTTGCCTCAAGCCCAGGGATCGTATCTCTCCAGGACTGAAATCTCTGCACTTGCTCCCAGTGGCTGCAAGGATTAAGTTCAAAACCCTCTGCATTGTCCACAAGGCCTTCTGGGGTCTGGGGCCTCATTACCTTCAACTCTCTCTTCCTAAATATCTTCCCTTCTAAGCTCTTCGCTCATCCGCCTCCAACTCCCTCAGGGTCAGTCACTTCTCCAAGCAACAAGTTGGTGGTAGATCTCTTTCTTTGGGTGGGGCCCCCATCTGGAACAGCCTCCTTGGCTCCCTTGAAACTTGAGGAGCACCATCTCCGGTTCCGGAAGCACCTCAAGACCTTCCTCTTTGCTTTTGCTTTATCTCCTCCTCTCCTCTGCTGAACTCCTGACTAAAACTGCACTGGTCACCTGGCTACCCTACCCTCAGATCTCCGGCCAAGGTCCCCTCCCCCACCAGCTACACACTTAGACTTCGTCCCGGGCAACCCCTGCACTTGGGGGCTGTTTCGGTATCCTTACAGTCCCCACCAGCTCTTGACACCGGATGTCTGAACTTACCTCTGCACTTGCCACCAGCTGGCCACACTTTTACTTATTCTTTTTATTTATTTATTACTGCTGATCCTATGTACTGCACTGCCCCCTACCTCTTCCTCCCTGCACTTTCCCTTTCCCCCTCCCCTGCACTTGCATGCTCACAATGTCACCTGGCCTAGTAAGATCATTGTCTCAGTCCTCCCTCTGTTCCCTTGCCTCATCGCGCCTTGAAACACTTGTGTATAGGCGCCTTATAAATGCCATATCATATCATACCTTTAAAATTAAAAACATCTTAATCAGGCAGATCCATGGCAGACACAAACGGATCCCAGAGAACCTCTGAAGGGAGCATCTGTATTTGCTAAACTGTGTGTAACAAATGGCAATTGATCAAACAAGTCTGACTATCGTGTTTTTTAACTTTAGAGATTTACACATTTTATAAATAAAATAAGATGATAAACAAAAGAGGAGTATGTCCGAAGGCAAGATCATGGGTTTGCTGAATATGAAGGTGTAAGAATTCACATCTCAACGATGTAATGTAATCAATTCAATTCAAGCTTTATTCTACACGTGCCATTAAAGCAGTGTGTACAGCAAACATAAAAACAATAACTCTGGTCAAAACAGAAAGTCACAATATAAACATTTTCCATCACAATATAAAATTAATTCCATGAGCTCAATAGAAGGTCATTTTTTTAAATATGCAAGTTATAGCAATTGTGATAAAATATATACCCCAGACAACAGAAGCGGTGCGCAAAAATGAAGTAGGTACAGCATTAGGCCAGTTAGCGCTGCACAGCCAGGCTCTGTAGATGTAGTTAGCCATGGCTAAAGAAATCTGGAAGTCTGTAGCTGATCTGCACAGGTTTAACACATCAGTAACACAGCTATTGCCAAAGCATTTCATTAAGGGGATCAAGGAAGCAACATCCACATCTTTAAAGAAAGAGCAGAAAACAAATGTAATCCAGAAGGTTCTACCCAGGATACGGAAATCCAACATTATACACAAAGCATTTCAGAGAGTGTAGACTTATCAGGAGAACAGCACACTGTATGCAGACATATTGAGTTTAGCAATGAGTATAATTACTGTGAAAATATAAAGTTTCCCATGGTGCACTATGGATGAAGTCTCCCTGAGGCATTTGTTGGTTTTCCATCAGAACATCCTATCATGTTGCTGGAGCATAGAGAGAGCAGAGGTATTGAGATGGGAAGGATATTAGGTAGAATGGTAGAAATGACCCCCACATAGTTGTACAATTGTACATGTTTGGCCCCACTTTTGTAAGAAGGGAGATGAGTATAAATGTGCATTGCAAGTAACATGAGCCCAAAGTCTTCTCTTGATGCTAATTGTGGGAAAAGGGGCTGAACTTGCATGGATAGTTCCTTCCTTTTCCTTGTATTTTGGCTCAGTGAGCATATTCTTTTTTTGGCGTGTAACCTCAAATTGTTACATTTTCTGGAAAAAGGTGGATGCGCTAGACCAAGTGCTGAAGGAACAGCAGTTGCTCTATAACTGGGAAGTGTAAGGATGTGAGACTAATTATTACATTTTACTATAATCACCCAAATGCAACTTTCCCAGTATTTATGAGTAACAGCATAAAGCATCTCTATCACATGGTTGTCTATAAAATTACTCACCAAAAACTAATAAAACTGCACAAAACCTTCTCGAAATACAATATAGACTCAAAATATTAGCTATGTATTGAGGAATTATATGGGGTTTTAAGAATTTCCACATGACTCCAGTAGTCCTAAAACTCACTATTGTGCTCCTTTCTAATGACAACTTGAACATTGTATGTGCTGGTAGTGGGCACTTTCAATAACCGCAAACGTCATTCACTGTACATTTTGAACAGCTTTTCGGATCAGCAAAGCAGGACAGATACATCTAAACACTTTTAAGTCACTGACTGTGCACCATTCTCACACTTCTTTCTGGTGTGTAATATGAGAAGGTGCTGCAACATGGAGAGACCTAAAACTTCATGAGGATTATAATCGGATCTATGTGATCATTTTGGTTAAAAAAACCTGCAAATCCCAAAATACCGATTTTTTTTATTTTAATTTACCCCATTTCACTGCATACATATACGGGGGAGACCCCCCCACAGCCCCCTTCCCCAACATTTATTATCAGCTTTACGCATCCACCCACATACATATACAAGCATTGAAATGGGTCATCCAAAATTGGGTATTTTCTGATTCGCAGTGACAGTCTGTGATATTTTCTATGATACCTTATTATCTGATACAGCATTAAGCATTGCTGATGCCAAAGGTTTATCAATTAATTCATCTGAATACCACAACTGAAAAAGTCGTATTTCTCTTTTGGAAGAGGAACAGTTTTGTTTCTCTTGACCAAATTGGCAGTGAGATAAAAAAAAAGTGAATCTGGGTATTTTTATGGTAAACGTGTTGCACTGAGCAAGCTTATGCATCTCTGCTTTATAGTCTCCTTTTTGCTTTCATAAGACTTTCTTATCTTTCATGTGTTCTCAACTATTGGCACTTGTTGCCATCTCCTAGTTAACCTCCTGCCAGAAGGCCGGGCAGTACAGAGGTATGCCATGTGATATTGAATTGTGCCTGTTTGTTTATTGTTAAGCATTTTACCCATTCAACCAAACAGTTCAAAACGCATCTCAGACCGAACAAAACTCCTATCCCACTGACCTGGTCAAGTGCACCTTTAGAACAAATAAATGAATAATTAGCATTAAAAGGCATGTTGTGCATAAACTCACAATCCATGTCCTTAGGGCTTGTCTTCAAATCCTAGCCCTTTGCTCTCTAGTTTGATGTCCGTCTTTAGGGGCCACGTACATGCCAAAGCACTCTAAGGTGAGTTATCCATTTCTTCATTGTAACAGAAAGTTCTTCTGGTATTTCTATGTGGGGTCTCTATTTGGGGTTTGTGGATTGCTTTGGCTAATTTCACCGCATTTGAGGATTTCGGTCAGAGGAACTCTCTGATCATGCCTTCTCTAGTGGCCCTGTGTCTGGAATCAGACCTTACTCAACTGCATGTACTCATATTGACTGAAAAGGTAAAGCTCTTAGCATGTCACCAGTGTACTAGCTGCTCCTCCTTTGCTAAGAATGCCACTCCAGTCTTGGCTGGCACCTCTATGCCTAGCCAGCAAATGGTCAGTGAATGGGCTAGCCCCAATCTCTTTGCCTGCTTGGAATATTGCCAATTTCCAACGATTATTGATCAATAAGGAAAAGGCTCTCATCAAATGTATGTAGGCATTGTCGAAAATTGGACTGACACCGTCTTATATCTAAAAAGACCCAATCATCATGTCAGTTAACTTAGCTTGGGGCTATCAGGGGTGATTTTAGGTTTCTACCATCATTTCACTTAAGTGGAGTTTTTTTGTTAAGTCGTGTGTAGGCATATTTCCTGTCTGGAAGGTACAGGAGCTTAGTTCGACTTCACTTTTGCTCACGTTGTATGTGGCTTTGTTACATGCCAAGAACTTATTATTCAGAGCGACGTTCATTAACAGTATCAACGCATTGATTTGTAGTGATACGCTATCATACGATAAGTCACTTCGGCACCCTGATTTTAGAAAGAAACACACATAACGCAATTCCAATTGAGGGGGGATGCTAAGCGGTACTTGAACCCTTTAGTGGAAGAACGATAACATTGCAAATTAATTTACAGGAGCATGCAATTCATTGAATGCAATTAAATGAAAAGTTTGGAGAGGAGTGGCAAAGGTTATAGTTGAGATGATAGCACGTGTTGCATCCTTGGTTAGTGGAGTTTGGTCACATGTGAGTAGATGCATAGAGTATGTAAAAATACTGATAACTTTGGACACCACTGCCTATAAAATGCATTCACACCCCACCCTCCCGAGCTTGCACTAGGGGTTAGGGGCTTTCAAGTTCAAATTCACATTTGGAGAAAAGGCAGATTTAGCCAAACACGACAACTGCAGTTCTAAAATATGTTCATGGTACTGTTCTTAAAACTGTAATATCATTATCTAAATATCACTTTCTAAATGGAGTGTATCTGGAAATCCAGAAATATGTTGAGCATTTTAGAACTGAATGAAGGCATTTGGAACATGTTCCTGCCCTGCGGGTTTCACGGAAACTTCTGGAGATTGGGACATGTTGGCTAGTGTATAGAATGTTGCATTTGGCATATGGGGTTCTATGTAGTATGAACCCAGCAAGGAAGCAATGGATCATTGTTCATGTTGTTAAGTTTAACATATGAGGTAAGGAGGGAAGGGTTCTAATATGCGATGGCGGATGCTACGCCTCTGGGTGTGGTTTGTGATGCAAAAACGCAAGGAACCTATGTGGCCCCGGGAAATGACCGAATCCGAATGAGTGAAAGTAAACACCTATGGAATTCCTCATACTGGAAGGCCTCAGTTCATTGTGAGAAAATATCCAATAGATGTCTCCGAGTCCTTTGCAGACAAGGTACACATAATGCAGCCCTGGCTTCGCAACATGAGCCGTCTTGCCAAAGGCTGCACTTATGACCTGGATGCCTGCTAAGGTCGGACTGCGAGCAGTCTAATGAGCTGTAGAGGAGTCTTTCCCGCCGGGGAAATGGGCCCACATGAATGTTTAACGTGGAACGCCAATGAGAGGCCCGTCATTGGAATTCATGCTGCGTCGTAAAGATGGCGCACTGGGGGCGCCCCTTCCTACTGAGCACCCGGGAGCATATCACTGCCTTGCATCACAATGTAATCTCTGATAAATGAGTTACTTACAACATGCAAAGATTGCTGACCATGTGTCTGCATTTTTTGTACTTCAAATAGAAAACTAAAATGAAGCTGTTTATTACTAGATATATGCATCGAGAACTTAGTTATAAAAAGCACGTACATGATTGTTATTATTTTCCATTTGGAAGCACATATCTGGCAATACGTCATCATTCTAGGCCAATGATTCGTATAGAGAATGCTGCTTTTCACAATCTGTCTGTAGTGCTTTCTGCATCTCCTGGTCGCCTCTCAGCGGTTTCATTCCTCTTGCCCTTGTGTTGACGATAAGCCTCTATGTAACGTCCTGTGAGGCTGTTTCACGCGGGCTTGCGTGGGATGCAGATACCTCAGTGCATTGTTGCATGTTTACTCACAGTTGCTGTTCCACTGTTCCACTCTGGCTCCCCGTCACATGACCATTTCCTGTGTCTCTTCGTTATCGCCACCCCCTTTTCTCATGATTCCTTCCTCATCCTCCCCTCCCTTTCACTCTCCAGCTGAGGATCTATACCTTTAGACCCTTCCTTTCTACACCTCTTTTTTAAGTCTCTCTCTCTCTCTCTCTCTCTCACACATTCTTTTGTATCTGCCCCTTTGTATGCATATCACTTCCACGTGATGTAACGCAATGTTACATAATGTTACAGAACACTTGTCCTCCCTAAGATTTCTTGGTGCTGTAGAGAGCACGTACACATAACAGTGTCCGAGCTGCAATGCTGCATGTCTCCAGATTCGGGAGGTGTAAGGGAAACGAAACTAGAAAAGGTAGGTATTTAGACTCAGTATGATATGATATGATAAGTCATTTATAACACGCCTGTACGTCAGTATGTCTGAAAGCCAGATGTTCATAGGTTGCATCCAAGCCAATGGATTACGAGTTCTATTCAAATCTGCACTTACCTTCTCCAATTCTCCGACTCAGGACCTATTTTCCATTTGCATAGTTGTAAACTGGCAGCCACATGTGCCCTGGGTCAACTGTGGCCATCGGGACAGTTAGCAATATTGTTTCCAGTCTAGTCTCTCTCCTTCCCAGAATTCTCTTGAATTCGGATGCTTCCAAACAGAAACTGAAACATTACATATCCTTGTGAACCCTATGTGAAATTTGATATGGGATTAATCAATGAAGGTGTAGATTATCATAGAAAGTTTCAATGAATAATAAGTACCATTGCATTTGCCATAGTGCAGGATGCTTCAACCTTCTGTGAGACGTGTAATCCTATTCATGTCTGTGGTAGATGAAGCAGAATGGGGAATTAAAATAAGGGTTAGATAGTGTTGCTTTATCCATAGCCTTCCACCCTGGGATGCACAGTTACTCTTCTCTCTTGCCAGGAGCAGGAGCTGAGCCACAATAGGGCAGAGCGGGATAATCGTGCTCCTGTCCTGCTGCTGTCTGCCTGAGATGGATAGCATTAGAGAACAGCATGCCTGAAACCCCACACCCAGCATCACATCCATGCTAGGGAAACGGTGGGGTCGGAGATCCAGCTGGGCAGGAAAATAGCATAGACATTGCTCTTCTGTCTCACTCTTTTCACATGCATGGGAAAGGCACACAGCTCGATCATACAAGCATTGCAGGCCATTTCAGATATGCAAGCATTTGGACATGGTTTGCTGTGCCTATAGACCAGCAGGCCTCATGTGCTATTGGCTCTTCTGCAGCCCCACTTGGATGACAGCATATCTCGTATTTATTCTATCAGTGTGCAGGTTTGGGAGGAGATATTTTGAGTGATTAAGTTGGTGACCATAGTTTTAATTATGACCACACTTTATGACCCTGTATAAATACTTCTCTGCATATATTACAATTAAATGAAATACAAAGAACAGAAGCCGAGGGGAGTCATGCACTCCCTTGAGTAATGCAGTTGTTGAATTAATAAAAGTCCATGTTCTACCTGCAGTATTCACGTGCATCCCAAATATGATACATACCTGTCCAGGTAATGTATGTGCTCGGAGGCGTTTATTGGCCCTCAGATACTGCCATCCACTTGTTTCGGCTGAAGCTGACTGGAGCATGTCAGGTCATTATCTCTGGGGACTTCTTCAGGGCAATGTCAGTCAGCTACGTGAACGGGCTGTGCACCAGCCCTGGCGGCCTTTCATCAAGCGCCTACATTCCTGGGAGGAGGGGATGTGCAGTAGTCATTAAGGTATTGGGGGGTATCTCAGGCATCTTGGAGTTGAATTATTAACCCCACATTTGACAACATTCTGTAGTTTGGGGACAATTCCATTACTTTTCTACACCCAAGGCCCCTTATCTGCTACAATTGGGAGCACATGAAAATGGAATAAATACCAGTATGTAATTTGAAGAAATACATAAACTACAATTAATATAATCAGTTCTCTTTCACGTTAGAACCAGAGTGGTTGTGTGTGCTCTGTCATGGTGCATATTCGATGCATGTTTGCAGGCCATGTTAGTTATGGTCATTTCATATTACACAACCTGCTGGCATCATACAAAACATGCAACCCATGTGCTTTACATGCAGAGTTGGAGCTGTACTACACTCTTTGCTGTTAGCAAACTCACTGTAGATCCTTGTCTCTACATGCATGTGCCAAGTGTGATATGGAATACATTAAAATGAAGCACTCTAAAACATTAGCAGTTATGTTGCGCTTGAGTGTTCAGTGATTACAACTCTCAAAGGGAGATGGGTGTTTTATAGTACACAATAATTCATAAGATAAAAAGTAGCAATAATAACAACATTCAAAACAGTTTAATTGTGTAAAATAAATCTGCTTGTATACTTAGGCAACAGCATTTTGCTTTGCGATTCATGCAGTGACAATTTCCAAGTGGTATTGCTACATTCCTTCCCTTATTATTGTCAAGATTGTGTTGTTCTTCCTTTATGTTACACTGTGATACAAGGGCTTTTCCCCACAATGACCTCATCGGTTTCCCATTTGTACATCTTCTATATCCGGTTTAGTGGCTTAGCCAAAGACCAAGTGCATAGTTTTAGCCAAGAGAGGATTGGCCAATGAAGGTGCCTCTGTGCAATCCAGTGGTTTACAAGCAGCTGGGCCAAGCAAAGCACAGATAATACCAGCAGCCCCTAAAACGGATGCAATAGTTTGAAATGCATTGTACCCGAAAGTGCTGTGACGTGTAAAACTAAAATCCACAGCGTGTGCACCGTCGGGACATGTGGCTTACACATGAGTTACGTGCTCTTGATTTGCATATCTACACGTCCATGTAAAGCAGACACAGAAGCGCTAATGAACCAACTTGCCATGCACGTTTATGATTTGCCTTTGGGCTTGCCTAAGGCCGAGTCATTTTCACAGTGGGTAATCATGGCTTGTTCAATACTCGAGCCCTTTATATTTAACAAGGGAACCAGGGCATGTTTTCATGACTTGCGATTCCAGAGTTGTACACATTACACTATGTTAGTCGGGTCATCATTGAGTCATTGTTAGTCGGGTCATCATTGAGTCATTGATTCAGAGGAGGCAGAGGATGCTCTGCTCCACAGGATGTATTGGGTAAATGTCACTGAAAGCACATACAAGCCATAGAACCACTCAAGCATTCATGCACTGTGCATTGCAGACAGAATGCGAGTCTGTGGTGACATTCCATGGGTGTATGAACTGCCCCGGTGCCCTGCATACATGAATCGAGAAGAGTTTGCATGAAGGTGTGGCCTTCTCTGACAAGTACTAGGTGGCTTATACATTGTCAAACCAGAACTTAAAGTAAATTTGGAAGGTCAGCTGAACTAGGATTTCAGAAGCTTGGCACACTGTTTTATGATTACCTGCTGAGCACGATGTGTTTCCTATATTGAATGGGGATCAAAAAAACAAGCCGTATAGAAAATAAAATGACCCCCCCACTCCCACAGAAAACCTAGCTAGATTAAAAACTACAAGCGTTTACTTTATACGGTAACAACATTAAAACAAGTAACCAATATTACAATAGCACAACAGGGATGCGTTCTGGTGCGTTCTGGTATATGCCTAGACAATCTCTAAGTGGTGAGCAGAGTTTTTTCAACTATAAAAGTTACAGCTACACAAAATCTTTGGTGGACTCTGGCAATCAGAGGGTCCTGGCCAACATGAAGGTTCTGGAAAGACTGTGTTTCTGTTATTAAACAACATTTCTCAATAATCTGCTACAAATCCAGACAATATATACATTTATTTTGATTTCATGCGATTAAGATATGCATGCAGTATTGGAATGCAAAGCAGATGAGGTGGCTGATCCTGCCTCATTTAGAATCAGGTCTCAAAGGTAATAAACGACTCATCAATCCACTTCCTTTGATGATAGAGGGGGGCACTGATTGATCTAAGTGCACTGCATGGGGTATTCCAGCTCAAAGGGTTTACATTTGCAAGGGATCTACTTACATGGGCATGATGTACCTCTGGGAACATCCTCTCTTGATAAACGAGTCCACGAAGCTAGAGATAGAATTGGTCTCCAGAGAATGGTCTTTGCCTGAAGGGGTCACCTCGTGAAGGCCAGGAACTCTCTTCCTGCGCTACTTTGTGTTTCAAGAGAAGGAAGGTTGCACCCGATATTGGAATTATATGGTTTCAGCCAGAATTGTGTTTCTCCATTTCCATCTGAGTTTGCTTCCACAAACAACATTTCCAACTAGCTCTCCTAAATCAACGGGCCCCTATTTTTCATATTTCTTTATGGGGCGAGAGGATGAGATCCATTGTGTATTTGTTTGTCCCTTACATATAAGGGCAAGGACATATTGGCTAAAACCATTCTTGAACAGTCTGGTTGAATGGACCCTTGACAATCTTCTTTATACTTTGTAAATCAATCGCACTTCCCCAAGTAACATGCAAGATGTCCAAGTATCTAGGATGGGCATGAAAGTTAAGAAAAACAAAATGTGGTGTTTAGCAATTCCCACTGTAGCCCATAGTCTACAATGTTTTTACTCTGGTAATTGTTCAATATGTCGTCTGCTATTATTGCTTTGAAATACTATTATGAGCTACTTATTCATAAGGGTGGAACCCTATATTTCATTTGTGTCATAAAATGTGTGTGTGTGATTTGAGGTTTGTATAATGTATGTTGATTTACGTACCACGTTCGTGACACTATGCTGTGGATTGCAAAGATAATAGCATCATTTAAACAAGTGTGTGCAAGATAAGGCCGCGTGACCAACACCGTTGCGTGTGCTTAAAGTACCCTTGAAAGTCAGAACTGATTTTGAAGCTGCAATATAAAATAAATGTACATTGCAGCTCGGAATAACCTCATATTTGGGCATACCGGCGGGCTGTACAGATGAATCCACACTCAGGGAGGTTGCAGGAAGCATGGGGTGACTCACACAAAGGGAGATATGTTAACTAGTGTCCAGACTAATAGCACGCATATCTGCAGCAGTGATGGATCTAGTGGGCAATGATTGTGAAAAGCATGTGCAACATCATAGCAAGGTAAGTCCTAGCTTTCAGACCAATTTCTTTCATGGACGTCATTTCACCAAAATGCCAGGGGTAGCGGAAGTGACATCACATGACCCTTGACGTCTGATGACATCACAGGAAGTCATGCCATTTGACCCAACCTGATATCACGGGAAGCGAAGGAACACGACCTTTCGCCCCATGACAAAACAGGAAGGGGCATCACATAGCATGGTTCATAAGTACACAGCGAAAAATAGGGTTACAATATCAGTATAATGTGATATACATTTCATACAAGAATGGATCATCATATGCATTGTTAATATCAGTGTGTATAGGTCCATATTAACCAATTACTGTGAATGCAAGCAGACATCCAAGGCCAAATGATAATGAGGCACTTTATATAGAACAAATATACATACAATATCACCCAACCTATATCGGTACTCATTTATCGACCTCAAAAGGATGAAAGGATGAGTTGAGGTGTTTAAGAACAGACTAAATCAGGGTCTCACCCCCTGAAGTGTGCCTGAAATAAACCTTTAATGAGTCTAGCAATTATTGTATAGAGTTCCAGAAAGACAAATGATTTGTTATACCTATTCTTTCTTTTTTAGGGTCACTGTTCAAAGTGTTACTTACACTAATGCAACTCACAGTGTTTTTTTAAGAGGCCTGAAAAAGAAAGCCAGCCACTACAGAAACAAAGAGCCACATGGCACTAGCCACAGCCACCCCAGGAGATTAGATTTACACACAATAAAAAATAAGAATTTCTTTTTAGGGGTAATGTAATTGTAATTGGTTATTTATAACACACTTAATACGCAGAGGTTTCTAAGTGCGATCCTGGGAATCGAACCTGTGGTGCACCACGTTATCCTGCTTCCAAGGCGAGCTCGTTGCCCCTGAGCTAGCAAGGGAGACCACAGGGTGGCAGATGTGACCCCTTATGACCCCCAAATGACATCCCTGATTTCTTTGTGGGGCGCTAGTGTCTGCTTTCAGATACTGAAATAAAGATTTCAAGGATTTAGCACATCTGTGGATTTCAGCAGTGTTAGTTGACCCCCATAATATATCCGCATTACAGGAAGCCTGACCCATGAGTCGCCCTGGTATATCAAGAAGAGTGCTTTGTTCAGTTTTGAAATAACTCGCACTTCATGTACATATGCAGGGAAGGAGTGAGCACTCTTTAAATAAGGTCGGAGGGAAGGTGCTATCAGATAGTTAGTTGTGGCTCATTTTCTACCTAGTGTTCAATTGGGTTTGTCAACTAGTCCAATGTTTTTTTATAGGGGTAGGAATAAATGTCTTAACACAGTGTTTACTACATGTGCCAGATGTTTGTGGACTCAATTGCCTCTCATTTCCCTTAGTATGCTTCTTATGGTAATGAGGGGAACCTTCAGATTTGTTTGGGGTTGTACATGTGAGACAATGTGAGACAATGCATACATTCAAGACACACAGATAGTGTGTGGGTGAGTGGGATTAATAGTGGCAATATGAACTAATGAGATGTGACCTGTCTGCAAGAGGTCAATGGTAGGAGTGCAGGGTCTCACCGTCCCCCTGACTAAGCGACTCCCCTCTCAGATCTCCTACCACTTGACCCCACACAGATGCTCTCCACAGGCCTAGCCATTATCATTATGAACACCAATGGAACCACAAGAAAACTCTCTCTCTCACATCAGAAGCTAACCAGACCTAAGTGCTTTACTCTATCATACCATGGGCTCTTCCCTATGGATAACATATTCCCAGGTTTCTATGGCATCCCACAGAAAGCAGGCTGGAACAGAGGAACCCAGCACGTTCTACCTATACCCATTAATGACAGGTTTCACATCTGCCTCTTTGACTCACTGATGATCCCGCCCACTTTTTCTGACAAAGCCTTGCGCAATGAGGCCACCTATAGTGGCAGAAGGGCACTATACAAACGACTTACAATAATTTAAATAACAATAACAACTTTATGTATGCTGTTATATGTTGTTTGATGGATGTATTATCCACATACAAGTATTGGCATGCTACCTAAAATCACCCCAGCTATCTCAGCACTATGATTCATAGTAAACAGTATGGATATTGGTTAATAAAATAAGTATTAATATTGTGAGTAAGAAGACAAAGCTGGAGCTTTAATTGGATATGCAGCCCTACGTTGTCTCCATAACCCAATGATTTGTGTGTGGTGGGGGGGCTGTTCAACAGATGCGGATCAGATTAGTGTTACTTTCATTAAACCCTGCAAAGATGTAAAGTGGTTTAAGTAGCACTGGAGGGACTTGAGAGATCAGATTTTAATGAGTGTGGGATATGCTTTTCACTAGGGATGTTTTGTACCCTGTACTGAACTCTAAGATCTTGACCCTCTTCCAGGATCCTATTGCTTCTCTTTCAGTGTCTTAACTCACATGTTAAACTCAGCTCTGTCATGGGCCTCACATCTGTGTATCCTGTAGACTAATTGCTGCCTCACTTCATAGCTACACTCCATGCCAAAAAATCTAATTGTGTATCCACCTTTCCTGTCTCATGCGCACACAGACACACACACACACCAGACATCTATCTTCTCGCCAAAATTCATAGACTTTCTCCATTATGACTGTTTGAGCCCATGGACAATGGCCTTCCTCAGTCTAACTCCAAGTGATCAAAGCCTTCAATCTTCACTGATATAAACGGCATCCAGTCTTTCCATCGAAAAATGTTTCAACAAAACTTTTTCCATCGAATTCCAACCAATGAAAAAATATGCATCGAATATATATGTGTTTGTGTTAAAGGGTTAATTTGGTTTGGGGTGGTTTTTTAAAGGGTCAAAACAGGGGGCTGGGGAAACCTCCCCCCAAAAAAAGAAAGTGATAAAAAAATGCTTTCAATGCACTTTTTTCGTTGGTTGGAATTCGATGGAAAAAGATTTGTTGAAACATTTTTCGATGCAAAGACCATAAACCGGTAAAAACCTTTTAAAATAGATATACAAATATTTTCTAAACACTTCTAATAATAGCAAATAAATTAATTGTATTATTCCGTTCAGAGATTTCCTGTACAGATGATAAGTATCCATAAAAGATGTGTTCATTTTATTTGCATGAATAGATACATTTAATTATGTCAGTGACTTGCCAGTGCTGGGTCTGTGGCTCAGTGGGCTAATGCATCCACTACTGGAAAGAACCGATGCCTGACCTCATTGGCAAAGGTTCAAATCTTGGCAAGTCCACTCAGCCCTTCATTCTTCCAAGGTCAATAAAATGAGTGTCAATAAGTTGGGTAACAATAAACATCTGTTGTCTGTCAATAGTGCCAAGATGCCCCTCGGTGGGTGAATGTGCACTTTACAATTATACCTGTTATATTATGGGTTTAACTGACTAGTCACAGGTTTTTTAGGTGGTAATCATTTACATTTTCAGGGAGTTTGCAACTCCCTGGTATGTGGTTCTGGTTCTTTCTTATGCCTCAACTAAGAGGTGAATGACAAACGTATTGTACTGAGACTTTTATACACCGTTTGCTTTTCGAAGACAGATAGGACAAAACAAGGACCAAAACTGCTCATGGAAATTGTAATTCACAAAGATTTGATGAAGTGTACATTGAAGATGCTGCAGGCACCCACTGGGCTTCTCAGGTGCAAATGTGTGTAAATGATTCCACAAATCACTTTGAAATACGAGTGACGTAGGAAACAAGCAATGCACAATTATCACACAGCTGCAGATCTTTGCCAGAGCTGGAGACTAATTACAGTCTACAGTTTTGAATCGTGCATGGTAATGGAAAACCTGCAAAGGGCGTGCAGTGTTAAGTTGCACCGGTGTCAACATGGAGAATGTATTGTATTATCCACTTTTGCTGAATGGCAATTTCATTTTCTTTTTTTTCTGCTTTTCTTAACCAGAAACTTACTGATGGTAAATTGGGGTAAGGTATCAGGAAGTTTCATGATCTTGATAACATGCATGATGCATTAAACACATGTTGAATGGGCCACAGAACAAAAAACGCTTACTGAAATTAAGCTTTCATGAAATTATTGGAATAAAAGAACATAAAACCTAAAGAATGGATACACCCAACTAAAGGGTTTTATTTGTGCCTGCTTAGACAAAGGTGAACACGATTTTCACGATTCTGGGCCCTTCACTTGGGTAAAGCTTGCAGGCGTGTTACCTCCTTTAATGCACTACAACCACAAACCTCAAACAGGAGTTCCTGGGAACAGACATCCAGATCACCCAAGAAACAAAATGGACGTTCTCACGCTCCAGAGAGCACAGAAGACTCATCGCTTAGGCTCCACGGATGACCATGAATAGCTTCAAACTCTCTCCAAAGTATAGTCTGCACCACCACTTACACAACATAGTGGTCAGAGACCAAAACTGTTTAATCTCCCCTAACCAGTCATGCCAAGGGTATTAGGCGTTTGGATTCAAAGCATTATACCCTGGTTTCCCCATCTGCCAGCAATGGAATGTACTTGCCTTTAGCATCAGAAATGAGGACTCCCTACCAAGATTCAAAAAAGCACTGAAAACTTGGTTATTTAACAAATACTAACTTAACAGAACACGTTGGTTACAACCTTCCCTGAATTTAAATAGCTAACATAGCCCCACGTCCTTCATGCTCCCCAGGGGCCGCCTTTAGATCGGCAATTACTGTTCAAACAAAATGTGACCTGCTACTTTGACCAATTGGAAGTTAGTATAAGAAATGTGATTATTTGATTTTTACTTTTTTAGTTAAATATGTTCTGTGTGACGGTAACTGCAACACTGTATAAAAATGCTACAATTTATTGAATCTTTCGCCGTGATACCCATGGGTCTAGGCGAGTAACAAATGTAATAAATAAATAAAAATAAAAATAAATAAATAAGGACACTAAATCTTGCCTTACATATTTGGATCACAGTTGAATCACAAACAATCTCCAAGGCCGGCTGTTCTCCCAGGGTCTTCATCCTTGCAGCACAACCACTAAATCACCCTGTGAAGAAGTAGAAGTACACTTTGCATCCATTTACAAAAAACGAATACAAACTTTAAGTGGCATAGAAAATAATAGTTCTCAGAAGCTTGATGTGCGATGCAGGTGGAGACGCATCATTGAACTGGGCACGGGCCTCTGTCTCAATAAATGCTTCAACGTGTGTGTTTGTAATTGGTAGAGAGAGTTAAGTGCTTTCAATAGAAACACTCTACCAAAGGTCATATTTGTGCTGGGATCAATTACATTCCTCAATTATTAACAAAGTGGAAGCATTGCATAATGGACTATACAAAAAATGCTTGGTGAAATGGGAGGATTTTAGAACAGGATAAGCTGACAACAAAACTAGCAGATGAAGGATATCATGCAGAACTGACAGAATACACAGACTATGCAATGTTTACATACTTATTGGTGGGCTGTCGATTAATGTGAAGGGATAATTACACTGAGGACATGTGGAATGCTTCAGGTGATGCCTGGGGGCCTCTAGAGGTTGATTTCAATGCCTGATGTTGAAGGGATGCTTTAAATCACTGTGGCTGAGGAGGCCAATTAGTGGTGGTCGGGGATGAGAAGAGGCCTAAATGGAATCCAACAAGTAGGGGTGGAGGAGAGTGATGTTGAGAAGGGCGGGGAATCTGAGAGTGGGGGCAGAGAGTATCATGAGATAAAGTCAGCAAGGTATGGAGGCATGTCTGATGATAGATATAAAGACCAGCGGAAAGAATTTGAAAGGGAGTGTGTCGCGCTGTGATACGAGTCGGGCGCGCAGCATATAAAACAGAGGCGGGACACGGAGCGTGCAATACAAACGTCCTCTTTATTCTCCGGCCTTTCCCCAACTCCCCGCTCCCGCCCCCCGTTACATCACTTCCCCCTGCAACTTCCCGTCCCGCCCCCGCGTAACACTGGAGCGTCAACGTGACATCTCCCCCCTTTTTAAACAGTTACCAGTCTCCTCGCACCGAGCGAGGGTCTGGTGGGCTTCTAGTCCATCTCCTCGATTCATCAGCGAGGTCTGTTCCGAGCCCTCTGTGGGCGAGTCTGACTTGGTCCGGGCGAAGGCCCGCATTCCACATTGGCACTTCCGATTTCCGACTCAGCGTCCTCTGAGTCCCACTGATCCGCTTAGTATGCGTCATCGGACTCATGGTCCATGGGTATCTGCACCCTGCCGCTTAGTCTCCGGGCCCCGCTGGGTGGGAGTTCTTTGAAATGAGAAGAGTTCCTCATGATGGACCCCTCTGACCCCTGGGCCGTGATCATGGACCCCTTCTTTTGAGTGACGAGCAAGGGTTCTTCTCGAAAAGGGGCCGTGTGCTTGTGCGTCACTGGTTGTCTGACTGCTACCACGTCACCCACCCCGATGGCGGATGGCTGGGCTCGCCGGCGAGCGTCTGCATACTCTTTCATGCGAGTCTTTGCCGCTTCATCCTTGTCTCGTACCTCTTGATCCAGAGCGGGCGATGGTGTGGCATCCTCTGCTTGGGGGAGGCGGGTCTGGGTGTCTCGTCCGAACATGAGTTCGGCTGGTGTCCTTCCGGTGGTACTGTGAGGGGTTCCCCTATAATCTCTTATCAACTGGTTCAATACCTGCTCATAGGGATGGCCAGTGAGCCGGGCAATTTGAAGGGCTCTCTTCAGGTTGGCCATAAATCTCTCTATCATCCCATTGGCTTGGGGCCACAGAGGAGTGACTTTCCTGTGGTGAAACCCCATGTATTCTGCAAACTGAGCAAACTGATGTCCACTGAATGGGGCCCCATTGTCAGTCTTGAGCACCTTCGGTATCCCGTATGCTGAGAATATGTGGTCCAGGACGGGGATGACGTGATGCGCTGCTGTGGAGGGTATGAGTCGCACCTCAGGATACCTGGAGTACTCATCCATCACTGCCAGAACGTACTTCCCTCCTTCAATGGGTCCAAAGAAGTCCGCTGCCACCGCCTCCCATATTTTCTGAGGGAGCTCCGACATGATCAGCGGTTCCGGGTGTCGGTTTGGCGTGATTAGACAGCAGGTGGGGCAGGCCCTCAGGGCGGCCTCCACTAGCTCATCCATGTGTGGAAACCACACCTTTTGTCAGAGCATGCGTTTCGTGGACACCATGCCTCGGTGTGTCTCATGTGCAAGTTCGATGACCTTTGCTCTCATTGTCTCTGGGATGACAAGTTTGCAATCTTTCAGGATCATGTGGTCCTCTGATACTGCGAGTTCGTCTTTCACTTGCAGTAGCCGCTCCACGTCTTCCTGCACCTTGCCACCTGCTGCCCTCCCCCTTTCCTTTGCCCTTTGCCACTGTCCTGACTTCAGACCTTCACAGATGATGCGACAGGCTGGGTCGTTTTCTGTTTCTCTTGCCAGTGTCTCCAGGTGGACCCCTCCGGGGTGGCCTGGTGAACCAGATAACAAAGATATCTGTCGGCCACTGACGGTTCTGGCGTGATGTCCTCTCTCGGCCTTCTGGACAGGAAATCCGCCGGGTTCTCTCCTTTCCCTGGTCGGTGGACAATCTCAAATGCATAGTCCTGAAGACGCAGGCCCCACCGGGCGATTCTCGGGGGCATTTTTGCTTGCGGATTCCCATACAGGAACAACAGTGCTTGATGGTCTGTGACAACTTGGAATGGCTTGCCATATAAGAATAGATGGAAATGTTTGACGACGACGGCAAGTCCCTCCTTTTCTGCCTGGGAGTATGCAGTCTCGGCGGATGACAAGCTACGGCTGGCGTAGGCCACGATGTGTTTCCGTGACGGGTCTCTCGGATCCTTTTGCGCCAGAATAGCCCCAGGCCAACAGGGCTTGCATCAACCGTGAGCTCGGTCTGTCTGTTTCGGTCATAGTAGGACATGTTTTCCGCCTGGGCCACTCTTTCCCTTATCAGTTCAAATGCTTTCTGGCACTCTTGTGTCCATTCGAACCTGGTGTCCTGTTGCGTCAGTTGTCTGAGTGGTTCGCTGACTGATGCAAAATCCCGAATGTATCGGCTACAGTAGCTGGCGAGGCCCAGGAATGACCGGAGCTTGGACACGTTTGCCGGAGCCGCCGTGTCGTTCAGTGCCGCCACTTTGTCTGGGTCCGGGGTCATCCCTGCTGCGGAGAAGATATGTCCAAAGAATTTCAGTGTGGGTTTCCGAAACTCACATTTTTCTCTGTTGAGCGTGAGATTTGCATCATGTAGTGCTTTGCATACCAACATTAAAGTTTCATCGTGTTTGTTGGCATCAGTTCCGAAGACCAAAATGTCATCTGAATAGTTTAAGCAGTTCAGGATGTGCTTTATAACGTCGTGCACCTCAGCTTGAAATGTCTCAGCGGCTGACCACACCCCGAAACTGAGCCTCTTATATCTGAAAAGGCTGACATGTGTGACAAATGTTGTGATGTTCCTGCTGTCTGGGTGTAGAACTAGCTGATGGTAACCCTTTTGTAGATCCAGTTTGGAAAACACCTTTGCACCATTCAGCAGGTGTATCATGTCAGTGATTTTTGGTGCAGGGTGCCTTTCTCTCTTGATGGCCTGATTAGGGTGTCGCATGTCTACGCATAGCCTTATGGCTTCGGAGCCTTTCTTGGGGACTGGGACAATCAGGGAGACCCATGTGGTGGGTCCGGTGGCTCTCTCGATGATATCGTCCTCGAGCAGCTTTTGGAGTTCGTCTTCCACCTTTTTTTGAATGTTAACCGGAATTCCCCGGTATGGCTGGGCGATGGGGCGGATTGATTCGGCCACGTGGAGCCATATTTGTCTGTTGCGGAGCTTGCCTATTCCTTTGAAGATCTTGGGATAGAGGTTGTTCACCATTTCCACTGGATCTATATATTTGTGCACCATGATGTTGTATAAGATGTGAATTAGCCCCATGTCTGCCGCTGACCTAAAACTCAGGACGCACCCACTATCAGTCTTGGTGGCTAGCACGTGAATTGGCACTTTCATTTCATGGCCTTTGTATCTGCACAGACCGTTGAACTGTCCCAGGCATTTCAATGGTGTCTTGGCTCCATATGCGTATATGTTCACGGTTGCCGGTGCAGTTTGGGTTTTTGTGGGAGATCGTTGTAGACTTTCTCACTTACCGCATTGATGGTGGCGCCCGTATCTATGAGAAATTCCGTGGGTCTTTCCTGTAACTTGATGATGAGCGTTGGGCTGTGGGCTGTCGCGGTGGGGTTTCCCAGGGCGTACACGTAGGCTTTCGTCTTGTGGTCACTCTCTGATGAGCTGGGATCGGATTCTGTGGGGGATTGTTCCACTAGATATCGCACGTGGCGCCGCGATCTGCGTTCCATTCTCGGGCGCATGGTGAGTTTTTGTCTTTCTCTCCTCCTCTGCCGATCTTCTTCCGACTCTCGGTCTCTCTGGTCACCTGCGGTTCGGTGTTGAGCCGCCACTGTGGTGGGGCTGGGGTTGTTGCCCATCGACCCTCTATGCCTACTTCGAGGGCGAGAGGAGTTTTCCTTGGGCCTTTCTCTGCCACGGTCCCGAAACAGCCTGCAGACGGCTTTGAAGTGACCCTCTTCGCCGCACGAGGTGCACCGTTGGCCTATAGCTGGGCAGGTCCCTTCGTGCGGGTACTCGAGCCCGCACTTGTAGCAGAAGAGTTCTTCAGGTTTCCTCTCTAGTTGCAATTTATTGACGTTCTCCCCTATGGTGGTGTTGGCGAAGCTTTCGACCTGGGAGTCAATGGCTCTTTCTACACGTGCCAGTGCCAGAATTTCTTCTAGCGTGCGGGATTTCTGTAATAGTTTCCATCTGAAAGTCTGTGATTCGCACCCCGAGATGATCTGCAATCGTAGTGCCTCTGTGTTTGAATAGTTAGCAAAGTCACAGTGCTTTAGCTTGGTGCGTAGTCGCATGACGTAGGCGTCCATGGACTCCCCTTTGATCTGCTTGGTGCTATGAAATAGGTGTCTCTCATAATCAACATTTGTATGGGGTGCAAAGTATGCCGCTAATGCTTCCTTGAGGTCTTTGATCGAATCTATGGAGTCTTGGGGCATCTCGTCAATGATGTCTCGGGATGCCGGGCCCACCGCTAGCTTTAAAAGACATACCTGGCGTGTGTCGGCGACTGGGCCTGTGGCTCCCATATATAAGTCGAAATCTTGGATCCATTTGGTCCACCGGGGACCCATGTTGCTGGTGTCCGTCACGTCAAATGCTCCCGGCATCTGGGCCGCAAGGGTATCTGGGAGATGATAGGGCACATGGTCTGGTGCAGGTGTTCCTGGGGCTGGGAGTGCATTCCCTTGCGCCTGCCCCCCTTGGCCATCATCTTGTCCTGACATGGTGGCGTTACTAACTTCTTCACCACGTGGTCTGCCTGGAAGGCTGGTTCCTGCTCTTCTTTTGTTGTGTGGCCCCTCCCTCTGGTCTTGGAATGGCCGCCCCACGGGGCACGAGCACCATCAAAGAGGGGGGGGGTTAACCTGCTTACTCCTTTCCAGGGCTCCTTGGCGCTCAGCCTGGCGCACTGTGGCCTCTGTGCTCGCCTGCCGAGCTATGGGCGTGGGCTCACGTGCCTCCAGCCCTCTGCAGGCCTGTAGAGCAGGCGTGGTTTCCCTGCTGCGTAGGCCCGATGTTCGCAGCTGCGAACCGGCGGTCTGCGCGAGGTCCGGGCTTCTCCTCTGGCACTGCGGCGTCCCTTAATGGTGGGCCGGGCTTCGCCCGAGGCACCAGCGCGTTGTCTCGATGTGGCACCACCGTCGCAGCCCGGGCCGCGTATGATTTCTCCTGCTGGCTGGGCTCGCGGCTGCGAGCGTTTCTGTGTTCGAGCGGGGGTGGGCTGCTGGATTCCTACCAGCACGGCCCTGCCCCCTAACCCATCCTCGTCGCCATTGTCGCACTGTGATACGAGTCGGGCGCGCTGCATATAAAACAGAGGCGGGACATGGAGTGTGCAATACAAACGTCCTCTCTATTCTCCGGCCTTTCCCCAACTCCCCGATCCCACCCCCCGTTACATCACTTCCCCCTGCAACTTCCCGTCCCGCCCCCGCGTAACACTGGAGCGTCAACGTGACAGAGTGGCTGTGAATGGAGAGCCACCCAGTAGGAATGCCATGTGTAGATGTGGGAGAGGACTATGGCAAACAGAAGAGTGCGCACGTGCAAAGATAACAGACGTATTGATTGGAGTGCATGACTCACAAGGAGCTGGGAACACTGGTCCACTTTGCTAAGGGCAAGAATGTAGCATGGGGCTTAGGTGGGTGGAAACTGAGCTTGGTTGGAATAAACTGCATTAAGAAGGTTCAGCGTGGCAACAATTGAAGTGTAGGCAATAACTTGATGGAGTTTAAGAAGTGTCAAAGAGAACCCGTAGACTCTGAGCCAGGGGGCCTGTTAGGTTAAGAGAAGGGGGAAAGGAAATTGAAGAGTGTAGAAGAGGCTTTGTATTAGAAGTGGGGAGAGCAGTTGTGACAGACTGATAAGATGTTCGATACCTCCAGATGTTCTATTGTTTAAGGTAAATGTTTACCTTTATTAACACTAATGGTTATTGGGATGATTTGGATCAACAATGTGCAGGCAGAGCCAGGGAAATATTGTGAAGCTTGTTAGGTCTGTTTTCTGAGTGTTTATATGTAGCCATCAATAGCCGACAACGCCTGCTTTGTCTTCTTATGTAGCCTTCCAGTACTTGCTACCCATGTGAGGTCATGCTCTTTCAAGTGATTGGCTACCCAACTCTACAACAACTAAAGGTTGTCACTGTGTACAAGTCTTGTTACAACTCCTCCAGATAGGTATAGTCATTCTCTGCGTGCTGAAAATGACATAGCCCATGTTAATAGGTTTGCCAAGCACAACTAAGTAGTAAGGGTGACATAGATGATGGGGTATTAATGGTTTGAATGTGGGCCACTGGAGAACGATCTTTTGCCATGCTCCAGCATTCACTCTCTCATGAATCTCCTCCTTTGGCAATAATCAGCAAAAGCATTCAATCGATGTGCCATACTAATCATAGAGGGCGGAGTTTCGCTCTCTGCCTCACAGGAATAAAAAGTGCTTTGAAACATGACATCTGGATTACAGCCTTTCAATCCAAAGCACCTGTGCCTTGATGCTCAGCAGTAATGAAATACACCCAGCTAACACTCAAAATGTTAACATTTGATTCCTAGTAAACAAGAACACCCGTGTATGCAAATCTGATATTAGGTGCTGACAGGTCTCCTAATTAACCCATTCACTGTAAATCAACCAGTAGAGGTGTGTGAACATGGCACAAGTGCCAGAGGACACATGCATGACATCAATCACAAATAGGGGGGGCACTGAAAAGCTCCCTAAAGAAGTGTATGAACAGCAATGTGAATATAGGATGGGCAAATACATTACAGTGAAAGGAAGTTTCACAGCAGTGGGACATTATATGCATATACTACCCACTAACACAACATCAAAGTGGCTAAAACACTTCCAAGAATAGGTTTACAGTGCTACAGGTTCACTGTGAAACATCAAGAAAGGTGAGCAGGGGCACTATCCCTTTTATTTATTTATTTATTTATTTATTTATTTATTTATTTATTTATTAAACTTGAGGAAAGACTTGCCTTGAAGCAAATCAGCCAAGTTACACAGAAATTGCAACATGTAAATGATCATGGAAAATATGGGACGTTGTGCAATAGTACACGTTTTTCAGCATTGAATAAGGAAATATTGTGCAACACAGTAAACGCTGTGTTAGTGAATTCCATAAAGTTTGAGCTAGCACATTCCGAAAACACTGGACTCTATATTAAGGGTTGGGAAAATGAATACAATAAGCATTGTACATTAGTATTGTGTGTTGCTGAATATATGATGCACTACCCAAAGGTGTATGTTATGAGTACAAGAAACATTGCACACTACTGTACAGTTTGTGTTAATTAATACTAGAAACATTGAGCACTTGATCGACGCCTGCATTGCTTAAATCAGGCCAGTTTTTAAAATATTTATTTTTCTCCTGTTAACGTTGTTGAAGCACCACTACCCTACTGGTGTCTGGCAGGCCCACGTAGGCCAGTACTAGGTGCGTTTTTCAATGTCCAGCGCGCTGGTTGATTAATATATTGTGACTACTTTAAGGGTTGTGCTGCTGAATACAGGAAACATTGTGAATAGATGTTCTCTTCCAGAATATACCATTGAAAAATCATGAAATGAAGGCATCTCGAAGATGACTCTGGTGCATAGTATTATATTTGTTCTGGTGACATGAATTAATGCCAGATCCAGCACCTTGGAAGAGAACATGCTAGATATCTGGGAAAACACAATGAGCTTGCAGGTGAAGATTGTGGCTCAAACGTATGGAGTCTCTTACATGAACTCTGTTCTATGATTAGGAAAGTTAGGTCATCCCAAAGGGGGTGGAGTGAACATTGGTTAATAAACTTATTTAATTATGACATCCCAAGTCATTCTAATTATGGCCTTGGTGCATTAAATATGAGTTGGTTAAAACATTTGCAATTTATCTTGTGTTAATGCTCTGAGGTCAGGATGGAAATATGGGGCAGATTGAAGCAGTAGCTCCTATCATTGTTAACACTATAAACTACCTGCTGTCCGGGGACTGAGTTGTATGGGTAGATCTGGCAGCAAACAAAATAGCCAATGCGTTTGTAACCTCTATGGATGCCTTGGTCTTCAGACAGAATAATACAGCTCTTAGAAATCTCTTTAAACCAAATCCTTGATTGTTTATTCCATAAAGCAGTCTTCCCTTAAACTCATGTCTTGCCTTCCAAATTGTCAGATCAGGTGACAATATTATTTTAGATTCCATATGAAATAGAGCAATCTAAAACTTAGACCTCATGACCTCGTACATCTTGGAGCGAGATATGAGCAAGCCTTCATCGGGGTAAGCTAACTGCAGCTGATTTGAGCTTCACACAATTCATCGGGTAGGCACACGACAAGAAACCTAAACTGTTCACGGAAAGAATGTAAAAAGTAATGAATGAATGTCTACTCCTGAAAGAGCCCGCGTACATGACCACCACTCCCCCGGTGCACCTTGAATTAAAAGGCATGAAACTCCTCAACAAACATTTAGGCCTAAAATGCGGAAACAAAAACAAAAAGAAACTGACAAGGCTCTCTATGGGAAAGCCATCTTATTATAGAAACTGACATATTTTGAAGTTGAAACGCCCTTTTATGGCAAAGAAATTGGAAATACTACTAACTTTAAACATGTCTTACACCCGAGATAGGGCTAAGAAACTGGCAGCATCAATTGTATAATAAATATTAAGCAATATTTTTGCAAAGAAAATCTGTAACATAACAGAGACACAGACATAATGTACAGAAGCTGCCTGTCAAATGTACCAACGAAGGGACGTATCAATGGTTTTTCAGCTACGAGGGAAGGCCTTGCGGATTTTTGGTGTTCAAAGGATGGGGGCCTGACAACATCCTGAATCATAGGGAGGAAAGGGTTGATATATGTACCTTAAGTTAGCTTCCCAGCAGGAGATTTTGCACTAATGAGTCTTGTAAACAAATGTCTGTCTTGGCAGAACCCATTCCAACTGCAGATGCTAGTATGATCATCGGAAATGCTATTGGTGTGAACCCATGACATTCTTCATGCGTCTCTAGCAGGTGGCAAATTCCCGTCTCTACTTAAGAAAGTTGAAATCGTTCCACATTTCATAAAAAGAAACATGCACCCAAATGCCATGTACACATATAGGTTTATAACTGGAATTCCTCTAATGGCAATGGTCATGGTTAAAACAGTGTGGTTAATTCTTCTATGCCACATAGATCCTAATAACAGTATGTCTTTAGACCATTTAATGGAACAGAGCTGCTGACAAACATACTAGCCTTAATGTTGGTGGGTGGGGACTCACAAATCTATGGTTTTGCTGGCCTTACCTGCAACGTTGCACAAAGTGGACGATAGTTTCTGTCTCTCTTAGCTTGCCGCAGTAGGTGGGCTTGGTGACCATTACTTGTGATGGTTCGACTTCTGGCCACCTGGTCGAATTAAATGGGTGGATCTAGGTGAATTTAACTCATCACTTTTCACTTTACATTGTTGGGAGGAGACACCGGGGCTCTTATCTTTCCCTGTCCGAATAATATCTATATGATGCCAGTAATTCATTTTATTGAGGGCCCAGGTCTCACCCTTCAGTCTCACACAGATGAACCCTGTGTATGTGAGAGGTAGTGTGAAGGTAGGAGCGATGCAAAGGCTCACATCATGCATCACTGCGATCCAGTCATTGATGAAGGCAACTTAAAATGCAAACTAAATATATTTTTGTAAGACCTGGCAGTCTACACAAGGACATATCTTCTCAAATGTCACCTATGGAGACATGATATGATATGATGGGTCATTTATAACGCGCTTAATACCCAGAGGTTTTTGAGTGCGGACCCGGGGATCAAACCTGTGTTGCTCGTGCCATCTTGCTTGCATCGTGAGCATGTTGCCTCTGAGCTATCCTCCTGAGACTTCTTCGACAACCTGAAAAGAACAAGAACCTGGGTGTGATTTTTGTCACCTCTATGTGTATGGATCCTCACAGAAATAAGGTAACACAGACCTGCTTGATGGTTTTTTGGAAGTTGAGGAAAAGTCTTCCGCGTATTCCTATAGATCACCCCACTACGATCAACACGCTTCAGCAACTGCAATGGGTTATATTGACAGCTGCCAAAAAATCGAAATAATTGTCATCCATTTTATAACTGGTCTAAAGAAGTTGAGAAAATCCTTTAGCTCCAGAGTCAGGACATATTAATGTTTAAAGGCATGCATTTATTTTTAGGAACTGTCAGAAGTGTGGTACCTACAAGATTTATCATAATATCACAGAATTGCTAGGAGTCTTTGCTCAAGCAATTGACTTTTTTTGAAAACCAAAAAAATAAATATCTTAAGAAGCTAGACATTAGACTTGACAGATTTTGGGGGGTAGGATATGATTTGCACGTAATGGATTTTGGGAGTAAGAAAAGTGATGCACTTAGACAGATTTTTGAGGTAGGAAATGTGACGTACATAGACAGATTTTGTGGGGCCATATATGAGTTGCACTTAGATGGATTTTGGGGGTAGGAAATGTGACGTACTTTGTTATATTTTGGGAATAGTAAATGAGTTACACTTAGATGGACATACTTTTACAGAGGTTTGGGGGTGGGAAATTTGACATACCTAGACAGAATTTGGGGGCTAGGACATGTGTTGCACTTAGATGGAGTTTGGGGGTAGGAAATGCGTTGCAGAGTGTTATTTGCACCAAGAAGGGGTAGGATATGAGCTGCATGTAGACAGATTTTGGGAGTAGGAAATGTGACGCACTTAGACAGATTTTTCCGAGGTAGGAAATGCGTTACACTTACACAGATTTTGGGGCTGGGGGTAGGAAATTTGACATACCTAGACATATTTTTGGGGGTAGGATATGAGCTGCACTTAGATGGAGTTTGGGGGTAGGAAATGCATTGCAGAGTGTTATTTGCACCAAGAGCAGAGAGTTATTTGCACCAAGAAGATGTAGTAGGATTGCCCCTTCTGTGCTGAAAGATCTGTCAGAATAGCTTGCTACCTCCCTGGGCCTTGGTACTGGACTGGACAGTTTCTTGATATTAGCCGCTCATACGCGTACAATATCTGTAAGGACAGACATGAGGTTGTACCTAGATATACAGATAGTCGGGCACTGCAACTAGTAGAAAGCACATGCAGGCTAGCACATGTGTTACACTTAGAGCATCTAAACCTGTAATGTTTATCCTGCACATGATGCTCAAAGACATAGGTTGGTAACGTGCATTGCACCTATAGCTGCTTAAGTTAGCTATTGTTATGATGCATAGTGGTTATTTTTTATTTATTTATTTATTGGGTATTTATAATGCACCTATACAGCAAAAGGTGTTTCAAGGTGCAACAAGGCAAAAGGTAGGGGGGTGAAGAAAAACAAAAACGTTCCTACTAGGCCTTGTGTCATTCGGATTGTGCAAGTACAGTAACAAGAAGTGCAAGGGAGGGGGAAGTGCCAGTCAGGACGGAGGGCCCATGGGTTATGCATGTGCCAAGGGGAGGCCAGATGAACAAGTGCCAGGGGAAAGCAGAGAGTGCAGGGGAAAGAAGGTCCATGTGCTAAGTGCAAGGGACAGGGCTGGAAGGGCTCAATGGAGTGCAGGCCCCGGCAGGCCAGTGCAGGGGAGGGAGCCAGAAGGGCAAGTGCATGGTGGGAGGGGGTCAGAGGAGACCAAGTGCCGGGGTAACTGGACGAGGAGGGCCTGGTGCTCTGTAAGAGTCAGATGGAACCAGGCAGCCAGTCAAAGAGAGGCAGAGCTGGACATTAGCAGGGGATGGGGAGAGGGAAGCAGAAAGGGAAAAGGAGGGTCTTGAGAAGCTTCCGGGAACTTGAGGAGATCTGGCCAAGTCTGAGAGGGCCAGGGAGGCCATTCCAGAGGGAGGCACCTGGAGAAGAGACAGATCTACCCCCACTCGCTGCTTGTAAAAGCATCTGATCTGCAGAGAGTTGGAGTTGAAGGCTCTAGCAGGGAGGTATTTAGTGAGATAGAGTTGGATGTAGCGGGTCTCAGGCCCCAGAAACCCTTTTGGATGATGCATAGGGTGTTGAATTTGAGTCTTGCAGCAACTGGGAGCCAGTGGAAAGATTTAAAGCTGGAGAGATGCAGTCCCTGGGCTTGAGGCCAAGGATAAGCCTTGCAGTCCTATTATTGATTATTTAAAGGGGGCAAAGGGAGGAGTTAGAAAGATTAAGGAAAAGGCTGTTGCAGTAATCCAGCCTGGAAATCACCAGAGCTCTGGAGACATTGAGTTTCTGTGGGAAGGTGCAGAAAGGAAGAATGCCTCTGAGGGGGTGCAGCTGAAAGTGGGCCTTATTGACAAGGTACATGACGTAAGTCGAGAAAAGGTGAGAAAGGAGTTGAAGATGCCACCAATGATGTTTGCCTCACAGGAGGGTTAGGGGAGTTGTCCCATCAAGGGTGACCAGAGTGAAGGAGGGAAGGAGGGAGCTGGGGTCCCAGTGAGAAGGATATCAGTCTTACTGGCATTAGGGCTGAGGCCATTAGCAGTGCACCATGCCTAAATAGCAGACTGACCGTCATGAATGAGAGAGGAAGAAAAGGAGGCAGAGGAGGGAACCTTGAAGGAGAGCTGTGTGTCATCTGCATAAAACAGGAGGTTCGGAGAGAAGGCAGAAAACAAATTGGCTGGAGGGGCAAAGTCGATGTTGAAGGCGAGAGGATAGAGCCCTGAGGGACACCACAGGTGGAGAGTGAGATGTAGAAGACAAAGGACCCAGTTGAACCTGGGAAGGTCGGTCGGAGAGGAAGGAGGTCAACCAGTCCGGAGCCAGGTCTGTGATCACAAGGGTATCACAGAACCGATTTATAAGGATGGCGTAATTGATCATATCAAAGGCAGAGGAAGAAGGATAAAAATGGAAGGATAGTGTGAATCAAGATTAGCAAGCAAGTCTTCACGGGTCTTCAGGAGTGCAGTTTCGGTGCCTCTAGCAGCTCTGAAGCCAGACTGGTTATCAGGGAGAAAACCAACATATCCAGTGTGGTGGATAAGCTGGGATGTGGCCAGCTTCTCCAAGGGTTTGCCCAGGATGGGGGTAATAGAGATAGGGTGGTAGTTAGCCAGACAAGAGGGGTTGGAAGAGGGATTTTTGAGGAGAGGGTGCACAAGGCAGTGCTTGGGGAGTAGCGGGAAGGATCCAGTGGCAAAAGAGTGATTGCAGAAATCAGTCAACGCTGGAGCAAGGGAGGCAATGTTGTCCATGAAAGTTCTGGAGGAGCAGGGAAGCACCTGTTTGGATGTATGTTTCATAGAGCGGACTTGTCTAGAGACCTCATCAGGTGATATAGGAGAGAAAGAGGAGAGACGGAGGAGGTGGAAGGGGGAAAGGAGGGCCAGGGAGGCCTGAGAGCCGGTGAGGGAGAAGGGAGTGGTGTAGAGGAGAGTGAGGACAGGATGTCCTGAGTTTTAGTAATGAAGTGAGAGGCCAGTGCAGTGCAGAGGGCCAGGGAAGCCAGAGGAGAAATCGAGACTGAAAAAGGATCGGTGAGTTCCTTGCAGATTTTGAAAAGTTCAGCCTTGTTGTTAGTGGCTCCAGATGCAGGTATCATTGTTATCGCACTTCATAGTCCTTTGGTTAGCGTGTGCAGACCCTGAACGTTATGTAGTAAGAATGTAGAGATTACCAGTCTATTGCGCTTAGAGAATCCCTTTATCAGAGTATCTATGTTAGCCAGTCTCTCACACCTAGAAGATGTTCTAGGACAGCCAGTACTTGCACTTGGTTGTCTTGGAGGTAGCCTGTCCATAGTGTCCAGGATTAGTTGACGAGGGTAGCTGGCTTTTCGTCCCCACAGTAGATCGGATGACGCAGCGACATCAAAGATACGCTCTATCTGAGCTTAAGGTATGCATAAATGCACCACTTTGGTGGACATCTGCCGCAGGCACAGCTGTCCATCCACACACTTTAGGATGCAGCTACGACTATGACAAATTCGGTCTGGCTGGTCACATAACCCTTCATACTGAAACTCCTGACTTGCCTCAACAGCTCTGCCATTAGAATACAGCAACAACCTACCTCAAATTCTGTCTAGCTGGGTAAATATCAAGTCTCCTACACTAGCGCTCTTTCGTGACCTCCCTCGGCACCCATCAACACGCCTGACCTCTTTGGTTGCTTACTGGAGCATAGCCAGCCCCCCTAAGTCTTAATCTTGGCCAAATGCACACACATACACATTTCACGCCACCTCCTGGAACTTTCCCATGCCTGGACTTCGGTCCCTGTGGGCATTCCTACCACAAAACGCATTGAGGCCACACAAATGGGAAAAGGCGCTAGAGAAATTTCTACTACAATACAATATGGGTAGCACACACATGGAAAGAATGCTATCCAGCAGTACACGATTGACCAACTTTTCAGTCTTTTTCCAACAACTGCACAATGTCCACATTTGCAGCAATTCACAAAAATATTTAAACACTTTTTCAAGGAACACCAACGCTGCATTAATGGACATTTTACCATCAGGCCCAGAGAATATTTACTTTGAAAAGGTGCGGTAGAAATCTACTCACTCATTCACTCTATCATTGACTCACTGACTCACTGACTCATTCACAAATATAAGGTTTGTGTGCTACGGTAAGGATTATGTTACTTATTATTAGTGCCCTGTGCAGAAAAAGGTTGGTGGAAAAGGGTAATTATTTGCCAATGAAAAGTCTGTGTGCACTTAGCTGGTCATCAGCCTGAGTGCTACCCTCTGCAGGTCCTTTCCTTTCCACTGCACCCACCCATTCTGCCTCTGCTCTGCCTAGTCCGTTTTAAATAAACAACCCCTAACCACTTACCTCCACCAATGTCAGTGTTCCCCTCACCTGTCACACCAGCATGGAAACAGAAAAGGCCTGTTGGTCTTGAGCATCTTTTCCTTGTTAACTTGGTGGCCATTTCTCTTTGGTCTGAATTTCATTTCATGACGTGAAGCTCGCACAGGCCTCTCTTTATGAACCAAAATGTCTTTCTCCATTACCTGCCTTAGTGGATTCCAATAGTGCTAATGTCCATGGGCAAGATAATGGCACACCACCCTCTGTAATAGCTCTCGCTGTGCTGGGGTCACTGGTCTGTTAGTAGCCAATAAGGCCCATGGCCTGGGTCACTCCTAAACTATCGGAATGCAAGCAGGGTCAAAAAGAACCTTCTAAATCACTAGCTTCCATGTCTGTTCCTACAGAATGTTGTGTCATACAAGAAGTACTTTTAGTATATCCTTACCTAATGTCATCTTCCAATGATCATGAAAAGGCTCGCCTAAAATCATTGGACAGAGAAAACATAATAACTATATATCTAAGATGGCTTCTTTTGCTAGCTGTCTATTGAAAATCACTAATAACAATGTTGTGTCAAAGGAAAGTAATAATTCTGAGACACAAATAAGTGACAATGTGTTAATATGAATAGTTTCATCTGGAGTGAGCTGATGAACCTGCATAGGGCCTGCCTCTGTGACCACATCCACCTGCAGTCAATCAGGCAGATTAGGACATTCTCCAGCCAGGGCGGTTAGAAAGAACTGACATGTATGTGAACCCAACATCCCTGTGCCTTTTTATGCATTGGCATAGAAGCGAGCAGTCGTGGTGGCCACTGTGTATGTGACTGATGCCCCGTATTACAAGAAATACCTGTGGTTTCTGCTTGCTTTCTTTCAGGTGTAAAAAGCAGGCAGAAATGAATGAAGATTCAAGCCTCTCTCCCCACATCAGAATTAGCAATGGGCACGGTGCTGTTGGTTTCACCTTGAGAACAGGGGAATGCATGGGGCATGCTTTATGATCCAGGCCCTGCTTCATCCGGGTAATCCTGGCAGAAAAAGATTGGAGAAAACAGCGGAAGAGCTGTTCTCTGGACATTTTTGCAGATCCTTGGCATTTAGAACAGCAAGGAAAATTAGGCTGCAAATGAGTTAATACATCATGCAAATAGGTTAGGATATCATTGGAGCATGACATAGGGTTGGAACTTTCCTACAATCCCTACAAGGAGATGCAGGATATGGATAAACATAATGAATTTGACACTACTCCCCATATCCTCTTCTGTATAACTGAATGCAGAGGATACCACAGGGAGGAACTGCAGAATTACTTTAACATAAGATTGGTATTGTGTGCTTGCTCCGTGCAAAACACAGGACTTATTAACCAAATGTTTTGGAAAGGCACTAAACGGCTGTATTTCTGGGCAGATGGCAAAAAAAGTAAGAAATGAGACAGCTGAGGTCATTATTGAATTCTGTCCGGAAGTAATGATGCTGCGAGGCCAAACTGGGACAGTGCTGAGTAACCTCCATCATCTTTTATTTCATCCGGTATTGATCTTTGTACAAATTGAATCCACAAGTAATGGCCCAACTCAGAAGAACCTCTAAAAGTCATGGCCATTGAAGAGTTATTGAAATGTGCCTGCTTCATAAGAATGAACTCCCTGGATAAAGGCTGCGAGAGAAATGTTGTTGGGAAATGGGAAGCATTTGTGCAAAGTTCTAATATCTATGAGGTGGAAAATCTCTGTGTACTTCTGCATTGCCCCTTGTGAAATAGCATTGGTCCCACAGACAACTGAACGTGTGCATGCACGGGTTTAGGCGGACCATTGAAACAGTAACAATGGTAGCTCTCGGGCCAAAGGTTGGCCGGTTGCCTACTGCCGGTCGTACTTCAGATTACGCAGTCAATTAGCTAATAATCAAGCAGAGGAACAAGATGTCTTCAGTACTTAAGGGACTAATGGCAGCTTCTGCACACTGGGTGTGTATATAGGCATACAATGTGATTCCCAGAGGCGGAGCATGTTCAATGACATGTTCGACAGGTAAACGATCTATTCTTCCACTCATCTTATGTACTGCACCAAGTTATTTGTGTTAGGATCATCTTGATGCAAATGCTACTATGATAGATTGGTTAGTAGTCTTACTGCAGGAATCAGAACAATGAGTAAACAACTCACGCAGTGAGAATTATGTATTTTAAGGTAATCGAAATACTACTTGTGAAATTGAATAATATAATGTCAACAACAGACCAGGCAGGATATAGCACCGCATTCCGAGATTGGTGGTATTCATGGCACTATTTGCGCCATGACTGCCACCAATAACAGGTCTGGTGTTGTTCAATGGGGACTTACCGGTTCATTCTGACCCTGCAGGGGCCGGTAAATCCCCCTTGAACAAACCATTCCCCATTCCCATTTGAGCCCCCCAATGGGAATGGGGAGGGCACAAATAACGGGCTCGCGAATGGCAAGCCCGTTATTTGCACCCTGGTCCCCTTACGGTCCCGTTAGGGGACCTCGGAATCAGGCGGTAGGGGATTGCTGACACCGGTCTCCTTACCGGTGCCCGGTATCCCCTACCGCCGACTCGGAATGAGGGCCATACTGTATAATAGGTTTGCATATGAAAATCTATTATGAAAATCTATTATGTTATATCTGTGTAATCTGTGTAACAGAATGGACAATGCAGCGGAAAGGCCAACATTGACCTAAATAATGCCTACTTGTTAGGTGTGGGGATATTTTACAAAATTAATTTAAAAAAACAAGCACATGGGTCGTGCAATGATTTTTATGCCTGATCTCACACGCACTGGCCCATGCCTCTGATTCACGAAAGCCCTCATTTATAGTTGGGCAGATTTTCATAATGAAATACTGCCAGAGGAAGGTCTTCCCTCTGCTGGTGGCATTTCCGAAAACCTGCCCAGTTCAGAATTAACAACTGCAGGACGTGTGTTTTCTGGTGGTATGTCAGATGCCAGAATTGTTGAGATCTTGATACCTTTCGTACTTCCCTCTGGTTTAGATCGGCAAGGGAGATATCTGATCAACTTTGTTGAATATAGGCTCTGACCTGGCCATCTTCGATACATTGAACGTATTACAACATGCAAAACAACGTTACGGGTAGTGAAATACATCATTAGGTAAGCACCTCCATGGTTTATTCTCCATTTAGGTCAAGCAATAGGAAGAATTCAGGTAGCGAGAATAGTAGAAATGGAAAGATTGACCAAACCCTGAGAGGGTAGCTAATACCACTTTTGTTCATGTGTTTATAGGACGAATTTGACTGTATTGAAAAGCAGTAACTATAGATGCCTGCATGTCCTCTGATCAGGTGATGAGATAAGAATGCATGTTGATTTGGTCTTAGACGGTAGGCTCTGGTGTAATGGAAGGATCCTGTATGCTGTTCATTATGGCTGTTGACCATACTCAAGCAATTAGCTTATGATTGATTAGTACTACTAACTAGAGAAGTACGCTGTTGTTGCTATGCCTCTTTATCTAGATGACGTGCGCCTCTCTCTACTGAGTGTGAGCTTTAAGTAGGCTGACCCTGGTGACTTTTGAGCCATGTTGGAAGCAATCTTTTTGGTCATGAAGAAGGTGTGAAACTAATCAAGGTCCAACGAAACCGGTCGACCTATATGGGATACCCTTTGCGAGTGCTCCTAAAGGGATCCATAAGCGTAAGGAATTGGTGCTTTTAACGTGCAGTGCCAAGTGTGGGTGTAATTGATGTGAAATGTTAAACACATATAACAGTAACTTGAGAATGCACATTTATATGAGGATCCAATACATTCCTATTGAAGTGCACCTTGGTGATACTACAAGCATACCATCCTGAACGTTTTTATTTTTTTAATTGTGTTGTTCTTTTGATTTATTTGTTACCATTTGTTGGGTATGCAGACGCCTCTCCTGCAGTGTGGGGTTGTATTGAACTGGATTCATATATTTTGAGAAATACTATTGGACGGAATTATGTAGATGTTGAGAAAGCTCTATTAGTAGTAGTGGAATAGAGGGTAAGTTTCCCCGTTTTCAATGCCTATTAGATAGCCGGCACATCAGCGCTTCCTCCATAGGGAGAGCGCTGTTCTTCCTTGAGGGAGAGGAGTATAATCGGAGGTCATCCATTGCTTACTTTGGAATCTACTGAACCCTGTGCTTCACCTGCATGTGTTAAAGGTATGCCAGAATTGTCACCACTGTTAACCACTTAATGCATTTTTTTGAAAATGTTGTTTTCGATCAATTTCCACCTTTGACATAAAGGTGGATATTGAGAGTGTACAGAAGTGGCCAATACTAATACCGGGCATTTGTTAATGCATCATTTTTAACCTGGCAGCCCTTTATGCATTACTAGCATTAGGCAGTGGGAGGAGGGCCTCAGGCATGCACACCACCTCACCCCCTTACAGTGGCTCAGTCTGAAAACGCATATTTAGTGTACCGTGGGGAAGCGCCTATCATTACATTCTGCACAGGAGGAAGAGGCTAAGAGGTTATCCTAGACATTTCTAAATAAGGGATATCCAGCTAAACTAGTAAACATGCAGGAAGGAGAGTGGCTAACAATCATTCTGGGGTATTATTGCAAGAAATTCAACACAGGATGTAGAACAAATGATCAGTATCAAGACATATTCACATCTGTCTTTTACCTTCAAAATACTGAAGCAATAGCTTCCCTTAAAGAAGGTCCAAATCATCTGAAACGATCTCTCTTTGCATTCAGGAAAAGTACAAGTCTATTAAATGCACTATTTAGATTCTCATTGGTCACCGTAGTTGCATATCTTTCTTTCATGAAGAAGAAACATAATTGCATTATGTTCAGTTTATATTTTTATTCAGTCTTCATATAACATTGTGATGAAGTTTTAAAACAAACATCTTTTTTATTTGTTAATGCATACAAGGATGTTGATCTGGGTACAATGTGTCTGTGATAGATATTTACTGCTCTAGGTGTCTCCACGTGCATCATCAAATATGAAGATGTATGGCACACCTCCTTCTGCTAGAACAATTTCTATATAGTTATGTATTTCAACAATTTCCAACTGCTGATATTCCCTGCAGGAGTATTGTAATGTTGTCTAGTTTTAAAAACATTGTTTGGAAGAGTTCACCTCACTTTTGTTCTTAATTTACCCACAGCCCTCATACCCTTAAAATACTTGGATATTACAACACATATCACAGATGTGATACAAACATGAATGTCACTCAAAATAAAAAGCAAACTTATTTGAATTTCTCTTCTATACTGTAGCAACATGCATGCATGGGTGAAGGGGTGTAGTCTGCAGTTCTATGTTGACTTTGCCGAGATCTATTTCTTTTTCTTGCAGGACTTTGCCTACTGGGGCATCTTTTGTCCATGTTTCTCTCTGGTTGTTCCATACAAGTTTGTACCCACACCTTTGCATCTGTTAAACTGAGCTCACTATGTTCACCCTATGCCACCTGCACTACATCATATGCATAATGATCAGAGGAACAGAATGTATCTCTTTTGTAGGGTTAGTGCTGCATAATATGCAAATATATTGGAGCGAAATGTCATGTACTAATACAATATTAATATCTCTAGTTTTAAACTCCAGTAAACATTAGTGATTGGGCCTCATTACGACCCAGGCGGTAAGTTACCGCCTGGGCCGTGACTTTACCACCATGGCGTAAACTACGTTTACGCCATGGTGGTTGGCGGACTTACCGCCCCATTCCGACCTTGGCGGGGCGGTAAGTCCCCAATCCCCATTTACCCTTCCCCATTCCCATTTTTGCCCCATAGGGCATAATGGGAGTGGGGAAGGCGTTAATTACGCCACCGTAAATTACGGTGGCGTAATTAACTCCATGGTCCCTTAGCGCCATGGATTTTAACACCTGCTAAAAGCAGGTGTTAAATCCGCCATGGCGCTAAGGGACCTCGTACTCAGGCGGTAAGGGTCGGCGCTGTTTACGCTGCCGTAAACCCCTTACCGCCTGGGTCGTAATGAGGCCCATTGAATTGAAAGTGGAGAAGACATGTTATACAGAGTAAGATTATGTATACTTCGTAAACAACGTAAAGAAATTGTAATGACAATAAATCCTGATTTAGCAATATCATATTCATCAGAGCTGACAACAAGTGTTATTTTGTGAGAGTATACTCATGCTCTTGACACGACAATGCAATGTTTATTACATGTATCTTATTGCACTTTGATTAATAGTACTAGAAAAGAGGATAAAGACATTTCTGCTTAAAATTTATTGTGATGCTAACTGTGGATTATACATGATCGGGCTTGCTCAATCAGCATGCTTAACGACACAGCAATATCTTTCATTTGATAAATAGACACTCTATTAGAATAGGAAGCAACACAATTTAATATAATGTGGATAATAAAAGAAAACCTTCATGAAAGTTTAAACCTTCAGAAAGATCCATGACTTGATTGTTCCCCCCCCCTATATATACGGACACACTGGTTAATGTTTTGTTGCTGCTACTAGAATGGATGATCGACTCACTGCTGTTGTTGTTTCGGAATCGCAGAAAAGCTGTTTGGTTTCTCAAGGAGCAGACAGGGTGGGAGTAAGGAAAGGGGGTGGTGTCTTTCTCATCTGTCTGAACAAAAAGGGTTAGGGAGCAGTCTATATTCCAGTAGTGAACAGCAGAAATGGATGGCATCCCTGCTTACATTGTCTAGAAGCTCTTGGCTAGGCTTCTGGGTATTAGATCGTAGGTTGTATGGCAAGGGAGATGCTTGGAATAGTGAGATTGATTGTCATCCCGAATGGAATGTTGATAATAGAGATAAATCCCACTACAAGCAGCAAATAGGGACAGTAATGGACCAAAAGCCTACGCCAGTCGGACGGTACTGCCCCTGCCCACTCCACATAGCTAGGTTTATCAATATTAGCACTTCAAGTCTCCCTCAAGGTGCTAATAAGACGTTCTGTTTATATGTAAGGGACATTTGGGACACAACATTCACATGGGCTAAATTCCCATGAATAAATAACACTACCCACTAAGATGGCTTCCATGGAAAACAGTAGGGATGTAGTCCTTTTTCAATTTCTGTGGGGGCCATGATGCTAGAATGCGTTGCAGAAGCCAGGGAGAAAAGCTACTTGCAGGAAGTGGTTTTGGGAAAATGTTGGTTGGAGCAGGACTCCCGTGTGGGCTTAAGAGTTGGGCTTGGCAGCATTAAAGCAAATGTGTTTCTTCTCTTCTGGCACAGAACACTAAAATGCATGCAAATTAACCTCTGAATATGAAAAGACAAGCCTATAAAGGTAGAAATTATGAAAAAATCTGATCCACTTTTCTCATCTAAATTCATTCCTTTATGCACACTCATATTTCTTAGATGTATACCAAAATAGCTCTCAAATCATTTTCTGTAAGTACTGGCATTTGTACCGCATGCCATTTTAAATTCCTATATATATTGGACTTGCAGGACTACATGTCCCAGAGTTAAATATGAAGTGAACCAAACACCCGGACTGGTTTATTATTTCACAATTGCATGACACAACTTGAGATATCTGCAAACTCCCTGTACTTCTGTGAGAATTACTCACAGCCGAGAAGCGTCTGTGTGGCAGTCACCTGCTTGTAGTCATTATTAGACACATTCAAGTATCTTGGTAATATGCACAATATGCATAGCATTGGCAAATTCACTATTGAAAGTTTTAAATCCCTTGCAACAGATGCCCTGGCAAAGCCTCCTGCTTCAGTCGGCGCTGGGAATATCACAGATATTACTGGCCTATATTTATGCTTGTTTTAGCAAAAGGTTCTTTCTGAAGAATCCCCAGTTCATTCCGTTATGGTTAAGGAGTCCATGTGGAAAAGGGCTCTTAAAATGAATGTGAAGCTTCTGTTCACACCTATACATTGCAACCTGAACACCCAACATCCTACAGTCACAGAAAGGCAATGCATGCACGCTCCATTTGTATCCTGGGAAGGCACAGACATTGTTAAACTGATGCTATTATATCTAATGGATTAAACTGAACTGCAGATATAGCGCTAGTGCTGATGGGGCTCTGGTGGTTTATTTATCTCTTGTGTTGTCCTCTGTTCTCTATGAGCTTGTCTGACCTTTTAGGGCAGAGTCTACTTAATACTACTTAATATATTGTGGGTCCAATGGAACAGACACATTTTAAACCTGCAAACCAAATAAATGAAGGGACCCCAAGATTCTCTGGTCACACCCGACCCCTTCACCATTAGCATATGCTATAGGCTGAATTTTTACCCTTGAATGTAAGAATCATGGGAACTCACTTGAAGTGCCCTTACCCCCATTCATCTATGTTGGATTTCAAGGGCAACATTAAAGGGTACTTGTGCTGTACCATAGGTACGGGACATATTTTAACAATGGCAGCCACAGGAAAGGAATGCAGGCTATAGTATACATTCAAGACACAGATCAGCAGCCATATGACGAAGGAACACATACCCTAGCATATGTACACAACTCAGATTAGAAGCCACACAGAATGTACAGCTTCTAATGCGTGTGTTGTCAAGTGTTTGCCAAAAACCAAATCAAATTGTGGTGTGCAATATATCAGTGGTCACTATTATTATATATCAAATGAGACTGTAGCCACTTGATCACAAAGTCAAATACGGCATAGTGGGAAACAGCTTAATTAACTCACAGTATTTTACAATGGCTATTTGTTGTTTGATGTATTTGGAGCAGACCAACATCCATGTTTGCACTATGTTGAAAATACATTTTTTGTAAATCCACTGATCATAAAAATGTTCTACATCGATTGAGTTTTCATCTCCATGCTACTTTGAGAAATGTGTATTTTTGCAAACTATCGACAGCAGAACGTATTGCGAGTGACCATCACGAATGCGGTCTTCAAATGAGAATAAGTGTGGGAATGTTGATCATGAGATTATCCTTCAGGTGACTTAGATGAAGCAAGAGATAGAGTGGTAGTTAAAATTAGAGCGTCTCTGTTACACACACAATCAGAACACATGCAACCCTCACATGTTTTTGTAACTAGATATTCCATACAAAGTTTTAAAAAAAATCAAAAAGGTGGTAGTCAAGCATTGGGGTATTCTTAGTTATGATAACCAATTTAACTGTTTGTTTTCATCCTATACAACATTTGCGTACAAAAGGAGTAATATTTTGAAAGACTTGTTGGTTAAGAATGGTGTTACACGTTTTATACAAGGGAGTAAGTGTATTCAAAGGTGCATGTTTCCATGCTTAAAGTGTTCGAATTGTAACAATGTGACAACAGACCATATAGTTTACCACCCAAGAACTTGGGGGAAGATTGAACTGAAGTGTTTTTCTACATGTGAAAGTGCTAAAATATTATACTCCATGCAATGCCCTTGTGGTGTTATGTTGGACATTCCACACGAAAGGCGGAATGAGTATCGAACTAACGTGAGAATCTAGAATTGGAACTCTTCAGTGGCAAGATATTTTTCTGATCATCAACATCAGAAACCTCAGATGCATTTCTAGATTCTGCAAGTAATAGACACAAGAATACCAGATCTCAACATTCAATGTGCACTTGATCAAAAAGCAAGATTTTACATAGAGAGACTAGACTCCGTAATCCCTAGGAGGATGATTGAGCAATGCAGTTTTTCCTGTTTCCTGAAAATAATAACCTTATTGTAGTGTTCTTTTTTTTTAAATTTAAAGAAGAATATGTTTGTACAATAATACAATTATGCATTAAGAGATTGATATGGCTATTCAATATGCTTGCAATGTTTTTCTTATTTCTTCTCTCATCTTTTCTCCATTGAGTTCATTATTCTGTTGGAGTAAATGTTATTTGGAAAATGTAATTTTTTGGAACTATTTGAATATTTTTCCCCCTTTATTGTCCTTTTTACCTTAATTAAAATGCACTTTGAGTGTCGTAAACAAAATAGTGTTGTGTCACATTTCATGGTGATCGCATCATGATTGCTGTGCATGTAGCACAAAATAGCCCTCTTTTAAGCCACACCGTTGTTGCCATTCCTTTTCCCCATTAATCAGGCTCCTCCACACATTACTGTGGAAATGACAAGCCTTTAGAATTTGGTCACAAGTCACTTTTAGAGGAAATATTTCATGGTTATTCTCTTATTTGTGCATATTTCTACCTTCTAGAGTCACTGCCAACGTGGTGTTGCTCATTATCTATGAGTCAGATGTATTATTCAATTGCATTCTTGCAATATGGCATATGTTTTTTTTACATATTTAATTCTTTTTTTAAGGTACATAGCATTAGGACTAAACTTTGTCTTGTTTTGTTTTAGGCATTGCAGATGGCAGCTTGGTATGTTCTGTTATCATGTGGACTGGAATTGATGAGAGGCTTAATTAATTGAATGAATTCATCTTTTATTATGCGCTCAATACCAGAGACGAGTTTCGAAGCACTGGACTGGGATTCAAACCTGCGTTGTTCTACATTGTCTTGCTTCCAAGACAAACGCTTTGCCCCTCGGTTTGATCTACATGTAAGCTTAAACAATGTCTAAGATGCATCCCAATTTTTCATGCGCTCTTTACTTTTAGATATTTTTACAGACAATTCACTGATTAAGGATCAATGTAATCGGAAATGCATTGGGCATCACTGTATGTCTCCATCCTTTGAAATTAATTTGTTAACATTAAATTTATAATTAGATAAATATTGCTGTATTATGTATTGCATTTTTAAAGTGCAAGTTAAACACTAATGGAATGCACATAGTACTGATAAGTTATCTTTCTGGTCAATCCTTCAATACTCTAGACACTTGAACCCTGCATGTGGATTTTCTTTTTAACAGTGCACCCTGAGAACTAAATTCTTTTTATTTAGGGACTGGGTCACTATGATATTAATTGACGACGATCACACTATCTTTTGCACTTTACCATATTGTTTAAAAAATATACTCTGTTGCAAAGCCCTAATTTAGAAAGGATACAAATCGAAAGATAAACCAAACATTACAACATTCATTATTTTATCATCTCTATAGAAGCATGATATTGAAAAGGAGCATACTTATATCTAAATGTTCATCATCATCAATGGAAGTCTACAAATATGAGAATACCAACTGACATGAACCTCAAAAATCTCATCTGCATTGAGTACTGTATTTTAAGGATAGGCATACACCCACCAAAGAAAGGTGTTATTCATGATGAGAAGAATAACATTTGAAATTGTAGAAACAAGCAAACTTTGTGTCAAATAAGCAGATCTTAAAACATGCATGCTTCAGGCATGACCGTGTTGGTCAGCTGTTATCCATCTTGAACAGAGAGAGCTCACTCAATGTACTAAACAGTAGCATCAGAATGTGAGAAGGCAAATTCTTTCACTGATGGCAGTGAGATAAGATGATGGGTTGATTACTTAAGGTGTTTCATTGGCTGTTTGAGTTTTAACATTAACTCTTGATTGATATTTGTGACAGAGTCACTGACACATCACGAGCAATATCAAGTAACAGTAACCACAGTACTCCTCTTGTTTTAGGATTGCCGTTAGTATGAATACAAATAAAAAAGAACAAATAGAACATACATGCGAAACGAAATTCTGCCTTTTTATTAGTAAATGAGTAATAGAATTAAATTGAATTGATATTTTATTCATATCGCGCTCATACACAAGTGTTTCAGAGTCTGTTCTCATCCTCTTCTAAGTCGTAAAGAATAGCCATGTTGGTACGTTAGAAATAAATATGATGATGACACTTGTTAGGGTTGGTCTGACCCTAAGTGTTTCTTTTAACTGAAGCAAGCACCACGTTTGTGAATAGCACCCAGTGGAGGTTCTCCGGGAGGAAATGCAGGAATTCCATGGGACTGGTGCTGCTAATGGGCCTCATTACGACCCAGGCGGTAAGTTACCGCCTGGGTCGTACCTTTACCACCATGGCGTAAACTACGTTTACGCCATGGTGGTTGGCGGACTTACCGCCCCATTCCGAGGTCGGCGGGGCGGTAAGTCCCCAATCCCCATTTTGCCCTTCCCCATTCCCATTCTTGCCCCATAGGGCATAATGGGAGTGGGGAAGGCGTTAATTACGCCACCGTAAATTACGGTGGTGTAATTAACAACATGGTCCCTTAGCGCCATGGATTTTAACACCTGCTAGAAGCAGGTGTTAAATCCGCCATGGCGCTAAGGGACCTCAGAATCAGGCGGTAAGGGTCGGCGCTGTTTACGCTGCCGTAAACCCCTTACCGCCTGAGTCGTAATGAGGCCCAATGTCTTCACAATCAACAGCAAAGGGGACATATTAGCAGGTTTTGCTCCACACCTCTTTCAGTGATTTGGTAAACTCTTCGGGACTCTCACCTCATTTGTTTAATATATATTTGTACCCAATAAGGGATCTATTTGCCTCCTTGAATGTTCGCTACAGTGCCTATGCTGACAAAATGCACATGTTTCAGTGTGTCAACAGCTCCCAATGATGGTTTATCATCCCTATCTTCCAGACTGGAAAGGTCTGCACTTGGATAAGATATAGTACATTTGAAAGTAACAGTTCTATTATTGAGACTGAGTCATTTGATGCAGCGCCCTCACAGTCATCCTGGCCCACCAAGTTTGGCCAAGTTATCCCTTTTGCAGAACAAGTGAGAAACTTGGGAGTCTTCTGGCAATCTAATTTTGGTTTGACCTACCAGATCACTACTATTCTTAAGCGTTCCTTCTATCAGCTTAGTCAGCGCCATCCGGCTTGTAGGGTGTTTAATCAATGCAAAGTTATACTATTCCAATGCCTTTCATGTGGGCCTCCTGGCATATCAGGTCCAATTCCATCAGAGCATCTGGAATTCCACCATTGGAAACATGTTTGTATTAAGAAAGAGTGAGTATATCATCCTCTTCTCCCAAGCTTCATGCCAGCTTCCAGTCCAGAGCCACATCTTCAATGTCTATCATTTGACCTTCAAATGCATGCCCAGACTGTCTTCCCCAGCTCCTAGCTAAAATGAACCTTATATTCCAGATGTATTCCTCCAATCCTCCAACCACCTACTGCTCTATGCCATCTTCTAATAGCAAACGGACAGGAAACAGAAGATTGTTGATCCAGGCTCCCTTACACTGGAATTGTAGTCAGTTACCAACCAGTTGACTTCGAGAAGAGCTATAAAATATTTACTATTAGATTATTTGGTAATTTCTTCAACCTGAGACTCTTTTTCCAAAAGCGCCTAAAAGCAAGTCAACTGTGAAATAACAGCTATGAAAACAGAAAGACAAATTCTACTGTCCTTAAGACATAGCTAGGGAATTGTTGTTTTCTTCTGCCCCCACTGGGTGTCATGAGACCCAAGCAAAGCAGAGGAGGCTGCCAATAGATGTGCATTGCACTTAACAGCAAGCCTGCCACAGTGGCGGGTTTACTGCTGAGTACAGCTCTGCACTCTGGCACGGTGGTACCAAGGAGCACGATCATAGAAGGCCTGTACTTGTCAGAAAGCCCTCCAAGTGGCATATCTGTCACTGTAGTAGACCTGTGGCTCCCATTTTGCCTGTGAGAGATGCTGTAGCAGGAAGTAGGGGGAGGGTAAACAGAGGGAGAAGGCGTCCATGTACTACTATATGTATTTAGTGTGGGAGGAGAAGGGAAGGAACGCACATACGAAACATGAGGGAGTCTACAGACACTAAAATACTAAATATATAATTTCTGATGCTTGTTAATCTGCTTAGAATCACATGCTGTGCATATGGTCCGACATCCAGTGGTAACCGCACAGTATTGCATCTTGTCTTTTGGGGACTGAAAGGGGACATCGGCATAGGCGTGTCTGTAACACTATCCCTATCGTGATGTGAAAGTGTACCCAAAATCCCTCACGTGCTGAGGTCCCTCAGAATGTTTTTTTCCGCCCAGATACTGGTCGCCCTATAGCAGAGCTCTACATAAGAGACATTGGGCCTCATTACAACTCTGGCGGTAGCCGTGCCATTAAAAACAGCACGGCTGCCGCCGGAGTTGCATTTTTTCCGGCACCCACAAATGGGCAAGAACCGGGTCATGCCGAGCTCGGTAGTTGCCCATATGGCTTAATGTGGATGGGTACGTCGGATGCACCGGCACGTGCAGAGTTGTGCCTGTGCATCCGACGTGCTCTGTTCACAGGTGCCATTACATCTGCCAGAAAAAACCTGCACGTAGCATGGCAGTCCGGGAACTACGGTACCGGCATGCTTACCGGTACCGTAGTTCCCGGACCACCATGCTCCTAATGAGGCCCATTGTTTATCTTTATTCCGACTTTGTTGGTTATTTCTCCTTAAGTCACTTTAACGGCGATTCAAGCAGCCTTGACGAAGACTGCGGGAAGTTTCGACATTGGTGGATTTCGGCACCTAAGATCCGGCAGCTGAGCCATCCACGTGGCCAGGCCCTCTGGCCGGCCTACACAGTAGGGAGACTGGGGTCGGGGTGGCCATATCTTTTATTATGTCTTTCCTCTTTCCCCCTCTTTGCCCTCTAGGTCTGGTCATCTTTGTTTATACCTTTTGCTATGGAAAGGACACCATTTAGGTTCTGCCCTAAGTGTAGGGTCAGGTACCTGTGGAAAGACGAGCATAGAACATGTAATTCTTGTCTCCCCTTAGATCATGAGGAGAAGCGGTGTGCGGCTTGTAAGCTCCTTCGGCCTAAGACCCTTAAGGAGCGCCGTGTAAAGCGGTGGGCCGTGTACGGTATGTCGTGGGCTGAACCCTCTTCCCCCACGCCACACCCGCTGAAAGTGACAGGGACACTGACGATGACCAAACCTCCGTGGCGGATGTCATAGACCTTGAGGTGGACACTTCTAGGTCCGACATGCCCGTCCCCAACCCCTCAAGGCCTGATGCAAGAGACAACACCTGGCAACAGGGGCATACAGAAACCACGAAACACCAAGCACACAACCCCACCACCAATTTTGACGGTTCCGTCGGAAAAGGTGAAAGCACCAACAGGGCTGTCGAAATTTCCAGCGGATTCCTCTGATCGGGTAGATCAGCAGCCTTCCCCGCATACACAGCAGCGTTTTGCGACTGGGCACTCCAAAAACAAGGGTGCTACCTCTAAATCGGGTTTACATGCCGAAGCGCGGTCATTCGACGCTCCGGTGCCAGCTAAAGGCCCGGTAGGCCCAAAACCTACTACTAGGCCTCCTAGCCTTTCCCCAGGTGAAAAATCTACCGCTAGGCCCTCTGAAACCGCGGTAGGTGGTAAATCTACTGATAGGCCCTCTGACCCGTTAACTCACGCCGATTCGGAAGAGATTGAGTTAAGTATAGTGAGTATTACTTTGGTGGTTGGACTGGTACCTAAGACACCATCGAAATGCATGGAGCATGCCGCAGACAAGTCTAAAGACACGCCATGGTGCCCCGATAGTCATGAAACCTATGAGGACAGTCAGGAGCCTCTGTCCAACACCCTTGGAGAAAAATTTAGACGCGAAAGAAGACGACGTTTTTCCACCTTTGGGCCCTCTAAGTGGACAAGGGAGAAGTTCGAAGGGTGCATGGAATGTCTTGAAAGGATTGTCTCATTTTCTGAGCATCCTTCCCCTAAGAGATCTCGTGAAGACCCTCTTTTGAGATAAACTTCACGTTTCTGGGAAAATCTTGACTCTCAGCCCTCGGCTTCTGTCCAGCATGAAGATGTGGTCCAGATGGACACTTACCAGGACATCTACAGCGAAGAAGAAGACCCTTCCTTCCTGCAAGACTACCCTGAGGACCAGGCGGATGCTATGGACAACTGAGAGGGAACCTAGCAAGTGGAAATGGAGCCATGGACGCTCCCCACCCAAGATCAGGACACTGATGTTCTATTCCTGGATTTTCCTCTGACCACCCCGGCTTGCCAGGCCTCGCCTGTAGACAATCAAATGGCCTTCAATGCCATCTTAAGGAAGGCAGCAGAACACTTTCAGTTCACTACCCAGGAGGCGGTACCAGAACAAGACTTTGTGGAGGACATTCCAGCTCAGACCCAGGCAATGAAACCAAGAGTGAAAAAATTATTTTGGCCAGCTCCTTCAGACCCTCAATATATTAAAGGCCATGCCACCCCCGACTCCTTGGTAGTCACTACCACCCAGAAACGGGCAGGGGTAACCCTTGCTACGGGGGAGGCACCTCTGGATAAGGAATCCGAAAGGTTGTACATCCCAGGTTAGCGGGTTACCTCGGCAGCTCCGTACACCACACACATAGCGAATAACACCACGCTGCTTGCCAGTTATGCAGATGCACAACGGAACCTTGTACAAGAAGGTCTCCAGGAGGTTCCTGAACCTGCTAGGTCCAGGCTTCTCACCATCATGGCCGAGGGCAGGCACGTAAATCAGAATACAATCAAAAACTCTCTGGACACTGCTGAAACAGCAGGCAGGTCTCTGGCCCAGGGCACTCTACTCAAGCAGCACGCTTGGCTTCGCAACTTGGGGTTCAAGCCTGAAACACAGGCTGCTCTTATCAACAAAACCATAAAAGAGACCAATCTCTTCAGAAAAGTGGTCGACGATGCCCTGGAGACGGCCAAAAAAGAGCATGAAACTCTTAAGTCCTTGCAACAAATAACTCCGAAACCTTCCCCCCAAAGGGGAGGCGGTTCTCGTCGGTCCTTTTGAGTGCAGCCCCGTGCAGGTCAGAAAAATTACAACACGGGAAACTGGAACTCTGGACAAACATCAGGAAGCCCTGCCAACTACCCACCTAGGGGTCAGCAATGTGGGAAAGGCAGAGTCCCCAATCCCAGAGGAGCTGCAGCCTCTGGTCAGAAATGACCAACAGATCCAGGTTCCCTCCCATGTCAACCCAGTCGGGGGGGTGTTTAACATCTTTCCTTGCTGCATGGGAGGGGATAACTTCAGATCAGTGGGTTATAAAGAGGGTCACCCACGGGTACTGCATGGAATTTGCCCGACCACCACAGTTCAGACCGCCAAGCTCACGACACCTTTCGCCGGACCATCTGCAGATCCTGAATCAAGAGGTGGAAGCGCTGCTGGGAAAGGGCGCCATAGAATCCGTCCCTTTACTTCAGGTAAACAAGGGTATTTATTCAGTGTACTTCCTTGTACCCAAAAAGGACCTCACCAGGCGCCCTGTTCTAGACCTGCACCCAGCGAACAAATTTATAAAACCTCAAAGGTTTTGTATGGTAACGCTACAGGAGGTGATCCCACTGTTGAAACAGGGGGACCACATGGCAACATTGGACATGAAAGATGCATACTTTCATATGTCAATGTTGTCAGCACATAGGAAATACCTAAGGTTCATGATAGAGGACAGGCATTACCAATTCAAGGTGTTCCCCTTCGACATCGCCTCAGCACTAAGGGTGTTTACAAAAGTCCTGCCAGTAGTGGCAGCACATCTGCGCAGACTATCCATCCTGGTTTACCCTTACCTCAACGACTGATTCATAACAGGGGACTCTTACAACACATGCTTTATGAACACCCAGTAGACCGTAGACCTTCTGTTCAGTCTGGGATTCTCTATCAACGAGAAAAAATCCACTCTAGTCCCCAGTCAAGTAAAACAATTTCTGGGGGCTCTAATCCGAACAAAGGATGGCTGTGTCTTCCCCTCCAACAAGAGGGTTCAGAATATGCTTTTTCAGAACCATCAATATTTAGCCAGTCGGGAGGTGACGGTACGCAAATCCATGCGCTTGCTAGTTATGATGGCGTCATGCATATACTTGGTTCCCCATGTGCGGCTGCGCATGCGTCCCATGCAAGAGTGGATCAACAGTCAGTGGTGTCAGGCCAGCGTACAATGGGAAGATCTGGTAGTTGTCTCGCCAGCCCTCGTTCTCTCTCTGCAGTGGTGGTCGAGGGTAAACCTCTTGAAGGGGAAATCCTTCACCACCCCCGCAGTGGAAGCCACTCTCACGACAGACACATCTCTCACGGGGTGCGGGGCTCACCTGCTACAGCAGACAGCGCATGGAGTGTGGTCCCCACAAGCAGCATCCAACCATATAAATCTGCTACAGCTATTAGCGGTTTTCAAGGCACTGAAAGTCTTTCATACACAACTACAATGGAAGACAGTACTGGTCCTGACAGACACACCACAGCCATGTATTACCTGAACAAACAAGGGGGAACACACTCTCCAGGGCTATCCAAGCTGCCCCAAAACATTTGGATGTGGGCTCTCAAACACAAGATGTTTCTGTTGTCCCAACATGTTCCAGGGGAACTCAATCTTCTGGCAGACGTGCTCAGCAGAAATTTCCCACTGCCCATAGAATACGAACGGCGTTTGCACGAAGAAATTGTGTCCAACGTCTTCACAGAATGGGGCTTCTCAGAGATCGACCTGTTCGCAACTCAGGAGAACGTCCAATGCCAAGAGAATGCCTCCAGGTACCCCCAGAACTGCTCCAAGGGGAACGGACTCTGGATAACATGGTCAGGGAAATTTTTTTATGCTTTTCCCCCGACTCCCCTACTCAACAAGATAGTACACAAGATGGACCAGGAACCAGTCACCATGATATTAGTAGCCCCCATGTGGGCCCGCCAACCCTGATTCGCTCATCTAATGGAAATGTCCCTCTCCCCAACAGTAAAACTACCCTGCCTGTACAACATGTTGTCTCAGGACAGGGGTTAGACCCTAGACCCATGCCCACAAACTCTGAATTTAGCAGCCTGGCTCCTGAGGTCATAGAGTTTGGACACTTTCAGCTCCCTCAGAGATGCATGGACATTCTCAGGGAAGCTAGGAAACCTAACATCCGCTATTGCTATTCCAGCACATGGAAACGGTTTGTCATCTGGTGTAATACCCAGGGCGTCAATCCCATTGATTGCTCACCCACACACATTGTGCTGTACCTAACCCATTTGTTAGACACATGACTGGTCTTCAATTCCCTAAAGGTTCATCTTGCTGCTCTCTCAGCCTACACCACGTCACAACAGAAAGTGTTGTGGCGGAAAATACTGGTGATTTAAGCTTTTATGGAAGGGGTTAAGAGGAGTCATCCCGCCATTTCTCACCCAGCTACTGGATGGGAACTAAATGTGATTTTAACCAGACTCATGGGATCTACCTTTGAGCCAATGCATAAAACAAGTCTAAAAGACCTTACTTACAAGACGGCCTTCCTAGTGGCTATCACTTCTATTAGAAGGGTTAGCGAACTATAGGCCCTTTCTGTTCTAGACCCTTTTGTTACAGTACACAGGGATAAGGTAGTTCTGCACACTCATCCCAGATTTGCGCCCAAATTCATCTCGAAGTTCCATGTGAACCAATCGATCGAACTACCTACCTTTTTCCAGAATCCCACTAGCATGGTCAAAAGAAGCCCACACACACTAGATGTGTGCAGGGCAGTAATGTTCTACCTGGAAAGAACGAAACCACTGAGAAAAACAAACCAATTTTTTGTTTCAGTGGCAGTGATAGAGAAGGGGATACTGTCTCTAAATCAGCTATCTCAAGGTGGATTGCCAAATGCATCACACTGCGTTACGCTCTTGCTAAGAAAGAACTGCCCTTCAAGCCTAGAGCACACTCTACTCGGGGCACTGGGGCTTCCATAGCATTCATTGCAAATGGTCCCCTAGAGTCCATTTGCAAAGCGGCAACCTGGAGTTCGGTACACACCTTTACAAAACACTATTGCCTAGACACTCATTCTAGATCTGACTCTCAGGTGGAACAAGCAGTATTAAGACATCTTTTGTCTACTGTTCCTTCTCACAACCCACCTCCAACTCCGGGTACTGCTCCCTAGTCTATGCACAGCATGTGATTCTAAGCAGATTAACAAGCATCAGAAGACATGCATTACTCACCGTAATAGCATTTCTGATGATTGTATCTGATTAGATTCACATGCGCCCTCCCAGCCTCCCTGCTTGTGGTGGAAGGAACATAGACGTCTTTCTACTTTCTCTCTTCATGTACTCACTCACAGCAGAAAAAATACAATCGGAAGGATCTCGGCGTGTGAGGGATTTTGGGTACACTACACGTCATGATAGCGATAGTGTTACAGACACCCCTATGCCGACGTCCCCTTTTGGTCCCCAAAAGACAAGATGCAATACTCTGCGGTTACCACTGGATGTCGGACCATATACACAGTATGTGAATCTAAGCAGATACAATAATCAGAAATGCTATTACGGTGAGTAATGCATGTCATGTGACATTTTATGTAGGGCCACATGCAAAAAATTCCACTTTCTGCAAAAAATGTTATGCTATGTATGTTTCCCTTCCTGGCTCCCTTCTGCACAAATTGCGTGGCAGTTTCATGAGGATAGCTCAGGTTTGGAAAAGGGACAATTAGGAGAAAATGCAAAATATAGAGACTGGTAACTTTCAATAAAAAGTTGCCTTCCACACTGATGTTCTGACTTATAGCAACATGATAGAGAACTCAAGACTTGCTCTCATTCACCATGTTGTCACTTGGAATCGCTTGGTGAATATCGTCTCGGTCATTGATCGCTACAGGTCTACAATCTTATATATCCATTCAACTAGTACCAATCTTGGTCATCGACTCTGATGGGAAATGTTGACTAAGATCTGGCAATGCTCTTACTTCAACTCCTTGCTAAACTGCCATGGGTCTTCTCTATCCTATAGAACAATGTTTGCGACATGCTGTGTAAAGTCAATGTTCAACGGACGAGTGCCTTTAAATAAATGGTTTGAGCTAATATGGATTAAGTCAATCAAGCAAGAAGTACTTTTATTCATAAAGACCACAACTGAAATGAATTATTTATGTAAAGGTTAGTTGTACTTAACAAATCACAGATAATGCAAATTAGACACCATGTTGCAGGTTTACAATGTGGTGTTCTTTTAATATTGCTACCACTTTGTTTGGTTGTGCAATTTCCCGCTACTTCTTGCTCGGTCATTCAATCATAGCTTACATCTATCCAATTCAATCATAGCTTACATATATCCAAGCGAATACCCCTAAAACCGCAGTATTCACTTATGTACACTAACACAAAAAAACAATTTATAACATTACCCACAAGTGTGAGAGTTCCTGTCTGCTTCATATTTGCGAGTCACAAAATGTTTCACAACCAAATGCCTGGGTGGTTGTCATCGCAGCCTATGCTAGTCGGACACGGAGGACCATTGTACAGCCTGTAGTCAGCACTACAGTCCTGATCTGCCTGGCTCTGAATAAATCCCCGCCCATGAACACTTTCCATCCACTTTCCCCAGGTTGTGCCGTGTGATGTTAACCTGCATCACATTTAGGGGACACTGAGCTGCTCTAAAAAGCCCTTCCCCCGGTGCTCGGGGGAAGGTAATTACTCACAGCTCCTGTGAAGTCACCTTTAAATAGCTTCCATTTGTCATCCGTACTCCCTGCCAGGGCAACTTCCATTAATTCCAGTTCCATTCTTCCCCTTATCTTTCCAAAATCGGCTTCCCTAAAATTAAGTGCTTTTGTTCTTGTTGTGTTGGAAGACTTTCATTCCACTAACCTCTGTTGTATCCGGCAATGATAGCTTTCTCCGATTGCATTTCTAAACATCCGTTATACGGACATCTTGCTTTCCCAATTTCCGATCAAAGATGGCTGCCTCTTTTATCATCTTCCATGCCTATTATCATTGGAAAGTCTTGCACCTGGCACAACAAAGCTCTACTGTTCACTTTTGTAGAGTACAACTCTTGCATTCTTCCTGCTTGACAGCGTCCATCTTGCTCCTCTTTCTGAGTTGTTAGGCTCTTGTCTCACACCCCGTTGTTCCTACATGATTGGGGTTGCACACAATTTTCATTTAATCGATTACAGTATGGTTCAGAGCATAACGATGACTATTTCTAATAAAGAACGTTGCTGATGACTCTGTGTGCAGGCCCTTGTAAATGTTTCCACTGAAAGGTATTTTAAAGCATTGACCAAAATAGGTTGCCTTAAAATTAAAAAAATAATAATAATAATATAAAACATGCCCGCGTTTGCCCTCCTTTTTCTAATTACTCACGTTACCTAATGATATAGGTACGTTTTAGACATCCACTTTCCCCAGGTTGTGCAGTTACGTTTTAGACTATCCTTAAGTAGTATCTCTAATACCTTTAAATACCTGTTCATATTTGAGTAAAACCAAAACAGTTGAACCCGTGTGACCCCTGCAATCAGTATGTGACCTTCTTTGGGTCATGAGGACATTGTATGGGTGCCATTGCACTCCACCCACCAAAGGCCTGATTTACAAAACATTGTCAATGGAACTTTCCCATGTTAAAACATTTTTGGAAATCAGGCCCCGAATGTGATTTGTTTTAATGTTTCATCCTCCCCTTTACAACCACAGCACACCTTTCTCTTTTCCGAATTCCAACCCTTACAATTATATGCACTAGACGATGTTTTGATCAATTTTCAAACTAAAAAATGTCCCCTTGTATTGGTAAAGGTAAGTAATTTACATACTGATGGCCAGACTTTTAAGCTGAAATCTTCAGGCGTGACTCCCCCGGTAGTCCTTGACCTTTGCAATGACAGCTCTTCCATTTGCATCGCATTATGCTGCAGAGCTGCTCATACTATAATGCACAGCTACACATTTGTCTTGAACTTGAGCCTGCCTGTGGATGCAATTTTTTTCCCATTCCATTTTCATGGACTCCACCTATAGAGTTTCCTAAACTACTTTTACTGCTAGCCAGTATTTGCCATTTCCATTCAATGTCGCAAAGTTGTTATGTGTGGAAATTAGAGCTTGTCATATCTGGATCGTGGTCTTTCTGCCTGTGGAATAAGGGCAGTCTCACTTCACGCTGGTGTCATTCAGCCAAGAGAGCATACAATCCCTACATGTTTCCTGTCAGAGGGCCAGTGGGTCAGTCACACGCAAAACTCTGCAGAGCCCCATCCTTCCAATTTTCCTCACCACATCAACATGTCTGTCTAGTTGGCTGGGGCATCGCCTCCTGCCACCCCATGTCACCCACCCCCAACATCCCAGTCAAGATAGTGGGCCTCACTATAACTTTGCCTGTATCATGGCAGTACATCTGCCAGGATACCCCCAAATGGTAATACTGTTACCGGCACTCAGTCCGGTGGTATTACCGCTGGATTATGAGTGCCTGCAATGGTTGTAAATCCCCATTCCATGGAGTCCCGGTTTTACCAGGACCAGTAGCAGTAATACTGGTGATTTATGGCGGTAATGGGCCAGACTTACCTCCAGCTTTTAGCTGGAGGTAACTCAGGCACCTCACCGGAACGACAAACCTGTAGTTGGTCGGTGCGGCAATGTACCAGTATGTTAATACTGGCACATTATTACTACACCGGCCAACTTATAACGAGCCCTAATGTGTTGTATGTCTGCGTATTCCAACCAGAATTTTGCTTGCCTGCGTCCTATCACCTGCATTCGGGCCTACTATCTTCATAGCTAAGTCTAGCCTTGTGATGCTAGAAATGCATCGGAGGGACAAGGCCTCCGTATCCTTGTCCTTTACAGCCTTTTTATTGTGTGTTCTGTCATATTTTCCGCGCAGGAGTTCATGTGGGACTCCTGGCGGTGCAGCTCTCTCTCTTTTGGTTTGGTGAACAGACCCATGGGATACCCTTACGGCACCCATGGGTGGGGGGTACAACCCTGTGCCCCTAGTGTATGTTTTTAGGCACCTGTGGGTGGCCTGCAGAGCAGGGTATGGGCTGGTGGCAGCTCTATGCTGACTTTGACAGGTGCGCTGAGCATCCTCCATTTTGGGATCCCCAGGCCCTGCCATTGGAATCAGTTGATTCCTGATGGAAAACAAGATGGCCCCTGTGGCCTCTTGCTTTCTATTACCTGTTACCTTGTTTTCCCAAAGTCTTGGGAAGCCGTGACTCTGTCCCTTCCCCCTGACTGGCTGTTGGGTGGAAGTTCCATATATGGTGTTGTTGTGAAGTCCAGTCCAGACTGACTGGAGCATTCCCAGTGACTGTATGTTGTGGGTACGTCCTGTGGGTGGGAACTGGGTGAATGGAATGTGTGACCAATATACACTTCTTGTTGTGGCTGTCTGGTTTCTGGTATGAGAGACAAAGACCGAGACAGCCCTGCCCGAAACTGGCCTGAATGCAGTGTGTAGTGTTGAATGGCTGAGTACTTGTCCCAATCCACATTCCTTGTTGTGAGTGTCTGAGAGGGAGGAGGATGACCTGAATGCACCGTGTGCCTGATTGGCTGACTGACTGCATGAATGCCCTTCTGTATGATTGGCTGCTGAGAGTGACCCAGCAGTGTGGATGAGAGACAAGATAGTATATCTGGGGACCTCTCACCACTGGAAATTGTTCAAAAGCTGTGTCTACACTTTAAGAGTAACTGGAACTGCTGATCCTCGACACCCAGCTGGAAGACGAAGACTTGCTGTTGCATTTGCTACGACCTGATCTGAAAGCTGCCAAACTCGTCAAGGACTGATCCGAGAGAGGACCTGGTAAGGCGCCCTCTTCCCGTGCTCCGAGTGACCATCGAGCACCGCTAACCTTCGCCAAAGCTCCCTGGAAGTCAGACCCTTGAAAGGCTGCCGACCCGAGACGGGACCGCTGAGGAGAACGAAGCAAAGCACCCGGACTTCACCGCTGTCGAAGTCCATTGCCGTCGACCAGGGTTCGCAGGTTTGTGTAACTGCTGGAGGCCCGTCGAAGTTGTGTTGCCCAGCTGTGGGGACCACTTGACGCCATGCTGCCGACGACCGGAGCCGCCCGCTCCTTTGCCTAAGAACATTTGAATCCAAGGACTCACTTGCCTGCAACGTCGACCGCTTTGTCCCGCCGGAGAAAGTCGAGGACGACCAATGCACCGATGAGAATCCGCTGGTGGGTTTCCCGCCACTTGAAGGCCACAAAGACTTCGACGACTCGACGCCCTTGCTGGGCCACAGTTCTTCTGAAACTCTTTGCGGTCCTGAACAATCCATTGTCGAGGTGTCCCGCACACCTCATCCTCGCAGGACGTCGCTCACGAGCACCGCCTGGATCGACATCGGGGTCTCGGCACCCTTGAACTTCTCATCGCCGCCGTCGACGACAAGTTCACCCTCTTCGACGCCTCTCGACGATCCGTGGCTCCTGCTTTAAAGGGAGTCACTCAAGAAGGATCCTTCGACACGTCTTCGAAGAACTCTACTCCACCAGGTACCTTGGGGGGGTAAAACATTATAGGAGGAAATAAGGCTATTTAACAATATGTAGACTGGGCTTGTGTTATATATATCTTTATTTTACAGGTTGCCCAGGTGGGGGATCTCCCCACAGAACTGTGTCTATCGGTATAGGTCAGCATTCTGCCTATTGTTTCAACCATCTTACGTTCCTTCCTATCTCTATTGCTGGTTTCCTCGTTATTGATCTGTGTGACATTTTAACCGTACAGTTGATGCACTTTAATGAGATTTGATAACATTGGTGGTACCACTTTAGAATTGTGTATATTTATCATTGTTGATTTCCGAGTACAAAGTGCGTTATTGGGATCGTGTACATACCTTTGAATATTAATTATATAAAGACTGTGTTTTCAGTAATACAGTGTGTGGACATTCCTTTGTGGGGGTTCGGGGACTACAGTGTACATAAGAACCAGCCTGCATCACCTCCTGAGAAGCTAGGCCTTGATTGCTCGACTACGTTACCAATAATAGAGAATCTTGGCTGGGGTCCTCTGTGCCTCTCCTCTACCATATAGAGAGCGGAAGCACAGACGCCCCCCTCCAGTCTTCACAAGCCTCCACTGAGCTAATTGAAGGGACAGATTTAGACACCCGCAAATAAGAGAACAGGGTATGTTCTCCACTCATTTCTGAACTATACTTTCACATTTCCCTGCAACTGAAAGTCTACATCCTCCTTCAATGGTTCTATGTATTTCAGACTGGGGAAATGGATGTGGAGGCACTGCCAGCAAGCAGTGTCTTGAACAGTTTCCTTAAAGTGAGGAGAGGAGAATGGGACCTTGGTGAAAGAGACAGGAAAGAATTCCATAGTCTTGGTCAAGAGGTCAAAAGGTCTGTGAGTAAGTCTTGCTTACATTTGGGTATGTCAAGGGGGAAGAGATGTCAACTCTGCATTTTGCCCCTCCAGTCAGAGGTGGGGGCTCTTTCATTTAGGTGGGATTTTCCCTGTTTATCTGAACCCTCTAGGTGATGCAGGTCCCCTTGAAGGTGATGGAAAGCGGAAGAATGAGCCACTGGCTGGAGACCAGAGTGCAGGAGTTTTGGTCACGCTTATTTGTTTCATTTAGTAAACATTCTGCAATCCAGGTGAAAGATTTCAAGGGGGCAAAAGTAGGTTCTTGTAGGCTGAGCATATGGTGTTGCCTTCGTCAAGGTGAGATAGACTGAGTCCTAGCACTGTCCCTTAGAATCCATTGTCTGGAAGGTATGCTTTGATTTTACAAGCAAGGCTTAATTTGTACAGGTGTTCATGGTAGCTTTTGTTGTGTATGCTTTGAATAGTAGCTGGGTGAAGGGGGAATTTGGTATCATGATCCTCCTAGTCGATGGAGACTCCTAGATCATCCAAGCTGCCAAATAGGAGATCCAAGGGCCTGATGTACTGGTTGAAATGATTGAGCCGCAGGAGAACCCTACAGTACCGAACAGACTGCAAAGGTTAGGTGCACAAAGTGAGAGTAAACATGAAGAAATGCTTAGTGGTTTGGCAAAGAGCCTCTATTACTTTCTATCCAGTGATCATGCCAATTGAGGGCGTGTGCGAACAGGACAATGTGGTCAACTTTGGCAAGAGTGAGTGAGGGGTTTCACAGGATAAGGGGGCATGCATTTCCATTCTACATGATTCTAAACACATCATCGCTGACTTGGAGGGTGGCTTTGTTGAAGCTGCAGTGGGTCTTGAATCCTGTCTATTATGATAGGAGAAGGTTATGTGCATTTGTCTGGGCATGAAAATGAGCAGCAGTGATTCTATATTTTACCCGGGCACAGGGGACGTGTGATAAGGTGGTAGATGCTTACATCATCAGGATTGCCGTTTAATATTTTACTGAAGGTGAACATTTACCAATTTTTTGTTTGTAAGGGACGGTGTCTGTTGTAAGTACTTTACGTCAAGAAGTGAGAAATAGGCAGGATTTGTGTTGCTTGGATGTAATATCTGTAAATGGTGTCAAGGGTTTTGACCCATGTTGAATCCTTAGACTGGGTAGATGTGGGGATGAGCTGTCGTCGCCCATTATTCTATCCCAGAAAAAACTAAATCAATAGACTGGGTGGATGTGGGGATGAGCTATCGCCGCCCACATTCACGCCAGAATCCAGGAGAACTGCGCAGTTGGCACAAGACCACCCCAAAGATACAACCTTCTTGTGGGGGTTCCACATCACCACTCTACTGTAAGGATGCCATCAAAACAATGTTAAGCAAGGGTCCTATACTATCAAGCAAAAGACCACTCTATTGAAATGCAGTAATTCAAGACAACTCAAATTCCCCAAGGCGGCGCTAGCGGTCTAAACTCTGACAGGGAAACTGTATTTAGGAGTTGCAAGAGGGGCAGGGACTTCAAAGCTTGTTGGTTAATTGAAAATCTTAGCCATCTGCTATTCCCAGAGGCCAAGAGGCTGAGAACTCTTAACACCCCAGAGACTCACAACAGGAGGCAGGATATCACATGGCCCTTCCGAGTGAGAGGGGGGTTCCCCTTCAGCCTGAAGGAGAGAGACAATAGCTCCTTTCAGTTGAATGGGGTCTGTTAATTTTGAGTTTTTCCTGTCAACAGCCCTCTGCCAGCAAGGAGAGACATGTGACCACTGACCCACCCAGACTTCTGGAGGCGGACCCAAACACTTTGGGGAGTTGAATTGCAACAAATATATATTTTATAGAAACAGTGATAACTTATTGTAACCAAATGACAGGAATTGTAACGCTCACCTGATTCCCACGGAGGCGCCGACACGTTCTGGACTGCGACAACTTCTTCCACGGTAAAGCGTAGTGCTTGGAAGATGGACTGGACTGGACCCCCAAACCTCGTCTGTCTGGCCCGTAGAATAATCCTTCTGTAAATGGGAAAAGGGAGTTAACTGTCTGCTAGATTGTGTGTGAGATTCCCCCCTTTTTCCCCTTCTCACCCTCCTCAAACCCTAGCTGTGCCTTCCGCAGACTCTCACCTTAATTTCTGTATGGACAAGCTCTCCATCCTGCTTCTGACGCAAGGGCGCGTAGATTTCCAGTTACTTCACTGGATCTCGGATTTGGCGAGGGTTCGATGTCTGCTTTCCTTTACCAAAATGCTGCCGTAAGTATATAGTTCAAAAGATCAAGTCTTATTTGTCCCTTGGCCTTTGTTTAATTTTCAGGGACTAGGTAAGGAATCCGTGTGGAGGAATGGATTCGCCGAGGTAAGCTCAGGTGAGTACTTTTAATGAAGGTGTGCTGTAGTGGTTTGCTCCGACACCTTAATGAGTGTGTCTTATTTCCCCATAGGGGCCGGGGTACGGAAAAGCCAGAAAAGCCGCTCTGACCCGAAAAGGGAACTGAAGTCCCAACAAAATTCAGGTAAGACTTAAGGTGAGTAATCTGTCCTTTTGCAATTAGTTCGTTGTTCACCTTGTTTTGTCCTTTTTCTCCGTAGGTCTTGAATGCGACCGATGTCGCCTATGGGCGCTGAAAAGGTTGCCGGCGCCACGTGAAGGTAAGTGGAAGCGGCGCGGCAGCGTGAGAAGCGGAGCACTTCTAACTATTGTCTTTCTTTTCCGTAGGTGCTGGGATGCGGCCGATGACGCCAATGACCGCTGAAGAGCTAGACAGTGCCACGTGAAGGTAAGTGGAAGCGGCGCTGCAGCAAGCGATGAGATGCCTTCCTAACCCTTGACTTTCTTTTGCAGGATCGACGGAGTGAAAAATCTGGATGCTGGATGAAGGTAGGTAATGTCTTAATGCTTGCCTTTCTCTCCTTGCAGGTGTTCCAGGTGCTGGCGGGCGTGGCAGGAGCCAGGATGCAGGAGCCAACTCGGTGAGCGTCCTGCTGCAGATGCAGAATAACGCGAAGCACGTGTGGCCATCCGGGCGAGGTTTAAATAGCCTTGGAAGAGCTTCAGGTGAGTGTTCTTCCACTGGCCCCACCCGAGAAAGAAAAGAGTTCCTGAAAGAAAATAGTTCCTCCCCAGCCTTAGTTGGCTTGGAGCTTCAGTCAGCATGGTCTGCCTCGGGTGAGTATGCAGCATGGTCTGCCTAAGGTGAGTTCACCCAAGCATTACCGTATGTTCTGCATTGATGAGCCTGGCGCCTATGGCGCCAGGACAGATGCCTTTTATGAGCCTGGCACCAAAGGCGCCAGGACAAGGTCCAAAGAGCCCCTATAGGGGTTTGCTGGGTCCTGCTTGGTGAGTATGAAGTGTGCTTCCGGGGACGCTGGGCCTGACCTGGCTCCTCGGGAGCAGGCATCATGACAGGAATGTACAACTTTGAGAGTCTTAGTATGGCAAATGCCCTCACGATTTGAGTCCAAACTCCGATTTGTACCATGTTCTGGGGCAAAACCCCGCTAATTATGAATATTGTAGACACTGTATTTAAGCTAGAGACGTGGAAAGTTACTGGGATATATGTGGAAGGGAAATGTACCTTTGTATAATTTTTGATGAAAAACCAATGTTGCAAAACCCACTAAAATCGAAAATAAGTTGCCATTTTTGAATGCAAGCTCCTAGAAACGCCAGAATCGGGACAGGGACTATCTTTAGTAATATATGATGTGTGTATGTGATGTCAAACAACTGTGTACCTGGGAAATATGTACTTGGATCAGGAATAGATTTGTGTGCACATTGACCAGGGGAGTGTCATTTCTGCAGGTCATAAAAATGACATCACTCTGACACACTATCCCTTCCCAAATCAGGGACCAAAGAATCTATTGACCTATCAAATCAAGAGAGGGGCAGGCTTAGTGATGCTAGCCTCTCCACCCACTTTTTAAAACACATAAAAAGAGACTGCTGGGACAGGTAGGGACATTCAATTCCATTTGCTGCAGAGCCTGCTGATCGACGACTTCACATCCAGAGATCCAACACTTAGACTTCCAAGCTAAACAAAGACTACAGAACTTTGAACCAAGAAGGCCCACTGCAAGCAAAAGTATTTGTCAGCAGACCTCAAAATCTTTTGCAAACTATTCAACAGCCGGGCGAGCTGTTTGAATTTTTGGCAAGAACTGTTGCCGGAACCGTAGACCAGACCCAGACCGCTGTGAGCAGAACCAGAGATCCGGATCGCTGTGAGCAGAACCGGTGCCTGACTGACCCGCCGAGCAGAGGGAACCGCCGCTGGACGTGTTGACCAGATCCGTGACGAGGCCCATTAATTTCAAAATTAGGAGTGAGTATCCGCCAGAACTGTGCAGAACCCAATCTCTTAGTTAAAATAATCTAATCCAAACTATTTTAACCTAAGTAGAACTGCCTCCTAGAAATCGTGTCATCTGTCATTCTACAGCTGCGAGCTGTCATCTGTCATTCTAAAGCTGCAAACTGTCACCTGTCATTGTGAGTTTACTTTAAATCCGAAAAACTACCTTTATTAAATTGTCCGTATCTCTGGAACCGTTTGTCCTAGGAACGAGATGTAACTTTCCACTGAAGGCTTAGAATCTAAGCATTCCAACAAGCCTAGAATCGACTTCCTACTCCTTACACTTTTACCGCGATCGTGATTTACGCACTCACAAAATTTACCGCGATTTGCGAATTGGCCTGATTTCGTCATCTGTCAAAAGATAGCCGCTTTTGCCTGAACTGCTAAAATTCGTTTGCAACCTAATAACCATCCCTGAACCATTGTTAGGGCTGACCTGAACTGATTTAAAGTGTCTACCACTCACCCTGAATCTCTAGAGGGAATTAAAATCAGTTAGCACATTTTCCCATCCATTGCCATCACATTTAAAAGCATTTTGGGCCTGTGTTTCAAACTTCTACCTGTTTCCTCTAAGCTTTCTGGGGGGGAACTGAATTCCGTATTGTATTTGATTGTATTCCTGAAGACTGTGTGTGTTACTTCCATCTCCTTGCATTGCATATGGGGGGGGGGGGGGTGAATTGCCACCAGGGGAAAAGTGAACATATTATCTCTTGTGAAACCATATCAGTTTATTTTCTGTACTGCATTTATTCCACCTTGCATTTCCTTGAAACCATAAAGCATTTCAGCTACCTCATCCTCTATACTACTTCTAAGTCACCAAATCAGTTTACCAGTAGACCATTATCCATTGTTGATCATGGTCATATTTTAAGTGTGATATCCAATATTAATTTATTATAAGAGTGTGATAGATATATATTGTTATTTTTCTCAAATAAACCTTTTAAATTTGCAAAACAGACCTACTTCTTGGCTCAGTGGGCTCAGGGGGAGTCTACGAGAGGGGTGTTATATAAGAGTTGTCATCCAGAGTACATGAACTGGACAAAAATATATCAATAATGGTTTCCCTCAGCATCCCAGACTAGGCATTGACTTAGCTGTAGTGTTGAAGTGAAGCCGCTTAACAAAGTGGGGGCTCGTATCCGGAGATTCTGGGTTAGATCTATCACTTGTGCAGATTAATACAGTGTGCTAACTGACAGGAGACATACATCCGGTCGGATCACCACGCTGTGTTACGCTGTAAAGCACTCCTCAAAGGAACGCTCTAAGGAAACGGTCTGTTTTGCAAAAATAAAATACAAACTTCTGTAAGTCAGGAAGGAACTCAAATTCCAGAATGACGACACTGGTAGACATCAAAATAGCCAGAGAGCACTTCTTACATAAGCTATTTGTGAGAGGTGAGTGGACTCATCAGGACCAAACGGTCTGGTTGCAGGCCATCGCGCAACAGGTCACTGAAACAGGGTCAGATATATGGAGAGATCAGGGTCCCCTACATGTGGCCCTGAGTGAACTATTTATGGCCCCTAAAGCCAAAGATGAACATAATAAGATTGCCAGGATAGCGGCATATTTGTATCTATATATGGGAGCCACGCAGGACAAATGTGCTGAAGGCCAAGATCTGGCAAATAGGCAACAGATGGCGTTAGAGAAGGCCCAATCTGATCTGTACTCTTCTGAGCAGAGGCTGCTCGGGAGCCAGGAGTCAGAAAATGACAGCAGACAGTACATCACTAAAATAAAGGAGGATATGGATGTGCTGCAACAGGAAAAGGCTGACAAGGATACCAGATTTCTGGACTTACAGAGGGAGTACCAAGAAGGTTTGGACTCCCTACTGCAGAGCCAGAAAAAGCTGGTGCAACAATTAGATTTCAGTAGGGCATGCGCTGAGCAGGTAGTCACCCTGCAAAGCCACCTAGATAGTGAGAAGGCAGAGAGCAATAAACTGATTTTGAAAGACCCAGGCAGAGTTTGACCAGGAGCGCCAGAAAGCTGGTGCCTTCCAAAGGCAAAGAAACGACCTGGCGGCACAGATGCAGGCTCTTAGTCTGGAAAGGGATACCCCAAGGGGGGGGGGGTCCAGCCAAGCACCTGACCCAGGGAACTTCCCTCCTAACGTCCCCCAGGAGGGCAGAAATTAACCAAATCCTGGGCAGAACTTTTTCCCCAGGTATCCACCCAATTTCCAACCCCAAAACCATCCATCCTTCTTTCCCCAATTCCCTGAGCCCAGACAACCTACTCCGGGAGAGGGGAGGCCAAGGGTGGAGGGGTACCCAAATCTTCCCAATCCGGGGCATTACCAGAGAAGGGATAGCTACCCTTCCCAGGGTCAGCCCAGGGGAGAAAATAGAGTCCTGTATCAGCCTAAGCGGGTTTCACAACTTGAGGGCCAGGTCCAAAATATGGCACGAGATCTGGGTCATTTACTGAGGGCTCAACAGAACCCTCAGATGAGCATGCCACCGCAGAATACCCCAAACTCTTAACCTGGTGCTCCAGAACAATGACGGGGGTAGCACCCCGATAACCCACCGGTTCCCAGGGAGGAGGCACAAGGGGAAGGGGGGTGTAAAGCCTTGGAGGAAGCTTCCTTCCCAACTTGTAAACCCCTGAAAAACCAGGAACCAGAATCAAAATCTCCCGCCCCTGAAAGCCTGCCTCCCAAGGAGCAGAGGGTGGGTAGGAGAAACAAAGGACCCAAACAGACCCACTTTGTGGAGGAGGTACAGGTCTTCCAATTTGATGGAGAGGGATCCTCAGAGGACGCTGGGAAAAGTATCTTCTCCTTCAGAGATGGGGGAACTCCTCCCAAGGAAAAATGGGTCCCAAGAGATTCCAATCCAGACTGGGTAGATGTGGGGATTGAGCTGTCGCTGCCCATCATCCTATCCCAGAACCAACAAAACCAAAAACCCCTGGTTCAAACCCATCCTGGTGACTGCCTCCCAAAAGGCAGGGGCGGCCCAGAACCGGAACCAGGGGAACCTAAAACCGAATCAACAGATTGGGGAGATGTGGAGACTGAGCTACCACCGCCCATCATCTCATCCCAGAACCAACAATACCAAAATCCCATGGGTCAAACCCATCCTGATGACTGCCTCCAAAAAGGGGGGGGGGCGGCCCAGAAACCAAAACCATTTCCAGTTGCCAACTTTTTCTTTCAGATTCCCCAGGCTCTTGACAGAATTCTGCCCAAATCTCTTCTCTCGCCATGTCCGAAACCAGAAAATTAGCCCACCAGTTGTCCAAAAATGTGCATTATCTGTGCCCCCTTGAGGAGAAGGAGGGAAGATATTATGCCCCGGTACAAGTACAGGGGCAGGGTACAATGTCAGCGCTGGTGGACACTGGATCTCAAGCTACCTTTCTGTCCAGAAGGGCCTTTGATGAACTGAATTTAGGAAGTGGGGAGAATTACCGTATTCCTCTCACCTCTCTTCCTGGACAACTGCAGAACTTTGATGGGAAGGAAATTCCTGTCGAGGGGACTGCAGATTTGGACATCAAAATTGGGCGACACAAGGTGAAACACCCGGTCATAGTAGTGACTCCAGAGGGCACCCCTTGTTTACTAGGGAACGACCTCCTGAGAAGGTTGTCACCCCTAATAGATTGTGTAAACAAGGTCCTCTGGACCCAGACTAGCCGACCAATAAAATTAAAACCATGTTAGTTTAAACGGCACATGCCACATGGTTGAACAAAAATCTGACCAAGTAGAATTTCACTTCCAGAACAACCAAATTCCAGATGTGACAGTAATAGCAGTAGGACAACAGACTGGTGATGGGGGGTCCTCTCTATTTCTGAAAATCAATCTTCCTTCCAGTTTAAGGTGGTATTCCACACTGGAAGGAAATACTCTGAAAGTCTTTACCAATCCACAATCAGACACTCCCATTCCTATAGACCAGAAAGATATGAAATCAGCTCAGAGCCTGGCTGATATTCAGCAAATTGGAGATCAGTTGTTCATCCCCGTTCATTTAAATGAGGGGAAGGACTCTGTTCTCGCCCAAGTGTGTGTGAAAAATGGTAAGAGCTTCATCAGCGAAGCCATGTTCCGCCAACTCCCAAAAGATCCAGCCATTCCCACATTCAGACTGATAGACAAATGGGAAATGGATCTGGAAACACCCAATTCCAAACATATCCTGCCAAGCAGGTGTATGCTCAAAATCTCCATTGGCAACAAGAGCATAGTCCATAATTGTTGGGTCGTGCGAGACGTCACTGCCGCCTTTTACTTAGGCAGTGACATTCTCAATCGCTTCGCCATTAGTTTGGACCTAATACACTTCAAAGCTTGGTCCCGATTAGCGGATAATCCCATGGGCTTTGATGATCCAGAAAAAGCATTTAGGTCAGCACAACTGCTGCCTTATGCAGTTGAAATTTTGATTAAAGAGGAAGTCACCATCCCAGAAAGGACCCGACAATTCTCCCTGGAAGTGAAAGTTAAAAGAGGACAAAAATTGAAAAACTCTGATGCTGATATACATCTAAATGCTTCTCTCCAACAGCAAGGGTTGGGGGTAAACCCAACACCATTAGTCAACATAGAACATGACACCATTCCAATAGAGGTGGATAACAGCGACTTACAGAGTATTACTCTAGCCGCAGGCACCATCATTGGAATGGCGCGGTTGATGACCGACATTTCTCCATTGATTTAGGAAATGAACTGTTAGGACAAATCCCCAAGGACTGTTTTGACAGTGACAGTGATGACAATACAACACCAGACAGGATTTTCACCCGGCATTGGGGGAACCTCCTGGTGTACACTTCCTGCCCTTATGGTAAGGAAGATGTGACTTGTGACTTCAGGAGGGATGAGGTGATTTTCCAGGTCTATGAGGGCTGCCTTTGCCACCTGAAGCCTCCAGTCCAAATCAGCACTCTGACCAGGGACTGAGATAGCCAAACCAGAAGTCTTTCCAGGCTGCAGGCAGATGGTGGAAGAGCGAGTCAACCTAGCTGATGCCAGCGTGACTCTGGAACAGAAGCAAAAGTTGAAACAAGTTTTCTTGGATTTCCAAGATCTCTTTGCGGTAGACTCATATGACTGTGGTCGCACCGACATACACACAACAACAATTCCCATGGACCCTGGCATGACTCCAGTGTTTGTGAAGCAATATCGCTTGCCTCTCGCATCCATGGAGTCCCTTACTGAAATAATTAAGAACCTTGAGTTCTGGGGAATAATCCGTCCAGTACACAGCACCTTCAATAATCCGGTGCTGGGAATATTGAAGCCAAACGGCCAGTGGAGACTCTGCGCCGACCTCAGGGAGCTCAACAAACGGGTCCATACTTCCCTATGGCCTCTGCCCTACATTGACCAAGGGCTGGCCCAGATTCAAGGGTCACAAGTATTCACTGCAATAGACCTGACCAATGGATACTGGACCGTGCCTGTCAGTAGGGAGGACCAATACAAACTGGCTTTTACTTTTGGGGGCCAGCAGTAGACATGGACCCAGACTCCCTTCGGATACCTCAACTCCGGCAATGAATTCAACATTTTCCTACATAAGGCCATGCCTGACCTGGGTGCGAGGGGTAACCTGGCTTATGTAGATGATGTCCTCATCAAAAGTTCATCTGTGGAGGAACACATAGCGGAGATCCGTTATGTTCTGACGCAGTTGAGGGCCCCCGGAGCAAAACTTTCCTTTCAGAAAGCACAGTGGTGTAGAACCTGTGTTAATTTCTTAGGGCATGAGATTACTCCTCAGGGTCTCTGTCCCCAGGAAAAGAACGTGGAAGCACTTCAGAAACTGAAAGACCCCACCACTCTGCGGGAACTAAGGAGCCTCCTTGGACTGACTAATTACAGCAGAAAGTTCATTGAAGGCTACGCAGAGATCACTAAACCTCTGATTCATCTCTTGAAGGGGGGGGTCAAGTGGGAATGGGGTCCAGAACAATCCGAGGCAGTAAGACAACTCAAGAGAAGCCTCTCACAAGTGTCTTGCCTAGTTTACCCTGTCAGAAACAAGGAGTTCTTCCTGGAGACAGGGTTCTCTAATACGTGCTTGATGGCAGTATTATACCAAAAGCATGACAAGTTCGATAAAGTAATCTCCTATGCGAGCAAAACTTTATCCTCTGTGGAGGAAAAATTCAACGATTGTGAGAAGGCACTCCTGGCAACGGTGTGGGCATTGAAGAATTACCGCCCGTTTATCCAGGGGGAACACATCATATTGGAGACTCCACACCAGTCTCTGCAATATCTCCAGAGTGACAGAATCCGGGCCGGAAATGTGAGTAATTCCGAATTACTTCCTGGATTCTGTCATTGCAAGACTTTCCTGTGGAGGTCAGATATGGCCAAAACAAGAAGAGTCCACTCGCGCAAGGTCTGGCTGACTTGCATGATTGTGCCAGAGAAAACTGTCTCGAGGACGAAAGTCTAAAAATCAATGACAACATGGAGGCATACCTTAATTCCCCACACAAAGTCTTTGTAGAAGACAAGTGTGAGGGAATGCCCACTGTCTATGTGGATGGATGCTCTTACCATGTTGACAACTACGGGGAGAAAGAACTGGTGGCCGGCGTAGGGAATGCATGGGTGAAGGAGTTTCCAGAACCCTCCGCTGGATACAAAATTGGTCCCCGAAGTAGTCAGGTGGCAGAATTGATGGCTGTGCATCAGGCCATCCTCACTGCTGTCCAACATCAACTCCACGAACAATCACAGATTCGGATTATGTACGGAACGGGTTCGTGGAGCACCTGGTTAACTGGAAAACCAGAGGCATGTTATGTGCTAATAACAAACCCCTGAAACATGGGAAGTTAATCCAAAATATTGATGATCTGGTCACATCGAATGGGATGACTATCTACTGGAAAAAGATCAAGGGTCATTCCAAAGTAGAGGGACCAGACAAAACTGGAAATGACTTAGCGGATCAGCTGGCCAAAACCGGGGCCATCCAAGGGGATCTAATCGAAATAGAGTCCCTGTTGGGGGAAATCCAGGTCACTGCTATCACTAGGTCCCAGACAAATGCTCACAATGATCTTTCAACTGCACAATGGAGTAAGGAGACCCCTGATGCTGATTTGATTACAGCTCAGAAGGGGGATCCAATAATTGGTAAGTTTTACCAACACATTGAGGACCCTGAGAACTTTCCCCTGACGGATACTGATTACATTGGGAAAGAGGACCTAAGAGTGTTGATGAAATGTCCAAAAAGGTTCTGAATCCAAGATGGGTTGTTGGTAAGGAAATCCCAAGCTGGCCATGATCAGTGGGTGATCCCTACCTCATTCCGAAGCCTGATGTTAAGTCACGCCCATGATGCGGCCACCGCCGGTCATAGGGGGTTTCACACAACACTGGAAATCTTAAGAGAGGTTGCATACTGGCCACACACGGGGCAGGACCTCGACCAATACTTGAAGGGGTGTCTTGTGTGTGCACAATTTCAGCCATCATCCTTCACACACCGTGCGCCTCTCCAAAAGAGGGGGATGACACTGCCATGGTCAGATTGGCAAATCGACTTTGTAGGCCCCGTGATTCGCTCATCTAGAGGAAACAAGTACATGTTGACCGTTACATGTTTGTTTACCAAGTGGGTGGAATGTCTCCCAGCCCCAAACTGCAAGGCAGAAACAGCAGCTGCCCTGATGATTAACCACATCTTTTCCCGTTTTGGTCTACCTCAAAGGATTGAGTCAGACCCAGGTAGCCACTTCACCAGCGAAGTAATGACAAAGATGTGGGAGACACTGGGGGTTAAAAGGAAGCTACACATTGCTTACAGGCCAGCTTCGTCTGGAGCAGTGGAGAGATACAACCAAACCATTGTGAGCATATTAAAAAAGTTTGTGGCAGATTCTGGGCCAAGTTGGGATATCCGATTACCTCTGGTCCTAATGGCCATCAGATCTACCCCTTCATCTGCAACTAAAATGTCACCATTTGAGTTGATGACCGGACGCAAGATGGTGCTTCCCCAGCATCTGCTCTACAGGACCCAAGAGCAGACACTGATAAATGCCTCCACAACTCATGAGTATGTGGAGAATTTAAGGAAACACCTTCAGCATGCTTTTGCCTATGCTCAGTGGAATCTAGAAAGATCAGCTGATAGCATGAAAACCCACTACGACCTGAAGACCACCAGGAAGGAATATACTGTGGGGGACCGGGTCTATCTATACAATTTCCAAAGGAACCAGGCCAAACAGCGAAAATGTTTGCCTACATGGAGGGGACTGTTTGAAATTATAGACAAGATCTCCCCTGTAGCGTACAAGATCCGCATCCCCAAAGGCAGTTCGGCAGAGGGGGAAGACAAGTGGGTACATATAAATCAGTTAAAGTGTTGCCATCCCAGGCACACCCTGCAGCAACTGGAGGAGTCCTCTGCAATACCAGAGGTGGCCTCTCCAGAGTAAGTCAGTTCAAACTCTAAAATATTCCACATATCAAAAATATAGTAACGTAATGCAAATGTTCCCTGTTATATATTGTTTTTAAAATCAGACTGCAAAATGCATTCGGATGTATAAAATGTACATGTTCGCCACACCATTAATAGTGGTGGAAAAATGTCTAGGAATGTGTAATGCCGCCTTTGCTTTATCATCCTAGGAGAGAGGAAACCATGGACACTGACCAAGGAGGACGACCGGGGACCAGGAGCAGAGACCCGAGGGGCCCGGGGTACCGCCCGATATTCCCATCAGGACCGGCGAGGAGAACCGATCGATCGAACTGGGTGGAGGAAAAGATGCTGAACTGTGCCATCTACAGAATTGGAAGAAGATAATGCGGACATACCAGCACAGGGCTCGAAACATCCTTGGCACCCGACTTCCCCTCGACTCGAATCAAAGCGCAGTCGGGCGGGGGGGTTTTGTCAAGAGTTTTGACCCATGTTGAATCCTTAGACTGGGTAGATGTGGGGATGAGCTGTCGCCGCCCATTATTCTATCCCAGAACAAACTAAATCAATAGACTGGGTGGATGTGGGGATGAGCTCGCCGCCCACATTCACGCCAGAATTCAGGAGAACTGCGCAGTTGGCACAAGACCACTCCAAAGATACAACCTTCTTGTGGGGGGTTCCACATCACCACTCTACTGTAAGGAGGCCATCAAAACAATGTTAAGCAAGGGTCCTATACTATCAAGGAAAAGACCACTCTATTGAAATGCAGTAATTCAAGACAACTCAAAAATGGATGCAGTACCGACAAATTCCCCAAGGCGGCGCTAGCGGTCTAAACTCTGACAGGGAAACTGTATTTAGGAGTTGCAAGAGGGGCAGGGACTTCAAAGCTTGTTGGTTAATTGAAAATCTTAGCCACCTGCTGTTCCCAGAGGCCAAGAGGCTGAGAACTCTTAACACCCCAGAGACTCACAACAGGAGGCAGGATATCACATGGACCTTCTGAGTGAGAGGGAGGGGGTTTCCCCTTCAGCCTGGAGGAGAGAGACAATAGCCCCTTTCAGTTGAATGGGGTATGTTCATTTTGAGTGTTTCCTGCCAACAGCCTTCTGCCAGCAAGGAGAGACATGTGATCACTGACCCACCCAGACTTCTGGAGGCGGACCCAAACACTTTGGGGAGTTGAATTGTAACAAATATATATTTTATAGAAACAGTGATAACTTATTGTAACCAAATGACAGGAATGTACAACTTTGAGAGTCTTAGTATGGAAAATGCCCTCACGATTTAAGTCCAAACTCCGATTTGTACCATGTTCTGGGGCAAAACCCCGCTAATTATGAATATTGTAGACACTGTATTTAAGCTAGAGACATGGAAAGTTACTGGGATATATGTGGAAGGGAAATGTACCTTTGTATCATTTTTGATGAAAAACGGAACTGTGCAGAACAATCTCTTAGTTAAAATAATCTAATCCAAACTATTTTAAACTAAGTAGAACTGCCTCCTAGAAATCGTGTCATCTGTCATTCTACAGCTGCGAGCTGTCATCTGTCATTCTAAAGCTGCAAACTGTCACCTGTCATTGTGAGTTTACTTTAAATCCGAAAAACTACCTTTATTAAATCGTCCGTATCTCTGGAACCGTTTGTCCTAGGAACGAGATGTAACTTTCCTCTGAAAGCTTAGAATCTACGCTTTCCAACAAGTCTAGAACCGACTTCCTACTCCTTACACTTTTACCGCATTCGCGATTTACGCACTCGCAAAATTTACCGCGATTTGGCCTGATTTCGTCATCTGTCAAAAGATAGCTGCTTTTGCCTGAACTGCTAAAATTCGTTTGCAACCTAATAACCATCCCTGAACCATTGTTAGGGCTGACCTGAACTGATTTAAAGTGTCTACCACTCACCCTGAATCTCTAGAGGGAATTAAAATCAGTTAGCACATTTTCCCATCCATTGCCATCACATTTAAAAGCATTTTGGGCCTGTGTTTCAAACTTCTACCTGTTTCCTCTAAGCTTGCTGGGGGGGAACTGAATTCCGTATTGTATTTGATTGTATTCCTGAAGACTTTGTGTGTTACTTCCATCTCCTTGCATTGCATATAGGGGGTGGGGGGGTGAATTGCCACCAGGTGAAAAGTGAACATATTATCTCTTGTGAAACCATATCAGTTTATTTTCTGTACTGCATTTATTCCACCTTGCATTTCCTTGAAACCATAAAGCATTTCAGCTACCTCATCCTCTATACTACTTCTAAGTCACCAAATCAGTTTACCAGTAGAACATTATCCATTGTTGATCACGGTCATATTTTAAGTGTGATATCCAATATTAATTTATTATAAGAGTGTGATAGATATATATAGTTATATTTCTCAAATAAACCTTTTAAATTTGCAAAGCAGACCTACTTCTTGGCTCAGTGGGGTCAGGGGGAGTCTAAGAGAGGGGTGTTATATAAGGGTTGTCATCCAGAGTACATGAACTGGACCTAAAAATATATCAATAAGGTTTTCCCTCAGCACCCCAGACTAGGCATTGACTTAGCTGTAGGGTTGAAGTGAAGCTGCTTAACAATGGTGGCTTTATGAGAGTTGATAATATTGGTGTGGCCCTCCAATGTGAGAGTGAGCGTGTGGGTGAGTGAAGGAGTGTGTAATTGAACGAGTCAAGAACATTTACACAACCCAGTTTCACAAAATGGCTGGTGTCAAAGGGCTGTGGCATGACCTGATCACTCTTGAAGGTTTTCATCTATCACCCCTGGGAGATCTAATCTCATTGAATCTCATTTGCAAATCAATGCATCAGAAGTCATTGCCTCCGATACGGTACACCTGCAGGGTGCAGGAACATGTGACCCAGGATCCCCTCAAGAGTCTTAGCCAGTGAGGTGGAGCTTGGTCAAACACAGGGGGTGAAAGACACAATGTTACTGCAAAGATCCAGGAGGCCGTGTTTATGAGTTTCATCACAGCCATCCCTGAAAGACATCTATCTTCATGCACAGCTACAAAACAACTGGTGGTCACAGATGTGCTCTTGATGTTCAGAATTCATCTCCTGTTTTTATTACATTGGTCAAATGTAGGTATGATGCATATTACATAAAATATGTTCAACTAAATTGTAAATTCAGCCTCTCTTTATTGGCTTGATCAACTTTTCATGCAAATAGAAACTTTGTAGGACCTTAAGAAAGGTACACACTTTCAAACAAAACACGTTCCTAATGCAGCGAAAACTCTTTTATAACACTGTGATGAAAAATATGCTGTAACATAGACAACACATGTTTGCTGATTTTAAATAAGGTTTAGAATCTGCTGGAGCAGACTTCAACGTGTCAGCATTCTGGTCTGCAGTCTTTGGCATAGGTCTCTGTTTATTCCTGGTCTCTGTGCTTTTCAGGTATGGAAATCTGGGGTGCTCCTGGGTCCCCATGCCTTCTACCGCCTGACCAGAAGCACGGGATGATGCTGCCAGGCCATGTAGGTGCACGGCAGCCGACATTACAACAAATCCCTATACATTTCTCCAGCTTGTGCAGTGGTAAAAAGCAGGTGGACACTCCGCCCACATCGAAATGATACGCAGGCATAGATAATGTCGGTTTCTCCTCATGGGGTGGAGAGGATGCACGGAGAACATGTCCTGCTCCAGGCCCGCTCCGTCTAGGGGAACCATAGGCAGCTCATACAGATGGTACAAAAACTATCCCTACAAGGCCTGGGCATCCGGCGTCTAGGAGAGATTGTGTAGTTGTGGGTGGGAAGCCAGAGAAATGTTAGATGGGTTGGTTATCCAGGTTTTGTGGGTGTCATGATGCTGGTGCCACAGGTGGGCAGTTTATCTTTGCCTGTTTTGTGCTATTCGTCCCAGGTAACGCCTCATATAAAATGAGGCTCATTATAGGAAAAAGAAAGTCTGAGGCACCTATTTACAATGAGACTCAAGATTTCCTCCAAACGTGTCCTTCGAAGTTAGAACATAGTTGAGTATATAATATGGTATATAATGGACTCTTTGCTTTACGACTTCATTGCCCTTCCTCTCCACTCTTAGCCTGATCCCCACACAGGATTTGTTTGACTTGTCTGTCCTTCATCCTTTGTTTTATGTGTGCCCTGATGCCTGCAGGCTCCAGCACGTTATAAGCACCACATAACATAACATATTACCTGTCAAACATGGGTGCAAGCACTGTTAATGTGATGCAGCTGTGCACCTTCACTAATACACACATCTGCAGCCATGTTATCCGTATTAGCCTGGGTGAACCTTGCCGTCATTTTCCAGATGGCCACGCCCACATCCCTACGGAAGTGTCTGCTTATCAGAGCATCTCTCATTGGGGCGTCACCTAAGATGGTCACAGTGACATTCCAACCCTGTTTCCAAAGGGCACTCTAAGTGCCTGATTCACAGAACGTTTTCCTATGGGGTTGTGTCATTATAAAACACTTCTATGAATCAGGCCCTAATACGCTGCATGCCATGTGGTGTGATGTAAAGTGGCCTTGTAAAGGGGAACTTCTAGGTTTTTATAGGTGTCTTGGTACTGGGTCCTCTATGAGAGGGTGAAGAGAGGGTGAAGAGTGAACGGCAAGGTGTGGAACCTGAAGTGCTGCTGAGTGCAGATGAGAAAAACATTAGTGTGCTACTCTGTTGGAATGTGTTCTCTCAGGTCAATTGGAGTGTTCCCCTAAGGGATCCCTGATATGTGAGAATCCCGTTCAGTCGGCTACATGTTAGGTCTGCCGACAGAGTGTTGCAAAAGGGCTTGGCGTGATGAGCTGGAGGAAGAAATGTAGCATTTGGATGGCGTTTGTCAGTGTTTGGGGTGGAGGTACAACTTGTGCTTACCTGCTGTGTGTTAATGGCTAGTCGATGTGTTGTATAAGGTGGAAAGAGGAGTGGTGAGAAGGTTAGTGAGGGTCACACATTGTAAAAAAGCAACATGAAGCAAGGCGGTGCACGGCATGAAAATAGATATAACAAGGCAAAAAAGAACATAACAAAACATCAAAAAGGAGCAAGCAACGGAAAGACCTAAAACCCCATATCGTGGCCTCTTCTCCACAGTCTTCTCACTGACCTCTGAGAACAACTCCCATTGTTACTCTCTCGCTTTGCAACTTTCAAAGCCCTGTAGCTCTCTGTCTGTCTCTGTGTGTCTCTATATCTCTCTTTCTCACACACACACACACACATCAATGCATAGGGCTTGCTTTACAAAAGTGTTTGTCAATGGGAAAATCCCGTTGAAAAACGCTCTGTAAATCCGGCCTATAGTACACTCTGTGTACAACAAGGATCTGGCAACAGAAGACGAGGGAAGGGTCTCCACTCATTACCCTACTTCTTTTCTAAGCTTATGGGAGCCATGCCATCAGAGAATTCAGAGAAAGAGCTGTCGAAGGTATTTAAAAAAAAAAACATGTGTCTCGATTCACCTTGTTTTCGGAAGTTGGTTGGTAGGCTGAGAGCCATATCAGAGCCATATCAGAGCTTACTCTGAAATGTCGGAACATTACATTTCGCGCAGCAGGGCATTGCTTGTTGGGGAAAGAATCCCGTTTGAAAGGCATTCATCATGCTCTTGTGGGAAGGGCCTGAATCTTAAGTCGTTTACACCAGGGTATCCAACGGGCAGCCCACAGGGCAACAATCAGCCCCTCTGCAGGGGGCACACACGCCGAGCAACCCAAATTGCCTTCGTGCATGCACTGTTAATGGCAGGACACTTTTGGCCGTATGGAGGGGGACTTTTAGCCTCTTCTGCAAAACCAATGTGTCTCTCCTACTGAGCAAATAGAGAGGGCATTTGTGCAGGGGGGACAATTTTTTGGAAACTGATCTCACAAATACTACACATTACCATAATATGGCTCTCCTTTATAAATAAAAATGGCATCTGTCTGGAAATGCAGCAGCCCAATTCAATGTCTGTGAACAGGTAAGGCCATGAATGTATGCCTTCAAAACCAGCCTCTTTGCATGACTCGTTTCGTAGGTGCTAGGACGTCATCCAGCGAAGCTGGACATATCTGCAGGCCACCTCTGGGGAGCTCTGCTGGTCGCCTGTTTACAAGGCTCCAGCGAAACGACCTTTGGCAAAGCAAGGAGAGCGGCGGCGGGGAGGCGAAGCCAGCAGGAGACAGATTGTCCAAGCTGTCCCCCCCGCCCCCTGCTGGGATTGGACGTGCTGCTGCAGACGCCGCAGCAAGAACAGGAAGAAAGAGGAGCTTGTCTAGCGTGCCAGGCACACACAGGACCAGAACTATCATAACGCGCGCTACACTCACTGGACCAGATGCTTGAATTGTCTTTCGACAGGCACGTTTACAGTAAGGATTAGTAAGGACACGTTTCCAGTCAAGTGCAACGCGTAAACACGGCACTGGGCGTAGCTCAGACAATGCCAAAGTGCCTTTTAATGAAAAGGAAGTGAATACCGATGGCGCTGATTACTGGCTGATTACTGGCTGACGTGCGGGCAAATGAGAAGCAGCCGAACCTGTCCCTACTGTGAAGCGAGCCCGTCTTCCAGGGTGCTCGAGAAAAAGGACACACGTCTTTGGAACAAGTGTACACACCTGCCTGGTCTATTATGAACGAACAATAATGCTTATTTATCAACGTATCTTGTCTTAATGTGGGGGCATTTGCCCGTTGTTCGGCAATCATATTGTATGGCCTTGATTGATAATTTTTAGATGAAAACAGCGTATCACCATAACGGTTCCATGTAATAATGTCCCCTCAAAAATATCGCCATACAAAAAATTCGCCTAAAAATGGCCGTTTTTTTGTGGGGACATTATTACATGGAACATGCGGGCCACACCCCCGCAACCCCCAAACCTTTTTTCATTTTCAATGGGGAGCGGGGGACACCCCTGCAACCCCCGCTGCCCCTTTCCCTATATGTATGGTCACCTATATAATGTCGCCACAACCTTTTCCCAGCGACATTATATACGGTGACCATATATATAGGGATATTATTACCTGATACCACCATAACTTAGGAATGTTTTAATCGGGGGCGTTGCATCTTTTTTTAATATGTTGGGGTATTACAGTTTTCAAAAAGAAATAACAACATAGCTTAATTTTTTTCAAATCCAAATAAAAGTGTGTATCACTGTATTTAAATTTGATGATCATCCACTGTTTAAAAAGTTATATAATTGCTCAGGAGGAGTAAAAGAGAAAGAGCAAAACATAATAAAGAGGTCACTGAGAAAAAAGATTGAAGAAGAATATGATATAGTGCTAACACCCGATCCAGCGGGCCGGATCGGGTGTTATCGTCCTTAGGCACGAGTTAAAGGCCTGAGCAAAGCAAGGGCTTTTAACAAGGGACTCGCGGCCATAACACCCGATCCGGCCTGCTGGCGAGGGTGATAAGGCTATTAGCACCCCAGGTTCCCAATCAGGTACCCCAGGGTGCTAAGGGCATTGTTTTTTGTTTGAATGAACAGGACGCTACGCAGCATCTTGTTCATTGAAACAAAATACTAAACTAAGATGGCTGCCACAGAAATGGAAGATGAGGCTCCATATGGAGCCCCTCTTCCATTTTCATGGTGGCCGTCAAAGGGAGACGGGGCAAAGCTGTAGCAGCGGCAGACGTCTCCATCCGCCACAATCAGGTTAGTGGGACTGGGGAGGTGGGTTGTGGTTACTTAAAAAAATGAAGGGAAAGGAGGGTGAGGAGAAGGTGGCGGTGCGGTGCAGGGGAAGCAGCCACCGGGTTCCATGGAAAACGGGCAGAGATTAGCAGTTTCAACAGCGATCCAAGGAACCTGATTGGCTGCTTCCCCTGACCAGGTACTAATTCTCTGCAGGAAAATAAGAGTGTGTTCATATTTTATTGGAACCTAATTGATAAAAGCAGGGCTCAAGTTGAGGGTACACGCGGGGGAACAGAGTCCACCCGATTTATTCAGAGGGTGGACTCAGTCCCCCCACCCAGCAGCTAAAATGTGAAACAATGTTTATTATTTTTGAATGTATGAATTAAAGCCGACTTCAGGCATGAACCGCAATCATCAGGTTTGCAGGCGGGGCACTACTACACTGTCTAGGCGACACCACTGCACTAGTTAACCTGATGATACTGAGACAAGTATTGTAATTCCTGATACACCGTGGATATGTCAAGCGTCATGCTCAGATATTCGTGGCATAATCGCACATATAAATTGCTCCCGGGTGTGTGGCCCTGACAGGATTAATAATGGCCTTATGAAAATGAGTCCTTCAACATGGGGGGAAGCGTTGTGGTACTTATTCATAGAAATTCGGAAGTCTGGCATCTTACTGCTATCTTGGAGGGAGATGCTTGTGATCTCGTGCAGAAGGGATGTGACCTTGTGAAAACATAAAAATTGATATGAGGCTGGGAAGCCCAAAAGAAACATATCAACACAGGTTACAAAGGACATACAAGTGCTTTATTAAAAAGCTACAACAGTTACCAAAGTTAATTGACAAACGGATAGCTATTCGGCTCTCAGAGTAACGTAACGAACTTCAACGAGGGTTCGAAGCATTAGTAGAGAGACCGTACATTGAAATACTTGGGCTTTTATATCCTTTATCCAGCCCTTGGCCAACCCCCTCGCGGGTTAACCATTCTTGGGATCAGGCCTAGGGTTCCTTGCCAGGTCAATCCTATAATGTATGCATTTTGATCAGTTCCGCATGACAGTCAATGCAGAGATTCTTGTGGTCTCATGGTTTAAATTTCTTGCCTCAGAGCAGTGCGTCCCAGGTTCGAATCCACGACATAGCGCTGTGTTATCAAGTGGAAGTAACGCTATTCTTATATTAAATAATTAATTAATTGAAAACAGATATGAGGGACAGCCTCTGTCCCCTGAAAAAAAAAAGTGGGCAGACGCTGTCCACTCGTGTGCCTCCTGTCCTGATGATTATAAAATGATTTGTTACCTACGCAGATATGCCCCTAATTCACTGATCATTTTGGTAACTCAAAAAAGAGATACCTCCCCCTTTTAATGAATAAGATTTTGAGAACAAATGTTGGGTAGGAAATATGGACATAACGTGAGTCTCAGAGTGGTTTGGTGTGCCAATGTAACATATGGCACCCACTCGCTCGGAAAACACGACTTAGCAACCTAGTAGTCAAGCAGCACACATAATACTTTCCTCATGGCACAGTGTTTGGCGCCGGCAGCATAGCTGTTAAGATCCTGCGTCACATTAAGTACTATTTTGACTCTGAAGTTCCAGACCATTGCAAATGCACAGATTAGTGTGATTTAGTCTGATTGCGAGCCAAAGTGCCTGCTGTCCAAAATGTTCCTGGGCGACGGGGAAACACATTTTACTCGAACCCGTGCAATTACTGCGTTTAAGATGGAGCTTGAGTTCAGAGGTGGCTACGGCTGCATTCGTGGATCTCAAGCGCCGGCCAAGACACACGCTGCTGTGTGTAGCGTAAACATAATTACCAGATGTCCACTCTTCTTAATGCTAGCAATAAAGTCATAGGTTTGTAACTGGTGCATGGCCAGTCTCGCGCGAGAAGTGCACCCTGCAACATACACCTAGAGGGCAATCCAAGCACCGCCCGTATCTTGAACAGGATTTGGTTGTGTGCGGCCTAGTTTCATGCTGGCGTCATCGATATGCATGCTGTGTTGGTTGCACACAGAGGCAATATGTACCTTTTGCCTAGCACACATTTATGGTTATACTGCATGTACTGAACGTTTCGGATGTGGCACCATATATGTTTGAACATTATAGAAATGGGTGACATATTCTAGGCGTTCAACCGAGTAGCATCGTGTGAAATTGGCAATATTCATGGCTATACTCTAGGAACACTTGAGAATATCAAAGTGTGTAAGCGGCAAAGTGGATTTTGAAAATGCTCTAATAGAGAGCAGTGAACATGTATGGTATATTACTAGGCATTATGCCAACTAGTAACTTCCTCTGCTGAAAATCCTGTTGATATTATCCAAAGGAGTAAAAAAAAGCCTAAAGGAACGAGTAGCCGTGTTACATTATTAACTAATTTCTCATCTTCTAGACTCCCTATGAGTCCCTACATTTCTTAAACACAATATAAATCCACAAATGGCCATGCTTTGGTTAGAGGTGTATTGTTCAAAATGCATGTTTAACATAGCAGCTGGTGATGCAACAGCACCAAAACACCATGTTAACTCAATCTAGGTGATTACAAGTGAGAAAGCCCTTAAGCCCCTTGTGATCTACACATAGAGTACTAACAGAACATATACCATTGTAGTTAGTAACACTATGAAAAGATGTGCAAACTTATATCCTGCAAATTGGCAATTGATTATATTGCCTCAAATAAAGACGTTTATAGCAACCAACTTCCACTAGCAGAACCAACACTGGCAATTGACACGAATAATACACAAATAGCCACATAACCTCACTTAATAGACAATCTGTGCTATGTTGATGACCTCATATATTATCTTTATCCCATCCATATAACCAATATCCCAACTGACTAAGCGGTGGAAAGAATAACTAGTTTAGAATAACCATGATGAAACCGCAATGTCTTTTTAAGTCCCCTGCCTGTGTCAATATCCTAACTGACAAACTCTTGTTCTTTCCACCGATGGTGATGGCATCTGACTGACACTGATCCAGCCCCACCAGCTTCTCCAAAGCAATGGCTATTTGCAGATTCATTCAAGCCCAGCCCTATCAGCCTTCAAAAGACCCTAGCCCCAAAAGCTTCCCAAAGACTCATGAGGGCCTCTGTCACATATCAGAACCCACCCTGTCCTCCCAATAGTGATGAAACACAATCTCAATATGTCATTTGAAACTAGATTTCTCGGTAAACTAAGGGCCTCATTACACGGTAGGCGGTAAGGGTTTACCGGTAACGGTATTTTAACGGTACCAGTAAATCCTTACCGCCTTACTATGAGGTCCCTTTGCGGGTTGGGGAATTTAATCCAACCCGCAAAGGGACCAGTGGAGCTAATTACGGTACCGCAATTTGCGGTACCGTAATTAGCGCCTTCCCCATTCCCATAGAGCCCAATGGGGCAAAAATGGGAATGGGGAAGGGCAATGGTGGAAGGGGGAATTACCGCCCCGCCAACCTTGGAATGGGGCGGTAATTCCTCTTTCCACCAAGGCGGTGCCGATATTTTACCGGCTAATAGCGCCATGGTTCACCGCCTTCCGTGTAATGAGGCCCTAAGTGTCGATTTAGCTTTACCACTATAATTTTGGGACTCACTACAGGTAACACGTTCTTCAACTCTGAAATGTATCACTGCAATGCAGTGTGAAGATGTGTTTCCTTTAGGACTGCTGACAACTGGGTTTCATAAGAGTCTTTGAAAGTATTTCCCTGTGCCCCAATAGCCTGTGTACACATAGGGCCTCATTATATGTTTGCCGGTCTGGAAACAACGGTACTGGTAAACTTGCCAGTACCGTTGTTTCCGGACTGGCAAACTACGAGTTCTTTCTTGCGGGTGCGTTTCGGAACGGCACACGTGCGCAGAACTCGACGGATGCACCGGCACCATTCATGAATGGTGCCGGTGCATCCGGCCTCCCCATTCCCATTGAGTCCAATAGGAATTAGGAGTAATATTTTCAGGCGCCCGGGAATGGGCAATTACCGTGTCCGCTGGAGCTGTAATGCCCAGGTAATTGCCCATTCCCGGGTGCCTGAAAATTCATGACTCTTGTGGCAGCCGTAGCAATGTTTATCGGCACGGCTACCGCCAGGACCATAATAACCCCCATAGCCTTTTTTCCAATTCCGAAGTGTGACTTGATGGTAGGTGTCTTAATGTCAGCAACCATGACCTTTTTCACGTAGATGAGGATCCTGATTGGGGCTGAAGGGGCCACTAACAGCAACAAGAGCGTGCATGGTTGTCTGAGTTAACATTTTCAATAAAGGACATGGTTATATCTCAGTATCTAAGTTAATGTGTAAGTGGCCAATACAAGAGAGCCACAAGAGGTCTTACATGCAGATGTTGAGGGATCAGTGACACAACAACATCAAGGCTGTGCCCAACCAAGTGAGCTGGATAATTAACTAATTGTCCCACATTGTCTTGTTCCATGTTAGCCAAGGGTAGAATAGAGTGTTGGTCCAAAAGAGAAAAACAAACAAATACCTTAATTAGGCTTTCAATGCCATGTATTTGCAAGCTTTTGTGGTTTTCACCACTTCCTCAGGCGGGGAAGAAGTTTATACTTTGATCAACATTACATCATTATAGCTGAAAAACCTTTCCTGCGATTCTGTGTTTCCTTATCTGTTCCTGTCTGTATACCCGATTTGTAGTTTGCTCAGAGGGGAATGCATTGTTTATATGTTGTACCCCCCAACACATTGCAGTCTTCAAGGTTTGAATGGTACACTCTGTTAAGTGGGGCAGAGGTCAGCAGAACTAAAGAGAACGGATAGTAAAGAATTGACAAAACATACAGCCCACCTTGTTAGGGTGGTTTCAGTAAGGCAGAAGGAATACTTTCAGTCATGGTAGGTCAGGCCAATTAAAACGTGGTATGTCAGATCAGTCCTTTGTAAGAACAGTGATGGCACAACAAGCAATTATGTGTTAGCCCTTTGACCCGTAGAGCACTGTGTGATAGGTTTGTGTCAAATACCACATTGAGATTGTGTTTCATCACTATTGAGCTGGAAATAGAAAAAAGGTTTTAAGAGTGTGTGGCAGAGGTGCTAAGGGATGATTTGTGGTGCCCTAAGGGAAGGAGTGCTGGTTTACTACCTCCCAAAGTGACCCACAGACATTTGCAGGTCACTGAACCTTTGACTCTGTGACCCATGTACTGGTCACTTGTAGAGGAGTTTACCCAACATCTTTACGGTATTGTTGATTGTCATTCGTTTTATGTTCCTAATCAGGATTTTCCATCCTCTGGAACATCAGCTGTCTCCAATTATTGCTATCAAACATGTGATAGTGGTATAGCTAAAGCGACACTTAGTTTACTGAGAAATCTAGGTTTCCGTTTTGTCAGGTTTAACTGGTTTGTATCTGTGTAAAGGTTCTGGTTGTTGTATTGCTTTATATGCCCTATTGTATAATGGAGTTCTCTTGACAAATGCATGCGTATGGACTTATATGTGGCCAATTGTTTATAGATGCACTGTTAAAACCTGAAGCTGTTATGTTTGCTACTTCTGTGACCACCGTAACAGTATTAGAAGAATATTACATGTCCTTTATTTTATATTGTTTTATGTATGAAGATAGTTCACTTTTTCTTTTCCCATTGTTTGATTGTTGCAGTGTGAATTATATATTTATAGTCCTTAAACCCCTGCCTATATTTTCCATAATTCACATCACCATATGTTTCTTTGCCCATGGGCATAGTGCCTGTGTTTCACTATTTTTGTGATCACTCTTTCTTAATGGGAAATATTTTATTTGGGATGGTTTGAATGCAACCCACAAATACACAGAATACTCATTTGAATTTCCTGATATATATAAACTCAAGGTAAGTATTTTTTTTCTTTTCAACATCTTATGTTATATTTGCATTTTCCACTAGTTTTATATTTCTTATGTTGCATTTACATCTCTTATGTTGCAATGAATTCATCAAAACACACATTGTGCATCCATTTCTATATACATGCATATATTTTCCTTTACGTGCATACATTATTTAAATAAAGGGACAGATGTTTGTCTCTAATTGTTACTCTTTGGTAGACCAAATGAACTAAAATAAGAATGTCTTCCAGCAGTGACAAACATACTGTGTACATCAAATCCTACCATGAATGATTTCCTTTCGCTGTCCAGTAAGGAATTTAAAGACATTTTCATAAAATTCAAACTTTCAACATTTATGATTGACATCTTAAAAAAAATGCTTGCCCTAGCTATATGAAAATGGGCTTCCTCTCCTCTACCAATGACCTGCCCTCTTGGAAAAATGTCTGTTTCATTGTTAAAACGGTCTTAATTTTGCCTGGCCTACCCAGAGTAACTCTCCCTGGGGGAGTGAACACTTTCTTAAAGATTTCTCCTTTCTGCCCAATTGTTAAGGGCTGCTGCTGCCACCCATTCAGCCCATTGGCCTTTGAATGCAAATTTGTGGAACTCAACGGAAATATTCAGCAAGTGCTTCTTCTACCAAGATAAACTAATGGACCATTCTTTCTACCCTCTGGACAACCTGCAAATGGCAGAACTGGAGTCCTTTTCTTCACTTCAATAAAAAAAAACACTTCCAAAACCACATGTTACTCCTGGCTCACCTGCACGTTTTATCTCCATCCCCTTACTGGTCTTAATTCTGCAACCTTCAACACCCCTAACCCACTGCAGGGGCAGACAAGTTAAGATTGTATCTTGACAACACCTCAAACTGTGAAAACCATGGATCTGTACAATACACGGGCCACTGGTGCTAAATCCCTCTATTGTACATATGGTAACTTATTGTATCAGCATTATTCAATGAAGCACCGAGTACCACCAGATCCATATTGAAGAATTCAACTAACGTAGGAAGACATTAGAGACTGTGCCTTTCAATGCTTAGTCCTCATTCAACATTGATTCTTCAACTCTTCTACCTTGACCCTACCTCACCCTCTTTCCTACTCACTTCTTAATACCTGCAGCTCTTTATTAAGTGAACTATTTTCAGGAATATTTGTCCAGAAATATACTGATTGGCACCACTTTCAAAATCCTATAACTGCTTGCTTATCCAATGCACCACACTCCTGGATCTCTTTTTCATAAGTGTTATCATCAATCACCCATTCAAAGAAGGAGGGACATCTTTACGCGCTAACGTCCTGGAACTTACACACCGACATCTGTGAAAAATGATGGAACCCAAAGCTATACAACTAAACCATGATACGCTTAAAAACTCCACCGCTTCTTTCAAGTATGGTGCATATGATTCAATTTCAAGCATAAATATTGTGTTGATAAAGCAAGCAGATAGGTGTCACCTCATGTAATGGACAGCACCTAACATAATTCACAGAGGCTGCCTCAATTTAAAATGTATTTCACCAACTATCACGAATAGGATGCATATGCGGGATGCAGCTAGTTACCTGCTTCCATGAGAGGCAGCACAGAACAAATGACACAGAGCTTGCCACATATTAGTAGCAGTACCAAATTGTACAGTAAATATATATTTGAATTCCCAGTTTAAAATGGAACTCTGTATATTCAGGAAAAACCAGTGCATTTGTTGCACAAAATACATTTTTGGAATATACAAATAAGAAATGTTGGTGAAAGGCAGGGCAGCATGTTATCAATAAACACCTTATCCATTCGCAATCAAGGAACTGTTATCACTAAAAATGTAAAAAGGTCCATTGTGTAAAAAGAGTTCTAATTCACCTGTGTCTTTCAATTTTCAACAGTAAGTTCAATCTTGGTTTATTCTTTCAAGAATTCATATTTAAAATATAAAAGTGACATGTATGTAAGTGCATGTAAAACCTAAGGGGATTATACAAAGATTTGTACAGGTGATATTTTAAAATAGGTAATACATTAAAATGCAGTTGTTTTCTTAATCTGGTGTTGGCCAAAAGTTGTTAGTCTTGCTGACTTAACAACAGGTTAAAACCCTCTGTTTGCCCTGCTTACATATCCAACTCAGCCTTGTTGTAGGGAATGAAACGAAAGTCCCATGAGACTAAACTTGGCACTGCAGAATGAAAGGATTTCTTGTCTGTTGCCATGAGCGTCACCACCTTTATGAACTCATCACAGGAGAAGATATTCATATAAACACAGCATAAGATTCTTCCCAGGCTAAATCCACTGTGTGCTGGCTGATAAGAATCTAGCCTGTTCCCTATTGCCGAACTGCAAAGAACACATTACTGCACTTAGTGTGTTACCTATGAATCCCGGCTCCCAACTAGATGGTCAGTCTAGCGGAAAACCAAAAAAAGCAGCTGTCAGCAGATTAACGATAATCATTAATTGTAGCCAAGCGTGGACATATATGCCTTTCCTTAATTTAAAAGCACATCATATTTTGCAGCTTGAAATTTCAAATGTCAAGCTACAAAACACGTTTGTGCCTTGAAACACTTGTGTATAGGCGGGTTATAAATGCCATATCATATCACATAATATATTAAATACAGAAAAGGAGTCTGTTTTTGTATTCATTAATACAATTATTCATAGCAATACCATTATTAAAACAAATGTCCCCAAATATTCATGCCACCTATCCAAATGTCAGTTTGCGCTTGAGGGATCTCAGAAATCCATTTTTCCTTGAGTAGGCATGTTGCTATGAATGAATATGGAATAAAAAAGATTTGTGCTTTTAAATGTGTGGGAGCAAACAGCTCCCACCTTTCTCTTTCTTTTCACATGTATACAAATTATGATTAGCCTATATAAACAGGAGGTGTGTATGTTGTTGGAGTGTCTGATCAATGAGAAAGCCAATGGAAAGATTTGACAAAAATAGCTTTTTCATCAATGACAAAGCGTAAGAATAATTCCAATGATAAAAAGAGGAACACAAAGTAAATAGGGATCTGATTCTGGAATCAAAAGTTGCACAGAAGTGATAATACCTATGACAAATGGAGGAGTGTTGTATCTGGACATTATCTGAAGAATTGGGCCCTACACATTAGGAAAATATTATCTGGAGCCTATCTGCCTTCCAAGAGAGAGGAGAGGTTGCCTGTGAGTTCTTTGGAAAATCACAAGTGCCCATTCTGAATCAGCACTTTAAAGAATATTTCAAAGTGAGGATAAAGATTCTCCCAAATGAAATTTGAAACATCTACTAGAATCATTGTCCTGCTAAGCCCCTGGAGTGGGTGAGTCTGATGAGGTGATTTTCACTATAATATCTTGATATTTGTCTGCAAGATGCAACAGTGCTTTCTCATCATAATTAAGAACAAGTGAGATTTGACTATTGTAGAAAATGTTGCCTTTTTCTGTGCACAGAACGCAGGGGCTGGCAAATTAGTATCAACAGATTGAGAATAGCATATTGTAGTTTGTTAATGTGAAGTATAGCCTGCTTGCTGTGGATATTCAAAGCCAAGGGTGGATTAATTTAAACTGGAACCCAATAGCCTTACTGCACAGTGGTCACAGTCCCCTGCAATCAAAGCCAAGTAAATGAGAATCCTGCAATTGTTCACTGGTATAGTCAACAAGTGAGGCTGTGAGCTGATTCACATACTTAACAACCTGACAAAGAATTAACAAATCAACATCTGTGAAAGCCATAGATATTTAAAAAGACAGATTGTGAAAGAAAAAAAAGCACCTCCAAATGAACACTAACATTTCTCCTATTATCTTCTGTTGAAGTGATTTGACCTCATATTAAATACACCCACAGATGTGGTTATTTCAGAAAGTTAGAATCTGGGGTGGACACATAGATTAGAAAAAAACATCACTGTGTGTTCTAAATTAGAAGTAATGTCCCTAAACCCATGCCTGTAGATTTGAATGCAGCCTTTTATAGTTAGTATTCTGTTTGCAAGCATGTGATAGAAACCCACAACCACACATTCACATAACGGTGCGGGTAGGGGGGATCAATTAAATGTGTTTATATAAATGCAATTTTCCGTGCAACCTTTCTCTGATACCAATACTTGTTTTTTTATATTGGGGAAAATAAATGTTTGAAAGTGCTATTTATCAACCGAAACTAGTTTTTAGTAAATGGGAATGAAGAGAGTTTGGCAATGTTGTCAAATAATTGAGAATGCTGCTTAGAGGTGGCCTTATGGTATAGGTTTAGAAATGTTGAAAATATGTTCAATTCATATCATGGTGATTGAGTGTGTGTGCCAGGTCAATTGCAGGCCAGTTCTAATTGTTTTAGGAAATCATAATTGTTTATGTATCTTATTATGTTGACTTGCTCTGCATAAGGTAAGGGACCACCTTTGAATTTATTGTATTAAAATTAATGTGAGTTTAGTCATATACCATAGCATGTTTCTTGTCGAGAATTATGGGGTGGTAGTTGTAGAGACTCAGAAGGAGGAGACAGACTAATTGTGGCCCTTTTTAACATGTTTTTATTATAAATAATAGAAAAATGCCTCGCTATCCCTAATCTATGGAATTCCCTGCCTAACACAACTAAGTAGGGTGCTCATCGTCAGTAGTGAAGTCCAAAGTAATGCCTGTCCTCCATCAAAATCTAAGCTATTCTGACCTTCCATTAATATCAAAACAACTAAAGGCCAGGAGAATGACCCTCTTCTCCTGGGATGGTTTTTGTAGCCTTACTATAGGAAAACCAACTGAATTCTAGGAGAATGACTGACTTCTCCTGGGGTGGTTTTCGCAGTTCAGTTCCTTTTAGTAAAGAATCTTCAGATAGCTATCTTCTGCACACGTTTGTTCAGTCTATGTAGGAGATTTTCCCAGCCTTCTGGTTTCCCCTTCCCCTGGTGTTGAAAGATCCCTTTTTTTTTAATCAAAGTTCCTTGTCTTTGTGTCACTTGGTTTTTCTTAGATGTAGAAAAAAAATCTCTCTTTGTCAGGTTGACTCTTGTTCTCTTGGTTGCTCACATTTTCACTGTGGCAACAATGCTAAGCCCCGTATTGGCACTTACGTTGTTGGTTATTTTCTTTCTCACCCTTTTGGTTATTAGACTTCTCACTGGGATGAATATGATGACCCCATTTATGATTATCAGTCCGTTCACTACCTGTGTTATTGCTGGGACAAGTAGTATATACCCAGTATTGATCCTTACTTTCTGGATCACTCACATTCCCACTTGGATAAGCATACTGTCCCCATTATGGATAGTCACTGTTACTCGTTTTTCTACTGGGATGAGTAAAATAAGCCAAGCATCACTTTTTATTACTCTCTCTGTGTTTATTTTTACAGACACTGATATGCTGTTTCTTAACTTCCTCTTTCTTACTGGGATGAGTATGATGCCCCCACACATTATATTTGTCTCTCTCTCTCTCAGATTTACAAAACTGCCATATAGCACTGCCTGTCTCTGTGGGTATCCGGCTTTTCCTGTTGCCTTTCTTATATGCGGGGTGCGTCACTGGGTCGGCGTCTTCTTTGGGCAGGTCCATGACTAGCAGGATGGCTATCTCTCTCCCCATGTCTTCTCTTCTTCTGACATGCTATGGTGTGCTTTTTGGTAAATGGTATAGGCTTGCAGAGGGGTTCCTTCTCTATCCCTGTCTCGGCCCCCACTTCATACTTTCTGTGATTTTTCTTGAGCTGACACGCCATGGAGTGTCTTGTAATAAACGGTATAGGCTCCAAGAGGGGTTCCTTCTCTCTCCCAGTCTCAGCCATCACTTCTCTCTCGCACATCTCACCGACTTCACAGACGTACTTGAGTCAGTGCCTTGGACAGTGCAGCTTGGGTATTGATTGCGTTCCGCTCTTCCCCTGCTTAAGAAGCAGCATTCTCCTGAGTCTACCAACTTCCTTTACTCAGTTGGTTCAAAACTTCTGGGTCTCTCTCCTTCCTGGTTTCTCTCCTCCCACTTTTATGAAACTGCTCTGAGGCTTCCCCACTGTCACGTGGAAGTCCCTTTTCAGTGTCTTGGTCCTATTCATTATGACTCTTGTGGGTTTCCTCGTCCCTGTACCAGGCAGGTACTGTTTTTCACATTCAACACCACCATACCAGATGTAGAATTTCTCTTGTTCTCTGCCAACAGGATAGGCATGGCTGGGTTGGAAAGGCAGTTCCTCATCGGAATGGGAGTCCTTATCCCCATGGGGGGAGCCTCTACCAGTGAGGTCCTGCTTCCCTCTACCCCTAGGGACAGTATCACGTAATGGTCTCACAACAAAGGCTTCCCCCTGTGGAGAAGTGACTGAATCCCTCGATTCATCACATAGTGTATACTAGGGTATGTTAGAATGGCGATTGCCGCTTAGTGAAAAGAGCGATATATCAATAAAAAATCTCAACACTTCCGACTATATCAAAGTAACCAATTTATCTCATTGACTTCAACAGACTATTTCTCACAATATTTGTTCTGGGAAATGCTTTTTTTAAGCTTCACTCAACTAATGGCCACCCAGACACAAAACACAGGACACCGTTTAGGTCTGCTCTTGTCATCAATCTCCAACCTTAATATGTCTAAGTATGTGCATTGTTTGTTTTCAGAATACCGCTTGATACTGTTTAGTATCTAAAGTGGGCTTCAGCGATGGGTGCAGACCCATCCCAACAACTCACATAAACCCAGTCAATAACTCCATCTACCTAGAAACAGCAGGAGATGTGGAGATGGCGCCCTCACAAAATTATTCCACAACATATTGATTCTCCTTGACTACGCTTCAACAGTTATATTATCACTATTTGAATCAGTTATGATTATCAATGTGACTTTTTATTTGCCCTATTGGCCAAATTCAAAGCAAAAGCCCTCGAGTAACAGATGCTTCTATGACTTGCCGGGCCACAAACAAAGGGAATCCCTCTAGTGCGCTATCAACCAGATGACCTGGAAAATGTGTAATAGATCTTACAGGAAAAGCACGATAAAATCTTGGGAAGTTACAGAATAAGAATGTTGGAAAAGCACTTTTCTAATGTTTACACATTGATGGATGAATATTGCGTAAGAACACAGTGATTTGGTTAATTTTTTGCAATCTGCCACCTGAAATGTTGTTTATGAAAAAAAAGGACAATAATGAAGAAACAAATGATAACATTTGAAGTTTAAGAGAAGCCATGAAAGAAAGTACTGAATTGCAGAAGACTGTCTTTAATTTTCATTTTTCATCCACAAGCAACTCCCTCATGAGGGCAACCTTCTTTAATTTCATCGTAGACTAGATGAAAACCTAGCCGCAATTGTCAACCATTGCATTCTGCTTTTCCATCTTCTGAACTTGTTTATCACAATGAGGAACTAAAACAGTGACCATACGCATTTGAAAGAATCTCCTAAGTGCCAGTGACCAGGGCTAAGCTTGCACATTGACCTCATTAGGTTTGTAAAAGGCTAGCATGCCTTCTGCTAGCTTCATCACAACTTGAAAGATAAATGGGCAGGTCACTAACTTCAGTCCTTTCTACCAAATCCTACTGAGAAGAACAGATTAAGGACCTTTTAGTCACAGAGCTCCAATGTTCTTTAGAACAACCCTCTAAGATCATTAGCATCACCTCTACATTTCTGAACCTGTAGAGGTCCCCAAAAACACGGTAGAAATCTGGATATTAAGTGTATGCCCTAGGACACATACCACCACAGCCAAAGCAATCTATCAGAGAACAGCATTCCTGACACAAGAGCAGAGAGATCTTTCAAGGCACAAAGCACTAAATCAACCTCCTGCCAGATTCTACAATAGAAAAATTCAGGGCCATCAACATCTTCTTCATAGAGAAGATAGACAAGTTAAGGCAACACACTGACAGCTTCAAACACAGCACAGGCGTCCACTCAAAACAGCCCACTATGTATCAATATGGACTAATTTCAGGACAATAACTCTAGAAGATAGGACCAACACTCCCAAAGCCCTTAAACCTAGCACATGCAAAGATTATACCCTGCCCTTTGCAATTGTGAAGGTCATTACAGGTGAAGCACCCATGCCACTTCTGAATGTCATCAATGCATCCCTCACATAAGGTACCTTGCTAAATGCAGATTCTCTCCCAAGATCCTACAGGATGCCCCAGAATTGAGGCACCACCCCTCCCCCACCGGAGAAACCCACACTTGACCCAGGCGACCTGGATAACTATCGCCCATTTATGCATCTGCCATTCTGATTCCAGGAGGGCACCTTGGCCCTTCTGAAAGCTGTCCCGCATGCTGCAGCATGTCTCACCACAGGACTAAGAAAATTCAACATCACCCCACAGTCAAGAAGCTACATTGGCTACCCCTTAAAGCACACATATTGTTCAATATAGCCTTCACCTTTACTGCAAAGTAATCAAAACCAATACACCACTCTTCCTGATTGAGAAACTCACCATCTCCGGAGGCCAGTGCACCACCGGAAGCAACAACATTTCTGTGCTTGAAATGATGTGCAAGCAGGAATAAACAGGAAACATACCTTTTCCTGCTATGCACCTGTCTCTAGAAGAAGGTACCAAGGCAAATAAGATGACCCCTACATCTAACACTTCAGGAAGGACAGGAAGACCATACACTTCAAAGGACATCTCGCCAACTGACAATCGCTCCACTAAACCCTCATTCTCTCTCTTTGGAGCTTCCCCCTACCTTGATCCCCTATGCTTACTAGATCCTCTGCTGCATTAATTCTAACTTGTAACCCATTGGGTGCACACCTGTTGCTTCCCTGCTACGCTTTAATCATCCAATATATATATATATATATATATATATATATATATATATATATATATATATATATATATATATATATATATATATATATATATATATATAAACATATATATATATATATGTTTATATATATATATATAATTCAGAAAAAAACTCAAGGCACACTTCTTCAAAGAGTCTTTCCTCAACACCTAGGTCATCACGTCCCCCCACGCACCAGCTGAATCGATAGACCCTCTCCTCCCCACCACCCTGTACCGCTCCTATGTGCCCCTCTGTATTGTGCCCCCCCACTGTATATCTGTTCTGTTGTTACCTCTGAAAAGCACTCTGTTATGCATCTGTACTGTTGAATACCTCTGTAAAGTGCTCTGTTGTGTATCTGTATTATTGTATACCACTGTAAAGTGCTCCATTGCTTCTCAAAACTAGGTCTGCGCACAATAAATACCAATTACCATTCCAGTGGATTATCACATATTTGCTATTTGCAATGTACCATCCAAACCAGTCTAATTGTTTTATCATTCTTTTTCAGATTAAGTGAAGGAACCTGGTCTTGTTGAAAATTGATGATTTGCAGGTGCTGAGAGGAGTCACATCTTCTTTAGTGGTTGTTATTCAGGACGTAGAACAGATTTTATAGTCAGTGAAACTTTGAGAATCTGTATGTGAGTGGAAACATTGAGTGGTTGTTGACTAGTTTTTAGTGACTTTCATTAAGTGGGGGCTTGAGTGAATTCAAGAGTGCAGAGGAGAATACATGACAATAGTGGAACATAGCTTAGTTTCGTATTGCATGATGGAAGCAACACCATGAGGCGGAATTGGCTGGTGATGTCAGGGGTGGGTAAAACAAGATGGTGGCAAGAGAATGACGGGTTTGAAAGAAGCAGCTTTGCTGGAGTGTAGAGGAAGGAGTTTAAGGGAGGCTCTTGGGCTGAAAATATAGAATTGCACATAGTACAGAAATACCAGTGAACAAATGACAGCACACACCATTTCATAGTATGTGTGCCAAGTGTGGCACTTCATTCATGCCCTCAACACATTGGGCCTCATTATAACCTTTGCGGAATGGGTTAACGGAAGCCGCTAAAGGTGGCGGACTCGTTAAACCCATTCCACAAGATTACGAGGTTCCCTCGCAGGACCCGATGTGGACGTCTGGTTTTACCAGACGCCCATAGCGGGTCCCGCGACGGAACCAGGGAGCTAACAACGGGCCGGTCGTAATCGGCCCATTGCTAGCTCCTGCACCCATTCCCATTGAGCCCTATGGGAGCTCAAATAGGAATGGGGAAGGACCAGGGCTGGGTTCCCTGTAGGAGTAATTACCGGGCCCTCCAAACTCGGAATGGCCCGGTAATTCCCCATTCAGGGAACCCGGACCCGGTTTTGGCGGCAACCATGCCTTATTAAGGGCATGGCTACCACAAAAGTCATAATGAGGCCCATTATGTTTATGTAGTAAAACAAATCCATGTGCCATAGAAGGAGGGTTCAACTTATGTACACGCAACACCTATCTGTTTTGTGCATACATAAGCTGTTGTGATATGTTGATAAGTAAATGAAAGTGAAAGTAAGTAGGGAATATTGCCGAAACCTTTTCAGCAATAGAAAAAGGTGATGACAGATACCATTTACATCCAAGAGTCTCCCACGCAAACAGATCAAAAACGTTCACAAGATCTGAACCTGTGATTTAATTACTGACCTGCTTTGGGGTCTTGGCAACTTTTCCCTCCCCAAAGTAGGATCCCCATCACAAAATTGCAAGATCTCATTTCCAGGTTTGACATTGACTCCATCAAATGGAACATGTATAACACTACGCATAACAAGGACTGTAACACTATTATTCATAAACTCAAGAGCCGATTACAATATTTGCTCAGTCCCTTTGATAGCCTTTACAGATGATGTCACAAGGTAATGGCAAAGGTGATTCGAAAGGGTAACTCTACCCTCTTTTCATTTTTATTTACATTTCAGTAAGCCTCCCAAGGACTTGTGATATAATATGTCTGTCGTTTTTTCCCAAATTGTTTACGGACTCTTTAAATTATCAATCTGTTTAATTCACCTTAAACAAAGCATATGTAACGTGTACTCATAACTTCTCTTAGATCTAGCATTAGCTATAACGTATTGTCCCATTTCATAAAATTTAAATAAAATGATTTGAATAATATCCTAAAATAGTAGGAACAGGGACAGAGAATAGAGCACAAGGGGTGGTATATCTTTTTCTCTCCTATAGCAATCTCCAATATAAGTTAACTGATCACACACATTAATTGATACCTTTGAAAGACACTTTTGTCCATTCTTGGGCTTTTGAAGGAGTGCAGTTTTTACTTGACTGGTGCTTTGAAACAATTTTACAAAATAGTAATACTAAAATAGTAAATACATAGAAAAACGCCACAGTGCATATGGGTGAAGAAAAAGCATTGGTTTATACATGTCCTCAATGTGCTGCACTTTATAGAAATGCACAAATTCTTAAAGTGATCGGCTATATTTCTTGTACATGTATGTAGTTTCCATGTGTTTGGTGCAACAAGGTTGTGTTTTTAAACATGTGTTCTCTTAACATCATCCTTTCTGTAATTTTTGGGAGATTTTGCATGACATCAAAAACAGGTTTTGCATAATGTATAACGTGGCTGGGAAAAGCTTGGGTTGGTGACAATTAAATATTAGGATGAACAGTCATACATGTTTTGCTTAATAAAATAGGTTTATTTTACATTATATATTTTTGACACCACATAAGAACACAATGCTGTTTGCTTGGTCCATAATGCCAGTAATTATACTGTAAGTAAATATGTGCAAGCTGGTTATGCCAATGCATGACCAGTATCCCCACATAAGAATAAATTCATGTTTGCTTCACCCATGATGCCAATAATTATACTTTGGTGCCAGCAGTCTTAGAGAACAGGGCCCCGCTCAGTAGTTGATCTTTTATCTTCAGGGACCAGCTGCCCAATCAATCTGCGCTAATTTCATTGAGTCTGAATAGACATGGGGAAGGCATGGGCATACTTTGAAATCACAGTACAGGAAATTGATTATTTTCATTGTCCACTGCTTCTGTTTGCTTGGCCCATAATTTCACTAATGATTCTCTAAGTAAATGTGTATATCCTGGCTGTGCCCATATATGCCAGCATCCCCATTTAACAACAAACACATGTTTGGATGCCCCAATATATGTCAGATATTCAATGCAAGATGAACACACTTATGTTTGTAATGCACATAATACCATCATTGATACTCTACGAAAACATGTCAATGATGACTGCACCAGTATCCCCACCTAAGAACAAACAGTTTCCTTTGTCTATTGTGCCAGTAATGATACTGCAAGAAATACTGTCCATGTTGGATGCACCGACATATCCACATAAGAATTTAAGATTGCTTGCCCCAAGAGATGCTACTAATTATGTAGGAAAGCAAGTTCTTACTGGTAGAAACAGCATATGCCGGTATCACCATGTCCATTCAATTTTCTCTTCTGGTACAAGACCTTTTTGAACCCCACCCATCCCAAAATCTCCAATCTCCCTCCCTGTTTCCTCGGTCTGCACACATACACATTCACACATGAGTGGGGATATTAACACACCCCACGAATGCACATGTACACTGAACACATGTACATGCACAACCATTCAATGATGCACATTCAGACACTTGCACTCACAGACATGCAACTCCTCACATGCACGCATACATGCATTCATAAACACTCACACACATGCACACTAAGTTGATTTTCTCTTGATCTACCGCTTGACACCCCAGCTCCCCCTCAGCTCAGCTGCCCCCGCAGCCCCCTTTCACATGCTGATCTGATCTGGATGGTTCACCTCGTCCTCTGAAGACAGTAACCAGGAAGCAGGTGAAGTAACATTCAGAAACATCTTCCGAGTGCTGGTGTCTGCCATTTATAGCACCTGGCCCTCCCAGCACACAGGGATGTGCAAGAGTGTCCCCTAGACACTTTTGGACCACAATCTGCCTTCTGAGGGGCCATGGAAGGCTGGGGAAGCAAAATGCTCCTGGTCTTGCATTGCTCATTACGTATATGCCACTGGAGTTCTCTAAACCAAGGGAAGTCCGATTTCCTTGACTACACTGGGGGACCAGGAGCACATCAGCTGAGAGATGGCTCATGGGTTTCACTAGGCTGCCATTGAGTGGTGGGTTGGCGCCCGCTCTCTCATTAAGGACGGCATCCCACTGTCAGCCAATGGATGGTCATAAAGAGTGAAACGGAGGGGACAGAGGAGGGCAGATTTGGGGACCACAGAATGGCGTTTTAAAATGGTTTGTGTTCTGCCAAAAGAAAAAAAAAACTAAAATCACGTTAAGGCTGAATTTTGGATACCAGTGGCAGAAAGTTGGCAGACTAGGGTGTCACAGTTGAAAGAACCCAAAGTGGTTGACAAGTCACACATGATCAAAGCCATGACACTCCTGACATGATGTAATTTAAGGCAGCCACCAAAATGAATTCAATAATAGCATGTCTTTAGCATGCACTCAAGGTGCATGGCTTCGGGTCACATATTTTCTCTCTTCGTGTGCACAGTGGGCCCAGTTCACAAATAATTTTTCCTGCGTCAGTGCGCTAACTGCAAAAGTAGGACAAATGCTGTTTGAGTGAGGGCGGATTCTTAATTAGAAAAGGGTGCATGTCCCGATGCCGAAGCATGTGCAGTTGGGGGTAGTATGGACATATGTATTGGGCTCATGGGCGTCATTTTAGGGGGGGGCGAGGGTGTTTGCCCCCCCCCCAACTTTCATGGCACACCATTTTGTCCCCATTCATTTGGCTGGGGCACCTTTCCTTCAGATGTCATGTCCCCCCCAACAATTTCAGCAAAGTTACTCCACTGATTGGGCTTTACATAGCACAAGCGTAGCTCTGAAGTGAGCGAGGCCTGTACAACAAGGATATACGGCAATAGGGTGTGATAATATGAATGCAGGATATTAAGGGATCGGTTAGAAGGACCCAAACAGTTGTTAAGTCCCTGGATCCTTATCAGCGATTGGCTCCCTTCTTCTGATGTGAGAAAGAAAGCAAACAAGTCCCCTTTTAATACCGCACGATTAACCCAAGAGGGGACCACATCACTAAGCAGCTGTTTCTTGCCTTTTACTATTGGTAGTAGGCGTGCAAACACGTATAGAGTTCACTCATGTACTCTGCCTTGTCACCTGCTGGTCTCAGGAACATGCATAAGGAAGGTGGTCCGCCTGGAATAGAAATGCTTATGCAATGAACAGCATCTGGGATTCTATCCTTGATTAAAAAGTTCAACTCTAAAATAGGGGCGGAAATGTATGACATTAATGCACATTAGGGGCTTTTCAGGAGCTGCAATGCACAAGGGTGGTGGGCCGGCATTGCACCTCTCTCCACACGTGCATAGGAGTCAGTTCATATATAGTTGCCGGACATGCATCCAAGAACTACAGGAGAATCAGACTCGGATTCACCGGTGTTTTTTCAGCCCACCACTATATATGCACCTGGGTACAGACTCTGCTCATCACAGAATGCAAACTCTGCTTGCCACATCATGCACGACTGCAGGCTTGGTGAAATACCACAAAGTTCAAAGTGGTATTTAATTTTTCCTAACTAGGTTACCTATGTCATTCATTTTGGTAATTCGTTTAGCCTTTACGGGTGTGGCCTATTTAAGAATATGTTTGATATATTTAATAAATAGCTTATTTTTGTATTTGCTTACCTTTTTATGTATCATCAAATGAAATTACTCTTGCTTCTATGTTGCTATTTCATTTCAAATCTCATCACACTTCTCAAATAGTTGGATAAGGTGCAGAACCTGAAATGACGGCATGACTAATTATTAATAGAAATAAAAACCAATTCGAAAAATATGCATGGATTAGGATGATGTACATTGTGTTAATAGCGCTTAGTCCTACGGGCTTGACGGCCTTAGCATTAGCACTCTAAGCTAATGCTACTGGCACTGACTTTGTCACCCATAAAAGGATGAGAGGCCAAGTGCATCTACTAGGATGCCAGCCCGTGATTTGTAGTCTCAACATAGTTCTCAACACCACACGGGCCTGGAACCTTCTGCACTATCTCAGCAGTTAAATAATAGCAGGGGAAAGAAAAGAATTTGAAAACCGCCATGACGCGGCTATTCTTCGTACATTCATAGAAATATAGACATTCACAAAAGACAGTCATCACTGGGACAATATTGCGGACCGTCTTGCCAAAAGTTCCCACCCAACAGTTTCCTGCATCTGCCACAGTCCTGTTGGAGCAGCTGGATAGCCTAGTGTCTTCAACATTAGATGCAGAAATCTGTGGGCAACCTATAGGCATAGGTTTGATTGATAGCCGGGATGACTTACCTGCTAAGCTGAGTATCATTAAGACGCTCGTTGTGAACGGTGCAGGAAAGAAGTGGACAGATTGTGCGATGCATGAGTCTGGCTACTCCCCCCCATTGTGACCCATCTCAATCCAGGCCACACAGAGAGAGACGGTCAGTGAATCGTTGCACGCATGCAGAGAAGAGTGTGGAAACACAGGACCCGCCTGATTTTCCTGACCCTTCAACAGTCGTATGTAGTGACCCTGGGGCAGCTCCACCGTGGGCACCTGCAAGTAGCAGCTACCAGTAAGGTTAAACACTGTTACTAAAATGGCGGCCATTAGTTCCCCCCCTGTTTTATACAGAAGACTCATGCTGTTACCAAGAGTGTAATAACCAGGCACAATTTACGCAAATCTTCCCATTCTGCTAGAACTGAAGGACAGCAGGGAGAATGCCTGCTCATGTGTGGTGTCCCTGCACTTGCATTAGTAGAGGGCAGCGCGAACTAGAATGGAGGCTCATCGCGCTTCCACGAGTGTGTAGTGCAGATGTGCGCGCAGACCAAGGAAAGATACAGTTTCCTGTGGTTTGCACTCATCTGCACACGTCGGTAGATGCCCGACATTGATAATGCATTCAGCCACTATTGCAGCAGTTAGAGCCAGGCGGAATTCAGCTTAAAAAGCTACATGAAAATGGTCAAATGAATGCTTTACCCACCAATGCTTCGGGCTTGAGGTTTGCGATTGGACTATCCTTCTGTGAACACCGTCGTTACCTTACACTGATGCAAACGCCATCTCCAGCAGTCTTGTGAAATACGCCTTTATTCAAGATGTACATCTTGGTTGGGTCCTGCTTATAAATACATCATTCATTAGCCACAGATATGTTATGTCTGTATAAATGTGTATCCACACCTTCCCTGTGGAGTTCAGGGTCCCCCAGGGATTGGGCTCATCTCCCATATCAGCCAATCTGTGATTGGACCCAGTTGGAGACCATATGGCCCATTTGGGTGTTCCATTGTACTAGTATTCTGATGATACCAAGGTGTAGTTGCATAGACCTTCCCCAACTGACATCCACATGGTTAGGAGAGGAGTCATGGAGGGCCTCTCATTTCTTAAAACCAAGGACTGTGTTATTTCATTATGCTAAGCCCCATGTCTGATCACCTGAGTGACTTAAGGTTTATGTTCCTGCTGCACTCTCCTTACTGGCCTCCTTCACAAAGTCTTTAGGCGTTGCTCTTACCTCAGTTGGTCCTCTGTACCCAGGTTCTAAAATCTTCACTTTTTGATCACTCTTTTTACATTTGGCTATTTAGTGTTTTATTTTTGTGTCAGATTTTTGCATTTTTGGTCAGGTACTTATTATCTCCTGTTTGGACACACGTAGTTCTATGGTCTTTGCCAAACCCAAACCCATGCTCAGCGCCGGCAAAGTATTAGTCTTGCATAAGTGTCGCACTACTGCTTTTAGAGAGCTGCCCTGGTTTCCTGCAGGTGTTGGGATAAGCTTAAAGACTACATGACTCCTCTGTCAGACTTGGCATGCCATGTTTCCCTCTGGTTTGCTATCAATTACCGTGTTCTCAGGTTGCCTTTGTTTACCCATGGTGTTGAAAAGAGATGCGTCTGGATGCACCTAGGTTGAGGCATTCTTCTTCTCTACAGAGCTGGCGTCTCATCCGGAAATGCATCACCTGTGTGCCTCTGCTTAGTAGCCAATGTGCTGACTCTTTGACGTCCGCTTCAGAGCCGGTCTTGGCCCCACATGTGTTCCAACGGCTTCGCCCACGACTGACCTATCTGCATTCATTCCATTGATCCAATTGGTTATGACTGCCAAGGTTCCCCCTGAATGCTTTCTCTGAAACGGAAATGTTTTCCTATTGCCAAATTCAGAGTATTTTTGTACACATTTACATTACACAGGCCTCTAATGCAACTCTTAGCCATGCATGTTTTTGAAAGAATTACAAAATAAATAAATATACAACATTAATCTCTCCCCTCCTGCTTCTGATTCTCACCATTCATAGCCCTGCATTTGCATCTGTCCCCACGTGACGGCTGCAGCACTTTGCATCCCTCATTGGATAATCGCAAACTCTTCCTTTATTCTCCTGTAATTGAGTGAAATGTGTTAAATTGGTTCTGCTTACATGACATAGCAAAACCTTCATAGATCACTTTGGTCAACACGAGGCTGCTCACCAGCCGTGGGGTAACTATCTACAACTCAACACAGTGCTTCCGTGTTCATTGCGTTGTGTACACGCAGCACTGCATTACTGTCTGCTGCTCAACACTCTTGTCTGTTAATGTCCTCCCAATCCTGCAGTACAGTGCTCGACTGCTTCCGATCTAGGTGTGTGCCCCATAAATATAATAATAAATAAATAATACCTTCTTTATGGGTTAAAATAGTAGCCAATTATTCCTAGCCATGTACGTTGGCAGTGGTCCCTCCATGGTACCCTCTGCCTAGATGTTCTAGCGTACCCAAAAAAAATATTAAGACCTCAATTGATTGTTTTGCTTGTTCGATTAGTAAATATATTTATTTGTTTTCTAAATAATCCTGATATCGCTGCAGTGATGTGATATCAACATCACTTAGTAGGGAAAGAGAACGCTGGGCCATCTTCTGATTTCCCCCAGCTACTGAGTAAAGGCAATGCAGCACACACACAGCACAGCTAATAAGTCCCAACTTTCGATCAAATGATATCAGCGCTCCTCTCACTGTGCAGGGAACAACAATATCTCTGAGCGGGCAGCAAGGTCGCCGGATACAGTCATGTCTAGACGGGCTCCCTTTAGGGGGCATTTGATTGTGGAAGCACATTATTTAGGTCGCAAAGTTTTCCTCTGACTAATGCAGAATGGAAGCGTCTTGCTTATGGACATGGTAATTTATCCACCAGCACCACCCGTGTGAGCAGGCTCAAGGTTGAACAGTCGCCAGAGGGTCATTTTTTGTATCACCTTAGAGAAGAGACAGACACTCTATGCGTCTTCTAAGGGTTGCCTGACTAGATGCAGGTCATTTAAGGAAACTTCTGGAAGATACCAAAATGTAAAGTTTCTGCCATGTGTAAGAGGTTTCATGCAAGCTAACCGCAATCATACAATTAATTAATGATCATCCCGATAAAACTGATGAGATGCTGGGAGCTACACTTTGTAAGTATAATGTACTGCCAGACATATAGATCTATGGTCAGATTGTGATCTTTATATATGGCTAACATGGCCATTCCAATAGAGGCCATACGTTTATTTGTCATCACTTGATTTTTATCATAATTCAGAATTAAATAAGCTGCCTTGGCATTTTCACTTTTTCCACTAAGTGTATCAGAGTTTACATAAGGGGGTCATTGTCTAAGTCCCCGGGGCATAACAATGGTGCTGAATACCGACACAACACCTTTATGCCTGTATTAACAACTATTTCTACACTCATTTTCAAGGTTCATGGTTTAAAGCTGACGTAAAAGCAACAGATGCCTATTGAATCATCCAGGTTTTTACACCTGCTAAAGACTATGGGGGTCGTTCTGACCCTGGCGGTAGGGGATAACCAGCCGGCCTTAGCGGGACACGTTAAGGGACCATGGAGCTAATAACGGGCCCGCAATTTGCGGGCCCGTTATTAGCTCCTTCCCTATTTCCATTGAGCCCTATGGGGGCTCAAAGGGGAATGGGGAATGGTTGTTCGAAACGGGGACTCACCGTGTCTGCCTAGGTCAGAATATCCCGGTAAGTCCCCATTCCGACACCACGGACCCGGACCCGAGTTTGGAGGCAGCCATAGTGCTAATAACTATTATATGCTGTCTCCCTCCCGTGCAAATGGCAGGCAGAATTTATATACGTGTTCGTAATTAGTGCAATAAGGAGTAGGAAATGTGAACTGCATGGAGAGGACCTTTTATGCACACAAATGCAAAAGTTACGGTTCCCTAACGTGCAATTTACACATTTTTACCAAAATTACCTCCAACATATCCTCCACCTTCCGGGATATAAACGTCCAATGAATACTTTCATATTTAGAATTGTGTCTTCCTTGTGACTTTGTCATTTGCCAAAATTCATTTTGTGCCTGATTACGGTTTTGGCGGTTTTACAAGGAATTACCATGTCTGCATGTAGTCAGCGTGCCATAACTTAAGAGTCCGCATAATTCTCTTTCACAACAATCACATCACTGGAAGCGACAATAACATTGATTGCAAATTCTTTTGAAATCCAAAATAAAAATAATATAAAAGCAACAATACAATTATACAGCCACACATGTGCACCTGGCGATATTACATGCCACGTCCAGCTTCAAATGACTCACTAATGCCATGTAATGACAGACAGTACTTCTTCTGCCTGATCTAGCCACCATCTAGTCACTATATGTAAGGTACAGCCACACAAGTGGAGATGCTCCCACCATCTGTGAAGTGCAGCTTCCGAGGCCCCAGTCACGGCATTTAATGCATGTAAACCTGGTAAATGCCTCATATGCCTGGTAGAGCCACCAGACTCATATTTGTTGTGTCATCATACAGCATACACATGCACATTCTAATGCCTCAGTAATGTCATCTAGTGCCAGCCAATGTCTCATATCACTTGAAGATTCATCACATTTAACAGTGATCAGCACACATGCAGCTGCTGCCACCATTTGCCAAGTGCAACCTCGAGGGCACCCTTGAATGCCATTTAATATCAGTTATTGCCTCACATGCCTGGAATATTCACTGTATTTAAGGTATTTCCCTACATGTGCAGCTGCCACTATTATATGCTAAGTGTAGCCCTAAATGCCTCAGAAATGGCCCTGTGACATGGTAATGCCTCATAATCATTATATGGGGGTGTCTGAAGCAGCTGTAACCTTCCGTTGCAGTGCAGGATGACGTTTCTGAGATTGTTGCTGGGTCCTTTCCTCAGATCCTGTCTCCACACTGTTCTGAAGGCTTAACCAGTTGCAACGGCAGGAGCTGTGGCGTCACAGCGTATCAGAGTATCGTCGCTGCTTTCTTCAGTGTTTGGACGCTTCGTATCCGGTGAGACACTCCATTCTCTCCGCCTGGAAGGGGGAAGGAACTGCCCTTGTTTAAGGTACACTAGTGGGCAACAGAGTGCAAAGTTCTTTAAGCCATTATATTAAAAGCGTATGCTTTAAAGTTTCAGCTTTCCTCAGCCTTTTGCTTAGGTACAGCAGGCCAAGAAGCAGATGCTTCCCAAAGGCAGTAAATCCATAACAAGTAGTCACGCTTTGAAACATCCTCCCACTCAATTAACAAGTAACACATCTACATCGACATCTGCAGAGTATGGCACGATGGCCATATCTCTTATTCCAAATAGGGATTGCCTATCTCAGGCTATGGTGCTTAGGTCTTGTAGGAGACAGCAACTCTGGGTTGGCAGAATAGATAAGCCCCCAGATACCACTGAGGTCCCAGGTTTGGTTATAGACATACATGGAGAAAATAAGGAATTGGTTGCCAAGTTAACAACTAGGAAACTGTAGGGGCTGCTATTCACATAAACCAATTAGAGAATACTAACTATTTACAGATGTCTCTCCACATTGTAACATTCCCCTGGAGTAAATGGGAGTAAGGTCATTCGCAATACGCCGTCACACCCTATTTCACAGCCTTTGTTGGGGCTGAAGGGGAGTCCACAAAAGCATATTACTTCTGCACATTGGATGTAAATTAAGGCCAGTATATCCAAGGAGCTTAACATGTGTAATAATTTCTCTGATTTCTGCACATGGGTCGATCTTATGGATATGTGTGTGGAAAAATATAATTTGGTTAAAATAGATAAATTTTACCAAACGGATCACCAAACTCTACCAGTAGTCCAACAGCTCCCAGATAAAATGGACATTTTTTGTCAGATAAATCTACAACCCGAGAGAATGGATCAGTCCTCACAAACCACAGAAAATATTTTATTGCCTGAGTCCTGAAGTAACACCTTACGCAAAGGTTGTGTCTTCCTCTTCAGCATTGGTAACGAGTGATCAAGTACAGGCTCTGAAAGCTATGGGCCTCATTATGAGGGTGGCGGTCCAGAAATAAGGGTACCGGTAGCAACATATCCTTTTTCCACTGAGCAATAGAGCCACAGTGTATTCTAAACACCCATAAAGTAGTGTGTGCCCAAATTCCTTGTGAAAAATGAATGTATCTCAAATTAGAGCAACTGCTAAAACTGCATGCATAATTATAGAATATGGAGGACAATTCCAAGTACAAGCAAAACTACTCAAAGAAGTGTACTTTGAAAAAACAAATGTAGCACCACCTAAAACAGGGCACTAATTACATTAAGGCCACATATAAATGCCACACAAGGTCAAAGGGCAAAATAACTAGCAGCATAGACATAGCAGCAGCAAATTGCATGGTTTTAAGGCACTTTCAAATGAAAGCGGGGAGGATATGCCACAGTACCAAAAGAGACAGAACCAGTGTAGAAGAATTTGCATTAAGGTATATGGCACAATATGATCCAATATTCGAACCCTTTCTTTAGTGCATAGCATCAAATGACACAACGAGATCTGACTGCCCATTTTAGTGGGACTAATGCTTGCATACCACCATTATAGGGGAACATTGAAATGAAGATAAAGACTGGCGGAACCATGGTGTGAAATGTTGAAAAGGTGTTCCTCTGTGTTTCTATAAGGAATACTTTTTCCTCTAACCATGAACAGAAAGTGTGGTGTTTTGCTGCACTAAAACATGAAGGTTCTTTACCAAACTCTGCAAACAAGGAATAGGGAGCCTTTTAAATGCAGAGCAAAAATTCAGCTAAATCAATAATAACATAATTCCCTGCAAATAATGAGGAGATAACCACAAGAAAGCCAAATACCTGTCAATTGTTTCTACATCGTCTTTAGAAATGCAGCCAAGTACTTAAAGCAAGCCTACTTTAAAAGACTGAAATGTCTAGTTCTCACACTACACTGGCCAATGTATTCACCTGCAATTTTATAAGCCGGCGTGCCATGTCTTTTCAACCAAAGTGTCGCTTCCTTTTAAAGATGAAGGAAAGGATTTCTATTTCAGAATTGACAATGTTTTTTCTAATTATTGTATGTATTTTATTCAAAGCATGTGAAATAATGTCTTATATAAAAAAAGCTCCTTTCCCTGAAAACAGTACAAGTGCCCAGTGCACTTTTATTTTAGCAAATTATGAGAAATAATTGTTGTGATGCAACTATACATGGTGAGAAGCATATTTTAAATGTATCCAATGCCCATAATTACATGACAGATTGTTAGCATGTATAGCAGGAATACATTACTGTTTACTATGCATGACCAGATAGTTCTAATGTTGGTTTGTCAATGTTTGTTTTTCTGGCTCTTCATTGAATCTAAAAGAAGTTAAACTTCTATTCAACCTGCACAACAACACATTGCTGATGGGGGAAGGTCTGAGAACCCGGGGCATTAAAGGTTCTCCATCGAGAGGGCCAAGTCCTCTTATCCAGCCACCAAAGGAACACATTAGACTCACTACAATGTATGCTCATGGATTAGGGAAATAGCTTGTGTATACATATTTTCATTCCAGTAGAGCTGAATCCACGTTCTTACAGCTGATAAAGATCTATGATGAACAGGCTTACTGTCCAACATTGTGGCTTAAAAGGAAAGACTCATATTGCACATAAAAAGTTGAACTCTTATCTCTGTCTCTCTATACAATTCAACATGTGGAGTTAATGGAAGGATTCACAAAGGGACCTGTCTGCCACTCATATTAATCACTAGCTTCACGCATGGCCTCTGAGAGCTGCTCCCATGATCCAATATGCTGACACAAGACTTTACATGCCTAGTTCAACAGGAATAAAGTGAACCATTTAAATGACCTTTATTATGGCTATATCTTTACAAAGCAGGGAACTAAAATCAAAAGGAAAAATGTTCTGAAACCGTTAGAGTATCTCCTATAAAATGAGACCAAGCACAACATAGTAATATTGATTAATCATTGATGTATTATATTAATAGTATTAATGTTATCAGAAATTCATCGAAGAAACGTATGTCAGTTGTCGCTGAATTCGTCTTGATCATCCAAATATAAACTGTAATATTATATTGATGGGAAAACATCCTATTGGAAGATATGGAATAAAATATAATTATTTGTATGAGTCTAAACTGTCCAAGGCCATCCCTGTCACATGTACAGAAATATGATGAACCCTTGAAATTAAGGGGTGTATTCTCTGGGAGTTTCAACCTGTTAAGCAAGCCCATGGGACGATTTCACCAATCAGAAATTGTGATGTCAATATGACAGTGTGTGAAAATTAGAGAGTATTTAAGTAGAAACCCACATAAATTGAGGGAGAGTGCTCTGTGATTCTGAAGGGCACAGAAATGGAAACCTCGGTCCAACTGGATGAAGGCTAAGCTGGGATAATATCGGAAGAGAAACAAGACCATTTTCCTTATCCAAGAGGAAGCCTGAAGCAGATTTTACCTGAAGCATACCTGAATTCCATCTGTGGATAAAGCAGAGCACAAATGGGCCTGATTAACTGGGAAGATTACCTGGAAGCTGTGAGGGTCCACAGTGGTTCTCTGTCTTGAAATAATTATATTAAAGTCCAGTAGAATTGAATGTATGTCCCTTATAATAATCTCTCTTCTCTTTACTGGATTGGGTGGAACTGGGGAAGAATGTGATTTGGGTGAAGTGATTCATGTAGAATATTGTAACATTTTATTGTGAAATGCACCTTGTTTTCACACTATACCAACCCAAGTGAGATCTAATTTAGTATAGAAAGAAGTAGCAGTTTCTGGTACACGGCGCACAGTGTCTGACAAGCCATAACCAATTGAATGAAAGTAGAATGTTGTAGTGTGCAATTTATCCAACTTTCCGGGCAGTAATCCAATGCATTTAATCCAGCATAACAAGCACTTTGTGATGTAAGTGTGTTCCTGTTAAGAGTGGAGAAGCGAGAGGGGAGAGCGAATACAATTGCATAAGTCAGTAGTAACACATAGGTACTAATTCCGAGTTTGGTGGTAAGGGGTTAACGGCGCCGGTAAAGGTGCCGGTGTTGTTAACCCCTTACCGCCGCATTACAAAGTCTTTTAGCAGGTCCCGCTAAGGGTGGCTGGTTTTACCAGGCACCCTTAGTGGGAGCCGCTAAAGGACCAGCATGCTAACAACGGGCCCGTTGCTAGCATGACCCCATTGCCATTGAGCCCTATGGGGGCTCGAATGGGAATGGGGATGGGTTCCCTGAATGGGGAAATAATGGGTCCGAGTTGGAAGGGCCCGGTAATTCCCCATTCTGGGAACCCGGACCCGGTATGCGGTAAGGGGGTAGCCATGGCACTAATAGCGCCATGGCTACCTCCAACCTCGTAATGACCCCCATAATGTTGCAAGCCAGGATACATGATGAAGATAGGTACAGCATGATTCAGGGTCACCACGCATACAGGATGCAAAGGAAGTCCAGCATGAGAGTTGAGAAAGGGTGATGCACCGTGAAACAATTAAGTCCATAAAAGTCAAATCCAGCATTGGTCACAAGACGGTGATGGTGAAACCGAAATGTATCAGGACAGACTCCTGCAGAAGTAGGCTGAATGGGTGGTGGGGAGCAGGGTATAAGAATCAAGCAAAACAGGCAACACCTGTGTGCAAGAAGGGAAGGGGCACAAGGGAACATCACAGGGGACCAGAGAGGGTGGGGATGGCCTGTGGGGACAGAGGGAGTAAACACATATTGGTCCATGCTTACCTGCTGTCTGAGCAAAGGGTCGGGCACTGGGTCCTCCTGGTCCAAACAGGTCCAAACAGGAATTGCCCCTTTCTTTGTCAGCCATTCGCTTCAGACGCATGGACGAGGGACGCCCTTGATCTAAGAGTTAAGAGCATGAAGGAAGAGTAAGCGCTAAGATGGTAGGTGGTGCTTAGGCCAGGTGACCTAGATCCACTCACACCTGCTCCCCATTTGCAAAGGAAAAGAGGCTGTAGGGCTCCTTAAGTAGAGAAAAATAGTGGCAACCAGGAAGGCAGCAAGTGGGTAGGGCTTGCTAAGTGGGGAAAAAGTGGCATCCTGGAAGGCGCCAGGTGGGCGAGGCTTAAGCCAGGTGATCTAAATCCACTTGCACCTGCTCCCCATCTGCAAAGGAAAAGAGGGTGGAGGGCTCCTTAAGTAGGGAAAAAGAGTGGCAACCAGGAAGGCACCAGGTGGGCGCGGCTTAGGCCAGGTGACCTAGATGTTGGGGCAACTATCAATGTTGTCAGTGATCCTTGTAGGTGCCCTTCCATTGGACAAGATGCTTAAGGATGAAGGATATATTTTGGCAAGGAGCAGTTGCTAATTGACAATAAGCAGACTCTGAGCGAGGCTTGGCATTTCCTGAAAGCATAGTGAGCCAGTACCCGTTCTGGTCATTGTGCCCAGGAGCTATGTAGTCCATTTTAATACTAGGAAGAATCCAGCAAAACTTCGTTGTGGCAGCTATCATTGATTAGGTGACCATGGAAAGGTTTAAGTGGTGGCAGAGCAAAGGACAGACCTAATGTGATGGGGTATATATAACTCACACTACCCACTACAGACTCATGCCTTAAACAGAAAAGTTCAGACATCAGCATTCTAGGCACCAAACAGAATTTAATTGGTGTAGCCCACATGTATTCCATAATAATAGACAGCTACAGCACCTCTTGAACTCTAGACTGGACTTGGCCTACTACAGCTGTAAAACCTATATTTAAATATCCTTTGTGTCATTCAAGACCTCTCCACATCAGATCCAGGATTTTAAGTCATCTTCTTCGTATTCCAACATTACTGTTTTGCACACCCTATTGAGTGAATTTATGTGGCTCAGTCTTGCCTATCAAGACAACAAGACCAGCCAACAATCACTCATCAAAAGGCAAACAAGGAAAATGAAATGCATCCAAACTACCACTTACCAAGCATCCTTCATTGGAACAAAACTAAAAACAGCCAGAATCCCATGGTTGAAAGAATTCTATAAATCCCGGACTCACCCCACCAACCTACTCACCTTCTCAGCTTCCCACAATTGCCACATGTCTCTTAATACATTAATGTCCAAGTACATGACAGCTTCATTACCACCTAACCAATCCCAACAGATCAATAGAGCGGTCTCTCTGTAACACTCCACAACACTTCTATCCTCACCAGCACATATACCCCTTTTGTTCCAGACCAGCAAATCTACTACTTGAACTTAACTAGCTGTCTATGAAAGAGGCCACTGACCCCTGGTTTTTCCCCTCTAGCTATACAGATAGCCTTGGTGTCACCACCAGGGAATACCATGAAATATACTGGGCCACAGGAGGCTGGCACATCTGTACTGTGCCAACCAACACCTCAGGAATTGCACCTGCATATCTCTCTTCTTACTATGTTTTCCTCTTAGCAATTGGATCCCTAACGGAGCCAAGCGGCATCATGATGGGAATCTGAAAAACAAGATAATAATGATGCTTATGCCAGCCTTTGCGCTGGATTTCCAGTCAACTAACACAGAATATGTTCATGATGCCACCACAGGAAAATGTGCTACTGCAAATTGCTGCAGAATAATGCAGCAGTGAACACTCCTTCCAATGACAGGTTCACACTATCGTGCACACATGTTGCCCTCCACCCCCAAGCCCCAGACAGACAAAACACCTGCACTAAAATAAGCATCCTGTAACTCAACTAATGTGCATGCAATATGCAATGTAGAAACACTGCCACTGAATGTGTTTGCCAGCTGTTCAGAAGTGACCCAAAACAAAAATATCTTCATTCAGGCTGCTGTGACTGCACAGAAGGAGGCAGGAAGGTTCCCCGTACACCCTCTTACATTTCAGAACCATGCACCAAATGGCTGCCAAAATGGCAGTGATTAGCTATAAAAGACACCTTTTATGCAGCTCACCATTGAAGTCCTATCATGCTTAGAATTAAAAAGGAGTGTGGGAGCCACTCTTCTGAGAACAAACATGGGTCAAATACCATGTTCTATGGAATTTCTTCCACCCTGGAGAGTCAACAACCACGTTTTAGCTCGCTGAACCCTTGCTTAAGTTCTAAAATGTAGGGTTTGCAGACTACGTAACCCAGGGTAATCCAGCCATGGACTCCTTGCTCACTGTGTCTGACGAGGCCAAACTAGGCTGAAACACGTGTCTGTGGTTGCTCATGGCACTCTTGCTCAGAAGAGGATTGCTTAGAATTTTGGTTCTGGACTGCCTTTTGGGTGGGATCAGACTGATATGCAAATGGTTAGTTCGCCTTTCTGAAGGGTGCAGTGAGCTCAAACGTGGTTGGGGACCCCCCTGAGAGTGTAAAATATCATAGAACAGGGTAAATAACCCATGTTTATTCTCAGTAGAGGGGCTCCCTTACCCTTGTTTAACATGCTTAGTATTAAGGCAATCTTGTACTGAAACATTTACCCTTTGTATCCATTAATCTTGAACTGGCCCAGCACTGTAGTTATGCTAAGATTCCTGTTATGGGTGTGAAGGTGTAGATGTAGGTCTCATGCAAGTCAACCAGACTCGCATGATAAAATCAAACACACACACACACACACACACACACACACACACATCTGTCATCAGTGCACCACCTTGTGTAGGATTGCTGATGATGAGATGCTCTACATGTACTACTTCCCACCATACAGCCTACTAGAAATGTCCGATTAGCGGTACAGTGAGGTTCATCCACCTCCACAGTGCCCGGAACCTATCGCTGTACAGAGTTTGGGTACACACTGCCTTGCACGTCTTAGCTACTGATTCCATTTGGAGGACAAGAGGCATCATGATAAGCTTCTCATAAGCGCGCTAATAATGGTGCACACATCAGCTAATGTGCTGCCTTGTAGGTCATCTGCAGCAAAACGTAGTCATGCTGCACACCCCAGGGATGTGCGCTCCCGGATATAGCTGCAGAATTATACCATATTTATAAATCCCCATACCTGTAGGTTCACACTAGTGCGCACATGTGGCCACCCAATTACTCCACCAGATAAAACACCAGTACCATAACAGATATCGCCTTGAAACACTTGTGTATAGGTGCGTTATAAATGCCATATCATATCCTATCGCCGGAACTCCATTAAGGTGCATGCAGTATGCATTGCAAAACCATTGCCACTGAATGCGTTTGCCAGGTGTCCAGCAATTACCCACAGCAGCAATATGTTCATGCAGTCAGCTCTGACTACACGGACGGAGGCAGGGGAGCACTTTGATATGTGGCTACTAGGTTAGTGCAACCACAACTTCAGAACATACGTGAATGCACACATAGCACATTTTCATTACATACCATGCATTCAATTTCGGTATATCAGTACATGCAAACCATCATCACCAGTGACACATGTAGACCTACATGTACAAACAATGCAGAGCATGCCATAACACAGCATGACAAGGATGCCTGCATAGGTGTATATTGTGCATTAGGTGTTGCTGGATATCATCGCTTATGTCTGTTCCTGTTGATACCCATCTGAAGACACCCCACACCTACTCATTTGTGGTACAATACAGAACACATGTGAACATATGATTTCATTGTGCAGATGTTTGGCATACTCAAATCCATGCCTGGACCACAATGGGGGCAACATCCAGGACATATTCAATAACCTAGAAGAAATCAAAACAACCTTTGAGGAAACTGAGAGAAATGCCTTCCAGGAATGTCTGGCCCCGCCTGAATCGCTGGTCAGCAGCAATGGATGGAATGGCACGTGGCTGCACAGTTCTAAATAGTCTTACTGAAGACAAAATAACTGTGTTTTCTTCTTTTGTTTAATGGGGGTACCCCACCATAATCCCATCTTTCACCCACCCAAACCTACCCCCCACTGTCCTCACCCTTCTATATCTCCAACCCCTTCATATATATATATATATATATATATATATATATATATATATATATATATATATATATATATATATTCAGTGGATTTGGGAAGTGATGATCATTTTAACTCAGAGTCCCCCGTTCATGACCTTTTGGATCTCATTATGTGTTATTTACCTTGGAAGGATGAAAGGCTAGGTTTGCCTTAACGGGATTCAAACGTGCAACCTGCAGATCACACACACATCATAGCTGCAAACGCTCAACCCACTGAGCTCTCTTGTTGGCCTCTAATTTTATATGTCATTGTGAATGCTATCTGCTATGTTTGTGCTCATGGGCTTTGCATCAGGGGGACGCTGAATTAAGATGATCATCGCTACCCACATCCGCTGAATTTCAAGGGTTTTGTTGCATTAAATCTGATCACCATAACTGTCCCTTAACGAAAGTTATTTCAGTGAATTACAAGGGTTTGTTTAGACCATTGTTTATTCAAGGGCCACTAACCATGGCCTTCGGCTGTTTCCACTGTTCCTATTGCACCAATTGGTTTATTTAGGGCCCACTAGACATGCCCTTGGGCCATGGCCAGTGGCCCCAGCCTTCAGCCACGGCCACTGTGCAAGTGACACCAATAAGTTTCTTTGGAGCTTACTTTAATGGCCTTCAGCCATGGCCACTGTGTGCACCAATAGGTTTCTTTGGGGACCACCAACTTTGGCCTATAGCACCAGCAGCTTTAATTGGGGCTCACTTACTATGGCCTGTGTCTATGGGCAGTGCACTGAGACGCATTACCCCAACCTAGCAGATGTGATAACTGTTGGTGTAATTTATTTTGTATGAACTTTTTTTCCGATTCCCACAAGTTTCCCCAGATAATGTCAATCGAACTGCACATGCTGCTGCAATAAACTTCCCATGCCTGCAGTTATTCCGCTGTATTACCGCAATAACTCAGAAACACTTGAAAAAGTCTTTCCTACCCTCAGAGGCACACCCCAAAGTGCCCCCCTGCGCTTTCAATGCCCCCCCCACTATTGGTGTTGGCAGTGTTTAGTTATGCCTGCACCTTGTGCATGGGTGTTGCATCTTGCTGAGCATGGTGTATTTTGTGCATGATGTGTTGTCAATGGTGATGGTGGAAGTGTTTGCTGCCTGATGCTCGCTACTCACAAACCACAGAGTTAATTGGATGCAAAGAGATCCTGTTGAGGAGGAGTGTTTTAGGGAGGAGTGGGTGGCTAGTGGGTGGGAATGGCCATAACGATGACCATATCCATGTGCAGTCAAAGGGCCTCATTAAGAGTTTGCTGGTCTGGTAAACTCACCAGCACCCTTATTTCCAGACCGGCAAACTAAGTGTCTGCCCACCGTGGCCGCAGTGCCCGACAGGTCTGACCCTGTTGGGTGCAACAGCCATGGTAGGAAGACTCCTCACGGAAGCGCCGGCACCAGTGCTTCTGAGTCCCCACTCCCATAGAGTCCTGTTGAACTCAATGGGAATGGGGACTGACATTTTACAAGCGCCTGACTTCCCGGGCCGCCAGAGTTGTACTCTCCCGGAGACATCGGGAAACCAGGCACCGCTAAATTATTACAAGTCTGGTGCCGACCCGCCGGTAGCACTGGCGGGGTTACCGCTGGACTCGTAATGAGGCCCAATGTGTGGATAAATAACCAAACAAGCCCACAGGCTTTGTGTCCCTCCTCACAACTCATCTCCTACCTCCACTTCCCAAGACAATAGTTTCAGTTTGTAGGCAGCACTTTCAGCACCACCTCATAACCAAAACACAAAAGGAACATCAGTTTCATAAAACGTTCATTTTCCAAACAAAATAAAATCTTTCGGTGCTCATCTATACTTGAGAGGTGCATGATAGAATAAATTAAGCTTCTTGAGTCAGTCACTAAGCACCATCGAAGCACATTAAAAAATATCATCTATATGCAAGAATGGTTTAAGTTGCGATGGAAATATTCAGAATGACTAGGACTTATGTGATATGGACTTAGTTATGCAGCTGTAAAAATAAAAAAATGGCATACGTTAAGAAACACATGCTGGAAGATAGTATTTTAATAGCATTTCATACGTGTTTGGGCATGTGTGGCACTCAGCCTCTCCCCACGGATAAAATGCAAAATATCAGGATGTTGGACCCGAGAATTATGTCACAGTCATATTCATTTTGTGGTATCTTTGGCCCATGCAGTGCTCTTAAACACACAGACCTGCAGCATGGAAGATGGTTGCTAAGTGAACGAGAAACTGAGGGCAGAGTGTTTTCCCCATCGTGTTACTACGGATGAGAGCTAAGAGAGATAACTGAACTGTGAATGCAGAATGCATAGAGCTAGGACACCTATGTTTACGATGGCATATTTCATTCTTTCCTACAGTATGTGAGCAAGGGGTATTATGCTACTGTTACTGCTACCGCCTCAACACCTTGGCCATCACATCACCCCTCGTGCCACCTGACTCTCTAGATGCTGCCCATCCCCTCTCCTCCCCGCCACCTGGCATAGCTGTCAGCTGTCGCCCTCTTCTGTGCCCCACCCACGCTGTATATCTGTTCTGTTGTCACCTTTGAAATGCACTCTGATATGTATCTATACTGTTGTATAACTCTGTAAAGTGCTCCATTGCTTCTCAAAGCTAGGTCTGTGCTCAATAAATACGATAATAATAATAAAAATAATAATAATAATATATGTAATTTGTAAAGACCTCGCCCCTGCCAGCCCCTGCAACTTTATGAGTGTAGAAAGATGCATAATCCAGAGTTTTGGAGACAGTAGCCCAAAATTAAAGATGATAAATCAGTGCACGCATATATTACAGAATAGTATACAATTAAAACCATTACATTCATCAGAAAACTTTACATAGCAAAACATAGCCATTGCTGCGTAGCATAGCATACCGAACATAAAGTGGCAGAGAATGAAATAACATAGCTTGGCACAGCAAAACAGACCATGGAACGGAAAACGAATGTTCATGCAGTAGTATAGTACAGAGCATTGTGGCATACATAAAAAGCAAAATTCAACATGACCTTGCAACATAGCTCATGCCATTGCATACATAACATAACATGATCTAACTGAATCATCGCCACTCCACCGATTGTACAGAAATCAACAAATCTTACCAGACATCTGGTGTTAACAAGTAAAATACAACTACAAGAAAACTTTAGAATAAAGGTGAATCATTCAAAACTTCCCATTGAGACAGTAGACACCTGCACGTGTAAAACATCACACCTTCACAAAGCCATTATATCATTGGAGGCTCATCCTTAATGGGGAGGAGGCGCAGCCGAACCAAACATTAAGGAGGTGCCAGGCAGCTGGGCACTATCAAATGTGGGTGCTGTAGGTATAATGGGGCTCTGAATTCCAGCAAGGGCAAAGTTTTATCAAAAACTCAGACTCGGACAGGAAGAGGTGGAGGACTCTGGTGAGACTCGGATGTGAATTTGGTGCAAGTCAGTACTGTGTATTCAACAAAGCAAAAAGAAAAATGTGAATCTAGCTTTGCATGGTAGCCATACAGTATGGTATAGCCATGGAGTGAATTGCAATGAAGCATAAAAACAATAATTAATAACCCCTAACCTACTAATCTCTAATCGCTTGCTAATATTTACAGCTCAGTCCGTAGCTTATTGGTGCCAAACATTGATGCAGATCACGGGCACAAATTGGACTATTACATGAGATTAGAAGCACAGGCCCTGCAATGTTGCTTGGAAAAATAAACGTGCAAAAACTACTTCTGCGTGAAGGTTTGAGCTGAGGAATGTAAAAAGGCGCGTTGCTCAAGTAGCTCCATTGTTCATATTCTAATGCAGGAAGCAGCGTAGAGAAATGTAACCTTTGGCTGCATTTGCTGACTGTGGCTATCTGTGGAAAGGTGGCAGGCAAAACATGTGTTCTCTGGAAGTTTCCAGGAGCTTTGACTATTCAGAGGGGTGTCTGAGTGGCATGTGACATCACAGTCAGAGGCAGACATTTCTTACACTTTCTGTTGACAAACATACATTTTAAGGGCAGATCACAGAGAGGCCTCAAAAAGGGAAGTGCATAGAGAAGCAGGAGCTGTCTCTGAGGATCAGGCTGCTTTTGCTGACTGTGGCTGGCTGGCTGTCCCATAAGTGTTTGCTGAACTATTACTGCCGAGAAGGCGAGAGAAGCAGATAAGAAAGATTTTCCGTGCAAGGGCACTGTCAAAGCAGCCTCTGGTGGGAGAAATTGTCGACAGCCGAACTGATGGGAATCCCATCCTTGCTGAGTCCAAGTGCATACTGAACCATGCATTCTTTGGGTGAGAACACAGTTAAAATGAGGTGCATGGTATGATTGCTTTGTGAGTGCATTTTATGAGCTACAGGCTGGCAAAGCTTGTTCTACATTTACAAACGTGGGCAGTTTTCTTGTACGTGTTTTCTTCACCGTCCAAATAGCAAGCTTCAAATATAATTGAAGGTGTTAAGCTGCCAAGACAAGTGATAAGTTTCAAGGTTAGAATTTGCAGTGTTCTGGCCAACTATCGCCAAAAGGCTAATTGAGTTTCCTTGTAAAAACAAAGCTCTTTATCTTGGGGAAAACATTACTATGAAATGTGATCGCAGTTATGCTTTAGCCCGGAGAATAGAATATGTTATTGCAGAAAAGGGGAAACAAGAGTTTGGGATGTGCATTTTCATTTCTGAATTACAGGGAGTGTCATGTTAAAAAATTGCATTGCATTGCATTGTATTGGCCATGTTTTTTTTTTTGTATTACTAATAAATCCTAATTACTCATAAAATATATCAAAGTCATTGGGTCAGTTTGGTCTATTTAATGCATGTCCTGATTACTCATGGTAGCATATAGACAGGGATGAAGCGACAAAGGTATGTTTATTACCGCCGACAGTAAAAAGCAAAATTCACCAAATCCCTGTGAACTGGGGCAAATCATAAAGAGCTTAATCCCCATATTACAATCTTCAGGTGATCTGGTAAATCTATGCAGAATTTCTACCACCAATTATATACCACCAAAACCGGAAATGGGGTACTAGTGCACACCACATCTGTTTTTTAGCCTGCCGCTCATGATCCCAACATAAGAAAAACACAGGTAGTCCTGTGGCTCTGGGGTCCACAAAATACCCCAACAGTGCTCCCTCAACTGAACAGAATTCAGTGTTCCAACCTGCACATGCCTGGTGGTCCGAACAAGGGTGGGGTTGTTCTGCCTCCCCAGCTTGTCACCAGAGTAAGATTAAAGAAAAAATGCCAATATACCAACCGAAGATTGGCAGATTGAGTATAAATGTAAGTAGAAAATCCAGTGACAAGGATGGCCTATATTCCCAGAAAACAAGATGCATCTTTATTCTCTACATGTATAGGAAACCCTCTCCCTTCTTTGAAAACATGCGTGCATGCCATTAACCCCCAATGTGTCTAAAGATGATTGAAACCATTGGTATCATTTAGTATTTATTAAATTTATATAGCGCTTTATGCCAAAGCATCATACTGCACACCACAACCTTGCACCTAGCAAGACACAATCTGAAAACCAGCATAATCCCAGCAGGGATTTGTCCTGTTACAGAGGCATGGTGTACAGGAAAGTGACTATGTGCAACATGGGTCCCCATTCAAGCAATGACAGAGAACAAAGCAGACAGTAGATCAATCAAGAATGACCATCTTGGGTGGAGTCAAATTAATATTTGGCCCCTTTTTGCATAGAGTTGAAAGCATCACCAGTCAAGGAGTTCCCATTAGATCTACCTCGCAGAGCAAACAAAAAGTAAAGTCCGACCCCAGATATAGTCACTTCAACATTAAGAGAAGCCAGCACCCAAGACAGCTTACAGAGCACCTAAGAGGTTCCTTGGACACAACAAACATGTTGACACCACAGCTAAGTGATTTGCGCCATGCCTTTCAGAACTGTATTCCTTATTGTGCATACCTTGATTCCTACATTCCAAGTATCCCGTGAGGCTCACCCAAGCTATGCTGCTAGGCACCAAAAGGGTCAAATTGATGATCATGCAGCCTGAATTGTATCTAAGCGCAGAAGATCTAGATCTCTGATGTTGTTTATGCACAAATGTTCATCATGGGCTAGATTACATAAACGTTCATTGTTGCAAGTGCTAAGTTGCACGGTATTAACACTCGGCCAAAATTTGCCCTATTTATAAAAGCACTGGGACATATTAGAAAACCATTGCACCATGACAAGTGCAGTTTGTCATGGTACTAGCACCAGTGCAAAAATTGCCCTAGTGCAAAAAAGATACATTTATGCTTCATTTTTGCACCAGGGTAAAGTTTTCCCTAGTACTAACACAGAATGGTACCGCCTGCCCATCATAAAATGCGCTTTGCACATTGAACAAATTGATAAAAACTTCCAGGTTCAGGTCTGGGAAGTGTCACACAGAGCTCCTCCTCCTCCTCAACAAAGTAACACCTGCAAAATGTCCTGACTGCTCACCCTTCCTATGAGTGCTTAATGCGATAGACCAATTAATGAAGACTTCCAAGTCTAGGACCAGGTCCAGGTCTGGGCAGGCTCAATCAGGTCTCCTCCTCCTCTTCCTCAGCAAAGTCACACAAGGGCACTCCCACAGACTGCTATCACCAATCACTCTAAGTGCAAGTGCTTTGCACACTGGGCCAATTAATAAAGACTCCAGGTCCGGAACCGGGCAGGGTCACACAGGGCTGCTCCTCCTCTTCCTCAGCAAAGTAACATGTAGGAGCTCCCAAAGACTGCCCTTACTGCTCGCTCTTCAGATGAGCACTTCGCACACTGGACCAATTAAAAAACATTTGTCGGATTGGGTCCGGGCAGGGTCACACAGGGATTCTCCTCCTCAGCCCACTAACACGTGGGAACTGCCGCAGACTACCCTTGCCACTTCACCATTCCTAAATCAAATGCCACCTAGGGACCTTATTGTTATGTGCATATGTTAACCTCATTTAACTGTATCGCCCCACCAGATCTGGACTTACTCTAAGTCTCACTATTGGACCTTGTTCCCTAAAGATGTTTAAAAGCATTACCTTACTGTTAAGACCTGAGATACTTGATCTATTTAGTATGTGATTGGCCATGGATGGTAAAGGTGACTTTGAAAGTTTTAGAGCTATCTATCCGCTATCAAAACTAACTAAGCAACTCGAATGGGTGCCATTGTCTCTGATTCAGACATTTGTGGAGGCCAACAAACTCCCAGAACTAGTAATGTTGGGATTTAGGCCTGTCAGAAGCACATAGTTGGTCATCAAGCCATCTTTGACAATATCTAAGAGGCACTAACTGGAGATGGAGACGGTGCCCTGATACTGCTTTAGCTCTTGGATGCATTTAACATGGTTGACCATCACCTTATTCTGACATGCCTATGCTCATTTGGTATTGTGGGGTTCTGGAGAGATGGATTCAATCTTTTATCACCAAATAATAACAATCATTAGCACTCTGGCAGGGGTGTCAGCCAATCAGGCAGCTAGGAATGGGGGCTTGAATCACCGGTGCAAGCCCGCGTTCCATACTACCTGGCAGCTGGCGCCCATTGCCGCCATCTTCCCTCCCCCTTCCCTCCCCCCTCCCTTGCCTTCTTTTTTTTATTATTTCTCCTTTCCCCACCCAAGCGATTTGCTGTGGGTACTCTGAAGGTATGAAATGCCGTCTCTGTCCACCTCAAACATGAGCACAGACATCAGGCATTCAGAAATATTCTGAAGAACTGACTTTTCACACAATCATAGTTTGTTTCTCTTATGACTTCTGCACTATACTGGAAGTTACACTATAGCACCAAAGTGTTATCCTCTGGAAATATTTACACTTTACTAATGCACCCACACACACAAATATAAACCCCTGGAATCACTTGAAGGCCATGTCATAAACACATCCTGAAGACTAAGCCTGAGTGAACGTAGTCAAACAAACCAAAATGTACCCAGGTTTGGGTGATTTGTATTTTGACAGACCCCAAAAATATTCCCACGTTTGGGGGAGGCGATTATAGTTTATTTTTAATTATTTCTGCTATGGCCCAGAGGGCATTGTAGAATTTCGTTTTTAAATTAAGAAACCCTGCACATCCCCATCCAGGCGTACTGGTCCTCCTGGTATGTCAGCAGCATTATAGAGGGACTGGCATGATCTCAGAGTGGATACAGGAGAGCAGCAACCTCATGGTGTCTCTATCTAGTCCTACTTCTATGTTTAGCACCATGAGCATGCAAGCTAAACTAGCATATAATCCTGAAAGGATAGGTAAACCTGGCTGGGGTTGAGAAACATTGATTCCCAGTAGGAGATCTAGCCTCTCCTATAACATGTAAAGTAAATTGAAGTTTTGGCACAGACTTGTGAATAATTCTGGAGCCCCAGGCACCCAGGAATATTTGTGAGTTGCCAAAATTTCGAGAGCCCGACCCACAAATATGTACAGATGCTTCATCAGACGATTAGCCCAACATTATTCAAGGTAGTCCTGCTGTGACACAAACGATTGTGTTTGTATTTGCATGTGCAGTTATGTGCTGCTAAGCACTCTGCTGCAGTGCTTATCATGTGTGTATATTATGTGACCAGTGCTTACTCCTACCCCCACCTACCAATAATTCCTCCCCAGTCCACTTACTAGTTTTCCTAACTACCCCATACCAAACCAACCAATGAGACCCCTGCCTTCTCCCCGTGTTGTCTCAATGGAGCTCTGCATTCCATTTCATTGGGCCCAGAGGATATCAGGGGCTGGTAGTCAGACATTTGATGTCACAGTGGAATTCAGGGTGTGGGTGAACGTGACAACTGGTCTCACTAGTGTTGTGGAGTGAACAACATTACATTACGTATGGGTTGTGCGGTACCTCACCTTGACATTTGTGTTACTGTCTGAAGGATTTTTTTGTAACTGCCAAACATATTTGGGCCCTTAATGACCATTCTCATGCACCAAACACTACAGCAGTCGAAAACGTTATCTAAAACTGTACAGTGTGGTTAGCTCTGTTACAACATACTAATTTGAGTTCAGTTGCGGACTGGATTAATTTAAGATCTTGGTCCTGCAACAGTTTTTTGCTACTTGTGGAATATTATTTCTTGCTGATTTTCTTGCTGCTCTGCATTTTATCAAAATCTAATTCCTCATCTCCAAAAAAAGGTAAACCACTAACGTGTATCTGCCAAATGCTGGTCCGAGTTCAAAGAAATTTAATGCAGATCTCTTTGCTTAGAAACCAATTATGTTGGTGTAGCCTCTACCCTAAGATTAGTGAGTGGTGAGGAGGAGAGAAAAGCACAAGGTGATCCTGTTATCCAACTGCAGTCCTAAGGATCTGCAAGTCGAATCAACATCATATGTTGGGCCTGAGATGGGCAGACAAGGTAGCCCTTGCAATCTACGCCTGCCACAAACATTTACGTCTATGCAATGGCTGTTGTAAATGAACAAATCAATAACATCAGAAGTAAAACTGCAGATTGTTGAGTCTTCACAGGAAAGGTCATGTGGCATGTGGGTGTTACAGAAATGCAATCTTCAATAGTATACTCCACTGAACATTATGCTCATATTTAACCAAGCGGTGTCTAGTCAAAGGATCGAATGTAAAGGGTCGACAGGTCAAAGGATCGACACCAAAGGGTCGACAGGTCAAAGGATCAAATTTTGTATTATTTTTTTGGTCAAATTTTTTATTTTTATTTTTTGGGAAAAAACGTGTTTTTTAGCAAAAAAGGGGGGGTTGGGTGGGGGACCCGGTGGGGGACCCCCCCAAAAAAATAAAGAAATGTAAAAAATAAAAATATTCAATCCTTTGACCTGTCGACCCTTTGGTGTCAATCCTTTGACCTCTCGCTCCTTTTACTGTCGATCCTTTGACCTAGAACGTAACCAAGCTATATGCGATGCAATCGCAATGATTCATTGTTTACTTGCGGCTAAATATTTTACCAACATTTGAACACACTGAACATTGGGCTAATGTACCCCGTCACGAGAGAATCTGTCGACTATGCAAATCTACAGTTGAAACAGCTCACCATCTTCTCACCCAGTTTTAAATAAAATGAAAGTTTGCTATTCTAAAGGATACTCCAACTGTATCTCTACCCTCAAATCTATTGAGCATGATCAATTTGGAAGCACCCTACACGGAGCAGAATCTATTATAGAAACTGACGTCGCCTTTTATGCATGGAGCGAAGCTTTGCGTCTGATTAACAATTGATGTATTTTAATTATTGGTGTTAGGGACTCTGGAATATATAAAATAATTCACCTGGAGATGTGAATGCTATGATGTGAACCTTTTAGTAATTTCTCAAATCTTAGCTAATGTATTTTCTACTATCTCTTATTGTTTTTTTACTTGTTGTATTGTATGTGTATTGTATTAAATCTGTGAAAAAGGTTTGTATTTAACCAATAAGCACAATATAAATTTAAAAAAATAAAAGAAATTGAACGTCATACTGGGAGTTTGTTGCTGTACCAATGTGATTGCCCGGCGTTTTCATAGCATATAACCTTGATATTCTGCAATAGTCAAGAAGCAGTGTCCTCTTAGGATACACAGGGACATGTTTTACTTCACACATGTGAAGTAGAAATGGTTTCTCAGCGGAAATCCACTATACGATTTCTATATTGTGAGTCAGAGCATTTCCACCCAGATCTCTGCAGCCTTCCATTAAAACTTTACCAATACAACTAAATACCTTCTTCTGCTGTCTGTATACCAGCCAAGGCACATTGAATAGCGATAGCATTATTTACCCCAAATACCTCAAGATGTTTTAAACCAGTGTAATAGTTGAAAGGATATCTTGGGGCAGGATGAGTGGGGGAATTGACTTGCGTGTTCCGATACATTCAAGACTGAAAACTTGAGTGGAGGTGGTTGCTTATTTTCTGCGGGATGCGTGCATCACAAAGCAGGAAGATCTTGACAAATACATTCTAATGTGGACCATTTTCTGCAATCAAGATTAGCAAAGGACATGTCTTCTGATCAAAGATTATAATGTGACCTTTCAAATATTTGGAGTGAATCAATCTAGATATAGTGACATTTCTTTGCCCCATTGTATTTCATCCTGCAGAATATTGTGTTTTGTTCACTAAGCCTTTGTATTAGAGTGCACGAGAGTGTAGTTCTGTTTTATTTATTTTTTAATAGAGGAATGACGGTGCCAATTGTGTACCAAGGAACCATTCCTGATTCTTTTAGTGATTCCAGGAGAAAACGGACTTGCATTATGGACACAGCATTGATTTGCTCTTCCTCCTTTGTATATCACAATGTTTAACATGGTGACACTGTTTTGATCATTAGCTTCAGGATTGCTTGAACAGGTGGTTTTGCTCATTCGTAAACAGATGTATTAGGTTGCCCGTGGAGAATGCATGACATAACCTCTTGGCTTGCATATTGGAGTGAGGATGTCTTAAGGGAAAGATTGTTTTCAACAGTGCTTAATCATATCCTGTAATGCACCAATGGAAGGCATAATCACACATTTTAAGAGTGGATGTATCTATCAGTACTAATTTGAGGGTTATGTTGCGTGTGACCTGCGCATCCAAAAGCCCTATGGAATTTATCGGAAATTTGAACGTTGTCATTTTTTATAAACAATGAGTTTGTTGTTTCAATTGTAATTCAGTAACTCTGACATAAGCCGATACAAATGCACGTATGCATACAACAACTTGTGTAGTGCATCCGTTATGTTGACCAATTTTTATTTCATAAATGGCAATAAAGGAAATCTAAATTATTTAATGTATTAATTTCTTGTAATTCATATCCATTCATTCTCAATTGGTGCAATACAGGACCTCACAAATATATTAAGAGTAGCCAACATATTCCCAAACCATTCCTCTATGATGATTTGTAAATCAACTTTTGACCAGATGCTGGCTAAATAACTAAATGTTTTCTGAAGTAGAGACTAACACACACACACATACACCAAACATTCGCATCCACATGCACTCATGCACACATATGCCTACACACACATGTTAATGTTTGTACGTCATCCAAGCGCCTGGGGTTTAATGCACTGCGTTAAAGAAAAAAATCACTGAAGACATTTATAGATTCAAAAATATTTTATTACTTTGCTACATGTTCTTCATGGGGGGTGTGCCCAAAAAAACTATTCAAACGCTAACGTGTCACAAAAATGATGGACAGACCGACAACAAACTTGAACTGTAAATGAGGTTTTAGTTTCCACTGAAAACCTTTCTTTTGACTTATTGAGCATTCATTAAGCTATAAAAAAAAAGCCAAACATATGTAATATAGTGCTTCCTTTGGGGCTGTGGATGGTACACGACCCACATGTGAAACTGATTAAAGGCATGTGATTTGTTGATGCTAGTTTGAATAATCTGTTTGGCAGCCATCTTGCTACTTGACATAGCGCTGTCATCTTAGAACCAGTCATCCATTAAACTTCATTACTCTCTAATCTTGCCAACTAAATCCCACTGAGAAGTCCCAAAGGCCGAATACCATAGGTTTGATAGTTACAGATATATAGGAATGCTCTATATGTGTCAGTTAATGTTTGAGGTGATACCGTTTTTCATTCCAACATAAACACGAGGTCTTCCTTGGAAACAATCATGATAAACAATACATATTTGCCAGATACATTTTGCAAATCTGCTGTCTCTGTGTGCTTTGGTTCCTGGATGAAACCCTTGAGAAAGGACAGTACAGAAATAGTGTGTGGTATATATGGTCTTTGGATAATATGCATTGATAGCTAATGAAATGTGTGACAAAATGCTGCACTTTTAGTGGAACGCAGTATTACCTGTAGCTTTTAAGTAAGTAGATGTTGCCTAGACAAGAGGTTGTTATTGCTTATGGGGAAAGACATTGTTGTCCATGGTTCCGTTATACGAAGAATATGTTTGCAGTCCCCAGAACACTGAGCCCTAATGCGACACACAAAAGGGCGTTGCACTTAGACCGATGTGCACTATGTTGTGCTTAGGCCCAGTGGGACAGAGATGGCAAGCAGCAACAGAGCATGTTGGATTGTGGCGAGAGGCAAGTGTGAGCAGCACGCAGCATAACGAGGGGTTTTGGAGGATGAATATGAGCAGAGTAGAGGGGACAACAAATAGTGACCATGGGTGGGGTAGCATTCACTTGGATGCCTTCACCAACATCAGTCTTTTGTTTGCAGTTTTCGGCACCAGAACCAAAGACTTTTGCTATTTCTGCCTCTCCTGCTAATTGTGTCATCCGTTCATGAATTTCCTAATTTACTACAATGATGTTTTAAATGCAGACAATACTTGTAATATCAACATATACCTAAGGAATAACCTCTTTATTCAATATTTGAAGACGACTTTAACTCACTCCCTCTAGATGTCAATATCTTTTTCTTTTGTTTAATTTTGACGATGCCACCGTTGATCACACAATCATGGCATTCATCTTCCTGAAACTAAGTTAATCTTCCGAGCACATTTGTCATTAGACATCAGCTTCAACATTGTGCCTGCCTCCTGTCATGCCCTTGGAAGCATCCAGACATGTTTGTGCATAACCAGTCAAACCAATAAGCCAAGGGATCTCAGGACCCTCTTACAATGACAATGAAGGATCCATGTGGAATTTCATTACTTCTGTTACTTAGAGCCCACTTCCTAAGAATCCAGCCATTAAAACAAATGTACTTATGGGAGATAAAGACTCAACCATGAATGTTAATCAAGGTCAGGGAGGAAAACCTGTGAAGAGAGACCTCAGATATACGTGAAAAGGATCAAAACCGGTTTAGAAGTATTGTCAAGATGGTTTTGATAATATTAGTCATTCAACTTCAAGAACTCAAAATAAATCAGAATTACTGCCATAGATTTATAATAAGTCATCATCTTTTAAGACCATTAAAGGACAGTTCTGTTAGATGTTGTCCCTGTGTCATCCAGGTTTTATTTTCACCTATCGTTGCATCTACTCCTTAACTTTCAACATATTTGGAGTTTCCTTTGTGAGAACATTATGTTCTTTCTTTTATGAGTAGACAAAGGTGATGTTATGATGTGCCTTCAGCCCTCACCTCAGGCACCTTGAAAGGTTCAGACGTGACTAAGTTATCAAATCAAGAGCCAAGATGCCTCGCTGCATCATCTTTCTACTGTGCATCTGTATCAGGTGTGTTGGGAGATTAGGCACAGCATGAAAACCTTTGCTCTATCATCCACTATGACAAGGCCTTGGACTTGCTTGCAACTGCATTATCTTTTAACCCATTAATCAATGTGGTAATGTGGATCAATGCAAGAAATTTGAGGCATGCACGAACTACTTCTTATTAACTTTCAAAAACAATACTTTGTTATGAGTTTCACTCTCTAGTCCAACTCTGTGGGCCTCATCACGACTTGGGTGGTAACGGTAACGCTATTAGCGCGGGCGGTATTAGCCCTACCGCAGAACACCCTGGCGCTAATAGTGCCGGATCACGGGTTCGGCGGTAATGTAAGTCCCCATTCCCCACTGAGCCCATTCGGGAATGCCCCATTCCCCATTGGGCTCAATGGGGAATCTTCGCGCTAATACCGCCGGCGGATTTCCCGCCGGCGGTAATAGCGCAAATTTTCAGCGGATTTCCCCCCAGCTCAGGGCTGGGGCGAAATCCGCCGAAGCCCTGATTCGCCGGACCCTTAAATCCGGCGGTAATAGCGCTACCGCCGGATTTAAGGGTTACCGCCAAAGTCGTGATGAGGCCCTATGTGTTGAAGGCCAGAAGCATCTCTGATTTTCAGGATATCCCCCATGAATTATTCAAAATGTATGCAAATGTTTTCTCATGAATATTAATGGGGGATATCCTGAAAGCCCATCAGGATTCCGGCCCCCGATGTCTGGAATTGGACATCCCTGCTCTAGTTACTCCTGAGACCCCCCTTTTGTATCTGTCAGACTTCATCCTTGGAAACTCTGGCAAAGGTGGAAACATTAGAACGCTTCAAGAATTGTTTCAGCATTCTAGTGTTCTCCCAACATGGCGGCCACGGTTTTATATGGAGACCACGCATCTTGGAACGGCGCGTTGTGTCGTCAATTCGACTCCCCGACGCTGCTGTGCCTCGCACTGTTCGTTTTTCTCCTCATTGATATTCCCCTGTTCCCGCCTTCCATATTCTAACTCCCTATCTCTTCCTCTTTAGTTAGAATATTAGTATCTGCATTTTCTTCTCTCTATTGGGGTAGGTACCTCAGTCCACTTGTGGACTCTGCGCCGGTGGTTTGGCTCGTTTGCATCCTACTGGTGAGCCAACTATCGTTTGCTTCCTAGTTTTGGGACGTTGGTATCTTTTCTGCACTTCCGGTCTGGTACTTTGGACCTCTGACACTGCTGGTGAGTATCCTCCGACTTTCTACCTTCGTGTGGTTTTCCATGACCTCTTTTCTTACCACTTCGTCTCATCCCTGTTTCTTCCATACAAATTCAGATTATTTCGTTTATGATTACTGTCTTCTTACCTGTCTCATACTTACCTCCATTCTGTGCCGCTGCCGTCACAATTCCGTAGTGTCGTTTTTTCTTGCAGAACTTCCCCGTTCCATTCTGGGCTCTCTTTCTTCTCCTCTATTTCTTCCTTTTCTTTTTGTCCAAACTCCAAGTAGTCTGCTGTGTGTCTTCACGGCTCATTCTTCTTTTTGGAGACAGCCATGTTCGACTGCACGATAGTAGCTGGACTGGATATTACATCTCCCAGAAGCCATTGCTCATCAATAGACCAACCAGTGCGGCCTTACACCTCCCTAATTGCGATCCACCAACCAAGAACTACTCTTCTGCAACCCAGGGTTTTTTGTGCCATTGGCTTTTTCCCAGGCTTGGGTTTTGGCTCCTCAAGGATCACCTAGGACAGGTTCTTAATCCTGCCAAGGTGGCCTCTGAGGGAGCAAGACCTTATTTGCACCACAAGAAAGAAAAGAAACCCAAGGAAAGAAAGTTCCAGGATTCTAAAAGGACTTCCTCCAGGAGAACACCTGATCACAGATATACAGTTCCACAGAATCCTCAGGTGAGGAGAAGGTTCGGGAGGGTAGGCATCGCCCCAGCCGACCTGACAGATCTGACAGTATCATTGGGTGATCCAGTAGTCTAGAAAGGTCTTTCCTCTTAGAAATTCTTGTGTTTGTTTAATGGCATCATCTTTACCTCTATCCATCCTCACTTCCTACAGTCTACTAAACAATACAGTCATCTTATCCACAAGTGTGGGAGCCCCTCGACTGAGAATGAACATGGCCGATTAACCTGTTTTATGGGAAGGTTCCTACCCAGGATGGTCTATAACCACGTTTTAGCTCACTGTACCTTTCACAGAGGAGAAATATCCATTTGAAGATCAGTCTGGTCATGCCCACAAAGACAGTCCAGCACCGGAATGTTAGGCAATTCTTCTCTGAACAAGAGTACCAACAACCCCAGACATGTGTTTCTGTCATGTTGGTCATCATCAGTGAGGTGAGTCTGTGTTGTGAATCTTTGTCTCTCTAAGCACAGTGTGCAAGGGGTCCAAATGTTGATTATTCTTAGTAACTTAGAGTTAAACCCGAGGTTTTTCAAATTTTCAGTCCCTCAATTCAGAATGAACATGGACAAATAACCAGCTCTATGTGAAGTCTACTAAAGACAGTCCAGCACTAAAATGCAATGTAATTCTACTCTTAACAAGAGTACCGAAAGCTACCCCAGATGTGTGCTTTTGCCTTGTAGGGTGGCATCAACGAGGTGAAACTGTGCACCTCCAAGCACAGTGAGCAAAAGGTCAATGCTTGGATTACCATACCATGTAGGGTTGAAGCTCACACTTTTACATTTTTGCAAAAATGTGGGAGTCCCTCGACACACAGTCAAATCACCTGTTCTATTTTGAGATTCCTACTCACCAGGGTCAAATACCAAGTTGTAGGTCCCACATTTTCCTATATATTCATAATAGTCTCACTAGTGGTCAGCTTTTGTGATGTGGAGTGAAATAACATTTTTAAAAAAGGCGAACATGGAAAAAATCGATTTAGAAAGGCTTTTCCGAGACCGTTCCAAGCAGTCTATCGAAATCGAACTGACACGTGCCTTCTGCACACGAGTGTGGACAGGGGCTGACAAGAGCAGCTGGGGCCAGACGGGAAGACAGAAGTTGTGGGCGTTGAAGGTAAGGTGTGTGTCTGTATCTGTGTAAAAATTGAGGGGATTGTGTGTGGCGTGGATGGACAGTAAACAAGTGTGAATGTGTTTGCTGAGGGGTTAGGGAAGAATGTTTCTTGGGTGGATGGGGAGGGGGCGGGTGAGCGAGTTCATATGCGTGTGTGTATGTGTTTGTTTGTGTTCGCGTGTGACTGTGCTGGAGACAAGGGGAGTTGAGGAGTGAACCCCCCCCCCAAAATAGTGATTATTCCACATTCTAAAGGACACACAAAATCGGCTTTAAAAAAGTCCATCTTTTTTGTGTGTGGCCTTCAAAGTGCGAAATAATCACATGGGAGTTTGTTGGCTTGTCTTGATTCTCTGGTGTCTTTCCTTTTTCTCTTAATTCTCCATGCGCGGTCTTAACTCCCTACATTTTCTTTCTAATCTATGTGTATGCTCCCTGGCTTGAGTTCATTTGATAGGATTATATCTAGAATTAGAGGTGGGCAGGAATCTCCTGCTGGAAGTAGAACATGCTCAACCCAGCTGTAAATGCATCACAAGAAATCAATAAGGAAAGAAACTAAACTATGTGAGATATCTTTGTGTGCAGATAGCACTGATTGCTTGCATCAGCATATCCACAGACCCACATCCACTTCATTGGCTGAGGAGCATAGAGCTCATAGATTGATAATAACAGGAAGATCTCTTCACAACACCTAAACCCAACTTGCATCACTTTCTACTCAACCAGTGAAAGACACCACAATAGTGTGGCAAATCGGAGGGCATATTCCCACTGAATTGAGAAACATTGTCACCCAGTAAGAAAATGAACTGCTGTCAACCAGAGACGGGACTGGTTGGCAGACATACATCACAGAGGGATAAGGGAATCCTTTATCAGTTGCATAGCTGTAGCTAAGTCTTTGCCCATCTGGTTTCGATGCATTTGTTTCCTGCACTTGCAAAAAAGGTCATGCATTTTACTGTGTTTAGTTCATAATGATTCTACTGCAATGATATCATGTAATTAGAAACCCCCTTGCTTCACATCCTATTGCAAATTTTTAAAATGGATGTTATACATTTCTGTAATGTCACTTCTGAAAGCATTAATAAAGGTTGCTCCTTGTTTTAATTCTTTCAAAATATAACATGTTTGCATGTCCTTCCTTTTTCTCGCAATCCTTGACTTTCCCACAAAATGCATTAGTACTTGGCATGGTCACGGCTTATTTCAGTAATTACCTGACACTGTTAAAGTCTCCAGCTAATGCACATGGGAGTCATACACCTTCCCAGTCATCATCCTCAGAGAACCATCTTCATCTATACCTCAACCAGAGAAAGTGCCAATAATGAAATGTGTATCACCATTTTGTACTGTAGCTCCTGCCCACTGATCCTTATTGCAGGTGTATGTTCCCATCTGCGCCTGTAGGTTCTTGTTTTCCAATCCTCCCTTCCCCTCCCCTTGAGCTGCATCCACAGAGGAAGCTAGCACATCTTGAATCCACTTGTGTCTCACATAGATTATTCAGATTCTTCACCAAGTCTGTTGCTTGGATACAAAGTATCTGCTGTAAGGTTGGCCAGATGTACCTCATAATTGCAATTTGTTGCTGGTGGCCTGAAATCAAGTCACATGAATTGACCACATTCCGTGGATGTACCTAGCCGTGCAAGGTGCCACATGACTTTGATTATATACAAAGGTTATCTAACACAACTAAGTATCAATATATACAGCTGGTTCTCATTTCTTGTAGCCAGTCTTTACCTGTCCTCGCCTTCCCAACAGTGTGATTCAGTAAGCCCCTGGACAAGATTGGTCCCAGTCTGGGAGTGAAGAGGAGGCACAGAAAGGCAAAAGACTCACTCGAACAAACCTGTCTATTACCCCTATACTGCACCCTAACATGACTCCAATTTGTTATTTCTGGCCCCTTATAAAAGGATCAGTGCATTACTTTCAATACTTTATTGACACTTCAGTATGTTTTCTTCCTAGCCTAGGTCCAAATTTTCCTCCCCTTTTCTCTATTAGTCATATCACTGTTGTTGATAGAAAACTCATCCTCTCCAACATCTGTAAAAAAGGGAAATTATCTGATCTTGTGATCTCTCTACTTTCATTACCCAAATATAAACATGTGTTTGGATGCACGTATTTCTGTAATTAGACCATAGCACAGTCCTTTGATCCCAACCAATGTTTATTTTGACCTATTAGGTTTCTCTTGTGACACTTGTAAACCGAAACTATTGCATTAGAGTACAGATAGGGAGGAATGGCATATGAGAAGGGGCACACAGCCTGTAGTTGTAGCTTGGTTATGTGCCCACCCAGTTTTTACCCCACCCTGCCCAAAAGATCTCCTCATGGGAACACTTTGAGCTTGCTTTACAAGCCTTAGCATCAAGCCTTACACTCAAAGGTCCTCCCAGTGTGTTTTTAGAGCAGTCTTCTGAGAGTAAATGGCTGAATTGGACTTGTAAACCCGCTACTGGTCTAATAAACATGTTTTACCAAGCCTTCCTTCAGCCACTCAATTTATAAGCACTCTACGTGTCCTTCACTGAGGTCCTGTTAAAACAAGTATTGGCAAAGCCAATCATTTTGGCTTGTTTATATGTATTAGGCATTTGTCAGGCACTGCAATTAGATACCCAGGTACTCCCATAATTTTGCACCTGCTACAACTGATGGCAGTTAAAACCACTATGGCTGTGCCTGGCAAGTGCCTTTTCCATGCCTACACAAAAGCCCAAGCTGTCGCCATTGCCAATGCTTCTTTCTCTTAATATCGGGGTATGTTCTTGCTGCATCCTTTCTTGCTGGGAGGTCATGCTGCAGTTGCATACGCTCCTATACTCCTCATTCACTATCTGATACTTTCAAGAAGGAGCACTGGACCACCTCTGTGAAGTATCAGTTAACCAACATTTTCGAGCAGGAGCATCAGCATGAGCTACCAATGTCCTTTCTCCGAGAAGCACACTTTCCCAAGGAGAAGAATGGTTAAAGCCCAGTGTCTAATAGGTGTTCTAGCTCCCCATTATATAGAGCCACTGGAAAAGGTCTATAGCCATCCGTATTCCTTCTGTGGGCTGCCGCAGGGCACTCGGTTCCACTTGATGAATTGAGAATTTCCGATTTCTCCAGTTGAATTGGCAAAGATGTCTATCCTTGAGCAGACCTGCTCCTAATAGGCAGTGCCATAGCTAAATTGAGCCTGTTCTGCTGCACTGGCCCATGACTTGTTTCTTTTGCTGATTCACAATCACGATCAACAGACCAGGACATTGGCACAGTTTACCCGGACTGCCTCACTGATATGGTAGCACTTATATATTGCAGTCTATCTAGTGTCCCTCTAAGCCATTCATATTCCTACGGGTTTCAGATTTGTCCAAGAGTGCCATTGCTTCCTCCTTCATACATGGGTCGATGCAAGCATGACAATGTCTCTCCCACTCTCTCTTTTGTTCTATTTAAAATATTCTCCTCCTCTGTCTGATGTTCTCCCTCTGTTGACACTCGCAGCATTTTATTTTCCCTGGTGAAGGTGATGGGAGCCTGCTGTCTGGTCTAGAATTTGGAGATCACTTGTGACATACTCAGAAAACTGGAAGGGGGAGATGTTACCAGGCTTGGGAGGGTGCAGTGGTTGTAAAATATGCAACAATGGAGGTATAAATGAGACAGCAGGGAGTCCGTCGGTTTTGTGGCAGTGATTTTGATCTTCTATCATATAATCAGTAGGCAAATATCTAGCTGCTCACCTTTTGCCTCACTTAATTTGGCATGAGTTTTGGCAACTAAGAAGATCTCCGTAGCAGTCATTGTACAATATCTTCTGCATTGACCACTTTTCCAAAAGTCCTTACGACACACAGGAGTACTTCGCATAGCTGCTTCTTTTAATTGCTTTTCCCCTAATGTTCTCAAGTGCAGGGTAGACATTATAATGTCTTGTGATCTTTACTAACAAGAAATAAGGGGATCTGGCATAGGGTTGCAGGTGCAGCTTTAAGCCTCTGGATCAGGACCTCTGAGGAATTCAAACAGTAAAGCATCTTCTGATCAGAGCCTTGCGTGCCATCTTGCCACAGATGGAATATACCTATGATACCAATCAATAAATGTCAAGAACAAATTTCTTTCTTTACTTTTCAGGTTCATAATATAGGACTACAGGGACTGAATCTGCAATTGTCATGTGTTATGCTCTGAGCTCAATGCAGTTAGTGCTTGGTCAGAATTCAAATAGCAATCCTAAACAATGAGGCAGTGTAATTCAATGTTAAGTTCTGATAAAATAATAGTCAACTTAGACAAAGCAATAGGTGAATATATTATTCTAACTGAGGGAGCAACAGATTATGGGATGGTGTGGGAAGCTTTCAAAGCTATAATTTGGGGTAGTATTATACTGATTACAGAAAGACGGTATACAGTAACAATGCAAAAGGATCTGGTGAAAAATGTAAAGGTTTCAACAAAGAAAGTACACATCTGAAAAACATGAACAGAACTGAAAGCATGTTTTGGAAAAAGTAACACAATAATATTTTGGGATGAGTATGAATAGATATGCAATTAAACAGAACTATTTTGAAGAAGAAAAATGTGGATTGGTAAAGAATAACACAATCAATGAAAGGGATACCGACAATGAGGGCTGACAAAGAGGCTAGGTTAGTAAACAGATTTTTGAATTAATATACCAGATTCTATTCCACTAAGGAGGAGTCAGAATGCAGAGTGCAAAAGTAGTCCTTCAGGCATTACCTGCTTTGGCTGCATCTGAGGTTGATTTTTTAATAGATTGAATACAGAGTGGCTGTTATGGCTATCTAAAGCCCCTGGTGAAAAATGAATGCAGTCCGGATTGTGATAAACAACTGTCTGTTATTAATACAGATAATAGTGAATTTGGATTACTCTACAGTGTTTAATCAAAAAAAGCCTCCCCCTGTTCTTTGCTAAAGGACATGATATGATATGATAGGTTATTTACAACGCGCTTAATACCCAGAGGTTTCTAAGCGCGGTCCTGGGGATTGAACCTGTGTTGCTCCGTGTCTTCTTGCTTTCAAGGCGAGCACATTGCCCCTGAGCTATCCACCCGCGGGTGTGAAACGTCGAAAGGAAGCCAATCATATAGAACCATTAAATGACTATATGTACAAAACACAATTGAAGTCACATTATTTGCTAATTGACTGTTAGTCGTCAATGATAAGAAATCTAGTGGGACTCAACAGGAATGGGTGTGTACCCTGGAATATAATCAGCAGCTAGCACACACTATTTGGCAGAAGCAAAAAGCCCTCAATTTGCAACATACAGTGCCTTGGGCCACTGCAATATGTAATGCTAAAAATGCATTTATGTTCGTAATTTGAGAGTTCTCATGGAAAGAAGTAGAGAGGATGCACTCTCCTGAAGTGTACGTTCATATCTTAAGTTCTATTGGCGCAACAGCTACATTAAGAATTATTTCACATATAATTGGAGCGATCAACAGAGTCACATTCAAACATTCCTGTTTAGTACCACAGGTCATGTTTGTTTCTTTATATTTAGATTCACATGTTAGTTTGATGAGAGCTAACCCAGTGGTGAGAGGGACTTTTCCCCGGCCCGAGGGATGGCTGTGCCCAGAATTATGAGTCCAAAGACTGTGTTAGAAGCTAATGAAACTGAGTGGGAAATGATGCCTGGAACATACACCTCTCGGGGAATGTAAGGCTATTGGTTGCCCTGGGTCAGGCTATGTGTGCTACATTGGCCCATTAGGACTAATCATGGTCCAGCTAGCAAATGTCAGTCTGCAATCCATGTACAAGGAGGTGGACCAAATGGGAGGCATAAGAGAGTCTAATGAAAACAGAATGGGGAGAAAGAATCTAGCAAATGGTGGTGGGCAGTGCAGACCCCAAGAGACAGCACAGGAGCACGAATATGGTAGTTAGGGCAGCAATGCAGTGAACAACATCCCTGAGTAGGTTTGTGAGGTGGCAGAACTAGAAACTGTATCGGCATTACTGCTCAGAGTTCAGGCAATAGGAGAATGCCACATCACCCGCTGGGTACAGAGAGAGTATAGTCTCCTGGAAAATAGTTTGGCATGTGGATAATATAGCAATATTCATAAATGCAGATGAATCAATGATCAACATATATATAGAACATATTAGACACAAACTCTAATGTTGTAGGGTTAAAGTTGTTAAAATCTAAAAAGGATATAATACTTACAAATGCAGCACCAGAGATATTGCCCAAAAAACTAGCTATGGTATATACATTTAATCCAGAACGTTATCTTGGGGTAAGAGTTGCAAGTGGGGTGCGTAAATTGTATGAATCGGAATAATGTTCTACATTGGAAAAGGTTAGGTCTGGCATGAGCAGGTGACAAAACCTCCACTTTTAGATTCACTTTAGAAGATGGTGACTGCCCAGCTTTCAAAGATATTATTGAACAACATAAATTTCATATCTAAAGAGTCCTAATGTTGCAAAGGTGTGTAAGGTAATAATTCTAAAGCACATGGTGGCATTTTGCCTGATAGACGGTTACCTAATAAAAATATATAGGATAAGTAAAACTAAAGAAGGTAAATTACCCTAGATGGGGGATTTTGTTATAGTTTTGGGTTGAGATAAGGACATTTAGTGTAATTTCTGAGGTATTTTCAGACTGCTGTTTGGCAAAGACCTACAAGGCTAGAATGTTGTAATGACACTAATGTAAACCAATATGAGGTGCTGGGAATAAGTACCTTGGCAAGATTTGCAAAGCTGTGTAGACAAACCTTTCAGCAACTTCAACTAGAATTTTTCATTATGAAAAGATATTTCTGTAAGTATTTTTAGGTATCGCCAGTTGCAAAATGTTTGCATACAATATTAACCTGATTCTCAAGAAAATGAAGCATCTAAATTGGGGGCAGAATATGTTTTTGTGGATGCCCACTTTAAGAAAATGTGCAAAAGAATTTGCAGGACATGTTGCGATACAAGTGCAACTGCCTAGTCACTTGAAGAGATTCAGACTGGGAAAAAATATATTAGCAGGCGTCCCAGTGTTAGCAGTTCTCGTTGGGTGCGGCAGAATGCACATGTACACAGGCGTAGTTAGCTTTGACACATATTAGAAACACCATATAGCCATAGAGAAAGAGCAACAATGTTTTCATGTTGCAGTTACAGAGGTTAAAGATAGGGTGATGTATTTTGCACTTAGCTGTAGTGTACGGTATTATGCATTAAGGGATGTGCAAGTAGGTAGCTGATATAGGTAAGCGTATGAGATGGAGTCAGAGAATTGTTGCAGTAAAGGCAAGATCTGGGAGATAAGGTAGCAAAAGTTCTACCATGTTTAATTTTAGGGCATGTTACAGGATGTATTTTTGAAAGTATGAGAAACAGACTCAGCGTGGAGCTGCGGCTATGTACAGTTAATCCAGAGAGAGGTTATGATGCCAAGGCCACAGGCAGCTGTGCTGTGTTGATAAAAGTTAATTGAGTACAGCTGCAGAGCTCAGAGGAGCTGGGAAAGAAATGTTGGGTCCAAGGAGGAAGAGGAGGATGCACCTTTTGAAGGTTAAATTCATGCGAGCAGGGCATGTGCTCTTTGATACCAAATGGCCTGGTGAAGATTTAGAGCACTACTGCTCTCACCGGAAGAGTGGTCATCCTATTTGAACTGCAGACGCCACACTCTTAGGATAAATAAGTGAAATTCTGACATAAGAGTGGTGCCAATAACACATAATTTGTGGCCACCTGGGTTCCCACAGAGATAAGGGAGGAGACGTGCTAAGGCCGTGCCATGATTTGGGACGAGAGGAGCGGAGGTGATTCCAATACATTTATATACGAGGTCAGGGTGCTGTTTGTGCATGCCACTGTGTCTAGTATAATGTGGAGAGCCATTTTATTAATAAAGCGGAGTTGATCTCGCTATTCACACTTTGAACAGGCTCTGATGGAGGGGTGCACATCACGTGATGGTCAAGCATGTTTACTCATTTAAGAAATGTATTATGGTAACAATGTTCCAGGTAGCTAATCAACTCCTAAGTTTCATAGTGACAATTTAGTAGGTCACGTGTTTAAGTGAATTTGTTTAGCTAATGTGTGACCAATAGGGTAATGGACTATGGGGGATAATTAGAATTGTATATAGTTATTAGCCAATGGGGAGTGCAGGGTCATGGTGTAATCTGGTTATGTTTATGTTCTGTAACATCTTTGTGTGGGGCAAGCTCTGTTTTAGTTTGGTTCTACGGGACCGTCTGATAGTTTTGTATATAAGAACATGTTGAATTCCATGCAAACAGTGCATCAATTTGTTTAGAATTTTTGTTTATCGATCGGGTTTTGGGTCATTCGTCCTAAAGGTCACTTATGCAAAAAGCTGACCTGACATTTCCAGGAGCTCTGCTGCGGTGCAAGTGATGTGCTGGCATGCCTCGATGCACACATGTTATTAGTGGTATGCTTCAGACACTAAGGTACGGTAGCATATGTTAAAGTTTTAGAGGGCCTGTAATATGAAATTCTAACACAAATGCAATTCTATACCTCTTTGAGGGATAGAATGCAAGTGGAAAAGCACGTTCAGAAGCCCTTTGTGAACTCTGGCAAATGGTGGCATTGTATGTTTCTCAACAGATTAATATATATTTAAGGTGATGATTCTGATGTTTGCATTCGACATTCATTTTTACAAGATGTTTTAGTTTAATCAATCTAGAGTGTACTTTACCCCTATGTGATGCATCCCAGGCTGTTGCAACTGCTTCTGCAAGGGGAGCCCCTACCCATGAGGCCAGGGAGGTGAGGCTGCTACCCGATAGCCCCGCTGGCAGTGGTACTCAGGAGTTGAGGGGTTAGATCTCATGGGAAGGGAAGCCCCCTGTGGGACCAGTGACAACCATCATGGGAGAACGTGGTATCCGCATAACACCTACACTTTTCCTTCACCCCCTCACTCTTTACCCCTACCCTCCAATCCAATATACTTCTACAGTATGCAAGAAGTAGAAAGGACTGAGACGAGGAAGAATAAGCATAACTATCATGAAGATCCAAGTCAAGAAACTGTGATGAGGAAGAGGCATGGATCCACAGAGATCACTCAGACAAGCCTATCTGAACGGTCTATTCCTCAGCCTTACTGGATACCGACATAAAAACTGACAACAGACACAACAGAATGTCAGATACTCTGAAGAGGAACTCCAAGAGGGACCGGTGCGCAATGAGGAAAGCATCAGCTGCATACCCAGGCGCGGAGACACTAAAGTGGCGGTCTTCACCAGACATGCTGAGCGAACTGAGAGGCTGGCTGGGGTAAGCACCAACAGTGCAGCACTGCAGGACCACAGGTCCGACTCGAGGAAGGATGCCAAACAGGGTCAGAAGTTGCGGCAAGCCAAGAAAAGCCCCGGAGCATGGGCGAAGCTGTGATAGACACGGGGAAGCCCACAATCGACCGTAGAGCTGCAGCTCAAGACCCTAATGGTATTTGGGTGGCAGAGCCTATGGTTGAGGGGTCCCCAGGGGGTAGAGGAGGCCCTGAAACCAAAGGTTTATGGAAAGTGGGGGAAAGAGGATAAACTTTAAAGGACATCAAGAAAATATCATATCAAGTAGCAAGAATACCCAATCTTTCTCATGACAGTATTTGGAGGGAAGGTGACCCAGGCTGTCAAATAAGAGAGGAGAAGGTGAAGAGAACTGTGAGAATAAGATGTATGACCACAGTACTTAGTAGGAGAGTAAAACAAGTCTGCATTTGAGATCAGGAGACTGTAAAGAGAACTGTGAGAGTAATTAATACAGAACTTGGCAGGTGAGTAGACCAATTCTGTGTTTTGTACGAAGAGACCGGAAAGAAAGGGGAACCAGGTCTACCAGCCAGGGTCAAGGACCCGCCAGAGTTTGGAGAGGCATCCAAACTCTTCTTCTTCGTCACAGTGCCTGGTAGAAAGAACCCGGGACTGCCAACTATGGTCAGGAACCCACCACAGCTTGGAGGAACAACCCAGCTACTCTTCTCCATCACAGTGTCTGGTAGAAGGAAACCAGGACTGCCAACCAGGATCAGGGACCCACCCCAGCTTGGAAGAGCATACAAGCCACTTTTATTCATTGCAGTACCTGATAAAAGGAAAACATGTCTTCCAACCAGGATCTGGGAACCCCAGAGATAGAGAAGATGCCAAAGAAAGGCTGGTTGGGGAAGGGAGACATTCCCCCCACTAATTGTTGAACTGTGTTACAAATTTAAGGAAAGCCAGGGAAAGGAGAAAATCCCCCAACAGTTGATGGACCGCCCGAGAAGACTAAGGAAGGGGAAGGAAGATATCCCCCCTCCAACACTTCAGCCTGAACTTTAAAGTCAGGAAATGCCCAGGCAAAGGGAATCATTCCTCTGGTCTAGGAAGACCTACTTTTTGATTTAGTTTAACATAGAGTGTGAGAGACAGAGGTAGGATTCTGACATAGAACTGTGGACTTTTCTTTGGAGATCCTGACTATAACATTAGTATTTTTGGTTGAGGAAGAGAAACCCCTCTGAGTATTAGGGACAGGTAGGTGGTTGCACAGCCCTCATTTCTTTCAATACAAGTGTATGCCAACCACAATGACCCCTCTGAGTCTTACTGCTGGAGCCTTAAACCTATTAGAGCGCACAGACTAAATAATGACAGCAAAATGCATTGCCCAGGATTCTGACATCCAGAGTCTACAGAGAAACATGTGTGTTTGGAATGTGAAGAGGTAAATGCTCTGTGGTGCTTACTGGAACTTGAAGTTCAGACAATAATAGACCCAAGCTACCCACTTTCTAAAATAGTTGCTATGTTATGGTTAGAGGTTTAAAGCTGTTTCATGGACAATCATTGGAACCAGTGTTCAATAGGGCATGGGTAGGAGAAAGTGCTGAAGGTTTTTAAGATGGTAAAGCATACCATGCCCATGACAGTATGATGGAAGTCTTTGAGGCAAAGTGAAATTATTTCTGATTACAGGTTAAAATATTCACACTATACTTTTAGCTCATGATGGGAATCAAACTTTGTCAAATTCATCTGATGCTATTTAATATTGTATAAGGACTGAGTAACACCTATAGACGGACAATAGTCTAAGAGCATAATTAAGGATGATGAATGTTGGTGTTGACTACTCCGGAGAACAGGATCTGAAACACCCTTTCGAGGTGTCATACCTGGGGGATAAGTAACCGTCGTGTTTATAGATGTAAAGGTTATGGACTGATATGGGGAAACATTACAAAAATGGACTGATGTCTGGATGTATTCAGTGGAATGTAATCTGTGAAATTAAGAAAAATGGAACTGCATAGGTGGTTCTAGGATTAAAGATACTAGAATGGAACATGATGTTTTTGTTAATAATACACCTGGAGAAGTCAATGCTTAAAATGTACATGTGGCTTAGTTCAGTAGGGACAGGATCCCTTCATCACTATGGGATATATTCCTATTTTGTGGACAGAGAGACCAATTGATCTACCTCACAACTTATTGATAGCTAAAATACCAATGGTCACGACAGGTGACATTTGAATAATTAACTTTAGATGTGGTTACACGTTGTTTTGTATTTTGCCATCTCAATGGGAATGTTCTCCTTTTTCATGGGTGCAGCCACAAGATAAAAGCATTTCTGTGAAGGAATATGCAAGTGCTATTATTGTTTATGTTTGCATTACTGAAACTCTCCGAACGTACTGTGGTGATTTATGCATGTGATGTCATTGTGTTGCTACATGATGACGTTGCGTGATAAACAGCGGCCATTTTATAATCAGCTGGGACTCAGTGGAGGAAGGCGTTGGATGCAAATAGATGCAGAGGAAGGGTAAGAAGATAGGGATTTCCCCTTTTTAATATATACATACATATGAGCATTTTTAAGCATGTAGATGCTCAAGATAACACTAAGGGTGCTTGTTTAACCAACAAGCACCAATGAACAATTGGATGTTAATCTGTCTATTACAGTTCGTAGAAACCAAATTTGACAAGAGCATCCCTGAATGGGGTAAGATTTCCCTAGCATACGTATACTGCCCATGCTGTGCTAGATAGGATTTGAGCCTGCTTCATGGCAGCACCAAGGGTTATGGTTTGATTTGATTCTTTATTTAGAACTGGTAACTTACAAGAGAGAAGTTCCTTGAGTGCGGCAACAATAGGAAGACAGAGCTGATGAATTGGGTATCCTCCATTTCGAGGTGAGGATATTATTTAATATTTATCATAGACATACGTAAGAATAAAAGGCACCATTAGAAACATTTTTGACATTTTGTACTTTACTCTTCAAAGATTGCTGAATTTCCGGATTTGACAGGAGGCCTTAGCATTCCTTGGAACTTAGTACACACAGCTTGAACTGTTCTCATCAGACTATCACCAAGTATATTACATTTCATTGTTAATATCACCAGGTATATTACATGTTTTTGTTGTTGATGTAAACACAGAGTATAATTAAGTATGGATTGATTCACTTAAATGTATATCATCCCTTTCTTTCTGGAAAAGTTCTGGAAAAGCGGTGCACACTTTGATGCATGAAAACTATGACTTATAGCGCCTGAGGAAGGGAAGGAATTTCCCAAAACGCGTAGAGCATGTGATTTATGTGTGGATTTTTTAAAACGTTTGTTCTGTTAGAAAGACAATAATAATAATAATAATAATAATAATAATAATAAATAATATCATTGTGTATTAATGAAACACATTGGTCATGCTGCACTGATTTAAGTAATGAAGAATATAGATACAGTACTTGTTGAGGAAAGTGATTGCTGAGAAGAAGGTTTACAAACAAATTTAGTAATTTTGATAATCTTACATGTTGATTGTATTACATTAACAATTTGGTGTGCAGAAGACGGGAGTGTTCCACAATTTGGTGGACACCTGTTGTTTGGTCTATTTGAGACAAAGTGGGTCATATTTCATATAAATAATATGTTGCTGCACAGGAGAATATTCTGCAATGTTACGGTGTAATTATGTATAAATATTTATAACAATTAATACAATTCTCAAAGAGTTTTCCATGTAAACATATTTATGTGCGGCTGCGATGAAAAAAAGTTTATTGTAAATAACATGACCATCTGAAGCACTCATGTTTTAGGTGCATTGGGTTTTACATGATGACCCCAATCCACATTGCACTTTCTTTGGAATTGTTTGGTTGCCTCTTAAACAGCCTGCTAAAGTTTGCCTGCATTGACAGTAATGAGGCATGTTTCTAAGCAAAGGGCAAGAGCATTCATCTGCAAGAGCAGCAGCGACTGAACGTCACGTTAGTTTGGAGCATAACATGAAACACGTGGTCTGCCATTGACATACTTAAAAGGCACCTTGTAATGTGATGGTGTGCCGTTGAAACTTTGTACAGAACTGCAAAAGTTGTGTAAACATGTAATTGAAAGTTCCACTCATCAATCAAACTTGTAAAGCGGTTGCCAAACATATTCGAGCTATTCCCTGATCCCCTCCTAGCTAGGCTCTTTCTCTGCGTTGCCCCATCCAAGAGCATCTCCCACTGGCTGGCTGTGGTAGTGCAGGAGCTTTGCTACCTAGTTGGTAGTTCCTCCTTGAAGCAACAAAACAGCACAGCTTTCTTCCCGGGATTGGTTGGCTCAAGGCTTGCATATTGCCCATCCCTACCACAACCTCCAATTGGGGCATGCACCCGGGGTCCAGCATAGAATTCTTTTGGATCTGGCCTGCCCTTAATCATCAGAATTTGGTTAAACTCACATACAGAGTACAGTTGCAGCATTACACAGAACACCCTCACTGCACAGTAAATATATTTTGGGGGCAAATGGGACTACTTATAGGTTAGAACTAGACGTCAATCACACTCTGGTTCCTCAAGGGGTGTCCATGACAACATCAGTCGCCGCCCCTGCTTTGCAATGGGCAAATGTTTATTCATCATTCGCGTGGTGAGCCTATAAGCACAACATGCTCCATCTTCATGCAGTTAAATGTGTTCCTTGGTCGATGATCATCTCAATTGTGTGGAGGCACCATAAATGAATGTGGCAGTATGTCTGTCGTGTTAAAAGTAGTTTCAATTCAAGTTAAAACCAATATGATATTATTTATCACTACATCAAGACAAACTAGTTCGGGGATAACACAAAACACCACATTTCAGATGGTTGGAGGTCCCTTAAAGGAATAGTGCGTTCAGAAATATTATTGGCAAAAAAGATGACCAATAATCAAAAAAAATCAAAAAAATATTTTTTTTAAAAGTCCCTATGTAAAGTATTGAGCAAATGAAGCTCAAACTTTCAAATGGGAAGCACTAGTAGGCATCCATTTTGTGAAATGGATGCCGACCTGTGCTTGCCCTTGTGGCACTAATGAAGCAAAAGCCAGCCAGCTGTAGTAAACAAAAAGTACCACTGGGTGGCTTTTGCTTCATTGGTGCCGGAGGACGGAGACCAAAGACTGCAGGCAGGAAAGCTGCATCTCGGTAAGTGCTAATTTCTTTTTTTTTTAAATAAGCAATATGTGTGTTTTTTTCTATGTTTTACGGGCTGGAGGAGCCCAGAAAACTTAGAAAGAAAACAGCAGCTATTAAAACGTAATTAAAAATGCTGCAGGTTTCTATCTAAGTTTCTCGCACTCCTCCATGCCGCAGTGTTTCTACCTGCCTTGGCTTTCACTTTGGGTCTCCGGGGGTCCCCTGGGGGAGCCGGGGAGCCCCAAAGTGAATGCCGCTGCAGGCAGAAACACAACGTGGGTGTGTTTTGCAATGCCACAGTGCTTCTCACTGTGGCAGCTTTTGTGTGGATTCTCCTGGCCTCCCCCAAATCTGAGGGAGTCCAGGAGACTCCAAGCGAAAGCTGCCGCAATGAGAAATACAATGTTGTTGTATTTGTAAATGCTGTGATATTTACAAATACAACAACGTTGTTATTCTGAATGTGACAGCTTTCGCTTGGAGTCTCCTGGACTCCCTCAGGTTTGGGGGAGCCCAGGAGACTGCATGTGAAAGCCGCCGCAGTCATTCTGTGGTTTTCCAACCACGGCAATCACAAATACAAAAACATTGTATTTTAATTGACGTACCTCAGCTTTTTGCCTTCATTTTATGCTTTCTGTGCTTCACTGTGCTTGGGGAGCAGCAAAAACATAAAATAAAAGTGAAGGCAGCCTCCTCAGCTCTGCTCTGGCTGCAGTAAGCAAAAGCTCCCAGTGGGGGGCTTTTGCTGCTTGTTTAGTGCCGCGAGGGCAGAGCTGAGGAGGCTGCCTGAAATGGCAAAATGGATGCTCCCATGTAAACGCTTTGAGCCTCGTTTGCTCAAAGTGTTTACATAGGAACTTTCATTCAAAAATGTTTAAACTATGTTTTAAACTATTGCCCATCGTTTTAGCCAATAATATTTCTGAGTGCACTATTCCTTTAAACTGTCAGATATTTCTAGAACGCCATCCTGAAAAGTTTGAGGTTCCAAATATGTCAATAGCCAGAGCCCTGCAGAGGATGGCATGATGCTGCCTACCCTCACAGGGCTCTATACCATGTTCCACTACGCTGCAGGGGGCGTGTGGGTCACCACAAGGCAGTAGGGCATGTTTTCAATTGATTCTTATCCAGTCCTACCAGCATATTGGAAAATCTTGCAATTTCCCAGTCACTGTTTTTAAGGACATGAATGTGGCTTTTCTAACAGCATGGTATTGTGCAGCTAAATTCTCTCTTGCTTAGCTGGTCAGCAGTAGTGCTCCAATACCAAACAGATATGTTCTCACATCGGCAACTAGAAATTGTGCAATCACAAATTGCCCTGTGCATGGCTGCGGTCAGTGTCAGCAAGGACATCAAGGGTTAAATATGCATGAAAAATGTACCTGCTGATCTCCCAGCCATGGAGACATGTGGAAAGCTTGCACTATGGCATACACAATACCTGATGTGTTGTTGTGGGTCTGTTGTGGGTCTATGTTAGAGAAACTTTGTACTGATGCAAGTACAATTTTGCACAACATTTGAAGTGGGACAAAAATGCCTTAGTGCAAATCTGTAATCTATCAATGCATTGTTGCCATTGATCAAATGTTGTGTCCAGTGGAAACAACAAGTAAAGTAGCACTGTAGCATCGCAACATTTCTTAAATATAGACTGCAAAGTTTATTTTTAGTGCAGGGAAAGTTGCACTATTCACCTTTAACAAAAACACTATAATTTAAAAAAGAACTAGCAACAAGTTCCAAGCATTACAAGTCCATCAAGATGACACTTTGTGTCCAATTTAATAGGCATTTCTGGCAGCACTGTTTCACCATTGTCCTCATAATTTCATGAAGGAATTGGTCACAGCATCACTAGTAAAAGTGAGATAAATAGAAAACATTGCAATTTTCATTCACATTCTTTAGTGAGCGAAGAGGATGGTTATAATGTGCAACAATGTGCACCCAATTGCTGGAGACACCTAAACTGATCATATCCACATACACGTCGGGGCAGCCTGCCACCCTCTATCCCCCGAGGCTCAGTTGTTACACTTTACAAATCAAAGTGACTGCTGACTGCTGAGGCAAAACCTAATTGAAATAGTAGGGGAGACGAAATTGGTCCGGGGCTCTGCGGATCTGCTTATCTGTGTCCCGTACAGGCAGTGATAGGGCAGATGAAAGAGGTCCAGGGCTCTCAGAATCTGCTTATCTGTGTCCTGTTCGGGCAGTGGTAGGGCAGAAGAAAGAGGTCTAGGGATCTGAGGATCTGCATATCTGTGTCCCATACAGGCAGTGATAGGGCAGAAGAAAGGGGTCGAGGACTCTAAGGATCTGCTTATCTGTGTCCCGTGCAGGCCATGGTAGGGCAGAAGAAAGAGGTCCAGGGCTTTCCGGATCTGCTTATCTGTGTCACGCACAGGCAGTGATAGGGCAGAAGAAAGGGGTCGAGGACTCTGAGGATCTGCATATCTGTGTCCCATACAGGTAGTGGTAGGGTAGAAGAAAGGGGTCGAGGACTCTGAGGATCTGCTTATCTGTGTCCCGTACAGGCAGTGATAGGGCAGATGAAAGAGGTCCAGGGCTCTCAGAATCTGCTTATCTGTGTCCTGTACAGACAGTGGTAGGGCAGAAGAAAGAGGTCTAGGGATCTGAGGATCTGCATATCTGTGTCCCATGCAGGTAGTGGTAGGGTAGAAGAAAGGGGTCGAGGACTCTGAGGATCTGCTTATCTGTGTCCTGTTCGGGCAGTGGTAGGGCAGAAGAAAGAGGTCCGGGGCTCTGCGGATCTGCTTATCTGTGTCACGCACAGGCAGTGATAGGGCAGAAGAAAGGGGTCGAGGACTCTGAGGATCTGCTTATCTGTGTCCTGTACAGACAGTGGTAGGGCAGAAGAAAGAGGTCTAGGGATCTGAGGATCTGCATATCTGTGTCCCATACAGGTAGTGGTAGGGTAGAAGAAAGGGGTCGAGGACTCTGAGGATCTGCTTATCTGTGTCCTGTACAGGCAGTGATAGGGCAGATGAAAGAGGTCCAGGGCTCTCAGAATCTGCTTATCTGTGTCCTGTACAGACAGTGGTAGGGCAGAAGAAAGAGGTCTAGGGATCTGAGGATCTGCATATCTGTGTCCCATACAGGTAGTGGTAGGGTAGAAGAAAGGGGTCGAGGACTCTGAGGATCTGCTTATCTGTGTCCTGTTCGGGCAGTGGTAGGGCAGAAGAAAGAGGTCCGGGGCTCTGCGGATCTGCTTATCTGTGTCACACACAGGCAGTGATAGGGCAGAAGAAAGGGGTCGAGGACTCTGAGGATCTGCTTATCTGTGTCCTGTACAGACAGTGGTAGGGCAGAAGAAAGAGGTCTAGGGATCTGAGGATCTGCATATCTGTGTCCCATACAGGTAGTGGTAGGGTAGAAGAAAGGGGTCGAGGACTCTGAGGATCTGCTTATCTGTGTCCTGTTCGGGCAGTGGTAGGGCAGAAGAAAGAGGTCCGGGGCTCTGCGGATCTGCTTATCTGTGTCACGCACAGGCAGTGATAGGGCAGAAGAAAGGGGTCGAGGACTCTGAGGATCTGCTTATCTGTGTCCCGTGCAGGCCATGGTAGGGCAGAAGAAAGAGGTCCAGGGCTTTGCGGATCTGCTTATCTGTGTCACGCACAGGCAGTGATAGGGCAGAAGAAAGGGGTCGAGGACTCTGAGGATCTGCTTATCTGTGTCCCGTGCAGGCCATGGTAGGGCAGAAGAAAGAGGTCCAGGGCTCTGAGGATCTGCTTACCTGTGTCCCATACAGGCAGTGATAGGGCAGAAGAAAGAGGTCCAGGGCTCTGAGGATCTGCTTATCTGTGGCCCGAACAGGCAGTGGGAGGGCAGAAGAAAGCGGTCAAGGGCTCTGAGCATCTGTTTACCTGTGTCCCTTACAGGTAGTGGTAGTGCAGATGAAAGAGATTGAGGGCTCTGAGGATCTGCTTATCTGTGTCTTGTACAGGCTCCCGAGGCTCTTTCCCAGTAATTCCAAGAGCACAGGTCTCAGGAGCAAGCGTGAATCCTGCAGGGCAGGCACAAATGTGGATAATGCCATACTTAAAAAACAGCTGAGCATGTGCAGGCACTGTGCAGCTCAGGGCAACTGGAGGAGTGTGCAAGCTGCACAATTAACAATGAGCACAGTAAGGGGACTAGGAAAGAGTCACAGCAAAAGGTCTCAGGTTATAAAGGCCTTGCCTGTGAGAAAGACAGAGCAGGAGGTGGCAGAAAGGAAGCACTGCACGGGCAGTTTGGTGGCTTACCTTCTGGAAGCAGCCATCCTTCAAGTGTTCTTCCCTGCCTATATGGCTGATCCGCTGGTGAAGCAGTAGGGCTGCTATTTTCCTTAGACTGCACATGCCAGCTCCCCTCTGGCCACGCCCACCTTCCACTTACTGGTGTTCCCGCTTGCAGGGATAAGAGGATAAGCCACAGGGATAGCAGGGACCAGCATGAGCATAGTGTCTGCTAGCCCTCCTGCCCTTCAGGCTGCTCTGCCTTCTGATCCTTTGATAATTTCGTGCTTGTAATTTGGCCTTAGATCACTGGCTTGGAACAGCGAGTGCTTCTGCACAGACAGGCATTCCACACCACGGTTGACTCCTGGCAATGTTCTGGTATCTTCAGTTCACGTTGTTTATGTTCTTTTATTTCACAGACGCAGAGCACATTATCATCGACCTACATGCATCGCGCTGCTTTAGAGTAATTGCAATAATAGAATACAAAAGATACCAACACTGGGAAGATTTAGCCGAACATTTTGTTCGACTATGTCAGGAAACTGACTCAGTAAACACAGTTTTCCTGAAGTCATCTGGCATCACCTGGGACTGCGCTAGATTGGTCTGAAACCCATCCATCCACACGCCCACTGCAAAGGCAAGTATATCACCCAATGGTATTTATTTATGGCGATGTAACAGGTTGTATACAAATTGACGGAATTACAATTGTCCGAACGACAATTGACCTTTTTCACAATTGACCGCATTTAAAAGGTCAATTAGGATATATATGCGGGGGAAGCCCCCTTCAACCCCCCACCCAATCCAAACCCCCCACCCTGCAACTCACCCACCCAATCCCCTTATATTATTAACCCAAACAACCCACTATATATATAAAAATATTGAAACGGTCAATTGTACAAAAGGTCAGTTAGGACCACTGTAATTCGGTCAATTGGGTCATTCGGACAATTGTTTTCGGTCAATTTGGGTAATACCATGTAACATGACTAGCACTCAAATTAGCAAGGGGGAAGACTGGCAAATGAGTCCGGTCTTTTTAAAAAGTGAAGAAATGGCATTCTAAAAATATTCTCCTTGAAGCAACCATGAATTGGACACAAAGGGGGTTGCCATGCATGCAGCGCTCGGGGTATTATTCATCAAGGAAAAGAATTGTGATGAACTAGGTCACAATAGCACAAACAAGGCTGGTATTCCACAGAGCGCCTGCTATACCACGGACCCTGATCATGTGTTGTGGTGCATTTACCTGACGCAATATTTTGAAAACGGGCCATTTGGTTAATACATCAGGATTTGAAGTTGTGATTCCATCAGAAAATGTGAGGGTTCACTCCATAATTTTATTGTTGCCCAGGTGGTGAGTGTAAAATTAAAATTGCAACCCGCTCTTCTATGAAATTGTTATCCTGCATGGGAGGCGATGCGCTAGTGCATGACCTTAATTTGCATGTCAAAGTATTCTGGGAAATCGGAAATGTTATTAAAATGTAAGCATCTGTGATGCTCGCATTCTAAACCTCACTCTTCATTACTGACCCTTCTTGAATTTTTTCACCACAGAGCAGCAAAAATGTGACCTGTGTGTGTGGCTTGGGCACGCATCTTGTTCTGAGCAACATTTCTAGGCATCAGCAGTCATGTAGAAATGGCTCTAGTCTTAGTCCCTCACAATAATTAATTTAATTGGTAGCTGCGCTATTTAGTACAGCAGACAGACCCACCTCCATAACCACGATCTCACAGGTATCACCACCAACTGGGCCTACCCAGATATCCCAACTCCCATACACCAACTCCCATTCCCATTGGAGTTGGGAGCATAGCTCAGTGGCAACATGCTTGCCTTGGAAGCAAGACAATGCAGAACAGCACAGGTTCGATCCCCAGTTCTGAGTTTATAGACCTCTGAGTATTAAGTGCGTTATAAATAACCAATTACCAAGGCTCTCCTTCCACTACAACCAACACACCGTTTCCCCCTTGCTCTTTGATCTGTCCCCTGCTGATTGATTTTAGTACTCCATGCCAGATCCTCTTTTAGATCTAGGCAGCAGCTGGTGAAAAAAGAACATTCCAGTACACCCCAATCTTGGAAGGCTGAACTTGGTTATCTGATTCTCTAACTGGTGTTTGTTTTTTTCATCCATAATGCTTGCTGCCAATGAACAGATGTTCAAAATCTGTAGCCGCGCTAAGCAGAGTATCTGCTCCTAGGATTCTGAGTGGCCGCGTGTTGCCCAGTCATACCCGGGTAGAGGAGTAGCCTCATCAGGTTCTCTTTTAAAGTAGACTATGTGAAGTGGCTAAAGTCATTGGCAAAACTTGGAAACTAACTTTGTAAAGTGGCTTCTGAGAATGTTAGTCCTGTTCGAAGAGAATTAAAATAAGGCACGCACTGAATATGCAATTCATGCCTGTTTTTCAGAAGTACTGAATAATGCACATAAAATATCCAATACATTCCATTGCATTTCCCCATAACTGCCCACTGAGTACATGCTAAAGACCTTGCTGGGTTCTACTGCTAGGTTGGCTGAATCAGAGTAAACATGTGCTGCTCTAGAACTTGGCTTTCCACCATTTTCAATAATATGAACAGAAGCTGGGTGTATTTTGTAATTTCATTGCTCTTAGAGAAATCTGTCTTCAGCTGGTGTTTTTTGGGTATCTCTCGTTTTGAAAAACTCACTATAGTTGATGAGCATCCAAGAATATAAGTGCTGAGCGCCTTGTAAGAGAATATAGGTATGCGGTCAACTAAAATGGCCCTGTAAAGGCAATCGGATACTGCACAAACGGCATGCCTTAAATGAATGGACTTGTATCAACCAATGATGCTCCTTGGATTCAGTGTGTAGCCTGGATGAAATGCATTCAATTGGTCCAAACGCGTCACTGTTTATTAGATGCTAAACATTTCAGTTTGAGGGGAGTGGCATAGACAAGTGTTTTCTAGCCTCAATTCGTCTAGATGCAGAATGATGGAAAAGCAAGAAAAGTGAAATGCATGCCTACGTCTATACCCCCACCCGATAAATTCCCACATGCAGTGCATATTTACAGACCAGTGCATAGATTACACTATAGCTATCACACCTCTATTTGGGGCAAACAGGGCCGTTAACGACCCACCAGCCGGATCCTAAGGCAGGCCAGTGAATAGTGGCGACTTTGGCAAGGGCCCGGGCTGCTACCATTCCTGTCCATTCCTAAACAAGCGGGTGATAGCTAGCACCAGCCCGGGGCAGTTGCTTTGGGTGTTAAAAGTTTATTTTTAGGGAAATCAGATTTGCTCCCACTTCACATGTCTAATTTCCCTAAAAAGAAACCGATGCACCATGGAAAATAGCGAAGGCAGTAAGTCCCTTTACTATGTCCATGGGGGCCCTAAAGTGCGATCGAGGTGGCTGACGGGGAGGTATCTCTGGAGCTGCAGAAAGCTAATTGGGCAGGCAGTGGTGTGGGTGGGTGTGACAGGTAGAACACTGGGGGTGGGTGGGCGGCAAGGGGGCACTAGTGGGATGCCAAGAATAACGGACGACCCAAGTAGGCAAGGAGAAAAAAGACAAGCTACTGGAAAATTCCACCTGTGTTCTTGGCCAGCGCCTTTCCAGGGTAGTAATTGAAAATGGAAAGATCCATAAAAATCATTCATATTTTGTTCTCATTTACAAACATCTAATATAGAACAAGGAAAGTGCAGTCACCATTTCCAATCACACTGCGCACTGACTAAACAGCGTTGGCCCCATTAAAATAAATACATGAACATCTAATTTTCACAACCTCTCTTTGGTACACCATTGGTCAGACAGTGAAGCACAATATAAGAACGGGAGGGTTCATTTGGCATTTGCAGGTGAGCCATGGGCATTGCCATGCCATAAACACTGGAAAGCACCGTCCTCAAGGCATGACTTGTATGACAGTGAAACACTATTCCACTTCAAGTTAATTATACTCTCAAATTCATGCTGATCAGAAAGGGACTTGTAAGCATTCACTTTACTGCATTAGCTTTACTGCTAAATAATCCGAAAATGTAGTCTAATTACCAGATTGTTCTGTGATGGGACATCAACACCACAAGACCTGGAAAGTCGTTCTGCCAGCAAAGACAAGGCACGGTGTAAGTGTAAATGATGAAAACCAGACAACCAGTTGATATATTTAATAAGATGCAAAATTATATTACACCAACCAAAATCACTTTATTTTGGCAAATTGCCATAAAAGAATAAAACACGTAAATATATACCATATAAGGGTAAAACACATGTGAATATGCATGAATATATTATACATTTTTTCTCAAGAGCAGTACAGAGTTCTGGCAAATGCAAATGCTGCAGTACAAGATGGAAGCTCTGTTTATGCCTTCCAGATACCACAAGGTTAGAAATTCATCTATTATCAATGAGAATGATACATCATAAGAAGTATCTGTATACGTTTTGGTCAAGCATTTCTACTTTGTGCACATATTAGCAAGTGCCTCCCCAGTTGTTATTATTGTTCTGAACTGGGCCGCTTTTGTGAGCCTATCAACTAACACAGATGGAGGATAACACAAATGCCCTCCTGACCATAGCTTGTCTCAAGAAGGATAACAATGACCAGCTCACAAGCAGATTTTCTGCCCACAGGAGATATAACAAGGCTGGTCGGCATTGTGTGAATTGTCTGTCTGTGAAGACTTGAGCCAATGTTCTTGCTCTGATGTCCTTAAAAACTGGACAGAAAAATGTGAAATGCAAAGTATCCTCCATGGCATCACAACCAAATGGGCACACATTGCTCTCGCTGCCCTTGACCATCGGGATAATGTAGATCTTATTGGGAGACCTTTGAATCTTGCTTGAGTTATGAGGTTAATTTCACCTGGATTGTTTGTCCATAGTAAGTCATTTTGAATTGCATCTGATGAGAGTATTGCCAGGTTTATGTTAGTGTCCTTCTCCAGTTCCATACATTCTCTCTCAGCCCTAGATATAGAGAATGCCTGAAGCTTAAGCTTTGTCACAACGTCTTTGGTGATTAACGTGGGGTCCGTCAGATGATGTTCAGCGTTCAATTTTGCCAACCACTTCCTCATTTCTGACAGCCATGGGAATTTCTCGGGACTACCACTGCCTATCAGATTTTTGATCAGAGAGTGTGTTACCCCCGCTGTCAGGTAAGCCCATAGCGTAAGCCAGTGCAGGATTGGTTCTGGCTCTATTTCATCCTCCACAATGGAATCCCTACTCAGTGTGGACACCGTAATTTGGAGCAGATTGGGGGAGAACAAGGATACGTTTCAGGAAATGGTTCTCTGAGACTTGAATCTTTCTTGTGTTCCCATGTCCCCAAAGCGATGCTCCATATTTCACAACTGCTTTCACTTTGGTTATGTATACCGTCTTTATCGGATCTAATGGCTTGGAGGTCGACATTGACATAAATCTCCTGACTCCCCAAGGGATTGAATAAACCTAGCCACTTGCTTCAAGATATGGGCCGCCGGTTACAGGTTTGAGGTTAAATGAATCCCTAGGTAGTCAAAGTGCATGACTCTCTGGATTATTACACCATTTGGGCAGATCAGTGCCATATTTGGGCTGTTCCCAGTTAGATGGTAGGACATTACTGCCGACTTGGCGATGTTGACCTTCAGGTCTAATGACATCATAAAGTCTGTATATGCTGTGACAAGATGTTGCAAGGCGCTTGGTGTGCGTGCCATCAGGACCGTGTCATCGGCATATGCCAAGACTGGGTATGACTGCCCATTGATTTTAGGCACATCAGTTGTAACTTACATCAAAGCCTCCCGCAACCCATTAATGTACAAAGAGAACAAGACAGGTGCCGTCACGCATCCCTGTCGAACTCCCATCTGGACCTAGAAGTAAGCAGTACAGTGGTTAGAGGAGCCACTTCTCACGCAGGTCTGGGTATTTTTATGCAAACTAATCAATAGATCTGTTATCCCCACCGGGCAACCCGGTGACCCAAGCACAGCCCACAGCTTTTTCCTGTTCACTTTGTCAAAGGCTGTGCTTAGCTCCATGAAAGGAATATATATGATTTTGCCTCTCAAATAGAGAGAATTCGCCAAGATCAGGACGAGATTGAGAATCTGCTCGCTCATCCCTAGTCCTGGGCGGAAGCCCAATTGTATCTAATCGAGAGGGCGCTGGTATCGATCCAAGATTCGATTTTTCCCCAGCACTGCTCTTCCAAAGATTTAAGACAGAGTCAAGGAGCGAGATTGGTCTATATGAGAGCGGCATATTTCTTGGGCCCTTTTTGTAGATTGGTTGGATTATTGCCTTCCCCATGATCCTGGAAATTGTGCCTTTGCACGCATGGTGTTAAAACACACCATTAGTACTGGGCCCCACAGATCAACCTCTTCTCTAAACAAGTCAGCCTGGATGCTGTCTGAGCCTGGTGATTGCCCAGTTTTTGATGAACAATTGCTTCTGCTATTTCCTTGGTTGAAAATGACACCAAGTACCCTTTCTCTCTACATGGTCTATCTTTGAGGAGGTCCCTTATCTAACAATGACATTTGGGATTATATATCGCCATCTAAACAAGGATCTTGCAGAATTTTGAAAAACATTTCAAAGATGAGGAAGCCGCTAGAGCATGCCCTAACAAGAGATTCAACTGAGAGAAAATGTGGACTACTTAGATGAATGCAGAATTGAGTGGTGCAACAACTTGAAAGCAGATCGGAAGCCAGACATTTAGAGGAAAATGCTTGCTGTGACCCTGAATGTCAATTTAAACTTACAACAAAACCTTTCACAACAGAAAGTCATGTTCTACCTCTACTGGACACCAGAGGAAATGAATAATGCGAGTCTTTCTAACTCAGATCTTTACTAGAAATACACAGCCACTAGAGCAAGGGAATCGTCCTGTTGTCTCTCCAGATGCCTTTGATTATAATCCTGAGCCAGCATAGTTAATGGATAAGGATCATGGGAGTCGTAGTCACCAACATCTGGAAATCTAGAGGTTGCAGACCGCTGCCTACTGAACAAATTCAAATATTGGTTCCTTCTGTCCAAGAATTCACCAATACCAGTTAGATATATTTGAGAAAATAAATATGGCCTCAAACACTCCTACCACAAAATGTGTTGACTGTTCTCTTTAATGGTATCACAAAATATATATGTATACGGAAATATATAATCAAATTCAGGTAGTAAATGAGTGACATGCAAGAACTGAGGATAGAGAAATACACTGATATTAGAAGACTGGATAGATGGAATTCATCAATTAATGTCAAGGGAGAGGGTCACATTCAAACTGAGAGACACATTACAATACTATATGGGTATTTGGAAAGGATGCATGGATTTCTCTATGCAGCAAATGGGTGCCCAATGAACGTCTAGAGTCTGTCTCGTTAATATTATCTTGTGTAGATTTAAGCAAATAAATATTACTTCATGACATGTGATTTTTACTTTCTTTCCATTCATTAAGATCCACCTCCTGAAAGAGTACCTAAAAATGGCAATGCTGAGTTAACTGGTTGTGTACATCACACTGTTGGCACTGGCTGTGGTGATCATACGCTGAAGCATAGGTGGTGCAGCTATAGGAAGGTGGGTGCTGCCCATTTACAGGATCACAGGGAAAATATTGTTTCAAAGCCTCTTTTGGGAAAGAGTTTAATCTTCCATCATTCGCGGTTTGTGAGTAATGTGTTCCACTTTCTGGCTGCTGCCACAGAGAAGGCTCTGACTCCTGTGCTTATGTTCTTTGAATCTAGGACTACCAAAAAGCTGGTTGATGTTAACCTCAGTTGGCAGGATAGCAGCTAGTTCTTATTTGTATTTCTGTGAAATAGTTGTCCAAGTTCATACATTTATTTCTGTACCATGCGCATGACCTTGATCATTACCAGATTTTTGACCACCAGCCCGTACAGGAATCACAGAGTTGAGGTAATATAATATGCCTTCAGCTGTGGTAATATATTCATATTGGGTTGGAAGATAAACAGTATTGTCATAATGTGTGACATTGCCAGGGTTGAAACTGCATCAGTCATGGCCAAATGTGCATAAGCAGTTGAAGAATACAGAAACCTCTCTTCTCTTGCAGTTTATATAGAGCTCGTGGTCAAGAATGATTAGCAGGATGGTCACCACATTACCTGGCATCTGCCATGGTTCCATGTTTGGGAACTATGTCTCTGTTGGTTGGAAACATTATGGAGAGCCTGTCAACATAAATTCTGTTTTAGTGAGATTGGTTGCTGGTGGTTTGCATTCATCAAGTTGCCAATAACTGAAATACAGTCTGTGAAAGTATGTCCTATGACAGATTGACAGATAAGCATGTCTCTTAAATGAATATCATCAGGGTAATAATAACAGACGTTGACACTAAGTGACTGAATCAGTGCTAGCAATGGGTAATATAGACATTGAAAAGGGAGTGGAGAGAGGCCCTGTGCTACTCCACAGTCCAGTGCTATATCTTTAGATGAACCCAGCAGGATTATGATTTTCTGACGATAATCATGTGATGTCTTTAAGTGCCAGATTTCTGATGATCAAGCTGGAAGGGTGGGAGAAGAGCATCTCCAACAATGTCAAAGGCAGCAGACCGGTCCAGCAATATCCAAGCACTGAAAACTCCAGAATCCACCTCCAGTTTAAGGCCATCATGAATTGATGCAATACTCTCTCACCTGGGATGCAAAATTCAAAATAACAGTAGCCCAGTAGCTGATGGTGTTCAATAAAGCCCTGGAAATACTAGAATGTTCAATAATTTTAGCTGGGAGTGCTATGAGAGTTGTCTGTAAAATCAATTAAATAAAATGTTTTTCAAAAAAGAAACAATGCATAATTGTGAAAATTATAAGAACGCACGTGGAGAAAATGATAAGAAAGCATGTGGAAGTAGACAAATGATTAACAACATTAAGCAGCAAGTTGTAAGAAAAGAAGTATGTCAAATGAAACAGACACAGCAGCTATCTTTAAACCATGAAAAAAGAAACTGTAGGTGACATCACTAATTGCATCATCTATTACATCACTGTTAGGGAAAATTCTCATTTCTGTGCTAATTCCCTTCAACCTTAGAGACCCCCAGCTCTTTTGCTGGACTTTAGGGCTTTTTAATTTTAACCCTGGAATGAGTGAGACCTTTTTCTCATTCTCTCGTGTGTTTTGACCTGATTTGGATTATGTGTTTTCCACTGTTTTTGGAGTCTGACAAACTCCATAGTCATCTACTTTTTGTATGGTGACACACAACACCTTTTGTGCAGTGTCACAGAGAAATTCTTTAGATTTCTCATAAGGTTTAAATACCTTTTCTGTGTGAACTACTGTTCCCAAGAATAGTAAAGTGAAATTGACTCTGGTTACCTTTGTGGGTCCAACAAACATCACCTTATGTGGAATGCTGGGAGGGTTACCTAGTAGCCCTTATCCTACATTCTCATGTAACATTTTATATGTTACCATCACTTATTTAAATGGCTGGTGGCAGTGGTTTAATTTTCCTACCATTGTGCTTTTCTACCGTAGGCTGAATCCTCAGCTGCGGTATAGCACCCATGGGTGATCATTTTGTCAAAATGGCCGGTCTTCTTTTTCTGCCATTTTCTGTTTGTGAGGTCTTTCATGGGTTTTACTCTGTGTGCTGAGCCAGGTTTGAGCACTTTGTTCATTTTCCCTTTGCCAGGCTTCAGCTCTTAAGCCTGCCTGTGGCTCCAGTTTGTCTAGAAAGGCAGGATGTGTGGGAGATTCCCAAGCACTCCCCTGTCCTTTGTCTCTAGGAATACCTGAATGCAAACAGTCCTGATTGGCTGGCTGGCTGTCCTTTGAGGACAGCCACCCTGCTCTGTGATTGACAGCCTAGGCTCTGCATGAATGGAAGAAACCTGCTTAAAAGGCAAGGATTTTGGGACTAGTGGCAGAGTCGAACACTGGGAGAAACACCCGTGAAGAAACTGTGAATGAATTTGCTGCATCCTCCTGGACCTTTGAATTGCCCAGTGAAGCCATGCTGCTGTGCTGAAACTCCTTTTTCTGATCGACAAGAGAAGCTGCGGAAGGGATGATTTCTTCCCTTGGGTTAGTGGGACCAACTACCCTGAAACGAACTCCACTGGACCATCTTCCCTGATTCGCTGTACTTCTTCATTGCTGCAAGAACCTAGTGCCAGGAGTCGAGAAATCTATAGTTGAGTTCAACGTCTGCAATCCGGTCAGAAGCTCCAGGAGTCTCCTAAGGACCCTCCAAAAGCAGGATGACCAGAGCTCGAGTCCCCTCAACAGAGTTCACGACCCAAGGAGTGAAAGAAGCCCAACCGGTATCCGAGATCCGCAATGGTGCTGTTTACCGAGCACTGAAGCCGCAAAGTGCTGCTGATCTGAAAAGAGCCCATAGCTGCTGATGACCTCCAAATTGCTGCTGCAAGAGTCCTCCAGACGTCCTCCCTCTTGTCCCCAAGACTGAGGTTCAGGAACCCAGGATCTGAATTGCTGCAACAGGACAGAATCCAGCAGGACCACTCTTTTTCAAACCAGAGGTACTGTTTAGACTTGGGGTACTTACCTCAGTATCTTTTTGAGCTGTGCACTTCTCAGTTGAGACTTGCATTGGCTTACCTTAGAGTTGATTCCAACTCTGCTTTTCACAGACTTAACAGCTTGTGACCCTACACGTGATTTCTACAAAACTCTTTAACTTTGTGTAAAACTTTGTTATCTAAGAAGTGACTCTGCTGCATAGGCTGTGCTCCAATTGACTGTGGCTGTCCTGGCTCCCTGCAGACCCTTCTAGTCCATTGACTTTGATATTTCTGTCCCTCATAGGTGGTAACTTGTCCTAAACTGTTATTGCTGGGAAAGGCTTGTCTAGACTTCATTGGAAGACTTAAGTATACTCACATGACCTCAGAACCTGTTTAACCTTTTCCTTTCTTTAACCTTTACCTTATGCAACCTAAGAATCAGCAAAGTATAACTAGTGAAATATAAATGTAATTACTGTCGTTGTGAATGAAGTCACCTCTGGGTGTAGGAAGTGTGTAAAAAGCATCTCTAAAGAGTATCCACTAACTTGTGCTGATTCTGGAAAAAGTATTTTAAAGTATATTTGATTGTTACATATCTTGCCCTTTTTAAAGAATGCTTATTTAAAAATTGATGTTAAACAAATAAAGAACTATTTATAACTGAAATCTTGAGTGTAAGTGTTACTTGGCTACTTGTATTTGCGAATTTCATTACTATAGTTCTACAGCTCACATGTACCCTCTTGAAATAGGCTTGGCTGCTCAGTCACACTACCAACTTGTGTAGTACAGACCTAGACCAAAAGGTGGGTTACCTAATACCAAGCAGATAAGTGTTGTGTAGTTTCACACAGTGTTACTACATCAATTCTTACCTAACAATCATGGATGGGATCTCTGATTACATTACAACACTAACCAACTGTGGCCAGTGGCCATGCCCTTAGGCCGTGCCCTGTATATTATAACACATTAAGAGGCAGTAGCCATGGCCTTTGGCCGTGCCCACTGTATATTTTACAACACTCACCAGCCACTAGCCTTGTCCTTCAGCCATGCAGAGTGTACACACCCATGGTCATGGCAAAGGCCACTGCCTAAATTGTCATCTAGTTAATCAAAGCTTTTATTGCCTATGCCATAAATATTATGTCTGATGCGACCACAGATATAATCAGTGGAGTTATATATGATGCAAACAGTGAGGTCACCAGTGATTCCACCAGTGATGTCATAGATGATGTAATTAGTGATGTCCTCAGGGATGTAATTTGTGATATCCTTGTTGTCATAGGATGCACAACGGGGGGGTAAAGTTAAGGTTGCTTTAGAAGAATTACAGGGGTTTTGTTGTGTTAAGTTCTCACCTTAAAGTCCCTGCAACTAAAGTGTTTTCCTTCATTATATTGTACAGGAGCTGGTTATACCCCCCTCAAACTCAATGTAGTAGAGATAGACCCCCTCCACCTCAAACCGAATGTTGATAACTTGTCCGGGTGATCAATGACTTTAAATGTTGCAAAAATCGGAAATATAGTGCTTTGCAGTAAAGCACTTTGAAGGACGATCTATTTTATGCAGTCAGAATGTCTTGTGTGATAGAAGGTTTTGTTAAGTAGTATATGCTTAGTATAACTTATAGAAAAACTAGATTAGAATCAGAGCAGGTACCAAGTTTTAAGTAAAAATTGGGTTGGTCAGGCATTTCATAAGTGATCAGCCATTTTTGGGTGGGACAAAGTCAGGCAAACTCTGAGATAATGCTGGGCATACAAATCGTGGATTTCTGTAAAACCATGCTGACATGATGAAAGAATTACCTCATGGTAGTTCAGTGAGTGTTCAGTAGTCAAGGACATGGTATCTGGATTTCTCAGCTCTAATTTTGAAAGTGACGAGCCGGGGGAGCAAGGTAGCAGTCAAGGGAAGATAGTAATTGTCGCATGCAGCTGTTTGAATTAGCAGAGAGGTCACAGCTGATGCCCTTATCTGGGCATATGTGACAGGAAGGCATGATGCTGGTAAAATTATCTCAGGATTGACGTTTGTGATGTCATCTTTGATGTCGTGGGTGTTAGTCTTAGCAGTGCATGGTGGTGGCGCGAGTTATGGTTGCTTAGCTTACCATAACTGGCGAATTTCAAGGGTTTTTCGGTTTTACTTGGAACCATAACGTCCCATTAACAAAGTTTTTTCACTGAATTTCATAGGTTTTTAGTAGCACAACCTAACCATAACGTCCCTTTAACAAAGTTTTTTCACTGAATTTCATAGGTTTTTAGTAGCGCAACTTAACCATAACGTCCCTTTAACACCGTTTTTTCATTGAATTTCATAGGTTTTTATTAGTGCAACTTAACCAAAACGTCCCTATAACACAATTTATTTTTATTTTTTACTGCATTTCATAGGTTTTTATTAGTGCAACGTCACCATAACATCCTTTTCAGTAGATGAAGACCACTAGCATCTTAGGTCCTCAAAGTGGGAACCCCAGGTGGTAAAAAAAAGAATGTTCTTCCCAAACCGGGACGCCTGCGGCGTCCCGGTGCAGGAAGGAAAATCTTTTACCAAGATGGCCACCATGGAAAGGGAAGGCGGGGTGTATAAGGAGAACACAGCAGGGCATGAGCGGGGAGTGGGGGGGAATAGGAGAGAGACACGGGGCATGAGCGGGGGGTGGGAGGCAACAGCAGGGAGACACGGGGCATGAGCGGGGGGTGGGGGAACACGAGGGAGACACGGGACATGAGAGGGGGATTCGGGGAAACAGCAGGAAGACACGGAGCATGATTGGGGGTGGGGGGCAACAGAAGAGATACACGGGGCATGAGAGGGGGTGGGGGGTAACAGGAGAGAGACATGGGGCATGAGAGGGGGATGGGGGTAACAGGAGAGAGAGACGCGGGGCATGAGCAGAGGGTGGGGGGCAAGAGCAGGGAGACACGGGGCATGAGCGGGGGTGGGGGGCAACAGCAGGGAGACATGGGGCATGATCGGGAGTGGGGGGCAACAGGAGAGAGACATGGGGCATGAGAGGGGGGTGGGGGGTAACAGGAGAGAGACACGGGGCATGAGCAGGGGGTGGGGGGGCAACACCAGGGAGACACAGGGCATGACCGGGGGTGGGGGTAACAGGAGAGAGACACGGGGCATGAGCGGGGGGCAACAGCAGGGCGACACGGGGCATGACCGGAGGGTGGGGGGCAACAGGAGAGAGACACGGGGCATGAGAGGGGGTGGGGGCAACAGCAGGGAGACACAGGGCATGAGCAGGGGGCAACAGCAGGGAGACACGGGGCATGAGCGGGGGGCAACAGGAGAGAGACACAGGGCATGAGCGGGGGGTGGGAGGAACAGGAGAGAGACATGGGGCATGACCGGGGGGTGGGGGACAACAGCAGGGAGACACGGGGCATGAGCGGGGGTTGGGTGGGATGGATACAGACACACGGGGCATGAGCGGGCGGTGGGTGGGAGGGATACAGACACACGGGGCATGAGCGGGGGGTGGGTGGGAGGGATAGAGACACACGGGGCATGAGCGGGGGATGGGCGGGAGGGATAGAGACACACGGGGCATGTGCGGGGGTGGGCAGGAGGGATAGAGACACACGGGGCATGAGCAGGGGGTGGAGGGGAGGGGAGAGACACACGGGGCATGAGCGGCGGGTGGGTGGCAAGGGATAGAGACACACGGGGCATGAGCGGGGGTGGGTGGGAGGGATAGAGACACACGGGGCATGAGCGGGGGGTGGGTGGGAGTCATAGACACACGGGGCATGAGCGGGGGTGGGTGGGAGGGATAGAGACACACGGGGCATGAGCAGGGGGTGGGTGGGAGGGATAGAGACACACTGGGCATGAGCGGGGGGTGGGTGGGAGGAATAGAGACACACAGGGCATGAGCAGGGGGTGGGGGGGAGGGGAGAGACACACGGGGCATGAGCAGGGGGTGGGGGGAGGGGAGAGACACACGGGGCATGAGCGGGGGTGGGTGGGAGGGATAGAGACACACAGGGCATGAGCAGGGGGGTGGGTGGGAGGGGAGAGACACACGGGGCATGAGCAGAGGGGTGGGTGGGAGGGGAGAGACACAGGGGGCATGAGCAGGGGGGTGGGTGGGAGGGAAGAGACACACAGGGCATGAGCAGGGGGGTGGGTGGGAGGGGAGAGACCACGGGGCATGAGCAGGGGGTGGGTGGGAGGGGAGAGACACACGGTGCATGAGCGGGGGGTGGGTGGGAGGGGAGAGACACACGGGGCATGAGCGGGGGGTGGGTGGGAGGGGAGAGACACATGGGGCATTAGCGGGGGCAGCGGGGAGGGATAGAGACACACGGGGCATGAGCGGGGGGTGGGTGGGAGGGATAAAGACACACGGGGCATAAGCGGGGGGTGGGGGGAGAGACACACGGGGCATGAGCAGGGGTGGGGGGAGGGCTAGAGACACACGACACGGGGCATGAGCGGGGGATGGGTGGGAGGGCTAGAGACACACGGGGCATGAGCGGGGGGTGGGTGGGAGGGCTAGAGACACATGGGGCATGAGCGGGGCGTGGGTGGAGGGAGAGAGACACACGGGGCATGAGCGGGGGGTGGGTGGGAGGGCTAGAGACACATGGGGCATGAGCCGGGGGTGGGTGGAGGGAGAGAGACACACGGGGCATGAGCGGGGGGGGGTGGGAGGGCTAGAGACACACATGGGGCATGAGCGGGGGTGAGGGGGAGGGAGAGAAACACACGGGGCATGAGCGGGGGGTGGGTGGGAGGGCTAGAGACACACGGGGCATGAGCGGGGGGTGGGTGGGAGGGCTAGAGACACACGGGGCATGAGCGGGGGGTGGGTGGGAGGGCTAGAGACACACGGGGCATGAGCAGGGGGTGGATGGGAGGGCTAGAGACACACGGGGCATGAGCGGGGGGTGGGGGGAGGGAGAGAGACACACGAGGCATGAGCAGATGGTGGGGGGAGGGAGAGAGACACACGAGGCATGAGCGGGGGGTGGGTGGGAGGTAGAGAGACACACGGGGCATGAGCGGGGGTGGGAGGGAGGGAGAGACACACACGGGGCATGAGCGGGGGTGGGGGGGAGGGAGAGACACACACGGGGCATGAGCGGGGGTGGGGGGAGGGAGAGAAACACACGGGGCATAAGCGAGGGGAGGGAGAGAGATACACGGGGCATGAGCGGGGGTGGGGGGAGGGAGAGAGACACACGGGGCATGAGCGGGGGGTGGGAGGGAGGGAGAGAGACACACGAGGCATGAGCGGGGGGTGGGGGGAGGGAGAGAGACACACGGGGCATGAGCGAGGGGTGGGGGGGACAAACAAAAACACGGACATGCCGCATGGACATGAGTTTGTGTGGCAGATCCCGCTCCTCGGCCCTCCGCTGGCCACTGTGTGCGATGGCGTGAGCGGGGGCTGGAGGAACAGGGGACACACGGAGCATGAGCGTGGGTGGGGGGGACAGGAAGGACACACGGGGCATGAGCGGGGGTGGGGGGGACAGAAAGGACACACGGGGCATGAGCGGGGGTGTGGGGGACAGAAAGGACACACGGGGCATGAGCGGGGGTGGAGGGACAGAAAGGACACACGGGGCATGAGCGGGGGTGGGGCAGACACGGGGCATGAGCGGGGGTGGGAGGAACAGGAGACAGACACGCTCCTGCTGACCTGACAAAGCCTCTCATGCGGGAAAGAAAGATGGCGGGTGTCTCTGAAGCCAGACGCACTGCACGCTTTCACCGCACCCAATGAGAGAGCACGTCAGATGTCCGCGGGCATCATGCAAGCTGGTGGCCCAATCACCGTCCGCGGAGCGAACAGGGAAGTCCGTCCACGGACCGAACACAGATAGCACTAATTTATTTTCCCTACTTTTTGTTCATTTTAAAAAAAACTACTGGATGGATTTTCACCAAATTTTCAAAAGCACGCTTTCGGGACCAAGCCGCTGCTCCTGGTCCAAATTCGGTGAAAATCCGTCAAGCAGTTTGGGCTGTAGGCGCGAGCAAAACCTTTTTCCCATTCAGTCTATGGGAAAAACAGAAATTTTGGGACCCCCCCTATAACTCCCCCCCTGCACGAATCCTCACCAAACTTCAAACTTTGCAAAAAAAAAATCAGAGTGGGCCATATACATGTTTTGCAAAGTTTGGTGAGGATTCGTCCAGGGGGAGCGAAGTTATAAACCGCCCAAAAAGTGCTCTTCCTATGGAAACAGCAACTTAACCATGACTACACTGCCACTACGCGTTGTTTGCAGGCTGCTGCCCCTAGGCGTCCTGCTGTTGTTCTGTCTTCTATGTGCTGCTATGTATCGTGTATTTGCTTTTTGCACGATGCGTTTGGTTTTTAACTTATCAAAACATTAAAGACATCAGTAATTCCTATACTGTGTCTGTTTGTTTTTTCCGAACCCTTTTGAACCTGGCATTCATGTTTGTGCCTGCGGGAGTGCGATTCGCTCTTTCCTCCCTTTTTTCCATATATATATATATATATATATATATATATATATATATATATAAATATATAGCGGCCCTGTAGTTATGGTTAAGTTGCACAACCCATAGGAAGAGCACTTTTTGGGCAGCTTATAACTTGGCCCCCCCGGACGGATCCTTACGAAACTTTGCCAAAAAAATATATGGCCCCATCAGATTGATTCTGCGAAGATTGGTGAAGTTTTGGCAGGGGGGAAATGTTATGGAGGATTCCAAAAGGTGTGGTTTTGCCCATAGACGCAATGGAAAAAAAGTTTTGCTCACGGCTACAGTCCAATTCGCTGGACGGATTTTCACCAAATTTGCAGCAGGCGTGTGGCTTTTTGCCAAAAGCAAGCTTTTGTAAATTTGTTGTAAATCTGCCCAGTCGCTTTTTTTTTTAAATGAACAAAAAGCATGTTAAAATAATTAGTGATATCAGGGACTCACTTCCCTGTTGGGTCCATGGACGGGCCTCCAATTGGCCCAGCGGCCGACGTGAGGTCTGCAGACATCAGACTAGCCCGATGATTGAAAGCTAAAAACATGAGGTGCATCATATTTTTGGGAAACGCCATGTGGAGTGGCGGGCAGCCGCTGTTGTCCGCGAACATCTCAGTAAAAACATATATAAAAACACAACATTGCACTTGCCAATCTTATGAAACAATCTCTGGAAAGGTGAGGGGAGATGAGAATGGGATGGGATAGCCTTAAAAATAAAAAAAACTGGCATGTATGTTCTCTAATATCCGCAAACAGTCTCGGCCAGTCCTGCGATGTTCGCAAATATATGAGGTGTTCGGGGACATCTATGCTTACTTCTGCATTATAGGGTTGGTGATTTCTGATGTCATCTTTCATGTGCTTTAACAATGCTTTTACACATAATTTCATAGGTTTTTATTAGTGCAACTTAACCATAAAGTCCCTTTAACAAATATTTTTCTGTGAATATATATTCAGTGAACAAACCTTTGTTAAGAGAGAGTTAAGGTGATCAAATATAATGCTAAAAAATCCTTAAAATTCAGCACTCGCATTGGAAGCAAGTCTGCCTTAACTGTGTGCCCCCTGTTGCGCAGTGTATGACCACATTAATGACATCACGGAAATCTCTGATGACCTCACTAATTACATCATGCATGACATAAATAATTTCACTGGTTTGATTAATTAAATATTGAAATATGACAACTCTGCTTCTTTGCGTACCATACATGTACATATTTTACACTCACACAGTACATCGTAGTCGTGCCTTTGTTTCTTTAAATGCAGCATACGGTATTCAATTATGTAGTATAAGTAATTGATGCTTTTAGGAAATTAGCCAATCTTCGAATGCGTAAATTCTATATTATCACAATGCATGTGGGCATGTACTTTCTTTCATATGAGATTATTTTTTATAAAACTTGACATCTAAAATAAATTGCAATCATGTGCTGGTATTACGGTAAGGAGAATTGTAAATTTGGGTGTGGAAATTGACTACTCATATAACACTTACTATTAAATATATTTCTACTTTTTTTACTACTTCATCTACTTATTATGTTATGTTTGAAATACCAGCAATAGATTTAGCGGGATCAGGTACTTTCCTGCAATTAAGCATTGTAATTGCTTACTAATATATGAAATTCAAACGATTTTTTAATGCTACTTATGAACTGTATGTATCATGTTACATATTTTTGTTTTAAATCTTGGGAGTTGGTAAGTACTACAAAGGAGTTCTCCACACGTAAGGCTATGGTACTTGTGTATGACTTTATTGATCCATGTCATGTTATTTTTGTTAAGTGTAATAAATTAAAATATGTATCAAAAGTGTGCAGCAAAAGAATTCTAACTTATATAATCAGTAGGATTAATAGAGTTATTAATAGAGAAATAAAAGTAGAGAATATGTAGGATATGCTGAGACTTCAAGGCACGTTCTAGCCAATTGCCTTTCTGTGTGTGACTTGTATACGAAGGGTTATGTAACATTTATAAGTATGTTAAAACAAATAACGACAGATCAATTTTGGAGTCAAATTTATTCTGGGGTTTCATTGGTGGTAACTGCGGCAGCCTATTTTATCTGGAAAGAATTTGAGAAACGCATTAAAAAATGACAATAACTTTCTATGGTATATATTTATGAAAGTCAAAATGTATTTAATGGTTGAATTAAATGAATTATTGTTGTTTACTTACTAAATGTAGATCAAATTATGTAAATTTAGTATTTATTTATTGTACATGTTTTATTTGTATGTGTTAAAGGTATAATGTTGTAAACCATACACACAATAAAAAATAATAATCAGTAATGTCATGTATGATGTAACTATTGATCTCATCAATGATGTCAATGATATTATTAGTGACACCATTAATGAGGTTATAATTTATGTTATATATGATGTAATTAGTGATTTCACCAGTGTTGTCAACATTGTGGTCTTTCGCTGTGCAAAAGGGAATGCAAATTTAAGGTGGACTTGCTTCAAATACAAGTGCTGAATTTCAAGGGCTATGTTGCGTTGAATCTGATTACCTTAACTCTCTCGTAACAAAGGGTTTTTTACTGAATTGCAAAGATTTTGTTGCTTTGTTATTTCACATTAAATCTGATCACCTGAACTCTCTCTTAACTAACGTTTTGTCACTGAATTTCAAAAGTTTTTTATATTAGTTTCTTTTGGGTCCACTAGCAATGGCCTTTGGCCATGTCCACTATACTTGTAACAATATGTTTCTTTTGGACACACTAGCCATGGCCTTTGGCCATGGCCTCATAGTGCACTGATAGGTTTCATTGGGGCCCACTAGCCATGGTTTTGGCTACTGTACATGTTGCACCAATACATTTCTTTGGGGCCCACTAGCCATGGTCTTTGGCCATGACCAGAGGCCATGGCCTTTGGCATGAATTGTTGCAGTTGGAGGATGCTATTAAAGAGGAGCCCAAAGTTGTGAGCCTTGAGGAGGGAGCAAGAATTTGAGGCAAGAAGATAGGAGAGTTCAGCATGAGGGAGCAGCAAGCCATCCAGTGACAAATTGCAGTTAGACAGTTCATAATCAGTTCTGCGACGGGTTCGGAGGAGAACGGAAGGAAGAAAAAGAATAGAGTGTCATCAGAAAAGAGGTGATCGACGAGATGATTCATCTACAGGGTCCATCTAGTGGGTCTCAAAGAAACCTATCTGGCCAACATGTACAGTGGGCATGGCCGAATGCCATCCCTATCCTCCCTTCTCCTATCTTCTTTTCGCCTCAATGTTTCGTTTCTCACGATAGGCTCACAACTTTGGGGTCCTTTTTGATAGAATCCTCTGACTGCAACAATTCCTACCTAAAACTGCCTCCCCTGCTTGTATCAACCTCAACACTAAAAAATGTGTCTAACCACTCAATGAAAACTGTAATCTCACCCTTCTTCTCAGAAAACTTGACTACTGCTCAGACCGGGCCATTGTACATGTTGCACCAACAGGTTTCTACAAGGCCCACTAGTTATGGCCTTTGGCCGTTTCCACTGTACACGTTGCACTAATAGGTTTCTTTCGGGCCCACTAGCCCTGGCCTTTGGCTATGGCCATTGCCAATGGATGAACCAATAGGTTTCTTTGGAATCATCTTATCTATCACCTCTTTGCCGATGAGACTCAATTATTTTTCTTCTCTCTGTCCTCCACCCCAGCCATCTTGGAACTGATAACCAACTGTCTCACTGCAATTTGTCACTGGATGTCTCGCTGCTTCCCTCATGCTGAACTTTTCAAAAACAGAAGTTATCTTTCTAGTGGCATCCAATGCCATCCCTACCCTCCCTTCTCCTATCTTCTTCTCACCTCAACTTCTTGCTCCTTCGCCTAAGAGTCCTCCCACTGCAAAAATTCATACCTAAAATTGCCTCTGCTGCTCGTATCAACCTCTCCAACAGTCAAAAAACGTGTATATTTCTTACTAACCACTCTATGAAAATTCTACTCTCCACCCTCCTTCTCCGTACACTTGACTAGTGCTCAAGCCTACTCCTTTGCCTTTCTCTCTACTCTTCATTCCCTCTAGACAATGTCCCAAACTACGCTACCCACAGTCTCTACAATATCCCCAGTGCATCCCCAACTTCTATATGCCGGTTGGCTCTACATGACAACCTCTTCCTTTTGAAGTTCCTTCTTCTAGTCTACAAAGCTATTGATGGCCTTCCTCTTCACTACCTATCTGATTGTATCTCTGTTTACTCACCATCGTGTTCCCTCTGCTCCTCTTCTGCACTCCACAGCATTGTTAAATACCCCCTGTGTCTCTTCAAATGCACTGGAACCCGCAGCCCCTCGCAATCAAAGCCAGCACAGCTGTGATCCTCTTCTAAGCTTGGCTTAAACTTCACTTACTGGCTAAAAAGGGAGTTCACTCTGCCCTCTCTCCATCCTCCCTACCTGACCCCATCAATCTATACAATGGTGCTTAACAATGTAATTTCGTAAATGTATATAGTGCTCCTCTTTAGTTTAAAGCGCTTGCCCGTTAGGTTAATGTTACCTTTGTAATTCCCCTGTTTCTTCTATATGTACTTTTCTGTTTGTTTTGTTTTTTCCATAGTATATGTCCCACTTTATTAACACCATTATAAACGGGTTCACAGCTTGTTCTCAGTGTCCGAGCAGTGCTACATACAAAGAAAACACATAACTAGTCAAAGTGTTCCACTTACTTACTATGGCTGGTGTTATTGAAGTCCAATAAAAATATGTGTTCCCTTTGAGTTGAGTTTCATGTCCATAATAATTGTAATGAAAGGATCAAAACGTTGAAACCACACCATTGTAATGCAAAATGTACTGAAAACGTGTAGCATCAATGGTCTAGTCAACCAATATGTTTTTGACACACTGGGGTTAAGGATCGAATATGGCTATGAGTAAAGAGAGTGCATGTTAATCTTATTGCAAGCAGGATATATAATGTGTGTAAATAAAAACCCATATGAGCTCTAAAAGTAATCATTTTATTTCTATTGAAATTACCCACAAATGCTCCATAGTATTTCTTTTATGTCTATTCAAATTTTGAAATTTCCTCTGAGCAACACTTTTTAATACCCAATTATCTCAGAGTAGACATTGATTTGTTACTCAAAAAAGGTTTACTCCAAATCTTCTACAAATCAAATACGCAAATAAGTTACTAACCGCGTATGCAAATTCCGAGTCTTTTTCTATCATACAGTGGTGCTGATTAAAACACAGCCTCTTCCTCCTTTGTATCACAATGCCAGCCTAGGAGTCACTGGAGAAAGTTGGCTATAGCTTTGAGACATAGGAGATGCATTCATGGGGGAAACGTCTGGGTTGAAACCCATCATAATGGCCTGTGATTTTTTTGAACAGTTTCATTAATTTAAATAGTAACCGCGTGAGGTTGTTGTTTTTACAGCGAGAATTCCAGTCAGTGAAATATAATGATATTTAGATAAATGGGGTGTTCTTTAATGCCCTGACCTTCTCCTGTGGTTTTAGCAGTCTAGGTCAAGTATCGACGTTTGAAGCGTTTTCAGTCAAACGTCGATGTTTATGTAGATATATGCATTGTTTATCCATAGCAACCCTCCATAAAATTTACTTCGGTAAAGGTTTAGACTGTTTCCAGCCGACACTTTTCTATTTCCTTTTATTTCCAAACGAAATGTTCAGTCATCAACAACTGCGTAATATCCAAACAGCCTGACTTCAACGTGCCACTGTCCTGAAGACAATGCGTGAATGACACTGTTAACTCCTCAGAATGAGTGGAGTGTGCACGATTCCGTGACTAGTTTTGCAACTGTTGCAACCGCCAAAGGAATCATTAACAGTTCATCTAAATGCCATTTTGTAAAAGCCTACAGCCAACGCTATGTTATCCACACCTCTTCGCCTCTGTGTGATGACAAAATCCTCCATAGCGGGGTCCGCGTTTGTGCCTGGTAGCGCCCCACCCCCTTCACTGTGCCTGAACGCATCCATCAGATGCAAAGTACAAAGAAAGTATGAGGAGAAGCTCGACTTTTTAAATCAACAATGGCTGCCGTGACTCTGCGCTGCTCGACTTCCTAAGGCAGCAGACAATTCGGAAACCTGCACACCTTTCTAAACATACGTGAGATGCTGATGGTTAAACAGCGTCGTTTTACTTCTGGAAGACTTTACAGGTGTTCGGCATAGGTGGGCCCGCAATTCAATGCGTCCGGCATTTTCCCGCCACAGAGGGCGTCCGATGTTGTGTTCTGTCATGCTGCACGTAGCAGTATATCAAGACCCCGGCCGGATGTTAATTTTGTGCTGGAGGATCTTCAAGTTACCAATAAAAGTACCAGTACCTTCAATAAAATCAGACCTCTCAGTAACAAAAAAACACCATTCATTACTACGTCATAAACTGAACGTTTACCCATCTGACAATGTAAACTGTGAGTGCGAGTAAAAAAGTTGGATAATAAAATGAAGCATAAAAAAGTCCCCTTCAAAAGATGAAAACCAAATTAAGAGTCTTTCGTCTTATGTAAACATGTATGTGCATTGTGAGTAAAAGTAGAGATGCGTATCCGAAGTCTCCCTATGTCTCCCCTCCCCCACTCTTACTTTTTCCCCTTCACATCTCTCTCTTTCCCTTCTCCCTTTCTCTGCCCCCTCTCTCTCTTTGCCCCGCCCTCTCCGTTTGCGATAATTTGACTAACTCGGCTCATAACACCACAGCACCCCCACAGTGTATGTTCCATATAAGGCATCACATGGCTCTTGCTTTGACTCGGGTCATTTTTTGTTCTCACAAAAATATCTTTGACAGAGTGGAGCTGACTCACCTCTGTCATCTCCCATCAACACTAAGGTACCCCGGAACTACGAGAATAGCTCCCTCCCGATGGTATGCCCGGCAAATGTAGCACCATTTCCGCAAGTTGCTGTAAGTGGCAGGAGTTGCAGCTTCCGGTGCTTTTAGGCAGACATAGGAAGGCGCAATCCACATGGATCAGAGATTATTCAGTGACATATTGACTACACGGTTCCAAAACGAGCCCATGCAAATCATGGATTTGGCTACTCAAACATATTGTCATCACTCAGTGCACACTAATGGCACGTTAAGATGGCGTGACAGGGGAAGTTACCTCCAAACACCTAACAAGGCATAACAGTACACATAATTTCGAGTGAATAATGTGCTCACCTGCTTTTAGGATCTGTGTCCGAGAGGAGGATAAATGACGACAAATGGGTAGTCCGAATTGATTAACGAGGCGCACGCTGCAACGGGGGGCCCTGCACTAGGCCTGGACGCGGTGACAACCCGCCATCTCAGCCCAGTCACCCCGCCTCTCACCCACGGAGACTCTCACCCCGAAAATTGACAGCCCGGCTCCACGGCAGCAGAACTCTTCCAGTGCTTTTGAACGCCCACCATTTCTTCCCGGCTCATCCAATCAACTTTTCCCCGCGCATCTTTCCCTGGCTGTGCTGCCGCGGCTCGGAGACAGGATCCCTCCTCATCTGTATGCTAATTATTTTGCCACATGGACACGAGCAGTAACGCTTTCAGACAGGAAACCGAGGGGTCTGAAGTCGGAGCTGGGAATTAATAAGTTGACACACCACTAAACGGCGAGGGGAGGCGAGCATGTGCGGGGCTGCCTCTCCTGGACCGGCTGCAGCCTCCGTCTAAGAGCCGCGGCAGGCAGGCAGGCAGACAGGCAGGCGAGAGGCTGGAGGAGGCTTAGCTGTGTACTACGCGCATCACCGCCAGCTCCTTGGAGACCACATCGCTGCTGCAGAATCGCATAAGGAGCAGATTGCTGACTTACCCTGTCTCAGTCTGGCATCCTTGTAGCAGCGCACAATGCCTCCATGGCCTCGGAGGCTGGTGTGTGGCTCACCTTCCTGGGCTGAGGCTGGGGAGACAGGTTTAGCTCGAGGCAACAACACACGATGTCAGGCAGTCCCGTGTTTTAGACATTCTTGTGTGCTGTGTGCATCTAAGTGTGTACTCACAGGCCTCGGTAAGAGGTGCTGGTATCCGTGGAGGTCTGGGTTTAACGTATTGCTTGGACACCATGATTTCTTCATCCCAGAAGTACTATGTCCTATCAACTGCATGGATCACAAGTCTACTAATATCACGAAGGCCATTTAAGCCATCCTTTCTCCTCTTTGCACATTTATGAAAAGGAGGGATGTTTCTGTGCATTTTAAAGCACATCCCACATTCAAAAGTGGGATGAACGTCACAATGTGCAGAAAACAAAGACACTGCCCTGCACATGTTTGGAACAGGCACATTGGGGTGTGCATTGCATGACAGGGTAATACCTGACACTATGACACCTTTTATTTAAGTGGACTGCTTTCTCACTTGAATTTCAATCCCTCAGATAGGGATAAAAATATGTTTTTTTTATTAGCATTTCCCAGTGACTGGCCCGCTCTAGCCTGCCACTGTGAAATGCATAGCTGGCACTGAACTGGGTGCTGGGAGTCTGTAATACATTGCTGTTGAGATTGCACTCCTGACACTAATGTATGCAAGCAGGCTGGACAGTTCATCTTTTTAGCTGCTGTTCAGCTCCCTGGAAGTACACAGGCCACCCTTGAGGACTACAGAAAATAAAAAGAGTGCATCCTCTGTGCCTTATTTGCAGTCGTTTTTGAGAATCTGCCATGCGCCTTAAAATCATGTTTTGTATTGATGGGCATGTTATTTACACAGCAGTGTTACTCACTTTACGCATTCTGGTGAAAATCTCAGTGTCCAGGATTCTTGACAGTAATTGGAATTCCCCCTCACCACTTGTCAGTCCCCTTCATTGCAGAGGCATCTTTATTAGAGGACAAAAGGGGCTTGTGCCCCCGGCACCCACCTTGGGGGGAGGAGGGGTCCCCACATGGCACTCTGATTTAAATAAGTCAGTACCCATTATTTACAAAACATTCCAGGATTTGTTATGGTGTTCTGCTAAAGATCTAATGTGACACTAAAGGATTAGCCCCTACTCTGCCCAGGAGCAAGAAATTACAAAGCAAAACAAGAATGTTTTTTTGAAGGAAAACAATTACTAGAAGGAAATAAAGTTCTTCTAAGTAAATCCTGGCCTTCCTTCACTGGTGCAAGCTGTAAGGTAGACTGTACCTTCAGCCAGGGTCCAATGCTTAGTTCTACTTTCCTGATTCTGCTGAAGCCTTCAGATGATCTGCTAAGTGAGGGGCTCAGCCCTCTTATAATGCCAAATGGGTCCCAGTGATTGGTGCAGGCGAAGCCTACCTCAAGGAACCAATCCGGGGTCCCCACCAACAACCTTCTGTTATGCGTGAGGTCAGGACCACAATGCTTTGCTACAAGAAAGGTAAGAGGTGACAACATGTACTCCTAAATCCCACCCATCTTCCTGTCTGTTGTAGATCAAAATGTCTCACTGGTTAACTGAGCCCTCTGTGGCTCTTCATCAAAACGCAGGTCTCCCTTGAAGTTTGAGGTGAGAACAGACTTCTGTCTCCCTCAAATCACATACTTTGTCCCTCTGAAAGGGGTCCAAACTTCAGGGGGAGCCTACAGTAAATAGTGGACCCAGACATGCCATTCACTGTCCTTCATAAAGATGGGTGGGAGCTAGCTTCAAGGTGACACATTGCATAACAAAGAGGTGTTAGTTTTCCTACCCATTGTTCACGTTCTGTGACCAGGCCTATTCGCAGGCCTGCTTCAATGAACTCTCAGAAGTATGGGCCGCCACCACACAGAACTTAGACAATAGATCAGGGCGGTTCCATGGAGCCATTGATATTTAATTAGGCTGGCCACGGGAGGAGTAAGGTGTTGCCCTTCTCCTATGGATGTTTTCATGCACCCCTCGCTGCCACCTGTCGAATAAATGTGACAGGGAGGACTGAATCTGTAGGCTGTGTCCCCCAGAGTACACTGGACTATGTGTTTGTTGTGCGGCGAGCATTAGAAAATGTGTGTGGATTAGCCCCACTCATTTTTGGAGGTTGATCTCCCATCATTCATTTTCATTCAAAAAATCAAAGAAGCCCAGGCGAGCGCACAGTCCCCGTGCGAATGGTCGAATTCCTCACATAAACACAAACACTACATAATTAGCCAAGTGAGGAAGGCAAACAAACTTAGATAGTCCCCGTAGAGCAAAATGGGCTTTTTCACATGTATGAGTCACACTTTTTGAATGATTAATCTTATGCACATGTAATGTACTATATTTGTTTTCCTGTGGAACACTGACTATTATATTGATTTGTTTGTATGTTTTAATAGCGCCTGTCTTAATACATGAATTATACTGAATGACATTTCTCAGTGAGAGGAAATAAATAGTTTGAGTGGGTCACTCATTATCCGAAACCACCCTGATCAATTTTATTTTTGGAGACAACTGTGACTCTATACATTGGCCTCACCTATCTGTGGAGATAATTTTAGATTTCTGCGTACTTTATGTGGAGAGAACCTGTTATGTTTGCACTTTGGCGTACACTGGTCCCCTCCACGTAATCTTCAACATTTGCATGTCAGAGTTCAATAGGGGATGGTAAAATGGTGGTGTACTCCCCTAGACACTACCCTTTTGCACTCCATCTTCCAAAAAGACAAACGCACATGCCATTTGCAAATGGCAGGCAGTGCTTACAATGGATTCTTATGGAATCCACGTGCTTTCGCACATGCCATTTACAAATGGCGGGCAGTGCTTACAATGGATTCTTATGGATCCACTTGCTTTTTGCTGATGCAAAATGCAGGCAGATTCTACAGATGTCCACAGTATTTGCGCCAGAGTGAAAATGTCATGCTTGCATAAACGCTGGAGGAATGTATGTATGGTGGAGGCGGAATTGTAACTTACAATGTGCCCCTCCTCGCTGCCATACCAATGAATGAAAATTAGGTTTAACATAAATTCCATGCCTAAAAGGCTTACACATGGCATTTGCGCATTGAATTTACGTTGCACCTCATTATGCATGCGCCCCTACGTGTTCATGATTGGGTGAGACAATTCTGACTCTATCTACTAACCTCAGCTCTCCATTTCTTCATCATTGGGTGATGCAACTATGAGTCTATATATTGTACTCACCTCTCGCCCTCATTCATCATTAGATGTGAATGCAGCGCCTATGCAAGGTTTGCATAATATTCAATCAAACTATGCAAAAGGCACAACGACTTGTTCTCCACATCATTTTGTGTGAAGAAAAATGCATGTTTTCTTCTGTGTAGTTCAAAGGCCAGGTCATCATGCATAGTGGGGGCTCCGATAGCAGTGCTTTCCCAATCGGGGGGGGGGGGGGTTGGGGGGCTGCGTCACTGCTACAGATTAGACACTCGGGCTGAAATCCCACAGTATAGGTAGGAGAGTAGGGAAGGTGACTCCATTGCTACAGCTGGAAGGCCCTGGGCTGCAAGTGATGCCTGTGGACAAGAATCAGTCTGAATAATAATAGTGGAATTAACAATGAAACATTTAGATTGTTCCAGAAACCAAAAACAAAGTGGCCAAAAAGCTTTGTTTTAAACAATATATTTTAATAAGTTGCATGCAAGCAATGTAAGGGTTAGGCTCCCCCAGACCACCCAGACATGGACAGAAACATGGTCCATAAAGAACTACAAGGAGGAGTCTCCTCAGGTCTGCAGCAAGGCAGAACTGCATGTGCATCATTTAGCCAATCGCTGGTGAGATTGGTTAAATGATGGCAACTGAGTTAATAGATTAAGTATGGTTTTGTTTTGTAGTTTTGAAATAGCATGGTCACTAAATATGAACCTGTAGTAAGAGATATTATTCAGGAATTCATTGATGGCAGGGGGACCAGGCAGCAGAGCAGCAACATAGTCGGGACCCTCACGATAAAGCCACCCACACACACATTTGACAAAGAGATACATCTTACAAAAAGCATTAACAAGAGCCCTTCGTGCTCTTCAACACTGACAACTAGACAGTTGCATTTTGGTAGAACTTGTGAAACTTAGTATAGCCACTTACAGACAGTGGCTCAGCCAACAGAATGGGAAAAGGAGACGAGAATGTTGGAGTGCATTAGTCTGTTCCTTCAATGTAAGACATGTAACACTTTCTGGCAGATTGCAAATGATATCTGATATCCAACCAAAGGCAGCCCTTATAAATGAACCATCCATTCCCATATGGACACCCTTTATTAATAAACTTTTTAGGCAAAGACCCTCCTCATTTGGAGGGTGAATTAGAATACCAAGAGCAATGGTTATTCGCACTCCAGTCACAAGATCTAGGAGCCATCATTAGAAGTATAAAACAGTCTAGGGCTCTGGGTCCAGATGGCCTATGCAATATTGTAGTTAAAAATAATGAGGACTGGTGGGCTATGGTACTGTATAGACTATTCCGAGCTATTAGCGCATCGGGGGGCCTCCCCAAGACTTGGACAAAGAGCATAATTGTCCTGGTTTTTAAAAAGGGGGGGCGGGATGCTCCTACAAATGATCATAGTCTGGCCATACTAGATGCTCCAGTAAAAGTGTCTATGAGAGCATTCTTGGTTGACCTGAATAATTGGATTTTATCAAACTCTATAATTCCTTTTAACCAGAGAGGTTTTCAGAAAAAGTCATGTACCACTGATAACATATTAACTACAGTGACTGCAAGTCAATCTTCCTGAAGTCGTTATAATCAACCCATCTCTGTGGTCTTTGCTGATTTCAGCTTGGCACTTGCCACCACCAGGAGGGAGAGGCTTGGCGTTGCAAGAAATGAACTCCAGTAGGTTTACTATATTTGATTAGATCTGCATATGCTAAAAAAAGAAGTAAAAGGGAAGTTCATAGAATATCACAATCGCAGCACGCCGAGGAGCGCATACTACACCCTGACAAGGGTAGCACAGAACCTGTTGAAAGATAGAACACAGCATTCATTTGCACACTTAAGAGCGGCAGGTTAAATCACATTATCCTATGGAATTACAATCAAGGATACATGTAACACATTTATATATATCGAAGGATTATCCGGCCTTATGGATTACTAGGAAATGCTAATTCATTTTACCAACTGCCTTTAATAGTTCATTAGTCTTGCTAAAGACCGGTGCTTCGAAACAAGTGTTGACTGTAACATTCAAGGGCAGAAGAGCAGAAGTTAATTGCAAGGACTGCTCAACTACACTACATGATAATGTATAAGAAATTGTCAATAAATATCTAAACAAGGAACAAAGGAACTGTGTCTGTTATTTCATACCGTCATTAATTAGTTTACATTATAAAATGATCCAACACACTCACCTTTGTTAAGGTTGCTTAGTTTCTAGTTCATAGAGGGGCAGGGACTAATTGGAGCCAGACCCATCTAGGCCTAAAACAAGGCTGTACACTTGCACCGACCCTCTTTAATTTCTACCTGGCTGACCTAACTACTTCTCTTAGTACAGATAGAGCCTATCCACCTATTTTTGGGAATACCGCTTTTCAATGGCTTGCCTATGCGGATGACTTGCTCTTGTAGCACTACATCCCTATACGTCTGCAGGAACAGCTAACACTCTTAAATAAATATTGTGACAACAATGGGCTAATAATAAACACTGGCAAAACCAAGATCATGGTGGACCTTGAGTAGAATGAAGGTTGAGGAAGTTACTCAGTTACAGTGCTTAGGTGTCACATTAGACAATAAACTGAGTTGGCTTCCTCAGCTCAATAAAGTAACCTTTAATGTCTTTCAGAAAATGGGAGCTCTTAAGGTCTTTACAGTTAAACATGGGGGATACTCATGAAGAGCTATTTGTAGAATGAGTGTAATCGTGATCAATTGGAAAGTAAGTGCCTACTCTGCAATATGCCAAAACAACTGTCAGTTGAATCTTTATAAGCAGAGTATAACATAAGGAAAATGAGTATTTCGCTGAACATCTATACACTAAAATATCACTGGAGGATCAGCACGCCTTGAAACACTTGTGTATAGGCACGTTATTAATGCCATATCATATCATATCATATCAAGACAGATCAATTTAAACTATTGTAAGGGCCGAAGGAAATCGATCATCTTCTCACATGAGAGATAGTGTTATACTGACTACATATCACACAACTTATACAAGGATAAAAAATTGGGATATGGAAAGCTCAGCTGACACATGAAATTCCTATAAATTACATGTCAAAACACGCTTCAAGGAGCTTCATAGAGAACTAAACATAGTATATCTGGCAACGAAAGGTAGATCTTTATCTAGATCTGAAGCCTTATTATATGAAACAACATAAAGCACAATATGTGATTGCTTTCCCAAATAATGTTATTTTGTGCACCTATATGAAAATCAAATTTAATTGTGCAGGAACCTTGGAAGTGATTGGTCCAAGGATAAGCCCCCGGAGACAGTACAGACCACACAGACTATGTGGGGGGGCAGTGGGGACCAGAATTAGAAACAATTAAGCATTTAATTTTATATTGTGAAAGTATTAATCAACTGTGCAGGAATTGCTGGCTCGCATAGAAATCTGAGGGGATGCAATTCAGCCAATTTCTGGAATCTTATTAACAGTACAGACCTCTCACAGAAAGATCTGAGCTTAAATCCAATTTCAGAAGGGGAATGGTTGGGGCATTTTGCTAGCATCTACAAAAGTGGGGAGCAGATCGCTATGATAGCTTTCAAGGTCAAACCAGAATGGACTCTTGATAATACAGCAGGAACAGTGTCTGGTCTAATTAAGAGATCTAAAAATTCTGGAGCTCCGTGTCCTAACAATTTGTCCAACAAAGTTTTGAAGTCCAATCCTGCATATTGGGCTGGAATTCTCTGTATTCTCTTTAATGATGTTTTGATGACTAAGAATATTCCACACTCTTGGAGAGTGTCCATTGTCTTACCGAGTTTTAAAAAAGGTTCACGCTTGAGTCCCTCAAGTTACAGACCCATCGCAATTGCTGATCCAGATTCCATAATGTTTGTGTCTATGGTGTTAGCTGATATTCATGAATGGATCAATACAAATCAAATTCTGGACTAAAAGCAAATTGGTTAAAAAAATATTGGCAGAGATTGTGGGTTTTGATCCTACAATGTCTGCAAGACAAAGCAATGATAAAGGGATGAAGGCCTACATTTATTGCCTAAATGGATCTCAGCATGGTTTTTGATCTTGTAGACAGGTCGACTTTATGGAGAAAGTTACGCGATCTAGGTATGCCAAAACACTTCCTGCAGATTGTAAGAGCTTTATATACAGATACGAGGATAACGGTCCATTTAAATTCAGAGGGGCTGTTATCATCTGAGATGGGCATTACCAACGGCTTACATAAAGGCTGTATGTTAGCTCTCACAATATTTAATCTCTATGTTAGTGTAGCTGAAGGTGCTTTGGCTAATAAAGGTTTAGTCTCTCCTAAATTAAGTAACGTCTGTATCGAGTGGCTTGCCTATGCGGATGATTTTTTACTACTTGATAACACAAAGGTGGCTATACAACAATTGCTTAAGGAATTTGAAAATTTCATTTCTGAGCTACATCTAAAAATAAATCCCACGAAAACCATTATTATATGCATGGGTAAACCCAATAAGCTTCAAAGCTCTTATACATGGTATTGCGAAGGCAAATACATAAAATGTCAAAGTGCTCTTAAATATCTGGGTTACTGCTTTTCTTGCATGGGTTTGATTGCTTTAATTAAAAACCAATTGAAGCTAAAAGCAGAAATAGCATTGCGGCAAATGTGTACTATTGAAAAAAAATTGGAACGTTCTCCATGACACCATTGTGGGAATTTTATATTATGAAAGTTCTCCGAGGCATATGGCTTGGAATGTTTTGCTTTCGATTTTCTGGAATATTTGAAGGTGCTGGAGGGCAGTATATGGAGGGGTTTTTGTTTTTCCTTCCCAAATGCATCCCAATGGAACTTGGACGATACGAATTTGGCCTTCAATCACTCAAACCCCTTGTAATTTGGAAAATACTTCTACTATGGAGGAAATGTACAATTAATAGGGATAGGGATCTCTATGTTTGTGCTGGAACTGAAACATCATGCACTTTAATGAGTAAACTGAAAACTGAGACTGACAATATCTTACGAAATCTCGGGATGTCCGTTGCTATACTGTTAAAGAAACCTGAGAAAATAAAAACAATTCTTCGGGGTCATGATTGGCAAAATACTCTTAATACAATATCTGACTCGAAATTGTATAATCAGGATTATTCATTTTGGAAATTCTTTCCTGTTATGCAGGGTTACTTGATGAAGTATTCATGTAGGAGGATACGTAATGATTATATGCATTTTAGGATGAATGTTATGCAGACTAACCAGATAATCAATATTAGATGTAAGTCTAAGGAAGGATGGAAATGGTGTAGATACTGTAAAGTGGAGGGTGTTGAAGAAACACGTCAACACACTTTGCTCATATGTCCTGCCTTTCTAAGTCTAAGGATTCATTATTTTGCACAATTTGTAAGATCAACTTGCTCTGTTAATAGAGAATGTATACGGTATAGAATGATGCATGAGAATTCAACAACCTTAATTATACGTGTAACTGCTTTTTTGAAAAATATATGTGACTTGTGTTAAAACATAATCATCTCTTTTAAATTTGGTGTGAACTTTATTATTTTTTTTCAAAACCTCTTTGTTCTTATGAGATATATGTGAGAATTGGAAGGTTTGATATACTTGCCATGTAAACTTTTTATGTTATGAAATCTCAAATGATTTTGTTGTTTTTAAAGTTGTTATGTACATGTGATTTGTTATTGATGAATGTCTTGTGCGAATTTTGTAAAGGTTTGTAATAAACCAAAACAAATAAACAAAGAAAAAAATGTATCACTTAACTAAATTATGGATTTGTACTCATAAGATTTTGAGGGATTTATATATATAATTCTTATTCATTTGGATAGGGTGGATTTTATTATTCGGATGTGAATAACTTTATGCTGATTAGCTAGGTAGAATGCAATGATAGATGCTGTATACAAAGTCTTAATTGGCTGTATTATGCAAATAAAATAAACAAATAGCATGGTTGACCTTATAGGTTAAGCATTTTAATTGCAAACTTTGTTGAACTGAACTAGGTTGAACATGAGAAGAGTTGGGAGGCCCTTGCAGTGCAGAGGGCCTGAGAGGGAAGGGGGAAGAGGAGACTGCAGAAGGATTAGCAAGTTCCTTGCAGATTTTGAAGAGTTCAGCCGCGTTATTGGTGGCCCCAGAAGTACAGGATTGGACATGGGCCGTCTTCTTGGAGCGGACGGAGAAACGATTTTGCCTTTGGAGCAGGCGGCAGGCCAGTTTGTCAGAGGATGTGCTTGAGGTCTACCACTTCTACTCAGCAACTCTGCACTTGCGTTTCAATGTGGCCTACACTTTCCTGTAGGAGCTAGTATGAAAACATTGTCTTTGTTTCCAACTTCGGAGCAAGCCACATAAAGCTAACCATGAGAAAAGCATGAATCCCATAAATCGGTTCCAGCTACTTTGAGTTGGAGCTTTGAGATTGTGCAGCAACATTATTGGTGTCCCGATCTACAGCCGAGGCAGCAGCAACCGCAACATAAGTGGCGTATCTTTATGGCTGAAGCATGTAAGCTTGAGTGCCATACCCGTACATGTACGGCTGAAGCATGTGAGATTCGTACTGTTGAGATGGCATACATTCATCAACTTCCGTGGGAAATTAAGTTTCAGTAATTATTACGAGAGATTTGCCATGATGTGATGGACGACGTCATTGCGGACACCATTGAGGAAACAGGCACAGTTTCCTGTCACCCGCATTACCACAAAAGCACTGTATTGTGTCACCTGCATGACTTCAGAAGCGAGTGCCGCTAATATCAGCTAGAATACTGATAGCGTGAGAAGTTCATGAACTGCTAAACTTTTGGAACAATGAACGCAGAACTACGGCAAAACTACAGGGCGAAGAGCCATATGGCAGGGGTAAGCATTAAAAATGTACACCCTGATTCATGGAATTATTTGCACGTAAAACGCACATCTGCGTGCCATTCTGCTCGAAAATCCCTGTTTGAGGTATGGGGATTTTCGGGCAGAATGGCGCGCAAATGTGCATTTTAAGCGCAAATAATTCCATGAATCAGGGGCTTAATCTAAAAAAGGGTATATGTTATACTTGTTACATTGTCTACACCATGGAACCTACCCATATGACACATTTCAGGTTTGTAGCATGTTGGGAAGTATGCTGAACATTTTGAACAGACACACACATATATCCAAGCATTGCAGACTGCAAATATTAGAAACATTTATATTCTATACTTGTTACATTCTCTACACCATGGAACTTACCCACATGCCAAATTTTGGTTTGTACCATGTTGGGAAGTATGCTGAACATTTCAAACAGGTACACACAGATATTCACAATTGTCCCTTGTGTGTATAGGGACATAACAACATTATCATTCTATACTGCATCTGGATTTGGCTGTTTGTGCACTTTCAACCCAGTTATCAAGATTCTTAAAGTGAGTGTGTGTAAAGTAGTGCTGTAGTGTTAATTATGGATTCATTATTAGTCAATGGACTTTGCTCATTTTATAGTCTATAAATCGTTTGCCTGGCCTGACTGACAGTAGTAACCATAACACTGGCATTGCCAACATGTGAATACATTTTTTACATTATAACCTTACCTCCCAGCTAATTCCTAAATAGGGTGTAAAATTATATTTAAAAAATGTATGAAACTTTTTAAAATATGTTTATCTGTTTTTTTTCTTGTGCGCATATTTGAATTATGTTTTTTTTCCCCTGTTTTACGACTGGTTGGTGGATTTGAAGACACGTGTGCTTCATTTCCATACACGGTTAATTACATATGAGTGTTTTGCGCGTGTTGTGTACATGCCCTATTTTCCGGGTGTCATGGCATGTGTTTTTTGCCATTTTTATATTGCATTTTTATTTTCCACTTCTCTATCTGTGAGATTTTGTTATTTGTAAGACGTGTTTTTTTTTCTATTTCTGTTCAGTGTTCATATTTTCCGTTTCTCTTTCCACATCTGTTTGTATTTTTTCCCAGGATCTATGCAACTGCTTGAACTGAGAGATGTCTGTAATGGCATTGTATGTGCATGTGTGTGTGTCTGTGTTTGTGGGTGTGTGCATGTTTTCCACTTCTGTTTCCTCATCTATATGTTTAAAGGGCATGCATTAAAGATATGCACTGAGCACATTACAATTGTTAATAGAGCCCTGTGTAAGAATTCCTATCCTTTGAAAACCCATAGGCCTCGCATTTGGCCGGACACTTTGGCTATCACCCCTGAGTATACAGAGCGAAAGGTCTCCAATATCTGGAGTTTAATTGTTTCATTTTCCACAATCAAGGCTTAGGGCTCAAGATGAGGGCCTCTTGTTTTTTACACAAAAATCACACTTCTGAAAGATGAAATCCACACATTTTATTAGGCCAATGCCACATGACCTCAATGCAGTACCATCTACCTTGTAGTAGATTATCACATAATTCAGTATCAATGGGGGTGTTCCATTCAGTAATACAACAACATGCAAGGGCGACATCACTGCAAGCAAGGCCAAACATCCTTCAGAAAATACATTTCAGTGACCAACCACACACAACATGGGGCTCAACCATATGAAGTAATGCACTGGATGACAGGTTTGAACCCAGCTCACATGGCTGATCCCTTCAATCAATTTTAAAGTCCCTCTCGGTTACATTTCACCAGAATTTCTCTGGCCATGAAGCTTGTTCAAGTATTAATAAGCTGAAACACATCACTGTGCATCACTATGAGTTGGGTGCCATCTTGGGGATGGTATTCAATGTCTGTACTCCAGGAAAGTACTTTAAATAATGCAACATATTGTCGACTGCTAAAGGTTGCCCAGGGACAGTGTGATTGCATCAATGCCACACTGGGCAGAGAGTGATGAGGTGAATTTAGTTGTCTTTGAGGCATTTCGATGAATTGGAAAAAAACGAAATATATGTGTGGAGTGTGGCTCAGCAAAATGCAAGGTATCATACTGCATCAAAGGGTTCATTGTGTCAGTGGATTTTACAAATGTCAAGGGCAAACACTGTACACAATCAGTGTTTGATCTGCCACAGCAGTCAAAGTCCATATTCTGATTAGTCTGATCCTACCTTTCCACTTCCCTCCAGGTCCGATGTATATCCATTCTGTGGTTTTGTGTAACATTTGTCGTACACATTTTTGATAGGACCTTTTTGGACACCCCAGCCACTCATAACTGTGTCCCCAACTCACAGATGGAACATCTTAAAACTCTTAAGGTTGACGATATGTGTGTTCAAGAAAGTGTCATGAAGTTTGATCTGGTGTGGCCTATTGATGCGATATACACCTCACAATATAGCCCATTCTGATGTCAGGCTAAGGTTGCCTGTGCAAACTCTGACACATGAGCCCGGGTATTGAGTTCACATATTTGAGAATCACATGTCCAAATGTGGGACTCCTTTCTAAAAGGGTGTATTCCACACCTTTGGGACATGCCCTTGTCATCCCAGGTGGTAGACCACACCTGAGGGGCAAAGACAGGGACCTTACAAAGCAGTTGCAGCAGAGACTCAACAAATATAGCTATCAGATCTATGGACCCTTGGACAAGTTAGGCCATTTTTATTGAGATGAAAACCACTGGGACATACTCTTGACCTCTCAACAGTGACAATATTCCCTAGGGGAAGGATATATCCCCTTTCCAAGGTTTTTGCTATGCAGGATCCACAGGTCTGGATCCTAATCCACAGGTTCCGAATGATGGAAAATAAACACGTTTCAGATTGACTTTAACCAATCTCATTACTGGTTTCATATGTTACTTGGGGTCTGCAGATCTTTATGGAAGAACAGGTGAAATATCATTAGTTTAGTTTAGTTTAGTTTGTTTATTTATAAAGCGCGTCCGAACCCTCAGGTAGCTGGGCGCATAATCATGTGCACAGCAGAGTTACATATCGTTACACGAACATCATAATACAACAGGCAAAGCATACATTGGTCCAGACTCAGAATGTTTACATACAAAAGTAGAATATACCGAGAAGATTTTATGTACAGAGAACAGGCACAAAATAGTTACAGTGGCGAGTGAGGACCGGTTACAGGTTGGTCCTGAATAGGCTGTAGATAGAGTAAACAATACTGGTTGCATTACAATTACATTGCAGGTAGAGAGCGGCTGCTGGGCGGTTGTGTCAGTGAGAGTCTAGATATCTAGGCTAGTAGCCAAGATTTTACCATGGCTCTGAATGGCCAGAATGCGGTTTCCGATCTAATTGTAGGAGGGAGGGAGTTCCAACATTGTGCTGCGAGCACTGGGAAACTGGAGCCTCCTGCTGTTTTTAGGTTATAGTTAGGGACCTTTAGTTGGTGCAGGTAAGGAGTTCTGGTGGGTCTAATGGGGCAGTGTCTAGAGAATTTGTCTGAAAGGTAACGTGGGGCAGTACGTGACAGGCACTTGTGGGTGATGACCAGGGTTCTTAGCTTAATTCTGTCGCGGATCGGGAGCCAGTGGACTTCATTGCAAACCGTGGATATGTGCGCCTTGTGCGGGAGGTTGAGGGCACATCATTAACATTTGTCGCCCATTATATTTTAAATGTTTCACTGTTTTTGCCAAATCAAGCAACAGGTGTGATGGGGATGCTATGCATTTACTGGTGAAAATGTATCCAGTGGTTTTTGCTGTAGGTGTTAGAAAATGTACCTTGCTGCAATTTGAATGGAAAATTTTGCTAAATTACTAAAGATATAATATACAATAGTACAGTTTTAATTATACATATGTACTGACTTTCATTTCTGATTTTGTAGAGAAACATATCCGTAGATATCCAAATGGATTACAAGAAGCGTGAGATTGAGATAGGTAATTGGGCCTCATCATTATGAGTTAAATTTGACTATATATATGTGAGTGACTACATACATTTAAATTAAATTTTAAATCTGACTAATCGAGCTGGATATCTATGTATGTTTGAATGGTAAAACTATTGTTGTTTGCCAAATACTGCCAATTTTAGCACTTGCCAATTCTAAATTTAAAGGGAAATACATATGGTAGTATTCCAATTAAATACTACCAGTGGACCTTCTTTTTAAAAAGCCACAGATTTGGATCGCCACCTAAGAAGTAGAGGTACAAATTGTAACTCATCCCCAACATGTTTTAAGTTGTTTCATATACAGAGGAAAAGCACAAGCACTTCTCTTCAATACAAGATTTGTTTAAATGGAGACAGCAGCGGGGTTTGAGGAGTCCCACCCGCTCACCGCCTTACCCATGTAATGCATAAAATGGTCAGAATTTACTCTTGTGTGCATTAAAACAAATCTACAGCAGTGGTATGTATCACTACTGGACATTATCAGTATAAAGGTGCATATGTATAAAAAAGTTTTTAAAACTTCACAAAGTGATATTGCTGGAATATCGCAGATACTATTCAAGGAATGCCAATGCCATTTACCATTGGTAAATTTAGAAATGGGCCGATTTTCAGGAGTTCAGTTGGTCATTTCTTAAAGGTTGTATTTATGAGGAAACAAAATCTGAACAACTCATAATGAGGCCAATACAATCTAACCCTCGCGAGCTGTATACAAGGCCTAAAATGTAAATTACTTTTTCATAAGCAGGAGCAGAGTTTTAAAATGCTTGCTGTTACAGTGTCATGTTTACAAACTACAGAATCATGTGGCTCGCCCATATCATTTCAAAACGAGTCAATTATACATGCATTACACTTTCATGGGGACACAGGCCTCTAATATCATGACTCTGGATTCACCTCTTTCTTGACCATGACCAAACGGCTCAGATTATGGAGACTGTGTGTTTCTTTATATGTGTTCCTTGGTATTCGTAGTTTACAGGTACCCTGGTGTACGCTCACACAAATTACAGAACTACATTCTCATATTTCCAAAATCCAGAAAGTAAATAGGAAGCTTCATTCTTTATGATATGATGTTGACAGATTAGGTATGGAGGCTTTGTCGGGTATAAGAGATCACAATATTCCAACAGAGAAAAGTTAGAGAACTTAAATGCTGCAACTTTGGATTCAATTGATAGAAATAGTAGGATTTTCCAACAAACCATCCACTGGCAAAAAGAAGAAGGTAATTGCCATCAATTTGGGGGATTTAATCTGAGGTGAACATGCTTCCAAAATCCTTTTTTTATTTTATTTATTTAATTTATTTGTATAGCACAAAACAAAAATGCCCGGAGGCATAGAGGTGCTTGGACAACATAACAACAAACAACAATACATCTAATACATCAAGGGAATAAGGTAAAAGAGACAACTGAACATAAATCATAACAGTGTAATAGGCGAACAAAGTCACATAAAACCAAACATAACTACTTAAATTATATTTCAGGCAGGGGGCATAATTTGTCCACTATAATCCTTACATTTGTCACCAAGGATGAGAAGTTCAGGTTTTTACAAAGACTCCGAAAATGGGGGAGATTGTACTGACCACAACCAATAATTGTGCAATCTCTGTTAGCCCCATGACTTCAGTCCTTAATTTGAACCCTGACGAAGAACCTTAAATCCTGAGCTCAAACACAACCTGGGCCCACTCCACTCTGCAGCCAGAACAAGAATTCATCTCCCAGGGCTTCTCTGGTTTCATACCTCTCTGGTCTATCCACATTCATAATAACTATATTTCTGTGATCACTAACCAACCTTCTAAGGTCAGGATCACTGATCTAAGGCATTTTAGATTTTTTGATATGAATTTCTTTTTCAAAATGAAAGTTGGCCTTTCCATCGCTGATGTCCTTGAAGTGAGCAGAAATATAATGTGGTGAAGCACCCATAGGCAATATAACTCCAGGATAAATCATCATAAAGGTTGAAGCTGGACCAACCAGTACAGGTTGTCTCCAGTTACTCCAGAATCAACACTAGGCCCCGTATAGCCACTTTGACATGTGGCTATAAAACAGTAAAATCACTCTGGCATGCAATCTCTGTGGTTTGAACCTCTGTCTGAAATGCTGCGTCAGCCCTATCTAATGGAGGCTGATGTATAATATTGTCAAAATAGTCTACCCACAGTTTAGAATCCATCATGTTCTTGCATTGGATGAGGTCTGAGATCATTTTATCTTTAATAAATTGCCAGAGATGGGGGCCCAGTTGGTCAATATCAGGCCATTTGGTTTCCACAAGAGGCTGGATAGATGCCTCAGTTACCCCTTTCTCTGAGGACTTAATAGCCTGGGCTCCATTAACGGGTATTTCAGGGATGCTAGACCCCAGGACACTGTCTAGACATTGTTCTAATGGCATAACCACGGATAACAAGAGTAGCCCCGCAAAAATTAATCGTAGACAAAGTTAACCAGAATCCATCAGCATACGCCTCAAAAAGGAACAAAAGTAACCAGGATGCCCATCAACAAACTAGATTCCATGCTGCGCTGCCTGCCTACATAAGCAGGATACCTTAAACATAGTGCTGGATCACGAGGAAAACTTCCTCTATGTGGGGAATCGCCACCACCAAAAAGTCCAACAGTCAGGCGTCACAGGACCAAGACACCGCACACCATGGCTCGCCAGCTCTAACTCAGTGGCTCTCAGCAGCACTGCAATGCTTTGCACCAGAGTCCCTGTGTACAAGTGCTCCTGTCCGCTGCTCCTGTTCCCACCACAGCTCCTCATGCTCGATACGTAGCACGAGCCAGCACAACCCAGCAGAGGGTAAGAGGAAAGACCTGATTAGCTTCCTTCAAGCCGCACTGCCCGTACAAACAGACAACCACTTCTGACAGCTAGCAAGCTGTAATGTGAGCTGTAATTCTCCTCTCCTCCGTAATTCCATAGCAAACAGCTAGTGCAGGCAAGGGGCTCCAGTTCCTCTGGCTGGAACTAGGAGTGGCAGATCTTGCCACCATCACTAAACCATGTGTACCTATTTATAAATAATATGTAATGATGGCAGACATCCCTAATGGTAAAAAGTATATTTCCATGGACACATTCCTGTGTAATAGGAACGCCAGAGAGGGTACCTCAAACTCCTCCCATTGCCCTTCTCCTTCTCAACCATCTTCCTGTCAGCAACATTCCACATTTGAACCAACTGTTCTTTTTCCATCCCGGATGCCTCACATTCTCCTCAGTATATATTGACCACATTAGACATAGTAGTCCAATATATCTTCCCTCTCTTTTGTGGGTGATGCAGTGATACTCTCTCAAACTGGAACAAGGTGGCAGCTCCTCCAGGGTTGTTATATATACGTACAGTATAATCTTACCAACAAAATGCCCAAAACTAGAATCATGGTTCTAGGGAAGCAGAATTATCTGAAATTCAAGATCCTTTTGAGAGGAGCCAATCTGGAACAAATACAAAAAGGTAATTAAGAGACATTGAGGGGCTGAGGCTTCCACGCCGATGCCTTATTATGGCTCTACATCACTTGTGCTGGGATATCTCTACCTAAATACTAGCATATTACCTGTTATACCAGCTCCACTTGTCCTGCACAGATAAATGAAAGCCTTTTCCTAAGGCGCTGAACAAATTCCCTGCACTCGGTTCTATGTCACGGGGATGCGTCTGCTGGCTGCCGCTTTGCGTGAGGAGAGTTGTGGTCATGGCCTCAGTAGAATTGCTGAAATGGAAACAAGGTCTCACGTGGATGACACTGTGCCCAGAGTCCTATACCTTGAAAATGCAGTAAAGGAGTTACAGAAACATAACGAGGAATTAGAAAATAGAGGATGATGCAACAACATTTGCATTTCAGGCCTTCTGGAAGGATGTGAGGGGAGTGACGCAATATTCTTCCTGCAAAAAATGTTAGATACTTTGCTTCACATTCCACCTGAGACTATCATAAATATCCAACGTGCACACCGTATTGGCCCTCTGAGGAGTTCACAGCCATCATTATCAAGATCACAAACTCTCATCTTCCTCTTGCTTGAATACACACAGATGCAACACATCATGACAAACGTCAAGGAAATAAATAATTTGTTCTGGCTAGGCAACAGCTCCCAACATGCAGCTAAAAAGAGAGCACAGCGTAGAAAATAATGTTTATCTCTTCACCCGTGTTAAAACAACTTAATGCCAGATGTGGCCTGTTTCATCCTTGCTCATTTAAAGTGACCCTTAATGGGAAAACTTTGGTTGTTTATGATCATGCGGACCTTAAATCATTTATCAGATCCGTAAAAACTGAAAGCATGGACACATCATCTCTGGCTAGTGCTTCAAACACAGGATCATGACCAAGTTCTGTACAGTTGCTAATTCTTTCTCATGTTATTGCTTTGTAGATTGTTCTACTCCTTATTGGGTGGGCCTGCTCTTGGGTAGCCCATTTGCCTAACAGGATCTTGCTTAGATCCTGCCTGGTGCCACCCAACCTCCTATCTCCTTTTGCTTTGCTTATGTGTAAACATGACTGTTTCCTTGCAATGCAGTATTTTTTCTCTCTTTCTTTACTTATTTTTTTCTATTTGGTAAATACCATGGCTCATGCTTTTTTCTTGCCTACCTATATTGTCAAGTATTTACACTGTTCCCTCTCCTTATGTGTACTCCACACACTTATCACATATATGTCATATTATAAAATTGGTGATAGTACCCACACTACCTGCAACTCTGCATTCCAATTACTGCATTGCTGTATCTCTATATATTTTTCACTAAACACAATAATGGTGTTTAAATGTATATCCTGGAACATCAAGGGGGTCAATAATCCTATCAAGAAACATAAGATTCTCACTCACTTTAAGAAATGTAATCAATCTGTAGCTTGCATTCAAGAAACCCATCTTTCAATGAATGAATCCATGAAACTAAAGTCTTATCGGGTGCAGGAGGTAAATGCAAATCCAGCTGTTGGTAAAATAAATTGGGTTGCTATACTGATCAATAGAAATATACAATATAAAATCTTACGTCAAGCAACTGATGATGATGGGAGATGGGTCTGGGTGAAATTGCAGATTGGACATGATGTTGTTACTATTTTTTATATATATGGCCCGACCAAACCTGACCCGGAATTCTGGGCGAGTGTTAAGATCACTATCTTACAATCAGACCATACCAACCTTATTTTATGTGGGAATTTTAATGATATTGTAGATCCATTTTTGGACAGAAGATCGAGTGTCTTTTCAAGAACTCCAGTTCCCATAAAGCTTTTACCCAATATATTACTGAAGTAGGCCTGGTGGACATGTGGAGGCTTTCCCGCCCTCAAGACTTAGATTTCACCTTTCATTCCCTCACACATGACTCTTTCTCGCGAATGGATTATGTTGCTGCAGGAAGTCGCTGTCATCCTCCATTATTAGCTCCTCAATTGCTAACATATTTATTTCAGAACATGCTCCTGTTGTTACACTCTTTGATGTTAAAGACATAGTGGCTCATCTGGTTTGCTGGAGATTTAATAATGTCTTACTGCATTATGAAGCATTTCTACAGTCTTTAATGACTTCCAACAACCATTTTTCTTTAACAATCTCGATTGCCACACTGCCACAGTTAATATAGGGACGCCTTTAAGGCTACTCTTAGAGGACACGCCATTGTATATTGGATCCAGCAAAAGAAGGAGTATAAAAAGGAGCTGGAAACTCTTTTTCTCCAGCTCACTAAAGTTGAAAACATGGATTATCAGGGCCCTTTGGAATCTGCCCATCGCAATGATATTGCATTACGCTTTCAAATCAACAAAAATCTCACAGAGCTTGCTTCTGGTACCATTTTGAAATATAATCTAAAATCTACCAAACCTCTAAAAAGGCAGGAAAGGCCTTAGCTTCTTATCTTAAGGCCAAAAAGGAGAAAACCCTCATCTCCCACATCAGAAATGACTAGCACTACTGTGACCTCTACCTCACAAAATCTGGACATTTTTTAAGACATTTTATTCCAACCTTTGTATCCCTGAAAATACAGAATCCGCAAAAGACATTCATTCATTTCTTAATAACATTAGTTGAGACTCAAATCCCATTGTAGATCTTAGTGGCATAAATGAATATGTTACAATTGATTAAATTAACCGTGCTATTAAAGATCTTAATAAGGGAAAGGCACCTGGCCCGGGTGGTTTAACCATTACATTTTTGATCAATTCTCAAAATTACTAGCCCCCAAAAGGGAGGCACTGTTGGCTTATTTCTTTTATGCAAAGGCTCTTCATCTGGCACATTTGCTGATGCACTACTAATTCTTTTCCCCAAGCCCCAAAAAGACGATCTTCTACCTAAAGAACTATAGGTCCATCACCCTCCTTAACGTTGAATGCAACATCTTTGCTAAGGTGTAAGCTAACATAATTGAACCCTATCTGCCCAAACTTATTAACCCTGATTTAAGTTGGATATGTTAAAGGGCAGAATATCTCATCCGACACAAAAATTCTTATTCATTGTCCTACACCTAATTTCTAACGATAGGAGAGATACTCATGGGTACGCTGATTTGGTTTTGGATACTGAAAAGGCATTTTACAGCGTTAATTGGAATTATCTTTTTTATACCCTATGATGGCATGACTGCAATGAGTGCTTTATTTCATTGGTCAAACTCCTTTACATTGACCCTAAATCATCTATTTTCATTAATGGACAATCCTCATATTTTTTCTCTCATAAAAGAGGAGCTAGACAAGGGCACCCACTATTCCCGATTTTATACATACTATCCCTTGAATCGATGTTAGAATTAATTAGGTGAAACATTCTAATACTAGGCATCAGTTGTGGTGAACATGCAGTAAAAATACTGCATATGCAGATGACATACTACTTTTTCTTAAAAACCTCAAAGAGTATCTACCTAATCTACTGTCTGTGCTTCATGACTTCTCGATGATATTGGGGTAAAAGCTCAATAAAGACAAATGAGCGATTCTATCTCTTAACTCTTCATGCATAAAACATGATATTGAGGCATTTGGATTCAAGTGGAGTCATAATTCTTTCAAATATCTGGGTTTACACTTCACCTCTTCCATAAATAGTACAATAAATAACTTAATATCAAAACCATAAATGATAGACTTTCTAGCTAACCTTGGCTTGGACCCCTTTATATCTATCATGATGGGGTTGCATAGAAACCATAACAATTATGTTGTCCCCTATTGTCTTGTACTACTGGCAATGACTATCAATTCCCCTGCCAGTCACATTCTTTAATTCTGTTGAAAGCATCCTAACTAACTTTCTCTGGGGTAAAGAAAAAAGCAAACGTATTGCAATCGCCAAACTTAAGACATCATATGAATGTGGTGGTGTTTACTTCCCTAACTTTAGATGTTATCCTAATGCTTTTCGTCTTAAACAATTACGTATATCGTGTTCTTCATCTGATGACTACGATTTTCCCACCTGTTACTCTCTGGAAAAACTGCTCATAGCCCCAATTAGGTTGAGTGATTTGATATACATCTTTGGTCATCAACAATTGTCTAAATTGTCTGTTACCATGAAGGACTCTACATGTGCATTAAGGGTATTTTCATTCCAGTCTGTGGTATCCCCTTACTGAAGTTTTTTGCCGTACCTATGGCATAATAAACATATCACCCATAATAATAGAGTTGTCTGCAGGAAAATGTGGATTAAAAAGGGAATTTGATTTCTTCATCAAATATTTCAAAACGCAAGCTTTGTCTCCTTCGATCATCTCAGTTTTTTCTTTTCCCTTGTCTGAGTATAACATCTATAACTATTTAGTCAATGCATGCCTAGATACATTGAAACATTTTTGGAAAATAATTTGGTGGAAGATCCAGCTAGATTACTCATATTAATTATTCAATCTAATGCCAAGGCCACCCTCTTTTACAAAATACTCACTGTTCATACAACCTCTATTAAATGGACCTCTCAATATCAATGGGAAAACAATTGTGACATGGTTTTGGATGATAATACATGATCGTTAATTTGGGCTAGGGTGAGATGTATTTCTAGATCTGCTAACATCACACAAAGTGTGTACTTCTTCCTCCACAGAAGATGTATAACCCTGATGAAACTACATGAAAACAGTGAAGGCTCTGATGCATTTTGCTGGTCTTGCAACAACACTCTTGCATCCTTCAAACACATGTTCTTATAGAAATATTCTGGCGTAATGTATGGCCTATCCTCAGAACTGTCTTCAATGTAAACCCTGATTTAACCTTTGCCAATATTTTGCTGGGAAGCCTGGCTCTACCTATGCAACTAGACAATGAGAATTGTATATTACATGATTTGTGCATCGCCATGGCTATAAAGCTAATCATTGCTAATTGAAACAATTTCAGAATTTTTATGTTGTTGCGTAGTGGAACAATGTTTGTCAGATGCAAAAACATGAACGATATATGGCTGTCCACCTCAACAGGACATCTAAATTTGAGGCAAAATGGGCATATATCAACAGTTATTTAGCATTTTATAAGATGTCTACTCATGGTTCATGATTCATGCTTCCCCTGTTCAGTGTTTCAATTAATTTTTATAACCTCACTATCATTTTATGATATTTGCACCATATCGCTATGGATATAACAATACTATTTGCTCCCCCTACCCCAGTGTTTTCCCCTTTATCATGTCATGTTTGTCTCATTGTCTTTTGTCTTCCCCTGTTCTATCCTTTATAGACTATATCAGCTATAGTTCTGTGGTATGATTGCTATCAAATGTTGTAGCTCTGACAGTATCAAATGTTACTAGTGATATATTTCTTTCCTGCATTACCATTGCTTTTCACTTTGTTTAACTTGGTTGCATTGGCTATATTACCATTCAAGAACTACTGTTATCTCACCTATGTTGTTATTTACATATTATTATCTTGATAAAACGTATTTAACTGAAAAAAGAGACATGGAGATTTTTTCAAGTTTAAGTGAGAGAGGTGCAAGAAAAACATATCATTTCATTTATGATATAAGCCTCTCACCAGCTACCATGGCAGGGGTGCACTTGGGGAATATCAGTACTTACCTGCTCCATTGGAAGATAGCATCACTGAAATTGCATCGAGATTCACACATCCACCTGGAACACTCATCTGAACTGACCCCAAAGACTGAGTTTTTAATTACTTTAAATCAACAGCAAGTTGGAGTAAAAACTCATTCATTACAAATCATTGAACTGAATATCAAAAATGGAACAATGAAAAGATATTTCGCTTGAAAAATGAAGCAAAAATTATTCACCACTTTATGTGTTTTCTCTAACGTAACAGTGTATTTATTTCTCAAACCACTGTCAGATTATTGTACAAAGTTTATAAAAACATAAAATTGTACAGTGTAATTATGTTGAAAAGTGGTTCTTTAGTAATGGTTTGACTAACACTTGTGTCATTTCAGCCCTACAATGCTGAATTCAGTTGACCAGAATTTCAACTCAGGGCAAACTAGCCCCAACAATTTGAGATTTGGAGTGTGAGTTGAGATTGCTATCTGCTGGTCGAAGCCTCGTCGTTTTTATTGCTGAGAGTCAAAAGGAATTTCTTGCATTAAAATTACACCTTTGAACAGTGCCTCGAAATTAAGTCAGCCATCTTCTAGGACTAATGCAGAAGAACATGTAATCTCATTGAAATCATCCATTGACTGAAGCAATTGCATAGGCTTGTTTACACAAGTCATTTGGCTGAACGCAAGATCCTCTTCACTGCTTAAAATGCATCCATTCTTTGCAGTTACTTTTTCACATAGAGAAATTGTTTCTGTAATTTTGAAAGATATGATATAGAGAACAAACGTGTGATGTTCTCATGAGATAATTATGTATTAGTCTTATGTATAAGTCATCTTCCCTATAAATATTAAAATTAATACAATTATCAATATTAATACATGTATGAATAAATATGCCACACATTAACGTCACATGTGCAGACTTTCAGCTTGGCCGGGGATTACAGAAATGCATATCTCATTGAGGAGGAAAGTTGCAGCTAGAAATTATGGAATAGAATATAAGGTATGTATCAAAATTCAGAGAACTTGTGTGAGAAGCACCCTGCTGACACACTTCTTTGGTTTGAACAAATCATGGTGCAGAAAAAAATGCAAAACGTGAGTTTAAAAAACGAAGTCCTTTAATAACACATCCCCATGAGCAGGAGTATAAAATCAGCAACAGAATGACATGTTTCGCCACATACTCGTAGCTTGCTCACATACCAATTGTGTGGCCTGTCTCCTGATTTATAAACTCTCTTTGATTCCATTAGAATTCTGTGAGCCCACAGAATTGTAGTCGACCATCTTAACACTGTTTGTATGTCTAGTTATACTGCAGGAACAACTTTCACCTTCGACATGATTGATATGACCTGCATCAAATGCTGCATTAGGATTGCATCTCATTAGTACGACATTGCACTGCATCATAAGAAATGAATTCTCTATTATTGAAATTCATCATATACACGGGTGCATACTAGTATTAGGGCACTAGAGGTATCTTCAAGGTTGGGTTTCACAACCAACACACTGCGAACTACAATCATCTTGTCCCCACACTTGGCTTATATCAGCATTGTGAAATAACAATATATAATAACATTTCATCGTTGCATGGCAGAATAATCCCTGAGACATTGCAAAAACATGATTAACCTTTCTCAAATAAATATTAAAAGATCAGGGTTTCCCTTAAAAACATGTAAAGTGCACAGTGCTGTAAGCACAATATTTCTCATTCTTCAATACGCAATATATGACCATTCGTGGGTCTTGCAATATATACAACAACTATATGTGCAAACAGAAGCCTTTTAAGTATGAACCATCTTTGGATATATCAGGACCCAGCTATACCCCAGCCCACTTTGAATATCCATTAAAGTCAAAATGTCCTTTGCAAATGTTGTAAAGTGCCTAGTGCTTACAAGAGCTGCCATCATGATTATCCCACAACTAACTGTGTGTAAATGCACTCTTTCTATTGGAAAGTGAACAGTGCCTAGCAACTAAAAAATTCAAGGACAATTGTATAGATGGTTATACATTATATTAAACAATGCACACATCCCAGGAGACTCTAGAAAATCTCCCCTAAAATGCATTGTGCGTTGAACCTACAATGACATATGGTCGTCAATTAAAAACTGGACTGGCATAACAATGGGACTAAGACATCTTCTGAGCCTATCATTCCCATACAGTGCACAGTGCTTGTCACCTATTATCACATACAATCATCAAGTTAAACACTGGACTCCAAGAGCAGCAAAACTTAACCTACACAGACCACAATTTAAGAACTCTCATTTGCATTGATGAAGATATCTTACACACTCTAAAGTTGGTACTATTTAATAGACAAATAAATTAATCACAATATAAAGCAAAGCAACTTTTGAAAAAATATACTTTGAGATGAAGAAAAGAATAACAAAGGGCAAGACAAAAGAGGAACCAAGGGAGAATAAAAGAAAAACATATAAAAAATATGTGTACATTTTCCTCTTTTGTTTTTTCAAAAGGACAGTGAAAGAAATGAATAACAATGCTTTACCACCTAAGCAAAGATCACCAACATACACTTAAGCATCTCAGGCCCTCCAAATCACTGAACAAGATGTATAAGAAAGTATATAACTCCTTGTCTATGTTGTGTCCCTGGGGAAATTCGGTTTAGAAATCTAATATTGTTTGAGTTTCTAGCTGTTTTAGCATCAATTCTACATTTCCCCCTCATAAAGGCTGAGGTATATTTGTCAAACCAAAAATCTTAAACCCAGTTAGATTGCCACCATGGACCTCTCTAAAGTGTTTTGCCATGGGGTATGACTGGTCATTGTTTTTGATTGCACGGATATGTTGTAACACCCATAATTTCAGTCTACCCACCATGCTCCCTACAAACCATTTCGCACATGTACACATCAAAACATATAGACAAATTGAGTGTTGCATGACATCTTGTCCTTGATCTTGATGGTATGTTTTAACACAGGGTGTATATGGGTGGCACCATTGTTAGCATATTGGCAGGCTTTACAGTTCATACATTTGTGAAATCCTTGACCAGATGTCTGTCTCCAAAGAGCACCAGAAGGAATTGGTTCTTTCTGCATAAACCCCCAACATGCGAAGTGCACAGAAGTGTGCTGTTGGCTGTCACAAACTTCGTTTGGACCTTGGACTCGGCTGCCGGCTGACAGAAGCATCGCGGATTCTACTCGCGAGCCACGAGTGTGTGGAGGACGTCTTTGGCATTTGCACCCGGACTTTGCCTGACCTAGAGACACTAGGATTGGCCAGCTAGTGGTGGTCCCTCCCCTCCACTTCCTCTGAGATACGTGAAAATACCGGCATTCAGCGCACCACGCGCGTGCACTACGAAGTGCACAGAAGTGTGCTGTTGGCTGTCACGGACTTCGTTTGGACCTTGAACTCGGCTGCTGGCTGACAGAAGCATTGCGGATTCTACTCGCGAGCCGCGAGTGTGTGGAGGACATCTTTGGCAGTTGCACCCGGACTTTGCCTGACCTAGAGGTGAATGTTGTGGGCTGGACTGGAAGCGTTGTTTGCTAATCTGCATTTCCCCAGACCCTTGTTAGACTAGACATGCCCCCCCTGACATTTCCCCAGACCCTTGTCAGATTAGACATACCCGGCACCTATACGCATGACCCTAATGATTGTTTTTATCCCTTTTATTATTTTAGACACTAGGATTGGCCAGCTAGTGGTGGTCCCTCCCCTCCACTTCCTCTGAGATACGTGAAAATACTGGCATACAGCGCACCACGCGAGCGCACTGCGAAGTGCACAGAAGTGTGCTGTTGGCTGTTCGCTGTGCGCGGTGATCGATGCTATGCTGAGGAGTTGGATACATGAGCTAATTTTAAAGTAAGTTGAATAGAAAGCTATTAGACACAGCTATACCTTTAGAATACTAGTAGTGGTTCGTGAACTGTACTAAGTAAGTGTGTATGTGCGGTTTTAAATGCAATTACGCTCTGTGAATAACACCCGTAGGAAAATGGGTGATTTAAAACCAGATACTAGTAAGCAAATTAACAAACCTAACCGTGCCTGCAAAAGGAAAATTATATCACAACCAGGCTTATTAACCGAATGCAAGTTGGCAAAAATGACGACATTTTTTAATAAAGTTCTGAAAATATGCCTTTAAAGAGTGAACAAATAATGACACCTAAAGAGATTGAATGCTCTGCACAAGAAATAATGGATGAATTAGCAACTGCTTTTCCATGTATTGGTAGTAAACTACTATCACAGATGGTGAAACCAACTGGACTAAGTCCGTGTGAAGAAAATGTAAAAATTTATGACGATAATATTTGTCCGTGCCCTATGGGGGATGGAGGGACTGAACCATGTGCGGAAATACAAGTGGAAAAAGATGATCTGCTAAAAGCAGGAGAAAGGTTTGAAATTGATGCAGAGACAGGAATAATAGTAATAAGAAAAGTCCATTTAGCAATTAACAATAAGACTCCTGATAGACTCATAGTAGAAAAGCCAGAGGCCATAATAATTGAATCATTAGATGAAACAAACTTTGAAAGTATAAATACTGAAGAGCTCTTTCAAGCCCTAGAAAATGCACTAACTACCATTATTGAACGATGTGAGTCCATAGAAGATAAGTTAGCGATCCATTCACTGCTATTATGTGATTTTAGTCAAAGAAATCAGAAAAGCATGATTGATAAAGGTATGAATACATCTATAGAAATAGAAGATAAACACCTATGTGACTTTAAAAAAATAAATGATCAGATAAGATCGGGTCTGACTGGTGACAAAATGAATGAATATAATGTGCTTGAGTATAGCTCACCAAGCAAAAGGGGTAGGTGTGCTAAAATGAAACAGGAAAAACTAAACCATAAAAAATACACAAGAAAGTTACAAGCAGGGAAAAAGAAAAACAAGTATGGGCAAGCAGCAATGTATAGTACTAAAAAGATAAATACGATCAAGAATGGATGCATAAGCGAAATAGAGGACACCATTGAACTTGGGAAACCTGTTGATAAGTCAGCTAATGACTCAAGAAAACTGGTAGAATTGAAAGCGAAATCTATCTATAAAGAACCGAATTTTGTAGGCGATCATAATGTTGAAATACATGAGCCCAGAATTGATGGTGGTAGTGGGAAAGTACTGAAGAGACAAAAGAGGGTCAATGAGATCGTCTCTGATATCAGAGACTTTTTTATTGTGCCCCCAGAGTCTCTTTTAGATAAACCCGGTACCAACCGGCAGACCCCCTCAAAGAAGAAAATATGCCCAAAAAAGAAAAAGAGAACAAAAATAGAATGGGCTGATGATATATTGAGAGATGTACATACGCTCTATGAAGGCACAGCAGGTATTGGAGATGCCCAGGGAAGTGTAAGTAATATAGAAAACATCAAAGGGCAGAAGGATAAAGAGAATCCTAAGAGTAGATCACCTATAGCAAAAAAGGGAATAAATGGGTGTACGTCTCTGAATGAAGAAGTTTGTGATGAAATGAATAATATGACCTGGGCCATTCAAGTGGAAAAGATTGACCCTAGCGAAATGGTGGTACTCAATAGACAACAAATACTCAGAATATGTGCTGCAATCATACCATTGAGGATGATTGTATCCAATGATTTCAAAATAATAGACCAAGTTGTTAATCCCACTCGGATCATAACTAATGTATGGTGTTATGAGCAGACAATACACAAGTTTATATTGAGCCAAAAAGCCCATTTAGAGAAAATCGGCTATACATGTAATGAAAAACTCAAACCTACGGAAAAATATGAAGCGAAACGTACGAAACAAGTTGAAAACAAGGAAGAGAAAGCGAATAATAAAAATGGGGCGACTCAAATAAATCAAAAGAATGTAGTGAAAGTGAACTCAGATCCACCGTCAGACCCAAAGACTCCTGATGGCTACTGGCAATGGCTCCCAATTGCTTTCAAACCCGATTTTGAAACTTGCTCCTGATGACCTGGAGGTATTTATGTCTTGGAAAACTCGAGGGAATGCACATTACATTAGCAATGATGGTCTGATTGCGAATATCGCTAAATTTAGAATAATTGCCCTCCAGGAAACATGGTTGGTAACTGATTGTGAGATTGATGGACGAAGTAATCATGTCAGTCTCGCAATAGATGCAACCTATAAGATACAGACACTTAAACGGCAGTATAAGTATTGGCTGAAACACCACCAGAAAAAGAAAAATGAAGAAACGTGGTTGAAATTGGCGCATGCCTTGAAAAACAGAAATAGTAAAGAAATGTGGAACATTATAAACTGTAAAAAAGAAGTCTCTCTCCCTATTAATTGTGTGCCAGAAAGTAGTTGGGTTACTCATGTTAAAAGTACCTTGGGGACGTTATCAAGTGAATAAAATGAGATAGTGACTGTCCCCACGGTATGGAAATGCACAACGACTGTAAACTCACTGGTTAACATAATAAAAAGATTGCCTAAGTCAAGAGCAGCTGGCCCAGATAGCACCTGCAATGCACTACTACAAAAGGCCCCCGATTTATGGGCTAGGGTGCTACTCATTTTATTTAAATGGATTGGAGCCAAGGAAAGCTGCCCGAGACATGGAAAAAAAGTATAATACTTCCCATATACAAGAAAGGCCCACATAAAGACCCTGTTAATTACAGAATGCTGGCCATGCTAGATATACCGGCAAAAACATTTGCCAAGATTCTGTTAATTGATTTAAATCAATGGATATCTGAATGCAGAGTTTTGCCTGATAATCAATCTGGCTTCAGAGCAGGATCATCAACCACACATAATATAGTAAATCTAGTAACCACCATAGAATATTCACGCAAGGTACGTAGGCTGTAAGTATATTCTGGATTTATAGACTTTTCAGCGGCATTTGATACCATCACTCGGAGTAAGCTATGGGCCAAGCTTAATAAATGGGGAATACCGCCTGGGTTATTGTATATGATACAACTGCTTTATACTGACACCTCAGTCCGTGTTCGTCTGGAGCTCGAAGGAAGATTATCAGAGGAGATATCAACCATATGTGGAGTCAAACAAGGTTGTACACTAGCAGCCATACTTTTTAACCCATATCTGGCAGACCTTCTAAACAAGGCCAGAAATAGCCTGATATTTGATATCAAGATTGGCAAAGCTAAGCTTGGTTGGCTAGGATACGCTGATGATCTTGTCCTAATCGACTATACACCTAAGGGCCTTCAAGTAAAATCAAACGAACTTGCAAAGTTTGCAAAGGAGAATGACTTGGCCATTAACACTGATAAAACTAAAGTAAAGAAGTTTGATTCTAAAAACCTGACCAGAAATCAAAAAACAAAATGGATGATCGAAACGAGACAGCTTGAGGTTGTGAATGAATCCAAATACCTAGGCGTGGTCATAGATAATAAGCTCGATTGGAAAAAACATTGGTGTCAAACAAAGAGAAAATGCATTATAGCCACTATGGCTTTAAGTAAATTTATCGGCAATCAAGGAAACATCTCTGTGAATACTGTTGTTACCCTATACTCTGCCAAAATTGTATCTATGGGGAAGCTGCTTTAAAAAAGAGTTGAAAGTATTTGAAGCTAAAATGCTAAAGATATTGCTGAGGATGCCTAAAAACCTGCCATATGAATACCTATTATTGGAATGTGGACTAACTAGTGTGAACAGGCGTACTGAGCTAATGATGGCTATGCTATATGTGAAACTGAATCGACTCACCATTGGTAATTCTACATCTAAACAGAACTTTGTCACCATAAACAAGTGGAATAAGATCTATGATAAGTGGACAAAAATCGACAAAGACGATTGGTTGTTGTTCTCTATTGCGCAGATCAAGCCAAAATTAAAAAGGTTAATCTGTAAATAAGAGTATGACCAGATGATAGTGAATCTGGGAGAAAAAGCAAATAGCGGCCCCTTCCTTAATCAATTGATGACCAGGGATGGCCTACCCACCTATCAGTATGCATTTCCTGAGAGTAATATGATTCGATGGTATTTAAAGTTTAAATTTAATATCTGTAATATATTAGTCATATTAGGTGCAAAAAATGGTATCCATAAGGACATTCGTTATTGCAGATTTTGTGGGATAAATACGTTGGAAACCGCCCATCACATTATATGAATGCGAAAGTCTTGATGAAATACGCGGAAAATATCTAATGAAATATAACAACAATACATTTAAGTGTAATATGACTGAAATTTGGCTGAGACATATGGCTGGGAATTACATGAATCTAATATTTTATATGATGAAGTTTTATGTGAAAATTTTAGAGATCTTAACTGAATTATCAAATGGTGTTTTGAAGTTTTTATAGAGACACTCAAATTAGTGGTAGATAAGCGTATGATGCAAGGTATGCTCTGAGAAAACCATGTGATTTTATGTGCTGTATATGTAAAACTGTAATTGTTATATGCATATTAAATAAATAAATAAACAAATAAATAAATAAATAAACCCCCAACACAAGAAGGACTTCCACTAAAATTGATTGTCTATACATTGTACTTTGATGTTTAGATAGAAGCTTTAATAAAGTTTTGGCAAGCCTCAGCACATTCCAATCACCATTGATAATCTCTCTAATGCTTTTGGAATGTTCCTCATAGGTGCTGACGAATCTTGTTTCATTATCTTTTGTATTTGTTTCAAAAACCTGGTCAGTGGACAGCAAAAGTCCATCACTTTGCATATTACACAATTTCCAATATCTCTTCCCAATGAATTTTGGGATGTGCTAGGTCTCTGATATATATGGAATGAAATGGAATATAAACAATCTTGCTGTCAAAGGTTTTAAGAGCAAATTAGTCCCCACTTTATTTTCTGACAACACGCCTAGAAATTTGAGTATCCAGTGGAGATTGGGGATGTGCATTCTTTGGGAGTGTTTGACTCTTGAACCTGCCAATAGAAGGACTTGACCAATTACAATGTTCAGCACCATCGATGACAAAGTATCAGTATATTTTAGATCATAAATGGGGAGCATACAGAAATATGATTATTATGTATAGATTATTCAGAGAGACTACATTAGGGGTTGCAAGAGTGAAGGTGATGTTCCAAGGAGATGAGGATTGTCCACTTTAGAATCAGCAGAGAAGGGAACCTGAGGAAGGTGTAACTTCATGAAGATCAGATCAGGTCACGAGGGGCATTGCTGACTGAGATATTTCCAATCTGAGATGGTACATGCTGATCCCAAAAACTGAAAGGATAATTTAAAAGTGAGTATGAGAATTCCCCAATAGAAATTATTGATGCTCTTTAGAATTATTTTTAGAATTAACACTAAGTCCCAAAATGGTGGTTGCCTGGAAAGGGTGCTATGGAAATACATTGATTTTGTAATGTGACTGAACAGTGGACCATCAAAGATCCTTACCTCACTTGCCCTAGGTCCACCACAAAGAAATCCCTTTTCTGCCTTGAGCTGGCCTGCCTAGCATTGAGCCATCTGCTCTGGGAGCAAGGATGATGCAAATTGATTGGTCTACTTCACATCATGTGAACATCCCAGAATCAGAATGTAAATCTGCGTTAGGTTGCACATTGTATTTTTACCAACTGACTCAGTGGTGCTACCTAGAAGATACTCATCTTGGGTCCATACATGGGTCCATACAAATAAAGCCTTTTACTGGTATAAGCACCCCATCTCCCATCAGGCCAAATGCTCTGGGACTGCACCCTGAGCAGTGTACTCCATTTATTATATTCACTAGAGTTTATAATGCATGAGCAAATTGTTTATGAAAAATCAGGAAGGAGGGCATTAACTGAATATCCAATATCAAAAATGTGGGACGACAACTCAGAATGTTTGGCTGGATGCCTTTGCTTTCGAGACTTTGGGATTTCAAGATGAAGTTTTGATTTGCCCCTTAGAGCGTGGGACCTACCAGCTTTTTTAATGTGTTCCCTAAATATAAAGGTTTATGTAAAACAACTGTTTGTATGCTGTATAGCCCAGTTTAAAATGTATCCGTGCTTCCAAAGGAAGGCAGTGCACATCAGCAAGGACAGGTGAGATGTGTTTGAATTTTCATTTTACGGCTCAAGCCGCTCTATGTAAAGAGGATCTCAGATGTAATAAATCATATTTAGTGACTCTGGCAAAGCATTACCTCCATCAATGTGTAACAAAATTAAGGCCTGAACTGTCCAACAAAACAGGTCAGGAGAAATATAAGAAATGATCTTCTTGACAAGGACTGCTGAAAATGTGCAGACTGAGCACTTTCTAGTACATGTTTTTATAAAGGCACACTTTGGTCAATCAGGAAACTCTTAGATTTGGCCACTGGAACCAATGAGCACATCTCTTTGTTGGCAAATAAGATGAATTCCATGCCACAGAATTAGCTCTCACTGTGATGAATAACATTCTGATCATAGGGTTTTCAATCACATGGGCCAGTGAGGAGAGGATGGCAAAGAGCAAATCCAGAGCGGTCCTTCGCTCATCTTGTCATTAGTCCATCATTACTTCTGATTCAGTGCAATTCATTGTCATAGCCTCTACTGTAAATCCAGTGAATGAGTCAGCCGCATTTCCCCCTCTGAGCCAGCTCCTGTTTTTTGTCAGTTATAAGATGTTCACTTATCGCTCGGCCTTTAAATGCAGCTAAATGTTGTCAATGATTTTGAACTAAGTATATCTCGAAAAATTATTCATTTACATGTAAGCGATCACAACTGCATGTAGATAAGACTAACAGTTGCCCTCCTTTGTTCATCTCCCAAGTTCCTTCTACCTGTCCCTGCAGACACAGGGCTCACAGGTTCTCCTTGATTTGGAATATTTTGCCTTTCTCTCCCTCACTCTCAAGATGTCACTCCTCTGTCCAACCTTGCTTTTACTCAGTCTGAGCCTCAATAGGCCACATCTATCCACAGATCTTCTGACCCAATACAGCAATTTTCCCATGCTAGGAAATATGAGGGCATCTGGCAGGCCCAAAATAGCCCTCCTCTAAAAATACATTGAAGCTAGGTCAACCACCAGTCTCGCTTAAAACTTCCAAAATTTCACTGAAGGAAAGAGGCCCTCCTTCATGGTTCCTGTCATGTTTCCCACATTTCACATTTGACCATGATAGTTACTCCAGCAGAGAAATGGCCAAACTGGAGTTCCTTGTATATAATCATGACTCATCTTTCACCCAATGGTCAGGAATTAGTAATGGATATCTTGCAACATGCCAAGAATATCCTCAGGTTTAGCTCCACACTCAGATCCTACCTTGCAATCATCACATGAATTGCATAGTAATGGTGGAGTCCACTGACAGATAGACCCTAATTGCAAGCAATGTAAGAAAATAAACTCTACTATATACAATATTAGAGAAATCAGGGTTCAAGTGAAACACCCCACTCCCACTGAATAACTAAAGCCTCTCCCACATAGTCATGCTTGTGAGGCATGCCCCCTTCACTTCACTAATGCAGGAAATGTCAGCGCCTCCCACATTGGAAATGGCAGCCACTCCTTTAACTTCCTTCCATCCATTCCTCAATAATCTATTGTAAGGGATCAAGAGAATTATCCTCAGTTAGTTTAAAACCTCTCGGGGTCCCCCAGTTTGTTCCAGCTGAGCCGCATTCCACTCATGACACAAAATGTAATGGATCAAGAGTAAGAGTCGGACAAAGTGGCATTATGTTTTTGGTCATAGACTTTTATTAAGATGAAAGAAAGAAAGGGTTGAAAGATAACTTTACCTCACCCTAACTCTAAGAGGGGTTTCCCTGCATCAACAAAACTAAGGGCCATTTGTGTCAGGATGTTCTACCAAAAAGAATCCTCTGTCCTGTGTCCAAAAACCCTAAACTGACCGTTACACACTAAACTCAATATAATGTGCAACTCTGGGATTTTTGTAAGCTATGCACTTATAGCTTTCTTTAAAACATTCTGAAACATAAAGTTCTAAGGTTCAGAAAAGATAAGAAATGTATTTTCACCAGGAAAAGAGATTGTTCCTTCCCCTATGTTTCTTCTGGTCTTCCACTGTCTATCTGTGGCTTCCGGAATGAGTCAATAATGTTCCACTGTTTCGGAGGGGGGAGACTCTTTCCCTGAGTTTCTGCTTTCATACATTGTTTTACTTCACACTTTCAAGGGGGGGGTGACTCCTTCCTTGAGTTTCCTTAAGCACACAGTTATTTTGAATGTTTCAATCTCTCACTCTCTGGATCTCAGTTTTCCTTTAAGGGGAATGGTTCTTGCCTTTTCCATTAATTGTCATTGTTCAACAATTTCAAGGAGGGATTTTGACCCCTAAGCTTTCTATATCATTTTCCTGCTCCTGGGGTACACTCCTGCTAGGGTACTCACAGCTTTCTTACTTCTCTCATTCTCTCGGACTTAATTATTCTTTTGAAGAGGTATGGTTCTTCCCTTTTTGTATTGATGGCCACTGTTTCACAAATTCAAGGAGAGGTCTTGACCCATGGGCTTTCTTAATCCTTTTTCTACCCCGGGTTACTCTCCTGCCAGGGTATTCACACTTTTGTTACTTAAAAGTAGTATGATATTTCCCTTTTTATATTGGTTATCACTATTCCACACTTTCAGGATGGGGTTTTACCCCTGAGTGTTCTCACGTCTCTTCTTACCCCTGGTTTACTCTCCTGCCAGGGTATCGCACTTGGGTGCAGGTCCCAGATTTGCACACTGCCTGGCTTACTTTCCTGAGAGGGCTTTTTATGTCCTATCATGGGTGTGAGTCGCAGACTCACTGTTTGCCTGGTTCACGATCCTGCCAGGGCTTTTCCATTCTCCATTTGCTCTCTCTTGCATTCAGGAAACAATGTTTTTCAAGTATTTGGTCACTGATCCTTTCTTAACAATGTTCGTATTCGAGGTAACTATTACAATTCCTTTAATTAGACTCTCTTGCACTGTCAACGGTACGTGGCATTTGCCCTGAAGCGCCCTGGTGTCCCATTCGCTCCCACAGGGCTTAACAGTCTTTACTGGTGGCTTTGGCGTTCCTCGCGTATCACTGTCTTCTTTGCTCTCAGCCCACTGATTGGGAGTGCGTCCCGTTAAGCGCTTGGTTCCCGCTTTGCCTTCCTCTGCTTTTCGGGGCTCCAGCTGCCTGTGGCAATAATGCAGTGAACGTCTCTCAGCTGGGTTTCTCTGCACACCGTTTTCAATAGCCTGCGTGCTGCATCCTTCAGTCTGCAGGCCTGGGGGCCCAACCAGCGTCAGAAAAAGTTGAATTCAGCAGCAGTCTCTGTGCCTCTCTCTCTCTCTCTCTTTCTGTTCAGCTTTGTCTGATGTATGTGTCCCGGCATTGGTTAGCATTTTCCAAATACTAGAACGCAGTGTTGGCTATTCGCTTCTGGTCATCCTCATTACTCCTCCCCTCTTCCTCCTCTCAGTACTATACAATGGGGGGATAATGTTCTTGGCCATGAAAACCCAGGAAATCTCTATCTACATCCCAATATGCCATACAGGAATGTTGCAAAGGCACATGGGTGTCGTTAAGAATTACAGCGGAAAGTTTATTTGGATTCAGTATTCTTCTGTCTCCCTGGAGTTGTCCACCTCTATGTGGTCCTCCCACAGATAGCCACCACCTTGGTCAGAGTCAGGTGGTTTCTGTCTGTATCTAGCGATGTAAGAGAGAAATCAGTGACGATGTTGGTAGATCCGTCACACTATCTAGACAAAACCACTACCACACACCTGCCCACAATACGTCCAGCAGGCTGCCCAATAGAATATGCAAATTTTGGGAGGCTGCTGAGTTAAGATGGCCATCACTTCCCACATCTGCTAAATTTCGACATTTTGTTGCGTTAAATCTGATCACCTTAAATCTCTCTTGACTGAAGTTTTTTTTTTCGCTGGTGTCCTGTTTTTGCAATCTGTGGTCATTTTTTGCATGATGTTATTTTAAACATTAAACTTGTTGTCATCACGACATCAAGCAGGTTAATTTTCTTTTTTTTACAATGTGGGATGAAGGTCATTGACTCTGAGTGCTTGTTCTCACCCCAGTGGCATTTGCCTCCTTTTGTGCGCATATATATATACATAATTTATTTTCTTCTACTTTTATACCATTAGTGCAGAATAAAGATATATTAATGCGAAACTAATGCAACACCTGGGGCGAAATGTTTGGAAGCTGTATATATGTATTTACATGCCAAATTGGATTGTAGATATGTGCAGGACGGCAGGACGTGACACACTGCTAATTATTGTTAATACTGTTAAACTGTCGCAATTGGAATATGCTAAGCTGACTGATAGCAACATTCCCTGCCCATTTGACGATTGCCTCATGTGGACGTTCCAAGATGTCCGACTTGATGTCAATGTAATAGATGTAAGCCACACGCTGTATACTATCTTGTACTGGATGACCATAGAGTGAATGAGAGCATAATAGCACTGTATCTATGTCTACACCTTGAACGTGATCAAGCGGTGTGTGTATCACGAAAAGTGTTGTTATCATAGTGCTTTCCTGTGTCCATGGCTTAATTACAAAATAAAGGAATATTTTTTGCCTGGTATATCTCTGGTGATTTGACTCGGTGTTCGGAGAACATACTTTCCTCCTGGACTGCTCTTGTTGGAGTGTATTCCATTTTCTTTGTACTGCAGTACAAAGTTTTATATATATATATATATATATATATATATATATATATATATATATTACATGGACGCGGTGGTTATGGTTAAGTTGGTGTTTCCATAGGAAGAGCATTTTTTGGGTGGCTTATAACTTCGCTCCCTCTGGACGAATCCTCACCAAACTTTGCAAAATAAGTATATGGCCCACTCCGAATATATAAAAGTTTGGAGAGGTTTGGTCCAGGGGGGGCAAAGTTATAGGGGGGGTCCCAAAACTTTTGTTTTTTCCCATAGACATAATGGGAAAAAACTTTGCGCACGCCTACAGCCCAAACCGCTGGACGGATTTACACCAAATTTGCGGCAGGAGCGGGGGCTTGGTCCCGAAAGCGTGCTTTTGCAAATTTGGTGTAAATTCGTCCAGTAGTTTTTTTTAAAATGACCAAAATGTAAGGAAAAAAAATTAGTGATATCTCTGTTCGCTCCGCGGACAGACTTTCCTGTTCGCTCCGCGGACAGCGCCCCGATTGGCCAAGCGGCTTGCATGATGTCCGCGGACATGCGATTTGTTCGCTGATTGGACGGCGTGGTGCGTGAAACGCAGCAGATTTTTTGTGGTGCCCGCCATCTTGCATTCGCCGACGACCGCGGACAGCGCGGTGGTACTTGGATTAAACATTGTATTTAGTGGAGTGTGTTGGTGTGTACGAGTGTTTGGAGAGGGTGGGGGAGTAAGAGATAGGTTCAATGTTCTGTTTTTTTTATGTGCTAGACGCTTTTGTTGTGTTCGATTTGTCTGCGGACAACACGGCTGTTCTGAAATTTTCTATATAAACTAAATCGTGGTGTGTTCCGAGGACGGAGTATGTGTCCGTTTTGTTCGTAAGCAAGCTAAAATTGAGCTAAGAACACTCGCTGTGTCCTTAAATGTTGGTACATAAACAAAATGGGGGTGTCCTGAGGACGCTGTCCGTATTGTACTCTGGCAAGTTGAATGTGTTCTAAGAACACTTGCGTTGCTGAAATGTTTGCAATTAAACAAAATGGGGGTGTTCTGAGAACGCTGTTCGTATTGTTCGTTGTCAGGTTGAAAGTGTTCTAAGAACCCTCCTTATGTCCGCTGACATTACAATTTCCTATGGGCTTTACCCGACTTTTTGTCCACTAAACAAACGATAAATCAGGCTGCTGTGCGCCGACATTATGTGATAATCCTATCACTTGCCCCATTGACCTGGCTGACCTGTTTTTGCGACACTAAGTCATATCTCCCGCCCCTAAGCCTGACATTATCAAAGCATTCATATTCCCCACCTCTCTCCATGACGTTACAGGGTGCGTAGCCAAACGCGCCCAGTCTTCTCCAGTCCTACGCGACTTTACACAGAACCCGGAAAACAACACACATCATCTCACAACACAGCGCGCCACAATTCGGAATATGAAACTGTGATTTAAAAGCAAACAGCAAGATTGTACATTTCGTAAAGTACATTTATTGGACATCAAATGTTTAGAGAATATTCAGCGATTTGCATTTGTCTTTGCTGTTGATCCGCAAAAGTTCATCTTGACTCACGCGCTGTTCCTTTGCGCTACAAAGGGTGTTGGTTTATGATAAAAGAAGCACTATGGTAGCACTGATAATCGGAAGGCTGTTCCAACAACGAGGCATTATGGATTATAAAATACTAGCATATTAAAAATGGCAGTACATGTTTAAGAAGCGACAACAGAACAACCTAATCATTGTGGGGTTTATTTAAATACTAGGGCATTTGCATGTGAATGTATGCATATGGATGTAATGTGTTTGCATCTGTGCATTCGTGACTTTCATTACAAAAAAGGGGTGAGCTCATTGAGAGGCTATAACAACCATGCCCTCGGCAATCACCCATCATGCACCTGGTGAATTATGCAAATTAGGTTATAATGTCATTTAGCTACTTCTAGCTACTTTTATGATGGCCAATAGCTACTTTTCTTACTAAGGAGTTGCCAACACTGCTCCTACGCGACTTCATACAGAATCCGGAAAACAACACAGATCATCTTACAAAACAGCATGCCACAATTCGGAATATGAAACTGTGATTTAAAAGCAAACAGCAAGATTGTACATTTCGTAAAGTACATTTATTTGACATCAAATGTTTAGAGAATATTCAGCGATTTGCATTTGTCTTTGCTGTCGATCTGCAAAAGTTCATCTTGAGTCACGTGCTGTTCCTTTGCGTTACACAGGGTGTTGGTTTATGATAAAAGAAGGACTGTGGTCGCACTGATAATCGGAAGGCTGTTCCAACAATGAGGCATTAGACCACCATAACGGTTGGTATGTTGCTTCTAGCCGCTAGTACCGCGTAAGGGCATATTGGTCCTTGGCGATTGTCCCATAAAATGGTGAGGGTCATGAAGGTGTTTACTAGGAGCTGCACCTGGCAGTTAAAAAATGCGTCGGCCGGGGTCTGAAAATCGTGGCATTGACAGTAGGGAAGGATGTACCTGTTTTAAAAACATAAATTAGTCTCACGAGCCGATCTTCATTAAAAATATTCATGTTATTTATTAGGGCGTGAAACTATTTGCTAACGAGGATAGTGCAACGGAGTATGTTAACTTATTCCCACTAACCCACCCTCTATCCTGTGCCTTTTTCAGAGCCATCTGAGCGCCAGCGGACCACTTCGATGGTGATAGTGCGCGGTACAAAACAATATGCCACATTGAACGAACAAGTACAACTTAACCGGGCTTTAACGCCACGCTATTGTTATTATATTCCGGTATAAAATAATTTAAAGGGTTACTTACATTATATTGGCATTTTCCATTGTCTATGCGTAATGCAGTCCCTAAATACGACTCCGTCTGTGCCAACGATCTTTCTCATAGTGATATAACATATAAAAGCGGTTTCGTTTCAGAAATTTCATCCTTATCGTCCCTTACGTTTTTGCACCCCTCCTTCAAAAGAAGTCTTTTGGCACGATCCCTGTCTGTCAAGGTCAAAAAACAATAGAACCTTATAGTGCGAGTGGTGGGCCACTCCGGCCCGCGAGCAAAAAATGGAAGCAGCTGACCTTCACTGTCAACAAGCATAAATTCTTACTTTGCAACATTCTGTGTAAAGCCATCCCTGAGAAATTGCTTTTTACACTCCATCTTTGTATATTGTCTGCGTGCTAATGAAAAAAGTTTGTTAAAGGGAGTTTATGGTTAACTTGCGCTACTAAAAACCTATGAAATTCAGTAAAAAAACTTTGTTAACGGGACGTTATGGTTAAGTTGCGCTAATAAAAACCTATGAAATTCAGTAAAAAAACTTTGTTAAAGGGACGTTATGGTTAAGTTGCGCTAATAAAAACCTATCAAATTCAGTAAAAAACTTTGTTAAAGGGACGTATGGTTCAAAGTAAAACTGAAAAACCCCTGAAATTCGACAGTTATGGTAAGATAAGCAACCATACCTCGCGCCACTGTGCACTGCTAACACTAACACCCAGGACATCAAAGATGACATCACAAATGTCATTAACAAAAGGTAAAGGAGGTATATGTGCTTGTTTTATATTTATGACTGGGATCACTGTTGGGTTGTAGTCGTATGAGGGCTCGGTAGGCGGTTTAGCCACTACTCCTCTCTGTACTCCTGTGGGGAAGTAGTCAGATTGTCACAGGAAATGTCTTTGGCCCAAGAGAATCTTTCTCCGGACTATTACTTCCCTCCTAGATGGAATAGTCTAACTCCTCCTTCCCCCCTCACTTCCTTACATCAGAGATTCCAGTGATTAACTCTCTGGTATGTCTTCTCCATTGTTCTGAGGTGTTTTTCCCATTGAAGCTCAGGTCCCCTCCTTACCGCCTTGGGTATATATGTGCTGTTCTATATATGTCCTGTTCTCTTGGGATGGTGACACGTTTCCTGGAGAGAGCAAAGGGGCTTCTAGGTCTAGAACTAGATGGTTTGTTGTGGATGAAACTGAGGCCCGGACAGTGGTTCACAAAATTCTCACAGTTCACTGAGTCTATGTGAACTAGGAGGAGGGGTTGTGTCCAGTACATCCGTATGTTTCCACAGGCTACCATGGTAAGCCATATATGGCTCACATGTATTGATTAATTAAAATGCCACCAGGCCTTGGGGATAGACAATTAAATAAAATGTGTATTACAGTTGTCCTGAAACTTTGGGTTCCAACCGGCTGTTTGCAGGAATCCATGTTGAGAAACTGCAGAGCAGTTGGAGTAGTGGCATCAGACAATCCCAGCAGAATTCCATGTCTGCACTACACTTTTCAGCATGGAGTGTTATGAAACTGAACCTGATTAGCAGAGCTCACTTTCTGAGGCAGAACTGCCTGCATCATTTTGCGTTATGAAAATCAATAATGGTTGGGATTGCCTACCAGTGCAGATTGCATTCTTTCGCACCTATCTAATGCCTATACATAAGCCAAAATAGTTGACTTTGCCAATTCTTGTTTTAACCGGTCTTTAGTACAAGTAACAGATACAAGAACAAACATACTGCTTATAATTCAATTGGCTGAATTGGTGTTCGTTTCACCAGTAGTGCACATTGTCTCAGGAGAATGACTTGAAATAACACTGACAGGCCCTACTATAGCACAGTAGTTTATGTTTCTGATAAATAGAGCTAGCTCAAAGAGTGTTCGGGCGAGGCGGGGCATGTAGTGGGTGGGAATGGACATATGGAGAAGCATGGTCAAGGACTGTCAATGGGTGGGTAAATACGCAAATTACATCCACAAGCTGTGTGTCCCTCCTCACATTACATCCCCCTGCTATTCCTGACATTGCTATAATTTTGGCTTGTAACTGGGACCTAAGCCCCACCCCTCACCCTGACAGGTGAACTAAAAAGCATCTGAAAAGGTAAGAGGCCCCTTGATTTGAATTCCTATTCATATGAATGCTGGTATCGTCATCAAGGAAATGTTTGAGCACTCTTTGCCACAACTGTGATTGCCAGAGGCATTGTTGTTGAAAGGTCATTCTGGTTTCAGAAGTAGCCTAAAAAGATGTTCCAGGCTACCCCTGACATTCCAACTAGCCTGATATTCCAACTAGTCTGATAGTAGACAATACAGAATAAATATCGAACATGTCACACCAAAGGGAAATGAGCAGTTAAAGGATAAGAAGGGGTTCGGGGTGGGAAAACACTATCCTATGGGAGGAGACACTCTCCCCCCCTTACAATGAATGGAACCCGAGCAGACACCTGCACCTCAGCTGCATCCCACAGATGGCAGAACCCCAGGAGGCACACACGTGTCTCATTGATCGGCTTCGCAGGGCTGGACTGACCTTCTGGGTGGGATGGGGCGAGTATGCGAATATCTATTGTCCGCTTGTCTGGCAGAGAGAGCGCAGGTGTGAGCGGGGACCTCCTTAGGGGGCAACTATCCAGAGAAGAAGTCATGTCAGCTCCCCCTTGATCTTTCTCGCATTATTGTCATACAGTCACTCCATGGTGCATAACATGCCAGGACCTGCGCAACCTAAGAATAAACCATGATACAAAACACTGAATGTCACCAGGACCTCGGGATGGCACGATGGGGCTACATAAAGCATGTAAGCAAGCATGTATGCATTGGTGTTGCATGTATTGAGAAGCCACAGTACATGGGGCTAAATGTCAGGGCCATGATGTCGATTCCATAATTAACAGACGTGGAATTGTATTAGTAAATTGTGGGTTTGTAAAACACTAGTGTTTGGGCAACAACAATAGACAAACATTGAGGGACTTGTTAACAGAAGCGTTATATTATGGGGCAACCCCATGGGAAAACGCTCTCTGAATCAGGCCCGTAACGTGCCATTCAGGCATTCTGGAGGCTCTTTGTACGTGTTGGATGTATTTTGGTGTCGTAGTGTATGTAATATGGTCAAATTCGTTTTAATGTTAAATATCGTATAATACTCTATTTGCTCCCAACAGCCATATTGGAAGTGTTGGTGACTGAACTGCACAATATTATAATTGATTTTGCACCTCTTACACCGACTGGTACTAACAAGTGGTGTTGCTAGGGTGGGGCCAGCCCCCCTCTGAAATCCGGGCCCCCCCCACCCCCCTGTGTGCCCCACCTGGCTAGGATACTCTCTCTTTTGTTTCAAATCGATGCAACCAGCTTCTAACAAAATTGTACCTAGGACTGGAAGGAGTTTAACTCAATTCAACATAGACAGGTTCATGAACATTGTGACACATATTTCTATGGACTAACTCCCTGCAAGAAATACTGCAACATGTGTTTTGAGCACTGCTCATGTTGGGGTTGAGAGAGCATTATATCTGCAGTATTGCTGTTATAACATAGCAGGTGTGTTTGTATTGGGCCTGCTCCCCGCCGAGGTGTAGTAGGGGTAAGCTGGCACGTCAGACACATGTTTATTGTTACCAAATTCGAAAATGACACTCCTTGTGCCAGAATTAACGAGAATGAAGGACGGACTAGTCAACTGAAATGTTATACCTAACTGTAGTCCCTCTTGCAGCTGGTTCTTCTGGCTTTTTGGTGTTTTCTTGTCTAAGAGTCAACTCTGTAATCGGCTTGAGTACTTTAAACACAGCCTTTTGATGTTTTCTGAATGCTTTAAGAGTCATTTTCATTGAGTGCAATGTCATATGTGTGGCAGTTCACTTTGCGTGTGGGGCTGACTTAAGACGTTCTTTCCACAACATACTGTGTTCTTATACAAAGAACTATTCTGGGTATGGAGACTCTCTTTCCCAGCATGCAGCGTTGTTGCACAAAGAACAGCTCTAGGCTCTGAGACTTGCTTTCCCAGAATTCAACGTTGTTAAAAATAAAACAGTCCTGTGCTCTGCCACTCTCTTTCCCATCATGCAATTTTGAGAAACAGAGACTAACTCTGGTCTTAAGACTCTCTTTCCCAGAATACAACAATACAAAAACAGGGTGGTTCTGGCCTCTGAGTATATCACGTTGGAAAACAAAGAACTGTTTTGGGCTTTGGTAGCCATTTACCCAGCATGCACCATTGTCAGCGTAGTAACAGCTCTGGAGTTTGAAAGTCTCTTTCTGCAGCATTGTGCCATTTGACACAAATTTGTGTAGCACCTAACTGCCACTCTCATGGTCTCTTAAGTGCGTTAGTTGTCTGGGAGTTCACCAGACCATAGTCTGATTATAAATGCTAAAACGGTTCCATGTGAAAATGTCGCCTGCAAAATATTGTCAGGGTGGTGCCTTTTTTTCCTGAACCCTAAAACAAAGTCCCTTAATATTATAGGACTGGTATTATTTACTATTCTAAACTCCTGTCCTAGAATATTCTCGGATAGGTGTTTGTTTAATTCAGTGTGCAAATGTGAGTAAATGTCACCCCCTCGCGACATTGTGTCTGTCAATATTTGCACTGGATACCAATAAAACAGAAACCAAAAAAGTGATGGGTGGAATGTTTTGAAAGAATCTGAACCACTGGCACTGCTTTCGGCAACCTTCCACACCACCGTTTTAGCCCGTCTGCGCCATTGCAAAAGGGGACCAGCCATATGCAAATCAGTCAGGTACTACCACCAATGGGAGCAAACCTACCCGACATACTAGGCCAGGTGCCCTCTGCACAGAAACACAAGCAACCCCAGAAATGTTTCGGCCTTGTTGGGCCTCCTCAGTGAGGTGGAGTTTGGTTTCCTATGGCGCAGCGAGCAAGGGATCCCCGTCTGGGCATACCCTCTCTCACATAGTGAGACAAACTATAACCCCAAAAGTAATGGGTGGAAGGTTTTGAAGCAAGCTGAACCACTGGCATTGCTCTGGGCAACCATCCACAAAATTGTTTTTTTGGCCGGTCTGCGCCATTACAAAATAGGTCCAGCCAAATGCAAATCAGTCAGGTACTACCAATAAAACAGAACAGTGTATTGCAGGAGAATGACTCTGCATCATAAATGTGCACATTACAATTGCAGGAAAATGGCAATTTGTTTTTCAAACATGGCTAACACTATAACCGTGGGTCTCAACAAACTAAAAACGGGATGCTGCAGTAAAAGGTGGAGCCGCAATGTATAGAGCCGCGTCTATCACTGGAGCAAACCACTACAGTTGTGGACATTGGAAAGGACACGTCAAATGGGTTCTATGTGAAAATATCTACAGGAACATGTGAAAATGTGGTCAGCAAAAAATAGTTTAAAAAAATGTAGTCATTCAATACCAGCAACGCAAAGTGTGAAAATGTTTTCAGCAATGAGGTTGCCAAAAAAGCTATTTTTAGATACACAACAGTGCAAGGCTGCGACCCTAAATATAACCCAACCCTCCAACGAAAACTCAACAATCACTGTAGTTCAATTCCTAAACTTCTCCCTACCTCTAATTAGAACCCTTATTCTACATTGAACTCTTACAGAACGAAAACCCTTTGATGCGCCAGAGCATTTTATTAGCATATTTCTCAATGCAAAATAAATATCAAATGAACAGTGAACCTATGTCCAACCCCATCACCAGCTTGCGGCAAAGTACATAGCCCTTGCACTGACCCAAGTCCTTGGCGTAATACTATCCTAACTGGAACTCTAACACTTATCCTAAAGCTTACTTTACCCTAACCACTAGGTATATCCTCACGCTATCCTATGCCAACATCACCAGCTTTTTTCAACCCTGTATCCCTTTCTTCAACACGTACGCAAACTATTACCCTATTAGTCCTATCTTTACCATAACTCATACCCTTAAACGCTGTCAATTAATCTACCCTAACTAAACTCCAACATCTTCACTCTAACCCTAATGCCCACCCTAAACCCTATCCTTACCCTACCACCTAGCCTAACCCTAAACCAGGCAATCACAAGCCCGCTAACCACTAGCTGCACTACATTCTGACCACTTTACAGCTGCATTTATTGGCATCTTTTTCACTGCAGAGGTATTTACACCACGACTCTTTCCCTGACTACATTTGTGTTGGCTACATTTTCACTGGATGCTATAAAATGGTACATTGCAAGTATATTCGGAAGACATATGGTGCCTGTATAGGCATGTGATATCATTTACATCAGAACATGTCATACACGGGCAGGCTTGGGCAAGGCTGGCATGGCACTGCTGTAAACTGGAATTATTTTGACTGTGACTGAGTATTATGCTTAACTGACAGGCTGGCACATTGCGATATTTAAGAGAACCATGAGGAAATGTAAACATTGCATTAGGCAGGTCGGTACTTTATCAGCAACTGCCCGTAACTCAGCACCACAAGTCACTTAGTTGAAAGCATCCTGCAGTATTTGATAAACACAACAGTGTACATTTTTTTTTGTGCATTTTTTTTAAAAGCACTCACACAGCCTGAGGTGCTGTTACAGGAATACGACTCTTAGTTGCGTATTTATAACGTGCTTAATACCCAGAGGTTTTTTAAGCACGGACCCGGGGATCGAACCTGTGTTGAATCATCTTGTTTCCAAGGCGAGCACGATGCTGCTGAGCTATCCTCCCGGGACTTTGAAATAATGTGACATTGGGTGCTAACACTTTTAACTAATTCCGTTTCTTTATATTTCGGCACATCCAAACCCAATGCTGTGCACTGTACTCCTGGATCAATATCAAAACTAGTGTAATTTCTACTGACCTACGCATGGCATTGTCTCGGGAGGGTAGCCTAACGGCAATGTGCTCGCCTTGGAAGCAAGACCACCCGGAGCAACACAGGTTCGATCCCTGGGTACACACTTAGAAACCTCTGGGTAATAAGCATGTTATAAATAACCTATCATAACATATCACATATCATTCTCCTTACAGTTGATTCCCTGGCGTCAGAAGTATTATCATTTTGAATGTGCTTCCAACAGAATTGCTTGCTGTATAAATGCACGATTTTTACCTCCCCAAGGCAACTTTGGACTACTTTTGCCTGCATCAATTTGGGAAAAGCATACCCATTGCCCTTTTATAGGCGGCCCCCCACGTTTTTTTCTGTGGCCCCCTCTGTGCCCCTCGCCCTTAATTTGATTCCTGGAGACGCCACTGGTACTAACCCGAAACAATCTTGAGGTTGGCTGAACGCGATTGTACAACAAACCCTGCTAATACTGCGGTGCAGTTCCAAAGAAAGCACATTCCCCCACTCCCCTGCAGGGCCAACTCTGCAGAAAGGGGCGGTTTTCCCTTTAAATCTCGCAGCCTCGAGCTGTCAGTGTTCTGCTGGGAAGGCGATAACAGGCGCGCGCGGTAACGTGAGAAATATTGCACGTGCCCGGAGCTTGGTCGTTCACTCGGCCCTTCCTCCTCTGATTGCCTTGAACTTGTGACGTCACGGGGTGGCTCATATTGGGGAAGGGAGGGGCGGACGTGGGGACGTCTACACCATGACAGGGAAGGGCAACCTGTCACCGTGACATGTCTGGAGGCGAGGCGGCCTTCCAATTAGTCCAGGACGCTGGCCAGTGTGATGCAGAAGCTACAAATCCATGGGGGTAGAAAGCGGGTAACGTAGTTCAGGGCTGCAATCACACGGCCCTCTCTGCCATTGCCTGCGAGCACAGCGTGTCCCAGGCGTACAGCGGGTTCTAGCTGTGTACCACCAGCCCCTGGCCTGCTTTAGGAGACGCGTGCGTAATGTCCACCCTGCTGACGTCTTCCTCGGCTTTCCTTGGCCCTAAAGCTACCCTCGCCCTTCCAATAAATAACACGCGAGATCTGCCTTGTGTGGGCGCCTCACACCTTGGATTTGTGTTGACATGTCACCCTGCCATCTGAAGGCTGCTGCTGACAGAAATGGAACACGAGAAATAAGAGGAACCGTGCCCCCCCCCCCTCTCCTGCGCGCAGCACAGCCTTGTCCTGGGGAGACCTGGCGCCCAATGGCTGCTCCAGATGTGGCGCCTGTCTCCCCAGGCATCTTTGCGAGGAGAAGCAGCGGCGCTGCAGTCAGAGGAGAGCGCCGTCTGCGGGGCCCCGCGTCGGATCCAGGACGCGTCCAGGCGAGATAGGAACCCTGGCCAAGGTGCTGAAGAGACGCCGGTGCGCACGGGAGCGCGCGTCGGGTACACGGGCTCCCTTTAATCGCACTCCTAAACGAGGCCATCAATGCACAAGGAAACAAAGAAGTAGACATCTTTCAAGTGGAGCTGCGATGGCGTATGCCTGGTGTTTAGAAAAAGGACTCCATTCACCTACTATACACGCGTTATCGCGCATAAATAAATCGGCTAATCTCAAAGTAAAGGACCCAAAACACCCCTGTCGCCCAATTCCCACAGGGAAGCTGTCCTTAAAATATAATCCCAGGTTATATATACATCAATGCGGGGTTACACACAGAGCGACGGAAGATGGGGGACAGGTGAAGCAGCCTGGACGTTTTCGAAATAAGAAGCACAGGGGGAGGGGGAGCGGGAACGGGCTCGAGCAGGAAGGCGTATTGAATATAAGTGAACAGCACGAGAGAGGCAGAGCCGAGTCTATCTGCCTGCGAGCTGCAGAGAGAGGGAGAAAGAGAGAGGGGGGGTGGGGGGTGTGCGCGCGCGCGTGCGCGTGTTTCTCTGCTGCATGTGGGCATCGGGTAATGAGGGGGTGTCTGTCTAAGGCTGGGCGGGAGGGGGTGTCTGGGAGCTGCGTGCCCCTGTGAGTGCTGTGTCTGCTCTCTGCTAGGCTTGGGGGCGGGGTGAAAGACTTCACGGGTGCATAGGATGCAGCGCTGCTAATGATTGGGATGAACGTCCGTCGTGTGTTAGCGCATTGCTGGCGGCATAGCCAGTGTCATTAGGGGGAGCCTATTCTCCCAACAGGAAATGCACGCTATTTCCGGGAAGCCTACTTTCCGTATACAAGTTATTTCATACAATGAACACTGGTATTGCTAAATCGTTTTTGGGGCAAGTAGGGGTCCCAAATTAGCTTCAAGTATCTCGGTATTGTTAGTTCCAGCCATGCTAGTTTCTTTTTCGGGTGTGTAAACAATGTCGCCAAAGTGGCAAAGCCCAACTCTAATACATGTTTATGTGTGCACGGCGCCTATCCTGCCTGCTACCCCGTGCAGGTGAAGGTCTGGCAAACAACTTCCCAGAAGGGCACATATACCGCGCGTGTGGGGGGGGTGTGGGGGCATTCGTTTCCTCATGAAATATGCAAACAACGGGGCGAAATCAACTTCAGTGGGGCCGGCTGCCGCAACGCAATGGGTGCTGCTGGAGTGGGGATTGGACAAAGCTCCTCGCATGGCACAGTGTGTGCCGCCGTAGCTCATCCTAAAGAACAAAGGGGCGCAATGGGCGACGTGAAACCTGACTTGACTCCAAATCCGCACCACTGCACTGCGAGGAGGGCACATGTCAAGATCAGCTCCAGTCCCGTCATGCGGGCGCCGCGGGCATCAAGGGGTGATGCCCTCGCTTCCAGACTGGACATGCGCCGTGTGCAGGAAATGTACATGTGCTGCACGAAAGTGGGGAGAGGGGGGAGGCTGATAAAAAAAAAAGTGTTTCTGTATTCCACTGGACAACGGGCACCATGAAGGAGTTGGGTTCTGCTCTGAGAGTTATTGTGTGCAGATAATAGCTAAGCAGGATGTGTTATTACATAACTAGTCAGCTGTCAATAACTTCTAATGACTGGTAGCACTGGCTAGTGGAGTTAGGGAGAACCGGGTGCAGATACTATGCAGCCTGCCGGCCCTCCAGGCATCCTCCCAGGTGAGTGCCATTTCTTCAGCACGGCACCGCCATTTGCAGAAGCTGCCCCCGCCAGATGAGCGGCGCGCAGCCGGGCCAGGGCTTCGCGCAAGGCTCCGGGCGGTGGACAGCTCCCGGTGCTGAACGGCGCACACGCCTCGCTCCCGCACCGCCCGGCGGCTCACTGGAGTGAAACCCCCAGCACCGCAGAGGCGGCGAGGGCGGCCGAGAGCTGTCTGCCGAACAATGACAGCCAGCCCAAAAGCCCTGCAAATTCCCTTTAATGAGATTCATCGGCGAATCAGCAGCAGTCAAATGTCAGAAAGCGAAAGGAGGCTTCCGAGCCTGGCAATTACCGATTTGGGCAGGAAAAGAGAGAGAGAGGGTAAGGAGCTTCAGTGATGCCTCTGTTTTTATCTTAAACAAAAAAGAAAAACTTTTGCTGGAGTCTTTGCAATGCAAATAAACACACAAACAAATATGTACCAAAATGCACTCGCCTGAGGAAGTGGCTAAAGGGCGCCAGTAACAACTGTACTGATAATTATTTTCATATTGCAAGCATGTAATTAGAAAAATAATAATCATGGCGACATGGATGTAATCGCATGTTGATATGGCCAGTGGCTGCGACAGCGTTTCTTTTTATTGTATTTGTTACGAATGAACAACAACACCTTGCTTACGTAACACCTGTGGGCCATTCCTGATCAGCCCTGAAAAGAAAAGGTTGAAAGGCGATCTTCACAAGAGCCACGCACACCTCTCGTATGTTCATGGCTGGCATGCTAGTATGGCAAAATACACACGCAATTGCCCGCGAAATATAAAAGTCCTGGGGTGAGGGGGCGATTAGTGGCCGAGTCAAACACTGCGGCTGTGGCGCCCGCGCCACACACGGCTTCAAAGTAAACTGTGGCTGGCGAGGGGGCCATTAGTGCGCCCCAAGGAGCTGAAGTTTTAATATGTAGCGCCCCGGCGCGCTGGACTGACCATGCTGTCTACACCGAGCGTGCACAGTCGAAGCACAGCACCCCTGCCAGGAACACATGTCACGTGTGTGTGTGTCCATGTAGTGCCCAGTGGGACCTAAAAACATAACTAAAACAACCAGAACCATAGCACGCGTACGAATCATCGGCGCTTTGCACAAAAGGCATTTTGAAAGCAACACCTAGCCATCCTCGGGTTTAGCCATGCCACAGCCCACAACGATAAAAGTTATGCGAGTATTGCGTGTGCTTGCCACGGGAGTTGGTAGTCGTCGAATGCCTATACAATTGCCAAGACCTGGATGCACATGCCAGCATGTAGTACAGCCCCATATATGTACTAGCATGCCTGCACTGCCGCTGAGAGACACCAATAACAGCCTCAAACGCCCATTGCACTCAGAATGTATTCGCGCCCGTCAATGACTTTGGCTGCTTTAAACGAATGTAACTCAAAAGGCATCACACACGAAAGCTGCTGGCTCCACTTCACAATAGTTTCCAACACACTGTGTGTAATCAACTGCACCAACAAAAAAGCCAGCTGTCTCGCGGCCGTCTGGCTGTTTCGTCTTTCCATTGAAATACAATTCTTTAGATATTACGAAATATGCACAGAATTCTATTTAAATGGGCGCACAAGACCTGCTTTCTGTCTTTAAAGCCCAACTGCCCACATGACTAAAACCCCAAACAATAGTCACATTTCAACTCCTCGCGAGCCGAGGCAAACGCGTCGAAATGAAGGGAAACTGCTGCAGGTTATCGCTCTTATCCAAACAAAAGCCGTGCACCTACCTAGGAGCCCGGGAAGGCAGCCTCCGCCGGCGGGCGCGAGCGAGCGAGCGTGCGGGAAAAGTTAATCAGTGCCAAGTTCAAGTTCACGGCTGCTCTGCATGCCACTGGCCCCGGCGCAGCTCCTCGCAGCAACTTTCAGAGAGCGCAAGTGCGGCGCCGCGTGCCGCCGAAAAGCTGCCACTCTCGCCCTGCTCCTTGGCTGGCCATTGGCGGGAGAACCCGCACTCCCGTCTGAGGGGGTACAGGGGCAAGGCGCCCACCGAGCAGGGATACAAACCAGGGGGGAGCCGGGCGACTGCAGGGAAAAGCTGGCGCGCTCTCTCGCCTGTGCAGAGGCATAGGGGGGAAATGTCGCCCTGGCAGGGATGACAAATGCAGCACTATAGGCTCGCAGGCCTAAGGGATCGCGTGTACTTCCACACGCAGCCTCGGATGCACGCACTCCCACTCATCCTCTCTCGCCCAGGTTTTTTTCCTCTCCACATTTTTTCACCAGCTCTAAATCCCCGGCATATGACCTTCTGTTAAATAGATTAAAAAAAATAGCTTATCAGTTATGCAAATGAGGCTGAATTCATTTTCCACAACAGATGGCCCCATAGATAATGATGATGGAAGAGAGAAAATGGAATGTCTCTCACAAGGTGGCCATGGAAACCAAGAGAAGAATCATATCAATAATAAGCTGACTGAATAATAAGCTTGTCAGTCCCACGAATCCAAGCCCCTGGCTCAAGCAGGTATCCCACCCCAAGTAGTTATGGGGTCAGTGCGGGAAGAGGTCTCCCCTTGCAGTGGGGGTCGCCCCACCTGCAGCGGATGAGCAATGTGAGCGAGCCAGGAAGTGCCCAGGAACTTGTGTGTGTTTGCCAGAGCTTGTGTGTAAGAATGTGACTGGGAGAAAGGGACAATGTGTCTATGGGTGTCCGAGTGTCTGTGAACACACACAGACATGTGTGCATATGCGTAGAACTGCACATGCATATCATTATGAGCTGTGGAAATTAATGTGTCTGTGTGTGTATATGTACATATGTATGCACACACATGTATATATATATATATGTGTGTATAGATATATAGGCGCTTAGAACCTTTTACATACTGGAAGCAAAGACGCGCACGGACATGCTTGTGCATTCTGTTTGGTGCGATGGCATGGATGCTTGTGTCTGTGTCTCTGTGCTGAGCCCCCCATGTTAAATATGCACTCTACAGTGAAATGCAAATGGTTGCGAGACAGAACGCCCACCCCCACGCCGTAGTTGCTGCCTCCCTCCTCCTTTTCCTCTCCCTCTCTCTATCTGTCTGCCCCTCTGTCTCGGTCTCTCTCTCCCTCTCCTCGCTCGTTCTTCACCCCAGCCCGCCCCCTCCCACCCCATCCCCCGCCCCCTCTGATCCGGAATACTGCATTGATGCAATTGCTGCTCGCCTCAGGCTTCCACCTTGGCTCCCAGGGGTCCGTCCCGCAAAATGAATCAGCAGCCATCCTGAGCAGACTGATTAGAATGAAAATGGCACGGCGCATGTCTGGACGGACCAGGCGCTGTGCCTGGCTGCCTGTCTGGCAGGAATGCTCAGCCCCAGACAGCATCTGCAGACAAAGCCAGGCGGCTGCCCTTCACTGTAAGGACACAGCTGCCTCTCGCGAAGGCACGCACGCACGGTGCCCACCGCGCGCCGTCCCGCGCCCACGCAGTGCTGCACTGCACCGCAACGCACGCCCCGACAAGAGCCCGCAGCGCAAAGTGCATGTCAAGGGGCTATTTAAGCCAGGCGGTATCGGCGTCTGCTGGAGTGGAATCGTGGCCGGCTACCGCAGTAAGACACGTTTCGAGAACACATCTCCTCGCATTGCAGTGTCTCCGCAACCACGCAGGGTACCCATGCAACGTTAGGTGTTAGTTAGGTTGGAGCTGGTGGGGCGCAATTATGAAACAATAGCGCAACAGTAACCTGGACTCGGTATAATAAGTGCTTAGAATTTGTAACACGTATTAAAAAAAAAATCTCTCAAGCACAGAAGAGAAAAAAGCAACAGACCTCGTCCATGATCACAATTCCCCAAGCGCTCGCGAACCCAACAATTAGACAAGTGCACTCAACTCAAATAAGCGGACATTATTAGCACTAGGCTGGGGAAGTCAACGTTTTTTTTAATTGTATTCCTTGTAAGAAAGGAGATTTTTTCATCCGGCAAGCAATCATCAAACTTGTTCCCATCCCATTGTTCCGTCTCTATTTTTATAATCTCAGCAGCGTTGGGTTTGCAGACAAAGGAAGCCTGATTTCCTTGGCTCCTTCCCTCGGCGGGGCGGCTCCCCCTCCCCGCGCCTGCGCCCCGGTGCTGCAGTGTGAATCAGAAATCAATAGAGCTGCTCTAATGGCAGCTCCCCTCAGCGGGCAACAGCAGCAGCAGCCTGAGCCGCGCGCCGGGGGCGGGGTCAGGAGTGCCATGACGTCGGCCCGGCCCCGCCGTTTATTGGCCAGAGCCTCGGATGTTCGGGGCAAAAAAGGACGGCGCTGCTGCACAGCAGCCTGATAACAATAACAAGGAGGGGGATGGGCCCGAAGAGGGAAAATGACACCGTGTTCCCTCGCCCTGATAAAAATGAAAGCTTTCCAGGGCGCGTGCGTGGCTGAAGAAGAACCAGGACTTGTGTCTGGGTTGCCTGCTACAGAAGTACCCGCATGAAGCATCATGCTAGACTAGAGAGGCCCAGGCGCGCACCCAAGAGGCCAAGCGAGCCGAGTGCGCAGGAACCGCTGACATGCGGGATCAGGGCGTGGGAGGTGTTCTGTCAGAAAGCGCAGATACGCTTTGCATGCTCAGTGACTGTGACAGAAGCCTTCCCCATTTCTCTGCTATCACAATCATACCCAGCGTGCTGGCATGTCAGGTGATCTTAAAAAACGAGCATAGAGTACACCGAATGTGCTCCGGCAGGGCAGACATTTCCTATGAATACGGTAACCTATCATTGTCAAAATCCTTACATTGTAACGTGGCTAAACAGGAAACATGTTTTCGGTACACATTCGGAATTTCACCCACACATTTGCATCCCCTATGTTCTTGTGCTAACTAAATCATGTTTAAATTCAACTACGATTGTTTGGTAACGAAGGAACCCCAACATACATTCCATTAAAACAGTTTATGCTTGTTATAGGTTTGGTTTTCAAAAAATCAATTCTGCATTACTGCCAATGCATGCTATATCGAAGACACGCAATACACTTTTAGGGCTATTTCGCATGCTTCTCTATTGTTAACAGCATCGCCCCAATAAAAAACAAATGGGAACAGGAGCGTTATTACTTGCAACATAGGACCATCCCTAATGTCAGGTGCAATCCCGAACACATCACTCTTTTACTGTCCTTTCAATGTTTTTGTGGCTGATTGTATTGACAGCGCCTAACCTTGTCCTGGTCTGGCTCCAATGGATATGTATTACATCTACACAGCCCTGTGTGACTTGCAGTCATCAGTCTGCCAACACCAGGCCAGCTCCTTGCACAGTCTAAGGAAACGTCCGAATGAATCATTGAGACCCTCAGCATGGCATAACCACTGCTCGACTCTGCCACTTAGACGATGCAGCGGCACACTGTTCACATACACTCTCGCCTAATCTAGAAAGTAAAGCACTGAAGAAAAGAATACATGTCCATGTTTCAGCGGCAGCAATATTCTAATGCATGGCATGGTTGCTCCTATTATGCACTTACCCATTCATTTCATGCAGAAGCAACACTTTTTGAATTTGTAAAATAAAAAAAAACAGAGCTATTCCCACAATCCCTTTGTAGGTTATCCACCTATGAGGAATTCAACCATCCGCACAGCCGGTGTGCGCGCAGCAGTGCTTTTCTGAAATGTTATATGAAATTGAATGATGGTAGATCAACCTCTGGAAAATGTGTGGGGCTAATCCACACACATTTTCCTATGCTCACCGCACGACATACACATAGACTCGTGTACTCTGGGTGGACACGGCCTACAGGTGCAGCACCCCTGTCATATTTAGTTGCCATCTGAAAGGATGAGTACATAATACATCTTAGAAGTGGGAGTGCCAAACCTTCCTCCTGCTGTCACAAGATGTTATGCAGCCCAAGCAAGTCAGGGACCTTCTACTCCTGCAATGATGGTGGCGCAAAATAAACACTTTTGATTACACCAAATGCTTTTGAGGAGGCCTCCACCCCGTCTCGCACCCAACCTCCACCAGCACCCCTTTTCTCAATATTCCAGGAACCAGGCCGGTCTGTTGTCAATGAATAAATTATTAATTTATTATTTTAATATTCAATCAGAACAAAAATATGACAGCAGCCACCGATGTTGTGGCAACACAATGCACAGGCTTCTAGAACATAATCAGGTTAAAAGGGTCTTCAATACCGCACCAGATTTGTGTTGTGAAAAGCAAAGCCAAATAATTTCCCTCAACTTATTGCACAAAGGTTAAGCGCTCCACCCTGGGACAATGGAAAAAATGGGTTTTGAATGATCTGATACTACTGCTATGGACAGCTCACAGGGGTATGTAGGGCTGCTTACGCTAGAGAACAAATAGGGCTTCAAAACTGACTGGCTTGCACACATATGAAATCCAATTTTAACACAGGCAGCACATGAGAAATAAAAGTCAACATAAAAGGGAATATAATTTGAATCCGTGATCCGGGTATGGTAGAGGAAGAATGATAGAGTAGGAAAAATGATTTTTAAAAGGTGAAAAGAAAGATTTAGAAAAACAAAATTGCAAATCTCAAAAAATTTTGCTGGAACTGGAAATGACAGGCAAGCTAAAAACCATGAAAAACAAAGGAACGGCTATACCAAATCTGAGCTCAGAGCATGATAGAGGAAGGGAAATACTCTTGGGAAATCACTTTTTAAAGGAGGAAAAAAAAGTTTTGGAAATACGAAATTGTAATTCACACTTAGTTAGGCTGGGGCTGGAAATAAAACACACACTTTCAACAAGGAGAAATGCACATAGGAACCACGGTTTTCAGTGAAAATGACAGGGGCAAGTGGATTTTCACAGTGGGAACAACAGTTTGGGTTTAATATGACAGATCCAAATAGGGATTTGTTTTTAAACACACAATTTACAGACACATTCGGTTTTAGTTCATAATGGGAATAATTCTTTTGAAGCAACACTTCAATTACTATAACAATGAATGAAAGCACTGGGATCAAGATGGTTTTGAATTGCAATGATCTTGATCCGTGAATTTCAATGGGGGAATGAATTGGTTCACTATGCCAACTATACTAAGGATCTACACAGACAGTAGGAGTTCTTAATTTGGAAGTGGCAAAAATGCACGGACTGGCAAAGGATTCTTCCACAGGAAAATAACTTAACTATGCAAACAAAGAAAGAACTTTTCAGGTGAAAGAGAACTATAATCAACAGGTCAACAAGGGAGGATTTTGTGCCATAGGAAAAATGACTTAAATGCACAGATGAACACAGTACTTGTCAATGGGAGAGTTACCACAATGCATAGACAAATAAAATACTTTTCAATAGAAAAATGACTAAATTTCACAGATAGAATAGAACATTTTTCATTATGGGGACACTCTAGGGTAGTGCATAAATAGATAGGACTTGTTTAATCTATGGCTGGGGGTCTATACTTGCAGAAAAAATTATTGACTTTATGGTCATCAAGGGTGCCAGGTCTTCACTGCAGGGACCATCAAAGGGGTCAATCAAGGCCGAGCTGAATGACAACTGGCCTAGTAAGATCGTTGTCTGTCTTCCCTCTGTTCCCCCTCCCTTGCCTCGTCGCACCTTGAAACACTTGTGTATAGGCGCATTATAAATGCCATATCATATCATATCCCCCCAATTAGCTACTCCAGCACCCTGCTTCACTTCCAGGGTTAGGCCCAATTTTCTGCAAGGATAGCTCCGGATTTTCAGTCAGCTGCACACCTCGGATTTTGTAGAGGGAATCCTCAGTTGAGGAGGAGTAACCTATTTATAAACCAGATGACATCACAGTTGTGTCTTCCTCCTCACACAACTGATTGGGCAGTAGTTAAGGGTTCCCTCCGCATCTACCAGCCAGTAGGCTCAGAGAATGTAGTAGGGATTTGAGCAGTCAGGGGAGGATACCCCATCAATCATATGACACAGGCAGGGGGTTTGGATCTGGATTTTGTACCTGGAAATCTCACATTTCAATTAATAACTTTTTTCATCATGTAATGTCACCCATGGCAGCATTTCTAAATACTATATTTTTCAGGCAGTCAACTCACACTTGATTGATGACCGTGGGACCTATTGGTGCGAAGCTACAGTTTTCCCTCTTTTCCACCCAAACTATGTTACTGAAAAATAAGGCATTGGATGAGCAGAATACCCATCACCTGTTACACATTCTCTCAAATGTTTATGATAGTCATACTTACGCAGAAATCACAATCAATTTGTTTCAAACAACTTTTGTTTAGTTGGGGTCACCAAAATCATTTTCAGTTGACCACATACAGCTTGCGGACAACTTTCCAGAAATTAGCACATGAATATTCTGGGACAGATATTGTGAATATTACACAAAGAAAAGCATATCTCACCATTGTGTACAATGGGGCATCAACCGCCTCAATAATCCTGCCCCCACCCTATGCCATGTGGAACTGTGATATCTCAAGGATTGCTGTTCCTACTTCAAAGGGGTAATTGCAAGCTACGGTAGAATTTATGATGGGTTTACGTGCTTTCGGTCGTAAAACTGGGAAAGCAGAGAATTCCTCAAGCCATCACCTTAGCAACTAGGCTTGGACACAGCCAGTATCACACCTAAGGAGCCCACAGCAGAAATTAAAGTGAAACTCTGGTATTTCCCCCCTGCAAGCATTGTCTTGATCAACTATGTCAATGGCACAATTTCAATATGTAAACACCCTCGCACAGGAAAGGCAGCACAATGTATTTTACAAGACTTTAGCTGAACATGTGGACACTTCAAGTGTTGGCATTTGAAAGCACAATTACAATTTTGCTGCAGAAAGTGCCAGCTGTGACCCTTCATTCTGTGGCAGTTTCACATTACTCCATGTGGATTTGCGAATTATGTCTTTTCATGATGGGCTCCTGCACACATGAACAGTTCCTTGATTATACATTTGCCCCCATTTTCTGGAGCATCTCTTGACTACAAAAGAAGGGACTTTGAAGGCATTGCTTTTGGTCATAGGGAAAAACTGAATTCTGCAGTGCAAGTTTGCACACAAATGTACACGCTGGATGCCACTGTTTTTTCCAAGATGGTCTCAGCCTTTCTGGATCTTTCTCAAAAGTGTCACAAGGTCTTCCCCTCATGTGTGGAAAGGAACATTTTCAGGCCTCATTAGGCTTAAATGCCTAAATTTACTCCTTCGTGTTTGGGCATGGGCCTCATTTTGCACATACTCATTTGCAGACCTTTTGGTGAGGGGCATATCTCCTCCACTGACTCCGGCCAGTAGTTATGGTATTTTAGGGCTATTTCACCCCACAATGCTATGGCCAGCCTAATTAACTAACAAAGGCTCCATTGATCCACCCTGTCCTTTTATGAACTCTGCAGATGGTGGCAGCAATTAACATAATTAACATACAAATAGAATGTACTTCAAACAGGACCACATGGGGCCTGGCTGCAGAATTTAACTAAGGAGACATGAAAACCCAACACCATTTGATATGCACTGTGTCAAACTGAAGCCAGCTCCCGCCTTTTGTATCGATTGACATGGAAATGTCATGTCTGGGACTGTGTGCTACAGTAGTAATCCACGCAGGGAGACTCAATTAGAAGGTACTAGCATGTGGATTGATGGAGACAGAAAGTCTGGTCCCGTAGCAGCTTCAAGAGAGACCTGCCGCTTTAATCAGGAACCACATAGAGCAACATTGACCAGAGAGACACTTTTATCCACAACAGACAGGAAGAAGGGTGGGACTTAGTATTACATGTTTTCACCCCTTTACCTTTTCTGTTGCAAAACACTCTGGTTATGATCTCATGCATACAGGAGATAGTTGGTGGGGACCCAGGATTGGTTCATTAAGGTAGGCTTAGCCAACACCAATCCCTCGGGTCCATTTGGCTTTAAAAAAAGGGCCAATCACCTCTTTTGGGCAGATCATCTGAAGACTTCGTAAAGAGTAGCAAGAAGAACTCAGCATTGGACCATGGCTGAAGTTACAGTCTGCCTTACATCTTCCGCCAGTGAAGGAAGGACAGGACCTCCAAGAAGGAAGCAAGATCCCTCCCTAAACATCTCCCATGGAACATAGAGAGATACTGTACCCAGAGGACATTGGGGCGAACATCCAGCTCCAAAGTGACAGAGATGGAGAGGACATGCTAGGCCCCTATTGTGAGAGCCTAGCTGGCTGATGTGGGGTCCTATTGAAATATAAAAGACAGTACAAAACAGTGATTTCCAACATGAGACATAGTGAATGAGCGAGAATGTGCCTCACTCAACTTTATCAAAATGGAAAGGGGTTTAAGCTGAAGGAGAATGTGACTCAGAACAGTAATATTGTTAACAATGCCCAATGAATGGGAAAATACATGGGATGCTGCAGATACTGACTTTGCGAAAACTTTGAAAAGGAACATTTTGATATATTCAAAACTGCAGCAGTTGTCGTGAATATCAGGGTTGGTTGAACTATCCCCTCCTTCCTCCTCACCTGAATCGACTGTGGACCTTTCCTGTAGTTCCGGCCTTCTTCCAGGACGTCTTTGGGTCTGCGCTTTATCAGTCTTCCTTGCTTCCTTCTTTTGCCGTAAGTAGGGGCGAGCTCCCTGGGATGCCACACTGTCGGGTAACTAGGGAACACGAACAGCGGGGACTCCCGGGAGCCGGCACCTGAACAGGGAAAAAGCCCAAAAGGGCAGAAAAAACCCTGCAGCAATTGTTCTGATGAAAGAGTCAGTGGCAATGAGAAGTCCAGGCGAACGATCCTTCAGCGTAGAACAGTACAATAGAAGGGATCGGAGAACAGCTGTGGTAAGTGCACCTGTAGTAGCCCGAATGGCTCACAAATAGCTCCAGGAGGTATGCAACATCTAGCGCCCAGGCTTATATGAGTGTAGAAGCATGGGCGAGGGAAGACAAGCCGAAGGGCAGAGAGGAGAGGGAACGGAAAGAGAGGGAGAGAGAGACCAGTACGAGCTGTACCGGAGCGAACAGCCAAAGAGAAACAAAAGGAGGACGGGACACGGGAAGCATCACAGGAGGGAACACACGTAGGAGGGATACACCAAGCGTTACCTTCGAGTCGGGAAAACACAGTGAAGGTGCAAGGCGAGGAACGCCACAGTGAGCCGGCTGTAAGAAACGCCGGGGGCCATCTTGGAAAAACACTAGAGCAGTGCTCTCAGACGGCCGTCAGACGTGGTGGAACAGTTAATGGCGTCTCCATAGAGAAAAGAAACGCCGCCCGACTGAAGTCATGACAGTATGCCCCCTTCTACATGGGGGGCCCCCAGGCTTGCCCGGATGCAGTCTGTGAAACTTTCTAATGAGTCGAGGGGCGTGAATGTGTCTCACGGGCTCCCATGTCCGTTCTTCGATGGGATAACCCTTTCAGTGAACCAAATATTGTAGACTACCGTGATAGTAGCGGGAATCCACCAGATGTGAAACCTCATATTCAGCTGGTCCAGACTGCACATCAGCAGAATGCCTCTTGGATCGTCTCTTATATGGATCCGGAAGGTATGGCTTCAAAAGGGAGGTATGGAACACGGGATGCACCTGTTTAAGGGAGGGGGGTAGCTGAAGGCGAAATGCAACAGGGTTTACCTTCTTCTTGATTTGAAAGGGTCCGATATATCTTGGTGCAAATTTCCCTATGTGCGTCCAGCGAGGTAGAAATTTAGTGGCTAACCAAACCTTATCACCTTCCGACCAAGAAGGTGCAGCCTTCCTCTTCTTGTCAGCCCATAATTTATACACATGACGGCTAGCGTCCAAGGTTTCACTGGCTAGCGCATGAGTGTCTTTGAGTTCCTTCAGGAGGTGGTCAAGAGTGGGTGATTTTGAGGGTTGGATGTCTGCCAATGGCAGATGTTTCGGATGGTAACCAAATGTGCAAAAAAAAGGAGACATATTAGTGGCTGAATGTTTGGTATTGTTATAGGTGAACTCAGCCATAGGGAGAAAGACATTCCAGTCCTCTTGCTTTCTGCCACAGAAACATCGAAGATATTGTTCCAGCGTGTGATTGAGCCTTTCCGTCTGACCGTTGTTTTGTGGATGGAACCCAGATGAAAGGGCTCGTTGAATCCCCAGTTGTTTACAGAGGGCACCCCAAAACTGGGAAGTGAATTGAGGACCTCGATCGGACACCACGGTCTCAGGAAGGCCATGAAGCCGCACTATTTCTTTCAGAAAGGTTTTGGCTGTTTCAGGGGCTGTAGGTAATCCTTTCAAGGGAGTGAAGTGAGCCAATTTGCTTAGAGAATCCACAGTCACCATGATGACAGTGTTCCCTTCAGAATTAGGCAGGTCCACAATAAAGTCTGTAGAAACGTGGGTCCATGGTTGTTTGGGAGCAGGTTCCTGTTGTAGAAGACCTAGGGGTTTGGTTGAATGATACTTATTGGAAGCACAGATGGCACAGGTAGATACATAAGAATGTACGTCTTGGTTCCAACCTGGCCACCAAAATAGCCTGGACACCAAATCCTTGGTGGCTCGAATGCCCTTATGACCAGCCATGGGCGAATCATGACACCATGAAAGGGCCAGCCTTTGGTGTTTCTTGTTGGGCAGGTACAAGGCTTGACCCTTGAAAAGGATTCCCTCTCTTTCTTCCAATTTGGAGGCTGCTTCTGTCTTCATCGGTGCACGGTGTTGTTCGCACTGGACTTTGCGTAAAAAAGTATTTGCCACAGTCCGTACCTCTTTGCCCGCTAACAATAATTCGTGGCTAGAATCTGCCTCATAGTCCGACCCCTGATTGCGTGACAGGGCATCAGCTAAGATATTCTGTTTGCCTGGTAGATAGGTAATCACAAAGTCAAACTGAGAGAAAAAATATGCCCCACGGGCATGTCTAGCATTGCGACATTCCATCTGTTGGAGTATACGAAGGTTACTGTGGTCGGTACGAACTGTAAACTTATGCATGGCTCCCTGAAGAAGATGACGCCATTCTTCACAGGCATGTTTGATAGCCATTAATTCCCTCTCGATGACAGAATAATTCCTTTCACTGGGTGACAGAGTCTTTGAATAATAAGCCACAGGATGTTCAAGACCGTCCTTGCCCTTTTGCAAGAGAGCAGCTCCTATGGTTCCACCTGAGGCATCCGTCTCTACAATGAAGGGAAAAAGTTAATCCGGTTGTACCAATACGGGAGCCGAGGTGAATGCCTCCTTTAAGGTTTGGAAAGCTAAATCCGCTTCTTGTGACAAAGTGAAGATAACGCCCTTCTTCAAGAGTGATGTAATAGGAAGAACCATATTGGAGAAGCCTGAAATAAATTGGCGATAGAAATTGGCCAGACCGAGGAAACGTTGTACTTCCTTAACGTTTCTTGGAGCGGACCAATGGGTGATTGCTTGTATCTTACAGGGATCCATATGAATGCCCTCATGGGAGAGGATAAAACCCAAATAAGACACCGAACAGGCCTCGAAGACACACTTTTCAGGCTTTACCAGTAGCTTGTTTTCCCGTAGACGTTTCAGCACTTGTCGGACCTGTCTTCTATGTTCAGGAAGAGAGGAAGAGTAAATGAGGATATCATCCAAGTATACCACCACTGAAGAGAATAGGAGGTCGGCAAACAATCTATCCATAAAGCGCTGGAATATGGCAGGGGCGTTTACCAAACCGAAAGGCATAACTCGATATTCGAAATGCCCTAGTGGGGTTCGAAATGCCGTCTTCCATTCATTAAGACAAAGATGCGACTGAAACTGGATAGTATTGTTTGACCAATCGATCTTTGGGTTATGTTTACGCAGCCACGGGATTCCGAGGATCACCGGGAAATGCGCTGCTTTAATGAGATCGAATGCCATTTCCTCCTGATGTTGAAAGAATTTGACCCGAAGTGGCAGTCTCTTGAGTAACAGGTCCTGAGGACAGAGGCTGGCCATCCACCCCTTCCACCGGAATGGGTAGATTCTTTGGGACGATGGGCACACCATTCTCTTGAGCCCAGGATACATCGATGAAATTCCCTGCTGCCCCACAATCCAACATGGCTAATGCTTCCCAGAAGGTAGAGGAGTCCCGGGACAGTATAACCTGAAATACCATAAGACGATCGTCTTCACGGGGAAGAGGAGTCAAAGTGTTGGCACAGGGATTCATCCCAACACCCCCAGACCTATCCCTGTTTAGGTTCGGGGTGAATCGTTTCCATGGCGGCGTGGAGGAACCTCAGGGCAGTTACAGAGCAGATGTTTGCTAGAACCGCAATACATGCAGAGGCCTAGCTCCCTTCTTCTCTTCTTCTCTTCGGCTGTTAAAGGTCCTCGGGTGGTGCTTATTTGCATCGGTTCTTCCCCAACGGATGAGGTTGGATGTTCCCTAGAAGGGTTTGGGGAGAAGGTTGAGGGAGAAGGTCGTGGACGTTTCCTTTCTTGTCTTCTTTCTCTCAATCTATACTCAATCTGGAGAGCGAGGGACAGAAGTTCCTGAAACGTCTGAGGTCGTGCAATACGTGCCAGTTCATCCTTTATCTCTTCATGCAAGCCGCGACGAAACAAAGTCTGTTGAGCAGAATCAGGCCATCCGGCATTTGTGGCAAGCTGCATGAAGGAGGTAACATAAGTATGTACGTCGTGCGTACCCTGTCTGATATCGAGGATTGCTTCATAAGAGGCACACTGTACCTCGGGTCGGTCAAAGCGAGACTTTAGGAGTTGCACAAACTGATCGTAATTAGCAGTAGCTGGGTCAGCCTGTAACACCAACGGTGAAGCCCATGCCAAGGCACTTCCCGTTAAATTAGACACTAGGAAACCCACCTTGGCCCTGGTAGTCTCATAAGTACGAGGGCGGAAGGTGAAATATAACTGACAGGCGTCCAGAAATGCCTTCAATGTTTTTGGATCTCCGTCAAATTTCCCGCAAGGTAAAGGAAGGGGAGGTAGATCTCCACGGGCATCCTCACGAGCTGCTACCTGTTGTCGCAGAGACTGATTTTCGGACCGGAGGGATTGCACTTCTACGGTAAGTCCCTGTATGGCTGCTACCAATTCATTGGTACTGCTCGAGAGATGCCATGGGGGTCCTTAGGCGTTGCACTCTGTCGTGAATATCAGGGTTGGTTGAACTATCCCCTCCTTCCTCCTCACCTGAATCGACTGTGGACCTTTCCTGTAGTTCTGGCCTTCTTCCAGGACGTCTTTGGGTCTGCGCTTTATCAGTCTTCCTTGCTTCCTTCTTTTGCTGTAAGTAGGGGCGAGCTCCCTGGGATGCCACACTGTCGGGTAACTAGGGAACACGAACAGCGGGGACTCCCGGGAGCCGGCACCTGAACAGGGAAAAAGCCCAAAAGGGCAGAAAAAACCCTGCAGCAATTGTTCTGATGAAAGAGTCAGTGGCAATGAGAATTCCAGGCGAACGATCCTTCAGCGTAGAACAGTACAATAGAAGGGATCGGAGAACAGCTGTGGTAAGTGCACCTGTAGTAGCCCGAATGGCTCACAAATAGCTCCAGGAGGTATGGAACATCTAGCGCCCAGGCTTATATGAGTGTAGAAGCATGGGCGAGGGAAGACAAGCCGAAGGGCAGAGAGGAGAGGGAACGGAAAGAGAGGGAGAGAGAGACCAGTACGAGCTGTACCGGAGCGAACAGCCAAAGAGAAACAAAAGGAGGACGGGACACGGGAAGCATCACAGGAGGGAACACACGTAGGAGGGATACACCAAGCGTTACCTTCGAGTCGGGAAAACACAGTGAAGGTGCAACGCGAGGAACGCCACAGTGAGCCGGCCGTAAGAAACGCCGGCGGCCATCTTGGAAAAACACTAGAGCGGTGCTCTCAGACGGCCGTCAGACGTGGTGGAACAGTTAATGGCGTCTCCATAGAGAAAAGAAACGCTGCCCGACTGAAGTCATGACAGCAGTACACATGGGAACATATACATTGACATGCTGTGCCTTTGAAAAATAAAAAGGAGGAATGGTGCCTTACATTTTAAAAGTGAAGCCAAGTGACATATTTTGGAGAAAGTTACTTTTCACAAATAAACTGTCATTTAAATGGAAAGGATTACTTGTTGGAGAAGTGAACAATAATTGTCTATGTAACTGTGGCCTATGTGTGAATAATACCTAAAGTGAACTTCTATCTGTCCAAACCGTATGCAAAGAAAGATTGTATTATAAACAACATGCCCAGATATAACGCAAAATGTTCCATGTAAGCACATCTTGATGATTTAAAGCTGTATTTTCCGAGGTATGGATGCAGCAGGTGTTTTCCCCACTGAACTGAAAGGTCAGTGCCTTTGAACATTTGAACTCAGGACCTGTGGGCTGGGCCCCCCAGGAAAAGCAGGTCTGGTTCAGTTAAAAATACAAATACATGACAGAGTATTAGATCAAAATTGTGGGTGCTGTAGATAACATGGCTAGCAGAGATGACCTTTAAGGTCAGGTCTCCCCATCAGCTGTGCATTAGTGGCCAACAGAAATTACGTTTTGTGTATGAAACATACCTTGCTGATAAGCAGATTCTCGTGTCAGGTCACAAGAACAGAAATTAATCTTAAAAAAGGCTGGGGCTAGTTTAAAGATGAGGGATTGATGTGATGCCTTGCCATGCGATTAACATTGGGCCACCTTTTCTTTAACAAAAAGAGAATTGTATATCCCAAATGAGCTCATCCCAGACTAATATTAAAGGGCATAGGAAGCAGTCGGTGTCATGTAAATATGAATCCTGTGTGATGTAAACACCTTAGTTATAAAGACAATTATGATTCCAGCCTTCTCATAATTCTGAGGAAAGTTGGTGTTATGATAGGTTATGGAAGTAAGATTTGAATCTTGAAAGGTCAGAATTGTGACTATTTCGGCTCAGGAGTAAATCAATAAAAATGGTGGCTCCTCCCAGGAAGGGTGTGCCTGAGATATGAATAGTATTTTCCTTCTTGCCATAAAATAAAGAACTCAACGCAGTTGTCTAAAAAAATCGAGTGGTTGCCATGTTAGATTTTTAAGGACAATGAGAAAGTTAAACCAATTTGTCATTTTGGGATGATGAATCTTTCTCTTCCCTCTGTCTCCATCATCCACCCCCCCAACTCCTTGTCCTATAAGCAGGCAGTGGGTGTATTGGGGGAGGGGGAAGGAGAGAGCTGGCCAATCCACAGCCTGGGAATTATGATAATGATGGAGTGTCACCAGCCCGATAAGAGATCAGTTTTCAATCTGAGAGGGCTTCTTCTTTGACTTTTTGGCTCTTGGGAACTTTCTTGGAACTTTTGATTTTTCCCTTCACTGTCCCACTCTATTGCTGGAGGTAGTCTACACCTGGACTCTTGCAAGGAACAACTGGCAGAGAGACAGGGAGAGCTACCAAGGCCTTAAACATTGTGTGGGAGACAGACACTGGGAAATCTAGAAGCTAGCTGGTCCTGCCATTTGAGGAGCCAGAGGAAGTCTGGTTGCTGGGTACTATCCTTGACAAAGCCTTTGACCAGATTGGTGCTGTCCTCAGAGGAGCCCTGCTGTTTCCCTGGATCCCCCATAACCAAGGCCTCCCATGTAAGTGAGTATTTCAAATGCCAACAAAAGTGGAGGGGGAAATCTGCCAGCCTTAATCTCCATCTCGCATAGTATATAGCAGGGTCAAGCTGGGGAGAACCTTGGCACATTTTATTAAATGTAACTGAAATTAACTCCACGAATGAAAATGATCCTATCCATTTAAATTGAATTGTGTTGGAAACTGCCTGCCTTAATCATTTCCATCCAACTGTGGGGAGGGGGTGAAGCTGTATAGATCCTTAGCGCATTGAATTGAAGTTAAATCAATTAATTCCCATATAGAAAATCACAGGATGAGTGTTGTTAGAATTTGAAACTAACAAAGTTCATTCCCAGAGTGTTTGATTGAGCTAGTATAGACAATAAAGTACTTGGGTGACTCTACCTCTCTGAAACCCCTATCTTCTGTTCAAAAGGGGGGTGTCAATAATCCCAAATTAAGTAACCCTAAAACTCCGCCATTCAAGTGAATGTAGAGTGTGCAAAACTAAATTTCCCATTTATTTATTTGCCTCCCAAATCAGAATCCCAAGGCTCTGCATTTTATGCAAACTAATAGCCCACAACGATTTTCCAATTGAGTTTCTTTTCTAAATGTTTTCTTTCAAATAAAAAGTCCGAAATTATTTTTTTCATTGTGTCTATTCCCAAACCTTACCTTTTTATAAAATCTAGAATGATTTTTCCATTGTATTCCCACTCCCTGTACCTTGCCTTCAAACAAGAGGGGTCATATCTAATTGATGCCTGGGTTTGGGGGTTGCTAGGAAAAAAGAGCTTGATACCAGACTAAGCAATCAGTCTATGAGTCATAGTATTTGTGGGTGAAATTGCAAAAAATCAGACATAATGTGATGCTTGTCCAACTCTAAATTGTACCTGTGTGTTGTACTATCTGCAAGTCCATTAGAAATATAAGTCAGTCAATTGGTGCAAGTAATTTGAGACTGTGATATTGTGTTGTGCCATGGTGTTGGTGGCTGATGTTTTGATCGTTTTTATAATTCTTTGTAAAACATGAAATAAATATATATTCTTACTATACACCGGCCTGGTTCCTTGCTCATTGGTGGTTCAAAGGGTAAATACCATTTACCACCCAAATGTTGGGTGGTGTGAGATAGGTTGGAGGCCACACTAAAGTTGAATCTATATAAGCGCTTTGGGTGTACTCTACCTTGCTTGAGGGGGAAGGAACTCGCTGTGTAGAGAGGGACCGCCTAATAAATTGTGACAGGTCCCTCCAGCAGCTCCAGACCTGGTACTTAGCCAGCACACAGTGTGTCCTGCTAGGCTCTGCAGCAAGCTTCCTAGACAGGAAGTGCCATAAAGTCTCTGAACCAAACCAATAACAAGGCAGCTGCCTGCAACACTCTCCTCAGCCTTGGGCCGTCCACCTTAAAGGACGACATGAGCCCAGTGAAGAAGCTAGGAGTGCATCGACAAGCATCTACTGACATCTGCCTTAAAGGACATTTTCCAGCCAGTCTAGCCCCTCGAACTGAAACCGACTGCACCGCTGACTGGTTTTATGGTGCTGTCGCTAACGCTGTCTGAGATGCCTCAACCTGTGCTTAAGAACAGTTGATCAGAACTCATACAATGATTCCTGATGCCAAGTCACCATGTCGGCCAGCCTGCAGACATCTGTCCAACCTCACGGAGCCGGCCCACCACCAAGGCACACACAAAGGCACTGTGCCTGTCTCCAGCCTGTCTACGCCGTCGAGCCTAGGGCCACGACGCCTGCCTTCCATCCTACAGGGTAAACATACTGCCCTCCTTCACAACTCTTCCTAATCCTGTAGCCAGTGGCTTGAACTGCTCCCCAGCCATCACGGACCTGGTGCACATGCACCCCCTAACATTGCCATGTCCGAGGTGCCCCTTGCACCGCTGTGCACACCATCTGCCACATAATGCTTAACCTGTATCTACTTAACCACCTACCTACCACTACTTCTGCGCAACCCTTATCAATATCCATTGCTTCAGGTTCTCGCACTGCGCCAGCATAAGTATCCAGCCCACTCTTGCCTCATATTAGCAACATGTTTTTTACCTGTTTTGCTGTAGCCTGATTGTAAGTGCCCATTTCTGCACTTTATTAGCAAATTCGAATCTAGCCTATGCCTGTTTTGCTGTAGCCTGATTGTAAGTGCCCATTTCTGCACTTTATTAGCAAATTCGAATCTAGCCTATGCCTGTTTTGCTGTAGCCTGATTGTAAGTGCCCATTTCTGCACTTTATTAGCAAATTAGAATCTAGCCTATGCCTGTTTTGCTGTAGCCTGATAAGTACCGAGACATTGCTACATTAATTGCAACTCCTCACCTGCCACCACACCTCAAGATACTTGAGAACCAACTAGTCACGACATGCAGTCGATGTCCTCTACCAGCCTCTACCTCACCCACATAGTCATTTTAGGATCTCTATCCTTCACTGCAAGCAGCTACCCTGCCAGCATCGCTAAAACACACCACGACCGCCAACTCACTCATCCCCCCTCCATGCTCCACTGCTCGGACCCTCCATCGAATCCTTACCTAAACGACCCAGCCCTGTGGCTCAAGCACTTTGCAACCAAACCTACACCAAACCTCCCATGTACACTACAACACAGGAATATAAGACTTAGATCTAGACTGCCCAGACCACCCTGTATTCAGCGCAATCACACCGCTCCTACACAACCCAACTTACCCGCAGCACCCAGCCCCCCCGTCCACCCCACCTACCTCAGCGCTAAAGGGAGCCCTTATTAATGCAAGATCCCTCACAGCCCATGCCCTTGATATCGTAGACCTCATCACTGCCCATAACCTTGACTTCTTAGCCATTACCGAAACTTGGCTACATGATGTCTCCGGCCCACTCCTCGCCTTATCCCTACCCAAGGGCTATACCATTATTAGAAATGACCGTCACTCCAACCTCTCTAAAGGAGGAGGAGTCGCTTTCATACATAGGGACAAGATCACTATGAGAGCTGCAGACAACACACAATTCAGCTCTGCAAAATCACTATCAGTGAAACTTTCCCTCTCTCCCACCAACACAGCAACACTCCATCTTGTATACAGACCCCCAGGTCCACTGGGATCGTTTATTGATGATGTTGCCTCCACCATGCCGGCTAATACCAAGCCTAACTCCCAGATATTGCTATTAGGCGACTTCAACCTCGGCCTCTCCGATCCCAAGGACCACATGGCCTCTGAAGTTGACACTACCCTTTCCAACCTAGGCTTCCAGCAGCGCATTTGTGATCCTACAAACAACAAGGGCAGAACGCTCGACTGGTTAGCTGACCTAAATTGTAATACCAATGTCATCTCCAACGCTGCTTGCGCTTGGTCTGACCATCATGTTATTACCTTCCTCCTGCCAGCCACCAACCCCCAGCCCACACCTACCATAGCCCCTGCTATACCCACCAGAAATAAAAAGGATATCACCAGGGAGAAACTGCTTCCTCTCATCCTCCCTTGCTTGAACACTTTCGCTTCGCAGCATAAGGATAAGGACCCCACTGTTTTAGTAGACGCCTTCAACAGCCTGATGATCAAAGCCATTGAGAGCATAGCCCCACTAAAAATTTGCAAAGCCAAACAACAGTCCCACCTAAACTCCTGGTTCACTCCGCAGCTTAAGGCCGAAGCCCTCTGGAAAAGTCACCCCAGCTCAGCTAATAAAGCCTCCTTACTGATCACCTCTCTCAACTATAAGGAAGCCATCCTTCAAGTCAAAAAAGAGACCTATAATTCACGCATATCCCAAGCAGAATCTAACACAAGAGAATTATTTAAAATTCTCAAAGAATTAGAATCCCCCTCACCTGCCCCTGATGTGTGCACCAAAGACAGCACGTGGTGCAATAATATACAAAACGCACTTCTCAACAAAATAACCACGTTGCAAGCCAAAATCAACACCAAACAAAACTCCCTCCACACTCCTATTTCCAGCAATACCCTGCCACCTAAAATAACCACCCCAGACTCCCTGGTGCCATTCAGCTTTACTCCGCTCACCGCTCTGGAGGTTGAAAAAATCATCTGCAACTTAAAACCATCCAATTGCCAAGGGGACGCATGTCCAGCCCAGATCATCAAGGAATGGGCTCATGACCTCACACCTTTTATTATCACGTTTATCAATGCCTCCTTTCAATCGGGAGTGGTCCCTAACAACTTGAAGGATGCATGGGTCATCCCCCTACTAAAAAAGCCTACCTTAGATCCGGAGGTCCCAACCAATTACAGGCCCATCACAACGGTCCCTTTTCTGCTAAAAATCTTAGATAGAGCAGCGTATCTTCAGATACAGAACTACCTGGAAACGAACAATCTACTAGGCACGAGACAATCCGGCTTCAGACCTAAGCACGGTACGGAGACAGCCCTCCTAGATCTCAAAACCCAAATTGAGGACTTTAAAGCCTTGCTATTACTATTAGACCTATCTGCAGCCTTCGACTTGGTCAACCACCAAATCCTCTGTCACCACTTGAAAACAGCCGCCCACTACTCTGACAGGGCCACTAACTGGATTCAATCCTTCCTGGATAACAGGCAAATGAGGGTATTCTCCCCTACCGCCTCTGCTGACCCTGCGCCAGTCCCTTGCGGGGTCCCCCAAGGATCGTGCATATCCCCTACCCTCTACAATGTTTTCACTAAACCCCTGTTTGATGTGCTTGACTATCTGGGTGTCACTTACACCAACTATGCAGATGACACCCAGATACTCATCCCCATCACAGGCGATTACACGGTAGACTCGAAATCCTTAAATGACATATACTTTGTCATCCAAACCTGGATGGCTCAACATGAGCTCTGTCTCAATGACGACAAGACAGAGCTCCTCATCCTAGGCACACAGCAAAGACTTAACAAGCTGAACCCATTGTTCAACTCCTTTAATATCGACGGAAACTCCATAAAAGTTTCCAAAGACACCAAAACGCTCGGAATCTACCTCGATTCCTCTCTCTCCCTCCACAGACAAACAAATGCAGTTGCGGACGCCCCTGCTTACACCTGCAAGCTGATCACAGCATGCCGCCCTTTTCTTTCCACTCATAACTGTACTATCCTTGCCAGGACTTTGGTCATGTCCAAACTGGACTACTGTAATGCACTGTACCAAGGCACTAATCAAGGCAACTTAGACAAACTCCAGGTCATACAAAACAACGCCATCACAGCAGCCCTCAATATCCCGAGATCAGCCCACATCTCGGAAACCAGGAAGAACCTTCACTGGCTGTCAGTCACCCAAAGGATCTCTCTAAAATCGCTTGCCCTGACCTACAAATGGATGAATAACCTGGCACCCATCTACCTCTCCTCACGGTTCACGCAGTATACCCCATCTCGATCTCTAAGATCTACCCTCAACCAGAGCCTAATGATCCCTAGATACAAGCTCCAAACAGCCGGTGGATCCAGCTTCCCAGTTTTGGCAGCCAAATTGTGGAACTCTGTCCCCCCTACCATCAGAAACCTTCCTTCTCTGAATCTGTTCAAACACAAAGCCAAACATTGGCTAGTCACATCTGTTGACCAAGCTGCACTCTGAATACTTGATTACATATGTATCTCTGTACAAACTACCAATGTGTTTGATTAATATGTCAATATAAATGTAACCTGAAATGTCGTAATATGATGTAACCACTGTTGCTAAACTATGCGCCCGGTAGCCTCCAGGCCTAGTTTGCGCTATACAAATAAAACAAATACAAATACAAATACAAATACAAACTGCTTGCAGCCTGTACCCACAGTTATGTCCCATCTCTAACTGTGTAGCATAAGCTACAAAGCGCCTTGAAATAGACTCGACCCTGACGAGCATCAAGAACACCTACAGCACAACGTATGTTGTGGTTCTGTCCCCCTGGCCCTTCTCTGAATGCCCCTAGAGACATTCTACAAACCATTACTCCCTTTGGTTGAAACCAAGTTTCCTTGAACTATTGTTATTAATTACTATACCGACTACCCTCCTGTCAGTATCGAGAGTGTATCCCTTGTCCTTCTTTGAAACTGCCTGTCCTCTGCAATCCTTTACAGGGTGGGTTGTATTTTGGAGTGTACTAGAACTGTCTGTTGTGATAATAACAAAGTAGATATTTGTATACTACATTGACTGGACAGTCCCTATTACATTGGGTTATAATTGTATAGTGTTGCAATTAACCAGCGATCCACAACCTTTCAGAGATAAGCCTGCCATTCCTTCCACGTTACCAAAATTGGACAAGGAGGTTTAAAATTGACTTGTGTTTCCTATTGGTTGTAACAGTTTATTGAGAGGCCACCATCAACACATGGAAGTTCCTTCCCTCTCCAATCTAGGTGTCACAAATTCAATTGTTTAATGTCAGTTAAAATTCAGCCCTATTTCTGAGGCATATCATACTGCTTAGATCCCTCCCCCTGAGCTACGAATGAGCCAAGAACCAGGCTGGTGTACAGGAAATATATTTGTATTTATTTGGAGGATAGGTAATAGAAAATAGCACTAAAATGTTACACACCACTTTATCCATGGCACAACACAATAACATTCTCTCTACATAAATAACTTGCACAATTCGGTTGGGAACACTTAAATCACAATATTTTACTTTATACAAATTTCAAAATATATGATCATCAACAATGGTCCCTGGAAAACATCACTTTATATTTGCAATGCTGTACAATTTTTGTTTTCCTGTGTGCTTAAAAGGCTAGAAGTAAATAAAAACAGGGTGATTAAGCAGTGGCTTTTTTTAGACCCCCCCCTACTTTAATCTGCATTGGGCAAGTCAGACAGAAAAAGTCAGATGATTTTAGTATTCGGATTTCAGACCTTCCTCCACTTAAAGACCTGTGTTGGGGAAGCTGGATGGTAAAATGTGGATGATGAAAGAATGTTGGATTTCAGCTCCCCCGTACACTTAAAGGCCTGTGTTGTGGAAGCTGGATGGTAAAACGTGGGATTATTTGAGCATTTTGGATTTCAGATCTGTCTCCACTTAAAGGCCTGTGTTGGAGAAGCTGGATGATAACATTTAGGATGATTTGAGAATTGCGTATTTCAGAACCCCCTCCACTTAAAGGCCTGAGTTGGGGAAGCTGAACAGAAAGATTACCCAATTAAATACATTCAATAATTTTCAGCGCACGCTGGCATTTTGCTTTGTTAATGTGGTGTTCTGCCAATGGAATTAAGTAAATTAACATTTCAAGTTAAATAATCTAAGGATCTGCACAGTCACTCTCTCCTCCCCCCACCCACGATAAAGGGAAAGGATTTAAGGCCAGCAGATTCCCTCACCTTTTGATTGCAAAGGGTTCAATTCTACTTTCATAGAAAATCTCTGTTTAAAGTTCTGGAAAGACAGCTGCAGGTCAGGAGTCTCAGGAAGGACAGAGTGGGGGTCCTGTCAATCCACTCTTACGGATGGTGCACATCTCTCCACCATAGGAGTGTAGAGAAGGTATTAGAGATCCCACCTCAAACTGAATGCTGATAACTTGTCAGGCTGATCAATAGTTCCAGTATTGTGAAAATCAGAATTGTAGCGCTTTGTAGGCCAAAAAAGCACTTTTAGGGTGACATATATTTAGGGCTAGAATGCCTTATGCAGCAGAGGGTATCTCAGGTCCCATACATATATTAAGAATATGAAAAATCTAGGCTGAAAAGTGAACAGAAAATGAATTTTGCTTTAAAGCAGAGTGGTCAGCCATTCTGATTGAGACAAGGTTAGGCAGATTTTAAAATGGTTACTAGAAATAGAAAATGGTGTAATTTCACTTAGTCACTTAGCCATGCTGAAATAATTAAATAATTCTCTAATAGCAGTTCTTTAAAAGTTCACTGAAGGAGGACATGTCTGGAACATATTGTTTGGACTTCTTGGCAGCAATTCTGACATTAATATGCCGGTGAGGCTAGGTAGTGTTTTGGTAGCAATTAGTGCAGGCATCTGTTAAACTAGCAACACTTGCATTGAGTTCATGGGCAGTTCATTACAGCTGATGCCCATATGAAGACTTCTTTGGCAAGAAAGCATGGGGTTGCCTGGCAAAAGGACCTCGAAGAGGCTGCCAAGGTTGTTCTTTCTCAAGACATCAAAGGATTCATAATAAAGTTCAAGAGGATCGTACACACATTTAATTAGCCTGTATGCCAAGTGATGTCATATGGACCTGATGAGTGGCTGATAAGCCAGCAAACCACAGGCACACAAGGGCTTGTCCTTAATTGTCAGACCCAATCAAAATGTAATGCAATATAAAATGAGATGTTGTGCCAACTGCAAAATGTATAACAGACAGTGAATTTGGGAACTCAGTGCTGTTATTTCTGATGTCTCAATAAAGAGGACGTTGAAAATCAGTTCAGGTTCCTGTCTTCCTCTCTGCCTCTTGGTTCCAGTCTCTGCTGCCTTAATTCACAGGTGTCCATGACCAGGGAGGGCATGGGCACTCCTCTTCAGGACATAGTCAGCTTTTAGGCCTTCCCAACAAAAGAAAGCTCAGCCCAGATGCAATCTCAGCCAAATCTCCTTTTGCTGTTTACTTGTGTCTGTCAGATAATATGTTTTAGCAGCTCTCTTTATGGTAATTTTATACACTCTCCTTTCCCCATAGTGCATACACTCTATGTGCTAGTCATGACACCATCAAGTTTACAAAATTGAGCAGTACGCTGCAAGAGTTCTTGAAAATAGGATTGGACAGTTCCCCTTCTGTCTTCTACCATGTTGCACAGCTGTTTGGTCATTTTCTGTCATTTTTTGCAAAAAGCATAACAGTCAGTAACATGTAATTTATCACCCACATCCCTAATTTTACCCTCCATCCATTCGCCAACTCATAAATTCTGAACATGTTCATAGCAGCCAGGAACACCTTTTAGCTTGCCACTATCATTCTCTAAATTGCAGGTGGATGAATTTTATTTCAACAAAATTGCCTGGAAATAACCTAAAAAATCACACATCTATCAAGAAACGATGAAATATGGTTGCTGAGAAAAAAGCCTAAATGATAATAGTCCGTTTAAATTATTAGGACACCTTTAGATTATGAACACTGGAGACCTCCTGTCGCCAGCACCATTTGCTTCTCTTGGCAGTGTTTTTATTAGTCTCTTTGTCATTGAAATGCAGGCTGCAGCTTGTAAAGACCTGGGGCCTTGGCAACACAGAAATCCCCTCCCCACATTCCTATCATGCTCCGGCTAGAGCCATGTGCCTTCTCAGAACTACCTTCAGAAACAGCAGGTTTAGGGAAACCTGATTTTCGGTACCCTTCGGGCCACATTTTATTGCAGTTGTAAACAGTAGGGATGCACAAAGAAGGCTGGCAGTGGGGAAGCCACTTGTGGATTTTGCCCATTGTCCTTGGCTGAAATGAACTCATATACTGCATTTTCTAACACCAGCCTTTATTCTTTCACACACAGTATGTTTTACTGATCAGAGTTCACTTTGCTTTTGCACTGAAAGTGCGGGTCTGTTTCTTTCAGTCATTAAAAAAATAAACTTTTAATTAGAAAATGTCTGTTTTTCAGCTGGAAAATGGGTCGGATTTGTCTCAGTGCACCCTATTTTGATGGGTGACAGTTTCTCTGAAAGAATTGCTGCATTTGTTTCTCAGTCCGCATGTGATGTGCTTTTTCAATCTGCAATTGGATAACATTTTTGTTTTAACCTCTCTGGATTTCCCTTGCAGAAAGACACCTGTATAGTCTGCCTAAATAGGCCCATTTGTTCCGCGTGCAGGTTTCTGAATGCTGGCAGGTCGGTTTCCCAGTGGGCCCTTCAGTTCCATTGGTCTAGGGCATTTCATTACACCCCACATGCCCCCCCTCCTGTTCATCCAGGATTCCTAGGTGGGGAAGAACAGGGCAAAGTGGGATATCATCCAAAGTCCCGTTTTCTTTTTTAATATTTTAGTTTTTGTTGGATCCGTCCAGCTCAATTTCCTTCATTAGGGAGTGGGTACCCCATCCTCCTCTTCCATCACTGGGTAGTTGGTTGTAGCACAACACCCCCTTTCTTCCTTCATCAAGGAGTGGGCACTCTAGCCTCCCCTTTCATCTTTGGGTTGGGGGGTGTAGCACAGCATCCCCTTTATTATTTCCATCCGGAGACCCTAGGGTACTCTGTGGATTCCCCTCTTGCCCCATGAGGATGTCTTCTATATATCTTGACCAAAATTTGATTTTACCAGAAAATTGTTAGTTTTGTATTGTAAATTGCTGTGATTTCAAAATCTGCTACATAAAATTGGCAAGGCTTGGTGCAAAGATGGCACCCATCGCCGTGCCTGATATTTTTTCAAAAAAGTCCTTTTCGTCGATAAAGTAATTTTGAGTCACTGCAATTTCTGTCAATTGCATTATGAAGGTGACAGGGATCTCGATGGGTGGTTGTCTCTCTCTGAGTATTCTATCGATCACCCTTGGGGTAGATGCCTGTGGAATCCTGGTGTAAAGCGATTCTATGTAAAGGGTCTCCAATATTTGATGGGTAGGATCAAAAGGGAGATAATTAGTGAGGCAAAGGACTGATGTAGCGTCTTTTAGGTAGGATTTCATCTTTATTACACGCAGTTTAAGAAAGTAATCCAAAAACTGCAACAATGGATCTAAAATGGATCCAATGGCAGAGACTATTGGTGTCCCCGGTGGCAGGTTGATGCCCTTATGTATTTTTGGTAATTCATAAAAGGCAGGGCATTTCAGAGTATCTGAAAGTAGAAATTCATGCCCTTTGTTATAAATGTACCCTTCTAGAAGTGCCTCATTTACAATGGGTGTGATCATTTGTCTGATCTTTTCTGTGGGATCACTCCCAATTTTCTGTAACTTCTTTGGTCATCCAGCAGAGTTTTGACCATATTCCGATATTCAACCTTGTACATTATCACCGTTGCTTCTCCTTTATCTGCTGGTTTTATAATGATGTTTTTGTTACCGGACAGTGTTTTTAGTGTCATTTTGTCTTTGACTGAGAAATTGGTAAACCCTGGCATGTGGTCTCTTTCAAGTTCATCTAGTTTCTTAATCAATGCTTTTTCAAAAGTTATGGATTCCGTACTTATCCCGCTTGATGGTGGCTAAAATATAGATTTTCTCTTGAGATCAGTTGCTCTGCCAGTGGGTGCTGTCACTTTGTCCTCAAAGAATTGTTTTAGGCGAATCTTATGCACTAATTGTGCAATTTCAATCCTAGTTTGAAATGGGTTGTGTTGCGCAGTGGGTATAAAGGACTGCCCCTTTTCTAGGAGGGCTGTCTGGTCCTGATTCAGAATCAGGTCTGACAAGTTCACAATGAGTGAGATTGGGCTTGTAGGTCCTTGTTCTATAGTAGGGGTGCCCCATGTGTCTCTCCCTGGGCATGATTATTGTGGTTGGTTCCACGCACGTACTCTGCTGCGGATTATTCTGGGTGACTGATCTTGCCACTTGTTTTGCCACCTGTTTTTGCCTCTTGCTTTCCCTCAGCCCTGGTATAAAAAAGGCCCCTGATTCCTATTGTTATTACTGTTTTTCTTATCTTGAAAGAGAACATTCCTGTTCGCCTGATTTGCTGATGGCATAGTAGTACTAGAGGTGCTTGGTCTGCTGTCACCTGAACAGGCACTAGAAACATTCCAGTTGTTGGGTCTCAGACGTAATCTGTTTAGTCATTTCTTTAAGGTATGCCTGATATTAGTCTCGTCTGCTACAATCTGTTCATCATATAAGGTTTTAGTCATGTATGGGTACACTTTCTAGTGGGAAAATGCAGTAATATCTTTTTTTAGTTTAATTATCTTCTTAAAGTCTTTCATAGATGCATCCAGATCGCTAGGCTTTTCTTATAGTTGGCTACCAATGCTTGTGTCTGCAAGGAATCTTGTTTAGCTTTGATTTCCCTCAACAGTCTCTCTGAGACGGTTTTTGCAGTACTTATAATCAATACAAGCCAATCTCTAGTACACTTATTTGCTATATAGCTCCAGTCCTTTCGAAACTGGAGCTGATTTAGGAAGATTTGCATTTCTATTCTGATTATAAGGCCCATAGGTGCTGCATGTGCTCTTAAATATTCCATCATGCCACAATTGAGTTCCAACCTAATAAGTTGTTTCTTATGAACTTCCAATTCATTCCACTCATCTGCGGTGGCACCTCCTGCCTGTAGTGCATCTGTGCCTAGAATCTACAGAGTTGCTATAATCCTGACTACTAATTCTTCGGCATATGCTAGATAGTTGGTTTCCGTCATTATCCTAGGCGACCTAGTGGGTCTAGCACATAAAGGAAAGATCGGTAAAGAAAGCTGGAAAATCAAACCCTACTTTTGCACTAAATTTAAAGGCTGCTATTATTTCAGTGGCTGTAAGAAAGACGCTATACACACTTGAAGACTATGGGTGGGTAACTAACCTGTACCTGAACCCTTACATATTCACACACAAAACTGTACAGGCCAAAAGTACTGATTGTAGTTCAATCGTGTCGTTTTATAAAACCGGTGTTGCCCTCCAACCATACTAACGGTGCCCTCCTGTGTTGACTACACCCTAGATCTCGGTGGCGTGCCACCAGCCCACACCCTGCTCTGTGGGCAGCACACAGGTGCCAAACAACACACTTAAGGGCTACAATGTGTACCCCCACCCATGGATGCCATAAGGGTATCCCATGGGTGTTATTCACCAAAAGGAAAACATGAAGAGCTGTACTGCCAGAGGTCCACGCTGGACCTCAGTGGCAGAAAACATAGAAGAATTATTGGCGATATTTGGTGAAAGTAAGCGAAATTGAAGATTAAAACTTCACAATTTGAAAAACTACTAAGGACCTCAAGTGATTATTTACTTAAGGAGCTTTAAGAAATTAAATAACCCCTAGTGGGAATTGAAAGTGTGCGGCCCCCACCGAAGGCTAATTAGCCTAGGTCTCCCTTTTGTTCAAAAAACATAGAGAAAACACACACAGAGAAGTGGTAGGACAGGGACTAGTAAGCCCTGTCCCTCCATAAGGCATTTCTAGCATCACAATGGGCTTGGTTCAACATCAGGCTCCGGAATGAGGTAGGTACCACCCACTGGTCACAGCCAGATAGGGCTCTCCTTACCAACAAACTGTCTTGGATCCTGAACATCTTGGAAAACTTCACCAACCTCGGAGATCCTCTCTGCGGGTACAATCCAAATCTGTTGGAGGAAAACGCACAGGGTCTTCAATGTATTCATAACATTTCCCAATGATCGGGTCCTCTTTCTGTGCAGTGTTCACATCTACATCTGGGGTATCTTTAGCTCACTGGGCAGTCAATCATTCACTATTCACATGAGTTTGTGACCTGGTGACAGCAGTAACTTGGAATTCCCCCAGCAAGGATTCAGTTTCTATGAAATCCCCCTGCAGGACTATGATTTTAGCCAACCGGTCAGCCAGGTCATTCCCAGTCTTGTCTGGTCCCTCTATTTTGGAATGACTTCTTATTTTCTTCCAATTGATGGTCATCTCATTGGAGGTCACCTGTTCATCAATTGACTGGATCAGTTCGCCATGCTTTAAGGGTTTATTGATAGCACAAAGCATGCCTCGATTCATCCAGTTAATCAGGTGCTCCACGTACCCTTTCCTGATATAATCAGAGTCCGCATTTATGACCAGTTCTTTGAGTTGCTGGTGCACTGCAGTGAGGGTGGCTTGATGAACAGCCACCAACTCTGCAAACTGACCTCTTCGGGGTCCTATTTTGTGATCAGCAGACAGTTCTGTGATATCATTCACCCAGGTATTCCCACTCCCAGCCACGAGTTATTTTTCCCCGTTGTTATAAACCTGCTAGGAGCACTCATCCACATAAACTGTGGGTATCCCCTGACACGTATCTTCTTCACAGACCTGGTGTGGGGAAGTTAAGTATGCTTCCATGTTGTGGCTGGTCATTAGACTTTCGTCCTCAAGACAGTTTTCTTGAGCACAATCATGCAAGTCTGCCAACCCTTGTGCTAGGGGACTCTTCCTGTCTTGGCCATATTTGACCACAGGAAAGCCTTGCATGGACAGAATCCAGGAAGTATTTCTGCAATTACTGACGTTCCCCGCCCAAGTTCTGTCACTTTGGAGATATTGCATTGGTTGGTAAGGAGTCTCAACAATGATGTGCTCCCCATGTATGATTGGGCGGTCATTTTACAACACCCACACTGTTGCCAAGAGTGCCTTCACGGAGTCATTGAATCTTTCCTCCACAGAAGACACAGGGCCTCATTACACGGATGGCGGTAGGGATTTACCGGTACCGGTAAAATACCAGTACCGGTAAATCCCTACCGCCTTACTACGAAGTCCCTTTGCGGGTTCGGGGATTTAACGCCTGCTTTTTGCAAGCGTTAAAATCCAACCCGCTAAGGGACCTCGGAGCTAATTACGGCACCGCAAAATTGCGCTGCCGTAATTAGCGCCTTCCCCATTCCCATAGAGCCCTATGGGGCAGAAATGGGAATGGGGAAGGGCAATGGCGGAAGGGGGATTTACCGCCCCTCCAAGCTTGGAATGGGGCGGTAAATCCCCTTTCCGCCAAGGCGGTGCCGGTATTTTACCGGCATGAGCCATGGGGCTAATAGCGCCATGGCTCACCGCCTACCGGGTAATGAGGCCCACAGTCTTGCTCATATACAAGATGACTTTGTTGACCTTGTGGTGCTTTTGATACAACGCTGCTGTTAGGCAAGTATCTTGAAACCCTGCAATAATAACTCCTTGTTCTTTATGGGGTAAACCAAACAAAGAGTCTGGGAAAGGCTTCTTTTCAGTTGTTTATTTGCCTCAGCTTGTTCTGGACTCCACTCCCACTTAATTAGTGAGTCCAAGAAGGCTTCTTAATTCTCACAGAGTGGTAGGTTCTTTTAATTTCATTAAGGCTTCCACGTTCTTTGCCTAGGGATTAATAACCTCAGGGGTGATCTTGTGCCCCAAGAAGTTCACTCAGATTTTATACCACTTTGCCTTCTTAAAGGACAGTTTTGCTCCGGCTTTCTGCAACTGGGTCAGAACATAGCAGATTTCTGCTATATGTTCCTCTACAGTTGAGTTCATGATCAAAAAACCATCTACATAGGCCAGGTTTTCCATTTCACCCAAGTCGGACATGGCCTTATGTAGAAAGATGTTGAACTCATTACCAGAGTTTATGTATCCAAAGGGGGTTCGGAACCGCTTTTTAAGCTGCATCTAAAGGTAAAGTAAAGCTAGTACTGGTCTTCCCTACTCCAGTAGCCGTTGGTTAGGTCAATGGTGGTGCACACCTTTGACCCTTGGATCTGTGCCAGTCCCTGATGTAGGGAAGGGGCCATCTTGACACGTGGGCCCGTTTGTTCAACTCCCTCAGGTCTGCACATAGTCTCCATTGGCTGTTTTGTTGGATTATACCCAGTACTGGGTTGTATAGGGTACTGTGGAAAGGACAAATCATCGCATGGGATTCAAGTTCCTAATAATCTATGTGAGTGAGTGATTCCATGGACGTGAGAGATAACCGGTAATATGTCATGGGCTCAATCCCAGCCTCCTTTATTCATGCACGACCTCCATGCAGATCTGCACGGAGGTCATAGATGAATGAAGGAGGCTGGGATTGAGCCCATGACTTTTTTGACTTGCTGAAAAGCTACGTTCCGAATTATAAAATAATACCATTAGCCCTGATTTGAAAAAGACGGCTGAGTCTGTTGAAACACGTGTCATCATAAAGGGCACTTGCTTACTATAAATGTACAGTCTCAAAAACCAGACTTTGACTAAGTGTAGTCTTTACATTTATTAATTGGCACATGAATGATATAAAGTAACCACCTTACTATTGTCCACTGAAAAGATATCTTGGAATTCCAGGAAGACCTGTTTCTGCTTTTGTCTGTGCTCCTCAGTCTCACAGGCATCAGCAAGATTGATCCTTTCCTTGACTATCTGCTTGAAACCTGGAAAGAGCTCAGGCTTGGCAATTGCACCGGTATTCTCGAATTGGGTGGAGAGATTTCTTTTAGTGGTGTCGACCTGGACAGCAGGTTCCAGGGATTCAAGGAAGTGGTCCTTAACTCGGAACACTTCCTCTTACCTCCTGATGTCACACATCACCTTTTCCAACCCAAAGGGGCAGGAAGAGTAGACCATGAAATTCTCTCCATGTCTAGTAAAAATATTTTCTGGAGGAATACTGTTGGTGATGTTGAAACAGTCATTTTGGATTGGTTCCATGATTTCATTACCTAAATTGATAGAATAATGCCTGGCATCAACCGCCATTCCAATAAAGGTGTCCGCACCCAAAGTGATACTTCTAGAGTCGCTGTTATCCAACTTGGTGCTGGAAATGGGAATTTAAATTTACATAGGCGTCCTGATGATTGAGGTTTCTTTCCCCTCGCTTAACTTTGAGGGGAATAGTGAACTGTGGCATCTGTCCTGGGATGGTAACCTCTTCCTGCACTTGAACTTCAATGGCATAAGGCGGCAATTGAGATGACTGAAATGCGTTTTCTGTGTTGCCAAAGACCATGGGGTTACCCCCAGTCATGACCAGGCAGTATTATTAATTAGGTCCAAATTGATTGCGAATCAAATGCGAATGTCACTGCCTAAATAATAGGCAGAAGGGACATCTCTCATGACCCAACAATTATGTTCTATGCTTTTGTTGCCAATGGAAATCTTTAGCATACACTTGCTAAGCAGGAAATATGTGGAACTTGGGATTTCCAGACCTGTTTCCTGTGGGAATGGTCAGATCCTTTGGGATATTCCTGAATAATCATTTGCCGATGAAGCTCCTACCATTATTCAGGCATACACTGGTGATCACCGGCTACTCCCCCTCATTTAACTAAATGAGGAAAAACAACTCTTTGCCCTTTTTCTGAATGTTCATGAGACTTTGAGTGGGTTCTTCCGTGTCTGGTTTCACGGGACTCAAGGTTTCTTCTGATTTTGGACTGGTGTCAAATTTAAGGGTATTCCCTTCCAGTGTGGATTGTCACTTAAAACTGGGACAAAGGTTTATTGTCAGGAATGGAGAAGGGTTCCCATCACCAGTTTGTTCTCCTACAGAGATGACAGTGATATCTGGGACTTGGTTGTTCTTGAAGTGGAATTCTACTTTCTCAGAAAGTCGATCAATTAAATAACAGGTACCATTCGAACTTACATAATTGGTACTCATTTTTAATTGTATGGGCTGGTTAGTCTGGGTCCAGAGGACATTGTTTACACAGTTGATCAGAGGTTGTAACTTCCTCAGTAGATTGTTCCACAGTAAACAACATGTGCCCTCTGGAATCACGACTATCATCAGATGTTTCAGGTGATGTCGCCAAATTTCTGTTTCCAGATCTGCAGTCCCTTTGACAAAAATATAATTCCGATTGAGATTTTGGAGTTGTCCAGGAAGTGGTGTGAGGGAAATTTGGTATCCCCCATCCCCTGTCTTGACTTCAGTTGGTCAAAGCCCTATTTGGACAAGATGGTGGCTTGCGATCCAGTGTGCACCAGAGCTGATAATTCACACTGACCCTGCACCCTGAGCGGTGCTAATAATCAGCCTTCTTACTCCTCCAGGCTGCAAAGAAAGTATGAGTTATTTGCCCTACTGGTGGTCATTTTCTTATATTTGAAATCCCACACCGTGTGTTCTTGGGCAATTTTCTGTGTTGGAGATCGGCAATCCGTAAATAAAATTTGGCAACTAACAATGGGTGGATTGGGGCAATCCTCTTTCTCCCCCGATTCTTTGCTGTCCACCTTTTCTTGGAGGTAGTTCTCAGAACCAGTTTGGGTAAAGGCCTCCTCCATTTCTACCTTGTTTGGCTTACAATTTGGGGGTTGAATAGTTTCTTGTTTTGGGTTGGTCTCCATGCTTACCCTGTCCCACTCAGAGTCTTTTGGGACCCCTTTTTCTGTGGTAGGGATCCCCCCATTTTTTAATGAAATCTGCTCACCTGAATCCTCTGTGGACTCTTTTCTTTCAAAGGGGATGAGCTTGATCTCCTCTCCAAAGTGGATTCTTCTTTAGCTTCTCCTACCTACCCTTTGCTCTTTGGGGTCTAACATTTCAGGGGTAGAAGAGACATGTTCAGGCTGCAAGGTTTTGAGGGGTTCTCTCTGGGAGAGAAAGGAAGCTTCCTCCAAGGATTGCCATCTTCCCTCCACCCGGGCCCCCTTCGTTGGATGTTTCTTCCAGTCATTTCCCACTGGGGCATCAGACCTGGGGGTTGGGGAATGCTGGGCAGTAGGGTTAGGTTCAAGGTTGGACTGAGCCCTCAGCATGTGCCCCAAGTTGCTGGTCAGTTGCTGGACCTGTCGCTCCAGCTACAAGACCTTTTTTCTGGTGATAGGTACATCTCAAGTCATACCTCTGCTGCTTCCAAAAAGGGTAACTGTCTCTTCTCCCGAAGTAGCTCCGGTACTGGCAGTTTCCCCCATAATTCTCCATATGAATATCCATTCTCCTGAGTTCGGGGATCTATTGTCCTGATACCGGGGAGAGAGAGGAGGATTAGTTTGGAAGTTCTGTTTGGGAGGTGCAGTGATACTTCTTTCCCGAGGGAAGTTTGGAGGGAAGTTTCCTAGGGCAATACTTACCTGATGGCCCCCCCTTTGACCAGGGAAGTGTATACATACCCCAGGATTGGTACCCTTGTACTTAGGGCTTACATACGTGGCAGGGTCTGAGGGATCATTGTTCTGGGCCCCTGCCTGACTACCATTTAATTGGGCTGGGTTGGGGGTCCCTTCTGCCTTCCATTTTGCTTGTTGGCAGGAGGGTAACTTTTAGACCCCCCGTCTCCAGAGCCAATAGACGGATAGTTTTTGCTTCCACCACCTTTGCAGCAGCAGGGGCGTTAGATGGTTTGGTGTTTTTGGGGGGTACTCTCAGCAGGCTTTTGGACCTCATAGATCCTGGTGCCCTGTTCAATCACCCACTCCAGGGTCCTGTGCTCATGAAAATCACGCAACAACTGAGTCATTAGGTACTTGAGAAGTGCATGGAAATATGCAGGTATGAGCTCCCTACTATTTGTGTTCACCCGCTGGGAAGTCTGAGCAAATGTGCACTTTAGCTCCTGCACAAACTGCCTAGGCTCCTGATCCTCCCCATATTGCAAATTGTATGCAGCCTGTAGGCTTCTGTGTGTGGATTCTTTTTTTCAAAATGGATGCCTTATAGGTGGACCATTTATAATGATCCTAGTCCTTCAGTCCTGCAAAGAAACTGGACTACTCAGGTGAAAAAGTCCATTTAGCAAATGCTACGCAATTCACACCATTTCTTATCTGCAATGATGCTATCATCTTCTCATAAAGTTCCAGGTACTCCCATAACGAATATTGGCATTCTTGTGGTATGGGGTCAGGAAGCTCTTTATGGCCTTGATTTGTCTTATTGGGTCTTTCACAAAACCCTTTCTCTGTTGCCGTGTCTTGTTCTTCTTCTGCACCAGAATCCATTCACCTTCCGACTCAGAACTGCTACAAGTGCTCCCTTCCCTGTCTTCTAGGTGCTTCCTATCTCTATGAGACTGGAAATATCTCCCAGAACCACGGGGTCTGGACTCCTCTCGCCTGGGCAAAAGTTAACTCTCAGGGTCACTCTCCCTGAAGTTACATTTAGGCCCAGTAGAGAACCCAGTTTCTTCATCCCTCCTTCCAGGGAGTATGGGGAATTCCCCCATCAGCTGAATGTACAGAGGTTTTTAGACTGCCCCTTCTGGGCTGTAGCTTTAAATGTTCTTCTCCAGCGAAGTGAGCTAGGTGGTCTCTCTGCAATCTCATTTTTCTTAAGTCCAACTCCCTCATTTTCCCATAAAAAGGGAGTTTTCATGGTCTAAAGGACATCAATGGATTATTCCTAACTTCCCAAGTCACACTGGTCCGGCCACTTTCCCTTCTGTGTGGTAGCGGTGAGTACTTCTCAATCTCAAATAATGACTGGCCTTCTGGATCAGCTTGGCTAAGCCTTGGTAAGTCTAGGTGCTCCATGTTTCCTTGGGCCTGGTAGGTGGCAAGCATGAGGTCAGTCGCAGTTGGCCCATAGGAAGTTGTAGTTAACTGGCTTGAGGTTCCTGACAGGGAGGGCATTACCCCTGGATCAGAGGGCCCTTTCCCATATCCTGAATGGACGGGTGCCTCAAAGCTTGTCTGTGTTTTTCAATGTAATTTGCCAAACTCCACCACCTGCTTTTCTCTGTCCTCATTTCCTGATGGTGTTCAGAGAGCTGGCTTTTTAACTCTGAGACCAAGGCTTGATTGGCCGCAAGCACATTACTCTGTATCATTAATCGATCTTTCAATTCCTTGACTTCATTCTGACTGGACTCATTTTCATTTTGTGTAGTCTGTATTGTGTGTGCATATTCAAAGCAGTTGGCTTCAAAATACCAATCTCTTGCGCGTTTCTACACTGTGCTGTCTCTAACAGGTCAGCTTCTGCTGGCCTTAATCACTCCATGAGTTCTACATTTTCTTGCCTATTTCCAGTCAGTTCCTGAGAGCCTGGCTCACTCTTTTTTGCATCCATTCTCAACTGATGCACCTCCTGTGCAAGGGAGCTATTCTCCTGGTCCAAGAGGTCTTCTTCCTTCAGCAGTTGAATTTTCTGTTGTTTTAAAGTATGTACTTACTGATATAACTGATCGAACTCCTTTTGGGAATCAACCCCATTTATAATTGACTGACTGTTTTATTTTTTAACTCATTTATTTGTAATTGAAAGGCCATAAAGTCATCTATCATCGCTTGATTATAAATAGTCTGACGCTTGGCACTCTCTTGCGGCTCGGTTTTTAACTCATTTTTGAGTTGTCCCATGAGGCTTTCTTGTTTTAACTTGTAAATATGGTTCTACTGTGCTTGACCTTCTAACTTTTTAAGTTCTTTTTGCGCCTCATTTAGAATCTAAGTCTGACTCCTCGCATAGGCCTCGCTCTTCTGAACTAGCTCTTCCGCTAGCTGCAGGTGGAAATATAGATAAGCTCTCAGTTCTTATTGAGCATTGTGGTCAGATAAAATATCTCCAATGCTTTGGGCCTCATTAGGACCCTGGCGGAGAGGGTTTTACGCCAGCGTAGTGCATGGCGTACCTCTCCGCCATACTACGAGTTCCCGTAGCGCCATGGCGGCCTTTTCCGCCTGGTTTTACCAGGCGGAGAAAACCATGGCGCTACGGGACCTCGTTGTTAATTACGCCACCGTATTTTACGGTGGCGTAATTAACTCCTTCCCCACTCCCATTATACCCTATGGGGCAAAAATGGGAATGGGGAAGGGCAGAATGGGGATTGGGGATTTACCGCTCCGCCGAGGTCGGAATGGGGCGGTAAATCCGCCAACCCCCATGGCGCTATCGGCGGCTTTCCGCCATGCTTCGCGGTGCATTTAGCACCGCGAAATCCGCCTGGGTCCTAATGAGGCCCTTTGTGTCATATCCCACCTTGACACCAAATGTCCTTTCTTTCTGATGTAACATCTTGCATTAAGTTAGCTTGCCAGCTCCCTTTATCGGCCTTGTCTACCCACCATGAATGAACAGTTTAGGAAGGAAATGTCTCCGGGCATCATCTAATTTAATTGTATTCATTTTTTAAAATTACCTTTTTGCAATATTTATAGAATTTCCTTTGTGCATGGGCAAAAATCACCCTGTTACTGCTTAATTTCCACGCACAATGCCAAATAAAAAATATATTCTTAATCTTTATTTATCACATATACACCACCCTGGAACCCAGAGTTCAATTCATCATGGAACTTTAAGAAAACAAAGATGATTTACCCCCACCTTAATGCAACTACATCAAGATAAATAGTCTGCCACAATGCATTTGTCATGAGTCAAAAATAGCCAGCCAAATCCAGACTACGAGCCCCCAATTTGTAACAGTTTATTGAGAGGCCAGCCTCAACACAGGAGTTCCTTTCCACCCCAATCTAGGTGTCATACAATAAACAGTTTATTGTCAGTTCTTTATTCAGCCCTATATCTGATGCATATCATACCCCTTGGATCCCTCCACCTGAGCTACCAATGAGCCAAAAAACAATCCGGTGTACAGGAAATACATTTGTATTTATTTAGATGATAGTTAATAGAAAATTGCACTAAATTGTCACTCAATGCTGTATCCCTGGCACACCACAATACACCTCTCTCTACATAAATAACTCACACAATTTGGTTAGGAACACTTAAATCACAATATTTTACTTTATAAAAATGTCAACATAAATGATCCTCAACACTGGTCCCCGGATAACATCACTTTACAATTGCAATGCTGTACAATTTTGTTTTCCTGTGCACTTAAAAGGCTAGCACTAAATAAACACAGGGTGATTTAGCAGTTGGGTTTTCAGACCCACCCCTTCTTCTGTCTGCATTGGGGAAGTCAGAGAGAAAAATGTGGATGATTCAAGAATTTTGGATTTCAGATCCCTCCACTTTAAGGCCTGTGTTAGGGAAGCTGGATGGTAACAATTGGGATGATTTGAAAATGTTGGATTGCAGAGCCCCCCTCCACTCAAAGGCCTGAGTTGGAGAAACTGAACAGAACGATTACCCAATTCAATTGCAGTCTATAGTTTTCAGCACACACTGGAAATAAGCTTTGTTAATTTGAATTTTAACAAAAATCACCCTGTGGCGTTCTGTTCTGGGGAATTAATTAAATGAATATTTTTAGGTAAATACATTAAGGATCATCACAGTTTTGTGACTCCCCCGCTCACTATAAAGGGAAAGGATTGAAGGCCAGCAGTTCCCCACACCTTTTTGTTGCAAAGTGTTCAATTCTAGTTACATAGAAAATCTTTGTTTAAAGTTCCGGAAAGCCAGCTTCAGGTCAGAATTCTCTGGAAGGACGGGGCAGGGGCCTAGCCACTCCACTCTCAAGGATGGTCCCCAACTCTCCACCATAGGACACAGTCAGCTTTTAGGCCTTCCCAACAAAAGGCAGCTCCACCCTGATGCAATCTCAGCCAAATCTCCTTTTTGTGTTTCCTTGTGGCTGTCTGATGATACAATTTAGCAGTTCTCTTGATGGAAATGTAAGCAGCTCTCCTTTCCTCGTAGTGCATACACCTTATATACTAGTGATAACACCATCAAGTTTATAACATTGGGCAGTACCCTGTAAGAGTTCTCGCAAATAGGATTGAACAGTTACCCTTCTCCTTCCTCCCAAATCCAGCTCCTCTCTAAGGATTGGTTTAGGAGTATGGAACAGACATATGGCAACCTCCAATTGAAATCCCCTTTTGTTCCCATTTCAACATTTTGGCAAAAATCTAGTTATGTGTCTAAAGCTTTTCGATTTACTAGTAACCACCATAATGTATATATTTTCAGATTCAGCTAATCATGGGGAACTTAATAAAGCAACAGCCGTGTCTGCACCATGTTGCAAGGCTGTTTGGCAATTTTCTGCCATTTTTACAAAATAACCTAATAGTTAGGAACATGCAATTTATTACCCAAAGCTGTAATTTTACCCTCCACCTGTTCACCAACTCTCAATATTTTAACATGGTCATACCAGCCACAAACAAAATAGTTAAAAAATGACACATCAATCAAGGAAGTATAACTTATGGTTGCTGAGAAAAATGCCTAAAGTATAAAAGTCCTTTTAAATGAATAGGAAATCTTTAGGTTATGCCAACTGGAGCCCTCCTGTCCCCAGTGCCATTTGCCTCTCTTGGTAAGTGTTTTTATTAGTCTCTTTGTCATTTGAAGTGTAGGCTGCAGCTCTTATACACCTGGGACCTTGGCAAAATAGAGATGCCCCTCCCCACATTCCTGTCATCCACCAGCTAGAGCCATTTTCCGGCTCAGAACCACCTTCAGAGACAACAGGTCTAGGGAAACTTGATTTTCCACGCCCTTCTGGCCACATTTTATGGCAGTTGTAAACAGTTAGGATGCACAAAGCAGGTGGGCAGTGGGGGAAGCCACTTGTGAATTTTGACCATTATCCTTGGCTGAAATGAACTCACCAATTGCATGTTCTAAAATCAGCCCTTATTCTTTGACACATGTTAAGTTTCACTGATCAGAGTTCACTTTGCATTTGCAAGAAAGTACAGGGCTGTTACTTTCAGTAATTAACAAAATACACTTTTATTTATTGCTGTTAATTATTCTGCTGAAAAGTGGGTCTGAATCATCAGAGTGCACCCCATTTCGATGGGTGACAGTCTCAGTGAAAAAAATGATCCATTTATTTCTCAGCCCGCAATCTGATGTGCTTTTGTAATCTGCACTTGATTCCATTTTGGTTTTAGCCTTCTCTGGATTTCCCTTGAAGAAAGACACTGCATAGTCTGCCTAAATAGGCCCACATTTTCAGTGTGCAGGTTACTGAATGCAAGCAGGTCGGTTTCCCAATGGGCCCTTCAGTTCCATTGGTTTGGGGCCTTTGATTACACCCCACACTGTTAGGATCCCATCTGGTGTACGGTGTGGGTTTGATTGATGGTTTAGAAACCAATATTCATCCCTATACCACTGCTGCCCCAGAAGTTGATTTGTCACATTGATGGCCGGCGGTCGGATCGAGTTGGAGCCTTGTGCACACCTTAGTCACCCAACAATTAAAGTACTGTTGCAGGCAACGTTTAGACACTGGTAGGTATTTTTAAATAATCATGGATCTTGACATAGAGACTTTGAAAGGCATGACCAAGGATGTCTTGCATGTCCTATGTCATAAGTGGGGCCTTCCCCACAGCACTAAGGTTAATAAACCTGAGTTGCCGACCAGCCTCTGAGAAGCGAGCACAGTTGGGGAGAAAAACCCAGGGATGGGTTAAACTACGTGTACCCAAATAAAGGCGACCTTCCAGGAGGGGTACTGGAAGATGACGAGGAAGACAGTATGAGCATGTTTCTCACCAACCATCCCGCTGGGGGACTAGGAGGTAAGGGTCTAGTGCGGCATCCCACAGGTTCCAAGCCTCCACACAGTCTCTAAGTGGCCCAGTAATTGTCTTGGCTGTTAATGATGTAGCGGCTTGAAACCTCCTATTGGAGGAGAGGAGACTAATACTGGAGGAACAAAAACTGTGTGACAAGGTTGCAATGGAGTGGGACAGGGCTGCCATAGAGCGACACAGACTGGCATGCAACAAGAAGAAGGAGGCCAACAGATCCACCTCTAGCGAAAACAGCAGTAGCGGATCAAACCAGGGTGCTTGGGATAAATGCCAGCGCCATATCCCCAAAGACTTAGTGTAGCCTTACGAGATGGGGAAGGAAATCTTTGACTAGTTTGAAGGGCTTGAGCTTGCTTTTCAGCTTCAGGTGTTGGACGAGGTACTGTGGGGTGCAGGAACTGATACAATTCTTCAGTTAACTCCTGAGGAAAGGCCAGTTTAAGAGAGCATGAAGGCAGCCCTCATCAGGAAGTTCTGTACAACACTTGAACAGTATCGCAAGAGCTTCAGAGAGCTTGGGAAAGAAAAATGGGCAGACATTTGAAGCATTCACACACTTGTCATTGAAATATCTGAGCTGGTGGGTGGCTGGTAGCAAAGCTGATACATATAAAGGGATGTACAATTTTACTGCGTCTGAGCATGTATTGAAGAATTGTGAGGTTGACATACACAGCATCTTGTGAACAAGATTATCACAGACCCTATGGAGCTTGCAAAGACTGCCGACAGATTTGTGAGTACTCATGTCCAGAAAAAGGCTCAAGCGAGCACACCCAAACCAGAAGCGAAATCTTCAGACAAAAAAGTTAACAAGGATGGGAAGGACAAATGTCCAACCCAATCTTCTTTGAAATCACATCCCCAAAAGTATGAAGGGAAATCCCAAAACTTTAATTTTAAACCGTACACCCTAAAAAGAAGAGCACAGGGACCCCTAACACTGGGACACCTGCGTTCTCAACACCCAAAGGCTGTTTCATGTTTAAAGAGCTGGGCCATAGGAAAAAAGGATCCTGCTTCCAAGGGCTTAGCCAGGGAAGCCATAGTGAATGTTGGACTCATGGAAGAGGACATCATTAGTGTGGGCCTCCTAGAGGAGTACTTCCCTCTGGGCCAAGGAGTGGCCGAATGTGGATTGGTTACACTGAGTGGGAATGATACTGGGTCTCCAGAAGAGATACTAGTACCCAATCATACTCATGGATACTATATCTAAAGCATCTGTATATTAATGGACACAGAACTCCTGCGGTCTGAGACTCCGAGGGTAGCCTCACTGCTGTCACCCGGTAGTGGGAACAGCCAGGCCAGTATAGTGATGGGTCTGATTGTAGCGTCAGTGGGTTTGATGGAAAGAGCAAGTGCCCCTTGGTGATAGTAGGGTTCAGCTTGCGAGATGAAACGACTAAGTGCCATGTAGCGATAAAATACTCCATCCCTGTCCCATGTCTGTTGGGTAATTATCTTCCTAAAATAGTTGTGGCAGCTATGAGATTGAGAGCCCACAAGGCTGCCAGATAGGATCATCTCAGAGCTTTAGGACCTGGAGTTCCTCTAGAAGACTTATTGGAGGAACCGACGTGGCCGGTAGCCCCTAGTCCAGTTCCACAGATGGCTGAGTCACCTACCCCTGTGGGAGAGGGGCCAGTAGCCACTGAGGACCCTACTTTGGTAGCACAAGACTCAGTTACTTCACAGCTGCCTAGTGCCGCACAGGAACCTGAGATGGAGGACTAGGTGAGCTCAGATCCGAAGGGCCTGCCTAAGCTGAATGAGTTTGCATCAGCTGGGGGCCCAGATCAGACTGACTTCTTTAAAGCCCAGAAAAAATGTCCCACTATGGCGTGCCTGCAGAAGCAGGGGAAAGGGCATGCTAAGGGCAAGGCCCTTGGCCTGTTCAAAGTGTACTGGGAGGATGGACTCCTGTACAGTGAGCCAAAAGACTCTGACGGTGAGGGCACCAGAAGGTTGGTGATTCCCCAGTGCCACAGAAAGTTCCTTTTGGACTTGGCACACCAAAGTCCTTTAGCGGGTCACTTGGGAGTGAATAAGACATCTGACCAGTTGCCTGCACACTTTTACTGGCCGTAGTAAAGAATAAGGAATTTATCCGGTCCTGCCGGACTTGTCAATCTTCTGGCAAGTCAGGTGGTGCCACGTTTCGCGAGAATAGGCATGGACATTGTGGGTTCTTCGTATCCTCAAACCAGCTCAGAGAACAGATACATCTTGGTGGTGGTAGACCACACCATAAGGTACCCTGAGTCTGTCCCTCTGAGGAGTATCAAAGTATCTGTAGTTGCAAAGGCTCTGATTTGGATATTCTGCTGTGTTGGATTCCCCAAGGAAGTAGTTTATAACAGCGGATCAAACTTCATATCAGCATATAAGAAGGCTATGTCGAAAGAGTGTAACAGGCTATGTCGAAAGACTGTAACGTTACCTATCAGATGTCTTAATCCATCCATACACAAACAAATGGGCTTGCTGAGTGGTTCAAAAAGAGCATGAAAGGCATGCTAGGTGGCTTGGAAGGGCACCTGAAGAGAAAATGAGATATTCTTCTGCCATGCCTTCTGTTCGCCTACAGGGAGGTGCCACAGAACGGAGTAGGGTTTAGTCCCTTTAAGCTTCTGTTTGGACACCCTGTACGAGGTCCCCTCAGTCTAGTGAAAGAGGGATGGGAGGGCAACCCCTCATCTCCTACACAGGATGTGGTGGACTATGTACTTGGTCTTCAGTCTAGATTGGCAAAGTACATGGAACTGTTGACGGAATACCTAAAGGCCAGTAAGGAGCTGATGAAGCACTGGCATGACCAGAAGGCCAGAGTGAAACTCTATTCTAAATGCCAGTGGGTGTGGATATGGAGCATGTAAAATCTGGTGCCCTTGAGGGCAAGTGTACTGGGCGTCACGGTGTGCTGGAAAATGTCAGTGAGGTGAATTATCTAATTGACGTGAAAAGACCTAAACAGATGTGCACGGTCTTTCACGTCAACCGGTTAAACCCCCATTATAGCTAAGATGAATTGGTCATGGCATTAGTGACTGATGGAGAGACTGAGGAGGAGACTGATCCCCTCTCAGACCTCCTGCCCAATCAAGCCACAGATGAGTTATTTGAAGGTGTAAACCGTGCAATGGACCTATCAGAACAGCAACAGACAGACTGTTGCCGTTTACTGGGATAGTTTTCCGGTATGCTTTCACTGACTCCAGGTCATGCAGATTGGTGAACCCATAAATAGGACACTGGAGACAGTAAGCCGGTGAAGAGTAGGATTCAACGGATGTCCGATAAGGTCAGGGAGACAGATGCTCACCCCATTTCTCAGGCAGATGAGCTCATTGACATGCTCTGGGCTGCCAAGTACACGTGTACCTTCAACCTCACGGCACGGTATTGGCAGGTCTGTTTGACAGATGGAGCACGAGAGGTCAGCATTCCCGTCCCCAGAAGGACATTATCACTTCACAGTGATGCCCTTTCGGATTGAAGAAGGCCACAGCCACTTTTCAGTGGATGGTTAACCAGGTTTTGTCAGGTCTGGAATACTTCGGTGTCGCCTTTTTAGATGGCATTGCTGTGTTCAGCCACACCTGGGAGGATCACCTATCCCACCTGAAACAAGTGCTTCAGGCGCTTCAGAATGCAGGTCTGACCTTCAAGGCCACGAAGGGCCAGATAGGGCATGGCACAGTGACTTACTGTAGGCAACCTGGTGGGTGGAGGAAAGAAACAAACTCTCAAAGTGAAGTTACAGGCTGTGAAGGACTGGGGCATCCCCACCACACAGACGCAGGTGAGAGCCTTTCTAGGTCTCACTGGGTACTACTGGTTGTTCATCAAGGGGTATGGGACTATTGCCATGTCCCTAAATGATGTAACTTCCAAGAAAATGCTAAAGAAGGTAACTTGGAGCACTGCCTGTCAAACCGCCTTTCAGAACTTAAAGGATGATTTGTGCCGTGCCCAGTTCTGAAAGTGCCAGACTATGGTCAGGAGTTCATTATCCAGACAGACAACTGTGATTTTGGGATTGGAGCAGTGTTAGCTCAGCTGAACTCTCAAGGGGTAGAGCAACATGTTGTCTACATTAGCAGTCGATTGACAAAAAGGTAAAGGAACTGGGCTGTCATTGAAAAAGAGGCTTACACAGTCATGCGGGCTGCACAGAATAAGAAACCTACATATTTGGGTTGCACTTTACAATCCATACAGACCACCGGCCGCTTCGATGGTTAATGGCCATGCAAGGGGAGAACCCAAGCTTTTGCATTGGGTCATATCCCTACAGGGATTATATATGGACATCCAGCACAAGCCAGGTGCCAAACATGGACATGCAGATGGATTCAGCCAGTACATTAACCTTGATGACGAAGCAGACCCTCAGTCGGGTGGTGGTTCACATGTTGAGGCTGAGGGTCATGTGTGGAATTCACCCACATGCACAGTGGGGGTGCGCGCACCTGGGCTTTTTTGAAATTTTATATGAAATTGAAATATGGTAGATCAACCTCCAGAAAATGTGTGGTTCTAATCCACACACATGTTCCTATGCCTACTGCATGACATACACATAGACCCATGTACTCTGGGTGGACACAGCCTACAAGTGCAGTCCCCGTCATATTTATTTGGGATCTTAAAGGTGGAGTACATGGTGCATCTCAGAAGGGTGAGGGCCAAATTTTCCTCCTGGCATGAGCAGCCAAATTAACTAACAAAGGCTCCATGGATCCAACTTGTCCTTTTGTGAGCCCTGCAGATGGTGGCAGCAATTAACATAATGAACATACGAATAGAGTGTACTTCAAACATAGCCACATGGGGCCTGGCTGCAGAGGTTTACAAAGAAGACAGGAAACCCCAACAACCTTTGATATGTACTGTGTCAACCTGAGAACAGCTCCCGCCCTTGGTATTGATTGACAGGGAAATGTCATGTCTGGGACTGCGTGTTACAGTAGTCATCCCGGCAGGTAGACTCCATTCATAAGGTACGAGTATGTGGATTGAGGGAGACCAAAAGTCGGGTCCCACTGCAGCTTCAAGGGAGACCTGGCGCTTTAATCAGGAACCACAGAGAGCTCCATTGACCAGAGAGACCCTTTGATCCACAACAGACAGGAAGAAGGGTGGGACTTAGTATGACATGTTTTCACCCCTTTACCTTTTCTGTTGCAAAGCACTCTGATTATGACTTCATGCATACAGGAGACTGCTGGTGGAACCCAGGATTGGTTCATTAAGATAGGATTAGCCTACACCAATCCCTATGGTCCATTTGGCTTCAAAATAAGGTTGAGTCCCTCTTTTGGGCAGATTACCTGAAGACTGCACAAGAAGTAGCATGAACAACTCAGAATTGGACCCTGGCTGAAGGTACAGTCTGCCTTACATGTTCCGCCAGTGAAGGAAGTCCACAACCTCCAAGAGGGAAGCATGACCGTTCCCCAAAACATCTCCAAGGAAGCAGCAGGAGATACCAAATCCAAAGAACCCTCCAGCTGCACCATAACCGGTACCCAGCAAGCACACAGCATGCCCTTTTAGGCTCTGCTGCAAGCTTCCTAGGTGGCAAGTGCCAGAGAGTCTCTGAACCAAACCAAGGACAAGGCAGCTTCCTGCAATACTGTCCTCCGATTTGGGTCATCCCCTTTAAAGGATGACACAAGTCCAGTAAAAGAAGCTAAGAGGAGTGCATCAACAAGCATCTACTGACATCTGCCTTAAAGGACATTTTACAGCCAGTCTGGCCCCTCGAGCTGCAACCGAATGCACCTCTGACTGTTGTGTCGCTGCAGTCGCTAATTCCATCTGCGATGTCTCAACCTGTGCTTCAGAACCACCAACCACCACTGAGACAACGATTCCTGACCTGAGCCGCCATGTAGGCCATCCTGCAGCTGGCTGTGCAGCCTCGCTTGTCGAATTGCCTGCTGCCCAATACCCGCAGCTGTCTCCCATCTTGAACTCTGTCGCAGAAGCTGCAAAGCACCCTGAAACTGTCTCGACCCTGTCGAGCACCAAGAACTCCTACAGCACAAGGTACATTGTGGTTCTGTACCTCTGGTCCTTCTCCAAAAGCCTCTGTTGACATTGTATGACCCATTGCTCCCTTTGTGTTGAAACCAAGTATCCTTGTACTATTGCAATGAATTACCATACTGACTACCCTCCTGTCAGTATCTAGAGTGCATCCTTTTTCCTTCTTTGAAACTGTTTGTCCTCTGCATTCCTTTACAGTGTGGGTTGTATTTTACTGTGTGCTAGAACTGTCTGTTGTCATAAGAATAGCATAGATATGTGTTACAACCTTGACTGGACAGTCCGTTTTATCATTGCGTAATAATTCTATTTTTCACTGTGTTGAAACTAACCAACGATCCATGACCTTTCAGAGATAAGCGCAACGTTCCGCCCACATTACCAAAATTGGACAAGGAGGTTTATAATTTACTTGTGATTCCAATCTGTTGGAATCCCTTCTGGTCTACTAGCGGTGTGGGGCTGATTGATGGTTTAGAAACCGATATACATCCCTGGACAACTGATGCCCCGGAAGTTGATTTGTCAAACACCCCCTTTATAGCCATGTACAATCTCCTTCATTTTATCCAGATACAATCATGTTCCCGCAACTGAAAATCCTCTTTTCTTGCTACTCCTGCATCCGATGAAAAGTACAGATTATGTCAGCGTAAATATGGAGAAACCATGTACTTCCTGCTGTAGCATTGGTGTAAAACAGGATTATAACATTGTTAAATTTATGGAGTATGGGTGCTTAGTTACCTGCAATCTAGGATGATAACAGGCAGACGTTCCAAGCAATGCAACAGATCCAGATTACTTGTTCATGCAGCAGTATCCAATGTCAGGGAATCCATGTGCCGTGTAATAGCACCACTGCACATTTTATCACAGTTTTACCTGTAATTGTTCTTTGTGCTTCCAGAAGACAAGCACCACTTTCTAGCTCCTCAATGGAATGGGCTTGTTTATCTGCTGTGGTGGATACATTCATGGGGTGGACAGCAGGTGGACTCTGGGTCTCCTGGTCAACTCTTCACACTTGTCTTCACCTGAAATTGAGACTAGTGAGAGACATCGTGAACAACTACAGGTAGACAGAACTGGTCCACCCGCTGGTCCCAGTCTAGGACCAACTACCGCAACAACCGCTGTGACAGGAACATCAGGCCCCCATTTTTTAGAAGAGGGCGCAAGACCAAGAAAACAAGAAGGGGAAAGGGGAAATCCTCCAAACTCTTGAATGTGAATGAAATTGCAGCAGCTGAGAGTTTAGTTATCAACATTTCAAGCAGATCCCTTAGTCTTAAAGAACTACAAACTCTACAGCAAGGGTTCAGTTTTGTGCCCACTTATGGTACTACCAAATTTGGAACGAAGAGTGAATTGTTTAAATGTATCCGTAAATTGCACCTGAAAGCATTTTTTTGAAGAAAAAGACAAGACATGGAAGTGTCAGTGTGTAGGACGAATGTCCTTATAAAGAATTCAAACCTAAAAGTCCAAATAATACCAAATAACATCAGTCCCAAATAACACATGATTTTTTCCATAAACTTGTCCTGCACGATGTAAATACAATGTGTTTAAAAAATCTCATCACAGTAATTTAAACAGAGGAGAGCTATCTTTGATTCAATCATTTTCTGATGAGAGTGTCACAATAAAACCAGTGATTATGAAAAGGAATGTAACAGACAGCTAACGGATCAAAATACTGACCTTGCACTAACATCTGGTCAGATGTCAAGAATCAAAGAACAATTAAATTCTCTTTTACAAGTGTGAGAAACCAGAAGGTGTCTCACCCACTAGCTCCCGGGGATCTGTCATCCAGAAGCCAGGACATGGCCATTGCTTTTGGATCCAGTACCTGGGGGTGGTCCAGTGCCAGAGGATCACCTGGTTGAGGGGACATTAGGGAGCGGGACACCGAATGGTGAGACACTGTATCCCCTTCCTTTAACACCTTTACCCCATTCTACCAGGTAGGATATTTAGGAACTCTACCCCCACCCCTTTACTCAAACACAAACACGTTCTCATGGACAGCCCGCCATGAGAGAAAACAGACTAATACCCCGAGCCGTTTACCTGATGTGGTTTCTGCGTGATCCGACCACGGCTGCTTTTACCACGACTGAAATGTTGCATGAGAAATGCACGAACACAAACTGTTTGTACATTTCCCATGCGAACATGCAGGGGTTTCCCCCGCAACCCCTGCTCACTATGTAGTATAGTGAGCAGGATGTTGTGGGGGACACGGACACACCCGCAGCCCCGTTTTTTTTTTCTTTTTTTCCCCTGTTCTTTTGGGAGAGGGGTGTCGCCTGCCACCCCCGCTCACTCTAGTGAGCAGGATGTTGTGGGAGACACACGCCCAGCCCCCCGCAGACTTAAAAAAAAAAATGTCATACCGACCCCACCAAAACACCTAAACACATACCACAAAAAGTTTTTTTGCTAGTTAGAACTTTTGGTGGTGTGTGTTTTAGGTTTTTTGGTGGGGTCGGTATTTTTTTGTGGACATTTTGTCCTTTTCCCTGACGTGTCCCAATACAATGGTCAGGCGAGGTCAGGCAATTACTGACCATCACACTCACCTAAATTCCATTACACTTCTCCACAAGGATACAAGGCAGAGCACAGGAGCACACTCTGAGTGAGGCAGAGCACATGTGGAAACAGCAGTTTTGAGACAGCAGCTGTACAAGAGAGAAAAAACCGAAAACCCAAAGGGGATCGCAAGGATGTAAATTCCCTTGACCTTTTCAACAAGGATCCGTTACTTTCCATAGACCTCGAGAATTGAAAGCGTAAGACCAGGAAACCAGGCTGAAAAATCCTGCATTGTGTGTCTGAGATACATGGGACTCTCCTGCGTCAATAATCAAGGTGAGGAGCATCACCAGCCGCCATGGTACCATCCTTGACTCCAGGAAAAAAGCAGCTTCAGTGGAATCAACACAGCCGTTGTTTTTGGGGAGACTGATACAAGATCGGTCTGTGTAGAAGCCAAGGTTGCAAGCAGCAACATTGTATGGCGAGTGCTGGAATGAACCTTGTTAAAATGCTTGTGATAAGAGGCGCAAGTGAAGTTGAACTGCTGATGAGTGATTGAACTTTAAAGCAAGCTACAATACCTTTGACAGAGTGGTCGGTCACTGTGTGGGTGCTCAATCGAAGGTCTCTGTAAGGTATCCAGCTGAGAAGTGACAAAAGTAGATACATTTTTCCAAACCCGGCCAAGGGAGACCAATTGAAAAAGAACTAATAAATGTGAATCGAAGTGGTCCTGCGACGGCTCAAGCAAAATCCCACGCACTGTCAACAGGCTTCAAATTTGATGAAGCAGAGAAAGTTTGAAAAATTACCTGAATTCAGTCCGAGCCCGGTAGTGGGAGACCAAATGAAGGTTTTGTGTTAAAGTGGGTCTGAGCATAGTGGAGGGGCCACCCGGGGTGAACAGTAAATCAACTGAGAAGTTGTATAAGTGAAAATCTTTAGAAGAAAGGAACTTTAATGTTTTGTCATCCTGCATCAGGCCCTCAGAAATAAGAGACTTTGAATGTCAAAGAGACCTTAGCACAGAAGGCCCTGATATGGAAGTTTTGAACTGCATCCTCATGCTAGAGAAGCTAGAGAGTGTGCTAAGCTTGAGTGTACTGTCTTGTCCCTTTCTGAAAACATGGCGTGAATATCCTGACATATCATTTCTTGAACACTTTTCTTTTGCATACCATTGTTTCCCACACTATTTGTATTTAGAAGTAAGGATTGGCAATAGGTTTATTAGCATAGGCACTTTTTTTTGACAGACTCAACTAGGACTGCGTTATTATTATTTGATGGTTGTAGCTTGCTCCCATCTTTAGATATAGGATTAGATAGCCATTTTTCAAACCCAATTGAAGTTCAATAAACACTGTTGAACTGTGACTACTTGTGTCTGTCTTACTGTTTGATACCATTCCTTACACAAGATGCCTAAAACATGGGATGGATTAATAGGAAGACTAGGAACTTTCTCTTTAACAAATATCCTAAACCTCCACACTTTTACTTTTACTTGTTACCGAATCCTCACATGGACCTTCACAGGTCTCCGGGAAGACCCATTGTTTCCAGTGAGAGAGGAATTTTACAACCACTAGGTAAATATTTTGACTTTTTCTTGCAACCTATTTTACAACACATTTCAACATACATTAAAGACACCACAGATTTCTTAAATAAATTGAAAAACTTGGAACTAAGGTAAAGTGACATTCTGTTTACAATCAATGTAAAAAACCTATACACACCAAGACCTTATTCACTTTGGTTGGAACCACAACAACATGAAATAGGAGCCTCTAAAGAATTTAATTAATTGTTTTTGATGTTTATTTCTAAAACATAGTACTTTATGTATAAGGATAGGTATTACAGAATTTAGGGATCTTCAATGGGGGCCACTATACCCCCGCTTTTGCAAATGGATTTATGTACACATTTGAGACTAACAATATATTTACTCACTCAGTTTGGTACAATATATCTGCTTTTAAGGCACATTTATTGATGATATCTTTGGTGTATGGAGAGGAACACGAGTAGATCTTGATAACCTCTTTCTTTGAATATCTCAATACAATTGACAAACAGATACAGTTTACTCTCGAAGTATGCAAACCTGATACACATTACACCAGAAGGAACCAGATTCAAGAACAGTATATACAGGAAAGAAACTGACGGAAACAGTTTATTACACAGATTAAGCTTTAGCCCCCATCGACACTTAGAAGTTTGCCATTTAGTCAGCTATTAAGGGTAAAAAGAATAGTGAGTGATGGTGAAGAGCGCAGGAAGCAATTAGCCAAAGAACTAGATATTTTCTCGGAAAGAGTTATGGCAGAGATGAATTGGAGGAAGCCTTTATAGAGACTACTGAACAGACAACTTTTGGAACCAGCTCCCCTTAAAACAATGCCTTCACTATTTTTTGTATAGCATTCAGAGCAAAAGGATCAAGAGATTCATTACGAAACCATTATTATCCATTATGAAACATTGGGACATACTTAAGAGGGATGTACAAATAGGATAACTTTTTCAAGACTACTCTATTTTTGTCTATAAACATAGCAGCAATTTACAGGACATGAGTGAAGTGGAGACAAGTGGTGTTTGACGGTGTGATACTAGAGATACTGTACCATTAACCAGCCTACCCAGCATACCGAGCGCCAGAGGCAGAACAAAAAGGCTGTCATCTCTGCGAAGCCGAGTGAAGTAGAGACAGATGGTGTTTGACAGTGTAGTGCTGGAGATAATGTACCTTTAACCAGCCTGCCCAGCATACAGAGTGGCAGAGACAGAACAAAAAGGCTGTCATCTCCATGAAGTGAAGACAAGTGGTGTTTGACGGTGTGGTACTGGAGATACTGTACCTTTAACCAGCCTACCCAGCATAGCGAGCAGAGGCAGAACGAAAAGGCTGTCATCTCCGCAAAGCCGAGCGAAGTGGAGACAGATGGTGTTTGACGGTGTCGTATTGGAGATACTGTACCTTTAACCAGGGATTCATTTTTACCATTAATTACGAATGTACATATTAGGCTAAATTTGGCTCTTAAAACCCTTGCGGATAAACATGAACATTTGGGCGTGTTCTGTTGGTCCAACAATCGGCCTTCAATACTCTAAATGAAAGAATAATGTCTCTAGAAGGCATTGTGAAGAAGGTACAGAACACAATGAATGTATCAGGGCACAGAGGGGCAACCAATACTAACTATGCCCAAAAAATGTCCAATGAAGTTTTGGATTTCCAGGCGAGTGTGAATATCAATGACGATGTTGTTTTAATAAATGGACCCACTGATGGTGATGGTGGCCTGAGGGATGAGGAGGGTGCTGAAGAGGCCAACCCTAATGGGTTGGGTTAGTGAATCACTGATTGGATGTGATGTCCTGGCTACCAACACTGAGAACACGCTGGCCAAGGACTGTCGTTGTGAATCCAAAATATTAGGATGGGGTCTCGGCAAAGTATATTCTGGACAGAGAGATTTAAATAGGACAAAACTACTATAAATCTTTCAAAACATCCCAATGCTTCGTTCTCTGGTTTCTGCCGACATCAATCAAATAACCTTGCCCAGAGTAAAAAATTATCGTATGGTCGCATATTTTGAATCTGTGATAGTGACCAACATGATGTGGGAACAGAGAGAACATCTTCTGAATCTGGGCTATAAATTATGTGCAATCATGTCCCAGTCAGAAGGTGATGATTCTCTGGCATACCAGCCCCCAAGTCCCATGATAGGTGTAGGAATACACCCCACCACCAATAAGGACACCCTGAATCCCATCCCAATAAATGCTCTACTCTCTAACTTTGCAAACTCAGGACAGGACTGGTCTTGGATAGAGTTTGTTTCTTGGAATGTATGTGGTTTGAAAAATCTGAAATTATATCAAAAGAATGTGGGGGTGAAGGCCAACCCAACTGTGTACCTACTTCAGGAGACTATGGCCACCACACACTTTGAGCATGAAGGCTATAGTACCAACATGAGTCCTGCTTCTAGGATGATCTCGGGTTACCCAAGTGGTGGCCTAACAATTGCGGTTGACTGCAGCCGTAACATGAAGTGTGGGGTGGTTCATTTTTTGGAAGGCCTCATGGCGGCAAAACTAACAATGTGTCCTTCATCTCTAGCTGTCCTTGTAGTGAATATATATTGTAATCCAGCCAAGGTTACCCTAAAGGTAATACAATCGGGTCTGGCCTGTCTTTTGGAAGAATGGTTTGTTGGGGGTAATGAGAATTATGTGTTCTTTGGAGGGGATTTTAACTCAAATTGTGCAGAGGGGGAAAATGGAACCTAAACAATGCAGTTCCCCATTCTAGACAGATGGCGATAAAAGGAGGGATGTTCTGGGATCAGTTCAACTTTTTGAACTACCTGGTCTGGTACATGTACAATATACATGAACACAATTATGCATGTATATGTACATATATATTCCTTGTGAACATTTTTAACATTAAGAAATTGGTGATCTTAAACAAGTCTGTCATAAAAATAGGTACCTAGGTTCATTAAAATCATATATGGTCTATACCTAGTTGACCTCGCGCACGGCTACCCACTGTCAGCACCTGCAGTGGGACTGAAGTTCTACCATCACACACTAGGACCACCACGACGAGAGAAGGCACCAGTGTCTAGGGTAAGATTTCACCCTTAAGGCTAATTAGGGACATTTTTTGCATCCCTACACTCACTCATGTATGTGCCTCCTCTTTCCTCCTCTCCCTTCTTCCCCCTCCCTGTCCCTTTCCCGCTCTGTATCCCATACAGGCGGGTCCTTCTGAACAAGCTAGATTCAGCTACTTTTCAACAATAACGGCGCAATTAACTATGAGCTGTCTCAGCCCTGATGAAAGTGGTCCTTAACACTGAAACCGGTCGGCTCATCACAACACTGTACCTGTGCAGTCAAATTGAATGAAAAATGCCAGACTACAGTTTGATCTTTCCATAAAACAAAAAACAGAATTGATCAAGGACTTTCGCTGTGTATTCATGACACAGGGACCTAAAACTTAAAAACTTTAAAACGTGGACTTTTTCAAGTGGAAGCTCTGGCGGAACGAAACCAAAGCATTGCAAGCACTAACAGTGCTTTACCATCGACATCTAACATGAATGCTCAAGCTGCCCCTCAGTTTTTTCACAGGGGACAAGGAAAATCAAAAAACAAAAACAGAGGCCAATGGAACCAACAGTGGCAGAACCAGTCATCCAGAGTCGCGCGGCACAGGGGGCGGGGAGCAACATCAATACCGCCCTAGTGACAAAGAAGAAAACAGTGATATGGGCTGTGACAAATAGGACAATCTCAGAAGCAACATCTATAACTGAATCCGTGACAGATATTAATAACAACAGCTGTACCACTGAGCCTAATCAATCACTAGATCTTGAACGAAGAATGATGGATGATTTGGAAACCTCTTTAGTAATGAACCTCTCGCAATATATACTGAGCACGGACCAACATGCATTTTTGGAAAAGGGTTTAACTTTCGTACCTACAACACGCCACAATCCCTTTAAAACACGCACAGAGGTGGCACAATTGGTCAGAAAAATATTTCTAAAACAGCACTTTAGTATGAGAACACAAAGGGAGGAAGTTAAATCTGCAACCGACCTAAGGAATAAATCAACCTTTTATCCACCACCTAATGAGATCTCTCCGGAATCTATCACCTTTGAAAAAGCCCTCATAAGAAAAATTGAGTTTGAGAAGCAAGAAATATATACATTTAACAACTTTTCGAGTAAAGATCGGCTAGCCCTAAAGAGCCTTACGGAAAACAATGACATCACAATAAAATTTGCGGATAAGGGAAGTGCAATAGTGATTCAAAATACAGTGGACTATAACAAGATGGTCCTGACGCTCCTGAACGATCACACCAGTTATAGACAACTTGGAAAAGACCCCACAGAGGATATACGTAAACATATCCTGCCCATCTTAGAGGAAGCCATGGTGGACGGCCACATTAGCCTCAATGAATATGAGTTCCTTAACACAAAAACACCCAGGAAATCAGCTTTTTATGCACTTCCGAAAGTGCACAAAGGTATAACACTAGTACCTGGAAGACCAATTGTATCCGGATCTATTTTACAGCCTTTATCAGAATTTGTCGATTTCTTTCTAAGACCCATGGTAGGTGAAATTAAGTCACATCTGAAAGATACTACTGCAGTCTTAAAACTGCTAAAAGACCACCCTTTTGATCCAGAAGAAAACAGACTAGTAACAATGGATATTGAGGCTTTATATACAAGTTTATACAACACAAGTGAAAGGGTTGTGAAACAACAATTGGATGAGGAGCTTCCCCCTTACTGCTTATTGAAAACATTCGCACATCAAAGTGCAAACAAGCAGAGATACAAACACCTCGATGTCAAAAACAGGAATCATTTTATAAGGTTTTTGATGTTTTTCTGTGGTTTAAACATAAAACTGAACATCATTCATTACAAGGAACATAAGCAACAACAGTTTGCATCATACAACAAAAAGACAAGTTAGCATTCTTGTTCAACATTCTATATGGTGGACATAGTACAAAAGCTACTGTCGTTCTCCCGGAGGAGGGGGGGGGGGGGGGTGACAGGGGTAAAAAAAACAGGTGAATAGGTGAAAAGCAAGCTTCTAATGCATGCGTTGGCATTCAACAGTCAAAGGTTGGTAACACTGTACTTGGAAGGAGATTGTGTCTACACCTGATGTTTCAGCCCCGTATTGGGGCTCTGGTGAGCCTATTGGTGTTGGGGCCTTCATCAGGACAGGAGACTGTATAGTCTGGATGTTCAGCGGTGCTGCAAGAGGAGAGAGGTATGGTGAGGGGAAGCTCCAGGCATAATAGCGAGAGAAGAAGTGAATGAATCACAGGATGTCTGATGAATGGACATCACTTACCTACGGGTGTAATGATTAAACCGTAGGTATGATGGTTCCAAGGCCGAATGTGCCAATGGGTAGGAGTCACAATGGGCGTCTAGTGAAACAAAGAAAAATGATAGAAGGGGCTAAGTGAACTAATAAACTTAGTCCTGACCATTGTGTTTGAAATCGTTCAAAATACGAAATCTTAACTATTGCAGGTAATCCGCTGGGCGACATCACAGGGTTGTAATGGAGCATAAATAACTCCTTATTCTATAGGACACAACAAGGTGTCAGTTGCAATTAAAGTAAAAAAGTGGGCTTACCTATCTTGCGGTGGCCGCTGTGTGTTCTGATTGCTTTTAAAGAGCCGTAATGGGTTCAGAAGAAACGTGCCCTGAATTAAAAAATAAATAGATCAGGGTCTATCTATGTGCACAGAGGGCATATTGGTGCACAGGTTACTTGAAATACCTGCTGAGTGTTGTCGAGCGCTGTGAAAGAGAGCCTGCACATTCTAATCCAGACGCAGGGAGCGCGAGGTACATGGAATGAGCTCCGCTCGGTGGCACGGTATCCCAGCAATGAGGACGCCATTGCTAGGAGCGAGGGCTCTAAAGGGTGTCAGCCATTTTGAAAAGGTGCCAATTTACAGCAAATCACTCGTGCTAAAATCGGGGTCAATAAGGTACAAAACCATATCTAAAATAATTGTCAGAGTGTAGAAAAATCCTCCAGTTATTTAGAGGTGATTAACAGCAAAAGTGGTTTTCCGTTGCCATGGTAACGGTCTTAGGACATGAACCGCGGCCAGTGGGTCACAAGGTACTCCGGGTGGCTTACGGTCGAGCTAAATAGCAATGGGCTAGATCAGCGCCTGGTTCTTTGAAAAAAGTGCCTGCTGGGATGTTATGAATCTGGATTGTTAGTGTCTGTTCCCATGGTGACGGTACAGCAACGGACCAAGGCCAAATCATTGAATTTGCGGAGGATGGCTAAGTGTCAGGGAGGGCTGGCTGAGGACCTGAAGGTGTGTGGGGTATCTCAAGTGTGTTTAGGCCATAACCCTTATGGAGGACCGTGGTGTGGCAAGAGCCGGACCTCAGTGTCCCTGGGAACGACAAACAGCATATCAAAATGCTAAGGGGCACATGGTCTATTGACTGATGTTACACATGCATAAGCATGTTCACACCGTTTTAAAGTGAGAATCACAATATATGACCCCTCGGATTGCTACAAAACTGAGAGAGCCTGTTAGGTTGGCCCACAGATTTCAATTCATATCCTCTCAGTTTCATTAAAAAATATACTAATTATGCACAGTTGAATTACATCAATTATTTGTACAAGTCACATTCTTATGCGTGTTCAAAACCAGATTAATCACAGCTTCTCAATTACTTGTGTAGATCTTCAAACAGGTCATTTTGGTCACAGAAAAAACACGGAATCCAGTTGAATTTTAAACCGAAAAAACAAACATTATGGCCCGGAAGAATTTTTGGGGTAGAGAACTGTTACACAAATTGTTGGTACAGACCGTATCATTTTGTTACATCGCCCCAAATCTGTGTCATTATGACTTATTGCATCAATTTCTTGTACCAATCTTAAGATACATCGGGGGTCATTCAGAGGTTGGAGGTGAGGGAAAAACGATGCCGGTAAAGGATTACCGGCATCGCTGACCGCTACGGGCTATTCCGACCAACCAGACCGCTATTTACGGCACCATAAAGTACGATGCCGTAATTATCGGTCTTGGGTCGCGCGCGCGCCCCACCATGCCGAAATTAGCGGCATGGCGTTAACCGGAGCTGATCACAAGTAAGGAGCACACGTAAATTACGGCCTCCTCAAGCCCGTAAAGTACCTTATCGGCATGGAGTACACACAGGCATCTCAGAGAAGGAGTAAAGAACCCTGAGCAGTGGGTCCCAGAGCCACAGGTGCACACAATCAGCACAGGTGGAGGCAATGGAGTCTGCCACAGCAGAAAAGGAACTCAGCCACACACCACACCCCCTCCCACACCAAGATGACACCAATAGAACCAGCAAGGGCACAACCACAAAAACCCCACCAACAATACCAGCTCCCCCCCATTGAGGAGACACAGTGGGAGAAGGAGGGGGAGACAGACCCTGCATGCAGCACCAGTGCAGTCTCCGTCACCACCCAAGCAGCCCCCATTCCCACGCAGCATGTCCGGTCACTCAAGGAAACACCTGAGCAGATAGACACCCCTGACCACCTTGACCGTGATACCGTCACCACCATAATTTGCCCGAGACATACTGAGATAAGCGAGCAGCATACAAATACACACTGCTATCCTGGCACAAGAGACGGTGAAGCCTGTGCCCCACACCCATGCCACAGGCACCTACCAGGACACAGTGGTGCCCATGCATGGCATGTCACAACCGTCCATTACACGGACACCAAACAAATGCCATATCACCTCCCAAAGCACACAAGGGCCCACCAATCCCCAACATGGACCACCCAGGAGACACACAACAGTAAAGTTGGCCTGGCCCCCATGCATGTGCAGGCATGCCAAATGACATTGGTGCCCCTGACAGCACCCATGTGTCGTAGGTGGACCAGCATGGCATGCAGGTGGCGGATAGCAACTGCAAACAATACCACTCCCCCTATGTGCAGACAGAATGCAACACAACCAAGAACACCACACATGGGAGGGCGCAACATCAAAGAACAACTCATGACTAAATGGCCCAGCTGATTACCATGCTACCATGCCACATGGGGCGACATGCAGAATGACGTGCCCGGCTGCCTGGTGAGTTGTCTGACTGTGTCATGCCAGTGCATTGGTGGCATGAGGTGGGTGACTGCATGAACCAACTGGGCAGAAATGATAAAGCCATTGTACGATATTCACCCCACCAACCAACCCACCACAGAACCAGTGCAACGGCACATGAGTACAGAGTCCCACATCGATGTAGTAAGGCACTCACAATACACTACATTTCCACCATCTGACAAGGCCAAATCCCACTACACATGCACCAACCACTGGCAGCCACCACAACCGTACGCGCATATAGCTCGACACACTGCATATGCACAATGTGGCTGCCCCCAGCATGGCACCACATGGGAGACACATCCCTGGGAGTAGATTGAACTGAGGGCAGCAGGGATACCCCACCACGTCACCGGCATGGCACACCCATAGGAGTGTTGGAATTCACCATAGTATGGATCAGAGCAGGATGATGACCATGAGCCACTGATTACATCCATCACACACAAATACGAATCCACACAGTACACAGCACCACATGGATCGAACATCAGGACTGTTGCATGCATCAACAAAGCCTGTACCACGAGATGGCCATGCCATTCATTGTACGTGGACCATCTTGTAGAAGCGCCCGCCCACAGAATTCCATTGAATTGGATACATATTGGGGCCATGAATGGGCGAAATGCATCCATGGACATGTGCGTGTGGCCATCAGTGAAACCCTGCCCTGTCAGCCAAGTTCAGTTCTCCACCATGACAGTTCAAACACTCACCTCAATTGGCTAGACATGCAGGTGTTGGTGGCTGTCCCTTGACACCATGGTACATGACCCCTGTCAGTAACCCACAGAACAGGCCCAGGGTACACCAAATCACTGGCCATACCCGTGCATGCGTGTAGATGAGGCGGTCACCTGGCTTGTGTAAGGCACATATGAGTTGGCAAAGCTGGACTGGTGTAATGGGCCATACAAAGAGCGGATAAGATGTCCAGGACACAAGTCAGCAGAGGGTGGCATGACATGGGCACACAGGGCTCTGGATGTGTGTATACTTGTACACCATGCACTGTCAGTCGTCATCATACACATGCTCAATGATGAATGTCCACAACTGTTCAACTTTGAAACACCAATAGTGTATTGTGAAGAAGGAAATATTGTGAACATTAACTGCATCTCCCCTACCCCCCAACTGCACAACAAACCATCACCCCCCTCCCCCCAACTGCACAACGAACCCTCAACCCCCCTCCCCCCCAACTGCACAACGAACCCTCAACCACCATCCCCCTCCCCCCCAACTCCACTGCACTGGTCCCATGTAGGACTTAAAGCCACATGTGGCAGCAATGACTATTGTTCCTTGCTCCCCTGGCCCGGGGGGGGGCATGTCCCTGTGCCGCATTGAACGCAGAGTGCGCCTTGCTGGGCTGCCTTGTGTGGCCTCACTGGGTGTGGCCCTGTCTGCCTGCTCTGGCTGGGTATTCGAATGGCCTGCCTCAAGGGCATTTGCTATGCGGCCAAGGATGTGGCACAGACGGGTTGTGCTGTCAGTTAGAGTGTCACACAACCGGTCGGTGCAGTCGGTGAGTGTCTGCCGCATTTCCCTCAGTCCATCATGCCATTCAACACGGGCCTGCCGGTTGTCCTCCATAAACTCCGTTATGAGGTCTGAGAGCTGATTCACCCGACGTGTGCCGAATGATGGGAAGCCATCGGTGAAACCACTTGCCCCTGCATGCTCGGCTGAGGGCTGCACCGGTGGACTTGGGACATCATCATCATACACCTGCGGGTCAATTGGAGGACTACAGACAGGTGTTGGTACATCTCCACAGTCACTACATGAGGCCAGGGGTACAATGCAGGGCTCCGGGGTGTGGACTGTGTATTGGTCCTCCTCCTCGGACGCCCCACAGATGGGTGACGGGCTGTCTGCATACTCATCAGGGCCAGTGGCAGCAGCCTCCCCAGAGATGCTCGACTGCACCAATGTTGGGGTTGGCATTGTTGCAGACACCAATGCTGGAATGGGTTGTGGTGGGGCAGCATCCAGTAGCCTTTCCGGAGCCAGGGGGGCTGTTGTTTTTGGTGCAGGGATTCGCCTGACCCTGCCACTACCCCTGGAGGTGCTTGGCTGGCTTGGTTGTGGGTCGGCCCTGTCATGGTCAGTGCTTGTGGGGGTAGAAGAGAGGGACAACATGAGTGATTGTAAGATGTCCTATTTGCATACATGGCTGCATTCACATTTTAGTTGATCGCAGTTTGTGGACTTTTGGGTGTAGCTATGGCAGTGGTACATGTGCATGAGTATGTCATGTACGCATGTTTGGGAGTGACTCATCGTGGCCTGGTTATGTGCAGTTTGGCTGGCACAATGCCGAGCCGGCTGCACAGTGTGCATGATGGGATATGCAAGTTAATGCACTATGGTTGATGTGCGTTATGTACTTGCACTTGGCCCTTGATTGCGTGGCACTTGCCTCTGCATTAGTTGGATGGGTGGATAGGTTGGATGGGGGGAGGGCAACATGAGAAGGTGCCTTCAATGGCCCTTGGGGCAGTTTGAATCATGCAATGGACATTGGCAGTGTACACTGTGAACACTCACCTCCTTCGGCAGAAGTTGTTGCCCCGCACTCCATGTTCCCCACGCCCTCGATCGATTCTGTGCCAATCAGAGCCGCACACGTCTCCTCCCACGGCTCTTGTTGCACAGGGGTACTTGGTCCGCCTCCCGTCTGCATGGCCTGGCTCCGGTTGCTGGAGAGGAGGGCCCGCACCCGCAGGTCATCCCACCGCTTGCGGCAGTCCCTGAGGGTGCGGGGGGTGTTTCCTATGGTGCTCACGCTCTGGGCGAGTTCAGCCCAGATCTTCTTTTTGCGGAGGATAGACTCCCTCCGCATGTTGCTGCTGAAAACGACATCCGCATGCTCAGCCAGGTAGTCTACCGTGGCCTGGAGTTCCTCTGGGCTGAATCTCCTCTTGCGGATGCGGTCCGCTGCCTTCTTTGGTGCTTTCGGCATGTTGGTAGTCGTCTGGTCATTTTCCAATGTCTGATTTGCTCCAAAGGGTGCTGGCGGATGAGGATGGCAATGGATTGTGTTTTTAAAGATGGCCGCTGCTCTCCTTCCCGTTCCTGTGCTATGACGTAATTTCCGGTTCCTTTTTTTCAGTGACCGTAATTTACGGTATCCGTAATTTACGGTCACCGTTATGTACTGGCGCTAGTCTTCCAAGGCGGTGTTGCTATTTACGTGTTGCAGCATGCCGGTAGGGGGTTTGCGGGTCATTTAGCGGCAGGCTGCTGGGTACTTTTCCGGCATGGCGGAAAGCGCGTGTCCGCGAGGTCGGAATGGGCCGCAATTAGTGGTCTGACGCCAGGGCAGTGTTGTACTTTACGCCATGCCGGAAAATACCGGTACTTACCTCTGATCTCGGAATGAGGGCCGGTCAGACACAGAAGTGGAATACAGTAGAGATTCAAACATAAAGCATTATTTGTATTGTCCCATGGGCGTCTTATGGTAGACTACTCAGACGCAAGACACACTATGGAATCAAGTAAAACCAAGAGGTCATGGCCCGTTTGGAACATGCAGCTCATGTGCAAGCACCACAAGAAGTAAAGTAATTAACATTGGCCTGAAATATCCAATTGTAATACAAAGAATGTAATTTATACAATAACCTGCCCCTGTGACCATCGCTATATAGGAATGACAACACGCCAGATCAGAACTAGGTTGGCAGAACATCGATCATGTATTCGGACAAAAAAACTAACAGCACCGATGGTTGAACACTTTATCAGCAAGAACCATGCTCTGGAGGACTTCACCTGGTCTATCATTGAAAAAGTAAACATCCCATCAAGAGGAGGAAATCTCCATGATTTAATGTACCGGCGTGAACAACAATGGATATTCAGACTAAAAACAGACATCAGTGGTCTGAATGAACCAACATCTTGGCAAACCCTGGCGACCTTATAAGAACTGACAAACTGTGGTAAACTTATAAGAACTGCAGCAGTACAATCATTAGCTGTATTTTAATTGTTTACCTTCATGTTTATGCACCGTATGCTCTACCAATTAAGATGTGGACTGCTTGTTAAAATCCACTAAACTTGATCTATATGGTACCAATGTTTTAGCACTATACCTAGAATGGCATACTTCGTTTTATCACCACTGATAAGTTTTTTCCATCAAAAGTGTTTTTCATCTAAAGTTTTTTTCATCTAGGGTTACTCCATTGCAGAACTTAATACCAGCATAATTATCAGTTTGTCCAATTGCATGTTTGAATAATCTGTTCATTTGTAAACCCAAATGCCTACCGCTGGCCTGATACAATCATTAGCTGCAACCTTTATGTTTATGCACTGTATGCTTTTCCAATTAAGATGTGTTCTGTTTGTTAAAATTCACTGAATATCCTAGAATGGCACACGTGGGAGTCCATGGTTTGAGTTTTATCACCACCGATTAACATTAGCACCTAGGGTTACCCCATTGCAGTACATAACAATAGCATTACCTTTAGCCTGACTTACTGCATTTTAGATAACCCGTTCCCCTGCAAACCTATACGACATCTTTCCCATTAATAATGGGCTCCAGTACATTCTGTGTAATTTAGGACACAATGCTGTGTGCCTTACAATACACATGCAAATTTGGGTAGAGATGAGGTGCCACCATATCCCCCACATTGACACACAGTGCTTTATACATAGCGCTCAAATACACGAAAAATGTGGAAAAAAGTGTTGGACCTTTCCACAAACAGTTTACGAAAAACGACACTTCCCATGATCCTTGGAGCCAACTCCACCAGTTCCCGTACTAGTGTGCTGTCGGGAAGTTGCGAGTTGGTGTAATTAATGATTTAATTCCACGCTTTGATAATGCTAGAAGCTTTATGTGGTATTCTGTTTTTTAGTCCACATGGTTTAAAACAACTTAGGTTATCATTTATGAACATACAGGCTCACGTCAATATCACGTGACACATTTAGTAGCCTCTATCCCAGAGCCCCTCCCTCCGCCCACTTATTCGGAACCGGCAGTACGAACAGTATTTTCAAACCGGTACGTACACCAGACGGCCGTGCTGAAGGAAGAGTTGATAGACAGTTGTAGAAACTCAGGTAAGCACCACGACCATATACCCTTTCCATCCAACGTTGTTGTGATAAAATACAGGCTCCCTACGACCCCCTTTTTTTTCATTCATTCCAGTGCGCTTTTGAATTGCGGATCGATTTCTGTTTTTTCTGCATGACCCGTCAAATCAAGAAACAAAGTGCAACAGATCAGAAATATTTCCTATGCCTTTTCTCATTTTCAGACTTTTGCTGATTTATCAAAAAATCACCCCAGTTATCCACTGAGCTGTACCAACGCCAGTGACCTTGCTGAGTGTTAACATAGAGGGTATAGCACCCTTGTGTTTTTTGAACTACCTGGTCTGGTACATGTACAATATGCATGAACACAATTATGCATGTGTATGTACATACATGTTCCTTGTGAACATTTTTAACATTAAGAAATTGGTGATCTTAAACAAGTCCGTCATAAAAATAGGTACCTAGGTTCATTAAAATCATATATGGTCTATACCTAGGTGACCTCGCGCACGGCTGCACACTGTCAGCACCTCCAGTGGGACTGAAGTTCTACAGTCACACACTAGGACCACCACGATGAGAGAATACACTAGTGTCTAGGGTAAGATTTCACCCTTAGGGCTAATTAGGGACATTTTTTACATCCCTACACTCACTCATGTATGTGCCTCCTCTCTCCTCCTCTCCCTTCTTCCCACTCCCTGTCCCTTTCCCGCTCTGTATCCTATACAGGCAGGTCCTTTTGAACAAGCTAGATTCAGCTACTCTTCAACAATAACAGCACAATCAACTACCAGTTGTCTCAGCCCTGATGAAAGTGGTCCTTACCACTGAAACCGGTTGGCTCATCATAAGGCTGTACCTGTGCAGTCAAATTGAATGAAAAATGCCAGACTACAGTTTGATCTTTTCATAAAACAAAAAACAGGATTGATCAAGTACTTTCGCTGTGTATTCATGACACAGGGACCTAAAACTTAAAAACTTTAAAACTCTAAAAACATTAAGACAAAAATAAAATAAGAAGAACAAAAGAAATTGATACGAGGACTCCTGGTCCATCATGTATTAACTGTACCCACCCCCTAAACACCACAGTCACAGTGGTAAAAATGTTATAACAAAAACCAGGGGACTGTGGGGTTTTTAAAGAAAAATCTGCCCTCTATGGAAACCGAATAAAGTCAAAAATATTTTTTTCGCTTAGAGGACAGTCTTTTTATGACGCATAACAAAGTATTCCTGACCAAAAATCCTTTATTGTTTTTTAGCAAAACATCTAAATAAAAATAACCGAATCCTATTGTCGGACTATCGTGGTCAAGGGAAGATCTGGGTACTAGACTGCCCTTTAGGTCCAGTACGTGGATACCCCTGGGATCAGTTCCTACATCAATGGAATTTGACCAGATTGGACGGTGAAAGAACTAAGGACCCCCAATACACATGGCATAGGGGAAATCTTTACACCAGGATTGACTATCTATATATGCCTGGAAATTTGAGGAGTATGTGTTGACCCCTTTGTGTTCTGGAGGTGAGTTATGGTGATCATTGTTTGGTGGGATGTGCATTGGATATCCCTTTTTTTGGAACTGGAGATAAAATCTGCCCTCTCGTGTGTTGAAATGGATAAGGGAGGTTGGACTATTAACTGAGACAATGATATTGAGCATAGGCTTATGCAACTCGCCCAGGTAAACTGGGGAGCTCCGGCCTGCAAATACATCAGAAAGCAGCACTGGGGGATGGCTCAGTTGAACCATATAATATAGTCTGAAGGGAATACCAAATCGCAAAACCTTTCAGCAACCTAACCCCATGCATTTCTATGATAATAGAATAATGGAATCCAAGAGGCTTAAGCAGGAACAAGTAGCCACCCTGAAGACGATGAGATTAGCTATGGCGGAGTATAAGGTTGCAAGGAAAAATGAGGGATAATCAGTCGATGCTCAATGTTATATGTAAAGGCATTAACGGGAAATTCTGGGATGTGATCAACCAGAAGGTTGGAAATCGATGTGTCCTGAAGGATGCCCCTTTTTGGAGTCGGATTGGAGGGGCTTCTATACAAATAAATATGCCCTTAAGGCTCCGTTCTGTTATTTGCCAGATCCTACCATTGGACCCATATGTGAAGGAGTCTGTCCATGGATGGATGAGGATATAGCGTGGGCCATCGAGAAATTAAAACATTCTTGGAGTGCTGGCCCAGATGGAATTCCTCCTGTTGTGCTAAAAGAAATCCTAAATTCTGGGCTCGGTATTAAAACCTCTGTTTGATTCTGTTTTTAAGAAGCATGTAATTCCCTGTACTTAGACTGAATACATACCAGTATCAATCTTTAAAAAGGGTGATGCACATGATCCTAATAACTATAGACCAATAGCACTGACTGATGAGATGAGTAAGGTATTTGTGCTTTTGCTATTAAGAGATCTGAATCAATGTCTGAAACGCACAAACGCCCTCTCCAAATTCCAGATTGAGTTCAGAAAAGGTATGGGTACCACTCTTAATGCGTCTCTCCTGGCCCACCTACTATATGGAACCAAATGCAAAAACATGGCTAATATACATAGGCTTCGTTGGACATGACAAAAATGCTAAAGTTGAATGTACCGCTGAAATTGGTACAGCTGATGGCACTATTGCACAGATATACTTCGGTACAAATACATCTAACTAGTGAGGGTGCATTGTCTAGAAAAATAACAACAAAAATAGGATTAAAACAGGGCTGTATTCTAGCTCTGATCCTATTCAATCTATATTCAATCTTGTTTTGTCAGTCACTGGGTCAGTTCAGAAAGGTTTTAAAAACCCACCTGTTCAAGTAGGCCGTCCAACCCAGAGGCACTATGATATTTGTTCCTGACATCTTGAATTTAGCTGGTTTAACCATCTGCACCTGGAAACAGTTGAGTCTGTCTTGGAGCGCAGTACAAATAAAATATATGTTAATGATGTGGAACTATTGTGGAATGTGTCTATTGTGATTACAGCCAGGTTGGGACTTCTGGGAATACACTGGTTGGCATTTGCAGATGATTTTATCATTTTAGACAGAACAGCTTGGGTTCTGCAAGAAAAGTTAAATTTGTTTGATCAATATTCAAGGGCAAACAACCTAAACTCAAATGGATCCAAATCAAACATAGTTATTTTTAGTAATTCGCCTAGGCCAAAAATCATGAGCTGGACATTGAGCAATGAACGACTAGAACAAGTACCTGCCATAAAATATTTGGGATATAATCTTTCAAACACAGCATCAAGGGATATGTGGAAGAAGACACTAGAGGGAAAACTATGCCCATTGTCATCACAAATGAAATATCTTTGTAAATTCTCAATTTTACCTCTTATCACATTTTATACTATAAAGTTTGAGCCGGTTCTTATGTATGGCCTAGACATATATCTGATGGATTTGGGTACTCTGTTAGATACCCTGCAGGAGAAACTCAGTAAAGAGGTGCTTGGTCTTTCATTGACTATTCCGAACGCAATCATTCGTCATTAATTATGCCTGATATCCCTCTGAACTTGTTTTTATGGAGACAATTGATGAACTATGCTCAGATTATCTCATCAATGGTACAGTTTATATATTGGGATATGAATATAATTATGATTGAGGACACTCTAGAATTGGTTAAATCTTTTAAAGCAAGTATGTTTGATCTTCTGACAGAAATTGGAGCGTCAGAAGAAGAGCTAGTGCACCGACCAGGGAGTACAAAGCGGAAAACATTCAACTAAGATTGGTCGATTACAATTGATAAAATCAGCACCGATTCCACGTATATTGAGTATGAAAGCTTTCCCCATAAAAGGGATTCACTTCCGAGGTATCTGAAACGATGCCCATGTCATAAGGTGTGGGCTCTATGTATGCATTTTAGATTAAACCAGATACATACAGGTGAAGGAATTAAACATTGGAAATCCAACAAGGCCCTGGCACACTCTAAATGCAGATTTTGCACAACTAACAATACACAAGACTATGATTTTTTAAAGCTCCTATTGAAGTTGGAGCTGAGTATGCAATTAATTTATTCTGGGCAAGACTGATGTGGGGAGAAAACATCTCACTAATGATTGCACTGTATAATTTTCTTAATGTAATATTGGATCAATCGTTGTGAACATGGTAGTGATAATATGAATTAGATTTGTTTATGTGGAAGAAATGTATGTTAGATTGATTTTAGGAATGTTTGTGAACTAATATTAATGAATGTCTCACACAGTGGAATGAGCATCTATCAAATGTAAGAACCAACAAAGAAAGATCGTCAGTGGCACACCATTTCAAGGAAGCAAGATATGACATTGCTCTGCTGCGTTTCCAGATTGTACATCTAATCACGAAAATGGACTTCAGCTGTGATGTGGAATAATTATTGAGACAAACTGAGTCTTTATGGATTGATTTGGTGGATTTCCTATATCCAGGGTGAATGAATGAAGACCAAGACTTTATGTGTTTCCTTTAAAATGTAATATGCATTGGTTTGGGTTCCTCATCTTGGCTTTCAGGTTGAGTGTGTGCTTGTGACCCCCTGCCTCGCATTTGCTCCATCATGGCATCCCAGTTAATACCGGGACCCTTACGGGCTTCCCAGCCTCGCCACAGCCTGCCCCTTCCTTGTCCCGCCTCTCGCGCCATCCCCCTAGCCCTTATTGGCCAAATCCATCTGGTGTGTTGTTGCTGGCCTTACACCAGCACATCTGCTCTCTGTTCCATTCCCCATCTTGGCTTTCAGGTGAGTGTGTGCTTGTGACTCCCAGGACCCCATTTGTTTCATCATGGCGTCTGAGTTAATATTGGGACCCTAGCGGGCTTTCCAGCCTCGCTGCAGATTGCCCCTTCCTTGTTCCACCTCCTGCGCCCTCCCCCTGGCCCTTATTGGCCAAATCCATCTGGTGTGTTCTTGCTGGCCTTACCCCAGCACATCCGCTCACTGTGCCATTCCCCCTATTGGCTTTCAGGTGAGCGTGTGCTTGTGACCCCCTGCCCCCCATTGGTTCCATCATGGTGTCCCAGTTAATACCGGGACCCTTGCGGGCTTCCCAGCATCGCTGAAGCCTGCCCCTTCCCTGTCCCACCTCCTGTGCCCTCACACTGTCCCTTAGTGGCCAAATCCTTCCTTATCTTGGACCAGATATGGGCAGCCCTCTGCCCGGCAGCCCACGTGGCTAAGGGCACCGAGGCAAAGGGGTGGCTCATAAATTGGCGGTTCCAAGGTGTGTCTGCAGTTATCAGCAGGGGAAGCCAGTGAAGCCAGTGACCAGCCGTCAACCAGCAGCAACTAAAAAATTAAGTGTGGCATGTGTGGGGACTAGAGCAATTACTCTACTCCAGAAAACCCTGGCACCCTACATTACCTTACCTTAGAATATAGCTTGCCAGATGAATGTCACCTGCATCACTCTCTTAGGGAACACTCAACACTAGCAATCGCCCATTACAACTTTACTCTAAAGCATAGGTATGTCAAACCCTCTGTGTTTGCTATAAACTAAACTTAATGTACTATAGCCTGAAACCTGCTGCAATGTGAAACTTGGGCCTCCCTTCCACTATTCTCTTGTACTCAAACTGCATTGTGAAACCTAGGCGTCTCTCCACTATACAGGATGTTCAAATCCAGCCGTAGCCTCCGTCTCTATATATGTTTAATACACCACAACATTACTGTAAAGGTAGGCAAGTGCCACAGTTAGATAGAATTGTGAACATTAGCCTGTGTTGAATCTAGATAGGATTGTGAATGCTAGAAAGTGCCACACTTAGAACTGTGAATGTTAGCAAGTGCCACACTTAGAACTGTGAATGTTAGCAAGTGCCACAGTTACAACTCTGAATGTTAGCAATTGCCACCCTCAGAACTGTGAGTGTTAGCAAGTGCCACACTTAGATAGAATTGTGAACACTGGTATGCATCGCATCTAGGCAGGATTGTGAATGTTAGCAAGTGAGTGCCACACTTAGAGCTGTGAATATTAGCACATGCCACACTTAGATATAATTGTGAACACTGGCCTGCGCCACATCTAGACAGGATTGTGAATGTTAGCAAGTGCCACACTAAGAACTGTGAATATTAGCAAGTGTCACACTTAGAACTGTGAATATTAGCACATTCCACCCTTAGATAGAACATTGGTTGGCCTGCGTCACATCTTGACAGGATTGTGAATGTTAGCAAGTGCCACATTAAGTTAGAGTTCTGAACATTGGCCTGTGTTGCATCTGGATAGGACTGTGGATGTTAGAAAATGCCACACTTGGATAGAATTGTGAATATTGGCAAGTGCCACACTTAGAATTGTGAACATTAGCCTGCGTCAAATCTAGACAGGATTGTGAATGCTGACCAATGTAACATCTAGATAGAATAGAGAATATTAGCCATTGCCACATCTAGACTGCATTGGGAATATTACCAATGCCATATTTAGATAGAATTGTGAATGCTGGCTTGCTTCTCATCTGGACAGGATTTTGAGGATGGACCAGTGCCACATTTTGGATATAGTTGTGAATGTTGGCGTGTGTCATATGTAGACGGGATTGTGAATATTGGCTGGTGCCGGGTCTAGATGGAGGTGCCGAGGTGTTCATGTGCCACATCTAGAAAGAACGTGGACATTTAGCACATATCACTTCTAGATAGCGAGGCCAATAACCAACCCACTAACAATTTCACCCCTCTGCATACACCCCTCAAACTCTAACCAAACACAACCATAACTCTAAAGAACAGCAAACCGCACAAACGTCACTATACCGCAACAACAAAACAAACTACACATAGCTTCGCACAACAGCACACAACGGCTACCAAATGGAAAGCACCCCCAAGCTCAGCGAACGGTGTTAACCGAACTGAAGCTGCCAACAGCACATCACTGCTCTCTTGCACTTATCCCGCTCGTTCCCGCTAACTCACCCTCCTACCCCCTTTCCTTTTCAGATCTGCCAGAGCACCAGGGGACCACTCCGGTGGTGATAGTGCATGGTACACATATCCTTTAACATTTAAGGAATGCTGTCAATAATGCAACATACATTTGTAATGTTTCAGACACTGTATTCGTTAGAGCATTTGGGAATGTGGTAATGGAGCATTACTTTTGAACAGAAGTCTTTTAGATTGGCTAAGATCTGTCTAAAAGGGCATTGGCATTTGAAAATGATGACCAATTTAATATACGGTTAAGAATAACTTCCCTAAGGCAAAATGCATTTATGCAATAACATACATACGTTTAATTTTGCATCAACTAATATTCAGGTTGGAAGTAAAATTAGAGATACAAATGTCTCTACCTTGATACGGGTAGGCATACATTATTGGGAAGCACTTAAACCACTGCATCATCTTTATTATGACAGCACATTTAGTTGGTAGACTTTTATTGAGTACGATTTACTAATTATATGACTGATATACAGACTTCAGATATCACATATACATAAATAGATTATGGATTGTCTCATTGGATATATGTATGGATAGAGGATGCCACCACCCCGGTTATATAACACAGGGAACAGACTTTCATTTACTTGGTACTCACCTTTATGACATCAGCATGTTGATAGAGCCAAGATAGACTGCAAGTAGCTTATCCGTCGAACCAGCACTGTTTCTGACATTGAGTAAAACCCACAGTTTTTAAGAAACATGTGAGATAGATGTACTAGATAGAGCTTCAAGAAAGTCGTTATTGAATTACCATACTGTGAAGTGTCTTGATATAGGAATACTGTGAATTAACCCAATGCATCATTTAGATCAAGATTGCACGTCATCAAAGCAGAGAACATATTGAAAGTATCTCAGCATGTTTTCTGAATACAGCCAGATCCCACAGCTTGCACCAATGGGAACCTGCAGGGTTTATGTATTGGCTATTGTTGCGGTCGTGGGAGGCCCTGCGTGGGGTGTGATGCTCCTGCAATAACAGCACTGACACGGAGCGATGATATGCACGTCTTAATTTATTCACCTTCAACAAACTCTGCCCCTTGCCCCATCTCCCCCTCCCCGTCACTTCCCGTTCCCTGCATTACTTCCCTTGCCCCGACCACACGCCTCCCTGTGTCCATAGAAACGTCAACAGCACATCTCTCAACTTTTTAAACAGTTACCAGGCCTTCAAAACAGGTGAGCATCTGATGTGGATCTCTAACCCATCTCTTCAATCCAGCGGCGCGGCTTGTTCTGAGCCCGAGGAGAACGTGAACTAATGAACGCTGGAGGAGTTCCAGTGGCCTCGCACTCCTCAGGACATTTGTGGTCCGAGTCCTCGGTGTCTTTGTGATCCCCTTGATATGGATCATCTGTGGGGACAACTACTCGCCCACTTAGTCGTCGCCACCTCAACCTTGGAATTCCCTTGAAGTGGGATGGGTTTTTGTGACCGGGCCTCCCGTGCCTTGTGCCGTGATCATGGATCCTTTCTTCTGGGTGACTGGCAATGGTTCCTCTTGGAAGATAGAGGTGTGCTTATGAGTCTGTGGTTGCTACACAGCTATGACATCTTCCAGGTCGATCTGGGGCACCCTCGCACCTCTACGCATGTTCGCATACTGTTTCATACCTTCCTTGGTGGCATTGTCTCGCTCTCTCATTTCCCTGTCCAGGTCCGGTGCCTGGTCACCCTTTTGGCCTGCGGGATTCTCGTTTGGATGTCTCTCCCGAACATCACTTCAGCAGTGTTCTCCCAGTGGTGCTATGGGGTGTGCCCCTGTAGTCTCTCATCAATTGTTTCAGTACCTGTTCATATGGCTGCATTATGAGCTTAGCTATTTGGAATGTCCTTTTTAAGTTGGCCATGAAGAGCTCTATCATCCCATTGGCCGGAGGCCACAAGGGGGTTATCTTCCGATGGTGAAACCGCATGTAGTTCGCAAATTGTGTGAACTGATGCCCATTGAATGGGGGTTCATTGTCAGTCTTGAGTAATCTTGGAATTCCATTGGCGGAGAAGATGCGGTCTAGGGCAGGGATGACGTGATGAGTGGCTGTCGAGGATATCAGTTGGGCCTCTGGGTATCGGGAGTATTCATCCATTACCGCTAGCACGTACTTCCCTCCTTCAATGGGCTTGAAAAAGTCTGCGGCCACCGCTTCCCATATTCCCTGAGGAAGTTCTGACATGTTTAAGGGCTACGGGTGCCGGTTGGGCGTGATGAGGCTACACATGGGGCAGGACTTCAGGGCTTCCTCTACCATGGAGTCCATGTTGGGAAACCAGACTTTCTGGCCAAGCATGCACTTGCTCGAAATCATTCCTCGATGGTTCTCATGGGCGAGCTCGATGACTATCGCCCATAGCGATGGCGGAATCACCAGCTTGCAGTCCTTCAAAAGGAGATGATTATCTGAGAGCGCCAGTTCATGTTTCACCTGCACTAGTCGCTCTCCCTCTGTGTGTACAGGGTCCCAAGCCACTCTCCCTCTCTCTCTGGCCCTCCTCCACATGTCAGATTCGAGTCCCTCACAGATGATTTGCCAAGCCGTGTCATTTTCCGTCTCCCTCGCTATCATTTCGGTGTCTATTCTTTCCGGAGCAGTTTGATGTATGAGGTACCAAAGGTACCAAAAGGTACCTATCCGCTACTGAGGGTTCTGGTGTGCACCCCTCCCGGGGTCTTCTGGACAGAAAGTCCGCCGGGTTTTCCCCTTTTCCTGGCCGATGCACGATCTTGAAGGCATAGTCCTGTACCCTTAGCTCCCATCGGGCTATTCGGGGTGGCATTTTTGCCTGTGGATTGCCATAAAGGAATAGTAAGGCCTGATGGTCCGTGATGACCCGAAATGGTTTGCTATATAGGAAAAGGTGGAAGTGCTCACACGCCCATACCACAGCAATGCCCTCCTTCTCGGGCTGGGAGTATGCCTGCTCTGTGGTGGAGAGGCTCTGGTTGGCATATGCGACAACATGCATTTGGGAGGGGTCTCTTGGGTCCACTTGAGCCAGCATAGCCCCCAGTCCCACGGGGCTGGCATCCACTTTTAGTTCTGTCTGGTGGCTGGGGTCGTAGTGAGACATGTTTTCCGCTTTGGCGACCCTCTCTCTAATGATTTCAAATGCCTTCTGGCACTTGTCAGTCCAGTGGAAGGTGGTGTCTTGTCTCATTAACTGTCTTAGTGGCTCACTCACACCCGCAAAGTCCTTGATGTAGGGCCTACAATAACTGGCTAGCCCCAGGAAGGAGCGTAGTTCTGATATGTTTGCCGGAGGTGCAGTTTCATTTAATGCAGCCACTTTTTTGGGATCCGGTGTCATGCCCGACTCTGAGAAGATGTGTCCGAAAAACCTCAACGTGCTCTTCCGGAACTCACACTTGTCGTGTTTTAGCGTGAGATTTGCTGCCTCTAGTGCTTTGCACACCTTCATTAGAGCTTCATCATGTTTGTTGACATCCGTGCCAAAGATTAGGATATCATCGCTGTAGTTAAGGCAGTTCGGTAGGTGCTTAATAACATTGTGCACCTCTGCTTGAAATGTTTCTGCGGCCAAGGACATGCCAAAACCTAGCCTCTTATAGGGAAAAAGGCCCAAATGAGTGACAAATGTGGTGATGTTCCTGTTTTCGGGGTTCAGTACGAGTTGATGATAACCCTTTTGTAGATCTTGTTTACAGAACACTTTGGCCTTGTTCAAGAGGTGGAACATGTCTGTGATACGCGGAGCCAAGTGTCTCTCTCTCTCTCTCTGTATGGCCTGGTCAGGGCGTCTCATGTCCACGCATAGTCGAATTGCTTCCGGCTCTTTCTTGGTAACTGGCACTATTGGGGATACCTAGGTGGTAGGGCCGGTGGCCGGCTCGATGATGTCCTATTCAGGTAACTTGTGCAACTCATCTTCCACCTTTTTCTGGATGATAACAGGGATCCCTCAGTACTGTTGCACTACTGGGCGTATGGATTAATTTATGTGCAGCTTTAGCTGCCTGTTTTTTAGTTTTCCAATGCCCTTGAATATGCGCGGATAGAGGTTGTTGATCATCTTGATGGGGTCATTGTACTTGTGGACCATGATATTGTATAGAACGTGGATGAGTCCCATGTCGGCAGCTGCCTTGAAACTTAAGAGACACCCGCTGTTGGTTTCAGTCACCAGGACGTGGATGGGTATCCTCTTCTCATGTCCCTTGTATCGGCATGTGCCTTTAAATTGTCCTAAGCATTTGAGGGGAGTCTTCGTGCCATAGGCGTATATGTCCACAGTTGCAGGGCTCAATTTTGGCTTTGGGGCAGCTCCTTGAAGATTTCGCTGACCACAATCACGGTGGGCCCTGTATCAATGAGGAATTCCGTGGGTTGCTCATTCAATTTGATGATCAGGGTGGGATTATGTGCTGTGGCGGTGCGATTTCTAGTGCATATACATATGCCTTTTTCTTTTGGTTACTTCCCGATGAGCTGGGGTCTGAGTCTGATGGCGATTGTTCCACTAGATAGCGTACATGGCGCCATGACCTCAGCTCTGGCCTCGAGCACATGACATATCTTCTTCTATCTCTTCCCTCCCTTCTTTGTCTGTCCTCTCCCAAGTCCCTTTCTCTTGGTACAGAGAGTGCCTGACCAGATGATCCTTGCCAAGTGGTGCCAGGGTGGCTCCCTGATGAAGGGTTGGTCCTTGCTTTAGGTCTGGGTGGTGTTTCTCTAGCTCAATCTCTCCCTTTGTCCCAGAAGAGTCTGCAGACCGATTTGAAGGGGCCTTCTTCGCCACACGCGGCGCAGCGCTGGCCGATGGCTGGGCATACACTGTCGTGAGGGTATTCAAACCCACATTTGTAACAAAAGAGCTCCTCTGACTTCCTCTCCAGCTGGAGCCTACGGATGTTTTCACCTGGTGTGGGATTATTGAAGCTCTCCACCTGAGAGTCTCTGGCCCTCTTGGCTCGGGCCAGCACGAGTATTTCATCAAAGGTGCGTTGTTTTTGCAGCAACATCCTCCGGAAGGTCTGAGACTCACATCCCGCTATGATTTGTGATCATAGCGCTTCGGTGTTGGAGTAGTTGGGGAAATCACAATGCTTCATTTTTGTGCGTAGTCGCATGACATATCCGTCCATGGTCTCACCTTTGATCTGCTTGGTGCTATGGAAAAGATGTCTCTCATAGTCCACGTTGGTGTGCGGGGTGAAGTATCCTGCCAACGTGTCCTTCAAGTCCTGGATGGAGTCAATGGAGTCCGGGGGCATCTCGTCAATGATGTCGCGTGTGGTGGAGCCCACTGCCAGCTTCAGCAGACATATTTGGCGTACGTCCTCTACGGGCCCCCGTGCCCCCATGTATAGATCAAAGTCTCTGCTCCATTTGGTCCATCTGGGACCCATGTTGCTAGTGTCCATAACGTCAAATGCGCCTGGCATCTGGGCTGCCAGCGTGTCCAGTAGGGACCTGATCCCTCGCCTGTGGACCTTGTCTTGGTTGTCCTTGACCCTGGGCCTGCGTCCCTTGATTATCATCTTGACCTTGACCTGACATCTTGCCCTCATCGTCCTTTTCCTTAATGCCCTCATGAGGAAAGGGGTGCTACTTGCCTCTGAACACCTGCGCTCACAATTTGAAGGGATGGCTGCCTTTCCTAGGCACGAGCACCATCTGTTGAGGGTGACTGGGTTGGTGTGGCCTACTGCCCTTGGGAGCCTCCACTGTAGGGTGCTGTATGTGTCTGAGAGTGCCTCCACACTCTCATCTGGAAAGATGGCCGCCTTTCACCAGGCACAAGCACCATCCGTTGAGAAGATAAGGTAGATGGGGCCTGCTGCCCTAGGGCACCTCTGCCGTGTCGGGCCTTAACTGCTGCTCGCTGTGTGCTTATGTGTGTCCCTGCCTCCGTTCTGGGCTCCCAGCTGATTTGCTGGTCATGCACGGCTGAGTTACTCTCACCGCTGCGGCCCGGCGATGGGAACTCCTCTTTATTTCTAATGGCGCTGTTCACTGCTGCAACCCGGGCTGGCTCCCCGCCCTCCGGATCAGGTGAATGGGTCCACTCGGCGCACCAGAGGCCTGGACATGCGGTCACTCCGCGCTGCTCTGGAATAGACGTCAGAGAGCGGTGCCTCCAGGCAACCGCCCGTGTCAGCATCCCCACACGCTCTGCTCTTCTTCTAAATTGTATCGGCAAGAACACTGTTCAGGATGCCTTTTACGTATGCGGTTTTAGCAGATTACTAACTGTAAGTATTAGGCATGACAGATCTAGATCACCTTTTATGAACAGTAAGCAATGCTTTTATTACCGTTTTCGGTACCGTCATGGGGATATGACAAAGAGGCCATGGTGTGAGAACTGAGTACTCAAACAGGTACCTTTGATTTGTTTAGCTTTTAATAAAAATTATTGTGACAGAGGTTTGACAGGCATGCTCTTTTTGTTAGTTGAATTATGCTTTGTTAAACACAACAGGATTTAAGTCACATGGGCGCTACATTTACACAGCATCAGAGGTGAATGTGAATTTTGGCTTTTTAGGTGAAGGTTGCATAAAATGGTGGCTTGTGGTTATTACTTTTGGCCACATCTAATACTGAACTACACGACCCTCACTGGTGGTAGGAGATGTTAATATTATATATAACCTAGCCCTGAGTAACAATTAAGGAAAGCTATGTTTGTGGTGCCATAGAACTCTCACTAGGTGTATGAGATGCACACCATACAGATACCAGCTGTTCAACAACAATTAAGGGAAGTTGTGTTTCTGATTTCTTGCAGATCTGAAAGATCCTTTTTGCTTTTTTCTTCGTATTCATTTCAGAGGTAGCCAGGCAATTAAAGGTACACATGATATATACATTTAAAAAAGAAAACAATGAATGGATTAGAGCTTTTTCGTGCTATAATGTCTTCTTTTTTTCTTTTTTCCCCCTTTGTTTCTTTTTATGTACACTTGTGTGTCTGACCTTACACGTTCCTCTTACGTTTTTTGGGTGCTGATATACCATGTTTATATAAATTGATGACTGACATTGTGCAAATAGGTCCTTGAAGAAGGGGTATGTTAGGTCCGAAATGCATTGGAAACAGACCCTATGCTTGTCTCTTTGCTATTAAATTAAATTGGATGATTTGAACTTATGGCTAGAATGTTTGATTTAACTATGATTACTTGTATGAATGACAATCAATATTACCTGATCATTATACAGCAATTCCTTTTCAAGGGACAAGGTTCTCAGTGTTTCTTGATTTGTTTCTTTCACTGTTAGCGACAGTGGTACATTACTGCGTTATTCAAATATATGTTTAAATTGACTAGAATAGTATAAAACTAGCTTAGTGGTGCCTGCATCCCGAGTTTCAGTGGACACCTGGTCTGACATGCAAGGCATGTGTTTACCATAAAGGACTGTACACTTGCAGTTAGAAATCCATATAAGGAGAGTCTAGGCCTGCAGCAACACTGTAGTAAGCCCTAAGAGGATGTCGCAGATGAGAAAAAGTGGATCCTGTAGAGAATGAAGGTCATGATCAGTACACAAAACGGAAAAAATAATTTGACACATTTTAGCAAGGAATCAGGCTCTGATGCTGTTGTTAGTACTGTTGGGTCACATGTAGCCAAGGCATTAGTACCTCCATCGCCACTCTCTCTGAGAGTTTTGGGACTCCTTTGGCTCCAGCAATGAAGGAGGCATTGTGTGAGGATGATAGAGGGCAAAACAACAATGGTGGTAAACAATTTGGTGAAATAGGGCCTCTCTCCAAGTTTAGAAAACAAGCACAGAAAAGACACTTTATGAAACAAGGCAAAATCACTAGGCCATTTATGAAAATATAGTCCAGGATTGAGGCATGGGTGGGCATGCAGATGGCAGGGCACACTAGCTCACCACACGGGTCCCTTGGCAGAGAGGGCAGATTTTATCCATTTAGGACTGCATGATTGAATGTGGCTCTTGACCCATGTTGAGGTCCCAGTGGTAGAAAATGCCAAGTTGGCAGCTACCGAAGATTGTCTCCCCGGAACAGACATTCCAGATAGTATACCAATAGATCTGGATATAGATCAGGAGCCAGGCTCTAGTACCTCAGGGTTAGCAGATCACAAAGGGAATCCATTTTTAATTCCTTTGAGCGAACTCATGCCAACTTCTGATGGTTTTGAGTGGACTCATTTGAGAACTTTGCCTAACATTTCTTGTGGAAAAAACGGAATATTGACTCACTCCAAAAATAAATGGTAAAAGCCCTAAATAGGCCATGGATGTTAAACAAAAGTTGATTGAATAGAGTATCCATAATTAGCCACATTTCTCTCCAGATATGGGAAGGACATTGCTAAATGGGTTAATAAGGCCTGGGCCACTACTGAGCATGACATCACAGCTTCTGAAAATTCTAGTTTTGGTAGAGGAAGCAAGAGCCAAGCGTATAGTCCGGATCCCACTGTAGTTAATGATTGGGTATAGAGGGTCATGTGCTTTATACTGGACAGCAACTCAGCTGTAGAAGAGCGTAAAAAAAGGAATCCTGATCAAAATGAATCCAAAACTAGTGGGGTTGGCTGAGTCGCAGACAACAGGAAATAGAGGAACTCTTTTGGGAGGATTGAACAGTTTACAAAATGTTTGAATTAAATGAATGAAGGTAGCCCAAAGCAGTCTATGACCCTACACAAAACCAGGTTAGACCAGTCGCTTACATTAAGTTCATCTATAGTACAGATAAGCCCATTCTAACAACCACAGTGATGACAATCCCACCCCTTAATGTGGGACAAGAAGCAAACTGTTTTGGGTATATGATATGATTTGATATGATATGATATTTGTATTGCACTCAAAGTGTTTCAGAGCGCAACGAGGCAAGGGAGGGGAACAAGGGAGAACAAAACGGATCTTACTAGGCCCAGTGACATTGGGAACGTGCAAGTGCAAGCAAGAGGGAAGGGGGAAAGTGCAAGGGAGAGGGGCGGAAATGGAAAGTGCTGAGCACGGGATACAACAATACAAAAGGTGGTGCATCCAGCAAGGTGGCAAGTGCAGGTTTTGAGCTCAGACAAGGGGTGTCTTATAAGTGCAGCTAAGGGGACTGTAGGGTAACAGATACAGACCCAAGTGCAAGGGTTGCCAGGGTCAGTGAGGGTGAGTGGGTTGGTGGGCATGGACCTGGGCCCAAAATCAAAGAGTAAACCAGGTGCACTGTGTTGAAGCAGACAGATCAGCAGGGGAGAGGGAGAGCAAAGGCAGAAGCAAAGAGGAAGGTATTGAGGTGCTTCTGGAACCGGAGATGGTTCTCCTTAAGTTTCAGAGTGGCAGGGAGGCTGTTCCAGAGGGAGGCCCCTGCCAAGTGCAAGGGTTGCCAGGGGTAGTGAGGGTGAGTGGGTTGGTGGGCATGGACCTGGGCCCAAAATCGGAGAGTAAACCAGGTGCACTGTGTTGAAGCAGACAGATCAGCAGGGGAGAGGGAGAGCAAAGACAGAAGCAAAGAGGAAGGTATTGAGGTGCTTCTGGAACCGGAGGTGGTTCTCCTTAAGTTTCAGAGTGGCAGGGAGGCTGTCCTAGAGGGAGGCCCCTACTGAGGAAAGAAATCTACCACCAACTCGTTGGTTGGAGAAGCGACTGATCCTGAGGGAGTTGGAGGTTGAGGAGTGAAGAGCTCGAGTAAGAAGGTATTTAGGGAGGGAAACTTGAAGATATTTTGGAACCAGGCCCCATAAAGCCACATGGACAATGCAAAGGGTCTTGAATGTAATCCTTGCAGCCACTGGAAGCCAATGAAGAGATTTCAGGTCTGTAGAGATATGATCCCAGGGCTTGAGGCCAAGGACAAGTCTCGCAGTCCTGTTCTGGATGAGTTGCAGAGGGCGGAGAGTAGAAGCAGGCACATTTAGAAAGAGGCTGTTGCAGTAGTCCAGCCTGGAGAGAACCAGAGCTCTAGAAACAGTAAGCTTCTGGGGGAAGGAGAGGAAAGGAACAATACCTCTGAGGAGGTGCAGTTGGTAGTTTGACTTCTTAGAGACATCAGAGATGTGAGGGGAAAAGGAGAGTGTAGTCGAAAAATGACCCATGGGATCTTAGCCTCACAGGTGGGCGCAGGAGGAGGGCTAAGGGAGGCCGGCCAGAGAGTGACAGGAAAGGAGGGTGCAGCTGTGCTGATGAGGAAAATCTCTGTCTTACTGGCATTAAGGCAGAGATCACTGGAGGCACACCATTCCTGGATAGCAGAAATACAGTCAGAGATGAGAGAAGGAGAAGAGGTGGCAGAGGGAAGCCTGAAAACAAGCTGAGTGTCATCCGCATAGCACTGAAAGTTTGAGCAAAGAGCGGCAATGCAGCATGAAAGTAGTGCGAGGTATTGGTTGAAAAGCCAGGGAGAGAGATTAGACCTTTGGGGAACACCACAGGTAGAAAGTGAGATAGATGAAAGGAAGGACCCAAGTTGGACCTGGGAGGGTCAATCAGAGAGGAAAGAGGTCAGGCAAGCCAGGGCCTGACCGGCGATACCCAGGTTACAATAGTCTGCTTGTACTTTAAAGATAAATATATTGAAATACACATGGTCCCCTTAACTCACAATGCTGCAATGTCACCCAAACCACTTAATCAATCCAGACTATCACAAACAGTAACATTTAAGCTACTCCCTGCCTGTTTCTGATTCTGCAAATTGCAATCAATCAAAACATGACTCACAGAATGTACCTTGCATTTCCAAACATATATCTGTAAATAATTATAATATCTGAATGGCTATTTCTAAATAACAGATTCATATATTTTATTTACTTTAATAACAAATATGCATTTAATAATATATTCAAATATTTCAGAATTTAGACAATGCAAAAATAAGTGAACATGGGTTAACCACTGGAACAATACTAACATTTGTTTAAGGAACACCTTCTAATTAACACATATGTATTTCATATATTGATTCAGTATACATTTTTGAGAAGAGGAATCTTTTTCGAACTGGTTTTTGCAGGCTTGTCCCTAAATCAATGTTTGTATCTGAATAATGATGATTTATAGAGACGCATGGAACGGGAAGATTAACATGGTTTTGGTTTTGAAATTAGAATAAATGAAAGTGTCATTAAAAGAGATTTGTTTTTCAAATGTGGACCAGCAAAAAGGGGAATCAATTCAAATACCATGTTTCTGAAATATGATTGCCTCAGCAAAGCCCTTCCCCAATATTCCAGACCCTAAAGAAAGAGTGTGTACTTCAGCACATTAATTGAGTGAGGTTGCTGCATGGCATTTGGTCTTTAAATATTTGGCAAATCTGAAAGTCCCCTCATGATCTGGTTGAAGCAAGGCAATGCTGTAAAACGGGAACAGGCAATCCACGTCTCCTTTTTAGCCCATTAATCCAGGTGACAAGGTGTCCTTAATTTGCAATTTGGCATGGTCTCCTTTGTCAAATTTCCTGGGTGCTGACTTTCTGGAATAAGGAACTCTCTTCCTTTGCCCATCTACTCCTTTTTTCCTACCTCATCAAAGTAATCTGAAAAGGCATTATTCTACTGGATGGACACTCTGCTTGGTTTGAATTTCAATAAAACACACCAGAGAGCCATCCTTTAGGCTCTCTTTTGTCTCCTGGATCAGAGTGTCTTTGGAGGGTATGAGAAAGGCATGGTATCAAGAGAGGGACAGACTCAAAGGTGTCTGTTTTAAAACCTTTATTTACTAAGGTTCCAGGGTTGGTGTAATGCCTGACTGGCTCTAACTCTAAAGGGATGGTTCCCTTAACTGATGTTCGTAATGGCCGTCACCTGCTAATAGTCCAAAATAAAAGTCTGTCTGTGTATAAACCTATGCTTGCCTTCACTCTTTACAAAAATGTGATAGGAAGTCTTTAAAAAGGAAAATAGTGATTCAACAAACAGAAAATTGGAAACCAAAGTTGGTTTCAGGTGGACTTCTCACCACTTGTAGATTGGTAAATGTCACAAAAAAATTAGTTAAATCAAAAAGGGCTGTTCATAGGAACTTCTCCAGAAAGCCCTTGCAGTGGTTTCAAATACCTTCAGCGTCTTTGGGCTCCTCAGGGTTCCCTTCCCCAAGCTTCAACTTGTTGAAATTCCAAACACCACAAAGAAATATAACAGAGTTCCTTGTTAAGCTTCTCAGGGTTCCCTTCCACAAACCTCAATCCTTTCAACACTACAAGCAGAAACAATAAGTCTCCAACTTGGTTGGGGCTCTCAGGGTTCCCTTCCCCAAGCTCATCCCCCTTCCAGCTTCCAAAACAAATTCAGTTTTGTCCAAATGCACTTGGCTTTTGTTAGGGCTCTCAGGGTACCCTTACCCCCAAGCCTGGACCCCTTTCAGTTTCAAACACCAGTTCAACTTGTCAGGATGTATCTTTCAAATGCACTTGCCTTTCTTTGTTAGGCCTTTCCGGGTTCTCTCCCCTAAGCTTAGGCCTGTTTCAGTTTCAAACACCAGTTCAACTTGTCAGGATGTACCTTTGTCTCATATATTCAGTTTTTCTAACATGCAATACTTTCATGGGGTAGAGGCTTTCGAAAAAAGCGCGACCACTCTGATCCTTCTCCCTTCTCTTTTTTCTTACACTTGCTTTTCTTTGTACTTTTTATCTTGAGGTGCTTCCTGTACCCCTTTCATCTATCTGTGTTCCTTTCACTTTGTTGTGCACACTTGCACCGTCTTTGTCATTCTCTCTGTCGTCCTTTTCACTTTGTCATGCACACCTGCACCTGTCCTTTTCCTATCAGTCCTCTTGCACACTTCATTCACTCTTCCATGGACCCCTGCACTTCTTTCCTTTTTCTGGGTCGTTCGCACACTTTTCCTTTACTCTGGACTTCACTTTTACTCCTTCACCGCTAGTGTCCCTTTTCATTCCTTCGATGCCACTGGTATGCTTTCTCCTTCTCACTTTTTCTCCTGTGCCGCTAGTGTGCCTTTTCCTTCTTTCTGTGACACTAGCACGCTTTCTCCTTTTTGCTTTTACTTCTGCACCACCAGTGTGCCTTTTCCTTCCTTCTGTGTGAACAGCGTGCTTTCTCCTTCTTTCTTACTTTCTGTCTCTTTAAACTGTCCTTTTTGCTTTCCTCTTTGTGCCACTTTACAAATCTTGCCTTTCTCTCTTTCCCACTCCAGCCATCTGCACGCTACTGAGATTCTCTCCCTCTCATGCGAAACTCACTGGGTAGCATAGTGCTGGTGAGCGGTCTCTCCTGAATGCTTTGGGTCGTGGCCAGGGTCTCACCAGCTGCCCATCAGATACCCTGGTGCACAGCACATGGCCCAAGGGAACGAGCAATTATACAGACACTGCCAGTGGAATACTGGCTGCCTTGCTCTGGTTCTCTGGAGATACAGCTCCCTAGCCACGCTGCAGCTCCTCACCAACACTGAGCCAGCATCAGGGCAAGTCATTCTCTTCTGGATCCTTCTTTCTGCAGCTCCCAGCTGCTTCGCTTCTCTGGTCCCATATGACTCTCCAGCTTGCTTATTCACCTGTGTGAAACCACAGCTTTTATAGTGCAAAAATAGTTAAGTGGAGTCAGGTTTGACTGGTCATTATGAAATGACTGACCCTGGCGGACTCTATTAGTGGGACAACTTGAGTTGTTTCTATTGTAGGGTTTCTTGCCCTTGGGTATCCTCTTCCCAATCCCTCGTGACCCTCCACTTAGGTGATCCTCCCTCCTCCATTGAACGGATTCTTCCCCCAGGTTATTCATCCCTACATCACCACTCCCATGGATTTGGTCAGGATGCATCTGTTGTGTCCTGGCCACATGAGTGGGGTCTTTGACCCGGGATTCGGAGAGAATCAAGGCTAATTCTTCACATGTGAAATATGGGCTTCTATCTGAGTGAGTTGTTTATTTCTGTTAATATTTTGGTTTTCTAAGTATGGTCAAGACTATGCATGTGAGATTGTGGTGCATAACATATTGTTTATCAGAATGTGCTGTTTTGAACTTAGCATATGTTAATCTTGTGGACCACCATAGGCTAGTTTTATTAATATTTATTGATTATATAAAGAAATATGTATGGAGTCATACTATTGTATTTGCATGTGTGAGCAGCTAAAAGTGGAAATGTTCAATTTCAATTGTATTTTTAATAATTGAAGTCCAAACACATTCATGGGGAAGCAAATTGATGTGCAAAATGTGAAGTGTTGCGCCTAAACAGTACATTCCTATGTGGAAGGAAACCATGGTGCAAATGTAGAAAAATTCAAAGGAGAGCAATTAAATGTATTAAACTATGCCATAGAAAGCACATATATGTAGCCTCATGGTTCTTTATGTAAGATTTTGTGGCATTCTGTTATTCTTAACAAATTTATCATCCAGCCCTTTATATTTTCAAAATGAAGCAATATATATGTTATACGTGATATGAATTGTAAGTACACCATTGAACAAACTATGATATAATGTGGGTATCATCATACCAGTAATTAGAGTTCAAAAGCTTTAACCAGTGTTTTCACAATATAAAATGGTAAAACAGGAAACACATTGCAAATGTATCCCAACAACATTCACCACCCTGAGTAAGACCCAGATTTCAGACAAAAAGGTATTTCAGAATTGGGCTTCCACTAGGAGTGATTGCTATAGTGATCATGGACCCACCAGCACAAAACTCCGGGAGAGCTGGGGGTACCAGCCCCTAAAGTCTAAGGAATGGCAACTCATCCAACTATACAAAAGGACAGACACATATTATTTCCACAGAAGAAATGGAGAAGAGCTCAAAGGAGGCGGGTTGCCCAGGGTCCTCCCTAGATGAGTAGATATAGTTAAAACGTCTCTTTTTTGGCAGTTTACACTTTAACCAGTTTGACTGCATCCATTCCTTGATAATGGAGGAAACGTTGGCTAGGTATTGATTATAAAAAGAGTCAATTAAAAAAATACTGAGTGTCAATTGCATAACAATGATACCCCTCACCCAAACAGCACAGTATATCAAGAAATGGTCCAGTATATAAATTAAACAATAGAGAAGACAGGGTGGACCCCTGTGGTATCCCTCACAACATAGTTGTGGGGCCAGTCAATATCCCATGTACACTAACACAGTTACTCATTATCCTACAAAGGATTTAAACCATCTCAAAGCCCTATTTGACACCCCCACTACTGTTTGCAACCTGTGTAGGATAGTTGGGTGGTTGAGGATCTCTAAAGCTGCAGATAGGTTCAGAATAATGAGTAACCCACAGTAGTTGTCCATATTCCAAAGTAACTGCTTTCTAATAACAACCGGTGGAGTTCCAGGATAATGTCCCAGCCTAATGATGTCATGACACTCACCTAGGAGTCCATGGGTTTCAGCCAGCGTCTGTAGTTATATTGTAACCACCATCTCCAATATGTTAATTCTAGAAGTGTTGGCTGCAGATTTATAGTTATTCTGTAGATCCAGGTCGTTAGTAATGGCGTAATCTGGAATTGTTTTAAACTTGACGTAATTATACTTCTAGGCACTCTTGCACACAAATCATCAGAAAAGAAAAGTGTCATCAATGCAGTCTAAGATTGTATGGCCAGGGCAAGGATCGCCTATGCATGAGGTCAGGATAATATTTACAACCTTTGTTTTCTAATTTCAATAGGAAATGAAAAGCAAAGTCTGACCAGGTGTATGCCGGGAAACAGTCCTATGTTCCAAAGGAGAGGGCCTTTCTGGCTCAGAGTGTTCGGTGTGGCAGGAGTTGCCACAGTGTTTTGCTTTGCAGACTTTATTCGGGACACTTGGAATCATTATTTCCTGACAGCAGAACTTTGAACTTTTGCATATTCTGTTCGCGAAGGGCAGACATGAGGAAAACAAGTCTCTTCTCACTTTCTACAAGGAAATACTCTGCCTCCGTCTACGCTCACGAATAAGACCTGCCCCTCCAGCAAAGCGTAGCAGAGTGTCTGCAGAGTGTTCGATGTGGCAGGAGTGGCCACAGTGTTTTGCTTTGCTGACTTTATTTGGGACACTTGGAATCATGATTTCCTGACAGCAGAACTTTGAACTATTGCATATTCTGTTCGCGAAGGGCGAATGCGAGGAAAACAAGTCTCTTCTCACTTTCTTCCAGGAAATACTCTGCCTCCGTCTACGCTCAAGTGTAAGACCTGCCCCTCCAGCAAAGCGTAGCAGAGTGTCTGCAGTGTGTCCGGTATGGCAGGAGTGGCCACAGTTTCTTGCTTTGCTGACTTTATTCGGGACACTTGGAATCTGGATTTCCTAACAGCAGAATTTTGAATCTTTGCATATTCTGGTCGCGAAGGTCAAACGTGAAGAAAACAAGTCTCTTCTCGCTTTCTACCAGGAAACCCTCCGCCTCTGTCTACACTCGCGTATAAGACCTGCCCCTCTAGCAAAGCATAGCGGAGTGTCTACAGAGTGTCCCATGTCAGGTGGACGTTGGAAGGCGGCCAGCCAGAGGACAAGCCCCCACCCCAAAAAAAACAGTCAGTAAGCGGGATGTGGGAAGAGGGTGGGGGCACCCAAACACTGACGCAATGGGATACGAGGTTGGGTTTGGTCAGTATTTTGAAAAATTCAACACGACAGACAACCCAGATGGAGAAACTCCTTCAATTCGAACCGCAATCCACAAGAGGGGAGGTGTGGGGAGGTGCTCAACTCCGACAGAGAAAGGATACAAAACAAACTATCTCCAAGGGAGGAACGAGCAGTGAGACAATTAACACAGGCTGCTCTTTCAACATTGAAGTAGAAATTGGGGCTAGCATGGCGCAGTATATCGATAACTTGTCCTCCCTTAAAACAACAGACGCAAGTGATGTAGAGGACAGCCTGAACGAGATAGGACCCTCGGGAAGTAGCTGCAACGAATCACAGTGCAGCACACAACACCAAGAAAGAGAAAACAATAACAACATCAGAGAAAAAGGGTCCAATAGCTCAGAGAACAGACCTTTTCCAGAGGGCGGGAAGGAGGCTGGACAGGCACCTCAGTGCGAAGAGCTACAAGTAAGTAGTCAATCAAATGAGGCCGAGTGCGAACCGGAGAATGACTCTCTTGAGACCAACTGCCCGGGTCTTGAAATGAGGTCTCCTTCACACGAAATGAGAAATATGGGTGCAATGTCAAAAAGGAAAAACCTCGCCGAGGCCGAAGTGGGTGTTGAGATCAGTATGCCCAAAACCCCAGGACAAGAGGTAAATTCTGCAGCTACGGATCTAGCTAACTCTCAGAAGAGTCAAAATGAAAAAAGAATAAAGCTGAGTAAGGAATTAGACGTAGCAGGCACAGAAAATTCTGGTGGAAGGACTAGCATGAGGAGCAGGGGTGGAGAAGCTGATAAGATAAAAAGGAATACCTATAGTTACACAATACAAGAAAGAAATATTTGGAAACCCCAAAATTAGCCCCAGTGGGGGACATGAAGGGGAGAAGATTCTTTTTTAATGAAACACGACCAATGGGAGGGAAAGTTGCAAACCTTGTGCCTGTATTCCAAGGCCAGTCCACATCGGCCAACACGATAGGTTCAGAAATGCCCGACCAGATCTTACTGGAAAACTCCATAAATATAGATAAATCAAATAAGGACAACAATGAAGTCAACACGCGCTACCTCGATTACCCCCTCAACTCAAAGAGAAATAGTTCAAGTGAAAAAAAAAAAACACAATTTATGCAAACAACGACTGAAAGAGATGGAAGCAAAGTAGATAGTTGGAAGCCCAAGACTATGAAAGATACAGCCTCAATGACTACAGCAATTCAAAATGGAGCAGACCCCACATTGAAAGTACTAAACGATCAGCCCAAAATTAGCGATAATAACTTTCTCTTGGTATCAACTTTGACAGCAATATTAGCACCCTTTATGAAGTTACACGAAGCCATGGAAGAGACTGTAAAAGATCACACCACTATGCTAGCGATGGTGCATACAAAAATGGTTTTCATGGAAGGCTTCATCACTGCCATCTAGGGCATTATGGAGAACAGCTCGGCAAGGGTCGCGCAATTACTTCAGAATATATTGGATCACATTATTAAAGAAAAAAGGGATAGGAAAACATTGCGAATGTCAAAGGAATGGGAGCCATACCCTCATAAACAGGTGGGAATCTGGACCAATCTGAAATTATTGCACAAATGAATAATTCAAATGGAATAGAAAATTGGGCAACATTGCAGACAAGCATGAGGACAAAAGTTGATAACCAACAAACCCAAGAAGATAAGCAGTTTACTTTAGTGGACCAAGGTTCATAAATCACAGAAATCCGGAAAAGAATATGAGCAGCGACTCCAGCACCTACCGATAACAAATATGGAACAACGGCCACAAGAAACATCACAAACAAATGATGGAGGGACACAACCCATTAATGTGGAGCAAATAGGCAGGACAGAACCGCCTCAATCAGACGAAAGTGCTAAACAGAACATTGGTATTGAACAAGAACATCAAAAAGAAAATACATTTGGTAAAGACAAAACCGATCGAAAAATCTGTCAAATCTTTACCAAAAAAGAAAAGAGGACAATACGGACTTAACAAGGGCACTACCTACCCCAGGGAACCCATAGGTAAACCACGTTAAGAAAACCACTATTAAGAAAGTGGTTGTAAAAAAATTGAAGAACCAAGCGACTCCCCCAAAACAGAAATCTTACAGCAGCCGCACCTTTAACAAAAACGTGTCCCTCCCACAGTCAAGAACCAGTGTTATCGTAAAGGTTAAGAAACAAGAGTTAGCAAAAAACTGTGAAAAACCGGAGGAGATCAATCATCCCGAGATCTGAAGTGAGAGAAGAAAAGTCAATAGAAATTGACTTAACGGATCTATCCACCTACACAGTATCGGAAGAAGAGAGTACGACGACTGATGGCAGTATAGTGGTAAACAAATCAACCACCAATGAAAAACTAGATGGGGAAGTTTCAGAGAGGGAGGAGGAAAGCTTGATTGGACCAATGAAGAAAGAGCCTTTCGCTAGAGTGGATTGCAAGGAGTGATCGAGAGTACAATGGAAAGAAGATCTAGGACGACAAACAAAGTCAAGAGCTTTAAGCATATATGAAGCCAAAGACGCGATACTGGAGTTTAGGGACCGACTACAGAGAAGCGAAAGCCAGCACTTATCTACAAGTAGCTAGACAGTAGTAAGAGAGCAGGAACAGAAAATCCAAATGAATAAGGACCATCAGTCTCAGAGACCCCAGGAAGAACCTCGAGCGATGAAAGTAATTTTGAATCTTCCGGACAAGCGAAAAGGAAAACCATCTACTTGGCAGGAAAGAAAGGCCCTTCCACCTAAAAACAATAGTTTGACGTCGACCGGCTCTAATCAGAGGTTGAGTCTAGAAAGGATGTTATACCACAATGACGACTTGGTCTTAAATAGAACGAACGTGGTTCGACTGTTACATCATGTGCCAACTTTGAGATTGGTGACATCAAAAGACTTTGCAATCATTGAATTTCCTGGTGAGCGATGTACTGACAGAGTAGTGATTCACACTGTTTCATAGTTAGTTACAGTTGTTGATGGATGAAACTTATAATTTAAGACCAATAGGATTCGACCAGAGCGAAAACAATTTTGAAACACATAAAGAGATCTACAGTGAGAGTCAACGACGAGAAACCACTGTTTTAGCACAAGACTAGGGGAAAACCAATGAAGACCAAAAGGAAAGTGTGACCGTAGAAAGTAGTACAAGGAACCTACTAAACCAAAACCAACACAAAGACAGCTATGAGTCTAATTGGAAATGGCTTACAGGATTGCTCTGGCGTACACAATTCATAACCAATAATGCCAAAAGGACAACGGAAGACACAAATGGTCTCTAGCTAGTTGGAATACCAGAAGCTTCACTCACCTTTTTTAAAGAGGGAAATTACAATCAGAGGGTTTTGAAGTCATTTTCCTACAGAAACATGGCTAAGAGAAGTCCCAATGTTAAAAGGCTACTTGGTCCTACTGAACCCCGCCATCAAAGGACTGAAAGGAAGACCAATGTCTGGTCTGTTGGTCGCCATTAAAAATGATCGAGACTGGACATTACTCTATACTCATAACCCGACTCCATACATACTGCTGGTGGTAGTGAAAGCATCAAAGGATAACTCGGTACATCAACGAGTGCTAATACTGATAACATATATTATGATGCTAATAGACGAGCAAAGGACTAAATGGAATGATCCGTTCCTTTTAATCTTAGGTGATTTAAATTGCACTTGTTTAGACAAACATAACTAAGCAATTGAAGAAGACCAGTTGGTATCTACCAAAAAAGAAATGAGAGGCCTACTTTGGAGAGAAGCCATGCAATCTAGAGATTGTACCATGTTGAACGGAATAACTCAAGGTGAAAACCTAGGTGGGGCAACATGGAAAGTTGCAAGTAGTGGGAACATCTTAAACTACATATGTGCATCAACTAACATGTTCAGAGTTATTAAACGCATGGAAGTGCAAACAACGTCGAAAAGTGACCATAACTTAATAAAAACTCATCTGTCATAATATAAGTAACAACAAATGAGTGACATACGGGAGTAACTTATCACTGAACCCAGGTCGAAATAGGTTGAAAATGTGTACAAATAAGGTGCCTGGCCTTAACAAGAAATTGACAAGCTTAATTAAGCAATTGCAAGATGAAGACGACAAATTATAAATTGCATGCCCTTGTTCAAAGAATATTTCACGAAACGAATAAGCAGAAACGCAAAAATGGCAATGTCACATCGACATACTTACGACATACAAATCGTGAAGAAAAAAAAATCTTTAACAAAAAGTATTGGACTGTTAAAGTACAAGTAAACAAGTAAAAACTCAGCTCAGATTCATAAGCTCAAACAAAAATACAGAAACTAGTTACACTTGCATAAAAAAACAATGTTGAATCAGGATGCTGAATGAACAGGAGTAACATAACACTGAACCCTGGTCAAAATAGGGTTGATAGTTTTGATACAGGATGCTGAATGAATGCTGAATAAAACTAGAACAAAAAATACAGCTGCCATTTGGTCCTTCATTAATGAAATGGACGCCCCACAAGAGGCGTTTCTTCCAAATCCAATGCCTGCTAGCATTTGGTGTGACTACTATGCTAAATCACTGGAAACTGAAGCAATTTCCAGTCGACTGGAAATGATAGATCGATACAGCATGGAAGAACAGCTGGACATTAAGGTATCATCTATTGAAGATATCATTACAAAGGCAAGCAACTCGAGAGCCCCAGGCCCGGACGGGCTCTCAGATGAAATGATGAAAAGAACCCTTTGCAATGGGCTAGATTTCTCCATCACCTGTTCAAATACATCTTGAACTCAGGAAAAGTATAAATTTCATGGAAATCAGCGGTAGATGTTCCAATCTTTAAAAAAGGTTTAATGACAAACCCAGACAACTGCCATCTGATAGCTCTATTAGATGCGGCAGGCAAAGTCTTTGCGACCAAACTATTAAAATCACTATCTAAATGGAGCACTGACACGGGTCACAGAGATCAATGGCAATTTGGTTTTGTAAAAGGGATTGGGACCCCTTTAAACATCTTCCTGATAAACCTGTTCAAATCAAAGACTGAAGGAGAGAAGGGGCAGAAAGTAATTATTGCTTTTATTGACTCATCTAAAACGTTCGATACGGTCAAAAGACTGAAGTTATGGAGAAAACTGGCTGATTGTAGCTGCCTCAGCATTGTTCTGAAATACATCAACGATCTCTACCTGGAAACATCAATAAGAATAAGGCTAGATAATTCGGGCCTCTTGACTGATGCCATTCCAAATGATGTAGGCCTGAAGCAAGGCTGTCCGCTGGCGCCAGAGCTCTTTAACCTTTTCGTGTCTGATGTGGAAGTCGCCTTCTTGGAAACTCGATCTTTTCCACCAAAGATCGCAGGAATACCTATTGATGGAACAGACTCCCATAGGCTTGCAGCGCCAACTAGAGGCTCTTCAACCCTACGTAGAAATTAACAGTTTAAAAATAAATCCAGCAAAATCATGTATAATGACATTTGGCCCACCAAAACACAGAGGCACAAAGAAGAAGCCAACCTGGTCACTGAAAGGGGAGAAAGTCTTGGAGGTAAAATCATTCAATTACCTAGGTGTCTGTATAAACACCAGTAGGTGTAAGTTGATTTAATGAGAAAAAAGGCAAAAAACCTTGCAGCTCAAGGAAGCATACTCCTAAAACAATATTGCTGATTCATGCTAATGCCATTAGTTACCTTCTATCGAATGAAAGTGATACCTATCTTGACCTACGGCTCCGAGACAGCGTTTTCACTCCTGGAAGAAACGTGCTTGTTCATAGAAGGCATCTTCTGGAAAACTGTGCTGTGGTTACCAAAGAGTCTCCCAATACAGATCGTAAGAAGGGAACTTGCTCTTACGTTTCTCAAAGCAATAGCAATGTGGAAATCACTCTCATTCTCTTCCAAATGTATTGAGGACAACCCTGCTGGAGGGTTTCAAGTCCTGGAAAAAGGCGATGGAAGAGCAAAGTGAAAAAAAACGAATTGAGTGGCAAAGCATCTGGCAGGTAATCGTGAAGGACGAGAACGAATCAGACGAGATATTGGTAAAAGACCCTATCAAATCAAGAGGAAATTAAACATAAAAGATTGGATCGCGACTCAGGAGGAGACACAAAAGTATAAACATCACGAAGACTGTTGATTTGGAATGCGTAAGCTGAAAGTGTTATCCTCGTACCTGACAATTTTCCCAAATTGGTTTTTCAGATCACAATACATGCGTTTTCGATTAAATATTCTTCCCATGGGAGAAGTATTATGGAAGATAAAAAATCAGAATATGGACATCGTTTGTGGACTATGTGACAATAAGGACTCAAAAGAATCTTTGAAGCACTTAACGCTCAGTTGTCCGGCACTGAGAGTGGAGAAGGATCTATTCTTGGGAGAGGCAATGTCAAGGTACAGTGCCAGATCGGTAGACGACTGGTGGAACATACTGGTGGAAGGAGAGAGAACCCACATCAGCCTGGCCTTGATCATATTCTTGTTGGTTACATTTAAGAAAATAGACGATGGTGCGGTGAGTAGAAAAACAGAATAATTGATCTGAAGTGGTTGAGGCACATGAAAACGGTTCTCTACACCTTTGATTCATTTTAATATGAATACATCTGGACAAAGTTGTGGCTAAAGGTTTCCTACATTGTAAACCACTTTGAGCCAATAAAAAAGAAATTACATTTTTTTTATTTCATTTAGTGTTATTTGTTTTAACAAAAAATAGAATTCCCTAGCTTTGCAGGGTGCATCTCCTTTACACAATTCTGTGCTTTCCTGCTACCGACACAGTTTTCATGGCACTCTACAAACCCCTCTCTTCCACCAAATATCCACTTACCAATCTTTGATTTATCATATGTTTAATTTAAAATATGAGGAGTGAATCATTGCTCACAATTTGTGAAGCCATGAATGCGGTTAGAGGCAATTCAGCTTTGGTATAAGCTAAAACATTTTTTTTTATTATTACTATGATTAATATTATATACTGTCCATACATGAGTGATAGTATTTGTGTAATGCACACTTACAAGACTCACATCTAGATGATACCCATTTATCCATTTAAGGAAAATAAAGCACAGTAATTTAAAGACTTTTGCCCAGGATTACATAGTTTAGTCAAGTGGGAAACCATGATTTTAGCTCAGATTTCCTGGTTTTACAGTTTGTAATTCATGCAGCAGAATACATCTCTGCCCAGCTCATCTGTAGTTTTACACTAGTATAAATTGTTGGCCCTTTATCTCGGTGAACAATCTCCAAATCATTTATTTCTATTTTCCCCATCTGAGATAGGCCAAAAGATACACTATCTGCACCTCTCCGGTCTCTGTATGGTGTTGCGCTACACACAAATCCAGATTCACATGTGCTAGGATTTGGCCATGCTGACCATGCCATATCATGCCGTTCACTACAGGGGGGATTATTCTCAGTATGACACAGGAATCATGGTGACATATGGTGGCATGCCAGGTTGTGTATATGCTTATGTACACTTGAACAGGCTTCACAGTCACACTGTTGGTTGTTTAGTGGTTTGAGAGCTCAACTACAAAAAGGGATCTGAGTTAGAATCTCACTTCCAATGTCTTCTTAATGGCCTAAAATGGCTGAGTTATACTACTATAATAATAATTAAATGCATTATATGTTAAAATAAAAAATAAGGAGCAATTACTCACAGATTTTTAGTCAAGCGGATCTGTCTGTGTACTTGGGAGATTCAGATTGTCCATCCTTGGATGAAATGAACCATCCCCTAATGTATTTCGGAACCTTCAGACAACTAATGACTAAGCTGCCATGGGATCACATAAAGGAGTGCAGAGGATAATGGGTCCACTGTTGCATACACAATCATGTCTTTATGTTGTTCTATCTAATTTGAGGGGGTCAATCTCATACATTGAATGCAAAAAGGCAAGGAGGGCTGTCCTCAGATGAGCCGCAAGTCATGCTTTGTTTCCTGATCTATCAATGTTCACTTGCTTGCTCATACTGCTCAAAAGTGTTCAAAAGTGTTTACAGTATGTGGGACATATCCCCTGTTCAGTGCTTTAAGGTATTGATAATCACTTGCTCATCCTCTGCTAAAATGTTTTTGACTGTGTAATCAGGCAATGGGCTGCCTAGACTCTTCATCTTTACACCCCTGGGATAAGGGACACACCACATTTGTGTCAGCTAGAAGGAAAGGGGGTGGAAGTCAGTGGTGCAGAAGGAGCCAACAGGACCTGTGCGGGTGTGGGGTGCCTAGACCCTTCTTCAGATCCCTGGGAAAAGGGACAAACCACATTCATGGCAGCTAAAATGAAAGAGGGTGGAAGTCATTGGTGCAGAATGCGCCAACAGGACCAGTGTGGGTGTGGGTGAAAAGAAGGTGGTGGTACAATAAATACAGTACAATTAACAGTACATTCTAAACCACTTAGCAAAGGTTTATTGTGGGAGAAAGCACACAAGATAAGAACAGTATGGTAAAATTGAAAAGCAAAGATTTGCCTACTGTACAGTGAAACTGAAGGTGGGGAAAGTGAACAGTCAGAGTCTGCCTACTCCTATGGGTTATGACTGCCAAATAACCAACAAAAGGTGGAGGAGTGGTGGATGGAGAACAGGGAAGGAAGGTTGACACTGTCACTGGCATCAAAGGCCAAGGGAGGAGAGGTGAGTGTGGTACAGGGGTGAAGGTTCATGGCTGCCCTTGGTGTCAGGAACCAAGGTTAGGAGAGTTGGATGGCGTACAAGGGGAAAGGTTGATGGAATCCACTGGTCTGGGGGATGGTGCTGACATGGCACAGGAGAAAGAGGTGCAGGGGACGATGGGTTCCATGTTACATCCACAATTATTTGTTTATATTGTTCTTTCAAAGCTGGAGAGGTCACCCGTTAAACATTAAATGCCCGAACGCAAGGATGGATAACATCAGAAGAGCAGGAAGTCATGCTTTGTTGCCTGATCTGTCAAAGTTCACTTGCTTGCACCCCTGATCGTACTGCTCAAAGGTGATCTGCGCTGTGCTTTAAGGTATTAATAATTACCTGTTCATCCTCTGCTGAAATGGTTTTCACTCTATAGCAGACAATGGGGTGCCAGGCTTCATTTTCTGTCCCCTAGAAAGAGGGGCAGATGGTAGGTGGGTCAGCAAAGGAAAAGGGAGTTGAAGTCATTGGTGTAGAAAGAGACAATGGGACCTATGTAGGTGTGGGTGAGGTGAATGTGGGGGTGCAAAGGTTGGGGCAGGTGAGAACATGGCAAAGGTATGAGGGTGGGAAGGTGAGGGGTGCAAGGGCAGTGTCAGGCAAGTAGAAGGAAGGGGTGCAAGGGTGAACATGGATGAAGATAAGGCATGGAATACAAGTGTGGGGGGCTCCAACATCACCCTCCTGATGCTCCCCAATAAATTCAAGTTAAAAGGTGGATCAAACAACCCCTTGTTCTCCACCAGCATGCCTGAATTGTCAATAAATCAATTTACTCTATGGGCTATTGGTCAGAATAGCCTCTTTCTAATCACCAGCTTTGAGAACATGCATCACACACTGAGTGCTGAATGCTTGACAGGGGCTGCAAAGATGTGGCTTTGTACTACTTGGCAATTTGTGGACCTCAGGATGCCTGTGACCATTGTGGCATGTGGAACCCCACTCTACAGTGCAGTCTAGTGCCTTCTTTTCCCCATCTTTTTCATTGTGTGGATTTTATTGGTGGATTTCTGTTCAGATAAATTATGTTATTAGCAGTGTAAAAGCCTGTCTACACAGGCCAAAGTGTGTAAAGCAAGACATTTCCAGGTGTTGATATATATCATGTGGTATATTTTAATGTAATTCATGTTAACAGAAAAAAGAAATCCTGAGCTGTCATATTGGCCCTATTTTTTTGTTTGCTTGCAGTATTCTTTTCACGTTGACTTACCCTTTGTTGCTCAGTCATGTTTGTACAATGCATACGTGGAGCCTCATTTGTTCGGCGTTCAACGTTTTCTGCATCTTCATGTGTTCAAATTCGCTTAGGAGAAATTGTGGAGGAATGATATGGTGAAAATATTTGGATTTACAGAAAGCCCTCTGTAAGAGGGAAAGAAGTAATTCATTTGTTATGTCAGGGAAGTAGTGCATAATCAAATGAATTTGTGTTTATATATTTTTCTATGTCTATATTTTATTAGTGTAATATTTGTATTGTCATGGAACGTTATCATTGGGATACAGAAGATACAGTAGGTGTTTATTAACACAGTGGGAACACTATAAGCCTGATTCACAGAAACCTTTTGTAATGGCGCAATCCCATTGAAAAATGCTCCGTGAATCCGGCCCTATATATCCTAATGCAACAGCTCCCTTTAGCAATGACAACAGGTGAAGCTATGCATCGGACCGACATACAGGACAAACATACATTTATTTTATTATATCTGTAGATAGTATATTATTATATTTTAGCACATCACCCCATAGCAGATAATAGTGCAATAACTTACAGAAGAAAGCTGGAGAGAGAGAAACATTGAGAGACATTTGAGAGAGAGAGAGAAAGAGAGAGATTGAGAGACATAGAGCCATACAGTAAGTAGAGTGCAAAAGGGAGAGATACACCTAGAAATACAGTAGAAAGAGAGGGAGAGGACACAACGTGCACAGCACTGAATGATTGAAAAATAGGGATATAGAGATATACAATACAGAAAAAGAGGAGGAGAGAGAGAGTGAATTAAAAAAGTGCATCTCAGTAAAAGAAAGAGAAAGGAAGGGAGAAAATAACAAGAAAGAGAGATGCATGTTAAAACCACAGGAACACAATGTCACATATTTAATGCAGAATATACCTTTTGAAATGTGGATGGCTTTCCCATTGTTCTTCACCTGCCAAGTCATTACAGAAAGGAGAAAGACCATATACAAACCAGGCAGCCCAGCCCGAACTGCTAGGTCACATCCCTTCCTGCACGAAACCACAAGCCTTCCCAGACATGATTTCGGCCTCATTGGGCCCAGTAGTAACATAATGCCCACAGAATGCACCATGTGCAATGCTTCCATGCAGAATGGTGCAGGCAATGTCCTGCTTTTGCAGGGGGGTGATTGCCATCTCCTGTGTCATATCCTTTCGATAACTTCAGAATATTGCCTAACCATTGTTTTTACCAGGGCCTCCACCATAATGGACTTGGTGCACTCTGGGTGGGTAACTTATACCTTCTCTTCTCGCAGTATTTTATATACAACGCTGCAATAAGCCCTTGTGGCTGAGTTTCAAAATCATAAAACACACCAATTGAAATATAGCACATTCATACACTTTCTAGCTGGACAGTTCCCAGTAGTTATTTCCCTTTGGGATATTTTTGGTCGCACCCATCTTTTTGTTCAAATTAAATAAAAATGACTGACTTCCGCAAAAATACACCAGAACATCAAGTGACTTTATAATGTGTTATTTTATCGTAACAGATAAAAATGCAATTTACACATGGCACGTGGCAATTTTTACAGTGCGAGTGTATTACAATGAGCAATGGCACATTTCAAAAATAGAATAAGCTGTGACCAGGCTTACCAATCTGTCTTTGGAAACGAGAAAGTTGGCAAGAGATGCACTCTGAGAAAAAAAGAGAACAAAACTGCAAAGGCATTCATGTAAATTCGAAATTGCAGGCACTTTTAACATCGACAGCACCTAAAATGACATGACCTATTTCTCTGGCTAACGGACCGACAGGCAATCCAACCCCCTCACTTTAGACTTATATTTACCCAGATATGCTGGCAATGTTTCTAGCTCATCCGCACATGGAGATCCCCATCAGTCTTTTTCTCTTGTCTCCCTCAGGGTCGTGCAGATAAGTTTTTTACTCCACATCAAATGGCCCTCAGCACTGGAGTTGTTGTCTTAGTGATGGAATTCAAATTTTTTGGCCAGGGGCAGAGCATGCAGCTGGAAACTGTGATGCTCATGTAAAACACTTTGCCCAAGGTAAATGTTTTGTTGCTCTTGTAACAGAAACAGGCATGCCCGGGGAACAATGAGCCTTGCTTACTCTGGAATGGTGCAATATGATTGTCACATATTAGCTGAGTACACTGTGGCCTATAGCAAGGGTCTGCAACCTCCTACCTGCCATGTTTTGGACCATGTCTCCCATGATCCCTCACCATTCACTATACTGGCTAGCGCTGAAGGAGTTCTAGTCTAAAGCATCTGGTGAGCCAAAGGTTACAGACCCCTGTCCTATGGGGATGGGTTGATGCTCATCAAACGTCCCATCTTCATGGTGTTGGTTGTGAAGTGATAAAACTGATTGCCTACAGTAGCAATGAGCCAAAGGAGCTGGGTTTGTTTCTAACCGTACCAACAACTTTTGGAAATTACTTTTAAAAAAAATGTGTTTTGTGCTTTTTACATTTTCAAATATTTAAAATTCCAAAATAATTAAAGTAGTAAACAGAATACTAATACTTAGGGTACAGAAAGACAACAGTTTTGGTTTCCCTTTTTCATTGCTAACCTTTCTCATAGTACATTACCATTGAACTTTAGGTTTTGGTGCTCTTTTGGTGGCAGTGGGGTGAGGGTACACCATGCAAGGGAAGTTCAGTTCCTGCCGAGCGATTGACAACACCTCTGGCCACTTGCATGGTGTTCATACTTTGCACCTTTCATATGGCACCCAGCTGCAATCTGGTGTGAAAGGCTGGAGTAGGGAAGTTGTGCAAGAGGTGGGGAGCTTGAAATAATTAGAATATAAATGCCAGAGGTGTAAAATTAATGATTTACGAAATAAATGTAAAAATAACAAGAGTGGCGCACGTAGAATTTTGGTCGTCACATCTATCATGCATTCACCTTGCAAGCTTTAAAACCTGCAGCCATGTCTGCTACAGAGAGTGGCAATCATCTCATCAACTATGTGCTTGAAAGGATGCCTATGTCACACAGTCCTCCCACTCACAACGTGCCAGTGGCCTGGCACAGTACATGAATGTATGAATGCTTCCACCATGTTGAATCGCAAGGAGCCACCTAGTGGTCACATGATAGACAGTGTCTCAAATGGCTGTGTGTGACCAGCATTGGAGATACATTGCCCTAAGACCAGCATCGAGACCTGTGGAAGATGTATACAATTGGCCAGATTAAAAATAGAGATATGGGCAAATGTTGCCGACTGTATTGTGTATACACTTTTGTTCACCTAGGTATAGCTTTTAATTTTTTTGTGTCAACGAGTTTTCCAACAAGCATTAAAGTTGGATTTATAGATTTGGGACTACATTCTATTTAATTTTTTTGCAAAATTCTTAGAGGACAATAAATGTTTCCTTCACATTTGCAATGCCAGACCTATTGGCTTTGTAAGTCTTGTGGTCGTCTTGGGTGTTTCTGGCGGTACACACCACTCCCGCCCATTGAGCTACAGGTAGCTATTTCTTCATTACTTTCCCACAGCTTTTTGAATCATGCTCGATGACAGGGATATCATTCAGCGGTCGCCAGATGTCGCAAGAGCGACCTCTGCCAATCTCTTACGACCTCTGAGGGGGCGTGGCCATCTGAGGGGGCATGGCCACCACAGCAAGCACGGTGCCGCAATTGGGGTCCTCCATTTTGCCTCGCCTAGCAGCAGCTTCACTTCCCTCGTGCTGATGAGCGCTGCGAGCTAGCTCCAAAAGAAGCAAAGAAGGCAAGACTCGAGTGAGAGCAGACTAGCGGGCAGTCAGTAGTGTGCTCTGCTGGATGGGGTGGGTCCTCCTCTGCTCGTTGTGTGGCGTGCTGCTGGTCAGGACTCGCAGTGGTATCAGGGTCAGAGAGCTTGGTCGGATGGACGGTCACATTCAGGTGTGTTCAGAACCTTTCCTCGAGGGGCAGTGTGCCGGTAGAACTGGTGAAACGAGAGGTGGCGCTTGGGTGCCGGGGCTCATATAGCCTGAGGGAAGGATTTCGGGCATTTTTCATGTGGCGCGACCAGAAGGGCGCAAGCAGAGTTGATAGCATCCGCAATATATGTACTGATGCAAAGTGAGCATGAATCTGGTTGGCAGAGTTTGGTATTTCGGCAAACAGAAGCAGAATGTTTCTTTTATTCATCGCAGCTGGGTAGTCCTCCTTGAAAATGCCTGCCAGCAACAACCTATTCGCTCTGGGCTCTATCTTCTGCTGTTGGCTTAACTGGTTACTTGGTGTTGGGCCAACACGAGTGGTATTGAAGGTTGGACGATTAGTCTAGAGAACGTTTGTTGAAGCAGCAGCACTGCTTGGAATGTTGTGCACTGGTTTGCAGGGATCTTTTGCTTTGGCTGCAGTCAGTGCCTGATACTGGATGCATTAACTGAGCTCCCCGACCCAAACCGGCACACGAGTGAGCAGCACTCGTGCCTGCACTGCTTTCTCCCATAGTCACAGGGTGACCAGATTTAAAAAGTAAAAAACCAGGACAGGGCAAGTAACATAAAAGAAGACTAATTCGTGAAAGTGGCTCTCAGGTCACTACACTTCAGTAGCGTTTGGAGGAGAAAGGGGTTTAAGTGTTACTGTTCAAAGAAACACATATTATAATTTATTTATCACAAACTAACACTACCTTCAGTTGTAAAATGCAGCATTTCTTCTATGTGAGATTTTGCATTCCTGCCTGCCAGCTATGAAGACCTACTACAAAAAAACGGGACCACTGCAGTTTCCAATGGGAACCTAATCTTGAGACAGGTGGACAGAGCAGCAAAAACCAGGACAGTCCCGGCAAAACCGGGACGTCTGGTCACCCTACGACAAACCCCCCATTACGTGCTACTGGACCCATTGATGCAGACTTGTTACCTTGAGGACACATCGCTTTCTGTGGCTCTAGGCCAGACAAGGCCAATTGAATCGTAGTTTGTTGCTCTTTGAACTGATGATGGAGTATTTGTGCTAAATCATTTTGTAGTCTTTTGCCTAGGTCATCCACCAGGTCTTTAGTGGCCGCAACCCAGTCCTGCCTCACTGCCCCTACTTCATGATTTCTTCCCATTATCATTCCTTCCTCACGTTGGGAAGTCTTTACCAGAGTTCTTTCTGGAACATGCCAACAGGCCCTTACGATTCCCATTATTTGTTGCTACTTGTGTGTAAAGTTGAGGACGTATTCTCAAAAATGTGCTCGAGTTGCGCTGTTGATTATCACCAATGTTCCCTCTAATTATTTTTCTCTATGTGCGGAACTGGTTTGCTGTTGTGCGCACATTCTTTTCCATGTGCACAACTGACTAATGAGTTAAGCCACTTTGTGAGCATGCGTATTTAGTGAACTACCGTCGCAGAAGAGAGTTTGGAAAGGAATTTCCTCTTCCCAGCCACTGTAATTCTTGACATATCTTACACTTTTTCCAAACACATAGGCTAAAAGAGAATGTCATATGTGATTAAACAGAAAACTCATCAACCAGTCCAAGACTTCAACATCTGCCACAGTACCTTGCAAACGTTTTATGCCACTGGAAATTCACTCATGTGCATTACAAAACACAAATATCTCTTGCCATAAACGGATGTGGCTGTCAAGAAATTCAGACAGAATACAACATGTGCCGATGGATTAGTGGCAATTAAAAGCAATGTGTCAAAAACATGCTGATAGGAGTTCAATTGCCACTTTAATGAAGTAATTGAAGGGCCAGGAGAACATACGTCTAATAATTTGTGTAAGGATGATAATTGAATCAGAATAACTGCACCTCAGAATATGATGATTAAATATTCCTGTGCCTCTGCTTACTATCCACATTACGTTGTCCTTTGGGTAGTGATAAAACCGTCCTTACAGCTAAGAGACATATACACCATCAGTTTTTACTCCCTAAAAATGAAAATGTGCCCAACAAAAAACGAGAAACAATGAACATTTTGTTGCTTCAACCCACAAAGCTCTTCTGATATTTTTCCTGAATTAGAGACCAGCAGCAGAGCAGTGGCATAGGAAGGAATCTAATAATATGAATGCCTGATCTCAACAGGAATTTTAAGAGGAAGAACATCTTTTAATAAGCAAAAAGTATCCCTAGTGGCAACACATATTACTTTTTTACTCCCCGAAAAATCATTTGACTCCATGTAGGGAGCAAAATCTGATTAGAGCCTTGCTTGTAACCCTGACATAGAAAGTGGAATGACAGGGAACATAATATAGTCTATAGTTTTGGTCACCCTTCCACACCAGAGCATAGACAAATTAAACAAGAGCGTTATTGAGGTTTATTGTGGATCTCTGTGTAATAAAATCACATATATATGCCTTTTAAGTTAATGGCATCAAATCTCAAGAGATACAACATTACAAGGGTGGCGCTCCCGTAATGAAGGGTGCCGGTACGGGACCGGCACCCTTCATTACGGGAGCGCCGATTACGAGGTTCCCTTTGCGGGACCCTGTAAGGACGCCTGGTAAAACCAGGCGTCCTTTCCGGGTCCCGCGAGGAGAAGAGGGAGGTAATAAAGGGCCAGTTGTAATGTGCCCGTTATTACCTCTCCCCCCATTCCCATTGAGCCCTATGGGGGCTCAAATGGGAATGGGGAATGGTTCTTGCAAGGAGGTATTACCGGGTCCTCCTATGTCAGAATGACCCGGTAAGTCCACATTGCAGGAACCCGGTAATGGAGCCCGGTTTGGAGGCAGCCATGGTGCTAAAAGCTCCATGGCTACCTCCAAACTCGTAATGAAGCCCATTGAGTCCCTTCTTCTGTAACTATGGATCCCTCTTCTGTAATACTTTGTTACACTTTGTTATGAGTTAAATAAGTTGCAGGGAGATGCTAGAGACAATACAGAGCACATGGTTATATTGAAAGAATATCAGCTGAGCATAGAAAGAAAACGAAGGTGCTGTTGTCTAGACGGGTACTAGAATTTCCTATTCTTTAGCAAACAAGCAACACATTTCCTTCAGTATACTGCCGAAACGTCTGACTTGGTTTTTTAAATTTGCTGCTTTGTTCATCACCCGCAAGGAGTGATGACCTGTGCTCTTCCACCCATACCCTTCCCTGGCCCCTGTGCTCGCCTCCAATACTAGTTGATAGAGCACTGTAAAAAGTGAGGGATTGTAGCAGTAAACACTCACTGTGATATTTGCAGACCCAGTTTAGTTTATTTGTACCTCGCACCGAACCCTGAGGTAACTGGGCGCTAGAACTGGAGCGAGTGTTACAGGCATATAGTAGAATTTACAACAACACAATAACAACAATAAGTGCAGGTCGACCGATGGTTACAGACAGGTTGGAGGTTGAAACAGTACATGTAAGAAAGTTAGTCTAGTATAACAGAGAGATTGAGCAGGCACAACATTATTGACGGCGTGTTAGCAGACCCTTAGTGTTTCTTATCGAAGAGCCAGCTCTTTACTTTGGCTTTAAAGGTCCAAAACGAATCCATTCTGAGGCTGAGGGGGAGGACCCACAATACTTTGCAAGCAAGGCACATTTAATATTCAACATATTATGTGCATTTTAAGAATGTCATGACTCTGCATGTATGCCATTCTTTTGCCGTGCATACAGGATTGTTTGAAACATACCCGACCCTCATATCATTGTGTAGGATTACACAGTTCTCAGTGAAACTGTTTTACATAGCAGCAAGTTACCATATAATGTGTGACGGTCAATGCCCAAAGGAAGGCATTCTCCTGTCTCAATATCCAGTGCCCTGATACTATGGACAAGTAATCCCAGGCATAGTCCATACCCATTATCCCGTGTAGGCAAAGTAAATGATATTGCAATGTTGCTCTCCACCTATAGTGTAATGTTAGTAGTGCTAAAGTTGGAGATACTGAGCACCACATTTGTCTTCTCAAAATCCTTACAGGGCAAATTAATATTTTAGTTTTATAATGCGTTAACTTGCAAGGGGGCCGCTTCAAAGCACTTGCACGGTGTATGTACTAAGAAGAGGAAGTATGGGATAAGGTTACACATCCAGGTAGCCTGCTTACTTACAGTCAGTATCCAATATTTTAGCTGGTAGTTTGATTTTATTGTGTGGGTGACGCTTTTGGTAAGGCACAATGAGTAACAGAAATTCTGGCACGTGAACATTATTCATATTACAACAAACATAAAACAAGTGGATGTACGTACACATCTGCTAACCTTTCGCAGAGCCAAAGGAGGACGAGTCAAGGTTGTCTGGTACTATCCTAATCTGTTCTGGGGCAGACGTTAGGAGTCATAATGTCAAAGTGTGGTAGAATCAAGCTTAGGAGTCATGGGTGGGGAGGGAACATTATTTTGTTAATGTGTGCAGGTTAGATTCTTCTGTTCAGGGAGGCAGTTTTTCATATTAGTTTTTTACCTCTTATGTGTGTATTTTGCTGTAAGGGATTTTAGGTGTTTACGGTCATCCTTGCATAGTAGTGTAATGCAAATTAGCAGAATATGAAGACTAGTTGCTTATTTTATGAGAAAGCTAATTTCAATTAATTGCTGTGGCTTGTGCCTCATTAAATATTTTTGAAGAGGCGAGAATTGTCTGTGTGCGCTGCTAAAAATCTTCTGAGCGGCATCCAGAAGGAAGCTGGGCAAGCGCACATGCGCACAGCTTAGAGGGAACACTGATTATCACCACCTTTAATGTTCTTTGTTTGTTTGTCCAGCTTCTTACCCCTTTTTGATATCTTTGTGAGTTGAGTGTCCCTTCTTTGTTGCAAGTCCTGATTTTCACACAAAGAGCCTTCAACACCAAGCTCTATTATGAATGTTGCCTCCTCTGCCACCAATTGGTTAAAAATTGGTTACGGTGGCTGTGAATGAAAGGGGAAGGGCAGATCATTCATTTCAACCCCACCTTGTGTACCATATGTATTCTGTGCACTTTCTAACACAACAATAGCAGTTTTGGGGAATTAGGGACAGATATAGTAAACTCACCCACATAAGTCGCCACAAATACTGGGCTTTTAAAGCAGTTACATATTTCATTTCTTTTCGCCAGTACATCCAGTTTACTAGTGACTGACTCCAACATTGCTGTATGTAGTTTAGCCTCCATTTTTATATTTTCATATGAGCGTACAAAAGACGATAGCACATAATTAAGTGTGTGGAGGACTGATTGATTTTGCTGATCTTAAGTTGTTTCACGTATGTATTGAACGCCTCCTTTCCAACAGATCTTGGAGTCGAGCCATTCTACTAGATAACACCGCTGTGCACCCCCCACCCCTTTCCGGGGTCAGCGGTGTATCAGAGGCTAAGCTCTCCTCCAGTATTATCTTCCATTTCAGCAATCTCCACTTTTAAATGTATTAATTCAGTGTCAGTCACTGACAGGCGCCTGCTGGCTGGTGCCGTTGGTACTGTGGTCCCCTTTTCCGTATTCAGCACGCTGAAAAAGGAAGTGATCTTATTTTTAGTACTGTCTGTGACTGTACCGCTTTCAAAAAATGTTCTTTGGTTAGGCCCAGTGCTAATGTCAAGGGTACACGAGGTGGACAGTGCCCACCCACTTTTTTCAGAGGGTGGACTCAGTACCCCCAGCTAAAATGAGAAACATTGAATATCCTCTTTGAACTTATGAATTAAAGCTGACCCCAGGGATAGAACTGCAGTCGTCAGGTACTGCAAGTTTCAAGGAAAACATTTGCATTCGTTCTTGGAGCATAAAACATGTACACCTTTTAACGTTTTCAGAAACACTATTAGAAGAAAATATCCCCTCTTGGTTTTGTGTGTATGTGTTTATTTTAAGAAAGGCAAATGTCATTCGTCTTGTGCAATTTGGGTGGGTATGCAAAGCCAATTTAATGAAATGTGCATATTTCACCTCAATATGCTAATATCTGGCAACATTGTGTTTGTTGATGAGTCCCCCCACTTTAATTTTTTGGACTTTTCCCCTGGTTAGGCCAGTTATTAAGGTGATTGCATCGTCCATTACTCTCACGGGACCCAATGCCTACAGAAGGACTGTCAAATAGCGCTAAGCACGTAGGAGGGGACACAGGGAGTGGGAGTGCGCAGGCTTTTTCAAACCATTCGACCAGCTTCTTTTGCACTGAAGAATGCATTATTCTATTGCTGCGCAAATCATACAGTACATGAGCTAGCTTAGCTGCTTTCTAGAGCTCTCACTGCACTGTAAGGATAGGCACGTTCCCACAGGTCCTTCACCAGTGCTAATAGTTCACAATCTCCACTTCCAGCCTCAGCCTACAGCAGACTTCAGATTGCACTGCTGACACTTTTCCTCACTTCTCCACCAGTTATAAAACTATCACATCAACAAACCTCAATGCATAATGGATGCCAAATAGACCATCTGCGACAATGCTAAAGGACCCAAAGTACACATTTGCTGGGTATCATAGTGTATTAAACAAGGGTGTGGGAGCCCCTCTACTGAGAACAAACATTGGTCAAATACCCTGTCCTATGTAATTTCTCCGTCTCTGGAAGGTCTACAACCAGGTTTCAGCTCACTGCACCTTTCACAGAGGCTCCCAGACTTTTGCATATATGTTTAGGGACTTGGAGTTTCACCCTAAATTACCCAGGGTAATGCAGACGTGAACCCCCTACTCACTGTGCTTAGAGAGACACAGCTTCCCCTCATTGATGAGTCCCAATTAGGCCGAAACATGTGCCTGGGGTTGCCGTTGGTACTTTTGTTCAGAGTAAAATTGCCTACCATTCCGGGTCTGGACTGCCCAAGTGGGTGAGACCAGACTGGTTTCAATGTTGGTAATCAGGTTTTGTAACACACCAAACATCTGCAGACCTTGTATGGTAGGATGTGTACCTGAAACAAACAAATGATACTTGTTTTGAAAATGTGAGAGTGTGATGCTAGTAATGTATAGAATCAAGAACTTGAAATGTTTTTTCCTCTCGAGTTATGCAAGCACTTTGAAGAGATACAGGAAGATGATCAGGTAGCAGTATTTGCCAATGCACTAATCAAACCCGTTTTACACTTAGCTCTAGGTTCTGAAGGAGATGAAAATCGGAGACGTCTGGCTGTTTTGTGCACAAATAATGAAGTCCATGAAACAACTGCAAACAGTACAACACAACACTAAAGGCAACTTGTTGAATCAGAAGAAAATGGGGTAATTGCCAAAATCATTGAAGACTGTGGATGCCATCGACTAGAAGAATACATGTTCTCTGGTGAAATATTCTCCCCCTCCCCTTTTATCCTGGCTTTCCCCTATCCCTATACCCGCCTACCCGCCTCTATCCCTCCAGAATGTGATTTTGCTCTGTAGTCCTGTTGAAATAACAGGGCGGAGCCACAAAAAGAGGGGATGTGGGTTCATACACTTCCCATGGCAACATGGACCTTGACACACAGCTACATATGATGATTCATTCCTGTATGAAATGTCACAATACAGTGATATCGTAACCATATTTGTCTTAGTGTACTGAGGGATAATGCTTTATGATGCCATTTCCTGTGATGCCACACGGGGACACAGTCAAATAACACCACTTCCTGTGATGTCACCCGGGGCTGGCTCAAATGGCATCACTTCCTGTGATGTCACTCTGGGTAGGGGGTGGCATTGTGATGTCACCTCCGCTATCCCTGGCATTTTGGTGAAATAACGTCCCTACTCGATGAGTGATTTCTTTCAGCCATGAATGCATTTGCGACCGTTAATGTCCTTTGCTAATCCCATTTCTTTAAATATATCAATCGATCAATACATTCAAGATACATAAGAGGTAGAACATGTCACATGGTGCAATTTAATTGCGCCAAGTGCAACATACTCTGTGTAATTTAGTATGACTGGAGTGAACATAACACATTCAACTGAACACTCTTGGGTAGTGTAACGTAAGCTTTCCACCAGGGCAAGTGCGATTGGGACTACTAATACAAAAAACATATTTTTTCAATGTTTTTTTTTTCACCAAGGCAATGTGTGTCCTAGTTCTAGGGCTTCTGCATGGTGCCAAAATGCATTGTACTTGTATTGCACTAGGCCATTTATTTGCCCTAGTGCTAATTGCACTGGCATCAGTGTGCATGTTCTTACATCGCACAGCTCAGTCTATATGATGCGGCACATTGTAGCACACCTATGTGTTTCCTTTGGTTTGTAAAGTGCCAGACATGTACCGCTGCTTTACGTCGTGTACAGAGCACTGCCTTCTGTAAACGGAGATTTTCAGATTATCAGAGATTGTAACTGTTCACCAAGAGCCATAATAAGGTTGCCAATGCAGAAGTAGTCATTATAGCGAATTTAAAGGAACAGTTTTGCTTTTTTTCTATTTCCTTTGTAAAAATGAGCTTCCTTCGTTTTCGAGTGGTGCTTGTACCTACGTTAGAGTGCTTGTTAGCATGTTGTTGATATACCAGTGGAGTCAAATGTAGCATTACTGCAAAAGAAGAGTAATTATGGTAAGTGAACTATTACTTAGAATATGCTACTAAAGGCATTGCTTTCATCTTGGAATATGCTGTGCAGGACGCGCACCAGCCTCCATTATTTAGTCTTTGTTCAATAGGCCTGCCCCAGTAATTATTGCACAGAAAATGTTAAATACTCTGCTTTTCATACTAGACGGATCTCATTATGCTACATAATTGCACATGTCTAGGTAATTTAATTAGACATTCATTGATTTCAATTTTTCCTCAAAAATTCAAGTCGCCGATATTTTGAGATTGCTTCCGCTTCGTTTTTACAACAGCAACAGAAGAAACCTTCCAAAAGATGTTCTGAAATGTCTCTTTAAATGCTATCACTGCAGAAAGTAAAATGGCTAACTAGAGCTGTAGATCCGTCTCTATGGTGTTATGAATAAGTGCAGCCTTATGGGGGATTGTTTTCCCTTAGCTGGATATAATAAAGCAGCATTGTAGCGGTATTAGAGAAGCATATGGCAGGCACACCCATTGTAAGCCCAGGTACTCACACCAATTGCCGGCTGTTGCATGGAAAGTGAGCACTACCATTTTTCAGGCATTGTTCTGTGAGGTATTGCTGAGAAAGTGGACAGGTCCCTGCACCTTTGTGCTCCAAATGGTTGCCAATAACCCTGCAAATGTTGGCAATACATGACAAATGCGTGAGTACCTTATATGTGTAATGTGTAAAAATACCCAGAACCCCGATGAAGCATTTTCTCCACTTAAGTTCAAAAATGATTTTAGAATTGGTCATGGACATTTACGATGAATGTTCATACAGGTATTAGGCTGATGAACGTCATGAAATCACATGCAAAAGCTCACAAGAAATCGTGGAGTGCTGGAAGGTTGAACATCACTGTCACGAATGTCTATTCACCTACAAAGCCAGTGTAATGTATTTTGCTCCACACCATTATTTCTGGTGCATAGCACCACTTAAGAGCCAACTTTAAAATGAAATCTACTTTTCACAATCGTTATCGATCTTAATTTCTCCCTTCATACATCAAGCAATAGACATAACTGTCCCAGCGTACTGCTCACATGCTTAGGCAAGAGTGTGAACACATCAACAGCTTGTACAAGGCAACGTCCCCCACCACTTGCTTGGTCTGACCAGAGAGACTACAATGAAAATATTAGCGTGATCCTGGTGTCAATCCAGTTCCCCAGAGATGCAGAAAGGTACTCTAATTGTCATTGTCCATCTGTGTAGCCACTTGCCATCATCCTTATTTGTCCTTCACCAGACTCACATAATTTTCTTTGTACTTATTTCCCCCATATAATCCCATCAAATACACACATATGAAGAACTCCCTGCAGGCATTACACTAAGCAGTGCAAGCCCTGAAGATGTGCCACCTTAGATGTGAATTATTGTCAGATGCAGGTGAGGTGAGCTCCACTGGGCACGGTGGATTATTCAGTACTAGATGTGCCCTCGTCATGTACCTGCCAATAGTTCACCAACCCTACTACTGTGCTGATAAAGGTTTACCGCACACAGCCATCAGAGCACTCATGTACAGCCGATGAAAAGGAAGAAGGACAAGCACACAATGCTTTAAACATACCCTGTGACGTGGTAAGCAAACTTAGCTGCCACCAAGAGCTCTCACGCTTCCCCAGCCCATGTGTCAGTAAGCTAGTCACTCTTTATTTAATTCATTGCATGCGTGAGTAAACTAATCAATCTTGGTTTTATTCTTTGCATGTGTGAGTAAGCTATTCAGTCCTGCATTTAGTCTTTGCATGGGAGAGTAAGTTATTAATTCCTCGATGTATTGCTTGCTTGAGTGAGTAAGTTATTCAGTCATGAATTTATTCTTTTCAAGTGGGAGTAACCTTTTCAGTCCTGGATTTATTCGTTGGACTTGTGAGTTAGGTAGTCTGCCCTGTAAGGGTACATTTAATAAAAAACAAAACTGAAGCGCTGAACTAAAACAGGAGGTTCTGGAATGGTGGCTTATTATTTGTTCATAATGTGCCTTTCCTAGCTACATATACATGTTGTGAAACTTACACAAAGCATTTACTTGAGAATATGGAAATCCTTACGCAATAAAAGGAAATATGCCACGTGGACCTGGTGTTCTGATTTTGCATACCATGTGAGAAAATACTTCTATGCATCAGGAAAACGTGCGTTATTGAAATGCACAATTTCAGAAATTATGTGCCAATCAAGCCAAGCAGAGGCGTTGCTAGGAGGGGGCTGAGGAGGCTATAGCCCCGGGTCTTTTGGTTGTAGTCCCAGATAGAAGCTCAGGGACTACAACCAGAAGGCTGTAGCTAATCCCCGAATCCCATCAGTCCCGACATTGGCTCACCCCCTGATCTTTTCCAGATCTAGCATCACCCCTGAAGCCAAGTAATTAATATTTATTTCCATAAACCTAACGAATTTAATTCTCTGATGATCATATGCCATTTCAGACAAGTGGTTTGTAAATGTTCAAATTAAACTGTGCTTGCTTTTGAAAATGCACACAGAAATCAATTGTATTGTGAGTGCAGTAAATAATCGATTTATTAAATGAACATACATTACAATTAAAATTGGTTAGAAAAGTATCCCTATTGGAAACTATCTCTAGAATGCATGGACGCCTTTGGACTGACCAATCATTTTTTAAATAAAAATAGTGAAAAAGGAGTGTACGCAGCAAGAAGCAACACACGTTTATTCAGGGGGCAGACGCAGCTTGGACAGCTATATTCAAACAGATTGCAGAACAGATCTGTGTGAAAAGGTGCTTTCAACGGAATGCCCCTAAATCTAAAACCTTTATATCACTCTAGCTAACTAACATTAGTAACTTTTGCAACATGAAAAAATCTCCCCACACAAAGCTGATCAGTGTTCGCACATTGAACCCTTATAGAAAAACATAGATTGGGCCTAATTCACAGAAGTGTTTTATAATGGCAACACCCCATTGGTAAATGCTCTGTGAATCAGGGCCTTTAGGTTCTGTAAGTGGGTCCATAAACTTTCCTTCCCACACCACCTTTAATTATGATTTGTGACATCACAATATAACCCCCAATTCCCACATTGTAATGACAATTCATTGAAGCATTTGAGATGACCAGCAAAACTTTATGCATCTGTCCCGGTCACCTCATCTATATTCTCACGAGAACCACTCTCTACCATGGCACTGTCAGAGCCTTGAACAACAGACATACTGTGGTACAAATGTTGCATATTAAGAACTCTTCGACCTGCTTCCCAGGCAAAACGTACTAAGGGGCAATTTGAAACCACCCTGGTTCTTTTGACACCATCTAAAAATTGCGTTTTGCAAATCATTTTGAATTATAAAATGGTTATGCTCTCCTTGCCTGTCGGTGGAACCATTTAGTTTTAATCTGTGACCTTGAAAAAATAACAACTGTTGTTTGCTTCTTACAATACCAGCCTGGGATCGTGGAACATGCAATGTGGTACCAACCACTGCATCTTTATTGCAGATTAATAAAAAAGCGAACGCATGTTTTCTGCAAAAGCATGCTGTAAGGCCTATTTACTGTGTTTCAGCCTACCCTTAAGTTTGGTTATACTTACCTGTGCTCCTGAATTTCTTTTTAAATGTAAATTATTATTATTTTGGGCTTGACTGTATAGCCATTAAAAGGAGCCCCTCCCCTTTTACAGTGCTACTCTCACAATTGATAAGTGCATACCTGTTTACCGCATTGAGCTTGTATTTTTATTATACTATTCCCATTTTTATTGCTCAATCAATAACTAACTCTTGTTGTGCCTCCCATTCCCTTTCTGCTACTATATCTTTGTGAATCAAAGTTTGTCCAATCTTGTCCTATCTCCCCCCAATCTCCTCCCAACCATCCAGAGTTTCCCTTCCCCATCTATATACACAGTGTTCCATCCTTTAGGCATGAAATCCAAAATGGTTGATTGTTTTATAAATCTGCTGGCTGTGTAAAGACCCACCCTGGATCCTTTTCCTCATTTTCCCCAATTACTTTATCGCCACCCTTCTTTTCAGTAGCTTTTTTTATCAACACTTAAAGGTAACATCAACTGCCCATTTGTCTTGTTAGAATATAATCTAAAAATGTTCTTAATGATGCAGAAGGTGACAAGAATGAGCACCAACGCAGGGACAGTCCCTTGAAACAGTCCAGAAAGCCAGATGTTTACCCATGTGAAAATGCTGTCCAGTTATTTGATTCCACTCCATTGACTTTGCTGGTGATTTTTTCATGGAGTATCTGTATCTCTCTTATGGCTGCTATCAATGTTCCATTTGAAGCCTCTCCATTGGGTATAAATGTGCAACACCTGCTCCAAAACCTTGTGCACACCCATCCCTCGATAGCCATTAGGAGGTCCAGCACGTACCAGTTCTGGAGGGCCACCAAACGTTGCACCCTCATCTCCTCCTTAATTGCATTCAAACCTTTTTCTGTTGAATTTGCCAACTGAAGCAGCTCATATCGAGTGAGCTGCAGCTACTTTTCATTAGTGGCGTTCTGGACACCTGGGAGCAGTAGTGAGGTAAAAAAAAAACATTGCAGCCTTGGAGAACAGTCTGAATTCATCAGGGATAGCCACCAAGTTTTCTGCGTTTTGCTCTGAAAAATAATGATTTTCCCGCTTCTTATTTGTTATTAGTTTCCGTTCCTCCTCGCAATTACATCTTCATGGTAGTGCTATTTCAATGCACCTCCAGTGCAGGACTGTGCATAGTGACAAGAGCACAAACAGCACTCCTGTCAGGCGGAAACTGGGGATAAGCCATTCAATCCACAGGCTCACCTTTTGTCCATCACCACAGCAGTGACCTGCGTCAGTGCTGCATTCCCCATCACCTTGGTGCATCCAGAGTTAGTGCCCAGGGAGATGGACACGCTTGACCTGAAACACAAAGGGAATTGTGTAAAGCTCTTGATGTCAACTGGTTAATGCTTTTTATGTAACCGAGTTAATACATGAACATGTTTTCCCCAAATTGCCCTGCAACCCTCATTAACCTTGGCAGCCACGTTTTTTTTTCAAAACCTAACAATCCCTCAGCACGGCATTGCATTATTCCCCCTCCCATTTGTCCCCATACACCACTGATCCTTCCACCCTCATCAATGGCCTTGTATGACACCAGGGTGTGCTTTGCCCATCCTCACTTGTGCACTATAATCTCTTGTGGTGTCTTATTTGTAATTCCCCTTTTTTAGGACCTTCTGTCATATATTCCACTACCTTATTCTTTGTTGCCTCATTTTCAACCATTTTTGTTAATTTCCTGAATTTGTCTTCATAAACCTTTTCCCCTTCATCCACCCAATGAACCATTACCTTTTTCCCCTGGAATAAATTTCTAGTTTTGCAGAGTCACAGGTGCATCAGGCATCCTGATTCCCCATAAAACACAGCTTGAGGTAGAAACAGTTTTTATCACTTGTGGGATGAGAGAGCAGACGTTGAAAGTACCATTTACCCTTTTTCTCCCCACATGTAACATCTTGTCATACCAAACATTTCAAGTTGATAAATCTGGCTCTCCTTCAGTGCCATGATGAAAACCTTCCTCATTCATTAAAATCTTTTTTTCCCTATTTATATCTTCATTCAATTGTTTTCCACTTGTTTCTCTTAGAAGCAAATAGTTCAAACGTATTCATCCTACACTAAAACATATTAATATCACACTCAAAAACACTGAAAATTTCCTTTTTTTCTTCATTAAAAGTTTTCTTTAAAGACATTTTCATCATATTCTTTTGCTGGTTTTCTGTATAGTCTGAAGGCCGAGAAAAACCGTAAATAAATATCCTATATACTTCCCATCATGTTGTGCTTGTGCTCTTGTCTTTGCGCCCGTCTGTGATGTGGACCCATCATCGCCACCCTTTGATTTTCACCATTATGGGTGTCAAATAAATCACGGTATGTGGGCCGGTGAAGTGCTCCGCCTTCCATTTCCAGATGTGATTCTTGATGAATATCTTCTCCACCGGGTTAAGAAGTGCTGCTTGTGGGAATTGTCCTCTTTGATCACCCGATTGTCAGGTTTGAGTTTTTGGCCTTGTCTGCAAGGATATGTATTGAAGGGATTTTGTAAGTTCTTTGAGATACATATCAAATTCCCTCCACCCCTCAGAATGCAAGAAGAAGAGTGTGCATCAGAGATTGCATGCAATGGCAGAATAGGCACATGCATTCTTTGCCCTGTAACAATCTCATAAGGAGTCAAGTGATGATCTCGTCCAGGTGCATTGCGCAGTGCAAATAAAGCAAGAAGCAAGCAGTGCACCCATGGATTTTCCAAGCATTTGTGTAAGCTTTGCCAACCACAATTTAAGCAGTCAATTAATCTTCTCTACCAAATCATTAGCTTGAGGATTATAAACGGTGCATAATTTATGCTTTATCCCCAGGAGTGTTATTTCCTTAATTTCATCATTCGCAAAATGCTGACCATTGTCAGTATGAATTTAATCTGGAATCCCCCACCTTGGGAACACCTCTCTCACAAGAAATGTTGCCACAGAGTGGGCGTCATTATGGGCACAGAGGCCAGCTTCAAGCTAACGTGCAAATGGACACACTACTACAAGCAGGTACCTGTAAGAAGTACATCTCACTTGCATATCAACATAGTCAATATGCAAGTGCCAGAAGGGGCCTTCCAGTCATGGCAATGTTCCCTGCACAACTCTTAATGTGTGACTGGGAAAATACTTCTGGCATATCATGCAGTTATTCACAAACTCGGCAATATTCTCATGCAAATGTGGTGCAAACCAGTCTTCTCTTATCCCTGCAGCCACATGCTCTTTAAATACATGGGCAGGATAGTGAACCTGGTTCAATGCCACCCACAAAGATTTCTTTGGAATTACCACTTTTCCTGTGCTATCATGCCGCCATACCAAATCAGTTGGGCATAAAGAGCATCCTCTCCTCTTCCATAGCTCTTTCTCATCATCTGATACTTCTCCCTGCAACTCAAATATCTGCATTATTGGGGTTGACTTAACATTTCCTGTTAATGCATATTTTTCTTTGCTCACTTTTAGCACTGCTAGTATTGTTTCCTTTTCCCCAGGGAACAGCACACGTGTTCCTTCTGGTTGATATGCTGCTTCTTTTGTTGATCTGTGTGCTCTTTCATTTCCTAATGAACGAAAATCTTTCCCTCTTGTGTTGGCCTTGCACTTTATTAAAGCTAGTTCTACTGGGCGCGCGTTGAACATAAGTGCATTGGACAAAGTGTCTTGGCTGTCTTGCTTTGGACCTCTCGCTGAATCTCTATTGATCCCTGGACTTTGCTGCGCGCTACGTGCATTACGTGTTTCCCTGGACAACCTTTTGCTATTGGCTCTGGTGGTAGGCTATATCCAGAATCAAGGACTGGACTTATACGACCTTTGCTACCTTTTAAGAAAGCCAGACTTGTACCAAACTTGTGGTTCTTACACATTTTTCCTACTCTTTACTTCAAACTAGGACCTTGCCCCGCCTTCAATCCCACCTTCACCTTTACAAAAACATTGTGCTCACGCGTGAGCGTGCGCGCGTTGAGCGGAAATGCGTTGGGCGAAGTGCGTTGGCTGTCTTGCTGTCTTGTGGGATAGCAGGGGCGGGAGCGCATTGATTTATATTTTTCTGTGGTACGAAATGTTTTATTTAATTTTTAACTTACTTTGTTCATTTTTAGTGTTCTCCTTTGTGTTGATTTGTATATATTTATACACACCAGACCTATCATCTGTGTCAAACCCCTAAATCGGGGTATGTCAAATAACGTCTATACGTTAAAAACAGGAATGCCAAAACTTGGCGCCGAAGTATATAGTCTCACACACTTATAAAGCAAAAAAGCCTTTATTGCTCAAAAGATAAAAGAGAAAAAGTGGTCGGTCTCCCTTAATGTGGACATCCGAGCCTTCTATAAAATGGATGCCACAAAAGCGAGTAAATCCATCCCACAATTGGTTATTGATGACCCAAATGTACAATTGACTCATACTATTCCTCCCAGCATAGAGGTGAAAATGCCTGCCAGTAGAATGACCTAGAATGATGCGAGTGTTTTGAATCAAACAAGGAGATAAATAACTGGTACGACAATAGAATTGGCATGTAATACAGGGGAAATATGCTCAACACAAGTTCGTAAGACTAAATCTAATTTGGAAATAGATCATTGTAGATCTTCGCCAAAAAAAAAAAACAATGTGCACTGTTCAGGCACAACAGATGTCAAGAGAGGAGTATGGAAAGTTAACGTTGGCTGGTGAGATTGATGAGGATATGCTGGACTTTATGAATACGACAAATAATCAGGAAATCGATATACAAGATGTACAGTACATAAGTTCCAACACAGGTGACCGGATACAATTTGATGAAGGTATAGACAGGCTAGTGTCACCAAATGATACTGTAATTAAAATATCTAAGGGCAAAGTCCCACTGAAGAAAGATGAGCATGAACTATCCAAATCGCTGATAATGTTCGAAAAGGTGTCATATAGTAGTTCATATAGGTCCCTATCATTTGTAGCACCTACACCAAGGCAAACAAGATTTAGTGAGCCTGTTGAAGACCATCCATTTTTCATATGTGATATGCAGGTCGGTACGATGGCTAATCGGTTTTCATTTACTGAAGCGACAGCCTTAAATAATACTTTAAGTGTCATCAACATGGCACTTTTATCGATGGCAAAGTTATATGAGAGACTAAATGAAAAGTTGAATAAACAAACATCATTGCTCCTTCAAATAAGGTCTGATGTAAATAATTGGCAGACTAGAGATGGCCATGTGGATAAAAATAATAAAATCTGCACCTCCTTAAATAGAAGATTACTTATCCATGAACAACAAGTGGAAACACTTGGTCATGATAAGCCTCAACACATTTTTACAAACCAAATTACACAGACGATTATAGATGGTTGCCTTGAACTACCCCAGGTTATTCCATCTAGTAATAATCAGATTCTGTCATGTCCTGAAGTGATTAGTGTGGAAGTCTCACAGGAACCTAATATTTTAAGTACTGTGCTTCTAAGTCAGCCGCCTATAGGGCCTACTGTGAAGCAACAGGATGCATTTGAGTTCTTGTTTAACAATGCTAAAACCCTCTCTAAAGATGCAATGGAGACTGCAGACAAAGATAAGCAAATATCTATAAGTAAAATAGGGTTCTCAGGAAAGAGAATAAGCAAAGTAAGAAAGGCTATAAAGTCTGTTACTGCTGCTAGGAAAAAAAGAATGCTGAATAATAAACTAGAAATACATCAGGTGAAAAATCAACCACCTGCATATAAACCCCTAGATGAGCTAGTTGCAATGGTATTGCTACCGTCACAACCAAATGTGATAAAACAACCTGAAGCTATACAACAAACAGTAGCGGCAATAAAAATGGCTGTGAAGTTGCTTACAAATGACATCGAAAATGTGCAGCCTTTGGTATATAATTTCTTTTACAGCCCTTGATTCACAAAGTAAGCTGTAACTAGACCGGAACAAATCCAGGGGGAGGATGAAAGATCGACACATGCTACCATACAGGAACTACGAGATGAGATATGGGCCTCCTTTGAAAGATATAATAAAGAAAAACAAATCATAAAACAAATTATGATGGAGAGTCAACCAGAGCTGCCCAAAAACAATACCCAATTAACTCAAACATTACCTCCAGATATCAAGTTACTTTTAAAAGGACCAGAAACAAAGCAAATGAGGTTAGAGAATGAGTTAACATCTATGGTATGCCAGTATGGGTGGGCACAGGGGCACTCTAGTGGAACTCTGGCTGCAATGGATACAACTGATCGGAGAAATAAATCCCCAGTTGATAAAAGAGGGGAACAATATAAAAATTATCATTGTTTTTTAATTAAAAGCAAGAGTCATCCTTTTCAAAAATACGATTTTAATCATGCCAGCATTTTGAATATTTTCTCTGAAATCCCTGCTTTAGAAGCCCTCGTGACAACAGATATTACACTATTCGAATTTGTGAACCAATGTGATCTGACTGAGGCAAGATTATATATCCAGTTGGGTGTTCCATTAAACACTTATGGCTAGCTCGTACTGCATTTTTCAATCTGGATTTTATATTGAGTCAAGACTCGCATGTTCACAGTAAGGTGGAGAAAACACCTGATCCCCCAAGAGTGAGAATATATGGGCACAAGAGAAATCAGCAATCAAGCACTTCGGTAACAGCCATACACAAAAAGATGGCAGGACCGAAATAATGAGGATAGATCATAACAACCCCAGTTGTCCCAGTTAATTAGCCTAATCTCATGGAATACAAGAGGGTATAAACACTTTATTAATACCAAGAACGAAGATCTTCTTAAATATGATATCATAGTATTCCAAGAGAATTGGCTTCACACAACACCCATATGGGATCTGTAATATTTATGTGGTTCCTGCGATTGAGGCTCAGCAGGGGCGTCCAATGGTGGGCCTGATGATGGCTTTTCATAAAGACAAACAACTAGAAATTAATTGGCATTTATCACCATCACCATGTTTCCAAGTTGTCAAAATTCTTAGAGGTGACAGTTTTTTACCCATTGTTAACATCTACTGGGGCAAAAAACATCTGTGCTCTGCTTTCATCATTAGAGCATTGTTCTTGACCTTTTGCTCCTGGATGACAATCACTAATACATTTATTATGGGTGATTTAAACCTCCACCTCTTGTCAAAGGGGAATACTGTTAGAACTATGGATTAATATCTTTGGTCTACGATAATGGCAGATGGCAGATAGGAACTATGCCATGCTGAATGGATCAACTCAAATCAGGAGGGTTGCGCGGTCAACTGAGCCAAAATGGTCATCTCCACACCTTTGAACATGAGGTAAAATTTAAAAAAAGTGAACTATGGAAAAACATGAGGAAATTGACTTATGCATCCTCAGTGGATAAATATATTCAGATTAAACAAATTAAAAATGCCTATAAAAGATGGCAAAAAGGAAGATGTGCAATACAATATCAGCATGATGGAGAATCCATGATGAAGCAGATTATTATTAAGTCTTCTGGAGGAATTTGAGCGTTACTTAACAGTAGTTGCCATAAACATCAAACTGTAGTACAAATTAATCCTATCCCAGAAGAATGGTGGAAAACCCATTTTGGCAATGTTTATCGGACACCCTTTTCTGATTTATGTTATAAATTGAATTAAATAACTGGCGATCATGATGTGAATTTTGACATGGATGATACTCATCATTATATTTCAAAGTTAAGTACTTCCCAGGTATCCGGTCCAGATGGGCTTCATAACTAAATGTTAAAGAAAATTGCTGACATTTGGGAGCATATATTCTATTTAATATATAAGAACATCATGGCAACCAGAAATATTCCGTTATCTTGGAAAACATCCATAATTTTGCCCATATTTAAAAAAGGGAGATTGAGCAGATCCGGTCTCATATAGGCCAACTGCACTTTTGGTATGCCCGGGAAACATTTTTGCCCATATGATTTTGGCAGAGTTCAATAAATGGTTAGATATCATGAACCATAGGGATCCATTACAAACTGTGTTCCTGCCAGGTCTGGGCACGGCCGTTAGTCTTATAACTTTGAATGCCATCATACAACAGGAAAGACAACATAAGCAAGCCATATATATGGCGTGTATTGACTTCAGATCGGCTTTCGCTCTTGATCCAAGGGAACTGCTGTATAAAAAGTTATTAGATTTAGCATGTCCATGGTATATCTTGAAATGGATTATAGAGTTCCATACCAATAATGTGCGATGTATTGACCCACTCCGCTACGCTATGCGGCATCACTCTGATAGTATGGTGCAAGGAACTGCAACAATGGCGGGAAAATTCTTGTGCGCGCCAAAAACCTACAAAAACCAAAAACCGAATTCTCAAGCACACAAAAAGATGGATGCACAACCAGCCACCATGTGTGGTGGAATAGAGCACACCCTGCAGAATATTGGGCCAGTGGGCTCCATGACCAGCAAACAAAGTGCAGAGGGAGAAGCAGCGCTTTGCAAATGAAACTCCAAAAGGTGCCTATAAATGACATTTGCTTTGTTGCTAAAAACTCCAAAATGCCTATAACACAACACTTCTCAACATTCAAAATCTTGCTTGGCGCTAAAGTTCATGTAATCTAAGGAAGCATTGCGAACATACAAAGTCCTAATGTGAAGAGCAAAACATTTTTTTCAGAAAAACTGGATTGTCTGTAAAGTTACAGCCACTGTCAAAATCTGGGTGCAGTACCTTGGGCTACCTGAATGACAGCTGTCAGATGAGTTACTGATGAAACTTCAAAGTGATCTAAACTAAAATGTCTGCCGGATTAGCAAACATAAAAAGGATTGTGGCTAAAAAGAATACAGATCTCGGTTGCTTTTATCCCACAGAGTTAAAGCTAAGAAAGTAATGTATTTATGTTTGATGCAACAAGTTTGGTTTTTCCTGGACTCCAGGGAGAGAAAAAGGGGCGTGCCATTTGCTGTTAAGCATGAACAAAGAACCATTTTTAAAGACTCATAACTTGTGATTCAAAGGACATATCTGTTAGTCTAAATTTTGGCTGAATGTTTTAACAGGCGGCAGAACCGTGTAACATGTTCTGGACAGGAATGGCAATATATATGTTTTTTATTAAATGGATTAATATTAGAATAGTGAAAATGTACACACACATCCCCATGTTGAAAGCACACTATTGTGATAATTTGCAGATAATTTGGAAAATGTGTTAATGGTGAAAAGGACAAAAATCTGTAAAAAAAGTGAAACAAGATCCCCCAGCTGCGAGATTTTGATGAACAGCTACTACATAAAATATGGCATCTTTGTGTGTGATTTGTGTAAAGTTGACCAATGTAGAAATATGTATTTAGGATGAAATCCGATTTTGAGACCAGTAGCTGAAGGGAGGTTTCTAGCAAACCATAAAATGTGACATCATCCGGCTTTGATCCATTCACTCAGTTGCAAGGCAGAGATGAGGTTTTGATCCAATCCCAGCTCACAGGGGCAAGCTTAGTTAAGCCGGCCCATACACCCATTTTGTGATATAATTTTAAAGGATAAATAGAGACAGCTGACAACACATAGGGACTCACTGATCCACTCACTTTCCTGATTCTGGCGAAGCACTCTGTTCCAGCATTCTAAATCCAGCTTCAACATCCTTCCAGATCCAGATGCCAAGACTCTTGCAAGCAGTAGAGAGCTATTGACTTTCTGCAAGGCCTAAATCCTCAAACTTATTCTTGCAACCCAGTGAAGGGCTGTGGTGTGAGAAGGCCTTTGAACTAGTATCCTGAAATTCTCTTTCTTGCTACCACTAGGCTTGCCTGAGGAACTCGCTATACAGCTGACTGAAATACCCACAGACTAGGAGGGCTGATCCTGCGCAAATCCGGTGACCGGCCTAGCTGATCCAATCCTGTGCCTGATGTGCTGTTCTTCCTAGACCAGATCCAATCCATGACCAGAAATGACGGTCCAATTTAATAACTTTTTCTGTGAGTATTAATAGGAAGAACAGTGACCCTAATATATCTGCATTGTATGATCCCAATCTCAGACCCATCACTATCCTTAATTCAGAACCATAGTGTTGCTAGAACTATCTTTGCGCTGACTCTTTTCTCATCTGAAGAAGTAGAGTATCCACAACAGGCGGGTTACGCTGATCATGTGACTGTAAGATCCATCTGTGGCATTTGCTTTTTCATAGTCATAATCTATTTTAATCAACCCATCTGTCATTTTCAAAAGTGCATTTCTGTTTTCCATTCCCGCGCCTATTTGCAAAAATAACTCTTACTAAAACCTCAATAACTCCCTCAGTTTTTATGATAGAAACACAATTCTCCTACTTGTACCAAACATCCTTAGCTATCCATAGAACCCAAAACAGTGTGTTTTCCCCGTTATCGCGAATATCGCGCAAGGAAAAGTTTGCAGCGATTTTACATTTATGAGAAATTTTACACGTGTGAAATAGTTTTCATTTATTTTCCACTTGGACTTTGAGATTTCAAAAGTTTTCTTCAGACTAAATCATTGCCTGTGATTGTTTTGCAGCTCCCATAGGAATTTATGATAGTTTAAGTCTTTTTGACCACATTTGTGTTTTTTCCCAGCCAATTCCAAAGACAATTCAAAGCCATCCTGACAGCTGAAAAGTCAATACCGTTTTTCTCTTGTGTTTGAAGGGGGAAGGTGGGACTGATATTCTGTTTGGTTTGTGCTATTCCTGAATACCTGCTCTCATCTCTTTACATCGTCTATTGGGGGTTGAGGGGTGTTGCAGGGGGAACCTCTAACCATAGTGCCATCTGTCCAAACCAACACAAAGGTATTCTGTTCTGTGCTGCATTTGTTTTTGTGCTCATTACTTGATTCCCAGTGTATTAAAGATATCACTGAGTGTTCTGTCACCCCATTGGTGATTGTTGTTTACCTATTAAAATATATTGTGATAAAAAATTTAAATACATAAATATTTACCTTTGCAAACAAGCCTTATTCCTGGTTCAGTGTGACCGGGGGGGTCTCAGGAGAAGGGTGTGATATGAGTGGTATATCGTTCAGAATTTTGAACCTACGGATAAAAATGAATAAGGGTTTCATTTGCGCACTACATGCTGGGTGGGACTTGGGTGTGTGCCAGATTGAAATCACTTACAATACATCCATTCAAGTACGATTAAGGACTGATGGGTTGTTATCAGATCCAATAGAAACAACTACGGGATTGAAACAGAGGTGCTTGTTGGCCTCTGCCCTATTATATTTTTTTATATTGGACATAGGGAGAAGCTTCATGGGTATGATTACTGACCTGACAAAATTGCATGGGACCATAATTAATTGGCTTCTTTATGCTGACGATATGGTGTTCATATCAGAAACACCATCAGGGCTGAGAATGCTGTTGTAGGCATTAGATAATTATGCCATAAAAAAATTGCATTAACATCAAGAAGACACAAGTAATGCAATTTGGCTTAAAAGGTCAAAAGTCCTATCAATGGCAACTGCAGAACATAAATTTACATCCTGTGAAATCATACATATATTTGGGAATTTGTGTGAATACCCAACTATCTGATAAGCCATATGAGGAACATATGCAAATTAAATATTCTACAGCATTATCTCAAATGAGAATTATAAGATAAAAATTTTGAAAATTCACAATAGATCCTTTCATAGTCTACTATAAACAAAATCATGTTCCCAATATTTTGTATGGTTCAGAGACAAAGAAATGTCAAACTTATTCATATTGGTCAAAATATGAAAGCGTGTATTGGAAGAAATCACTAATGCTTCCAATGTCTGAATCACTGGCTGTACATAGTCATGAATTGGGCCTTATTTCACTGTATGCGATATACAGAAAAACTTAATTGAAAATCCAAATAAGGCTCAATTTAAATTATGGAAATCATTTCTTGTTGGATTAAAACAAGAAGTGCCTGTATGAAAATACATAAATTCAGCCAAAATCCATTTGCCCTTAAAATTCAGGGGGAGGTGAAAAAATACTTGCATCAGTCTCCAAATCCTGGTCATTGTGCAGATTTCTTGAGATTCAGGCTGAATATATAGCTAAGAAGGCAAATAATGCATAACTTGAAGATGATATCTGTGCATGAAGTAAATTGTTGGTTTTGTAATAAGACACTGGAAACAATGAAACACTTGATGGTAGAGTGTGAAGAACTTATACCCATAAGGGTTGTACATTTTAAATGTCACTTTAATGAGGATGTAGCACTAACGTCAGAACAACTGTGGCTTGAACTGTTTCATGGGAATAGAAGATGTGTAAGATATGCAGTTGTTCGTTTTTTGGACTGTTTAAATATTAAGAAAGTGGATGTGGACTTTAGTACTTGGATGAAGACCTTGATTTTGGGAGAAAAGAACTGAAAAGGAACATTTTCTCTTTCTTTCTTTTATTAATGTATTTTATGAAATGAGTTATGTTTTTTGTTCTTTTTGAATTGTCCCTCCTTTGTTGAGTTTCCTAGCGTGATGTGTATTAATGAAGCTATGTGAAGTTTAATTGATTTTTTTCTATTTTAATTTGATTGCATACTGATGTAAAATGGGAAAAAAAGAAAAACTATGTATATATTTTAATAATAAAAAAATTGTTGAAAGGTCGATTTATTCCGATCAAACAACATATTAAAAAAAATAGTTCTACTGGGAGTGGTAACATTTCTAATAACGTATTCAGCAATTCTGCATGCTGAACAGGTGTACCATCACTTCTTTTGAAGCCTCTCCTTTCTCATCTTGCTTGCCCAGAGTGCACGTAACATAGGCAGAATCAGAGAACATTTTCACTACCTGGCCCTCTGACATGTTCAGTGCCTCAATCAAGGCCACCAGCTCTGCTGCCTGTTCAGAGTAGTGGTTTGGTAGTCGTGTCTGTGAGTACACTATCAACTCCTCCCCTTTGTGTACTCCATGTCTGTGCCCTACCACTGCGGAACCAGAATGTGTCTGTCCTGTGGTCTGATCAGTACTGGAGCTTCCGTCAATGAACATTATTTTCCCCCCTTCAATCACCTCTTCCTTAACCAAAGGGTTACCTTCGCTCCTGTCTATGCATTCTATGCAGTCATGTATGTAGTCTCCCTTATATATTTTTTCTGCAATGAACTCTGCTTGGTTTATATTCCTGCATCATACCACTTCTATTGCTGGATTTGTCAGTATTACCTCATACCCTGAAGATCTCTGATTTGTCAATGTTGATTCTGTTTTTTCCAGTATTGCGAATAATGCATGCTCCACTTATAAAATTACCGGGCACTTCATAGTTATTGTGTAAGCATTCTCAATTACAAATTGAGCAGCAGCAAGTGCCTGCTCACACGGGAAATGTCCCTGCATCACTGCATTTAGGGATCTACTGTAATATGCAAGTAGTTTGTGTCCCTGTCCCTTCTTCTCTGTCAGAACATCTGTCATTACCTTTTCATCTGAATGGGAAAACAGGTGAAATTTCTCTTTGTAATTGGTTGTAGCCAGTACTGGTGCATGTGCTAACTCATGTTTTAGTTCATCAAAGTTCTTGCCCATCTCAGCTGTCCATTTTATGTTTGTTTTTGTTTCTGAGCTTCTTTTAATGCTTGCAACAATGGCCTGGTGTAAGTGGAGTTTTCAAAACCCCATACCCTGCAGTAGTTGCACAGGCCCAATAACTGCTGCATCTCTTTCACTGTTTTTGGTCGTGGAGTTTTAGGTATGCTCTCTACTCTTTCTGGTGTTATTTTTCTCCCATCTGCTGACACAATCTGACCCAAGTACACCACTTCTTTTTGACAGTACTGCAATTTCTCTTTGTTCACTCTGTATCCTTTGTCAGCTAGCAAAGTCAGCAGTGTCACTGAGTCCTTTCTACACTACTCTTCTGTTGAGCTGCACACCAATAAGTTGTGAATATGCTGTATCACTGTGCTTGCAACCTGTAAATTGCTCAAATCCATTTGTATAACTCTGTTAAAAATGCTAGGTACCTCACAGTACCCTTGAGGTATTCTAGTGTGTTCGAACCTGGGTCCGTGATACGTAAAGGCAGCGAGATACGTGGAGTCTGGGTGTAGTGCAATAGAGAAAAATGTGTTCTTGAAATCTACCACAGTGAAATAGTGTGCCTCCAGAAATTGATGCAGGATTTGGGACTAATGGATACTATGCCTCAATAATATTGTTAAGAGGGCATAAATCCTGCATAAAGCACAATGCCCCTCCCTTTGCTTTCGTGATCCGATAAATAACCGTGTTACAAAGTGATATGCTCTCCTGTATTATGCCTTGCTCCCATAGGGCATGCAGTGTCTCATAAATGCCTTCAACAGCTTCTCGAGAAAGGGGGTACTGCTTTACTCATGGCAATAGTGCTCCTTCTTTTAATTTGTTGTGTTCTGCCTTGGCCCCTTTTAGTATCACTACATCATGGGGTCCAGTTGTCCATAGGTTTTTTGGCACTTTTTCCAAATCTTCTTGCAAATATTTTGTATTCTTTTTTGTTATCCGAGTCATCTGGGGGATTGTCCTTTATTTTATGTGTACTGGTCAAGGGATGCTCAATTCAAACACTACCTATCCTTCCTCATTGTCTTTTGTTGCGACCAACTCTGTGTCACTTACTCCTTTTAATGCCAGTGTGGGCTCAATACATAATATTGAACGCCATTCCATGTTGTCTTCATCAGTGGCAATCAATATGATCATGTCCTTCTGTACTACTACTTCCCATAGGTACAGCACTGTGTGTATGCCTGAACTAACAGAGATGGGACAATGGGCTGTCTGATGAATTTTCTTTCAGGCCACAAACACCCGTCCTTCAATTCCTGGTAACCACCCCAACAGCACGTGCACCACATACAAAAACACCTCCATGTGTGTGGGTATCCCTCTCATTGTGCTGTGTGTGTAGTATGCCTGAATCAAAATTGCCACTCTAGCTGGATACATTCCAGGTGTGATGCACACCATCCCTTTCTCTGAAAATGAAATTGTGGCATTCAATTAGATGAGTAATTCCCTACACAGAATGTTGATGGGAGTATCTTTTGAATAAAATAATGGTGCTACAATATTCCATGTCCCTATTGTCAAGGGTAAATCTTTTGTCAACTTTCAAAATTGTTCCCAAATGGCCTGTGTCTCTAAACTTTTGTTAGATAATGGAAATCCTTCTTCCTTTATGAATGATCTGGTTGCTCCAGTATCTATAAGAAGGGAAACTACCATCTGCCCTATCCGAACTGCAACCTCTGGTTCCTCCTCTGGGACCTTATTTACTGCTAGAACAGGACACACTTGCACTCCCTGGGAAAATGTATTGGTGGATGATCTAAATGGGTTACCACCCACCACTGTCAGTCCGTTGCATTGGGACACAGTTTTCTGTCCCAGTAATGTTACCCCTTATTGTACTTGTGTCTCTACTGGTGTCTGGAGTATGCTTACAGTACCTGGGGTTCTTGCCATCTCCCCACCTTGCACTTGCACTTGTCCCTGGTTGGATATACCCTATGGTTGTGCGGGCTGTATCTGTAGTTGCTGCTGCGGTATCCCCTGTATTTGTTGAGGTGCCTATGTATAAGGTGGCTGTTGTTGCCCTGCTTGTGCTATTAGTGGGCATGCATGTGCAAAGTGACCAAAATTTCCAAATGCAAAGCCCTCACTCGTCTGTAATATCCTCTCCCTGTCTGATACGGTCCCATGAAACCGTTTATTCCTCTTGTTTGCACAACCCCTGGTTGTTGCTGCACGTTTATAACTGCAGGTTGTTGCTACATCTGCACCGGTTCTCACTTCTGATTGGGTGGTACTTGAGTGTACCCCCTGGTTGCATTATGGTTGCCAATGGGAGCCCCCCCTTGCTGCGCCTATAGACCGACAACTGACCCTGTGAAAACTGTTCCTTAAATGTTTATTTTAGCCAGGTTTTTTCCTAACTAATTTGTGTTTTGCTCTTGTTGCATTGTAAGTTGCTCCTTATCCTACTTTCTTCTCTAGAGATAATGCATGATCTCAATGTCACCTGGCCTCGTAGGATCGCTGTCTCTGTCTTCCCTCTGTTTCCCCTCCCTTGTCTTATGCCATATCATATCATATCTGCACATCTGCAGGGAGCCCCCTCACTAAGATGTGGTAAAACAAATGTATTTTGTCATCACAAGACTGTTTATTTTCCTATGTCCACATTCTTGAATGGACCCTCTATATACTGCAGGGCCCTCATCAGGGTTCATTTTATGAGCAAATATTGAGCCCATGTCTGAAGTATCAGGATACAGCTCCCTTAGAGACTTGCAAACATGTGCTCAATAGTTTTTAAAAGGTGCTCCATCACATATGTTTGAGTTTAATTTTATCCCAGCATATCCATCCTGTTACCATATTTTGTCACGTCTCTCCCCAACCAACACTGCCAGTAAACACTTCATAGCTCCCATGGCCAATGGAATTCCCATGGTCTCTTTCTTGAAAACATAAATCCATTTGCTTACCCTCACCATTAATGAAGGTAAACTGTAAACCAAATTGCCCCTTTCCGTTGCCTGCCATGTTATGTAGTCAACCTCACCCCTCGCTTTCTGAAAAAGGGGCATCTGTGTGCGAGCTCTGCATTTATTACCACTTTGTTGTCTTTACTACTCCAAAGCCTATTTCCACAATTTCCCAATGACTCTACTCTTTTCTCCACTTCTCTCTCATTTCTTCTCGTTGCCCTGATCATGCCTGCCAAATTGCACGTGTCTGATTCATCATCCCCATGATCGCTCTCACCACTGTCCTCCCAATCTGATGCGGCGCGCACACATTCTGTCGTGTCATCTTCAATATTGTCTGAGTCCTGTCCCCAGTTGTCAATTTTAAATTGTATGCATCCTGCTGTCCACCCCTGTTTGTCAGCTGCTTTCCTTGTTCTTTTCCCTTTTTCTCTATCTCCCTTTGCATGGCTTTCTTGGCCTTGCTGGACACAGTCAAATTGCTGCTGCGTGCTCTTTCTAATGTTGATTACATATTTCCACTTCCCCTTCTCATCCCTACTAATGGCAGTTGCTTCACCCTCATCATTCCTTTTATGTGTTCCTTCCTTATCTTGAGAAATTCTTTTAGAATTCGTATATCCAGCAGCTAGTTTTAGTAATGGGTATATCGTATATGGAGGGGGTGGTGCACTTCCCTGCTCCTCCTCTTCCTTCCCCTTCTCTGTCTCTTTTTCCTTTTCTTTGTACAACGTCCGAAGCCCTAAAATGTCCTGACTCTTTTTAAGCTTTGCATCTTTGTAAGTAGCCGACAAATATGAATACATACTGTCAATAATATTTGTATCAAACGTTCCCTCTACAGGCCATTCTTTATAACATTTCCCCTCTGTGTCATGTACCCACTCATAATGGAACTTTGTTACCTTGTCATGATATTGCGGCAATTTCCTACACATGCGATTAAGCAATGCATCCATCCAATAGGACGTGGCATTAAACCTTATTGTCACAATATTCCTCCCTCCCCTTTTTCCTCTTTTCCTTTATAATTTAAACCTTTAAAACCTCAAACCTTATTCAATCAATCTCACTCACTCCATGGTATACTTACCATCTACTCGTTTGCCCTACTTTCATCCACTCTGGCCTTATCCACAGGCCCTGCCCTTTCACACCTTGCACTCCACATGTACATACACTGGCCTTCTCCACAGGCCCGCCTTGTAGTATACAAATGGCTTTCTCCTGTACAACGTCCTTTCATCGCCTGCTTTTTCATCCCCAGGCTTTTAAACGTGCACATTACATCGAATGTGCTCATCGAATTTTTTAGGGGGGGTGGGAAAGGGCAAATAAGGGTTTGGGCGGGTGGGCAATAACAAAATATCAGTGTGGGTGGGCGGTTTGGGGGGGACCCCCCAAAAAAGAACAGAAAAACGATGAGCACATTCGGGGGAATGTGCACGTTTAAAAGCCTGGGGATGAAAAAGCAGGCGATGAAATGACATGGAACCCTTTCTCCCCAGCCCAAAACCTCAACAACAATTCCCTACATAAGTAGGATTAAGGAGGTATTACATCTCCCTTCAATCGACTGCACCTTTAACTCGCGCTACGCAGCTCTGTAAATATTTACACGTTATTTTGGCTCTGGCCCTTCCGTCATCTCCATAGCCACATTAAACAAATACTACAACCGCTTTCAACACCTCTAAAAAATAAACTGCTGCTACTCACAAAACACATGCGCGTATGTCTCCCTAAAAAATCTTCCCCAAAAAATAAAAAGATTGAACTATACCAATCAAATGCACTATGTGCAGCTCTTGTCTATCATGGTCCTCCACTTGCTATGCAAACCTCTGCTCTAACGCAGATGCGCCACTGTCCACCTGCTCCCTATCGGATTCCCAGACCTAAAATCTAAGACTACTACAGTAAATCACCCTCCACCCCTTCTGAGGGTGGGTTGCTATACACCATAAAATAATCCCTCCCACCCCTTGCGCTTTCATGCACGAGCATACTCGAGTATCCTTTTAAGAGATTCTTCACTTCTCTTGACCTCTAAGTCTGCCTTTAAAGGCCTGTACCCCCATCAAAGTGAACACAGCGCCGGACCAGGTGACCTTCAGGAACTCAGCATCCGCGGACCTCCTCTTTGTTTGAGCTCTTAGTACTGGCCAACGGACACTGTCAAGCACTCCTCCGGGAGTATGGCTGCAAACCCCACACCTGGTCGAAAGACTGAGAAATTTTGCTGGGGCCTCCAAAAATGTGTTGGGAGTTGCCTCAGGACTCACCAATAAAAATGTACAAAAGTAGTCAAAAAGGAGTGTACGCAGGCCAGAAGTAACACAGGTTTATTCAGGGTGCAGAAGCCGGTCGGACAGCTATATTCAAACAGATCACAGAACATAACTGTGTGAAAAGGCTCTGTCAAAGGAACACCTCTAAATCTAAAACTTTTATACCACTCTAGCTAATTAACATTGGTAACTTTTGCAACATGAAAACATCTCCCCACACAAAGCTGATTGGTGTTCACACATTGAACCCTTATAGAAAAATATGGTTTATGGTCAATCCGTCGAAAAAAAAGCAGCGACATACCAACGTATCTAATGCAAAGCATCGTCTGCCAAAGCATCGACAGGCTATCTTTGACATGTAAAAGTGCATTTCCATCTAAACCATTCCATCGAAAATATAAATGGACTGGTTTCAATGGAAATGCACTTTTACATGTAAAAATAGCATTTCAATGCTTTTTTGTAACTTTAAAATGTTACATGGAGCTGTACAGTGCTGAAATTTCAGCACTGGCCGGCTCCTTGTAACATTTTTAAGGTTTTATGTATATGGGGGGTTCCCCCCAGCCCCAACTACCCCCATGCCCACCCCCACCCTAACCCTAACCCTAATGTAATCCTTAATCTAAGCCTAGCCCCAACCCTAACCCCTAACCCTAAACCTAACCCTAAACGTTACCCTAAATCTAACCCTAACCCCAACCCTAACCCTGACCCTAATCTAACCCTTAATCTAACCCTAGCCCCAACCCTAACCCCTAACCCTAACCCAAAACCTAACCCTAATCTAACCCTTAATCTAACCATAGCCCCAACCCTAACCCCTAACCCTAAACTTAACCCTAACCCTAATCTAACCCTTAATCTACCTCTAGCCCCAACCCTAACCCCTAACCCTAATCCAATATAGCACATTTCTATGGATCCTTCGAATTATAGACAGCGAAATGGTCATTCAATGGAATGGCATTTCCATGCTTATAATTCGAAGGATTGGTGTTAGATGCAATAGCATTAGACGGATTGACCAGATACTGAAAAATATATATTATGTTCTGTAATTGGGTCCATGAACCTTCCCACACTGCCCTTTATTAAAATTTGTGACATCACAATCCAACCACCACTTCCCACATTGTAATGACAATTCATTGAAACATTTGAAATGACCAGTTTAGCTTTATTAATCTGTCGCCGCCACCTCATCTATGTCTCATGAGAAATGCTCTCTACCATGGCACTATCAGAGCAATGACCCATGGACATACTGCTGTACAAATGTTGCATATTAAGAACTCTTCGACTTTCTTCCCAGGCAAAATGAACTAAGAGGCAATTTGAAACCACTGTCTAAAAATCGCCTTTTGCAAATCATTTTGAATTATAAAATGGTTATTATAAGTTTGGTTATACTTACCTGTGCCCCTGTATTTCTTTTTAAATGTAAATTACTTTTATTTTTGGCTTGACTGTATAACAATTAAAAGGAGCCCTTTTACAGTGCTACTCTCGCAATTGATACGTGTGTACCCTTTTACAACATTGAACTTGCATTTTTATTAGTCCCTTCAACAATCAAATAAGTGCACATCTACGCTTTTAATACATGTTTTCGAAACTGGGGAGTCCTCTGGCTTGCCATGAGTTGGCTAGCTGTCAAACACCAGGCCTCTATCCATCATCAAATAATCCCATTAACCTTGGGTACATCAATAAAGTCACATGCTCAAAACATTTAGATTTATAAAAAAAAAGCTAAAATACCCTTGGAATACAAATACCATGGAATACATTTCCATGGTCTTTCTGATGTTTATCTTACTTTGTCGCTTTCAGACGTCCACATAATGAAAGGCCATAAGATTCAGAGTACCTGGCTGTATTTAATCTTGTTCTATTCTGAACTCTATCTCACCAATACATATCAACTGTCAATCCCTTAGTGGATAGTTAATTCCTAAGAGACATGAGTCAGCCCTGCTCCAGTTAATGATTAAATCCTTGAGCCAAGAGTTCTGAAAAATATGTGCAGTGCATTTGAATATGCACATATTATAGAAACTATTACCTCAATAATTGCACAACAATTGGGTCCATCAGAAAAGTGAAAACTGTGTTGGAATTGGAAAAGCAATCCCCATGAAAAGAGACTAAACATTAATATGTTGCAAAAATGTAATTTGTATGATACATGGACAGGTTGCATATATCGGCATCTGGGTTTGTTTTGCAAAACTATAACATCCATGTGTCAGTAATGGGATATGTTCCTATCTAAAATGATGAAAGACAAATACATTTGAGTTCATAATTGAACAGAACCACCAGTGTGTTGCATTATCTACATTTGTTGGACCATCCATGAAGGAGGTGTTTTCTCTGGGAGTTTCAATTTAACAAGCAAACCAATGGGAAGGGTCAACCAATCAAAATGAATAATGATGTCAAATGACACCATGTGGGAAAATTTAGAGGCATCTAAGTTCATCCCCTCAGAAAATAGAGAGAGCTCTGGGATTCTGGAAGTATGCGGACAGGGAAACCATGCCCAAATGGTTTAGCGCTGAAGGTGGAAAATCCCTTGAGATGATGGGAGGACTTATTTTATATATATTTATATTGTGCACTAAACAGACTAAAGCGCATCAAGGCGCAGGTTGTACAATTTTCCACCTTCTGATCAAATTGATATGTCACAAGAACAAACAAACAGCTCCTATAAGTGGTAAATGAAGGTTTCAGGGCTTTCCTAAAAACCAGAAGAGAGGTCAACTAGCGCAGTGATAATGGAAGGGACATCCACAGCTACAACCCATAGAGAGAAAAACATCTGTGCCCTCTGGACACACAACGGGTGGTAGGAATAGGCACAAGGTATTATCGGCCGAGCTGAGAATACGAGTCAGCCAATGAGAAATTGTATTAATCAAATAAGGGAGCGCAGAACCATTAATGCACTTGAACACCAAACACAAGATTTTAAAATCTATTCCCTGCCTGATCAGTAGTCAGTGAAGAGCTATTCAGACTGCTGAGACTGAGTCCATGTTAGGAAACGTATGGATAAGTCTAATGGCTGTGTTTTGGCCATTTTGTAATCTATTAAGTTTCTTTTCTGGAATTCTTGCTAGCAAGCCATTTGCGTAATCCAGTCTGGAATCAACCAGGGAACCCACCACAACAGCATGATCTGATGATGGAATATATGGAAGAATATATTGAAGGGCGTACCAGAGCAGACAAAGATAATAATAGACAGCTTGTTCAATTGCTCCGACCCGATGTCCACAGCCCAAATTCGACTGCCAAATGCATCCTACATTCTTCACCTTAGCCACAAAAGTCATTGGCAGACCAAAAAGACATGGGGGAGCAATCAACGTAGACCCCCCCAATAAGGTGTTCAGGTCTAAACAAGATAAGGTCTGTCTTGTTTGAGTTCAGTTGGAGCTCAGTGGTAGTCATCCAGAGACCAACTTCAGCAGAGCATTCTATTATATTATGCAGTGACTGTACCGACTTGATGAGCTTCATTTATGTAGTTGGGTGTCATCTGCATATGAATGGTAGAGATTATATTTCATAAAAATTGCCATAAGAGGTTGCATTTAATATCATGTTTGTGTGATGCTGATTTTCTCTGATAGTGGAGAAAATAAAACATACTAAATGATCTCTTATTGAAGAAATGTATAGGACTTGAAATGCCTATTGTGTATCAAATCTTAAACACACTGGCCTACAAGCAGCAATGCTACAGAAGAAATGCTTAGTGCTGTTTAGTGATAGATGCATATATAGCTTTGTTTTATTCAAACGTTTGCATATGTTTAGTGAATTAGTGTGATCTCTTCAGGCAGGTTATTTTTCGTTTTGTAAACAAGCTGCCCGTGATTGATCCTTGTTTAATTATTTCTGTGCATGAGTATTCAGTCCTGTTTTTTCTTTGCATTATAGGACTTGCAGTTTTGATTTTTCCATTTTAAATTTAGATTTACACGTAGCATAATGGAAATATGAAACAAAACTGGATGACCTACTCACTCATGTCTTGGGACGACTTGAGATTTGTTAGGCAGATTAGAATGTTATGTTCTTAATGTAAAAGAGTACCGTAAAATTAGTGAAAAGATTGATTCTGTTATTAAGGTAATAGCAGATAACAACAAGAGAATTGTTGCCCTAGCAACGATTGTAAAAGGTATTATTAAAGGTTTGATTTTATTAAGTATTCATTCAAGAAAGTGATAATGTATTTAATTAAGGCTTTCTCAAGTGAGCCTATGGATGTCTGATGCACCCTTGTATTTCCAGTTTTCTAGGTACATCCATTTAACATAGCAAATTGGCCCTTCTGAGATGACTGTTGCAGCTGTGGACAACAGGAAGGACATGTGTAATCTTTTGTAGCAACTAGTGTCGTTCTATATTGTTTGCTGTGCAAAGATGCGACAGGAAGTGACTAAACTGTGCCCATAGGCAGGCGATAGGGAAGCAGGACTAGTCACATCATGCTGTTTTAGGCCATCTTGGAATGGTTGTATATTGTAAATGTAACATGCAATGTAAGGATGGAAACACAATTTACATTGCCTTGCCTTAAAGTTGAAAAATCTGTTAATTTATGGAGTGATGCATTATTTTGTCATTGAATTCATAGTGTGATTTCTTTTATAAATGTAATTATTCCGTTACACCCATGTTCCTCTTCCGCATCACAATCCTTTGACACGGGAGCCATTGTTGCTTTTGGGCTGGTTGAAACATACACCTGCTTTTTCGCTGAGTATTGCCTTAAAAAGGTTTTCGGCTGTATTGTGGTAGAAAGCTCCTGCAAGACTTGTGTTCCCTAGATGCCTCTCAGGTCTCCCAAACTGCCGGACGACAGGGCTTGATTTGAGGTCTTAACACCACTCGCCTGGTTTTGTACTTGTTTCAGTGTCAGAAGTGGTTACATTTTATGAGGGAAGGGGCGTTTGGAAGGTGATGTTCCGGTAATTGCATCTGGCAAGGAGACCACGGGAAGGCTACCCTTGACTATTTATTTTGCAGTGCATCCATGGTGGCCTACTTTAATACGAAGGAGTTTACCTACAACGATTTTAGCGACCATGCTTTTGTAAGGATGTCAGTGGGCCTGGTATGTAATCATGACAGTCCACACATAACAGGATATTTAGGGGGTGATTCATAGAATTCAGCGCACAAGTGGCGCACGCGGCTGGCGCACAGTGTGCGCGTGCGGCAGTCTGCGCGAGCCGCGTACACCAAAATCCTGCGCACAGCGTATTCATGGATTTTAACATCCATAACCAGCCGTGGCACAGAGTGGCGCAGCGACTCTGCAGCAGCGCCAGTTACGCCCCCAACCCCTCCCCATGCGCCATGAACAGCGCGCAAATCCAGTAGATGGCGCACAGGCCAGTGGACCAGCATACAGCCCCCCCAACCACGAAAACATCCGTAAAAATCCCCGTACACCTCCGAATACACGTACCCCGCTGCGTGGGAAGTGTGACACGCGATTGGCCCTGTGCGAGCGGGGTACATGTATTTCGGGGGTGCACAGGAAATTCTACACGCGATTGGCCTTGGGCAAGCAGGGTGCGTATATTTCTGGGGTGCGCGGGAAGTTTGCGAGCTGGGTACGTGTATTACGGGGGTGTGCGGGAAGTTTCACATGCGATTGGCCCTGTGTGAGCTGGGTACGTGTATTTCGGGGGTGCGCGAGAAGTTTTACTCACGATTGGCCCTGTGCGAGTGGGGTACGTGTATTTCGGGGGTGCGCGCAAAGTGCTACACACAATTGGCCTTGGGCGAGTGGGGTACGTGTATTCTGTGGGGTGCGCGGGGAGTTTCACACGCGATAGGCTTTTGGTGAGCGGGGTACGTGTATTACTGGGGTGCTCGGGAAGTTCTACACGTGATTGGCTCTGTGCGAGCGGGGTACGTGTATTTCGGGGGTGCGCGGGAAGTTCTACATGCGATTGGCCTTGGGTGAGTGGAGTACGTGTATTCTGAGGGGTCCGCAGGGAGTTTCACACGCGATAGGACTTGGGCGAGCGGGGTACGTGTATTACTGGGGTGCGTGGGAAGTTCTACACGCGATTGGCCCTGTGCAAGTGGGGTGCGTGTATTTCGGGGGTGCGCGGGGAGTTTCACACGTGATAGGCCTTGGGCGAGCGGGGTACGTGTATTCCTGGGGTGCGTGGGAATTTTCACACGTGATTTCACTGTCTGAGCGGGGTACGTGTATTCTGAAGGGTGCTGAGGGGTGCGCGGGAACTTTCACATGTGAATTTGCTTGCAGAGCGGGGTACGTGTATCCAGTGGGGTGCGCAGGGTGTTACACACGTGAATTTCCAGTGTGGGTCCTCCCAGGTGTGCCCTCGACCCCCTCCCCAGCCTGTGCAGACAGCCCACACCACAGGGGACTACCCTGCACCCCTGGTCATGTCCCGCAGGCAGCCCATCCACCATGGGCATGCCCCCCAGCCAGCCCACATGTCACCTTGCACTAGTGACCACCTCAGCACCCCCACCCACCCAGCATTGAGGGGCACCTGCCAGCAGGCCCTGACTCATGTCCCTCAGCACCCCCACCCACCCAGCATTGAGGGGCACCTGCCAGCAGGCCCCGACTCATGTCCCTCAGCACCCCCACCCACCCAGCATTGAGGGGCACCTGCCAGCAGGCCCCGACTCATGTCCCTCAGCACCCCCACCCACCCAGCATTGAGGGGCACCTGCCAGTAGGCCCCCACTCATGTCCCTCAGCACCCCACCCACCCACCATTGAGGGGCACCTGCCAGCAGGCCCCGTCTCATGTCCCTCAGCACCCCCACCCACCCAGCATTGAGGGGCACCTGCCAGCAGGCCTCGACTCATGTCCCTCAGCACCCCCACCCACCCAGCATTGAGGGGCACCTGCCGGCAGGCCCCGTCTCATGTCCCCCCCAACACGTCATAAAGATGCACAATCATGGGCCTCATGTGCACCAACATCCCACAGCACGCCACCCCAGTCTTGAGAGGCAATCAAGTCCCCAATCCACCCCACACTGAAATGGCTATTCCATGACACAAATCGAAACTCAACTATGTACATCAAAACATGTCCCTCACACACACACACTGGGTGCAAGTGATTGTCTAAATCCACTTTTTCACATGCAGTAACCCAATGAGCGAATACCACACATGGAAGTAAGAAACAAAAATGTATTATGAACAAAATGAATTAAATGAAATGAAAGCATAAAACATATTTCAAACGATGAAATGAAATGTATGTCCGAAACAGAATAAAAAAACATATGAAGAACCAATCCAAAGTGATGAAAAAAAACATGTGTCCAATCGCACGGTCCACCAAATGAAATACAAAGGAAACGTAAATTGAAAAATCCATTGATCCATGGTGATAAAATAAAATCAAATCCTCACATGATCCACTGTTCAACTATGTACACCGAGTTCATCCAGGGTCCATGAGCCCAATGAAATAAATGAAACCTATTAAAAAAACTACCTAAGAAAAGAACTATATGCAAATGTGTGGGGCATAGTCCAAACACCCCAAATCAAAGGAAAACGAAAATTAAACCTAACACTAAAATCTATATACAATGGTGGCGGGCTAGTCCAACGGCTCACTTTCTGATTTCCTGGGCCAGGGCATCATCGAACTCCTGCTCAATGTCCTGGAGGCAGTCCTCTTCCATGGCCCCAAGGGTTCGCAGGGACGATGCCATGTTGACCTCAACCCCCTGCGAATTGCCTCGAGGCATTCGGCCCGTCTCAGTGCCCTCCACATGGAGTTCTCCGCCCTGACCATTGTGAGCTGTGCCTCTTCCACCCGCCGCCGCTCCACATCTATGGCCTGGCCCAACCACTGCCACACGGAAGACACTTCCAATCCTGGGTCCTCCTGCCCTCTGGCCGATGCCTGCCCCTCGGATGTTGAAGGCCCCGAGCCATCATGGCTCCCACCTTGTTTATGCTGCTGCTGCTGTGCCTTTGCATGTGCCCTGGCTCTTGCTGCCTGCACGTCCTCCTTGGGCTGGGGTGCAATTGTTGTGGTGGAAACCCCTGCTGGACGCCCGACTCCCGACTGTGGCAGGGATGTGTCCTCCACCAGCCTGGCTGCAGGGTCAGAGGCAGCTCCACAGGGTAGCCAGGTGATACATGGGTGGGAAGATGGCATGGAGGACGACTGACACATAGGGGGTTCAGGTGAGGAGGGGGTCGGAAGAAGGTCCATCATACGGAGGAATCCAGCCCTGGTGATACGACCCAGAAGGTCAATGCGGTCAACGATGCATCTGAGATGACCTGCAGTGTCTTAACGAAAACACTGCAGGTTACCTCGCATTCCCCGTTGACGCAGCGCTATCCCAGCTAGGACAGGCTCAACCCGGTACCGGATTGCCACATCCGTAGGGAGAGGAAGGCCAGTTGTTGTGCGCTCATCCCCTCCCTGAAAACAGGCCTGGACGTAGGCATCCCTGCTGGTGCGGGATGATGCAGTCACAGGATCGGGGACAGGATTACACACAGGCACCTCCGCGGTGGCCTGTGCTGCCTCCTGTCCCTGCCCCTGCACTGCACCACTAGCACCAGTGGAATCCCCACCTCCAGACCGCATGTGTGTCCCTTCCACGGCCTCCTCCTCCACCAAAGCCCCCACCAACCTGGATGACTCCGAGCCACCTTCCTCCGTCGGACCCTGTGGGATCTCAGCTGCCCCTTCTGCTACCGAGGAGTCCACCTCCGACCTCCGCCTCTTGGACCTACCCTTGGCAGCTGTGGCCTGGGACGCGGCACCAGACTCCTCACTCCCCAATGAGATGATAACCTTGGAGGGGAGCCGGGCCTTGCGTCTCCGGCTGGTGGTGCGATCCCTGCCGTCTTGCTCCACAGCACCCTCTCCGCCCTCTTCATCAGTTGACGCTGCAGACAGGGAGAGATAGGACACAAGCATCAGGGCACTGTACAATGGACTGATACACACATGACAGTTGTACATGAGTGGCAGTGTCAAACTTCAGACAAGGCATCACACTCCCCAACATACATGTCATTTCAACTCACACACACGAGCAAATCAACAGGAATATCGCACCAGGCAGCACCATCCATACACATACAACAGCACGAGCAGCCGAAGGTGATCCTGACGTCACATACAACATGAGGAGTGCATAACACATGCACACACGCCACCAGACTGACATGCATCTGTACATATCCACCACTGCAGTGACAATGTCACCATCCATGTCACATCTGGCACTCAGCCTTCTACATGTCAGTGTCACATGCATCCATGTTGCATCATAGTTGCACATTGTCAAATACACCCACATGCACATGTGCATAGTGCAGATACATGCAGCATGAACCAGCATCCATGTGTGACACCACAACATGCCACAGTACATACTCATAATTCATTACCTGTGTGCACCCACACAATCATTTGCACAGCATGCTTACCAACACATACACCATCGATGTGTCTCACACCTGATAGGAATCACATGTGGCAGGTTCACGTCCCTGTACATACGCAGCCATACATGTCCCTACAAAGACATATGTGCAACCTGTACACTCCTGGTACACCACAACACGCACAGCGTCCGATCAGTATGCATGTACACTTACCGCTCGACTCCAGACGGGTCTGCCCCTCAAGGACCTGGATGTGGAACACTGGGCGTATGCGTTCCAGGACCCTCATCTGGTTGTCGGTCAGGTGGACCCTGCACCCCTTGGTATCCGCTGCCTTCAAGAGGTGCCAGGCCTTGTTGAGGGTCCTGGACCTGAAGTCCTCCCAGCGCTTCCGGACATGTTTGATCTCGTGGACTGCCACCCCCTCCTCATTGATGGCAGTCACGATGTCCATCCAGATCCTCTTCCGTCCTTCATTGTCGGCATGCAAACTTCCAAAGAGGGCATCATACTGCCTCAGGACTTGCTCCACCAGGACACCAACTTCACTGGCACTGGATCTGGTGGCCCTCTGCCTCTCTGCCTGGGGGTTGCCAGTGGTGCCAGATGGTGTAGTGTCCGATATGGCAACCCCAGAGCCAGGTGTGGGTGGGCAACTGGGTCTTGGGGCTGGGCTGTGGAGCGATGGTATCCCAGTCGGGAGTCTTCAGTTCCAGCAGGGGTGGTCACAGCAACCGCACCCCTGGCTGACATGCAGGCACCAAATAGCAGGATCTGTCTGGACCACGATCAATCAGAGACCTCTGTATGCCTCCACGACTGCCTTAGGGCAGTCGGGATCTGGATGGACCAGAACTGGCTAAAGCTAAATGGTGATAAAACAGAGGTACTGTTGGTAGGCTGCCCCCCCCAACCCCTCCCTGTGGACCCCTGCTTTCTGGCCCGCTGCCTTGGGCCCGCTACCCAACCCAGTTAGCAAAGTCAAGAATTTAGGAGTTATCCTCTCCGCTTCTTTGTCAATGTCTAACCAGGTTGCGGCCGTGTGCCAGTCCACTCACCACCAGATCAGAATCCTTAAGAGGGTCTTTGGGCGAACGCGTGCTTTACAAATGTTAATAACATAACATAACATAACAAGTGGGCAGCAGGCAGGCAGCAGCAGATGGCAGGTGGGAGCGTGCTCGGGGCTCTGGGGGGCAGGAATATGGTCTTCTGGGCAGGAGCGTGGTCTTCCGTGTGTTTTTTTCACGTGGCCAGCTTGATACAGAGAAATTTGGCACACGAAAAAAAAGTGCACGTCAGTGTGAAATCCGAGGAAAGGCCCTTCGCGCGTAAGCGTGTCTGTGACGTTACGCATGCGGGTGTTTCCCTCGTGACGTGTGCATAGTGGTTGAGGGCGTGAAAAAACTGCACGTCCACGTGTGAATGCGTGTAATCCGAGGAAAGGGCCCACGCGCATAAGTGACGCGATGTACGTGGGCGTTTCCATGAGCACGGGTTAAAGGTGAGCAGGGCCAGCAGTTCGCTGTACGTGCCTTTCGTGGAGACCGATATGTGTGTTGCTACTTCGTGTTGTTTCGCGCACCATCACAACTTCACAGCGGATCAAGGACATATCTCTTCTTTTGGCGGGGGTATTGGCTACGCGTGTTTTTCATCATCGCGCTAGTCTGATGGTGAGTCGCACACGCTATTTTTCCCACTGCGGGTGCCCCTGTGTATTGCGTACCCATTTTCGAGGTCATAGTAGCCTGCATGTCCCACGCGCACACGTATTTCGTGTTACTGGGTGCTACTACATACTGCGGGAGGTTAATTCCACACACGTAGGCTGCAGGGGTTGCGTGCACGGTTTTACTGCAGTTTTGGGGTGCCTGAGCATTGCGTGACCCGTCACTACATCACATACAGCCTCGCAGGTGCAGGTGTGCTGTTAACATCTTGCATTCCACCCCCTTCACCCCAATTGCCCAGGACAATTGTGGTGTACACCTCCCATTGGCACTCCTCCATCTGTGCCGGCACTACTCCATCTGTTCCATGTTTGGGAGGCCACCAAAGGTGAGGGGCGCCTCAGCTGGGCGTCCTCCTCATGGCGGGCGTGGTCAGGGACATGGCCGGGGTGACCAGGGAGTCGGGGGACTCCAGGGTGTCCAGGGTGGCTGCAGAGGGGGAAGAGGCAGGGGTGCGCCACTTGTGCACAATGTTGTGCCATGTGTCGGTGCAGCCATGCCACCACCCCCTGTGGTTCCGAGAGATGCAGCTTCTGCATCTGGCACTGGCACCCGTGTGACCCAGCAGTCCGTTTCATCGACTGCCATGGGCCCAAGGGTAGTGGTAGCTGCAGGTGCAGCTGTGGACACCACCAACCAGGCTCAGGGTCTGCCAGCGCAGGCTGCGTTGGCACTTGAGGAGTCCTTGGAAGATTTCCAACAGGCCAGGAGGGAAACCGTAGGTGCACGCAGGGCTGCCCTGACCGAGACACGTGTCCCTGGGGCAGTAATGTCATCTGCTGCCTTGACCAGCCGGGTGTTGGCAAGTGCAGGGGCAAATGCAGCCAACAACACCCCGGTTGTGAGTCTGCCAACCAGGACAGTCAAGGTCAAAGAACCTGCCACAGCAGAGGTTGCTGCGCAGCGTCCATTAGAGGGCACCCAGCTGCCCCTGACGCAAGTCAGGCCTTTGGCCGTCCCTCCACCTGCCACTCCCTTGGCTCAATCTACCGGTGCCACTGGCAATACTGATCAGGGCGGCATTTGCCAGCTAGGGTCTGTGCCACAATCTAAGAGGAGGAAGGTTGCACCTGCAGCGCAGGCTGGGACCCCACACACAGCCACAACCTCCTGCATGTCGAGAAAAAGCCTTTCTGCAACCAGGAACTGGACTTCCTCGTGGACTACATGCGGGACCACAGCCGTGACATGCTAGTGGGGCCTAATTGTCAGACTACGGCTGCCCACCGTGATGCCCACTGGAAGCATGTTGTGAAACATATGAGTGCATTCGGCCATGAGGTGCGCACGGCGCAAGAGTGCAAAAAGCGTTGGAATGACCTGAAACGCAGCACTAAGGCTAAGCGTGCCTCAAATTACAACTTGACTCTGGTGACTGGCAGTGGGCCTGCACCTGAGGAGGAAGACCTCACTCCGCACGAGTCACTTGTTGCGGAGTTCATACCACCTGAATCGGTCGAAGGAGTGGGAGAGATGCCGGACTTTGATGCCCAGTCCAGTGAGTGTTGCTGCGTATTTGTTGAGGACATGTGTGTTTTACTTGTGTGATGTGTTGTGCATGACTGCCACTACATGTCATGCGTACATGGTTCTGATGTGCAAGTAATGCAATGCTTCACTGATGCATGGCTGCTCTGCAGGATGGTGGACATGTGGAGTGGACAGGGACTGTCTGCATCACCACTATTGCACCCTACTCACATGCTGGTCACCAGGATGCCCCTCCGGTCCATGTTCCAGCTCATTGGCCCTTCTGCATATAGCCTGGGGTGACCTTCCTCTCGGCCCTGGGACTATGTCATAGCATGACTGACGTGCATGTATCCTCTGCCTGCATGCGGGTACTCCACGTAGGCATGCTCCCTTGCCCCTCCATACCCCTCTGCGCCCCAATTTCACCTTTGCACTGGTCTGCTTCAATTTTGCCGTTGAGTACTTGCCTGTTCATGCGTCCTGTGTTCATGCTAACTTCCACCCGCCAATCTGCCAGACATATGCTGTGGGGTACATCCTTTGTACTTGATGCAGGGTGTCTCACTTGGACTGTGCAGAGGTCAGATGCCCCGCAGGGACATGAGTGCCCATTCATGCTCCATGTGGATTCGATGCATGCCCCTATGTGTCCTTGACTGGATGATCATTGTAGTACGTGTACAGGGTGACCTACATTGCATGGCATTTCATCAGCCTTCCCATGGCCACTGTGGCTCAGTCCTGCGTCGCACACATGTTTAGGGTGTGACAGTCTGTGTGGGTCACAGGCCTCAGCCTGTTTCATGGCCAATGACTCTGTCCAACTGGTGTAGTGTCTTCTTCACACGTGGGTGTACTCCTGAGGTTTCATCATGTGTCCTGCCTACTGTCCCATCATCATCTGCTGTGTTGTCACTTGACTCACATGATGCAATTGATGCTAGTGAACACTGTCTGTCAATACACAGGTCTATGGTCATCCTTTTGATGCCGTGCATGGCATCCCTGCATTTGCACTTGGGGGGAGGGGTGGTTTGCTTGTACCCATGCTACCCATTGCATGCACATTGCACGTTATGGCTGAAGTTGACCTTGCGTTGCCTTCACATTTTCTGATACACATCATGAAGTACTTGTACATGTGGATAGTGAGTAACGTACAAAGGTGCTGCACTGCATCGACCCACTTCAGAGCGATATAACACCCTTCTACATGCCTAATCACAGAAGCAATGTCAAGTTGACCCAGCATGCATGGCAGGTTCTCTTTTGTGTGTGACATGTCTGCTTCATGTGTTTGGTGTCTGTGTGATGTCTACGTGTGTGTGTGTTGTGTGCTTCTAACATGTGTAGTGACTTTTTTCTCTCTACTTTTCAGATGATGACGCAATGGAGCCAGAGGATGGTGTTGTCATGCCAGGCACAGGGTTGTTATCACTACAGCAACCCGGCACAAGTGGGGGTAGTGGGGTGGTAGGCCACGAAAACCCACATGTGCTACAGTCCTTCTTGTCTTTGGCTGGCAATGAGTCCAGCCCTGATGACCACTCTGACGTCCATGTCGAGTTGGATGTGCATCAGGTCCATATGTCAGGGGTGAGTGATTCTAATGTGGGCACTCCTCTGTCCGTGACACCTGCACTGAGGGGTCAGACAGTCTTGAAATCTCCGCCTGTGGTGGATCAGGACGCAGGATCACCCTCCACACCAGTCACTGATGTGCCTGGGCCATCACGTTGACGGGGGCATGTAGTCATGCAGCTGCCGGAAGTGCCAACACAACGAGGACACCCGGTCCTTGGGTCCCGCAGGTGTCAAGCCCAGCAACGCGGTCGCCGTGCGCAACCTCTGTAAACTGAGTAGGAGCAAGACATGACTGCCAATTATGAACACCAGGAGGCAGCAATGGAGAACATCGCTGTAAGCATGGAGCGTGTGGCCCAATCCGTGCTCCCCCATGCTAGGCAGGTGCTTCTCCAGCAGCAGGCGGCACAGTCCACGGCCCGCTCGCTCAGGCTGGGCATGGCGGCCTCAGACAGGGCACGCCAGGCTGAAATGTTGTCTCTGCGTGAAGCAATTACTGCTCCCGCATAGGCATACATGGAGGCCCTGAGGGAGGAGTATGCTTCCCTCAGACCCACTCTGGGTGTCCTTCGGATGTCCCAGAGGGAGTGGTCAGAGGAGAGGTTTGCGCAGCTTGAGCGTACTATCTCGGCTGAGCTACATGCTTGGCAGGAGGTGCATCAGTTGTCCAGCCAGGCCTTGCAGGAGGAACTCTGTGTTACACGTGTTACCTTGCAAGAGGAAGCACGCGTATCACGTGAGGTTCTGCATGCAGACCTATGTGTCATCACCACACAGAACCAGGCTCACCCATCCGGCAGACTTGCTGCCGACGAGGGGCAAGCTGCGGCTAGGTGTGGTCAGGCTCCTGTGACACTTCCTCCTTTCCAGGAAGAGCCAGACTCGGACAAAGAGGTATCTCCCACATAGGTCGGGCTGTGCAGGCGTTGAGCCCATGGGGTTTTTTTTTTTCCTCAACATCATCGCATGTGGTTGTTGAGCAGCACCCTGTACCTCCCCCTCCTGGCTGCCTCCCCCCCGGGTCGTATGTGGCCATGTTTGATTTTTCTTTTAGTTTAGTTAGTTCATTTTCTATTTGATAGTTAGTTTAATTAGGTCATGTAGGTTTTTGATAGTTAGTGTAATTAGTTAATATAGTTTAAAATTGCTTGACTGTTGTGCTTTCATGTGACGGTGTGGTGCTTTGTGGCTTTTGAAAGCATCCACTGTCTTTTCCAGCTGGCCCCTTCAAGCTTGTCTCGTGTATGTGTTTGCAGCTTGGGGTCCTGACTCACATATGCCACTCCTGCTTCCCTTATCCATGGGCTCGCAAGGATGGTTCAGTGTAACAACCTATTACACAAGGGTTTAGGACCGTCATATCTGTGGCATGTCTGCTGCTGTACTACTTCTGTTGACACCCCTAGTGGGGATGATGGGGGTGATTTTGATCGCAGTTCTTCCTATGCCCAATGGGTGGTTTGATGATTCATGTGTGCATTAATTGCTATACATTGTGTAGTGTGTTTCTTATCTTTGCTGTACATGTGCTTCATGCAATTCATGCTGTAGACAGTGGCTGACACACTTTGGCTGGGAAAGTTGCACTGATGGAGTGATTTCAGATGTACGTCTCTAACATGGTCCACTCATGACATGCCTGTGGAGACACACACAGGTACATTTCATGCATTAATCATGTGTTTTCTGCCCTTTCTGCAGGGGGGTGAGCCTCCAGACCACCTTTCCCAGCAGACATGGCCCATTGGATGTCTGGAAGCTGGCCACGTTCGGTGGTGCAGACATGCATGTGTGTGTGCAGGCAGAGCCACAGGGATTGCGCTCATGCATCATACCGAAGCTGATGTGTTTCAAGGAACTCCAGGAAAGGTGAGCAGCACAAGGGGGCCACACCACAGCCAACCGTCCACCAAGACAGTTGCACATGCATGCTAAGTAGCACCACTGATGGTGAGCTTGGACAGATATTGGTGTTGAAGCGCACAGTACAGCTAAGATGCGTTGGTGGAGTAATGGGTAGTTGATGGGAAAGTTGTCAGGGGTACATGCAGGGGCAGTGGCACATATCCTCCTGTCCAACATGGTCCATTGAGGCAGTTGTATTAGCCATGTAGCGTTCCAAGACAGGGAAAGAAGCAGCTCACAGGGACAGACAGCGAGGGACAGACTTGTGTGCAGTGCATTTCATTTACAGGTTTGAATTGCCACATGCACTACCTACTTTATTTAGGTTATGCTGGAACACGACTTGTACTGAAGTCGTACCTTGCTAAATGCGTCTGGATGCTTACCCAGAGAACATTGGATGTTGTGTGAATCTTGACACATTGGTCTTACATTTGCCACATACCCACCGGCGCATTACTTACTGCATTGACTGTATATGAACCATCGCGGGGGGAATCTTACGTATGGGTACGAAGCACCACACCAGATAGTTTGTAGAGTACCTTGTTACTTTGGGGCATGCATGGTGGTGTGTGTGTGTGTTATGGGCACGCACAGATTAGTGACTCTGGCTCTCTTTGCAGCATTGAACTGCTCATGTTACCGGACCTGAGAGTGTGCAGGCAGGAGGCCAGCACTCACCCCAGAGATAAGTTTATCTTTGACTTCAATTTGAGTAATTTGGTACTATGTGCATGATGTACACGTTTGGTCTGATTGTGCATGTGTTAATGTGATTATTATGTTTTTGTACATTCCCTACTTTCCCTTGTCAATCCTACTCCCCTCTCCTGCCCCTCATTCCGGTTATCCAGTATACCAATGCCTGTCCTGACTGCATATCCCTGACCCTCCTTCCGCACCAGGGTCTCAGAGGCCTGTGTGAGTTTGACCTTGCAGGCACCCAGACCACAGTGGGGGTGGTTGGTTCGTGCCACTCCTGCGCCTGTACACGGGAGCTGTGACAGTACACATCAGGTCGTGGTGCTTCATTTGATATGTACCACACATGGTACACATCCTGTTGTGACATTGTTTAACTGTGCTACCTTGGTTGTTCCATCCTTGTGCTAGTACTTGGGCTTTGTGACGTACTGCTACTTCAAGTCATCTACTGGAGGCTCTTCTGGTTTGTTTTGCTGCCTGCAGGCTTTTTGCTTGGCTTATGTGTTGGCCTGCTTTGAGTTCTCTTTGATTTGTTGTTTTTGCAAGTCAAGGTGGCCTCTGAGGGTGCTGGACACTTTTTACATGCAAGGTGGAAGATGGAGACAAAGGGGAAGGGTGATCCTGTGGCCAGGTGAACTTCAAGGATGAATGCTACATACCCCATGCGCAGTTTTTCAGTGGGTCATGGTGATATGTGAGGGAGGGGGGTATTTTGTTGTTGGACAGTTGCCTTGTCCACAGTGTGATGGGCACCCTGACATTGTAATTGTGGTATCCTATGTACATGATGTATTCTGCTGATCAATGGCTGTTCATGTGTTGTGTTTACCTTTCAGGTGTGAGGGTATAGTTGTGGTTTGACATGCTGGGGTGTACACAGGGGCAATGTTCACATGTGATGAGGACACTGATGGTCACTTGATTGCACATGCATGTATTGAATGCATGTCCCTACTGACACACACACTCGCACTATGATTCTCAACATGTACAACCACCCTTCCATGTCCACATGTGCACACAGTTAGCCTTCTGGGGACCACTGTGTCCTTGCAGCACATGAGCTATGACCATTTGTGGATCCTGTACATGCATGATTTGTTTTTTTATTTTGTTTGTCATGTTCATGTGATGCTCAGGGTGTGCATCACACACAATGACTGGTCACTATGCTGTGTGCTGAGCAGTGTTTTGCAGGAGATGGACACAGCACACGTATTATGCAGTGTTTATTTTGCCGTGCACAATGTGCATGTGAACAGGCATTCATTGTTATGTTCAAGCTACAACTGTTGGTATGCATTTGGGTATGACTTGCTTTGTGTGGGAGGTTGTTGGTCAGTCATTTCATCTGATTCCATGTCAGGCATCATTGTCTGACGCCACTTTGCATTTTTCACATGTCAATGTGTACATTATTGTTATTGTGTTGTGTTTTGCTATTGCTTGCCATGTCATGTTGTGGTTTTGGTGGCTTTGTGTGACATACCAGTGATTGTCATGGCCTGTTTTGCAAGTCTATGTGATACACACCTTGCATGTGTACCTTTTGGTCACACAGGATTGGTTAGGTTTGAGTAGCTACGGATGCACACAATGTGGCACTTCCATGGCAACATTCTCAGGGTGGTAAGGTTGTGACAGTTGACTGTCTCTTTGTCATCATCGATTGTCACCTGGTATGTGCCAGGCCTGTGTGCACTCCGCAGGGGTGGGATTTTAGGTGAAAAAAGTGTCCACAAGCTGAGTCCAGGCTGTCTCGCCACTTGCCCTATCCCCTCCCATGGGCAGCGTCTATGCCTGTGGTTGGGGATGTGGGGGCACCACCATGTCCACCGGTACACCCTGCCGTGTTGCAACATTGTGCAGGACACATGCTGCCACAATGATCCTGCACACTACTGGGGGTGCATAGAGTAGCTGCCCGCCAGAGCGGGCAAGGGAGCGGAAGCGTGACTTGAGCACTCTGAATGTGCGCTCCACTATGGCCCTGGTTGCAATATGGGCAGCGTTGTATCTTACCTGGGGTGGTGTGGTGGGGTTCCGGATTGGCGTCATCATGTGGTTGCTCAGAGGGTAGGCACTGTCCCCTGGAGAGGTGATAATGGTTGTGATTATTAGGGTTTGTGTATTTGTCTGTGTGTGACATGCATGCATGTGCAGGGGCATTTGTACTCACCTAGGAGCCATGTGTCACCATGCTGCGCAGCTTCCAGAGCCCGGCTCAGGGCGGACATTCTGTACATGAAACTGTCATGGATGGAGCCAGGGTAGTTTGCATAGACAGAGGTGATGATTCCCTTGGCATCGCATACCACATGCACGTTGATGGAATGCCAGTGCTTGCCGTTTCGGTAGATGTGCTCAGTGGCCCTATGTGGACGTAGGGCCACATGGGTGCAATCTATGGCACCGAGCACTTTGGGGAAGTGTGCCACCCTGTAAAAGTCCTGGACAACGGCCTGCCTTTCTGCAGGTGTTCTGGGCATGTATGAGTGCCTGCAGACTGAGGGGCGCGCAGTCATGATTGCCAACACCTGGTGTAGGCAGCGTGACTGCGTGGCCTGTGAGACCCCCCCCACTATGGCAGTAGTCCGTGAAAATGACCCAGTGGCCAAGAAATGCAGGACATTGAGCACTTTCTCCAACGGGCTCAATGCTTGGGAGCAGAGGGTGGGTGATGTAAGGTCATCTTCCCACTCCCTGACCAGGTCTAGGATGATACAAGGTGGAAACCTATACCTACCATAAACCTGGTCGTCAGGCATCCCAAAAAGGCTTGTCCGGGGGGAAAAATGCGGGCCCTGGCTATTCTCCTCCTCCTGCAGTGTCCCACGATCAGTGCTGCGACAAATGGGGCATTCATCGTAGCGGTATGTACGTGTTTGTTGTTTGTGCGAGCTCTTATACTGTGTGTGGGGACGTTTCCGTCTGCCTTCCTGTGGCGGACGCATTGACGCCTGTGTGCGTCTTTTAGCGTGGGCTTGTTTCCCGTATTCAAATCCATGAATACGAGTTGTTCGCGTGCGTGTGGGTGTTCTGTGTATTTCCCTGCAGTACTTCCCCAGTTACGCCTTCTTTTTCACGCGTTGTTCCCCATTCTGTGCGTTACGCCCCGTGTCCCGCCCCCTTTTTGGTATGTGCACGGACGTTGTGCGCTTTCCCTGTGCACGTCACGCACAGCGTTCGGGATGGTGCAATGACGTGTGCGCCCGTGTGCATCACGCACGGGTTTGGTGCACATCCCGGGAAAAACATGCGCAGAGACTTCCATGAATCGCACGCGTGCGCGTGTGCTTCCTTTTTCACGCTTGCGCCTGCTTACGCCAGCTTGCGCCACTTTTTTCGGCGCACATTTGTTCCATGAATCGGCCCCTTAGATATTAGTAAAGGGAGTAACTGCGCAAAATCTGGCATAAATCAGTGATTGCATGATTAACATTGAAATTGCGTTATTGTGGATATTGGCCTCGATGAGGGATAACAATATTCTGAGCTGCTATACAGCCATCACACGTGACATTCTGCTTGAAAGTGGCACATATTGCAAGGAAAGTCGGCCAAGGCTTGTTCCGATAAGACCATCCATGATGCCAGGCGTATTCTGAGGAGAGAAGTAAGGAGTGTCAAAAATGCTAGTCAAGGCCCCCAAGAAGTTCATAGTGGTGTGAGGAATTTAATGAGAACATATAATAGATGGGTTAAAAGATGGAAACACTCTGAGTTGAATGTGTAGTGGCATACTCTGGTGTGTATTCTCACCAGTGGCAACACCGGACAAATGTGGAATTACTTTAGTATTGTTAGTGATCCAAAAAGACTTTGCAACTGACCAACCTGATTAGTGATATGGTTAGGACTGAGCACATTAAATTAACCCATTTTGAGAAGAGTGAAGTGGCTCAGCACAGTGGGAAGAGAAGTAAGATGTGTTTCCACCTGGACATTGACAGGCATACTGTGGCAGCAGCTATTGGCAAACTCAAACAATCCAGGGCCCCTGGTCAATGAGGTCATATAAAAAGACCCAGAGAGGTGGACTACTACCGTAAATGTTACTACTGTTCAGAAAGGTATGTGTGGAAGTTTTGATCCCTGAGTCTTGAACACGTTCAGTTTGAATCCAGTAAATAAAAAAACAGTCTGTAATAGAGCCAGGCAACTATTTAAGCAATATGACCCGAGCGGCGGGGGCATTACAGACTCTGGTAATGCCCCGGGGCCCATAGTTATAGGCACGAGCAGACCAGGGCACTAAAAGCTTTTTTTTCTGTCCCGAAAAGCCGCAGCGTTTCGGGACAACAAAAAAAAACGAACAAGAAAATGGCCGCCAGGAAAGGGAAAACGGGAGTCCGCTTTCTCTTTCCATGGCGGCCTTTGGGAGCGCACAAGTGTTCCCAGCCCGTCCACCCCCGAAAAAAAAAGAAGCAGAAGGTAAGTGGGGTTGGGAGGGCGGGAGGGAGGGGAAGGGAGGAGGAACAAAAAACGTACCTTCGTCCCTGCCAGGGCACGATGGAAGCCTCCACACTGCTGGAGGCTGCCATCGTCCCCCACCAGGGACGCATGAGCAAGAAGGTAAGTGGGATGGGGTAGGGAAGAAAAAAAAAAAGAAGCTTACCCGAGTCCCCGGCGGGGGGCGGAGGAAGCCTCTCAGCCATGGGGAGGCTCGGAGCGGGGATGGCCCCGCTTCGAGCCTCCTCTTTGGCTGAGGGGCTGCCATGCCCCCCCGCCGAGGACAAGGCAGCTGGAGTCCCAGCCACGAATCAAAGGATTCTCGGCCGGGTAAGGACCCGGCGAGAGCCAATCAGAATGCATGTTGCATTCTGCTTGACTCTCGCCGGGTACTAATGATTAATATCTCATAGATATTATTTAATAAATAAATAAATACATTTATGCTAGACGTACCAGGTAAGATGTTTGCCACAATATTCTTGAAAGAACTAAATACTAGGGTAACAAATTCCAGTGTACAGAATCCGTTTCAAACTGGATTTAGAAGGGGCTCTTCCACTGTACATTACATTTTGGCCCTTAACCTGTTAATTAGAGCAGCCCGCAAGAAGGAGATGCTCCCCTTGTTTCTGGCATTTTGTTCAGACTCTCCCTTCCTCCTTCTCCCAGTCTCCACCCCCGTTCTCTTGATTTCTCACCCAATACACCAAATCCCCCAGCGTCCTCCAGACTAGAACTAGAAACAACCCACCTAAACCCCCACACCTCAAGTGATCCACTCACCACCTTCCCAACTCGCCCTGATCCCGTAACCCTCTCACCCAACACTCAAAATCTGCAGACTTGAAGCTCCTCCTCTACCCCCCAGACAGTATTCACCACCCAGAATGACCCACCACATCCCGCTCCTCAACTGGCACCCATGTCCTCCAAGCACTCCTTGTGATGACTGTCACGAAAACCACATCCCCTCACAAAGTCACATCCATCCTCTTTAATGCCCGCTCTGTTGCAAGAAACAGACACAGCATATTTGACCTCCTATCCGCTGACAATCCAGACCTCATTTTTAGTACTGAAACCTGGTTCTCCGAAGATTTTGCACCAGTCGTGCATGAGTCCTTCCCCCCTGGCTACTCATGTATCGCCCACATTAGACACTCCAGAGGTGGCAGAGTGGCAATCCTCTGCAAACCCCATTTCACCATCTCACTCATAGAATCCCAGGCATGCAACGCATCCAGTGAGTCCCTTATGGTAAAACTCTCGCTATCATCGACATTCACCCACAGCTACGTACTCATCTACAGACACCCTGGATATGACAGACATTTCGCCAACAACCTCTGTGACTCAATAACTACCATTCAGGTAAACCACCCATCTCTTACACTCCTGGGAGATTTCAGTATCTGGTTTGATATGCCCAACAACCCCATAACCCACCCACTGTTTGACAGTCTTGATGCACTCAACCTCCCAACATACCACTGGTCCAACCCACTCAGGTGGGCACACCCTCGATGCGATTTTCAGCTCCTATGACCTGGTATATTTATCCAGTCCTAAACCTCTTATCTGGACAGAGCACCTTGCCATCCCTTTCTCTATCCACACACCTACCCCATCTCCTACACCTCCCCATACTCCCAACCTTGATCACAAATCCTGAAACAAAGTCACTGTACTCCCCGACCTAGCCGAAGCCCTGCTCCTCTGTCCTCCTGCAACGCTGTCCTGTAGTACACCCACCATTGATTCCTTTGACTCCTGGCTTAAGGAATCACTAATCCCTCTCACCCCTTCACGCCCTGCAACCTCACGCAAAGGACCGTCCCCCAATTGGTTCATGCCCCACCTGAGGACTGTCAAAAAACAAAATAACTCTTTTGAACGCAAATGGTGAGCTTCTGGAACCGATCTCAGCAGATCCATGTTCACCCTCCACCACCGTAATTACAAATCCGAGATTCGAAAGGTTTTAAAAGCCTATTACAGTAAATTAATTCTGAATTGTAACAGCAGAGAACTCCACAAGATCATCTCTGAATCCGTACAACCTACCTGCACCTCTGCCCAATCCACTCCCACGCAATCACTTGCAACTCCCTCTCACTGCATTTCTACACCACTGCACTTGACAGGATGGCAACCCTTAGCACAAAATTGTCCTTGCTCACCTCCTACCCTACACCGACCCCTCCTGATCCCACTCCACCAACGCCTGTTTTTCTGACCTTCGACTCTTTCAAACCCATCTCCAGAGGCAAGTTCCGTGACCTACTGTCAGCCAGCAGACCCTCTGGGTCACCCTTTGTCCCGTGCCCGACACATATCCGACACACCCAAGACTACATGACCTTCCGCAAAGCTCTAAAAACCTGCCTCTTTCCATAAAACCGACTAAGACCATCTAAGGTGACTGAGACCCATAACCCGATGACAAATGTTCAATGAGATCAGGCGCAATGACGCCACCAAAAGAGCATATTAAGTGACTAATACATTTACTCTGAACACAGCAAACACAAACGCGCACTTGAAATCTGGAATACCGAGCTCGTTATATCAGAAATGGATATTAGATTTAGGTTTAGATTAGGCGTTTATCCCACCCACCTTTGCAGTTTAATAAACACCCTTGAATTGTGATCACTTGTGTCTATCTTTACTGTTGCCACCATGAGTTCCTTACATAACACATGCAGATGAAAAGTGACTTCTTTAACTTTGAAATGTGGATCCATAAAGAAAGACAGCTGTTACTCAATGTTAACTTTAAATCCAACAACCCCTGGATCACCACACAAGGTAGAAAGCAGGTTCCTCATAGCTGCGTTGCCGTTGTATCATCTGCCAAGACATGGGGCCTGACCATGTTGGTCAGGTTGATCTCAAGCACGCTAACCAGAGAGAAAATCTCTTTTAGGCACGCATGTTGATGGCTATCATGATGACTTTCTCAGAAGGTGGTAAATATAGAAAACATTAGACAGCATCTGGCCTGACACATTGTAAAAAAAAAAAAAAACATCTGGTGCTCTGCTGTGAGTGTTGTAGTATTTTTTGCTGGAATATCACTGCTGATCTGGACTGTTCAACAAGTGCAAAGTACAGTTGTAACAGGTCGTCACTGAGGTCTTCAGGTTGTGCAGTGTCAAATTATGGCATACCAGCAGTTGGCACAGTGCACTTTGGCACTGTGAGGTCAGCTGAAATGTAAGCTGATCTTCTTGGCCACACAGACTATTTCTCTAACAGGCTGACATTTGCTAATGAAGCATGTGGATGTGAGGTGAACGGCATGTGTAAAGCATGTCAATTTGTAAGGCAGCAAAGACATCTGACCCAACATCTGCAGCAGTAAAGGGAAAAATACAGATTATTTAGGGGAGAATAAAAGAGAAATGGAGAGTGGCTAAATCTAAAGCAATAGGCGCTGGGGGAATGCCTTGCTCCTTTCATGTGTTAATTCTTTTCTTCAGCTAAAATACGGTGAACTTGTGGGAATCTGGGAGTTACCTGCTCACCTGAGGGATAACCCTGACACATGACACAGAGTCCGACACACACCAGCAACATTGTCTGAATTTTAAAGTGAAAATGCCAGAAATCCCTTTTCCAAATAACACCTACCTTCCTACTACATGTAATGAAAAGGACACGGATAGTAGATCTTGTGCTCCAAAAATTAACATATAAGAAAAAATGCTAAGAAAGAAGAAAACTTAGTTTCTACACATGTGACTGCATTTGAAAAAACAAACTCGCTTGTCATTTTATAAGCTTAAATGGTGTGTTTCAAATGGAAAGTTATGTTAAACACAAAGATGATTAATCACTGTAAATGCATTTATTCACAAAAAATGTTGTATGCCCATTTACTATAACAGAGGTAACCTAGCCTTTCATGTATAGGAAATCATCTGAGTTGGCTTGGCCAATGCTATTTTCTTTCGGATTCACCAGTGGACCTGACAAGTTAATTTCTGTGAATCCTGCATATATTGTTGATGGGGGTGAAGGCTTAAAAGTCCCCAGAGATTAGTTCGGACAACTGGAGAGGAACAGGCTTGTTGATCTTTTATCACACAAACTCATTATATTTCAAATAACATCTGTGAAAGGCCATTCACATTCAATTAGTATTACACGGCCACGTTAGTTATGGTTAAGTTGCTATTCCCATAGGAAGAGCACTTTTTGGGTGGCCTATAACTTTGCTCTTCCTGGACGAATCCTCACCAAACTTTGCAAAAAAAAGTATATGGCCCACTCTTTTTTGCAAAGTTTGGTGAGGTTTGGTCCAGGGGGGACCAAAGTTATAGGGTGGGTCCCAAAATGTCTTTTTTTCCCATAGATTGAATGGGGAAAAAACTTTGCTCACGCCTACAGCCCAAACCGATGGACGGATTTTCACCAAATTTGCGGCAGGAGCAGTGGCTTGGTCCCAAAAGCGTGCTTTTGTAAATTTGGTGAAAATCCATCCAGTAGTTTTAAAAAAAATGACCAACACGTAGTTCACAATCGGCTTGCGTCATATCCGCGGACATGCGACGTGTCCACTGATTGCATGTTGAAGAGCGTGGAGTGCATCAGAGTTTTGGGAACGCCCACCATCTTGTATCCGCGGACATCCACAGACAGTGCAGTGACAAATGGTGGAGAAATACAATTTTGGCAAGTGTGTTGGTGTGTAAGACTTTTTGGGGAGGGTGGGGGAGTAAAAGATGTGTCAAATATTGTATCTATTTAGGTGGCAGGCACCCCTGTTGTGTTCATTGTGTCTGCGGACAGCCGCGCTGTCCTCGATGTCCATAATCGACCCAAATGGGGGTGTCCTAAGTACACTATACCTGCGCATACTGTTCGCAAGCAAGTTGAAACTGTTCTAAGAGCATACACGGTGTCCGGGATGTCCGTAATTAAATGAAAATGGAGGTGTCCTAAGGACACTATACCTGTCCGTACTGTTCGCAGGCAAGTTGAAACTGTTCTAAGAACACACCCGGTGTCTGGGATGTCCATAATTAAACGAAAATGGAGGTGTCCTAAGGACACTATACCTGTCCATACTGTTGGCAAGCAAGTTGAAACTGTTCTAAGAACAAACACGGTGTCCGCGGACATAAAAATTGCCCATATGACATAGTTAAAATGTTTGATTCTATGGGTGTGATCTATGGGTGTGATACGGCCTTCGGCCATGCACCCAAGACACTAGGCCCTGGCAACAACCACTGCAGCATATCACACCCATAGATCACACCCATAGAATCAAATATGGGTGTGATCTATAGGTGTGATATGCTGCAGTGGTTGTGGCAAGGCCTAGAGTCTTGGGTGCATGCGGTGGTTGTGATCGGGGCCTAGAGTCTTGGTTGCATGGCCGAAAGCCATGCACCCAAGACTAAAGTTCAAGACCAAGTTATAAGTACCAAAGTTATAAGCTAGCATGGGTGTTATATGTTGCAGTGGTTGTGGCCAGGGCCTACCCAAGACCGAAGTTATAAGTACCGAAGTTATAAGCTACCATGGGTGTGATATGTTGCAGTGGTTGTGGCCAGGGCCTACCCAAGACCGAAGTTATAAATACCGAAGTTATAAGCTACCACGGGTGTGATATGCTGCAGTGGTTGTGGCCAGGTCCTAGAGTCTTGGGTGCATGGGTCATGCACCCAAGACCGAAGTTATATGCACCGTTTGCTTCAATGGTTGTGTTATGGAGCAGTATTTATGAGTTGTACTTATTGTAATATACTTACTGTTCGGTTTGGTAACTGGAGTACATATATTCTTTGTCAATTTCTGTGATAAAAGAAAAGATCATGTTATTATTGGTAGTTTGTAAGGACTTACAACATTGAATAGTAGACATTCTTTATTCATTTCGACCCTCATATTTAGTAGATTACAAACCAGTGTACTGTGCAATTTACTCAGTTTCTGTGTTTGTTTTTCAAATCATTGGGTCTGTGGGCAAAACAAATCTATGTCGGATTAAAATAAACTTTTTTTGTTATGCAACAGTCTATTTGTTTGTTTTCAGAGTTCACTTGATGTTTCTGGCTAATGTTCTATCTGTTGGCTTGTTGCATATTTTTGGAGCATTTAGATACCTGTTGGCATATTCTAACTGTCTATCTTTTGTTATAATTTAGTGGTATTGATTTATCTGTTTGGTTGTTGCAAAGTCTTGGGGCAGTTAGATACGTGTTGGTGTATTCTAACTGTTTATTTCTTGTTATAATTTAGTGGTTTTCATTTATCTGCTTGGTTGTTATAGAATCTTGGGGCAGTTAGATACCTGTTGGCGTATTCTAACAGTTTATCGTTTTTTAATTGAAGTTTTGTTAATGCTTAAGTACAGATTAGTTATTACATTTTGATTTTAGTTATTACATTTTGATTTTAAGTAGATTAAATAAGCATTTGTGAGATTTGCTGGTAATCTCTGCCTTAGAGTAATGGTACTATCATTGCATTAGAACCATCCACATTTCTTTTTAGTATATGCAGTTTAGTGACCTGTATTGGTTGTGGCTCCTGCATGGTAGATAAAAAACCCTTTTTTTGTTATGCTACAGTCTATTTGTTTGTTTTCAGTGTTCACTTGTTGTTTTTGGCTAATGTTTTACCTGTTGGCTTGTTGCACATTTTTGGAGCAGTTAGATACCTGTTGGCATATTCTAACTGTTTATTTCTTGTTATAATTTAGTGGTATTCATTTATCTGTTTGGTTGTTATAGAATCTTGGGGCAGTTAGATCCCTGTTGGCGTATTCTAACAGTTTATAGTTTTTTTACTTGAAGTTTTGTTAATGTTTAAATACAGATTAGTTATTAAATTTTGGTTTTAAGAAGATTAAATAAGCGTTTCTAAGAGTTGCTGGTAATCTCTGCTTTAGAGTAATGGTACAATCATTACATTCGAACCATCCACATTTCTTTTTAATATATGCAGTGTAGTGACCTGCATTGGTTGTGGCTCCTTCGTGGGGGATAAAAAACCCTTTTTTTGTTATGCTACAGTCTATTTGTTTGTTTGTTTTAGTGTCCACTTGTTGTTTTTGACTAATGTTCTATCTGTTGGCTTGTTGCACATTTTTGGAGCAGTTAGTGTTACGCTCACCTGGTTCCCACGGGGGCGTCGACCGGAACTGGGCTGCTATTGTTTCCACCAGCATGACGTGTAGCGCCGAGATGACTGACTGGACTGGCCCGCTCAGCCTAGTTTGTCTGGCTCGCAGGAATATTCTTCTGCAAAGGAGAAGAGGAATTAACCACCCGTGGAATTGAGTGTCAACCCACCTTCCCCACTCCCGTTGTCTTCCCACAGATCACTCTTGATGTCCCCTCCTTAGTCTCACCTGATGGTTTGGAAGGATGAGCTCTCCATCCTGCGTCGACCGCAGGGGCGCGTTGATGACCAGTTACTTCACTGGCGTAGAGGAATTGGTGCGTTCCAGTATTGACTCTAAAGTCCAATTGTTCATAAGAGTTCAAATGTCTGATCTTCACTCTGTCCGATTCCTTGCAGGTTGCCGATTAATCCACTCGAAGATTTCCAAATGGCAATTGGTAAGATTCAGGTAAGTCTATTGTGGTTTTCCCCTTAGGGGCCGGGGTACGGCGATGAAGCAGAGTTGACTGCGCCGACCCGAGGTGAGGTGAGTACCCCCCGTGGTAAATCAGGTAAGTCCTTGGGGGTAGCTTGTATAGCCTTAGAGAGTCCTCTTGCTCACCTTGCTGTCTTTGTCTCCTTAGGTGTCAGAGGGCGGCCGCGAGATGGAGAGAGCGTGATGGAATGCTGAAGTACTGTAAAGCAGGTGAGTTCAGCGCGGTGCCGTAGGAATGCGAAGCAATGCTTCAAAGACTTCTGTCTTTCAGCTCCGTGGCGAAATGGATCAGGATTCAGGTAAGGATTAAAGTTAAAACTCCTGTTCTAACCTTTATCCTTCTTTTCTTCTTGTTTCAGGAGTCCCAGGACTGAAGCGGGCATGGCTGAAGACTGGAGCTGCTGAAAACACGGTGAGCGTTACGCTGCAGCAAGCAGAATAACGCGAAGCACGTGTGGCTGTCCGGGCGTGGTTTAAATAGCCTTGGAAGAAGATCCAGGTAAGTATTCTTCCACAGCCCCACCCAAGTAACAAAATAGTCCCTTCAGTAAAATAGTCCCTCCTAAGCCTCATTTGGCTTGAATCTTCATGCAGCATGGTCTGCCTCACGTGAGTATGCAGCATGGTCTGCTTCAGGTAAGTTATCAATAATGAGCCTGGCGCCCATGGCACCAGAACTGACTTTATCTTTATGAGCCTGGCGCCATAAGCGCCAGGACTGCACCCAAACAGCCCCTAACTGGGGCTTTTGGGCATGCTCCAAGTGGCATGATGCCTGCTTCCGGGGCTGCTGGGCCTGGTCTGGTCTTCCGGGGGCAGGCATCATGACAGCTAGATACCTGTTGGCGTATTCTAACTGTCTATTGTTTGTTATAATTTAGTGGTATTGATTTATCTGTTTGGTTATTGCAAAATCTTGGGGCATTTAGATACCTGTTGGCGTTTTCTAACTGTTTATTTCTTGTTTTAATTCAGTGGTATTCATTTATCTGTTTGGTTGTTATAGAATCTTTAGGTAGTTAGATACCTGTTGGCATAGTCTAACAGTTTATAGTTTTTTAATTAAAGTTTTGTTAATGGTTAAGTATAGATTAGTTATTAAATTTTGGTTTTAAGAAGATTAAATAAGCGTTTGTAAGATTTGCTGGTAATCTCTGCTTTAGAGTAATGGTACTAGCATTACATTCGAACCATCCACATTTCTTTTTAATATATGCTGTGTAGTGACCTGCATTGGTTGTGGCTCCTGCGTGGTAGATTATACCTATTGTTGTGAAGGTTTTCTTACCAAGTGATACATGACCATGTGTGAATCCAGTCAGCTTGCATTTGTTTTTGGTACCATCTGCATTGTAACGTAGAAGCATTAGTATTATGTATTTACTACGTGTTTGTATTAGTAAGGTGGAGTGATTATCTGAATTGCAGATAGCACATAACCTACCATGGCTTGCACTTTGTACAAGTTGCTGAAATGGAACAGATTCACAATTAGGTATGTATACATACACAAAGCGCTCACAGGGATTTGTTCCTGTGTCACATTGTTGCAGAGAGTGCATACATGTTTCCACATGTATGAAATCTGGAAAATTTCATTTATAGGTATGTTTTTGTTTTCCAGTACTTGTAGTAAGTACATTAGAAATTCTTGTGGATCTTCTTGTGAGTTTATAGTGAATTTCACCATTCCAGCACAGTAGTCCAATTGTTGTCTTATTCCATGAACACTATACGTGTTTTCAGGATTGTTTGTTGCATTTCTATGAAGTACTAAAATTTGTAAACACAATTGGTCTGTACTGTTTAAGTAAATGTTGTCAACAATCAGTGGTAATTGAAATAGAATATTCATTGCTACATTTGCATAGCAATATACACCAGCTATATTTGAAAATTTGAATGGACCAGATAGGTTTGTGTCCAAGTCATTTTTTCGGAGTGTTTGTTGCTTCTTTGAAGAAGTATCTGAGTTACTTTGAGTAATAGGTGCTTCTTTGGTTGTGGTAATTGATGAAGTATTAGCTTCTTTTTGTCTCTTTGGAGGATTTGCAATGAGATCCTGTTGCATTTCTGTTTGAATTAGTTTTCTTTTACAACATTTTCCTTTTTGTGGAACAGGCTATGTTTTTAGATGGGGGGTGTATAGTGAACGTAGTCTATTGTATTTAGTTGACACTGCAGACAGGGTGTAACGCTCACCTGATTCCCGCAGAGGCGCCGGTCTTGACTGGGTGAATGCCGTATCTTCAAAGGTGATGTGTAACACACGGTTGGCTCTTTGGGCTGGACCTCTGTGCACTGTATGTCTGACTCGAAGAGTAAGATGTCTGCAGATAGAAAATATGGGATTAATGAACTGGGGTTATTGGGTGCCTCTCTCCTCTTCCCTTTCTCTTCTCCTGTAGAACCCCAAAGGTTAACGCCCTCACCTTAGGTAAGTGAACGCCGAGCTCTCCATCTGCCTCGGGGCAGGGTGCCGTAACCAGTTCCTTCACTGGATAAGGGTGCAGGCCTCTTGACCTCAGAGGACTGCTGTCCGTAGTTAACTGCACGAACGGTAAATTCTGGGCGCTTCAAATGTCTTAAAAGTCTTTTGTAATGATATCTCTTGTTTTGCAGAGTTCCGGCGATGGCGGATGGCGGGCTGATGAGAGTTGAGGATCGAACCCGCGTGAGGAATAGAAGCGCCTGGAAGCACGTAGGTAAGCGCTTGTAGCCTGCTTCACGATGCGCACTAACTGTCCCTTTTATCTTGCAGGTACAAGTTCGGAGCTTTAGAGAAGCTGAAGGGTGCTGGAATACCCACTGGATTCGGCGTGGGAAGGAGTGATGGCACGTGAGTAATAAAGTTGCCCAATGTCTTTAAACGCACCTTCTTTTGTCTTTCAGATGCGGGATGCAGCGCCGAAGGCCTCCGGAGCGTGCGAAGAGCTGGTAAGCTTTTGTCTTTCAGATGCCGGAATGCAGTGCGAAGACCTCCGGAACATGCGAAGAGTAGGTAAGCCTTTGTCTTTCAGATGCCGGAATGCAGCGCGAGGCGTTGGTGACAGCCGATGGACCAGGTAAGAGATGCGCTGCCACTGAAGACCGTAGTGCTAACCTGTTCTTTCTTTGTCTTTACAGGTGCTGCTGAAGACTGGATTCCAGGATGGTAAGCCTTTGTTTCCTTAGGCCCAGGATCAGAAGCAGAAGACACGATGAGCGTTCTGCTGCAGAGAATGCAGAATAACGCAAAGCAAGATTCATCCATCGGGTGTGGTTTAAATAGCCTCCTGTAGTGCTTAGGTGTCTCCTTCCACAGCCACGCCTAGGTAAGAAAAGAGTTCCTGCTTTCCAGAAGAGTTCCAGTGTTCTGAGCCTAGGGAGTGGCTCCTGCCCCACCCAACAGGAAAAGTAGTTCCAAACAGAAGAGGATCAGAGGCTCAACTGGCAGGCAAGTAAGCAGCATGGTCTGCTGCAGGTAAGTCCACCCAAGCATTATGAGCCCGGCGCTTCCAGCGCTGGGACTGGGCATCTTTATGAGCCTGGTGCCACTGGCGCCAGGACAGGGTCCAAAAGGTCCCAATTGGGACTGGCTGGCACTCGGAACCGGGGTTATGGGTCTGCTTCCAAGGGAGTCGGGCAAGTCCTGATCTTTTGGAAGCAGAGATCATGACACAGGGAGAGATAAAACACAGGCATCAGGGCACTGTACAATGGACTGATACACACATGACAGTTGCACATGAGTGGCATTGTTTAACTACAGACACGGCATCACACTCCACGACACACATGTCATTTTAACTCACACATGAACATTTCAACAGCAATATTGCACCAGGCAGCACCATCCATACACATACAACAGCATGAACAGCCAAAGGTGAGCCTGACATCACATGAAACACAGGGAGTGCACTAGACATGCACACACGCCACCACACTTACATGCATGTCTACATCTACTCCAACTGTTGTAGTGATGAGATCGACATACATGTCATATCTGCCATTCATCCTTCTACATATCAGTGTCACGTGCATCCATGTTGCATCACAGTTGCACACTTGTCAGATACACATACATGCACATGTACACAGTGCAGATACATGCATTATGAACCACCATCCATGCCACAACCATGCCAATGTACATACACAGAAATTCAAACGTGTGCTCCCACACCTGCATTTGCCCAGCATGCTTACCAACACATACACCATCAATGTGTCTCACAACTGAGAGGACTCACATGTGGCAGCCTCACGCCCATGTTCATACACATCCCTACATGGCCCTACATAAACACATGTGCAACCTGCACACTACTGGCACACCACGACACACACAGCATACTATCAACATGCATGTACACTTACCGCTCGACTCCAGACGGGTCTGCCTCTCAAGGATCTGGACGTAGAGCGCTGGGCATATGCGTTCCAGGACCCTCATTTGATGGTTTGACAGCTGGCCCCGGCGCCCCTTGGTATCCGCTGCCTTAGCTAGGCGCCGGGCCTTGTTGAGGGTCCTGGACCTGAAGTCCTCCCAGCGCTTCTTGACATGATGTAAGTCGTGGACTACCACCGCCTCCGTGTTGATGGCAGTCACGATGTCCATCCAGATCCTGGTCCGTCCTTCATTGTCGGCGCGCGAACTTCCAAAGAGGGCATCATACTGCCCCAGGACTTGCTCAACCAGGACACCAACTTCGGTGGCAGTGAAGCTGGTGGCCCTCTGCCTCTCTGGCTGGGGGTTGCCAGTGCTGCCAGATGGTGTTGTGCTGGACATGGCAACCCCAGAGGCAGGAGTGGGTGGGCAACTGGGTCCTGGGGCTGGGCTGTGGAGTGATGGAATCCTAGTCGGGAGTCTTCGGTTCCAGCAGGGGTGGTCACAGCAACTACACCCCTGGCTGACGTGCAGGCAGAAAATAGCAGGGCACGTGGGCAGCAGGCAGTCAGGCAGCAGCAGATGGCAGGTGGGGGCGTGCTCGGAGCTCTGGGGGGCAGTAATTCGGCCTTCTGGGCAGGAGCGTGGTCTTCCGTGTGTTTTCGCGTGGTCAGCTTGATACGGGGTGATTTGGCACGTGAAAAAATTGCACGTCAGCGTGTAATTCGTGGAAAGGGCCTTAGCGCGTAAGCGCATCAGCACACGCACGCAATTTCATTGGACCAAAGTCCCTTAGCACGTAAATGCATAAGTTACATTACGTGCGCGGGCGTTTCCCTCATAGCACGTGGTGACAGAGCACACGTGGAAAAACTGCACGTCCGAGTGTCATCGCCTTAGCACGTAAGTTACATTACATGCGCAGATGTTTCCCTCATAACACGTGATGACAGAGCACACGTGGAAAAACTGCACGTTCGAGTGTCATCGCGTGTAATTGGAGGAAAGGACCCGCGTACACGCGTACTGATGTGTACGTGTCGGCCGGTTTAAAAGCTACGTGTAGGACGCCATTTCCTTGTACGTGCTTTTCGTGGAGAGCGAGTGGGTGAAATCTGTACTTCTTGTCGGTTCACACGCGATTACTTCACAGCGTTTCTAGTTCGTACTCCCTGTTACCTCTTACAGCTATTTTCTGATTTTTTTGTTGGGCTTGTTTCCTCAAACAGAGTTCACTTCTCCTTTTGTCCTGTCTCCTCAGACAGTATACAATTCTTCTTTTGGCGGGGGTGTTGCCAATGCGCACAGGAGCGTATTTTTCACGTTCTTTTTCCAGGCAGACAGTGAGTTCCGCACGTACTTAGCAACTGTGCTTGCCCCGTGTGTCGCGTTCCCCTTCAGATGTCATTGTAGGCTGCGTTTATCACGCGTACGCTTATTTTTGTGTTTCTGGGTGCCACAGCGTAGTGCGGGTTCATTTTTTCACGCACGTGGCTACGAGGGGTTGCGTGCACGTTTTTTGATTTTGGGCTGGCTGTCCGTTGCGTGACAAGTCATCTTCCCCCAGGGGTCACAGACAGCCTTGTTAGAGCACTAGGGTACGAATTCCATCAAGTATCCTACCCCTTTGACCCCCAATTGCCCAGGACAATAGTTTACTGCCACTCCCATACGCACAACATCATTGCCATGGTTGGGAGGCGACCAAGCGGTAAGGGAGGCAAAGGTGGCCGACCTTCAAAAGGTGGGTGTGGTGGGCACGGTAGGGGACGTGGCCGGGATTTGCAGGGTGGCCCTTTACCCCCATGTGTGGAGGAACAATCAGGGACACCCATGCCCCCCCCCCCCATGGTTGAGGGAAAAGTGGCTGACACCATCCCAGCTCAGCCTCTGTTGGACCAGCCCATTGTGGCACCTGACCTGGCACAGGATGACTCCCAGGCTGACTTCCAGGTCAGCAAATCTAGGCCACGTGTGGTGGTGCAAGTTGTTGTCACCAAGCCACGTGGATCTGGGGCAGCTATGTTATCTGCTGCCCCAAGTATGCAGGGTGGGGAGGCTGCAGGGGCAGCTGCAGCTCCATCCGCCCCAGCTCTGACTCTCCCAGCCAGGACAGTGTCAGTCCAGGTCCATCAAACTGACATTCCCCCTGCCAACATTACCCTGCAACCAATGGCTGCATCAAGACCTATGGTCATTGTGCATTCCCACACTCCTACTACCCAGTCCACCAGTGATTCTGCCCCTACTGACCAGAGCGGCGTAAGCTACTCTGGTTCCGCTCCACCTTTAAAGTAGAGGAAGAAGGGTGCTCTGGCATGACAGGCTGAGACCCCAGACACGGCTACACACTCCGGCACGTCAAGGAAGCCTTGCTTTAATGACGCGGAACTTGATGCACTTGTGTCCTATGTGTCGGCACATAGCTGCGAAATGTTGGTGACTGCAGGGTGCAAGACCACACCTGGTCAACGTAGGGCACACTGGCAGACCATCGCGGACCGCATAAGTGCCCTTGGATTTGTGAGGCGCACAGCTGATAATTGCTACAAGCGGTGGAATGACCTGAAACGCAGAGCAAAGAACAAGCTGGCCTCAAATCATGTCGCTACTCTGGTGACTGCCGGTGGGTCTTCACAAGAGGACAACAAACTCACTGAACATGAGTCTGTTGCTGAGGCCTTCGTCACAGAGGAACAGATCCAAGGTGTGGGAGAACTACCTGATTATGATGCAGTGTCCGGTGAGTGCCCATGCATGTGTGTGTAATGCATGTGTATGTTGTTTGGATGACGGATTCTGATTGAGTGCCAGGTGAGGGTGAGTGTGCCTGGGTGGTATGGGTCACCCATGTGCTTCATCCAAAACATTCAACGGCCTTGAATTTGGGTGTTACAGTATCCCTTCTGCCCACAGTATTAATTTAGCGCAACATTATGGCAGTTGCCTTTGAAGTGGCATCTTGCAACAACATCGTTTGTATTGTTCAGTGTTCGTTCAGGCTGATTGTTTCAATTCTCCCACTTTAGCTACGCATTCCTCACGCCTATTGTCACATTTGTGACATGCTTCTGTCATTGATGAACCCCACATTGGCCCACATGTGTTACCTTGTTAGGTGAATGATTTGACCATTCAGGCTGATTGAGTATTGGCCTGATCACATACATTTTTGGGGCCTGTTTGAATGTGGAACATGATAGTTGTTTCCTGTCATGTTGAAGTGCACAACCATTGATGTGTACATCAGCCTGCAATCACTGTATTTTTGTACACTGGATGTGTTGCAGTGTGTGGCACATGCGTAGTTTGTCACACTATGTAGCATTTTTCATCACATCATGTCCATCTCACATGGATGGCTGACAGTACTCATTCACTGACATATGGATGTACTTGTGGAATGTACCTTGGCTATGGTACATGCCATCTGTGTGATGGCATGTGTCATGTATGTGTATTGGACATGCCACTCACAGGCCAATGTGAGATGGCAGTGCTACCCAGCATGCAGCAAATGTGTTGCTCTTCCATCTTGGTGTCATCAGTGTCTGCCTTTTGCCTCCCCTTCCAACTCAGTGACAGTGCATGCATGGGAGGGTTATAATCATGTGGGACATGTGTAAATCATGTACTGGTTCTGTAGCTTGTCAGGCCTATTTGTGTGCTATGGTGCTAATGCCTGTTTTCATTTTTTGTCTTTCATGTTTTTGCAGGGGATGACGCACTTGATGCTGTTGAGGTTGAGGAGATGGTGCAGACCCAGGAGCAATCTCAGGCACGACTGGGCCCCAGTGGGGGACGTGGTGTGGTGGTGGGTGAGAACCCAATCTTGCTGCAGACCATTCTGTCCAGGGGTGTCTCTGGGTGCACCTCCCCAGACCTCTATTCAGGTGCTGATTCGGATGATGAGACCTATGTGCCGTTGCAGGTAAGTGTTTCTGGCAGGGATTCTGTTCTGTCCAACCCACCTGCACCAGGGGTAGAACCCTCTATGGGGATGTCAGTGTTGGTAAGTCCGCCTTTGGCGGTTACGGAGGCAGGGTCACACTCCACAACATCTGATCCTGTTCCTGGGCCAGCAGATCAGAGGGGGAATGCAGTCCTGCAGCCTCAGGCAGTGCCGGCACAGCAAGGCGCAGATCGCCCTGCCCCAAACAGGAGTGGTGCCCGCCGACGCGGTGGCCGTATGCCACCAGGCAATACCGTATGGGAACAATCCATGTATGGTATGGCAACCCAACAGGCAGCATCAGTTGAGATGATGGCTCAAGCAATGGATAGGGTGGCCACTTCCATTGTCCCCCCTGAAAGGCAGATGGAGCAACTACAGCAGGCAACAGACTCCATTTGCCAATCACGCAGGGAGGGCATGTTGGCGTCCAACAGGGACAGACGGGCGGCACTGGAGACTCTACGCCAATCGATATCAAGAGAGTCCCAGGGCCACAGGGAAGCCCTGAGGGTAGAACTCCATCACCTCAGGGAGACTCTTGTTGAACTTGAGGCTTCCACTAACTTGGCCTGATCACAGCAGAACAGCAGCTGGAGCGGCTCACACGTTCGCTCTCAGCTGTGATGCAGGCAACTCGGTAGGAGATCCGGGCATCACGTCAGGTGCTGCATGGGGATCTCCACACTATAATCCTCCAGAACGAGACCTTCCACACCCGCATGCTTGCTACCATGGAGGACCATACCAGGGCTTTGCGTGGGCTGCCTCCCATAGCACCACCACCTCCTGATGCAGCAGCAGAGGGTGATGAGAGAGCGACAGCAGCAGTTCTCCCACATTGGCATAGCCGTGCAGGCCATGAGCCCATGGAGGTGTTTTTTTCCCCAACATCCACACAGGTGGCTGTTGGTGCGCATCCTGTCCTCGGACCTCCTGGGTGGCCTCCCCCCCAGCCCCCACATGGCCATTTTTGATTTTTTTTTACAGTGTGTTGCCTTGTGTGGCTCCCGTGGGCATCCACTGTATTCCGGCTGGGCACATGCAGGCTTGTCCTGAGTTTGGGTTAGATGCTTGGGTTCGTGAGACACACTGCTTCCCGTTTCCATGGGCTTGCAAAGGGTATACCCAAGTGACAGTGACTTACACAGTGACGTTGGACTCCCATGAGCTGTGTGGGCAGTCTGTAGTCAATACTGTGTATACATTCCTAGTGGATATTGTTGTTGTATTGTACACTGCATGGTGTATTGATATGTGCTTGTGCATCCATGTCTTCCTCCTAATTTGCAGGTTCATTCCTTATGTCTTCACAAGGCCGTCTACTTTTGAGATGGAGTTCATGTTGTAAGCAGTTCACTTACACATTTGCGTGGCAGCAACACTGTACAGTTGGAAGGGGTCGATGTGCTGGCATAATCAGGTTGTAAGACTACCACTACTTGAACTTAGTACTGTCATGTTTTTGCTATGTTTGAGGTTGTGTAGCTGCATTGTATTGTTGGTAAGTATTTGGTCATGTGTGTTGTTAGTTCTACATTACTGGCAGCATATTGTGTGTGGCCAGTTTCCATTAGGGACACTGCACTTTGTGACACTTGTGTCAGGTTTTGAGGATTGCTTTGTTTGCTCTCACATAGCATGACATGCCATGGTGTGTTGGGTGGCGGTGCTGGGGAGGGGTTGGGTGACATGGCACTGTTGTCATGTTGTATTTTGCAAGGGGGTCATGAATTTAGCAGCATAGAAGTGTGTCTTTTGATGACACAGCATTGGTGGTGTTTGTGTAGATAGGGATGAACACAATGTAACACTTCCAGGTGACCAATCTCAGGCTGGTATGGTTGTGACAGTTGACTGTCCATTATGTCATCATCATTGATTGTCAGATGGTATGTGCCAGGGCTGTGTGCACTCCACAGGGTGAAGTAATTAGCCACCAGCTGCGTACGGGCTGCCTCACCCCGTGCCTTTTTCCCCTCCCATGTGCAGTGGCCATGCATGTGGTTGGGGATGTGGGGGCACCACCATGTCCACGGGCAGGCCCCGGCATGTTGCAACGTTGTGCAGGATACATGCTGCCACTATGATCCTGCACACTACTGGGGGAGCGTATAACAGCTGCCCGCTAGAACGGTCAAGGGAGCGAAAGCGTGACTTGAGCACTCCGAATGTGCGCTCCACTATACCCCGGGTTGCAATGTGGGCTGTGTTGTATCTTACCTAGGGTGGGGGTGGTGGGGTTCCGAATTGGCGTCATCATGTGGGTGCTCAGTTGGTAGGCACTGTTCCCTGGGGAGGTGGTGATGGGTATCATTAGTGGGGTTGTGACATTACTCAGTATCTGACATGCATGCATGTGCTGTGGCATTTATACTCACCGAGCAACCATGTATCGCCATGCCGCCCAGCTTCTAGTTCCCGGTTTAGGGTTGGCATTCTGTAAATAAAACTGTCGTGGGTGGACCCTGAATAGTGACATATACTGAGGTGATGATTCCCTTGGCATCACATACTACCTGGACGTTGATGGAATGCCAGTGCTTGCGGTTTCTATAGATGTGCTCTGATGCCCTGGGGGGACGTAGAGCCACATGGGTGCAATCAATGTCACCTAGGACTTTGCGGAATTGTGCCACCCCGTAGAAATCCTGGACGGCAGCCTGCCTTTCTGCAGGTGTTCTGGGCAGGTATATGTGCCTGCGGACTGATGGGCGTGCAGTCATGATGGCCAAGACCTGGTGTAGGCAGCGTGACTGCGTGGCCTGTGACACCCCCCCCCACTATATCACTTGTCCACTGAAATGATCCAGTGGCCAAAAAGTGCAGTACATTGAGGACCTTCTCCAGGGGGCTGAGTGCTTGGGAGCACAGGGTGGGTGATGTGAGGTCATCCTCCCACTCACTCACCAGGTCGAGTATTATGTGAGGTGGAAACCTGTACCTCCCATACACCTGGTCATCAGGCATCCCAAAAAGGCTGGTTCTGGGTGTGAAAATTCTGGGCCTGACTATTCTCCTCCTTCTCCTGCGGTATCCCACGACCACTGCTGCTAGGAACGGTATATTCATCCTGGCGTCTAAGCTTGTTTGTTGTTTGTGCGCACTTTTATGCTGCGCGGGTCCACGTACGCCTGCTTCCTGCTGGCGTACGTGTTTCCGGATTAGCGTTTCTTTTTTGGCGCAAGCGTTAGCCCCGTTCGAATCCATGAATACATGTTTTGAACGTGCGTGTTGGCGTTCCGCGCATTTGCCTCCTGTACTTCCCCGTGACGCCCACATTTTCATGCCTTGTTCCCCATTCCGCGTGTCACGCCCTCTGTTCCTCCTACTTTTGTTGTGTGCACCGCGCTATGTGCGATTTCGCTGTGCGCGTTGCGCATGCTGTTTGGAGACGTGTGCGCCAGTGTGTGCCACGCAGAATTGTGGTGCACATCCTGGGATTTACACACGCACGGACTTCCATGAATTCCTGTGCGCGGGTTTCGCTGTGATTTTCGCACTGGCACTGCGATTCGCACGCTTTTGCACGCTTTCGCACGCTTGCGCTGAAAATTTCAGCGCACATTAATTCCATGAATCGGCGTGTCAATGTTTGCCCCTCTTGCGAGTGATACTATTTTCAGGTTCTGATGTTAAGTTCAGACTCCTTAGGAAATTTACCGTGGCATACTGTATCATTGGCTTATTACAGCTGAGAATGATTGTCCAACATATTCTTTCACTAAGGTTTGAAAAAAGTTGACAATATTTGCCAAAGTGTGTCTGTCTCTGAAAAATCAGGCTAGGACACTGGGTTATGAGATGCTGCAAGGTCTCAGGAACGTCTTTTACAGCACAAAACCGACAGATATTATCACCTACAGACATTAGATGTCGTGTTATTAGGACCTCTCGAGTCAGCCATAAATTAAAACGTAAGCGCATTATTGCATGCCTATATATTGGATTCGGAGATCTTAATAGATAAGGGGGCAAAGTTTTTAGTTTCTTAGGTGGAAATCTTTCGTGATCACCTCCCTTATACTGTAAACATTTATCAAGCGTATTTATCCAATCCGCCTGGTACAGCTTCATTTTGGCTTTTAATGGAGAGGTGACTAAAAGTTCAAGTGTGATATCAGCATGGCACAAAATGCAATTGACTTTCCTCAACCAAGTCATGATAAATCCATCCTTAGTTGATAACATGTAAGTGGTAAAAGATTGTAAGGTAGACTCTGCTGAGGTTGAGAGAAAGCATTTCCTAAAGAATCCACAAAGTCTCCAGTTGTAAGTAGCTTGAAGAGAGACTAGGCCCAGTTCATACCTAATCCAGGCATTTGGCACACAACCTGGTAATTTCAAAATTATTTTCCAGAATGTGGCTTCCCATTTGTCAAATTCAAAGTTTGTAGTGCTAGGTAGAGTTTCTAGACCATATTATAAGGCCGGAATTGACTTCTGGATCCAATAGATCCAAGCTGGCTTGATGGAGAATTTCCCAAATTTTGCCATGATTAATTTGGCTTGTGCAATTGCTGTGTCCAGTTTTCTCTCAAGCCACTCCAGCTGAGTGTTAACATTACTAGTACCTTCGAAGCACATACCCAAGTGGGTCTAGTATGGGACTATTTTTAATGCTACTTGATCAATTGTCCATGTGAAACGCCTCAACCCTGTTTTTGTAGGACAACAGGTAACAATTTGGTTTTTCTTGGTATTCACTCTCAGCTGGTTCAGATGGATGTATTGTTGGAACACCATTAGAAGATTTTGAAGGCCAATCTGAGTTTTGGCAATCAAAACCAAGTCATCTGCATACATGAGTGCTTTGATGGTATCTTGGCCCGGTTTTGGAGAGTCAGACACAATATCAATGAATGCATCTTGGAGATCATATATGAAATAATTAAAAATGGAAGATGCCAACACGCATCCCTGTTTGAGACCTCTTGCTGTTTTTATTGCTGTGGATACCACTCCATCCAGCGAGAGTCTGACCTGAATAGATGTATCTGAGTGTAAAGCATAGATCAGGTCATAAAGCACCTTGGTGCAGCGGTCTCTAAGTAATTTCCTAAACAATAAAACCCTTGAGATTGAGTCAAAAGCTGAGTGCAGATCTACAAACGCAAAGAATACTGGTTGTTTCAAGACATGAGATTTGGCCTTAATTGCGTTTAAGCAGACCAGGTTAATGTTGGTCCCCATTCCCGCGACAAAGCCAGACTGACATGGATCTCGCAAATGATTTTTCGTAGTCCAGCTATTAAAGGCATGGTCTAGTAAAAATGTTTATCGTCCCTACGGGTCGGCCATGTTTTTTTAAGCCTAAGTGGCTCGATTTTAGAAAACATTCCTATGGACCTTACCCGAGTTTTCGTCCATAAAACGCACGCGAAAACAAGCACCAGGGAGCCGCCATTTTCTGATAATCCTATCTTTTCCCCGATCGCCCTGGCTGACCTGCTTTTGCGGCACTAAATCAATTCCCCCGCCCCTGAGCCTGACATTATCAAAACATTCATATTCCCCGCCTCTCCCCGTGACGTTACTGTGCTGCGTAGGCAAACGCGCCCAGTCGTCTTCTGCGCGACTCCACACAGAACCCGGAAACCAACACAGATCAACTCACAAAACAGCGCGCCACAATTCGGAATATGAAACTGTACTTTAAAATGAAACGGCAACACGGTACATTTGGTAAAGTACATTAATTTGACATTAAATGTTTAGAGAATATTCAGCAATTGCCATATGAACTCCGGAAGCCATTTATTTTCTTTTATCTGTATCCGCAATAACTGTTCCGTTTCATCTTGAGTCACGCGCTGTTCCTTTATGGTACACAGGGTGTTCATTTTCGTAAAAAGAATCACTTTGGAAGCACGGTGAACCGCAAGGCTGTTCCATCAACTAGGCACTAGTCAAGCCTAAAGGTTGTTATGTTGCTTCTAGCCACTAGTACAGCGTAAGGGCATGTGGGCCCTTGGCGATCGTCCCATAATATGGTGATCGTGCTCCAGTTGTTGACACAAAGCTGCAGGTGTCTGCTGAAGAATCCATCCGCCGGTGTCTCAAACAGATGGCAGTGGCAGAATGGGATCAAATACCTGTTATGAAAACAAAAAAATTATAATTAGTCTCGCTAGCCGAACTTCATTAATATTACTCATTTTATTTATTACGGCCGATCAGAAACTATTTGCTTGCAAGGATAGTTCAATGGAGTATGTTCGTCTCTAAAATCAATGCGAAAAGTAACAAGATAAATCGAGTCCAACACACAATGATAAACGACAGTTAGTCTACATGCGTGAGGAATGATATGATATATGATATGGCATTTGTAACACGCCTATACTCAAGTGTTTCTAGGCGTGACGAGGCAGGTGGGGAACAAGGGCAGACAGACAACGATCCTACTAGGCCAGGTGTCTTTCTGATCGCGCATGGGGAAGGGCTGTACATGGTTAGTTGAAAACAAATTAAATAATAGGGCCAGCTGGTGGCAAGTGCAAGGTAAATGCTGGGAGAAGGGGCTGAAGGATACAGAGACAGTCCCATAGTGCAGGTAGGCAGTGCAGGGAAAAGTGGCTGGGCCAAGGACCGAGATCGGTGAGACCAGTGGACCTGCATGCCCATGTGCCCACTACGAACAGTTTTACTTGCTTTTCCTAGCTCTTCATTCATTCATTTATTCATGCATCCATTCATTAAATCTTCATTCCGGTATAAAAGCGTGTAAAGATTTACTTACATTATATTTGAAATTTCCATTGTGTCTCTTCGTAATGCAGTCTGTAAAACGGACCATGCTCTTGACAACGATTTTTCGTATACTGACCTAAAATGAAACTCGGTCTAGTTTCTGAATTTTCTGCCTTATCGTCTCTTACGTTATTGCTCACTCCCTCCAAATGTAGTTCTTTCGGCATGGTCCCTGTCTCAAGGTCAAAAAACAATAGACCCTTATACTTCCAGTGCGACTTGTGGGCCTCATCTGGGCGCTGTCCTTCGCATTCTTTATTTGCAACATCACGTAGAATAGGCATCTGTGAGAACTTGAAGTTTAGAATCCGTCTATGTAGTGCGCCTCAATGTGCAAATGCGAACTGGCTTCTCTCCCAAATGCCACGGCCCGCTTGGCGCGTTCTAAGTGCCCCAATTTTGTCCCCGTTGTCTGTGAGCTTTGCAGCCCAAATTGAGACATTTAATTTTTGGCGGAAGGTCAGGGAAAGTATAAAGTACCACAGGAGTTGAGTTAAAAGTGAGATTTATTGTTTGTTTGTTTGTTTGTTTTATTATTTGCAATACGCAAGCCTCCCCTCCGTTAACAGTGCGCAGCATTTACATTTACATGAGATGAGACATGAGAAAAATATATACATACACATATGTGAGGTGAATAGAGAGAATTCAAAGATGACACCCAGCTTGTTCGCCACCCATGATGGTGAAGGTAGGGGTTAGGTTTACAGGTACACTGTACAATAACATTTATTTACAAAAAGACAACCGTATTGCAATTATTTAAACCGGGATTTGTACTTCACAATCAGCTGTGCTTCGGGTGGGCATGGCACAGTCGCAATGTTCGGTGGCAATGGATCACTGCTCTGCACAGAAACGTCCAAAATTCCATATCTGTGCTTCTCTAACACAGCAAAAATAAGGACTTTCATAAAGTCGAACTGCATTTCATCATAGACTGGTTTGATCACCCATTGCTTACTTCGTTTTGAAAACACCTTAGTGTAGCGAGGCATCCTTACTTTACCCCTAGTCCTAGATTGTTCACGTCCGACATTGCTGTTATGGGCCAAGACCGCTAGTAGAGTGCGATGTTTCATGCCCCGAAAGCTAAAATGCAAGCGCTTTGGCCTGTACTTTAGGCACATATTGTGGAACACCTCCAAATCTCCTGTGTGACAGAATTCTGTCAGTCCTCTCAAATCTCTTGATAGAGTTTTGTCGAAAACAATCTTCTCAATGGCTTTGTGTGTCGGTGAAGAAGAATCAACCACTTCTTCTTCCGTGCCTCCTCTGGGGACAAAGGGCCATGTTCACATTGGTGGAAATGTTCATTTGCTGTCCAGCGTTGAACGTTGGTACAGTGGTGCATCAGTGACCGCCATTTTTCAAGTAGTATTTCCACTGACCCCTCACAAGTTTTTGACCTCCACCAAAGATGGTTGGTGATAGAATGTGACCACTGCAAAATACTTTCAAAACCTTTTTTTTCCCTGCAGCAGAGATTTTCTTATTGATTGATTTAGCAAGATGCCATACGTCAAATAGATGTTTAATATTTGGGAACTGCTCTCTCATTGTCTTGGCAATTGAAACGTGTCTATCCGTGGCTATGAGGTCGATGTGCATTCCCCTCGATTGTAGATATTCCACTGATTTTATAAAACCTAGTTTCTCCATGGCCACTGAGGATGTACATTGTGTTGCCTGCACGACCACCGAACCCACAATTTTCTTACTATCCATGTCCTGAAAGTGGTAGGTGCAGTACTTGGCAGAAAATCCAGGGCTGTCGCACTCTCCATCGCCGGCTAGCCTGAATCGTTTGCCTTCGAATGTACTTGCTAGAGACAATTGTTCAATTTTCCAAGCATCACTAATGGCCGGAAACAGATAATCACGTTGGTATATGTAGTACAGCGCTTTAGAAATGAAATGGAGTCCCACAAACTGAAAGAAAGCCTCTAACTTTCTAAAACTGGAGCCACTAAAAAGTGGTGCAGCTGCACACAGTAGATTGCCTGCTGGCAGTTTCCCCAGCATCGGTTGTGCAGACCATGAGAACCTATGATTTAATCTACAGGCGGCATTTATTTTGACGTTACTGCCTTTTATTTGACGAGTCACATTAATCAATGGCTTCCCATATACTTTCCCTCTAATGGAATGCACACATTTCAGCATACTTATAATTTCCATCAAACAACTGTCGAATACAATGTATTTGCTCTCTTTCATTAGACTGTCATCCTGCGTCAACGTTGTTTCGGCCTGTGACGTTGTGGAGATTTCAACACATTGGAAAGTAATATCGCTGATATCAAGTTCTGATGCGTCCATGGATGCTACGGCTGGTTCATTCTCTGTCATTTCAACATCTATTACTTCAACATTGATGGGAGAACACAACAATGTCGACAGGTTTTTGGGTGGCAAATTTTTGGCGGGTATAGATTGTGTGAATTGATCTGCAACTACTTCAGAGCTATCTTCAATACATTCAATAACATCTTCTTGTGGTGGTGCGGTCGCACTGTAGTTATGGTCCAATGCAATTGTCCATTGGACATGAGCATCTCGAGCCTGAACACGCCTCGCCTCAATTAATAGTTCCTCCATAGTGTACACGGTCTGGCAAGCCACATCTCTCATTCGCTTCACTGTCTGTGTGTGTATAGTTCTGACACCCACGGGTAACTGGAGGAGAGATTGGAAAAGGGATGTTCAGTTTAAACACAAGATGGAGTGTAGTAGAATTGACTGGGAAAAAACATAAAATAGTCCCCAGCACAAACATTTTTTAAAGTTATGAACTGTTTGTAACTAACCTTTTTTTGTTTTTTTTTCTTTGCAACTTTTTTGACTCGACCTTCAACATCTGCACGCTGTAGCTCCGATTCGTTTCCGCATGTCCTCCCTTCCTCTTGCGCTGCAACGACTATATTTTCTGTATCCGCATAGACAGCACGGAATGAGGCTCCATCGTCTCCCTGAAACATAGTACTTTCATTACTATGTATCAAAATATTGTTAGCATAAAACACACGTGAGGACGAACACACAGGTACATCTCAATAGCCAAACATGATTTAAACATTGTGTGCAACAATCAAACGACAAGTATTCGGCCAGTGATACCTCTGGCTCTGCATGGACTGCCATGAATGGTTGTATTGGAGAGGAGGCATCCGCATCTCCCTGAAACACAGTACCTGCATTAGTATGCTTTTCAATATTGGAAACACAACACACACTTGGGGTCGACGGCACAGGTACATATAAAGAGATAACCACAAATGATGCATTGTCCAAAAGAATCAAGGAAAATCCAAATATGATCACATTTCATCGACTTACTTCAACGATTCCTTTACATCTGCATCATCTAAATGAGTTGTTGTGATTGTGGTGGAAGCTCCGTCGTCTCCCTGAAACACAGTACTTGGATTAGTATGGTTTTCAATATTGGAAACATAACACACACTTGGGGTCGAACGCACAGGTACATATAAAGAGATAACCGCAAATGATGCATTGTCCAAAAGAATCAAGGAAAATCTAAATATGATCACATTTAATCGACTTTTCAACGATTCCTTTACATCTGCATCATCTAAATGAGATGTTGTGATTGTGGTGGAAGCTTCGTCGTCTCCCTGAAACACAGCACTTGCGTTAATAGGGAAGAAAGTATAGCAAATGGAATCACGTTATATGATCACGCATGATGGAGCGGTCATTATCCATGCCTCGTGCTGCTGAAGAATCTCTATGGATGTTGCAAATGTAGTGCGCACTTCCGAAAGCTGTTGCGCCGATTTGTATACTTGAATGTCAGGCTCTGCATCAAGTGCAGGGGTTGACGCTCCATCAACTGCCTGAAACATAGTACTTGCATTAGTGAGGATTACAATTGTGAAAACATAACACACACCTGGGGTCGACAGCACAGGTACATATCAATGGCTAACCACGAATGAAACATTGTGTAGAACAATCAAACGATAAGAATTCCAGCTCTGATGATGACGCTAGAAGGAGCTGTCAGTATCCATACCTCCTGCTGTTGAAGAACATCTAGAAATGTTGTAGATGTGGCGGACGCTTCAGCATCTCCTTGAAAGACAGTACTTGCATTAGTATGTATAACACTAATTAGAACTGAAAACAAACACCAGTGGACGATAACTAAGGTGTATATCAATTGGAAAGCAGTAACCAAACATTCGGTAAAGTAATTACACGATAGAATAAAACTATTACTTGACATGCATAAAACAAGTATGTAGCGGATTAGCCTAGTAAGATTACCTGATACGCGCTAGAAGTGGTTGATAACTGCGACCACGTCAAGGATGTAGAATGTTCTTGCTTCAGATTGAAGGGATAGTCAAGAAGTTGTAAAGGTCAATTAATGATTGATAATGAAATGCCAATATTAAAAATAGCCATGTAAGCCGACAAAATACTTGAAAAATGCTCAATACAGCACAGTTCCCTGTCCTCATATATATATATATACATTGCGTTTGTGGGTTATGAAATCGAAAAAGAATATATTGATAAATGTCATTATTCAAAAAACTATACACTCATATCAATATCGAAATTATTATAAGGGATAGAACACCTACAATATCAATTAATCCATTCGGCTACCTACACACTACCGCAAGGCCTAAAGCTAAATCCGGACACTTGACTCACCGGTGGCGGAATGTGGACGAATAGAGTGGGAATAGCATGTTCGCGCAATTTCCGTGTCGTTCGCCGTTTATTCTTCTTTGTTACCCAAGAAGTTGTGTACATGTCCAAGGAAAAGTGCCGGCTGCAGATGCGGTATCGATCACCCCTCTTGTCCTGTAAGACTTGTTGGACTCTACTTTCCAGCTCATCCAGTGGATATCCGCAATGTCTGACCCATTCTCTTATTCGATCAACAGTTTTCGGGAATAAATGCATTGTAGTGCCTGCAGATTTCGCATGGGTCTTCGAAGGGCAACCGCTAATCGAACAGGCAGGCATTGTTGATAAATCTGAAAAGTAAATATCGACATTATTATACAATCTTCAAGAATAAAGATTTGATACAAAAGTAAATGATTCATACAATGATCAATGCAAGGTTTGTTTTGGTCGCAGAAACTATACCGGTTCATTATGTGCGGCTTAGTATTTGCATAAGTTGCAGAAAGGTATAAATGATGTGACCAAAAACTGAACATGTGACTCATCCCTTGGATGTTCTGTATTGCACGAGAAGGAAACATGCTTACATTATAGACTGGACCCCCGAAGGGTGCAATTCGATGACAATAGACACAGATGAAAATAAATAGATCGATTGATAGCATAGCAATGGAAACTCAAGTCAATAGCAATGAGACCAATGAACCTAGCACTATTGTGTACTCAACTCGTAAATAGATAGAAATTTAAAAATCTGCGAAATATGACTAGGATACATGGCCTTACCTTGACCAACAAACGGGTAGCACACAGATGGGTTTGCTCTAAGCGGTCACAGAAGTTCACGGATAGCACGACGACGAGCAGATTAGCGTAGATCTCAGTGGTTGCCAGATAACACGTTCAGGAGTTGACTTGCAAAGCACAAAGATGTTCTCATGAGACATATCAAGTGGTTTATAAAGTATTAGAAACAGGGGTGTGTTTGTGAATGAATGAAGTATGTATGTCGTGTTCTTAGGGGGGCGGCCTGCTTCAAGGGGAGGCCTGGCTGGAGACACGGGGTCTGAGGAGGCCATGTGACCGATGGCCCCAGGGCGTGGGACACCTTTTGAAGTGTACATATAGTTTGGCACCTTGGCCGTTTGCGCCCGTCACAGCCCCCCATGCCAGCGCGCATCCACCGGCGCGAACCGCCTTTGATACAGGGGGGTGGGATGGATGGGCCTGGGGCGTGCAGATAAGGCACAGGAAGACTGCTGAATGGAGACACACTTATGTGGATTGCAGGGGGGCGGCCTGCCTCAGGGGAGGCCTGCCTGGAGACACGGGGTCTGAGGAGACCACGTGAACAATGGCTCCTTGGCGTGGGACACCTTTTGAAGTGTACATGTAGTTTGGCACCTTGGACTTTCGCGCCCCTGACAGCCCCCCATGCCAGCACGCATCCACCGGCGCGAACCGCCTTTATATCAATATACAGTATATCGCCTTTATATCAATGATAGTATATCGTTGCTTATCAATAACAAATGCCACATACAGGAGATTCTTGTGAGCACAGACCCACACTTCAACCGGGGTATTATAGTGGTCAAGACCCTAAGGCCTGTATAATACAATGGTAATTGTTAGTATAGATATATGTGTGACTTTTATAGAGACATAACCTACTGAAAGACTTTGAACAAGTGTTATTTAGTGCATGCATTATCGAGAATATGTTATGTTAGCTTAGATAGATAGTGACCACCCTGCTTCACAGCGACCAGACCTTCACCCATTCGGAGCACAGATGTCTGATGTCCATCCTTGAATGGAGACACACTTGATTCATTTAAAAAATCGAGACAACCGTTGTTAAAATATATGTGGTGTTTTATTTTGTATCCTATTTTCATGACACAAAAATACAAGACTTTAAAGATTATACAGGTCAGGTTGCAGCACAGCGAGAGAAAATCCCCTCTACTGACCGCTGTCACTCGGGAACGTTTCTCTAATGGCACGAACGGCACAGGCAGGTATCACTCTTCGAACGCGGTGTCCAAGCCTCCCGTGAAGCCACCATGTAAAGGAACGATAGGCCACCAGCCTGTACCACCTGTGAAAAGGAATGAAACAAACTGTTTTTAAATGACCAAGATAAGTTTAATAAACGTTTGTTGTCAATGACAATTCTTGTAACTAATGGCATTTTACACGGACAAATGCTATCTAGACAATGCACACTATTGAACGACTTACATGCGTTACAATGATATGTAGATGTAATTTTGGATATAGTAGAAGAACATGAAATAGGAGTGGCATGACAAGCAGAGTATACTTACTCGTTACTCGGATTACGAGGACGAACAGTTGCTCGAAGTTCGTGCATAAGCACCATCATTATTCTCAACACGGCTCGTGTAAGGCAGGCTGCCCTGAAGTCTGGCAGCTCGGTGATGCATTGCGGTCGTGGCTCGCCTTCCGAAATGTAGGCCAGGCATCCCGAGTTTTCTCGGCAGCAGCAGTTCTCGTCCTCAGTTGGCATTAGCTCGCACCGATTGCATGTGCACCAGGTGGAGACGCCGTCCATTCGACTAGGCCCAGGCTCTTCATCTGTTGATTCGTCCTGCCAACTGCCGTCCGAATCCCCATCGTTTTCTCGTGCTTCCCTTTCCAGTAGTTCCTCCTCGGTATACTCGGGCTCGTACATGTAGGGCATTATTGTAGCCATTGTGTGTTAAACAAACTAAAATAATTTATAGCAGTGGTACTGGTATCTGTTCACACGGGCTACAAGCGGCGAAGGTAGCTGACCAGAGCACTGAAACGAGTCACAGAACACTCAAAGTAACACAGAGAGAGGAATGGAATCGAAAATCTGCTGCTGTGTGTTGTGAAACGGTCTGTTTATACTTATTGAGGAAAGAGGCGTCCTGCCATTTCCATGGCGACACGTCATTAGCTGAAGCGCAGCGAATGTTGACACGAGACGTGCTTTGGCGTTGGGAAATGGGCGGTACGAGTCTGCTGATGACAGGCTCAGGGGCGGGGGAATTGATTTAGTGCCGCAAAAGCAGGTCAGCCAGGGCGATCGGGGAAAAGATAGGATTATCAGAAAATGGCGGCTCCCTGGTGCTTGTTTTCGCGTGCGTTTAATGGACGAAAACTCGGGTAAGGTCCATAGGAAAGTTTTCTAAAATCTAGCCACTTAGGCTTAAAAAACATGGCGGACCCGTAGGGACAATAAAAAATGTTACTAGACCATGCCTTTAAATTCTTGAAGCAGAATTTTGGTGAATATTTTCCCAGGAGCATCTTATAGGGCAATGGGCCTGTTGTTTACTGGCAGGGTACAATCTTCTTTCTTAAAGATCGGAATAATGATTGAAGTTTTCCATGAGTTTGGTACCTTGCCAGATTGTAGTACATGTTTAAAGATTAAATCTAATATCACAGACCACTCATAGGGGTTTGTTTTCAACGTCATAATAGATATACCATCAGGCCCAGCTGCATGCGAGGAGCTTGCTTGATGAATCATGGCTTCAATGGAAGTTCGAGAAAAATGTAAGTGCCAATCTGTAGGGTCTGATGAAATATGATCATGTTCAGCAAATTCAGAGTCGGCATAAAGTCCCAAAAAATATTCGACCCATGCATTTTCCTTAACAGCCGTGAGTTGGGCATCTGCTTGCGCAAAGCCATTATAATTATTCAATAGGGACCATATTTAAGCCGAATTTTTGTTATACATGGCAAAAGCCATGTGTTCACTATCATGTTGATATATAAGATGTTTCCTTGATTTGATGCAATTTTTGTAAATGCACTTGGCATGTCTCAGATCATTCCGGCAGTCCGGCGAACCCACCGCAATGATGGCTCTTCTTTGTTTGCGGTAGGCTGCACGGGCAGCCTGTATGTCATGGTCAAAGGCATGCCAACATTTGCCACGTAAATTGGGATGTTTATTAAATGTATTTGTGAAGGGAAGGAGTAGTTCAGTATATTGGAGAGGTGATTCTAAACCAGCATTCTCCAATACAGACATACCATAGGCTGTCACTTTTCTATGGGACCAGATGGCACGAGTTTTGGCACTGTTAGTCAGTACTGGTTGCAATCTACTAGGTCTTTTGTGTAACGCACAATCACCCTTAATACTTAGCACAGCAATTTATGATCACTATTTGGAGAAACAAACATGGTTAAACTCGTCACAGAATGAAAGAGTGCAGAGCCAACATAGATGTAATCAAGTGTGCTGCGACTGTTACTTCTAAACCAGGTTGTATTTGCTGGTATGTCACCAGAAATGGCCCCATTGACCATCACAAAATGCCTTTCCTCCATATAGGCTGTCTATCTATGTACTTCTTTGAAGTGTCGAGTAGAAGCCCAGCAATCAAGGTTTAGATCACCTAGGATGACTGTGTGTGTTGTGTCGCTGGTAAGATTAATAAGGTGCAACATCTTGGTTAAAGTACCATAGAATGCTTCATCGGGTAGACCCATAGGATTACAATATAAATTAACCAAAGCCAAACACAATTTCCCCAGTTTAATTTTCACCAATTGCAAAAAAGCATTTTCCGTAAACCAATCATCAATTTTCACACCCTTCTTTAGATTCCCAGCCACCAAAAGGCCTGATGACGGGCGACCCCCTGTGGATATGGCTGAAAGCAGAGCAACATCATAACCATCCCATATTGGCATAGATGTCAGCCGTGTTTCCTGCAGTGTGATGATATGGAATTTGATACCGAAGTCTCTAAAGAATGAATGTAAATGAGAATGTCCTTTGGTATTACAACTTGCAAGATTTAGAATGATAGGGTTAGGGGCTGTTAGTGGTTAGTATAACTCTTTCCCTGTCTGAGCATCATCTCTGATTGCAAAATTACATGTAATTACATAGATATTCGGTTTAAGAGAAACATTATAGCTTTTTGGAGCCACTTGTTCAGGTTCCATAGCCAGCAAGAAGCCCATGTTGAAAAGGCTAATTTTCCCTCTCCAGATGACTTTAGCAACCACTCCAGAGTGCAACCATAATCTAATAGTAGAGTTGGTGTACTCTGATATGAACTCAACCTGGGCAATGTCCTTGGTAGATACATCGTGCAAGTTTCTGATAGTGCCAAATATATTCAACACACTTCTGCGATTGAGTACATACGATGGAAAGTTACCATCTCTAAAATTCAAAATGAATGAGTGCGCTACATCTTTCTGTTGGATATCTGATTGAGACAGGCGCTCTTTGATCCTATTGAGTGGGATTGTATGTGGTAACTGTACAGGGGCTAAGCCTGCATTATTAGGGTTCCCAGAGATCAAGTCACCCTCATTTCCCTGTACAGCAGGGTACATGCCATGTTCTCTCTCTATCAGTCTCTCATGATTCTCCCGCTCCGTTTGCTGGCCAATTGCATTAGTTAAACCCCCATGTTCAAACAAGTATGCATCGACCATTTGTTTGATCGAGGCAGCCATGTTCTGCGTGTCTTCTCGTTTGTGTGGGATTGTGTTCGAGTCCACAGGAGCCAGCGGTATGATGTTCACTAACGGGACACTTGGAAATAACTGCATAGGCTCTTTTACTGATGTCATAACATCAATCAATTGATTTAATGGGGAATGTGAGGGAGGCAATATTGCTGTTGATTTGCTTCTATCAGAGTTAGCTACATTAATGTTAGTTACCAAGTCCACTAACTCAGATGTCGGCCACAAGCCAGTATTATGTGACTCAGTATTTGTAGGAAGTGCTGAGGGTTGAGGCAGAGGATTTGTACCACCAATGGCCTGGAAGAAGGCATTAAAAGTTTTTTTGGGCCCTTTAATGTTGGGCATGTTTTTCGTTTTTTTTGTCATAGCTCTCAAGCCTTTGATTTTAGGCTGTATGGTACCAATCTTCATACGAGGGGGCTTTTTGAGCATTGATTGGCTCCTGTTTGTAGTTTGGCCTGTGTATTAGGTCTAGTTATCTCTGGTTCACCCACATGTGAAGATAAATCAATATACAATGAATCTTCAATGACATGTCGAGGTGCTTCAGCTGTGGGACTTTGTACTGGATGAATAATTTCCTTAATCAGCGGTAGAGATGTCACAAGAACTTCATTGCAAATGCCGCGCTCACTCTCTAAACCTTCAAAAGCCATTCCATTTCCTCTTGATAAATTAATTAAGGAATGGTTATCATGCTCTAAGTTAAAGCACTTTGTGCTTAGAGCCTGAGGAACCTTACGATTGGCAACCAGGCCATTCGCAAGATCCTCCATTAACGCAGTTTGCTTGTTAACTTTATGATCTATTGTATCAAAGAGTCTAAAAAGACTCTGAACTGATGAATTTATTGCAGCGAATGCGAGTTCCAACATGGCAGTATTAATTGCCGGAGAAGTCTGTTGTTCTTTGGCAAAGGGAGGTTTATGGCAAGCTCGCGTAGTGGGATGAACAAAAGAACGTGAGGCAGTACGTGAAAGTGATATTGAGGAAGAAACAGATTCAATCATACTCTTACATGCTTCTATTTCATGCATAATGAAAATGGATGATTCGCATTGTGAAGCATATATTGATATGGCAAATCATCACAGGAGCCTAGACAAAAAGGAATGGGAGTTGAAGCTATTGGAGTAGAGTTAATAGTGGGTACTCGAACAGCTTTAACTAAATTCAAAATGGTTTAGTCCGATGTATGGTTATGTGTGGGTACTCGGTCACCTGGAGTTCTCAACTCCTCCACACGAATAAAAGGTGTCAAAGATAAACCCTTATTTATTTCCAAATTTTGGAAGGGGAAGCACTCAGAAAAGGGATTATTCAGACCAATGCATGTTCTCCGTAGCTTATGGGGAGTACACATGGTTACAGCCTGGATTGGACAAATAGGCTGCGTTTGGGGAGCCAGTGGAGTTCCACTTATGGTTTTAATGAACAGTGGCATAGCAGTTTTCAATGTGTACATGTTAAGTGTGTTAGACAGTATACGCACGTAATAATGCTAAAATTTAATTCAATTCTTTGTAGTTAGGCCACAAAGTGATTTGAAGAAATTGGAACGAGAACTCTACTTTGGAGTGAATACACTGTATGCACAAGGAATATCCAAACACAGTGCTGACGAAACAGTATTGGTGATGAGGTCCAAGGCACTATATCACAAAATGCAGGCAAAATGGTACTTATCCTAAAAGCTGCATCGCTTTAAACGTGTTAGAAAACAAAAATAAAGTAGCTAGCCCTGCGCCCCGCGAACATCGAACAGCAAACAGTACTTGATGTACTTGCTCAGGTGCGCAGCGCGGGTTCGCAGGCTCACAAGAAGATGACGGGATGAGAGGGGGCGTGGCCACCACAGAGGAGGAGTTGGGAACTGTAGTCCTAAAAAAATAATGAAGAGAATAAACACAAAGGTAGGAAATGTAATGTAATATAGTTCTTTATGTTGAGGAGTTTTTAATGACAATTTGATATGATTAATTAAACTTGGTTTGGTAAGTTTTACTAAGCTGCCTTCACAATTTGTCACTCTGTATCTACCTTTTTTTTCATCAGGTTTTATATTATTTTTGTATGTGAAGTTTCGGGCTTTCTGGTATAGACACATGGTTTCCAAAGTGGTACTTGGGGAGTATGTGTCTAGTAAATTGTTTTTCAAAATGTCTTGGCTGTTGGGATCCTTTTTGGCTATTGTTTCTATGTCGTCATATGATTTGAGAACTCTTTTTCTAGATTTAGCAGGATCAAGACTTAGCCATACTATATTTTCAGATTTTCCATGCAAAGCAGTACCGGTTAAACGACCTGCCACTTCATAGCAGCCAAATTCTCTATGGGAGAGCATTTTTATGCCCATGCTGTACAATTTCTGAGACAGTGTTTTGTCTGATGATAGGTAATTCCAGAGGTCTTGAAGCTCTGTTTTCTCTGCTTTGGTTAAGTAGGCTGTAACATATCGTGCAACTGCAGTGGAATTGTCTGCAATGTACTGCACATCTATGTTTGCATTCCATAATAGGGCAATGTTTGGATTGTAATCATTGATATATTTTGCTTCTTCTGTTCTTTTTATGTAATATGTTTTTTTAGGTGATTTACCTTTAACTCTATGTCTAACTGAAGACATGAAGTTGTTAACTTCACCTTTTTCTGTAACCGGTCTACGGAAACCAAAGCGGCATTTGGTGTAGTATTTCCCTTTGTTTTTGTATTTGCAACGACAATATTTGCCACATTTGTGTCTTTGAAATTGTACAATTTGTGCATGAAGATCACTATTTGTTGCATCTGATGGAATTTCACAAGTGACATATCTTTCGATAAACTGTAAAACACTATCTTGTCCAAATTTAGGAGCATCTTTAATCCATAAAAGCATGTGGATATGTGGTGCTCCTCTGGCTTGGTATTCTTTTCTCCAAAAGAAGTGTTGCACTTCTCCGAAGGGAGGAACAGTTTTATTACAAATAAAGTGTAGCATAGCAATGAAGCAATGATGGAAACATCCTGAAACATTAACAGGATGTAGAGAGCAAAGTTCTCCAGGTGTTAGTATATCTATGTTTGTTTTGTTTTTGTTTGATATACGTAGGAAATCATGTAAATCTTCCCACGCATATTCTGCACAACTTAATGTAACAAACCAAGTGGATGGGCCAAGTTTTCTCATCATACAACGTACATCTCTGTGATGTCAGAACCAGTACTCTTTAGTACCATGCATGTTTGCTAACAGATTTGTAATGCTTGATTGTAAAACCTCATCTTTTTCTTGCACATTTTGTAGTAATTGCGTAGCTGACATATTTTGACAGTGGGTTCCTGATTTTAATGTGTGTGCAACTCCGTAACACAGAGTTGCTAGTTCACTTTCAAAGAGTAGGTGGAATATGTATTCCACATTTTATCCAAATCTGTGATCTTCAGAATACAAGTTATTTGTGATAGTACGTGAAGGTGTTTGGTTGTTGTCACGTTTTGCAGTGCAGTAACTGCAAAGTATTAAGGGGTCAGTAATTTCATATTTGTTTTCTGCTATAAGGTAGAGAGCTAATTCAAACCATTTGGAATCTTCATTGTTTTCTATTTTGTATGTTACGTCAATAGATTTTGTGTTGCTTTTGTAAAAAGTTCTGCAGCAACACACACACACACATGGTTTGGTACTTCAGCGGATGCTCTTTTAATTTTAGTATTTCTTTTTTGTATGTGTGTCGTAGAAGATTGCCATCTGTACAATTGTTGCTAGTCTGTTTTACAGCTACTGTATTTTGTAAGTGGCTTTCACTTCCAAAGTATTTTTTCTGGATATGCACTATTTCTTCCAGTAGTTCTTTGGTTGTACCATGTAGAAGATTGTTTTTTAAATTGGCTAGTGCTAAAGCAGGACTTTTAGCATAGTACAGTTTATAGACAAGATTTCTTATAGTTGAATGATGTGTTGATATAATTTTTGTATGTTGTAAGCTGCTTTTGCAAATAGGTCCTGAAATACAGGCTAATGAATGTCCTTGTAGTCCTGTGTATTTGCGCACTGGGCAGGTATCCATATTTTGCAGCAGTTTCATTTTGATTTTGTCTGTGCCTTTCACATATTGATTGAGGAACTGGCATAAAGATTTGATCGATTTTTTGGCAATGTTACACATTGACGTGCATGGCCATTTGTATACTGGACGTTCTGGTTCAGTCAAATGGAGAGTTGATACTGAGTTTTCTGGGGATATTTTTGTAAGCAGTATTTCTTGTTGCATTATGGTATTATTCCGTTTTTCATAACCTCGTCCACTGCTATGTATGGCAATTGTGTTTGTTTGATTTTGTTTGTATGCTTCTTCATTAAAATATATTTCTGTGCTCGTGGTGTGACTCCATTCACCTCCACAGATATTTAAGAATTTATTTTTGTTGACATTCCGTTTGAGAAGACTTTTTTGTAATTTTGTAGTTAGTTTTGTTAGCGATGTCATTCTGTTTAGCTCTAAAATAAAGAACTTTCTTTTGAGATGGATTGCACTGTCTATCAAAGCTTCTAAGATTAATTTTCTACGGTAAGTTTTAATGGTTGTGCATGACTTGTCTCCTGTTTTTATGAGATTCTGAAGTACTCTGTGGTGGAACGTTTTTGCTAAAATACTTTTTTTGGTATGGTTACTTGCCACTTTATTAAGATTTATAGGAGTAGTTTTAGCAGTAGTGGTAGCTGCATTCTTGTTAATCATTTTCTGTTTTCTTTTACATTTTGATAGAGGAGGCAAAATTTCTGTACTGGAAGATTGTTTTGTTTTGCTAAATGACTGTGTTAGCTGTTTTGTTTGAACATTTTGTATAAACTCTGCTAGAAATGGATGCTTATTTTCGACACTTTTATTTTCATTTGCTCTATTTCTGTATTGCTTTCTATGGACTTGCTTTCTCGTAGGCATTCTCTGGGGTCTGTTGAAACAAAAAACAAAGGTATGGGTTGGGCTGTTGTGCAATGTATGTGTGCTGTGTGCATGAGTGTCTGAGTAGGATTGTAAAGATGTATGTGGTGGTGTGTAATTGTGCATTGAGCAAATACAATTAGTTGGGAAGGCTATTCTTCTATTTGTGTGTTACTATACCGTGGTTCAGAGGGCAGTAGAAAGTGAGCTAGTGGTGAGGAGAAGCACTAATAGTAAATCTAATGGTATGAAATTAAAACAGTTCTTTGTTTTGTAATACTAACATTCTAGGGGCTGAGTTATGTTATTTGTGTTCCGAAAAATGGGGATTTGTGTGTCATTCTGCCTGCTAATCGCTGTTTAATAAATGGTGATTTGTGAGCAGAATGGTGCACAATCTTTGTTTTTTTTAGTGCACAAATTACATGAATCAACCGCACAACAAATCAGTAAGTATAGCAATTAAACTGGAGAAGGAGAGTAGTGCATTAGAACTGAGAGTGAGAGGGGGGAGAAGAGGAGGAGGAGGAGGAGGGAAACAGATGGGGTGAAGGGTGAGCATAGGGGCAGGGGGGTGGGGAGGGAGATGATCAAGGAGATAAGGCAAGGGATGAGGGGGGCAAGAAGGGGGAGGGGTTTCATGGCGGGAATGGAGAAGGAAAGATTTGAGGGAAGTGTGGAATGAAGAAAAGCTAGAAATAGAGCGAAGTGAGAGAGGTAAGGAGTTCCAGTGCAGGGGGGCTAGGAGATGGAAGGAGATGGAAGGAGCGGAAACGGGATGTGGCACAAGGGGAAGGAGGAACAGTGAGAAGGAAGTGGTCAGCAGAGCGAAGGGAGTGGGAGGGAGTGTAGAAAGAGAGGAGGGAGGAGAGATAAAGGGGAGCAAGACCATGGAGAGATTTAAAGACTAGGCAGAGAAATGAAGGTTGTATTGTACTTACACTTTTTTTTGTGGAATGAGTAGGTTTCTTTGGAGTTGTTTGTAGTTCAGATGCTGCTGTTTTCCAGGAGAGTGGTCTTCGCTGCAATTGTAAAAGAAAGAAGTTAGTAATTTTGTGTGTTTATAGCACTGATGTTAATTGAGACGTTGATTTTTATGTTTTTATAGTAGTATTCTTGTTTAATATCTGAACATAGTTTATGCATGCAGTTTCATTTGACTATGTGCAGCATTTATATTTTATTTACAATATTTTATTTCAACATGCTTTGCAGATGAGTAGAATATTAACTTTATGAAACTCACTTTGTTTTTTAAAGCTGTGTTATAGGATGTTAGGAGAAAGAAGAAATATTGATACATTTATTTTGCAATTTTTAAAAGGTAAATGGCAGAAACTGTATAGAAAAGCATGAAACGTTTGCATTTGGGTAATAAAGCACAAGGATGTGATTTACAGGTAGTGGTGTTATTGCAGCAGGGAGCTTTTCAATTATAGTGTCTATGTGTGTGAGTGTATGAAGATGCATGACCTTTTACTGGCTGCGTATAATTTTATAATACACTACTAAGTGTTTTTCCACAATGTTATTGTTATTTCTCCCATCTTCTAATATTATATTTTTTTAGATGGGTGTGTGTGTAAAAATAATATTAGATAGCAGACAGGTTTGGAAGTGACAGTTGATTATAGTAGATGGGAAAAATGACAGTAAGTTCATTTTAGAGTTTATACAGGTTAAGTTGCAGTTGCAGTTACTCTGTTTATTTGAATTTATAAGAGTTGTACATGTACTGTGTAGAAAAAATGCATACCTCTAGTTTGTATTCATGCATGTGGATATGCATGCAGCTGCAAGTAGAAATCGTGTAGAGTAGTTTTTGTAGTAGGTGCTTTCCAATGATATGAGACTTGTACTCAGAGTAATCAACAGTAGATTCGAAATGCTGAACTCTGATGATGGAGTTAGATGTAGAGGTCTTGGATGTGATTGGTAGATGGTTGTGTGACTGGTTAGCTGAATCCAATGAGGGAATGGCACAGAGAGTAAAGTGGAAATGGTAGAAGGGCTGTGCAAGTTACGATATGTCCGCGGACATGGTGGTAGTCCGCGGACACCACGTTTCACATACAGGGATTTTGGGGTGGAGAGGCATGCAAAAGAGAATGAGCAGAGCAAGGGATCGTTCAGTAAAGTTCACTGGGTGTATTGTGTAAGGAGAGAGGTTGTCAGAAATTATTTTTCCTAAGAGAATAACAGTTAGCTATTGCTGTGTGTTTCAGAAAACAGATTATCTGGATTTTGGGAGACTCATGGATACATTGGTTGGAGGTGCATGCAGAACGCTGTGGAGTAGCTGCAGATCTTGGATTTCCTCCTGTGGAAGTGCACTGGCATGGAGTGCATGGAGTGAAGTGGTTGGATTTGGTACCTCTCTGTGCTAGTTTGGAGACAGAGCTTCATCCAGATATAATTATAATTAATTGATGTCCCGGATGTTAGTCTTAGCAATGCATAGTGGTGGCGCGTGTTATGGTTGCTTAGCTTACCATAACTGCCAAATTTCAGGGGGGTTTCGGTTTTACTTGGAACCATACCGTCCCTTTAACAAAGTTTTTTTACTGCATTTCATAGGTTTTTAGTAGCACAACTTAACCATAACATCCCTTTAACAAAGTTTTTTTACTGAATATGTATATATATATTTTACATGGCCTGCGGTAGCGGCCATGCAATTATGGTTGAGTTGCTTATTCCATAGGAAGAGCACTTTTTGGGTGGCTTATAACTTCGCTTCCCCTAGACTATTCCTCACCAAACTTAGCAAAAAATGTATGTTGGTAGTTTGGTGAGGTTTGGTCCAGGGGGGGGGCAACGTTATAGGGGGGGTCCCAAAATTTCTTTTTTCCCATTGACATGATGGGAAAAAAACTTTGCTCATGCCTACAGCCCAAACCGCTGGACGGATTATCACCAAATTTGTGGCAGAAGTGGCAGCTAGGTCCCGAAAGTGTGCTTTTGTTAATTTGGTGAAAATCTCTCCTGTAGTCTTTTTTTAATGACCAAAACGTAAGGCAAATAAATTAGTGATATCTATTTCCACTCTGCGGACACATTTCCCTGTTCGCTCCGCGGACAGGACACCAATTGGCTAATCGGCTTGCGCCACGTCCACTGACACACACCATGTCCGCTGATTGGTTGGCGTGAAGCGTGAGGTGCGTCAGATTTTTGGAAACGCCCACCATCTTGGATTCACGGACATCGGCCGGTGTCCGCAGACATTGCGCTAAAAACAGATTAAAAAACACAACATTGCACTTGTCTCTTTGGGAAGGTGAGGGGTGATGAGGATGGGATGGAATATGGCTGCAAGAAGCAAAAAACAGGTGTTTTCACCGCAAATGTCTGCAAACAGTTCTGGGAAGTTCAGGGACACTTCAGATGTTTGGGGCCAGTTTTTGAATGGCTTATAACTTTGGCGATACTTAATGAAAATGCAGGAAATAGTGCAATTTTATTCCTGACATGATCCCGAATGAGTTTGCAAAGTTTGGTGGGATTCTGTCAAGAGGGGGCAAAACAAGAGGGGGGTCCAAAAATTATGTGAAGGCTTATAAATTAGATGCCAGTTGACGAATCTACCCTTAATTTGGCAAACTGATAATACATATAGATATAGATGCTTTTGTGAAGTTTGGTGGGATTTTGTCAAGAGGGGGAAAATTAGAGGGGGGTCCCAAAATAATGTAAAGGCTTATAAATGAGGTGCATTTGTCGAATCTACACTTAATTTGGCAAACTGATAATAGATCTAGATATAAATGTTTTTGGCAAGTTTGGTAGGATTTTGTCAAGAGGGAGCAGAATTAGAGGGGGGTCCCAAAATATTGTAAAGGCTTATAAATGTGGTGCCATTTGACAAAACTATACAAAGGTTTGCAAAAAGATTATAGATCTAGATATAAATGTTTTCGTAAAGTCTGAATGGATTTTGTCAAGTGGGGGCTAGGTTATATCATGATTGTATGTGCATACATTTGACACTTTTGAAAAAATAAAACATGGGTGGATTTCCAGCAAACTTGGTTAAGGAGCATTGGCAAGGTCCTGAAAGAATGGTTTTTCAAATGTGCCTGTGTTTTATTTTTTGACAAGTGTCATAATGTAGGTATAAAAAATATTGATATATCTTTGGTGACTGAGATGTAGCCTGTGGCCATGGGCAGTGGCCAGATTGTCCAGGTCATGGTATAAGGTCGGACTATCTGGCTACTGGCCATGACCACTAGGTACAACTTATGGGGTTAAAGTAGCCATGTCTACCTGGGACTGGCTTTGTGGTAAAGTTATTCAAAATTGGGTTAGATCTGAAAGGGAAGAAACATGTGCTTGTGGTAATAAGGTCATAGGGTTCTCTTTTCGCCTTCTAAAGGCTTCCTTGGAAAGCGAAGAGGGGCCCTGTGAGAACCCCGCCTTCCATTTCCATGGTGGCCATCTTGGAAACAGGCTTCCATGGAAAGCGAAGAGGGGTCCTGTATGGAACCCTGCCTTCCCTTTCGATGGTGGCAATCTTGGAAAAATCCTTTTTTTCAGCACCCCGGGTCCCCGCTTTGGGAACCTAGGGTGCTAATGGCCTTCATAACCCATTACAGGGGCTGGAATGGGGGAATAATGGTCCAGAGACCTCATTATCCACCCTTGCTCTGCTCGGGCTGATAACTTGGGCTGCCGGGCTGGTATCCACCGTTCCAGCCCTGGAACCGAGGATGAACGCCAAAATATTCCCATTAGCATAACACAAAATGCAAATGGAAATGTTGGAAAATCTTATCGAGTCTATGTACTTTACTGAGAAATATAAAGAAGATGGAGTCTATATGTTTTTTTAGTTCTATTTTTTTAACTTTGAAAGGTGGTTCCGAAAGGAACTTTTTTTGTTGTTTTTGAATGTATTTTTTTGCTTGGCAGGAGAGCTAAGAACGAAATGTGGGGAGGAAATGAGAGAAGAGGCACCAAACACTAATATGGAGGGGTAGGTAGACAGGGGAAAATGTTGAGCGTGTGTTATTTCTAAGGTAGGGGGCAGTGTTTCTCATGCTCCTTGATTAAAGCAGTGATGGTGGCTCTTGGGGAGGAGGGATGGCAACAGCTGATGCCATTCTAAAATAAATAGCAGTTTGCTAAAAGTATGTACTGTGTACTAGATTGTTAATGGATAATGTGTAGGAATAGGTGTTGGAGGTGTGCAGGGGAAATTTTGAAGTTGAAAGTGCCTAGTTCAGTAGAAAATGCAGTTCTGAACTGTCTGCGAAACACGGATCTTATCGTGAATTTCGGACGGGTTCTCGGACACGTCATGATGCTGCGCACCAGCGTATGGTCATGTGGCACTGTCCGGAAGGTCCGCAATGAAGTCAGATGTTCGTAGACGTCCACGGATGCAAAACTAGTTGAAATAGTTGCAAAAAGTGTATAGAAGTATTAAAAATGATTCTAGAAGGTGGGAAATGGCAGAGTTTTAAGGTGACACTTTGGAAATTAGACACAAATATTGCTATATTGGGTAAGTATGATATTAGTAAGTTGTAGGAAAATAGCACGCACTGGTAAAAACCCATGAAATTCAATGAAAAAACTTAATTAAAGAGACATTATGGTTAAGTTGCACTCATAAAAACCTATGAAATTCAATGAAAAAACTTTGTTAAGGGGACGTTATGGTTAAGTCGCACCAATAGAAACCTATACAATTCACTGACAAAAAATGTGTTCAAGGGACATTATGGTTAAGTGGCACTAATAAAAACCTATGAAATTCAATGAAAAAACTTTGTTAAAGGGAAGTTATGGTTAAGTTACACAAATAAAAACCTATTGAACTCAATGAAAGAACTTTTTTAAAAGGGACACATTCTCCGCAATCCAAACCATTTAATGGTAAAACATCTCAAACCTAGGTCCATGTTAATATTTAGTTTCTCACAAAAAGCCAGCCACCAAAAGAGCCACATTTCTCCAATCAGCCACACAATTTTCAAATCTGCCATGATATTGCAGTATTTCTCTGTTTTCAGGAACATTATTCCTAGTTTGATTTTCTAGTAGTTTGTATGAGCAAGATATGTATGATGTGTGTATGTTGTACTTTCTAATTGGTCAATGGTGCTTCACCGCCCCCCTCAGAGCCGCAGCTATATTAGAGCAAGTGACAAGTCGTGCGTTTGTGGACATTTGGTAGTCGTGACTACCTAAAATTTTGGGTGGGGTGGCATCTTATATGTATTGAGCGTTTTGTGGGACTATAAGCGACCTAGGGCAGTGGAAGAGGACTATGAGGAGAGGAGGTGGGGCTGGTAGATATGTTGGGGACAGTTTTTGGAGTTTGTTGCAGTGGAAATGCAATTTTGAATTTGAACTATTTGCGAATAGCGGTGGCTAACAGCAGGCATGTAAGATGGGTCATGTATAGTTGTGTTTATAAAAAGCATGTGCGTGGGCGCATCAATACTATCCTGTATTTGATTTGTCGCAGATGGAGCTGCGGGTATATTTAAAATTTAAAGCTGCTTCTATTACTATAAATATACATTTTCTGTGCAATAATAATATGTTCATGTGCATGATACAGTACAGAATTGTATTTGAGTGTGTTATTTAATGTACTTAGTTGTTCACTTATTTGATTTGAAGGTTTGCAAGCCAATTTAGTTTGATTTGGAGCTGGCTGGAAAATGTGCAGCTACGAAAGGTGCTAGGTGGGTTTGCGTCAGTTTCATTGTGTAAGGCTTAGTGATAGGTTTTGCTGAAAATGTGTCGGCTATCTTAGTAGTTTTATTGATATATAGTCCTCTTTTTTGGTGTTTGTTTTGGAAAGTATAAAAGCCACCATTTTCTGCAGTTTTGTCCTTTTGATTCCTATACTCTGACGACTTTTTACAAATGGCAGAAGTGTGGCTGATGTAAAAGTAAGTGTTACTCTGTATTTACAGATTTGAAGGTTTATTTGCAGTGTTGTGTGTGTTAGTTGTAGTGACCATTGCTATCAGACAGTGTTCATTATTATTGTCTTCATTTGCTGTGCTTAAGTGGCAAGTATTTTTTACTGTATTTTTTAAGTTTGAAAAATGTGCACATGTACCTTTTGTATTTGTTATTAAGGTTGAGGGTTTCTTTGATTGTACCTCTTGTACTGCTAATGTATTCTGAGCTATGCATTACTTGTAGGTGTTTCAAGTGTTTTGTGAGGTAATTCAATTGGTGGTGTTGTGTAAGTTCATTGTTGTAATGTGCTTATTTTTGTATTTTCCTGTAGCTTTATTGTTATCATCACCCCAGTGCACTAGATGTACAGTTAACTCCTGTCAAAGGTCAAGCTATATATATAAGAAAGTGGTACTGCTGGAGATGGAAGCAGCAGATGTATGGAAAGCTTTCTTAGCAATCTTTCTAGCCTTTCTAATGATTTTACATCATTTACACATGATTTGCATCATGGAAAGATTGGGAGTCGGTAAAAGAGGAGTCTGTGCATTCGATACTGCTGTTGACGTTGTTGCATTAGTGGATGCAGGTGCTGCAGGTGATGCTGATCTCCATCTATGTAAGCAATGGGACCCATGGATTTTTCTTTTATGCTGGATTAATCATTATTCATGTTCCTAGACTTTGCAATGAAAAATTAGAAGGTCCACAGCGTAAAGTTTTATTGTAGAAGGCAAAGAGTACCTCCTCTGTCTCTTTTTTGTACAGTCTTCCTTGACTTTGAAGGAGCGGCAACTGTCTGCTGTTTTTTTCATTCATGTGGATTGTTTGTCCAAATGATGACGTTGTCAGTACTTGTGCTCTCATGTTCAGACATGTTGGAATGTTTTAGTACGGAGCAAAATACAAAACAATGAAATTGACAACATGAAAAAGATAATGCTGCCAAAACTGAAAAAGTTAAAAAATGTAGTGTGATGAACTATATTTGTTTAATGACTTGCTCTACAAGTTTATTTATGATACCCTGGTTTCTCTTGTTCTCCAAGTTTGCTTATCCTACCCTATTTTCTCTTGTTCTCCAAGTTTTCTTAACCTTCTCATAATTTGTTCTGCATTCTACCAGTATAATGTTCTTTGATTACTTTCACCCAGTTTATATATCCCTGTTTGTTTTTGTAATGGTGTTTTCTTATAGTTTTTTATATTGTTATATGTTTTTTTTTAATCCAGGTTGTTTTTTTTTTCCCAATGATTAGTATGTAAAAACAGAACAGCAGTGTACTATGCACTAATGTTGTACCTGTTATATAGTGATGCACTGCATATAAAATATGAGAGTCATAAAAATGGGTGTATTAAATCTGTGTTTATTAAAGTGTGTGCGTCATTGAACTGATTCTGTTTTATTTTTGTCAGATAAAAGGATATCATATTTTTTTCAAACATAGATGTATAGCCACGGCTAGAATCCAGCCGAAAGAGCATTTCGACATTTGGTTACACGGGTAACAGCAACAACGACCGGTGGGGGGATGTCCGAGGCACGATTTCGAGGATGCAGCATGATTAGATATTTTGGTAGCCATGGCTAAAGGTTTTTTAAATCCGATTTGGAATTTATTTTAAATATGTATTCAGTGTAGTGTTTGCAAAAAGTGTATCATTAATCAATAATAATGCATATAGGTGTACACACTTGAAAGGGGTAAATAAATATTCAAACATAGTTTGTTGAAAACAAGTTTATTTGGAAGGGGATGTGGTTGTGGGTTTTCTTTCTCTTTTAGTTATAATACATGATATATCTTGTTCTGTAGCCACATTTTCTGCATTTTTTACTCTCCATGATTATTTTGAAATGTTCAATGTCCTTTTTCATTGCTTGCTTATCTTTTTGTATATTCATCATTATTACTTTTAATTCTACCAAGGAATCCATAATCAGATTGATGGGTCCTTGTTGTGGTGCTTCCTTTGTGAATCTTCTAGACACTTGAATCACTTCTTCATCTGTTTGAAAATATTTGAAATATGTTTAAACAATTGAAGATCTAGTACACTTTCAAAATATGTGGGTTGGTTGTATACACATTTGATAGTTTGACAACAGGTAGATACATTGTGTGTTTGGTGGCTGATATTTGTTAATTTAAATGTAATTGTTAGTCACATTTTACATGAATATATAGAATGTACTTACAAAATCCCAATTGTGCCGTAACTTCTTCTGGAACATTGTTTTGAACATTCTCTTTTGTAATCTCTTCTTCTGTAGGGTAATTTTCCTCCAGCCATTCCATGTATTGTTCCATGGTTCTAGTGGTATGGAGAAATGTTTTGAATCATCACAGACGTAAAGAGTATTTCTCTGATTGAACATTTTGGTGATGTGTTGGTAGAAGAAACCAAAGGCTCTTTTAAGAGCCACTGAGAGAACTTTTTAAGTATATTGGAAAAGGAAAATGCATTTATTGTCCTTTTTTAAAATAGCCGCGGCTACTGTAGAGGCCAATAAAACATATGCCCTGTCAGGCATATTGCAGCCATGGGTATCGACCATGGTACATGCTACAGTCACGTGTTTGTTTTGTTTGTTAATTTTTCTTAAGCATTTGCCATTCTTTCTTTGTTGCATCTGTTTAATAAGATGAATGTGATTTGATCCACATGTACACCAGAAAACGAAAATGTTTCATGTTAAACCTAAATGCAGAAAATTCTCTCTGCATCTACTAACACTAGCTAAATAAAAAGCTACAGTGCACCCTTGAAGGGCCCAATTGCTCATCTTTTTGAATACGTATGACAGTTAGCTTAATGAAATTGCTTTTGCCATATTATGCATGCTGAATAACATAGCCTTTACCAGAATATATATGTAAAGAGACTTAAAGTAAGTGGCAGGACGCCTACCCTCTTGTTTCAAGTATCATTAGCTCTTAAATCCTCCCACTTGTTTATGAGCTGACCCTCCAGTTACATAGATTTTAGATATAGCACTTGCTATACTAGGGTTTTCTAAACCAGCAATTTTGAACTAGTTTTCCAGTTCCTCTTTTTACCAATCTATTGACCATAGCTTGCTTCGCACCCACTTGATACCCTGGACACTTCATACCCACAATGGAACAAATGTTAAGCTTCTCGGAAGAAGAAACCTCTGATATTATTCAGGGACCTACTCTGTTTAATCTTGACGGTGCCCAACAACACATTGCCTCTGCAGCATCAGGGAGCGACTTGCTGAAACTAAAAAAGAAATGTTTACGGACAGAGGTCCACAGACATTTTCTTAGGGAGTACCTAAGAGTCAATATGGTCCCATTGGGTTACATTATCCACAATGAACCAGCATTATTCTTGGAGGACCAAGGATATATGCTTGGATTTAGTCAGATATCTACTAAATGTTCACAAGACCTCATGGTCCTGACCATCACCACGGCTCAAAGAATACATACCAAAATCAAACTGGAGGTAGCGACAGAAGAAGAAAAATTCCTCAATAACGCAGACTTACAAAATGCAAGAGAGAAACTGAAAGAAATTAACACCACTCTTGATCAATTTATGGCATCGACATTGGAAAAGAAGCACAAAAAATTGGCCAAGGACATTCAGAATTTTAAGATATAGAATGTCTATCCCTACTTAACAGCAGCCTATAAAGATAGAAAAGAAAAAGAAAGAGCTGCCAACCAAACTGGACCCAGGAGAGGAGGCAGAAAATGGGTCTCATTCTTGGACAGCTCCAGTTCTGGATCATCGGACGATCAACCACAAACACCAGGGAGACGACAACAAGGGGGTTATACTCAACCACCACCTCCCCAGGTTCCTTTTTAGGGATAGGGGGCCCCAGAGGCCGATACTGGGGCCCTCCGCCTCCAATGCCCATACCTATGCCCTACTATCTTTACAACTACCAACAATGGAGCCAACCACCCAGAGGGCGTAGCAACCAACGGAGACACTAGAAGACATCCCTATTTTCAACCTATCGGGGATTGTACTATCCCAAGCTTAACCAAGGGTCTTTCATTTGTCCCTTCCACCAGAACCAATTGGTTCCAATAAGATCAGGAAGTCTCAACCTTTTTTAGAACCATAAGACGTAAAGCATTTTTTCAAGACAAGGAACCCATGGAACAAGATGAAGATTCGGGGTTGAGAGTCCCCACCAACTTTAGTCCAAGAGAAAATGAGATTGTGCCTTCTATCATAACCTTTGAAAAATGCGTCAGAAAAGAACTTTCCAAATTACAGGATACAACAACAAAAACAAGATCCAACTTGACTAAAGATGAACACAAAGCCCTCAAGAACCTTTCTCCCAATAACCAAATAGCCATCAAGATGGCCGATAAAGGTGGGGGCATAGTAGTACAGAATCTCATCCAATACAAGGACATGGTAAAAAATCTTCTCGATGTCAGTACCAACTACAAAAAACTTAAAAAAGATCCTACAATGGAAATTAGGGTCAAAATACAGGAAGCAACTAAATTAGCCTTTGAGCGAGGGTGGATATCAGACAAGGAGGAAACTTTCCTCAACACCTCGGAGGGCAGAACCCCGGCATTCTACGCCTTACCTAAAACTCACAAAAACCAACAGGATCCCCCAGGCAGACCCATAGTTTCGGGCTGTGGTTCTATTCTTGAACCAATCTGCAAGTTTGTCGACCTCTTTCTTAAACCTTTGAGTCAGGAAACCCCGATTTAGCTGAGGGACACCATGGCCACAATTGCCATTTTTGAAAATCTGACCTTCCACCCAACAAGGGAACTTTTGGTCACCATGGATATCGCCAGCCTTTACACTAGCATCCCGCAAGATGCTGCATTGGAATGTATACGTCACCATCTCAGACAACATATGACCCAAAAGAGGGTCCCAGTCAACTTTATTGTGGAACTGTTGGAATTGGCCCTGACTAACAACTTTTTTTCATTTGATGATATCTTTTATCTCCAAGTAAGCGGGACCGCAATGGGAGCGGCCTTTGCCCCCCAGTCTGGCTATTATTTTTATGTCTGAATACGAACAACAACATATCCTCAGCATTAATAACCCATTCAAAGACAAGATCTCTCACTGGTACTGCTTTATCGATGATATCATCTTTATATGGCAGGACAATGATACCCCAGTAGAGAACTTTTTACATTGGGCGAATGATCAAACAGGAGAAATCCAATTTACACTCTGCAAAAGCAACCAGATGATTAACTTCCTGGACTTGGAAATTAGTGCTAAAGAAGAAAAATTGATCTGCTCCCTATATAGGAAAGAAACAGAAATACCCTCTTGCATTATAGAAGCAATCATCCCAGTAATCTCAGAAACAATCTACCATTTGGCCAATTCTTATGGCTCAGACGCAATTGCACTGAACTTGAACAATACAAAAAACATACCAGCATCTTGAAAAACAAACTTCTCAGCAGAGGCTACCCAAAAAAATTAGTTTGCAATACTACCAAGCGAGCACAATCTACTCCACGCGAAACCTTACTTACCCCCGAAATACGAAATATGGATAGCCAACAACTGATGACATGTGTGACTTCCTTTGGCCCAAATACAACTAAACTCAAGGCCATCATCAAGAAATTTCGGCCCTTGGTACAACTGAGCCTCCCGAATGAACCAACCCCGAGAATGGCACTGAAGCGGGGCCAGAATCTTAAGGACATGCTGACCCATGCCAGGCTAAATAAAAAATCCCAAAGGACCAGACTTTGGAACAGGCGGGAACTAGTGGGCCATCACCCATGTGGTACATGTAATGTGTGCAGGTTCACCAGGAAAACAACATCATTCCAAATTGAAGGAAAGGAATGGAAGATCAAACAATTCTCAAATTGTAAAACTACAAATGTGGTCTACATCATCGAATGTCCTTGCGGACTCAGATATGTAGACCAGACTCAGAGGCAAGTCAACAAAAGGTTTGGCGAACATCGCTCTAGGATTCGGTGTCGAGTCCACACAGCACCATTAGTCTCGCACTATATGGAGTATCAACACAGTACGGACGATATACACTGGTGGATTGTAGACACAGTAGTCAATACCACCAATGCATCCAATGCACTGAACCATAAGGAATCATGGTGGATTTTTAAACTTAAAGCCACCACTAAGGGTCTCAACGAGGCCATGCCAACCACCTTCAGATGACCGATTAGTCCCTACCCTTACAACCAATAACTTGGGGGACCTACTACATATCTGCCCTCACACGAATCGGACAGCTGATTGTGTTGTTGTACTTAAGCAATATGTCATCTTACGTACAACTCGTGAAAATGTACACTCAATCATTTAATGCAAATCAATTAATGTTGTACACAAGAAGTGTGTATTTGCAATGTGTTACATCTTGTGCCAACTTTGTCTTTTCTGCATGTGCTATTGTTCACTTTTACTTGGTATCACCGGTGATACGCATATATATACTGTATCATCATATGCAAACCAATTTATGCTGTGCACAATAACTCTGAGGTTCGCAATGCTTGTGTCACTGTTCATTTTGTGTACAATACGAAGCTCACAGCCACCGCGGCAACACACTGCTTTACCATTCACTCCATACAAATCCACTAGCATATGGGGTCTTTACATCTGTGCCCTCCACAATCTTTTCCTACACGCCCCCCTTGTCCAACAGCCCTAATTGTAGTCCACACAATAGAGGCTCTATGTCCATTCTTTTTCCTTTTCCTTTAAGAAATATTGTGCCCCGTACAAACTGAACGGTTACCATGCCAACCCCCGGGCCTGCACTGATTGCGCATACGCAGGGACTCAGACACTCCATACCTGCGGCTGCGCTGTGCGCACCCGAGTCACAGCTCTGCTTTTTCACTGTACCTGCGCCGGCTCTCGCAGTCGGTATCCGCAGCCCAAGAAAGCGAACGACTCATCTCTGGACACGCAGGTATGAGCGCCCTGCAGAGCTAGCCGCGTGGAAACCGGGGGTCAATCGGCCCCGCCACGGAAGCCATCCCTGCTTACAGCTCCACCTTTCCACTACGGTTCAGACCAACACAGTACGGGTCGGCGCCTGTCACCCCCTGCTTTCAGAAATGTTATTAGCGTCAAAAAATCTTTTTAGCGTCTTCTTTTAAACTTTGCCCTGGTTTCCTTCTCTAGGGTCCTGTAGCCACACCAAGGCACGGCTAAATTCAGACCCCAGAAACCGGGGAGCCCCACAAACACGTGGACCACCGCCTGATCGCCATCTACAAGCATCCTTCAAAGGGATTTTCCCAACCGTGCACAGCCAAGAATCTCCAAGTGGCTGCAAGACTGTGCCTACAGGTACTTTTATGTCATTTTTTCTAGTCAAGCACACCACTATACATTAGTGATTTTTACCATTTCTGGTTATACTCATTTGCCTATACATATATGTTTTTTATAATTTTCCCCATACCTTAGTGCATCCAACACACCAGCTACCTATCTGCAGGAACCTCCTCCTACAGTTTGAAGAGGTCCGCTACACATCACTCCCAGTTCCCTGCCAACACTGACTGGAAGAAAACACTACCCTCTGACTTCCGTCCAGGTCAGTAACCAAGTGCCAGCAAGCCAGTGAACAATGACACCATTGTTCACCCACATGGTCCCAATTAGATTTGATTGCATGCCAGTATTACTAGCATCGGATTTAATCCTTCTAGATGAGCTCTACAACAATTTGAGCCCCTCTCTTTTTCTCTCTTTTCCTTTGTTTCTCACATAGGGGAGAACCAAGTCGAGGCCCATGAAGAAGGCTTTCCGCTGAAACGTCACGGGACCACATCATTTTGAGGGCTTCATTCCCCCAATCCCGCTCCATAATTCGATCCGTTTCTAGATGTTGACCAACGACTAGGTCCCTTTTCTCTAGGAGCCAGCAATAAATTAACCCAGTTTTAGAAAGAAATAATGCCTTTTCTCTGACACATGGTTTTGACTCCACACATTCCATATAGGTGTTTGCCTTGTGTTTAAATAATATACTATGTTTCTTTGCATTCATTGCACACTTAGGCAAACCACCAATGATTGTGCATCTGTTTGTTTTGTTTGTTAATTTTTCTTAAGCATTTGCCATTCTTTCTTTGTTGCATCTGTTTAATTAGATGAATGTGATTTGATCCATTCTTTCTTTGTTGCATCTGTTTAATTAGATGAATGTGATTTGATCCACATGTACACCAGAAAACGAAAAAGTTTCATGTTAAACCTAAATGCAGAAAGTTCTCTCTCCATCTACTAACACTGGCTAAATAAAAAGCTACAGTGCACCCTTGAAGGGCCCAATTGCTCATCTTTTTTTAATACGTATGACAGTTAGCTTAATGCAATAGCTTTTGCTATATTATGCATGCTGAATAACATAGCCTTTACCAAAATATATATGTAAAGAGACTTAAAGTAAGTGGCAGGACGCCATCCCTCTTGTTTCAATCAACAGTCACTGGTACGAGCAGGCAAATGGCATGTTGTGTATTTTTTTGCAAGTGCAGCCGAGGCTATAGCTGTTGCGCCCTAGTCGCAGGTATGAAAGCACCAATTGCATGTTGTGGTCTCTGCTAGCCATGTCTATGGGTGGGCAAATGGCACATTGTGTATTTTTAGCGGGTGCTGCTGGGCCTATCACTGTCACACCCTAGCCACAGGTGTGAACTTACCAATCACATCTTGCGGTCTTTGATAGCTGTGGTTACGAGCGGGTAAATGACATGTCATGTATTTTTAGTGGGTGCAGCCAGGGCCATAACTGTCACGCCCTAGCCGTAGGTATAAATGCACCAATCGCATGTTGGGGTCTTTGATAGTCATGGGTATCAACCACAGGATAGCCATGGGTATGGGCAGGCAAATGGCACGCAGGTATTTTTGGTGGTTGCAGCAGCGACTATCACTATACCCGCGACTACAAACAGTTCTATTTTGTTGTAGTGATCATATTATGCTATGGATGTTTTAGCACAGATTGGTAGATGTGTTTCCATTTGCATTTTGTCACCTGAAGGCTAATATGAATTGATTTTGAAATTTGTTGGATATATGTTGTTGAGCACATTCGAAAAATGTTTGTGTAGCCATTCTTTTTTCTGACTGGACTTTGTACTTATTCATTTTTCAGGAACTATGGCAACAGTACAGCCATAGCAGTATGAGCCAGAATATTCTGAAGAGGAACTAATTGAAAGAGAAAGTGAAAAGTCAAAACGATGGGGAATCGGACGATAGTTGTTAAAATGAATCACCAGATCCTGAGCCTGAACCTAGTTGCATGGAAGATGTTTCCACCTGGTGTACTTGCAATTGTTGCGAGGTCATACTAACCGAGGTGGAGAAGTGCTGCTGCCAAGAAAACTCTGGATGCTTGTCCTACATAGCCGAAGAAGACACACCGCTGCCATGCTTTACTGAGTTGCATGACTTTACGGCAGTCTGCCACAGAAGGTCTGTGTTGAGGATTATGATGGTACTACTTATGCATGCAGGAACTTCGCGCAACAGTTCACCCTCGCAATCCAAGTAGCGAGTAAGTATACTCTAGATGTGATGTAATTTTGACCACTGAGATGACTAACATTTCATGTTGTTCTCCTACATTGTCGTAACTTTGATCGATCAGTGACAAATTCATTTAGTTTGTAAATTGAATACATTTCTCGCACATATTGCAAATCAGAGTGTCTTTCAATTTTGACTATAAAACAATATTTCTCTATGGCCCAAACTGTTCTGGTTCGAATGGTTGTTCATTTTTGTAATGTGTCGATACTTCAAAGCCAAGTACATATTTCCAGAAAGTTACTTTTCTAAGGGCAACTATGTCACCGAATTTAGGATGCATTTTCAAGTAAGGTGGTTCAATTGTCTGGTTCATTCAATTAAAATATGTATGTTTCTCTTTCACAGGTGGTACAGGCTGGTGAGCTACCATTGGCTTACATGGTGGCTTCATAGGAGGCTTTGATTCCGCGTTTGAAGAGTAATACCTGCCTGTGTCATTCAAGCCAATTGTGCCTTATTCCCCAGTGACAGCGGACAGTACAGGGGATTTTCACATACTGTGCTGCAACCTCAAGTATACAATTTGTAGTTTGTGTGTGCCATCAACATCACCAAACTAAATACAATACAAATGAGTATATATGAATACTTGTTTGAATTTTTCGGTGAGTCAAGAAGGTTGGTGCCCTTTTGCGCTCACCTCGTCCCCATGCATCCCCCTTCGGAATCCTCCCTCCAGTAGAGGGTGGGCGGAAATGCTCAAGGTGCCAACACCATGTACAACTCAAAGGGATCCTCCCAACTCCCCTCTTCAAGACCCTGTCCTTGCAATCAACATAAGTATGTGTCCCTTCAGCATCCCCCATCCAGTATCAATGGCAGTTCCCACCTGTGGCGTACGCTCACAAGGGGCTGGGTCGGTGGGAACACTCAGGTTGCCAAACACCATGTACATTTCAAAGGCACCTTCTGCACAGAAACCATTAGTCTGGCTTGTCCTGAAAGTTCCCTTGTTTCACTAAACCGAGGGTGGCCTTCTAAACTACTGCCCATTATGTCAGAGTTCAAAAATCCAGCTTAACACCCTTCTCCAGCACTTGTACGCCCATAGGCTCTTCTTTCATCCCCTAGGCACTAGTATGGATGATTGGCACAAGACCAAGTCGGAGCATGAATGTAATTTACCGTTTCAGAATTCGTTTTCACAATCCTGTGTTCCGATTTTGGCTTGTGGCACTTTGAAATAGAATTGTGTTGTAGAATGCGTGGTACAAATGTTCAACTCGTGTGTCATGTGGCAAGTTGAACACACTGGAGACCTATTTAGTATGAGCATGCAATGTGACCCTGTCTCGCATGATGGTAGAGAGGACTGCTTCAGGTGCGCAAGGGAGCATGAACGGACATGCATGAATTATAGTAAGAGACATGCAATATATGCCGGTAGTGTAAGTAGCAAACAAATGATTCAAGAGCGGAACAGGGACATAGTAATGATGGTCGGTTGTTATATAGCACACTAGGATTAAGTGTATGCTTTGTGATATGAAACAGTCGTAGATGAGGGAGAGGTGGGGTTTAGATTTAATTTTCTTAAAGAGATGATATATCCCCAGAGGTAACGGCAACACAAAATTTTCTGGACTGTTCTTTCGTTCCTGTCACGAAACATATTTTACATAGCGGTTTGTAAATTTACTTGGGATTCTGAACAACTTGCCCAAAGCAGGGTCTTGTCCAGTTTTTATTGTTTTGTTGTGGTATTCTTTCACAAAATCGAAACCTACCCGTCTTTGTCTTCAAACACTGAAAACAGACTGCTATTGTTATTTCACCTTCAACGAAAGTCAACAACTGTTCAAAGGACACTTAGGGCCTCATTATGACCCTGCCAGTCTGGAAACAACGGTGGCGGTAAATCCACTGCCACCGTTGTTTCCGGACCGGCTGATTCCAAGTGCTGCAGGCGGGAGGTGTCACTCCTGCCAGGTCTGACCTGGCAAGAGTAATGCCACCTGCCTGCAGGTGGAAATGGAAACACTGTGTCCGTCATAGACGGAACCAGTGTTTCCATTGTTCCAATCTCCGGACTCCATGTGAATGGGGATTTATGGAATTCCACCTCTGGAATCACTGGGTCACCAGGGTTGTGATGCCCCGGTGATTCCGGCAATCATGGAGGCGGACTGGTATTTCGGGTCCGGCAGCAGCCTGCCGGTTTTTCCGGCACAGCTACCGCCGGACTCATGATGAGGCCCAATGTGTTCAATACCCACAAAAAATGATAACATTTACTATATTGAAAGTGAACATAAGAAAATGTAGTTTCCATTTCTGCGTTCTGTTCTTCGGAGCGGTTACTCAGCTTGACAACGAGAGAGAAAGTTCCTGAAATTATGTAAGCTGGACTATAGATACTATTTGTGCGATTAAAAACAGCATGTGTGCTGTATGCATAATGACTAGTTCAGTGACGTGCAAATTGACCAAAAGAATTGACACAGTACGTTATGTTATGTTGAATGATATTTATACCGCAAACTATAAAGAAGCGAGTGTGTAACTCGAGGTTTATTTCTCTGTCTAGTAATGATTGTTATTTCTGTAAAGAGGAGTGAATAGAGGTTTTCAGGCCGATTCATGGGAATAATGTGCGCTGAAATTTTCGGCGAAAGCGTGCGAATCGCAGTGCAAGTGCGAAAATCGCAGCGAAACCCACGCACAGTGATTCATGGAAGTCCGTGTGTGTGTAAATCCATGGATGTGTGCTAAAATTCTGCATGGCGCACGCTGGCGCACACATCTCCAAACAGCGTGCGCTAAGCGCACAGCGAAAGCGCACATAGCGCAGCGCACACAACAAAAGTAGGCGGAACAGGGGGCATAACACGCGGAATGGGGAACAACGTGTGAAAATGTGGGCGTCACGGGGGAAGTACAGGAGGCAAATGCGCGGAACACCCACACACGGGTCTACAACATGTATTCATGGAATCGAAAGGGGCTAATGCGTGCGCCAAAAAAGACGCGCTAATCCGGAAACACATACGCCAGCCGGAAGCAGGCGTACGTGGACCCGCGCAGCATAAATGTGCGCGCAAACAACAAACAAGCTCATGCGCCAAGATTAATATACCATTCCTAGCAGCAGTGGTCGTGGGATACCGCAGGAGGAGGAGGAGGATAGTCAGGCCCAGAATTTTTACATAAAGAACCAGCCTTTTTGGGATGCCTGATGGGAGGTACAGGTTTCCACCTCACATAATACTCGACCTGGTGAGTGAGTGGAAGGATGACCTCACATCACCCACCCTGTGCTCCCAAGCACTCAGCCCCCTGGAGAAGGTCCTCAATGTACTGCACTTCTTGGCCACTGGATCATTTCAGCGGACAAGTGCTATAGTGGGGGGGTGTCACAGGCCACGCAGTCACGCTGCCTACACCAGGTGTTGGGCATCATGAGTGCACGCCCATCAGTCCGCAGGCACATATACCTGCCCAGAACACCTGCAGAAAGGCAGGCTGCCGTACAGGATTTCTGTTGCGTGGCACAATTCCCCAAAGTGCTAGGTGCCATTGATTGCACCCATGTGGCTCTACGTCCCACCAGGGCATCTGAGCACATCTATAGAAACCGCAAGCACTGGCATTCCATCAACGTGCAGGTAGAATGTGATGCCAAGGGAATCATCACCTCAGTATATGCCAACTATCCAGGGTCCACCCACGACAGTTTCATTTACAGAATGTCAACCCTAAACCGGGACCTAGAAGCTGGGCAGCATGGCGATACATGGCTGCTTGCTGAGTATAAATGCCACTGCACATGCATGCATGTCAGATACTGAGTAATGTCACAACCCCAGTAATGATACCCATCACCACCTCCCCAGGGGACAGTGCCTACCCTCTGAGCACCCACATGATGACGCCAATTCGGAACCCCACCACGACACCCGAGGTAGGATACAACACAGCCCATATTGCAACCCTGGGCATAGTGGAGCGCACATTCGGAGTGCTCAAGTCATGCTTTCGCTCCCTGGACAGCTCTGGTGGGCAGCTGTTATATGCTCCCCCAGTAGTGTGCAGGATTATAGTGGCAGCATGTGTCCTGCACAACGTTGCAACACGCCGGGGGCCTGCAGTGGACATGGTGGTGCCCCCACATCCCACACCACATGCACGCCCGCTGCGCATGGGAGGGGAAAGGGCACGTGGCGAGGCAGTCCGTACGCAGCTGGTGGCTAATTACTTCACCTAAAATCACACCCCTGTGGAGTGCACACAGCCCTGGCACATACCAGCTGACAATCAATGATGATGACATGAGGGACACTCAACTGTCACAACCATACCATCCTGAGATTGGTCACCTGGAAGTGTTACATTGTGTGCATCCCTACCTACCCAAACACCACCAATGCTGTGTCATCAAAAGACATACATCTATGCTGCGAAATTCATTACCCCCTTGCTAAATACAACATGAGAACAGCGCCATGTCACCCAACCCCTCCCCAGCTCCACCACCAAACACACCATGGCATGTCATGCAATGTGAAAGCAAACAAAGCAATGCACAAGACCTGACACAAGTGCCACAAAGTACACTGTCCCTAATGGAAACTGCCCACACACAATATGCTCCCAGTAATGTATAACTAACAGCACACATTACCAAATACTTACCACCAACACAATGCTGCAACACACCATGGAAAAATGCAAAAACATGACAGTACTAAGTTCAAGTAGTGGTAGACTTAAAACCTGAATACGCCAGCACATCGACCCCTTAGAACTGTAGAGCATTGCTGCCACACAAATGTCTCAGTGTACTGCATACAACAAGAACTGCATCTGCAAAGTAGACGCCCTTGTGAAGACATGAGGAAGGAACCTGCAGATTAGGAGGAAGACATGGATGCACAAGCACATATCAATACACCATGCAGTGTACAATACAACAACAATATCCACTAGGGATGTCTACACAGTATTGACTAAAGACTGCCCATACAGCTCATGGGAGCCCAACGTCACTGTGTAATTCACTGTCACTTGCTCACACCCTTTGCAAGCCCATGGAAACGGGAAGCAAGAGGGGTGTGTGTCTCACGAACTCAAGCATCTAACCCAAACTCAGGACAAGCTTGCATATGTCCAGCCGGAATACAGTGGATGCCCACGGGAGCCACACAAGGCAACACACTGTAAAAAAAAATAAAAAAAAATGGCCATGTGTGGGCCAAGAGGGGTGGGGGAGGCCACCCAGGAGGTTCGAGGACAGAGTGCACACCAACACACACCTGCGTGGATGTTGCGAAAAAACAAATACCTCCTTGGGCTCATGGCCTGCACGGCTATGCCATTGTGGGAGAACTGCTGTCGCTCTGCTCATCCTCTGCTGCTGCATCAGGAGGCGGTGGTACTATGGGAGGCAGCCCACGCAAAGCCCTTGTATGGTCCTCCATGGCAGCAAGCATGCGGGTCTGGAAGTTTTGATTCTGGAGGATTAAAGTGCGGAGATCCCCATGCAGCACATCACGGGTTGCCTGCATTTCTGCACGCATGGCCTCGCGTGATGCCCGGATCTCCTCATGTGTTGCATGCAGCTCAGCTGAGAGCGAACATGTGAGCTGCTCCAGCTGCTGTTCTGCCCTAACATTTCGGGAAGAATCAAGTTCAAACAGACTCTGCCTGCGGTTATGGAGTTCTACCCTCAGGGCTTTCCTGTGGCCCTGGGACTCTATTGATATGAATTCACGCAGAGTCTCCAGTGCCGCCCGTCTGTCCCTGTTGGACGCCAACATGTCTTCCCTGTGTGATTGGCAAATGGAGTCTGTTACCTGCTGTTGTTGCTCCATCTGCCTTTCAGGGGGGATAATGGAAGTGGCCACCATCTCCATTGACTGAGCCATCATTTCTACTGATGCTGCCATTGGGTTGCCATACCGTACATGGAGTTTTCCCATACAGTATTGCCTGGTGGTGCATGGCCACCGCATCGACGTGCACCACACCTGTTTGGGGCAAGGCGATCTGCACCTTGCTGTGCTGGCACTGCCTGAGGCTGCAGGACTGCATTCCCCCTCTGATCTGCTGTCCCAGGAACAGGATCAGATGCTGTGGAGTGTGACCCTGCATCCGTAACTGCCAAAGGAGGACTTACCAACACTGACATCCCCATAGAGGGTTCTACCCCTGGTGCAGGTGGGTTGGACAGAACAGAATCCCTGCCAGAAACACTTACCTGCGACGGCACATAAGTCTCATCATGCGACTCAGCACCTAAATAGAGGTCTGGGGAGGTGCACCCAGAGGCACCCCTAGACAGCATGGTCTGCAGTAACATTGGGTTTTCACCCACGACCACACCACGCCCCCCACGTGCCTGAGATTCCTCCTCGGTCTGCACCATCTCCTCAACCTCAACAGCACCAAGTGCGTCATCACCTGCAAAAACATGAAAGACAACAAATGGAAACAGGCATGAGCACCATAGCACACACATAGGCCGTGACAAGCCAGAGATCAAGTACATGATTTACACATGTCCCACATGACTATAACCCTGCCATGCAAGCACTGTCAAAGAGTTGGAAGTGGAGTCAAAAAGGCAGACACTGGGGAGAGCAAGATGGAAATGAAACACATTTGCAGCATGTTGGGTAGCACTGGCATCACACATCAGGCTGTGAGTGGCATGTCCAATACACATACATGACACATGCCACCACACAGATGTCATGTAGCATAGCCACAGTAAATTACAAAACTACAGCAATATGTCAGTGAATGAGTACTGTCACACATCCATGTCATATCGACATGATGCGAAGATTGATGCTGAATAGAGTTGCAAAATATGCATGTGCCACACACTGAAACACATCCAGTGTCCAATAACACAGTCATTGTGGGCTGATCAATGGTTGGTCACTTTGACATTAAAGGAAACATCTGTCATCTTCCACATGCAAACGGGCCCTAATAAAACATTTCTGCAGCCCAATACTCCATCGGCCTGAATGGTGTAATCATTAACATAACCAGGTAAAAGTAGTGGCCCAGTGTGGGCTGTAAACAATGACCGAAGCATATCACATATGTTGCAATAGGGCAGAATAACGCGCACTAAAAATGGGAGAGTGGAAACAGGGGAAACAATCAGCCTGAATGAACACTTACAAAATCTGACCAATGTAGTTGCAAGATGACAGTTCAAGGTAAAGTGCACTAATCTGGGCCTAAATGGCAACCGTGGGTAGAAGGGATACAGTCATACCCAAATCCAAGGCACGTGAATGTATGGGAGGAAGCAAATGGGTGACCCATCACATTCAGGAGTACACACCCTCACCTGGCACTCAATCAGAAGCCGTCACCCAAACAACATACACATGGATTACACACACAGCATTGGGCACTCACCGGACAATGCGTCGTAATTAGGTAGTTCTCCCACACCTTGGATCTGTTCCTCTGTGACGAAGGTCCCAGCAACAGACGCATGTTCAGTCGTTGTCCTCTTGTGGAGACCCACCGCCAGTCACCAGAGTAGCAGCATGATTTGAGGCCAGCTTGTTCTTTGCTCTGCGTTTCAGGTCATTCCTCTGCTTGTAGCAATCATCAGCTGTGCCCCTCACAAATCCAAGGGCACTTATGCGGTCCGTGATGGTCTGCCAGTGTGCCCTACGTTGACCAGGTGTGGTCTTGCACCCTGCAGTCACCAACATTTCGTGGCTATGTGCCGACACATAGCTCAAAAGTCCATCAAGTTCCGGGTCATTAAAGCTAGGCTTCCTTGACGTGCCGGAGTGTGTAGCCGTGTCTGGGGTCTCAGCCTGTTGTGCCAGAGCACCCTTCTTCCTCTTTTTCAAAGGTGGAGCGTAGCCTGAGTGACTTGCACCGCTCTGGTCAGTAGAGGCAGAAGCACCGGTGGTCTGGGTAGTAGGAGTGTGCGAATTCACAATGACCATAGGCCTTGGTGCAGGCATTGGCAGAAGTGGGATGTTGGCAGGGGGAACGTCAGTTTAATGAACCTGGACCGACACTGTCCTGGCTGGGAGACTCAGAGCTGGGGTGGATGGAGCTGCAGCTGCCCCTGCAGCTTCCCCACCCTGCCTACTTGGGGCAGCAGATGACATAGCTGCCCCAGATCCACGTGGCTTGGTGACACCAACTTGCATCGCCACACGTGGCCTAGATTTGCTGACCTGGAAGTCAGCCTGGGAGTCATCCTTTGCCAGGTCAGGTGCCACAATGGGCTGGTCCAACAAGGGCTGAACTGGGATGGTGTCAGCATGTTTCCCTCAACCATCGGGGGGGGCATGGGTGTCCCTGATTGGTCCTTCACACATGGGGGTCTAGGGGCACCCTGCAAATCCCGGTCACGTCCCCTACCGCACCCACCACACCCACCTTTCGAAGGTCGGCCACCTTTGCCTCCCTTACCGCTTGGTTGCCTCCCAACCATGGCGGCACTGATGTTGTTGTGCGTATGGGAGTAGCAATAAACTATTGTCCTGGGCAATTGGGGTGAAAGGGGTAGGGTACTAGATGGAATTTCGTACCCTAGTGCTCTGACAAGGCTGTCTGTAACCCATGGGGGAAGATGATGGGTCACGCAATGCACAGGCAGCCCAAAATCAAAAAATAACGTGCATGCAACCCCTCGTAGACCACATGCGTGAAATAATGAACCCGCACTACGCTGTGGCACCCAGAAACACAAAAATAAGCGTACGCGTAATACACGCAGCCTACAATGACCTCTGAAGGGGTATGCGAAACACGGGGCAAGCACAGTTGGTAAATACGTGCGCGACTCACCGTCTGCCTGGAAAAAGAACTTTGAAAAGACGCGCGTTGGCAACACCTCCGCCAAAAGAAGAAGTGAACGCTGTTTGAGGAAACAGGCCCAAAAAGAATAAAGAACGCTGTCAGAGGTAACAGGGAGTACGAACTTGAAACGCTGTGAAGTAATTGCATGTGAACCGACAAGAAGTACAGAATTCACCCACTCGCTCTCCACGAAAAGCACGTACAAGGGAATGGGGTCCTACACGTACCTTTTGAAGCGGTCTACACGTACAGAGTCACTTACGCGTGTACACCCTAAGGCCCTTTCCTCCAATTACACGAGCGGACACTCGGACGTGCAGTTTTTGGAAGTGTATGATGAATATGCACCCGTGTTGATGGAAACGCCCACGCGCATCACATAACTTACGCGTGTAGGCCCTTTCCTCGGATTACACGCATCCACAAACGGACGTGCAGTTATTCCACGCGCGCTGCCACGTCACGAGGGAGACGCCCGCGCGAGTCACGTCACAGAAGCGCTTACGCGCTAAGGGCCTTTTGTCCAATGAAACCGCGTACATGTGCTGACGCGCTTATGCGCAAAGGGCCTTTCCTCAAATTACACGCTGACGTGCAAGATTTTCACGTGCCAAATCACTCTGTATCAAGCTAGCCACGCAACAACACACGGAAGACCACGCTCCTGCCCAGAAGGCCAAATTACTGCCCCCCAGACCTCCGAGCACGCTCCCACCTGCCATCTGCTGCTGCCTGATTGCCTGCTGCCCACGTGCCCTGCTATTTGCTGCCTGCACATCAGCCAGGGGTGCAGTTGCTGTGACCACCCCTCCTGGAACCGAAGACTCCCGACTGGGATACCATCGCTCCACAGCCCAGCCCCAGGACCCAGTTGCCCACCCACTCCTGCCTCTGGGGTTGCCATGTCAGCCACAACATCGTCTGGCACCACTGGCAACCCCCAGCCAGAGAGGAAGAGGGCCACCAGCTTCAGTGCCAGGGAAGTTGGTGTCCTGGTGGAGCAATCTTGATGATGCAGTATGATGCCCTCTTTGGAAGTTTGTGCGCCGACAATGAAGGATGGACCAGGATCTGGATGGACATCGTGATGCCATCAATGCGGAGGGGGTGGCAGTCCGCGATTTACACCATGTCAAGAAGTGCTGGGAGGACTTCAGGTCCAGGACCCTCAACAAGACCCCGCGCCTCTTGAAGGCAGCGGATGCCAAGGGGCGCCGGGGCCACCTGTCCGACCACCAGATGAGGGTCCTGAAACACATATGCCCAGCGCTCCAAGTCCAGGTCCTTGAGAGGCAGACCCATCTGGAGTCGAGCGGTAAGTGTACATGCATAGTGATTGGACGCTGTGCGTGTAGTGGTGTGCCAGTAGTGTGCAGGCTGCACATGTGTTTTCGCAGGGCCATGTAGGGATGTGTATGAACAGGGGCGTGAGGCTGCCACATGTGAGTCCTCTTAGGTGTGAGACACATCGATGGTGTATGTGATGGTAAGCATGCTGTGCAAATGCAGGTGTGGTAGCACACATGTTTGAATTTCTGTGTATGTACGTTGGCATGGTTGTGGTGTCACACATGGATGGTGGTTCCTGCTGCATGTATCGGCACTGTGTACATGTGCATGTGTGTATTTGACAAGTGTGCAACTGTGATGCAACATGGATGCACGTGACACTGATATGTAGAAGGCTGAATGCCAGATGTGACATGTATGGCGATGGCATCACTGCGATAGTTGGAGGAGATGTAGACATGCATGTAAGTGTGGTGGCGTGTGTGCGTGTCTAGTGCACTCCTTGTGTTTCATTTGATGTCAGGCTCATCTTCGGCTGTTCATGCTGTTGTATGTGTATGGATGTTGCTGCCTGGTGCAATATTGCTGTAGAAATGCTCATGTGTGTGAGTTGAAATGACATGTGTGTCGTGGAGTGTGATGCCATGTCTGAAGTTTGACACTGCCACTCATGTGCAACTGTCATTTGTGTATCAGTCCATTGTACAGTGCCCTGATGTCTGTGTTTTATCTCTCCCTGTCTGCAGCGTCAACTGATGAAGAGGGCGGAGAGGTTGCTGTGGAGCACAGCGGCAGGGATCGCACCACCAGCCGGAGACGCAAGGCCCGGCTCCCCTCTCTGATTGTCATCTCGTTGGGGAGTGAAGAGTCTGGTGCCGCGTCCTGGGCCGCAGCTGCCGAGGGTAGGTCCAAGAGGCAGAGGTCGGAGGTGGACTCCTCGGCAGCAGAAGGGGCAGCTGAGACCCCACAGGGTCCAACGGAGGAAGATGGCACGGAGTCATCCAGGTTGGTGGGGGGTTTGGTGGAGGAGGAGGCCGTAGAAGGGACACACATGGGGTCTGGAGGTGGGGATTCCACTGGCTGCTAGTGGTGCAATGCAGGGGCGGGGACAGGAGGCAGCACAGGCCGCCGCAGAGGTGCCTGTGTGTAATCCTGTCCCTGGTCCTGTCACTGCATCATCTGGCACCAGCAGGGATGCCTATGTCCAGACCCATTTTCAGGGAGGGGATGAGCGCACGACAACTGACCTTCCTCTCCCTGCAGACGTGGCTATCCGGGACCGTGTTGAGCCTGTCCTGAGTGGGATAGCGTTGTGTCAACGGGGCATGCGAGAGGACCTGCAGTTTTTTAGTGGAGAGACTGCACGTCGTCTCGCATGCCTCTTTGACCACGTTGACCTACTGGGACAGGTCACCAGTGCTGGATTCCTCCATGTGTTGGACCATCTTGCAACCCCCTCCTCACCTCAACCCCCTACGCCCCAGTCGTGCTCCATGCCATCTTCCCACCCATGTGTCACCTGGGTACCTTGTGGAGCTGCCCCTGACCCAGCGGCCAGGCTGGTGGAGGACACATCCCTGCCACAGTCGAGAGTCGGAAGTCCAGCAGGGGTGGCCAACACGACAACTGCACCCCAGCCTGAGGAGGACGTGCAGGCAGCAAGAGCCAGGGAACAGGCACAGGCACAGCAGCAGCAACATGGTGGGAGCAATAATGGCTCGGGGCCTTCAACATCGGAGGGGCAGGCATCGGCCATAGGGCAGGAGGACCCCGGATTTCAAGTGTCTTCCGTGTGGCAGCGGTTGGGCCACGCCATAGATGCGGAGCGGCAGCGGGCGGAAGAGGCACGGCTCACAATGGTCAGTGCAGAGAACTCCAAGCGGAGGGCCCTGAGGCGGGCTGAGTGCCTCGAGGCAATTTGCAGGGAGTTGGAGGTGAACATGTCGTCGTCCCTGCGAACCCTTGGGGCCATGGTTGAGGACCGCCTCCAGGACATTGAGCGGGAGTTCTAAGCTGCCCTGGCCCGGGACATCAATAAGTGAGCCGTCAGACTAGCCCGCTGCCATTGTAAATAGTTAGATAGTGTTAGGTTTCCTTTCTGTTTTTGTTTATTTTGGGGCGATTGGACAATGCACCACGTTTTTGTATATAGTTCTTTTTTAGGTAGTCTTTTTTGTAGGTTTCATTTAATTTGTTGGGCTCATGGACCATGGATTGGTGATTTGTATATAGTTGAACAGTGGATTTATTTTATTTTTTTTCATTTCACCATGGAGCAATGGATTTCACTTATTTTTTTTCCCTCGGATTTGCTTTGTTGGACCGAGACTTTGGACACATTTTCAGTTGGATTTCTTTGGATTCTGATTTCATATTTTTGATTATTTTCTGGACATGCTGCGTTTTATTTCTTCTTCACATTATTGTGTTTTCTTTTGGATTCAATACATTTTTGTTTCATACTTCGGTGTGTGGTATTCTCAAATTGATTTCATGCATGTCATGATGTGGGTTTTCGCATTCACTTGCACCCATTGTGTGTGTGTGACGGACATGTGTTCATTTACATACTTGCCATTCGGGTTGTATCATGTAATGGGAATTTCTATGTGGGTGGATGCAATGTGTGGGACATGAGTGGGGGTCTGCTGGCAGGTGCCCCTGACTGCTGGGGGGTGGGGGTGCTGGGGGACATGTGTGGGACATGAGTGGGGGCCTGCTGGCAGGTGCCCCTGACTGCTGGGGGATGGGGGTGCTGGGGGACATGAGTGGAACTTGCTGGCAGGTGCCCCTGGCTGCTGGGGGGTGGGGATGCTGGGGGACATGTGTGGGGGCCTGCTGGCAGGTGCCCCTGACTGCTGGGGGTGGGGGTGCTGGGGTACATGAGTGGGGGCCTGCTGGCCGGTGCCCCTGACTGCTGGGGGATGGGGGTGCAGGGGGACATGTGTGGGGGCCTGCTGGCAGGTGCCCCTGACTGCTGGGGGGTGGGGGTGCTGGCGGACATGTGTGGGGGTGTGCTGGCTGGTGACCCTGACTGCTGGGGGGTGGGAGTGCTGGGGGACATGAGTGGGACATGAGTGGGGGCCTGCTGGCAGGTACCCCTGACTGCTGGGGGGTGGGGGTGCAGGGGGACATGAGTGGGACATGAGTGGGGGCCTGCTGGCAGGTGACCCTGACTGCTGGGGTGTGGGGGTGCAGTGGGACATGAGTGGGACATGAGTGGGGGCCTGCTGGCAGGTGACCCTCACTGCTGGGGCGTGGGGGTGCTGGGGGACATGAGTTGGTGATCAGTAGTTCAAGGTGACATGTGGCTTGGCTGGGGGGCATGCCCTTGGTGGATTCACAGGTAGGACTCCCCACACACCCCCGAAATTCACATACCCCGCTATGACAGCAAAATCGCGTGTGAAACATCCCGCGCACCCCCGACTTAGACGTACCCCACTCGAACAGGGCCAATCGCGTGTGAAACTTCCCGCGCACCCCCGAATTACACGTACCCCACTCGGACAGGGCCAATCGCGTGTGAAACTTCCCGCACACCCCCGAATTACACGTACCCCACTCCGATCGTGTGTGAAACTTCCCGCGAACCCCAGGAATACCCGCACCCCACTCGCACAGGGCCAATCGCGTGTGAAACTTCCCGCGAACCCCAGTAATACACATACCCCACTCGCATAGGGCCAATCGCGTGTGAAACTTCCCGCGCACCCCAGGAATAAACGTACCCCAGTCGCACAGGACCAATCACGTCTGAAACTACCCGCGCACCTCCGATTTACACGTACCCCGCTCTGATCGCGTGTGAAACCTCCCGCACACCCCAGGAATACATGTACCCCAATCGCACAGGCCCAATCCCATGTGAAACTTCCCGTACACCGACGAATTAAACGAACCCCGCTCCGATCGTGTGTGAAACCTCCCGCGTACCCCGGGAATACACGCACCCCACTCGCACAGGGCCTATCGCATGTGAAACTTCCCGCGCACCTCCGAATTACACGTACCCCGCTCCGATCGTGTGTGAAACTTCCTGCCCACACCCGAAATACACGTACCACGCTCAGATCGCGTGTGAAACTTCCCGCGAACCCCAGTAATACATGTTCCCCGCTTGCCGTGTGCTGTGTGGCGGCCCTGTATACTGGTACAGGGTTAGTGCAGCCCTTTGCGCTGGATTGGGGATTTTGATGGCTTTTCCTTGCACGAGGGGCGTTCTTGGGGGCATAACTGGCGCTGCTGCAGGGTCGCTGCACCACTGTGCGCCACGGCTGGTTTTGGTAGCTAAAATCCATGAATACGCTGTGCAAGAAAATGGATTTTAGCACACGCGGCTGGCGCATAGATTCACACGCGCACACTGTGCGCCAGCCACGTGTGCCACTTGTGCGCTGAATTCTATGAATTACCCTCTTTATTTTTTGAGACCTATTGCTTACTGGCCTTACACACCAATATATTCTGTGCAGAGTTATGTGTTGTTACATGGACCATATTGGGATGATTATTCCGTGAAGACCCACAACCACAACCTGTATGTAGGCTATTGATATTTACAGCACTTTATCTTGTGGGATATCCTGGTGTGCTGTCACTGTTGCACCCTTGTGCACCATAAATTAGGGGTTGGGGGAGTGGCAGGGATGACCCTTGTCCGTGGGCACTTGGTTCTCTTTCCGACCACTTATCTTACCACTTCAATTGAAATGCCATCGGTCTGTGGTTCAACTGAAAACATTACTATCTCTGTCCTTATTTTCTGGTACAGCCCGCTAGGTGAAGCGGGTGCATCTGGTTCTCCATCCCATTGGGAGCTATACGTACTTCACAGTGCTAAACTTTCATGCAGTCGTGGTGTCAACTACTTCTCCATGTTGTCATGTTTGTGTTCATTCTGTGTGGTTTGTGTTAATGATTAGGTTTCATCAGGTTCTGAATTATATGATAACTTGTTATATTCTATTACAGAACAGGTGCTAAATTATATTGTTTTTTTCTTTTATCTACACAGGTATATTGTACCGTTCTGCACATGCCATAGTTTCCAGCTACCGTCGGATGAATTATTCAATCAACATTGGTGGCTAATCATAAACGGTGCTTATTTGACTACAATTATGTGGGACGAATGACAGGGGACCAATCTGCCCTTTAGCGGTACCAGCAATAAGGAGCAACCTATCAGCGTTTATGATTTAAAAATGTGCTGAAGCAAAAGCGGTGCGCTTCAAAGTGCAAAGAATCGATATCTTCTCACGAACTAAACATCATGTGCGTCATTAGAAAGTTTTGCTGGTGTAACAGAAGGACACACAAGAATTGGAGGCCAGATATTGATCGATCGCTAATCGCAGTCAGCATATCATAAGGAAGTTATAAAGAACATTCGAAGCATGCAATGTTCACTAGCTATCATTTGTGTTGCAAAAACATATCGTTCATTTCGTGGACTTAATCTTCTCTTGTGAGCATTCTTTGCAAAATAAAAGCACTTGTTACATTGCAGACTATTGATGTTTTCTTAAAAATAAATGTTTTGCTCTCCTATTTAAGACAAGAAAGAAAAGTTACGCCCTATGAGAGGATGTGTGTGTTTACCTTCCTGGTTCTGTGTTAAGTAACGTTCTGGCATGGCTGATGACGGGCATCGCTGGCCATGAACTTCATGTAAATAGGTGGAGTATGTTGTTTGGATCAGTGATGTCAGTTCGAGGGGCAGGCGATCTGTATTCTGGCCGAGAGGGCACTTGAATTTAGGGCGATGCATCAACGGATAAGATTAGCACAAGATGGCAGCACCCAAACTGTTGTTTTTGCATTTATAAAAATGAGGGAAAGCTAAGGTAAGATGCATAGGAAAACATTTTAAGATCGATTACAGTATGCTTAAAAATACATGCCCAAACGACAGGACAATAACATTTTTGAGTGAAATTCCCCTTTAAGGACTTCGAGACGCAGCACTTAAGCATTATGCTATAATTATGTTATAGTTTGGATTTTGGCAAGTCTCATACCTAGCCTTTTATCATTGAAGATATTAAATTATAGGTTAAGTATGAATGCATGCCCCATGAAGCAGCAAGCCATTGTGGCCGACTGGTTAATTGTGGGGCCTTGAACTCTGGCAGACCAGTGTTCAAGGCTGTATGTTTTTTTAATTTAACTAATTTAATTAAATTAAAAGAAAAGCAACACAAGTGGGAGGTGGCGATGTTTGTTGCAGTGCCGTCACGTGATCTTATTCAGCATGAGGGCTTTTAGACGTGGCTGCGAAGTCAGCCACGTCCAAACATTCCTCGTGGCAAAATAACGGCGCTGGAAGGGCTCTCGCGCGGAAAAGCGCACGCTGAAAGGGGCGTTGCAGCGGAATGCCGTATCAAATGTTACTGTGCCAAAATGGTGGCACCGAAAAGGGTTGAAACGCTTGGCGAACGCTGCTTAACCATAGTGTGTGCTCCATGGCAAATAATGTTACCTGACTGCGCATTGCCTAAAAACATTGTGAGTTCTAAAAGCCTGCGATCCGAAGGCCATGGCTAGTGATCTGGTTGCGTTTTAAAATTGACAATGCACACGGCCAAAGGCAATGCCCATTGACCATGGCCGAAGACCATGCTTGTGGCCTGGAAGCGTTCTTAAATCAATGGAAAAACAAAACTCTGGAAATTCAAGGATAAAACCTGAGTTGCAGGGACGTTAAGGTGGGAACCTCTGAAATTCAGCTAAAACCACCTTATCTTCGCGCCCACTGTTGCGCATCCTATGACCACAATGATAACATCACAGATCACATCAGTGATGACATCACTAATTACATGTTGTATGAGATCACTGATGACATTACAAATAACACCACTAATTACATTACAACAAACTATAACTGGCCTTAAGCATGGCCTTCATCCATGGTCAGTGTGCATGACCAAATATAGTTTAACACATGAATGGGTACTATTCATGGCTTTCAGTTATGGACAGTGGTGACAACCTTCACCCATGTGCACTGAATATTTTAAAACACTAACTGTAGATTTTGGTGTTTACCAGTGGTACAGCTTTGAACTGTGTCCACTGTATATTATTTGTACTGGTCAGGCACTAGCCATGGACATTAGGACAACACAGGCCAGTGGCCACTATCTTTGGCTGTGACCAGTATATATTATCACATATAAATGGGCCACTAGCTATGGCCTTTGACCTTGAGTAGATTGTACATCTTTTGGCCTTGTCCATGCTATATTTTACAATAATAAAATGCAATAAGTGATGGCCTTCAGTCGTGCCCACTCTGTATTATACAATACTAACCAGCCACTAGCTATGGCCTTCAGCCGTGCACACTGTATATTATATACACTAACCAGCCAGTAGCGATGGTCTTCAACACAATACTAGCCCGTGGCCACAGTTTAGAACTATGCGGACGGTATATTCTAACATATAAATGAGCACTATCTATGGCCTTTAGCCATGGCCACTGACTACAGCTTTGATTGTTGCCCACTGTATATATGAAAACAGTGATGGGCTACTAGGCATGGCTTTTAACCATGCACATTGGTATTTTCGAACAGTAACAGACCGCTAGCTATGGTCTTTGGTACTGGCCAGCAACCTCAGCCTTTGTCATGGCCAAGTCCACGGCTTAAATTGTTATTAAGGTAATCAAACCTTTCATGAGCTAACTTATAAATAATTATGTTATGTCTAATGCCATTTTTGATACAATCAGTTATATTCAATGTAATTAGCGTTGTCACCAGTGATGCCATCAGTGATGTGATTTGTAATGTCATCAGTGTTCTCATACAACATGTAATTAGTGAGGTCATCGGCGATGTGATCTGTGATGTCATCATTGTGGTAATAGGCTGTGCAACAGGGGGCACGAAGTTAAGGTGGCTTTAGCTGAACTTCAGAGGGTTTGTTGCACTACGTTCTCACGTTAACATCCCTGCAACTGACGATTTTTCATTGAATTTCAAGGGTTTTGTTACAATGTATTGCTCAAAAAACAAGGGGGGCCATGGGAGTCCCTCTGCCAGACATTAGTCCTGGTTACAAGGGCCTTACCCACATTCTTCAGCTCACTATTTTTCACAGAGCAGAAATATCCAACGCATATCAGTCTTTGTCCTGCCCTGATGAAGTCCAGCACCGAAATGCTAGGCAATTCTCCTCTGAACAAAAGTACCAACAGCAAACCCAGACACGTTTTGCTGTCTGGTTGGACCTCATCAGTAGAGCTGTGCCTCTCTAAGAATAGTGACAAAGTAGTCCACGTCTGGATTCTCCTAGTAACTTAGGGAGAGACTCAAAGTTACTTACAATATGCAAAAAAACAACAGGGGTCCTGGGAGTCCCTCTGCCATACATTAGTCCTGGTTACAAGGCCGTACCCAGATTATTTTGCTCACTAACTTTCCCAGAGCAGAAATATCCAACGCATATCAATCTTTTTCCTGCCCTGGGGCAGTCCAGCACTGAAATGCTAGGCAGTTCTCCTCTGAACAAGAGTACCAACAGCAACCCCAGACACATATTTCGGTTTGGTTGGATCTCATCAGTAGGGTGGAGCTGTGCCTCTAAGAATAGTGAGCAAGTGCTCCACGTCTGGATTCCCCTTGTAACTTAGCATGAGACCCAAAGTTACTTAAAATATGCAAAATAACAAGGGGGTCCTGGGAGTCCCTCTGCCAGACTTTAGTCCTGGCTACAAGGGCCTTAGCCAGATTCTTTAGCTCACTATCTTTAACAGACGAGAAATATCCAACACATATCAGTTTTTTTCCTGCCCTGGGGCAGTACAGCACCAACATGGTAGCCAATTCTCCTCTGAACAAGAGTACCAACAGTAACCCCAGACACGTGCTTCAGTCTGGATGGACCTCATCAGTAGGATGGAGCTGTGCCTCTCTAAGAATAGTGAGCAAGGGGTCCATGTCTGGATTCTCCTCGTAACTTAAGGTGAAACCCAAAGTTACTTAAAATATGCAAAAAAACAAGGGGGGTCCTGGGAGTCCCTCAGCCATACATTAGTCCTGGTTACAATGGCCTTATCCGGATTCTTTAGCTCACTATCTTTCACGGAGGAGAAATATCCAACACATATCAGTCTTTGTTGTGCCCTGGGGCAATCCAGCACCGAAATGCTAGGCAATTCTCCTCTGAACAAGAGTACCAACCGCAGCCACAGTCACTGCATTGCATGTCATGCAATGAATTAGTTACAAGATCAGAAATAAATACACTTTTCTGATCAGGGCTAGCCACATACACAAATCTATCACAAAGATCTGGAGTAGACTAACCTTGCTTACATTGTGGACACATATGATTCCACTTGTAACTCATTCCTACATACTTATCTACACTAACTGTTTCCTTCATTAATAAGACATTCATTACACATTCTTGACTATCTTCCTGTGTATTTTGAGAAAATTGGTGATTTCCACTTGTAACAGCTACAACGTATTCGGATTGACATTGCCGAATGTAAACTGTGTGGTTTTTCATCTGCATATATTTTAATAAATGAAAGTTCCACACATAGCTGCTTCTCTAATGGGGAAGCAATTTCTTGCTTCAATGCAGTCATTTGAAACAACATACACAAAGCTGCATTACAATAGCATTCAACTCCTGTTACGTTACTAGCAGGGCAATTCATAGATTTCAGTGCAGAGGGAGCGCACTGGCTAGAGTTCTCCTACTCTCACACCTCAACTGCTGCAACTCCTTATGCATTGGCTCCTCCACCAGCAACATAAAAAGACTACAAGTCATTCAGAACAACTCCTTGCGTGCAGCTTTGAACATCCCTAAGAAAGAACATATCTCGGCAGCCAGACACAATGCCGCTCCCAATCCAAAACTGTTTTAGATTCAAAATCTTCTCCATCAAGCATAAATGCCTCCACAACACAGCACCTAAATATCTTGTCACGAAAATCTCCACTTCTCACTCTGAGAGACCCACTAGAGCCTCAACATCCCACCTCCTATCCACACCAAAATTCAAAAGAGCCAAAGCCAGGGGCGGAAGCTTCACAGTCATGGCAACACAACAGTGGAACACCCTACCCCTCGACATCAGATCAGAACCATCACACACAGCCTTCCGCAAAAAGCTTAAAACTTGGCTATTCAAGAAAAGCCTCTGAAATCTCCACCTACCTCATGCATGTCTGCAAACTAACTGTAATGTATGCTGCACTATATGTCTATCTGTAACCTCTGTGTAACCAGTGCACGGATGCCTCTGGGTTCGGCACGCTATACAAATAATTACAACGGCACCATCAACCAATTAGAAACTACAAAACACACACCTCATACAAACCCTGCTTATACAAACTAATAGAAATTCAAACAAGGAATCATTTTCCTGGAAACAGAGAAAACTTCAGATATCATGGCTGGTTTGAAAACTGTGTGGCTGATCAGAAACAGTTGGCTTTTTTGGGTACTGTTATTTTGTTAGAAACTGAATATTAAAATGGACCCAGGTTTCAGAGATTTTACAATAAAATAGTTTGGATTGCAGGGAATTCCTTAGTTCCAAGTTTTCCCAAAATGGTTTCGTCTGAAAAGTACAGGGCACCCAGACATAGGCCCTCATTACGATACTGGCGCTAAACCATGGCGCTATTTGCACCATGGTTGGTGCCGGTATCGTAACGAGTCCGCCAATGTTCAATGTGGAATTACCACCCCATTCCAAGGTTGGCGGGGCAGTAATTCCCCATTGAACATTGGCCCTTCCCATTTTTGCCCCATAGGGCTCAATGGGAGTGGGGAAGGCGCTAAGTATGGTACTGCAAACTGCAGTACCATACTTAGCACCGAGGTCCCTTTGCAGGTCCCTACTTTAACGGCTGGTGTAGACCAGCTGTTCAGGTCGGGTCCCGCAAAGGGACCTCGTAGTAAGGCGCTAATGGGTTAACGGCGCCGCAGCCTTTTACGGCGCCTTTAACCCATTAGCGGCCAGGGTCGTAATGAGGCCCATAATATAAATTCATTGTGGAGGCAATGATTTGGGGAACATACAATGGGCCTCATTACGACCCAGGCGGTAAGGGGTTTACGGCAGCGTAAACAGCGCCGAACCTTACCGCCTGAGTACGAGGTCCCTTAGCACCATGGCGGATTTAACACCTGCTTTTAGCAGGTGTTAAAATCCATGGCGCTAAGGGACCATGGAGTTAATTACGCCACCGTAATTTACGGTGGCGTAATTAACACCTTCCCCACTCCCATTATGCCCTATGGGGCAAAAATGGGAATGGGGAAGGGTAAATGGGGATTGGGGACTTACCGCCCCGCCAAGGTCGGAATGGGGCGGTAAGTCCGCCAACCACCATGGCGTAAACATAGTTTACGCCATGGTGGTAAAGTCACTGCCCAGGCGATAACTTACCGCCTGGGTCGTAATGAGGCCCAATGTGTGTCCCTTACTTTAATGATCAAACAAGACAAGGCAAAACTAATGGATGCATTTCCTCACACCATCTTCATATTTTCCAATCTGACTCAGAGGCAAAAATGGAGATGACCACCAGATTTAATGGCAAAATTGAAAAATCCCAAAAAGCATTTTCAGCATTCATGAGAGATGTGAGGAACTCATGGTGGAAACAGTAAGACAGACACATGTGATCACAGTTCAAGGGTGTTTATTAAAGTGTATAGGTAGGTTGGTAAAATGCCTAATCTAAACCTAAATCTAAGATGGGAGCAAGTTACGACCATCAAATAAGACACCACTAGGACTGGCTTAGTATTATCAAATAAAAAGGGTCTGAACTAAAACATGCCTATTGCCATTCCTTACGCTAAGTTACAAAAGTGTGTGGGATAATGTTGACAAGAAAAGAAAGAAGTGTTCACAAATGATAAGACAGGGTGTTCTAGCCAGGGGGTCTCCCGTTCCCCACATTTTTAGCATGGGACAAGGCGGGACTCCTGAGCACAGCACACAGTCTGCCCCAGTACGAGGTTACAGTTCTGTTCTCCAGTATCAGGCTTTTCGGTGGTTAAGTCTCTTTTCTACAAAAAGTCTTCTACCTCCGAGGACCTGATGAGTTCAAAACAAAAAAACAAAAAGTTCCTTTCAACAAAGCCAGGACCTTCTGTGGCCAAGTCTCTTTGCTGCAAAAGTCTCTCACCTGAGAAGGCCTGCTGGACCAAAACAACAAACAAACAAATGTTCCATTGGTGATATTGCACCTTGGGTGATTGCTCTTTACCCCTTGAATATACCTCTGCCAGGCTCTGATCCTTTTTACTACTTGGGCCTCCCTCTGTCCCGTTCACTATAGCCTTTCTCTCTTTACACAATCTTCTTGGGTGTATCAGACTTCATCCCATTTTGCAGACAAATTTCACAGTTCACTTCATTTTTTTAAACTTCAGAGTTACTTTCTTAGCTTTTCCCTAGGCATCCCTCCGTCGGGTTCACTTAGCCATTGTTAACACAGTTCATGTGTTTCTAAACACAGTCCATGTTTTCCTTCAAATGTACAGAAAGTGTGGTTCCTTCAATTTCCATAGCTTTCTCTTGGCATCCCTCTGTAGGGTTCACACTTGCCTTCGTTCCTAACCCTTTGTTGGAAAGCTGGGTTTACCTTACCCTAGCTTTTCTCTGGCATCCCTCCATCGGGTTCACACTTGGCTTAGGCTCATGTTCAGTATTTTATCAGAAAGCAAGGGGGTTTCCCTTCCCCTAGCTTTTCTCTTGTCAATTGGACAGAGACTTTCGATTGTACAAAGGATTTTCATGTGATCTTTGTAGGACCACTATGTGCCTCACACCGCCCTCTCCTAGGGCCTTCTGGGACTTTCAGTTTCACCAATAGGGGGATCAGTCAGAGTCTTTTGAGTGAGCACCCATGTGGCGCTGCAGCTGGTCTCTCCCCTACATTTTTCTAACAGTTCTTTATGCACAGTTCAAGGGATGTCTTTTCACACTTTCACTGCTCGCAACCTTCTCTTGACAAAGAGCGATTTCACACAGTTTCTCATGACTCACGAGCTGTATTGAAGGCTTTGTTTGCATCTTTTTCTTCACCACTGGGTCGTCCTCTTCCGGGCTCGGAACCTCCTCTTTTCAGCACAGTCAAGTACCTCAAGGGTCTCCCTTGGCCAGACTCGGACCCCCTTTTTTAAAGTTCAGTAAGAAAGCTTCCCTAAGTCAAGCTCGAGCCTCCTTCCAAAGTTCATAATTTTAACAAAAAGGATTTGGGACTTCTAGTCCCAGAATGCACTGGGTTGATTTTGCACTAAATTGCTCGATAAAATGGCATTTTCTGTCATTGGGAGCTGCAGGAGCCAAAAGGGGATGTTAGTAGGAGGCCAGGGTCTCTCCCTCTGCCCATCAGAGACCTGGGTTTGCCTGCCTGACCCAGGGGAGGAGTTTAACAGTTGGTACTACCAGGCAACCCCAGCTGCCCCTGGTCTTGCCTTTTGGAAGTATAGTTTCCTCCTTGACACTGCAATCTCCTCTCTGTTATCAGGGCCAGTGTTTTTGTGGTATTCTCCTCCAGGTCTCCCAGGGCTTCCTCCTGCTCTCTGGTAACTTCCAGTAACCCCAAATCACTCACAATGCTGTTTCTCGCTGCTGCTTTTATACTCCCAGCTAGAGTTCATTGGAGTCAGGTGTGAGTAGTTGTTCCTACCTACCTGAATCTGCCTGACTTCATTATTGGGACACCATGTAGACTGCCCATAGGAATCCAATGCCTATTCATTCCTATGGGTAATCCTCATGACTTCCATCTGCCTCTTCCTCTTCCCAGTCCTTATGGAGATTTCAATAGGGGAATGGGATTATAGGAGTTGGGGGTTAGAGGCAATCTTGAGTTCCCCCGTTGTTTTCTCCTTCTTTTCCATAAGGAAAAGCACTGGGGGATGGGATTTTGGTGGCAATATCCCATAACGACTGCTGGGATATCGGGTAGGGGTGCAGCAGAGAAAATGCGATACAACGTCTCGCCCAAAGGTGCTTGTCTCGCAGTATCCAAGGACTGCCTGCCTAGGTGATCTTCCCTTTCAAGTCAGCCCCCAGGGTTGGGATACAAGAGCGATGGCCCTCTCCATGCCACCTAAACAAAGGATCCCCGGGAATAACCTGGAGAAACGCCTCAGGTTTCTCACAAACACCAAAACCAATTATGCATTTCGAATAACAACATACAGGGCCTCATTACACGGATGGCGGTAAGGATTTACCGGTACCGGTAAAATACCGGTACCGGTAAATCCTTACCGCCTTACTACGAGGTCCCTTTGCGGGTTGGGGGATTTAACGCCTGCTTTTTGCAGGCGTTAAAAACCAACCCGCAAAGGGACCCAGGGAGCTAATTACGGTACCGCAATTTGCGGTACCGTAATTAGCGGCTTCCCCATTCCCATTGAGCCCTATGGGCCAAAAATGGGAATGGGGAAGGGCAATGGTGGAAGGGGGAATTACCGCCCCGCCAACCTTGGAATGGGGCGGTAATTCCCCTTTCCGCCAAGGCGGTGCCGGTATTTTACCGGCATGAACCATGGCGCTAATAGCGCCATGGTTCTCCGCCATCCGTGTAATGAGGCCCACAGTCCTACATGACCAATTGCTATAGTCCTGACTGAGTACACATAACTGAAGAAGGAAAGGCTGTGTTCCTTCAAAACATCAGAACAACGGTTCAGATGTGCTAAAATACTACACTCAGGGCCTCATTATGAGGCTTGCGCTCACAGAATGAAGGGGGCCGGGACGGGACCGGCCCCCTTAATTCTGTCAGGGCTGATTAGGAGGTTCCCTTTGCGGGACCCGGATCAGACGTCTGGTAAAACCAGATGTTTTTTCCGGGTCCCGCGAGGGGAAGAGGGAGGTAACAACGGGACACTTATAATGTGCCCATTGTTACCTCCATCCCCATTCCCATTGAGCCCTATGGGGGCTCGAATGGGGAATGGTTCCTGCAAGGAGGACTTACCGGGTCCTCCTATGTCGGAATGACCCGGTAAGTCCCCATTGCAGGAACCCGGTAAAGGAGCCCGGTTTGGAGGCAGCCATGGAGCTAATAGCTGCATGGCTACCTCCAAACTCGTAATGAGGCCCTCAGTGTACTCCAAAACAGTCCTTTTAAAGACTACTTATGACAAACAAATACAATAAAATAAAATTAAAAAAAGATTTTTATAATCCCTGCAGTTACATTTTAATGACTTTTACCAAAACCGCAGTAACAATTGGATAAAAAAGGGCCATCAATTCAGGCTTTATACTAAATGCAACTTAAATTCTGCTCACCTTGTTGTTTCTTGTCCCCCTTAGGTGCCGGGATTCGGAGGTGTAAAGATGGGACGCGTTTAAAACCAAAGTCTTTCCTCTGGTTTGAAGATGCGATGAATCCAGAATCAGGTAAGAAATCAGATAATACTCTTTTTCTAACCTTTGCTTCTTTCCTTCTTTCTAGGTGGTCCAGGTTCGAGGCGGGCATGGCAGAAGGCTGGATGCTGCTGCTGGCACGGTGAACGTTACGCTGCTGGATGCAGAATAACACGAAGCGTGTGCTGCTCTTCGGGCGTGGTTTAAATAGCCTCCAAAGTAGTCCCAGGTAGGTATTCTTCCACGACAACACCCGAGTAACAAAATAGTCCCTAAGGTAAAGTAGTCCCTTCCAGGCCTCACATGGGTTGGGATCTTCTTGCAGCGTGGTCTGCATCAGGTAAGTGTGCACCTATGAGCCTGGCGCCTATGGCGCCAGGACTGATGTCCCATATGAGCATGGCGCTATAGGCGCCAGGACTGAACCCAGACAGCCCGTAACAGGGGTTGCTGGGTTTTCTCAAGGCAACATGATGCCTGCTCCCGGGGCTGATGGACGTGGTCTGGATGCCTGGGGGTATGGGGGTCATTACGAGGTTGGAGGTAAGTACCGGTCATTACCGGCATGGAGCAAAAACCATGTCCATGCTGGTGATGGACCGCTAAAAGCGGCCCATTCTGACTTCGCGGGCACGAGCTTTGCGCCATGCCGGTAACAACCTTACCGCCATGCCTGTAAAGGGTGAAAAATGACCCTTACCGGCATTGCGCGAAGAGTAGATAGCTCCACTGCCATTCAAGCCATCTGTATTAGCCGAACCGTAACTAGCGTCATCGGACAGGAACAGGAAAGAGCACAGCGGCCATCTTTAAAAACACCATCCATTGCCATCCTCTGTAACCAGGACCCCAATCCCGACCACATCTCTTCCTCACCTGTACCATAACCTGCAGCATATAAGAATGGCAAAATCTCTCCAAAAAAGCGCAGACCGCCTGAGCAAGGAGCGCTTTTCACAGGAGGAGCTGAACATGCTCGCCGAGACGCTGCAGGGCCCGTTTTCTCTAACAACGTGTCCCGACCCGCATTGCTGCGCAAGAAGGCCATATGGGCGGAGGTGGCGCAGAAAGTGAGTGCCGTTGGCACCACCCCACGCACACCAAAAGACGTCTGGAAGCGCTCGGACGACCTGCGCTTACGCGTGTGCAACATCCTCGCGGTCAACCGGAAACAGGGGATGGCTACAGGTGGTGGTGCGGACTCCCCCATCAAGTTGCAACCGTGGGAGGAGATCTGCGCAAGCACAATAGGGATGGAGGCCATAGAAGGAGTGGGGGACATGGAGCGAGGAGCCCCGTCTTCAGCAGATGCAGGTAGGTGTCACAAAATAAACACTCTAAAGTACAACACAATGATGTCCCCCTGAACTGACAGTGCAATGATGGAAGGCAGGGTCCACCAGACACATTTTTGCAAGACTGCCTACAGGCAGTGCACAGCACCAACTCGTCCACATGCATGATGCACCCCATATATGTCTCTTCCCAGACGCATCCCTTCATTACCCACCCAAAAGCCAAGCAACCCTTATGTCACTACCCCAATGGCAATCTCCTGCCATTCCATAGAGAAACAGCAAACCCAATGCATGCCTGATGCACGTTGACCCATCACTAATGCCCTCCCTCTATTGCTCCCCCACAGGCACGCAATCAGACACTGATGAGCAGGACACCAGGGAGGATGCTGAAAGGCTCCACAAGAAGGCCAGGGGCATGGAGGGGCCAAACTGCCCCTCTACATCCAGGGGAAGAGGGCAAGCTGCAGTATTGCACAAGGGCAAGACAAACCCAGTACCTCCACCACCAATTTCAATTACGGCCAACACCACAGCACCCACACCAGCCACCAACACCCAGGAGCCAGTGGCTGAAGGGACTGTTTCGGGTGCCAGCAGTATTGTTGGGGAGACAGCTGCCACAGCAGCCGTGTCCGATGATGAGGCTGAAAGTATCACACAAGGCACAACTGCCGCTACAGGACCACTGCATTCGCCACAACTCTCACCAACCAGCATTGACAACATCAACAGGCAAGAGCTGTCTCCTGGGGAGTCATGGGCTACCAGTTTCAGCCCCCCACAAAGCCTGCCTGAGGAAGCAACGATGGCAGTGGCACATCATAGCTCCACCAGTGTCCCAATGAGCCAAGAGGGGATGAGGGCTATTCAACAGCGGCAGGAGGAGCTGGCAGGGCTGTTAACCCAGCATATCAAAGAATGTGGACATGCAAGGGATGAGATGAGGGAATGCGCCTCTTCGATCAGATCTGCTATTGAGACAAGCTCCAAAGAAATTTGTAGCGAATTGACATCAATGAGGCAGGTACTCTCACAAATGGTGGCAGCTATGCAGGCCATGGCTCCGGCACAGGTGGCCGAACAACCTTCCACATCGTCGAATGCCAGCTCCACGAGGTCCAGCCCCCTGCGTAGGATCTCGGCGGAACCTGCGCAGGTCGGCCAAGGGTCCACCTGATGCCGGGAGAGGAGAAGGGGTGTAGGCTCTGGCAGGCATCCTGAACTCATGTTGATTTACGGTGCATACAAGTGCACACCATGTGTGGGGAAATTAAGGGGGGAGGGGGGAGAGGGTGTGTGGGGGAGTTGCAGAGGAGGGGGGACAGGGTGTGTGGGGGAGTTGAGGGGGAGGGGGAACAGGGTGTGTGGGGGAGTTTAGGGGGGAGGGGGAGAGGGTGTGTGGGGTGGAGGGCTTGTGCACTTTGTTATGTTTCTTTAATACACCTGTTGGAAAATCATAATTCACATGTGCGTACATTGCGTATTGTGTATGTGTGCTTTATTGGTGAACAGTCTACAGTGTCCGGATCCCTGACACACCCAGTGCCCTGAGTGCCACCTCCATTTCACACCCCCCCCCATCCATGTGTGCTAGAAACATTGGTTAATCAGAGTCAGGCGCATGTCACGTCCCTCCTGCGCATCATCTTCATCGTCAGGTGGTTGCAGTTCAGCGTTGGGGGGCAGAGGCACATTTCGTCTGATGCAAATATTGTGTAGCATGACACATGCCATGACGATCTTGCCCACCTTCTCATGGCCGTACTGGAGTGCCCCACCAGACCTGCTGAGGCAGCGATACCGTGCCTTCAAGAGGCCAAATGTTTGCTCAATCACCACACAGGTACGTGTATGCGCACGATTGTAGTCCTCCTCGTGCCTGTTCTGCGGGTTCCGGACTGGGGTAAGGAGCCACCTCTTCAAGGGATAGCCTGCATCACCTGCATGTGGGCAACAATGTATATGTGTAAGTCATCACATCATATGGGACCCGTATCAATGACACCATTGCATGCATTTATTTCCTGTTTGCTACCACATATCCATGCATGAATAGAGACACACGATGTGACTGCTATGTGTGTATTCCTCCTATGGACAGGTGTGCGTGCCATCGTGTAGTGGGTGCAAGGGGGTCCTATTCCTTGTGAGTGATCCTGCACTGTGTTAGTCCACGCTGGTGCTGGTTGTTCCCATGATCTGGCTGATGTGCAGTCATTTCTATGCTTTCATCCTGTCACCGTTGATGGCAGCCTCATGATGCTCTCACTATGCATGGCAAATGGTGACATGCAGTTTTGGTGGACCTCTGTGTTAGTGTAGTGGTGTTTTAATGTATTTGGCCCTCATGTGACTCCTTTGTACGCAGTAATGGAGGACTGTCCTTTCTGTTGATGGTATTTGGTGCTGTGCATTGGCCATACTAATTGCTTGTAGCTGCATTGTGTTGCGGGGGATACAGTCTGATTATGTACAGTGCACATGTTGATGGCTATGGGATGGTTGTAACACTGCATCATTTTCATGGTAGGGCAGCTTACATCTTGCATTTTGGTGTCAGGTGTCAGATCCAGTCTGGCCTGCTTTGGGGTATGAGCATGGTCCATTCTCTCAGGCATTGTCAGCCTGGTGAAGTATGCATCGCCCCCCCCATCTCAGCCAGGTGAGGTATGCATCTCTCGCCCCCATCTCAGCCAGGTGAGGTATGCATCTCTCCCCCCCATCTCAGCCAGGTGAGGAATGCATCTCCTCCCCCATCTCAGCCAGGTGAGGTATGCATCTTCCCCCATCTCAGCCAGGTGAAGTATGCATCTCTCCCCCCATCTCAGCCAGGTAAGGTATGCATCTCCTCCCCCCATCTCAGCCAGGTGAGGTATGCATCTCTCCCCCCAATCACATACGCACATCACATTTCCATGAGCCTAACTTGCAACTCACCGAGAAGCCAGGATCTCTGCCCTGCATGTCGCTCCATTTAGCGGGGTATCATGGAATTCCACATGACCATTGAATCATGGGTTGATCCGGGGAATCGGGCACAACAATCTTGTTTGAGTCACATACCATTTGCACAGTGATGGAGTGGTATAATTTACGGTTGCGCTACACTACCTCCATGGCATGTGGGACCATCAATTCCACATGGGTGCAGTCGATGGCACAATGCAACCAGGGATGCCGGCCCGTGAATGGAAACCAACTTCGGTGTTGGAGATCTCCTGGGCTGTCCGTGGTAGGTAAATGTGGTCGCCTGTGTGCTTCAGGAGGGCATCAAGCACTTGGTTCAGCGTATGTGAGAATAATGGTTGTGATATGCCATGCATGTGCCCCACTGTGTGCTGGTAGGTGCCTGTGGCCAGGAAGTGGAGCACAGATACTACCTTCAGTAGGGGGGGGGGGGGTGGCGGTGCGTATTTCAATCAGGCTGACAATGTCGTCATGTATCATGTCCACAATGGTGGTGATGGTGTCCTGGTCCAGACGGTACAGGGTGTGGATCTGCTCAGGGGTTAGGTTGAATAGACTGGCTCTGATGCGAGGGATTGGGGGCTGCCTGCGTGGTACCACTGGCTGCACTGGTGGGGCATGCTGGGCCTGCCTCACCTTCCTTCTCCTCCTGCGTCTCCTCTGTGCTGCCTGTTGTTGTTGCAGCAGTTCCACTGCAATCATGTCCTCCAGCCCCAGCATTGCTAGTAGTATTGGAATCATTTTGGTGTGTGACTGGGTGTGGGAAGGGGAGGGGTGTGCTCCTTGTGTGCTGGCCCAGTCTATATTGCTTCCACCTGTGCTGATTGTGTGTACCTGTGGCAGTTGGGAACAATGCACATGGCCGTTTATGGGTGGTCCACGATGCCGGTATTTGCTCCATGCCGGTAAGGTACTTTTCAGGCTTCAGTAGGCCATTATTTGCATGTCCGCCTGACTTGTGATGTTCTCGTGTTTACGGCATGCCGGTATTGCCGGCATGAAGGGTCGCCTGCCCGCGCCCCTGCCGCTATTAGCGGCACTGTTAATTACAGTGCCGCTAATATCGGGTTAGCGTGTCATAATTGTGCGCAGCGGTAAGCGATGCCGGTAATCCATTACCGGCATCATTTTCCCCTTACCTCCAACCCCGTAATGACCCCAAAAATATCAATACAGTACAACACCACTCATGTACTTATATAAAAAAGCTGAAAATAAAGCAAGCAGAAAATAACACATAACAGTAAAATGGGTAAACAAACATTCCACAGCCACACAACAAAATACCGTAAGTAATAACACACAAGCTAAAATACATTGTACGGGGCATCTAAAAATATAAATTGATTGATTCTTTTTATATACATTTTGTTAAACTAATTTCATCTCTTTTTCTCCAAAGTCTCACTTACACAAAAGCCTGAATACACACAGCCAAAAAGAGTCCTAAAAACCTACCAGGCATGGCCAGTGATTTTTCACCCCCAACATCACAAGACCTGTAGAAATAACTTCAAAAAAGAAATGAAACACGGACACCCCAAAATATACAGCCGCGCGAACAGAACTACTCGTACCTTCGGTTATCTGTAGTCCTTTGTAGCCTCAGATATAGCCGGGAATATTGGCAAAACTGCCACAAAGAAAATGCTTTCCTGCCCCCTAGCACCTCACCAAGTGCACCCCTTGTCTGTGCCAGCTCCCCCACTCCCCAGATGGCCTCCTCCCATCCCCTGCCATCTACCTGTCCCCCCACAACAAACACGTTGTTTCTGTGATGCAGTTTGTTTCCCTGGATCCCCTCCTATTCCAAAATTTCACTTGGTGCCCTCTAGTTCCCCCCCCACCTCTAGCCTAAAGGCATTTCCATGTTTTTTTTAACTGCAAATAGCTTTTTTCTTGCGTTTCATTGTACCATATCCTCGGCTATAGCTGCGAATATCGCTCGCATTGAGAGAATAACAAGATGGCAGTTGTTTAATTTCTAAAAACACCCGGTTTTAGGTAAATCCCCTAAATATCACTACATATTTTTGGCAACAGGGCATCCCCTTCTGCGTCAAATATTTATAAAACTACTCCACGGAATAACCCCAAATCAGGCATGGATCGCAAACCAATGCTTTATGCCCAAGTTGTTCTGGACTTGGTCCAAATACGTCCAGCGGTTTGGGCTGGGCGCTTTGGCAAAAATTGACCTTATTTGTCTAGGGCAAAATGAATAGGAAGTAGCCTTCACTTTTAATTGTTTTAAGCTTAATAACTTTTAGATTTTTTAATGAATCTTTAAGAAACCTTGCAGTCTGCCTCAGGGGGTTGGGGGGGATCTTTAATCACTTTCGAAATTTCGTCCAAAAGCGTTACTCCAATGGAAAGTTATTAATGGTAGAATTTAAGGGGTTCGTATGTGTCGCCAACTCACTTTAACTATAGGGAGGCGACCGGTGCCCTATAATATTCAGTGAACAAAAACCTTACTTAAGAGAGAGTTAAGCTGACCAGATTTAACTCAAAAAAACTCCTGAAATTGAGAAATCACGTCATGTCAAGCAATTCCACCTTAATTATGCACCCCTGTTGTGCAGCGTATCACCAGAATGACATGAGTGATGACATCACTAATTACATCATACATGACATCACTGATGAGAACAATAATTACATTAAATGTGACATTACTGTTTAAATAATTTAGAATATTTTTGTTGACCTCTTTTGGTGCGTATTTTATTTGATTACACTTAACAATAATAACATGTCATGGAAAAATACACTGATACAGAAGTATGATATGACATGTGGGGCATTAATTTGTCGTACTTATCAACTTATAAACTTTCAAATACAAATATGTAACGTTATGCAAAACGTTTGAATTTCATGAATTCGCAAACAATTACAATACTTCATTGCAAAGAAAGTATCTGATTATGGTAAATCTATTTCAGGTATTTCAAACATGATATGATAAGCATATGTAGTTGTAAAAAAAATAAGACTAGATAAAAGTAGAAACATGTTTAATACCAAGTGTTATGAAAATAGTCAATGTACATATTTAAATTTACAATTCTCCTCACTGTAATAACATTACATGAACACATGTTCTAAATGACCAGTTTAAAAAGAGATAATCACATACAAGTGCATTGAGATAATATATAATTTAAGAATTAGAGCTTAGATGTTGTCTCAAGGTAATTGGGCCCTATGCATGAGAATAGCTGTCCCTGAGGGAGATCTGATTTCCTAAACAGAGAAATACCAGAAGGGGCCAGCTCACTGGGAATTCCCTGGAAATACTTGAGGGTCTCATTTAGCTCTGTGCCCACACAGAATGATTCAAAGATGAGTATGAAAATGGCCCAATGTAACTGGACATTGGCCCCCTTGAAAGCTTTCTCTGCTAAGCCCCAGGAGTGGGTGGGCAGGTAGGGACTTCCACTAGTCCACTAGGTGGAGCTCTTTCCAAATAGAATGCTTGACTATTTAAAGTGGGAACTGCACTTTGCATTCCGATTCTATTAAAAACCAAGGCATATTTGTTTGACATAGAAAAAGATAACAAGTCTGCACACATAAAACACAGCTCCTTGTAAACCCAAAGACAACCAAATAAAAGTGGCTTTTCACAGGTTTAGTCTGACACCAATTTATGGAAGTGTGCACATTTTCACATCTCCAGGATTGATTGATAGATAATTTGTGATCCGGGAAAGCAATAGCTATTTAAAAGACAGAATGGGGATAACAAGGGGCTCAGATTGAGATGGATTAAAGATTTACTTTTTAGATTTTGCAATTTTAACATTTCTAATCCTAAAGAATGCAATGCCACCTCTGAGCAGCACATTCATTCTATAACAACATTGCAGCTTATCAGTCAGTCAGAGCGCGAGTGTTCCAGAGCGCGACCAGGCCAAACTGGGGAACAAGGGAGAAACAATGATATGATATGATATTTTATTTATATTGTGCTCGTACACAAGTGTTTCAACAACAAAGAAAACAGTGATCTTACTAGGCCCAGTGACATTTAAGAAAGCGCTAGTGAATGGAAACAGGAAAAGGGGGAAAGTGCATGGAAGGGAGTGGAAAAATGCATAGCAGAGGAGAGAAAAACAGAATAAATATTAAATAAAAAATAAATAAATAAGGGCGATAAACCATGGTAGTGCAGCCAGCAAGTGGCAATTGAAAGATAGTCAGATAGGGCATATTTGATAAGTGCAGAAGAAAAGTGGAAGGGGGACTGTATGGGTACAAATACAGAACCCTAGTGCAGAGGGTGGCCTGGAGGCAGTGCAGGAGGGTGACAGGGTGAGCAGGTACCTGGGCCCGAATGACAGAGGGTGGCCAGGTGCACATTGCCAAGAGAAGAAACAGATCAACAGGGGAGAAGGGGGGAAAGGCAAAGGCAAAGAGGAAGGTCTTGACATGCTTCCGGAACCAGAGAGGGTTTTCCTCAAGTTTCAAGGAGGCTGGGAGGCTGTTGCCACAGGGAGGCACCAGCTGAAGACGGAGATCTAATCCCCAACTCATTTCTTAGCAAAAAAACTAACCCTGGGGGAGTTACAAGTAGAGGAGCGAAGGGCTTGAGAAGAGAGGTAATTACGGAGGGATAGTTGAAGGTATTTTGGACCCAGGCCCCAGAAAGCCTTGTGGACAATGCACAGTGCGTTTTAAATTTAATCCTTGCATCCACTGAAAGTCAATGAAGGGATTTCAGGGCTGGAGAGATATGATCCCACGGCTTGAGGCCAAGGACAAGTCTCGCAGTTCTGTTCTGGATTATTGGAGTATTATTTTTTAAAGCATGCACTTCTTCTAGTTTATGGTTGCAGGTCATGAGTGGGATGGCAATTTTGTCCTGATCAACTACTCATTCATGGAACAGCTTTTGAGGTAGACTTTTTTTCTATTCTATATTGATCCAGGGATTGTTCTGTGGGCAATTGGACTTTGTTGCTCAATTTCATTGCAGATGTGCCTGATGTTTATGTCTTGGTTTTCCTTATTGTCTAGTGCTTTTACCATTTAAGGCATCTGTGTTGTTGATCCGTGTGAGTATTCTGTATTTTGTTCCGCTAAGGGTGATGAGTTTAGAGGGGCCAACTTTATTAATTATTTCATGTTTCCTTTTCAGGCCACCATACTTATTTGGCCTTGATTTGAATGTGAGTATGCAAACTAACGGTATGTACAACTTGACAGTACATCGAACTAGCTTGATTACTAAACTTCATATATATTTTTTTAAATAAAAAATAATATGTGTAATGTAGTTATTACCCATAAGAAGACATGTACAAATCATTGTTTAATGTTGCAACCAGTTGATCTTTATTTATGGCCAGAGGTTGGAAGCATAGCTTCAAGTGCATTGTTTTTCTCCATGCTGGGCCATTTCTAAAACATATGATTATGTCCACACTATTTTGAGTATCATTTGGTTATTCCATTCTCATAGGCCATGATTTGTTCCACTGAGTACTGTTGGAGCAGCTCATGGTGGAAATCACTCACTTGTAATTACACGGGTAGGATCTGATTATGAGATTGTAAAATTAGATTCTACATGTGTTGTGATGGACTTCTGTGGGTTGTCTTTTCACTTTTTTGTATGTATTGTATTGTTGTTTTGCAATTCTCTTGTTTTGAAGAATTGTAGATTGCATCTATTTGTGATTAAATGAAATATGTTTCTATTTTTGATTTATAATTCCAGAGCTTTTTTTCTGCTTATTACTTATATTCCCTCGGTTATGGGGGTGCATATGAAACCTTCTTTTCAGTTCTCACAGTTTTCTCAGCCTGTGGCTGTGCAGGTCTTTTAATTTAAAATGTTTTATTGAATAGGTACTTAGCTTCTCCTCTCACTTCTGGATGGTTACCACATGCAAGTTACCCACAAGGCCTACATGTTAAAATTATACCCTGTCTATTTTTTGGGGATCAGGAATATTAGACTGCTTTTAGCCAAGTAGTGACTAAATGCAGCCATGTTTGACTATTATTGACAATCACTACAGCTCAGTGTGTCAATAAGAAAATTGCAGATGACCTTTATAATCAGGGAAGGGTCTTCCGTAATTACAGTCTCAATACAGGGGCAAAAAATAAATTAGAGACTGTCAACAAACTGTTTGCGGAATTTAAGAGAGCTTCCATCAATAAAAAAACGAATTAACTAAAAAAGGTTATCGCTAATTTTAAGAAAGAAAGCGTGTATCCTTATTTGTCTGAAGACTTCATTTTTCAATCAAATTGCAAATTTAATACAGCAAAAGATTTGAATTTTCCTAAATAGAAATGGGTTACCTCTAGGCTTCATTACGAGGTTGGCGGTAAACCGCAGTCGCCGGGCAAACATTTTTAGAAAGAGGTAGCAGTCATGGCTGCAGAGCTTTCCCGCAAGGGCCATTACATCAGGGTTTACAAACTTTTAAAACTCTATGACAAGCATTTCAGAGGTAGATGGCCAATGACCTATTTTCAATTTAACTTCATGTGAATTAAACATGGATGAAAAAACACTACTGCAAAGAGATCTAACCTTTGCCCCTACTCAGATACTCAGATCTATGCACTTAACTATGGAGGTTAAACATTTCCTGTATAATGTTAGGCATAGGGATTTTTTTCTTAATAAAGAAAAATTATTTGATAACATTATGGGACTATGTGCCAATTCGTCATTCATGCTCAGCACTTCTCAAATGTCATCTGAAGTGATTCGTTTTGAAAAATCTATACTATCCAGATTGGAGCAGATTACTAAAACGCAATTTAGGATGTTTCCAACTACCCGTAAACTCACAGAATTCCAGGCTTTAGACTCTCTTTCCGAAGACCCAGCTATCATTATTAAAGCAGTTGATAAGGGTGGCAGAATTGTAATGTTGAATTCTGACAAATGATTGCTATACATACATGGTCATTACATGAAATTGCATAGTAATCCTACGTCTGATATTAAAAACCAAATTATGGAGCTTTCAGATAAGGTAAGAGCAACTGGGCATCCTCTCCATTAAGGAACGTGAGTATATAAATGTATTGGAGGAAGGAACTCTGTTATTTTACATCCTTTCGAAAATACAGAAGAATGCACGTAACCCATCTGGATGTCCAGTTGTATCTAAATGCGGTTACATTTTTGAAACACGTTCAACTATGTAGAGTTCTTCATAAAACCGCTGGCTTTAGATACAACCACTTATCTCAAAGACACCAGAGCTGTGATTAATCTTGTTGAGGGCTTCCCATTACATGTGGAACAACAAATTCTTGTGACTATGCATATTGAAGTCCTCTTTACTAATATCCCTCAAGATAGAACATTGCTTATTTTGGAACAACCACTCTATAGTGGTCTGACTCTTCATAATGTGCCTACCAAGTTCGTTATAGAATGTGCCACTCTTATACTTAAGAAGAGTTGTTTATGTTAAAAAATGATTTTTATCAACAATCTGAAAGGCACTGCTCTGGGATACATTTTCCCCCCCTAATTTGGTGATTTTGTTCATGGCTGCATTGTAGGAGTCTGGGAACAAATAATTATATGCCTCTATGTGCCTTGGTTTGCCTTATTGTCTAGTGATTTTACCATTTACCGCCACTGCATTGTCGACCTGTGTGAGTTTTCTATGTGTGGTGGCACTTAGGGTGATGAGATTAGTTTAGAGGGAGGAACATTATTGATTTTTAGTTTTCTCCTTTTCAGGCCAGCATTAATATTTGGCCTTGAGTGGAATGTGAGCATGCAAATTACTAATACGTACAACTTGACAGTACATGGGACTAGCTTCATTACTAAACTGATATATTTTTGTTTTGTTTTATCTTTTTTCTTTGTAATGGAGTTATTTTCCTGAAGATGTGTACAAATCATTCTTTTATGTTGAAACCAGTCAGTATTTATGTATGGTCACAGTTGGAAGCATGAAGTCAAGTGCATTGTTTTCCTCCATGCTGAGCCATTTCTAAAACATATGATTTTATTTTAATGATGTTTCAGTTAAGATAACTTTTCGCATTACATATTACAACAATACAATGACTATACAACATTTAACAATCATACATTTGAGTACTTAAAATTGTTTTGAAAAACACTCAGAAAAACTCTTATAAGCTCCTTCATAGTCAATACAATCATACTACAAACCTATAATGGACGAACAATAACATAACTCATAAGCCCAAATCCATTTCAATAAAAGTCAATAAATACAGTAATTTTTTACTTGGTATTTGAGTGCCATTTTGTTATTCTATTGTCATAGTCCATGATTTGATCCATTGAGTAATGTTGAAGCAGATCGTGTTTGTAGTCACTCATTTGGCATTAGAAGGATGTGTTTTGATTATGAGATTTTAAGATTATATTGTGCATTTGTTGTAATAAACTAATGTGAAACATTGGGTTGTCTTTTGCCTTTTTTCTATGTATTCTCTTGTTGTTTTGAAATACTGTTGTTTTGAAGCATTGTAGATTGCATCTATTTGTGATTAAATTAAACATTTTTGTATTTTTGATTCATATCTTTTCTGCTTATTACTTAATTTCTCTCACATCGTGGCGGTGTATGGGACACCTGCTTTTCAGTTCTCCCAGAAGTGCAGGTAAATAGATTTGCTTTGCTGTTTATTTTGTGTGAAATACTCCCACACTTTTGACTTTCCTTGTAGGCTATTAGCACACAGGTTGTTCTCATCTGGGAACAATGCTACAGGCAGTGCTGGAGACATTCTGTGCTTTCTAATCTGTAATCGAAAGGCTGTCTCTCAAAGAGACTGTTTACAGGCGGGGGTTAGCTTCTTTAAACACTACTGCCTCTGTATTTGTGGTGGCATTATCTTCCTCCTCTGGAGCACTACTTACCAGCAGCAACACATGTTCCTATCTGGACCCTGACAGAGCCTAATCTTTGCCTTGATCATCCTGCATCTCATCATCATTACTACAGTCTGACATATTAGTAGATAAGGTAAACCATACTGAACACAGAGAAGCAGCAATGCTACTGCAACCTCAAGGTGTACGCCACATTGCAATCAGAGTGTATTCAGGAGAACACACCAAGTACATATAAGAAGACGCTAATAAGAAGTGTGAAAATCACTGGTCCCATTGTAAATAAAGAGGGTGTGCGGCTTCCGCTAGGAGGACATCAGAATTGAACCTAGGGAGACTTGGTCTCCACAGGAAACAAATCTGGTACACAAACACAGGAAGGCACTAAAAGAAGCATGAACATCTTTATTCCCATAGCCATCAAAGATGGCACAAGGCACCCACTAGGCAAATGGCATACCAGAATCCCAGGACCCTGGTGGTATCCATTAAAAACAATACAGTGTGCACAGAGAGGTACAAACAAAACATATGGAAATTGAGACTTCCCTAGCAAGGACTCTGGCTCTAGAAACGAATCCGAAGATGAGCCAAAGGTATCATTCACTAGTGAAAGAGAAATCACAGGAATTAAATAAGTCAATTGAAGGATTCATATCTGTGAGGTCAAGACTAAACACACTGTTTTGCCAAGGGATATACTGCATGAAAAATGTAAATAAAAGCGATAACCTCTCATTTACAACTCATAAATGAAGAAGAAGAATGCTCCAGATTAGAGCTTAATGAACAGAAACATGTTGAGTTGATTTTTGCAGAGCACACAAGAGAATGCAATAGACATCCTACATAGGACAGATGGACATGAGAAATACAAATAGGTATCGGACAGTATGTTACAAACCACTGTAATAAGGAAAAGGGTGACAATGAAATGAATTGTTGATGAACTATTAAGTTGAATATATTTATTTGTATTTCGGGCAGAAAAAGAAGAAAACACTATTGTTGAATCAATAAATGGAAAACTTTGGTACTTTGGATAAACAGATGTCTAGTTAGCAGAGATTGGGTTTTGGAGTAAAAATCCATAATATGTGATGTATGGACTGTAGTATTATTTAGCGTGTTTTGGGAGCGCAGCACACTGCATGGGATCAATGTATTACTGTAATGTGGTACAGCAAGTCATGTGTTGCCAGTGTAACATATGGACATGTAAATGAAGACAGGTTACACATTGTAAAAACACATCATTTGTTCTCAATAATTTTTTTTTCTTTTCTCACCTGAAATGCCTCTATTGCAGGAGACACATTAGATACTTAATTAATTAATGTAATTAACAAATACTAACACGATTCTAACTTCTTAATATTATAATGTGTTCTCCATGTACAAAATGAGGCAGGCTGAGATTCATTTTAAACGGGTGTGCAGATTTTTTTTTCTTCTCTCTTTGCTCTGTCCATGGTCTTGGCAGGAAGCAAAAATTCGAATAGCAGGAAATCAGTTGATACAGTTTCTTACTGTAAAAGTGAGCTATTGTTTGAAGAAGGAGGGTATGACATGATGGACTTTGATTGGGTATACGTCACTTTAGGGGCTGTAACAGAGGTTTCTTGGAGCATCTCGGGGAGGGAGAAAGGCAGTGGACATTTTGCAGAGCTTCAGTGAAGACTTGGCTGGAGTTGCTGTGGGGTCGCCTGGTTGGACTGCTGGAAAGCGTTGTTCCAGTGCACTGATGACCTTCGGAGACTGGAGTGTCCAGTCAATTAGCACCGGCTTGAGAACAAAAGATTGCAGATTGGAACTGCATGTTCTCGCTGGGTGCTTTAAAAAGAAGACCCTGAGCTACTTATCGGAGGCGACCAGCCAGGAGATCGTGTGTGGGAGAGCTACAAATAGCTGGTAAATATATGAATGGAGTGAGTTTGCTGTGACGGACAAATTATTTATTATTAGGCAGGCAGTGTAGCGATAGTCACTATTGGGGAGTCACCATGTTTAAATGCCACATTCTAATGTTGCCATCTAAACGCAAGTCAATTGATGTACTGTTTTTTTTATTGTTGCAAAGAATTTAATGAAATGCCTTGTATTTTTGCAATTGTTTCTCTTCTGTTTATTCTAGAAAAGACTGCCTCGCAATGCTGGTAATGTATGATGATGAAATGAAACTGGTATAAAACACAACCTTTGTAAAGTTTTTTTTGCTTCTGTCTTTCTCTGGTGCATTTAGCCCATATCACATAATAAAAGAGGAGGTTATTAGGTAATATATGTGCCAAACTGCCTATGTAGATAAAGTAATGTTATGAGCAATTATAAATAGCTGTGTGCATGGTTCCACTCAGTGTATATGTATGTGTGTGTCTTCTGAGTGGAACATAACACAATAGTCTGCTGGACGTACATGAGTCAGCAGAGAGAGAGGCCTCTGGAAATATAACCTCACTAATGTAAATAGATTAGTGATAATACCACATGTTATTGTGAATACTTTATGGAAGCATAGCTGACTGGTGTAGCTAAATCAGTGATAACAGCCATAAGTGGCACTCCATATGAAAATGTGGTGTTATTGAATAATGTAGAAGCCTGAGGCCTCTAGAGATCACAAGAACAGTCCAAACAAAAGAATGGGCTTTTGTATGTTGGGGCCACAAATAAAACAAAGAAATTATGCTCACCACTATACCACAACTAAATGTATACCAACCAAATTTATCTGTGTACTGAAATAATGCATAGCCACTATAACACTATAATACCAAACCCAATCTAAATACAAGGAGTGGTTATTACTAAACTATTTTTGTTTTTGGTGGTAAGAAAATACCGCTAGGTCCCATATCTAAACAAACTACCCAACAGGAAACACATTAAGACTCTCCTTCCTGACTCAAGTGCCTAAGGACCTAGGGGGCTATGGAGATAAGTATAGATGCCACTTGTACTTGTATTTGTACTTGTATCCACATTTGTGCATTTGTTTTTTGCTCTTACTTTTGGACTCGCCAGGGACACTGTGTAGTATAATAACATTTGGCTTGTATTTTATTATGTTTCCAATATTTTAGGCTATGTTATTATGCTTCTGTGTTCTTATGTTTTATGTTTAAGTTTGTGTAAAGTTCAGATTTTGGACTGTATCACAATAAAGTTATTATTATTATAATGTGCAATTTTGTAGTTTGAGTCCGGGTGGGGTTATATTGCTCTGATTGTTCAAAACAATTGCAGTGTTCTCCATTTTGTTATAGAAAAGAAATGGCTACTTCATCGATCCAAATAAATGGCACACTTGTCCCTCTTATTCTGGAAACAATTGTTAATTTTCGAAAAACAATGTTTTTCAAGAACAGATCTCTGATATTCTTGATATTAATTTATCTCCGCTTTAAACAATCACTTTACACATGGCTTGGTCCTGCGATGGCCATTCACTACGTTCTAGGATTTGCTTAATTAGCTCTTCCAGGAATATTATTAAATGTATTAACTGATTAATGTCTGACACAATGGATAATAACATTGGATTATTCTCTACAATTCTTCTCTAACATTTGGAAAGTATTCTGCGCAGACATCTAAGATCTCCCAATGTCAAAGGAGCATGTCATGTCACTAAATTACTAGCCCCATCTGCTGTGACCCCTGATAGTTGTCTTAAAGGGGCTTGTTGTTGAGTGGTTGGGGGGCCTTCTACATTTGTCCTGGTGTACAGAGGACTAATGAACCCAGTTGCAACACAGCTCAGACAGTAAGGTTGGATTCTTAGAAGCTAATCAAACCAGACAGGATACACCTTCCACTGCGCCAGACATATCCTTTCCTTACTGAATTTGAATGCTCTTTTCAATTACATTTTAAATGCTCTTTTAGTATTTAATTGTATTCAAATCATAAGAAGCACTCTGGATTATAATGTGTGCACATAAAATGAGCTGGCGTCCCATTGTCTGCGGTTAAACAGTCTCACTCTTAGAGCAAGGAAAGTTCTGCTTATCTCTGAAAGAGATATCTGTTATCCATGAGAGTAACTGTGCCAGCTTGCAGCCTAACATAGAGAATCTACCACACAAGCCTCTGGAAAAAGAGGTTAAGCTAACTCCCTTGTTTTTTAAACTCACTCACATGGGGGAGCCTTAGAAGGATTGGAGTGGGCCTAGCCCCATTTATGGTGAGTGGCTTTATTCATTCATTAATCGCTATCTATTCCATTTCAAAGTGTATATCCCACTGTCTCATCCCACTACTCTAACTAAAAGGGTCTACTTTATATATGGTTCATGTAATTGTGTGTGCACATTTACATAGTTTCCAAGTGTTACATTACAGTTACTTAGTTTCTGTCCCATTCCTGCCCAGACTGAGTCTGCCTTCGTTGCTCAGAAAAACATGGCTATCGCATAAGCCCAGGAAAAGAGATTTCAAAAGCGCTCTTATCACTCAAAGTTTGAGCCAGGAGGTCAGAGGGGTGCAGTCCACAGCAGATGTTGCATCTCAATTGCTGAAGAGAAATACTTCAACAATCAAATTTAGAAGCAACAGGTAACAGAGTTACTTTTATTTCATTGCAAGGCAAGAGACAATTTGGAAAAAGTAACCTTGCCAGAGAAAAGGAGCACTAACAACCAGGATGCAACACACTTTTACATTTGTTTGCACTTGCAAGGTAATTGTTAAATACATTTGAGAGGTGGTACACAATACACCACATTCTAATATGATTCTCATAATATTTCATTGTTGAAGATACTGCTATCCCCCGCTCATGCCTTTTTATTTAACATGACCGCTTGACATTATCACCTTGTACCCCTGCATCAGTAGGTTACATGTTTTAGAATTGACATATCTGCCTGTTTGCATACCGATATATCACCTATTATACGTCTTAAAAACTTTGATTTGAAAAGCAGACCTCATTCTGCTGGACTTCAGCTTTCTAATGACCTATAACATGTATTGTGGCATTTAAACATGGATATTGGTGTTTCTTTTTAATACCAATCATGGCATGGTATATATACAAAATAGAAGCAAATTAAAATGTGTTACCACATGCAACAGTAGTGAAAGAAAGCAAGAGTAGCACATGTCTCCTTTCCTTTGGTTGAAATGTTGGTATACATGTGTCTGTGGGATATGTTGACCCACTCAACGGCATTGCCTCACATCACTGAGCTGCCTGTGCACAAGAAACAGTAACCTGGCTGCGCTTGCTCCTGTGCGCACCAGGACCTCAAAACTGCTTTTGGCAGCAACAACTGAAAAATGGCTGCACCATTTTGCCTCACACACTTCGGGCAAAATGGAACAAGAGGACACACTGAAAAATAGGCCAGTGTGTTCTGAAACATATATGGAATCAAGTGAAAAGGAAAGCCTGCCATTGCTGCAAAAGCCAAAATCCCCTTCAAAATGAAACAGTTTTCACCCTTTCAAAATGCTGCTTTGATGCCAATTTCATCTGTCATTCTGAAACCACTGTGAGTAAAAAAGCCCAGTTAAACCCAACTCTCAGAGAAATCAAAAGAAACTTAATTTCCACTAGCACGGGAAACATGCATTTATTTCTTGACAAAATGTATCCAGGCCCAGCAGTTCAAAGAGACTTTTTACCCTCTGAGCCAGGTCAAGGAGAACTGTATCTATACTTTAAATAAGAGTCCTGCTGCAAGGAAAATTACTACAACTGCCAAGACAGTGGCAATCTGAGGAGCTGCAAACCGAATTAAAGTTAGAAATTAAACAAGTTTAAAACACATAGGGCCTCATTACGAGGTATGCCGGTAAGTTAAAAATGATGCCGGTATGTAAATACCGGCATCATTTACCGTTCCGTAGCATTCCGACCCGCAAACCCGGTATTAGCGGCATACCAAACAATGGTGCCGCTAATAGCGGCATAGGTGCGTACACACGCACCTTCAGGGAGCAAATACCGGCATGCCGGTAATCGGGGGTAATTTCAACCCACGTATACATGCAAATACCGGCATCGCGAAGCCGGTAATCACGGCCTGCACGATGCCGGCCATACAGGCATCCCAGGCCACCCGCAAACAGCAAGCAAGATACAAGGCAGCTGCCACAGGTGCATACAATCCCCACAGGTGGAGTCAAAGGAGGCTGTGCCAGTATGAACTGAGCACACCCACACACCACAACCCACCCCCCCCCGGTGTAGGCAATGCAGAGTTGCCCAGTACAAAAAGAGCACAACTAAACACCACACCACTTCCTACACCAAAATGCCACCACTAGCATTTGCAAACATGGCGCAGGAGGACCTGCCTATACTGATACAACTACAGCAACAACTGCAACAACAACAACAGCAGCAAGAACAGGCAGCACAGAGGAGACACAGGAGGAGAAGGAGGTTGATCACCACCAGTGCAGCCACCAGAGCCCCGTAGGCAGCCAGCAGTACATCGCACCAGACCCAGCCCATTCAACCCTACCCCTTAGCAGATCCACACCCTGTACCGGTTGGACCGTGACACCATCACCACCATAGTGCACATGATACAGAGCGACATTGCCAGCCACATACAAATATGCACTGGCATCCCCCCACTACTAAAGGTGGTGTCTTTGCCACACTTCCTGGCCACAGGCACCTACCAACACACAGTGGGCCAGCTGCATGGCATTTCACAACCACTACTTTCATGCATGCTGAACCAAGTGCTGGATGCCCTCCAGAAGCAGGCAAGAACCCACATATCCCTACCACAGACTGCCCAGGAGATAGCCGAAACCAAAGTCGGCTCCCAGGCACTGGCAGGCATGCCCAATTGTGTCGGTGCCATCGACTGCACCCATGTGGAATTGATAGACCCCCTTGCCATAAAGGCCGTGTACCGCAATCGCAAACAACACCACTCCATCAATGTGCAAATGGTATGTGACTCCAGGAAGATCATCACCCATTGCTGCGGCCGATTTCCTGGATCAAAACATGATGCCATGTTACTGGGTAAACCCACGGTACCCCATCAAATGGAGCGACATGCAGGACCACGTGCTTGGCTGCTTGGTGAGTTGCACAACCGTCCCATGGCAGTGGGGTACTGATGTGTGGGGATGCATGAGGGGGGGGCAATACTGCACCTGGGTCAGAATAGCCGGTGATTGGAGAATGCATGCAGAGCCAAACACTCCTGACCTGAACCAGTCAAACGGTACATGACACTTCACTGGGCATGAATTGGAATCAAAACATTGTTGCACTAACACAGCATATCTGCCTCAGCATGCATGATAACACCCTGCATCATCTATTGAATGCCAACCAGACTACCACACCTCATGACAGTACAGATTGCACCTAGATAACATTTTTTCATGCTAACAGGGACATGTGCATGGCCACACCAAATAGCTGGCGGCATGACTGTGCTCCCTGAATTACGGGAGTTCAGAGTGACACACACCTATTTGAATCTGCTTGCTGGTGATGGAGGATATCCCTTGAGGCCATGGCTACACATCCCTGTGCCTAACCCGCAGAATGGCCATGAGGAGGAGTACAATAGTGTGCACACCCGTACCCATGATGTCATTGAGCAGACCTTTGTCCTGTCGAAGTGGCGGTTCCGCTGCCTCAGCAGGTCTGGTGGGGCACTCCTATATAGGCCTGAGAAGGTGGCAAAGATCACCATGGCCTGTGTCATGCTGCACTACATGTGCGTCCAGATAAATGTACCATTGTCACCTGACATTGACATGCATGGGCCGGGTGAGGATGATGAGGACAGAGACGGAGGTGAAGTAGCCCCACTGCCAGTACGTGATGCACGGGATGGCCCTGCCGTACGGCAAGCACGAATTCAAGTATACTTCTGAAACACAGGGACTATGAAAGACTTCTGTCAGTCAGACACTGGGCCAATATGAACATGCCCACAGGGAATGTTGGGAGTTGGGCACTGAACACCGTAACACATTAAGTGGATGCACACGAAAAATAACAATGTCCAGCCATGGATTTTTCTTCGCTCAACTTGTGTATTATTCAAAACTGCAAAAATGTGCCCACTCCCCCCTCCCAGACCCCACCAACAAACTCCCTCACCCACCCCACAAACCCCAGAAAATACCCCAACAAACTCCATCACCCACCCCACAGATCCCAAATGTCCCTGTGTGTGCAACAAACAGTGTTCCCTTCACCAATGTAGTTCTTCACATTGTCATTGCCCATACAGTTATTTCCTTGAGACTTTTGGGTCTGGGGGTGCCATGGCCGAGTGACGTGCGCTCCTGCGCGTTAACCACACAGGGCTCGATTGCACCGAGGTGGAAGGGGTTGTTGTAGTGGAGGTGTCTATTGTCAGTTCCATGGCTGGGCCGAGGTGTTGACGCTGCATTTGCGGGATGTTGGCAAGAAGGGCCTGTGTCAGTGACCCCATGCACTCCCTGAATGCACAAGTAGATGCCTCCACGGCAGCTGTATTGGCTGCAATGGCCCTCATGGCCTCATTCCCAGCGTCTACCTCTCGATGCATGATTTGCCGCATTGACTCTTGGCGGGCCTCTACCCTTGCCAGACGAGTCTCGAAGGAGGTGTCGGCCGCCGGTGTACTGGTGGCTGGCAGGGTGGTGGCTGGCAGGGTGGTGGAAGGCACCTGCGTGGGCTCCTCGTCCTGGGCACTGTCCTCCTGGAAGATCCCAATGTCTGATTCTCCAAAGTCTGAGTCATTGAGACACGGATCGTCCAGGCTCTCAGACTCCGCAAGTGGGTGGGGGCTGGCAATGGGACTTGGGGTGGGTATTCCAGACATGATTCCAGCCTCATCATCCACCTCTGTGGACACAACGTCCGTGGTGGCTGGTGGAATGGCTCCCACTGTTGTGGGTGCCTGCTGCGGTTTTGTTGCTACAGGTGCCCCTGCAAGGTTGATGCCTTCCGTGGCACACTGGGTGTTGATGCAGGCATTTTCTTGGACGGGGGGGTGGCGGTGGCCCTGGTCCCTTTGCATGCACTGGATGTACTCGCACCCCTGTCCTGTGCTCCACCTTCCTCATCGGTGCCTGGGAGATAGAAGTGATGCAGGTCATCAGTGATGTTGCCAAATGGCAGCTTTGATGTATTGCGGTGTAATATGTTCATACATTCAGGCATCATTTCATTTCTGGTGTGTGGCATTTGGTGTACTGAGGGGACATGTTGGCAATCAATGCATGGCTGGTGGCATAGCATTGGTTTGATGTGTGGGTGGCGGGTTCCATGGGCATGGTTGGATCATGTTGCACCTCTGTTGGGATTGGGATTTTAACTCAGCATGCGTGTGGTGCAGGGTGTGGCACTCATTATTCTATGAATGTGTTGATGTAGCCTTGGAACATGCATTGCTTTGCCTAGTCTAACTTCCACATCACTTGTGCCACATCATGTTTTGGTACACGTGGATGTGATGGTTCACTCACCTTCCTCTGTGGTAGTTGCAGCGCCAAACTCCTGGTCTCCTATTCCCTCTATGGATTCCGGGTCAATTAATGCACTTTTAGTCTCCTCCCATGCGGTGAGCTTCACAGGGGAGTGTGGGCCACCGCCTGTTGCCATTGCGGCCCTCTTGTTATCCGCAAGGATCTTCCTGACCCAGAGGCAGAGGTCGTCCCAGCGCTTTCAGCAGTCACGTACACTCCTTGGGATGCTCCCCACTGCCGACACCCTCTGAGCGACCTCCTGCCAGACCTGTTTTTTTCTGGTTTGTGCCACATGCTTGAGGTCTGTGTTCCTGATTGTGTCTGCATGCTGTTCGAGGGTGTTAGCAAGCATAGTCAGTTCAGCATCAGAAAAACGCTGCTTCCTCTTCCTTTGGGAGGATTTACTGGTGGCCTTCGATATCCTGCTTCAGTTGTGGCACACAACAACACGAGTGCAGTGGTGGTTATGGAGGATGGCAATAGATTGTGTTTTTAAAGATGGCCGCCGGCTCATTTCCCATTCCGACGTGATGATGTAATTTCCGGGTCCTTTTTTGCGACCACGGTACCGTGCCGGTGTTTAGTGGTTGTTATGACGCGGTTACGGAATGGGCGGTACCCGCAATGCCGGTATAGGGGGGTTGGTGGGCCGTTACCGGCATGACGGTTTTGCCACTACCAGCATGGGGTAACGTGCATGCTCGTGCACTCGTAATCACCCGCTATTAGCGGGTTCATACGAGCACGGACCCGCTCATTCTGGCATGCCGGTAATGAACCCGGTTTTACTGGGCAACTCATAATGAGGCCCATAGTGCCTCATTACGAGGTGGATGGTAAGGGGTTAAAGTCGCCGCTAAAGGCGCCGGAGCCGTTAACCCCATACCGCCCTATTACGAGGTCTCCTTGCGGGACCCGCTTTGGACGTCTGGTTTTACCAGACATCCTTAGCAGGTCCCACGAGGGGGCCCGCATGCTAACAACAGTCCTGTCATTAACGGGCCCGTTGTTAGCATGCTCCCCATTCCCATTGAGCCCTATGGGGGCTCAAATGGGAATGGGGATGGTCTGGGTCCGGGTTCCCTGAATTGGGAAATACTGGGCCCTCCAAGGTCGGAATGGCCCGGTATTTCCCCATTCAGGGAACCCAGACTCGAGTTTGGAGGCAGCCATGCCCTTATTAAGGGCATGGCTACCTCAAACTCGTAATGAGGCCCATAGGCTGGAGTTGCAAGCTCTCAGAAACCTGTAATTCCAGTTGCCAGCTATGAAACTCCTCCTAGGAAGGGAGATACACCCTAATTCCAGGACACTTAGGTGCAAAGTACCAGCTTGAAAAACCTTGAATGCGATAGGACAATGACAGTTCACATGCTCATCAGACATTCGTCTTTGCTCCAGTCTGGGACAATAGCAGTCCTGGGACACTCACCTGTCAAGTGTGAAGGGCCATAAAACCTTCAATTAAGAGAGGGGCCCCCATCCTGCTTGGAAGAAACTGCCAGTTGGTGTTAGCTGGGAAGAAACAAATGACAGACAATGACTCCTATTTGTCTTAAGACTATCTTATAAAGAACTTTAAAAAGACTTAAATCTCAGCTGTCAAAATTGGTAAAAATTTAGAATTTTCACAGCATTAAAGTGGAATTGTGGGCTGTGTTTGGAAACTTGGTAAAATGTTGTGACGCACTCTGGACAGAAATGGTGATATATGTTGTATTACCAGAAAAGCATCCATGTTGCAAATGTCAGATTTTCTTCGCATCTGTGTATAAAATTGGGGAACTGTGGCCCAAATCTTTAATGTGTAAAATTACCAAAATGTGTCAGAAAGATGAAACAAGGTCGCACAGACTGGAGGTTTGGATTAATTTGTGCTGCACAAAATATGTAACCTGTGTATCTGAGTTACTAAGAGGTGGCAATTGCATAAATATCTGTTTTTGGCAAAATCGGATTTTCAGTAAAGGAAATGTGGGAGTTTCTAGATACAGTCAAAATCACCTCATAAACATGACATCACTTTTCTGACATCTAAACAATTGTGAGCAAGGCAGAGACTATGCCCTTGCCCAATCCTATTGTTAGGGGCCTGGGTAGTGAATCCTGACCCTGTCATATCCTGTAATGATGTCATTTGACATTATTAAGAAGGGCCCCTGACTTGCACTCAGGACACACACTGATTCCTGATTCCTATGCCGGTGTCCAGTTCCTGTTTGTTCCTGTCTTCATCTTGCATCTATCCATCTAAACTCCAGATCTCAACCACAAGGCTAAGCAATTTCTGATCCTGCTTCAGCTAGGCCTCAATTCTTAAATAATCCCCATAACCAATGGAAACGTTGTGGTGTTTTGGGGAAGCATCCTGAATTTACCGGGCTTGCTACCACTCACTGCTATCCTGCTATCCTGATGCCATATAGGATCCAATAACCAGAACTGCCATTCCAGAAGAACTATCCTCTGTTATCCAGTCGCTGTCCAAATGACTCTGTCCTACTGAGTTTGTCTGGCTGCCCTGTGTTAGACCACACCCATGTGGCGACCAGAACCGTTGACTGTCCAAAACCCAAACTAAAAGTGGACTGTGAGTATCAATAGGGACCATAGAACCATAGTAAACCTTGCCTTGCTTTGTTCCATCCCAATCTCTAAGTCATCCTATCTTTATCCTGATGATTGTAATATTGTCGTAATCATTCTTGCTATCCTGCTTTGATTCCTTATGCTAGCACCAATATCTTGAATAATTTTGTCTTGTGAAATCCTTAGCCCTTAGTCCTCCCTCGGGTAATCGGACTGGCTCCGCGAGGGCGGGCACGGAGGTGCTAGGGTTGATTCCACGGATCAACTCCAGAGCTTACTGTGTCTCAATCTGTTTGCCTAGCCTGAATGCCCTAGTGTACAGTAAAAATGTCCTTGTCAAAATCGATTTCTGTTCCTTTTTTCGCACATTTATTTTCAAAAAACGCACCTCACTAAATCTTGCATAACTCACTCAATTTAACAGCTAGAGACCTAATTTCACTTTCACATTGTACCTAGGCTCCATAGTTACCCCCTAACCCAATGCATTCAGATTTAAAATATTTCACCTGTTTTTATTAAAAACGTTTTGGTTAATTCAGGTGGGATTTGCAAAAGTGTGTCATTTTACAACATGTAATTTTGTTTGTAAACGGTTTTCAATCTTCCAGTCAATTTCGAATTGTATGCTTTTGCTCAATACATTGCTTGTGATTGCTATCTTTCCAGTGTTGCTCCAGTAAAGAATTGTTTTTGTTTCAAGAGTTTTAGACATATTCATTGTTTCTCCATCCATTTCCAAGTGTCATTTTAGCAATGCCAGGGTTTAAATCCGTTCCTCTCTCTTGTTTGGGCATGGAAAGTCAGATTTCTATTCTGTTTCTTATTTTTCATTCCCGATTCCCTGCTGATTCTGTTTATCCACTTAAAATTGATTATTTGTGGTTTGAGGGAACGTTTCAGGGGGAAATTCTAACTCCAGTGCTATCTTACCTAAAATCAAAAGTGGTCCTATTCCCTGGTGTTTTGTAGTTGTGTCAATAGAAGGTTAAACTAATTGCATTGCTTACATTCATATTGTTCTTATCACCCCATTAGTGATTGCTGCCCCCTATATTCGAAAAGTGTGTGATTTTCTTGAATTTCTAAATAAATAAATACATAATATTGCCTTTACCAACCAGCCTGGTTCCTGGTCCATCGTGCCCCGGGTATTTCAATAAGTGGTGTGATATGAGTGGTGTATCTCTCAAATATTGAACCTATATATAACAAAATATGCATTTCATTTGTGCGTTGCATGCTAGGCTGAGACCAGGGTGCATCGCCTGATTGAAAGCCTTAACATGTCATTTACTCACTGACTTATGTATTTACTGTCTCCCTGAATCACTGCTGCTCACTTACATCAACATTAGGTGAGCATGACTCTCCCACAAGCTGCCCTCAGGGACACTCAGCCTCTACTTCTCCTTGCAGTGTCACCTCATGACATGGGTCTTGTCCACTCACTTCAAGAGACAGACATAGACTGTTTTTTCATCTACCTGCCTGAATCAGTGCTGCTCTCTCCCTCTGAAATAACAAACGCCTGACTTGCTCCCTTACTACACTCAAGGATGTCCAGTTCCTCCTCCTCCTCCTCTCATGTGTCACCCAAGGGCACATCACTCCTTTCAAGAGAAAATTACTGACTGGTATGGCTCCGGCCTCTTCAAATCTCTCAATTCCACTGAAATCAGGCAAACGTGACTCTCCCACAGGCCATCCTCGGGGATTCCCAGCTCCTAATGTTCCCTCTCCCAAGTGTCACCCCAAGACAAGTCTCCCGTCCATTCACTTCAAGAAACAAACACTGACTGCTGTGTCACCTACCTCCTCAATGTCTGGTGTCCCTTCCCAAAAAATCAAACAAGTCTGGGTCTCCCACAAGCTGCACTCAAGGTTTCTTGGCTCCTTCTCCCAAGTGGCATCCAATGGCATGTGTTTTATCAAGAGCCAGACAGACTGGTGTTTCACCAACCTCCCTGAATTACTGCTGCTCCATACCAGTGAAATCAGGCAAACCCAACACTCCCATAAGCTGCCTTCACGGATTTCCATCTCCTCCCGCTCCTCCAATGTGTTTCCCATTAGCACATGTCTCATCTACTCTTTTCTGGAGGCAGAGATTAACTGGACTGTCACCAACCCACTCAAATCTCTCCCTCGCACCAGAAAAGGTGTGACACTGCCAAAACCCTGCTCTTAGGGATTAATGGCTCCGCCTACTCTTCACCCCGGGTGTCACCCAATGACAGGTGTCTCATCCACTCACTTAAAGCGGACAGGCACTGACTGGTGTTTCACTCACCTCTCTGAACCATTGCTGCTTCCTCCCACCACAAATCAGGCAGCATGACTGTCCACAAGCTGCTCCGTGGGATTCCCATCCCCTTCTGCTTCTCCTCCCATGTGTAACCCAAAATCAAGAGTCTCGTTCACTATCTTGATGAGACTGACACTAACTGGTGTGTCACACTTCCCTGACTCTCCCACAATCTAACCTTAGTGATTCACGGCTCATCCTGCCCTTCCTCCCAAATATAGCCCGATAGCACATGGCTTATCCACTCATTTAAAGAGACTGGCACTGACTTGTGTTTCACTCAACTCTCTGAATCTCTGCTGCTCCCTCACACCAAATTCAGGTGAGCGTGATTCTCCCACAAGCTGACCTTGGGGATTCTCGGTTCTTCCAACTCCTCTTCTCGGTTGTCACCCAATAGCTCTTCTTGTCCACTCTTTTCCTGAGCCGACACTGACTGGTGGGTCACCTGCCTTCCAGTATTTCTGGTGCTCCCTCCCAACACAGTCAGGAATAAGTGACTCTCCCACATGCTGCGCTCTGCGATTCCTGGCTCCTCCTGCTCTCCCTCCCATCTGTCAACGGATTGCATGTGTATCATTCACTCACTGGAAGAGCCAGATACCAACTTTCATCATGTATTATCCTTCCCTAAAGCATTGGGAATTGCACGTTTAGTTATGTTCAATTGTGTGCATACATATTGTCATGAAAACCCTTCTGATAAACGATCCTCTCCAAACCCAGCAGAGGCAGTTCTCATTGCAGACTTTTTTTTTACAATTACTATTAGGTGAACAGGTCATCCAGGAAACCAGTAGTAAGAACGTGTATTTTCCTCTTTAAAGAGCAACAATGGCGGTTGTCCGCTCTCAGGCCTCAGTGTCAAAACAAAAAGAAGAGAAAAGACAGACGAAGAAAGGTAAGGGAAGAAAGAGAAGACATCAAAAAGAACAGTTCATAGTTCATGGGAGAGCACGGAGCAAATGCAACGCATATCTAGAACCTTCTGGACAATACAGACAGCTACTACACACGGATGTTAACGTGCTAGAAGGGGCTGTACAATTAAATCAGACTGTACGACAATCAAAGCCGGTTATCATCGGTTGCCAGGCAGCGCTGAATTTATACGTTGGGGTCATTCCAAGAGCCAGGCATGTTTTCTAGTTTATAAATAGCTACATATGCCCGAGTCCAATGCTTCTTTCATATAAATCAGAAAAGGTGCTCAGCTTTAATTCCGCTCAAACACTTGACAAGTATCAAGGAAAGATTCAGTGCGTGCACCTTGGTTTGGCTTCTGGCGTTTGAGGATAGAGCAGCAAAGCAGACTTTGGGGGGAAATGGGGAAACCATTTCAGCAAATGCTTAACATTACAAAATAATTCACATCAGAACGCATTACAAATCTCCCCCAAGCAGGGGAAGATAATTGGACGTGCAGGCAGGGCACGTGCAGGAAGGGCTTCTCAATGTGTGATTAATGGTGAAGAAGAGTGATTAATGGTGAGCACTCAAAGTATTTGATTCTTAGCCTCCGCTCATCGCCTATGTCCAGGTGGGTAATTCACTTGGCATGTGGTTCATAGTAATAATAAGAATCTCAAATGCTTACATAGCGCTTCATGCAAGGTTCTTCCCAGTAGCGCTAGGTGTTATTATTAGTGAACATAATGGTACTGAGTTAATTGGCATTGGAAGTACGAAGCCCTGCTGAGTATTGAACATGTGTACTGTGGGATGAACACTGGTGTCGAGGAGAGCATTCGGAGCGGGGTCAATTTACCATGTGTCTCCTGCCACTCTCTCTCTCCTCAGACCGGATTCCTCCATTTTGGCTTACTGCACAAAACCCCAGACTCATTTAAAGTGGAAAAGGTTGCTTTATTGTGACAGGCCAAAGCTTACAAATAAACGCTTACCTGGCTCCCTGGCCTTACAAACTAACAAACTATTTTAAACAACCAATTAATAATTCAACACTTTCATTTTCCCCCCCAACAAATTAAATAATTAAATAAATTCACTTCCTCCCTAGCTATCCCTTGGTCCCTATCGCCTCCTTACCACTTCTCAAGGCGTCCCGCTTTCTCCCCGGGGCCATGCCCCTTCAGGTTCAATACCTCTTCCCCCAGGCTAGCCCGTTTGTGCAAGCAGCACCACCCCATCTTTTCCCGCGCCATTCCCCCATTGTGCTTCCCTCCCCCCACATCTAAAGGGGCCATAACCCCTGTCAACAGAAAAACCCTCCACTGAGGTGTTCTTTCTGTCCCAGCACACCCCTCATTCCTTTCTACTTCCAACTCTTTACCATATCTCTCAACAAACCAGGCCAATTCCGACAAATAAGGAGTATTTCCAAAAACTGACAAATGTAGACCATCCTGTCTAAATATCATGAATCCTTCATAAACTATTTCTTTGTGGTCCAAAACCTGTACCGCTGCTGAGGTACAAAGCTTTACCATCTCTCTGTTTATCCCCTTCCTTGCCCGCTCTATTGCTCCCTCACTTCTCGCTCCCCTCCAAACTCTCTGTGGCAACAACTTAGGCCAAACTACACATGTTTGAGGCCACATTTCTCAGACCCATAACAATCCCTTTTCATTTTTCTAAGGAGAGACACACCTGTATCTCTTACCAGGTCATTTTCCCCCGCATGAATGATCAACCCCTCTGGAGCCCCATGGCGTTCCCTCAATCCTGCCAACATAGGCAGAAGCTGATCCCAGCAAAGCCCCCCTAAACCAGACCATTTTACCAATACCTCCTTTTAGCTGTAACCCAATTGCCTGCCAAAAACCCTTTTCTCTGCTTCTTTCCCCGCCCTCTTAACAACCGAGTGCCCCACAATCCAGATTTGCGCCATCTCCCCCGGTCTCCGAGCAGCATCGGAAAAATAAATTACAAAATCACTTACAAATCACCCCCATCCTTCTAAATGCAACTCTTCTAAGATATTCTGAAAACTTCTTTCAAACGTCCCGATTACCCAAGTCCCTGACATACCCTTTGTATCTCCCCGACTTCCAACGCCCCAAACTTTTCAACTTATTCTCTGATAAACCCAGCCCACTACCTTCAGATGCTGCCCCCATCCTAAATGAATGAGTTCCAAAATCCTCTGCCTTTTCCCCTACCGCTCCCAGAATCTTTTGCAGTACCCCCAAAACTTGCGCCGCTGATACTGGCACCCCATCTTCATGCTGAAAAACCAAACCAGTCCTCCCCACACAATGCTCCTGTCTGAACCGGGCATAAATTCTTGCTCCCCTGACCCAACAAAACCCAGGAGCCCTTCCCTTTCTGATCTGTTTTAGACCTCTTGATCTTGATGTCCAAACCTAACTCGGTAAGTTGAACGTCTTCCCATCGCAGTCTCCCACCCCACTTTTTCCCCCCACAAGCTCAGAAACCCTAACGGCCCCCAGAAATAGCCAAGTAAAGCAAGTCAGAAAGAACTCTCCTTCCCAGGCCAACCAGCAAATCCCCCCACAGCCTGACACAACCTTGTTAGCAATTCCGCCAATATCTGTCTCCTCTTATCCTTTTACCTCTTTCTTTCCCTTGCCCATCCTTCCAACATCCTGTTTGCCATTTCTCCACCGCTCGACTGAAAACCTCAAAACCACTTCCCATAGAAAGCAATCCCTGCCAATTTCCCTGTTATAATTGCTCTAAACCAGCCCCTATCCATGCACCTCAAGAGGAAGTTAGTGACATCGTCCCTTCTCAGTTCTTCCGCATCCTCCCTACCCTTCCAACTACGAGCTCCCCCTCCCAAAAAATCCTACCAAGCTCTCCTGTACGCCTCTCTAGATACCGGAGAAAGCGACCTCTCCACCAATGCAAGCGCTCTCAACTTCCTATTTTCCACAGCTCCTCCGGAATCCGTTGCCCCTCCTGATCCGCATCTGGAGCCAATCCACGGAATCTCTGCCACTGAAAATGAGATAATGCATCAGCGATGCCATTATCCTTCCCTGGCACATGTGTTGCCTTAAACACCACATTCAATTCCATGCAACGCAGACCAAACTCTCTCATCAGTCTCGCCTGATCCCTCGCTGACTACCTGTTCACTACATGAACCACGCATTTGTTGTCAATGTTGAAATTCACTTTCTTGTTTTGCAACTCCTTCCCGCACAAATCAAATGCCGCTAGCAAAGGGAAAAATTCAAGGAATGCTATGCTCCTTCCTTCCTTCAACCAAACCGATGCAACTTCTCCGCACACCATTTCCCTCCTCAGAACACTCTGAAACCTCCCGCCCATGCTGCATCCGAGAAAATCTGCACCTCCCATGACACTGGATCTCCCTGCAACCACATGGACACTCCGTGAAAACTGTCAAAACAACACAGCCAAATTCTACAATCTTCCCTCACTGCACTTGATACGCATATCCAATGATGTGAGCACTTTGCTCCAGCCATAGACCGCGCCATGTTTCTGCAAAAAGTCCGCCCAGGGGCCACCACCTTGCATGCAAAATTCAAATGCCCCACCAATCTCTGCATTTCCACTAGCATCACTTTCTTGGCCCCCACCGCTTTCTCCAGCAATCCTACCAGTTTGCTCACCTTGTAATGCGGCAAGCGTGAGGTCATGGCTACTGAATCCAGTTCAATTCCTAGAAATGTCAACACCACTGCAGGCCCCTCTGTTTTGTCTTCCGCTAGAGGCACACCAAGATCCCCTATCAACTCTTGGAACAACTTCAGCATCTCTGCACACTCTCTTTCTCCTTCAGCCCCGCTAATAAACAGAAAATCATCTAGATAATGCATCACACTTTCCCAACCAGAACTGTATGAAAAAACCCACTGTAAGAAGGAACTGAAATTCTCAAACAAGGCGCAGGAAATTGCGGACCCCATTGGCAAAACTTTGTCGATGTATATGCAGTCTTCAAATTGCAAACCCAACAGCCAAAAATCCTCCGGGTGCACCGGCAACAACCTGAAAGCCGCCTTAATGTCACACTTGGCCATGAAGGCCCGCACCCCGCTTCCCTCACCAAATCCACCGCCTGGTCCACACTTGCATATACAACCCCTCATTTCTCAGGGGCAATGAAATCATTGACAGACATACCCTCGGGCCATGACAAATGGTGTTTCAATCTGAATTCCCCCGGCACTTTCTTAGGTACAACACCCAGCGGGGATACAACTAAATCACCTGGCAGATCATCAAATGGCCCTACCATCCTCCCTGCTGCTATTTCCTTGCCCAATTTTTGTCTTACCACCTCCACATTTTCTGTGGCTGACTTCAAATTTTCCATCCACCGACGCACCCTTGGCCCCTGATAACCCAGCCTGAAACCAGGACAAAAGCCCTCACTCAAAATCTGAGCCCCTTCCCTGTTCAGATAAAATTCCAACCATTTCTCCAGCACCTCCAATTTAATTGGAGTAAAAGCCTTTCTCCACAACCCCTCTGCTGGTTCCTCTCCCCCTGCCCCTGTCTCCTTGTTGGAAACACTGAGTGAGAGGGTGCTTCCCTGCACATTTGCTACATTCATGCCTGAACCTACATGAGTTCCTTGTGCAGCCATACTAATAGCACACCAAGATCCCCTATCAACTCTTGGAACAACTTCAGCATCTCTGCACACTCTCTTTCTCCTTCAGCCCCGCTAATAAACAGAAAATCATCTAGATAATGCATCACACTTTCCCAACCAGAACTGTATGAAAAAACCCACTGTAAGAAGGAACTGAAATTCTCAAACAAGGCGCAGGAAATTGCGGACCCCATTGGCAAAACTTTGTCGATGTATATGCAGTCTTCAAATTGCAAACCCAACAGCCAAAAATCCTCCGGGTGCACCGGCAACAACCTGAAAGCCGCCTTAATGTCACACTTGGCCATGAAGGCCCGCACCCCGCTTCCCTCACCAAATCCACCGCCTGGTCCACACTTGCATATACAACCCCTCATTTCTCAGGGGCAATGAAATCATTGACAGACATACCCTCGGGCCATGACAAATGGTGTTTCAATCTGAATTCCCCCGGCACTTTCTTAGGTACAACACCCAGCGGGGATACAACTAAATCACCTGGCAGATCATCAAATGGCCCTACCATCCTCCCTGCTGCTATTTCCTTGCCCAATTTTTGTCTTACCACCTCCACATTTTCTGTGGCTGACTTCAAATTTTCCATCCACCGACGCACCCTTGGCCCCTGATAACCCAGCCTGAAACCAGGACAAAAGCCCTCACTCAAAATCTGAGCCCCTTCCCTGTTCAGATAAAATTCCAACCATTTCTCCAGCACCTCCAATTTAATTGGAGTAAAAGCCTTTCTCCACAACCCCTCTGCTGGTTCCTCTCCCCCTGCCCCTGTCTCCTTGTTGGAAACACTGAGTGAGAGGGTGCTTCCCTGCACATTTGCTACATTCATGCCTGAACCTACATGAGTTCCTTGTGCAGCCATACTAATAGCATGTCCAACATGCTGCCGAGGGCTGCCCTCTGCCTTCTCCCCCCAGCCCCATCGTGGGCAGGGCGACCAAGAAAGGGCGGAAAGCACATGCAGGCCACTTGCTGTGTGCAACGTTGGGGTAGGCCTCGTCTGTGCCATCCACTGCAGCCATAGATCCATGTTTATTTCCCCCAAACAGCCTGACTGTCCTCTGCCATTCTTGCTCTGAATTCTTTGTCCTAACGCACCCACGTAAAACCACCAGAACTTGTAAATGCCTTCCTAATTACATCCATATATTTTAGCAGTGCCACGCATCTCTCTGGGAATTTCTCACAATAGACACTGGCGTAAATAATAAATGCTGACATCCAATTTTCAATTGTCACTGGGACCGTAGGGCACGAGGCCAGTTCTCTCTCTTCTTCCTTATAACCCTCCTTTGCTTTCACTTCCCTATGGAGTAGCTTAACAACATCCACAAATTCCCCTGCCTGAATCTTATCCTTAGTCGCTGTCATCAAGTGCACACCCAAAGGTTTTGTGATGCCCATGTAAGGTAGCTTTTCTCCTTGCCCTTCACTTCAACTTCTTTTTCTTTTGAAGCCTATACCTCGAGCGCCAATGGCTCAACCACCTTGTCTGTTTGTACCTCCACCAACCAATTTCCCTTTTCACCGACCAAGGCTCGAATAGCCTGTATGCCAATCTCTCTCCTTACCCCTTGCAAACCAGACCCTTCATTTCTTGCCCCCGTTCTTGTGTCCCCCCTCTGCCATGCAGTCAACCAGTCCCTTTCCCACTCACCTCTTTCCAACCTGAAATCGCCCGTCTGCGGTCTGGCCTCCACTCCAATGCTCCTCATCTCTTTTCTTACTGGGCTCCTACTGCGGGGGCAAAACATGTCAGCAGTCTCACCCAGCCAATTGTTCCCCTGACCTCTTGCCCCACAAACCCCTTGCTCCTGTCTTTCCCAATTCCCTCTGAAACCCCTTCTCTCATTCCCCCTCCTCCTTACTGCCCTGTAACCTTCATCTTCCCCCTGCCCCACATATTCCTCCATCCCAACTTCATCACCCCTGAAATACCATTGTTGATGCGAGCTCATGCTCGGGTTGAGTAGGTCCTCTTCTTGTGAGCCCGGGGCGTCTGCCCCGCCACTCCTTTGGTGTCTTCTCGGCGGGGCCGCAGAAACCCCTTCCTGGTCCTCTTCTCTCGGGTGAGGTGTGCTCTCCTCCACCCTGTGGTCTTCCTCACTAGGGGCCGTGCTGTGCCCTCTAGACTGCCCTCTAGACTGTCCTCACGCCGACCAAGGAGGGGCCGTTCCTAAACTCTCTCCATATTCAACCTCTGGAACAGCGGGGGCTGCACAGTGCCCTCCGCCTGATATTCTCCTAGCCGGGGGGCCATTCCGCGCCCCTCCCTCACCTCACTAGCTGATGGAGACCTCTCTCTCAATCTCCCACGTGCACTCTTTCGCAGGTATTTACCTCCCTTGCCCCTCTGTCCTGTCATCGCACTCTGTCCCATCACGGCTACCGCTGTGGGCCCCTTGCCCTACCCCTGCTTGTACATTCCTAACATCCCCAACCACCTCTGGTCACTATGCATCTCATTCATATCTACTTCACCCCCCAAGTGCACTTCACCCCTAGATGCTCTCCTATTAATCTCCCTCATCATCTTCCTGCCCCTGGATTCCCAGACCTCCCCTCTACCAGCCGCAGGGGTACAAGCCACCACTGCCGCAAGTGCCCCATCTGCCGCTGCTCTATGCTGCGGCCTACCCCCTCTTGCCTCCCCCTCTCCCATGACCTCCACCACCGCCCCTTCCAATTGTGCCTTAGATGTCCTGCTGATCATTTCTAGGGCCTCCCTCAGAGCGCTGGCATCCACCAGACCCTTCTTACTGGCTCCCTGACCTGACATAGTGCACCAAAAACTTTTGCAGCGCACTAAAATATGCCCCTTAAATAGACACTAGCTGTGCTAAGGCTCGCGAGCCAGCACCTACCCCTGAAAATGATAAGAAAGGGGGAATTAATATAACACAAAATAAAGAGTTAATAACTTAATATATCACTAATAAAATAGTTCACTTAAGAAATAATTCTTCATTTTATTATTATTATTTTTTTGCCCTGCCCTGAACCTAGTAATCCATAAACTGGCCCACAAAACCCAGGTGCCTTTAAACGGTGTGAAAAAGCATCAAGAAAACACACTGCAATGCCCAGAAGCACAGAAAAGCAGGGCGGTCCCCTTTAAGAAATCTGCACTGCCTCCTCTGTCCACTGGCCGCTACCGCGCAAAGCACGTAGTAGCAACAAATGGGCGGAGGCTGTGGCCCCTTGCAAAACTAAATGTGCGGGCAGGCAATGACAGGGAACTGGCCTGCTGAAATAACCCCCGGTGCCATAAACAGCACGAAATAACGCACGCTGGACATCTTGGGCGTATGACAAAATTAACAGGCAAACAGAATGCCCAACAATCTGCCTTCCCACCGCACCAAAACAATTTCCCAAGGAACGAGGGAAAATGAAAACCCCGAAAATAAAATGACCAGCCCCTAAGGGATCACAAACCTCCCCGGACCTGACAAAGTTACCCGCCGCACAAGACCCATAAAATACCTGAATAACTAAAGGTAAGCTGAAGTACCTTATTTACGGTAACCTCACTAAACAACTTTTTTTTTTTAATGCTAACTACCTAACCGCCCTCACTAAGTTACCCAACACCTCACCTTACAAACCCCACAAAGGCCCAAATCAGGGAAGGCTCAGGAGCAGGCGACCAGGACTGCTCAATTTCGAGTCCCAACCGTCTCCTGTTTCCCAAACCTTCCCTGCCCCTAAATACCCCCCGGGGGTGCTCTATGTGCAGGCCACGTCGCTGGCCTGTGCAGTGCCAAAATAACCCTGGGGGAAACGTTTTGCGTTCCCCCCGACGCCCCTCTTTTCCTGCCCACCGCGCCTCGCCGCACCCTTCTCTTTTTCTCCTCTTTACGCATCCCTGGTACTGCACTCCAGGGTTCTCTGGGCACATTCATTATGGTCGCCGAGATGGGGGAGTTCTGTGTTCCCTGTCGATCACGCCCCTTCTTTGCTTCTTGGGGTCTCCCTTTGCAGGGAAAGTCGCTATCGCCCCAGATGTTTTCACTACTTCCCAGGGTGATAAGCCTGTTTTTAGCACTCCCTTGCTCCCTTCATTGCCACTTACTCTCACTGCCCACCTCACAGGCCAGCCCCACTATTTCATTGGTGGGAGGGTTCAGAAGGGCCACAGTATCGAGGCCACGATAGCATTTAACTAAAGGGCATACATGAACGACGACTAAACATAAAATACATGCACTAAAATTAGAACCATATTTGTTGGACATTGGTAGAAGAACAGGCCAGAACAGGCCATCTAGGCAAAGAGACTGTTGCTGTACTCATGCAAGACGCCCCCCCCTATGATTTGCTCTTTCCCATGGAAGCAAATACTGGCAGTGAACGTGCTATCCAGCTGCAGTCAATAGTCCTTAACGTTTTAGCTTCTTGTGGTGTCCCTCATGTGTCATGACGTCTTGTTGCATCTTTTAGATTTTCTTCAACTTTGACAACATTATTCATAGCGTGTTGATACTTCCATGTAAGAAATGCAGCTTAGAACTGGGTGATCCCTAAACGTTGCATGACTAGGATGTGAGTAAATCGAATCTGCTGTTCACTTAATATGGTTTCTAAGAACAAAAGCAACTACTTCAACAAAGGTGGATACATTTTTGAGTACTTACATGTAAGTTCCTTAGAAAGCTCATGGCTCACTGTGTATGCTCATGAGTTGTACTGCTGACGTGTTGAGTCACAGTGAACTGGTCACAAACTCGTCAGGTGAAAATGGCTATTGATTTCAGCTCTATACATTTTGCTTATGGTGAATTTTTGAGGCCAACGACTTTGTGCAACACTGTGACCAAGTGTCATTTACAGTATAGGAGACAGTTTATAACAAGTAGGGCTCCTTAGGTATTCCATGTCATGCTACTCTCTATCCTTTTATACTTCATTTACTCTCACATCAGCCATTTACTATGGAAGAGTTCATAACCCGTTCCACAGGCCATACCGGGGATAACTGCCCAGCAGCCCGAATTAACTGCTAAAGAGAAGCAAGGGTGGTTAATGAGGGCACCGGGAGGTTACCCCTGGTATGGCCCATGGAACGAGTTCAGAGCACCAAAGTGGTAACATGGGGTGTTAAAAAAAAGCAGTTTCATTAATGTAATGAGACACCCTGATCTTCCTGTTCAATGAATGAAAATGCTTTCCCAAGATGGCTGCCATAGCAGTAGAAGACGGGGCTCAACACAGAGCCCCTCTTCCATTACCATTGTGGCCAGAAAAGGAAGAGGCAGGGGAGCTGCAGCGGGCACTGCTGCCGCCACAATCAGGTAAGTTGAGTTTGGGAGGGGGTTTGGGATAGAAAAAAAAAGGCATGGGCGTGGGGGGAAGATGGCAGGCTGCTAAGCCGGCCCACATGTAGTTTGGAACGTCGGCTAGACCAGGAGTACCAGTCTGTGTTTCCAGCCACCTCAATTGCCAGCTCCTACCCGCGGGGTGCTAATGAATATTTATGGTGCAATTTGACATCTTGCCATAATGCAGAGGGAGAAAATTGAAAAAGGAGGGGTTTATATTTTAGTGGCGACAATGGGTGGAAAGAATCACAGTGACCAGTGTGCATGCTTTTCATTCATGTACCATTGCTGTCAATGTATAGCAAATGAGGAGGCTATCCCAGAGATGCTTTAGAGTCAGGCAGGAGAGGACTTTCAGTGGCTGTACTTAGTGTGCTAGCTTTTACAATGGACTAGAGAAAAGGCTGGTTGTGTAGAACATGTCTTCAAATGTTTTCGGTTGGTTGTACTGAGTAAACCTGTGCAAAACGTTTTGGCAGAATCCAAATCGCCATATTATTGAATATGTATGGCAAATTGAACTGTTCCAAACATGAACAATTTCACTGTGCCACTTAGTATAGTTACAAAAGAATGGACAGCAGTTACAATTTTGTTGTATATTCTCAGGATTTCAGTATATTCAATACATTTTAATTATGAAACATTTCTCAAAGGAAGGCAAAACTCCAAAATATGATGCCAGTAGAACATTACTTGTGTCCAAGTTTTCCCATTTAATGGAATGTCTCGCATGCCATTGGGTGCTTATCTGTATACTATTTTCAGTGTGGACCACCAGTGATGCAAAACTTCCAAACTAAGAGGACAATGATCATTCTCCGATCCTTCCAAGACCTTGAATGTATTGACAAGGCAGCTATCACTTGTGTTAAGTAATACATAGTCAATATGTGTCCACATATTGCCAGAGACATTACATGCACTTTGTCCTAAATTGTAAAATATTCAAGCAACCTCTGTAGCATATTTATGGATTCGCTTTGCCCATTTTGCTATTAAATTGGGGATAACCCATGGTAAAGTCTCTTCTTCTATAATCCCTACGAAAGACTCAAAGGGCTCAAATTGAAGTCTAAAATACTCTAATACGAGTACATGAGCTCCTCTATGATGGTTACAGCACCATTAGCCTTGTTAGGTCTGTTATACAAGAGAAGAATATAATAGCCGGCACCCACCTCTGTGCAAAGATCTTGGAGACCATTGGACCCTCTATGATGGGCCTTAATCTTCCAATTGAGAGAGGGGATTGGCCCAGACCAACAGCCCACTGCTACTTCTTCCTCTTGACCGTTTCCTAGCCAGTATATACTACAAGATGCATTAGCCTTATAGCCAGTACTATAAAAATGCAAAGCCCTAAACATTTAGTGACCTCAGTCATCAAGGTTTCTTGAAAGCAAATTATATGATCATTTCTGACAAAGTTACACCATAAATTGTCTATACGATTCTTAGCGAGGCCGGCAATGCTCCACGATAATATTCTTAATCCCCCTTCTTCTTGCAAAAAGGATTTGTAACAGTAACAGCCGGAGTTACAGAAGGGGGAGTCATTATTTGTGAGGCTACCCCTTCCAATCCCCTTGTTCAATCACGATCTTCAGGCAAATTCACTCAATTGATTCCCTCTTGTTCTTAGTGTCCATTAACTACAAGTCACATTAGTCAGGAAATGGTCATGTATTCTGACATCGGAGCCAGTACTTCTAATGCCCTTTGCTATTGCTTCACCTCTACAGGAGTTGTGCTCTTAATTATTGACACACTGTAGAGGATATGTTCTAAATTCAATAGCCAATAGTCCCTGGACAAGACTTGCATCACACAACACTGTCAGAAAGCGTGGGCATAAAAGGGTTACCTCACAAACTCGTTCGCGCTCGTTTCTTCCTCGGAGCAGATGCAATTCAGAAGACCTCCAGCCTGTACATCATACGCGTGGCCAACCTCGCCTGCAATCTCCTTGCGGCCCCGCGAGACAAAAGATAAGTAATTCTTGACTTGTTTAAGCGATCGGAGCTTGCAGTGCATGAATCTATGTGGGAGGGACCCCGGTTAACCCCGCAGTGACAATTCAGGGAGATCAAAGAGAAACCTTGAATGAGGGATGTCCAATGCCTCAAACTCGATCAGGATGATAACCGCATGTGGTGCAGCACGTTCAGCATGCATCAATACTAATTTGAACTTGTGCTTGTAAGGGTGCAGATTAACCAAAGAAAGCATAATAATTGTTTCCTTCTTGGCAGGCATCGACGCTGCTTCCGGCGCCCAGCGGCTACAAGGCCCTGACTTCTGAACCTTTCCACATGTGACATGGACATGAACATCCAGAGCTAAGTGCTACCTTTTGTTTATGTATTTTAGTTAACTGTAACAGTGCAAAAGAATCGTTTCGGAAGTGCAACACTGCGCACTAATGCTGTCATACACTCATGTCGATGCAGATGGTTTTAACAGTGGTATAATTGGTGTGGAAACTAGCATCACGTTTATTATAGAAGGCCCACTGTGAAGGGGCAAACTCAGTGCTGATTCTCAACTGAGTGCAGTGCCTCAGAGATGTTGCATTGCTGGTGTGAACTCTTGGACCACATTTAGTAAGAAGGGCAATAAGCAGGAGCAAAATTCAGTGCTGATGTCCAACTGAGTGCTGTGCCTCAACCTAAAACAAGGAGTGGTATGTAAGTGTAAAGAGTGTGTGATGCAAACAGAGTGTTATTAGTAATCACCAAGAAAGACTCTCAGGACAAGAGCTCAGGAGCATGTTTTCCCTATAATCCCCCTGCCTATCCTTCACCAATTTCCTAACCCTCTATCCAGTGTTCCAATCTACCCCAAACCCATCCAATCCAAGGACCCTAACCCTCTTTCACCGAGGGGGTCACGGTGACCTGTGTTTTGTATAAATCCAGGCGCCTAGACCGCCAAGGGGAGGTAGGGGTTTGTGCTGCTTCTGCACTGGAGGAAAACATAACTCTGACAAACGCAACACCAAAATGCTCACAGTAAGTATTTTTCTGCATGGGGAATCGAGTACATCATATGAAGGCCTTGCAAGTAACATACCCAAATGTGTCTAATCGAATGGATACATTTATTTGTGAATACATCGATTCCCTCATGGGCCCCTTTGGCTAAACCTGAGACATTATACATATACACCATATTCCTTTTTCCGCCAGTGCCTGACTGGGACAATTGGGGGATTCTTTATAGCACTAGCCTTGTGGTAGTCCTTTCCCACATTACTATTTTGCTAATTACACTACCTATAGTGCCTGTCCTTTTTCAATTTCTTTGAAGGAGGTTTAGTTGCCTGATGTTTTTCGATTACCTCTGTTATTGCAGGCACAATCGATGGACCACATTGGACTCTACTATGAGGGTCATCATCATTCATATCATTGATACTACACCCATCTTCAGCAGCTTTGTCATTATTATATGATGAATTTACAAGATCCATGTCAACAGTGCTCCCAGGCAATCGGTTATAAGTTATGGTTAATGTGACTTTGGGACTTTTACAATAATTCTTAACAAGATGTAAACGAATATCCATATCTCAATTCACTCAGTTGCCCAGAGTGGGCACACATTAGCTTTTTTAAACTGTCCAGTTCCCCCCACAGTATTCTTTCGCAGTAACAACGTCTCCACTGTATACTTGGTCCAATACAACAACTTGTGTCATCAGTCCTTTTAAGCTGCAGTAGTGGAAGATTGTTCAAAGCCATTTTGCTCTACTGCAATCTCATACAGCGATGCAGTGTCTACATTTGGTAGGGTAGCATTGCCCACATGATTGCCAAAGCAGCACACCTATTAGAAAGTGGGATTGCTGTTGATACTACTTTGTTATTAGATGAAGACAGTTAATGACACCCATTGACAGCCATAAACATCAAACACACTACTAGGCATCCAATGGACCTCATGGTCGCTCAGAACTAAGATCCATTTCCATGAAGCCTTCCAGGTGAATCTCTACCGGGCTGCTATAATTTCTGTCCCTTTTTAGTGTTTGAATTTTGGGAATTTCATAAATATCCCAAGATTCACCTAAAGATGTCAGGGTTCAATGAGATGGATGTCCAAAATTACCATAGGTTTGACAAGACAGATCCAATGTAGTCCTCTTAGAGGAAGCCAGGTTGTGATATCCAGCTCATTAATCACTGCAATTTCCAAGCAATCATTCACAACACAATTTGAAGCGCCTGGATTGCCCCCTGGGTGTATATTTTCTTTTTATTTTTCATTTAATGTGATTAGTTCTTATGAACTTTTATGGTGTCATAAAACACGCAAACTGATTACAGACTAATAAAACATAAATATATCATGAAAGCATATTTCTATTTACTACAGATCAAATACAAATTCCCAAAAATTAATACATACTAATCATCAGGGGAGACCACTGTTAAGTTATTCTACAGTGTGTCCTATCCCCCATGCAACATAAAACCTTCCATTTTATAATCATATTATATACAGTGTAGATAAAACCACAAAAGTCCAGTTTTTCTAAAGTCTGCTCTCTCATGTGTGTCACCCAGGTCAATTGCATGGTTTACTTCATAAGGTCCTTCACCCTTAACCACACATGATAGAGTGCAATATGTATGGATTTGTTTTCAGTATTCAGGCAATAACCCTAGAACGCATCACACTTTATTCTTTCATAATGCCCTACAAATGACCCCGACATACTCATGTAGAGTCGACATCCTGTTAGGACATGTTGAGCTGTTTCAACTCTACCCATAATGCCACACATACGACATGTCCAAGCTTCTTTCTACAATGCAAGTTCTGGGCCCATATCTGCCAGTGCAGGCAATTTATTTCTTCTCAACAACAGTAAGAATCTGCACAATGCAGGCGATAAACATAACGTCTGGTAGCTTTGAGGGACCTTACATTTATGGATAACATTTATAATTTCTGAGTAGCTTTTCAATTTTGCCAAATGCATGTCATTTAGTACCCAATCCCATCTCTCTAGTTTGGCAAGAAATGTATTTTGCAATAATTGAGAATTTACTTCCCAGTCAGGGCTCCATTCTATAGCTCCAAACGTTATGCTCACCAATTTGGCATATTTGTTGGCACTATCCATGCTGGCATCATCTCCCAGCAGTTTTAACAATGGACACATTGGCCTATATGGTATTTATAGCAAGCACCATGTTTTTATATCTTGGGTAGGTAGGGATGCTAAGCCCAATTCTAATCTTAACAATTCGATTGGTGCACCCGGGCGCAGTCCCAGATGCTCCGCCGTAACTTCCCCTTTCCTTCAGTCACGTTAGGTCTCGCATACACATGGCCTCTTGTGCGTACAGCATGGCGATCCAGAAACACAGTTTATACAGTAACAATATACCATGCCGGCTATATCCTGAGGTATCTCTTGTGAAGTTTTGCGATCATTGCGTTAGCGCTATTGCTTTTCTGCATTTCTCCGCAATGGTCTCTTTGATGGTTAGCTCTACACCCATGTATTTAGAGCTCTACACCTTCTCGATGTAGTTTCCCACAATCATGACCTTAGGTATGGTTGCTTCCCTATGCGCATAATATGTCACGTTTGTTTTTTCTTAGTTTATTTTCAGCCCATTTAATCGCACATCTGTGTAATTCCAACAAAGGTGGGTGTGTAGCACTGCCATTCAAAGAGTAAAATGAACTTTCAATTTTATTAATTAAAACATTGGTTTTCTCAATCAGTCTCATTATGACATTACATTTTTGGGGTAAGTTACAAGGTATTAGGCTAGAGGTTACTTTGCTCTTCGTCATTGTACAATTTTAAATAAAAATAAGTTAACAACTAAAATTCACTTTAGCTCTTACAAAAAAACAAACATCCACAAAAGCCAGATCAAGTGCTTTAGCTGAGAGCGTCCAAAGTGTAGAAATTCCCTTGATCAAATAGCAAATGACTGCAGGTCCACCATGTCTTATCATACCTGGGTGAGGAACATCTCAACACCTTATGGAGTTGACAGAGTCCAACGCCCACCCTCAACTCCTGGTGGGGTTCAAGCAATCCAATTATCCAAGAGATAATTATGCCGTGGTCACACCACGTACACTTAATTGGTGTGATAGTTATGATTGGAATTGCTACAATTCGGATGCAATGGTCAAGAAAAAAAGTGTGAGATAAGTGGGTGTGTTAAAGAGCACAGGTCTGCTCACTGGCAGGGAATTAAGGGCCTAGTATGTGAGGCGATCAAAAGCAAGATAAAAGTACTTGTTAGAAATAATGTCCTTTCCCCGTTTCACCTCCAAAGTGCTCCAAACAGTGCTATTTAGCACAATTTATTGGGATGGGCTAAGGATTACATTTTTAGCAACTCAATATTGTATGTGCGCAACAGACCTACAGAGAACTGTGCAGCTGACTGTGTAATGAAAGCTACCATTTTTACTGTGAGGGCAAAGTAATTTACTTAGGGGTTTGTATACGATGTCTTAATTAGAACTTTAGTATTTTTCACTCATTCAGTGGTTAGAATTGTGGAAGTGAGCACTCCTCTTTAGGGGTTTCTGTATGGTGTTTTTAATATTAATTATATGTATAATACGATATTAATTGCATTATGCCTGTTAGTACCTTTTGCTTTATATTCTTAGTTTGTTTGGAATTATCACATGGATATTAGCGTTTCCACATAGACTAGTAAAGGTCAATACATATACATTCATAAGCAATACAAATGAAGATGGAGGCTGCACGATGTTTCTAGGATTCTATGCAATTTAACCTAGTGCTATTTTGTCTATTTTATCTATAGTGCTGTATGCAGAGCTTCGACAAACACCCTCATGCCTAATTTGATTTTTAGGACTTTGAAACAGCATGTAATGCCTAATGTCTGTTTCGATTTTTCATTTGCCTTTTGCCAACTTGTTTTTCATTTTGTATCACTTGTTCTTTACCGGAGGGGCTCGGGGGAGAGGGGGGGGGGGGCGTGTAGTTTACTACTTATTTCCAGCATTTTGCTTTCCTTTATATCTCTTCTTTGTTTCAGAACTTTTTACCTTTTCTTTCTCCCGATTTCCTTTTGCTTTTTCTTCCCCTTTTTCACCTTGGCTAATCATTTAACCTCTAAACCTAACAATGTGTGTTTTCCAATCCTTCTGTGCAAGGCTCTTATTTTAGGCCAGTCTTTAGCCACACGGATTAGCCAAAAAGAGTGAATGCCATTACCAGTGACTGATAACAAATAAGGCACGAACACTGTCCCGGATTAAATTAGCAATGCCACATGATATCTTTACAATATATGTACATTGTGAGATTAGAGTAAAATGTGCAAGGGGTTGCTTGTAGAAATGTAAAAGTTGCTGCTAGCAGCTAGTAGGTACACCCACATCCCCCTCACCGGCTGCGAATAACCCTTGACTTTCTTGCAGGGAGAGTCTTTTTTCCCGTCCAATCTGCGGACCGCTGAGTGCGGTGAAGATACATAATTGAATTTGTAGTGTATTGGGAATCTTAATCATGTCTTTTGTGCCAATTGCGATGTGTCACAAGATTCCAAACACACTCAGAGCACAAGTTAACTGTGTGCCACGGATGATTAAATCAGCCTTTTCTTGTTCTTTTGATGTTCAGTGTGGCATTATGCATTTTCCTTCACCTCGTGACACCAAAATAAAGAATGCATACAAATGCGGTAAACTATGTCAATTACTTTTCCTTTTCACACTCAATCCTCTAAAGCCTCATTGCGCTTACATGAGCTGAATGCAATTAAGTGAGATATTTCTTAGGCTGCATGTTTGGTACGAACTCCTCATTTCACAAACAACTCTATGAAGTGTAGAGTCTATTTAGTAACATTCCTGCCACAAACGCTCTGCCCCAGAACAATCATTTACTCTAAGGAACATGAAGGGTACTTTAACAAAGGTAAATTACATTTGTTTGTTTTTAAAAATAGATTCCTGCGCTCATCGTAACAAAGACGACTTAAAATTGCGCCTTTCCAATTCTTGCATTGTGTAATGACTTCAAATTAGAGCGAAATAACATTTTGTTGCAACTGAAGGCATGAACCAAGCAGAGGTAGCACAGGTGGCTTCCTGGTACTAGGTACCCTGGGCTTTATTCACAATGACTGTTCATCAGTTGACTTCTTAACCCACAAGTACATAGAAGAAAAGAGACACCCACTGGTCACTAGACTAGATGAGACCCAATTGACACACATATAACACTCATTCATAAAGACAGGCCAAACATTCTCTGATCTGGCATTCATTATGCAGACACTGACATTTTAACAGTCATTCCCAATAGACATCTGGACAAGGAATAAAGCATAACACATTACAAGGATCCTCATCAAAATCATTCTTTCTGGCTTTCATGTGAGCTCAATTAATATTGGATACTAATTATTAAATGCAGCACCGTTTCAATGAGACCACCTAAGTCCCAATGAAGCACTCTTTCCTCATCTTGAAGAGGAGTTCAGTTAGTGCAACCCAACATGCAGAGAAACTGGAGAGGAAATCTGACTAATGATTCACTTGCAGTCCTAGGCCCACTGTGAAAAGAGTACACTTCGTTCTGTCACGGTTTATTGGGCGGTCACTCTCAACTCGGGTAGTTCCTTTCGCCCGGTCAAGGTGTTGTACAACAAAGGGCTTAGCAGATTCAAAGTATAACACCATTCAGCAGATACCCTCTGTATCATAAATAAGCTAGAAACCAGGCCGGTGTATAGAAATAACAGTTTTTTTATGCTACATTTACAGTCACTATTGGCTTTATTCCCTTGGGTGATTCCTTTTTGAATGTTTAGGTTCTTGCTATGATCAGCACTGTTGGTACTTGTTTTGTGACTGCAGCAATACTTGAATTTGATTTATTATCAGTTTAGTACCAATTGTGCGCTCACAGTCCTTCAGAAAATAAATAAATTCACTTTCAGACTTGATTGTGGCATTTAGATTAGGTTTATTCCATATGTTATGCAGATTTGTTGTATTATATTCCATACACTATTCTGTTATTCCAAAAATCAAAGTTGGTCTTACAAATAGATTGTTTTTCCTACAGTCAAACAAATGTTGGTCTGTTTGCATTTCATACATTGTATATTGTCATCCCTCTCGACACGTGTTTCCCCATAGTTTATGCTATGGTTCATCAGGAGAGAAAACGCTGTAAATAAACAGAATAACGAAAGAAAAAGGTGTTTTAGGGAAAAAGAAAAGTAGCAATTTACAGAAAAATGAAAGAGGACACTTGGTTGTTAATCGCTGAAAGGTGAAAATAAGGATAATGGGCATTACCTTATATTTTGATGTGGGTATTCACCCCTTGTTGTTGTTTAGTCAACTTATTTGGAAAAGGTTTTGTCTTCCTTTAAAGCTCAGTCATAGGATCCTTTCAGTGGATCCTCCGCGTGATGTTAGCCTGTGTGGGTGAATATAACAATGTACTTTCGAGTTTAAGGTTTAGAAAAGTTAAGACATCAGCTAATTTTTCTAACCACTCGTTGTAGTTCTTAAAAAGAAAAAAATGCTTTATATGTTAGGCTATTAGGGGAAAGGAAATATACATTCCAAACATTTAAGTATAGCTCGTAGTTAAAATGCTGGCTTGTAGGCATTTCTGCTATACAAAGTATTTAGAGATAGCTGTAGTTCAGTGGGGAAAACAAGCGACATACATAATTCTAACAGAATAGAATTTTAAATTGAAATGATGTGTTCAACATGACATTTTGTATCCATCTGGTCCTGCTGTTTATAATTACAATACAATATTTAAAGAGATATAAGTTTACTTTTGGTATTATTCACCCATAGGCCACAGTTAACATAGGGAACTATTGTTCACTTCTCCAACAACTAGGCCTTTCCATTTACATGTCAGTTTATTTGTGGAAAGTAAGTGTCTTTCTTCGTGACAAATGAAATATGTCACTGAATATGTCACTTGGCTTTACTTTATAAATGTAAGGCACAATTCCTCCTTTGTATTTTTAAATGCACAGTATTTCAATGTATCTTTTCCCATGTGTACTGCTGCAGTTTTGAATCTGTCAAAAGGTGCCTTTTCCCAGTTTACACAAAGTCAGCATCTGCAGCACCACATGTCTCTTTGGAATCCATTAGACACAGTTAGCAATATTATAGTTGTGATGCACAATCTCCTTCAGCTGAGTGCCTTTCCATTTTGCCAAAGTTGAGGGAGGCCCATTTTCATTCCCTCACTAGGATCCATGTTGGAAAAGAAGTGGTTTAAGCTGCCCTGCATCTTCCAATATCACCCAGATTGATTCTAATAATAGGGCATTGCATGCCCTCTGAAATCTGACACTCTGTGGCTGTACTATGACCCCACAATTGATAGTTGTCCCAATATCTACACCTGCAGTAAATGTCTACTGCAATAATGCACACAAAGAACAGCTACAGCATATTTTTATATGTATACTTCACACTTCTTTGTAGAGTCTCCAGAAGTTTAATACTACTTAGTAGACTTTATAAATGCTCTATGTTCATTTCAAAAGGCTTTCTAGAAGAGCAGTATGGATTTAAAATGGCCCACGTCCCTTGTGTTTGTATTTTTGCAAAGGTTGAATGCGGTACACACATATCTAGAGAGCAGTAGAGCACAATGAGAAATATGGGAGTGGATAATTGATCTGTGGTATTAGAAGGCGGGACATTCACATTTCTATGCATGGCTGTAGAAGGCAGCCAAAGGGGTGCCGTTCAAGAGCAGGAGATGGCTAGCAATGGTGGACGAAGGCTTCCCGGATCTATGTGAAAATGCATAGTCCATTTAGTATTCAGCCCTTTATCAAGTAGTTGGTCAAGTATCCAGCAGAGCTAAAGAAGGAGCAGTATAGATAGCTGCTTTTTAATTAAATATATTTAATAAATATTTGGATCTTACTAAAATAAATAAAAAAACATTCTTTTTGATATGTATTCCCCTGCTAAGTATTTCTGTTTTAAGTATGAAAAGCAAAATTAACAAATTAAAAAGAAATACAAAAATGGGTTTTTAGCAGCTCAGTTTGTTGTTGTCAGCGTTCATAGACATAGTTACAATGGGACAGGAATAAGATGGACCCAAGTGACTGACAACCTGCCAAAAGACGAGACACGGTTGCAACCAATGTTGAGGAGGGGTTCTGTACTCACCAATTAATGCATGGATGGGGACCTGCCCTTCTACATCCAGAATTGCTCTGATATTCAATATTCCTGACTGCCGACTATCCACATTGCTGTGATGAGGCCAACCTTTTTTAAGGTAGGAACCTGGCTGGGGTCATGCAATTTTTACCTTGTACGAGTACACTGTACTTGCATTGTATGGGAGACTCAAAGTGATATATTTACTTTGTAGGAAGCTGGTGCTGAAAACTCCAAACATGGGGTTTGTCTCTGAATGGTGATTGCTGGGCTACTACTTAACTAGGTAAGAAGCCATGCCATTTGCTTGGCTCATTAAGTTTATGTTTAAGAAACATGTATACGTCCTTTTGCAAGATATATGTCACTACCCCTTTTGCTTTGTTCCCCCTGCAGACACAATACACATTTGGCTATGTACGATAGAAACTATATTTCATCCTGATGAAGGCCACATACTTGTGACACCGCAGTGTGTGAAGAGACAGCCTAAACATACAGTGTCTGCCTTAATGTACAGCTACCTCTAGCACTGCTTAAGCTAGGGCAGGTTTTACACACAAAAAAAGAAAAAAGGAATGGAAAAGGACACTGGAAAATACCAGGGTCTGGATCTTGTGTCTGCAATAGATATATGTTGTTATCTTTGTATAAAATATTGTATGAAGGCCTTTTTTTGGCCAACAAATGTATATAAATGAATTGTACTTAAAAAAGATATTTATGTGTCATTCTGGTACAAAATAAAAACAGATGTTTTATGAGAAATTGAAAGGTTCATGGTACTGGCTTGAAAAACTTAAGGTGGGGAGTATGACATAATAGCCTTGGCCAATTTATGTTGTGTTTGCCTATAGTATACCTGGACAACCAAGGCTCACCAGCAACCCTTATTAGAGATAATGGGGTCTGAGTGGGACTGTCCCCCAATCTTTCAAGTGCTTCTTTTCGTTCTCCCTTCTTTTGACCTCTTGCACCAGCAGAGCAGTGAAACAGAAGAGGGTTGATTACACCCATTAGCAAATTAAGGACTGGTCAAGTGGCAAGTGCTAAGGCAGGAACACCTTTGTGATGCAAAAAAGTGCATTTTTTTTTTTACTTGAATTTAATCGAAAAGATTTTTACGATTTTTACAAGAGCTATTTCTCCTTCTACAGATGCGCCTCAGTGCGTTCATGCTTTGATCGTAGGGGGGGAAGGTTTCTCAGCTTAAAAGAGACTCCTATCTTTGTGTCTCCAAGTTGTGTCCCTTCTTTTATGTGACTTGAGTAGCGGAAAAATGTTTTGCGATGATCACATGATGTATGGCGTTGTCGCGACCCCTTCTCAACCAGGTATGATTGTAGTTTTATTTGCAATCATTTCGAAGGCCAGTTCTATCAGTTTCACCATTACGATGGTCCACCTCGTCCTCTCTCCCGATATTAACCGGTTCCATACAGCCTCTTCATCTAGGGTGCTCGCCCCTTGTATACAAGGTAAAAGGAATATGTCTATGTTTGGCCGTGTCTTTGGGCATATCAGGACAAGGTGTTTCAACGTTTCCACTTCCTCTTTAACTTTGCATAGCCGGCAGCTGTTGTCCGTCTTTGGAGAGTGAATTGCTAGGATTTGCTGGGTCATCAGGAGGTTTAGTCTGGCTTTCAAAAATGTTCCTCGCATCTTTTTGTTCGGGAATTGTCTGCAGTAGTTTAATGGCGTTTTTACCTTGTTATACGTCGGGGGGAGATGGGTGAGTAGCTTGTTGGCCCTTGCAGTATCTGATGACCGGATCCAGTCCATAAGTTCAATTTTGGTTTTCACTCGTTCAGGGTTTGTTTTCAGGTCTTCTTCTGTGCAGGCTATTTTGATCAACGTTTCTTGGATTGTGGCCGCCCATTTGTTGAGTGCTTTACAGGTGCCCTCTTTTAGTTCTTCTGCAATCACATTGTATATGGGTAATGAACCTGCCATTATGATTTTTCTGTAAAGCCTCATCTTGCTTTGCTCCACCGAGGCAGCAAGTGAAACTAGACCTAGTTCCCTTCTTATTGCTGACATAGAGGTCGACTTGGGCAAGCCCAGTACTGATTTCCACACGTGTCCCTCAAGTTTTTGCCATGTAGCTTTTGGGACGTTAACAAAAGCTTCCATTCCATATGTGATAGATGGCACCACCTTGGTCTTGTAGAATTTTATCGCAGGAATGATGGAAAAGTTTCCAAATTTTTTATCGATCAATCTTGTTTGGGTAGTGAGTATTTTGACTTTATCCCACAGTTGTTCTTGCATCGCTTTTTCTGCTGATGATCCATCCATGGTCACCCCAAGGTATTTAAACTTATCGACTATTTCTAGTTTTGAGTCTTCTAGTCGCCATGTACGCAGGTTCGACCTCTTCGTTGTCGTTTTTTCCATAATCAACACTTTGGTTTTAACTGCGTTTATTTCCAAGTTGTTTTTTCTCATGTAGTTTGCCAAGTGTGTCAATTTTCGCTGCAGACCAATTGGAGTCTGGTCGATGATGATTGCGTCATCAGCATAAAGGAGTCGTGAGATGAAGCTTTTGCCAATTTTGGGCAGGAAGGCTCTTATTTTTTCTTCCTCGTGTAGATAGTCCCCCAAGAAAGCTATAAACAAGGCTGGGGCTAGTGGACAGCCTTGTTTGATGCCTCTCTGGACTGTTATCTCTTCTGATATGGCGCCTTGTTTGCTCAGTTTTACTCTGATCTTCGTGTTTTCATGTAAAGCTGTTATTGGCTCTATGATTGACGTTGGGCATTTCCAATTCTTTAATTTGGTCCATAGTTTCTCTCTATCGATTTTATCGAAAGCTTTGGATAAATCTACAAAGGCCAGATAGACTCGAGGTGCTCCTTCTCTTGTTTTTGCTTTCAGGATTTGTAGCATCATTATGTTGATAGTTGTGCTTCCGTTTTTCTGGAACCCGGTCTGGAAGATGTCAAACAGGGTGCCTGGTTTGCCCAGGTTCTGAAGTGGACCAATAGCTGTGCTGCGTATATTTTTCCCATGATATCCAACAGACCTATGGGCCTGTAGCTTTCCGGATCTTCTCTTCCGCCTTTTTTATAGACAGGTACTATGATCGCCTTTTGCCAAGTCTCTGGGACCATTTTTGATTGTGCGCAGTGGGTGAAGATTTTACTTATTATTGCAGCCCAGGCTTTCGGGGACTGCTTCAGTTCAAAATTAGTCAAGCCGTCTGGGCCTGGGGCCCTCGATGATTTCAAGTTATTGATGGTCCGTTCTATTTCCACGCTGTTTGCTACGTTCACCCAAGGGGTTGATGATTCACATTTTGCTGGTATTTCTCGTGAGTCTGGAAGCTGAAATTGGGTCGTTAAGTAAGTCTTCCATCTTGTTTCGTCGACCGCGTTTACCAGTTCTGTTGGTTTGCCCGGGTTTGATGCTTTGATTAATGACCAGAAGTCACTTGATTTTTTTGTGCTGAGACATTTCAACATGCTTTCCGCGTCTTGCTGGTAAAGTTGTAGTCTATGTTGCTTTAGCCACTGTTTAAATTTTTTAGTCTCTGTACTCCATTTTTCCCAGGTTTCTTGGAGATCACATTTTTTTGCGATTTTTCTCAGTCTCCTGACCACTTTTCTTTTTTCCACCACCAGTCTGTCATAGACATGAGTGTGGGATGGTTTGCTTCTCCGCTGACTTCCCACTAGTTTTCTATACGGGATCAATAGCGGTAAGTAGTTTGGATCGTTCCCAGGAGCTTGAGGCCTTGTTGGATCAGGCAGTTCGTATTTTTCTGTCATCCTTTTGATGCCTTCTTCCTTCAAACAGGTTCTTGATTGTTGGTTATTTATGTCAAGGTTGTACTTGTATAATGGGTTCTGTGTTTGTGTTCCTAACCATTTGCATGTCAAAAGATTATGATCACTGTGTGTTGTTTTCTGAACTTTGAACTCTTGAATCCTTGTTGTCAGTTCGGTGGATACGTATATGTAGTCCAAGGTTGTTTTGCAATGCAGATTCTCCCAGGTTTGGATGTTCGTTTGCTTCGGAAAAAGTTTTGCAAAGTTCTGGAGGCTTCTAGGTTTAGTCAATAAGCCCCATGTGATCCCTCTGTCTCTGGTTGCTTCGTGGGGTTTCCCTGCTTGTGTTTCTTTGTTCCCCTTGCTACAGTCCGCGTTTAGGTCTCCGCATACTATGATGTGTGCGTAGATATGTTCTGTGTAGAGCGAGTCTAGCAGATCCTTCATCCTGGTACAGTAGGATTTTGTTGTCATTTTTAGCGGGTTCCAATAGGTGTTTATTATGATGATTTGGTTGCTGCGCCTGTTCTTCTGCCCGTCCGATTGGTCGTACCAGGAGGTCAGCATGACTAACGTTTCGTATGATTCGTGGACCTTTATGGGTGTTGCCAGACCTACTCCCATTTTTGTAGCTGTTAACAAACCTAATGACGGGCGTCCAAAAACACCTCTACTTGCTGCCGATAGTTCTACGAAACCGTCGAGGCACGGTTTCTCTTGCAGCCATGTCTCTTGAAGACATATAATGTCCAGTGAACCTAGGTCAACGTCATCAGGTCTAGTTAAGTGAACATGACCCCTTGTGTTCCAGGAACCCAAAGTGAAGCACTTCTTGCTGATCTCTAGGTCCTCGTTAAGTCGTTCACTTCTTGTAGGTGGCGCTGATCCCTTTAATTGCTAGTCTCTGGGTTAAAATTCAGTGCTGCTTTTATCCAGGCCAATGGCCCTGTGCCTGATAGGTTGCTCCTTGTTTGTGCCAGAGCTGTCTTCGCTGGTTTCTCGTTTCGGTTAAAGGAAGAGGTGCGCGCCGTGCTTGCTTGTTGTGTAGTGTATCGAGTTTCTCCTCTTGTTCGTGACCTGTATTTGTCTGGGTCTGTTTCCTGGTGTTCATTCCTTCGTTGTCTGTTTTCTTTGTTCTTCTCTTCATTGGTCCGTTTTTGGTTGTCTTTTTGATTCTCGGTTCGTACGTCTGCTCTCTCTCTGCTATATACCTTTTCTTCTAGGTTTTTGCCTATTCTATTTCCTCGGTAGCGCTCTTCTGTGCGTGACGTGTAGCGACTTTTTCTTTCCCCTTGGTGGTGGTAGGGGAAGTGATTCTTTTCTCTTTGCGTTTCTGATTTTATTTCAGTCAACTCAAACCCATTTTGCTCCATTTCTCTGGCTACGTTCTTGTTCATGTCTTGCAGGCATCTTTCTTTCACGTGGATGTAAGCCTTCGCAATCTTTCCTCTGTGATAAGGTTCCACTAGAGTGATGTCTTCTGTTTTTATTTTTTTCAGTGAGTTCATTGTACTTATTAGTTTCACGATCGTTCTTCTGTTTAAAATCATGTAGCCTTTTTTCAAGTCTAGTTGTTCAACTTTAAATATTCGTCTTTGTTTCTCTATTTTTGGAGTTCTTGTTTTTTGATGATCGTTGGAGCCTTTGTAAGCTTCGTTTCGATGTATCTGGCTTTGACGTCTTTCTCTTTGCTCTCTTGGGGCCGTTTGCACGCCGTCCTTCTTCCTTGTTTGCTCTTCAAGTGCTGGACTCCTTTGACGTTCGGAGGCTTTTCGGGTTCTCTTGCTTGTTTGAGTTTTTGGGGATTTTGGGTTTTCGTTTCCTTTTACTACTGTTTTCTGTTCTGTTTCCTGCTGGTCTGGGATTACCTCGATCACCGAATTGTTGGAGGCGTTTTCCCAATGTTGGGATAGATTCATCAGGTTTGTGTCGCTCATAAAATCTTCTACTGATCGTGGGGAGCATCTCTTTTTCTCTCTATTTGTCGATGTCAGTAAGTCTTCTTGTAAGCCCTTGGTTTTCTTTTCTTTGTTTTCTTTATCCTTCGGTGTGTCTTGCTGCTTCACCTTCTCTCCCGATGCTTGTTTCTGCCGTTTATTGTGTTGTAAATAGCGTCACGAGAACGCTGCGTACCTGTTCGTCCGGTTGGGTTTCTTGATGATGAGGCCAGGCTGTCAGATGATCCGGATAGACGTGACAGATGGCGCGGGGAACCAGCCCAACACCAGCCCAATTAGAACCGGATTGGAGGTGAGCCGGCTCCCAACGCCACGGGTTGGCTCACCCCTGATTGAGTGGCGTCAGGACAGTGCAAGCACTGGCAGGGGGAGCCTCTGAGTAGATAGTCCGGGTCCTTAGTGGGATTCCGATGGAAGGCAGGTCCGGGGACTGGAAGCAGCACGGTCCCTCCAGGGACGATGACAAGGAAGCAACAAGAGCAGGCTGGTAAGGAGAGGAGCACGGAACAAGTGGGGAAGGACTCAGAGCGTATGGAGACCAGGAAGGACAGAGCGGGGAGCAGAACCAAGGAGGGAGAGCGGAACCACTGGAGCAGGAAGGACGGAGGGAGACGGGGAGGGAGGAAGAGAGGGGTCCCCCAGGCAGAACAAGGAAGGTGGAAGGCAACAGGCAACGGGAATGCAATGCGAGGCAGCAAAGACACGATCCGAACAAACCGCGTTGAGACGCGGTTTGAAAAAGGATCAGGGCTCCTTAAATAAGCCCGCCAGCACCTGGGAGGCTTGCAACGCAAGCCGTGCCGTCTCCCAGGCATCGGGCACCCCACAACGAGGCTTGAGCCGCATACCCTCCGGAATCGAGCATCCTGCGCACTGCGCATGCGCGAAGAGCAGAGAGCGGGCGCCCGCGCATGCGCAATGTAGTGCGCATAGGAGACCCGGAAGCGCCCGGGACCCAGGACGCCCCCGGACCCCGAAGCCGAAAACGAGGATACAGCCTCCAGGACGGGGAGCGCCGTAGCGGGTAGGGAGACCCCAGGACGGGCGGCGTGACACTATGCCCCCTCCCAGAAAGGCCCGGGGCCCCAGGTTTCCAAGGAAAACGGAGAAAGTATTCACGAATAAGCCGGGGAGCGTGCACATTATAGCGCGGCTCCCAAGTGCGATCACAAGCGGGATAATCCTTCCAATCGATCAAGAATTGGAGCACACCCCGACGAATCCGTGAATCACAGATCTCCCGAACCTCAAACTCAGGAACCCCCCGTACCAGAACAGAGGAGGGCCGAGGACCAGAGCGTCGAAAGACATCTTTCACATAGGGCTTCAGAAGGGAGACATGGAAGACAGGGTGTATCCTCCAAGTGTGGGGCAGCACCAATCGAAAAGCCACTGAGGACAAACGCTTGGCAATCTTGAAAGGCCCATAGAACCTGGGTGCCAATTTAGTGGGTAGATTACGAATAGGTAGATTCTTGGAAGACAACCAAACCAGATCTCCCACCTGGAGATCGGGTTCCGTGGTTCGGCCCCTATCAGCCTGCTCCTTCATGCGCTCACGTGTCTCCGTAAGGGTTCTCCGGGCCAGGACATGTTGTTTCTGAATCTTGAAGACCAAGTGATCCGCAGACGGAACAGAGCTGGGCACCACAGGTGAGAAAGGAACCAGCTTGGGATGTTGTCCAGCTGAGCATAGAAAAGGACTGATGCCGGTGGCAGCATGGGCCGCATTGTTGTAGGAAACTTCCGCCAAGTCCAGATACTGAAGCCAGTTTGACTGAGTGGCATTGGCATAGCAACGTAAGTATTGCTCCAGGGTTTGATTCGTCCTTTCGGTTTGACCGTTGGTGTGCGGGTGATAGCCTGAGCTCAAGGCTCTGTGGATACCTAGATGACTACACAACTGACGCCAGAAAGAAGAAAGGAACTGTGAACCACGATCAGAGATGATCTTCTCAGGGAGTCCATGTAACCGATAAATGTTGTGTAGAAATGCCAAAGCCATCTGGGAGGAAGTCGGGATCTTTACGAAGGGAATGAAATGAGCATATTTAGTGAAACAATCCACAACCACCATGACACAAGTGTGATCTGCAGAGGGCGGAAGCTCAACAATGAAGTCGGTGGCGATAGTATGCCAAGGGTAGGGAGGAGTTTCAGTAGGCTTAAGTAGTCCCAAAGGCTTTCTTCTGGGTGTCTTCGTCTGAGCACAGATAGGACAACTTTCCACATATGACTTTACATCATTGGCCCATCCAGGCCACCAGAATTGTCTGGAGATCAGCTCCTGGGTAGCCTTGATACCACGATGACCAGCTACTTGAGAATCGTGGAAACCATGGAGAATGTCCAAGCGAAGGGCAGTCGAAGGTATGTATAATCGGTTCAGGAAGAACAGAAAACCGTCGCGTTCGCAGATCTGGGGTTTCCTCAGCAGATCGACACGTTCCGGATCCCTCAACGTCTCTTGTATGATCTTCTGGAGATGCGGAGCTAAGGTTAGTAGAAAGTGTTTGGGCGATATCATAGGCGTGTCCAAACCGGCTCCCACTTCTTCCTTGTCCAAGGATCGAGATAAGGCATCAGCCTTCTGGTTCTGGGAGCTAGGGATGTATGTGATTTTGAAATCAAAGTGAGAGAAGAAGAGGGCCCATCGGGCTTGGCGAGCAGTGTGACACTGCAATGTTCGTAGGAACTGCAAGTTGCGATGGTCGGTACGTACTTCTACAGGGAAACGACCACCAAGTAAATGATGCCTCCATTCTTCAAACGCCGTCTTGATGGCCAAAGGTTCTTTTTCAATAACTGCATAGTTCAGCTCACTAGAGGTGAGTTTCCGAGAGTAATAGGCCACAGGGTGTTCATCGCCAGATGTAGGATGTTTTTGCAGTAGGACCGCTCCAACAGCGAAGTCGGAGGCATCTGCTTCGATGACATATGGCATCTCATCGTTAGGATGACGCAAAACAGGAGCTGTACTAAACGCTGTCCTTAAGCACTCAAAAGCTGTCGATGCTTCTTGATCCCAAAGGAAAGGTATCTTAACACTGGTCAGACGTGTCAACGGGGCCGTGACCTGTGAAAACAGCGGAATAAAGCGCCGATAAAAATTGGCGAACCCCAAAAACCGCTGAAGGGATTTCAAATCATGTGGTTGTTTCCAGTTCTGAATAGCCTTCACTTTGCCCGAATCCATGTGTATACCTGCATTACTGATTACGTATCCCAGGAACTCCATGCTATTCCGGTGAAACGAGCATTTTTCGGCTTTGGCGTACAGGTGATTACGTGACAAACGTAAAAGTACTTCACGGACATGCGAGACATGTTCCTTCAGATCGTCTGAGAAGATCAGGATGTCGTCTAGGTAAACCCAGACCGAGATGCCAACCAAATCGCCAAACACGCTGTCCATAAACCGTTGGAAGACGGCTGGGGCATTACACAACCCGAAGGGCATTACCCTGTATTCGTAGTGCCCAAAGGGTGTTTTAAATGCCGTCTTCCACTCGTCGCCTTCTTTGATTCTAACCAGTTGGTAGGCTCCCCGGAGATCCAACTTAGTGAAGATATTGGCAGAACGTAGTGACTCCATGATGTTCCGAATCAAAGGTAATGGGTACCTGTCTTTGAGTGTTATGTCATTCAATTGACGGTAATCGATACAGGGCCTCAGGGTCCCCTCTTTCTTTTTGACAAAGAACAACGGGAAACCGGCGGAGGATTTGGAGGGTACGATGTAACCCTTCTTAGAACAATCATCCAGATACTCCCGGAGTACTTGTTTTTCAGACTGAGTCAGAGAGTATAACTTCCCATGAGGAATCACAGCACCAGGGATCAGGTCTATGGAACAGTCAAATGTCCGATGAGGAGGAAGAGGTATTTCACTGGGTTCCGAAAACACCGTACAAAGGTCGGCGTAATCATTCGGAATCTGGGACAGAGAACATACGGCAGATGAGTCCTCTCCCGGGATTAGAGGGATCAAGGTTGTAGACTTCAAGGAGGTGTTGTGGCAGCAACCTTCACGGAGGCAAAAGGCAGAAACAAATCTCAAAGAACGGGACTCCCAATCGATCGTAGGATTGTGTCGCAAAAGCCAAGGCAGTCCCAAAACCACAGGATACGATGGTGACTTGATGACGTCGAGGGCAATCCTTTCTTCATGCCCCTTGACCTGTAACAGCATGCCTATGGTATGCAACCGAATGGGACCGGAAGCTAAGGGTGTACCATCGATGACCTCTACTGGTATAACCGTTCTTCTGGTAAATAAGGGCATACCAAGGTTGATGGCGAATGCCTCATCAATATAGTTTCCGGAGGCCCCGCAATCCAATAGACCATGGACATCAATCGTCTTATCAAGCCACTTCAAAGTGATCCCTAGAGTCATCAAGACGGCAGGCTGCATAGGGGGCAGTTGTAACCCAGGGCTGGAAAGGTCTGAAAGCAAGAAAGGACCTGTCGTAGCCTTTCCCTTAGACGACAGGTCTTCTAGTTTCCCCCTTTCTTGATAGGACGTAGAGGGCAGGTCCCCAGAAAATGTCCAGCGCCTCCGCAATATAAACACAGTCGTAGTCTTCTTCTGCGCTTCTTCTCCTCTTCCGACAATGGGCCCCTTACAGCTCCCAGTTGCATTGGTTCTTGGGTAGCATCCGAAGGTGCTGATATCCCAGTAGGAAGAGTCAGTGGTCTGAGGTTTCCCTTCTCGAACCGTCGTCTCTCTCCTTTTCTCTCGGTCAACCTCTGGTCTATCCTCAGAACTTGTTCGATAAGTTTCTGGAGATCATCTGGTTCTAGTATGTGCAACAATTCATCTTTGTATTCCTCTCTTAATCCCCGGCGAAACAAGGTCTTTTGTGTTACCTCTGGCCATAAGGAGTCAGTTGCCAATTGACGGAAACGGCTGATGTAAGAGATGATGTCGGTATTGGCTTGTTGTAGATCCATCAGTTGGTTCTGCGCTGTTGAGGCCAGATTGGGGGATTGAAACACATCCAAGAATGCTTTCTCGAAGGCCAAAAAATCATCCAGGATTGGGTTATTAGTAACGACCAAAGGAGTTGCCCAGGCAAGCGCCTTACCAGATAAGTTACCCAATATGTATCCGATCTTGGCCTTGTCATTGGTAAAGTGGGATGAACGGAAGAGAAAGTGTATGCGGCAATGATTACAGAATTCACCCACACGGCGGGGATCTCCATCGAACTTGATGGGAGCTGTGTGAGCCATGGGACCTTCAGGTTGTGGAATGGCACCAACGTTCTGTGTCACCATTTGGCGTAAGGCTACGTTTTCCTGACGGAGTGCCGCCATCTCGGCACGAAGCGCTTGAAGCTCGTTACGAAGACCTGGATCCTCTTCCATCGTAGAGTCCGAGGTGTCAGAAGACAGGCGTCTCAATCTGTTGTAAATAGCGTCACGAGAACGCTGCGTACCTGTTCGTCCGGTTGGGTTTCTTGATGATGAGGCCAGGCTGTCAGATGATCCGGATAGACGTGACAGATGGCGCGGGGAACCAGCCCAACACCAGCCCAATTAGAACCGGATTGGAGGTGAGCCGGCTCCCAACGCCACGGGTTGGCTCACCCCTGATTGAGTGGCGTCAGGACAGTGCAAGCACTGGCAGGGGGAGCCTCTGAGTAGATAGTCCGGGTCCTTAGTGGGATTCCGATGGAAGGCAGGTCCGGGGACTGGAAGCAGCACGGTCCCTCCAGGGACGATGACAAGGAAGCAACAAGAGCAGGCTGGTAAGGAGAGGAGCACGGAACAAGTGGGGAAGGACTCAGAGCGTATGGAGACCAGGAAGGACAGAGCGGGGAGCAGAACCAAGGAGGGAGAGCGGAACCACTGGAGCAGGAAGGACGGAGGGAGACGGGGAAGGAGGAAGAGAGGGGTCCCCCAGGCAGAACAAGGAAGGTGGAAGGCAACAGGCAACGGGAATGCAATGCGAGGCAGCAAAGACACGATCCGAACAAACCGCGTTGAGACGCGGTTTGAAAAAGGATCAGGGCTCCTTAAATAAGCCCGCCAGCACCTGGGAGGCTTGCAACGCAAGCCGTGCCGTCTCCCAGGCATCGGGCACCCCACAACGAGGCTTGAGCCGCATACCCTCCGGAATCGAGCATCCTGCGCACTGCGCATGCGCGAAGAGCAGAGAGCGGGCGCCCGCGCATGCGCAATGTAGTGCGCGTAGGAGACCCGGAAGCGCCCGGGACCCAGGACGCCCCCGGACCCCGAAGCCGAAAACGAGGATACAGCCTCCAGGACGGGGAGCGCCGTAGCGGGTAGGGAGACCCCAGGACGGGCGGCGTGACATATTGTTATTTGCTAGTTTAGTACCACTGGGAACTTTTTCTGAGGGTGCTTGAACAATCCCGACTTGATTGGGTATTGCTGTTGGCGTTCGGGACATGGTTCATTAGCTTCACTTGCTTCTCGCTCTTCCTCGCAGATGTCTACCGTTTCGCCCTTCTGACTTTCGGACTGGTACCTTGTGTTATGCGGGTCTTCCTGACCCCTCTCCCTTTTTAGAAGCTTGATTTGCTTTTTTAGTTCCTCCACCTCTTTTTCCCAGTCCTTATGGTAAGCATTGTTTTTTTCCTCAAGTGCTGTCATGTAGTTTTCTATATTTGTGACTTTTGTGGACACAGAAGCTAAAATTGAGGTGTTATCTTGTATTCCCTCTTTTATTGCTTCAAATAGCTTACTGTATGGAGCTAGGGCAATCCTTAAAGCTGACATGATGGTCAATTGGTCTGTTTTTTTGCTTGGCGTATCTTTTTGCGTCGGTGAGGTTATTTCGCTTAACCGTTTGTTTTTAGGGGATTTCGGTGTGCTTGCTATTTTTCTAGGGGTTATCCTCGCTTCCATGAACAAGTTGTCACTCAGCCTGGTTCTGTATGGTTCACCCTCTGTTAGCGCACGTTTAGGTAGTTCTTTTAGGCCTTCTTTTTGTCGGTTCGTTTCGTTTGCGTCCCTTGCTTTCTCAGGGGTACACAATAGCTGAGTTGAGTTTGGTTGGGCTTTCGACCAGTCTCTGTCAGGACCGCTGAGGCAGTGATCTTTCCCTTGGTGCCTTAGTTTTTGTGTTTCCGTTCCTTCATCTGCGGCCGTCGGTTGAAGACTAGTTGCCGCTTTCATCTGGTTCCTCAGGGACCATTCTTGTAAGTGCTCCCGACTGACGTTGTTGCCTATGCTTTTTAATGCACTCTCGTCTCTTACTGTGTTCTTTTCATGTTGTTCTTTCCGCGTACTTAGTCTCCGACTCTCTTATCTTTCCTCTATTTGGCGCCGAATCGCTATGGCCACGTTTCTGTTTTCCCTCAGGATCTGAGACAGGCCTGTTTCAGGTGTGCCTACTTGCAACACTTCTGGGCCTGTTCACTGTTTCCTGTCGAGGCCTCCTGAGCCACTTCTAAAATTTCGGCGTCCGATACCTCATTTTCTGAGTCGAGTTTGCGCTTCTGTTGGTTAAAAAAGAATGCTTTCAGTGTGCCCGATAACGATGGCGGTGGCTGCCCTTTTTGCAGCTCTTCGTTTCTTTTTTGTAGTTTCGTGGTTCTGTTTTCGCCTGTCGTTTTCCCTTTAGTTCATTTTTCGTGAGTAGTCTTTGTCATTTTCATTGTGTTGATCTTTTCTTGATTCTTTTTTTGTATTGTTATTTTACTATTATTTTTTCTTTTTTTCTGTTTTAGTGGAGACGATTTTCTCTCTGGCTCCGAATCGGAGTCTGTGTCTGATGTGGCAATTTCACTTTAATTTCACTTTCTTGCGTGCTTTGCTCTGCGCCACTTTTTTGGTTAGGTTTAGGTGTGTTGTTGTTTATCTGCTCAATGTTACTTATTTGCTGGGTCATGTTTTTTCTTTTGGCGCCTGTGCTTTCTATCGTGTCACTTTCCTTGATGCCTGTCTCCTCAACAGTTTCTGCGAGAGTTGGGTCTTTGTGTACTAATGCTTGGACCGACTTTGCCGGGTTGTTCCGTTGTGGGTGTTCATTTGTCGCCGTTTCCAGCTCCAAAGCTGGGCTGTTTGCGTGCTCTGGTGTCAGGTTCCTTTCGTCGCGTTCCTCCGGACTGTCGATCCGCCCTCGATGTTTCTCCTGGTCACGCCCCTCCTTACACACCGTCTGTCTAGGGCTCCTTCCAGCTCTCCCTGGATTGGGCGTGCCTTGTGGCACTCCACCGTGATGGTCCAGTGGTTCCAGTGCGCTCGACCTCTCCCGGTCCTCCACATCGCAGCGCACCCGTTGAGGGTCCGTCACTGGCGGCCCTTCGACCGCCAGTGCCGGAAACCCACTCGCCATGCCGGCGGTACACGAGGTGCTGATGGTTTTGAGTCCGGGTAGGTCACTGTTTTCAGTGCTCCGTTTCTCTTGTATGTCATGTGTGTTTGATGTAGTTGGTGTATCTTGGTTGTTTACCGCTTTAGCTTGCCTTGGGGGGGGGCGGCTTTCCTGTCTCCTCCCTGTGCTCCTTGTTCAAAGTCTTCCGGCGCACTTTTGGCACTTGTGGTTCTTTATTCATTTCCTGCGTTCCCTCTGCAAAGACGGTTGTCTTTGGTTTCAACTTTTTCACCGAAGTTTTGACACTTCTTAGCCAGCGCCAGCTCTGCTCCGTGTCCGCGTCTATGTCGGCCGGCTCAGCTGCACTTTTAACGGCTTCTTTCGCTTTTTCGCTTCTTGCTCCTCGTTCTTGCTCTTGTTGGGTCGACGGACTTGCGGTGTTCGCTGTGTTCAGGGTCGAGTCCATGCTCCCTCTGCTCCCGCGGACTCCTGCAGACTCAACTCGCCTCACCAACTCCGCTCAACCGCTCCGCTCTGGGTAAGGGATTTTAAGCCCTCCCACACGCTGTGTGAAGTAGCAGACAGGGGAGAGAGACTGCAGCGACTCCTGCAGACTCAACTCGCCTCACCAACTTTGCTCAGCAAGATTAGTGACCTTCTGGCATCCCTCAAGTCCCCAGCACAAACAGCAAGAACAGCGTTGCAGCTCACACGCCCTTGTCTCCACTCACGGGCTTCTCCAGTGCATTATTCTTGAGAGCTTGAGAGCAGACTAAATTTCAAGTCAGAGATACTCATCATCAGAAGTGTGATTCACTGCTTTTAATCTGACTGGGCGAGTAGAGGAGCACAGAGTGCAGAAGTAATTACCAAAAGTCCCTTATGTCCAGTCTACACCATTCTGTATTTGGCTGAAGGCTGCTCCATATGGATGGATGAGATCAAAATAAATAGCCATACTTGCTTTTCTAAGGCTTTATAGGGGAAGTATGCAAGGAACACAGTCTCTCCAAGTATCAAGAGACTGTTCAACTGTGACTTTCTGGGAGGGACCACCTTGATTCTTCAATATACAATTGTCTAATTGAAAGATAGATAAACCTATGTTTTTTTAAATGGTAAAATAATTTGGCTCATTAATATTCCCGAAATGCCCCTCTTAAGATTTTGTAATGCCAGAGAGCATTTCTCTAACCTTTTTCTAACCTTCAACAGGTGCAAGTTTGAGCTGGCCCTGTAGCCGCCACACTATCTCACTCAGCTGTCTTATTGGATTTGAAATCTTTAGCCTGCAGATTACATATTGCTCTCTGCTACAGATACATTACTCTCTGAGCTATTATACTTAGTCTGGAAAACGCATAATATACATTAATTTCTGAGGCAGACACACTCACCCTGTGGAATATTTTACTGGATTTGGGAACAGTTTCAGTGGAACATGTAACAGCTTATTAATCCCCTGACAAAAAAATCATGTTGTGGCCATGTAATACTTTAAAATATTCTAGCAGTTCGCAGCCTTTCCTTTCATTTGGAAAGCTCATGGCGGACCAACATTTCACTCTCATCCTCTACAAAATTCCAGGTGAATGGTGTTCTAGGTCACACAGGGGCAGGAGAGGGCCTTTGCATCCACATTCACCCACCCACCATTTCAGCATGTGATTTACATTAATTCAAAGTGCTCTAGAAAGGCAGGCTTGCAAGTGGCAGCAGATACTCACAATGCAATTTAGAGAGTCGCATCAGGTAACCAAGCCTCCTGGCGTCCGTAAAGTAGGGTGACCGGTCGTAGTACAGGTTTAGCATAACCTCGAAAGTGGAGTTAGACCCCAGAGAAATTACAAAGAGTATTAACTCTACCACCACCCAGAGTTCTGAGAAGATCATAACTTTGATAATGCCTGACCATGAATGCATATGGATGCCAGTAGTAGATCCAGCATATGTAATAACTACTAGGCTTGAATCCATTGGGGAGGGGAGTGAGGGCTCTAGGTTAATTCACTCTCACTTTACTCTTTTCAGATGCCATCTTAAAGCTCATCTTCTTTCTGCCTATTTATTTTAATACAAATTATAAGCACCGGTTGCACTGCCTATTCCTATTTGTGAAGTGCTATGGCATAAAGCACTATATACATACAATAACAATACAAAGTATGCCTGGTAAGGAAATAAGCCAGGTACTCACATCAAAGAACAGGCATTGCAATCATATGGTCAGCAACTCAAACTATACATCTTCGTAAATTCAAGTGTTCTCATTTGGCACGTATTGCCCTGGCAATTGGACCATATGTCAAGCACACCCATGTGTGCCCAGGTAGTCTAGTGTACTCCCAAAAAATGCACATGTAATCACATTCGCATGCACATAAATGTACACACAGATGCACCCCTAAATACACATACACCAACACAAATACTCTCACCGCCACACACACTATGAAAAACTGGTTTAGGCAATTTTGAGGCAGTGGTAAAGTAGGGTGTAAATCTTTTTTGGGAAATGTGAAATTGGCATGGACTTTTTCTGTGGTCATTGTTGAAAGTTGCAAGGCAATGTTTTTAACTTGGACATAACAGGCTTGATACCATTATGTTAAGCTTCTTTAGATATTGCAAAACTGCCAAACGTATATGGGACAATTCAAAATGGTGCTATAGTCACCCTAAGTGGGAAGGGTAAGCCCATACGTGGGTCTCGTGCCTACTGGGCCTAGAGACCCAAGCTACTCCTCACTGATGAGTCCCGACCCAGCTGAAACATGTTTTCATGCAGCAGGGATGTGGCCAAGCAGTTGGGGCTGGATTGGCCCTTTTGGGGTGGGACCAAGCATGATTTACATATGGTCATTCGCCTTCTGTAATGGCTTGGCAGGTGAAGAATGATGGTTTAATTCTAAACCTAAGCAGAAAAAAAGTGTTTAATGCTAAAGACACTCCCATCCCCTGCACACCATTAAAGTTGATACAAAATCAGTCAAACGTATTTAGAATTTTAATACAATGTAGTGAGTTTTATACAACGAAAAGCAAGTACATAAAGCTGATTAAATCCAGAAACTTCTGGTTAACATATGAATATAAATGAATAAAAGAAATTTATAGAGGCCATCATGAAACAAAGAAAAGTATGAATACAATATTCTTGTAATCTGTAATCATTCTTGTGATGAACTGGAAAGTCAAAGCTCTACACATTTCGGGGAACACCCCTTTCTTCAGGAGCAAAAATTATCTGTAATTATATATATTGAAAATCCATCAGTTTGAAAATGTAAACATCATTTTTCCAAAAGTCAAAAGAAATCACTAGACATATATTTACAAGTCTCAAATATTAAAGACAACAGGTCAAGATCTGTTCATGTTGACCACCTGGGTTCTTTTTTTTTTTTTTTTTTTTTATTGCAAAACTTCAACTTGATATGATATATCATGTTTTTGTTACATTTCATTAAGGCAAATAAGAAAAAAAAAAGGATAAAATGCTCCTCTTTCGCACATTTTATCCTTTCATTAGGCTTTTTGAAAGCTATGATTAATAATTCCACTTTATAATCATACAGTTATCCGATTGCCTGAGCCATCTGATGTGTGTGCGCTGATTTTAAGATTTCATCGAAGAAATTAATTAAATTGCAGGACAGCTTGATGTTGTGTCCTGCCACAGCATAGTCCCACCAGTCGTCTTCCTCGTTAGTTAGTGATTTGAAGTCCTTTAGATGTATTTCGCGTAGGTTGGTTAGCGAGGGACATGCTACTGCTAAATGTTTTAAGGACTCGGTTGCTGATGTATTACAGAAGCGGCATTTATTATTGATTGTATCTTTATTCCTGCGCATCCAGAGCATCTCGTTGGTATTTAGAGCATTCAGACGTAGCTTCAAAAATTGTGCCCTATGATGACGCGAGGGGCAATGCGTGAGAAATTTTGGTTGACAATGAAGCTTGACTATGCTTCTCGAAGGAGGTAGCGTGGATTTAAGAGCTGAACAGTTGTTACAGGTTGTAATCCAATCCCAAATTGCTAGTTTCTTTTTGGCATGTTGGGGACATTGGATTAGCTCTTCCACGGATGTACCTGCTTCAATTATAATCTGATTTAACTTGCTCCTCCATACATTAATCAGCACATTGTCTGTCACATCTTTGCTTGGTTGAAGTATGTTATAGGCAGAAGTAGAGGAGCCAAGATGCATCTTACGCAAAAGTGATAGAGATTTCCAAACTACTGACATATAGATAGAGTTTAGGGCTAGCTCATATCTTAATGCTGATATTGAAATGTAGTTTGGAAGATTCAGAGCCCGTCTCCAAAATTTTCCTTCGAGTCGACTCCAAACATCATAGTTAATATTCAGCGCAGCCTCACTCCCGAAGGTAATTGTTGGAACGACTTTTTGTAAATAAAACATTATGACCGGGGTGATGGAAAATTTCCCGTAGTCGGAATTGATTTTGGCCGCTTGAAGACTTAAGATCTTTGTTTTGGCTGTCAGGTCTTCGATCCAAGCAGTCTCTGAGAGTGAGTCATTGACCATGACGCCTAAATAACGGATCGATTGAACGACCTCAAGTACTTTGTCCTCTATGTACCATTGGAATGCTTTATCTTTTTTTGACATGGATCGACCAATACACAAGTCAGTGTTTATAGTCAGCTCATTTGCAGATAAAAACTCTTTCAGACGAGAGAGAAGATGTTGAAGACCAATTTGTGTCTGGTCTACCAGCACTATATCATCAGCATACACTAGATGGTTTATGACCTGGCCATTGAGTTTCGGAGGAAAGCAATGGGCAGATTTTAACCAGTCTGGAAGATCAGCAATAAAGAGTTTAAAGAGGTCTGCTGCAAGTGGGGATCCTTGCTTGACGCCTCTAAACGTTCTTATTGGGTCTGTGAGGTCCCCTTGTGAGTTGATTCTGATTTGAATTGAAGTGTTCGAATGCAGGGCGATGATGGGTTCTAGCAGATGGTGCGGGCACTCCCACAGATGTAGTTTTGCCCACAATTTAGCCCGATTGATAACATCAAAGGCTTGACGGAGATCTATAAATGCGAAAAAGATTTTTTTTTTCGCCTCCATTGCTGACAGTTTCAAAAACGACAGAAGTGTGAGATTTGCGTCAGTTCCCACGTTTTTCGTGAAACCTGTTTGACGAAGGTCAAATTTTCCAGATGAGATAGCCCAATTTACCAGTTGTTGACGCAAAAAAGATCCGAAAATCTTGCCGATTGTATCCAGAAGGGCGATCGGGCGATAGTTCACAGGATCAGCCCGACAGCCCTTCTTGTAAATTGGGACCACTATGGCCGTGGACCATGAGGAAGGGATCTTCTTGCTGAGTGCGATCTGAGAGAAGAGTTCATGGATGAATACGGCCCAATGTATTCTATGCTTTTTAAGCGTCAAGTTTGAAATTTGATCGGGGCCAGCAGCTCTGGAGTTGTTGAGCTTAGAAATTGCGAGCTCAATCTCGTCGCATGATGGTATAATACTCCAGCTGGAGTTTGATGTATTAGAAGGCATAGAGAGTTCTGATACAGAGTCTACATATATTGAAGTAAAATGGTCTTGCCATTTTTTGCTTGGTATTTCATTGGAAATTGATGAATTAGATTTCGAGCGACCTTTATTTAATATCGCCCAGATATCACGGATATTTCTCTGAGCCAATAGTTTTAACATGGTTTCTGCTCGTCCTTGATCGATTATTATAAGGTGTGATCTTAGCCAGTTGCGGTAGACTTGCCGACGCCTCTTTACCTTCATAACCTTGGAGTTTTGATCACATTGTGTTCTTTTGATCAACTTGACGTCTCTTCTCAGTAATTTTTTTGCCTCTGCTATTTCTGGACTATATAGATGTTTCGGAGTTGTTTCAACAACTCTTGAGTTAAGATTTATCTGGGTGAAGTCTGTCAAGAGTGGAGTGTATTCTACTGTCTGAAGTGTATGCAAGCTCAGGCTTAAGTGGGTGATCTTTGGACCACTTACTCTCAATCTATTTCCTGCAGCGTTTGATTGAAGTGGAACTGAATATTTTTCTGGAAAGGTACCTAGGTCCTCACACCAGACTAGTCGCAACAAGTCGTGATCACTCAATGTCGTTGGCAGCACATTTAAAAAGTTTGCTTTTTCAAATACATCAGACGAGGCCCAGATGTAATCCAACGTGTTTTTCCGATTCATACTGTGCCATGTGGGATTTGCAGGAGAGTCGCCCCGAATTGTTCCATTTAGCATGTAACAATTACGATCTAGAAGATCTTTCGCCCAGAGTTGTCCCCTCGAAATAACATCAGAGTCTGGCAGCCGAACATTTAATTTAGAAGATGGATCAAATTTAAACCAGCTGCAGTTTAGATCCCCACATATTATTACTGAAACGTTTTCATACTTTAAAAAAGTATGATCGATTTCGTTTAGAACAGACTGGATGAAAGCTGTAGATGAAATCATAGCGGGATTCCAATATCCGTTTATAATCAAGAGATTAGAGACCGTGGTTTTTGATGGGAATTTGATTAAGGTGCTTTGCACAAACGGATTGGGGTTCGTGGATTTGACCAGCGTCCACTGATTCCCGATTTTCAGAAGAGTTATTAGACCTGCAAATGGTCTTCCTTTAGAATTCTTTTCAGCTGGATTTATTAGGATGGCAAAGCCATCGCAGGTAGGTGGGTCGCGTAGCCACGTTTCTTGTAAACATATGATAAAAACCTTTTCCAGGGGTTCCTGGAATGTATTAAATAGATGTTTGAATCCTCTGGTATTCCATGATAGTAAGATTAGCTCCTGCTTAGTAGTTTGTTGTCGTTGTTATTTACGTGGGCCTTGTGGATATCTTTTGGAATTGTTGACTCTTCTTTCAAAAGACTGATGCATGGCAGCGTCTAAAATGTCAGGAGAGGAGACTAAAGACTGACGTAGGGCTGCACGCGCAGCAGCTCCGCGTTTTGCCTCATAAGCCATCTTAGTGGCAGATGACGAAATTGTTCCCAGAGCAGATGGTTCAGGAGTGAGGTCAAAGCCGTACACCAAAAGATCTTCATTTGCTTGAAGTAGCATATTTTTTACTGCTGCAGAAGCAATGTGCAGTAGAACGTCATCAGAAGCTGTTTCAGATACATATTCCACGATTTTGATGTCGTCAGATGAAATGGCTCGCAACGGTGGAATGCATGCGAGCAGTTTCAAAATGTTTCTTCGGTTTAAATTGACTTCATTTCCATCGGAATGAACATTTTGGAGACGGAGTTTCCACTTGTATGTTCCTGATTCAGGATTTCCAGGGCCTGCAATTCGTTTAGTTGGTGGTAAGTGCAATTTTAATTGATTTGATGTTTGTTTGGGATTTAGCCTTGCACTTAGCGATTGTTGCTGGGCCTTTTTTGGAGAAGAGGTAAGATGATTAGCAGCTGAATGTACTTGTGGTGGCTTTGGGCATTTGTCTGCCTCTTTAATTCTCCTTAAGAGGTCATCAGGTGGTTTGACAATTTGGGCTTCTACAGAAGTAATGGTGGAATTTCCAGGGTCATCCGAATAAGTTGATAGGTTACATAGGTCAATTGAGGAGGCTGAAGAGCCGTGTTCAGAGGACGAGGGACTCGAATCAATCCGCCTACGTTTTGCCGCGGACTTTGGCTGGGTCAGTTTGGTACGTGATGAAGTTTGTTGCTTGTTTTCACCAGTACTTTTGGCAGGTACAATAGAAGATGGTCTTGAAAACAGGCTTAACTTCTTTGGGGTGGTAAGATTTCTTACAAACTTATTCGTCTTTTGTTGTGATTGTTTCGATGGAGTACTTTTTGTTTTATTTGGTAACTGTACTTGTTTTCTGCATGGCTTTTTCAGTTTACTTTCTGTCGTAGTGGTGATAGTTTTTGTTGAGCCCTTCAAAATGTCAAAAGAATTGACTGCGATAGCAGTTTTTGTTAAGTCTGTTTTGCCTGTTAAAGTTGCTTGTGGTGCGAGATTATTCACATGCAGACCTGGGCCCTGAATAGTCGGAGTTGTAGTTGGAGCATCATGAGTGGAAGATGGCAAGCTCGATGCAGGGCCAGATTGTGTGGGTTCAATTGAGGCTGTCATTGAAGCTCTGGTTGGAATAGAATAAACTATTTTCGGCGGCATGTCTCGAGTCACCGGGGGATCAGGAACTTGGGGGGGGGAGCGATCTTCCGCATCCACTTCACTGAGTCTAAAAGACCCTCCATTAGAGCGTCGTTTTGGCAATGATGCCTAGCAGCAAGGTCGCTCAGCCTTTCTTGCCATCTCGTGGCAGTTTCGGCATTAGTTATCATTTGGTCTTGAAGAAAACTCGAGAAGTGTTCTAGCTTATCAATTTTAGACATGAGGTTAGATATTGCAGTACCTTGATCGCAGATTGTTCCAGTGAGTGATTCAAACATTTTTGTGAATGGAGCTAGGGCAATGGCTGAAGCAGCCAGTACATTGTTGTGAATCTGAGTGAGGGCTTCAGATGAAATCCCAGATGCTTGTGGTTCGAATTCATGAAAGGACGAAGAGCAGTTTGAGCTATCTAGATTGTATTGTGGTTTAGTTGTTCCACATTTCTTCACAGGGTTCAAAGAGTGAGCTTCCTCGCATGGATGAGTGTTCATAGAATGCGGAGTACTTACATTCTGAATGGAATGTCCCAGTAGAGGATGTTTGATGTAAGCACTTTTCCTCTTTAATTCAGCCACTCTTTGTAAGCGACTGGCACGTGCAACTGCACTCCACTCTAAATGTGTAGACAGTGGGTTGAGAGGCGGTACTGAAGAATGAAAGGTATTTTCAATGTTTTTTCCATGTTGTTGGTCATTAATGATTAACGTGGAAGAAAGGCTTGCCTCCGGTGCTTGGCAGGCTAGTCCACTGTTGTTCTCAAAGTCTGGACAAACAGGAGTGGTTCCTGAAGGCTGAGAACGAATTGACTGGACTTTCAGACCGCTGGGGATATTTTCCTGATGTGTGGGAGTTGCGACAAATACATTTGAAGTTTGTACCTTTGTAGGTGTTTGTGGTGGTTTATTACTCATGGCATAGTTAGGAAGCGAGATATGTGACAATGGATGTTCCAAGTCTGAATTAGAGATTTTTAACAATTCCTCATCGGACACCAGATTTAAAAGGGGTCCTTTATCTTTCCAAGGGTCAGCGTCGTTCATTGATTTGCCAGACTTGAAAGGTGAAAGAGTCGCCGGAACCCATGTCATCGATTGAGAAGGCGGTCTAGAACTTGTGTCTGACAAAGAGGCCGGAGTAGCAGATACAATATGAGCTGATTGTGACTGATCAGCTTTGGTTATTTTAGGTGCAAAAGAGGCAAGGGTGCTGACATGCTCACAGTCACCTAAGACATCAATAGGGAATGGATTACCAGTGAGTTTAGAAACATTGGAGCAGGTTAGCACTTGATTAACTTGTGAGGTTTCAAGAACATCTGATTGAATATTGGACTTCTCTAACAAATTTGGCACGTCTTCAGTTGTAATTGGCTCATCAGAGCACGTAAATGTGGAAGATAATAATAATTTACTAGCCCCAGTCATTATTGGATTTGCTAAAGTTTGCGATTTGTTTACAGCTAGTAACACACGTCCTGTTGATTTGCTTACCTTGGCCCCAGCAGCACCTTTCATCATCGACCAAGGATTTGTTGAACGGCGTTGTAATGTGGTTTTCTTTCGAGTTTGCGGGCCTTCCGCACGTAGAGTCATTGTTTATGTCACTCCAGCAGGAACAGCAGTAAAGCAGCAAACAACCAAACAGCGGAGTTTTCGCAGTCGCCCTTAACGCGGCCGGGCTTCACGCCGCAAGGGTTGCTGGGATTCTCTTTTGAATCCTTGCTTCCTGGGATGGGCGGCACCGAAAAGTGGGCGGGGCTTCAGCCCGCGTCGCAGCGTCGCAGCGGTTCTCTCACACGCTCGCAACCAGCCTCTCACCTTTCACAAGGCGGGGGGTGCGAGTGGGGAACTCACTGAGGTAGGTTCAGATGCAATGAGATGAAATGAAGAACAGCAGCACAGCCAAACAGCGGAGTTTTCGCAGTCGCCCTTAACGCGGCCGGGCTTCACCTGGGTTCTAATACAAAATTCTACAATCTCAAAAGCAATCCACCCAAAAAGATGTTCAAATGCCTGTATCCAAAACAATTATTTCATACAAAACAATTAAGGGAAAACTCTTCATTAAGTCCCTTTGGTGATATGGTATCTAGGAAGTCTATCTAAAACATCTCCCTTTGTGCAAGAGTCCTCATCTAATCACCACCCATGTATGGTCTCCTAACCACTTCCAGAATGTTAAATCTAATTTGTGCAATGGTATGGCATGCTGCCGTAAAGTGACTTGCAACAGGGGATTTCTCATTATTGCAGCGAATGTTTGATTTGTGCTCCGTCCACCTTTCCCTGGCAGATCTTGGAGTTTGTCCAATGTACATGAGGCCACAAGGGCACTTAATACTATAAATAACCCCAGTGGACCGGCAGGTTGCAAAGTTCTCAATTTTATTTTTTTCCCCATATGGGTATGCGTAATATAGTCACCTTTAGCCACATTGTTGCAGTGGCTGCAAGTTAAGCAGGGGAATGTACCCTTTTTCTTGGTGACTAAAGTCAATTGTGTTTCTTTCGGTCCACGTTCTGCCTTGACTACCTTATCTCTTACATTGGTACCCATTTTGTATACCATCATAGGTGGTCGAGGAAATAATTCATGTAAATTAGGTTTGTGATGTAGAATAGACCAGTGTTTTTGGATAATTCTTTTGACGTGAAGGGACTGTCTGGAATATTTAGAAATATGTAAAATTGAAGTGTTTTCCTTTTTCGGTTTTGGGGTTAATAATTGTTCTCTCGTGATGGAGAGTGACCTGGCAGGGGCTGCCTCAACTATTTCTTTTGAATATCCTCTGGAGGTAAATTTCTTTGTCAATGTATTACATTCTTCCTGTAAAACCTCATTGTACGTAATGATTCTCTTCAAACGTAGAATTTGACTGTATGGTAAACTGGCCATCATTGACCTATGATCCTATGACTGTATGGAAACTGGCATAATGTAATAGACTGTTGACGTCTGTGGGCTTGTGGTACAGCGTAGTTCTAATTTGGTTGTCAATGATCTCCAACTGTACATCTAGAAAGTGAAGTGTTGGCTCCCCCATTTCTAGGATAAATTTGATGCGTGTGTGTACAGTGTTTAGGTAACTAAAAAACTCTTCTAGTTCTTTTTTGGAGCCATACCATACCCCAAAAATATCATCAATGTACCTTTTCCAAACTATAATCTTTGATGACCATTCAAATGTATCCAACACATGAAGTTTCTCAAACCAATACATATAGATGTTCGCATATGCTGGAGCCATTGCTGACCCCATGGATGTACCAGATACTTGTGCAAAGTACTCCTGTTGATACCTAAACAAGCTGTTGTGCAAAAGTATAGTGATAAATTCAATGACTAGCTGTGGGTCACATTTCAAATTGTTGGTTTGCAATAACAACTACTTTATAGCCTCTATACCTTCCTGATGGGGGATAGATGTGTATAGGCTACATACATCCATTGAGAAAAGAATACACGCTGATGACAAACAAGAACATTCTTTAACATTTAAGAAGAAGTCAGTTGTATCTCTCAAGTATGTCGGTATTGATTGTACCAATGGTTGTAAAATCCAGTCTACATATTTAGATAGAGGGTCTAGGATGCTCTCGGTACCCGCTACAATAGGCCCTAATGGGTTATGGTATTTATCCTTATGGATTTTAGGAAGCCCATATAGGACCGAAATAATGGGGTATTTCTTCAACAAAAAAGACCTCGTCTTTACGTTGATCCAGTCATTGTCAAAAGCTTTATTCACACAACCTTCAATTGTCACCCTAATTTGTGGGGCAGGGTCCCTATCTAACCTTAAGTATGTAGTACTGTCATCCAGCATGGATCAGCACTGGGAGTGGTAAAAGGTGGAGTCCATTACCACTACTGAACCGCCCTTATCTGCTGGTTTAATTGTCAATTCTAGATCTTTAGCCAGCGATTCCAATTCCTTCAGTTGGAAATCTTTGAGATTAAATGGAACTCTTGAGTGAAAGTTAATCTTCCTCAAGTCATTATCAACCTTAAACTTGAACATGTCAATAACAGGGTTATCAATTGGAGGATCAAACAAGCTTTTAGGTTTCATTTTAAGTTGGTCGTCTATATCTTCCCACTCTGTCTCCTGCGTTTGTGATGAAAAAAACAGTTTGAGTTTAATTTTGCATAACAATAGGTGAAGATTCATTTTTTCGTCAAATAGCATAGAATTAGAGGTTGGAACAAAGGAGAGACCTTTATTTAGGATGTCCAATTGATTGTCAGTTAGAATTTTACTAGAAATGTTTACAACAATCGATTCCATCATTTGTTTTTCTTTTTGGATCTTGTGCCCACGTCGGGTCTTTCTTCTAAAAAAGATGGAGCTGATAAGGATCCTGAGATATTAGGTGCGGATCCTGTAGCTTCTCCTATTTGGATGTTCTCTGGTAATTTATGTGCTGGTATTTTCATGCCTGGTATGGGGTCACCTATACTCCCTTCAGTGATGTTATCCGAAACCGAGGAGGTCTGTCGAGGATTAGGGACTCTGTTCTTATTTCTTTGAGCATAGAATTCCTGCCAGGAATATACTATGTCGTTATGATAGTCAAAGGTGTCCCTTCTAAACTTCCGTAATGTGCGTTGTTCAATGTCCTGTTTGTAAGAGGAAAGTTTTTGATTATTATCCTCTAAAATGGCTTTCAAGTCTTGTTCAGACTTAAGTTTACTTAATTGCTCAGTCAAATCTGTAATTTCCTTGTCTATAACATCAAGTGATTTAGCTAGTTCTTGGATAGTCAAAAGAATAAGGTCCAAAGAACAAGTATCTGATCTCATTGATAATAAAATCCTTGTTTTCTTTACATAGGGTTGGCCTCAGATAAACCCTAAGGCCTCTCGGTATGCGTTGAGACTTATACTACTCCACTGAGTTGGAGGCATGCAGTTTTTGCGAAATCTCGCATCTAATAATTCTTTCAAGTTTGGAAATAAGGTGTTCTGGATTCTCTTGTGTGTCCGTGAGTTTCTCAGTCTGGCCTATCAAAGCTAAAATCTGTTTAGTTTCCTCATTTGTAAATGCCAAGGTAGTGGCATGTTTATCAGTGAGTTTGTTAATTTTTGAAAATGACATATTATGGAGAGTGGGTGCTACCTATGTTTAGTGTCACACACAAGGGGACCAAGACATAAACAAAGTGGAGTTCCAATAGGAGCACTCCTAAATTAATGAGCCTAAATTGATTTTCTGTTAGAACCTTAAGGTATTTTTGTCATTCTAGAAATACGGATACCTCTACTTTGAGACTGCAAACGCATTTTGGTGGCCGTGGACCAACCGTCTCATGCACGATATGACAGAATATAGGTTTTCGAGTTTTCCAATGAACGGCCATTTTGATGTAACAAGAATCGGCATTTTGTTTTCTAACCATTGCTCATTGCTTTCTGTTCCTATTGCTTCGCAGTATATTTTCCGCTTACACTGCTCGACTGTGGAACATTGTTGTCTGTATGTGAAAAGGACAAGGCCGCAGGGCCGTGAGGATAACAAGAGTTCGCTGAAACACAAACGTAGGCAGCGCCAGGAAGAATGCCCAACTCCCTCCTTAATGTAGCCTTGAAGCAGAGCTGCAGGGAATTTAATCATTTCACAGCTGCCAGCCAGTCTCGTTATATGGTAGAATATGTTAGAATAATACTGCTAAAGGCTTGAATTATGCTTTTCTAACGGCCCCCCTTTGCTGAGCCCGCTAGAGCATGTCGGCTCCCAGGACGCGAATAGCACCTGATAGATAGCAAGGTCCGGAATGCAACTCCCCCCGTATGTAGTTCACTTCCAAGAACAGAAGCGCCGTGTTCTATTCAATAACCGAAAGATGCCTTCGCACTCACAAATTTCAAATTGTTACTAGAATAGATGTTTGAAGGTGTCATAGTGGTCAGAGATGCCCATCATCACACCAAGTTCAAAGAAACCCAATAAAGGGGGGTGTTAAACATGTCATAGCTGATTGTTTGATATGCATTTTGTATATATGTAACTGATGTACGTAATTCACTCTCTTGCGTCCCTCGAGGTCTAGAGATACACGTCGCGGGGCGTGAGACCGAGTTGGGCAACTGAGACTTTTGCTTTACAATAAAACCCTAGCTTTGGGAATACAACCTTGTGTCTGTCGTCTCTATAGTCCCATAGGGGCCCCTTTTTCTGGGTGCTGGGGAGGAATATAGGCCCTGACACGGGGCTTGTGAAATACATAAGCAGAAAAAAGTGTCTAATGCTAAAGACACTCCCATCCCCTGCACACCATTAAAGTTGATACAAAATCAGTCAAACGTATTTAGAATTTTAATACAATGTAGTGAGTTTTATACAATGAAAAACAAGTTCATAAAGCTGATTAAATCCAGAAACTTCTGGTTAACATTTGAATATAAATGAATAAAAGAAATTCATAGAGGACATCATGAAACAAAGGAAAGTATGAATACAATATTCTTGTAATCTGTAATCATTCTTGTGATGAACTGATGAACAAAGCTCTACGCGTTTCAGGGAACACCCACTTCTTCAGGAGCAAAAAAGATCTGTAATTATATATATTGAAAATCCATCAGTTTGAAAATGTAAACATAATTTTTCCAAAAGTCAAAAGAAATCACTAGACATATATTTACAAGTCTCAAATATTAAAGACAAACGGTCAAGATATGTCCATGTTGACCACTCGGGTTCTAATACAAAATTCTACAATCTCGATAGCAAGCCACCCAAAAAGAAGTTCAAATGCCTGTATCCAAAACAATCATTTTATACAAAACAGTTAAGGGAAAATTCTTTGTTAAGTCCCTTTGGTGATATGGTATCTAGGAAGTCTATCCAAAACATCTTCCTTTGTGCAAGAGTCCTTATGTAATCACTACTACTGTATGGTCTCCTAACCACTTCCAGAATGTTAAATCTAATTTGCGCAATGGTATCGTGTGTTGCCGTAAAGTGACTTGCAACAAGGGATTTCCCATTATTGCAGCGAATGTTTGATTTGTGCTGCCTCAACTATTTCTTTTGGATATCCTCTGGAGGTAAATTTCTTTGTCAATGTAGTACATTCTTCCTGTAAAACCTCATTGTCCGTAATGATTCTCTTCAAACATAGGATTTGACTGTATGGTAAACTGGCCATCATTGACCTAGGGTGGAAACTGACATAATGTAATAGACTGTTGACGTCCGTGGGCTTGTGGTACAGCGTAGTTCTAATTTGGTTGTCAATGATCTCCAACTGTACATCTAGAAAGTGAGGTGTTGGCTCTGCCATTTCTAGGGTAAATTTGATGCGTGTGTGTACAGTGTTTAGGTAACTAAAAAACTCTTCTAGTTCTTTTTTGGAGCCACACCATTCCCCAAAAATATCATCAATGTACCTTTTCCAAACTATAATCTTTGATGACCATTCAAATTTATCCAACACATGTAGTTTCTCAAACCAATACATATAGATGTTCGCATATGCTGGGGCCATTGCTGACCCCATGGATGTACCAGATACTTGAGCAAAGTACTCCTGTTGATACCTAAAAAAGCTGTTGTGCAAAATTATAGTGATAAATGCAATGACTAGCTGTGGGTCACATTTCAAATTGTTGGTTTGCAATAAAAAACACTCTATAGCCTCTATACCCTCCTGATGGGGGATAGATGTGTATAGGCTACATACATCCATTGAGAAAAGAATACACTCTGATCACAAACAAGAAAATTCTTTAACATTTAAGAGGAAGTCAGTTGTATCCCTCAAGTACGTTGGTATTGATTGTACCAATGGTTGTAAAATCCGGAATACATATTTAGATAGAGGGTCTAGGATGCTCTCGGTACCCGCTACAATAGGCCTTAATGGGGGATGGTATTTATCCTTATGGATTTTAGGAAGCCCATATAGGACCGGAATTATGGTGTATTTCTTCAACAAAAAAGACCTTGGGCCTCATTACGTGGTATGCCGGTAGCCATGCCGCTATTAGCGGCATGGCTGCCGGCAAAACCGCATCCGTGTCCGTGTCCGTGTCCTCGGAATGAGGACTTAACGGACCATTCCGAGTTCGGATGACCCGCTAATTCCTCACTCGAGGACACGAACACGGTTCATCCCCATTCCCATTTCAGCCCCTATAGGGCTGAATGGGAATGGGAGAGGGAGTAAACAACGGGCCATTACGAGATGGCCTGTTGTTTGCTCCCTCTTCCCCTCGCGGGACCCGGTATGCACGCCTGGTTTTCCGCCACCTCGTAATGTGGCGGAACGGGTTGAACGGCGCGGCAGCCTTTTACAGCGCCGTTTAACCCGTTCCACCAGGGTCGTAATGAGGCCCCTTGTCCTTACGTTGATCCAGTCATTGTCAAAAGCTTCATTCACACAATCTTCAATTGTTGTCCTAATGTGTGGGGGAGGGTCCCTATATAACCTTAAGTATGTAGTACTGTCATCCAGCATGGATCGGCACTGGGAGTGGTAAAAGGTGGAGTCCATTACCACTACTGCACAGCCCTTATCTGCTGCTTTAATTGTCAATTCTAGATCTTTAGCCAGCGATTCCAATTCCTTCAGTTGGAAATCTTTGAGATTAAATGGAACTCTTAAGTGAAAGTTAATCTTCTTCAAGTCATTCTCAGTCTTAGTCTATACAGTTAGACCAGATGTGGAATCTGGCTAATCAGCACAAACGGATTAAGTGTAAAATAAGATTAATCTATACACATCGATTAAATGCGGGTAGGCATATGATACTAGGGAATAAGGGTGATGTGGTTTAACTGGAATACTGTAATGGCTGTACTCCCCGCCCACACAAAATGTATCTTATCAGTGCCTGTAGGTAGTCTGCATCAGGCGTCCCAGGTGCACATAGGCAGACACAGAGTGGCACTGCTAAACTGGGAGCTGCTGTTTGCCCTGTGGCCCTTAGCCAACTGGCTGCCCGTGCAAGGCTGCCTTGAAATGAGCTCTGAAATGCAGCTGCTCCAGTCACATAGGGGGCATGGACCAATGAGAACCAAATGATTGGGCAGGGGAGGAGTGGGAGGGAGGGTAAGAGCACGGATGAAGGTGAATGGGAGAAGGAGGGGGAGAAAGGGAGAGATGGCCTGAATAAACAGCCAACAATTTATTATCAAGTATCAATTATCATTATCTTGTTATGAGGTCAATAATTTGAAACAACAAAAAATTCAAGATGCAGACTCAATGATGCTCAACGATTAATTCTTCATAAAATAGCTCTCAAACTTGATGCCACTTGCACCTCATCAGGGGTGATTTATTGTATTAAATGTCCATGTGGACTTTTGTATATTGGCCAAATCAAACAAACTGTCTGGGAACATTGGCTGGAACATAAATCTAACATCCATACAAACAACACTAAATCACGGGGGCGAGACATTTTAATAGCCAACATCACAACATTTCTCAGTTGAGATTCTTGATACCGGAAGGTGTAAAAAGACCCCATAGGGTGGAGATAAAACTAAGTGATTACAGCAAAGAAAGATGTATTTGATTGAGTGCTTAAACACGCTCTTTCCAAAAGGACTCAACAAAGAGTTCAATCTTCACTGTTTTTTGTAAATCAGTTAGTAAAAGATCTTTGATTATGTATCGACCAAAGAGCTGACTGCTATGCATTCCGGACTATCAAAATAGTGAACAGAATGTATCATTGTAAGAGATCTTGTTTTGTAAGCTTTGCTATGTCTGTAAATCCTGTTCCTCCTCCTTCTATAATGTTGAATTAGATTCCACTTTAAATGTATTCGCATCAAGTGTTTTTCTAATTTTGAATGTTTTCATTTTGTATTGTTGTATTATTGACAACTATCAAGGGTTTCGCAGACAGATGCCCTGATATCTTCTTTCTCTTTTTTGATGTTGTCATATGAAATTGAAATGTTTAAAATTAATTGGTATTTCGTTTGTTATTCATCACTAATGTGTTAAATAGTGTACATACCAGACAACACACAATCAAATATTTTTGTAATATTAGCTCTCCTTGGGGCAATCTCGGTTTAGTCGCTCTCAGGACCTTTCACTTTTGATTTTGACTATATTGACATTCTATGGCCTCAAACTTCACTTTATTTGATTTTGTTTATTTAATTCAGTTTATTTCTATTTATAGATTGGTATGCCTTCATTTTTTATAGTACACATGGCCGCCTACCACCTGTCGTTTCTATCTTTAATTTCCTAGCATCAGCTTCCCGTACTCTATGGCTCTTCAAGGCTCTTCAAGGTGCAGCATCTTTAGTCTGCTTTCTATTTCTTGACACCCGTTTTGAAACTCCAGCGTGCTTTTCTGCCGGTGTTTCTTTGCTGGAAGATATACTATACCATTGGATAACTGGCAAGGAACTCTTGTGTCCACCTTTGGAGTTAGTTCTTTTCACTACAGAGTTTGTATGTGCATGAATCATTGAGTTTTCTTCCTCATGTGATTGTATAGGGATTCTGCTAATCACAGTCTTGGTTAAATAACTGGTCACAGTTCTCTTCTCACTTTTTTGGTTGGTACCCTCTCTAATTTTCACAGTATACGGAGTAGATCTGATAAGTCACTTTATTCTAATTATTTATGTCATGTAACACTACATTATACCATGCTACAATGCAATATCATTTGTATCTGCATTCACCACTGTGCTCTTGAAGAAGGGGTTGTCACCCTGAAACGTGTTGAACATCTTACTTTATAAACAATTCATCGATGAGCATCATTGAGTCTGGATCTTGAATGTTTTGTTGTTTCGAATGATTGACCTCATAATGTGATATTGATACTTGATTGTAAATTGTTGGCTGTTTTTTCAGTGTATAAGTGTGCAGTTGACGGGGTTCCTAATTTTTAGGACACCATTGATACTTCACTCTAGAAGTAGACCAGCTGAAAAAATGGGTTGGGAGTCAAAAGAAAACACCAAATAAATCCATCAGAAAACAAACAACTAGCTCAAAAACCGATTGCAAAATACACACAAATCCCTCCAAAAGGCCAAGCCAAAAAATTGATTTGAATCAAAGTAAGGCACTCACAAAGCATCAGCTAGGCCCTAAGAATGCTTGCATGATGGCTACAGATTACATTCAAGAAAGGGGGTGGGAGGGAGAGATGGCCGCCAGGACAGGGCAAAGAGACACCAAACTTTTTTTGGAACTTTTTTTGGAACTAATTGATTAGAGGTTGGGTGGGGAAGGGAAACAGCAAGAAACAAATAAAGGACTACAGCAAAAAGGCAGGGCACTCTAGAAGTAGCTCAGCTACCAAAACGGGTTGGGATAGCAATTTTTATGCACAATGTAAAACTGTTTTAGCCATTTTTTGTGGCCAATGTGGAAACGAGTATCAATTTATCATGTTTACCTTACTTTATTTTTTATATAGCGCCACATGCCCGGGGCCTCAGAGCGCACAAGTTGGTCAAAAATGGCGTGACATTTATAATGCTAGCATAGTTATTTCTGGGGTGATGAAAATCCTTTCAACATGCACACTCATTCAGAAAAGCACACCAAACACACATAGCTTCACATAAATATTATATAATTCAATTTTTCCATAGAAGACAGATCCCTTTTATGTTATCCAGTGATGTTACCGAAATTAAAATAACAAATTCCTTCTTACTAAAAAATAATGAAAGATATAGAGGGTGGGGGTAAAGGGTTGAAAGGAGTGGGGGTGGTTCAGGGTGGGGTTACACGCATGGGGAAACAGTGGGTTTGGGGGGACCCCCCATTTAAAAAATAAACGAAAACAAAAACAAAACAAAAATAATGAAATTGATATATTTTTACGGTAAGATTTTATTCATTGAAATTCATTTCAGTGATATCACATGAAACCCCCTTTCAAATGGGGCCAGATCTTTTTTTCTATGTGCCATCCAATAGTATGACAGAAACAAAATGCAGTGATTAAAGGTGGAAGTCATTGCTCTACATTATGCCACCTCCAAATATCACCCTCAGAAATTGCTCCATTTCCCTTCATGTTCATGTTCTGGTATTTCTCCTAAACTGCACTCGTACGTATGCAGTAACCCAGAGAACTCTGGGGGATAGGAATGTGAAAATGTGCTTACAGATACTAGAGTGTGTGCATCATCAATCCATTGGACTGAACGCCCAACAATAAAGTTAAGAAGAAGAAGGCAACAATACATTATTTTCAATCCAATGTGTGACTGGTCCACAGCACATATGTGCTTGCACCTTTTGCTATGTAGACTAGCCGGACTCAGTATCAGTCTAAACAGACTAATCTACGTTCAGCCTACTCACGATAGATGGTGTGGCTATGGGTAAACTGCCATACAGTAAAGATGGACTTTGGCTTGGCATTCCATGGTTTGGAATGTTGAACACACTCAAACAGCGCTTATACAGAACAGAAACATGTTCCTTTGACCTATATACCAGAGAACACTAACAACAAACATGTAAAACCTAGGTATTTATATTATATTTTGGATAATGGTATGTTATGTTACATTTATAGAGTGTAATATCATCTCTTATGAGATATAATGGCAATAAGGTCAAACCCTTGTAAAAGGTTTGCATGTACTGTCTACTCCCAGTCATTTATCTGAAGGGATGTCCCTTCAGCTTCTTTATTAATGTGTGGTGGCCATTGCTTATTCTCAGCGAGAGTGGACATATCTTTTTGAGTTCATTATACATATTACAAAGGCTTTGCCAGCATGTCTCCCACCCTATTGGATTCATGGCAGTAACAAAACATTTCTGCTGGCAGATCAGAGAGCCTCTGTAGGTAAACAGTGCCAAAATGATTCTGTTATAAAAATAGGTCCCATTTTATAGAGAACTCTGTGTACCATGCAAAACATGTCAGATTCAGTATGTACTGTCATTGGTAATCAATGCAGAGAGGCTAAAACCAATATTATCTGATCATATTTCCTCGAAGTATTTGCTTGAAAACCTATGACATCCCAAGATTTGCACTGTTCATCTTGTTCAGGTGTGACACTACCAAGGATATTATCACCAGAGTTTGGCAAAGGAAGTTCTCATAATAAAGCACTTCTAATGAGTTCCTTTCTCCCACAGATTTCTCGTCTTTGATATTACCTCCAGCGTGAACTGACTTTGGAAACCTTTTAAGCCACCAGGGGTACAGCATGCTGCATTTTCAGCTCCACATAGCACCATTGCACATCTAGACACTGGACTTGACTTCAGGGCATGTATAAATGCAGTTACTGTGCTCCATGAATGCAGTTCCCCTTTTCCGTAAAACTTAGTACAATTCAGGAATGCCACTTAGATGTACTACTTTACCTGCATCATGTCTAAGCTTTCCTAAGCTTTAGGCTTCAAGCCCTGCCCAGACTGTGGTAGTCTCAACTGACTCAGGGAAGCCACAACACAAAGGATTGTGGTTTCTGCTATTCCATGCCCTTTTGGGGACATAGGGAAGTGTGCCACAAAGCTCTTCAGTTACTCCCACAAGTGTAGTAACAGGATCCCACCCATGGCCCCGCGTGCGGAGTACCATATATGACAGAGGAGTAGAAAGATGCATGATAACACCATTTACACCAATACATTAATAGAGAACATCTTGACCATGATAATTACAATCAAAGAAAGTCAAGAAACATCTGCAAAATCCTTAACAAAGAATGTGTATTCATAAACTGAGTTTATGAATACACCAGGGTTTTAAGTTACAATAAAACATACAAATAATCAAACATCTAAGAAAGAAATATTGCCATCCAAGAAACCCACCTTACAATTGACACAAGAACAAGGTGATCAGAGTGAGGTACCTTCTGCGGAGCTAATGGGAAGAATAAATGAGAGGATCCGTGGCATTACAATACAAGTTAGAAGAAGTCATGAATGATCTAGCTGATGCTGTGTTGTAATTAGAACATTAAAGAGTTAGATAGCTGGAAGTCTGTTCGCCAAGAGGCAGTGAATGAAATGTGTGTGTGAGCAAGAAAGGGATTCCTTACAAAAAGAGTTACAAAACACACATGAATCACTGACCTCAAGCATTTAAGTCTAGTGAGGACAATCTTCTTGTTTCGATTGAACAACTATTACAATGTAGACATAAATTGATCATTGAAATGTATAAAAATCCCAAATGTAGGCAAGAAATTATTGAACATGCAAATAAGTTGAGTTTTGAATCAGTAGCTAAAGCGCAGAGACAAATAGGTTTCATCGAAAGAGGGAGAATCTCTCCTATTTGAGGCTCTCTACTGACCAGAAAATACTAGTGGATCTGCTAGACCTGATCATAGACAAGACATAGGGGGCACCCGAAAAACACATGTTCCCCTTCCCAAACACATGCAGAGATATTTTCCCTATTAGATATAGAGGAATAGCTGCACCTTTAACCATTGTTGATGTAACATTTTTGATTTAAATCCACATTACATGAACTTCTTTCTCCCAACAAATCCCTATTCTAAAACAGTAACTTAAAAAAAATTAAGATTTAAGATTGGAAAATATGTGACTATTTTAGTGAATAGTGAGCACATCAGATGTTGATAGTAAAAACCTGAAGTATTCCCACAAAGTAATAATACATAAATATACATTTAGAAGTTGACATATTAAAGACAACTATATTCCTATTAAAATTGAGGATGGTTGAAGAAATGCCAAGTGATAGTGTCATGCCATAGAAAAGAGTACATTATGTCAGTCTGATACAGTAATGCTTGGTAAAGTGGTGTTCAACTAGTGACTCTGACTCTGATGAGGATATTTGTACTCAAGAGAGAATTCATAGAAAAAGAAAACTGCAATCAGATTTTGTGAAAGAGCAGTCAAAAAGATTAAGACCATGAAAAGATTTTTGATCCCTTATAATAAATGTGCAAAATGTTCTGTTTGGCAACATTTAAAATTGTATGTAGAAACATTGGCACCATTCTGATTAATAAATTACCAAAATCAATATAAATGTCCCTCTTCTACAACAGCAATTTTAAAATAAGTTTCAACACATAGAAACCTCTATGAAGCCTGCAAGGACAACTATTATTAAAAGTGTGCTGAAAATAATCTCCTAGCGAGTTTGCTTATGAACTGAAGCATGCATTTCACCACATTTCTCAAAATATTGATAACGAAAGTAGGGAATTTAAAACGACTTTCTTCCATGCCTTTTTGAAATATGGAGTGACAATTCTGCAATTCCGATGACTACATATCCATTGAGTGGATGATCACCCAAGTTACATGGTTTATGAGATGCGGCAGCCACCATTAAAGAACTGGCCATCCCAGTACTCCATTAATCATTGGTAAACCCACTGCACACCTTGCAGCAATGTATTATAAGTGTTTTGTGTATCAAGCATAACTTACACTTAAAGGTACTTATCACTGCAACCCACCAGCGTTCACCATAGCCATCTTATGCGAAGGTAACGTCTGATGTAAGCACATTAAGTTTGAATGCTCTGGCAGCACAAACAAGACCTAATGTCTCTGCTTGCGACACCTCTAAACCTCTGGGGTAAATGTAGTCTCAACGCATTTATGCAATCAATTGTGCCCATGGAAATGCGACAGATGTCTTCACGTGCCATACATATCAAAACAGCTTGCCTCCATTTTGGCTGTATTATCCACGTGTTTGTCGTTTGTTCTTTGCTTTACTTCATTTTTAGCTTTGGCAAATTACTTTCTATATCTTGGTGAAACTACAAGATATTCAAACATCCTCTACATTATGTTGGAATAAATGTTTTACATTATTTATTTTACTCATGCAGTAAATAGAGGAAGGGGAAATATATGATGCCACTGAATGTTGACAGGGCTGGGAAAACAATGCCCTGTGTACTACACACACAAACACAAACAGAAATGCCGGAGTATGGTCCACCAGGAATGCTCACAATGCCACTCCTGGATATAGACAACTATGAGGGCTTTTGGGTAGACTGTTTAGCTGATAGGGAAGCATATATGATAATGGGTTGCGTGCCAGAGAAATATGAGGCTCAAGGGGAAAGTTTGCATAGGGTCACAAGGGTGTGGATACCAAAGGAAAATATCTCATAGCTGCTGGGCCAAAATGTGTCGATCAATAGATTGATCGCAGGGGAGAATGTTGTAAGGGTGCAGGTTCAACAATATGAAGGGGGGGCGCATGTATCAGTTGCGCAAGTAACGTGGTGACATCACAAAGGTGATGTTGTGGGTGACATCAGGGATGGGGACGCGATTGAACGTGGCGCTGCTTGCGTAAGGGGACACAGAAGCAGGTGCATTGTGTCCTGTGGTGGAACGCAATAAAGGGTGGGTGCTTTGGGTAAAGTACGGGGTAGTTGTATAGCAAATGCACCGATTGTGGGGTGCAGGGTGTGGCAGGAGGGTATATTGTAGGCTGGTATTTTTTAATAATATTTGAACAGGAGAGAAGCCATTTTCTTGCAGGCCCATGTTAGGAAGGCATTTGTTGCAGACAGCTCAGAATAAAACAACTACAGGCCTATGTATAACAGGCAGCATTTATTTCTTGAACATTCAGCAGAAACAGTGTGCAGAAATATTGCACGGCTGAAGTTTCCCAGGAGAATGCAGCCCCAGCAAAGTCACTCTAAGACAAGGGTGCACAACATACATCCAGCGGGCCATATGCAGCCCTTCACATCATGATTTATGGCCCTTCAGGCCAGAGTACTTGAAGAATAAGGTGTAGCCGTTTTCAGATCATTTCTTCTCTTAAGGTTAGAGAGCAAGCAAAGCAACACAGAAATAATAGATGCTGACAACTTCATTCTTGTTTATTTTTATACTAAGGGAACAAAATTAACAAAGCAAGTGAAACAAAAACATTACAGGAATTGCTTACATTTGTACCATCAAAAAACAATTAGGCCTTAAATGTTAGACAAAAGGTGAATGGCAAGTAGGTGCCAACTTGACTTATTTAAATTGCAGTGGCTTTTTAAAATGATTTAAAGTTTTTTCTTCAGATGATCAAATTTCATTTTTGGTATTGTTGGTATGATACATCATTGCAGATTATTCACATGGTGCATGGTGTTGGATAAGTGAAAATATAATGTCATTTATTAAAGCCTCACAAAATAAAAACACAATCACAGTTAGACGAAGAGTACACCTGAAGATTCGGGGGTTGTCAGCATCCTCACTTAATCACAGGCTATAAGTACGTTCCTCTAACAAACATTAGTTTATGTTTTCATTGTATTCTTATGAAATACTATACTTTTTCTCAGAAAAAAAGAAATGGAACAATGTAGATAATAAGTACATTTTAGAATGCGTCTTTTCCCTCGCTACATTTTGACATTTTTCTGCCACAAAACACCTATTGTATCCTTAGTCCGACCCACCACAGAAAGCTTGTAGATTACATTTGGTCCTTCAGCTAAGCTAGTTTTGCACTGTTGCTCTAAGAGATAATTTCGAGGCCAATGAGCTAGGCACCTGGGTGTACGAGGAGAATTGGCAGAGAAATAGAAATTAAATACAGTTAATTAAACTCCATCCACAGTGTGTTTTAGTTTTTACAGACTATACTTGGCAGCAAGGCGTGAGAAGGGAGATGGAGGGCCAGAGCACTGGGGTAGGGATTATGGTGCGCGGGACAGGGAGTCAATCAGCGGAGCGAGGGTTCGGTGTCTCTAGGGCACAACATTGTACAGTGTCCTCGAAGATGTCAGTGAGGCACATTTTTGGTCAGATTCAGTGTAAATGTCTTGCCCCTTGCCATCTCAAGCTATTTTGTACATTGGACATTGCCAACCAATGGCAAACAAGTGTTTGGGAATGGTCAACATAATCATATAATTGAGGGGCGCTGTGGGAAGGTCTGTGATGTCACAAGAAGGGGGTTAATGTGATTTTTGCCAAAGAAACATTCCACCCAATCAGGGTCACTTAACATATATTAACATATAGGGGACTGACGTAGTTCCTCCAATCAGCGACTGCGAACTGCCCTAAAAATGGAACTAAAATGGTGCATGATCATTGTGTAATGAGGATAGAAAATGTGTAGCCACAGTGTGTGGTCTTGATGGCTCATTTCATTCAGTTCAGTGCCACAGGGCTGTCTGAACCGTGCTTCCCAGCTGTTTGAGTGCAATAAATTTGCATTACTTGTCGCTTGGTGTACGCTCTGTTTTTTGGATTACTTTTATTCCCTGGAGTTACTTTTGTTGGAGGTCCCCTGGTACATTACAATAAAATAAACAGAATAAATAGCAACTGCCAATACATTGTATTCTATATAAAAGGACAAAAATGTAGCACAGATAACCGTCAATACAAAATACATACATTAATGATCAATAGATCCTATGTCAGGAATGATTTTGACCTCAAACATTGTTTGGCTTGTTGCTTCTCATGAGCTCTGTTCATTAGGTCAACTAGTGCCCAACCCCAATATGCTTTAAAAGAATGTTCACTTTTCTCTGGGCTGTCCAATGTGGGGCCCAGAGAATCTTGTGCTAACCATTTCTTGTATAATCTATGTTCTACTTTAAAGATTTTATTGAAAGAAATTAGGTATACAAGTCAAGTGATACACTCATCATAAATCAGGTTTTGCAGCAAGTTTACAGACCAGGCAAAAAAGATATGCTAGAAGATTAATACTAACGAAAGCCAAGTATCCTTATATCATATTGTGTCAAACAGCATTAAGAACTTTTTAATATAATAGGGCAAGACATTTACAAGCAACATGACAAGACATCAACTGGACAGACACATACAAGAGGAGGGAGATAGAAGTGGGGGAAAAAGGAATGGGTACATAAATAACAGGCAATATAACTGGATAGTAAGTTGCATGTTACTGATGAGAATCTGCAACGGATAAGTAGTTATTAAAAGATTAGCATTTCAACTGATACTTAATGAGTAAATCAGGGGTAGATGTATTACAGCGTTCTAATATGTGAATATTACAAATGGAGTTCCACCAAAATTTGTAATGAAAATGACTTAGGTTTTTCCAATTAGTTGTGATATTTTGAATTGCCACCATTAAGCATAAATCAAACAAATATTTAGCATGCTTATTGAAGAAATTATTATGTAAAATGGAGCTTCCTAAGATAAGAAGATCAAAACAGAAATCCAAAGAAAGGTTAAAAATATGTTTGATGGTATTCCATACAGAGTTCCAAAATGGTTTGACACACTGACATTCTATGAACATATGTTTGAAAGAATCTTGGACCTGTAGGCAGCTACAACAATCATCATTAGGCGAAAGACCACATTTGAAAAGAGATACAGGGGTAATGAAGGCTCTGTGATGGAAAAAGAAAAAAGTTTGAATAAGACTAGCAGAGAAAGTAATTTTACGGATGTACTGCCAATGAAGGTGCCTACAGTGAACAATCTTCTCTCCAGTCTTAGTGAAGACAATCAATCCTCGAGGTAGACAAAGTTGTTGATAGGATGCTATAGTAAATAAAGGCTGTGGTATTAGGGTTCAGCATATAAAGTAGTCTTTGCACATTAGGAATATTGGATCTATACATTAGTGTTTCAAAATGTTCTACTATGACTGCAATAATAGCAAGAACTTGGCGGCAAATTCATCAAATGTAATGGGGATACCACGTATAAAGAGTTGACTACAAAATGTGATGCCTTTAGAGAGCTATGGCTGCCAAAAGATGGATATATCTTTGATTTTAAACAGGGGATTATGCCAAATAAATAGGGATATAAGTGAGGATTGCTTAGCTATATATGGGAACATATATAACTTAAGGGATAGGATAGAGTGACGAAAACAAGAGTATTTGGTAAATTTATTTTTCCCTTTAATAAGGTAAAGGTCAGCAAGGGCTATTAGGAAAGCCATAGCTCCTTCCAGGCATACCCACCTAGGCACCTGGAATGATTCATCCTGAGAAAACCACCTCTGTGTTTGCTTGATATTAAAGGCCAAAATGTACTTTTTGAAGTCGGGTGAAACCAACACCTCCTTGGGAATGGTATTTTGTAAGCTTACTAAGCGAAATTCTGTGTTACTTTTTCCCCCATAAGAATTTAGTAAGTTAGGAATCTATGGATTTGAAGAAGGAAGGAGTGCGATAGGCAACATATAGAGGGAATAAAGTATAATGGGGGAGATCATCATCATAATAGTTTCTAATCGGCCCCACCAGTAGAGATAAAGTGGGGACCAAGAGGATACTAGCTCTTTGACTCTGGCTAGTATGCTATCTGAATTACGTTTATGAGTACTATTGATAGGAGGAGAAATGTGATACCTAAATATTTGAATCCTGAGGGACACCATTTCATGCCTAAAGTACTAGTGTGAAAGGGAGAGCAGTGTATGTTAAGTGGCATAATCTTCGATTTGTCAATATTAATTTTGTAGCCTGAAGCTTCTAAAAATCTAGATATTATATTTAGTAAATATTGGGCACTTTGCTGTGGGGTTTTTAAGAATAAAAGTACATCATCAGCATACGCTGCTGTTTTAATATGTGGATGACCAAATGGAATTCCCAAAATATTATCATCTTGTCTGATGGCTTCTAGAAATGGTTCTAACACTAAAATAAAAAGAATCGGAGATAGCAGGCATCCCTGATGTGTTCCTCTAGATACATGGAAGAAAGGGGACAATTGACCATTCACAAAGACTGCTGTTTTGGGATTAGAATATAGAACTTTAATCATAGAACGAAAAAGGGGGCCAAAACATGCCACCTGGGTGCTTCAAACCTATAATCCCATTTGACTCTGTCAAAAGCTTTTTCTGCATTGAGGGCAATCGCTACATGGGGATCACTGGATTTGCATAAAATGTTATGATGTCTATTAAAAGTCTGATATGGGAGGAGGACATTCTACCTTTAACATATCCAACTTGGTCTTGCTTAAGAAGATTGGGTAGAAAGGGGAGGAGCCTATTGGCTAAAATCCTAGCATAGATTTTACAATCTGTATTAATAAGAGAGATTTGATGGTAATGTTGGCGTAGTTCAGGATCTTTATTAGGTTTATGGAATACTATTAGAATAGCTTCAACAAAAGAGCCTTGGGCTATATCATTTGAAATGAAATGAGAATAATGTCACTAAGTTTAGGGACTAATAGATTGGAAAAATGGGCAACAAAATCAATTGGAAAGCCATCAGGACCTGGGGATTTAACTTTTTTTAAGGTTTTTAATAGCTAAAAGTATTTCATGTGGAGTAATTGGAGCATTGAGTGATAAGAGATTGGTTTGAGGATAGGAGTTATGGTGTATATTATGTAAGAAGTCATTAATAGTGGGATTTTTAGGAGGGGCTTCAGAGGAATAAAGATCGGAATAGAATTTCTTAAAGGCTTGAACACTATCCTTATCTGAACATTTTCTGATCCCTAAGTGATCTTTAATAACAACAATTTTGGTTTTCTCCTTCTTAATTTTAAGGTAAGAGGCCAATGAATCTCTAGTTTTATTGGATAATTGGTATATTGTAGCTTTATAGTTTAGATTAGTACATGAATATTGAGTGGTAATTTTGTTATATTGAAATCTTAGTTTCAGAATGTCCTTAAGGACTAAGGAAGAGTTAGTGCAGGCAAATTGAATTTCTAGGGGTTTAAGCCGTTTGCGAATAGATTCAGATTTGAATAAAGATCGGAATAGAATTTCTTAAAGGCTTGAACACTATCCTTATCTGAACATTTTCTGATCCCTAAGTGATCTTTAATAACAACAATGTTGGTTTTCTCCTTCTTAATTTTAAGGTAAGAAGCCAATGATTTGCTATTTTTATTGGAGAAGTGGTATATTGTACCTTTATAGTTTAGATTAGTACATGAATATTGAGTGGTAATTTTGTTATATTGAAATCTTAGTTTCAGAATGTCCTTAAGGACTAAGGAAGAGTTAGTGCAGGCAAATTGAATTTCATGGGGTTTAAGCCGTTTGAGAATAGATTCAGATTCAAATTTAAGTGTTTTCACTTTTGTTAGCCACATACGAAATGATATGACCTCTAAAAACCTCTTTATAACAGTCGCAATTATTGTTAATAGTAGTGTCCTGATCTTTATTTTCAGAGAAGAAGTTATTATGTTGTTGTGTGATAAACTGTGCAAATACGTCGTCATTTAAAAGACTGGCATTACATCTCCATCTGCTAGAGTTGTGAGAGGTTATTGGGTTAGCATGGTCATAGATTGTGAAGGATTCTATCTGGGCATCAAGTAGGAGGCTAACCATAGAATTGGGGATAAAGATATACTCAAGCTGTGAAAAAGAATTATGGGGTGTAGAATAAAAGGTACATTCCGAGTCTGTTGGGTGTAGGATTCGTCAAGCATCACTAAGCTGGTTTCAGATACAAAGTTAATAAATTGTGTGTGAGATGTGGTGTTAGTATACCGCACATCGGATTTCCTGTCCAGAAAATGTTCTATAACTTGGGTACAAACTCCACATACAATAACATTTTGGGGGTTACACAGAAGTACATGATTTCTGAGTTGTTTCCAAAAGCAGGGATCTACAGAGGTTGGTCTATATTTATTGAGAATTGTATATGTTGTAGAATCTACTACCAACTTGAGAATAACCCATCTCACTGACTGGTCAGATTCTGTAGATAAAACTTTACCTGTAAGGGTTTTATTACTGAGTGTGATAACACCATTTTTTCCCATTTGCAGCACTAGAGAGATGTGATTCCTGTATGCAGGCTATTGAGGGCTTTAACCTATTAAGGTATGGGAGTACTTTTTGTCTCTTAATAGGGTTATGTAATCTTTTAACATTTCAAGAAAGTATATTGAGTGGCATCGATCAAGAGAAAGGATAAGCATATATTGATGAGATCAGTAACGCATCTAAAACAGTATTGTTAGAGCAGTAAATCCAGTCAGCATGTAATAAAATAGAAGTGCCCTGCCATACAAAAGACAACATGGGGAGAATGGGACAAAAGGAAGGGGATTAGACAGAAAATGAAGACATACATTTGGAAAAAGAGAATTATATAAAAAAAAAAGTAAAAAGAACAGTGGCTAACAAGTACCAGCCACACCAATCCATGCCCAAAAATGATGTGATGGGGGGAGGAGAGACAAAATTGGGAAAGGCCCACTGTTTTCCGCTCCAATGAAGAAAGTTAAAATTTTAAATGAAGAACGTACAAGGTTGTAGGATTTTATTCAAGTGATGGGGTTGGAAGTATCCATATCATTCCTTTTGTGAGATTGGATATAATATCTTAGATCCGTAGAGTTTTGGAAAGTTGAGGTCTGCCCATTTAAGGTGACTTTCAGGATAGCAGTGTGGATGATGCCATATCTGGCATTTAATTGCCTAAGAGCAGGCCTAAATGCCAGAAGTTCTTTTCTTTTTGCTGCTGTAATCTTGGAGACATCTTGTGTAATAAAGATTTTGTTTCCTTCCCATGCTAACTGTTTGATATGTCTCACTCTTTGCATAATGAGGATGATATGAATAAAGTCAAGGAGGGCTTGACTAAGAGTTCTGGGTGGACGACCAGTGCTAGAAGATGAATTGCTGGGACCAATTTGATGAGCTCTGTGGATGTTGAGTTGCACTGAAGTCGGCAGGGTGAGAATTTGAGGAAGAAACAAATATTGGAAGGCAATAGGATCATCTTTTTCAATTCCTTTCCGGAAGGCCCACAATGCATAGGTTATTTCTCCTATTTCTATTTTCGAAGTTCTCAGTCTGTTGTTGTAAGGAGGCAATTTGAATTTCTAAGTTAATAACCTTATTAGAAATATCTTCTGCGTTACTAACTTGCTTTTCAACTTCATTCATGCAAGATTCAAAAACAGACCATTTATTGTCAAGTTGTTGTAGCTTAGCATTTGTATCCTTCATGAAGGGCTTCAGGGCTCTGATTTCTGATCAAATGGTCTGCATGACAGGGTCTACTGTGTTTTCTTTGGGTGTCAGAGAGTCACTCATCTGTCTCTTTAGGGTGGTGGGAGACGACACACAAGCCTCTTTAGTTTGTCCCTTTTTAGTAGCCATATTATATATATACATATTCGCCAGTTATGGTAAGTTAAACAACCATAACTCGCGCCACCACTGAGCACTGCTAAGACCAACCCCCAGGACATCAAAGATGACATCACAAATGCGGTGTCCTGAAATGTTCGTAAATAACCAAAATGGGTGTGTCCTGAGGACGCTATGCCTGTCCGTATTGTTCAGAGGCAAACTGAAACTGTCCTAAGAACAAACTATGTGTCCTGAAATGTTCGTAAATAAACAAAATGGGGTTGTCCTGAAGACGCTAGACCTGTCTGTATTCTTTGCAGGCGAGTTGAAACTGTTCTAAGAACACAGGCTGTATCCTGAAATGTTCATAAATAAACAAAATGGGGGTGTCCTGAGGACTCTATGCCTATCCGTATTGTTCGGAGGCAAGCTGAAACTGTCTTAAGAACACACACGGTGTCCTAAAATATTCGCAAATAAACAAAATGGGGGTGTCCTGAGTACGCTAGACCTGTTCGTACTGTTCGTAAGCATGTTCAAACTGTTCTAAGAATACATCAAGTGTCCCCGGATGTTCGCAAATAAACAAAATGGGGGTGTCCTGAGGATTCTATGCCTCTCCGTATTGTTCGCAAGCGAGTTGAAACTGTTCTAAGAACAAACGGCTTTTCGTAACTGTTCGTTTCACTTGTGACGCACTTTTAATTAGCTTCAGGAATCGAAAAGTGTCTGTAGAACACCAACGCGCATGCACAAAACAGTTTCAGTGCATTTGATGTCCTGCGGACAACCGCTCCCTTCGCGAACATGTTTGCGAAGCTATCATATGACCGCACCCACGCTGAGCGTGTGTTCTGACTGCGAACACAGCCCGTTTCACCGAATAATTTAAAACTACCTTTCCAAGCAATCCACAATATTTTTCAATAATAACTCACCATAGCACAAGTCCCACATAGTAATCCTGAGTTTCTACATACTTTTTGGGACTTTTTGAACCTTTTTTTGGTGTTCGATCTGTCCGCGGAAGGCGCGTGCGAACCGAGTCACCTGCAACGAGTGCAAAATGGTACTCAGTCGCTGGAGGCTTGCTTCATACAGCTTTGGGACAACTACCATGAAGCGACACCTAAAGTCATTCCACACTGGGGCCATTCGCAAGGTTGTACCTTGCGAGGAGCATAGTAGGTTGACTTCCTCTACTACATCCTCCGTTTCTGATCCTGTCACCACAAGGAACACTCCTGTGGGACAGCGTATTCCTCAAACTGCCTCACAAGCCATGCGCAATACTGATGACCCTTACCTTTCGAGGGTCACAGTTGTTTGTATGTACTGCGACGCAGTACTCTGCAGGGGGGAGATACTTCGAAGTGCTTTTGAGGCTCTGGTCTCAGAGCACGAGAAGATCTGCTCACTACCCAAGTAAGACCCAGTCTGCATCTTCCTCTCTCCACCCACCCTTTCTTATCCCTGTGGTTGGTATCCCCCCTTTTCCCTCCTCTCATAGTGTGTCGTGTATAAAAAAACCAAAAAAAATATAAAACAACAAAAATAAAAAAAGGCTCTTTTCAGAGTTTCCTTTCACAGTTTAAAAATAGAAGTGAAAATAAATGAAGCAGGGCCTTGTGTATTTTTTAGAAGTCCGCGGACAGTCCGCGAACATCTACAATTTTGGGGTGCTGCCCTATCATAACCATTGCAGTTTTGTCTGGGAGGCAGTGGTGGCTCTGAAAAGAGCTTTTTGGTGGTGTTTGTTTGTGTTTGAAAAATTTGAAATGCTCAACACCTACTACAAAATGGATGCTGTAATTCCAAAAAAGGTTGCAATGCATTTTGTACATTTCTCAGAAACCTAAGTAAGATGAACTCCATCTCTGTGAAAAATGTATGTGCTACGAAACATAATATTTTCATTGTGAAAAGAGGACATGCCAAAATCTCTTAGAAAGGCACAAACAGCCTTATTGACATTGCGCCTTGCTTTCTCCATTTGTGGACCAAATGAAGAAGAACAAAGCCACATTTGTCTCTGCGCAATCCGTGAAAAAATTACTTGAGAATTTGGAAACATGTCCATGACCTTCCCAAGTCCTTCTTTCATTGCAAATTGCAAAGAAAGTCCAGACACATGTCCTAAACTGTTCCCTCCACAATGAATTACAATTATGTCTGGATGTTGCTCTGTCTCCAAAGTAGCACAGAGAAGTAGCAAGTCTAACCACTTCATTCCATGTACTCCATTCCAGTGCACTTCCACATGTGGGAATCCAAGATCTACAGCTACTCCACAGCTTTCTGCATGCACCTTCAACCAATGTATCCACAAGTCTCCCAAAATCCAAACAATCCGTTTTCTGAAACACACAGCCATAGCTATCTGTTCTTCTCTCAGCAAAAAGAGTATCTGAGAAACTCTCTCCTGGCACAGCACACCCACTAAACTTTAGTGACCAATCCCTTACTCTGCTCATTCTCATTTGCATGCCTCCCCACCCCAAAATCCCCGGATGTAACACGCAATGTCATGGACAGACCTTCTACCATTTCCATTTCACTTTCTGTGCTATTCCCTCATTGGATATAGCTAAGCAATCACACGACCATCCACCAATCGCATCCAAGACCTCTACATCTAACTGCATCATCATAGATCAGCACTTCAAATGTACTGTTAATCTCTCTGAGTACAAGTGTCATATCATTGGAAAGCACCTTCTACAAGAAATACCGTACAAGTCTCCAAGATTTCTACTTGCAGCTGCATGCATATCCATATGCATGAACAAAAACTATAGGTATGCATATTTTCTGTATAGTACATGTACAATTCTTATAGATTCATATAAACAGATTATCTGACTTTTAGCTTGTATAACCTATAAAATGAATGTACAGTCATTTTTTCCATCTCCTATAATCATCTCTCACTTCCAAACCTATCTGCTATTTAATTTCTTTTTACACACACATTTGCAAAGCATGTTGAACTAACATATTTACAGGGTATTCATGGAAATTCGCACAAAAGGAACGCAGGCGGTTGGCGCACAGTGTTCCCGTGCGATAGACTGCGCCAGCCGCGTGCGATAAAATCCATTTCAGCGCACAGCGTATTCATGGATTTTAGCCTCCAAAACCAGCCGTGGCGCAGAGTGGGGCAGCGACCCTGCAGCAGCGCCAGTTACGCCCCCAAGAACGCCCTCGCGCAAGGAAAAGGCATCAAAATCCCCAATCCAGTGCAAAGGTCTGCGACAACCCAAAATCAGTTTACCGGGCTGCCAAACAGCAAACGCCAAGCGGGGAACGTGTATTACGGGTTTCACGGTAACTTCCACATGTGAAAGGGCCTGTGCGAGCGGGTACGTGTATAACTGGGGTTCGCGTGAAGTTTCACACGCGATTGGCCTGGGTATGTGTATTTCAGGGGTGCGTGGGTAGTTTTACATGTGATTGGGCTGGGTACGTGTATTTCAGGGGTGCGCAGGAAGTTTTACACGCGATCGGGCCTGGGGGAGTGGTGTACGTGTATTCCAGGGGTGCGTGGGAAGTTCTACATGCGATTGGCCTCGGTACGTGTATTTCAGGGGTGCGTGTGTGTTTTCACACACGACTGGCCTGGGTACATGTATTTCAGGGGTGCACGGGTGTTTTCACACGTGATTGGCCTGGGTACATGTATTTCAGGGGTGCGCAGGAAGTTCTACATGTGATTGGGCTGGGTACATGTACTTCAGGGGTGTGCGTGTGTTTTCACACGCGACTGGCGTGGGTACGTGTATTTCAGGGGTGCGCGGGTGTTTTCACACGCAATTGGCCTGGGTACGTGTATTTCAGGGGTGCGCGGGAAGTTTCACACGCGATTTCAGCAGGGTACGTGTATTACTGGGGTGCGCGGGAAGTTTCACACACGATTTCAGCAGGATATGTGTATTACTGGGGTGTGCAGGAAGTTTTACATGTGATCGGGCCTGAGGGAGCGGTGTACGTGCATAACTGGGGTTCGCGTGAAGTTTCACATGCGATTGGCCTGGGTACGTATATTTCAGGGGTGCGCGGAAAGTTTCACACGCGATTTCAGCAGGGTACATGTATTTCAGGGGTGCCGGGGAGTCCTACATGTGATTTGGCAGTGTGAGTCCTCCCAGGTGTTACCTGTACACCCTCCATGGACCCTGCAGGCAGCCCACACCACAGGGGACTACCCTGCATCCCTGGTCATGTCCCGCAGGCAGCCCACCCAACATGGGCATGCCCCCCAGCAAAGGCACATGTCTCCTTGCACTACTGATCACCAACTCATGTCCCCTTGCACCCCCACCCCCCAGCATTGCGGGGCACCTGCCAGCAGGCCCCCACTCATGTCCCACTGCACCCCCACCCCCCAGCATTGCGGGGCACCTGCCAGCAGGCCCCCACTCATGTCCCACTCATGTCCCCCTGCACCCCCACCCCCAGCATTGCGGGGCACCTGCCAGCGGGACCCCACTCATGTCCCCCTGCACCCCCACCCCCCAGCATTGCGGGGCACCTGCCAGCAGGCCCCCACTCATGTCCCCCAGCCAACACGTCATCACAATCTAGATCCCTGGCCCTTATGGGCAGCCTCCACATGCCAAACACCCACCCAAGTATTGCATCCACCCACTTAGAAAAGCCAATTACATGATACAACCCCAATGGCAAGTATGTAAATGAATACATGTCCCTCACATACACACAATGGGTGTAAGTGAATGTCAAAACCCATATCATGATATGCATGAAACCAATGAGATGATACTACACATTGAAGTTTGATGAAAAAAATGTATTAAAAGCAACATAAATGGAATTAAAAATAAACAAACGACAATGGGAATTAAAAACCAAAAGCAGCATGTCTGTAAAATAATGAAAAACCACAAATCATAATCCAAAGGAAAGGTGTCCAAAGTCACAGTTCAAAAAAGTAAATCCAAGGGAAAAACAAAACCGAAAACCATTGCTCCATGGGTAAATCCAAAAAAAAAAAACTAAAATCCAACAGTCAACTATATACAGATAAACAATCCAGGGTCCATAATCCCAACTGAAGAAATGAAACCTATCTAATAATACTACCTAATAAAAAGACTATATACAAAAATGTGGTCCATTGTCCAAAAGGTCCAAAATAAATAAAAAAGCAAAGGAAACCTAACACTAACTACATAACTATTTACAAGGGCAGCGGGCTAGTCCGATGGCTCACTGGTTGTTGTCATGGGCCAGGGCATCATCGAACTCCTGTTCAATGGCTTGGAGGCGGGCATGTTCCCTGGCCCCGAGGTCTCGCAGTGATAATGCAGTGTCCAGCTCCAACTCCCTGCGAATACCCTCGAGGCACTCAGCCCGCCTCAGCACCCTCCGCATGGAGTTCTCCGCCCTGACCATTGTGAGCCGTTCCTCCTCTGCCCGCTGCCGCTCCGCACCTATCTGCTGGCCCAACCGCTCCCACATGGAAGACTCTCCCATTCCAGGGTTCTCCTGCCCTCCGGCCGATGCCTGCCCCCCTGATGTTGATGGCCCCGAGCCATGATGCCTCCCACGTCGCGCCTGCCGCTGCCTCCGATGCAACTGCCTGTGCCAGCACAACGGCATCCATGCTGATGGAATCCACCAACGCCGTCGTGCACGTGCCCTGCCCGATGATGCCATCACATCCTCCATCTGCTGGGGTCCAGTTGCTGGTGTGTCCACTCCTGCTGGACCTCCGACTCCCGACTGTGGCAGGGATGGGATCCCCACCGAGTTGGCTGCGTTGGCCGGGGCAGGTCCACAGGGGGCCCTGGTGGCATCTGGGCCGGAAGACGGCATGGAGAACGACTGGCGCATAGCCTCCACAGAGGAGGAGAGGGTCGCCAGAGTGCCCGACACATGTACGAAACCCCCGACCACGGCCGCTCCCAACTGGGCCACGTTGGCACGGTGCTCTTCGCGATGACGTGCATGCTCCCCCCGGGAAGCACGCACCTCATCATGAATGACACCCTTGCGCAACGCGACACCAATCAGAACCTTCTCCATACGGCCAGGGGTCCCCTTGTCCGCAGGTGGAGGGGAGTCAGATGACATGGACATCCCCCCTACCTGCGGACGGGCCGTGGATGGGGCATCCCTGCTGGTGCATGGTGGTGCAGTCACAGTGTCAGGGACAGTGACATGCACAGGCACCTCCACGGCAACCTGTGCTGCCTCCTGCCCCTGCCCCTGGACTGCACCACTTGCACCAGCAGGGATGCCCCCACCAGGCCCCATGTGCGGCTCAGTAGCGGCCTCCTCCTCCTCTGTGGAAACCACCAACCTGGATGGCTCCACCCCGTCTTCCGCCGTTGCAAGCCCCTGTGGGGGCTCACCCACCCCTTCCACTGCAGCCGTGGGGGCATCCCCGCTGCTTTGCTCTACAGCGCCGTCTCTGCCCTCTTCTTCACTTTGCGCTGTGTAGAGGGAGACATAGAACACAAGCATCAGGGTACTGTACAATGGTCCCCTAGACAGGAAGCAATAGCAGATGAGTGGCACTGTCAAAGATCACTTCCATCATGTCCCTCCACAACACATGGGTCAGTGCAGGCAAAAAACATGCAGTAACAGGCATGGCGCATGCTACGGACATTAGCAAACATGTCCAAGGGACTCTTGAAACATACAATGTTGTTTTTGAACTCACATACATCATGGGTCATGCCTATCACATGCACACACTTCACTGTACTTTCATCCATCTGGACTCGTACACCCCAGACACAGTGGATGCAAGGAGAACTAGTCTGCATCAGTGATTCTGAACATTGTCACAGACATGTGTCATGCATCCATGGCATTCACAAGTCACAGACACGCAGGTCAGACACACAGAGATGGACACCATACATGTACATGGCATCAGCACCCATGCCTCACCCCCATCCATGTCCAGGAACAGAGACTGGCATGCTCTCATGTGTCCATTCCGCATAGGGCTCCCCATGTTGCACTTAAACACATACACCAACCGTGTGCTTCACACATTACTGGTCTCACATGCATGACCATGATGTCCCTGCACACACACACACGCGTACATGGCCTATGTCACACGTACAGGCAAGTATCAGACAACCAGCACACTGCAACATGCCCTGTCTCACACAGCAATGCTTGGCCACTTACCGCTCGACTCCAGACGGGTCTGGCTCTCAAGGATCTGGGCATGGAACGCTGGGCGTAGGCGCATGATGATCCGAAGAGGGCATCATAATGCCCCAGGACACCAACTTGCTTCTGACTGAAGCTGGTGGCCCTCTGGCCCTCTGGCTGGGGGTCGCCAGTTGTCTCGGATGATGTTTGCCCCGAGATGGCGACCCCCGAGACAGGCGTGGGTGGGCAACTGGGTCCTGGGGCTGGGCTGTGGAGCGATGGTATCCCAGTCGGGAGTCTTCTGTTCCAGCAGGGGTGGACACAGCAACTGGACCCCTGCAGATGGCTGATGTGCAGGCACCAAATGGCAGGGCACGGTGGCAGCAGGCAGGCAGGCAGGCAGCAGCAGATGGCTCGTGGGAGGCTGCTTGGGGCTCTGAGGGGCAGTAATTGGGCCTTTTGGGCAGGAGCGTGGTCTTCCATGTGCTTACGCGTGGCCAGCTTGATACGGAGTGATTTGGCACGTGAAAATTCTGCACGTCAGAGTGTAATTCGAGGAAAGGCGCACCCATGAATTACACGCACACACTATTATTCACACAGCGGGTGTCCGTGTTTGTCGCGTACCCCTTTGCACATCATTTAGGGGTGCGCAGGAAGTTTCACACGCAAATTCAGCAGGGTACGTGTATTTCAGCGGTTCTGGGGAGTACTACACTTGAATTGGCCGTGTGGGTCCTCCCAGGTGTTCCCTCTACACCCTCCACGGCCCCTGCAGGCAGCCCACACCACAGGGGACTACCCTGCAGCCCTGCTCATGTCCCGCAGGCAGCCGTTCCACCATGGGCATGCCCCCCAGCCAAGCCACATGTCACTTTGCACTACTGATCAACAATGCATGTCTCCCAGCACCCCCACCCCCCAGCACCTGCCAGCAGGCCCCCACTCATGTCCCCCTGCACCACCCTCCCCAGCATCCAGGGGCACCCTCCACCAGGCCCCCACTCATGTCCCCCTGCATCCCCAACCCCAGCAGTCAGGGGCACCCTCCACCAGGCCCCCACACATGTCTCCCAGCACCCCTACCCCCCAGCAGTCAGGGGCACCCTCCACCAGGACCCCACTCATGTCCAACTCATGTCCCCCTGCATCCCCACCCCCCAGCAGTCAGGGGCACCCTCCACCAGGCCCCCACACATGTCTCCCAGCACCCCCAACCCCCAGCAGTGCAGGGCACCTGTCAGCAGGCCCCCACTCATGTCCCCCTGCACCACCACCCCCAGCATACAGGGGCACCCTCCGCCAGGTCCCCACTCATGTCCAACTCATGTCCCCCTGCACCACCACGCCCCAGCATACAGGGGCACCCTCCACCAGGCCCCCACCCATGTCCCCCTGCACCCCCACCCCCAGCAGTGCAGGACACCCTCCACCAGGCCCCCACTCATGTCCCTCTGCACCCCCAACCGCCAGCAGTGCAGGGCACCCTCCACCAGGCCCCCACACATGTCCCCCTGCACCACCACCCCCAGCATCCAGGGGCACCCTCCACCAGTCCCCCACTCGTGTCCAACTCATGTCCCCCTGCCTCCCCACCCCCCAACAGTCAGGGGCACCCTCCACCAGGCCCCCACACATGTCTCCCTGCACCCCCACGCCCCAGTAGTGCAGGGCACCCTCCACCAGGCCCCGACTCATGTCGCCCTGCACCCCCACCCCCTAGCAGTGCAGGGCATCCTCCACCAGGCCCCCACACATGTCCCCCTGCACCACCACCCCCCAGCATCCAGGGGCACCCTCCACCAGGCCCCCACTCATGTCCAACTCATGTCCCCCAGCATCCCCACCCCCCAGCAGTCAGGGGCACCCTCCACCAGGCCCCCACACATGTCTCCTAGCACCCCCACCCCCCAGCAGTCAGGGGCACCCTCCACCAGGCCCCCACCCATGTCCAACTCATGTCCCCCTGCATCCCCACACCCCAGCAGTCAGGGGCACCCTCCACCAGGCCCCCACTCATGTCCTCCTGCACCCCCACCCCCCAGCAGTGCAGGGCACCCTCCACCAGGCCCCCACACATGTCCCCCTGCACAACCACCCCCCAGCATCCAGGGGCACCCTCCACCAGGCCCCCACTCATGTCCAACTCATGTCCCCCTGCACCCCCACCCCCCAGCAGTCAGGGGCGGCCTCCACCAGGCCCCCACACATGTCTCCCTGCACCCCCACCCCCCAGCAGTGCAGGGCACCCTCCACCAGGCCCCCACTCATGTCCCCCTGCACCCCCACCGCCCAGCAGTGCAGGGCACCCTCCACCAGGCCCCCACACATGTCCCCCTGCACCACCACCCCCCAGCATCCAGGGGTACCCTCCACCAGGCCCCCACTCATGTCCAACTCATGTCCCCCTGCATCCCCACCCCCCAGCAGTCAGGGACACCCTCCACCAGGCTCCCACACATGTCTCCCTGCACCCCCACCCCTCAGCAGTGCAGGGTACCCTCCACCAGGCCCCCACTCATGTCCCCCTGCACCCCCCAGCAGTGCAGGGCACCCTCCACCAGGCCCCCACTCATGTCCCCCTGCACCCCCACCCCCCAGCAGTGCAGGGCATCCTCCACCAGGCCCCCACACATGTCCCCCTGCACCACCACCCCGCAGCATCCAGGGGCACCCTCCAACAGGCCCCCACTCATGTCCAACTCATGTCGCCCTGCATCCCCACCCCCCAGCAGTCAGGGGCACCCTCCACCAGGCCCCCACACATGTCTCCCAGCACCCCCACCCCCCAGCAGTGCAGGGGCACCCTCCACCAGGCCCACACTCATGTCTCCCTGCACCCCCACCCCCCTGCAGTGCAGGGCACCATCCAGCAGGCCCCCACTCATGTCCCCCTGCACCCCCACCCCCCAGCAGTGCAGGGAACCCTCCACCATGCCCCCACACATGTCCCCCTGCACCACCACCCCCAGCAGTGCAGGGCACCTGCCAGCAGGCCCCCATACATGTCCCCCCAACACTTCATGACGATCCATAATCATGGCCCCCATGCCCCCTCAATACACTCCCCACGCCACCCCAGTCCGAACACACCACCAGGTATGACATCCACCCCACAAAGAAATCACCAGCACATGATGCATCTCAAATGGCTAGTCTGCACATCAACATATATCCGTCAAACCCACATAATGACAGCATGTGAATGATAAAACACACATTGCGACATGCATGAAACCAAAGAGAGAATACCACACATTGAAGTACCAAATGATAATGTATTAAACAGAAAAGCAAGGCAATGAAATGGAAAAGAAGAAAATGGAAATAATAAATGAAATCCAGCATGTCCAATAAATGAATAAGACGCATGAAATCCAAATGAAAAGCAATCCAAAATCAAGTCTCCGAAGTGTCAGTCTGAGAAAATAAATCCAAGGTGCATAAATAATAAAAAACCATTGATCCATGAAAAAAAAAAATCAACAATCCAAATCCATTGTCAAACTATGTACAAAGTGAACATCCAGGGTCCATGTGCCCAATCCTTTAAATGAAACCTATAAAATAAAATCCTACCTAATGAAGAACTATATACAAGAAGTTGGGGCATCCTCCAAGTGCCCCAAAACAAAACAAAACCGAAAGGAAACTTAACACTAAATAACTATTTACAAGGGCAGCGGGCTAGTCCGACGGCTCACTTCTGGATGTTCCGGGCCAGGGCATCATCGAACTCCTGCTCAATGTCCCGGAGGCGGTCCTCTTCCATGGCCCTGAGGGTCCGCAGGGATGAAGACATGTTCTCCTCCAACTCCCTGCGGATTGCCTCGAGGCACTCGGCCCACCTCAGGGCCCTCCGCATGGAGTTCTCTGCCCTGACCATCGTGAGCTGTGCCTCTTCCTCCCGCTGCCGCTCCGCATCTATGGCATGGCCCAACCGCTGCCACACGGAAGACACTTCCCGTCCTGGGTCCTCCTGCCCTCTGGCCGATGCCTGCCCCTCCGATGTCGAAGGCCCTGAGCCATCATGGCTCCCACCTCGTTGCTGCTGCTGCTGTGCCTGTGTCCGTGCCCTGGCTCCTGCTGCCTGCACATCCTCCACCGGCCGGGGTGCAGTCGTTGATGTGGCCACCCCTGCTGGACGTCCGACTCCCGACTGTGGCAGGTATGTGTCCTCCACCAGCCTGGCCACACCGTCAGAGGCAGCTCCACAGGGCACCCAGGTGACAAATGTGTGGAAAGATGGCACAGAGGATGACTGGCGCATAGGGTGTTCAGTTGAGGGGGGGTCGGAACAAGCTCCAGCAAACGGAGGAATCCGGCCTGGGTGACCTGTCCCAGTAGGCCGACGCGGTCAACGAGCCATTCGAGATGACGTGCAGTCTCCTCATGAAATGACTGCAGGTCACCTCGCATGGCCCGTTGACGCAACGCCACACCAGTCAGGACAGGCTCAACCCGTACCTGGATAGCCACGTCCGCAGGCAGAGGAAGGCCAGTTGTTGTAAGCTCATCCCCTGCCTGAAACAGGTCTGGACGTAGGCATCCCTGCTGGTGCAAGATGATGCAGTGACAGGATCAGGGACAGGATTGCACACAGGCACCTCTGCGGCGGCCTGTGCTGCCCCCTGTCCCTGGTCCTGCACTGCACCACTAGCACCAGTGGAATCCTCACCTCCAGACCCCGTCTCTGTCGCTTGCACGGCCTCCTCCTCCACCAAACCCCCCACCAACCTGGATGACTCCGTGCTATCTTCCCCCATTGGGCCCTGTGGGGTCCCAGCTGCCCCTTCTGCTGCCGAGGAGTCCAACTCCGACCTCTGACTCTTGGACCTCCCCCAGGCAGCTGCGGCCTGGGACGCGGCACCAGACTCCTCACTCCCCAATGAGATGACAACTTGGGAGGGGAGCCGGGCCTTGCGTCTCCGGCTGGCGGTACGATCCCTGCGGCTGTGCTCCACAGCACCTTCCCCGCCCTCTTCATCAGTTGACGCCGCAGACAGGGAGAAATAAAACACAGGCATCATGGCACTGTACAATGGACACATACACACATGACAGTTGTACATGAGTGGCATTGGCAAACCTCAGACATGGCATCACAATCGCCAACACACATGTCATTTCAGCTCGCACACGTGAGCCATACCACAGCCATATCGCAACAGCCAGCACCATCCATACACATACAACAGCATGAGCAGGCAAAGGTGAGCCAGACATCACATGCAACACAGGGAGTGCACTACACATGCACACACACCACCACACTTGCATGCATGTGTACACATCTGCCAACTGTTGCAGTGTTGAGATCGGCATCCATGTCACATCTGCCAATCAGTCTTCCACATCCCGGTGTCACATGCATCCATGTTGCATCACTGTTGCCCCCTTGTCATATAAACACACATGCACATGTACACAGTGCAGATACATGCAGCTGAAACCAACATCCATGTGTGACATCACGAACATGCCTACTTACATACACATTCATTCAAACATGTGTGTCCACACATCTGCATTTGTCATGCAAGCCTACACACACAAGCACCATCCATGTCTCACACATGAGAGCCCTCGCATGTGTTAGCCTCACGGCCCTGTACACCCCCCCCATACTTGGCCCCATAAAAACACATGTGCAACCTGCACACTACTGGCACACCACCACACGCACAGCTTACAATCAGGATGCATGTACACTTACCGCTCGACTCCAGACGGGTCTGCCTCTCAAGGACCTGGACGTGGAGCGCTGGGGATATGCCTTCCAGGACCCTCATCTGATCTTCCGATAAGTGGCCCCGGCGCCCCTTAGCATCCGCTGCCTTCAAGAGGCGCCGGGCCTTGTTAAGGGTCCTGGACCTGAAGTCCTCCCAGCGCTTCTTGACATGATGGAATAGTCAGACTACCACCCCCTCCGCGTTGATGGCAGTCATGATGTCCGTCCAGATCCGAGTCCGTCCTTCGTTGTCGGCGCGCAAACGTCCGAAGAGGGCATCATACTGCCCCAGGACTTGCTCCACCAGGACACCAACTTCGGTGGCAGTGAAGCTGGTGCCCCTCTGTCTCTCTGGACGGGGGTTGCCAGTGGTGCCAGATGTTGCAGTGCCCGACATGACATCACCAGAGGCAGGAGTGGGTGGGCAACTGGGTCCTGGGGCTGGTCTGTGGAGCGATGGAATCCCAGTCGGGAGTCTTCGGTTCCAGCAGGGGTGGTCACAGCAACAGCACCCCTGGCTGATGTGCAGGCAGCAAATGGCAGGGCACGTGGGCAGCAGGCAATCAGGCAGCAGCAGATGGCAGGTGGGAGCGTGCTCGGGGATCTGGGGGGCAGTAATTAGGCCTTCTGGGCAGGAGCATGGTCTTCCGTGTGCTTACGCGTGGCCAGCTTGATACGGAGTGATTTGGCACGTGAAAATCCAGCACGTCTGCGTGTAATTCGAGGAAAGGGCCTTAGCGCGTAAGCGCGTCAGCACACATACGCAAATTCATTGGCCCAAAGGCCCCCAGCGTGTAGGCGCGTCTATGACGTTACGCGCACGTGTGTTTTCCATGGCACGTAGAAAAAATAAGCACGTCAGAGTGTCATAGCGTGTAATTGGTGGAAAGGGTCTCAGCGCGTATGCGCGTCTGTGACATGCATGCGCGGGTGTTTCCCTTTACACGGGTGCATGTTACACGTCCAATGACTGCACGTCAGAGTGTCAGCTTGTGTAATTGGAGGATAGGGCCTTAGCGCGTACACGCGGAAGTGACACTGGACGTGTGGGCATGTTTAAAAGGTACGTGTAGAACGCCATTTCCTTGTATGTGCTTTTCGTGGAGAGCGAGTGGGTGAAATCTGTACTTCTTGTCGGCTCACACGCGATTTACTTCACGGCGTTCCAAGTTCGTACTCCCTGTTACCTCTGACAACTTTTTTGTCTTTTTCCTGGGCCTGTTTCCTCAAACAGCGTTCACTTCTTCTGTTGTCCTGTCTCCTCAGACAGCGTACAATTCTTCTTTTGGCGGGGTGTTGCCAACACGCACACCCGCGTCTTTTTCAGGCTATCTTTCCAGGCAGACGGTGAGGCGCGCACGTATTTAACATCTGTGCTTGCCCCGTGTGTCGCATACCCCTTCATAGGTCATTCTAGGCTGCGTGTGACACGCATACGTTCATTTTTGTGTTTCTGGGTGCCACAGCGTAGTGTAGGTTTATTTTTCCACGCACGTGGTCTAGGAGGGGTTGCGTGCACATTATCTCCCTTTTTTGGGGTGCCTGTGCGTTGCGTGACCCGTCATCTTCCCCCAGGGGTCACATACAGCCTTGCTAGAGCACTAGGGTACGAATTCCATCTAGTACCCTACCCCTTTGACCCCCAATTGCCCAGGACAATAGTTTACTGTAACTCCCATACGCACAACAACATCAGTGCCATGGTTGGGAGGCGAGCACGCGGTAAGGGTGGCAAAGGTGGCCGAGCCTCAAGAGGTGGGCGTGGTGGATACGGTAGGGGACATGGCTGGGACTTGCAGGGTGCCCCTAGCCCCCCATGTGTGGGTGACCAATCAGGGACACCCATAGCCCCCCCTGGTTGAGGGTAATGTGGCTGACACCATCCCTGCTCAGCCCTTGTTGGACCAGCCCATTGTGGCACCAGACCTGGCACAGGGTGACTCCATGGCTGACTTCCAGGTCAGCAGGTCTAGGCCACGTGTGGCAGTGCACGTTCATGTCACCAGGCCACGTGGATCAGGGGCAGCTATGTCATCTGCTGCCCCGAGTAGGCAGAGTGGGGAGGCTGCAAGGGGCAGCTGCGGCTCCATCCACCCCAGCTCTGAGTCTCCCAGCCAGGACAGTGTCGGTCCCAGTCCATCCTGCTGACGTTCCCCCTGACTACATCACACTTCAGCTAATGCCTGCATAAGTCCCATGGTGAGTGTTCATTCCCAAACTCCTAGTCCACAGTCCACCGGGGCTCCTGCCCCTAGTGTCCAGAGCGGCGTAGGACACTCAGGATCCCCACCACCTTCCAAGCGGAAGAGGAGGAGTGCTCGTCCAGTACAGGCTGATGCCCCAGACACAGCTACACAGTCCGGCCCACCAAGGAAGCCCAGCTTCAATCAGGCCGAACTTGATGCACTTGTGGAGTATGTGTCCGCACATGACAGCAAAATGGTGATTACTGCAGGATGCAAGACCACACCTGCACAATGTCTGGCACACTGGCAGACCATCGCGGACATCATAAGTGCCCTTGGATTCGTGAGCCGCACAGCTAATGATTGCTACAAGTGCTGGAATGACCTGAAGCGCAGGGCAAAGAAAAAGCCGGCCTCAAGTAATGCCGCTACTCTAGTGACTGGAGGTGGGTCTCCAGCAGAGGACATTGAACTCACTCCACATGAGTATGTTGCTGGGACCTATGTCACGGAGGGACAGATCCAAGGCTTGGGAGACCTGCCAGATTACGAGGCATTGTCTGGTGAGTGCACATGCATGTGTGTGTCATCCATGTGCATGATGTGTATGTGAGGGCTTCTGATTGAGTGCCAGGTGAGGGTGTGTGTGCCTGAGTGGTTTGGGTCACCCATGTGCTTCATCCAATACATTCTGCGCACCAGGATTTGGGTATTGCACTATCCCTTCTGGCAACAGTAGACATTTAGCCCGACCTCACGCCAGTTGCCCTTGAAGTGTCATCTTGCCACAACATTGTTGCGTATTATTCTGTGTTCATTCAGGCTGATTGTTTGCATTCCACCACTTTCACTAGGCATTTCTCAGTCCTATTGTCACATGTGTGACATGGCTGTGGTACATGCCATCTGTGTGATGGCATGTGTCATGTATGTGTATTGGACATGCCAATCACAGGCCAATGTGTGATGGCACTGCCAGCCAGCATGCAGCAAATGTGTTGGTCTTCCATCTTGGTGTCATCAATGTGTGCCATTTGCCTCCCCTTCATATGCAGTGACGGTGCATGCATGGGAGGGTTATAGTCATGTGGGACATGTGTCAATGAAGTACTGGTTCTGTTGCTTCTCAGTCCTAATTGTGTGCCATGGTGCTAATGCCTGTTCCCATTTCTTTTCTTTCATGTCTTTGCAGGGGATGACGCACTTGATGCTGCTGGGGTTGTGGAGATGGTGCAGACCCAGGAGGGGTCTCAGGCCCGGCCGGGCACCAGTGAGGGATGTGGTGTGGTGGTTGGTGAGAACCCACACTTGCTGCAGACCATTCTCTCAAGGGGTGTCTCTGGGTGCACCTCCCCTGAGCTCTATTCAGGTGTTGATTCGGATGATGAGACCTATGTGCCATCGCAGGTAAGTGTTTCTGGGAGGGATTCTGTACTGTCCAACCCACCTGCACCAGGGGTAGAACCCTCAATGTCAGTGAGGGTTCTACCCCTGACTGAGGGGATGTCAGTGTTGGTAGGTCCGCCCTTGGTGGTTACGGATGCAGGGTCACACTCCACAACATCTGGTCCTGTTCCTGGGCCAGCAGATCAGAGGGGGAATGCAGTCCTGCAGCCTCAGGCAGTGCCGGCAGAGCAAGGCGCAGTTCGCCTTGCCCCAGACAGGTGTGGTGCCCGCCGACGCGGTGGCCGTACGCCACCTGGCAATACCGCATGGGAGCAATCCATATACAGTATGGCAAACCAACAGGCATTATCATCTGAGATGATGGCTCAGGCCATGGATAGGGTGGCACTTCCATTGTCCCCCAAGAAAGGCTGATGGAACAACTACAGCAGGCAACAGACTCCATTTGCCAGCCACACCGGGAGGACATGTTGGCGTCCAACAGGGACAGACGGGCGGCACTGGAGACTCTGCAGGAAGCCATTTCTATTGAGTCCCAGGGCCACAGGGAAGCCCTGAGGGTGGAACTCCGTCAGCTCAGGGTGACTCTTGTTGAGCTTGCGGCTTCAACTGACACGAGGACAGAACAGCAGCTGGAGCGGCTCACACGTACGCTCTCAGCTGAGATGCAGGCAACTCGGGAAGAGGTCCGGGCATCCCGTGAGTTGTTGCATGGGGACCTCCGCACGATTATCCTCCAGAACCAGACCTTCCACACCCGCATGCTTGCTGCCATGGAGGACCAGACTAGGGCATTGCATGGGCTGCCTCCCATAGTACCACCACCTCCTGATACAGCTGCAGAGGGTGAGGAGAGCGACAGCAGCGATTCTCTCACAATAGGGTAGCCGTGCAGGCCATGAGCCCATGGAGGTGTTTTTATTTCCCAGAATCCACACAGGTGGGTTTTGGTGTGCACCCTGTCCTCTGACCTCCTGGGTGGCCTCCCCCACCCTCCCCTGGCACATACATGGCCATTTTTGATTTTTGATTTTTGATTTTTTTTACAGTGTGTTGCCTTGTGTGGCTCCTGTGGGCATACGCTGTATTGTGGCTGGGCACATGCAGGCTTGTCCTGAATTTGGGTTAGATGCTTGGGTTTGTGTGACACACACCCCTCCTGCTTCCCGTTTCCATGGGCTTGCAAAGGGTGTGCCCAAGTGACATTGACTTACACCGTGGCGTTGGACTCACATTTGATGTGTGGGCAGGCTGTAGTCAATACTGTGTATACATTCCTAGTGCATATTGTTGTTGTATTGTATACTGCATGGTGTATTGATATGTGCCTCTGCATCCATCTCATCCTCCTAATTTGCAGGTCCATTCCTCATGTCTTCACAAGGCGGTCTACTTTGGAAATGGAGTCCATGTTGTAAGCAGTGCACCTACACTTTTGCTTGGCGCTAACATTGTACAGTTGGAAGTGGTCAAAGTGCTGGCATTATCAGGTAGTGAGACTACCAATTTTTTAAATCCGTACTGTCATGTTTATGGTAGGTTTGAGGTTGTGAACGTGATTTGTATTATTGCAAAATATTTGGTAATGTGTGTTGTTGGTCCTGCATTACTGTGAGCATTTCATGTGTGGCCAGTTTCCATTAGGGACACTGTACTTTGTGACACTTGTGTCATGTTGTGGGGATTACTTTGTTTGCTCTCACATGACATGCCATGGTGTGTTGTGTGGCGGGCCGGGGAGGGGTTGGGTGACATGGCAATGTTCTCATGTTGTATTTTGCAAGTGGGTATTCATTTTTGCTGCATATAAGTGTGTCTTTTGATGACACTGCATTGGTGGTGTTTGTGTAGGTAGGGATGCACACATTCTGACACTTCCAGGTGAACAATATCAGGCTGCTATGGTTCTGACAGTTGACTGTCCCTTCATTCATCATAATTGTCGGATTGAGTCATCATTGATTGTCAGATGGTATGTGCCAGGGCTGTGTGCACTCCACAGGTGTGTGATTTCTATGTGAAGTAATTAGCCACCATCTGCGTACGGGCTGCCTCACCCCGTGCCCTTCCCCTCCCATGCGCAGCAGGCGTGCATGTGGTTGGGGATATGGGGGCACCACCATGTCCACAGCCAGGCCCCGGCGTGTTGCAACATTGTGCAGGACACATGCTGCCACTGTGATCCTGCATACTACTGGGGGAGCGTATAACAGCTGCCCGCCAGAACGGTCAAGGGAGCGAAAGCGTGACTTGAGCACTCCGAATGTGCGCTCCACTATGTCCCGGGTTGCAATATGGGCTGTGTTGTATCTTACCTCGGGAGGCGTGATGGGGTTCCGAATTGGCGTCATCATGTGGGTGCTCAGAGAGTAGGTACTGTCCCCTGGGGAGGCGGTGATGGGTTTCATTAGTGGGGTAGTGACATTACTCTTTATCTGACATGCATGTGTGTGTTGTGGCATTTATACTCACCAAGCAGCCATGCATCGCCATGCCGCCCAGCTTCCATGTCCCGGTTTAGGGTTGACATCCTGTAAATGAAGCTGTCGTGGGTGGACCCTGGATAGTTGGCATATACTGAGGTGATGATTCCCTTGGCATCACATACTTCCTGGTCGTTGATGGAATGCCAGTGCTTGCGGTTTCTATAGATGTTCTCAGATGCCCTGGGGGGACGTAGAGCCACATGGGTGCAATCAATGGCACCTAGCACTTTGGGGAATTGTGCCACCCCGTAGAAATCCTGGATGACAGCCTGCCTTTCTGCAGGTGTTCTGGGCAGGTATATGTGCCTTTGCACTGATGGGCGTGCAGTGATGATGGCCAACACCTGGTGTAGGCACCGTGACTGCGTGGCCTGTGACACCCCCCCCACTATGGCACTTGTCCGCTGAAATGATCCGGTAGCCAAGGAGTGCAGTACATTGAGGACCTTCTCCAGGGGGCTTGGGAGCACAGGGTGGGTGATGTGAGGTCATCCTCCCACTCACTGACCAGGTCGAGTATTATGTGAGGTGGAAACCTGTACCTCCCATACACCTGGTCATCAGGCATACCAAAAAGGCTGGTTCTGGGTGTAAAGATTCTGCCCCTGACTATCCTCCTCCTCCTCCTGCGGTTCCCACGGCCACTGCTGCTAGGAATGGTATATTCATCCTGGCGTCTGAGCTTGTTTGTTGTTTGCGCACACTTTTATGCTGCACAGGTCGACGTACGCCTGCGAGTCGACGTGCGCCTGCTTCATGCTGGCGTACGTGTTTCTGGATTGGACCGTCTTTTTTTTGGCGCGTTGTAGGCGACCATGTAAATCTTCCCGCCCACCCCAGGAATACACGTAACACGCTCTCCCAGGCCCAGTCACGTGTAAATCTTCCCGCCCACCCCAGGAATACATGTACCCTGCTGATATCGCCTGTGGAAGTTCACGCGAACCCGTAATACACGTACCCTGCTGTAATCGCGTGTAAAACTACCCGTGCACCCCTGAAATACACGTACCCTGGCCATTCGCACTGCTGGGGGGTGGGAGTGCTGGGAGGCATGAGTGGAGGCCTGGGTGAGGGTGCCCCTGACTGCTGGGGGGTGGGTTGCAGGGGGACATGAGTGGGGGCCTGGTGGAGGGTGCCCCTGACTGCTGGGGTGTGGGGGTGCAGGGGGACATGAGTTGGACATGAGTGGGGGCCTGCTGGCAGGTGCCCCTGGATGCTGGGGGGTGGGGGTGCAGGGGGACATGAGTGGGGGCCTGGTGGAGGGTGCCCCTGGATGCTGGGGGTGCTGGGAGACATGAGTGGGGGCCTGGTGGAGGGTGCCCCTGGATGCTGGGGGGTGGGGGTGCTGGGAGACATGAGTGGGGGCCTGGTGGAGGGTGCCCCTGGATGCTGGGGGGTGGGGGTGCTGGGAGACATGCGTTGGTGGGCAGTAGTGCAAGGTGACATGTGGGTTGGCTGGGGGGCATGGCCATGGTGGATGGGCTGCCTGCGGGACATGCGCAGGGGTGCAGGGTAGTCCCCTGTGGTGTGGGCTGCCTACAGGGGCCGTGGAGGGTGTAGAGGGAACACCTGGGAGGACCCACACGGCCACTTCACATGTAGTCCTCCCCGGCATCCCCGAAATACACGTAGGCTGCTGGATTCGCGTGTGGAACTTCCCGCGCACCCGAAGTGCACGTACCCTGCTGAAATTGCGGGTGGAACTTCACGCACACCCCGAAATACACGTACCCTGCTGATATTGCGTGTGGAAGTTCATGCGAACCCCGTAATACACGTACCCTGCTGATGTCGCGTGTGGAATTTCACGTGAACCCCGTACTACACGCACCCTGCTGATATCGCGTGTGGAAGTTCACGCGAACCCGTAATATACGTACCCTGCTGTAATCGCGTGTAAAACTACCCGCGCACCCCTGAAATACACGTACCCAGGCCAATCGCACTGCTGCGGGTCGGGGTGCTGGGAGACATAAGTGGGGGCCTGGTGGAGGGTGCCCCTGACTGCTGAGGGGTGGGGGTGCAGGGGGACATGAGTTGGACATGAGTGGGGGCCTGCTGGCAGGTGCCCCTGGATGCTGGGGTTTGGGGGTGCAGGGAGACATGAGTGGGGGCCTGGTGGAGGGTGCCCCTGACTGCTGGGGAGTGGGGGTGCAGGGAGACATGAGTTGGACATGAGTGGGGGCCTGGTGGAGGGTGCCCCTGGATGCTGGGGGGTGGGGGTTCAGGGGGACATGAGTGGGGGCCTTGTGGAGGGTGCCCCTGGATGCTGGGGGTTGGGGGTGCAGGGGGACATGAGTTGGACATGAGTGGGGGTCTGCTGGCAGGTGCCCCTGGATGCTGGGGGGTGGGGGTGCAGGGGGACATGAGTGGGGGCCTGGTGGAGGGTGCCCCTGGATGCTGGGTGGTGGGGGTGCTGGGAAACATGAGTGGGGGCCTGGTGGAGGGTGCCCCTGGATGCTGGGGGGTGGGGGTGCAGGGGGACATGAGTGGGGGCCTGGTGGAGGGTGCCCCTGGATGCTAGGGGGTGGGGGTGCAGGGGGACATGAGTGGGGGCCTTGTGGAGGGTGCCCCTGGATGCTGGGGGTTGGGGGTGCAGGGGGACATGAGTTGGACATGATTGGGGGCCTGGTGGAGTGTGCCCCTGGATGCTGGGGGTGCTGGGAGACATGAGTGGGGGCCTGGTGGAAGGTGCCCCTGACTGCTGGGGGGTGGGAGTACAGGGGGACATGAGTTGGACATGAGTGGGGGTCTGCTGGCAGGTGCCCCTGGATGCTGGGGGGTGGGGGTGCAGGGGGACATGAGTGGGGGCCTGGTGGAGAGTGCCCCTGGATGCTGGGGGGTGGGAGTGCTGGGAGACATGAGTGGGGGCCTGGTGGAGGGTGCCCCTGGATGCTGCGGGGTGGGGGTGCAGTGAGACATGAGTTGGACATGAGTGGGGGCCTGGTGGAGGGTGCCCCTGACTGCTGGGGGGTGCGGGTGCTGGGAGACATGCGTTGGTGGGCAGTAGTGCAAGGTGACATGTGGGTTGGCTGGGGGGCATGGCCATGGTGGATGGGCTGCCTGCGGGACATGTGCAGGGGTGCAGGGTAGTCCCCTGTGGTGTGGGCTGCCTACAGGGGCCGTGGAGGGTGTAGAGGGAACACCTGGGAGGACCCACATGGCCAATTCACGTGTAGTACTCCCCGGCACCCCCGAAATACACGTAGGCGGCTGGATTCGCATGTGGAACTTCCCGCACACCCGAAGTGCACGTACCCTGCTGAAATCACGTGTGGAACTTCACACGCACCCCGAAAAACACATACCCTGCTGATATCGCGTGTGGAAGTTCACGTGAACCCTGTAATACACGTACCCTGCTGATGTCGCGTGTGGAAGTTCACGCGAACCCCGGAATACACGTACCCTGCTGAAATTGCGTGTGAAACTTCACGGGCACCCCAGAATACACGTACCAAGGACAATCGCATGTGGAACTTCCCGCGCACCCCGAAATACACGCACACGCTATTTTTCACACAGTGGGTGTCCGTGTTTGTTGCGTACCCCTTTGCACCTCATTTGTCCTAGATGGCCACAGTATGGATCATTCATCATAACTGTATATAGGTGCTTTTTGTTAGCACACATTTTGGCACACATTTATTTCAGGCGCAGGGACGCTACCGCCTGCTTTCTTGTGGCAGACTTGTTTGGCCTTGTGCACGTCTTTGCCCGTGCGCTGGTTTGCCCTATTTGATTCCATGAATATGAGTTGTAGGCGAGCATGTGGGCGTTCCGCGCACTTGCCTCCTGTACTTCCCCGTGACGCCCATATTTTCACGCTTTGTTCCCCATTCCGAGTGTTACGCCCTGTGTTCCGCCTACTTTTGTTATGTGCGCAGCGCTATGTGCGATTTTGCTGTGGCCGTGGCGCACGCCGTTGTATGACCTGTACGCCGGCGTGCACCGCGCACTTTTTTAGCGCACATCCAATATTTTACTCGCGCACGGACTTCCATGAATCGATGTGCGCTGGTTTCCCTGCGATTTTCGCACTTGCACTGTGATTCGCACGTTTTGGCACCTCTGCGCCGGAATTTTTAGCGCACATTAATTCCATGAATCGGCCTGTTAAAGTACAATATAAAGAGTTAACATATTCAAAGGAAATTGCATGCACACAGTATGTTCAAATATCAAACAACAATACTTGTACAAAAACATACAAATCAATGTCTAAATTAAAATCAGTGCTATATACAAACAAAATTACTAATTTGTATCCTTTACAATTGCAGTGAAGACCACTCTCCTGAAAAGAAGCAGCCGAATTTGAAGTACAAAGAACAACTAAGAAGAAACCTGCTCATTCCAGAAAAAAAGTAAGTTAAATACCACCATAATATTTGTACTATTACTCAAACACACTGAAAGGTTAATTCATGCTATTTCTGCACCTAAAAATAGAGATTGTGCACCATTCTGTCCACAAATCCCCATTTCTTAAATAGAGATTTACAGGCATAATGGCGCACAAATTCCTATTTTTCCGCGAACAAATGACCCAACTCAGCCCGTAGAATTTTGATATTATAGAACAAACAAGTGTTTTAATTGTATACCGTTAGATTTACTATTTGTACTTCTCCACACCACTAGCTTACTTTCTAGTGTCATCTGAACCACAGTATAGTAGCACATACATTCAAGAATACCCATCCCAACTAGTTGTAGTTGCCCAATGCACAATCACACACCATCACATACGTCTTTATCATCATACTCAGACACTCATGCACACAACACACATACATTGCAGAACACCCCAACCCAATCCTTCTTCATTTTTTTCAACAGACCGTAGAAAGCAATGCAGAAGCAGAGCAAATGAAAATAGAAGTGTCCAAAATAAGCATCCATCTCTAGCAGAATTTGTAAAAAAAAGTTCAAACAAAACAGCTAATACAGTCATTTAGCGAAACAAAAGAAGCTTCAAGTACAGAAACTTTGCCTCCTCTATCAAAATGTAAAACAAACCAGAAAACAATTAACAAAAATTCAGCTAACACTACAGATAAAACTGCTCCTATAAATGTTGATATAGTGCCAAGTAAGCATACCAAAAAAACGTATTTTAGCAAAAATGTTCTGTCACAGAGTCCTTCAAAATCTTATAAAAACAGGAGAGAAATCAGGCACAACCCTTAAAACCTACCGTAGAAAATTAATGTTAGAAGCTTTGATAGACAGTGCAATCCTTCTCAAAAGAATGTTATTTATTTTAGTGTTAAACAAAATGAAACCACTAACAAAACTAATAACTAAATTACAAAAAAGACTTCTCAATAAATTAAATGTCAACAGAAATAACTTCTTAAATATCTGTGGAGGTGAGTGGAGTCACACTACAAGCACCGAACCATATTTTAATGAAGAAGCATACAAACAAAAGCAAACAAATACAATTGCCATACATAGCAGTGGACGAGGTTATGAAAAAGTTAATAATACCATAATGGAACAAGAAATAATGCTTACAAAAATATCCCCAGAAAACTTAGAATTACCTCTCCATTCAACTGAATCACAACGTCTAGTATACAAATGGCCATGCATGTCAATGTGTAACATTCCCAAAAAATCTTTCAAGTCTTTACGCCAATTCATCAATCAATATGTGAAAGGCAGAGACAAAATCAAAATGAAACTACTGCAAAATATGGATACCTGTCCAGTGCGCAAGCACACAGGACTACAAGGACATTCATTGACCTGCATTTCAGGACCTACTTGCAAAACAACCTTCCATTATATAAAAATGATATCAACACATCATTCAATTATAAGAAATCTAGTCTATAAACTGTACTATGCTGAAAGTCCTGCTTTAGCACTAGCCAATTTAAATAACATTCTTCTACATGGTACAGCAAAAGACCTACTTGAAGAAATCGACTATATCCAGAAACCAGAAAAAATATTTTGGAAGTGAAAGCCACTTACAAAATGAAATAGCTTTAAAACAAATTAGCAACAATTCTATGCATGGCAACCTTCTACTACACACATACAAAAAAGAAATACTGAAATTTGAAAGTACATCTGCTGAAGTACCAAACCATGTGTGTGTATGTATATATAAACTTGACAACAACCAAACTCCTTCACATGCTATCACAAATAATTTGGAATTATTTCCACTACCAAAACCCTTACAACAACTCAATTTATATGAGAGCATCATAATTCAAACAGTGCACCCCTTTCAAGCAATAATACACCTTCAACCAAAAACAGCAAAATTACCTCCCTCTGAATTAGTGAAAGGTATTCGTGGAAAAGTAGTGTTTTTACCATTAGATCTGAAACAAAATGTGCACACTCTAGGAGTGCATCGTCCACTGGAGCAATCTTTAATTATCTTAGTAAATGGTGTACCTCCAAAACACAAAAAAATGTGGCAAAAACTGGTAGATTTACATAAAGTTAGACAAGCCTTGCAATATCTAAAAGACAATAATGAATACTACAAAGAAATTAATAATGAAGAAAACTTGAAGGATACCACTGAAATAATTCAAGAGTCACAAGAAGCTGGTCAATTTGAGCTCCTAGATCCTGCAACAGTATCCAATACTTTAGACCATTATACAATTCATCAATTGCACTCTAATGACACCGTAGAAAATGCCCTAGAAACGTACCAAATGCGACAAACAAAAGGATCACCAATCAGCATATCGGAAAAAAGTATAGAAGCACGTGCTTTTCCTCTACTCTTTCCTACTGGCAAACGAGGAAGGTACGATGATAGACCTATTCAAATAACAGCATCAGAATGCCGCTCGTTACGGATGTATTCTGAAGATCCCAGATTTAGACAAAATGTGGAATTCATATTCCACCTACTCTTTGAAAGTGAACTAGCAACTTTATGTTACGGAGTTGCACACACATTAAAATCAGGATCCCACTTTAAAAATATGTCAGCTACACATTTATTACAAAAAGTGCAACAAAAAGATGAGGTTTTACAATCAAGTATTACAAATCTATTAGCAAACATGCATGGTACTAAAGAGTACTGGTTTCGACGTCATGGAGATGTACGTTGTATGATAAGAAACCTTGGCCCACCCACTTGGTTTGTTACATCAAGTTGTGCAGAATATGCATGGGAAGATTTACATGATTTCCTACGCATATCAAACAAAACCAAACAAACATAGATATACTAACACCTGGAGAACTTTGTTCTCTAGATCCTGTTAATGTTTCAAGATATTTTCACCATCGCTTCATTGCTATGCTACACTTTATTTGTAATAAAACTGTTCCTCCCCTCGGAGAAGTGCAACACTTCTTTTGGAGAAAAGAATACCAAGCCAGAGGAGCACCACATATCCACATGCTTTTATGGATTAAAGATGCTCCTAAATTTGGTCAAGACAATGATGCCACCGTGTTACAGTTTATTGAAAAATATGTCAATTGTGAAATTCCATCAGAAGCAACAAATAGTGATCTTCATGCACAAATTTTACAATTTCAAAGACACAGATGTGGCAAATATTGTTGTCGCAAATACAAAAACAAAGGGAAATACTACACCAAATGCCGCTTTGGTTTCCCTAGACCGGTTACAAAAACAGGTCAAGTGAACAACTTCATGTCTTCAGTTAGACATAGTGTTAAAGGTAAATCACCTAAAAATACATATTACATAAAAAGAACAGAAGAAGCAAAATATAGAAGCAAAATATATCAATGATTACAATGCAATCATTGCCCACTTATGGACTACAAACATAGATGTGCAGTACATTGCAGACAAGTCCACTGCAGTTACACGATATGTTACAGCATACTTAACCAAAGCAGAAAAACAGAGCTTCAAGACCTCTTGAATGGCCTGTCATCAGACAAAACACTGTCTCAGACATTGTACAGCTTGGGCATAAAAATGTACTGGAAAACAAACAAAACATACCTATAAATGAAATCTTCCAGACTTCATACATGTGGAAACATATATGCACTCTCTGCAACAATGTAAAACAGGAACAAATCCCTAATGAGCGTTTGTGTGTGTATCCATACCTAATTGTGAATCCGTTCCATTTCAGCCACTTGTCCAAAATGCAAACCATGGTAGATTATGTACTACCTGCAATTCGGATAATCGCTCCACGTTAGTAATACAAACACATAGTAAATACGTAATACTAATGCTTCTACATTACAATGCAGATGGTACCAAAATCAACTGCAAGCTGACTGGATTCACACATGGTCAAATATCACTTGGTAAGAAAACCTTCACAACAATAGGTATAATCTACCACGCAGGAGCCACAACCAATTCAGGGCACTACACTGCATATATAAAAAAGAAATGTGGATGGTTTGAATGTAATGATAGTACCATTACTCTAAAGCAGAGTTTACCAGCAAATCTTACAAACGCTTATTTAATGTTCTTAAAACCAAAATTTGATAACTAAACTGTACTTAAACCTTCAGTAAACTTATAGTAAAAGAATATAAACTGTTAGAATATTCCAAAAGCTATCTAACTGCCCAAAGATTCTACAACAACTAATCAGATAAATGAATACCACTAAATTAGAGCAAATAATAGACAGTTAGAATACGCCAATTGGTATCTAACTGTCCCAAAATTTAACAATATCCAAACAGATAAATCATACCACTAAAATATATAAAAAAATAGACAGTTAGAATACGCCTACTGGTATCTAACTGCTCCAAAATTTTACAATATCCAAACTAATAAATAATATGTTACTGCTCCAAAAAACTGCAAGAAGCCAATGTATAAAGCATTAGCCAGAAACAACAAGCGAACACTGAGAACAAACAAACATATAAACTGTAGCATAAACGAAAAAGGTTTTTTTTTAAATCCAACATGGATTTTTTTTTCTCCCACAGACCCAATGATTTTAGCACCAAACACAGAAACTGAGCAAATTGCACAGTACTCTGGTTTGTAATCTACTAAATATGAGGGTCCCAAAAAAAAATTGTTGATTATACAATGTAATAAGTCATTACAAAATACTAATACTATCATGCTATTTTCTTTTATAACAGAAATGAACAAGAAATACATGTACTCCAGTTACTAAACCAAACAGTAAGTATATTATAATACGTACAACCATCGCAGCATGTCACACCCATAGTGGCTTATAACTTTGTTCCTTATAAATTTGTTTTTGACTCAAAGTTATAAGCAACTATGAGTGTGATATGCTGCAGTGGTTGTGGCCAGGGCATATCACACCCATAGAGTCAAACTTTTCAACTATGGCCTATGGAAACTTTTAATGTCCGCGGACATTATGAGTGTTCTTAGAACACTTTCAACTTGCCAGCGAACAATACGGACAGCGTCCTCAGAACACCCCCATTTTTTTATTTGCGAACATTTCAGGACACCGCAAGTGTTCTTAGAACACATTCAACTTGCCAGCAAACAATACGGACAGCGTCTTCAAGACACCCCCTATGAAAATTTCAGGACACCGCGACAGTTCTTAGAACACTTTCAACTTGACAACGAACAATATGGACAGCGTCCTCAGAACACCCCTATTTTGTTTATTTGCGAACATTTCAGGACACAGCGAGTGTTCTTAGAACACATTCAACTTGCAAGAGTACAATACGGACAGCGTCCTCAGAACACCCCCATTTTTTTATTTGCGAACATTTCAGGACACCGTGAGTGTCCTTAGAACACATTCAACTTGCCAGCGAACAATACGGACAGCGTCTTCAGGACACCCCCTATGAACATTTCAGGGCACCGCAAGGGTTCTTAGAACACTTTCAACTTGACAACGAACAATACGGACAGCGTCCTCAGGACACCCCCTTGTTAATTTGCAAACATTTGAGGACACCGCGAGTGTTCATAGAACACATTCAACTTGCCATTGAACAATACGGACAGCGTCCTCAGGACACCGCCATTTTGTTTATTTACCAACATTTCAGGACACCACGAGTGTTTTTAGAACACATTCAACTTGCTAGAGAACAATACGGACAGCGTCTTCAGGACACCCCTACGAATATTTCAGGACACCACGAGTGTTCTTAGAACACTTTAAACTTGACAACGAACAATATGGACAGCGTCCTCAGGACACCCCCATTTTGTTCATTTACGAACATTTCAGGGCACCACGAGTGTTCTTAGAACACATTCAACTTCCCATCGAACAATACGGACAGGGGCTTCAGGACACCCCCTACGAACATTTCAGGACACCACGAGTGTTCTTAGAACACTTTAAACTTGACAACGAACAAAATGGACAGCGTCCTCAGAACACCCCCATTTTGTTTATTTACAAACATTTCAGGACACCACAAGTGTTCTTAGAACACATTCAACTTGCAAGAGAACAATACGGACAGTGTCCTCAGAACACCCCCATCTTTTTAATTTGCAAACATTTCAGGACACCGCAAGTGTTCTTAGAACACATTCAACTTGCCATTGAACAATACGGACAGCGTCCTCAGGACACCCCCATTTTGTTTATTTAGCAACATTTCAGGACACCCCGAGTGTTCTTAGAACACATTCAACTTGCCAGAGAACAATACGGACAGCATCTTCAGGACACCCCCTACGAACATTTCAGGACACCGCGACAGTTCTTAGAACACTTTAAACTTGACAATGAACAATATGGACAGCGTCCTCAGAACACCCCTATTTTGTTTATTTGCGAACATTTCAGTACACCGCGAGTGTTCTTAGAACACATTCAACTTGCAAGAGAACAATACGGACAGCGTCCTCAGAACACCCTCATTTTTTATTTGCGAACATTTCAGGACACTGTGAGTGTCCTTAGAACACATTCAACTTGCCAGCGAACAATACGGACAGCGTCTTCAGGACACCCCCTATGAACATTTCAGGACACTGCAAGGGTTCTTAGAACACTTTCAACTTGACAACGAACAATACGAACAGCGTCCTCAGGACACCCCCTTGTTAATTTGCAAACATTTCAGGACACCGCGAGTGTTCTTAGAACACATTCAACTTGCCATTGAACAATACGGACAGCGTCCTCAGGACACCGCCATTTTGTTTATTTACCAACATTTCAGGACACCACGAGTGTTCTTAGAACACATTCAACTTGCTAGAGAACAATACGGACAGCGTCTTCAGGACACCCCTACGAATATTTCAGGACACCACGAGTGTTCTTAGAACACTTTAAACTTGACAACGAACAATATGGACAGCGTCCTCAGGACACCCCCATTTTGTTCATTTACGAACATTTCAGGGCACCACGAGTGTTCTTAGAACACATTCAACTTCCCATCGAACAATACGGACAGCGTCTTCAGGACACCCCCTACGAACATTTCAGGACACCACGAGTGTTCTTAGAACACTTTAAACTTGACAACGAACAAAATGGACAGCGTCCTCAGAACACCCCCATTTTGTTTATTTACAAACATTTCAGGACACCACAAGTGTTCTTAGAACACATTCAACTTGCAAGAGAACAATACGGACAGTGTCCTCAGAACACCCCCATCTTTTTAATTTGCAAACATTTCAGGACACCGCAAGTGTTCTTAGAACACATTCAACTTGCCATTGAACAATACGGACAGCGTCCTCAGGACACCCCCATTTTGTTTATTTAGCAACATTTCAGGACACCCCGAGTGTTCTTAGAACACATTCAACTTGCCAGAGAACAATACGGACAGCATCTTCAGGACACCCCCTACGAACATTTCAGGACACCGCGACAGTTCTTAGAACACTTTAAACTTGACAATGAACAATATGGACAGCGTCCTCAGAACACCCCTATTTTGTTTATTTGCGAACATTTCAGTACACCGCGAGTGTTCTTAGAACACATTCAACTTGCAAGAGAACAATACGGACAGCGTCCTCAGAACACCCTCATTTTTTATTTGCGAACATTTCAGGACACTGTGAGTGTCCTTAGAACACATTCAACTTGCCAGCGAACAATACGGACAGCGTCTTCAGGACACCCCCTATGAACATTTCAGGACACCGCAAGGGTTCTTAGAACACTTTCAACTTGACAACGAACAATACGAACAGCGTCCTCAGGACACCCCCTTGTTAATTTGCAAACATTTCAGGACACCGCGAGTGTTCTTAGAACACATTCAACTTGCCATTGAACAATACGGACAGCGTCCTCAGGACACCGCCATTTTGTTTATTTACCAACATTTCAGGACACCACGAGTGTTCTTAGAACACATTCAACTTGCTAGAGAACAATACGGACAGCGTCTTCAGGACACCCCTACGAATATTTCAGGACACCACGAGTGTTCTTAGAACACTTTAAACTTGACAACGAACAATATGGACAGCGTCCTCAGGACACCCCCATTTTGTTCATTTACGAACATTTCAGGGCACCACGAGTGTTCTTAGAACACATTCAACTTCCCATCGAACAATACGGACAGGGGCTTCAGGACACCCCCTACGAACATTTCAGGACACCACGAGTGTTCTTAGAACACTTTAAACTTGACAACGAACAAAATGGACAGCGTCCTCAGAACACCCCCATTTTGTTTATTTACAAACATTTCAGGACACCACAAGTGTTCTTAGAACACATTCAACTTGCAAGAGAACAATACGGACAGTGTCCTCAGAACACCCCCATCTTTTTAATTTGCAAACATTTCAGGACACCGCAAGTGTTCTTAGAACACATTCAACTTGCCATTGAACAATACGGACAGCGTCCTCAGGACACCCCCATTTTGTTTATTTAGCAACATTTCAGGACACCCCGAGTGTTCTTAGAACACATTCAACTTGCCAGAGAACAATACGGACAGCATCTTCAGGACACCCCCTACGAACATTTCAGGACACCGCGACAGTTCTTAGAACACTTTAAACTTGACAATGAACAATATGGACAGCGTCCTCAGAACACCCCTATTTTGTTTATTTGCGAACATTTCAGTACACCGCGAGTGTTCTTAGAACACATTCAACTTGCAAGAGAACAATACGGACAGCGTCCTCAGAACACCCTCATTTTTTATTTGCGAACATTTCAGGACACTGTGAGTGTCCTTAGAACACATTCAACTTGCCAGCGAACAATACGGACAGCGTCTTCAGGACACCCCCTATGAACATTTCAGGACACCGCAAGGGTTCTTAGAACACTTTCAACTTGACAACGAACAATACGAACAGCGTCCTCAGGACACCCCCTTGTTAATTTGCAAACATTTCAGGACACCGCGAGTGTTCTTAGAACACATTCAACTTGCCATTGAACAATACGGACAGCGTCCTCAGGACACCGCCATTTTGTTTATTTACCAACATTTCAGGACACCACGAGTGTTCTTAGAACACATTCAACTTGCTAGAGAACAATACGGACAGCGTCTTCAGGACACCCCTACGAATATTTCAGGACACCACGAGTGTTCTTAGAACACTTTAAACTTGACAACGAACAATATGGACAGCGTCCTCAGGACACCCCCATTTTGTTCATTTACGAACATTTCAGGGCACCACGAGTGTTCTTAGAACACATTCAACTTCCCATCGAACAATACGGACAGCGTCTTCAGGACACCCCCTACGAACATTTCAGGACACCACGAGTGTTCTTAGAACACTTTAAACTTGACAACGAACAAAATGGACAGCGTCCTCAGAACACCCCCATTTTGTTTATTTACAAACATTTCAGGACACCACAAGTGTTCTTAGAACACATTCAACTTGCAAGAGAACAATACGGACAGTGTCCTCAGAACACCCCCATCTTTTTAATTTGCAAACATTTCAGGACACCGCAAGTGTTCTTAGAACACATTCAACTTGCCATTGAACAATACGGACAGCGTCCTCAGGACACCCCCATTTTGTTTATTTAGCAACATTTCAGGACACCCCGAGTGTTCTTAGAACACATTCAACTTGCCAGAGAACAATACGGACAGCATCTTCAGGACACCCCCTACGAACATTTCAGGACACCGCGACAGTTCTTAGAACACTTTAAACTTGACAATGAACAATATGGACAGCGTCCTCAGAACACCCCTATTTTGTTTATTTGCGAACATTTCAGTACACCGCGAGTGTTCTTAGAACACATTCAACTTGCAAGAGAACAATACGGACAGCGTCCTCAGAACACCCTCATTTTTTATTTGCGAACATTTCAGGACACTGTGAGTGTCCTTAGAACACATTCAACTTGCCAGCGAACAATACGGACAGCGTCTTCAGGACACCCCCTATGAACATTTCAGGACACCGCAAGGGTTCTTAGAACACTTTCAACTTGACAACGAACAATACGAACAGCGTCCTCAGGACACCCCCTTGTTAATTTGCAAACATTTCAGGACACCGCGAGTGTTCTTAGAACACATTCAACTTGCCATTGAACAATACGGACAGCGTCCTCAGGACACCGCCATTTTGTTTATTTACCAACATTTCAGGACACCACGAGTGTTCTTAGAACACATTCAACTTGCTAGAGAACAATACGGACAGCGTCTTCAGGACACCCCTACGAATATTTCAGGACACCACGAGTGTTCTTAGAACACTTTAAACTTGACAACGAACAATATGGACAGCGTCCTCAGGACACCCCCATTTTGTTCATTTACGAACATTTCAGGGCACCACGAGTGTTCTTAGAACACATTCAACTTGCTAGAGAACAATACGGACAGCGTCTTCAGGACACCCCTACGAATATTTCAGGACACCACGAGTGTTCTTAGAACACATTCAACTTCCCATCGAACAATACGGACAGCGTCTTCAGGACACCCCCTACGAACATTTCAGGACACCACGAGTGTTCTTAGAACACTTTAAACTTGACAACGAACAAAATGGACAGCGTCCTCAGAACACCCCCATTTTGTTTATTTACAAACATTTCAGGACACCACAAGTGTTCTTAGAACACATTCAACTTGCAAGAGAACAATACGGACAGTGTCCTCAGAACACCCCCATCTTTTTAATTTGCAAACATTTCAGGACACCGCAAGTGTTCTTAGAACACATTCAACTTGCCAGCGAACAATACGGACAGCGTCTTCAGGACACCCCCTATGAACATTTCAGGACACCGCAAGTGTTCTTAGAACACTTTCAACTTGACAACGAACAATATGGACAGCGTCATCAGGACACCCCCATTTTGTTCATTTGCGAACATTTCAGGACACCGCAAGTGTCCTTAGAACACATTCAACTTGCCATCGAACAATACGGACAGCGTCCTCCGGACACCCCCATTTTGTTTATTTACGAACATTTGAGGACACCACGAGTGTTCTTAGAACACATTCAACTTGCCATCGAACAATACAGACAGTGTCCTCAGGACACCCCCATTTTGTTTATTTGCAAACATTTCAGGACACAGCGAGTGTTCTTAGAACACATTCAACTTGCCATCGAACAATACGGACAGCATCCTCAGGACACCCCCATTTTGTTTATTTACAAACATTTCAGGACACCATGAGTGTTCTTAGAACACATTTAACTTGCCAGAGAACAATATGGACAGCGTCCTCAGGACACCCCCATTTTGTTTATTTACGAACATTTCAGAACACCGCAAGTGTTCTTAGAACACATTCAACTTCCCATCGAACAATACAGACAGCATCCTCAGGACACCCCCATTTTGTTTATTTACAAACATTTCAGGACACCACGAGTGTTCTTAGAACACATTCAACTTCCCAACGAACAATACGGACAGAGTCCTCAGGACACCACCATATTGTTTATTTACAAACATTTCAGGACACCACAAGTGTTTTTAAAACACATTCAACTTCCCATCGAACAATACGGACAGCATCCTCAGGACACCCCATTTTGTTTATTTACGAACATTTCAGGACACCACAAGTGTTCTTAGAACACATTCAACTTACCAGAGAACAATACGGACACCGTCCTCAGGACACCCCCATTTTGTTTATTTATGAACATTTCAGGAGACCGCAAGTGTTCTTAGAACAGTTTCAGCTTGCTTGCGAACAAAACAGACACATATTGTGCTCTCAGAACACCCCCCATTTCGTTTATTTAGAACATTTCAGAACAGCCGTGTTGCCCGCAGACAAATCGAACACAACAAGAGCGTCTACCACATAAAAAAACACAACATCTCATACTCTCCCATCCTCCCCAAACACTCTTACACACCAACACACTCTACTAAATACAAATTTTAAACCAAGTTTCACTGCGCTGTCCGCGGACGTCCACAAATCCAAGATGGCGGGCGCTACCGAAAATCTGACGCGATTCACGCTCCACGCCGTCCAATCAGCGAACACGTTGCATGTGTTACGCTCACCTGGCTCCCACAGGGGTGTCGGTCAGACCGGGACAGCTGCGGTCTCCACCCACGTGATGCGTAGTGCAGCGATGACTGACTGGATCTGCCCTCCTGATCTTGTCTGCTTAACCCGTAGAAATTTTCTCCTGCAAGTGGAGAGATGGATTTAGCCACTTGTGGATTCAAGTGATGGCACCCCCACAGTCCTCCCCAACTAATCACCTCCGAAATGCCCTCACAGCAATCTCACCTTATATTCTTGAAAGATGAGCTCTCCATCCTGCGTGGATTTGCAGGGGAGCATCGATTCCAGTTACTTCACTGGTTTGAAGGCTCGGAAGAGTTCCGGAGAGTATTGACTCTGAGGTTCCTGGTGAGGACCAGTAAGTATTAAGTTCATAGAGTTCAATATGTCCGATGTTCACTCTTGTTCCCCCCTTCCTTTCTTGTCTTGCAGCTGGCTCGTGAAAAGATGCTCTTGTGGCAGCTGGTGGCGCTCAGGTAAGAGTCTGTATTACCCGGCACTGTCTGGTAAATGTTGCACATGGAAAACATGTTGTTTTGTCTCTCTTTACAGATGCGGCACGTGAAAATATGGAGAGTCACAAAAGGATGCCTCCGGTGGTAAATCAGGTAAGTCTATGGTGGTAAGAATTATATTTGTTGGTTCCCTCGGCTCACCTTGTGGTTTTCTTTTGTCTCCTAGGTGACCAAGTTCGGCGAAGAAATGATGGAGGCAGCGCCGACCCGAAGGATGCTGTGAAGACTGGTGAGTATGGCGCGGCGCTGCAGCTGGAGGTGCGGCGCGTGCATAAAAGATGTTCTTTACAGGTCCGGAGACGAGATGGATCCAGAATCAGGTATGGAATAGAAATAAGTTTGTTTTCTAACCTTGTCCCTTTCTTTCTTCTTTGTTTTAGGAGCTCTGGATTCGAGGCGGGCGTGGCAGAAGACTGGATGCAGGCTGCAGGCACGGTGAGCGTTACGCTGCTGGATGCAGAATAATGCAAAGCGTGTGTTGCTGGTCGGGCGTGGTTTAAATAGCCTCAAAAGTAGTCCCAGGTAAGAAGTCCCTAGAACCAAACCCGAGTAAAAAATAGTCCCTGTAGAAAAATAGTCCCTTTCAGGCTTCATGTTGGATTGGAGTCATTTGCAGCATGGTCTGCCTGAAGTAAGTAATGACTATGAGCCTGGCGTCTTAGGCGCCAGGACTGATTTCTACTATGAGCCTGGCGCCTAAGGTGCCAGGACTGAACCCAGATAGCCCCTATCCGGGGCTGCTGAGGTTTTACTAAATGTCTAGATGCCTGCTCCCGGGGCTGATGGGCTTGGTCCGAATGCCTGGGGGTAGGCATCATGACAGCATGTCCGCGGACATCACGCAAGCTGATTGGCCAATCAGCACACTGTCCGCTCAGCAAACAGGGAGGTGTGTCCGTGGACTTAACACAGATATCACTAATTTTTTATGGCCTACTTTTTGGTCATTTTAAGAAAAACTACTGGACGGATTTTCACCAAATCCGCTTTCGGGACCAAGCCGCTACTCCTGGTCCAAATTTGATGAAAATCCGTCCAGCGGTTTGGGCTGTAGGCACGAGCAAAGTTTTTTCCCCATTCAGTCTATGGGAAAAAAAAAAGTTTTGGGACCCCCCTATAACTTTGCCCCCCCTGGACGAATCCTCACCAAACTTTGCAAAAAAATTCAGAATGGGCCATATACTTTTTTATATAAGTTTGGTGTGGATTCGTACCGGGGAAGTGAAGTTATAAGCCGCCCAAAAAGTGCTCTTCCTATGGAAACAGCAACTTAACCATAACTACACAGCCACTATATATAATGGGGATGCAGGAAAAATTTAGTTTGACAGAAATCAGATTTTCCTTTACAATATCTTAGCTTTCCTGTTTTCTCCTTCCCCCTCCTCCTTCTCACATGATTGGTAAAAGAGAGTGGAACACTCAGAACAACACTATGTAGTAGTCGTCATTAGATAGCCTCAACGTATTAGCGTAGTATAGTTAAGGGATGAACCGCTAAAGGCAGGAGCACAAATAAAATGAGACGAAATGTGAGGCAGGAAAAATGAATAAGAATAATTTGGTTTTAATATTGGAAGCAGATACTAGCTATTAAAGTCATCCTTATGAGGTAAATCCGACAGAACCCACTTGAAGAATGTATGAAGTTTATATAAGGTGATTTATCTTGGTATTAGGGCTTAAAATAGAGTGAATACAAGAAAAAAGGGGAAAAAACCATTGACACACAAGAAAATGCATAACCTGAGGTCAAAGCAGTCCAAATTGCTTGAAACATATTAAAAGTTGCACATAAAATAGTTCAGTGTTGATAAAAGGGTTGAAAATGAATTGAAAATGTGAAAAGATAAGAAAAAAGCCTGGGTTGTGCAGTAAACCACCGTTCCAATGCGGGGTGTGCTACCCAGGTCATGGCAGCTGACCAGCTGAGAGGAAATGTCAGCTGCCTGCGCTATGGGATGACGTGGTTTTCAATCCGGCCTTAAAGGCATGGTCTAGTAAAAAAATGTATTGTCCCTACGGGTCGGCCATGTTTTTTTAAGCCTAAGTGGCTCGATTTTAGAAAACTTTCCTATGGACCTTACCCAAGTTTTCGTCCATTAAACGCATGCGAAAACAAGCATCAGGGAGCTGCCATTTTCTGATAATCCTATCTTTTCCCCGATCGCCCTGGCTGACCTGCTTTTGCGGCACTAAATCAATTCCCCCGCCCCTGAGCCTGTCATCAGCAGACTCGCACCGCCCATTTCCCAACGCTTAAGCACGTCTCGTGTCAACATTCGCTGCGCTTCAGCTAATGACGTGTCGCCATGGAAATGGCAGGACCCCTCTCTCCTCAATAAGTATAAACAGACCGTTTCCATTCCATTCCTCTCTCTGTGTTACTTTGAGTATTCTGTGACTCGTTTCAGTGCTCTGGTCAGCTACCTTCGCCGCTTGTAGCCCGTGTGAACAGATACCAGTACCACTGCTATAAATTATTTTAGTTTGTTTAACACACAATGGCTACAATAATGCCCTACATGTACGAGCCCGAGTATACTGAGGAGGAACTACTGGAAAGGGAAGCACGCGAAAACGATGGGGATTCGGACGGCAGTTGGCAGGACGAATCAACAGATGAAGAGCCTGGGCCTAGTTGAATGGACAGCGTCTCCACCTGGTGCACATGCAATAGGTGCGAGCTAATGCCAACTGAGGACGAGAACTGCTGCTGCCGAGAAAACTCGGGATGCCTGGCCTACATTTCGGAAGGCGAGCCACGACCGCAATGCATCACCGAGCTGCCAGGGCAGCCTGCCTCACACGGGCCGTGTTGAGAATAATGATGGTGCTTATGCACGAACTTCGAGCAACTGTTTGTCCTCGTAATCCGAGTAACGAGTAAGTATACTCTGCTTGTCATGCCACTCCTATTTCATGTTCTTCTACTATATCGAAAATTACATCTACATATCATTGTAACGCATGTAAGTCGTTCAATAGTGTGCATTGTCTAGATAGCATTTGTCCGTGTAAAATGCCATTAGTTACAAGAATTGTCATTGACAACAAACGTTAATTAAACTTATCTTGGTCATTTAAAAACAGTTTGTTTCATTCCTTTTCACAGGTGGTACAGGCTGGTGGCCTATCGTTCCTTTACATGGTGGCTTCACGGGAGGCTTGGACACCGCGTTCGAAGAGTGATACCCGCCTGTGCCGTTCGTGCCATTAGAGAAACGTTCCCGAGTGACAGCGGTCAGTACAGGGGATTTTCTCTCGCTGTGCTGCAACCTGACCTGTATAATCTTTAAAGTCTTGTATTTTTGTGTCATGAAAATAAGATACAAAATAAAACACCACATATATTTTAATAACGGTTGTCTCGATTTTTTAAATGAATCAAGTGTGTCTCCATTCAAGGATGGACGTCAGACATCTGTGCTCCGAATGGGTGAAGGTCTGGTTGCTGTGAAGCAGGGTGGTCACTATCTATCTAAGCTAACATAACATATTCTCGATAATGCATGCACTAAAACACACTTGTTCAAAGTCTTTCAGTAGGTTATGTCTCTATAAAAGTCACACATATATCTATACTAACATTTACCATTGGATTATACAGTCTTGACCACTATAATACACCGGTTGAAGTGTGGGTCTGTGCATACAAGAATCTCCGGTATGTGGCATTTGTTATTGATAAGCAACGATATACTATCATTGATATAAAGGCGATATACTGTATATTGATATAAAGGCGGTTCGCGCCGGTGGATGCGCGCTGGCGTGGGGGGCTGTCAGGGGCGCGAAAGACCAAGGTGCCAAACTACATGTACACTTCAAAAGGTGTCCCACGCCAAGGGGCCATTGTTCACATGGTCTCCTCAGACCCCGTGTCTCCAGGCAGGCCTCCCCTGAGGCAGGCCGCCCCCTGCAATCCACGTAAGTGTGTCTCCATTCAGCAGTCTTCCTGTGCCTTATCTGCACGCCCCAGGGCCATCCATCCCACCCCCCTGTATCAAAGGCGGTTCGCGCCGGTGGATGCTCACTGGCATGGGGGGCTGTGACGGGCGCAAACGGCCAAGGTGCCAAACTACATGTACACTTCAAAAGGTGTCCCACGCCAAGGGGCCATTGTTCACATGGTCTCCTCAGACCCCGTGTCTCCAGCCAGGCCTCCCCTTGAAGCAGGCCGTCCCCCTGCTATCCACATAAGTGTGTCTCCATTCAGCAGTCTTCCTGTGCCTTATCTGCACGCCCCAGGGCCATCCATCCCACCCCCCTGTATCAAAGGCGGTTCGCGCCGGTGGATGCCCGCTGGCATGGGGGGCTGTGACGGGCGCAAACGGCCAAGGTGCCAAACTACATGTACACTTCAAAAGGTGTCCCACGCCAAGGGGCCATCGGTCACATGGCCTCCTCAGACCCCGTGTCTCCATGCAGGCATCCCCTTCAAACAGGCCGCCCCCCTAAATCCACGACATACATATGTCATTCATTCACAAACACACCCCAGTTTCTAATACTTTAAAAACCACTCGATATGTCTCATGAGAACATCTTTGTGCTTTGCAAGTCAACTCCTGAACGTGCTACCTGGGAACCACTGAGATCTATGCTAATCTGCTCGTCGTCGTGCTATCCGTGAACTTCTGTGACCGCTTCGAGCATACCCATCAGTGCGCTACATGTGGCCATCCACCTATTCTCCCGCAACATACTGCTCTGCTTGCTGAATCCAACTGTTTGTTGGTCAAGGTGAGGCCATGTATCCTGGTCATATTTCGCAGATTTTTAAATTTCTATCTATTTGCGAGTAGAGTACCCAATAGTTCTATGTTCATTGGTCTCATTGCTATTGACTTGAATTTCCATTGCTATGCTATCAATATATCTATTTATTTTCATCTTTGTCTATTGTCATTGAATTGCATCCTTCGGGGTCCAGTCTATATTGTAAGCATGTTTCCTTCTCGTGCAAGACAGAACATCCAAGGGACGAGTCACATGTTCAGATTTCAGTCACATCAATTATACATTTCTGCAACTTATGCAAATACTAAGCCGCACATAATGAACTGGTATAGTTCCTGCGACCAAAACAAACCTTGCATTGATCATTGTATGATTCATTTACTTTTGTATCAAATCTTTATTCTTGAAGATTGTATAATAATGTCGATATTTACTTTTCAGATTTATCAACAATGCCTGCCAGTTCGATTAGCGGTTGCCCTTCGAAGACCCATGCGAAATCTGAAGGAACTACATTGCATGTATTCCCGAAAACTGTTGATCGAATAAGAGAATGGGTCAGACATTGCGGATATCCACTGGATGAGCTGGAAAGTAGAGTCCAACAAGTCTTACAGGACAAGAGGAGTGATTGATACCGCATCTGCAGCCGGCACTTTTCCTTGGACATGTACACAACATCTTGGGTAACAAAGAAGAATAAACGGCGAACGACACGGAAATTGTGCGAAAACGCTATTCCCACTCTATTCGTCCACATTCCGCCACCGGTGAGTCAAGTGTCCGGATTTAGCTTTAGGCCTTGCGGTAGTGTGTAGGTAGCCAAATGGATTAATTGATATTGTAGGTGTTCTATCCCTTGTAATAATTTCGATATTGATATGAGTGTATAGTTTTTTGAATAATGACATTTATCAATATATTCTTTTTCGATTTCATAACCCACAAACGCAATGTATATATATATATATGAGGACAGGGAACTGTGCTGTATTGAGCATTTTTCAAGTATTCTGTCGCCTTACATGGCTATTTTTAATATTGGCATTTCATTATCAATCATTAATTGACCTTTACAACTTCTTGACTATCCCTTTAATCTGAAGCAAGAACATTCTACATCCTTGACGTGGTCGCAGTTATCAACCACTTCTAGCGCGTATCAGGTAATCTTACTAGGCTAATCCGCTACATACTTGTTTTATGCATGTCAAGTAATAGTTTTATTCTATCGTGTAATTATTTTAACAAATGTTTGGTTACTGCTTTCCAATTGATATACACCTTAGTTATCGTCCACTGGTGTTTGTTTTCAGTTATAATTAGTGTTATCCATACTAATGCAAGTACTGTCTTTCAGGGAGATGCTGAAGCGTCGCCACATCTACAACATTTCTAGATGTTTTTCAACAGCAGGAGGTATGGATACTGACAGCTCCATCGAGCGTCATCATCAGAGCTGGAATTCTTGTCGTTTGATTGTTCTACACAATGTTTCATTTGTGGTTAGCCGTTGATATGTACCTGTGCTGTCGACCCCAGGTGTGTGTTATGTTTTCACAATTGTAATCCTCACTAATGCAAGTACTATGTTTCAGGCAGTTGATGGAGCGTCAACCCCTGCACTTGATGCAGAGCCTGACATTCAAGTATACGAATCGGCGCAACAGCTCTCGGAAGTGCGCACTACATTTGCAACATCCATAGATATTCTTCAGCAGCACGAGGTATGGATAATGACAGCTCCATCATGCGTGATCATATAACGTGATTCCATTTGCTATACGTTCTTCCCTATTAACGCAAGTGCTGTGTTTCAGGGAGACAACGAAGCTTCCACTACAATCACAACATCCAATTTAGATGATGCAGATGTAAATAATTCGTTGAAAAAAGTCGATGAAATGTGATCATATTTAGATTTTCCTTGATTCTTTTGGACAATGCATCATTTGCGGTTATCTCTTTATATGTACCTGTGCGTTCAACCCCAAGTGTATGTTATGTTTCCAATATTGAAAACCATACTAATCCAAGTACTGTGTTTCAGGGAGACGACGGAGCTTCCAGCGCAATCACAACATCTCATTTAGATGATGCAGATGTAAATAATTTGTTGAAAAAAGTCGATGAAATGTGATCATATTTAGATTTTCCTTGATTCTTTTGGACAATGCATCATTTGCGGTTATCTCTTTATATGTACCTGTGCGTTCGACCCCAAGTGTGTGTTATGTTTCCAATATTGAAAACCATACTAATCCAAGTACTGTGTTTCAGGGAGACGGCCGAGTTTCCACCACAATCACAACATCTCATTTAGATGATGCAGATTTAAAGGAATCGTTGAAATAAGTCGATGAAATGTGATCATATTTGGATTTTCCTTGATTCTTTTGGACAATGCATCATTTGTGGTTATCTCTTTATATGTACCTGTGCCGTCGACCCCAAGTGTGTGTTGTGTTTCCAATATTGAAAAGCATACTAATGCAAGTACTGTGTTTCAGGGAGATGCGGATGCCTCCTCTCCAATACAACCATTCATGGCAGTCCATGCAGAGCCAGAGGTATGAATACTGACAGTTCCATCGAAATAGATCATCACTGGTCGAATACTTGTCGTTTGATTGTTGCACACAATGTTTAAATCATGTTTGGCTATTGAGATGTACCTGTGTGTTCGTCCTCACGTGTGTTTGATGCTAACAATATTTTGATACATAGTAATGAAAGTACTATGTTTCAGGGAGACGATGGAGCCTCATTCCATGCTGTCTATGCAGATACAGAAAATATAGTCGTTGCAGCGCAAGAGGAAGGGAGGACATGCGGAAATGAATCGGAGCTACAGGGTGCAGATGTTGAAGGTCGAGTCAAAAAAGTTGCAAAGAAAAAAAAACAAAAAAAGGTTAGTTACAAACACTTCATAACTTTAAAAAAATGTTTGTGCTGGGGACTATTTTATGTTTTTTTCCAGTCAATTCTACTACACTCCATCTTGTGTTTAAACTGAACATCCCTTTTCCAATCTCTCCTCCAGTTACCCGTGGGTGTCAGAACTATACACACACAGACAGTGAAGCGAATGAGAGACGTGGCTTGCCAGACCGTGTACACTATGGAAGAACTATTAATTGAGGCGAGGCGTGTTCAGGCTCGAGATGCTCATGTCCAATGGCCAGAACATGAATTAACTGTGTTTGGAGACTACAGCAAAGTTGCATTGGACCATAGCTACAGTGCGACCGCACCACCACAAGAAGATGTTATTGAATGTATTGAAGATGGCTCTGAAGTAGTTGCAGATCAATTTACACAATCTACACCCGCCAGAAATTTGCCACAAAAAACCTGTCGACATCGTTGTGTTCTCCCATCAATGTTGAAGTAATAGATGTCGAAATGACAGAGAATGAACCAGCCGCAGCATCCATAGACGCATCAGAACTTGATATCAGCGATATTACTTTCCAATGTGTTGAAATCTCCACAACGTCACATGCCGAAACAACGTTGACGCAGGATGACAGTCTAATGAAAGAGAGCAAATACATTGTATTCGACAGTTGTTTGATGGAAATTATAAGTATGCTGAAATGTCTACATTCCATTAGAGGGAAAGTATGTGGGAAGCCATTGATTAATGTGACTCGTCAAATAAAAGGCAGTAACGTCAAAATAAATGCCGCCTGTAGATTAAATCATAGGTTCTCATGGTCTGCACAACCGATGCTGGGGAAACTGCCAGCAGGCAATCTACTGTGTGCAGCTGCATCACTTTTTAGTGGCTCCAGTTTTAGAAAGTTAGAGGCTTTCTTTCAGTTTGTGGGACTCCATTTCATTTCTAAAGCGCTGTACTACACATACCAACGTGATTATCTGTTTCCGGCCATTAGTGATGCTTGGAAAATTGAACAATTGTCTCTAGCAAGTACATTCGAAGGCAAACGTTTCAGGCTAGCCGGCGATGGACAGTGCGACAGCCCTGGATTTTCTGCCAAGTACTGGACCTACTTTTTTCAGGACATGGATAGTAAGAAAATTGTGAGTTTGGTGGTCGTGCAGGTAACACAATGTACATCCTCAGTGGCCATGGAGAAACTAGGTTTTATAAAATCAGTGGAATATCTACAATCGAGGGGAATGCACATCGACCTCATAGCCACGGATAGACACGTTTCAATTGCCAAGACAATGAGAGAGCAGTTCCCACATATTAAACATCAATTTGACGTATGGCATCTTGCTAAATCAATCAATAAGAAAATCTCGGCTGCAGGGAAAAAAAAAGGTTTTGAAAATATTTTGCAGTGGTCACATTCTATCACCAACCATCTTTGGTGGAGCTCAAAAACTTGTGAGGGGTCAGTGAAAATACTACTTGAAAAATGGCGGTCACTGATGCACCACTGTACCAACGTTCACCGCTGGACAGCAAATGAACATTTCCACCAATGTGAACATGGCCCTTTGTCCCCAGAGGAGGCACGGAAGAAGAAGTGGTTGATTCCATCTTCACCGACACACAAAGCCATTGAGAAGATTGTTTTCGACAAAACTCTATCAAGAGATTTGAGAGGACTGACAGAATTCTGTCACACAGGAGATTTGGAGGTGTTCCACAATATGTGCCTAAAGTACAGGCCAAAGTGCTTGCATTTTAGCTTTCGGGGCATGAAACATCGCACTCTACTAGCGGTCTTGGCCCATAACAGCAATGTCGGACGTGAACAATCTAGGACTAGGGGTAAAGTAAGGATGCCTCGCTACACTAAGGTGTTTTCAAAACGAAGTAAGCAATGGGTGATCAAACCAGTCTATGATGAAATGCAGTTCGACTTTGTGAAAGGCCTTATTGTTGCTGTGTTAGAGAAGCACAGATATGGAATTTTGGACGTTTCTGTGCAGAGCAGTGATCTATTGCCACCGAACATTGCGACTGTGCCATGCCCACCCGAAGCACAGCTGATTGTGAAGTACAAATCCCGGTTTAAATAATTGCAATACGATTGTCTTTTTGTAAATAAATGTTATTGTACAGTGTACCTGTAAACCTAACCCCTACCTTCACCATCATGGGTGGCGAACAAGCTGGGTGTCATCTTTGAATTCTCTCTATTCACCTCACATATGTGTATGTATATATTTTTCTCATGTCTCATCTCATGTAAATGTAAATGCTGCGCACTGTTAATGGAGGGGAGGCTTGCGTACTGCAAATAATAAAACAAACAAACAAACAATAAATCTCACTTTTAACTCAACTCCTGTGGTACTTTATACTTTCCCTGACCTTCCGCCAAAAATTAAATGTCTCAATTTGGGCTGCAAAGCTCACAGACAACGGGGACAAAATTGGGGCACTTAGAACGCGCCAGCCAAGCGGGCCGTGGCATTTGGGAGAGAAGCCAGTTCGCATTTGCACATTGAGGCGCACTACATAGACGGATTCTAAACTTCAAGTTCTCACAGATGCCTATACTACGTGATGTTGCAAATAAAGAATGCGAAGGACAGCGCCCAGATGAGGCCCACAAGTCGCACTGGAAGTATAAGGGTCTATTGTTTTTTGACCTTGAGACAGGGACCATGCCGAAAGAACTACATTTGAAGGGAGTGCGCAATAACTTAAGAGACGATAAGGCAGAAAATTCAGAAACTAGACCGAGTTTCAGTTTTAGGTCAGTATACGAAAAATCATTGTCAAGAGCACAGTCCGTTTTACAGACTGCATTACGAAGAGACACAATGGAAATTTCAAATATAATGTAAGTAAATCTTTACATGCTTTTATACCGGAATGAAGATTTAATGAATGGATGCATGAATAAATGAATGAATGAAGAGCTAGGAAAAGCAAGTAAAACTGTTTGTAGTGGGCACATGGGCATGCAGGTCCACTGGTCTCACCGATCTCGGTCCTTGGCCCAGCCACTTTTCCCTGCACTACGGGACTGTCTCTGTATCCTTCAGCCCCTTCTCCCGGCATTTACCTTGCACTTGCCAGCAGCCGGCCCTATTATTTAATTTGTATTCAACTAACCATGTAGAGCCCTTCCCCATGCGCGATCAGAATGACACCTGGCCTAGTAGGATCGTTGTCTGTCTGCCCTTGTTCCCCACCTGCCTCGTCACGCCTAGAAACACTTGAGTATAGGCGCGTTACAAATGCCATATCATATATCATATCATTCCTCACGCATGTAGACTGTCGTTTATCATTGTGTGTTGGCCTCGATTTATCTCGTTACTTTTCGCATTGATTTTAGAGACAAACATACTCCATTGAACTATCCTTGCAAGCAAATAGTTTCTGATCGGCCGTAATAAATAAAATGAGTAATATTAATGAAGTTCGGCTAGCGAGACTAATTATCATTTTTTTGTTTTCATAACAGGTATTTGATCCATTTCTGCCACTGCCATCTGTTTGAGACACCGGCGGATGGATTCTTCAGCAGACACCTGCAGCTTCGTGTCAACAACTGGAGCACGATCACCATATTATGGGTCGATCGCCAAGGGCCCACATGCCCTTACGCTGTACTAGTGGCTAGAAGCAACATATCAACCTTTAGGCTGGGCTAGTGCCTAGTTGATGGAACAGCCTTGCGGTTCACTGTGCTTCCAAAGTGATTATTTTTACGAAAATGAACACCCTGTGTACCATAAAGGAACAGCACGTGACTCAAGATGAAACGGCACAGTTATTGCGGATACAGATAAAAGAAAATAAATGGCTTCCGGAGTTCATATGGCAATTGCTGAATATTCTCTAAATATTTAATGTCAAATAAATGTACTTTACCAAATGTACCGTGTTGCTGTTTCATTTTAAAGTACAGTTTCATATTCCTAATTGTGGCGCGCTGTGTTGTGAGTTGATCTGTGTTGGTTTCCGGGTTCTGTGTGGAGTCGCGCAGAAGACGACTGGGCGCGTTTGCCTACGCAGCACAGTAACGTTACGGGGAGAGGCGGGGAATATGAATGTTTCGGGGGAATTGATTTAGTGCCGCAAAAGCAGGTCAGCCAGGGCGATCGGGGAAAAGATAGGATTATCAGAAAATGGCGGGTCCCTGGTGCTTGTTTTCGCGTGCGTTTAATGGATGAAAACTCGGGTGAGGTCCATAGGAAAGTTTTCTAAAATCGAGCCACTTAGGCTTAAAAAAACATGGCCGACCCGTAGGGACAATACAAATTTTTACTAGACCATGCCTTTAAACAATTATGCAGGCTTCATAAATCCTCGAGCTCCTGACATTGAATATAGGCTTTGCAGGGCTAAATGCAGTCAAGATAAAGGTACTTCGCCGGATCAGAGCGCCAACATCAGGTGACCGCTCTCATCGGCTCCAAGCCACGCCCCCCATAGAATGTATCTTCATTGGTGATCAAACAGCCAATACCACAATAACTCCACAATTCCGAGCCGTAGCTAACCGATGAGTGAGTCTGAGCTCTGTACACGTCTAAGGTTGAAGCCACAACTCTGCCCTAAAACCATTTTGCAAAGTGACTCCGTTTTAGAATGAGGTTGGATTTTCCTATCTGGTTGTACCAATTTCCTTACTGTTGAAGCACACTCCCAAATAATGGAATTGGTGAACTTGCTCATTTTGGGTGCCATGTAGTACTAACCCAATTGGTTGGGGCTCATAGTCTTCGTCTTAGATACATTCATTATGAACTCTTTGGTATTACACAGATCAACAAATACTTTGAATGCTTTTCACCAGTGAAAAGGTGAGTTAAATGGCAAAACTACAAAACAGCAAAACTACAAATCAGCAAAAAGGGGAATGTTTAATTTTTCACTGTTGATGATTGCCACATCCACTGTGTTTAGTAAGGTAACCACTGTATCACTGGTAAAAATAGTAGGGGGATGCATAACGCATTCCTTGTCGCACTCCCTTATTTACATGGAAAAACAGTTTTTTTTTGTACTGCTTTGAACCATCTTACTACTGCCTTATTCGCTAAAGTGATTTGATGGTGATTAGCAACTCTAGAGGGATGCCCTATTTGACCTGAGTGCCCCATAGTAGCTCCCAGTTAACATTGTCAAACGCTGCTTTTACTTGGACAAATGACACGTTTTTGAATAACTAGTGCTAACCTAAAAGCCAGTTCTATTGTCCCCATTCCTTCTTGAAACCCAGCCTGTATGGGGTTCAGAATTATTTTTCAGTAGACCACTGACTGTCGAGTACTTCCGCATGTGTCTTTATGAGACCACGCTGGAGAGACTTGGGGCGATATTTACCTGGATCATTATGGTCGACCTTTTTAAAAATGGGAATAATTTCAGCTGTTCGCCATGATCTTGGAGGGTTGGTGTTGTATGCAATGAATTTAACATAATGGTCACTACCGGAACCCAGATGGAAGACTCATTTTTGAAAAGATCATTGGCATTACATCTGCCCAGAGGCTTTGAGACATTTGTGTGAATTTAAAGCTGCATCGACCTCATTTGTTGAAAATACCAAGAAGGCTGACTTCATTGTGCTCTGAACCAATGACATCAATATGATTTTTGAGGTGTTTATACCAGACATTCCCTGAAAGAAGTGATAACGGATGTGTAGCCATATTCACACTCCCACAGGGGATAATCGTCCAGAAGGCAGATTGATAATGTTCCATCACTGCCTGACTTCCCATGCACATGCCATGGCATCCATCTTTTTGCTAGAAATCATAGAAAAACAGTAATAATAGAAACTACTTTTATAGTGCTTACCAGCAAGATGGCAAAAGAATTTTGCAAAGTGCTAAACAATAGTCTGCAATTTCCATGTGAAACAATGTTTTTTTAAAAAATTTTATTACAGGCTAGTTGTGACATCACAACTGACCTGCAATGAGAAACGGACATCACAACTGCTGTGTAATCAGTTAATATGCTTCAATTGGGATGTCACAATGCCTGCTGCTTGAGTCAGCACAGAGCAGAATTCCAGCTGCCATTGTGGCTATTGATTACAGTTGTGTCAACCGTGTAAAATGTGTGGCTTGTAAAATCGTTTTCTTAGATACTTTCGAGACATTAATTGGCAAGCAACTGTTTAGGGTTAAATGTTGAATGTGTGTACTGCTGAAGTTTAACAGGTGAGCAAGAATCTGCATGTCGTTACATATAGTATTCAATGAAAACGTTTCTTCCATGCATTTTATTAAACTGCTTAAACTATGTTTCTACAACACACGAGATTTGCATGTTAACTTTTTAAAATTCAAACAGATTCTACATTGATTATATGGATCAGAAGAGCTGTGTGCAGATGCAGCCTGTGGCACTGTACCTGAAGGCTTGGTGGTTTTGTTTTTGTAGGGATGCATTTTGTTGGCCCGGAGCTTGAGGACAACTCTTACAAAGACTGTGGCTCAGTGTAGAGTGGTGCGCCTGAGTGCTGTGTGCAAGTGCAGTCTGCAGAACTGTCCATAAAGGCTTGGTGGTTTCGTTGTTAGAGGGATGCATTTTGCTGGTGCACACTAATAATTCCACTATTACTTAATTTATTAGTAAAAAAGGCCCCTGAGGACCCGCCATTGAAAATACTGTTAAATACACCTCCTATTGTTGATAAAGAGCAATTTTCGGTTATGACTAATTTACATTTTCAAGGGGATATTTCTGATGATGCGCAGATAGAACTTAACATGATTGATTCAACTTTGAGGGTCAAGGAGGTGGCGATTATACATAATTCTATTAATAGCTCCTCTGTCAATGCATTGGAAACATCATTATTTAGAACCCCAAAATTATTTCAAGACTTTAAACCAAATGATTCTCGATTTCACTCTCAACCCCTTCCCCCCCGTCCATACATCAAGGAGAATTTGGGTCCAACATCGTTTTCTGCACTAAACTTCTTTTTTAAATTCTTTGGGTCGTCTCTACAAAAATATCAATGAAAATCAGAAAGATCAAAAATATATACTCTGCTCACTGAACTCCAACATTCTGTTTATTGAAGGCTGTATCCTAGGTCAAAATAGTATCTGTAATGTTAAGCCTATACATTTGGTGGAAGAGGATTGCCCATCTTTACATAATACATCAAACGTATTACCAGATCAACATACTAGAAATGAAATACCTAATGCCTTTCCTCAGATTGACACTGATCAAGCTGATACAGATGAAGTTATATCACTTGAGACAACAAGAAATGATAGTAGTAGAGATAGTAAGCCTGACACAAGGGAAATACAAAATGATGCTATCTTCTATCACCCTAGAATGTAACAGTCACACGCTCAAACAAAAAAATCCAAACATCAGAAATCATTGTCCCTAAATGCCATTAATGGTTCTAGGAAATGTGAAGGAATATTCAATCTTTGACAGTATATATTGTTTCCAGCCAGGGCTTGGCTAATCAATCTATTTCAGTCCAGAGGGAAAAAGGAAAAGAACTGACAATGCCCTCTTTACAACTATTTTGACATATGATTTAGAGAAGACAAACACTGAGAAGAGGCTATGAAATCCATCACCTATGATCCTTGAACCGCCAATTGATATCCACAAGGACATCTTAAAAAATCTATCTACCTACTGAATAGACTCAAACCCTTCTGTTGCTTCCCCAATTAACGAGGACAATAAGCATCTTTTCGTAATCTAGAACAGAGGAGACTTCATTATGCTAAAGAGAGTGTGGTTCAGGTACCCGTGAAATAGCTGTCTCCCTTTTATAAATGCTCTAACTCAAGTCAGTGTTACAAAATGGGGTTGGAAGATGAAGTTATTTTGAATCTGTACCCACTTTTGTTACTCTTTGATTTAGGGCCAGGTTTATGATTCTTAGTTTTTAATGATATTGAACAAGTGGAATTGTAAAGGAAAATCAACTTGATCCTCCATATTCCCTCTGAAATAACACTCTTTTAACTGTGTCAACAACCTTATTAACCTTGAATTGCAATCTGCATGACATTAATAATTCTTTGACCATTAGTTGTGATGTGGCAGGTGTACAGAATTGAAAAGTGTTACATTCAAGAGAGACTTATTATCATCACACAAGATTGGTCCTGGCTAGCCAAAGCCCTTCAGACATGTCCATCTTGCCAAAATTCATCTTTAGTAGATGCCATTAGCACATATTATCATGGAATACTAGAGGTTTTACACATCTTTTTCAAGAACAATCCTATTGTCTTTCAGAATTGTATATTCTCCTGTTCCTGGAGGTATGGTTAAGGGAGTGTCCTCTAATGGTGGTCATTTGGTTGCCATTAGGAATGGTATTGGTATTTCCTCTGAAAAGTTTAAATATGGTAGTCCCGATATTCAGGCTACATGCCTGCAATGAGACAATTATAAGTATTCACATTTAGACCAGATGCTATTAATAAAACTGGCAACTATTTCAGTAACATGTTTTATGGATTTAATAAATTCTGCACTTTTGGACTGCGCTGATTGTTCACAAACAAATGCAGTGTTTATGTCTGGAGAGATGAATTGTCATATTACAGACCAAGAAGAATGGGCCCCCATGCTAAATTGTCTCATTCAACACAGTTACTTTCTCTGGGAGATTCTTGTTTAGAGGTCTTATGCACTTGGGGGTCTTCAGAAACCTAACATGAATATACCAGGTGATATTCCCGCTCAACATACCTGGTCCCAAGAAACTTCTAAAACCATTCTAGATAACATGTTTGCTTCCTTGATTACTTTTTACAAGTGCACCCATTTAAAAGATTTAGGAACAGATGTGAGTGATCATTTAGCCTTATACATAACATGGGAAATGTCTGAATTGATTAACCTTTGCAATGTTAATGCTGATGGAATTTCTATCAATTTCTATCAATAATTGGGCAAACCCCATTCAAACTTTAAAAAATATGCCTCTGATTAAAAAGAGAGAACAATGAAAACATATAAATTTAGATTTAAAATGTGGCTAGGATTTATAAAAACAAAATGATCTAGAAGGAATCTGAATGCATGTTAAAAATCTTAGTGACATATCAGAATACCAATTTTTGGCAATTGATTAACAAAGATCCTAACCAGCAAATATACCATCTGACTAATCCAATCGGAGAAGCTGAATGGGTAAATCACTTTTCATGTCTATATTCAAGTAATCTAAATCAACCGTCAAGGATCATTGGGCATATGAGAATTGGTTATTGAGCTCCTGGCCCTGATGATTTATCTAAACGTGTCTTTCAGACAAATCCCTATTTATGGTTGTCGATCCTTACTGCTTCATTCACACATATCTTAGACACACAAAAAACACCTTTAATATGTAAAATCTCTAATCGTGTACCCATTTATAAAAAGTGGACAGGTGAATCCAGTGGTTGAAGTGGGTGTGAGCGCTTCTCCTCTATTTGTTTTTATTAAGTTTGACTGTTCCTATACTTTTATTTTACAAAGAAACCGTTCCAGAAGGGTTTCATTTTAAAATAAAAATGTAGGAAGCAGTTGAAACTTGCAGTTCAGTGCACTGCACTGAACGTTCCCTTAAACAGCAGGTGCATTTGTTTGGGGGTTTGTATTTTGCACGGGACGGGGCATAGCAATGGGGTTTGTGGGGAATGGGGCAGGCAAGCAGGGAAGATAGTTCCACTACTTCTTTTCATGCACTTCGATCACTGGATGAATCCAGGTAACTGTCTCCCGATAGCTCTTTAAACCATCTTGGATATTATGTTTTCATCTTTAATATTACAAGAACTTGATGTTTGGGCTTTAGAGAGTGGGAGAAATGATAATCTCCAACAGGGGTTCAGGAAATTCTTGGGAAAATGTGTTTTTTTTTAAACAAATGCAAAAAAGAGCATCTAGGACTCAGCAAGTTATCTACCTTTGCTTTATTGATCTTACTATGTTCTTTCATTGTGTGAATAGAGAGTACCTGTGGTATAAACTGCTTGGTTGGGGCTGTCCTTCATCTTTGTTGAATATCTAGAATTTTCTACATACTGACAAAAAAGTTCAAGTCAAATTGAACAATGCACGGCAAATGCAAAAAAACTATTTCTACATCGATGGGATTACGACAGGGTTGCATCTTGGCCCATATGCTTTTTAGTTTATACATTTCAGACATGGAGCAGGGAAAGAGAACAGAACCTTTCCTCCTGTGCTGGGAAAGTCCTATATCTCTTGGTTGGCTTACGCCAATGATTTGGTGTTTATAGAGTACTGTGAAGGCATCACAAAGCAAGACACAGACAGCAGATTCAAAGTTCAAACAAAATACTTTTATTAACTTAAATGTCAGGATGGTGTAAGGCCTAAATTGCCCTATGCTAAGGTGGGATTTCCCTAACTAAAGAAACTAAGGATAGCCTGAGTCAGTAAGTTCAACTTACAAGTCTGTCTGTGTCCAAAACCTCTACTTGTACTCACAACTAAAGCTAAGCAATGTGTAGGGATGTCAGCAACAAAAGAAATTGTGTTCCAAATAAAGTTCTGAGCTTCTTCCAGCTCTTGGCTTACTTTCCAGCTCCACTTCTCCAAGTTCAAAGCAGTTCCAAAAAGACCTTGGGGTTCTCTTACCCAAGGAAACACCACAGTTCTGAAAATGCCCCAAAGTCCCCTTCCCTAAGGTGACAACACAGTTCACAATGTCTCAGTTTTCCCTTCTCAAAGACATCAGCTCTTCCAGCTTGCCAACTCACAATCAGTTCACGTCTTGTAATTCTCAGAACCATTTCCAGGTCAACTTTACAATCCTTCAGGCTCTTCAATGGTTTAAACAGATTGCTATCTTCTGGATTCACTTCACCAATCTAATTTGCAAGTGAACATTATTTATCTTTTGTTTCCTTGGCTTTTTCAGGCAGGGTATCCATGATCTAGGTGCAGTTGTCGAACCACACGATCCACCCATTACAAGTCACACAACTGATAACCCTGGGCTTTCTTGCCCAAACAGGTTTCTCATTCACAGTACCTGTGCTCTGGTTTACGTTCACTTTTGTTTCTCCTTGCCAGCCTCTTGGCTTTGCCACACTGTGTTCTTACACACAGCTCACTCTGTGGTTCTCATTCTCTTCCACCACCTTGCTTTCACAATCTTCATAAGTCAATTATCACTTGATTTTTACTTTATTCATAAAGATTCATTATTTGTCCTCAAGTGTTCATTGAGTGTGTTTCACTTTCTTTTCATTAGTACAATTATCAAATCTTTCCTTTAGTTCAGCATTCAATAATGCTTGCTTATAATGCTTGCTTTATATTTATATTCAGGTTTCTTTACTTACTTGCTTTATATTAAAATTCCTTTACTTATTGTTCAACGTTTGCTTGTATTGTTGAAAAAAGCCTCACTTTGGGTTCAATGTCAATTTCACACATATTTCAGGTCATCCGGCACCACAATAAGCCCCGTGGTAGCCCCAGGAGCGTCCCGGTACAAGTGTTCCCTCTAATTCACTCACAGGTCCACAGTGGCTCCTTTCTCTTTGTTCTTGGCTCTGCACACACTTCACTGTAGCTCTGTGAGCAGCACTCGCCTCCAGAAAATCATATGGGTAATCATATTTCATTCATTTTAGCCACTTTTAGATTATTATTGGTAGTTTTTTTAATCTAAATGTGTGTATTCTTTATTTTTTCCTTCTCTTAAGTTATCAGGACAGTAGATCTTATTGTATTTTGTATCGCATGTTGTCATACGCATAATATATGATTTTTAATACATGGTTTTAATATATATAATACTTTGTGATGATCCAGATCAAAATACAAAATAAATAAAAGAAAAACATTAGAAAGAAATGATGTGGCTCAGCAAATCAAGATCCCTTATATTGGATTAAGCAAGAGTTTGTGAACTAATGGGCATTGCAGTGGGTGGCATTTATTATAAGGAATATAATGCCCTCTACAGTACGTAAAAATGATATTGCAATTCACCTCAGAGTTCAGTGACTTTATAAAGGAGCACAGCTATTTGGTCACAGAATTCCTTGGCGAATTACTTTATACTTTATACAAATGGGATCTTATTGATATTAATATTGTTGTTGTTATTATTATTATTATTATTATTATTATTATTATTATTATTACTATAACTAGGAATGTTGGAGTGGACCACCGCTCCCTTTGCTCAAAATAGGACCACCTCTCAAGAAGTGAGTGCACATTTGTCCATAAAACAAGTTTTTGTATACCAATGGCCGTAAGGGGATAAATGCCAATTTAGAGACAGAACTAACCCGATTCTCCCCAAATCACAGAAAAGTTGAACTTTTGATTCTTGCAGCCTTTAACACACTACCACATATTTCTTTACAAAGTCATCCGCCCAATTATGATTGGATAACCCTGTACAATGAAATCTAATCGCCCTAACTTCCCTCGCTTATTGGATGCATTCACTTAACCACCATCCCCTTCAACGTACATTTGCATTTGCTCATATTTACAGCGCAACCCCTTTTTGGGCTCTTTCCATAGTCGGTAGTGACATCATCACATGATTGCATATTCACCTACAACAATCCTAATTTATTAAAAGCTTCATCTGGTCGGGGACTCATCTGTGTGATGCACATGGCTTTTACAAGATCACTTAATCAATATGAGGAGGGAGAGAAATAAACAAGTTTCCTTTCAACCGGTGTTACACATCTTATCCACCTAGACTTGCTGGCATGCCTGGTATTTCTTGTTTTACGCCAACCTATTACAACTACCATTTCACCTCACATGGCCATTGGCCACATCCTGGTAATTTCCCTGAGAAGCTAATTGAAACCCATAAACCAGTTGCCACCTCTGCTCTTAAGCGCCTCTTGCACCGGGTTTATTACATGGCACCAAGTGGACCATGCCTGGTGGCCAAACGTCCCTGGTCACTGAATAAACAAAATCCCATGTTCACAGGAAGATTACATCTCTTATCCACATCAGCACCAAGCTGTTAACCTGTGTCCCATAGGCACTTCATTTAATCCTGACCGCAACTGACAATTTGCTATTATTGCAGCTAGTCAAGTGTAGTTAGTCACCTTCCCTCATCCTTTGACCTCTGTCAACCAATTCTCTAGGTCACACAAAGTTTATCTCACCAACCCAGGTTTCTGCAGCCTACACAAACCCCAGATATGAGGGACCTGTGGTATACAACCTTCGCATGTATTCATGTATTTACCACGTACCCCTGTTCCCCAACTGTCCCAAACACATTTTCCTGAAAACCCCTTTGTATATATGTCTGTGCATGGGTTCAAGACAACCACGTCCTTTCAAAGTGGTTTGCCCATACTTGCTTCCCATCTTGAGGCATTACATTGCATGCCACACAACTACATTGTGTTCACACTGTATGTGTGTTGAGAAACCTGAAGGTGTCTCACCCGCTAGTCCAGAGGATCTGTCACCCAGTTGCCCAAGAAATGGCTATCATTTTGAATCCAGTTCCTGGGGGTGGACCAGTGTGGGAGGATCACTTGAATGGGGTTTTTTCGGGGATGTAAGCACAAAATCACACTCTGAGAAAGCCAAAACACAGGAGGAAGCAGAAGGTCTGAGATGGCAGTTTAACACAAGGAGAAAGGCATCAAGATGAGAAAGGGTTGCAAGAAGGAAATTGCCCTTGGCCATTTCAGAGAAAGAAAACTGATTTTCACAAATCCTTGAGAATAAGAAGCATAAGACCGTGAATTAAAGCTGAAGAAAGGTGCAGTGTGTGTTGAAGGTACCCGGGGCTCTCCCGCATCAATAGCTGAGGACAGTGAAGAGTGATTGCCACCAGGTTACTGTCATTGGCTCTGACAAAAAAAGATGCTCCAGTCCAGTCAACACAGCTGCTGAGTCGGGCAGACTGATAGCAAATAGATCTGTGTTAGAACCAAGGTTACAAGGGGCAACATTGTATGAAGAAATGTGTAAAGAACAGAGAGTAAGGCGTATGTGATGAGCGATGTGAATATAATTGAATATATAAGGAGTAACTGAACTTTTGAAAGCCAAGATAAGATATCTCCCCCTCCGCAGAAGCCACATCTCAGCCTTCACTTTGCCCACGAGCTACGGATGCACAAGGTGCAGGACTTGCCTGACCTTGTCTTTGCACCGTGCCTGACCCGGGCATGCCGGGCGCATTGCAGCGCCACAACGAGGCTGAGCCTCGCTAACCGCGGCAACATCTGAAATCTCACATCCGCCGGCAGGCGGATACGCCGGCTCATCTGAAGGCCATACAAAGGCCCTGTTTTGCACCCTGGACCTCCATTCCAGCACCCCTACGGCAAGGGTAGAGGGCAGGAGCCCTCTCCCCCTCCGCAGAAGCCACATCTCAGCCTTCACTTTTCCCACGAGCTACGGATGCACAAGGTGCAGGACTTGCCTGACCTTGTCTTTGCACCGTGCCTGACCCGGGCATGCCGGCGCATCGCGGCGCCACAATGAGGCTGAGCCTCGCTAACCACGGTAACATCTGAAATCTCACATCCGCCGGCAGGTGGATACGCCGGCTCATCTGAAGGCCATACAAAGGCCCTGTTTTGCACCCTGGACCTCCATTCCAGCACCCCTACGGCAAGGGTAGAGGGCAGGAGCCCTCTCCCCCTCCGCAGAAGCCACATCTCAGCCTTCACTTTTCCCACGAGCTACGGATGCACAAGGTGCAGGACTTGCCTGACCTTGTCTTTGCACCGTGCCTGACCCGGGCATGCCGGCGCATCGCGGCGCCACAATGAGGCTGAGCCTCGCTAACCACGGTAACATCTGAAATCTCACATCCGCCGGCAGGTGGATACGGCGGCTCATCTGAAGGCCATACAAAGGCCCTGTTTTGCACCCTGGACCTCCATTCCAGCACCCCTACGGCAAGGGTAGAGGGCAGGAGCCCTCTCCCCCTCTGCAGAAGCCACATCTCAGCCTTCACTTTGCCCACGAGCTACGGATGCACAAGGTGCAGGACTGGCCTGACCTTGTCTTTGCAGCGTGCCTGACCCGGGCATGCCGGGCGCATCGCGGCACCACAACGAGGCTGAGCCTCGCTAAACGTGGCAACATCTGAAATCTCACATCTGCCGGCAGGTGGATACGCCGGCTCATCCGAAGGCCATACAAAGGCCTTGTTTTGCGCTCTGTTTGGCGCATGGGAGGCGCGGCGTGGCCTACTCCTTTGTCCCTCCTTCCTAAAGATATCTTGCAAGGAACCTTGCCTTCTGCAATGACGGACCCACACAACCACGGTCAGCCCTGGGGCTTTTTCTTGCACCTTTAGTAGGGAAACCAGAAAACTGTACATTTGAGACTTATTTGGCACTCACTAACAAAAGGCTACTAAACAACCCTCGCTGCACTTCGGTAGATGTGCTGTTTAGCCTCTTCCCACTACCATGCAGCTTACACAGCCCTATTGCACGAGGTTAGCCTTGCCATAATGACTGCTCTGCCTCACTAAGACCCTCCACACCTGCGCAGAAATTTGCCTCCACACAAGCTATCTATGACTAAGTACTATTGGGAGCCACACCGTGCCCCTTGCCTAGCCAATGTCTTGGGTAACCTACAAGCTCATGCTGAACATTTCCTACTACGTCTTTGTATATTTTAGTCACTGCCTATGCTGATCTATGCCCACTGTACCTTGTGTATATTAGTCACTGCAGCCCACTGGGCCTCTGTGTAACTCAGTCGCTGCCTATGCTGATCTATGCCCACTGTGCCTTTGTGCAACTTATTCACTGCCTATGCTGATCTATGCCCACTGTGCCTTTGTACAACTTAGTCACTGCCTATGCTGATCTATGCCCACTGTGCCTTTGTGCAACTTAGTCACTGCCTATGCTGATCTATGCCCACTGTGCCTTGTGTATATTAGTCACTGCAGTCCACTGGGCCTCTGTGTCTCTGACCTAGTGCTAATGCTGAATCCAGATGTGATATTACCTATGCACTGTAACTGCTGTGTCTCTGACCTCAGTACTAACTCTGAATCTAAGTGTGTTATTACCTATGCATTGGAATTGATGTGTCTCTGACCTTAGTGCTAACTCCGAATCTAGGTGTGATATTACCTATGCATTTCAACTGCTGTGTCTCCGACCTTAGTGTTAACTCTGAATCCAGGGGTGATATTACCCATGCATTTCAACTGCTGTGTCTCTGACCCTAGTGCACTTCAACAGTTTTGTCTTAGACCCTAGTGTTAATCTCGAATCTAGGCGCCACACCGTATATAGTAGTACCCTAGTGCAGCATTTGACCTACTCTGTCCTATACCACTGTATGGTCACTGTATTCTGCCACTGGCCCAATACTTGATCACTGTGCACTTTAGCCCACTCTGCCCAGTATCCAGTACTCGACTGCGGCATTCAGTCTACTCCCCCTAACCTAGCCCACTTTGCCAAATACCAGCTGAATGCTGGCCAATATTTGTTCGATGTGGGAAACAACAAGCCCCAGATTGACTAGTAACTACATTATGTACTCTTACCTGCCAAACCTAGCCCTTCGAGCATTCCTCACCAATCTGATAGCTATACTTAGTACTATTGTATACATCACCGTGTCAACAACCCTGCCCCTAGAGGGCCCAGATGCCCATACACAACTTATCTCCAAATCCCATTGCAATATAGCTCAGAGAAACTACAGACTCAGGGCACGCCTACCCAAAATATTTGAACCTATCAATAAATATAACATTCATCTGGGTCACCTTCGACCCAAACTACTCCCACCCCTAGAAACTACTGCTCCTCCCAGCCACAATCACTACAAACACTATCCTAAAAGAAATAAGCCCACCGCCCAAACCGCCTCTCACGGTACAGCCGGATCCTGACCTAAAAGCTGCCTTAATCAATGCCAGATCATTAGTCGCCCATGCTATTGACATAGCAGACGCGATCCTAGAAAATGACCTTGACTTCCTCGCCTTTACTGAAGCATGGCTCCATGAAGCAGCAGGCTCCGCACTAACCTTAGCAGTCCCTGACAACTACACCATCCTTAGAGCTGATAGATCAGACGCTCGAGGTGGAGGAATAGCGATTATCTCTCCATGAGAATTATCTCCACACCTAACCTTAATTCCTGTGAGTTCCTTCTCAATCAAACTACCAACTGTCAACTCTCAAACATTAAATATTCACCTCCTCTACAGACCCCCGGGCCCTATCAGCACCTTCAATGAAGATATTACCACTATTATCTCAGAGAAATTAAAAAATTCCTCACAAACCCTTGTGCTAGGAGATTTTAACCTAGGGTATAATGATATCAATGATCATCAGGCCACTGCCATAGCCAACACCCTAACAGAACTAGGCTTCTCGCAGAAGGTGAATGCATCCACCCATACCAAAGGGAGAACTTTGGACTGGATTGCCAGCCACAATTGCAACCTATCCATCACAACTATTGCCCCCCAAATTTGGAGAGACCACCACCTAATTTCCTTTACAATTAATACCAAAAGACCTAGAGGTCCAACACCCCTCGCCACAGCCACATTAACCAGAAACAAGAAGAATATCATGGTGGATAAAATTCTGCCACATATCCTTCCCAAACGTAACCGTCTACCTGACTATGCTGATCCAGGCCTTCTAGTGGAGGAATTCAATAATGCTATGACCCTCGCTCTCGATAGCATTGCCCGGCTCAAAATTAGGAACAGTAAACCTAAAAAAGCTCCTGAACTCCTGGTTTACACCCCACCTAAAATACTTAAGACTTCAGAAAAGAAAATTCGAAACAGCATGGAACTGACATCCCAGTGCGGAAAATAAAACTAACCTAATAAACATCTCAACGCAATACATAACAGGTCATCATCCTGGCCAAACAAGAAACCTATAATAACAGGATTACCCAAGCCAATTCCAGCATGAAGGAGCTATTCTCTATCCTAAAAGAACTGGAAACTCCCATCGTAGCACAGGATAACTCCATCAAAGATAAAACCTGGTGCACAGACATACAGTTGGCATTAACCAATAAAGTGTCCAAACTCCAAACTAAAATTGCTCTAAAGAAAGCCTCACTACCAGCCCAAAACTTGACTCCCTTGAACAAAACTACCACACCTATACCTAAAGAAACTTCCCAATTCAAGTTCTCTAAGGTCTCAGTGATCGAGGTAGAGAAAACTATTCTGAGCCTTAAACCTTCCAATTGCAAAGGCGACCAATGCCCAGCACAAATGATCAAGGATGCTGCTAGAGATCTAGCTCCCTTCATCACAAAACATATCAATGCCTCCTTTACTACGGGCACCATTCCACGTAACTTAAAGGAATCTTGGGTACTCCCCCTTCTGAAAAAACAAACACTGGACCCCAATATTCCTACAAACTACAGGCCCATCACCACGGTGCCTTTCTTACTAAAAATACTAGATAAGGTTGCCTATACCCAAATTCAGAACTTCCTTGAGGCGAACCAGCTCCTTGGCGTCCGCCAATCTGGTTTCCAACCTCAACATGGCACAGAGACTGCCCTTATCGACTTAAAGGCCCAAATTGACTCACTCAGAGATGAGGGCAAACTAGCCCTCCTCCTCCTACTAGACCTCTCAGCCGCCTTTGACCTGGTGGACCATAGAGTCCTGTGTAACCACTTGGACTCTGCGGCCCACTTCCAGGGGAGGCCACAGCCTGGATACAGTCATTCCTCAGTGACAGGACTATGAGGGTGTTCTCCCCCTCAGCGGCAGCAGACCCAATACCCATCACCTGTGGAGTGCCCCAGGGATCCTGTGTCTTGCCAACACTTTACAATATTTTCACAAAGCCACTCTTTGACGATCTTGACAATCTGGGTGTCACCTACACCAACTAGGCAGACGATACCCAGATTCTCCTACCACTTACTGGGGATTACGGTGAAGATCTGGCTTTAGTGAATAGAATCTATAGCATTGTGCAGGCATGGATGGCCAACCACAGCCTATGTTTAAACGATGACAAAACAGAGCTCATTATCATGGGCACGGCAGCTTGCATCTCTAAACTTAACCAAAATTACTCAGCATATATCATCGATGGGAACACTATTAAGGTCGCCAAAGAAGTAAAAACCTTAGGTTTTTACCTTGACTCGACCCTCTCCCTTAACAAACAGGCGAACTCACTGGCCTCATCCACGGCCTATACATGTAAATTAATACGAGCCGGCAAACCATTCTTATCAGTTGACAGCTGTCTTATCCTAGCCAGAGCCCTCATCCTTTCAAAGTTAGATTATTAGAATTCCCTCTACATAGGGTCTACCAAACAAATAATCAACAGAATACAAGTGTTCCAAAATAATGCACTTAGAGTGGCCCTAAGCATTCCCAGAAGAGCACATATCTCCGAAATAAGATGGAAATACAAATGGCTATCTACCCAAGAAAAAATCAACCCCAAAGCTGCATCCCTCATCCATAAATGCTTAAATAATAAAGCCCCTACTACCTTACAGAACTATTCCATAGAAAAAACCCTACTAGACCTACTAGAACAGTTAGCCCCAACGGCCTTCTAGTGCCCAAATTCAAACTTACAACCATTGGAGGATCCAGCTTCCCAGTCAAGGCATCTCAATTATGGAACTCCCTACCCCATGCACTTAGATCTGACCAAATGTTCAACAAATTTAGACAGAATACAATAAACTCACTGAGAATACTATGTAACCTGCACTTTCCAATGTAGCCACCACTTATGCCTCACCTGGGCTAAAGATGGTGACTGACCTGCTACTTTGTAAATTTAGTTTTATGATGACTGTTTGGCTATACATCGTCTATACTTGGTATTGTCTCACCCTGTGGTGCTATGTTCTATGAATGTGTAACTTCTGTAAATGTGTAACCTCTGTAACTAGGCTGTAAACCTACCTGTTCTCATGTGCCCTGCTACCTCAGGGTCTGGTGCGCTCAACAAATAAAACAAACAAACAAACAAACAAATATAAAGAGTGGTCCAGAGTGGTCCGGCACCATGTGGGCGCTCATTCGGAGGACTCTGTTAGGTATCCAACTGAGAGTGTAAAATTGTGAACTGCATAAATTGTCAATATTGCAGTGGTCCTGCAATGGGTCAAGGCAAACGCTTGGCACATGTTTAAGTCTTTGATAACTAATACGAACTATAATTGGTCCGAACCCGGCTTATGGAGACCAATTGTGAAAAGGGGATCTGAGCCCGGCTGAGGGGGATCCAGGCTGAAGAGTGATTTGCCCTACGGCAATGCTTGGAAAGGAACTTTTCCTTTGTTTGATACATCATGCCCTCTGAAGTCAAAGACTTTTGATAACCTAAGAGACTTGGGCATAGAAGGCCCTGATGCTTGTAATGGACCTTGGCCCTCATGCTGAAGTAGCCTAAGATTGTGCTATGCTCGAGTGAACCACCTTGTCCTGTGCTGAAAACGTGGGGAAGGGAGGCCAACGGCCTGAACATCCTGACTTATCATTTTGTGAATACTTCTTTCTTTTTCATGAACAATACCGGACACTATTTGTAATTTAGCAATAAGGATTGGCAATATGTTTTCTTTAGTATAGGCCCTTTTATTTTGACGAGACTCCACTAGGACTGCATGATTATTATTTGATGGTTGTAGCTTGCTTTCATCTTAGATTCCGGTTTAGATAGGTGTTTATCACATCCTTGATACAGTTCAATAAATACCCTTCAACTGTGGTCACTTGTGTCTGTCTTACTTTGATACCATGCCTTTCTTATAGAACAACTGTATGGGAACCTACCTACTACTTAACCTAAGTTAAAATACTGTGGCCTGCTCTGGCAATCTCGTGACACATGTCCCACTCTCACTCATGACCAACACTGGATCCCATACAGTCCACCATAGGTACCTCCCATTGGCCCGCTGAACCAGGACCTCATACCTCCGAACCTGCCAAATGGCCCACCTACTCGTGGAAATCCTCCTCTTCCCCTCAGAAATCCTCTCATTTACTGTTGATCGGGAGTATACCCGTCCATCCAGTCCTGTGCCATCCCTTGGTTCAATATGTCCCTGTTGTTCCAATTGTCTCTGCTATCCCTCGGTTGAGCTAGTAATTACTGCTCCTTGTACACTGAGTTCAGCAATTTCTTTCTAAACAAGCTTTGCTTTTGCCTTTTGTGCCTGTTCAGTACTCTCTTCCTGTCTTCTTTGTACAATGTGCACCTGAACTTCCGGCCAACCCTTGGCCTCAAGTACCCCCACTTTAATGAAATCATGCTGAACTTCTTTGGGAAGTCCCTTTTTTAACTTGTGGTAGATAATAGACACATTCCTATCCTATGCTTCTCCTTTTTCTCCCCTCCATATTTCCTGAATCAACTGAATATGTGTGGCAGGCTCATCATCCAGAATCATGTGTATTTCTGACGTATGAGGACACATAAACTGCAGGGCTCCCCATTACTTGGGAGGATAGCTCAAGGGGCAACGCGCTCGCCTTTGAAGCAAGACGACACGGAGCACCACAGGTTCGATCCCCGGGTCCGCGCTTAGAAACCTCTGGGGATTAAGCGCGTTATAAATAACCCATCATATCACCTCTACGCTCTAATTATTACAGGGTCTCGCATCATGGGTGTTTGTATCTAACTGGATTTCCGGATACCCTGCTCACCTCCAAAGTTTGTCTAACCATTCCCCTATTAAAGCCGTAAATTAGCTTTTCATGTCCCCAATGGCCAACATAACACCAGCAATTTGTTTTTCCAATGCATAAATCCACTTTCCCACCCCTGCAGTGAGCGAGGGGAGTGGCTTCATCAAAATATCACAGTCCATGTGAAACCATGTAACATAATATGCTCTCGCTTCTCCCTTCTGAAGCAACAGAAATTGAGTTACTTTTGTTTTAACTGAGGGTTTCACCGTCTTCCCCTTGCATCTTACTACAGCCATACGAGCACCACAGTGTGTCTTAAGACCCCATGGTGTGCTTGCTGTAGCCTCAGCTGGAGCGGGAGGTTAGGTTGCTGTACCCTGTACTCCCTGCTCAGTGTCCGTTTCCCATTCCTCATCCTTGTTCTCTTCCACTGCTATCACATCCCTTGGCCTTTCCGTGAGCACAGAATCATAATCGTACTATCATGGTATGCCAGTTGACATTCCCTCTGTTCAAGTTCTGTACCTAGAGCAACACTTTCCTCTTTAAGTTCCACATAGACATCTTTGATGACTGACCAATCGAGCCTAACGAGGAGCTGTCTACACTTCCACCGCTCTCCACCTACATCTTCTATCTGCCTATTTCCTTCTTCCCGCTCTTCACTTCTCTGCTGCTGCAATAGTACTACGATTCGCAACCTATCTTCTATTCTAGTGGTAGGAGGCACGGTTCTTCTTTTCATCCATTTTCAACCCCTAAACTAACCATTCTGTTGATGGCATTACTCTGTGGCACTCCTCCATCCTTAATCTCGCTGCTAGCCTAGCGGATGCAGGAGTTCTTCTTCTTTTGCCCCCGTTCTCAATCTCTATGTTGCCCTTACCATTGAAGGACTTACCTTTCCAGTTCCCTCAGTATCGAGTGACCAATGGAATAATGGAGGTTCAAACTCTGAGTTAGTATGTGTTAGGACTGATTTTCTATACTCTGGCCTGGTGGACACATGTATAGAAGCCCAACAAGGCTGAAACACGTCTATGGGGTTGCTGTTGGTGCTCTTGTTCAGAGGAGAATTGCCTAGAATTTTGGTGCTGGACTGCCCCTGGGCAGGACAAAGACTGATATGCAGGAAAATGTCTTCTCTGTGAAAGGGACAGTGAGCTAAAGACTTGGTAGAGTCTCTACCAGGGGTTATTCACCCAAGAACAGGTCATTGGGCTGTGTTCATGCTGGTAGATAGATTTCCAGAACCCCCTTTGTTTTGCATAAATTAACTTTTGGTCTCACCCTTAGTTACCAGGGCATTCCAGACGTGGACCCCTTGGTCACTGTTCTTAGAGAGGCACAGCTTCACCTCACTGATGAAGCCCAAACAAGGCTGAAAAACGTGTATGGGGTTGCTCTTGGTACTCTTGTTCAGAGGAGAATTGTTTAGCATTTCAGTGCTGTACTGCCCATGGGCAGGACAAAGACTGATATGAAGGGAAATGTCTTCTCTGTGAAAGGGACAGTGAGCCAAAGACTTGGTAGCATCTCTCCCATGGGTTATTCACCCAAGAACATGTCATTGGGCTGTGTTCGTGCTGGTAGAGAGATTCCCAGACCCCCTTTGTTTCGCATAAATTAACTTTGGGTCTCACCCTAAGTTACCAGGGCAACCCAGACGTGCACCCCTTGCTCACTGTTCTTAGAGAGGCACAGCTTCACCTCACTGATGCCCAACAAGACTAAAACACGTGTATGGGGTTGCTGTTGGCACTCTTGTTCAGAGAAGAATTGCCTAGCATTTCGGTGCTGGACTGCCCCTGGGCAGGACGAAGACTGATTTGCAGGGACATTTCTTCTCTGTCAAAGGGACAGTGAGCTAAAGACTTGGTAGAGTCTCTCCCAGGGTTTATTCACCCAAGAACAGGTCATTGGGCTGTGTTCGTGCTGGTAGAGAGATTCACAGATCCCCCATTTGTTGCATAAATACATATATACATTCACTTTGTAATAGGGCACACTACACATCAGAAACTCCTACAATGGAAAGGTTAGACTAGTGTTATGCACTTATGGTCCACAGAGATGATCCCTAACTAAAATTGCCCCGCCCTAAGTTTCCTGCGGACTTTTGCCCAAGAGGTCAGGTTACAGTTCCACAGACGTTAGGATGCATGAAAAAATGCATGTAGAGTCTATGGAGTCCAGTGAAGGGTTTGTAGGGTTAGGGTTCAAGTTAGACTAATGCCCAAAAGTAGCCCGAACAGTCAGATGCATTGCGCAAGCAAGCAATGGCAAAGCCAAAAGTGTTATGAATACACTTTGTAATAGGTCCATTGACTTATAATGGAGTTATACTGGGAACATAGTGGTAGGTTAGAAACTCTGTAACTTACCCCCGTACTCCAATTCTTCCCCATACTTGGCAGAACAAAGGAAGATGGTCTGACATTGCTATTCCTGCCAAAAGTGGCAGTACTCGAGTCACAATGGTTGCAGGTTCAAGCTGATCTCCGGTTGGTGTCTTTTATTGTTGCATGGACTCTCGGTCGAAGAATGCATAAAGGTTTGATGTAGCTCCCCTCTCATGACTGGACTCGGGTCAGGTAAGCTATTTCAGATGGTGGTCACCACAGCAGGACGACGCAAAAGGGCTCAGCAGACGCAGTCAAACTTTCACTCCTATCTCGGGTCCCCTTGATGCTAGGATGCTGTAGTTTCACAGGAGGTAGTCTTGTAGGGCCAGCTGAGGATCCCCCAAGTTTCAGGCCAGAACTCGGTACAATGACTCCAGCCGCACGGGAGCCCGAAAACAAAGCTGGTCAGCCAGAAGACGGTTCCAGGGCACTTCCGAAGACTTCCTTTAGCAGGGCACCGAGCTGACGTCAGTAATGGATGATCCCTCCACTGCAAGGGTCGTAGCTGCTTCGCAGGACTATTAAAGTTCAAGAGCAAGACAAGGTTTCTCCAGGACAGCAGCCGAAGTTGGTTGCCAGGCCTCCTTCAGTCAGGTCTCAGTTTTCTTCGTAGGTCTCACAGTTTGATAGGATACTTGGCTCCTTCAGGTTTCTTCAGAATCTCTGAAGAATGGGTGCAGGGGTCATCTTCTTATACTAAAAACCAGGCTAGAGCTGCTGCCCTCACTAGCCAATAGCAGGACTAGCCCAAACACACACACCCCAGCAGTGATCCAATCAAGACCACTGGTGCGAACATCCATGCATACCACTCAGACACACTGAAACCAGTTTGTGGATTGTGGTCAGACAGACCCAGCCCACATCCTGCTAGCAAGCACACACATCCCTCCAGTAGCCCGCCAAATGTTCCTGCTTTCACGGGCACTGGAAGTCCTTATAAAGATTTTCCTGGCCTCTGAGAAGGGTAAGGAACAAGATGGCAAAAGAACAGGCGAAACATTCTCGTGGCACAGCCATGTTTGACCAGTAGCCACAGTTAGTAGCCAAATGTAGCAAACGTGGTAAAGCTAAAACGGAAATCCCCAAAAAGTGGGGAAAAGTCACTACTGCCACCAGCCTATACTTTTAGCACACCTAGAGTAACTAGAAATCCTCTGAGTGTTACTCTAGGGCAAAACATAAATGCACCCCATTGTACTGCAGTGTAAGCTGTTGTGAAAAATGATATAAAGTTACCACAAGTAGTAACATAGTAACACGACTAAGGGAAACAAGGTTTCCCAGTACTGAAAGCCTGAAGGACATATCAGTTTCCCCATAATATATGAGCAAAAGTCAGTGCACTGCAAAAAGTACAGGTCAGATTAAAAAATAAAAGCAAAAGGTTTGGGGGTTCCATAAAGATGGAAGGAATGGTGCAGTAAAGAGAAAGCTTTCCTAACAGTATGCCCCTCTACAGGTGATAAAGGATAGCACCCCTATGGTGGTGGGGCAGAAGGAATCTCTGCACCCTACTTTCTCTGTCCTTTTCCCCTGTTTTAATACTGTGGGCCTTCCCACCTTTTTAATACATCCTCTATAATTCTAAAATATTTATGTGTTTCTCTAACTTTGATCCATTGTGCCTAGTAACTAAACAGGTATACAGGCTCTTCAACATTTACTTATCAAATGTCCCTTCTTCAGGCCAAGAATTAAGCATTTCCTTTATTTCGTGCACCCTTTCCGATGGTATTTCAAAGCTTTTACTTTATACCTGGAAGCACCTGACACAAGTGATCAAGTGGAGTCTTCATACTCCAAACCAGTCTAACTCTAACAATCTTATTCCAAAAATCAACAATCTAAACACGAAAGCCGTACCTGTGGCACAAAATTTCAAATCCAAAAAGTCACTCCCCACACCCACTCATCTTATTCACTTTCACCACAATCGACTCACTAACTATAAACTTTTAATTATACTTTCCACTCTTATAAAATAGACAACATATTATAAAAGAAAAACAATGCCATGACCCAAATCCTCTTTACTTCCTATTCATCACTTTTACAACATTTTCGACTACACTGTTGTCTTTTTCTGACTATGGAAAGATACCCTTCACTACTTCGACTAACCAAGAAAAGAAACTAACATTGAAAAACACAAACAAGGTAAAAAATATATATAAAAAATGACTTGCAACACATAACAGTTCATCCGCTCATCCAGAAACACTCACCCTTTCAACCCACCTAACCGTATCTGACTTCACAAATTCATCCATTATTACCCAGCCAGAAAAATGCAAATCAAAGAAAACCTGTTTCCCTGTAACCCTCTTGATTTACCCAGAAAGTGCACTTGTGTAAAATGTTTTCTGAGCGTTCAGAAGTGGTTCTCCTTCAATTCGCCCTGCAGACAGGCCTTTAACCAATATGGTGCCTGTACACCTCTCCGTTAATGTGCACAAAAGACTGGTCCCTGTGGAGAAGCACTGCAGTCGATTTGTGAGGAAAGGAAAATCCCAGCTTCTCGGAAAGCCAGGAGATCATGTTGGACCATCATGGGAATTTCCTACTATGGCTCAACTCTTGTGACAATAATATTCAGTTCACAATGGAATTTGACCGCAAGACCATCCACTTTTTGGACTTAGAAATATCCAACACAATAGACAAACTCACATGCAATCTCTACAGAAAACCCACAGATTGCAATACTCTGCTTCACTTTAGAAGTGACCACCCACATCACGTCCAACAGAATTTACCATACGGGCAGTTCCTGCGAATTAGGAGGAACTGCACTTCATTACCGGATTATTATGCCCACTCTGATCTACTGACGGAAAGACTTCACCAAAGAGGGTACCCTAAAAAACTTGTATCCACTGCCCAAAAAAGGGCAAGGTTCACCAATCGAGATAGCCTTCTGACACCTGAGCCATCACAAGAACAGGTGATCCAAGACAGGACCACATGCGTCACCACACATGGCCCTAACTCACTTCAAATCAAAAGGACCATTCAAAAATTTTGGCCTATAGTGAGGCTACTGTTACCAGAGGAACCACTCCCCAGATTTGCCTTCAAGAGAGGGAGAAATATTAGAGAACATTTAGTACATTCCATACACACACGGGACACCCTCACCACTGGACCCTGGAATTTACGTAAAATCACTGGACATTTCCCATGCGGATCATGTTCAGTATGTAAATTCACCAAGAAAACCAAGTCTTTTCTCATAAATGGAAGACCATGGACCTTGAAACATCACACGAATTGCAAAAGCAGCCAGGTAATCTATTGCATTCAATGCCCATGTGGACACAGATATGTAGGTCAGACCATACGCAAGGTGGGGACCCGCATATCCGAACATCGATCTAGGATTCGCTGTAAGCTCACTACATCACCCATGGTAACACATTACCTAGAGCTCCCACACACACCAGACGATCTCTTGTGGTGGGTACTAGAAAAAGTCGAATCAGGTCCCAATGTCCAAACCAGACTTCTCTCATTAGAAGCCAGATGGATCCATCATTTGGACACCTTTTGAACATGGCTTAAATGAACGTAACATTCCCCAGTTCTAAACAGACACCTGGCTGATGAGGACCAACTGACACTTCGGTGTCCCCATTTGGTCCTCTCATTGCGACACCCTGTGGGTGTCTCATTTACCACTCACCATCTATGTCCCATCATGACTGTGTAACCTTTTTTCCCCCCTACATGCACACTGTATTCAGTCCCCTTCTGGTGGGGGACCATAGTAGCTTATAGCTAATTCCGAGGATCACTGAAACCCCCACGAGGGTCTCAAGCAAGTCCCTGCATAGCTATGACTCTCCCTCCCCACCCATTTCCACTCCCTTTTTCATTTCTTTGGGGTCCTGCCCACCTCTACCGCTAGTGCGGGATCTGGGCACACCCCCCCGTCGGCAACCACATTCTGGTCTGTAGGCCGGCTCTCTGTGTATGCTGCACCTCAATTGAGGCTACTCCACCCCGCCCACGTGCACATTTCAGGGGTTCCCTGGCAACCGAGCCACACTTCTGGCTTGCATCATGAAGCACCACGCAGACTCACTGGCTGAGTTCTGCTTACGCTGCGGGCGTGGCATTGACAGCCAATCGCTGTCTGACACGTCTCCCCCTCCTGCCCTCTACGAGCTTTAAGATTGCAGCTCGGTGTTTCCCGTCGCAGACAGGCTTCGTCCTGCACCACACAGAGCGAGTTATACACTCTGTCCGCGCATTTGAAATGCAGACTTTTCAGGTGAGCCGCCACCTCTACTTTTTATTTAGTAATCATTTGCCCACACCGGCACCTGATTTCTCCCATTTCTCCGCCCGCCTTCTATTTACGATCCCTCCCTCCTCCCCCTCCCAGGTCCCTTCCAGCTGACGGTCTCCTGGACTGCAGCTGGCCTTTTGGGACCACACAGCAGTGCTGTTCCTGTTTCCTCACGGGAGTTCCACGGCATCGCCGTACATATAGGATCTTTTCCTCAACAGATTCCCAGGTACCTATCACGAATTACTATATGTCTGGTACAGGCGGGGAGCACTCAGTCTGTGGGGCATCACCATTGGGGAGCATGCTGGATTAGAATGAGCTCACTTCTTTTCCACCACTTCCCTGTCCATAGGCAGGCACAGGAGGAAGTGCTACGTGATTTCACTATTAGTTTACTTATTTCTTTTCTTGACTGTGGAGTTTCTCCCTGCTTTCCATCTACTTTAAGCACAATTTTCACTACTACACTTTATTTTTAACCCTGACTTATCTACTAGGATACCAACGGTAGTGAACCCACACCCCACTTGCTTACAGTCTTCTCTCTCTTCCATACACTGAACTCTTCTTTTACTTCATTTTCCTTGCAGAACTCACCAGCCCTGAAGAAGGCGGAATATTAAAACTGGTCCTCAACCTTTAAGGGACCAGTCTCCACCGAAACGCAAGAACGTGAGGGGAGTGTTGGGATCTTTGCACCCACCCACACATCCTTTCGTATTCATTGGAATAGATTCCCCCACTGCGTTGGCAAAACCTTGGAAACAGACGATATACCTGAACAATAATATCAGGATTTTTCTGTCTTGATTTTACCCTTCCAGACCTTTATACTGGGAGCATTAAGGATACACTCCTTGACTAGAGCAGCATAACGAAAGGTTGTTTGTCTTGGAATTCTCCCCGAGACCCTGGCAGGACAGACAGACATATCCAGGTCCTACCACTTTGCTGCCAACATCAACCGCATTTCCGGTTATACTTTTTCAGTCTATCACTCTTTTACTTTTCTGCATATCTGTTGCTCTTTGGACACCACCGTTTTGACTTAAATGCATCCTTTTTTGTGATAAAATAATAGACCTAATTTAGGTGTGTGTCACACCGCACCAATTTGTTTTATATGTTTGGAGACTCATATGTTTTTATTGTTGTTTTTTCACTTTATTTCCTTGTTGATTTATCACTTGCTGAATGCTTTACATATATTATATTATATATATTAAAAAAAACGTTTGTTATGTGAAAATTGCCTCACGTTTGTATCTCATATATTGTGTCAAGAGGATTTATTTTCTCAAAATAATTGACTATAGCATTCATTGCTTTAACATTGAGCTACTTAGGGGAGCCCCAGGAATCAAATGACCCCCGTTTCAGCTCTTAACCCCTGGCACAGCAGCACCTCTCCCTTTTTTCATGATTTATTGGACCATCATCAAATGACAAGGTGAACCTCTGCTCTCCTAACTCTAAATAGGCTCACCTCTCAAGAAGTGAGTGGACATTTGTCTGTAAAGCAGGTTTATTGTATACCAACGGCTGGGAGGGTCTAGATGACTCCTTAGAGACAGAACTAACCCGATTCTCCTGGAACCACACAAAAGTTACACTTAATACACATTGTTGAAACATTTAACAGAGTCCCACCTATTTCATTACAAAGTCATGTTTAACAACTGCCCCACTGACCATCATGATCATGGAGCTCTGCTATTTCAATGCCCCGTTGGGCTTTCCATCATCTATGTGGAGCAGTCTGCTCCTTCGAGCATGTCCACTGCTTCAGCCGCGAGGCAGACAAGACATCTACTGTGAAATTCCCACCTCTGCTGTTGCGGATTGGCTGAGGCAGTGTTGAGAAGCAGCTAAGTACCCCCACCTCAATCACCTCGTCCATCGTGCCTATATGTTGGGAACCAGAGTGTGAGACACGTGTGTTACCAGTGAAAATACTGTTACGCTTACCTGGTATCCACGGGGACGCCACCCAGCCCTGGTTGGATGATTTGCACTCTCGAACCCTCTCCCGGTCCCTTGATAAGGCCTCTGGTTAAAGATGGGTCTGCAATATAGGAGAGCTGGATTCAATACCAGATTGTCTTTATGTTTTCCCACCTCCCTTGGCCTCAACTCCTTCCTCCCCCTTTGGCCTTCTCCTTACCTTAATATTGTAAAAGGTGGATTCTCTGTCCTGCTCCTCGTGGCAGGGGCATGTAGATGTGGGGGGCGAGCAGCGGACCAAGTTACTTCACTGGTGCAATTTTTAGTTCTTGACTGTTACTGAACAAAACCATGTGGTCTAGATATGTCAGTAAAGGAAAAAAGGGGGAACCAAACATGTGATGTCATCAGTGATGTCATCAATGACATTTGTGATGTCATCTTTGATGTCCTGGGTGTTAGTCTTAGCAGTGCACAGTGGCGTGAGTTATGGTTGCTTAGCTTACCATAACTGGCGAATTTCAAGGGTTTTTCGGTTTTACTTTGAACCATAACGTCCCTTTAACAACGTTTTTTTGCTGAATTTCATAGGTTTTTAGAAATGCAACTTAACCATAATATCCCTGACTTTATATATATGTAACATAGAACATACTGAACCCCCAGCTAGAGATTTTGATGTCCGCGGACTGTGCAAATGTCCGCGGACGGACTCGGACAACAGCAACACTACCCAAAAACTCAGGGGTATCTTAAATTGTTACATCATGCCATATGAACAGTGCACAAGTTGAAAAACCAATACACAAACACATTATATGTAGTCATAAATAAGAAGCAGAACCTATATATATATATATGTATATATATAATGCATCAACCATTCATTTAAATACCATATATACTAAAATGGAATTTACCTAAACAAGAAAGATATGCTTCTAACATAATTACCTCACAGAAACTGCACAACTAGGAGCAACAGCAGATCTATAGAACAGTGAGAAGACAACTTACCACAATCTAGTAAGTAAACTTCTTTTTTCTTATATATTTCTAAAATGTCTATATTACATACAACAAAAGTAATATATATATTTCTTTCCTCACAGAAATGTCACATACTTTAGAATGGCTTAAAGGCAAGTTCCGGGACTTTTTTTTTATTGTCCCTACGGTTCGGCCATGTGTTTTTAAGCATAAATCGGTAGATCGTAGAAAACTTTCCTATGGACCTTACCCGACTTTTCGTCCATTAACGCACTCGAAATCAGCCGCCATTTTGTGATAATCCTATCATTTCCCCCCATCGACCTGGCTCACCTGCGTTTGCGGCACTAAATCATATCCCCCGCCCCTGAAACAGACTTTATCAAAACATTCATATTCCCCGCCTCTATCCGTGACGTGACTGTGCTGCGTAGGCAAACGCGCCCAGGCGTCTTCTACGCGACTCCACACAGAACCCGGAAACCAACACAGATCAGCTCACAACACAGCGCGCCACAATTCAGAATATGAAACTGTACTTTTAAATCAAACCGCAAGATTGTAAATTTGGTAAAGTACATTTATTTGACATCAAATGTTTAGAGAATATTCAGCGATTTGCATTTTTCTTTGCTCTCGATCCAAAATAGTTCGTCTTGAGGCAAGCGATGTTCGTGTGCAGTACACAGGGTGTTGGTTTACGATAAAATAAGCTCTTCGGTCGCACTGATAATCACGTGGCTGTTCCAACAACGAGGCACTAGGCCACCACGGTATGTATGTTGCATCTAGCCATTAGTACCGCGTAAGGGCATACTTGTACTTGGCGATCGTCCCATAAAATGGTCAGGGTGGTAACGTTGTTCATGCGGAGAAGCAACGGGCGGTTGTAAAAGCCATCCGCCGGTGTCTGGTACTCGTGACACATACAATAATGAAGGATGTACCTGTTTTAAAAACATAAAAAATGAAATTAGTCTCACCATCAGATCTTTATTAAAATTATTCATTTTATATATTAGGTCGGGAAATTATTTCATAGCTAGGCCAGTGCAACTGGGTATTATACGTCATTTCCAGTAACCCACCCCCTCTCCTCCGCCTTTTTCAGAGCCGCATGAGCGCCAGTGGACCACTTCGTCACTGATATGATATAATATGGCATTTGCAACACGCCTATACACAAGTGTTTCAAGGCGTGGCGAGGCAGGGAGGGGGGGGAACAAGGAGAAGACAGACAACGATCCTACTAGGCCAAGTGTCATTCAGATCGCGCAAGTGCACGGGTAGGGGGAAGGTAAAAGTGCAAGGGGAAGGGGAGGGTGGAAGTGGAGTACAAGGTAAGTAGCATAAAATAATAAATACATAGGGCCAGCTGGTGGCGAGTGCAAGGTAAGTGCAGAACAAGTGCTGGGAAGGGGGGGCTGTAGGATACTGAGACAGTCCCCCATTGCAGGGGTTGACAGGGAGGCAGTGCAGGTGGAGAGTGGAAGGGCCCAGGACCGAGGTCGCAGACAGTGGACCAGTTGTAGCAGGGGAGAGGGAGAGAGAAAGCAGAAGCAAAGAGGAAGGTTTTGAGGTGCTTCCGTAAAAGGAGATGGTTCTCCTCAAGATAGTGCGCGGTACAAAACAATATGCCACATAGAACGAACAAGTACAACTTAACCTGTCTTTAAAGCTACTGTATAGTAATTAAATTGCGGTATAAACTGATCTAAAGAGTTACTTACATTATATTTGCATTTTCCATTGTGACTGTGCGTAGGGCAGCCCCGAAATACCACTCCTTCTATGCCAACGTTATTTCTTCTAATGAACGAACATTAAATGGCTTTCGTTTCTGAAATTATATTCATTATCGTTTACGTTATTGCACCACACCACCAAAAAGAAGTCTTTCGGGATGGTCCCGGCCTGTCAAGGTCAAATAACAATAGAACCTTATACTGAGTCGTGGGCCATTCCGGCACCCGAGCAAAAAATCAAAGCAGCTGACCTTCACTTTGAACGAGCACACATTCCTAGTTAGCTACATTCAGTGTAAGGCCATCTCACAGGACTTGAAATTTACACTCCATCTTTGCATTTTGTCTGCGTGCATTTGCAGCCCCAGAGAACCATAAATACGGAGACATTCTATATTTTTTGAAAAATGATTTATATTACTGTTTGGTTTAATTTAATGCGCAAATGAACAAGGTTGGATAGACACATTGCATGTACACTGAGCAATCACTTTTATTTACATAATACATAGCTACACATATTCAATGGGCCTGCGACATGAGGAGACTCCAGAGCAAAGTCACAGGTGACACCCGGGTGGTTCGCACAACTGCACGGTGAAGGGAGGGGCAACGGTGGAGAGACACATTGCATGTACACTGAGCAATCACTTTTATTTACACATTACATAGATACACATATTCAATGGGCCTGCAACATGAGGAGACTCGAGAGAACAGACAATCAAATTACAATCATTTAAACCGTGATGTGTATTTCTCAATGAGCTCTGCTTTAGGTGGACATGGAACAGAGGCAATGTTGGGTGGCAATGCAGTTGTCCCCTGCACAGGTTCGTTCACAACTCCATGTATGTTCCTATCTAGGACATCAACAATAAGTCTCTCAATAAACTCATATTGCATATCCTGAAACACTGGTTTGATCACCCATTGTTTACTTCTTTTAGTGAAGGCCTTATTGTAGCGAAGCGTCCCTAAAGTTCCGGTCGTCCTACTTTGTTGACGGCCAACATTATGGTTATGTGCCAAGACTGCTAGAAGAGTCCGATTTATCATGCCCTCCATGCCAAAATGCAATCGTTTTGGCCTGTACTTTAGGCACATATTGTGGAACACCTCCAAATCTCCTGTGTGGCAGAATTCCGTGAGTCCCCTCAAATCTCTTGTTATAGTTTTATCAAATACAATCTTTTCAATGGCTTTGTGAGTGGGTGATGAAGGAATCAACCACTTCTTCTTCCGTGCCTCCTCTGTGGACAAATGGCCATGTTCACAATTGTGGAAATGTTGGTTTGTGGTCCAGCGGTGAACGTTGCTACAGTGTAGCATTACTGACCGCCATTTTTCCAGTAGAATTTCCAACGACCCTCCACATGTTTTTGAGCTCCACCAAAGATGGTTGCTGATTGACTTGGACCACTGTGAAATACCTTGCATATCTTTTTTTTTACCTGCAGCCGACATTTTTTTATTGATTGTTTTTGCAAGATGCCATACGTCAAATTGGTGATTTATATTTTTGTACTCTTCTCTCATTGTCTTGGCAATTGAAACGTGTCTGTCCGTGGCTATCAGGTCGATCACCATTCCCCGCGATTGTAGTTCTTGCAATGATGCTACAAAGCCAACTTTCTCCATTGCCACTGAGGATGTACTTTGTGACACCTGCACGACCACCGAACTCACAATTTTCTTACTTTCCATGTCCTGAAAGTGGTAGGTGCAGTACTTGGCTGAAAATCCTGGGCTGTCGCACTGTCCATCACCGGCTAGCCTGAACCGTTTGCCCGCGAATGTACTATCAATAGACATTTTTTCCATTCTCCAAGCTTCGCTAATGGCTGGAAATAGATAATCGATTTGGTATTTGTAGAACTGAGTTTTCGCAATGAAATGGATTCCCACAAACTGAAAGAAATACTCTAACTTTTTAAAACTTGAACCACTAAAAAGTGCGGCCGCTGCACAAAGTAGATTGCCTGCTGGCAGTTGCCCCAGCATGGGTTGTGCAGACCATGAGAAAGGATGATATTTTGTACAGGTGGCATGTATTTTAAGGTTAGTGCCTCGAATTGCACGAGTCACATTAATCAATGGCTCCCCACATACTTCCCCACCAACCGAATGCCCACATTTCATCCTAATAATAATATCAATCAAACAACTATCGAATACAATGAATTTGGCCTCTTTCCTTATACTGTCACTCTGCATCCCAGCTGGTTCGGCCTGTAACGTTGAGGACATGTCACTCACATGAAAGGTAGAATCTCTGATATCGTCTTCCGCTATGTTCAGTGATATTGATGGTGTTTCATTGTCGTCCACTTCATTCTCTTCCATTGCAACATCTGTTCCTTCTCCAGCGATGGGTGAATAAAACAATTTCTTCAACTTTCTCGCGGTCTTAGTTTTTGCGGGTGTGGATTCTGTGAATTGATCTCCGACTGCATCCGAACTACCAGGAGGACATTCACTATCAATGGCTGGTGGTGGTATAGCTCCGTTGTCAATCACTTCATATTCTTCCCATTGGCACGATGCATCTCCAGTCTCAAGTCCCTGCCAAAAGGTTTGACAAGCAACATCTCTCGTTCGCTTCACTGTCTGTGTAGATCTAGTTCATACACCCACTCGCAACTAGAGGACAGATTGGAAAAGGGATGTTCAGTTCAAACACAACTTACAGTATTGAACTATTAACAGTGAAAACAACATAATATAGTGACCAGGACACTAACCTTCTTTTGCTTTCTTTTCTTTGAAACTTTCTTGCCTCGAACTTCAACATCAGGACGCTGTTGCTCCGACTCGTGTGTGCATGTCTCCACTTCCTCGTGCGCTGCAACGACTATATTTTCATGATAAGCACATCCATCACGCACTGACGCTCCATCGACTCCCTGAAACATAGAACTTTCATTAGTATGTATAATAATATTGAAAACACAAAATGTACTTGGGGACCAATACCCACGTACATCTCAATAGCAAAACACGAATGAACGCATTGTGTAGAACATTCAAACGACAATTATTCACGCATTGTTGATCTAGTTAGATGGAACTGTCAAGATCCATACCTCGGGCTCCGCATAGACTTCCATTGATGATATTATTGAAGATGACGCTTCAGCATCTCCCTGAAACACAGTAATTGCATTAGTATGGTTTTCTATTTTGTTAAAAAGAACATAAACTTTGTGCAGGCGTCAACTGCTCATCTAAATAGACCTGCACAAATGATCAGTTGTCTAAAATAAGTAATGGATATCTAAATATGATTCGATTTGCTCGATCGTTGGAAGTGTCACCACCCAGAGATCTGCATCAACTACTAGGGGTGATGTTCTTGTAGAACATTGCGCCGACCCGTAACTGCATGCTCCCCCTTCTTCTTGGACTAATGCTCCATTGACTCCCTGAAACATAGGACTTTCATTAGTAATGAACACAATATTGAAAAAAGAAGACACAGAGGAGGGCGACGACAGAAGGACATATCAATGGCTAAAAACGAAAGAAACGTGTGTAACAATCACGCTACAAGAATGCAAGATCTGATGATCTCCATCGATGGAACTGTCCGGAAACGTACCTCGAGCATCTGAGTGACATCAACGGTTGTCGTCAATGCGTTGGACTCCTCAGCATCTCCCTGAAAGACAGTACTTGCATTATTTTGGATAACAATAATTATAACTGAAAACAAAGACTAGAGAACGAGTACTAGGGTGTACCATTAGGTAAAATAATTACACGATAAATTAAAACTATTGATTTACATGCCTAAAACAAGTCAGTGGCAGAATAGCTAAGTAAGATTACCCGATAGGCGCTTGAAGTGGCTGATGACTGCAATAACGACACGGATGGAGAATCTTCCGCCTTCATATTGAGTGGATACATAAATGGTGAAATTATTGTTAGCTAATGCTACACACTACCGCAAGGCCGAGAGCTAAATCCGTAAACTTGACTCACCAGTGGAGGGATGTGGACGAATAGAGTGGGAATAGCGGTTGAGAGCAATTTTCACTTCGCTCGCGGTGTGTTCTTCTTTATTAGCAATGATGTGGAGTACATGACTGAGCTAAAGTGCCTGCTGCAGATGCGGTATCGATCACCCCTCTTGTCCGCAAAGACTTCTAGGACTCTACTTTCAAGCTCAGACGGTGGATATCCGCAATATTGGACCCATTCTCTTATCTGATCTATTGTCTTAGGGAAAACATGCATTATAGTACCTTCAGATTTTTTATGGGTCTTCGAAGGGCAACCGCCAATGGAACAGGCAGGCATTGTGGAAAGTTCTGAAAAGTAAAGATCAACAATTCTCTATGAATACCAATGTGTTAAAAAATTAAATGACACATAAAAGGTTCAATGCAAGGTTCGTTTTGGTTCTTGGAACTACACGTTATTCACATGCGGATAAGTATTTGAATAACTTTAAAAAAATAGAAAAATAATTTGACTAAACTCAGAACATGTGACTAGTTCCTTGCATGTACTGTCTTGAACGAAAAGAAAACATGGATGCAATTTGATGACTACTAGCAAATAGATATAAATTAAAAAATTGGACGCAAAATGATTATGGTACATGGCCTTACCTTGACGAACAAACAGTTAGATGCAGGGATCAGAGTAGTTTCTTGTCGTAGAACAGGGAGCAGTTCACAGGTTGCAAACTGACGAGTTTGCTCGAAGTGGTCACGGAAGTTCACAGAGACGAAGGGCAGATAACCAGCACCTTCACGGGTTGACTAGCAAAGCGCAAAGAAGTTCTCATTAGAAATATGAAGTGGGTTATAAAGAATTCGAAACAGGGGTGTGTTTGTGAATGAATGACGTGAATATGTCGTGGCATTATGCGGTTTGCAGGGGGGCGTCCAGCGTGAGGGGGGATGCTTGGCAGGAGACACGGGGTCTGGAGGTAGACATGGGAACAACAACCCATGCTCTATAGACCACTTTGAAGTGTACATGGTCTTTGGCACCTCCTGGCCTTTATCGCTCCCTGACAGCTCCACTTGCCAGCGCAAGTACCCCGGTGCAAACTGCCTTTGATAGGGCGGGGGGGTGGATTGGGGCGGTGGTCGTGCATATAAGACACAGGAAGACTCGTGAATGGAGACACACTTATGTGGATTGCAGGGGGGCGTCCAGCATGAGGGGGGATGCTTGGCAGGAGACACGGGGTCTGGAGGTAGACATGGGAAGAACAACCCATGCTCTATAAACCTCTTTGAAGTGTACATGGTCTTTGGCACCTCTTGGCCTTTATCGCTCCCTGACAGCTCCACTTGCCAGCGCAAGTACCCCGGTGCGAACTGCCTTTGATAGGGCGGGGGGTGGATTGGGGCGGTGGTCGTGCAGACAAGACTCGTTTGCCGCAGGGCCTCACCAAGGAGAGGCCATCTAACTGCATGTAAGAGGCAGGCTGCAGGATCTAGTACATGGAAGGCAGGGGGGTGAGTTTATAAATACCTCACCCTCCCAGGAGAATATATGGGTGCAGTTCACCCTGGAGACCCTGGATGCCTAGGCAGTTAGTCAGCAGCAGGCTGGCCTGTGGTGGCAAGGCGGCACGGGCCAGAGGGGCTCATCTCTGTACCCGGTGCCCAAAAGGATGATTTATTATGATCAACCATATTGATTATTTACCTATAACCATGTTTTGTATCAATAAAATCCAACGGCCTTTTATTGCCAACGCTTGAACAAAGTGGTGTGGTAAGTATTTTTGGGGGAGGAGGCAAGGCCGGGAGGCTTGATGCCAACCCGCAAAATAACATATGTATGTCTGCTGCATATGGGTTCAACGGTTATGTGGATTGAAGGTGGGCGGCCAGCGTGAGGGAGGATGCTGGCCGGAGACATGTGGTGTGACAAGACAAGGCGCAGGAAGACTATTCAATGGAGACACACTAGATTCATTTAAAAAATCAAAACAACCATTGTTAAAATATATGTTGGGTTTTATTTTAGATCTTAATTTCAATTGAACATAAATAATAAACATTACACATTGTAAAGTTCCGGTTGCAGCACATCCAGGGAAAATCCGCGGTATTGTCCACTGTCGCTGGGGAAATGTTGTCTAATGGCAAGTACCGCACAGGCAGGTATTACTCTCCGAACGCGGTGTCCGAGCCTCCCGTGAAGCCACCAAGTGAAGCAACGATAGGCCATCAGCCTGTACCACCTGTGAAAAAGAAAGATGCAAACTGTATTAAAATGACAAAACTTTCTTATCAATGTCGATTCAGGTAAAAAATGTCATTCTGCTTTGAAAAAAATTCTATCTAGAAAATGCACAATATGGAACCAATTTACATGCGTTCGAATGATATGTAGATGTAATTTTATATGTGGGAGACGACCATGAAATAGTAGTGGCATCACTGACATCACAACCAGAGTATACTTACTCGTTACTCGGATTACGCGGACGAACAGTGCCGCAAAGTTCGTGCATAAGCACCATCATCATCCTCAACACGGTCCGTGAGAGGCAGGCTTCCCTGAACTCTGGCAGCTCGGTGATGCATTGCGGACTTGGCTCGCCTTCCGAAATGTAGGCCAAGCACCCGGAATTTTCACGGCAGCAGCAGTTCTGCTCCTCAGTTGGCATTAGCTCGCACCAATTGCACGTGCACCAGGTGGAGACGCCGTCCATGCGACATGGTCCAGGCTCTTCATCCGTTGACTGGTCCTCCCAACTGCCGTCCGAATCCCCATCGTTTTCGCGTGCTTGCCTTTCCAGTAGTTCCTCCTCGGTGTACTCGGGCTCGTACATATACGGCATTATTGTAGCCATTGTGTGGTAAAGAAAGTAAAATAATTTACAGAGATGGTACAGGTGTTCACAAGGCCTAGAAGCGGCGAAGGTAGCTGACCAGAGCACAGAAACGAGTCACAGAATACTCAAAGTAACACAGAGAGAGTAATGGAATCGAAAATCTGCTGCTGTGTGTTGTGAAACGGTGTGTTTATACTTATTGAGGAAAGAGGCGTCCTGCCATTTCCCTGGCGACACTTCATTAGCTGAGGCGCAGCGATTGTTGACACGAAACGTGCTTTGGCGTTGGGAAATGGGCGGTATGCGTCTGCTGATGTCAGGCTCAGGGGCGGGGGATTTGATTTAGTGCCGCAAACGCAGGTGAGCCAGGTCGATGGGGGGAAATGATAGGATTATCACAAAATGGCGGCTGATTTCGAGTGCGTTAATGGACGAAAAGTCGGGTAAGGTCCATAGGAAAGTTTTCTACGATCTACCGATTTATGCTTAAAAACACATGGCCGAACCGTAGGAACAATAAAAAAAAAGTCCCGGAACTATCCTTTAAGGAGAATTTCCCACATAGCGAAATGTCTGAAGATAGTGAAACTAATGGTAGACACTTCTCCATATAACCAAATTAATAATAATTACTTTATGTGCACTTAATATATATATATATATTTTTAACAGACCATACAAACATTGAAAACAATACACAAGATACTTTAGAACAAACTCTCCAGCGCATTGAAGAAAAAATTAACAAACTCATGACAAATGTCTACCTTTTGAAGAATTTGTGGAGGACCATATAAAAGAAAAAATAGATACCATTGTGCAACATGTACCTGTCCCCCCTCTCCATATTCAAGTCAATTATCCCCAAACCCTCCCCACATAGAAAAACGTTTTGTTGAGACTTCAATCCCTTCATCTTCTCCTGTCCATCCTCTTGAAAACCCCAATTCCCATGTGTTTGTGTCAGTTTCTGCTTCCCCTTCTCTATCATAAATTGTACATATATATAATATAATGTAAAATAAATCTTAAATGTGTCTTAATTTACTCCTTTGTGCATTTTTTTAAAAAAAGTCAGTTTTGGTGTCCGCGAACAACACGGGTGTCCTGAAATGTTCGTAAGTAAACGAAATGGGGGTGTATTGAGGACACTATACCTGTCCGTACTGTTCATAGGCAGGTTGAAACTGTTCTAAGAACACAACAAGTGTCCTGGGATGTTCGTAAATAAACAAAATGGGGATGTCCTGAGGACACTATGTCTGTCCGTACTGTTCGTAGGCAAGTTGAAACTGTTCTAAGAACACACGCAGTGTCCTGAAATGTTCGTAAGTAAACGAAATGTGGGTGTCCTGAGGACACTATACCTGTCTGTACTGTTTGTAGGCAGGTTTACTTCACTTGTGTCGCACTTCTAATTAGTTTCAGGACCCGAACACTGTCCGTAGACTATCAAAGCACATGCGCACCACACCCATAAGTCCTACGAACACCGCACCTGTCCGTAGCTGTCCGGCACACTTGTGTCACACTTTTAATTACTTTGAGGACCCGAACACTGTCCGTAGAACACCAATACGCATGCGCAAAACAGTTCCCGTCCATTTGGTGTCCTGCGGACACCCGTTCCCTTTGCGGACATGTTCGCGATGCCATCATGTGACCGCGCCCACGCTAAGCGTGTGTTCTGATTGCAGACACTGTTCGTGTCCCCGAACAATTTAAAAGTACCTTTTCAGGCAATCCACAATATTTTATAATAATAAATCACCATAGCACATGTCCCAGACAATGATCCTGACTTTATACATACTTTTTGGGACTTTTTGAGCCTTTTTTTGGTGTTCGATCTGTCCGCGGACAGCGTGGGTGTCGGTGAAGCGCGCACCAGCACGTCGGTGAAGCGCGCACCAGCACCCCTATAAAAGGCCACACCCCAGAGCTCATTCTCATGTTGTTCCTGGCTACCTGACAGAACACTGTACTTTGGCTGCCAATCTTCCTGATTTTTCAGAAACCTGATGGCAACCATGGATCCTCTGATTCCACCTGGTGCTACATCTGCCTCAGCACCACCCCCACCCCTCCACCACCACCACCTCTTCAAGGGCCTGAAGAGGGGAACAGGAGTGAGGATGTAGAGGAGGATGAAGAGGATGAGGTAATGGAAGTCCCTACTACCAGCAATCGCTGTGACTCTTGGGTGTGGTGGTTATTTAACATTCATGCTAACGTACCCAAGGCGTGTGCGGGCAAAGTCACCTGCAAAGAGTGCAAAATGGTGCTCAGTCATGGGAGGCTTGGTTCGTGCAGCTTTGGTACGACAACTATGAAGCGACACCTAAGGTCATTCCACGGTGGGGACATTCGCAAGGTTGTACCTTGCGAGGAGCGTAGTAGGTCGACTTCCTCTACTACATCCTCCGTTTCCGATCCTTTCACCACAAGGAACACTCCTGTGGGAGAGCGTATTCCTCCAGCTGCCTCACAGGCCCTTCACAATGCTGATGACCCTTACCTTTCGAGGGTCACAGTTGTGTGTATGTACTGTGACACAGTACTCTGCAGGGGGGAGAGACTTCATAGTGCTTTCGAGACTACGATCTCAGAGCACGAGAAGACCTGCCCACTACTTAAGTAAGGCCCACCCTACATCTTCCTCTCTCCACCTGCCCTTTCTTATCCCCGTGGTTGGTGCCCCCCCCTTACCCTCCTTCCCCTCCTCTTCTAGTGTGTCATGTGTAAAAAACCAAAAGAAATATAAAACAACAAAAATCAACAAAAAAAGGCTCTTTTCAGAGCTGCCTTTCACAGTTTAAAAATAGAAGTGGCAAATAAATGGAGCAGGGCCCTGTGTATTTTTTAGAAGTCTGCGGACAGTTCGCAGACATCTAAAATTTTGGGGTGATGCCCTATCATAATCATTGCACTTTTCTCTCGGAGGAAGTGGTGGCTCTGAAAAGAGCCTTTTGGTGGTGTTTGTTTGTGTGTGAAAAACTTGAAATGGTTAACACCTACTGCAAAATGGATGGCTGTAATTGCAAAAAAGGTTGCAATGCATTTTGTACATTTCTCAGAAAAATCTGATTGCCAGCATAAGTAAGATGGACTCCATCTCTGCGAAAAATGTATGTGCTACGAAACATAATATTTTCATTGTGAAAAGAGGACATGCCAACATCTCTTAGAAAGGCACAAACAGCCTTATTGACATTGCACCTCGCTTTCTCCATTTGTGGACCAAATGAAGAAGAACGCAGCCACATTTGTCTCTGTGCAATCCGAGAAAAAATTACTTGAGAATTTGGAAACATGTCCATGACCTTCCCAAGTCCTTCTTTCATTGCAAATTGCAAAGAAATTCCAATGAATTACCATTATGTCTGGATGATGCTCTGTCTCTGTCTCCAAAGTAGCACAGAGAGGTACCAAGTCCAGCCACTTCATTCCACGCACTCCATGCCAGTGCACTTCCACATGTGGGAATCCAAGATCTACAGCTACTCCACAGCTTTCTGCATGCACCTTCAACCAATGTATCCACGAATCTCCCAAAATCCAGACAATCTGTTTTCTGAAACACACAGCCATAGCTATCTGTTCTTCTGTTAGGAAAAAGACTTTCTGACAAACTCTCTCCTGACACAACACACCCACTAAACTTTAGTGACCAATCCCTTGCTCTGCTCATTCTCATTTGCATACCTTCCACCCCAAAATCACTGTATGTAACACGCAATGTCCGCGGACTACCGCCATGTCCGTGGACATATTGTAACATGGACAGCCCTTCTACCATTTCCACTTCACTCTCTGTCCCATTCCCTAATTGGATACAGCTAAACAGTCACACAACGATCCACCAATCAGATCCAAGACCTCTACATCTAACTCCATCATCATAGATCAGCACTTCAAATGTACTGTTAATCACTCTGAGTACAAGTGTCATATCATTGGAAAGCACCTACAACAAGAACTACTGTACAAGTCTCCAAAATTTCTACTTGCAGCTGCATGCATATCCATATGCATGAATACAAACTACAGGTATGCATATTTTCTGTATGTACATGTACAATTCTTATAAATGCATACAAACGGATTAACTGCCTTTTAACCTGTATAACCTATACAATTAAGTTACTGTCATTTTTCCCATCTGCTATAATCAACTGTCACTTCCAAACCTATCTGCTATCTAATTTCTTTTATCTTATCATTATTGCAGGTGACTTTAATTGCCTTATCAAAGGAGAAGGAGGCACGACTAACAACAAGTCCCTTTACCCGTATTCTATTATGCAACATGACTATAATGATGAGGAAGGGGAGAAGTGGTTATGTTTTATGAGGAGCTGGGATTTGGAATGTCTAAAGGGACGAACCATGAGCGATCGCCCGGGGCACTTCACTTGGGGAGCGGGTGTGGCGTGTCGTACTCTTGACTACTGCTTCACTAGCGCCGAGGTGGCATCCTTAGTTAATGACATGAGAATCGTAGATAATGATTGGAGTGATCATAATGGTCTCAGTCTAACTTTGAATAGTGGCACTGAATCTCCCCCAACTATAGCGACAGGAAGTCTGCTTGTTAACCATGCTGTCTCGCGAATAATATGGTCTGAGAAAAATATACTCAGAGCAAGCCAGGACTGTGGTGATTGGGATAATGACTATCATATCATGTTTGCTAATCTGTCTATGGAGTACCTGGAAGGGTGGATCTACAACTTTACGGGCAAATATGTAACTAAAAAATCATTACTTGTTATTAAAGAACAGGGCCCGACTGAGACCTATGATAAGGTAATAAGAGATGCCAAACGCTTATTAAGAGGGGAGATACGTAAAATTAGGGCTAATACAAAATCCCTCATCGGCCTACATACTAAGACTAAAGAGATAAAAAATCAGTACAGGTCATGGTTAAAACAATGGAAAAGATCAAAAAAATTGACATGCTGGCAAAAGACTGTGAGAACTATTTGCTCGAGAAACTCCCGCACTATTGGGGGAGGCAAGGGGGAGCAGGGAAACCCCTCAAATAAATCCGATTGACGCTGAGGAATGGGTCAATTTTCTTGAGAAACGTAATGGGACATTGGTTGGTAATTTTGAAATTTCTGGTACTACCATACATATCCCTAAGCCTTTCCCGGTACATCTTGAAGAGCTTATAGATAAGATCTCTAAACTGAAAGCTTCACGTGCACCTGGGCCGAATGGCCTCTCTAATTTACTCATGAAGAATAACCCGGTTTTCTGGGCTAATCTTCTAAAAATACTTTTTGAAAAGGTGTTAATAGAGGGGAGAATTCCGGAGACCTGGCAAAAAGCAATTTTAGTGCCGGTATTCAAAAGAGGTAACAGATCGGACCCAGGAAATTATCGTCTGCTTTCCATGTTAGATTGTTCGGGCAAATTATTTGCCTCTTTACTTCTGCAGAGATTACAGACTTGGGTAGAAAAGACAGGAATCTTGGACCGCTTCCAAAGCGGATTCAGAATGGGATATTCTACTACTCATAACCTACTGATCATGAATAGCCTTAGAGATAAAGCCCTTTCACCTAATAACCCTCCGCTGTACGCTTTATATATTGATTTTAAGGCGGCATTTGACACTGTCAATAGAGAGAAACTGTGGAGGAAGTTAAGTGGAATGGCATGCCCCGAAGGATTGCTTTACTACCTACAGCTCCTTCATCAAGTTACCTCAGTTCAGCTGAGGCTAGATGGAAGTGGGACTACAACCAGGGTGATAAAGCAAATCAGAGGGGTGAAACAGGGGTGTGTAACTGCTCCCACCCTGTACAATCTATTCGTCTCTGATATCCCGGAACATATACGAGAGGTGCATAATTGCCCCCCCAAAAAAGGGACCCAGCACTGCTTAGTCATGGCATATGCGGATGATGTGGTTATTTTTGACCACACGTTCAGTGGAATCTCACGCTCGGCTGAGAGGCTCTGGAAATATGCGGAAGAGAATGAACTTATAATAAATCATATGAAAACAGAACTGATTCTTTACAGCCATGGTAAGGTGAGCCGCCCTAGAATGATGATTAGAGGTTTGGAAATTCAATACACACATTCCTATAAATACCTAGGAGTGGAATTTGACTCTAGAGGAAATTTTCAATCCTGCGTACAAAATCGTAAAATAAAGGCGGCACAATTAACCGCTATGATTTGCCAGTTTTCTTACAACCAGAGTGGTTACTCTATGTGGGCGGCCCGCAAACTTTACATCCAATGCTTGGTGCCAATGGTAACTTATGGACTGGAAGCTCTGATCCATCTTAATCTTGAATGGCTCCAGGTATTGGAGGGTAGGTTTTGGCATAGGCTATTGGGCCTATCACAGGGAATACCGATGGCGATATTAAGATTGGAATTGGGGCTACTCTCCCTAAAAGCTCTAGTCTTAAAGAAAAGAGCTGAATTCTATATTAAGATGCATACGAGCACTACCAATCCTCTCCTGTTGACAATGAAAGAAGAGATAATTGGGAACAAGCAGACTAAGTTTGCAAGAGAAATGACATCTCTATTTGAGAGGATTGAGTGGACCCCTAATTGGAGTGAGAATTTCGAACACTTGAAATATCAAATGGGGGAGCGATTAAAAATCTGGGACTGGCAAAATAGCTTTAAAAATCTTGAAAGCTTACATAGCTATGGGTTCATATCCTATATACTTTACACCTATAGAAAGGCACAAGGATATCTGAACCTATGTCCTTCGGACAATTTAAGACGTTTTGTATGTATTAACCATCTACCAGTCCTAACTGTTCTCGGCCCTGAAAGGGCTATCCCCAAATTAGAGCGCTTCTGCAGGATATGTAAGAATAAAACCTCCCCTGAAACGATGAGACATGTCCTCATGCTATGCCCTAGACTGAGTACAATCTATATGAAGCATTATAGTAAGTATGTTCATAATTCAGACCACATCAAGTCAAAAGATTTCTGGTATATGTGTGTTAATACCCTGAATATAAGCTTACATCTGGCTCTTTATAGAGTATGGAATATGGTCAAGGTAAAACTCAAGGAAATAAGTTACTAGATTAAGTTATTTGACGGTACATATGATGTTGATTTGGATAAATTTGCAACATTGAAATTGAATAAGATGTTTTTTTTTGTTGAAAAAAGTTATTTATTTATATGTGTAAATTATGTAAATTATGTAATTAGTTTATTATGTTGAATTATGTGTAAAGTTTTTGTTTATAAAACTATATCACATTAAAAATAAAATAAAAAATAAATAAATAAATTAATTTCTTTTACACACCTTTGCAAAGCATGCTGAACTAACATATTTAAAGTAAAATATAAAGACTGCACATAGTCAAACAAAATTGCATGCACACACTATGTCTAAATTAACATCACTGCTATAAACACACAAAATTACTAACTTCTTTCCTTTACAATTGCAGTGAAGACCACTCTTCTGAAAAGCAGCAGCAGAATCTGAAGTACAAACAACTCAGAAGAAACCTGCTCATTCCACACAAAAAAGTAAGTTAAATACCACCATAATATCTTTACTGTTACTAAAACACACAGTGGGGTTCATTTATGGTATTTCTGTGCCAAAAACAGAGATTGTGCACCATTCTGCCCACAAATCCCCATTTGTTAAACAGGGATTTGCAGGCAGAATGGCACACGAATCCCCGTTTTTCGGTGCACAAATGACATAACTCAGCCCCTAGAATGTTGGTATTGTAGAACAAAGAACTGTTTTAATTCTATACAATTAGATTTACTAGTTGTGCTTCTCCTCACCACTAGCTTACTTTCTACTGTCATCTGAACCCCAGTATAGTAACACACAAATTCAAGAATAGCCATACCAACTAATTGTAGTTGCCCAATGCACAATCACACACCATCACATACATCTTTACCATCATACTCAGACACTCATGCACACAGCACACATATATTGCAGAACAGCCCAACCCATACCTTCTTTATTTTTTTCAACAGACCCCAAAGAATGCCTACCAAAAAGCAAGTCTGTAGAAAGCAACGCCGAAGTAGAGCAAATGAAAATAGAAGTGTCCAAAATAAGCATCCATCTCTACCAGAATTTGTACACCAAGTTCAAACAAAACAGCTAATGCAGCCATTTAACGAAACAAAACAAGCTTCAAGTACAGAAACTTTGCCTCCTCTATCAAAATGTAAAACGAAACAGAAAACAATTAACAAGAATTCAACTACCGCTACTGATAAAACTGCTCCTATAAATCTTGATATAGTGCCAAGTGAGCATACCAAAAAAAGTATTTTAGCAAAAATGTTCTGCCACAGAGTCCTTCAAAAGCTTACAAAAACAGGAGAGAAATCATGCACAACCCTTAAAACCTACCGTAGAAAATGAATCTTAGATGCTTTGATAGACAGTGCAATCCTTCTCAAAAGAAAGTTATTTATTTTAGTGTTAAACAAAATGAAACCACTAACAAAACTAATGACTAAATTAAAAAAATGACTTCTCAATAAACGAAATGTGAACAAAAATAACTTCTTAAATATCTGTGGAGGTGAATGGAGTCATACCACAAGCACATAACCTTATTTTAATGAAGAAGCATACAAACAAAAGCAAACAAATACAATTTCCATACATAGCAGTGGAAGAGGTCATGAAAAAGTTAATAATACCATAATGGAACAAGAAATACTGCTTACAAAAATATCCCCAGAAAACTCAGAATAACCTCTCCATTCGACTGAACCAGAACGTTCAGTATACAAATGGCCATGCACGTCAATGTGTAACATTCCCAAAAAATCTTTCAAGTCTTTACGCCAATTCCTCAATCAGTATGTGAAAGGCAAAGACAAAATCAAAATGAAACTACTGCAAAATATGGATACCTGTCCAGTGCACAAATACACAGGACTACAAGGACATTCATTAGCCGGCATTTCAGGACCTATTTGCAAAACCACCTTCCATCATATCAAAATGATATCAACACATCATTCAACTATAAGAAATCTACTCTATAAACTGTACTATGCTAAAAGTCCTGCTTTAGCACTAGCCAATTTAAATAACCTTCTTCTACATGGTACAACCAAAGACCTACTGGAAGAAATCGACTATATCCAGAAAAAATATTTTGGAAGTGAAAGCCACTTACAAAATGCAATAGCTTTACAACAGACTAGCAACAATTCTACGCATGGCAACCTTCTACTACACAAATACAAAAAAGAAATACTGAAATTTAAAAGTACATCTGCTGAAGTACCAAACCATGTGTGTGTGTGTTGCCGCAGAACCTTTTATAAAAGTAACACAAAAACTGTAGACCTAGCATACAAAATAGAAGACAATGTATATTCTAAATGGTTTGAATTAGCTCTCTACCTTATAGCAGAAAACAAATACAAAATAACTGACTCCTTAATACTTTGCAGTTACTGCACTATAAAACTTGACAACAACCAAACTCCTTCGCGTGCTATCACAAATAATTTGGAACTATTCCCACTACCAAAACCCTTACAACAACTCAATTTATATGAGAGCATCATAATTCAAACAGTGCACCCCTTTCAAGCAATAATACGCCTTGAACCAAAAACAGCAAAATTACCTCCCTCTGAATTGGTGAAAGGCATTTGTGGCAAAGTAGTGTATTTACCATTAGATCTAAAACAAAATGTACACACTCTGGGAGTGCAACGTCCAATATAGCAATCTTTAATTATCTAAGTTAATGGTGTACCTACAAAAGACAAAAAAAAATGGCAATAACTGGTAGACTTACATAAAGTTAGACAAGCCTTGCAATATCCAAAAGACAATAATGAATACTACAAAAAAATTAATATTGAAGAAAACTTGAAGGAAACCACTGAAATAATTCAAGAGTCACCAGAAACTGGTCAATTTGAGCTTCTAGATCCTGCTACAATATCCAATATTTTAGACCATTATACAATTCATCCATTGAACTCTAATGACACTATAGACGATGCACTAGAAACGTACCAGATGCGACAAACGAAGGGATCACCAATCAGCATATGGGAAAAAAGTATAGAAGCACGTGCTTTTCCTCTACTCTTTCCGACTGGCAAAGGAGGAAGGTACGATGATCGACCTATGCAAATAACAGCATCAGAATACCGCTCGTTACGGATGTATTCTGAAGATCCCAGATTTAGACAAAATGTGGAATACATATTCCACCTACTCTTTGAAAGTGAACTAGCAACTCTATGTTACGGAGTTGCACATACATTAAAATCAGAAACCCACTTTCAAAATATGTCAGCTACGCAATTATTACAAAAAGTGCAAGAAAAAGATGAGGTTTTACAATCAAGTATTACAAATCTATTAGCAAACATGCGTGGTACTAAAGAGTACTGGTTCCGACATCACAGAGATGTACGTTGTATGATAAGAAACCTTGGCACACCCACTTGGTTTGTTACGTTAACTTGTGCAGAATATGCATGGGGAGATTTACATGATTTCCTACGCATATAAAACAAAAACAAAACAAACATAGATATACTAACACCTGGAGAACTTTGTTCTCTAGATCCTGTTAATGTTTCAAGATATTTTCACCATTGCTTCATTGCTATGCTACACTTTATTTGTAATAAAACTGTTCCTCCCCTCGGAGAAGTGCAACACTTCTTTTGGAGAAAAGAATACCAAGCCAGAGGAGCACCACATATCCACATGCTTTTATGGATTAAAGATGCTCCTAAATTTGGTCAAGACAATGATGCCACTGTGTTACAGTTTATCAAAAAATATGTCACTTGTGAAATTCCATCGGAAGCAACAAATAGTGATCTTCATGCACAAATTTTACAATTTCAAAGACACAAATGTGGCAAATATTGTCGTCACAAATACAAAAACAAAGGGAAATAATACACCAAATGCCGCTTTGGTTTCCCTAGACCGATTACAAAAACAGGTCAAGTGAACAACTTCATGTCTTCAGTTAGACATAGTGTTAAAGGTAAATCACCTAAAAATACATATTGCATAAAAAGAACAGAAGAAGCAAAATATAGAAGCAAAATTTATCAATGATTACAATGCAATCATTGCCCACTTATGGACTACAAACATAGATGTGCAGTACATTGCAGACAATTCCACTGCAGTTGCACGATATGTTACAGCATACTTAACCAAAGCAGAAAAACAGAGCTTCAAGACCTCTTGAATGACCTGTCATCAGACAAAACACTGTCTCAGACATTGTACAGCTTGGGCATAAAAATGGACAATGTGGCTCCTATGAAGCAGCAGATCTTTTAACCGGTAATGCTTTGTATGGAAAATCTGAAAATATAGTATGGCTAAGTCTTGGTCCTACTAAATCTAGAAAAAGAGTTCTCAAATCATACGACGACATAGAAACAATAGCCAAAAATGATCCCAACAGCCAAGACATTTTGAAAAACTATTTGCTGGACACATACTACCCAAACTTTGGAAACCATGGCCCTCATTACGACCCAGGCGGTAAGTTACCGCCTGGGCCGTGTCTTTACCACCATGGCGTAAACTACGTTTACGCCATGGTGGTTGGCGGACTTACCGCCCCATTCCGACCTTGGCGGGGCGGTAAGTCCCCAATCCCCATTTACCCTTCCCCATTCCCATTTTTGCCCCATAGGGCATAATGGGAGTGGGGAAGGCGTTAATTACGCCACCGTAAATTACGGTGGCGTAATTAACTCCATGGTCCCTTAGCGCCATGGATTTTAACACCTGCTAAAAGCAGGTGTTAAATCCGCCATGGCGCTAAGGGACCTCGTACTCAGGCGGTAAGGGTCGGCGCTGTTTACGGCGCCGTAAACCCCTTACCGCCTGAGTTGTAATGAGGGCCCATGTGTCTATACGACCTAGCCCAAAACTTCACATACAAAAATAATATAAAACCCGATGAAAAAAAAGGTAGATACAGAGTGACAAATTGTGAAGGCAGGTTAGTAAAACTCACCAAACCAAGTTTAATTAATCATATCAAATTGTCATTAAAGACTCCTCAACATAAGAACTATATTACATGTCACTGCTACAACTCTTTAAACCATGAAGAAAAGAAGAAGAAATACTAGATAACTATGACTCCTACGAATACGCTTTCAAAGCAAATGAAAGCACTATAACCGATGTAAACTTTACACACTACAAAACAATTTTGCACAATGAACAGCAACACGAAGAAGAACTCCAGGCCCAACTAGATAAGGACACTCCTGACAGTAGTCAACCTTCTGTAACAGGAAGCCAAGTACCACTGGTACATCCACTAATAGCAAATGAGGCAGAATTAGCTATGACAGAAGTAGAAAACACCATGTGTCAGTATGAAGATAAAGAAGACTTAACTATACTACAACCAAAACTAAACAATGAGCAGCGTAGCATTTTTCGAGAAGTAACAAAAGAAATTGCACATGGTGTACAACATGAAAATAAAGAATGCACCTGCCAAAATTACAAACCTATACTACTGTACGTCAGTGGTGAAGCTGGTTCAGGCAAAACATTCTTCATTCTTAATCAAAATCATCAGCAAGTTCCTTCAACAATTGACAAACAACAAACTGTCAGCTGTTGTCACTGCCCCCATAGGGTTAGCTGCCTACAACATATGTGGTGTCACTTTACACCGATTACTACTCCTGCCAGTAGAACACCAAAACAAATTAGACTATTACAAACTTTCTACAGAAGCTGCAATGGAACTACGCAGAGTGTTAAAACAAATGAAAATGCGACTAATAGATGAGGTGAGCATGGTCTCCAACCTAATGTTGGCTTTGATTCACCTCAGATTACAAGACGTACTCAAAACAAACTACGAAGAGCTCTTTGGAGGAAAACACATTATTGTTTTCAGAGATCTTCTTGAATTGACACCAGTGAAAGGTGAACCTATTTTTAAAACCTTAGGACACAAACTCTGCCGTAAAACTGCTGGCAGCATAGGAAATGTCAACCTTTGGCAACATTTCCAATGCAGAGAATTAACAGAAAACATGTGGCAATTTGCAGATCTCACTTATGCCAACATCTTAAAAAGTATTAGAGTTGGTATACTATCTCAAGAAGCACAAGCAATATTGAAAACCCGGTACATTCATACACTTTTTGGCGATAATGCATGTGCTACAGATGTTATGGACCAATAAGCGCACAAAAATGTCAATTGTATGCCAACTCTTGCAAGCTGTTTCAAATTCAATGAAACAATGTTAAATAAAGAAATGCAACCAATAATGGAAATTAGCACCACAGACAAACTAGACGTACATGGTATGACACTACCCATGTGTGAGCAAGCCACAACAAGACTAAATAGTTTAGAAAATTCAATTTCCAACACAGCTGGGTTGGAAAAAATATTAAAATTATTCTTAAATTGTTTGCTTAAACGTAACCTTGACGTGGATCAAGGACTAGTTAATGGAGCACTGGGTACAGTTGTTGGCTTTCAAACATACCCATGTGACAACAACATTCAGTTTGTCAATATTCTCTTTGACAAACTTTCAGAAGTGAAAAGGATAGGACGCTCAACAGCTCGATTCCTTCTCTTCAAAGACATGTATGTACGCAGCGAACTATTTTCTCTAACTCTTGCATATGCAGTCACCATTCATAAATCACAAGGTTTTACCCTAGACAAAGCATTGTTAGATATTGGTAACACAGTCTTTAAAGAAGGCATGAGCTCCGTAGCACTATCACGCTTACGTACAATTGACAGTCTATTTCTGATCAACTTTGATGCAAGTAAAGTAAACGCTGATATTCCTTGCATTTTAGAATACAATAGACTACGTTCACTATACACCCCCATCTAAAAACATATCCTGTTCCACAAAAAGTAAAACGTTGTAAAAGAAAACTAATTCAAACAGAAATTCAAAAGGATGTCACTGCAAATCCTCCAAAGAGAGTAAAAGAAGCTAATACTTCATCAATTACCACAACCAAAGAAGAACCTATTACTCAAAGTAACTCGGGTACTTCTTCAAAGAAACAGCACACATTCCGAAAAAATGACTTAGGCACAGACCTATCTGGTCCATTTAAATTTTCAAATATAACTGGTGTAAGTTGCTACGCAAATGTAGCAATGAATATTCTATTTCAATTGGCAGCAATTGTTGACAACATTTACTTACACAGTACAGACCAATTGTGTTTGCAAATGTTAGTACTTCATAGAAACGCAACAAACAATCCTGACAACACGTATAGTGTTCATGGAATAAAACAACAATTGGACTACTGTGCTGGAATGGTGAAATTCACTATAAACTCACAGGAAGATCCACAAGAATTTCTAATGTACTTACTACAAGTACTGGAAAACAAAATATACCTATAAATGAAATCTTCCAGATTTCATACATGTGGAAACATATATGCACTCTCTGCAACAATGTAACACAGGAACAAATCCCTAATGAGCGTTTGTGTATGTATCCATACCAATTGTGAATCCATTCCATTTCAGCAACTTGTCTAAAATGCAAACCATTGTAGATTATGTACTACCTGCAATTCGGATAATCGCTCCACCTTACTAATACAAACACATAGTAAATACGTAATACTAATGCTTCTACGTTACAATGCAGATGGTACCAAAAACAACTGCAAGCTGACTGGATTCACACATGGTCAAGTATCACTTGGTAAGAAAACTTTCACAACAATAGGTATAATCTACCACACAGGAGCCACAACCAATGCAGGTCACTACATTGCATATATAAAAAAAAATGTGGATGGTTCGAATGTAATGATAGTACCATTACACTAAAGCAGAGATTACCAGCAAATCTTACAAACGCTTATTTAATCTTCTTAACACCAAAATCTAATAACTAATCTGTACTTAAACATTAACAGAACTTCAATTAAAAAACTGTAAACTGTTAGAATATGCCAACAGCTATCTAACTGCCCCAAGATTCTATAACAACTAAACAGATTAATGAATACCACTAAATTATATCAAATAATAAACAGTTAGAATATGCCAACTGGTATCTAACTGCCCCAGGATTTTGCAATAACCAAACAGATAAATCAATACCACTACATTATAACAACAAATAGACAGTTAGAATACGCCAACTGGTATCTAACTGCCACAAGATTTTGCAATAACCAAACAGATAAATCAGTACCACTACATTATAACAAAAAATAGACAGTTAGAATATGCCAACTGGTATCTAACTGCCCCAAGATTTTGCAATAACCAAACAGATAAATCAATACCACTACATTATAACAATAAATAGACAGTTGGAATATGCCAACTGGTATCTAACTGCTCCAAAAATCTGCAACAAGCCAACAGATAGAACATTAGCCAGAAACAACAAGTGAACACTGAAAACAAACAAACAAATAGACTGTAGCATGACAGTAAAAGGGTTTTTTTAATCTGACATGTTTTTTTTTTCCACAGACCCAATGATTTTAGAAACAAACACAGAAACTGAGCAAATTGCACAGTACACTGGTTTGTAATCTACAAAATATAAGGGTCAAAATAAATAAAAAATCACTATTATTCAATGTTATAAGTCGTTAAAAACTACCAATACTAACATGATCTTTTATTTTATCACAGAAATCGACAAGGAATATATGTACTCCATATGATTATAAATTACTTCTTGGGTGCATGGCCTTTGGCCATGCACCCAAGACTCTGGGCCCTGGCCACAACCACCACAGCATATCACACCCATAGTGACTTATAACTTCGGTGCTTATAAATTTGGTCTTAGCCATGCACTCAAGACTCTAGGCCCTGGCCACAACCACTACAGCATATCACACCCATAGTGGCTTATAACTTCGGTGCTTATAAATTGGGTATTGACCATGCACCCAAGACTTTAGGTCCTGGCCACAACCACTACAGCATATCACACTCATAGTGGCTTATAACTTCAGTGATTATAAATTACTTCTTGGGTCCATGGCCTTTGGCCATGCACCCAAGACTCTAGGCCCTGGCCAAAACCAGCGCAGCATATCACACCCATAGTAACTTATAACTTCAGTGCTTATAAATCTGGTCTTGTCCATGCACCCAAGACTTTAGGTCCTGGCCACAACCACTACAGCATATCACTCCCATAGTGGCTTATAACTTCAGTGCTTATAAATTTGGTCTTGGGTGCATGGCCTTTGGCCATGTACCCAAGACTATAGGCCATGCCCACAACCACCTCAGCATATCACACCCATACTAGCTTATAACTTCATTGCTTATAAATTTGGTCTTGGGTGCCAAAGTTATAAGCCACTATGGGTGTGATATGCTGCGGTGGTTGTGGCCAGGGCCGAGAGTCTTGGGTGCATGGTCTACGGCCTATGGCCATGCACCCAATACTCTAGGCTCTGGCCGCAACCACCACAGCATATCACACCCATAGATCACACCCATAGAATCAAACATTTTAACTATGCTATATGGGCTTTTTTTATGTCCGCGATCAATATGAATGTTCTTAGAACAGTTTTAACTTGCCTACGAACAGTACGGACAGGTATAGTGTCCTTAGGTCATTCCCATTTGTTTATTAATGAACATTTCAGGACACTGCGTGTGTTCTTAGAACAGTTTCAATTTGCTTATGAACAATACGGACAGGCATAGTGTCCTCAGGACACCTGTATTTTGTTTATTTACGAATATCGCAGGACACTTGATGTTTTCTTAGAACAATTTCAACTTGCCTACGAACAATACGGACAGGCATAACGTCCTCAGGACACCCCCATTTTGTTTATTTACAAACATCCCAGGACACTTGATGTGTTCTTAGAACAGTTTCAACTTGCCTACGAACAATACGGACAGGAATAGCGTCCTCAGGACACCCCATTTTGTTTATTTACGAACATCCCAGGACACTTGATGTGTTCTTAGAACAGTTTCAACTTGCCTATGAACAGTACAGACAGGTATATTGTCCTCAGAAGAACCCCATTTTGTTTATTTACGAACATTTCAGGACACCGCGTGTGTTCTTAGAACAGTTTCAACTTGCCTACGAACAATACGGACAAGTGAAGCGTCCTCAGGACACCCCGATTTTGTTGATTTATGAACATCCCAGTACACTTGATGTGTTCTTAGAACAGTTTCAACTTCCCTACAAATAATACGGACAGGAAAAGCGTTCTCAGGACACACCCATTTTGTTTATTTACAAACATCCCAGGACACTGTGTGTGTTCTTAGAACAGTTTCAACTTGTCTAGGAACAATACGGACAGGCGTACTGTCCTCAGGACACCCCCATTTTGTTTATTTATGAACATCCTAGAACACTTGATGTATTCTTAGAGCAGTTTCGACTTGCATGTGAACTAAACTGACAGGTACCGTATCCTTAGGACACCCCATTTTCATTAACTACGGACATTAAGGACATCGCTGCTGTCTGCGGTCAGAACGAACACAACAGAGGTGCCTGCCACCTAAACAAATACAACATTTGACACCCATCTCTTACTCCCCCACCCTCCCCAAACAGTCTTACATGCCAACACACTTGACTAAATAGTATTTTTCCACCAAGTTTCACTGCGCTGTCCGCGGATGTCCGCGGATGCAAGATGGCGGGCATGCCCAGAAAATCTGATGCACCACACGCTCTCAACCACCCAATCAGCGAGCACATCGAATGTTTTGTGACCTACTTTTTGGTCATTCTAAAAAAAAACTACTGGATGGATTTTCACCAAATTTGCAAAAGCACGATTTCGGGACCAAGCCGCTGCTCCTGGTCCAAATTTGGTGAAAATCCGTCCAGCGGTTTGGGCTGTAGGCATGAGCAAAGTTTTTTCCCCATTCAGTCTATGGGAAAAAATGACATTTTGGGACCCCCCTTATAACTTTGCCCCCCTGGACCAAACCTCACCAAACCTTGCAAAAGAATTCAGAGTGGGCTATATACTTTATTTTGCAAAGTTTGGTGAGGATCCGTCCAGGGAGAGCAGAGTTATAAGCCGCCCAAAAAGTGCTCTTCCTATGGAAACAGTAACTTAACTACTGTGGCTGTGTAATATATATATATATATATATATACATACATATATATATATATATATAGATATATTGACGTGAGCAAAGAATGGATATTTCCACTACGTGTTATAGCAGCGCTGGGCTAAAGAAGGTAGGCCTCGTTTCCAGTGTTTCGCAGTTAGAAAACAAGGGAATTACAAAGTGAATTTCAGAAAGGCCAGACTGTATGAGCCAAGAAGCCAAGGTCTTATCAGGCTGGAGTGAGCAGATATTGTCTACAAATTGTGTGAAAGAACAGAGCTCCAGTTCAGGAGGCATGAACAAAACAAGGAAGACGTCAGAGGTCTATTAGAAAATAGTATTTTTAATGCACAAGAGGCTCGATTTTGTGGTCTTCAGTCACGTGAAGGGATGAAGTTGGACGAACATGATGGTCACACCTACGCATGAGGACAGAGCGTGCCTTCACTCCCCTGAATTCTCCAGAGCAAAGAACACTCCCAAGCACACGTTCAAAGCCCTAATTGACAGCAGAGCAATGAGGTGGTGATGGATGAATATGTTACATTGTTATGTTAGTATTACTTGTAGAGCTCAGCATTCACCCGAAGGTATCTTGGTGCTAGAGAGGAGAGAAACTGCCAATTTGTCAGGTGAAGAGGGCCAGGGGGCTAAAACAGAAGGTGCTTTCCTAAACTGTAAGTGATTTGATATGTTTGAACTATCCCGGGCAGGTTGTTTCACATTTGAGCAGCAACGACAGAAAAGGCACGTCCTCCAATGTGAGATCTGCAAAACCTTGGGACAACCAGAATGCCAGAGGCAGGGAAGTAATGAGTATATTTCAAAAGAAGATACTCTGCCCCCTGGCCAGTAAGAGCTCTGTCAACAATGCACATGGCCTTAAATCTAATTCGCTACATCACAGGGAGCCAATGGAGGGTGCGCACCACCGGGTAGATTTGAGCTCTATATGGGGACCCTGTGGCCACCCAGGCAACTGGATTCGGAAGGCGTTGTAATCGCTGGTTGGTGCACTTGGGTTGAGCCAAATAGAGAGCATTACAGTAATCAAGTCTGCTCAGCACCAAGGCAGATTTAACAAGGGGGGTCCTGGGAGTCTCTCTGCCAGACATTAGTCCTGGTTACGAGAGACTTACCCAGAGTCTTTAGCTCACTATCTTTTCACAGAGAAGAAATATCCCAAACATATCAGTCTTTGTCCTGCCCTGGGGCAGTCCAGCACCGAAATGCGAGGCAATTCTCCTCTGAACAAGAGTACCAACAGAAACCCCAGACACGTGTTTCGGTCTGGTTGGACCTCATCAGTAGGGTGGATCTGTGCCTCTCTAAGAATAGTGAGCAAGGGGTCCACGTCTGGATTCCCCTAGTAACTTAGGGTGAGACCCAAAGTTACTTAAATATGCAGATTTAACAAGGGGGGTCCTGGGAGTCTCTCTGCCAGACATTAGTCCTGGTTACGAGAGACTTACCCAGAGTCTTTAGCTCACTATCTTTTCACAGAGAAGAAATATCCCAAACATATCAGTCTTTGTCCTGCCCTGGGGCAGTCCAGCACCGAAATGCGAGGCAATTCTCCTCTGAACAAGAGTACCAACAGAAACCCCAGACACGTGTTTCGGTCTGGTTGGACCTCATCAGTAGGGTGGATCTGTGCCTCTCTAAGAATAGTGAGCAAGGGGTCCACGTCTGGATTCCCCTAGTAACTTAGGGTGAGACCCAAAGTTACTTAAATATGCAGATTTAACAAGGGGGGTCCTGGGAGTCTCTCTGCCAGACATTAGTCCTGGTTACGAGAGACTTACCCAGAGTCTTTAGCTCACTATCTTTTCACAGAGAAGAAATATCCCAAACATATCAGTCTTTGTCCTGCCCTGGGGCAGTCCAGCACCGAAATGCGAGGCAATTCTCCTCTGAACAAGAGTACCAACAGAAACCCCAGACACGTGTTTCGGTCTGGTTGGACCTCATCAGTAGGGTGGATCTGTGCCTCTCTAAGAATAGTGAGCAAGGGGTCCACGTCTGGATTCCCCTAGTAACTTAGGGTGAGACCCAAAGTTACTTAAATATGCAGATTTAACAAGGGGGGTCCTGGGAGTCTCTCTGCCAGACATTAGTCCTGGTTACGAGAGACTTACCCAGAGTCTTTAGCTCACTATCTTTTCAGCACCAAGGCAGCCACCATAGGTGGGTGGAGAGTCACTGGTATCAAAGGGAGAACTTAGGAAGAACACCAAGTGAAGAAGGCCAGAAAGAGGAAACCAGTAGTATCGTGGGGGGGGCAACCACCAGCACCTCGGTTTTGTCCCCATTCAATTTCAACCAGTTGTGACTCATCCACTCACCAACAGCAGTCAGGCACTTATGAAGGCACAGCAACACCTCAGTCCGATCAAGATCTAAACGTATCAGGATCTGGGTGTCGTCAGCATAAGAATAGCACCTGATGCTGAGGGAGCGAATGAGACAGATCAACGACCAGATATATGTTGAAAAGAATGCTAATTGGTGGGAAGCTATGGTTGGAGACTAGCTCACCGGCACCTGGAAGCCCAGTCTGCATGCTGCTAGACGTAGGTGGAAAAGTACTGATGGAGGTTAGAGTGCCAATCACTGGTAGAGGATCACATGATTAAGGGTCCTAAGGTTTGTGTAGCCAATGAGATGTTGTGTATTTAGTGACGTTCATGATGACGTGTTTTAGGGGAGTGCTTAGTAGCCCCACCTGATGTTAAGAAACCTATCACATTACTTCACTGCCTTGGATCTTATACTTAGATATTCCTTTAGACCCTATCACTTTCTTCAATAGGTTGTTGTAGTTTGCCACATAGGATGACGTCAGTAATACGTAGGTTGACTTCACCTATGATGATTTTTTGCTATACAAGAATGCTTTTTTAAGTCGCATTAAGAGATCTTACACTGATACGTCCATTGATGTCCGTTGTACGCCCTGTTTTAGATAATTGATATTAAAACAGTTATCCTTTTTCCAACTACCTGAGTCGCTTCGATTATTGATGTTTGAGTAATGTCTGCATCCTCATCCATCTCATTGCTATCTCATCTTAAATGGCTGGAAGACCCCAGTTCACGTGGCAGCTGAGTGGATGGTTAGATACCCATTGAGAGAGTAGGCTTTGGGGTCCCAGAGATATCACACGACTTCCGCCATTTGGCTGAAGGGACGTGAAGCTCTCTGTAGATAGCGTTTTTTTTAGTCAATGCAAAGTCATGCAAGCCAGGTTAGAAGGGCCACTTGTTTTCAGGCAGAAATCCCTCCCTGCGTCTACAGGAAGCTGAACGGACGGACAGTTGAAGAGGCTACTCGGGAGGCGTACGATCAGGAGAGTCGAAAGTTGAAAAATCAAATGGTGAGTAAAACTGAGTGAGGTGGCAAAAGTGTGAATGGGCAGTGGGTGAAGAAAGTGATAAGGGGAAACGAGTAACGGAGGGAGGCTGGGATAAAGTAACTTGAGAACGATGAGTGTTGAATATTGAGTACAATTGACTTGAGGAGAGGCCAAGCAATTAAGAGGTATTGTGAGGAGAGGCCACGATAAAGAGTACTCCCTAGTTTACCTGCGTTTTAAATAACAGACTGACGGAATTGCACCTAGATCCCTATTTCACGGGTGACATAGGAGACAAACTTGTTTAAAGACAGTTTGAAGAGGTTGGTTCACATCCCATCAGGATATTTTTAGAGGGTAGGACAGTCTGGAGAGAAGACTGAGATATATTTGGCCGGTCGAGTATGTCTGTTTGTCAGTGAATGTGAATTTTATGTGAATTGTATATGGCGAAAAAACAATAGAGGAATTGGTAGACACGAAAAAGAAAACATGAGAATTGTTAATTCATTATTTATTTGTTGGTATTAAACTGATGGTGATTAGTGGAAACATAGATTAAAGTAAAAAACTTGATATAGAAGGTTTGGAGCCTGCAACGATTGGTTCACGCTCATATTGTGTTATTTTTCTGAGACGTACTTTTGAATTTTGCAAAGAGTAAAGGTGAGTATTGACAGTCAAGAGTGACGTGTCAAAATGGACGATATTACTCAGCTTGTAAACCTCTGTAAGCAGTTACCAAAGCATGTACCCAAGCTTAGACAGTACAGTGCAGAGCGGGTTAAGGGCACCACAGACAAAATGTTCATGCCATGGCCGCAAGATGGCCGCAAGGGGGATCACTATCGAAGGCAGGTTTGCAGCATATGATGACATATTTGCATGCTGCACATACGGGAAAAAAGTTAGAGAAACAATTAGCGAGTTTAGAGCTCTGGAAAATGTACCAGGACGAGAGAGAAGAGTCACTTCATGTAGATTGGACACTTAATGTATGAACAGAGGTGGGTGAGGAGCCTTCTGCGATAGCAAGAAACATGACGGGTTGTACGCACTGAGGGAGATTAAGGAAGCAGCGGGGTATAGTAACCTGCCATATGAGTCACCTGCGAAAAGCAGCAATGATGGCCCAGAGAGAAATACTGAGAGAGATGTAATCTCTAAGGTCCCAAGGGACAAGGAGAGATGCGATAAAGAGAGAAGTGAATGACCAAGTACATTCTTAGATGTAGAATGGGAAATAAAGAGATGGAAAGGAGAGAAAGAGAAAACTGATGAGTTAGCACTCATACAGAACAAATGGATGAGTGGTCAGATTTTGCTCAAACTTGATGGTAAGAGCATTGAGGACATAAGGCAAATGGAAGATTGAAATGAGCAAGATAAAAAGGACAAAGAAAGAGAGGAAAGTTTGAAAGACGATAGGACGAAAAGGAAGGATAGACAGAGACGGGAACAGTTCTATCAAGAGGAGCAACTCGGAAAGCAGGAAAGAGCAGAGGAACAAAGAAAATATGACAACTGACAAAGAGCAATCGAAGAACGAGGAAGAGTAGAAAGGAAAGGAATGGAGGAAGAAGAACAGAAATTAAGGAATATAAGAAAGCAAAGAAGTAGAAGGGCAAATGAGAGAAGGGATATGAAGAGAAAAGAAGAAGAAAGGGTAAGAGAGGAAGTAAGAAAGCAAAGAGAATTTGATGATGAGTTAAAACAAGAGTGAAGACAGAGAACATGTGATATTGATCGTATGGAAAAGGAGGATCCTAAACCAGCTGCGTCATGGGAAGACATAGAAGAGTTTTTCCCAGCACATGAGCCAATAGCAGCTCCGTCTAGGGCAAATCTGGAGGATGAGTTTGACTCAAGAAGCATTGGGGATGCTATTGATAAAGTCTATCATGATATGAGGACTAACAAAGTGCAGCAAGGGAAGGGCAAAAATGATGGGCTCGAGAGTATGCAGTTGTACGACACAGAGGGAGCCTCATATAGTTTTGAACCAAAGGAGCTGTCTTTAGATAGACTGACTCTGAATAGAGACGAAAAGGAGAAGAGTCACACAAGTTGGGGACAGGATATGTCAGACAAGTACAGAGCAACCTTTTGTGAGGAAGAGGAAGGTGATACATGTGATTTCAATGGATAAGGAAGTAAGATGGTCGGATTTAGACCTACCCAAATCTTGTGCGTCAAAATCATTGATGAGGCTAAATCGACCTAAAGAGCGATCCCATGGTCAGAGGGGGAACTCACCATCGTATGTAAGCAGGTTAAGGTCGCTGCCAAGTAGAAGACAGAGCGAAACCATTGTCCTTGTTATGGATAGACAGATGATGGGTGACAAATGCGAGTTTGGGGTTTCGCAGTTTCCTTTGTTAGAAAAGGGAGGAGTGAGGCCACAGTATATACCTTGGCCACAGATGGATAAGGACAATTTAAGGTGCAAACTCCTGAGTTTAACTAAGTTTAACTTCTGGCGCTGGGAAATGGATACATGAGTTAGAGAAAATGATAGGAGGAAACGCGTTAGCCATAGGGGACAGTAAATGTCTCCTAATTGCTATCCTTGGGGAGAGGGCTGATGACGTTTGGTCAAGAGAAGGATATTGTGGTGTTACAGCGATAAACACTGCTCACGATGGAGCACTGTTTAATAACTGTAGGGCGGCGGTCTGGAAAGTGCTTAGAGTACTGTATCCGGACACGTCAGAGATGGGAGCTATAATGGCTAAAAAGATACAGGAAGGGGAGGATCTGCTTGTTTACATTAAAAATGTCCAAGAGCAGTGGGCCTTGGAGATACAGGAATCTTGGGGAAAATCTATACCTGTATTTGATCATATTTTGTGCCAAGGGCTGCCAGAGTCAGTACAGAAGCAGCTCAAGAAATTGGTGGGCATAGAAGCGAAGCCATCGTCAGAAATACAGCTGACCATTGCGCATTATTGCAGGGTTTTGCAAGAGAAGAATCGAAAGACGATGTTCGGAAAAGCAAAGAAGCAAATTTAGTGTAGAAAAAATTATCCAAGTATGCTATTGAAGGGGCGATGTCGACTAGTGGAGATGGGTTGGGTTCACAGCAAGCAGCGAACATGCCGCAGGTGAACAACCAAAGGCAGTTCGACCACAATAATAGTGGATTTGCACCACGGGGAAGGGGAGGCTTTCGAGTTAGGGGCTTCCAGAATAACCAGGGAGGCTTTCAGAATAATCAGGGAAACTTCGGGAACAATCAAAGTGGGTTTCAGAACATGCAGAATTATAATCAAGGCATGCATGGGGGCCAAATTAGAAGACCTCTGCCTACATTTTGGACATGTGGTATGGCAGGGCATTTTTCTCACACATGTAGAAGTCAAGGGTTTGTGCAGAATGGGCAATTCTCAAGAGGGGGGCTATAAAACTGCCTGCATATTCGCAGCAGACTGGAGATGGGTTTGCACAGAATCAAACAGTGTAGCAGACACAATTGCCAAGAATGCAACAAGACTTTCAAACACAGCAGGCAATGATGAATCCGCCACGAGGGCAGTCACAGCAGTCACCTATACAGATACAACAGAGCACAAACATGGGACAATTAATGACTCCTAGAAGAGGGGGTGTCATTGTTGATGGAGGGAATCCTCTCACAGGTACGGTGATGAGAATGTACTCACAATAGGACAGACCACTGGGAGACTTGATGCGTTCAATACTATCTGTAATGCCTAATCCTCAAGAGAAACCAAGGGTTGACGTTAAGATAGAAAGCCAATCCTTTTCGTTTTTAGTAGACATGGATGCAACATGCTCATGTATACAAGAGGGGACATTTCTGATGTCTGGAAATGCCATGAATATGCAAGGGTTCACAGCAGCTACTGTCTCTATAGGAGAGTGTGACATGTCTGTGCTATTATTGTATTCAAAGCAGAGGCTGTCAATATGTTAGGTTGAAATTTAATGACTAAGTTGAATATGACGATTTCATTCACTGATGAAGGCATAGTGTGTTCAACACCAGGAATGCATTATTAAACGTGAGTGAATTTATCATGGCATTTGCAGGACAAGTGGTCATACGAGGAGTACCTTTAGAACCAGAAGTTTTTCATTATGGGGTACTCATTCTATTAACATGGCTGCCAGGTTTAGTGGGAAGAACTATGCGAATACCTGATGAGTTTTTGTTTAGGCCAAAGATACCGATGGATGAAGAAGAAGGGCAAATCTTTCCTTTAGAATTACAAGCAGCCATAGTGCGAGGAGACATGGCTTTGCTTGATGGGAATGATTATGATGGCTGACGATGGTGCACAGTGATTGCCATTGGGGAAGGTTACAGATTAACTGATGTCACTGATGCGGATATTTTTGAAGATCATCCTGCAGATGATGAAGTGATATTTTAGATGAGTATCACTTATTGGGTGAGAGCGATTAAACGTGAGGTTCCTCAGAAAATGTTGTTAGCACGCAAGCGTCCCGAATATTTTGAACATGACATGGCAAAAGTGCCAGTCTCGTTATGGACAAAAGGCCCCCATGACGTAGGCCTATTGAAGGGGACTGGAGAAGTTAAGATTAAATTGAAACCAGGAGCAATTTTACCTCAAGCACGACAGTATCCTATGTCTCGAGAGGCAGATGAAGGTATTATCTTAGTGACATCAAAGTCACTGTGTAATACCGAAATGTATCTGATTAAAAAAAGGGAAAGGGGGGGGGGTTGTGGCATTTAATTGAAGACCTTTGCCTGATTAACACAGATTCTAGAGACCGAGTTCCCTCTAGTTCCTAATCCGGCGACAATCTTATGTAATATACTTGTTAAGGCACAATATTTTACTGTGATTGACTTGAAAAATGCGTTTTTCTCAATCCCATTGCATAAGGACTCGCAAGATCTTATGTCATTTTTGTTCATACAAACTCGCCTGAAAAGCACACGTTGACCCCAGGGGTATTGTGAGTTTTCATCGATTTTCAACAGGGTCCTACAGATGGACTTAAGCAATATTGATTTAGAAAGTGTTGTGTTGCAATTCGTGGATGACATATTAGTCGGTAGCACCTCAGAAGAAGACTGCAGACGCGACTCAATCCAGCTAATGATTATTCTTGCAGATAAAGGATATAATGTAGACAAGGAGAAATTGCAGTACTGTCAAGAGGAAGTTCTGTAAATAGGCCAGTTAATTTCGTCTGAAGGAAAGAAAGTTACTCCTGAGAGCACTGAGGCTATTCTGAAAACAGCAAAACCACTCACGATAAAGCACATGCAGCGATACAAGGGGAAGCACCCCCAAGACAAAAAAGACTTGTGGACGCGGAGAGGGTGTTCTTTAAACTCCTCTGAAGCATTGTAGAAACAAGACAGCACTTGTAAACCAGTGATGTCTGTAGCCTTATTAAGGGTGGCATTGGACTAGCTATACTACCCTGCGCACGTCACTAGAGAGAGCCTCGCCGCAAAAATTGCAGAGGATTGTTTTTTTCCAAATATGCATATTTACTGCTGGGCACACACTGCACACAATTAGAGGAGTTATTCCGAGACCTAATAGTCCTTTTCAGCATTTACATATCGACTATGTCGACATGCTGCAAGTATGTAATGGATATAGATATATGATAGTGGTAGTATGTCCCTTTTTGAGGTGGATTGAAGCTGGGCCACGTACATATCCAGACGCTACCTGTGTAGTCACATTTTGAGTACGAGAAGTGTTTCCTAGATGGGGAATATGTGAAGTATTGAGATCAGATAATGGCCCTCATTTTGTAAATTAAGTCTTTGAGCAAATAAGCTTGTTGCTTAGTATAAAGCACAAGATTTCATCGGCGTATCACCCACAAGCGAATGGTGTCTGTGAGAGAATCAACAGCTTGCTTAAAGAGAGAATAGCCAAATTGAAATTGACCCTGCAGAAAGGATGGTTGCATTGTCTACCACTGGCATTGTATGCATTGGGAAATCAGCCAGGTTCAGACCACCATCTTACCCCATACGAGATTGTGACAGGAAGGCGAATGAGGACACCTCTCACACCTCTGTCTAGAACTAGAAGTGATGCCCAGCTGACAGCAGAATTGTTAGGAAAGGAGTTACGTGATTATCTTACATGCATGACCTCAAGTATCTCTGTCATTTCAGATCAGCTCAAGCGGAAGGGGTGTGGGGCAACTCAGAACACAGGAGGAGATGTTACAGCAAATGGAGTTAAAGACCTATGTCTTCCCAAACGTTTTCCCAGAGATTCAGTCCTAATCCGCAACTTTACTAGAAGGTGTAATGAGCTACGTTTTAACTGCCCCTTCATAGTGGAGGACGTTACACCGTCTGCAGTCAAGGTACAAGGCAGACGTGCTTGGATATTTCTCAGAGACATGAAGATCTACACTGGTGAACCCCCTTCACCCCTACCCCCATCGGAAGTAAGCATTGAGGAAGAACCACAGCATGTGCAGACTAGGTCTATGACATGGAAGAAGGATGCAGAAGATGTTGAATAAAGATATAGGGCCTCATTACACGGATGGTGGTAAGGGTTTACCGGTACCGGTATTTTACCGGTACCGGTAAATCCTTACCGCCTTACTACGAGGTCCCTTTGCGGGTTGGGGAATTTAACGCCTGCTTTTTGCAGGCGTTAAAAACCAACCTGCAAAGGTACCAGGGAGCTAATTACGGTACCGTAATTTGCGGTACCGTAATTAGCGCCTTCCCCATTCCCATAGAGCCCTATGGGGCAAAAATGGGAATGGGGAAGGGCAATGGTGGAAGGGGGAATTACACGGAAGGTGGAGGACCAAGGTGCTATTAGCAACTTGGTCCATGCCGGTAAAATACCGGCACCGCCTTGGTGGAAAGGGGAATTACCGCCCCATTCCAAGGTTGGCGGGCGGTAATTCCCCCTTCCACCACTGCCCTTCCCCATTCCCATTTTTGCCCCCATAGGGCATAATGGGAATGGGGAAGGTGCTAATTACGGCACCGCAATTTTGCGGTGCCGTAATTAGCACCAAGGTCCCTTAGCGGGTTGGTTTTTAACGCCTGCAAAAAGCAGGCGTTAAAGCACAAACCCGCTAAGGGACCTCGTAGTAAGGCAGTAATGGTTAACGGTCACCGTTACCATTAACGGTGACCGTTAACCATTGCCGCCTTCCGTGTAATGAGGCCCATAGACTGGTCAGTTTGGTGTTCTACTATTTAATTGAGGAATGTCTGCATCTTGTTGGGAGACAAACTGATGTCAGAACCTTCCTGAGAGACCCGAGAAACAATGCAGCGCTCAATAAGATACTGAGAGACATCATAATACAAGTGAACTGGTACTCTGAGAGAACACTGAGAACTGAATGAGACATTCAAGGGAGAATATCCAAATGTCTACTGGTTGAGGAACTTTGTTTCATGCTGATAGAGAATCTTCATGTCGTCTGGTCAGAGGCCAATTTGTGGTATCCACTGGGAATTTTAGTTTGTCATCGTATAGCCAGCTGCAGTTGATAGAGGGGAACTTGGCCAGCCAAGCCATCAGTGTCCAGAAATAGTGTATGATGTTGCCCGATTAAAGATTTTTTTTCCTTCCTTAAAAGTAAAATGGGTGGCATCAATAGCAACTTTGTCATAGCAGATCATGAGAGACGTCCACAATGTGCAAAAAGTTATTGCTGTAAATGGTCTTCTCTGTGTATAATTTATACGTGTATCCTGTTCATAGTAATACTGCTCTCACTTACAGTACACACTGCTTATTATATAGACGCAAGGGGAGCAAAGATTCCTGTGTTTCCTCCTGTACAAGAGAAGGGTACAGATGTGGCAACTACAAGGCAGCCTAGATCCTATGTAGTCATTCCTATTCCAGTAGATGGTGTAAAATTGCCTGTGTCAATGACAAATATTACTAGACATATTTCATTAGAAGAAGGTGTGGAAATTGTTCTTGAGCACCAGAAACAGATTTGAAAGAAGATATTGTCTAGGAGTGAACCAACATAGATAGCACATGTAAAGACACCCAGTCCACTGATAAATGTCCCTATGATAGGTCCAGTGAGAAGAAACTATGCTGACATATTTCATGAGTTGATTGTAGAGGCTCATAAGAGAAGAACAAGATCTAAGAGAAGTGCTAGGGAGGATGATCATGAGCTGAATGATTACCTGAATAGCACTAACACTTGGGGAATAACATATGGTATGAACATATGAAAGAAGTGGGAAGAAGGACCTCAAAGGAGGAATGCTTTGCATGTGCAATCCTGCCTTTTAGCATGGAGTAGTCTAAGATCTGCATAGCTAATGAAGTAGACATCCAGACAGCACAATGGGCCGACGCGCCTATCTCAAATGGGCAACTGAATGGACAGATCCAGATGAAGATGATTATGTCCAGGATACAAAGACAAGGCTAAGGGATCATACTAAGAATCATGTAATCAGATATGAAAAGCATGGAGTGAAAGGAGCTGCAATCAGATGGGAAGTAAATAAGAATCTTTATAGTCCAGGAAAATCTGCAGACGACATTCGAATGTGGAAAAAAAAAGAGGCCAGATGCAGATTTGGGGAACAGTGTTATCACCAGATGGCTGGGAAGAAGGAGTGGTTAACAGGAGAGCCTGGATGGTAACTAATAGCCCTGAATCAACTATTTGGAATACACAAGTGCTGTGCAAACCATTATGGCCAAGACTTGCTAAACTACTGACCTGGGTCGAAGATAGAGGATGACTCTTACAGATAGTTCCTTTGGAGAGTGCAAAGCTGTGCTTCAGAAAAAATGGCACAAGAAAAATTGGAGAGAATCAGAACTGTGATCGTATCTTTGAAGCATCAGGAATTAACATTTGGACAGCAGTGATCATGGATCGCTATTGCGCATGCGGATCTAGAGCATATATGAGGCTACCAAAGTATTGGGGAGGAACATGCAGAGTGGTAAATGTTCATGTTCCAGCAATGGTGATTCCTAAAAGTGATATGAATCTTGACAGTTTCCCGACAACAGATGCTCACCTGAGGAAGAAGAGATCTGTGGAGCTGATTAGTCAAATGAAGAGAGAGAACTATTTCTCTGCCAAGTAAATAGAGGACTTTGACTCCATCCCGTATGAGCACAGACTGTTCAGCCAGACTTTGTGAGTATGTACGTTAATCTTCATGCCGAGAATCCAGGTTGGAGCAAATACCAAATGGCTGCAGATTACCAGATGGGAATTGCTGCAAACGATCAACACAACCATAAAGGGAGTCATGCTATCAGAGAGGAGATGAGAACCATAAGACTAATGACTCTTCAGAATAGATACGTCTTGGACATGATCACAGCTGTCGATGGAGGTGTTTGAGCAAAAATCGGCGAATCATGTTGCACATTCATACCTTCTCACGATGACAAGAATGGCATCTTGACAGGGGTCATAAAGATGCTAACGAATCTACACGTCCAAATGATAGACGAAGTAGAAGATATTGCTGATGACAGCTGGTTTGGATCACTCTTTTCTTGGGTTCACAATGGATGGCAGACATGTTCAAGTTCCTTGGAGCCCTGATCGTGTTGGTGTTACTGGGATTCTGTGTGATCGAGATAATAGTCACACAATGTAAGAAGATAGCGAAGAAAGCCATAGGGATGAAGAGCATGATTGATGTTGAATCAGTATGAAAGGCCAGAGACTTAACAGATGAAGAAATAAGATACTTTGTAAAGGCGAGTATCCATGAACCTGAGGGGACAAAGTTCTTGTATCCAAAGAACAATAAGAAGTACAAATGTAGGATGATGGATGTATTGCAGTCCAAGTGGACAGTGCATGCTCATGACTTGAAACAAGGATGAGCATGTGACATCAGCTGGATGCCTTAAGGGAGTCATAAAGATATGGATCCCAAAGAAGCATTTCTTCAAACAAGGATGTCTATATGTGAAGGATGATGGGAGAGTGGTCCATGAATTGCCCAGAGGGGGGAGTGTAGAGAAGGAGCTAAGTACCCCCACCTCAATCACCTTGGCCCTCTTGCCTATATGTTGGGAACCAGAGTGTGAGACATGTGCGGTACCAGTGAAAATAGCGATACCAAGGAGAATCCTGGAGGCAAAGTTTTCCCATTGAGAAAACCATACCTGCACACGAGACAGAAAGATGGCCATTTGAATGAAATCCCGGAAGAAACAGGACCAATGAATGGCAAAGGTGAATGGTGACGTCATACAGAGTCGAACTGATGCACATGGAAGAGATGTAGAGACTAAAAAATGCAGATATTTTATAAGGCATCAAGAAAGTATCGGAGATAAGTGACATCTTGGGATCAAGATGAAGAAACGTATGCTACAGAAATGGTGAAGATGTCAAGCTGTTTTACACGTGTACAGATGCAAAGAAATGCAAACAGACAAATTATTCTTGAGCTAGCTAAGTAGTGAATAGATTGCGGCATGCGCCAACATATATTTATATATATTGAAGTGAGCAAAGAATAGATGTTTCCACTACGTGGTATAGCAGAGCTGGGCTAAAGAAGGAGAGCCTCGTTACCAGTGTGTCGCAGTTAGAAAACAAGTGAATTACAAAGTGAATTTCAGAAAGAACAGACTGGATGAGCCAAGAAGCCAAGGTCTTATCAGGCTGGAGTGAGCAGATATTGGATACAAATCTGTGAAAAGCAGAGCTCCAGTTCAGGAGGCATGAACAAAACAAGGAAGACGTCAGAGGTCTATTCGAAAATAGTATTTTTAATATACGAGACGCTTGATTTTGTGGTCTGGGATGAAGTTGGAAGAATATGATGGTCACTCTTACGCTTGAGGGCAGAGTGTGACTTCACTCCCCTGAATTCTCCAGAGCAAAGAACACTCCCAAGGACAAGTTCAAAGCCCTAATTGACAGCAGACCACTGAGGTGATGATGGGTGAATGTGCTAATTGGTGGGAAGCTATGGTTGGAGACTAGATCACCAGCACCTGGAAGTCCAGTTTGCATGATGCTAGACGTAGGTGGAAAGGGACTGACGGAGGTTAGAGTGCCAATCACTAGTAGAGGACCGCATGATTAAGGGCCCTATAGTTTGTGTAGCCAATGAAACGTTGTGTATTTAGTGACCTGCTTTAGGGGAGGGCATAGTTGCCCAACCTGATGTTAAGAAACCTATCACATTTCATCACTGCCTTAGATGAGTATGGATTGTATACTTAGATATTCCCTTAGACCCTATCACTTTCCTCAATAGGTTTTTGTAGTTTGCCACATAGGATGATGTTAGTAATACATAGGTTGACGTCACCTATGAAGATTTATTGCTATAAAAGAATGCTTTTTTAAGATGCATTCAGAGAACTTACGCTGACACATCTTTTGATGCTCGTTGTGCTCCCTGTTTTAGATAATTGATATTAAAACAGTTATCCTTTTGCCAACTACATGAGTCATTTTGATTATTGATGTTTGAGTAATTTCTGCATCCCCATTCATCTCAAGGATATTGCTACCCCATCTTAAAGGGCTAGAAGACCCCAGTTCAGCATCATATTTACATCTCCTGCTTAGAGAGACGGCAGTTGAATCCAGCCCCCTCTAAGGGCTCTTTTTAAGGGCCTGGTTCCAGGTTCTGTCGAGGCATAGGCATTATAATGTGCACACCTGACCATCATGGCCACAGAGCTCCACTATAGCCATGCCCTCGCTGGGCTTCCCATCATCTATTCAGAGCATGCTGCTTCTTCCAGCATGGCCGCCACCTCATCCGCGAGGCCAACAAGACATCTATTTCAAAATGCCCTCCTTTGCTGTTGTGGATTGGCAGAGGTATAATTTTTACATCTACTATTTAGGGAGACGGAAGACAAAGCCGGCCCGCTCAGTGGCCCCTTTGAAGGGCCTGATTGCAGCTCCTGTTTGGGCCTGTTCGAGTGAAAACAGCGCACCGGAGGACTCTGCGTTTCCTATACTGGAGCCCACTCTTCTTTACATATCCAGCCATACCTATGCATTAGGAGGCAAGGTGTCATCATTGCGGCCTCTATTGCACGTGAGATTTCCGCTTGTTGAAATTCTACAAAATGTCCATCTACTGTGCTGAGACTATTTTCTCTATCTACTCATGCTCAGTACCACCATTGTTTGGATCGTGTTGCATGCACTGTCTGCGCACCCCCTTTCTCACACCCTTACTATTGCTGCAATCCCTGTTGCCATATCTGCCTCCTGACATACCGAGCAGGGTGAGGCTTTCCGAACCACACCTGCTCAATCTCTCCATTCAACATCCCTGTTGACTGTTGCACTCCTACCCACCTACCATTCTTATGTGACCCTCAAAAGGCGGCGAATGTTAGTGCCTTAATATACTTCGACTAATTCTGCATTTGCGATCCAACAACAGACTTGCGCAGCCTGCGCACCATGCTGACGACCCCCCTTGTCTCATCAGCCTCGAGCGGCATTTGCATAACTCCCTGTCTGCAATTACTGACTTTGAACTTTTCCCAGCCTTGGGCTGTCTAGCATTTTCATCTGCCTGTAACTTCTAATCTTGGCTCTTCACTCAGCCTCATGCTGCCTCAGGTTTTATCATATTGCAACCCTGACCTACGTTGTCTCACTTTCTGTCTGCATGCTTTATGTAGCCCCCGTACCATGAGGGTTGACCCTGTAGCCCCTCGTGCCATGAAGCGAGGCTTTGCAAGACTGCATTTACGCATACCTAATTTGTCACATCTAATTGTCTGGCGTTCCAAAGTTGCACTGTACTTACCTACATGTCTGATGTAGCCCCCTGCCCTTGAGGCAAGGCTTCCCCTTTTTGTGCACCCACTCCTATGTTGCATTTTACCTACTTGTATCTGCATACTTGATGTAGATCCCTGCACCATGAGGTGAGGCATTACAATGCCGCATTTTACTGCTTGTACCTGAATATGTGTTTTAGCCCCCTGTCGCTGAGGCGAGGAGTTCCCAAATCGTGCGCCCACTCAAATGTTTTCTTCATTTCCAAACCTGTGCTGTGTTGAGCCTGCTCATTTTGCACTTGCAGTCCTCTTTACTTCCTTCCCTCTCTACCGTTTCTCGGTCCTCTCCTCCCTGCAATTACCCTCCCCCCCTGTCACTTGCATGATCGGAATGTCTCAAGGTCTAATGGGAACGTTTATTTTTGTTTTCCTCATCCTTGTTCCCCCCTTTTGTCTTGGTGCACCTTGAAACACCATGTAATGTATAAGTGCATTATAAATACCCAATAAGTAAATAAAAAAATTAATTAAAATCCCCCCTAATATGATTGGCTAGCTCTGCACAAGGAAAGTTAATTCCCCAAAGTTCCCAGACTTTTGTTGGATACATTCACCTAAAAACCGTCCCCTTCAACATACATTTGCATTTGCTCATATTTACAGCGCTACCACTTTTTGGGTTATTTCCATAGCCAATCGTGACATCATCACATGATTACATCTTCACCTACAAAAATCCTAATTTATTACAAGTTCCATCTGATCGGGGCCCTCTTATACCTGAGCATGATGCACGTGGCTTTTACAAGAACACTACATCAATATGAGGAGGGAGAGAAATAAACAAGTTTCCCTTGAACCAGTGATACACATCTTATCCACCCAGACTTGCTGGCGTCCTTGACATTTTTTGTTTTACACTAATCTACCATTTCAGCTCACATGGCCCCGGGCCATATTGTGGTCCTTTCCCTGAGAATATAATTGAAACCCATAAACCATTTGTCACCTCTGCCCTTAAGCACCTCTTGTACCAGGTGTAGTGCCTGGCCCCAAGTCGACACTGCCATGTGGCGGGACTTCCCTGGTCACTGAAAACAAACTCCCATGTTCTCAGGAAGATTACATCTCTTATCCACATCAGCACCAAGTTGTAAACCTCTGACCCACTAGCACTTGATTGCGTCCTGACCGCAACTGACCATTTGATATTATCGCAGCTGATCGAGTGCAGTTAGCCACCTACCCCCATCCTTCGACCTCGGTCAACCAACTCTCCAGGTTGCACAAAGTTATCTCGCCAACCCATGATTCTGCTGCCTAGACAAACCCCATCTATGAGGGACCTGCGGTATGCAACCTTTCCATGTATTCACCATGCACCCCCTCTTCCCCAACTGTCCCAAACACATTTCCCTCCTGAAAACCCCTGTGTATATATGTGCTCTTGTTCAAGACTACCGCGTACCTTCACAGTGGTTTCCCCATCCGCCAATCTCTTTTCTTGTGTGCGCATATAAAGCTCCTCACTTCCCATCTTTAGGCATACTTGTCATTATTTTGCTACGTGTAAGCAAATCTAAAATGTATCAACCATACACAAAATAACACTACCTTCCCTTTGAAACCATTAGAGACCATCCCAGCAGGAATAATAATGATACTCTGCCTTTGCTTATTCTTCTATCCTATTGTGAGGTGCACTGTATCTACCTATATAGAAATAATTAAATATATACATGGCACCATTAGAAAAAATGTTAATATACTTTGTACCCTTCCGATGGCTATGCATTTATGAGCGGAGCTGGTAAACTGGACCTAAATGTGTGTATTTTACTGCTCTGCATTACACACAATTTGTATATTAACACTGTGTTGCATTTTCCTTTTGCAGTAGACCTGATCCCTGGTGGCTGTAGTATGATGGTAGTATATATGTAGACCGCTGAACTAATATCATTGCGGAAGCCTGAAATATATTACAATTCCCCAGACACTGTTGATGATGCGGCAGTCTGCTGTGTATGGGCATGCGATTAAGCACTATATGAAGCATCAATCCAAGGTCCTGCTTCAGGATTTTGGAGAAGATTGGCTCAATTATTTCCAGGGCACCCATAGTCTGGAATCACCCAGTGCCACATAAATGTTAGTCTATCAAGACTTTGAGAGGGGGCACTGTAGGGATCGAGGCTCGTCCTGGATTTCACTCACGGTGGTCTGCAGGGTTTGCGTGTTGATGGGTGGGCTTTGCTACTCCTTTTCGTCACCCCGAGGGGCTGCAGCAATTAAGAATGGGGTTTGCCTGATGGAAAGACAATGAGCTCCAGTTGCATTCTACAGAAGTGGTATGTAAACATTTCGATGCATTGCTGACCCCCTCCCCGCCCCATTGTCCCGGGGTGAAAATATTGTTGTTGGGTCTCTCCAGATGCCATTTCTTTTTACCTTTTACTATTAAAAGAAATCACCATATATGTTTTTTGAAGAGACTTGCACCTCCCTTGGACTTCCTTTGGGCCCCCGTGGAGGGGCCAGCCCCACAGTTTGAAGACTACTGCTCTACAGGGACGTGTGTAAAGGCTTTGTTGCCTTTTTACATTTAGTTGATTGGTGTCACTTTAGTGGAAGCCAGCGGTAGAAGTGTACCAAAAAAAGTAATGGAACTGTGACCTTGATGGGGGAAAGTGCAGGAGGAGAGCAACATGTGACACCTTTTTCAAGGGTTTTAGCCATGCTGGTTGGCAGTCAATTGAGTTGAAACAGATTTCAGTTTTGGTGTAATTGCGGTTAGGTGGGAAAATGGAGAAGTGTGTTTTAATGTCACGAAAATCTGTTCTGGAATGGTGAACATGGTTGCAAAAAGTAGTGGCACTGTTAACGGTAAAAAAATAAAAGTAGTGGAACTCTGCTGCCGACCGTTCCCGCTCACTTCGACAACTGGGAGTAGCTGGTTGAGCACATTTTATTGGTATGGGAGGTGGTAGATGCCATGTGTGTATACATAGACATATCCTTTAGGGATGTATCATTATACCAAACTTATGTATGTTTCTTGCACTGTGATTTGCTGAAAGGTGAACTCCTGTGCGTGACTTACGTGCACATAGCTGTTTCTCATGGCAATCTAATGTTTTTAGTTTGAGATGTTCTAGGCCTAACAGAACATTGTTTGTTTTGCACTGCCTTATCGTAGTTTGAAAAGTCTGTCTGTTTTGAATTAAGTACTTAAATGCAAGTTAACACTTGCAATAGCGTTAACCTTATTCTTGTATTTTAGTCAGGGCATAAACTTTTTTTGTTTAACTGAAGGTTTTTTGAGCATGCTCTCCTGAAGTGCCATTAAAGGTTCAATGAGGCAGGATCTGCTAATGTTATTGGTTCACTTGCCACATGCTGTAAGTCCATTATAATGGCCATTCAAGGCTTATGATTGCATTAGAGGGGTATTTTATGGTGTATTTGGCATATGTTGGCAATACCTGGTCATGCAGAGCTATTCCTTACATAAGTTGACTATACCAACCTATGATGGCGCAATTGGGGCATTTGAGACTGCATTTGTCATATTATATGATATGATTTTATATGGCATTTATAACACGCCTATACACTAGTGTTTCAAGGCGTGACAAGGCAAGGGAAGGGGAATGGAGGGAGGACAAAAACAACAATCTTACTAGTCCTAGTAACATTGAGACCGTGCAAGTGCAGGGGAGAAGGGAGGGGAGAAGTGCTAGTGAAGGGGGTGGTGGGTGTATGGGCAAGTGCAGGACAAGGAATCAGAATGCAACAAGGAGTGCAGCCAAAAGGTGGCAAGTGCAAGTGTTAGAAGTGCAGACAACAGGGTCTAATAAGTGCAGGAAGGGACTGTAGGGTTACATATAAAGACTACAAGTGCAGGGGGTGCCAGGAGGCAGTGCAGGTATGCAGCTGGACAGGCAGTGACCTGGGACCTAATTCAGAGGGTTGCCAGGTGACCAGTGCATGTATCAGTCAGGAGATCAGCAGAAGCGAGGAAGAGAGAAGACAGAAGCAAAGAGGAAGGCCTTGAGGTGCTTCCGGAACTGGAGATGGTTCTGCTCAAGTATCAGAGAGGCAGGGAGGCTGTTCCAGAGGGAGGCACCAGCCGAAGAAAGAGATTAGCCCCCAACTCGTTGCTTGGAGAAGCAACTGACCCTCAAGGAGTTGGAGGTGGAGGAGCCAATAGCTTGTGTAGGAAGATATTTCCGTGAAGAGAGTTGGTGGTATTGCAGTCCCAGGCTCAAGAAAGCCTTGTGGACAATGCAGAGGGTCTTGAACTTGATCCTTGCCACCACTGGGAGCCAATGGAGATATTTCAGAGCTGGAGAGATACATTCCCTGGGCTTGAGGCTGGATGAGTTGTAGAGGACAGAGAGTAGAGGCAGGTAGATTTAGAAAGAGGCTGTTGCAGTAGTCCAGCCAAGAGGGAACCAGAGTTCCGGATACATTGAGCTTCTGGTGGAAAGTGAGTAAAGGAAGAATACCTCTGAGAAGGTGCAGATGGTAGTTTGATTTCTTAGAGATGTCAGAGATGTGAGGAGAGAAGAACAGTGTGGAGTCGAAGATGACCCCGAGGTCCTTAGCCTGACAGGTGGGACCAGGAAGAGAGCCCAGAGTGGGCGGCCAGAGAGTGGCAGGAAAGGAAGGTGCTGGTGAGCCGATGAGGAGAATCTCTGTCTTACTGGAATTAAGGCAGAGATCATTGGTGGCACACCACTCCTGGATTGCGGACAGACAATCCAGGTTGAGAGAGGGAGAAGAGGCGACTGAGGGGAGCCTGAAAGCGAGCTGACTTTCATCCTCATAACTCTGAAGGTTGAAACAGAGAGCAGCTATGCGGTGGGTGAGAGGTGCCAGGTATTGGTTGAACAGCCAGGGAGAAAGATTATACCCCTGGGGAACACCACAGGTAGAGAGAGAGAGATAGAGGAGAGGAAGGATTCAAGTTCTACCTGGGAGGGTCGGTCAGAGAGAAAGGAGGTCAGCCAGGTCAGGGCCTGATCAGTGATACCCTGGTTATCACAGAGCCGGTTGAGGAGGATGGCGTGGTTGACAGTATAAAAAGCAGAAGAGAGATCAAGGAGGATGAGAACAGAAGGGTGGTTAGCGTGAAGGTTTGAGAGCAGGTCTTCACAGATGTTCAGCAGAGCACTTTCTATGCTCTGGCCGCTATGAAGCCAGACTGATGGTCATGGAGAAAACCAACAGATTTGGTATGAAGGTTAAGCTGGGAGATGGCCAGCTTTTCCAAGGTTTGCCCAGAAAAGGAGTAACGGAGATCAGGCGATAGCTAGCCGGACAGGAGGGGTTGGCTGATGGTTTCTTAAGAAGAGGGTGCACAAGGGAGTGATACAGGGGGTGAAGGGAAGGTTTCAGTGGCAAGAAGTCAGCTAGAGCGAGGGTGTCAATGTGGTCCTTGATGGTTTTGGATGAACAGGGAAGAACCTGTTTTGATGAGACTTTCGCAGATCAGACTTGTCTAGAAACCTTGCCATGGGTGAACAGAGGAAAGGAAGAGAAGGGAGGAGGAGAGGTGGCCACGGGAAGAATGAGGAGAGGAAGAAAGGGTGGACAGGATGTCCTGGGTTTTTGAGATAAAATGTGAAGCTGAGGCCATGCAGGAAGCTGAGGCCATGCAGACGGCCTGAGAGGGGACAGGAGAAGTAGAGATTGCAGCAGGATTGGCCAGCTCCTGGTAGATTTTAAAGAATTTGGCTGAGTTGTTAGATGCTGCAGAGACACGGGTGTGGATGTGAGCTCTCTTCTTAGTGTGGACAGAGAGACGGTACTGACATTGGAGCAGGCAGCAAGCCAGTTTGTCAGTGGGTCCACATGATACCTGCCATTTCCTCTCTGCCACCCTACACTTGCATTTAAGGGTGACTAGGTCTGAATCATACCAAGAGTTGCACTTGGTTTTGGGCTTCAAGTGGATCCTCATGACAGGGGTAAGTACATCAAGAGTGTCAGAGATAGAAGAATGGAGGTAGGAAAGGGCTGTGTCAGGATGTGAGTCAGCCAGATGTGCAGGAGGGGGAAAGAAAGTGGCAGCAAAGTCTCAACTGACACACGCAGTGCAGGGGTTTCCTCAGCCTGAGGGGTAGAGAGAGAGAGACATGAGAGGCGAGGAGTGGTGAGAGGGGGGGGAGGTCTGAGGAGATCAGTACATCCAGAGTGTGCCCTGAAGAGTGAGTTGGGACAGAGGGAAGAATATAGAGAGAATGAGAATCGCAGAGGTTGCAAAAGAGTCCAGAGGAGGTACAAGAATCATCCAGGTGGATGTTGAGGTCTCCAAGGAGGAGGAGTTGAGTGGATGAGGCAAGGAGGGAGGAGGAGAGGTCTGCCCACTCGAAGAGAAAGGAGGTTACCTGACCAGGTGGCTGGTAGGTAGTAGCCACAGTAAGAGAGCAGCCAGGAGAGTGAGCCTGCAGACCAGGTATTCAAAGGAGGAGTAGACCTGCATAGGTAAGACCGAGAACATCAAGGTCGATTTCTTCCAGAGACGGCAGATGTCGGAGGAGTGTTTGATAGCTGACCGAGAGTTGAGAGTGGCAATGTGGAGAAGCTTGCCACCCCTGAAAGACTTATTTTTTTTCTTATTGTGCATATTAGCCAAAACACATTTTGACTTTTTACACAAAACACTAGCATCATAAAAGCATAAAAGTGTCATGTCATAACAATCAACAAAGAGAAAGAGAGAAATTAAAAATGAGAAATAATCTACATAAAACTTAGTCAACTACCTCAAATAAAAAGTTAATGGCACTAACCAGTTACAATACAATACAAGAAAAATGTAAGAAAATATGACCATACTTTCAACAGCTAAACATTGTATTCTATATCAAGAATATTAAAAAACAGTGGACAGATAGAGTGTGAGAGTATCAGGCCTCCTTATTCAAATATCTGACATTCACTTACATTGCCGGTCAAATAAGAATATGATCAACCATTTTTAAATCGCTGAGGAGTCTAACAACTTCCATCGTTAAAAATGCTTCATTGCCTGAAATAATCCTCTCCCATAGGTCGTCAGGAACCAGCCATTCCACCCTTCAAAACAACCTCTGCAATCCCCCACGTCTTAGTTCACCCAGCCCTGAACAGGCTAAGAGAAGATGTTTTGCTGTATGTTTGACATTCAACTCACAATGCTGACAGTTGACAGCTATCAGTAGCTAGTAGCTAGTCTTGTCCCGAATATGTAGAATTTCCATGGTAGAAAGAATATTTAATTTAAATTGCAGGAAGTTCATATGGGCCTTAGGATCAGGGATTTTTTTATGATAGGTGGGTAGCACAGCTCTCGGTTTATCATAAGAGGAGAAATTCGTAGAAAGCTTAGCAGATCTTAGCCTATCTATTGTCCTGGTTCAGTCTCTTCTCTTCATACATTCCTTAGATCTTAAAGGACTGGTGTTCAGGGTATCTACATCTGTACCCGCTGTAGCAAGGATATCAGTACATTTAGATTCGAGAGTTTTTAGAAAGATATTGTCCCCATTAAGCAGTTCAATTTGCACATCCTCATAAAGAGAATTTGGGGGACACTAATCAATCTATATAGAGAGACCCATCTAAGTTCCATCCAAAGTAAAAGGGAAGACAAGTCCAACTCATAACGGATGAAAGCCATCGACACTGAGTTGGGGAGGTTCAGAGCCCTTTTCCATAGCCTTGCTTCTGTGCGTTCCCAATTTATCTCAAAACTTTGGATGTTACACTCCAGCCCAAACAACAGAGTTGGTATGACCTTTCCCACATAGTATTTAATAAGCAGGATAAGTGAGAATCTATAGTATTTTGAATGGATCTTGATCATCTGAAATCCTAACTTTACTGCTTCCAGATCCAGGACATTAATCAGGTCCAGTTTAGTTGTATAAGGAGTGATCTTTCATCCAAGATAGACAAGTTTCTCTACCTGCGGCACCAAGCCACCTCACTTTTCCAGGAGTGTAAAACCAGATATTATGAAGAGGCCTGGTGTGTTATCATTAGAAATTCATTACTCATTTAGGGATTCATTTATCCATTATCCATATTATTCAGCCATTTGGTTTGCTAGAGAAAGAGGCCCTGTTATATGAAGTGCCTTGTAGAGACATGTTTAGACCTATGTTATCATGTATTATGTATGCAACTAGAGACACGCATGTGTGCACTAAGAAGTATACATTGAGCCATGGTACACCGCTTTGGTTGTGTTTGAAGCACTATCGAGCATGTGGCTGGCTCCTAAGCCATTCTGAAGAGAGACACATAGAGTAGCTCCACTTGGTTCTGTAGAGACATTGTTATGGTACACTGTAGAAAGATTGGAATGTGTAAACAAAGGCTGGTAGACAGACAGATTAGGTCGCCTTTGCCAAAGTAGAAGGGAAGAAGAGGCTTATCAGAAGGCCCTGGGTTGATCACAGACAGAAAGGTGGGGGCATTTGCAGAGAGTGAGGTGAGGCGCAGAGACATGCAAGGAGAGAGGGATTTCAGTAAGCTAAGAGCTGACAATGAATGAATGGAGAAATGGGAGGATGCTTTCATAACACAGACGAGAGAAGGCCATAGGATGTACAAGATATGATGTACAAGTCACGGTGACTAAGAGCACACAGTGACTGGGGACTAGAACAAGACATGCGTATACAGACCTCAAGGTGCTGTCCGGATTTAGAAATGCTGGTTTGACAGAAGAGAGAGACTGCTTAATGTAACCATGGAGAAAGAGAGACGTGATTTGACACTATAACTGGGAGCCTGAAATGAGCAGTAGTTGGTATGAGGGGAGAGTTGTATGAGAGAGAGAGGCATTTAGGTAGCGTTTTGGATGCAGCTTGGAGGCAGTTTGGCAGAGAGGCTTTTGGAGGAACGGATTGTAACGCTCACCTGACTCCCATGGAGGCGCTGGTCTGGTCTGGGTTGCTGTGGCCTCTTCCAGCGTGATGCGCAGAACTCGGAACACCGACTGAACAGGACCCTCAAATCTTGCTTGTCTGGCCCGTAGGAATATCCTTCTGCAGATGAGAAAGGGGATTAACAGTCTGCAGAATAGTGTGCTTGCTCCCCCCTTCCCATCTTCGTTCTTCTCTAACTTCCTCCGAAATCCCCGGTTGAAGCTCACCTTATGGTTTGAAAGGATGAACTCTCCATCCTGCTTCTGGTGCAGGGGCGCGTGTTAGTACAGTTACTTCACTGGTTTTCAGAATGGCGCTGGCAAAATCCACTTGACTTTTCCGAGCGGAACGCCGTAAGTATGAAGATTACAAAAGTTCAAGTGTTGAGCCTCCTTTTCTGTTGCCTTCCTAACCTGTGATCTGTCCTTTATTTCAGGTGCAGAATGAAGGCGTTGCGTTGAGGGATTGAATTGCCGATGGTAAACTCAGGTGAGTTAGCGATGGAGGCGATCCCTCTTAATGTCTTTATATTCCTCCAGTAATGTCTTTTGTCCTTTCCCCATAGGGGCCAGGGTGTGATACCTGCCAAACGAAGCGGCGCCGACCCGAAATGAGGAATGGTCCACCAAAAGAAGACCGGTAAGTGTTATGGCGGAAAATTAGGCTTTCCTCATATGTTCCTTCTGCTCACCTTTTGTCTCTTCTTCTCTCCCCTAGGCGCAGAGATGTGGCGACCGGTGCAGATAGTCGCGGTGGAGCCAGAAGAACTCCTGAGGACAGGTGAGTAAAGCGCGGCGCTGCAGCGAGCAACGCGGTGCTTTTAAATGAAAGTCTTTTCTCAGGAACAGGAACGCTGGCGTGAAGGTTCCGGATGCAGGTAAGAAGTTTGATAAAATTCTTGGTTTTCACCTTTCTCTTCTCTTCTTTCCTTACAGGTGTTCCAGGATCGAGGCGGGCGTGGCTGGAGACCAGATGCAGGAGCAGACACGGTGAGCGTTCAGCTGCTTGGATGCAGAACAACGCGAAGCGTGAGCTACTGTCTGGGCGTGGCTTAAATAGCCCCCAAAGTAGTTCCAGGTAAGTATACTTCCCTGGCCACGCCCGAGTGGCAAAATAGTCCCAATGAGTCCCAATGAAAAAATAGTCCCTTTCAAGTCTCAGGGAGGCCTGAATCTTGCAGCATGGTCTGCATCAGGTAAGTGCACAAAACACCTTCCTTTATGAGCCTGGCGCCTATGGCGCCAGGACTGATGTCCAACATGAGCCTGGCACCAGCGGCGCCAGGACAGAGTCCAAAGAGCCCCTATAAGGGGCCGCTGGGCTTTTACCCGGGGGCATGATGCCTTCTCCCGGGGGTGCTGGGCCTGGCCTGGTGCTCCAGGGGTAGGCATCATGACAGCACTTCCCCCCAAGGCCCCTCCCAAGGTCGTTCCCTCTGGAGGTTTCGGTTTGTTTGGGAAATTCTGATGGAACCTTTTTACCAGCCGAGGTGCATGTACGTGGTCGCTGGGTTCCCAAGACCTTTCCTGAGGCCCGTACTCTTTCCAATCAATTAGATAGAAAAGTTTTGATTTTGAGATCTTAGAATCCAAAATGTTCTTCACCTCGAATTCAGGCTCCCCATCTATCTGGATTGGTTCTGGTGGCTTTATTAATCTGGTTCCTGGTTGCACTGGTTTCAAAAGTGACACATGAAAAACGGGGTGAATCCGCATGTTAGCTGGTAGATCGAGCTTGACTGCCACTGGGTTAATTATAGCTTTGATCGAATAAGGCCCCAAATACCTTGGATTAAAAGTTTGGGGTCCCTTGAGCAATAAGTGTTTGGTAGCCAACCATACTTGATCTCCTATTTGGTATGGCGGCGCCTCACTCCGATGCAGATCCGCATTCTTTTTGTATTTCCCTTTCGCTTGTTGCAAATGTGCAGTTGCATCCTTGAAGGCTTGAGTTATCGTGGAATGCAAATGGTCCACTGCGGGCATTTCAAGGCTCAGAGGTGAGTCCAGGTCTGAAGTACGAGGGTGATGTCCATATAGGGTATAAAAGGGGCTTTGTCCAGTTCCAGAGTGTACCGAGTTATTGTATGCATATTCGGCCATCCATTAAATATCCTTCCAATTACCCTCCGATTGGTGCAACATACATCGTAGGTATTGTTCAAGGGTCTGGTTCGTTCTCTCCGTCTGACCATCGGTCTGTGGGTGGTGGCTGGTTGAGAGTCTTACGTTGATTTGTGCCAGTTGACAACACTTTCTCCAAAAATGAGAAATAAACTGGCTTCCCCGGTCGGAGACTAGTATGGACGGGAATCCATGCAAACGGATGATATTTTCGAGGAATTCCTTGGCTAGGACAGAAGCTGAAGGTAATCCTTTCAACGGAATAAAATAGGCCATCTTGGAAAATAAATCCACCACAACCAGAATAGTATTGTATCCATTACAAGGGGGCAGGTCCGTGATAAAATCTAGTGACAAGGTGTGCCAAGGTGCTGGTGGAATGTCTAAAGGCTGAAGAAGACCGGCGGGTTTTGTCTTTTGGCCTTTGTTTTGGGCGCAAACTCCACAGGACATCACAAAAGATTTAATATCCTTTCGCCAGGAAGGCCACCAGAATTGTCGTTTAATTTTTTCCTCAGTTTTGGCAATGCCAGGATGTCCTTCCATCAGGGTATCATGATGACGGGAAATAACCAGTTCTTGCAACTCCTTTTCTGGCAGAAATAAGCGTCCTTGGAAGTAAGGTAGGCCATCGTTCACCGAAAAGTAAGACCCCCTTTGGATCCAATCCTGCAAGGCTGTAGAGTCCAGGAGTTGTTTTACCCATGCTTGAATGTCTTCAAGGGTTTGTAAAGAGGTTATCCCCAAAATTCTTTGTTCGGGAATTATCGGCACAGGTTCTGAGTTTGTGTCTATTTCTCCCATTCCTATTCGAGATAGCGCGTCCGCTTTGCCATTCTTGCAGCCAGGGTGGTAAGTGATTACAAAATCGAACTCAGCAAAGAACAAAGCCCATCGGAGCTGACGTGACGATTGAGCCTTGGCAGTTTTTAAATATTGTAAGTTTCGGTGATCAGTGATCACGGTGATGGTATGCCTGGCGCCAAGAAGATATTGCCGTCAAGCCTTAAAGGCGGACTTAATGGCTAATAATTCCTTGTCGGTGATTGCATAATTTACCTCAGGCGGCGAGAACTTTCTGGACCAAAATGCTACGGGGTGCAGTTGGTTGGTTTCAGGGTCTCTCTGAGACAAGACAGCTCCCATGGCTAAGCTGGACGCGTCGGTTTTGACTATATATGGGAGATCGGGACGTGGGTGCTTCAAAATAGGTGCGGACGTGAATTTAGCTTTCAATTCCTGAAAGGCCTGTTCGGCTTCCTCGGTCCATTCGAAGCGTTTATTTTTTCGCAAGAGTGCAGTGATGGGTTGTACCACACGTGAAAAATTCCGGGATAAATCTGCGATAAAAATTAGCAAAACCAAGCATGCTTTGGACACCTTTCACCGAACTGGGTGATGGCCATTTGAGGATGGCATCCACTTTTCGTGAGTCCATGCGGACCCCTTTAGGTGTCAGGATGAATCCAAGAAACTCAACCTCGTGGTATGGAAAACACACTTTTCCAGCTTTGCAAACAGTTTGTGCTGGCGCAATTTCTCAAGGACGGCCCTGACATGCCTTCTGTGACAGATTCCGAAGAGGAGTACACAAGAATGTCATCGATATATACGACAACACAAACATCGATGAGTTCCCGAAGGACATACTTCATGAAGAATTGGAAGGCAGCAGGCACGTTGCACAACCCGAAGGGCATCACCTGGTATTCGAATAATCCATATTTTGTACAGAAGGCCGTTTTCCATTCGTCGCCTTCTTTTACTCGCACCAGATGATAAGCTCCCCGGAGATCTAACTTGGTGTATACGCAAGCGTCCTTCACCTGGTCAAGGAGTTCAGGGATCAGAGGCAGAGGGTAACGGTTTTTAACAGTTATCTGGTTCAATGCGCGGTAGTCGATACAAGTTCTAAGGTCGCCTTCTTTTTTGGGCACGAAGAACAAAGCCGAGGATGCCGGAGACTTTGACGGGCGAATGAAACCATTGGCTAGGTATTGATCTAAATATTGTCTCAAATGCAGAGTCTCAGGTTCAGTAAGGGCATAAATCCTGCTACAAGGGGGTTGTGCACCAGGCACCAGATCGATTTGGCAATCGTACGATCTGTGGGGAGGTAACGTGTTGGCCTGTTCCTTTTGGAAGACGTCCTGAAAGTCTTGGTATTCCGGAGGTAGTTGCATGGAGACAGAGGTTACAGACGCTAGACTAATCTTCAGATTTTCTGGGTAGCAGGTTTGTGCACAATCCGGGAAGGTTATTCTCTTCGCTCGCCAATCAATTCGAGGATTATGTGTCTCTAACCAAGGGATTCCGAGAATAACCTGAAACTGTGGAGCCTTGATTACATCAAACACAACTGCCTGCCGATGGCCATCCGGACCTATAAGTGTCACCTCAGCAGTGGAATGTGTTACCGGTCCAGAGGCAATTTCGTTTCCATCGACTGTGGTGATGACATCTTTGCTGGTTTTAGGACGCAGAGGGAGGTTAATCCTAGAGACCAATTCATGATCCACATAATTTCCTATAGCTCCACTATCGATGTATGCCTTTATTGCATGCAACCGCTTAGGCTGTTCCGGATCTACGAGGACCATTGGCACAATGAAATGCGAGGTCTGAGAGTTAGTTTTCAAGCTCGGCAAGCGGACCCCTACGCTTGTCGGGCGTGGTCGTTTCCCGAAACAGAGTCTTCATGGTTTTTATCAGCGACTCCTACCACCTTCTTGGGTGGTTTTGCCGGGCAATCTCGTAGAAAGTGTCCAGAGGACCCACAATAAAGACATAATTGCATCTGCCGTCTTCTTTCACGTTCTTTTTGAGTTAAAGGTCCTTTAACCCCTCCGATTTGCATAGGCTCAGAGACATCAGCACCCTTGGGGTTAGCGTGGGTCTTGACCAACACCCGGGTCTCAAACTTGGACCGATCTACTTTTTTGTTTTGAAGTCTGTGATCCAATTGGACCACTAAGTCTATATATTCTGTGCATTCTTGGGGCAGATTTACAACTTGGGCCAGGACATCTTTAAGTTCTCCGCGTAGACCTCGATAAAATAACGTGAGCTTTTATCCTCTGGCCACGCAGTTTCCACAATTAGTCTATTAAAGGTTGCAATGTAGGACAGGAGGTCCTGATTGCCCTGTCGCAGGGATAGGAGTTCGTCATCCAGAGCCTGCTCCTGAGAGTGTCGAGCAAATAACCTTTCCATGCTTGCTTGAAATCCTTGAAAATCACGGAGAATCAGGTCATCTTGAGTAACCAGTGGAACTGACCAATCGGCAGCACAGCCGCTGAGATATGACAATACAAAGGCTACCTTGGTCTGGTCATTAGGGAAGGCCCCAGGTCTGCATAGGAAGTGCAAAAGACACTGATTCATGAATACAGCGAATCGTTTGGGGTCCCCAGCAAAGCGTTCGGGTGGGGCCAGCGGCATGTTTCCAGGTAGATTAATCTGCACAGGGTTACTGGGAACCACAGGAGCGGGGTTCCCCCCGGAACCGGGTAGAGGAGTGTGTCCAGCTTGACCTTGCAAAAACTGTCCAGCCAGGTCATCAGTTCTTTCCTTTGATACAATCACTTCCCTCCTGAGAGCATTAGTCTCTTGACGAACGACGTGTACTTCGGCCCGTAATTCCCCCAGTAGTTGGGCCAACTGATCAGTCTCAGAAGTTTCCATAGCGCCTGGGTGGGAATTTGTAGGAAGGCTTTGCATTCTGTAATCCTCACCTGACTCCCACGGAGGCTCTGGTCTGGGTTGCTGTGGCCTCTTCGAGCGTGATGCGCAGAACTCGGAACACCGACTGAACAGGACCCTCAAATCTTGCTTGTCTGGCCCGTAGGAATATCCTTCTGCAGATGAGAAAGGGGATTAACAGTCTGCAGAATAGTGTGCTTGCTCCTCCCTTCCCCCCTTCGTTCTTCTCTAACTTACTCCGAAATCCCCGGTTGAAGCTCCCCTTATGGTTTGAAAGGATGAACTCTCCATCCTGCTTCTGGTGCAGGGGCGCGTGTTAGTCCAGTTACTTCACTGGTTTTCAGAATGGCGCTGGCAAAATCCACTTGACTTTTCCGAGCGGAACGCCGTAAGTATGAAGATTACAAAAGTTCAAGTGTTGAGCCTCCTTTTCTGTTGCCATCCTAACCTGTGATCTGTCCTTTATTTCAGGTGCAGAATGAAGGCGATGCGTTGAGGGATTGAATTGCCGATGGTAAACTCAGGTGAGTTAGCGATGGAGGCGATCCCTCTTAATGTCTTTATATTCCTCCAGTAATGTCTTTTGTCCTTTCCCCATAGGGGCCGGGGTGCGGTACCTGCCAAACGAAGCGGCGCCGACCCGAAATGAGGAATGGTCCACCAACAGAAGACCGATAAGTGTTATGGCGGAAAATTAGGCTTTCCTCATATGTTCCTTCTGCTCACCTTTTGTCTCTTCTTCTCTCCCCTAGGCGCAGAGATGTGGCGACGGGTGCAGATAGTCGCGGTGGAGCCAGAAGAACTCCTGAGGACAGGTGAGTGAAGCGCGGCGCTGCAGCGAGCAACGCGGTGCTTTTAAATGAAAGTCTTTTCTCAGGAACAGGAACGCTGGCGTGAAGGTTCCGGATGCAGGTAAGAAGTTTGATAAAATTCTTGGTTTTCACCTTTCTCTTCTCTTCTTTCCTTACAGGTGTTCCAGGATCGAGGAGGGCGTGGCTGGAGACCAGATGCAGGAGCAGACACGGTGAGCGTTCAGCTGCTTGGATGCAGAACAACGCGAAGCGTGAGCTACTGTATGGGCGTGGCTTAAATAGCCCCCAAAGTAGTTCCAGGTAAGTATCCTTCTCTGGCCACGCCCGAGTGGCAAAATAGTCCCAATGAAAAAATAGTCCCTTTCAGGTCTCAGGGAGGCCTGAATCTTGCAGCATGGTCTGCATCAGGTAAGTGCACAAAACACCTTCCTTTATGAGCCTGGCGCCTATTGCACCAGGACTGATGTCCAACATGAGCCTGGCGCCAACGGCGCCAGGACAGAGTCCAAAGAGTCCCTATAAGGGGCCGCTGGGCTTTTACCCGGGGGCATGATGCCTGCTCCCGGGGGTGCTGGGCCTGGCCTGGTGCTCAGGGGGTAGGCATCATGACACGGATGGCTTTGGCTGACATGAAGCTTGGGGAAACATTCTGGGAGAGCTGATGAGATCGATCTGGCAGAGAGTTGGCAGGATATCGGATGAGCTTTGCAGAGGCTTGAGGCAGTTTGAGTGAGCAGATCTGGCAGAGGGAGATGGAAAGGAGAAAGGGGCCCAGTGCAAGGCTTGAGATCAACCCGATGCAGATCAGTGGGGGCTGCCTGCAGTTCATGCAGAAAAGTGGAGTAAAGGCCTGTTGAGTGGGAAGCTGTATTGTTGAGATTTGCACACGCTAGAGATGGGTTGTTGACATACTGGTAGAATGGGAGATAGGCACACACACATAGAGATAGTGTGATGTGGATTGGAGAGGAATGCTGAATGCTGGCACTTGCATATGTATTTTGCTATTAGCATTATAGATCCAGCAGGACTGGATAATTGCTATTAGATTGCTTGCATAGAAGCCAGTATGTTTTCCTAGAAGTGCTTATCATGCCTTGCTGTGCATGAATACAAGTGTTTTTATTGTTGAATCGATTCATGTGTTTTTTTGTGTCTTATGTTTGTGTGTCTATACCATAGCAATTTTACAGTAACACAGTGCACACCCGCCCTGAGATATATTTGCAGGGGGTGCCAGAGTGGCACACCACCCTGAGGTTGAGATGCAGTTTGACAAATTGGTCACCCATGTGGGGCTAGGCCAAAGGTACATTTCTATTAAACAGACAGGTGAATGGGTTTGTTTTAGTCAATGGGCGCTTGAATATCAAAACTCTGGATTTGTCTGGGTTAATTTTCAAACCATTAGAATTTGCATACTCTCCCAGCACCATCATAAGCCTCTGCAGGCCAATTTGTGTGTAATCCAGAACAATCATATCGTCCGTGTAGGCAAGCCATGGGACCCTAGTTTCTCCAATCCTAGGACTGGCCAACAAAAGCATTAGAAAACAGTGAAACAAATCAGATAAATAGAGGTTGAAGAAGAAGGGGGCCACAAGGCAACCCTGGCGAACACCTCTGTGGATGCGAATCATCTGAGATAAACCACCAGCGCTGGACAGCCTCACTTGAAGAGTGGAGTTCTGGTGAAGTTCTATGAGGATAGCCACAAGGGGCTCTGGTATGCCCTAGCTCTTCAGTTTCACCACAGCCGACCTTTGTCTACCGTGTCAAAAGCCTGGGATGAATCCACTAAGGCCCAAAAGAACGGTTTCCCTCCCTTAACTCCACTCCCAGAGCTCAAACAAGTAAGAATTAGGTTATTAAGTGTAGTAGATAAACCTCTACGGAATCCCGTCTGATATTTTGATAAAATTCCCTGAGCCGAAGCCCAATCTTCAAGATCTCTAAGTACCAGGGCAGCAAAAACTTTGCTATTAGCATCCAATAGAGATATAGGATGGTAATTAGCCGCTGCTAAACATTCACCATGCATAAAGATTGGAATAATTACGGTGCTTCTCCAAGAATTAGGAATAGTTGTTGTTCTGATAACATTATCAAAAAGTACCTTTAAAACCCTAGACCAAAGATCTGGGTTCAACTTTAGGATTGCGTTGGACAGTCCATTCGGCCTGACAGCACGAGACACTGATGACTTAATTATTAATGATCTTATCTCTTTGATTGAATAGGATAGGACCCAATTCAAAGGCCATCTTTTGATAGCACAAAACTCTCAGTGGAGCGTAGATATTTGTAAAATGCTCCACACAAGTGTGCTCCTGTATACTAGTTTCTTGGCCTTGCATTGGTTTTTTATTAATCAATGACCAGAAATTGCAGGAGTTTTTGAGACAGACTATTCTAAGCATATTCTCTCTGTAATCTAACCGATTGATGCGATCGCATCCAATTCCTAAATGTCTTGTTTATTTGCCTGGTCTCTCGAGAGTAGTGAGCTTTAGTTTTATTTGATGTTTTTAACAGATAAAGCTCCCTTCTTCTTTCTCTCTTTTTTTCTAGAATCTCAATATCAAAACAATGAACATGAGATTTTGTCTTTTTAACAGACTGGCCTTCTGATGGATCTAAATTCCATAGTAGATTTACACAATTATTTGGTTCAAAGTAAAATAGAAACTCCTGTTCATTTAAGTCAGAGATCATCATCTCTAGCTTAGCATTCAAGGTCAGGCCCCCCTTTGCAAATCTCACCAAACTATTACCTGCTACATTAGAAACCAGCGGCTGTTTCATGTAACTGGTGTTCTTAATTGCCGATATATCAAAACAGGCAATCAACATAGCATGGTCACTCAATTCTTCTTCTGTGATCATAAAGTGACTACACCTCTCAAACAAACCCTGAGAAGCAAAGATGTAGTCAATTGTATAGTATGAGGAGACCCTTATCCATGTGGGTACAACCCCAGTACTCCTCTCCAAATTACCATTAAAGCCCACCAATTCCCATTCCTTCAGGAATTCAAGCCACACTCTACCATCCAACATCTTTTGCTTTCACTGACCTCACTGTGATATCTTATCTTGGAAGAAGTATGAATTGAGATCTCCCATGATTAATATATCATCTGTTGGATATTGCGTCGTAAATACAGTCAAGTAGTCCCAAAGTCTTTGAATGAAGGAAATAATTGGGAACCAGGCAGGGTTCCAGTACACATTTACCATTAACCAGCCCGTGTCCACTTCCATGTCATTGAGCAATGATCTAATAATCAGGATCCCCATAGTATCATTTACAAGAGCAATCGATCTCCCAAAGACCCTATTTCTATAGGATATGATTAAGCCTCCCATAGGATGCCCAGCTTCCCCCTTCGTGGACAGTTGGTGATACGATGAGAAGCCATCTCTATATATAATGGCTGGGAAAGCCATGTTTTTTGGAAAAAGACCAGTTCATGAGTACCAACTAGAAATTGTTTCATCAGAACATTGCAAAATGAGCTGGAACCCCTGGCATTCCATGGCACGGTTTAATCATTGCGGTAGTTAGAGATACTGATCTGCCATGCCCAACTTGAGGAGGATCTAAGAGACAATCTCTGGCACCCTATCCAACACTGCTGCTGAAGGGTTAATTTCTTTCCTCTGGCTACCATCTGACAAGCTCTGAGCCCTATTACCATTAAAGGGAAGTTTTCCACTGGGCTCATTTGGTTGAGTCTATGAACTACTTAAGCCCCTACGAGACCACTCGCCACTTGCTCCCAATAAAGATGACCACCCAAGCTTAGATTTAAGTGTCACCTTGGCAATATTCGTATTGGGAAAACAGGGAAAACCAACCACCTCGATATCAGTTGATGTAAACAATTTTAGACAAGGAATTTCCCTTATTTCCGCCAGAATAGCTGACCGATTAAATGGAATTTTTCCTATCGATGTTAGAGGGAGATGGGACAGATAGAGGAGTAATACTTGTCCAGAGTGTTTTGACACATGTTCCTTTTTATTTACAGTCTGAAATTCTGAACGCACCTCTGGTTTCCCTTCTCGTGGGCACTTCTCCTCATATATGTTAGGTCTAGAGTCCTGCCCCCAGAGATGAGGCTTCTCCTTCAAGGGTTCGACGAGAGGAGGAGGTTTCCCTTTGTCATTTACTTTATGCCACAATACCTCTTTTTAATTAAGCAAATCAAGATGCCCTCCTCTTTCTACAGATGGCAATGTTTTTATAGCCGCCTCATTGTTTTTCAGAAAAATCGGTGCAAGTTTTAGGGCCAGCTTTGTTTTTGTTAAAAAGATTGGAGCAATCTTTAATGGAGCTTTAATTGGGTCAGTTTGTTAACGTTAACGTACTTGCTTCAGTTTTTTTATCCGATGATTTCAATAGATGAGAGATCTTGGGGTCTCCCATTGTACAAGCCTCTTAGCCCCCAGCCATCTTATTTTCTTTTTCTTCTCTTTAATTACAAGCGCCGCTTGTTTTTTTTCAAGTTACGTGAGTTGACAATCTAGATTTATTCTTCTTCTTCTTTGGTATATATACCTCAATTTCTAATTCCGCTATGCAATCTTGGGACTCTATCACCATAGCGGTGCCTTGCAATTGCCTTCTATGCTTTCTTTTAGATTTTACAATTAGATTTCTTTTTTCTCTCTTCTAGCTCAACCAATTGAGCCAGGCGGACGAATTCCTCCATCATAGAAATAGACAGAGGAGTATCATCCAACTCCTGAGTACTCGCCATTTCATGGGTACATTTACAGCCTTTATGACCATCCTCTTTGGGGACAATGACATCCACTAAGTGCTGGTTAAATGGAATGTCAGAGTTAATCAAGTCCTCCTCTGGAAGATCAATTCTGCCCTCATCACCAGTCATAGGCCTTAATGACATATGGCCCTCTTTACTATTTTTCTCCATCATGCAGTTCTTTATGTGACCAATATCCCGAGGGAAATAATTTAAATTTTTAGTTTTTGTGGTGTACGCTGACGGGATACAGTCACTAATTAGCAACGGGGTGTAAATAGAAGGGGGCCCAATAGGTGTAGACGTCTCTGCTTCTCTTTGTGCTGGCACTGAAGTTTGCGGTCAGCCCGAGCACAATGGTATTTGGCCATCCACTGGGAAGAGACTTTGCTGCCCAAAACAGGCACTATTTTTTTGCTCTGAACCAGGGATTTAAAGATGGATCTATTAATTGGCATAATGGTTACAGTAGTATCACACTCCTCTAATTCGGGTGAGCGGGAGTCTAAGCCTGCCGAGGCACTCCTCAGGTTATACGACTTCATTGTGTTTTGTTCTCTTTTTAATTTTTATTTTTAATTTTTATTTTTTAATTCTCTCTTCTACTTTTTCACATTATTTCTATTATCTTTTCATTCCCTTGCCTCGCTTTCCTTGCCTTTCCTCTTTTCTCTCCCCCAGAATTAGGCAGAGGTGCTTAGGCAAGCTGTAATGTTCAGGGTAGATGAAAAAAATGTGCTACGACCAACCGGTTGCACAAAGGGCAGAGTACACGCCAATCCCGCCCCCTTCCGTGCGCTTGAGCCAGTTACACGGAACAAGGAGTGATTTTGCCGTGAAGCCGCTGCTGAGCCTGCTGACGTCGGGAGAGTAAAATGTAAGCTACCCGCAGTTCTCGCCCGACACACGGTGCAGCAATGGAGCAAGTCCTTTGGTTATGAAGGCCCAGCCGAGCTGGCCGAGCCAACTGTAAGTATAGCACGGGTGCCGCCTTCACTGTCTCCACTATCCCCACCAATCAATAAAGATAAGGGAATAGGGGAAACAGGGGAGATAGAGTCCAAACGGAACGCTGCTTCCTTTGGCAACTGCAGAAAAAAAAGAATTGTCACAAATGAATACACTCGCTAAGACGCCTGGTTAAATGTCACTCAGAACAATGTTATATGGGGTCCGCGTAAGATACTTGCTGCAACAGTATTCAAGCCAGAGAGTCCCGCCAAAAGCAGGGCACACATGCTGTGTTCTCCTTTGTTGGAGAGCCTTTACCTCTTCACTTTGTCAGATGCCCCAGCCGCACTGTCCTCCACAGTCTGCCAATGTCTGCAACAACACTCTGCTGCCTCACTCAGCGGCCCGCTCTGTGGCAGCAATGAGGTTTTAAAGGTGATTCACAGGTAGCAGGTAGCAGGCTCCACCTTCTCCAGTGGTAAGAGTAGAAAGACTGAATTCAAGAGTAGGTCTGCAAATGTCTGCAGTAACACTCTGCTGCCTCAATCCACGGCCCACTCCGCTGCAGCAATGAGGTTTTAAAGGTGATTCACAGGTAGCAGGTAGCAGGCTCCACCTTCCCCAGTGGTAAGAGTAGAAAGACTGAATTCAAGAGTAGGTCTGCCAATGTCTGCAGCAACAATCTGCTGCCTCACTCTGCGGCCCGGTTCGCGGAAGCAATGAGGTTTTAAAGGTGATTCACAGGTAGAAGGTAGCAGGCTCCACCTTCCCCAGTGGTAAGAGTAGAAAGACTGAATTCCAGAGTACTTCTGCCAATATCTGCAGCAACACTCTGCTGCCTCACTCTGTGGCCCGCGCCATGGCAGAAATGAGGTTTTAAAGGTGATTCACAGGTAGCAGGTAGCAGGCTCCACCTTCTCCAGTGGTAAGATTAGAATGACTGAATTCAAGAGTAGGTCTGCCAATGTCTGCAGCAACACTCTGCTGCCTCACTCCGCAAGACTTCAGTGGAGAGGTACAGGTCAGAGGTACATCCTGCAGAAGTGTAGAAGGAGCCCGAGGGTGGGCAGAAGAGGAAGGAGGAGAGGGCAAGATAACCAAGGAGGAGGAGGAAGGCACCAGAGAGGTGGCAGAGGAGGGAGACAACAGGGCAACCAGAGAAGAAGAAGGGGAAGCCAGAGAGGTGACAGAGGGTGGAGGCAAAGGAGCTGGAGAAGGGAAAGAAGGGACAGCAGGAGAAGAAAGGAAAATGATGAGGCACAGGAAGCGTCCATTAAAGAGGAGGAGGTTGGCCTGAAGGCCTTGGACCAAGAGGTGCCATTTAGGTAAACATTATTGATGGTCTTAGAGGAGTTGAAAGGGGCTAGGAGGGCCTCTCACTGGGTGCCACCATTAATGGGAGAGGAGGAAAAAGGAGAGAGCACAGAGATCAAATGTGGAGTCCATAGGTCTGGCGAAAGTACATCAAAGAGGATGTCAGTGAGGGTCTGTCTGGAGGAAGCGCTGGTGTAGGTATCAGCAAAAGGGAGGGTTGGTTGGAGACCAGGATATCCCTTTTGAACTCCTTCCTTTCAGACTTAGTGAGAAGGACAGGATAGTTAAAAAAAAGCAGATAGAGAAGATTGGAGAGATAGAGAGCACCTTAGAGGAGGCAGAGGGAGGGGAGTTGGGAGAAAGGAGGGGCAGGTGAGGGTTGGGGGAACAAAGGTTAGGGGGAGGAGACACTATGGGCAGACACAAGAGGAGGGGTGCAATCAGACGAGACAAGAACGAGACAGAACAAATAAATTACAATACACAATGGGCTTGATGAGACAAAAAAGAAGAGCAGTCAAGTAGATGTGAAAAACAAACCAGTTAACAGAGTAAGAACGAGGGAACCTGAAAGAAAAAAGGGAAGAAAACTGGGATAGCAGCAGTACGATGTGAGGGAACAACCAGGCAGAGCGAAGGCTAAGTAACAGAACAATGATCAAGGGAACCTAAAGAGGTGAGTGAAAAACATACAGAAGTAGGCAGTACAAGTAGCAGTCAAGCAAAAAAGGGCCCTAGAAGAAGAAAGCTCCAGAGCATAGAGTAGTAATAGGGGCTGGGATGGAGAAAAGGGCAGAGGGGGTGGAAGGGGCCTGCAGGGGGATCAGGGGAAGTGCATAGGACGTGTACATGTAAGCACAACCAAGTAAGGAAGGGGCTTGGAGCACACACGATCAAGGATTGCGAGGGAACCACGTAGCCGGGACGTGCAGGTGCAAGCGAAGCAGGGATGGAAGGGGCCAGGAGCACACCCGATGAAGGATTTTGAGGGAACCACATGGACAGAGGACACACAGGAGTGAGCATAGCCAAGGATGGAAGGGGCGTGGAGCACATGAGATCAAGCATTGCAAGGGAACCACGTGGGCAGAGACGTGCAGGCACTTGCATTGCAGGAATGGAAGGGGCAAGGAGCAAACATAATCTAGGATTAAGAGGGAACCACGCGTGCAGAGGACGCGCAGGGCTATACCTTGCATGAGGGAATTTAGCAGTCATATGAAGGTATTATTGGATCATTCAAATCTGCACTTATGATTTCATAAGATTGCAACACCCCTGCACATGGATGATTATACCTTACAATAGGCTTGTCATTATTCTGGTCAGGTTCACTTGACAAATGACATCAGCACTATATTTGTTTTGCAAGCTCATTTTCGTTTCATCATGAGCAATGCGAGTTCTGCCTTGTAATTCAGGTGGTGTAAAGAAATGGAATTGTGGTATTATGGTTTTCATGTTTTTCCTGTTCCCAAAATTGAGGGATGTGTCTGCAATACGTCTGTGGCATTTTGCATTCAAGAGGTCTGCTTCTGCATACCTGCCATAATCCCGATGCTGCAGCGCAAACAACGAAACTCCAGAAAGCGACAGTGCACCTTCATGCCATGGTACTATATCTGAGCAGAAGGTAGTGCATCTCTGAATTACTGGGCGAATACCTTGCGCTGCTTGCGCCAACTGCACACATACTGCATACTTTGGCATATCGTCAAAAGAGCCCTGTTGGCACATTGTAGCTGACTGGTTCTAAATATTTCTGTTGGATCCAGGGGCTGACAAGTAGGAATTTGATATCTATATGACTACTACATAAAATATCCAGTTGGCTCCACTTAAATCTTTTAATTACCCTTTGGGGACTAATTATGTCCTTTGGTTCGCCTTGTTTCTTTCTCAAGAACATATTGATGCAGGTGAATTAAGGATTTCAAGGGTAAGTGCTTACACTTGGAAGAAAAATGCAGCTGGCGCCAAGTAATTTACCTCCGTGTCACAAAAGTTCTTACACGCGATTCACAAAGCGATTTGCAAGTTTTCCTTGGACACACCACTTGCTGCAAATTGCACATTCTGGTTCACCTGGCATCAGGAAATGTCACACCTTGCGCTCCCCAAGCTGAGACAGTCAACGCATTCCAACAACTGTGATGGGTGTGTCAAGAGGCGTGTCTGTGAATTTAAGATGGTTTCAAGGGGCCTGTCACTTGGAAAGAGGTGCACATCCACAAAGGTGCAACTTCGGAAGTGCCAACAAGAAATAGCTGTTATCTCCGGAAACCTTATCTCATGTTGCTTAACTTCACCTTAATGCTGAAAAAATGATGTGAGAACTGAATGTTCAAAGGTTGAATTACAAATTAGCGGGATGTTTTAAGAGTGTTGAACTTTTTTTGTTTTGTTTGGGAGTTCACATTTTCATTTCAACCAAACAAAAGTATAGGATGAGTAAATTGTAATTTCAAAAAAAGTAGAGGAGCACTGCTGCCGACCGCTCCCACCCACTTCGACCACTGCAAACTCCCCGGTGTGTATTACAGGGATTGAAACCTACAGACGCCATGTCTGGGACAGGAGTCAGTTTTCAGTGTTGATTACAATGACATAATCAACACCGAAAGTGTACTCCTTGTCACGGAAGTGACAGAACAGGACTGAAGGTAGGTACATTGTTCCTTTTCGTTATTGGCACATTTTGGTGGCAGAGCCAGCAAAATATCGCCAACACCATGGAATAGAGAAGAAAATGGTGCCAGAAAGCTGACTTTGTGGTTGGCATGACAACCAAAAATGCTGTGACATAATCATGCAACTCACAAAGGGCCTCATTACACGGAAGGCGGTAAGGGTTAACGGTCACCGGTAATGCTACCGGTGACCGTTAACCCTTACCACCTCACTACGAGTTCCCTTTGCGGGACCCGACTTTAACGGCTGGTTTTACCAGCCGTTAAAGTAGGGTGCCGCAAAGGGACGTTGGTGCTAATTACGGTACCGCAATTTGCGGTACCGTAATTACCGCCTTCCCCATTCCAATTATGCCCTATGGAGGCAAAAATGGGAATGGGGAAGGGCCTTGGTGAATGGGGAATACCGGCGGCAACCATGGCGCTAATAGCGCCATGGTTACCGCCTACCGTGTAATGAGGCCCAAAATGTTATGTTTTGTTCTATTATGCCCATGTAATCCAATAGTTGCTTATTTAACACATTTTCTCCCAACCAGGAGTACTTCAATGTGTCATTTGTCTGTCACTTTCAAAGCTGGGCCCCCATAATGATCTTTCTTTTGGAGACAGGGTGAATTGGGCTATATTTGGGCTACTTTCCTGGCTCTGTTGGGATGCTAGCAGGTTTCCCTTTCTGGATACTGTTACCATACAAGCCATTCTTTTTGGGAGAGGTGCATTTCCACTGACAAACTATGACGTAATGACGGAGTCTCATGAGGGTGTCTGTAATTTGTCAGCGGTACTGCATCTCTCCAATAAAATACATTGTGAGGACATCTGTAGATTGTAGTTCATTGGAGATGTGAAGTATCACTGACAACACCCTCTGCCGTCTTTTATGCTGAACCTTTGCTCTCTGCCATGCAAAGTGAGTAAAGGCTTCCTGCCATGCTCTTATGGTTCAATTACAATTAAACGCTGGCTGCCATGACAGGCAGCATTTAATTGTAGTTAATCCACCACATGTATGCCGCCATTTCCCCTGAACTTTTGCACTGCGCTGTGCAAAGTGAGTAAAAACGGCCTGCCATGTTCCCATGGCAGGCAGCGTTTACAAGTACAATTAAATGCTGCCTTCCATGTGTATTGCGTCTATTTGGCTCTAGGGGAAGAACACAAACACTTACGTTTCCCCAGCCCCTTCTCGCAATAACAAGTAATTGGACTCAGAGTAGCAGAAGAAACATGTGTACATCATGTTAGGTTATAAAATGGCATGTTATAGGTCTTTTATTCATACCAAATGACTATATAATGAACAAATAGAACACCAATACATACAAACATATGGACACAGATATATGTATATATATATATGTATATATATATATCACTAAATATATCACTAACACAACTTTGTTAAGGGAACGTTATCGTTAAGTTGCGCTACAAAAGGCCTGTCAAATTCACACAAATGTCATCAATGACATTTAGATATCATTTTTGATGTCCTGGGTGTTAGTGTTAGCAGTGCACAGTGGTGCGGGCAGTTATGGTTGCTTAACCTACCATAACTGGCGTATTTCAGGGGTTTTTCGGTTTTACTTCGAACCATAATGTCATGTTTATAAAGTTTTTTTTAGTGAATTTACAGGGTTTTAGTAGGGCAACTTAACCATAACGTCCCTTTAACAATATTTTTTTTACTGATTTTCATAGTTTTTTAGTAGGGCAACTTAATCATATCATCCCGTTAACAAAGTTTTTTTTACTGAATATAGACTTTCATGATGTGAATTTGGGAGATAGGTACTATAATTCCCTTACTTTATATACATGTAACATAGAACATACAGAACCCCCTTGCTAATGTTATTTGAAATGCACGGACGGAGTGCATGTCTGCGGACGGGTGCGGACAAGATCAACACTGCCCAAACAGTCAGGGGGTATCTGAAATTGTACTATTGTGCCATATGAGAAATGCACAAGTTTAAAAAAGAACACTTAAACACATTATAAGTACTAATAAGTAACCAATTGAACCTACACGTCTCAAACATTACCCATGCATTTAATTACCATGTAGAATGAAATGGATTATACCATAACATAAAAAGATATGCCTCCAACGTAATTACTTCACAGAAACTGTGCAGCCAGGAGCGACAGTAGACGCACACAGCACAACGAAGACAAATTACAGTAAAATAGTAAGTGAACTTCATTTTTCTTATATGTGTGTGTACCTTTTTGTATAAGGTGCAGAAAAAATATTGTATTTCTGTTGTTTTGACACAGAAATGTGCAGTACTTTGGAGTGGCTGGAGGAGAATTTTCCGCATGGGGAAATGTCGGAAGATAACGATAATAATGGTACACCTTCTCTGCATAAGCAAATTAATACTCAGTATTTTATGGGCATTTAACATATATATATTTATTTTTAACAGACCAGGTAAAAAAAGAATAAAGTCCACCAAAGGACACAGAGCAAGACCACCTGAAACGGATAGAAGAGAAAATGGATATACTAAATAAGAATTTTAACAGTTTAAGGCAATTTGTGGAGGAATACGTGAGAGGAATAATAAGTTATCACTGCCCCACCTGTACCTGTCCCGACTTCTCCATTTCCTAGTGAACCATTCCCAAACCCTCAAGAAGAACATAAACGTTTTGACGAAACATCCATCCCATCATCCCCTCACAACCAGCCTTTGTTAAACCCTAATTCCCCTATAATCGTTTCAGAATCTGCTTCCCCCTGTATTTCTCTTGATTGATGTATGTGTGTGTATTGAACATTTTTTATGTTAGTTGTAGTGGAATGATGTGGATCATCAAAAATTACTTTAAAAAAAGAGTTAAAATGTCCACGGACAGCGCGCCTGTTCGGGCTGGCCGTAATCAATATAATATGGATGTTCTAAGGGCAATACCCCTACCCATACCATTCGCAGCCAAGATGGAACTAATCTTAGAACGCACCAGGTGTCCAAGTTGTCCGTAAATGAACAAAATGGGGGCGTCCTAAGGAGATTATACCTCTCCGTACTGGTCACAACCAAGATAAGACATGGTCTTAGAACACACCAGGTGTCCAGGATGTCTGTAAATTAACAAAATGGGAGTTTCCTAAGGACAATATACCTGTCCGTACCGTCCGCAGCCAAGACGGAACTGTCCGTAGAACAGGCGCGGTGGCTGGCATGTCCGTAGTCAAACAAAATGGAGGTGTCCTCAGGACACTGTACCTGGCCGTACAGTCAGCAGAACATCTACGCACATGCGCATCACACCCATAAGTACTGCGAACATTGCGCCTATCCGTAACTATCCGTCTCACTTGTGTCTCACTTTCAACTAGTTTCAGGACCCGAACACTGTCCGTAGAACACCCGCGCGCATGCGCACGTCTGTTACTCTGAATTTGGTGTCCAGCGGGCACCCATTTCCTTTGCGGATGTGTTCACGACGTCTTGATGTGACCGCACCCACGCTGAGCGTGTGGCCTAATTTGTGCAGTTTGTGTGCTTCTGCAACATTTCAAAAGAACTTATATAGACATGGGAAATTATGTTACAGTATAAAATCACCATTTCACATGTTCCATACAATGGCCCTACCTTTCAACGTATTGTTTAGAATTTTTGCAACGCTTTTGAGTGATCGATATGGTCACGAGGCGCACCCCTCCACCCCTATAAAAGGCCACACCCCCGAGCTCATCTTCATTGTACTTCTGGCTATAGCAGATTGAGTTGTGCTGCTTTACTGCTGCAATGAATATTAGCCGACAAATCCTAATGGCATCCATGGCTGCTGTTGCTTCATTAGCCTCAGCACCACCCCCAAACCATCCAATGCCACCACCTCCCCAAGGGCCTGCAGAGGGAAATAGGCATGAGGATGTAGAGAGCGAGGAAGAAGAGGAAGAAGAGAATGAGGGGGAGGAACTCCGCACTACAAGCACTCGCCGGGAGTCGTGGGTGTGGCGGTTGTCTACCATTTGTGTAAACGTACCCGAAGCACGTGCAAACGAGGTCAGGTGTAACCAGTGCAAGTTTGTGCTGAGTCGCGGGAGGCCTGGTGCCCACTGCTTTGGTACGACAACCATGAAGCGACGCCTAACTTCGTTCCACAGTGCGGACATTCGCAAGGTGGTACCATGTGAAGAAAGTAGTAGGTTGAGTTCCTCCGCAGCATCCTCTGAGTCCGATCCTCTCACCACAAGAGACACTCCTGTGGGAGAGCGCATTCCTCCAGCTGCCTCACAGGCCATTCACGATGCTGTTGACCTTTACCTTCTGAGGGTCACAATATTGTGCATGTACTGCGACGCACTACTCTGCAGGGGGGAGACTCTTCAAAGCGTTTTTGAAACTATGGTCACGGAGCACCAGAAGAACTGCTCCCTACCTAAGTAAATCCTCCCTACATCTTTATCTCTTCACCTGCTCTTTCTTATCCCCGTGGTTGATGTCCCTTCCTTACCCTCCTTTCCTAGTGTGTTGTGTGTTAAAAAATAAAACAATTTAAAACAACAAAAATTACAAAAAAGGCTCTTTTTAGAGCCACCTTTCTCAGTTTAACAATGGAACTATCAAGTGGCCGGTGTAGGCCCCCGCACAGTTTTAAAAAAGTCTGCGGACAGTCATAGGATGCACAAAAATGGAGGGAGCAAGCAGAGCACAACCAATGAACTTTTTGCTGGGAGTAAGTGGTGGCTCTGAAAAGAGCCTTTTGGTGGTGATTTGTGTGTTTCAAAAACTGTGGATCCGAAAAAACAGATTGCCAAATAGGTGACTATGAATCCAAAAAAGGTTGCAATGTATTTTGAACATTTCGAAAGAAAAATCTGATTGCCAGCATATGTGAGATGGACTCCATCTCTGCAAAAAAGGAAAGTGCTGCGAAACAAAATGTTTTCATTGTGGATTGAGAACTTGCCAACATCTCTTAGAAAGGCACAAAGAGCCTTATTGACATTGTGCCTCGGCTTCTCCATTTGTGGACCAAATGCAGAAGAACGCAGACACATTTGTCTTTGTGCAAAACGGGAAAAAACTACTTGACAGTTTGGAAACATGTCCATGACCTTCGCAAGTCCTTCCTTCATGGCAAATTGCAGAGAACTTCCAGAGACATGCCCTAAACTGTTTCCTCCACAATGAACGATAATTATATCAGGATGACGCTCTGTCTGTAAAGATGCACACAGAGGTACCAACTCCAGCCACTTCATTCCACGCACTCCATGCCAGTGCACTTGCACATGAGAAAATCCAAGATCTCCAGATATACCGCAACTTTCTGCATGCACCTTCCACCAATGTATCCATGAGTCTCCCAAAATTCAGATAATCTGTTTTCGAGCACACAGAGCCATAGCTGTCTGGTCTCCTGTCAGGTAAAAGAGGTTCTGACTAAATCTCTCCATTCAGAACACACCCACTGAACTTTACTGACCAATCCCTAGCTTTACACATTCTCATTTGCATGTGTCTCCATCCCAGAAAACCCCGTTGATAATACGCGCTGCCTGCAGACTACCGCCATGTCCGCAGACACGTAGAGGATCTGAGCGTGACGACTGTACATTTAAATACTATTCCCCTTTTCCCCTTTAAGGTGGGCTCTGAAAAGAGCCGTTTATTTTGTTTTTTGGGCAGATGCCTGACGGACACCTGTTATTTTGTGTTTTTTTGATTTTTTTTCTTCTTACTTTCCTCCTAAAATCATTACAGAACCTTCTCCAAAGCAAGCCTTACATTCCAAAAGAACGTGGCATTTCCCAAAAAAGATAACGAAACACCATCTGCTTAAAAAAATAAGTCGCATTACTGGAAACAATGTTTTCGTGGCTGCAGAAAAACATACCAGCCTGTAACATGAAAGCATGCATGCCGCGATTGATGATACACCTCCCAATGCTTTGATTAGGACAGAAAACAGAACTGTTGTCCCATTTTCCTCTATGGAGTAAGCCAGAAAAAATGACTTTCACAGTTGGAAAGATTTTAATGACTGCTTGCAACAACTGTTCCAAATCTTCCAACAAAGTAGGTGAAGTCACGTAGCCCAAATGGCAAGCACCGTAGTGCAAAAGTACCACATGGGGACTGGTCATTCTATGCATATCTCTGCAAACTTGGAGAATTGCCGCAACATTGCAATCAGTCGCAGCGCTCCACACCACCTCCACTTCTCTAACATCGAAATTGTGTGCCACATGCCCACTTTCGGAATAGTGCTGTAAACCATGGACAAAAATATCTCTGAGTACCAACACCCTGACTGTCTCAACCTCTGCCATCTTCACTACACGCACCATCTTTCGACACAAATGAACAATGTGAACATCTGATTGCCTGATGCCTACAGTCCCCTTTCCATGCTGGATTTGCTGTAGAACCCCGTATGTGCCACGCCCTACCCGCGGACAAGCAAAGTCTACGTGCGGCACGTAACTCTTAGCCAGTCCTTCTACCCTTTCCACATCACTCGCGAATCCATTCCCTCATTGGACACAGCTAAGCAGTCACACAACCATTCAGCAATCACAATCGAGATCTCTACATCTAACTCCGTCATCAGAGTTCTGCACTTCAAATGTACTGTTGATCACTCTGAATGGAAGTCGCATATCATTGCAATGCACCTACTTCAAAAATTACTGTGCAAGTGTCGCAGATTTCTACTTACATCTCCATGCATACGCACATGCATGAGTACAAAGTACAGGTATGCATATTTTATTCAGAGAACTTGTGCAACGCTTATGATTTCATTTAAACAAATTAATGCCACTAAATCTACATAGCCAATACATACCAATGCTCCCCCTTTAAGTGCAAGACTTCCGATTTTTTATTGAGAAACCTCACTACTTTTTACTATCTCCCGCATAACCTATACATATGTAACAAGCCTCCCGATTAAAGCGCGAAACTCGATTTTCCATTAGAAAATGTCACCATTTTTTACTGTCTACCGCCTAAATTAATGCTACTTCCAATGCGATCATACGAGAAAAATAAATGTTCTTGATTGCTGTGGTGACACCTCCCTCTGAGGTTCTCCCGATTTTACGCATTCTTACTTATAATATGAAAGTAGTCCAATTTTTCCCATCTACTATAATGACCTATCACTTACAAACCTCTCTGCTATAGACAACACAGTTTTAAAAAAAAGGGGATTTCATGAACTGAAAATTGTACTGATTTGCGAAGCAGGTTCAACTAACATACTGCAAATAACATATAAAGTCTGCACATAGTGAAATAAAATGCACACATGCACTGTGTTGAGATATCGAAGGAGAATACTCCAACGAAAGATGCAAAATGAACGTGTACATTAACATCACTGCCTTAAACACACAAAGTTACTAACTTCTTCCTTTTACAATTGCAGTGAAGACTACTCTCCTGAAAATCAACAGCATCTACACTGCAAACAACATAGCCGAAGAAACCTGGTCATTCCGCAAAAAAAAGTAAGTACAGTACTAGCTTTATATTCTTACTGTTCCTTAAAGAGATTGTGTGGGTTATTTGTGTAATTTGCGCACCAAAAAAAACATTAATTTCTGAACCATTCTACCCACAAATCCCATTTATTAAACAAAGAATAATAGGCAGAATGGCACATACATCCCTGCATTTTTGGAACACAAATAACATACAGAAGCCTTAGAATGTTAGTACTACAAAACAAATAGCTGTTTTAATGTTATACCATTATTTGTACTATTAATGCTTCTCCTCACCACTAGCTCACTTTCTACTCTGATCTGAAGCACAGTGTAGTAATATACAAACAGAAAAATAGCCTTCCCAACTCATTGTAACTGTCCAATGCACATTCACACACCACCACAAACAGCTTCCCCATCAAACTCATGCACGCATGTACACAGCACAAATACATTGTACAACAGACCAAACCATGCCTTCTTTTTTTTCAACAGACCCCAAAGAATGCCTACCAAAGAGCAAGTCCGTAGAAAGGAACGCAGAAATAGAGCAACTGAAAATAAAAGTGTCAAAGTAAGCATCCATCTCTAGCAGAGTTTGTAGAGAAAGTTGGAACCAAACAGCTCATACAGTCCTTTAGCGAAACAAAGGAAGCTTCAACTACCGAAACTTTGGCTCCCCTATCAAAATGTGGCATGAAACAGAAAACGCTTTTCAAAAAATCGGCTACCAGTACTGCTAACAATGCTCCTATGAATCCTGATATAGTAACAAGAACCCACAGTAAAAAAAGTATTTTAGCAAAAATGTTTCAACACAGAGTCCTTCAGAATCTAATAGGAAGATGAGCAAAATCATCCTCAACCCTTAAAACCTACCATAGAAAATTAATCCTACAAGCTCTCGTAGACAGTGCAAACCTTCTCAAAAGAAAGTAATTTATTTTAGTGTAAAATAGGATGAAACCACTAACAAAACTAAGTATTAAACTACAAAAGAAATTTCTCAATAAACGCAATGTCAACAAAAATAACTTCTTAAATGTTTGTGGAGGTGAATGGAATCACACAATGACCACAGAACCATATTTTAATGAAGAAGCATACAAACAAAATCAAACAAACACAATTGCCATCCATAGCAGTGGATGAGGGTATGGAAAAATCAATAATACCATCATGGAACAAGAAACACTGCTTACAAAAGTATCCCCTGAAAACTCAGAATTACCTCTCCATTCAACTGAACCAGACCGTCCAGAATACAAATGGCCATGCACGTCAATGTGTAACATTCCTAACAAATCTTTAAAATCTTTACGTCAGTTCCTCAATCAGTATGTGAAAGGTAAAGACAAAATCAAAATGAAAGTGCTCTAAAATATGGATATCTGTCCAGTGAGCAAATACACAGGACTACAAGGACATTCATTAGCCTGCATTTCAGGACCTATTTGCAAAAGCACCTTCCAGAATATCAAAAGAATATCAATACATCATTCAACTGTAGGAAATCTATTGTACAAACTGTACTATGCCAAAAGTCCAGCTTTAGAATTGACCAATTTAAATAACATTCTTCTACATGGTACACCCAAATACCTACAAGAAGAAATCGACCGTATCCAGAGAAAATATTTTGGAAGTGAAAGCCACTTACAAAATGCAATAGTTTTAGAACAGACTAGCAACAATTCTGCACATAACAACCTTCTATTACACATACACAAAAAAGAAATACTAACATTTAAAAGTACATTGGCTGAAGTACCAAACCATGTGTGTGTGTGTTCCTGCAGAATGTTTTACAAAAGGAAAACAAAAACTAGAGATCTAACATACAAAATAGAAGACAATGAAGATGTCAAATGGTTTGAATTAGCTCTCTACCTTTTAGCAGAAAACAAACACCAAATAAGTGAACCCCTAATATGTTGCAGTTACTGCACTACAAAACTGGACAACAACCAAACTCCTTCACGTGCTATCACAAATAATTTGGAATTATTCCCACTACCAAAACCCCTGCAACAACTCAATTTGTATGAGAGCATCATAATTCAAACAGTTCACTCAGTTCAAGCAATAATACGCCTTCAACCAAAAACAGCAAAATTACCTCCCTCTGAATTGGTGAAAGGCATTCGTGGCAAAGTTGTTTATTTGCCATTAGATCTGACAGAAAATGTGCACACTCTAGGAGTGCAACATCCAATAAAGCATTCTTTAATTGTCTTAGTAAATGGTGTACCAACAAAAGACAAAAACATTTTGCAACAACTGGTGGACTTACATAAAGTTAGACAAGCCTTGCATTATCTGAAAGACAATAACGAATACTACAAAGAAATAAATATTGAAGAAACCTTAAGAGAAACAACTGAAATAATTCAAGAGTCATCAGAATCTCGTCAATTTGAACTTCTGGATCCTGTTGCAGTATCCACTCTTTTGGACCATTACACAATTCATCCAATCACTCTAATGAGAGCATAGATGATGCACTAGAAACTTACCAAATGCGACAAACCAAAGGGTCACCAGTGAGCATATGGGAAAAAAGTATAGAAGCACGTGCTTTTCCACTGCTATTTCCTACTGGCAAAGGCGGAACATACTCAGATTACGGCATCAGAATAACGGTCATCACAAATGTTTTCTCAAGATCACAGATTTAGACAAAATGTGGAATACATATTCCACCTACTCTTTGAAAGTGAACTAGCAACCCTATTTTGCGGAGTTGCACACATATTGAAATCTGGAACCCACTTTCAAAATATTATCAGCTACACAATTAATATAAAAAGTGCAATAAAAAGATGAGATTTTACAATCAAGTATAACAAATCTGTTTGCAAACATGCGTGGTATGAAAGAATACTGGTTCCGACGGCACAGAGATGTACGTTGTATGATCAGAAACCTTGGACCACCCACTTGGTTTGTTACATTAAGTTGTACAGAGTATGCATGGGAAGACTTACATGAGTTCCTAGGCATATCAAACAACAACAAAACCAACATAGATATACTAACACCTGGAGAACTTTGCTCTCTAGATCCTGTTAATGTGTCAAGATGAATCCATCAACGTTTAAATGCTACGCTACACTTTATTTGTAATAAAACTGTTCCTCCCCTCAGAGAAGTGCAACACTTCTTTTGGAGAAAAGAATACCAAGCCAGAGGAGCACCACATATTCACATGCTTTTATGGATCAAAGGTGCACCTAAATTTGGTCAGGACATTGATGCTACTGTTTTGCAGTTTATCCAAAAATATGTCACTTGTGAAATCCCTTCACAACGGACACATAGTGACCTTCATGGATAGATTTTACAATTTCAAAGACACAAATGTGGCAAATATTGTCATCGCAAATACAAAAGCAAAGGGAAATACTACACAAAATGGAACTTTGGTTTTCCTAGACCAGTTACAGAAACAGGTGAAGTGAACAACTTCATGTCTTCAGTTCGACATAGTGTTAAAGGTAAATCACCTAAGAACACGTATTACATAAAAAGAACAGAAGAATCAAAATATATCAATGATTACAATGCAATCATTGCCCTCTTATGGAATGCAAACATAGATGTGCAGTACATTGCAGACAATTCCACTGCAGTTGCACGATATGTTACTGTCTACTTAACAAAAGCAGAAAAAACAGAGCTTCAAGACCTCTGGAATGACCTATCATCAGGCAAAACATTATCTCAGAAATTGTACACCCTAGGCATAAAAATGCTCTCTCATAGAGAATGTGGCGCCTATGAAGCGGCAGATCGTTTAACCGGTACTGCTCTGAAAACATAGTATGGCTAAGTCTTGGTCCTGCTAAATCTAGAAAAAGAGTTCTGAAATCATATGAGGACATAGAAACAATTGCCAGAAATGATCCCAACAGCCAAGACATTTTAAAAAACAATTTACTGGACACATACTATCCGAACAGGAGTACCACTTTGGAAACCATGTGTCTATACCACATAGCTCAAAACTTTGCATACAAAAATAATATAAAACCCGATGAAAACAAAGGTAGATATAGAGTGACAGATTGTGAAGGCAGCTTAGTGAAACTTACCAAACAAATCTTAATTAATCATGTCAAATTGTCATTAAAAACTCCTCAACAGAAAGAACTATATTACATGTCCCTGCTACAACTTTTTAAACCATGGAGGAAAGAGGTAGAGATACTAGATAACTATGACTGCTATGAAGATGCTTTCAAAGCAAATGAAAGCCCTATCACCGATGTGAACTTTACCCAGTACAAAACAATGTTGCACAATGAACAGCAACACAAAGAAGAACTTCAGGCCCAACTAGATAAGGACACTTCCGACAGTTGTCAACCTTCTGTAATAGGAAGTCAAGAACCACTAGGACAGCCACTAATAGTAAATGAGGCAGAATTAGCTATGACCGAAGTGGAAAACACCATGTGTCACTATGAAGAAAATGTAGAAGACTTAACTGTATGTTACGCTCACCTGGTATCCACAGGGACGCCACCCAGCTGGGTTACTCACTGGTATGCTTCTCAGCTTTGCCCTGATGTGGTCTGCGGGGAAGGTTCTGCCTGAAAATACAGGAGGACTGTGTTCAAGACTGACCAACTGGGGTAAGTATCCTCGCTCCACCCCTGTATGATTTCAGTCCCTCTGGTGCCCTCTCCTCACCTTGTGGTAGAATTAGGCGTGCTCTCCATCCTGCCTTCTTTGCAGGGGCGCGTTGTCTTTCATGGGCGAGTGTGGTCCAGTTACTTCACTGACGCCAGCCCATTTGATATTGTTCAGGTAGGTCTTATTGCTGTTCTTTAGTTTTGTTGCTATCCTGAATGCCTTTCTTTGTTTAAAATGTCTCTTTTTTCTCCCTTAGGTATGCAGAGCTTCAGCGCGGCGAACTGGCTTGGTTGAGCCCTGCTGGTAATTGATGGCGCATTAAGAGCGCTATGATGCGGTAAGTAAGCGCTATGCGCAGCGCTGCAAAGTCTTGCCTTTGCTAACCTGTGTTTTCCTTCCTTGTAGGTCGCAGTGTTCTTCAGCGCTAGTGGAATGTCCGGAGTGGTGCCAGCCGAGAGGCGACCAGCCAGGTAAGCCTTTTTAGAAGTTCATAATTTGTAAATGTCTCTACTGCTTTCTTTAATGTTGCCTCTATCTTCCTCTTTCAGGTCGTTCTGTCCAGGAGGCGTGCAGATTCGAGGAAGCTTTTCTCAGTAGCTGCGAGTGTTTAAAGATGAAGACTGCAGGTAAGATGCTGCTGCTAATGATGTTCCTTTTGTCTCCTTGCAGGTTCTGCTTCTGAGGTTCGAGGGAATAGCTGGACATGGTGAGCGTCATGTTGCAAGCTGCAAAGTAACGCAAAGCGTGTTGTCTTGCTCGGGTGTGGTTTAAATAGCCCCAACAAAATAGTCCAGGTAAAGTAGTCCCTAGGCTACCACACCCAAAATACTAGACACATAGCTTGGTTCTTACGAACCAAGCTATGTGGATTCCTCCATGTTGGCTGACAATACAATAAAGTAGCTCCCAAGCACATTGTTTTTCATGGTGTATGAGCCTGGCGCCATAGGCGCCAGGACTGGCCCCATGAGGGCTTTTAAAGAGGATGCCAGGCTCTAGAGGCCCGAGTCCTGACTATACTGGCCAATGGGTTTGCCAGAGGGGGTTTTGGGCAAGGGTCGTGACACTGTACTACAAGCAAAACTTAACAAAGATCAGCGCACCATTTTTGAAGAAGTAACAAAAGAAACTGCACATGGTATACAACACGAAAATAAAGAATGTACCTGCCAAAATTACAAACCTATACTGCTGTACGTCAGTGGTGAAGCTGGATTAGGAAAAACATTTTTAATCAAAATCATCAGCAAGTTCCTTCAACAATTGACAAACAACAAACTGTCAGCTGTTGGAACTGCCCACACAGGTTTAGCTGCCTACAACATATTCACAGTCACCGATGACTACTCCTTCCAGTAGAACACCAAAACAAATTAGACTATTACAATCTTTCTGCAGAAGCTTCAATGGAACTATGCAGACTATTAAAACAAATGAAAATGCTCCTAATAGATGAAGTGAGCATGGTCTCCAACCTAATGTTGGCTTAGATTCACCTCAGATTGCAAGAAGTACTTAAAACAAACTACGAAGAACTCTTTGCATGGAGACACATTATCATTTTCGGAGATCTTCTAAATTTGACACCAGTGAAAGGTGAACCTATTTTTAAAACCTTTGGACACAAACTGTGCCGTAAAACTGTTGGCAGCATAGGAAATGTGAACCTTTGGCAACATTTCCAATACAGAGAATTAACAGAAAGCATGCGTCAATCTGCAGATCTCACTTATGCCAAAATTTTATGAAGTATTAGGCTTGATGTACTATCTCAAGAAGCTCAAGCAATATTGAAAAACCGGCACATTCATGCACTTTATGGCGATAACGCATGTGCTACTGATGTTATGGAACAATTAGCGACAAAAATGTCAATTATATGGCCTTAATGCGAATGCAACAATGTTAAAAAAAGAAATGCAACCAATAATGGAAATTTGCTCCACAGACAAACTAGTCGTGCATGGTATGACACTACCCATGTGTGAGCAAGCCACAACAAGAATAAATACCTTAGAAAATTCAATCTCCAACACATCTGGGTTGGAAAAAATATTAAAATTATCCTTAAATTGTAGAGTAATGCTTAAACCTAACCTTGATGTGGAGCAAGGGCTAGTTAATGGGGCACTGGGTGCAGTTGTTGGCTTTCAAACATACCCATGTGACAACAACATTCAGTTTGTTAATATTCACTTTGACAAACTTTCAGAAGCGAAAAGGATAGGGCGCTCAACTGCTCGATTCCTTCTCTTCAAAGACATGTATGCACGTAGAGAACAATTTTCTCTAACTCTTGCATATGCAGTCTCCATTCATAAATCCCAAGGTCTTACCCTAGACAAAGCATTGATAGATATAGGAAACACACAGGGTAATTCATAGAATTTCGCAGAAAAGCGGCGCACGTGGCTGGCGCACAGTGTGCGCGTGCGAATGTCTGCGCCAGCCGCGTGCGATAAAATCGATATCCGCGCACAGCATATTCATGGATTTTAGCCTCCAAAACGAGCCGTGGCACAGAGTGGCGCAGCAATCCTGCAGCAGCGCCAGTTACGCCCCCAAGAACGCCCTCTCGCAAGGAAAAGCCATCAAAATTCCCAATTCAGCGCAAAGGGCTGCGCCAACCCAGGACCAGTATACAGGGCTGGCAAACAGCAAACGCCGAGCGGGGAACGTGTATTACTGGGGTGCGCGGGAAGTTCCACAGGGTACGGGTATTTCTGGGGTGCGGGGAAGTTTTACATGTGATTTCAGCAGGGTACGCGTATTACAGGGGTGCGCTGGAAGTTCCACATGCGATTTCAGCAGGGTACATGTATTTCTGGGGTGCAGGGAAGTTTTACATGTGATTTCAGCAGGGTATGTGTATTACAGGGGTGCGCGGAAGTTCCACACGCGATTTCAGCAGGGTACGTGTATTTCTGGGGTGCGGGGAAGTTATACACGCGATTCCAGCAGGGTACGTGTATTACAGGGGTGCGCGGGAAGTTCCACACACGATTTCAGCAGGGTACGTGTATTTCTGGGGTGCGGGGAAGTTCTACACGCAATTTCAGCAGGGTACGTGTATTACAGGGGTGCGCGGGAAGTTCCACACGCGATTTCAGCAGGGTACGTGTATTCCTGGGGTGCGGGGAAGTTTAACACGCAATTTCAGCAGGGTACGTGTATTACAGGGGTGCGAGGGAAGTTCCACACGCAATTTCAGCAGGGTACGTGTATTTCTGGGGTGCGGGGAAGTTTTACACGCAATTTCAGCAGGGTACGTGTATTACAGGGGTGCGCAGGAAGTTCCACACGCGATTTCAGCAGGGTACGTGTATTACTGGGGTGCGTGGAACTTTTCACACGCGATGTGCGAGTGGGGTACGTGTATTTCGGGGGTGCAGGGGAGTCCTACACGTGAATTGGCAGTGTGGGTCCTCCCAGGTGTTCCCTCTACCACCTCCACGGCCCCTGCAGGCAGACCACACCACAGGGGACTACCCTGCACCCCTGGTCATGTCCGGCAGGCAGCCCATCCACCATGGGCATGCCCCCCCAGCCAAGCCACATGTCACCTTGCACTAGTGATCACCAACACATTACCCCCTTGCACCCCCACCCCACAGAAGTGCAGGGCACCTGCCAGCAGGCCCCCACTCATGTCCCCCAGTACCCCCACTCCCCTAACAGTGCAGGGCACCTGCCAGCAGGCCCTCACTCATGTCCCCTTGCACCTCCACCCCCCAAGCAGTGCAGGGCACCTGCCAGCAGGCCCCCACTCATGTCTCACTCATGTCACCTTGCACCCCCACCCCCCAGCACTGAGGGGCACCTGCCAGCAGGCCCCCACTCATGTCCCCTGCACCGCCACCCCCCAGCAGTGTGGGGCACATGCCAGCAGGCCCCCACTCATGTCCCCTTGCACCCCCAACCCCCAGCACTGAGGGGCACCTGCCAACAGGCCCCCACACATGTCCCCTGCACCCCCACCCCCCAGCAGTTTGGGGCACCTGACAGCAGGCCCCGACACATGTTCCCCAGCCAACAAGTCATCACAATCTAGATCCCTGGCCCTTATGGCCAGCCTCCACATGCCAAAGACCCACCCAAGTATTGCATCCACCCACATAGAAATGCAAATTACATGATACAACCCCAATGCCAAGTATGTAAATGAACACATGTCCGTCACACACACACAATGGGTGCAAGTGAATGTCAAAACCCATATCATGACATGATTGAGATGATCCCACAAATGGAAGTATAAAAAAATATATATTAAAGATAACATGAACGTAAATCAAATTAAACACACAACAATGGGAATAACAAAAGAAATGGTCAATGTCCGATAAATCATAAAAAATCAAGAAAACATAAGCAAAAGAAATCCAAAAATAAATGTTGTCCAAAGTCACAGTTCAAAAAATCAAATCCAATGGAAAATAAAAAGTAAAAACCATTGCTCCATGGTGAACACAAAAAAAATATCAAAAAAGATGAATCCAATGGAAAACTATGTACGATTGAAGAATTCATGGTCCATGAACCCAACTTAAGAAATGAAACCTACCAAAAACTACTACCTAATAAAACAACTATATACAAAAATGTGGTCCATTGTCCAAACGGTCCCAAATAAAGAAAAAACCAAAGGAAAACTAATACTAACTAACTATTTACAAGGGCAGCAGGCAAGTCCAATGGCTCACATGTTGATGTTCCGGGCCAGGGCATCATCGAACTCCTCCTCGATGTCCCGGAGGCGGTCCTCTTCCATGGCCCCGAGGGTTCGCAGGGATGATGACACCTGGGACTCCAGGTCCCTGCGAATGGCCTCGAGGCACTCGGCCCGCTTCAGGGCCCTACGCATGGAGTTCTCCACCCTGACCATCGTGAGCCGTGCCTCTTCCGCCCGCTGTCACTCCGCATCTATCGCATGGCCCAGCGCTGCCACACGGAAGACACTTCCTATCCAGGGTCCTCCTGCCCTCCGGCCGATGCCTGCCCCTCCGATGTTGATGGCCCCGAGCCATCATTGCTCCGACCTACAGCCTGCTCCTGCTGCTGCTGTCCATGTGCCCTGTCCGATGGTGCCAACTTCCGACTGTGGCAGGGATGGGATCTCCACCAAGCTGGCTGTGTTTGTCAGGCCAGGTCCACAGGGGGCCCTGGTGGAATCTGGGCCGGAAGACGATGTGGAGAACGACTGGCGCATAGCCTCCACAGAGGAGGAGAGGTCCGCCAGAGTGCGCGTCACATGTAGGAACCCACCGACCAGGGCCCCTCCCAGCAGTGCCACGTCACGACGCTGCTCTTTGTGATGGCGTGCGTTCTCCGCCCAGGAAGAACGCACGTCATCACAAATGACACACGTGCGCAAGGCGACACCCACCAGGACGGATCCCATACGGTCGCGGGTCCCCTCGTCCCCAGGTAGTGGAGAGGCAGGTGACATGGCACTCTCCCCTACCTGCGGACGAGCCTGGGACAGGGCCTCTCTGCTGGTGCATGATGGTGCAGTCACAGGGTCAAGGACAGCGACATGCACAGGCCCCTCCGCGGTGACCTGTGCTGCCTCCTGACCCTGGACTGCACCACTTGCACCAGTGGTACTACCCCCACCAGGCCCCATGTGCGGCTCAGTAGCAGCACCAGCCCCCTCGCTCCCGGATGATGGTAATTCCTGGGAAGGTGGCTGGGCCTTGCGTCGCCACCCAGTGGAGGCATCCCCGCCGCTTGGCTCCACAGCGCCGTCTCCACCCTCTTCTTCACTTGACGCTGGGTAGAGGGAGACATAGAACACAAGCATCAGTGTACAGTACAAAATACCCTAGACAGGAAGCAATAACACATGAGTGGCACTGTCAAATGTCACTTCCATCCTGTCATTCCACAACACATGGGTGAATGCACACAACACACATGCATAAACAGTCCTGGCGCCTGCAATCAACATCAACATCCATGTAGAAGGGCCCCTGTAAACCAAGATGTTGCCTTCAAAGTCACATGCATCCATGGCGTTTCAAAGTCACGCACACACTTCTCAGGCACACACACACACATGTGCACCATACATGCACATGACATCAGCACCCATTCCTCACCCCCCCTCCATGTCCAGGAACAGAGACAGCCATGCTTTCATGTGTGCATTCCACATAGAGCTCCCCATGTTGCATTAAAGCACATGCTCCAACCATGTGGTTCACACATAACTGGTCTCACATGCATGACCATGATGTCCCTGCACACACACATCCATACATGGCCTATGTCACACATACAGGCAAGCATCAGACTACCAGCACACTGCAACATGCCCTGTCTCACACAGCAATGCTTGGCCACTTACCGCTCAACTCCAGACGGGTCTGCCTCCGAAGGATCTGGGAGTGTAGCACTGGGCCTACGCGTTCCAGGACCCTCATCTGGATGGTACTCAGGCGTGCCCGGCCCCCCTCCACGAGGCGCCGAGCCTTGTGGAGGGTCCTGGACCTGAAGTCCTCCCAGCGCTTCTTGACGTGCTTGTTGTCGTGGGTTGCCACCCCCTCTGCGTTGATGGCAACCAATACATCGTCCCAGATCCTCTCCCGTCCTTCCTTGTTGGCGCGTGATGTTCCAAAGAGGGCATCATAATGCCCCAGGACATGCTCCACCAGGACACCAACTTCGGTGGCAGTGAAGCTGGTGGCCCTCTGCCTCTCTGGCTGGGGGTTGCCAGTGGTGCCAGATGGTGTAGTGCCCGACATGGCAACCCCAGAGGCAGGTGTGGGTGGGCAACTGGGTCCTGGGGCTGGGCTGTGGAGCGATGGAATAGCAGTCGGGAGTCTTCGGTTCCAGCAGGGGTGGTCACAGCAACAGCACCCCGGGCTGATGTTCAGGCAGCAAATGGCAGGGAAAGTGGGCAGCAGGCAATCAGGCAGCAGCAGATGGCAGGTGGGAGCATGCTCGGGGCTCTGGGGGGCAGTAATTCGGCCTTCTGGGCAGGAGCGTGGTCTTCCGTGTGCAAACGCGTGGCCAGCTTGATACGAAGTGATTTGGCACGTGAAAATCTTGCACGTCAGCGTGAAATTCGAGGAAAGGCCCTTAGCGCGTAAGCGCGTCAGCATGCGAACGCGATTTCATTGTACCAAAGGCCCTTAGCGCGTAAGCGCGTCTGTGACATGCGCGCGCGGGCGTTTCCCTGACCCCGGGTGCATGCTACACATCCAAGAACTGCACGTCCGAGTGTCAGCTCGTGTAATTGGAGGATAGGGCCGTAGCGCATATACGCGGAAGGGACGTTGGATGTGTGGGCCGGTCCAAAAGGTACGTGTAGGACGTCATTTCCTTGTACGTGCTTTTCGTGGAGAGCGAGTGGGTGAATTCTGTACTTCTTGTCGGTTCACACGTGATTTACTTCACAGCGTTTCTAGTTCGTACTCCCTGTTACCTCTGACAGCTTTTTTCTGATTTTCTGTTGGGCCTGTTTCCTCAAACAGCATTCACTTCTTCTTTTGTCCTGCCTCCTCAGACAGCGTACAATTCTTCTTTTGGCGGGGGTGTTGCAAACGCGCACACGTGCGTATTTTTCACGCTCTTTTTACAGGCAGATGGTGAGTCGCGTACGTATTTACCAACTGTGCTTGCACCGTGTGTCGCGTACCCCTTCAGGGGTCATTGTAGGCTGTGTGTAACACGCGTACGTTCATTTTTGTGTTTCTGGGTGCCACAGCATAGTGCGGGTTCATTTTTCCACGCACGTGGTCTACGAGGGGTTGCGTGCACGTTATCCTCTGTTTTTGGGGTGCCTGTGTGTTGCGTGACCCGTCATCTTTCCCCAGTGGTCACATACAGCCTTGCTAGAGCACTAGGGTACGAATTCCATCTAGTACCCTACCCCTTTGACCGCCAATTGCCCACAACAATAGTTTACTGCAACTCCCATACGCACAACAACATCAGTGCCATGGTTGGGAGGCGACCAAGCGCTAAGGGTGGCAAAGGTGGCCGGGCCTCAAGAGGTGGGCGTGGTGGCGCGGTAGGGGACGTGGCCGGGATTTGCAGGGTACCCCTAGCCCCCCATGTGTGGAGGACCAGTCAAGGACACCGATGCCCCCCCCAATGGTTGAGGGAAACGTGGCTGACACCATCTCTGCTCAGCCCTTGTTGGACCGGCCCATTGTGGCACCTGACCTGTCACAGGGTGACTCCCAGGCTGGCTTCCAGGTCGCCAAGTCTAGGCCACGTGTGGCAGTGCAAGTTGGTGTCACCAGGCCACATGGATCAGGGGCAGCTATGTCATCTGCTGCCCCAAGTAGGCAGGGTGGGGAGGCTGCAGTGGCAGCTGCAGCTCCATCCACCCCAGCTCTGACTCTCCCAGCCAGGGCAGTGTTGGTCCCAGTCCATCTTGCTAACGTTCGCCCTGACTATGTCACACTTCAGCCAATGCCTGACCCAAGTCCCATGCTCAGTGTGCATTCCCACACTCCAACTACCCAGTCCACCAGTGCTCCTACCCCTAGTGGCCAGAGCGGCGTAGGCCACTCAGGATCCCCACCGCCTTCCAAAAGAAAGAGGAAGAATGCTCGTCCAGTACAGGCTGATACCCCAGACACGGCTACGCAGTCCGGCACGCCAAGGAAGCCTAGCTTCAATGATGCCGAACGTGATGCACTTGTGCAGTATGTGTCCGCACATGACAGCGAAATGTTGATCACTTCAGGGTGCAAGACCACACCTGCTCGACGTCAGGCACACTGGCAGACCGTCGCGGACATCATAAGTGCCCTTGGATTTGTGAGGCGCACAGCTTGTGAGTGCTACAAGCGCTGGAATGACCTTAAGCGCAGGGCAAAGAAAAAGCGCTACTCTGGTGACTGGAGGTGGGTCTCCACAAGAGGACATTGAACTCACTGAACATGACTCTGTTGCTGGGACCTACGTCACAGAGGAACAGATCCAAGGTGTGGGAGAACTGTCAGATTACGAGGCATTGTCCGGTGAGTGCACATGCATGTGTGTGTGATTCATGTGTATGTTATGTGTGTGAGGGGTTTTGATTGAGTGCCAGGTGAGGGTGTGTGTGCCTGAGTGGTTTGGGTCACCCATGTGCTTCATCAAAAACATTCTGCGCCGCTGTATTTGGGTATCACAGTATCTCTTCTGCCCACATTAGACATTTTGTGCAACATCACGCCAGTTGCCCTTGAAGTGGCATCTTGCAACAACATTGTTCCATATTTTTCAGTGTTCATTCAGGATGATTGTTTCAATTCCCACACTTTCACTACGCATTTCTCAGCCCTACTGTCAAACAATATGTGACATGCCTATGGTACATGCCATCTGTGTGATGGCATATGTCATGTATGTGGATTGGACATGCCACTCACAGGCCAATGTGTGATGGCACTGCTAGCCAGCATGCAGCTAATGTGTTGCTCTTCCATCTTGGTGTCATCAGTGTCTGACATTTTCCTCCCCTTCAAACTCAGTGACAGTGCATGCATGGGAGGGTTATAGTCATGTGGGAGATGTGTCAATCAAGTACTGGTTCTGTAGCTTTTCAGGCCTAATTGTGTGCCATAGTGCTAATGCCTGTTTCCATTTTTTGTCTTTCATGTTTTTGCAGGGGATGACGCACTTGATGCTGTTGAGGGTGAGGAGATGGTGCAGACCCAGGAGGAATCTCAGGCACGACCGGGCACCAGTGGGGGACGGGGTGTGGTGGTGGGTGAGAACCCACTCTTGTTGCAGACCGTTCTCTCCAGGGGTGTCTCTGGGTGCACCTCCCCAGACCTCTATTCAGGTGTTGATTCGGATGATGAGACCTATGTGGCTTCACAGGTAGGTGTTTCTGGAAGGGATTCTGTTCTGTACGACCCACCTGCACCAGGGGTACAGCCCACTAGGGGGATGTCAGTGTTGGTAGGTCCGCCTTTGGTGGTTACGGATGCAGGGCCACAATCCGCAACATCTGATCCTGTTCCTGGGCCAGCAGATCAGAGGGGGGATGCAGTCCTGCAGCCTCAGGCAGTGCTGACACAGCAAGGCACAGTTCGCCTTGCCCCAGACAGGTGTGGTGCCCGCCAACGCAGTGGCCGTACGCCACCAGGCAATACCGCATGGGAGCAATCCATATACGGTATGGCAAACCAACAGGCAGCATCATCTGAGATGATGGCTCAGGCAATGGAGAGGGTGGCCGCTTCCATTGTCCCCCCAGAAAGGCAGATGGAGCAACTACAGCAGGCAACAGACTCCATTTGCCAATCACTCGGGGATGACATGTTGGTGTCCAACAGGGACAGACGGGCGGCCCTGGAAACTCTGCGGGAAGCCATTTCTTTAGAGTCCCAGGGCCAGAGGGAAGCCCTGAGGATAGAAGTCCATCACCTCAGGCAGACTCTTGTGGACCTTGAGGCTTCCACTGTCACTAGGACAGAGCAGCTGCTGGAGCGGGTCACACGTACGCTCTCAGCAGAGATGCAGGCAACTCGGGTGGAGGTCCGGGCATCACATCAGGCGGTGCATGGGGATCTTCGCACCATATTCCTCCAGAACGAGACCTTCCACACCCGCATGCTTGCTGCCATGGAGGACCAGACTAGGGCTTTGCGTGGGCTGCCTCCCATAGCACCACCACCTCCTGTGGCGGCAGCAGCACCGAGTGATGAGAGCGACCACAGCGATTCAGAATCTCTCACGATAGTGTAGCCGTGCAGGCCATGAGCCCATGGAGGTGTTTTTTTTCCCGCAACATCCACACAGGTGGCTGTTGGTGTGCACCCTGTCCTCGGACCTCCTGGGTGGCCTCCCCCACCCCCCTAGCCCCCACATGGCCATTTTTGATTTTTGATTTTTGATCTTTGATCTTTGATTTTTGATTTTTGATTTTTGATTTTTTGTTACAGTGTGTTGCCTTGTGTGGCTCCCATGGGCATCCACTGTATTCTGGCTGGGTACATGCAGGCTTGTCCTGAGTTTGAGTTAGATGCTTGGGTTCGTGAGACACACACCCCTCCTGCTTCCCGTTTCCATGGGCTTGCAAAGGGTGTGCCCAAGTGACAGTGACTTACACAGTGACGTTGGACTCCCATGACATGTGTGGGCAGTCGGTAGTCAATACTGTGTATACATTCCTAGTGCATATTGTTGTTGTATTGTACACTGCATGGTGTATTGATGTGTGCTTGTGCATCCATGTCTCCCTCCTAATTTGCAGGATCATTCCTCATGTCTTCACAAGGCCGTCTACTTTGGAGATGGAGTTCATGTTGTAAGCAGTGCACTTCCAGATGTGCGTGGCACCAACACTGTACAGTTGGAAGTGGTTGATGCGCTAGCATCACCAGGTTGTAAGACTACGTATCCTTTAACTTAGTACTGTCATGTGAATGCTATGTTTGGGGTTGGGTAGCTGCATTGTAGTGTGGTAAGTATTTGGTCATGTGTGTTGTCAGTTCTACATTAATGGGAGCATATTGTGTGTGGCCAGTTTCCATTTGGGACACTGTACTTTGTGACACTTGTGTCATGTTTTGGGGATTTCTTTGTTTGCTCTCACATGGCATGACATGCCATGGTGTGTTGGGTGGAGGTGCTGGGGAGGGGTTGAGTGACATGGCACTGTTGTCATGTTGTATCTTGCAAGGGGGTAATGATTTTAGCAGCATGGAAGTGTGTCTTTTGATGACACAGCATTGGTGGTGTTTGTGTAGGTAGGGATGCACACAATGGAACACTTCCAGGTGAACAATCTCAGGCTGGTATGGTTGTGACAGTTGACTGTCACTTGACTCATCATCATTGATAGTCAGCTGGTATGTGCCAGGGATGTGTGCACTCCACAGGGGTGTGATTTTAGGTGAAGTAATTATCCACCAGCTGCGTACGGGCTGCCTCACCCCGTGCCCTTTCCCCTCCCATGCCTAGCGGGCGTGCATGTGGTTGGGGATGTGGGGGAACCACCAGGTCCACAGGCAGGCCCCGGCGTGTTGCAACGTTGTGCAGGACACATGCTGCCACTATGATCCTGCACACTACTGGGGGAGCGTATAACAGCTGCCCGCCAGAACAGTCAAGGGAGCGAAAGCATGACTTGAGCACTCCGAATGTGCGCTCCACTATGCCCCGGGTTGCAATGTGGGCTGTGTTGTATCTTACCTGGGGTGGCGTGGTGGGGTTCCGAATTGGCATCATCATGTGGGTGCTCAGAGGGTAGGCACTGTCCCCTGGGGAGGTGGTGATGGGTATCATTAGTGGGGTGGTGACATTACTCAGTATCTGACATGCATGCATGTGCAGTGGCATTTATACTCACCAAGCAGCCATGTATCGCCATGCCGCCCAGCTTCTAGGTCTCGGTTTAGGGTTGACATTCTGTAAAGGAAACTGTCGTGGGTGGACCCTGGATAGTTGGCATATACTGAGGTGATGATTCCCTTGGCATCACATACTACCTGGACGTTGATGGAATGCCAGTGCTTGCGGTTTCTATAGATGTGCTCAGATGCCCTGGGGGGACGTAGAGCCACATGGGTGCAATCAATGGCACCTAGCACTTTGGGGAATTGTGCCACCCCGTAGAAATCCTGGGCGGCAGCCTGCCTTTCTGCAGGTGTTCTGGGCAGGTATATGTGCCTGCGGACTGATGGGCGTGTAGTGATGATGGCCAAGACCTGGTGTAGGCAGCGTGGCTGCGTGGCCTGTGACACCCCCCCCACTATGGCACTTGTCCGCTGAAATGATCCAGTTGCCAAGAAGTGCAGTACATTAAGGACCTTCTCCAGGGGGCTGAGTGCTTGGGAGCACAGGGTGGGTGATGTGAGGTCATCCTCCCACTCACTGACCAGGTCGAGTAATATGTGAGGTGGAAACCTGTACCTCCCATACACGTGGTCATCAGGCATCCCAAAAAGGCTGGTTCTGGGTGTAAAGATTCTGGCCCTGACTATCCTCCTCCTCCTCCTGTGGTATCCCACGGCCACTGCTACTAGGAACGGTATATTCATCCTGGTGTCTGAGCTTGTTTGTTGTTTGCGCGCACTTTTATGATGCGGATTGGCCCGTCTTTTTGGGCGCATGCCTTAGCCACGTTCGATTCCATGAATACGTGTTGTAGGCGAGCGTGTGAAACTTCCCGCGCATCCCAGTAATACACGTACCCCGCTCGGCCAGGCCCAATCGCGTGTGAAACTTCACTCGAAACCCTGAAATACACGTACCCAAGCCAATCGCGTGTGACACTTCCCACGCACCCCAGTAATACACGTACCCCGCTCACCCAGGCCGGATCGCTTGTGAAACTTCCCGCGTACCCCTGGAATACACGTACCCCGCTCACACAGGCCCGATCGCGTGTGAAACTTCACGCGAACCCCTGAAATATACGTACCCAGGCCAATCGCATGTGACACTTCCCGCGCACCCCAGTAATACACGTACCCCGCTCACTAAGGCCCTATCGCGTGTGAAACTTCCCGGGCACCCCTGGAATACACATACCCTGCTCACCCAGGCACGATCGCGTGTGAAACTTCACGCAAACCCCTGAAATACACGTACCCAGGCCAATCGCGTGTGACACTTCCCGCGCACCCCAGTAATACACATACCCCGCTCACCCAGGCCCGATCGCGTGTGAAACTTCACGCGCACCCCTGAAATACACGTACCCTGTTCCCCCAGGCCTGATTGCGTGTGAAACTTCACGCGAACCCCTGAAATATACGTACCCAGGCCAATCGCGTGTGACACTTCCCGCGCACCCCAATAATACACGTACCCCGCTCACTAAGGCCCTATCGCGTGTGAAACTTCCCGCGCACCCCTGGAATACACATACCCTGCTCACCCAGGCACGATCGCGTGTGAAACTTCACGCAAACCCCTGAAATACACGTACCCAGGCTAATCGCGTGTGACACTTCCCGCGCACCTCAGTAATACACGTACCCCGCTCACCCAGGCCCGATCGCGTGTGAAACTTCACGTGCACCCCTGAAATACACGTACCCTGCTCCCCCAGGCCCGATTGCGTGTAAAACGTCCCACGCACACCCGGAATACACGCACACGCTATTTTGCACACAGCAGGTGTCGCTGTTTGTCGCGTACCCCTTTGCACGTCATTTGTCCTAGGGGGCCACAGTATGGGACATTCATCAGAGCTGTATGTTCGTGCTTTTTGTTAGCGCACATTTTGGCGCACATTTTTTTCCAGCGCAGGGACGCTACCGCCTGCCATCGTGTGGCGGACGGATTTGGGTCTGTGCGCGTCTTTGCCCATGCGCGGGTTTGCCCTATTCGATTCCATGAATACGTGTTGTAGGCGAGCGTGTGGGCGTTCCGCGCACTTCCCTCCTGTACTTCCCCCGTGACGCCCACATTTTCACGAGTTGTTCCCCATTCCGAGTGTTACGCCCCGTGTTCCGCCTACTTTTGTTATGTGCGCCGCGCTATGTGCACTTTCGCTGTGGCCTTAGCGCACGCCGTTAGATGACCTGTGCGCCGGCATGCGCCGCGCACTTTTTCAGCGCACATCTCTGATTTTACTTGCGCACGGACTTCCATGAATTGATGTGCGCTGGTTTCCCTGCGATATTCGCACTTGCACTGTGATTTTCGCTCTTTCACTGTGAATCGCACATTTTCGCACGCTTGCGCCGAAACTTTCAGCGCACATTAATTCCATGAATCGGCCTGACAGTCTTTAAAGAAGGCCTGAGCTACGTAGCACTATCACGCTTACGTACACTTGACAGTCTATTTCTAATCAACTTTGATGCAAGTAAATTGAACGCTGATATTCCTTGCATTTTCAGAATATAATAGACTGCGTTCACAGTACACCCCCCATCTGAAATCATATCCTGTTCCAGAAAAAGGAAAACGTGGTAATAGAAAACTAATTCAAACAGAAATGCAACAGAATCTGACAGCAAATCCTTCAAAGAAAACAAAAGAAGCTGAAACTTAATCAATTACCACAAGCAAAGAAGAACCTATTAGGGAAAGTAAATCAGGTACTTCTTCAAAGAAGGAACAGAAACTCTGAAAAAATCACTCAGAGACAGAACTAGCTGGTCCATTCAAATTTTCTAATGAAACTGGTGTAAGTTGCTATGCAAATGTAGCAATGAATATTCTATTTCAATTGCCACCAATTGTTAACAATATCTACTTACCCAGTACAGACCAATTGTGTTTGCAAATGTTAGTCCTTCATAGAAACACAACACACAATCCTGACAACACGTATAGTGTTCACGGAATAAAACAAGAACTGGACTGCTGTGCTGGAATGGTGAAATTCACTATAAACTCACAAGAATATCCACAAGAATTTCTAGTGTACTTACTGCAAGTACTGGAAAACAAAAACATAGCTATAAATGAAATCTTCCAGATTTCATACATGTGGCAACATACATGCACTCTCTGTAACAATGTGACACAGGAACAAATCCCAAATGAGCGATTTGTGTATGTATCCATACCTAATTGTGATTCCATTCCATTTCAGCAACTTCTACAGAAAGCAAACCATGGCAGATTATGTACTATGTGCAATTCAGATAATCGCTCCACCTTACTGATACAAACACATAGTAACTATATAATACTTATGCTTCTACGGTACAATGCAGATGGTACCAAAAACAACTGCAAGCCGACTGGATTCACACACGGTCAAGTGTCACTTGGTAAGAAAACCTTTACAACAATAAGTATAATCTACCGTGCAGGAGCCACAACCAATGCAGGTCACTACACTGCATATATTAAAAAGAAATGTGGATGGGTCGAATGTAATGATAGTACCATTACTGTAAAGCAGAGATTGCCAGCTAATCTTACAAATGCGTATTTAATTTTCTTAAAGCCACAATTTAATAACTAATCTGTACATCAACATTAACAAAAAGTTCAAGTAAAAGACTATAAACAGTTAGAATACGCCAACAGGTATCTAACTGGCCAAGAGTGTATAACAACCACACAGATAATTGAATACCACAGATCCATAACAAAAAATACACAGTTAGAATACGCCAACAGGTATCTAACTGTTTAAGAAATCTGCAACAAGCCAACATACATAACATTAATCAGAAACAACTCAAAGGAAACAAAGCAATAGTTTGTTGCATAGCAAGGAAAGGTTTTTTTTAATCCGACAAGGATTTTTTATTCCCCAGACCCAAGGATTTGAAAAACAAACACAGAAACTGAGCAAAATGCACAGTACACTGGTTTGTAAACTAAATATGAGGGTAAAAAAAAGCTAAAGTGTCTATTGTACAATGTAATAAGTCTTTATAAAATACAAGCACTAATATGCTCTTTTCTTTTATCACAGAAATTAAAAAAGGATATTTCCGCCAAGTACTAAAGTCATGTAAGAAATATATGGAATCTCAACAAAGTAAACAGTAAGTATAATTTCACACATGTCGTACATATTCAAATCTATACTTCTGATCTATGGCAGTAATATGGTGCAGTGGCTATAGGCAGGGCCTAGAGTGTTGGATGTATAACCTACCACTGCACCCTGCGGCCAAGCAACCAAGACTGTAGGTCTTACACACAACCATCGCAGCATATCAAAACCATTGTGGCTTATAACTTCACTGCTTATAACTTTGGTCTTGGGTGCATGGTCTGCGGCCATGCACCTAAGACTCTAGGTCATGCAAACAACCACCGCACCATAGCACACCCATGCTGACTTATAACCTCAGTGCTTATAACTTCAGTCATGGGTACATGGCCTTTTGTGGTCCTGCCCACAACCACTGCAGCATATCACACCCATTGTGGCTTAAAACTTCACTACGTATAAATTTGGTCTTGGGTGCATGGCCTTTGGACATGGACCCAGGACTCTAGGCCCTCCCCACAACCACCTGATCGATATGCAATACTATGGGTGTAGCTATTGCTGTCATATGCTGGGATTGTTCTGGCCAGGGCCTGTAGTCTTGGATGCATGGCTATAGATATCTGAAGTGATAAGTGTGCAGTATATAAAACCCATGTTGGCTTATAACTTCAGTGCTTATAACTTAAGTCTCTAAGTCCTGGCCACAACCACCACAGCATATTGCACCCATTGTGGCTTGTAACTTCACTACGTATAAATGTGGTCTTGGGTGCATGGCCTTCACTATAGTCCCTCCGCACAACCACCTGATTGATGTTTGATACTACGCATGTTTCTATAGCTGTGATATGCTGCAGTGGTTGTGGCCAGAGCCTAGAGTCTTGGATGTAAGGCCATAGACATTTGAGTGTATGGGTGTGCAGTATATAAAACCCATAGTGGCTTATAACTCCAGTGCTTATAACTTTGTTCGTGGGTGCATGGTCTTTGGCCATTCACCCAAGACTCTAGCTCCCGCCCAGACACACCACAGCATATCGCACTCATTGTGGCTTGTAACTTCACTACGTATAAATTTGGTCTTTCGTGCATGGCCTTCGTGCACCGCCATGCACGCAAGACTGTAGGCCCTCCCCACAACCACCTGATTGATGTTCGATACTACGGGTGTATCTATTGCTGTGATATGCTGCGGTGGTTGTGGCCAGGGCCTAGCATCTTGGGAGTATGCACCCAAGACTCTAGGCCCTGGCCACAACCACTGGAGCATATCACACCCATGGCGCCATATAAACCAATAGCACACCCATAGATTTGTTTTTTAACTACGGCATGTACTCAATTTTAATGTTCGCTAACACCACGCATGTCCTTAGAATAGTTTCAAGTTGCCTGTACACACCACGGACTGAAGTACTATCCTTATGATACCCCTCATTTTCAGTACTTACAAACAACCGGGACAAGGTGGGCATATGGAATACATCATTAACACCTGCTGCCTAAACAAATACAGTATTCCACCCATCTCTTACTCTCTGAACCTCCTCACGTACTCTGACACACCAAAACAGTTTCCGAAACAGCATTTCGCCTCTGGTCGCCGCCGCGCTGTCAGCGGATCCAAGATGTCAGGCACATCCAAACAATCTGACGCACATCACGCCTCGCTCCAGCCAATTGGCGGACACATTCCGTGTCCGCGGTCATGACACCAGCCCGTTAGCCATTCGTTATCTTTTCCGCAGAGCGAATAGGGAAGTGTGACCGCGGAGCGGACATAGATATAACTAATTTCTTTAAACCTGCTTTTTGGTCATTTTAAAGAAAACTACTGGACAGATTGGCACCAAATTTACAAAAGCACGCTTTTGGGACCAAGCACTTGCCCCTGCCACAAATTTGGTGAAAATCCGTCCAGCGGTTTGGCCTGTAGGCGTGTGCAAAGTTTTCCCCCATTCAGTCTATGGGAAAAAAGATGTTTTGGGACCCCCCCTATAACTTTTCCCCCTGCACCAAACCTTACCAAACTTTGTAGAAAAATTCAGAGTTGGCCATATACTTTTTTTTGCAAAGTTTGGTGAGGATTCGTCCAGGGGAAGCTGAGTTATAAGCCGCCCAAAAAGTGCTCTTCCTATGGAAACAGAAACTTAACCATAACTACACGGCCACGGAACGGGCACTGAAGCAAAGCGTCCCCCCTTTCAGCAAGACTGCAACACCCGGGGTTCAACATCCAACTCTGACCCTGTTGTGATGTCATCTCATTTATGGGGCATCCCCCACCCCCATTGAACTGCGTTCTGCCCTTTGCCACAAGACAGATCACAAGTCGAAGAGACAGAGGGTGGAAAAATCCAGTTGGAAATGGAAAAACACAGTGCTCCTTTACTTGCATGCATTCCCAGACCCCTTATCGTGCAGATGCAGAGCACACCAACTCCCCTTCTGTATTTGACCTTCACTGGACAATACAATAACTATTCTCGGTAGTCAGTCCACCTGCAAAAAATCTATGTGACCTTGCTCTGTTTTCCCTGCTACTTGTTCATTCTGTGAGGCCCACAGAACACAGACTTTATTACTGCAATGAGAGATGAGTGTTGAAAATGGCTGCACATCGACGCCATGTTATTCTTGCTCACATATTACATACTTGCATTACACCATGTGAGTTTGGCAGGCAGCATTTAATTATAGTTGTGAACACTCCCTGTCATGCGAGCATAGCATGCATCATTTCAAATTACAATTAAATACTGCCTGCCACTCATGTCCCACACATGTCCCCCTGCACCCCCACACCCCAGCAGTCAGGGGCACCTGCCAGCAGGCCCCCACTCATGTCCCACACATGTCCCCCTGCACCCCCACCCCCCAGCAGTCAGGGGCACCTGCCAGCAGGCCCCCACTCATGTCTCACACATGTCCCCCTGCACCCCCACCCCCCACCAGTCAGGGGCACCTGCCAGCAGGCCCCCAAACATGTTCCCCTGCACCCTCACCCCCCCAGCAGCAGTCAGGGGCACCTGCCAGCAGGCCGCCACACATGTCCCCCCCGACAGGTCATCACACTCCAGACCCATGCCCCTCATGGCCACCCAAATCCCTCCCCAGTCCAAACACCCCACATTGAACTCCCAAAGTCATGTTTGAAAATACATAACCAGCATGGCCATAAATCAATGTCCCTCAGACCCACGCAATGGTGACACGTGACTGTGAAAAGATCAACATTGTGAAATGCACAAAACAAAAGAGATAAGACCACATCAGTAAAGTATATAATAAATGTGTATTCAATAATTAACCAAATGAATAAAAAAAAAAAAACACAATAATGGAAATAATGAATAAAGCTGCATGTCCAAAATATTTTTTTAAAAATGTGTGAAAGCAGAATCCAAATCAATCCAAAAGCAAATGGGTCCAAAGAGTCTGTCCGTCCAACCAAATCCAAAGTGTAAAAATAAGACACATCCATTGATCCATGATAAAAAAGAAACTTAAATTAAGTGAAATCCAGTGTAGAACTATATACAAAGTACAAATCCAGGGTCCATGAGCCCAACCATTGAAAGGAAACCTACAAAAACCCTACCTAAAGAACAACTACATACAAAAAGGTGGGGCATTGTCCAAGCCCCCCAAATGAAATGAAAACTAAAAGGAAACCTAACACTAGTTAACTATATACAATGGCAGCGGGCTAGTCCGACGGCTCACTTCCTGATTTCCTGGGCCAGGGCATCATTGAACTCCTGCTCGATGTCCCGGAGGCGGTCCTCTTCTAAGGCCCAGAGGGTTCGCAGGGACGATGACATCTGGACCTCCAGGTCCCTGCGAATTGCCTCGAGGCACTCGGCCCGCCTCAGAGCCCTTTGCATGGAGTTCTCCGCCCTGACCATCGTGAGCCATGCCTCTTCCGCCCGCTGCCGCTCCGCATCTATAGCATGTCCTAACCGCTGCCACACGGAAGACACTTCCCGTCCTGGGTCCTCCTGCCCTCCGGCCGATGTCTGCCCCTCCGATGTCGAAGGCCCCGAGCCATCATGGCTCCCACCTTGTTGCTGCTGCTGCTGTGCCTGTGCCCTGCCTCCTGCTGCCTGCACATCCTCCTCTGGCTGGGGTGCAGTTGTTGAGGTGGCCACCCCTGCTGGACATCCGACTCCCGACTGTGGCAGGGATGTGTCCTCCACCAGCCTGGCCGCACGGTCAGAGGCAGCTCCACAGGGTACCCAAGTGATACATGGGTGGTAAAATGGCACGGAGGACGACTGGCGCATAGGGGGTTCAGGTGAGGAGGGGGTTGAAGCAAGGTTCAGCAAACAGAGGAATCCGGCCTGGGTGACCTGTCCCAGTAGGCTGACGTGGTCAACGAGCCATTCGAGATGACGTGCACTCTCGCCATGAAAAGACTGCAGGTCACCTTGCATGTCCCGTTGACACAATGCCACCCCACCCAGGAGAGGTTCAACCCGGTACTGGATAGCCACGTCCTCAGGGAGAGGAAGGCCAGTTGTTGTAAGTGTATCCCCTCCCTAAAAATGGGTCTGGTCGTAGACATCCCTGCTGGTGCGGGATGATGCAGTCACAGGATCGGGGACAGGATTACACACAGGCACCTCCGCGGCGGAGTGTGCTGCCTCCTGTCCCTGCCCCTGCACTGCACCACTGGCACCAGTGGAATCCCCACCTCCAGACCCCGCCTCTGTCCCTTGCGCGGCCTCCTCCTCCACCAAACCCCCCACCAACCTGGATGACTCCATGCCATCTTCCTTCGTCAGACCCTGTGGGGTCTCAGCTGCCCCTTCTGCTGCTGAGGAGTCCAACTCTGACCTCCGCCTCTTGGAGCTACCTTCGGCAGCTGCGGCCTGGGACACGGCACCGGACTCCTCACTCCCTGACGAGATCACAACCTGGGAGGGGAGCCGGGCCTTGCGTCTCCGGCTGGTGGTGTGATCCCCGCTTCTGTGCTCCACAGCACCCTCTCCACCCTCTTCATCAGTTGACGCTGTAGACAGGGAGAGATAGGAGACAGGCATCAGGACACTGTACAATGGACTGATACACACATGCCAGTTGCACATGAGTGGCAGTGTCAAACTTCAGACATGGCATCACAATCCCCAACACACATGGCATGTCAACTCACACACCTGCGCAATTCCACAGCCATATCGCAACAGCCAGCACCATCCATACACATACAACAGCATGAGCAGCCAAAGGTGAGCCAGACATCACATGAAACACAGGGAGTGCACTAGACATGCACACACGCCAACACACTTACATGCATGTGTACACCTCCACCAACTGTCGCAGTGATGAGATCAGCATCCATGTCACATCTGGCAGTCTTCTACATATCAGTGTCCCAAATATCCATGTTGCATCACTGTTGCACCCTTGTGAAATACACACATATGCACATGTACACATTGCAGATACATGCAGCTGGAACCGACATCCATGTGTAACACCACAACCATGCCAATTTACATACACAGTCATCCAAGCATGTGTGCTCACACATCTGCATTTGGCATGCAAGCTTACACACACATGCACCATCCATGTGTCTCACACATGAGAGGACTTGCATGTGTTAGCCTCACGGCCCTGTACATACACATCCATACATGGCCCTACAAAACTACATGTGCAACCTGCACACTGCTGGCACACCACCACATGCACAGCTTACAATCAGTATGCATGTACACTTACCGCTCGACTCCAGACGGGTCTACCTCTCAAGGACCTGGATGTGGAGCACTGGGGATATGCGTTCCAGGACCCTCATTTGATGTTCCGACAGGTGGCCCCGGCACCCCTTAGCATCCGCTGCCTTCAAGATATGCCGGACCTTGTTGAGCGTCCTGGACCTGAAGTCCTCCCAGCGCTCCTTGACATGTTGGAATTTTCGGACTGCCACCCCCTCTGCGATGATGGCAGTCACGATGTCCGTCCAGATCCTGGTCCGTCCTTTCTTGTCGGCGTGCGAACTTCCGAAGAGGGCATCATACTGTCCCAGGACTTGCTCCACCAGGAGACCAACTTCAGTGGCAGTGAAGCTGGTGGCCCTCTACCTCTCTGGCTGGGGGTTGCCAGTGGTCTCAGATGGTGGTGTGCCCGACATGGCAACCCCAGAGGCAGGCATGGGTGGGCAACTGGTTCCTGGGGCTGGGCTGTGGAGCGATGGAATCCCAGTCGGGAGTCTGCAGTTCCAGCAGGGGTGGTCACAGCAATTGCACCACTGCAGATGGCTGATGTGCAGGCAGCAAATAGCAGGGCACGTGGGCAGCAGGCAGGCAGGCAGCAGCAGATGGCAGGTGGGAGCATGCTTGGGGCTCTTGGGGGCAGGAAAATGGCCTTCAGGGCAGGAGCGTGGTCTTCTGTGTGTTTTCGTGTGGCCAGCTTGATACAGAGTGATTCGGCATGTGAAAATCTTCCACGTCAGCGTGTAATTCGAGGAAAGGGCCTGACCGCGTAAGCGTGTCAGCGCATGCACACGATTCCATTGGACCAAAGGCCCTTAGTGTAGGCGCGTAAATTACATTACGCGCGCGGGCGTTTCCCTCATAGCACGTGATGACAGAGCACACGTGGAAAAACTGCACGTCCGAGTGTCATCGCGTGTAATTGGATGAAAGCGCCCGCGTACACGCGTCTCTGACGTGAACGTGTGGGCCGGTTTAAAAGCTGCGTGTAGGATGCCATTTCCTTGTACGTGCTTTTCATGGAGAGCGAGTGGGTGAAATCTGTACTTCTTGTCGGTTCACACGCAATTTCTTCACAGCGTTTCTAGTTCGTACTCCCTGTTACCTCTGACAGCTCTTTTCTGATTTTTTGTTGGGCCTGTTTCCTCAAACAGAGTTCACTTCTCCTTTTGTCCTGTCTCCTCAGACAGTGTACAATTCTTCTTTTGGCATGGGTGTTGCCAACGCGCACACGCACATATTTTTCACGTTCTTTTTCCAAGCAGACGGTGAGTTCCGCACGTACTTAGCAACTGTGCTTGCCCCGTGTGTCGCGTTCCCCTTCAGAGGTCATTGTAGGCTGTGTGTATTACGCGTACACTTATTTTTGTGTTTCTGGGTGCCACAGCATAGTGCGAGTTCATTTTTTCATGCACGTGGTCTACGAGGGGTTGCGTGCACGTTTATTTTTGATTTTGGGCTGCCTGTGCGTTGCGTGACCCGTCATCTTCCCCCAGGGGTCACAGACAGCCTTGTTAGAGCACTAGGGTAGGAATTCCATCTGGTATCCTACCCCTTTGACCCCCAATTGCCCAGGACAATAGTTTACTGAAACTGCCATATGCACAATAACATCAGTGCCATGGCTGGGAGGCGACCAAGCGGTAAGGGAGGCAAAGGTGGCCGACCCTCAAAAGGTGGGCGTGATGGGCGTGGTAGGGGACGTGGCCGGGATTTTCTGGGTGCCCCTATGCCCCCATGTGTGGAGGAACAATCAGGGACCCCATGCCCCCCCCATGGTTGAGGGAAACGTGGCTGACACCATCCAAGCTCAGCCCCTGTTGGACCAGCCCATTGTCCACCTGACCTGGCACAGGATGACTCCCTGGCTGACTTCCAGGTCAGCAAGTCTAGGCCACGTGTGGTGGTGCAAGTTGTTGTCACAATCCACGTGGATCTGGGGCAGCTATGTCATCTGCTGCCCCAAGTATGCCGGGTGGGGAGGCTGCAGGGGCAGCTGAAGCTCCATCCGCCCAGCTATGACTCTCCCAGCCAGGACAGTGTCAGTCCCAGTCCATCAAACTGACGTTCCCCCTGCCAACATTACCCTGCAACCAATGCCTGCATCAAGAACTATGGTCATTGTGCATTCCCAAACTCCTACTACCCAGTCCACCGGTGATTCTGCCCCTACTGACCAGAGCGGCGTAAGCCACTCTGGCTCTGCTCCACCTTTAAAGAAGAGCAAGAAGGGTGCTCTGGCACGACAGGCTGAGAAACCAGACACAGCTGCACACTCCGGTACCTCAAGGAAGCCTTGCTTCAATGATCCGGAATTTGATGCACTTGTGCGCTATGTGTCGGCACATAGACACGAAATGGTGGTGACTGCAGGGTGCAAGACCACACCTGGTCAACTTAAGGCACACTGGCAGACCATCGCCGACCACATAAGTGCCCTTGGATTTGTGAGGCGGTCAGCTGATGATTGCTACAAGCGGTAGAATGACCTGAAACGCAGAGCAAAGAACAAGCTGGCCTCAAATTATGCCGCTACTCTGGTGACTGGCGGTGGGTCTCCACAAGAGGACAACAAACTCAATGAACATGAGTCTGTTGCTGGGGCCTTCATCACAGAGGAACAGATCCAAGGTGTGGGAGGACTACCTGATTATGAAGCATTGTCCGCTGAGTGCCCATGCATGTTTGTGTAATGCATGTGTATGTTGTTTGGGTGACGGGTTCTGATTGAGTGCCAGGTGAGGGTGTGTGTGCCTGAGTGGTATGGGTCACCCATGTGCTTCATCCAAAACATTCAGCGGCCTTGGATTTGGGTGTGACAGTATCCCTTCTGCCCACATTGGTAATTTGGCGAAACATTACGGCAGTTGTCCTTGAAGTGGCATCTTGCAACAACATTGTTTGTATTTTTCAGTGTTCGTTCAGCCTGATTGTTTCAATTCTCCCACTTTGGCTATGCATTCCTCAGCCCTATTGTCACATTTGTGACATGCTTCTGTCATTGATGAACCCCACATTGGACCACATGTGTTACCTTGTTAGATGAATGATTTGACCATTCAGGCTGATTGAGTATTGGCCTGATCACAGGAATTTATGGGGCCTGTTTGAATGTGGAACATGATAGTTGTTTCCTGAATGTTGAAGTGACAAACCATTGATGTGTACATCGGCCTGCAATCACTGTATTTTTGTACACTGGATGTGTTGCAGTGTGTGGCACATGCCTATTTTGTCACACTATGTAGCATTTTTCATCTCATCATGTCCATCTCACATGGATGGCTGACAGTATTCATTCACTGACATGTGGAATTTACCATGGCTATGGTACATTCCATCTGTGTGATGGCATGTGTCATGTATGTGTATTGGACATGCCACTCACAGGCCAATGTGTGATGGCAGTGCTACCCAGCATGCAGCAAATGTGTTGCTCTTCCATGTAGGTGTCATCAGTGTCTGCCTTTTGGGTCCCCTTCAAACTCAGTGACAGTGAATGCATGGGAGGGTAATAGTCATGTGGGACATGTGTAAATCGTGTAAATCATGTACTGGTTATGTAGCTTGTCAGGCCTATTTGTATGCTATGGTGCTAATGCCTGTTTCCATTTTTTGTCTTTCATGTTTTTGCAGGGGATGACGCACTTGATGCTGTTGAGGTTGAGGAGATGATGCAGACCCAGGAGGAATCTCAGGCACGACCGGGCACCAGTGGGGGACGTGGTGTGGTGGTGGGTGAGAACCCAATCTTGCTGCAGAACATTCTATCGAGGGGTGCCTCTGGGTGCACTTCCCGAGACCTCTATTCAGGTGCTGATTCGGATGATGAGACCTATGTGGCGTCGCAGGTAAGTGTTTTTGGCCGGGATTCTGTTCTGTCCAACCCACCTGTACCAGGAGTAGAACCCTTTATGGGGATGTCAGTGTTGGTAAGTCTGCCTTTGGCGGTTACGGATGCAGGGTCACACTCCACAACATCTGATCCTGTTCCTGGGCCAGCAGATCAGAGGGGGAATGCAGTCCTGCAGCCTCAGGCAGTGACGGCACAGCAAGGCGCAGATCGCCTTGCCCCAAACAGGTGTGGTGCCCGCCGACGCGGTGGCCGTACGCCACCAGGCAATACCTCATGGGAACAATCCATTTACGGTATGGCAACCCAACAGGCAGCATCAGTTGAGATGATGGCTCAAGCAATGGAGAGGGTGGCCACTTCCATTGTCCCCCCTGAAAGGCAGAAGGAGCTACTACAGCAGGCAACAGACTCCATTTGCCAATCACACAGGGAGGACATGTTGGCGTCCAACAGGGACAGACGGGCGGCACTGGAGACTCTACGCCAATCGATATCAATAGAGTCCCAGGGCCACAGGGAAGCCCTGAGGGTAGAACTCCATCACCTCAGGAAGACTCTTGTTGACCTTGAGGCTTCCACTAACTTGAGGACAGAACAGCAGCTGGAGCGGCTCACACGTTTGCTCTCACCAGAGATTCAGGCAACTCGGGAGGAGATCCGTGCATCACGTCAGGTGCTGCATGGGGATCTCCGCACTATAATCCTCCAAAACGAGACCTTCCACACCCGCATGCTTGCTGCCATGGAGGACCATACCAGGGCTTTGCGTGGGCTGCCTCCCATTGCACCACCACCTCCTGTGGCAGCACCACCTCCTGTGTCAGCAGCAGAGGGTGATGATAGCGACAGCAGCAGTTCTCCCACATTGGCATAGCCGTGCAGGCCATGAGCCCATGGAGGTGTTTCTTTTTTCCCAACATCCACACAGGTGGGTGTTGGTGCGCACCCTGTCCTCGGACCTCCTGGGTGGCCTCCCCCCATGGCCCCCACATGGCCATTTTTTATCTTTGATTTTTGATTTTTGAATTTCTTTTTTTTTTTTTGCAGTGTGTTGCCTTGTGTGGCTCCCGTGGGCATCCACTGTATTCCGGCTGGGCACATGCAGGCTTGTCCTGAGTTTGGGTTAGATGCTTGGTTAGATGCTTGGGTTTGTGAGACACACACCCCTCCTGCTTCCCGTTTCCATGGGCTTGCAAAGGGTGTGCCCAAGTGACATTGACTTACCCATGAGCTGTGTGGGCAGTCTGTAGTATATACTGTGTATACATTCCTAGTGGATATTGTTGTTGAATTGTACACTGCATGGTGTATTGCTATGTGCTTGTGCATCCATGTCTTTCGCATAATTTGCAGTTTAAATCCTCATGTCTTCACAAGGCCGTCTACTTTGGAATTGGAGTTCATGTTGTAAGCAGTCCACTTGGACATTTGCATGGCAGCAGCACTGTACAGTTGGAAGTGGCCGATGTGCTGGCATGATAAAGTTGTAAAACTACCACTATGTTTGAGGTTGTGTAGTTGCATTGTATTGTTGGTAAGTATTTGGTCATGTGTGTTGTTAGTTCTACATTACTGGGAGCATATTGTGCGTGGGCAGTTTCCATTGAGGACACTGTACTTTGACACTTGTGTGATGTTTTGGGGATTGCTTTGTTTGCTCTCACATAGCATGACATGCCATGGTGTGTTGGGTGGCGATGCTGGGGAGAGGTTGGGTGACATGGCACTGTTGTCATGTTGTATTTTGCAAGGGGGTAATGATTTTTGCAGCATAGAAGTGTGTCTTTTGATGACACAGCATTGGCTGTGTTTGTGTAGGTATGGCACACAATGTAACACTTCCAGGTGACCAATCTCAGGCTGGTATGGCTGTGACAGTTGACTGTCCCTTATGTCATCATCATTGATTGTCAGCTGGCATGTGCCAGGGCTGTGTGCACTCCACAGGGGTGTGATTTTAGGTGAAGTAATTATCCACCAGCTGTGTACGGGCTGCCTCATCCCGTGCCCTTTCCCCTCCCATGCGCAGTGGGCGTGCTTGTGGTTGGGGATGTGGGGGCACCACCATGTCCACGGGCAGTCCCGGGGTGTTGCAACTTTGTGAAGGACACATGCTGCCACTATGATCCGGCACACCACTGGGGAGCGTATAACAGCTGCCCACCAGAACGGTCAAGGGAGCAAAAGCGTGACTTGAGCATCCCGAATGTGCGCTCCACTATGCCCCGGGTTGCAATGTGGGCTGTTTTGTATCTTACCTCGGGTGGCGTGGTGGGGTTCCGAATTGGCATCATCATGTGGGTGCTCAGAGTAGGCACTGTCCCCTGGGGAGGTGGTGATGGGTATCATTATTGGGGTTGTGAGATTGCTCAGTATCTGACATGCATGAATGTGCTGTGGCATTTATACTCACCAAGCAGCCATGTGTCGCCATGCCGCCCAGTTTCTAGGTCCCGGTTTAGGGTTGACATTCTGTATATGAAACTGTCGTGGGTGGACCCTGGATAGTTGGCATATACTGAGGTGATGATTCCCTTGGCATCACATACTACCTGGACGTTGATGGAATGCCAGTGCTTGCGGTTTCTATAGATGTGCTCAGATACCCTGGGGGGACGTAGAGCCACATGGGTGCAATCAATGGCACCTAGCACTTTGGTAAATTGTGCCACCCCGTAGAAATCCTGGACGGCAGCCTGCCTTTCTGCAGGTGTTCTGGGCAGGTATATGTGCCTGCGGACTGAGGGGCGTGCAGTGATGATGGCCAAGACCTGGTGTAAACAGCGTGACTGCGTGGCCTGTGACACCCCCCCCACTATGGCACTTGTCCGCTGAAATGATCCAGTGGCCAAGAAGTGCAGTACATTAAGGACCTTCTCCGGGGGGCTGAGTGCTTGGGAGCACAGAGTGGGTGATGTGAGGTCATCCTCCCACTCACTGACCAGGTCGAGTATTATGTGAGGTGGAAACCTGTACCTCCCATACACCTGGTCATCAGGCATCCCAAAACAGCTTGTTCTGGGTGTAGAAATTCTGGCCCTGACTATCCTCCTCCTCCTCCTGCGGTATCCCACAGCCACTGCTGCTAGGAATGGTATATTCATCCTGGCGTCTGAGCTTGTTTGTTGTTTGCGCGCACTTTTATGCTGCGTGGGTCGACATACGCCTGCTTCCTGCTGGCATACGTCTTTCCGGATTGGCGCGTCTTTTTTGGCGCATGCCGTAGCCCCGTTCGATTCCATTAATACATGTTGTAGGCGAGCGTGTGGCCGTTCCGTGAACTTGCCTCCTGAACTTCCCCACACACCCCAGTAATACACGTACCCCGCTCGCCCAGGCCCAATCGCGTGTAAAACTTCCCGCAAGCCCCTGAAATACACGTACCCCGCTCGCCCAGGCCCAATCCCGTGTGAAACTTCCCACGCACCCCCCGAAATACACGCTCACGCTATTTTTGACACAGCGGGTGTCCGTGTTTGTCGCGTAGCCCTTTGCATGTCATTTGTCCTAGAGGGCCACAGTATGGGACATTCATCAGAGCTGTATATATGTGCTTTTTGTTAGCGCACATTTTTTTAATGTGCAGGGACGCTACCACCTGCCTTCATGTGGCAGACGTGTGTTGATGTACATAGTTGACTTTTGGTTTGTGTCATGAGATCGCCATTTCACTGCTGGGGGGTGGTGGTGCTGGGGGACATGAGTGGGGGCCTGCTGGCAGGTGCCCTGCACTGCTGGGGGGTGGGGGTGCAAGGGGACCTGAGGGGGACATGAGTGGGACATGAGTGGGGGCCTGCAGGCAGGTGCTCTGCACTGCTGGAGGGTGGGGGTTCTGGGGGACATGAGTGGGGGCCTGCTTCTCCGCCCACCCCATTAATACACGTACCCCGCTCGCCCAGGCCCAATCGCGTGTAAAACTTCCCGCAAGCCCCTGAAATACATGTACCCCGCTCGCCCAGGCCAAATCGCGTGTGAAACTTCCCGCGAACCCCCGAAATATACGCACACGCTATTTTTGACACAGCGGGTGTCCATGTTTGTCGCGTACCCCTTTGCATGTCATTTGTCCTAGAGGGTCACAGTATGGGACATTCATCAGAGCTGTATATAGGTGCTTTTTGTTAGCGCACATTTTTTTAATGCGCAGGGACGCTACCGCCTGCCTTCATGTGGCAGACGTGTGTTGATGTACAAAGTTGACTTTTGGTTTGTGTCATGAGATCGCCATTTCACTGCTAGGGAGTGGGGGTGCTGGGGGACATGAGTGGGGGCCTGCTGACAGGTGCCCCTCAGTGCTGGGGGTGGGGGTGCTGGGGGACATGAGTGGGGGCCTGCTGGCAGGTGCCCTGCACTGCTGGGGGGTGGGGGTGCTTGGGGACATGAGTGCGGGCCTGCTGGCAGGTGCACTCAGTGCTGGGGGGTGGGGGTGCTGGGGGACATGAGTGGGGGCCTGCTGGCAGGTGCCCTGCACTGCTGGGGGGTGGGGGTGCAAGGGGACATGAGTGGGACATGAGTGCGGGCCTGATGGCAGGTGCCCTGCACTGCTGGGGAGTGGGGGTGCTGGGGGACATGAGTGGGGGCCTGCTGGCAGTTGCCCCTCAGTGCTGGGGGGTTGGGGTGCGGGGGGACATGAGTGGGGGCCTGCTGGCAGGTGCCTCTCAGTGCTGGGAGGTGGGGGTGCTGGGGGACATGAGTGGGGGCCTGCTGGCAGGTGCCCTGCACTGCTGGGGGGCAGGGGTGCTGGGGGACATAAGTGGGGGCCTGCTGGCAGGTGCTCCACAATGCTGGGGGGTGGGGGTGCTGGGGGACATGAGTGGGGACCTGCTGGCAGGTGCCCCTCAGTGCTGGGGGGTGGTGGTGGAGGGGGTAATGTGTTGGTGATCAGTAGTGCAAGCTGACATGTGGCTTGCCTGGGGGGCATGCCCATGGTGGATGGGCTGCCTGCGGGACATGACCAAGGGTGCAGGGTAGTCTCCTGTGGTGTGGGCTGCCTGCAGGGGCCGTGGAGGGTGTAGAGCGAACACCTGGGAGGAGCCACACTGCCAATTGATGTGTAGGACTCCATGGCACCCCGAAATACACGTACCCTGCTGAAATCGCATGTGAGACTTCCCGCGAACCCCAGATTTACACGTACCCAGGCCAATCACGTGTGAAACTTCACGCATACCCCAGAAATACACGCACCCCACTCGCACAGGGCCTATCGCATGTGAAACTTCCCACGAACCCCAGATTTACACGTTCCCAGGCCAATCGCGTGTGAAACTTCACGCAAACCCCAGAAATACACGCACCCCACTCGCACAGGGCCTATCGCATGTGAAACTTCCCACGAACCCCAGATTTACACGTTCCCAGGCCAATCGCGTGTGAAACTTCCCGCGCACCCCCGAAATACACGCACACGCTATTTTTGACACAGCGGGTGTCCGTGTTTGTCACATACCCCTTTGCACGTCATTTGTCCTAGAGGGCCACAGTATGGGACATTCATCAGAGCTGTATATACGTGCTTTTTGTTGGCGCACATTTTTTTCATGCGCATGCTGCCTTCGTGTGGCGGACGAGTTTAGGCCTGTGCGCATCTTTGCCCGTGCGCTAGTTTGCCCTATTCAATTCCATGAATACGTGTAGTAGGTGAGCGTGTGGGCGTTCCGCGCACTTGCCTCCTGTACTTCCCCCGTGACGCCCACATTTTCACGCGTTGTTCCCCATTCTGCGTGCCACGCCTACTTTTGTTATGTGCGCCACGCTATGTGCGCTTTCGCTGTGGCCGTAACGCACACCGTTAGATGGCCTGTGCGCCGGCGTGCGCCACGCAGATTTTCAGCACACTTCCCAGATTTTATTCGCGCACGGACTTCCATGAATCGATGTGCGCGGGTTTCGCTGCGATTTTCGCACTTGCACTGCGATTTTCGCACTTGCACTGCGATTCGCACGGTTTCGCACGCTTGCGTGGGAATTTTCAGCGCACATTTATTCCATGAATCGGCCATATCTAAGCACGCAGATCGACAACGTAATACGATGTGCCCTGTGAATGGCCCATTTATTATTTTACACAAAAAGCGCCTGCTAGTTTACCACTGGGTTCTGAGATATGTACTTCTTCCCCCACCCTTCATTCCTCAAGTGCTTAATGAATCAGAAATACCTCCAATCGTTTGTATTGATATTTGTTTCAATGCACGTCCAGTAGCGTTTTCAAAATGTGAATGCTTGCTTCTTGTCCTATTGCAGACTTTATTAAAACCCTTTAATGAAGGTTTGACCGCACGTTAGATTGTTTGGGTAAAAAAATAATATATAACCAACGCGTTTTAAATCACCTTTTACATTTAACAAATGAGAAATGCCATTAACTGTCATTTTCTAAAGCACCGCACTGCACCCTGAGCGTCCCCTGGTGCTGATCTGCTCGGTGAATAGCATTAAAGAGATCTGTTCATTATGGCAACAGCAGGCGACTTACTGTAGTGCAGAACGCAGCAAGTAGGGCTACTTCATCTTCCCATAGCAGCCAACGCAGGGTGGACCGCTGTGCTTAACTGACCTGGAAAAAAACATGCATTCGCCTTCATTTGATAGGGATGGCTAAATGATTCTCCCTACGAAGAAACGCTCTTCATTGTCAAGAGGGCAGCAAATTCCGATTGATTGCAGGAGCGAGATGGCGAGGAGCAGGGCTGCCCCCCTGCTGCTGAACTTGACTCATTTTTTCAGCAATGCCTTGCTTCTCGATTGAACAGCTGTTACTTGACATCTCTTTGCAGTGGGCACCCTGCTTACTTCGTAGGCAAGAAGGGGCAGCACCAGCGGCGCGAAAAGGAGGGCTTACCTTATAGTTGATATTGAATGTGCCACTATTGAACTTGGAAGCCGTTGATGTACAAAGAAGTTAGCAAAGGGTCAGTCAAAGCTACCTTTGGCTTACACCTAAATTATGTGATGAAAAAAGCAATTGACTAAGAGCAAGTCTGGCTTACTTCTGACTTACACCTAGTAGTCAGGAGTAAGTCAGGTGGAAGTCATAGGTATTCACAATATCTTTGTGAAATGAACAGCTGTCTCCAGGAGTGAGTCATCTAGACTATCCAACAAAAGATGCTTTATATTGCGAAAAAATCTAATACTGTGCTCTAAACATTGATTTCTTTAGCTGTTTAATGTGGTTCTTGTTCAAGGGTTAACATTATGTAAATTCGAGTACAGAAGTAGCAATCATGATCAGATACCAGGGCAACAAGATACACACGTGTTGCATAATTGACAATTTAATTTGTAATTCTCCCTATTGTAATCCTTTAACAGCAGTTTTCTGATAATCTCTTTACGAACATATTTTCCTATCTGTGCCAGCTTTTTTGACATATGTTGGTATTCTCCTTAAATCTAAGGTATTGTGGCAGATGACCTTAGCTTAAAGGAGCAAGTGTTAACAATATGCATTATTTCATTGTTCGCCATTCAGTGCCCATACTCTACTGATGCCCACCAAGCCTGGGTGGGTGTGGGGAAGGATTTGTTGAAAGGATGCTGCCAGGTGTGATGATATGTTGGATCTACATGATTCCATGCAGGCCAATTTTATCCCATCATGTTTGCTGGGACCGATTTCGGTGCTTCTGGGAACCATCTCCTCATTTCCACCCCCCTCACTCTCCATTTCAAAAGTAGGCGACACCCCCACAACCACTGTTAACTCCCCTGTTCCTCTCCCCACCCATGCCCAGTCTCCTCTGCACCTCCGCCATCACCGTCCTGCACTCCTTTTTCCAATACACACGCAGGTACAACATTCTTACCCACACACATGTATGACATGCACACACACACACATACGCACACTGAAGAGGGAGTCGGGATCCTAGGACCACCCTCCTTCCGACCAAGTTCATGACAAGACAAAAGGCCCGAAAATACTAGACCCACCCATTCTATTTCGGACAAATCCGAAATGCAGCAATGATCGACAAATACACAGAGAGGTACCCGCTCATCCAGCCATACAGACCAAGTGCCGTACAAATCTGTCCATGCGTGAATGAAGACCCACAGCTCATGGTCAGAGACACCTATATGGACAGGTTGGACTAAGCACCAAGGAGACATGTTGCTGATGTTGTTAGAGACCCTAAGACATAGCAGTGTGCAACACAAACACACACTCGAATACATGAAGAACACGAGCGTATAGTTCTACAGTTAGAGGACCGGTAAATATACATACTGTCATTGTTTTTATTATGTTTGCCATAAGCCAAACAGAGTAACGCAGAAACCACAAGGCATAAGGGATCCTGAGTGAGCTTGCTGATGTTTAAAGACAATAGTAGTGTGGACATACAGGAGTATATTTTGAACCTGACCAAACCACACATAGCTAACCCATAGGGAATGTACTTTGACATGGACAACGTAGAAACCACAGTATAAGCTTTAGGAAAATTACATCAGGCCTCAAAGCCACTAAGCAAGAGATGAACAAAGCCGTTTCAGGCTGCACAGAGAGCAAGACACGTGAGACAAGAACCCACAGCCAAGGTTAAGAGATATGAAAACATTCCAATCCCCAGATGTCAAAGGGGCCAGCTGCAGAGAAGTGGAATAAATCCTCATAATTCGGAGCTGCAGAGCTCAATTTCATTGTCCCCAGACATGTGATGCAGCTTAGGCAGAAAATGGACAGTGAGTGGTGGTGGGAAGGTGCAGCTGATCCCAGCCAGCCAGACACAGGCTGCAACAAGTATGCAACAAGTGTGCAACAAGTGTTGCGACAAGTGAGACATGGCCTCATAAGGCAAGGTGGTGTACACAAGTTACAATACATATACATAATCCTTCACATCACCTTGAAAAGGTGCACAGTGAGCTGAGAACCGTTTCGGGTCCCAGGCCTGGGGACATCAGCTCTAGCCAATCACAGTTTAGTACCCTAGGGGTAGCAACGGGAAAGAACCAATGGTAAGCTAATTATTCTGAAACAATGTATTAAGTTAGATTTTGGTGGAAGGGACAGGCCATCCACCTGACATGCAAGAGCCAGTAGAATAACACATATAGTACCTATATAGGTTATTATTTTATTTATTTATATGTATTTAGTTCTAAAAGAACTTTTACAAAATATAATCTCCAAACAATCCAAATCCATTTGAGTCACATGTATATAACATACAATAAATATACACAGTTTAAAATGTAAGATTTAAAATTACAATTTCTTCTTTGGCTTTCAGCTTTAGCTTAAAACTTTCACACACAAACATACTTTTTTAAATTTTTTTTATTTTTTTATTTGAAAAATCTACAGTTTTAACATATGTAAAAACTTTTGTTTCAATTCTACTGACATTGCACCAAACTCCTCCAAAACCAATAGCTCTTCACATCAAGGAAAGGAAGAAGGCAGATGATCAGAAACAAAGATAAGAATACATCAGCCAGTTTGCATACAGCATGCAAGAAATCAATTCATTCGCTGTTCATTTTCACCAAAACACAGAATTGAGTCTTGAAATCACGGCTCAAAACGGGCATTTCAGAAGTGCATCTAGATAGTTTATTATTGCACCAACATGTTTTGCATTTGCACCAGATGAAATCTTAAGCCACCAAGTGAACATATCATCATCTAAGGGAGCAAATTGACCCAGGTGTATAGATCGCAAGGCACTAGTTTTCTCGCATTCAATGATTAGGTGTTTCAGCGATTCAACTGCCAATGAACAGAAGTGACATAGATTGTCTTTTACCAGTTTGTCTTTTCGTTGCCAAAGTATTTCCTTAGATTTCAAGACATTCAATCGGAACCTGAGGAATTGCTTGTGCTAGTAGCGAGAAGGAGAATGCATTAAATAATGCGACTGAAGATTTAGCTTTTTTTGACCAATGTCTAGCCAGTATGTTGAAGATAGCTTTTCTCGTTTATCTAAGTTGATGATCCAAGCCCAAGACTCGAATTTCTTTTTTGCAACTTGTGGTCTAGTCAAAAGGTCAAACTCAGAGATTCCCGCGGCATCAACCCAGGCTTGTACTCTCAGACTTATCTAATAAGGTAGCATTGGTATCAACATAGAATTTGTTGAATATTTGATAGGCGGGCATTGGATTCTCAACAGACATTTTTCGCAATAATCTGATTGATTTCCAAATCACATGGCTATGCAGTGAGTTCAATGACAGTTCATCACGTAAAGATATCATTGAGACGCATTGTGGTAGATGGAGAACATAGCGCCAAAAACGCCCCTCTAGAGAATTCCAAATGCGCTTGCTGATGTTCCAGCTGACCTCAGCACCAAAGTTAGTATAGGTACTACCTTTTGTAAGTAGAACATTAAGACCGGGGATAATGAAAATTTGCCATAACTTTTGTTTATTTTTGCCGCTTGAAAGGCAAGACTCATGGTTTTTAATTTCAGGTATTTCACCCATTGATATTCACAAATCGAATTGCTAAACTGCACACCCAAGTATCTTATTGAGTCTACAGTGTCAAGGAACTGGCCATCTACAGTCTACCTAAACGCCTTTGCCTTTTTACTTGAAGCAGTGCCGATTGCCACAATTTTTGTTTTTTCAGTGTTAATTGTGAGCTCATTGATCGGTAGGTACTCATATAAAGAGTTGAGTAACCTTTGGAGACCAATTTGAGTTCTATCAATTAGCACCAGATCATCTACGTAGGCAATGCAACTTACTGGAACTCGGTTAACCTTTGGGGAAAAACAGTGGACATGACCTAGATGATCCGGTAAATCAGCCAAAAATAGTTTGAACAGATCCGCGGCAAGGGGGCACCCCTGCTTTACACACCTTGCCGTTGGAATGGGATCGGACAGGTCTCCATTTCTATTTAGGCGTACCCGGATTGAGGTGTTCGAGTGAAGAGCCATAATTGGATCAAGAATATTTGATGGGCACTTCCACTTTCTTAATTTGTTCCAGAGGAGGCCTCTATTTGTACAGTCGAAGGCCTGCTTCATATCAATAAATGCTAGGTAGATGTATACCTAGCTTTCTGAGCTTCAAATTTCAGGATTGTGAGGATCAAAAGGTTGACATCGACACCCACACCTTTTGTGAAGCCAGTTTGCCCTACGTCGGGAATACTATTCTTAGGATTCTTCCCACAGAAGTCCAAGAACCAAGAATTCCACAGATATATTAAGCAAGATATCTAAATATATATATATTGGCAGTCAATATATCTAAATATTGACTGGAATTATCAGATCAAATATTGAATTCTGAATACTTTAGATCTTTTTAGAAAACAATTAGGGATAGATTTTAGGCCGTAACACACATAGGGGGTCATTACGACCCAGGCGCTAATTGCGCCATCATTACCACCATGGTGTAAACTACATTTACACCATGGTGGATGGCGGATTCACCGCCCCATTCCAAGGTGAGTGGGGCGGTAAATCCCCATTTCCCATTTTCCCTTCCCCATTCCCATTTTTGCCCCATAGGGCATAATGGGAGTGGAGGTGGCGTAGTTAGCATCATGGCAGGTTAGCGGCATGGATTTTAACGGCTGCTAAAAGCAGCCGTTAAAATCAGAATCAGGCGTTAAGGGTTAACGACGGCGTTAACCCTTAACGCCTGGGTCGTAATGAGGCCCATAGAGCCTGATTCATAGAGCGTTTTCCTATGGGATTGCGCTATTATAAAACACTTCTGTAAATCAGGCCCATAGTCTAACACAGCTTATCGTATAGCAAATGTCATTAAAATAATAAATATTAAACATATGATTATACTAAACATAGGTTATTATATTCCTAACAGTCAATCTCACACTGTGATAGGTTTTTTGGCGAACGGCCCAAGTAATGACGGAGTAGTGATTTGTTTTTGAACAAAAGTGGCATGCGCGCCATTTACTGTGTGACATGTTTGAATTTTTTGGAGTTCTTGTATCTATTCCTGTTGGTTTGGGCTGTACCAAACCATAGTTTGAACTTGCCGTTGACTGTGTCCTCTGTGTATACTGGGGGAGGGCCTTGGGCCCTCCAAGTCCGCAAACTTCCAGCATCGCTCTGGCATACCAGGGAGTTAACCCCAACAACACCCCTAACGCTCCCCAAAACCTTCCTTACCTCACTTTCGGATGCTTTGGAGTTCCCCTCTTCCTCATTGGGCACTGTGCATGTGCAGCTCCCGACAGGTGCCTTTCGATGAAAGCGGCCTGATGGTGAATTATTTTCGTGGATTTCAACCAGCAACAGCAATCTAGGCCAGATGGCAACTCAGGCCTAGGAGGAAACTCGCTTTCACAAAAAGATCTCTTTGAGGATGGAGTCTGGCCAGGCATTTCGACTATATGTATCAATATCATTCAAGCTGAGGAGGATACACCCCTCCACGAACCTAAATTGAAGTCAGCACATAACTGAAGAAGTTAAGAAGCTGTTTACAGCTACTAGACATGCTGTACTGTTCCCCTGTGTGGGGTCCCCTATGTGTAGTGCTTTGTTGCTTTAGCTAAATGCACTCATAAATCTCATGCATGCATACATACATAATGTTACAGCTGCCATGCTTTAAGGGCATCATTCACTGCTCTGACGAAGCGAAACACATTCCAAGCTTGGTGAAAGACATCAACTGCTAGAAATGAAAGAGGAATTGATAGTTCCAAAATCAGAAGGTAAAACGAAGGAAGAGCTGAGGAATACGAAATGGCAGACACACAGAGTAGCATTCTGGGGCAGAAGGCAGGCAAAAACCAAGAGGAAATGATGCAACACCAAGCCATCCTGTCAGACGGCTAATTGCAGCGATCAACAACGATTTAAAAAAACAAAAAAAACATTGTCAATGCAGAAAAAGCTTTTCCTAGACAACTGCATTGTAAATGCAAATAATAATAATAATAATAATAATAATAATGACGGCAGGCTTATAATGCTAACTGGACACCTTTTTTTACTCAACTATTGACTTGTTTCTAACACCCACCTTTCTTGCTCAGATTAGTTTAAGCATGGACATAATCACAGGCTTTTGCTTCCTTTAATCAGAATCAGGCTTCTATGAGGCACAAGGTACAGAAAGTATTTCTAGGTGCTCCGGCTCCAGAGGACCTCAGACTCGGATCGCAAAAGAAATCATTTTTTTCTGATGCAACGCAAAATGGAGGCACCCAGGCTCAGCTTCACCTGTCCCTGATTGGGACCTTCCTGGTTTCCGGTCTGTGTGGAGGGAAGAGGTGGGACCTGGAGGTCTGCTGGAGAGGAGTCACTCTAGGATCAGGTTACAGATTATGGAAAAAGATACAAAGCAAATATGAAGATATTAAGTGTGTGTGTATGTGTGTGTGTATGTGTGTGTGTGCATGTACATGTTTGTATGTATATGTGCTGGTGTGCATACAAGAATGTGTATTACGTATGCAATGTGTGTGTGAATGAGTGGGTGTGTGATGTATTGATGGCTGGGTGCGTGTGTAAATAAGCAAGAGTATGGTGTATGGGTGCAAGCGTGAATGAGCAAGGGAATGATGTGTGTAAATGAGCAAGTGAATGTTGTGTGAATGTGTGGGCACTTCTGTTTGTGCTGAGCGAAGAAGCTAATTTTGGTGGGTGGGTCATAGGTGGCTGGAGAGAGGTATGTGGGGTGTCGAGCTAAAATTGCATTTTTAATGGGCATCCATGATAAAAACAAGCTTGATGTGTTATTACGCGGCTAGATTGGCATTTTGGTGCAGTCAGTCTAGCCATTTCGTACAGTGGCATGACATTTTGCATTGGGCATCTATGATAAGGGAAGCATGATAAGTGTTTGTGCGTGTCTAGACTGATCTACATTAGAGCCAGTTTGGATAGGTTTTCTTATTGTGGCATGGCATTTTTAATGGCAAAACCAATAGCACTATGTTCTTATGTGGGGCAGTGGCATATATTGGCAGAGCCAGCTTGGACATGTGTTCTTATAATATCATTGTGAAGAATTACCATCTGGCAAGGACGCAAAACCCTGGCCTTTTCTTATTTTTCTTAGGGCATACAACTATGCAGGTGATTCCTTCTCCAAAGGGGTAATCTGCTAACCAGATCTCACTTTGTCGCAACTCCAGGCCAAAAGCATAGTGCACTTGTGCCCTGTTGCAACAGCAGCCTGGTAGGCAGCACCCGCTCTGCTAGTGGCTCAGAGCAGATTCAAAAGTCACAATATGCCCACTTTCCTGCCGCAGCAACAGCAAAGTCACGGCCGCACTAGGGCAACATTTAAGATATGCCACCCATACCCAGCTACGATGATCATGAGTACTCCATGCTGGTGGCAGGGTAATCTCTAAGAATAAGCTATGGCTGAGTTTAGGCATAGTGCATGGTGACACTTATGATCATGGCTGCTGCATCCCAATTGATATTGCACATGCATCAGCACCTGTGAGTCAGCTCTGCTGTGGAATGGAATGTGTATTCAGGTCAGATGGCCTGATAGGCCGATACTGCCACACTGCAGGACCAACATTCAGAGATGCAGCCTCTCTTTGATTATCTTTGGGAGGGCCGGTAACCACCTCCCCCAGAGACAACCGCACAACGGGTGGCTGTCATGGGCCCAGGCATCAAAGGAGCACACTCATTCAGGAGGCGCAGCCTCACATCAGGATGCTGCATATAAAATCTTTGTTGTGGGCCTGTGTAGAATAGTACACTGGAAGAAGCCTTCCACCATCTTGTTTCTCATTGTCTCTCTTTCCCTTTCCAGTTTCCTCCACTTGCTCTGGAGCAAAGCAACTTGGGTGCATGAACAACAGGGCACGGTCCACTCCAGCCAGGAGCAGGGTGTGGTCCCCTAAAGAAGACTAGCATTAGAGAAATGCCCTGAGGACGTGTGCCCTTTTAAGGAGTTGCGTTCCACTTCAGCAGAATTCCCTCTGTTCCCCAAGGATCATTTAAGGCTGAAAAAAAAAATTCTGAACATTCTCACTAGACTTCCTTTGGGGAAGTTGCACTGTCTAAAACCCTGCAACAGAGGTGAAGAAGGAGCCGTCCAAGACAAAAGGAAAATCTGTCCCCTAACAACTTCCAGGGAACATGGGGATCAGGACCAAATAGTTAGTACCAATCTTCTGTGCCAGAAGAATAGACCCTGAACTGGAGCATTCTGTCCATGAGTCCACTGTGAAGGCCACATAGCTAACAGAGTGCCAGACCAGCTGAAGCTCCCTGTTCTCCCACACCGAACCGGTCGCTATGTGTTCCCCGCATCCTGAAACATAGAGAAGGCGCTGGAGTCTGCGTTCCTCCAACCAAATGAACTATTGCACTGCATCTAAACCAGCTCGACACCGACTCATGTCCTAGTGAAGCACGTCACCTGCTAGGCCTGAAGCATCTGCTCAATGCCTGAATCTGAACCAAATCTCTGAAGGGTCACTCGCCGACTCTAACCAGGGGTTACAACCACGGCTCGTTCCAGCTAGCCTGAGAACTGCCAACTCACTAACTGCACATCGATGTGCCTTTGATCACTACTTCGACACCCGTTGCCCGCTGACTCAAACTGTTGGAGCATCACTCGTCAAACTCTTCCAGTGTCTAAAGCCCAAGGTAGCCTCCCAACTGCAAAACATTCTTGTAACCGCCTCGACCTGCATCATTGAACCACCACCATTTGACCGCAGAGAACACCTGCATTCAACCACACTTGATGTCCGGCTGCTGCCAGGGCCTCCATGATCCTATGTGCTGACTGAGCCTGATGAGCTTGCATCATCGTTCGACTCGGGGTCTAATGCGTCAGCCCACCAAGAGTTTAATACAGGAAGTATGACACTGAACTGACCCCACAGTCCACTGGGACACTAGGGACTGGTTAGGTCACAATTGCTCCTGCTTTGAACCCAATCTCCTCGTAGTACTGTACCTACCACCCATGGAACCAGCCTCATAGTGCTACTTTCTCCAGTCTGTAGCATCTCCTCTGTTCTTTCATTTGGGGTTGGTTTTTGGTACGGTAATCAATTTTTGTTCTACTTGCAGATGGTATGCTTGAGTAAAGTGTTTATGTTTTTATAGAAACCTTGATTGGACATTTGCTTTATTTTGGACTGTGATACTGTGCTGTTTGGGTCACTACATGTTCATCTTCACACCGCTTTTGAGAGCCTTCCCACGGGCTGGGTTACCGCAAAAGGTGAAGGGGGTATATCCATTGATTGTCTCTGTTTTACCTTTATGATTGCGTTGTGTTTTGGTTTGTATGAGTGTGAAGACTCAAATGGATCATTCATGTTGCATGGCTGCACAACCAATGTTTGCATAAGGTATTTTGCAGGGAAATTAAACAATTCTCCTTGTTACATTTAAGCAATAAGCACCGAGTCGCGGGGGCATTACCGAGTCAGGTAATGCCCCAGGTCCCATAGTTACAGACCCGAGAAAAGCCCAGTTTCGAGCCTCCTCATTGGCTGAGGGGCTGCCACATCCCCCCACCCCCGCTGGGAACAAAGGAAAGGAATCCCGGGCGAGGGATTCCCGGTGGGGTAAAGCCCTGGCGAGGGCCAATCAGGTTGCATATAACAATCTGATTGTCCCTTGCCGGGGAACTAATTAACATTATAGGGATGCAAAGCCATGCACAGTGCACATTGTTTAATTCAGCATATTACATTTATTCAAATAAACATGACAGGATCGGCATTGTGTGCAAAATGTTAGAAAGAGCTCTGATAGATATTTGGCCTCATTACAACAATTGCGGAAGGGGTTAACGGGCGCCGCTAATGGTGGCGGCGCCGTTCAACCCATTCCGCAATATTACGAGGTTCCCTCGTGGGACCCGATGTGGACGTCTGGTTTTACCAGACGTCCAGAGCCTGTCCCGCGAGGGGACCAGGGAGCTAACAATGGGCCGGTCGTAATCAGCCCGTTGTTAGCTCCCGCTCCCATCCCCATTGATCCCTATGGGGGCTCAAATGGGAATGGGGAAGGTCCGGGCCCGGGTTCCCTGAAGGAGGAATTACCAGGTCCTCCAAACTCGGAATGGCCCGGTAATTCCCCATTCAGGGAACCCAGACCCGAATTTGGAGGCAGCCATGCCCTTAATAAGGGCATGGCTACCTCCAAAGTCGTAATGAGGCCCATTGTGTTTGGAAATATATGACTGTGCTCTGTTCTCATTTACAAATTATGGGGGACATTACGAGGTAGGAGGTAGCCATGGCGCTGTTAGCGCCATGGCTACCCCCTTACCGCATTTCGGGTCCGTGTTCCCGGAATAGGGATTTACCTGGTCATTCCGACCTTGGAGGACCCAGTAAGTCCCCATTCCGAGAACCATTCCCCATTCCCATTTGAGCCCCCAGAGGGCTCAATGGGAATGGGGATGGAGCTAATAACGGTACCGCAATTTGCGGTTCCATTATTAGCTCTGAAGTCCCTTAACGGGTCCCTTCCATAACGTCTGGTAAAACCAGGCGTTATGGAAGGGACCCGCTAAGGGACCTCGGAATAGGGCGGTAAGGAATTACCGGCACCGGTGCCCTTACCAGTGCCGGTAATCCCTTACCGCCCACCTCGTAATGAGGCCCAATGTCTTTCTATTTGTGGATGAGAACAGAAATTCAGGATTGTGATGCAGGCAACCATTCCTTAGTTTTATTTTGTTTTTGCTACCCCAGTATTTGGACAGCTGTCATCTTAATGAGGGATACTGCATATTTTCTTTGTATTTTTTTATTTTTATTGTGTTTATGGTACAAATTATACATTACACAAACAATTTAATAACATTGATACTTCAACAATGAATATAAAAACAAAGAACAAACAAAAACACACATATTTAATAACAATGAAAAATAAACAATTCATCCTTCAACCATACATAAATAACCAATTCAATAATTCTACTCCAAGAACATGCAGCGGTGATAATTCATCATGAATATATAAAAAGATAGAATATGACCAGGATAGAGGTAATCTAAAAAGACATCAAAATACATAATCAAACCAAATGTTATTCGATTCAATAAAGCAGGAGAGTCAGTCGAGGAACATAACCAACTTTTTGACTTAATTAGACATTTCCATTTTTTGTAATAACTCCTCCCGTTCACTTTCAACTAATTTCCATTTATTAAAAATTACCATTAAAAATCTCACAAAGCAAGTACTAAAGATAGCTGTGCTCCATTAATTAGTCTATTCCAAAGATCAGTTGTAATAACCCTGGAAATACAATTGACAAAAAGACATAGGTGTTTTTTTCTGTCGACACCTACAGCTTCACATTTCATTACGACATGGAATAGAGCTTTTGGGCAGCCTAGAGTGCACAATATACACGTTTTTAACTCACTCACGCCTAGAAACCCTTGTGTACAGGTGCGTTTTAAATGACTTATCATATCATATTATATATTCCAACGTGGACCCATAACCTTTAATGTAGACAAGCAGTTTAAGCAACATTTTATGAACCATGCTCTGTAAACCTGGGATGGAAATAGAATTACATGTAATTTGGTATCAGGCTTGGAAATGTTCCATAGAGATCTATTACTGTATAGTTTCAATCTTAGTAAATCCTCACTGTCCACAACTTTATCTCACCTAGCAATCTTTTTTTTTCACTACCCAATGCGAGTCATTGTTATTGACCCCTGTGGTTTCCATACAACTTTTACAGCGTTTGATGTAATTGCTGAGGTAGGGGTTGATACATTACCTCAGCGTTTCACCCAAAATGAAGCCTAAACTGGGGCTTTCCATTCTCACCACTTTCCTGTAGAATCATAAATGTTTTGGTATTTTGCGACCACCACAATAAAAGCCCAAGATCTAACCTTAATACACTAATTGGTACTGATTTGGGTAAACCCAAAACCTCTCTCCAAGTGGAAGCTATATGGAAAAAAGCACCCCCAGCCACCTACAAATCCGTATTCAACAGGTTAGCCATAAAATACAAGCAGGCTATTACTACAGTAGCAAACTCTTGCAACGAAAGAATAGTCAATGCAAACTCCCACGAAATATTTAAAATCCTTAAGCAATTAGAATCACCCAAATACCCCCCACCATCTCCAAAGATGAAATCTGGAGCTGTAAGGCCCAGGACGCAATGCACCTGAAAATCAGCACCCCGCAGCAGAATATTTAGAAAAAACAAGCCTTAACTAAAGTACTCCCCTGTCACTCTATTCCAACCAAATTGTCTAAGCCATCGCAATTCCGCTTAAGAGAAATCTCGGAACTAGAACGGCCAACATCCTCAAAACGTAAAACCTTGCAGCTGTAAAGCGGACATCTGCCCAGCTAACATCATTAAAGATTGCGCAAAAAACCTTAACACCATTAATTACCAAATTAATCAACTCCTCTTTCACAAGTAGCCGAGTACCAACCAGCCTCAAAGAACTTTGGGTCCTCCTACTGCTAAGAAAAACAGCACTAGACCGGTCTGTCCCAAACAACTACCGCTTAAGAGAAAAGGTTCCTCAAAGATTGAAGAACAAGACCTGGACACACGTTTGGCATAAATTGCCTAATTAAATTCAGCTGCAATAACAGGCACAGGTATTTAACAAAATACAATATTTAATAGTGGATTAGTTGCACAAAAACAATATGGTAGGCATCAATTAAATGATAAACACATATCCAAACAATTTCATTGATAGACATCATGGTTTGTTGTCATAACTTCACAAAATGTACATCATAATCTCAATGGCAAATGTGTTTCTGCTGAATATTCAAAATCATAGTAAGACAGCAATAAATATTCAGAGTTAATTGCTTAATGGAGATAAATATCGCTGACAAGACGATTGTTTCTTTGGAAAGGTTGGTGTGTCCTAGTGTGTCTTCTTGTGTGTGGTATGATGCGTTTCGGGTGAAGACGCCCTTCAGAGGATATCTGTTTTAGAAGCTGCAGATAGAACTAATGGTATGTAAGTGAGGTCTTAAATCTAAATATTACTCTACAACCTGTGGAATGGTCGGACTATCCTGCCGCTTGCAGGAGAGACGTCAGCTGTAAGATGTTCAATTTGGGGCAGTGGTGGCCACATTTTCATTCAAATCCTGCTGGTCCACAATGTAGAAAGCAACAACATGGAGGTGACTGTTTAGAGGGCTGAACTACATAGAAAGTTCATGTCATCACTTTTAATTAATCGTGGTCTGTAGGATATTTTGTCTTATTGGGGTAAATTTGGGGTTTGGTGGTATTTTCTTACCATCAAAATATGAGCGGTAGTTTGGTGGTAAATTAGCCTTGCATTTAGATGGGGTTTGGCCTTATATTATTTTAGTGACCATACCTTATTATATTATATTGGGGAATCAATTGATATATTGTTTGTGGTATTTAGTGGTATATTGTTTGCGGTATTTAGTAGTGAGCATAGTTTTCTTCCCTATATCATAACCCCATCATAAAACAAAACCTTCCTTTCTACTAGAGTACCTCCAAGTGTTCTATAGAGAGCCTTGGACCTATGCACATGATAGAAACCCAACAATTTTATATAGAGCACCACCTATAGGTTGTGGCCGGTATCACTGGCTTATCTACATCCAGCGATCTATGCGCCCTCCGTATCACTGGTTTATCTACATCCAGCAATCTATATATTATATCAGATTCCTTCCAACCAACATGCAAGGAAGGCGCACACACACACAAACCTGCTTTATCACTTAATATGATGATCTTATTCTGGATTGTTATGTCACCTGCATGGGCAAATTGACAAATGCACTACTAAAGTGAATGAATCTCCCCTATATATTTTATAAATTCACAGATGCAAAAATGACACTAAACCATTTGTTTTTATATATTCTAATTATATTATATACAAATACAATTCACAATTATTAGTTCTTACCCTAAAAACTTTGCATCATCATCTGGAAAACAAAAGAAAGAGAATACTGAACAAGCAAGCCTTTTAAAACATGAGGTAATTCTTCCACATTCTGAACATGATGAAATAAAAATGCAGGGGATTTCCAATCCTGTCTGCACCGTACTATAATTCAATCATCCATGCGACCATACACAGTAACCTCACTTATACTTATTTCCTTACCAAAGTGTGTTTGTTTGAAGTTCCCCCACACAACCTTGTTTCACTCGCCTCACAAAGACAGGCCCAGTCAGCTCGAACTGCTCCTGTAATCTTGTGTGTATGGCGAGAAACTCTCAAGTCAGCGCTCTGTGACACCTTGAACTTCTGTCTTCACAGCCCAGTCAGCACAAACTGATCTCTCTCTGTAAGTTTTGCCATTAGCAGAACTCGGAACCTTCCTACTTACTCAGAACCTTCCTACTTTGTCTACGTGATATGTCCCCAGACACTTTCCTCCAATCAGGTTAAAAGCATGTTTACAGCATCACCATTCACTTTTATACAATGGGATCCTTGCTCACTGAGCACCTGTTTCAATTGTATCTCCTGCCGTGCATACTGTCTGCTTTCTGCAACCCAACACAGAAAGATAGAGAAAAAAATAATGCCAGTGTACATTTAAAAACGAATTATATTTTCACCTCATTTTGCACATGGCACTACATTATAATGTTAGGGAGTTAGAATTAGTCTTTAGTAAATGTTAATTAAGTTATCAGTTATATAAATAATGTAGTCTTCTATGTATGAGGTACTAAAAGAAAAATGGGTGCACTTTATTCTCTGCAGTTTCAAGCTGGGCTTTGCTGTGTTATGAATTCTGTACCTTGCATGCCACCAACAACATATTCACATGTTATACTGGCAACCCAAAATAACTATGCGTGTGCTGCTGGCAACAACAAAAAATGCCATCACATTTAGTAAAGCTCTATATATTCTTATAAAGCGCTATATATATTATTATAGGTCTAACATGGGCTCAGTCGCTAAGATGTAGTGCTGGGTCCCACGTACAGACCACTGTTGAAGGGAATTTTGTGTTTTGTATTAAAGTAGATTCTAGTACCCAGGTGTTGAACTGACCTTAAATATTGGGAGACGTGGTTCACTACCGAAGATTGTACCCCTCATTGGTATCGTTACACACAGGCACTGTAAGGGAAGGTTAACACTTTATGCATACTGATGTAGGTGAGTAATGCTTTAGCAAGAAATGGAGTACAAATATTCTTCCGAGTCAAAATGTGTGTCAGGTTTAATGTTTGCTAATGGTATGTACGGTGTGCTGATTATTAAGATACAAGCAGCGGATGACTGCATGCTATTACGAAGGAAGCAACCATATGATCTGGTTGATACTCTTATGTGTTGCAAATATGAATATAGAATATAATCTCATCGAGTTAAAAGATTGGGTGGGTGACAGTGTTTACCGGGACTTGTGGGGAAGATGTTGAATCCTCTGAAAGGAGGGGTCTGTAGAGGTCCGACTTTTTGCAGTGATGGTGTTTAGCTGCATTTTCAAGACAACGCACATTCATGAGTGTGTATATGCTGCTTAATTTAATGGCGGGCAAGAGCTGTAAATCGGTTCATCATATTGGAGTCTCTGTGTGCTGTGTAATCAATCACATGTGTGGGGCAAATGTGTGTCAAAAACATAAGTCCTCTGTGGAATTGGAGTGTTCTCACAGGAATTTGATAGTGGTATATGTAATGGGGGAAGGGCCCAGAACATGTACTGGGACAAATACAAGTTAAACATTAATTACAATACTTCTGATATTTCGCGATGGACGTCATTGTCATAAAAAAATAGATATTTTTTTTTTTTTTTTTTTTTTTTTTTTATTTACTTGTATATAATCAAAAAAATAGATTTTTACAAGGGCTGAATCCTAACGGAGCGAATCCCGTTGACAGTGTAAAGGGTTTTGACGGTAGTATGAGTCACAGTTTCAAGTTTCTGTTGACGACTGATCAGCGGCAATGGTGGTTCTTGTCTTTTCGATTGCCAGGTCCAGAAGTTTGGCGGCTGCTGTGTGCCATCGGGTCTTTTCGCCATTTATAATTCGGTTCCACCAGATATCTTCATTACCTGCGAAGGAGGTGGCTGTCAGAGAGCTGAAATAGGCGATTCTAGGTAGGTGCAAGGCAGGGCAGCACATTAATAGATGCCTTATTGATTCAGTCTGTTCAGGGTTTTGGCAGAGTCTGCAAAATCTTTCTTTAGATCTCGTTCTAATAGCTAGGATTTCTTGTGTCGGTAGCACGTTCAGACGGGCTTTCAGAAAGGTTCTCATGAGAGATTTGCTGGGGTATCTTTTGCAGTAGGCCATTGGCTCTTTCAATTTATTTGTGTTCATTGGGAGGTCGGCTAGAAGTTTGTAAGAGGTCGCTTTATCGATGGTGGTAATCCAGTCCCAACATTCTAGTTTGGTTTTGACCCTGGTAGGGTTGTTCTTCAGATCCTCTTCCGTACAGGCGATCAAGTGGAGTTTTTGTTTTTGTTCCGTGGCCCACTTGTTCATGAAGTGGTTTTTGCCCATTTCAATTTCTTCGGCTATCAAGTGATAGATTTTCAGGCTGTCTGGATGAATGACTTTCCTGTAGAGCTGTAAAGTGCTGTGATCTATCGTTGCTTTGAGAGATGTGAGGCCAAGTTCTCGCCTTATCGGCGCTACTGGTGTAGAGTTAGGAAGTCCTAACACTGCTCTCCAAATTAGGCCTTCGATATATCTCGACTAGTATATGACAACCCCTTCAGTGTCTAGAAAGTACATCACAAGTCATGGGTTACGGAAAGAACATGATAATTAGAAAAGAGATACATAGAAATAAAGAATAAATGCCACTTCATTTACAGATGACAACTCAAATCCCAATCAACATTCATTCCATGTGGGGACATTGAGTTAAACCGGTCAATCCAGTAGATCTCTCTTTGTTACAATAATTTGGTGATATTTCCAACACTCCTGGGTAAGCAATGTGTTCAGCAATGATAAATTGCATTTGGGCAATGGTAAATCTCAATTTGCTGAAATGCTGTGAAACTAGTGATCTTTCTGATACTAGTCTAACATTTGATTTGTGCTCGGAACATCACGTTTTAGCTTTCCTTGAAGTCATGCCAACATAATACAGGCCAGATGGACACTTAATACCGTAAATTACATTTTTAGAGTCACAGTTTGAAGTATGATGATGGACAATCTTGTAGCCCTTGTGTGGATGTGTGATTGTATTTCCTTTAATCTCATTGGGAGATGGCTATGCTAGCAGTGCGGATCTCCTAAAGAAAAATGGTGAAATCCATTTGCACCACGGACGAACCCTGGGGTGCAAATGGCTTTCGTGCCCTGCCAAGAGGGCAGACATGGCCTTTAACGGCCCACAGCCTGAGCTTAGGACCTCGCTTTGCTCTGGCCTGACTTATCTCAGGTTGACAGGCCATTAAATGCTGTGTCTGCCCTCCTGGCAGGGCATGAAAGCAATAGTCAGCTACCACTACGACAAAAGAAACCTATGCTGTGGGTGTAAGCTGTGGCTGGTGATTTGTTTTGTTGGAGGATGTAAATATTTGCCACAAGTATGCAATTACAACCGGGCATAGCGGGGGAGCCGAAGCAACAGAAAACGGGGTTGGGGGAATCGGGGGATTACTCCCCCTCCTCTGAGAAAATGTTTTAAATAATTGGTTAAAATGATGCATTACACAACACACTTTCTGTGAACATTTGGGTAAAAGGCCAGACAGTTTGCAATTAGTTTTGTACGGTGTAGCATAAATCATGAAAGAAAATGCCATAGATGCAAATTCCCAAAAGTGCAAAGGCACATTTCCCAATGCATTGTCATGCCGCTCCCGGTAATATATGCCAGTATAAAAAAAAATGTCATGCTGGCTGTGCCCATACCTTTCCATGCTGGATCCACCGACATATGCTAGTATTCCCATTTAGGAACATACTCATGTTTGCTTTGAGTTGTTTTTTATAATATCATTACTGGCACTAGGCACAAAGCTGACTCTGCCAATATATGCCAGTACTCCTATGTAAGAACATACTCCCATTGGCTTGGCCCTTAAAAGGGATATTTTACAATAAGAAAGCATGTCCAAACTGGTTCCAATGCAATCCAGTTTAGACCCATAAGAATCATCACAGATGCTCAGTTAATAAAAGTCATGCTACAGTAAAAAATATACAGGCCGCTACACCAAAATGTCAGTCTAGTGAGGTAATATTACTTATCATGCTTGCTTTATCAAAGATGGTGAGCGATAAATGTTATGTCACAGTAAGCAATGGCTAGAATGGCTGTACCAAAATTCCATTCTAGCCTGGTAATTATAGACATGAACTTGGCTTTGCGTGAAAATACCAGCAAAACATGCAAAGTCAATAAAGGGTGTGTCAAAAATGCTCTTGTGAACCTCAGTCTCCCAGGGCCTTCCACACACACACATACACACTGGCATCCCCTTTCACCCACTGGTCACTCACCCATACATCTCATCTCACATGCATTCATACTGCATTCACCACACAGGCATGAACCCACCCACTGAGAACATTCACATACACAATCACTTTCATACCCGTTAACCCACCAGTCACTCGCCCATACACCTTTGCTCACATACACTCGTAATGGCACCCAAAACATTCACCTTCACACAGACACAATACACACACACACTCTCTCACATTCCTGCTCACTCACCCACCATTCACTCACCCATAACCTTCTCACATCCACTTGCACTACAAGCTCCACACAGAAACGCACCCACTCATCCAGCTAGAACATTCAAATACACAGTATCAGATTACTACTCATTCACCAACACCTCACTGACCCATACACCTTCTCTCACGTCCACTCACAATGCATTCTCCACACAGGCATGTACCCATCCAGAACATTCAAGCACACTAATCACATTCCTTCATACTCATTCACACACCAGTCACTCACTCATAAACCTTCTCTTACATCCACTCACACTTTATTATCCACACAGGTGCGTACCCACCCAGTACATTCAAGCACATACTATCACATTCCTACTCATTCACCCACCAGTCACACTCATACACTTTCACATCCACTCACACTGCATCATCCGCACAGGCATGCACTCATCCAGCCACAACATTCAAACACACACTATCACATTCCTACTCATTCACCCACCAGTCACTCACTCATACACCTTCTCTCGCGTCTACTCACAATGCATTCTCAACACAAGCACACACCCACCCAGAGACCCACCTAGAACATTCAAACATACACTATCACATTCATACCCATTCACCCACCCACCAATCACTCACTCATACACCTTCTATCGTGTCCACTCACAATGCATCCTCCACACAAGCACACACCCACCCACCGACCAACCCAGAACATTGAAACACACACTATCACATTCATACACATTCCCCACCAATCACTCACGCATACACCTTCTCTTATATCCACTCTCACTGCATTCTCAACACAAGCACACACCCATCCAGAACATTCAAAAACACACTATCACATTCCTACTCATTCACCCACCAGTCACTAACTCATAGACCTTCTCTTACATCCACTCTCATTGTATTATCTACACAGGCACACAAGAACATTAAAAAATACACTGACATACCCACCAATCGCTGACTCATACACCTTCTTTTACATCCACTCTCATTGCATTGTCTACACAAGCACACTCCCACCCCCATCAACCCAGAACATTCAAAAACACACTATCACATTTCTTCTCATTCACTCACCAGTCACTGACCCATTGCGCATACATACATCAGACACACAATTCACACATGCAAAAAAAAAATAGACATCGCATTTAAGAAAATGCCTTCTTACCTGTTTTTCCAGTTTTGGTCTGTCACTCCAGGCCACCCTCGGCTCCTCCATGCTGCTCACAAACAGGAACCAGGATGCTGGGAAAGCTTCCTGGTTCCTGTAGATGAGCTTCAAGGAAGAAGAGATTGGAGCTGAGCATGGTATATGCCACATGTCACTGTCAGCTCCAACCAGATTTCACCCTGATGGGTCTGGACCGGGACAGGGCCCTCCAGACCTAGTTTAGCAGGGTCCCCGTAACATGGGGGCTGTGGGAGCCCCCACTGTGTCAGTGAGTGAAGCCCAGGAGCTTCCCGTTTCTAATTTTAAAAATATTTTAGTATGGGGTTGCAAGGGAGGCCACAACGGTTGCAGCTGCGACCTCAAGGACGCAGCTGTGATCCCTAGTGACCCCTAATAACATCCCCAGGCCCGGGCTGTGTTTGAGGCTTGCCGATCTATGATTGAAACGTTGGTGATCACATCTAAAGTTATGCCTGGATTATTAACCTCTTGCAAACAATCTTGATTTCCCTGCCTCATCACTGCAAAATGCATCCCTAAAGCAGTGATTACATTTTCTGGTCATTATTTGGATGTTTTGCAGATTTTAAGAGTTAATATTACAAGGGGGCGCCAGTAATCTGTGAAGAGTCAGGAATGAACCTCGGACACAAGTTAGCCATATGTTTGGGTAAAAACATTTGTGGAAATAAAAGGCTTGGGAAAGGCCTCTCTGACCCTGCTCTAAGAGGAATTTCACATGCCTCAACCAAAACCAAAGATCGATCTGTGTCAGGATGTCAAAATCAAACAGTCCTTGTGTCCAAAAGTTATTTTCTGACACTCACACTAAAACTAAATTTGAAAAGGGAAATGTCTTTAACTTTTTGAAGTTCTCCAAAAAGTGTTTTTAAAAGAAGAACAATTGGTTCCAACACAAATGTGCTTTATATTGGGAGAGTCATTGCTCCACAATGGGGTTCCCTTTCCCTGGGTTTCCCTTTCATCGAAATTTCAACACGAAAAGTTATTTACACTGGAAGAGCTCTTGTTACACAATGGGGGTTCCTTCTCCTGGGTTTTCTCTTCCTTGAAGTTTTAACACAAAATGTTATTTACATCGTAAGAGCTCTTGTTCCACAATGGGGTTGCCTTCCCCTGGGTTTCTCTCCTTGAATACAACACAAAACATTGTTTACATTGGAAGAGCTCTTGTGACACAAAGGAGTTCCCTCCCTTGGGTTTCTCCTCCGTGTTGATAACAGTGCCTTCAGTCTTATTTGTGAAACAAGACTGTGGGTTCGCAGCTGGAGGTCTGTGCGCTAGTGGTCACTGATTATACTAGGATCTCGTAATACTAGTTGTAGTGCAGGCAGCATTACCACCTACGCCAGCCAGTCCACCCTGGCTGGTACTGAAAAACTGATACGGTAAAGGGTGAGGTGGAGATGCGCTTTACACCATAGCAATCAGGCACAATAATGAAATTGTTGATGCTTTAATTGAGACAGGAACAGCCGACACGTGTTTCGACACACAGGTTGTCCTCAAGGCTGGGTAATTATTGCAAACACAAAACCAAAGGCAAGTTTTGACGTAACAAAACCAAATTAAATGTGGACATAGACATCAGAAATTAACAAGTCAAAATATAGATCCAGAATAATACAACAGACAATATTGACGGTAGTTCACATTACACATGAAAAATAATAATTATATCACATTACAAACAGAGAAAACCACAACACATGAAGTGTTGTTTGAACACAATGAAATAACAATGTACATATTGAAGAAAATATTGGCATACCATGTACCAGGGTTGGAGAGTAGAACAAGGGAAGCGAAGACAGTTGCAGGGATAAGGAAACATTGTAATAAAACAAAACAAGAAATTTACGATGAATAATGGTGTATATGATTGTATAACCATCATATATAATATCATATGTTAGGAGCTTACGGAAACTATGTGTCATTGGAAAATATAGTGGAGGGAAGCTGAAGAAACCCCATGTGGTGCACAGATCAACTGAGCCATCACTCATGCAAAGCAAGCAGCAATCACCTTAATAACAGTAGTATTTATGGATTCAGAAACCACTAAAATCGAATAAGTAGCCCTTTGAAGTCAAGTGAAAGGAAGGTGAAGACTGAACTGACCCAGATCCAATATAAGGACGCATGCCATTTAAGTTAAGAAAACGTTTACCAAACGCAAATCAAATGTGTTGGTGTATTCTTGATAATGCTCCCTGTACAGGTAACCAATGCCGTTAAATATAAAGACCCAAGTCAGGACAAATCAAGAATTAGAAGATTACGCGATTACAAAATGAAACCACATACCTAGTGGAGCATCAAAGCATTTAAATAATAAGCTGGTAACCTGGAACAGAAAAGTGGCCTCCACAGTGGCCGTGTCAAGTATATAACCTGTAGAGAGTTAATATTATCATCACTTAACAAAGGACACTAATAGCAGCAAGAATATAGACCACAGATGGTTATATTATTACAAAGGAAGAAGAAGGAGCGGAGACTGCAGCGTACTTCCTGGTAGCATGGTAGCATGACAGATTTCCCAGTGTTTATTTTTAGTCCAGAAAAGCGACCAAAAGCAGAAACCAGAGCCAGGAAGGGGGGGAGCGAGGAGCCCGGGTCCAACAGGTAGGCCAGGACATCATCCGCAAACAGGGAGAGCTTAAATTCTACCTCGCCCCTTTGAATACCCCTAATATCTGGGTTGGCTCTGGCCGCTATTGCCAACGCCTCCATCGTGAGGACGTATATCAGGGGAGAAAGTGAGCATCCCTGCCTTGTCCCGCAGGAGAGGGGGAATGATTCGGATAATATCCCATTCACCTGTACCCTTGCCGTTGGGGCTCGATATTCAAAGCATGATGTGAGATCCAAAGCCCATCCTTCGGAGGAGGAGCTCCATGTAGCGCCACTCCACCCTGTCGAAGACCTTCTCTGAGTCCAGGGAAAGGACGCATGCGTCCAATTCCGACTATTGGGCGAAGTGGAAAAGGTCTATTGTTTTGCGGATGTTATCTGACCCCTGCCTTCCTTTGATGAAACCCACCTGGTCCCCATGTACTAACTTCAGCGTTATACCTACCAGCCTCCTCCCCACCACCTTGGCCCAGATCTTGACGTCTATGTTTAATAGTGATATATGGCGATAGGACGAGCAATCCGCTGGGTCCCTTCCCTCTCTGGGCAAGACCGCTATAACGGCTCCCATCATGGATTCTGGGAGGATGTCCCCCTCTAGCACCGCGTTGAAGACCCTTGCTAGGTAAGGGGCCAGAGAGGAGCGGAATCTCTTGTAAAAGAGGACGGAAAAGCCGTCTTCCCCCTCGGTAGTGCCCACCTTCATCCCACTAATCACCTTATCCACCTCATCCTCGGTTATCGGGCCCTCCAACCCCTCAGACATTTCCCCGGAGAGGGATGGAATCTGTATGGAGTTCAGGAAGTTTTCTATCTGGGTGTCGTCCCCATCGTATTCGGAAGAGTAGAGGGTTCTGTAGTATTGTCGGAAAGCCTCTCCTATGTGGGGGGAGTCGCAGCCCAGGAGTCCCCGGGAATCCCTCACCTCCTTTATCCTCCTGCTTTTCTGTACCTCCCTCAATTTCCAGGCAAGGATCCTGTACGCCTTGTCCCCTTTCTCATAATATTTTTGCTTCACCAATTGAAGACTCCTCTCCGTTTTGTGTAGGAGGTGGTCTTTTAGTTGGAGCCTATAGTCCTCCAGTGCTGCCACCCGGTCACGGTCTAGGGGTTGGGTCAGGGATCCCCCCGGTTGGAGACGGGCTATTTTTTCTCGCAAGGCTTTCTCCTGGGCCTCTCTCTCCCTCTTCTTAAGAGCGCCTATTTTTATAAGGACTCCTCGTAGGGTTGCCTGGAAGGCATCCCAGAGCGTGTGCGTGGGCGCCTCCCCGTTGTCATTAAACTCAAAGAACTCTGTTATGGAGTCCAAGACCTCCTGTGCAATGACTCATCCTTTAGCAGGGCATCATTGCATTTCCAGCGCCCTCTGCTTTCCCTATTCCAGCCCATTGAGATAGTGACTCAGGCCATGTCATGGTCCGACCAGGGGACTGGGTCTATCCTGTAGCCTGCTACATACGGACGAAGAATTTCGTCCGTTAAGATGTAGTCTATCCTGGAAAATGAATTATGTATGGCTGAGTAGTAAGTGTAGGAGGGGATCCCTGTCCATGGGGTCGGGTTAGTATCTATCAGGCCCAGGTCCTCATTCACCCTTCGGAAGCTCTGTGCCATGGCCTCTTCTGTGGGCCTGGGGTTGAGGGGGGCCATCCGCTTCCTGTCCGCGGTGGGGTCCAGGACCACGTTGAAGTCACCCCCCACCACCAGTGGGCCCTGTGTGAATAGCCTGAGCTTGTCCCTAGTTTCCTCCCAGAATTGGGCCTGGTTCTCATTCGGGCCGTATACCACCGCCAGGGTAATCGGGGACCCCTGTAGGGCGCCCCGTATCAGCAGGTAACGGCCTTTGGGGTCCTTCAAGTTCGCCTCTTTCTCAAACCCTACATTCCTTCCTATCAATATGGCCACCCCCCTTTTCTTAGTCCTGTGGGATGCATGGAAGACCTCCTCAATTCCTCCCCCCCGCAGCCTGGGCTCCTTCCCCCTTGCCCAGTGTGTCTATTGCACAAACAGTAGGTCTAATTTCGCCCGCTTAAACTCTCTGCAAATCAGAGATCTTTTTGTGGGGGTGTTCAGCCCCCGCGCATTCAGGATACCCACTTCCAGGGGCGGTTGGCTGTCAGCCATAATCAATGGTTCCTGCCCTACTGGTCAACAACTTTGCATCGGTTCTCCCTTTTCGCCCCCCCTGATTCACCAGTTGGACACTATTGAAATGAACCCCCAACTGCCCCCCCCGACCCTTTCCCCGACAAACGATCCCCAACTTGGTCATGAACCCCCACCCCCTGCCCCGGCGTCCAGCCAGATAGTTCCGCCATTGATGGCTTTTTGGCCAGACCACCAGCCTGCCCCTCTCGGCCAGGCGATCATTGCAAAACCTCCTTCTTGTGAGCCCCCCCCCGATATCGTTCCCGTAATTGTCCCCTTTTATACTTGCTGTTCAACCTGATTTTGGTACCGTTCTTGCCTTTCGGTGATCCCCGGATTACTGCCTTGTTGTTAGACGGCTAACTCCGGTCATCCCGGGAGACCATTCTTTTCGCGCCAGTGCTGGCTGGGGCCCCTAGGTATTCATCCCTCCGAGTCATTCCTCTCTGCCTCTTTCGCTGGTGAGGGTGTGTTCATTCTCCTAAATTTCCGAGCCCCAGATTTCTTCCTTCTTTCACTCGCCGGTCCCGGGCCACTTGCTCCGCCCGTCGCCGGTCCTGATGGTTCCCTTCGGGGGGGTGGGTCCACCACGTAGTCCTGGATGGCTCCTTTGATGTCTTCCTCCGTGATCAACGTCGTTCGTTGGCCCTGGTATTCGAAGGTTAGGGAGAAGGGGAAGCCCCATCTATATCGTACTCCCTTTTCTTTCAGCAGCTGTGTGAGGGGGCGGCACATCCTGCGTTTGGAAAGTGTGTATGCCGAGAGGTCTTGAAAGACGGAAACCTGTGAGTTGTTGTACGTTATCTCTTGGGTTCTCCTAGCTGCTTCCAGTACCCTTGTCTTCTCCAGGTAGTAGTGGAACCAGACCAGAATCGAGCGGGGACCCCCCGCTCGTCCTCCCGCCCTGTGTACCCGGTCAAATGTGAGTTCCGCGGTCATCTCCTCTTCGAAGAGGAGGGCGATTATGTTCCGCACCATTCGGGTGAGCTCTCTCTCCGTTTCCCCCTCTGCCTCCGGGACCCCAAAAAACCTGAGGTTGTTTCTTCGTTCCCTATTCTCGAAATCGTCCATTTGTCTGGACCTCTCTTCCTCCTTCTTCTCCAGGGCTGATAGCCTCATGTTAGTCTCTATCTCCAGGGTTGTTGAGGAGGATTGGTTGGATTTAACCTGTAGGAGTCTGTCCTCAACTTTGTCAACCCGGCGGTCCATCTTCTCAAACCTCTGGGCAATGTCGGAGCGCATGTCTCTAATTTCTTGCAAGATGGATGCAAAGCCCCTTTCCATTGCCTCCGTTGCGGGGGCGGCGGCCTCTGAGTGGGCCATCTCCCGGATACGGGCTGGGTCTTTTCCGTAGGGGCCTGGGTCTCGGTAGCGGTATTTCTGCAAGTTCCTCTGCCAGTCCATTCAGTCCCCCCCTGGGTACTCCGTTGGGTGTACTTGGGCTAGGGGGGAGCTCCTGGTGGGTCACTTCGCGGGACCACCTGTACTCGTGGAAGGGCGGGCACACGCCCCGCCGGCCTCGGGCGGGGGCCTCACACCCGGTATCCTCAGGACCTTCTGCGCCTTTTGTATCTTCCTTGGGGGGGGCTTGTTTGCCGCGTTGATCACTGCGCGGTGGTGGGCCGCGTGCCCTGTTGTCGTGATGCTTGAGCCCTAAGCCCTCTCCGGTGGTGGGGCTGGGGGCCCGAAGGGATGGGCCGCTTCTTTCTTCTTTCACTGGTCCCTGCTGTGCATGGGGGACCACTCTGGGCGGGCACATGCCCCGCCGTTCCCCGGCGGGGGCCTCACACCCGGCGTCCTCTGGACCTCCTTTGCCCTTTGTGTCTTCCTTGCCGCGGGTGGGGTGCCCAGCCGTGGGCACGGCCCGCGCATGTTAGACGTGGGGGCAGCTCCCCGTGGGCAGCCTGCCGTCCCCCACCGGGGGCCTGTGAGTCCGCTCCGGAGCCCTCACCTCACAGCGGCCTATTCGGGTCGGTGCTCCTCTCCCCGGGCCTGGCGCGACTCCCGCGCGGTCCCCGCCGGCTTCACTCGGGAGGTGTTGGCGCACCTCTCCCCAGGGTGGGTCCCACCGGTTTCCGCTCTGTGTTACCGCCGCGGGGGACGTATGTCCGCCGCGGCATCGGAGGACAACTCTCCCTTCCCAATCTCCTGAGCGGTGGGTCTCGGCTCCGACTTCCGGCTTCGCGCCGCTCGGGCCCTCTGCGGCGCTCCCGCTGTTGTGTCCGCAGCCCCGGATCTCCGCTCTCCCTGGGTCCTTCGACCCCGTTGTTTCGCTCTGCGGGGGCACCAGGGGTTCTCCCTGCTCTTCGCCCCTCTCTTTCGCCTCGGGGGGGTCTTTGGGGGGGGCTCAGTCCCAGTTAAGACCTGGCCGTTGGCAGAGCACGGGAATCAGGCAGCCATTGCCTGTGCGCGCCCTGGTGGCCTACCACCTTGTGTTTTTTTAACTGTGATTTGGAATTTGGGGAAGGGATCCATGAGTTCTGACCAGGAACATTTTATTTTAAGGATGTTTGAACTGAATGATTTAGAACTTGGGCAAGGGAACCCAGAGACTTGAATAAGACTATTGCATCCTAAATCCGAGAAAGGGAATATTTATACTTTTCTTTGTGGATCTGTTTTATACCTGAAGAAAGGGAGCTGAAAGGAAGCTGTGAGCTGGGAGAAGCTCAAAACCTTTTGTTAAACTCCTCTCCCATCCTACTCTCTTCTTTTTCTCCCATAACACCTGATGAGGTTGCTAGACAAGTCCGCTCTATGAAAGTCTCATCAAAACAGGTGCTCTCCTGCTCCTCCAGAACTATCAAGGACAACATTGACTCCCTTGCTCCAGCCATGGCTGATTTCTGCAATCACTCCTTTGGCACAAGATTCTTCCTCTCACTCCTCAAGCACTCCCTTGTGCACCCTTTCCTCAAAAAGCCTTCTGCTGACCCTTCCTGTCCTGCAAACTACCACCCTCGCTCCATTAACCCCTTCCTGGGCAAACTCTTGGAAAAGCTGGTAATCTCCCAGCTCATCCACCACTCTGAATCTGTTGGTTGTCTCCTGCTATTGTCACCTCGAGTGGGACGGGTATGCCCAGACATGAGTCGCGTGCCTGCTGGGCCTAGAGACCCAAGTTACTCCTCACCGATGACACCCAACAAGGCTGAAACATCTCTAGGGATGCTTCTTGTTTCGTGAGGAAGGGATGTGACCTAGCAGTTCGGGTCTGGACTACCCCTTTGGGGGTGGGACCACGCCTGATTTCCATATGGTCTTTTCCCTTTTGTAATGACTTGCCAGGCGAAGTATGATGGTCTGGAGGGTTGCCCAGAGCAATGCCAGAGTTTAAGATGTATTCCAAACCTTCCAGCCATCACCTGTTTTGTTTTACCCCTGTCTCCACAACCACCAGCCTGGCTTCTGAGCTGCCAGAGTCACGGAAATGCTCTACTGAACACATGTGAAGACTTGCTCTCTAATCTCCAATTCCAGCTCTCCTTCCATTCTCATCCTTCTTGAGCTGTCCACTGCCTTTGATATGGTCAATCATACCACCCTGATAAATCGGCGCTGTGATACCCTTGGCATCACAAACCTGGCTCTGGACTTGTTGACCTCCCTCCTCTCGGCCCTATTTTCTCCAGCATCTCACTCTCCACTTGCAGTTTGCCTCAGGGCTCTATCCTCTTTCCCTGGCTCTTCAACATCTACATGGCCCCTCTAGTCCGTTGGATCTCCACCTTTTCTTCTAGCTTCCAGTGTTATGCAGATGCCACACCGCTATCCTTCAAGCTTCCCTCCTTTGCCTCCTCCTCTTCCTCTCTCATTCCTGACTGCCTGTCTGCTATTCAGGCATGGTGCACTGCTAATGTTTTCTGCCATAATGCTAGTAAGACAGAAATCCTTCTCATTTGGACCCCTGCTCCCTCTTTCAGTCCCACACTCTGGCCGCCCTCAGTGGGCCCCCTCCCCTAACCCTCCTCTGAGGCAAAACACCCTGGTGTCATCCTTGACTCCTCTCTCTTCTTCTGTCCTCACATCACGGACCTTGCCAAGAAGGCCCACTTTCAGCTGCACCTCCTCAGAGGCATTCTCCCTTTCCTCACCTTCCGCCAGAAACTCAATGTCTCCAGAGCTCTGGTTCTCTCCAGGCTTGACTACTGCAACAGTCTCTTCCTCTGTCTGCCTAACTCCTCCCTTCACCCCCTTCAACTAATACAGAACAGAACTGCAAGTCTAGTTCAAGACCCTCTGCATCATACACAAGGCTTTCTGGGGACTGGGACCCCGCTACATCCAACTCTCTCTTTAAACACCTCCCTGATAGAGCCCTTTGATCATTTAGCGCTAACTCTCTGTGTCTCCCTCTAGAATGGCCTCCCTGCCCCTCTCTGACTTGAGCCAGATCCTCTTAACTTCTGAAGACCTTGTTTTTCTCTTCTGCCTTCCCGCTTCCCCTCCCCTGCTAATGTCCCAGTCTGCCCTTGACTGGCTGCCTGGTTCCCTCAGAGTCTTACAGGGAACCAGCCCCCCCCCCCTAGTCCGGTGTACCCCTGCACTTGAGCCGCAGCTCCTTGAGTTCCAGAAGCTTCTCAAGACCTTCCTTTTCTCTTCTTCCTTCACCCTCCCCCGGTAATGTCCCTGCCTGCCCTTGACTGGCTGCCTGGTTGCCTCAGAGTCTTACATGGTACCACGCCCCCTAGTACAGTCTACCCCTGCACTTAGTTTCCCCTGACCCAATGCCCTCAACCTGCACTTGCTCTTCTGTGCACCTCACCCCGCACTAGCCTGGCTGGGCCTGCACTCTCTAACCCTTCCAGCCCCCTTACCTTGCACTTAGCTCGTGGACCTTCCTTAACCTGTACTTTCTGCTTTCCCCTGGCTCTGTCCACTTGGCCTCCGCGGGCACTCGCTTTTCTCCCAGGCCCTTCTGCCCTGACCGCACCCACCTGCCCCCCCTGCACTTGGTTACTGCACTTGCACGATCTGAATGCCACAAGGCCTAATAGGATCATTTTTTTAAAATCCTCCCTGTTCCCCCACCCTCTTGTCTTGTTGCGCCTCGAAACACATTGGGGGTCATTACAAGTTGGCTACCCCCCCTACCGGGTACCGGGTCCGGGTTCCTTAAATGAAGAATTACCAGGCCATTCCAACCTTGGATGACCTGGTAATTCCTCATTCAAGGAACCTGGACCGGTACATCCCCATTCCCATCTGAGTGACCATAGGGCTCAATGGGAATGGGGAGCATGCTAACAACGGGCCCGTTAATAACGGGCCCGTTGTTAGCATGCTGGCCTCCTCGCGGGACCCGCTAAGGACCAGGCGGCCTTAGCGGGTCCCGCGAGGAGACCTTGTAATAGGGCGGTAAGGGGTTGACGGCTCCGGCACCTTTACCGGCGCCGTTAACCGCTTACCGCCCAACTCGTAATGACCCCCATTTTGTATAGGTGCATCATAAATACCCAATAAATAAATGCAATGAGGGCCTGATGTTTAAATCGGCCCCTGGTCTTAATGTTACTGCTAAGAGAACTTTGTGTATTGCGTTTGAACTGAAGAAATCGATTTGGAATGTGCAGTCAATAGACTCAAATGAAGGCAAAGGGCCTGATTTACAAAGGCATTTTACATTGAAAAACTTTGTTTAAATCAGGGCCTTAGTCCGCTGAGCAGGACATTTATATGAGATTTAAAAAAATTACCACCTGTGAGTTTTGTCATAACAACTCCTAGGAACAGAGTGCTGAAACTGCACCAGTCTAAGTGCAATTTTGCACGGTATCAGCAAAGTTTACCCTAGTTCAAAAATACAGATGCTTGTAGTGCATTTTTGCACAAGGGCAAAGTTTGCCCTATTGCTAATACAATTCGTATTGGCAGTAGGACAAACTTGCCCGGGTGCAAAAATACATTGGGCCTCATTAGGACCCTGGCGGTAAGGGGTTTACGCTAGCGTTAGCTGCGCCGACCCCTTACCGCCAATTCCGAGTTCCCAGAGCGCCATGGTCATTTTTCCGCCCGCTTTTTGCGGGCGTAAAAATCCATGGCGCTATGGGACCTTGGTGTTAATTACGCCACCGTAATTTACGGTGGCGTAATTAACTCCTTCCCCACTCCCATTATACCCTATGGGGCCGAAATGGGAATGGGGAAGGGTAAATGGCTCAATGGGGACTTACCGCCCCGCCGACCTCGGAATGGGGCGGTAAGTCCACCATCCGCCATGGCGTAAACGGACTTTACGCCATGGCGGAAAAGTCCGCCGATGGCGGAAAAAATCCGCCAGGGTCGTAATGAGGCCCAGAAAGAATAGGGGTTTGCCACTTTTCCCGAGTGCGAATACCGAGCAAAATTGCACTTGCACCCGTGCAAAGATTTGGTCATGTGGGCGATAGTATTTAATCAGAAGCCAATAATGCATTGTGTGGTGCACGCTGTGTATGCATTCCCTGCTATCCGTCGTATTGATGCCTGAGCCTTTCCCTGCTACTGTCTAATTAAGCATTAATGATCTGGCAATCGCTTCTCCATTGCCCCCGTTCCATCTCACATGCTTCCTCCCCTTATTATGCCTTCTGACTCCAGGCCACTGCGGTGGAATCGGAGCTGTGCTGGCACCTGCCGAGCGCGGAATTGCTCCACGTCTCTCGCGCCCCAAATCTCTGCTGATCTTCCCCTGTTATGCCTGCATTCCCATCGAAAGCAGCGATTTCTTCTCTCATCGCTCGGAGATGGGTTTTGCAGGGCTGCTCGCCCAGTGAAGGAATAATTGTTCTGTTCAATAATGTATGTGAACTCCGCAAGGTGGGGAGATTGAGAAGAGAATAGATAACGTTCATAATAGGATGAACTCATAGAGGTTCTCAAGACAAGTAGGTCATTCAGCGAAGCCTGCGTAGCCTCCTGTCCGCGCCCTGACATGGACAGGTGCACTTGAGTGACTCTGGCAAGAGTCATTTCAAAGCTGCGGCTAATCGTGCAGCCCCTGCTGCGTTCATCTACTTCTTTCCCGAGACCAAAATGGGCTCTGGTCACAGGCCATTTCTCTGCTATTGCGCTTCTTCCATTTATTGTGCCCGGGGTCTGGAATCGGGGATGGGCCTATCAGGGACCGGCAGGTGGAAACCTCCAGAGAATTCCGCAGGTCTTCCATAAGCAGCAGCGATATCCTTTCAAAAAGAAGCAAAGGGCAAGATTGATAAAAAGGGGCCTCATTACGACCCAGGCGGTAAGTTACCGCCTGGGTCGTACCCTTACCACCATGGTGTAAACTACATTTACACCATGGTGGATGGCGGATTTACCGCCCCATTCCAAGGTGAGTGGGGCGGTAAATCCCCATTTCCCATTTTACCCTTCCCCATTCCCATTTTTGCCCCATAGGGCATAATGGGAGTGGGGAAGGCGCTAATTACGCCACCGTGAATTACGGTGGCGTAATTAGCACCATGGTCCCTTAGCGCCATGGATTTTAACGCCTGCAAAAAGCAGGCGTTAATATCACCATGGCGCTAACGGACCTTGTAATCAGGTGTTAAGGGTCGGCGCCGTTTACGGCGCCGTTAACCCCTTAATGCCTGATTCGTAATGGTTTATGTCCGTGAGGTGTAGTCCGCCTTGTTTTGATCCAATGTTGCATGTGCAAATCTTGAACATCATTGCAGTGATCCTTGCACTGAACTGAAATCTAGTGATGACTATTAATGCACTGAGCGGAAATCTGAGTTATAACTAGTGATTCTGACATGCTAGAAGCGCAACACCGTAGTTACTATGAGGGTCAATGCAAGCGCATCAATCTGCATGCTCCTAAAGGCACGTTAGGAGGCATAACATGGACTTTACATTACCTCATCATTGGGACTAGAGTGGATGACCCTAGCAGTGTGAAAGCGTTTTGCTCAGGGACTAAGAGACAGTACTTAGGAGAAACACATGCTAGTACCCGGCGTGGGTGTGTCCACAGGATACACTTAACGTGATTGGCTTGTTTCCGAGCCATACCACGGTGTAATCCCATGGACGCACCTACGTGCCTGCGTTTGTTCCCGGCGGGGGAGGGGAAGCGTGTCAGCCTTAGCCAATGAAGAGGCTTGAAATGGGGCAATCCCCGCTCCGAGCCTCCCCAAAGCTGGAGGCTGCCTTCGTCCCCTGCCGGGGACTCAGGTACGTTTTTTTTTCATCTCCCCCTCCCCTCCAAACTATCTCTCCCCTCCCTCCCAACCCCACTTACCTTCTTTTTTCTTCTTTTCTGGGAAAGAACGCTCTGGGAACACTTCTGTTCCCAGAGCGTCCGCTGCTCATGGCCACCATGGAAAGGGAAAATGGACTACGTTTTCCCTTTCCCGGCGGCCATTTTATTTGACTTTTATTTTTCTGTTCCGAAAAGGAAAAAATGCTATTAGTACCCTGGTCTAACGGGTCAGGGTACTAATGGCTATAAACCCCTCGACGGCAGGCCAGCACCGGCTACGGTAATGCACCCGGGGCTTCGTTAACATCCTCGCTATGGCCGGGCCGGTGACTACGGCCCCAGGGGCATTACCTGGGGCGGTATTGGCCCACCGTCTCGTGGCTTATTGCCACAGCATTTTACTTTTCCTGGAAGAGTTGTAGATGCCTGGAGCTGATATCAATTAGGTTTCATCGCAATAAGATAAACCCACTACGAGATTCAACGTATTGCTTTCGCCAACACTGCTTAACCAATGGGAATTCCCCTGGCTAATATTTCATCATTTTAGGGAGCTTGCCTATATAGAAGGTGATTAGCCCTATGCAAATCTGTCCTGATTGCGAATTCAAAAGAATAGGCCAAACTACAAAATTGTGCTCTTCAGTGATGGAATCCAAGAAACCCTACATGCATTTGGGTCTCCTTTCCCTTCACCCGTGAAGTACGGCAATGTCATCAGGGCCTATGTCTATGCGTCACCCTCTACCTCGAGGGACCCAAAGTGAAAACCAAAACACAATGAATGGAAAGCTTTATGCGACACATCCTTACCACTTCAAAGCTCTCTGAGAAACAACCCCATTATTTATTTGTACTCATGTATAACTTTACAGAAGGGGACTAACAATGTCACTACGGACTCAAAGTACACCACACCGGCAAAGATATGTGGTACAGGAGCCCCGAGCCCCCTGTGCTTTGCCCGAACAATGGTTGGGACAAAATACTAGCATTAAAGCATGAGTCATCCTTCCCTAAGCCAGCGACTGAAGCAGGGTTTGCACTTTCCTGTTGAATGTTATTTGGAGTAAGATAACCCAGCAGGAGTCCACAAACCACTTCTCCACGCATTAGGTCACAATGTAATATCTGGCCTCTAAATGCTCTACTCCTCTGGACTCTATTTCTAAAGCGAAAATATACTAGACATGTTTTAATGATGAATGGAGTGAGGTGTCTTCCAAAATTCCAATAATGATCTCCTGCAAACAGCCCAGCATGTTAAACACGTGTCCATGCCAGTGGTGAACTGATAGCCATAGGTTTAGAACCTTTCAGAAGGTTGAGATGTTTTTCCTTTGCAGGTTGTCTAAAGGCCATCAAAACAGCTCTTGCTGGCATCCCCCATTAAACATCCCAGAACTTCTTAATGTCCCTCCCTAATAGGACCGAGGCTTGTACTTGTAGTAGATACTACACCTTTCTTATGACGTTTTCTGGGTACAACCAGTGTGGTTTGTCCTGCGTGACAAACAAAGTAATGGTGTTATATGTCAGTACCAAGGATGACCAGGAGACGGTCATGGAAGGTAAGGGTCCTTTATTGGTAAGAGCCGGTTCAGGTCGATAAGTTGGTGACCGAGACACTGGGCATCCACACTCTACGGAAAGGCAGCTCACTCTGACCATCTGACACATAAGGAACTCTCAGGGAAGAACACTCAAGGAACATGGGCCATAGGATAGGCAGACGCCCAAGATTCCATTCACGGCCAGCAAGACACCGGATACCAGACATCTTCCTTTTTACACTGAAAGGAGAGAATGAAGATGCATTACATTACAGATGGACTGCGTTCCCAGCTTTGATGGCAAGCATAAGGCATTCACACTTTTGAAAAGATTGTATATGTAACTAGATGGTGCACTATTCACATGCCAACAATCGATTTAAATAAGCTCTTTGTGTTTCGTTTTATCACCAATTGTCTCTCAGAAGCTGGCCCTCAAATAGCATCACAGTTGCTTTCAAGAATAGGACAGGACGGGCTGCATCTTTATTCTGTGGCACTCTCCACCCAGGAAGGGGAGCACTGGGTAATGTTTTGAGGCTCACCCCCTGCCAAGGTGGCCTCAGAGAATCCCCTGCCCGCTGCTGGCATATGCGGCATGGGTGGAGCATTTGCCCGAGGGCCATCATTTGCGGCAATCAATTTCGGGCTGCTCCTGGCCATAACAGCTAGAGCGACTACACCCATGCTGCTGCTGCATTGCAGGGCTTCACCTAACATAAGCATCCCAGCATATACGGACTTTGGGCAACCTCCTCCACCCCCCAAGCTGTTGCTGCTGCCCTCCCTGACAGATTAACATCCTAAAGCAAGGAAAGAGAGAACCTCAGCAAAAAAGGACAGTGAGACAGCCCTAGTCTGGCTGTCTCCAAAGGAAGGGTGCACAGTGCACTGTGTAAAGATTATTTGTATATATTTGTAAGGACTTTTATATTTTAAAAGAACTTTTTTATATTTTTTAAATTACTATTATTTTTTATCTCTTTTTTTGGTTTTGGCTAATGGGTGGCGATTGTCACCTATAAATCTAAACGATTGGTATTGGAAAACAGAGAAGTGAAAATGGCATGTGAGGAGGGACGCATGGTCTACACGTGTAATTTGGTTACGCAACCACACTTTCAAATCCCATTCCCACCCATCCCCACTCTAAACACATCAATATTAACTAAAATCCCAATAAATGCAGGGTGAAATAATTATAAACACGGTCCCATCACACGTGGCCCGAAATTGGAGAACACTGTCTATTCATTAGCAAATACAAAGGCCTGGAAATGAGGGACATATCCTCCTTAATAGAAAGGAAAGCAGTCCATGGACCTCTCTCCCCCTACTCCTGTCTCGCTCATGTCTTGACGACCGTCAGTTGTTCAAGGTTGGTTAGTACAAAGCCAATGAATGAAAACCCCCAATGTTATGCAGCCCATGAAGCAAGGTGCCAGCCAATTACATATTGCAGATATGATGTCTTTTTATTGTTATTAATTTAGAGGTAGTCGCAGGGGGAGCCATCAGACAAGTGTTACCCAATTAGAAATGTACCCCTGTAGAATGTATATGTAATCACTACTATTATTCAACCTGTAGGTTTTGGTATCCAAGATCAAAGAATAATGTCAGTTATGGTAAATGTTGAATCTATAAACCATTGTTTTTTTATGTAACCGGGGAGAATTGTTTGCTTGTATCCCGTCCCTGCTTTATTTTGATGATGATGAAGCTGGGTTTTGCCTAGCACTTTGTCTATTTCCATTATTGAGTCTGGTTAACACTGGTTGCAGATCCTCTGGTTAATTTGGGACTTCCCAGGCCGTCCTAACACACTCATTAAGACATCACTGGGTACACAGCACGTTGGAAGAGGGGTATTAAGGAGCTGACTGTAGAGTGACATCATTGCTCTCATTGAGCATTTAAATCAGATAGCAGGGAGCAAAAGGAACAATTTGGGGGCACTGTAAGCTAACTCTGTGAAGACTGCATTCCTGAAAGCCAGACTGTGGCTCAATTGTCACAAAGTAACTTTCGAGAGAACTGGGGCAGGGAGAGCCACATTGGGAAGAAAGGAAGAGAGATTCCATAGAGCTAAACTGGTGGAACAAGCAGGTTGGAAATGTGTTTTACAGTGATAGTTTTCATTGTGCACACCCTTAGCATGAGAAACAATGGGGGAAAACCCTCTTTTTTGTGAGGGGGCCTGACTCTAGAGCAGTGGTCTTCAAACCTTTTTGGCCTGGGCCCCCCCTGAGCAAAGTTTGGGCAGGCCGGGCCCCCCCAAAAGTGCCAGATGGACAGTATGTAGAAATCGCTATGAACATTTGAGTGCCGTCATCACACCCTACTCCCAGTCCAAACCCTGGGCTCTCCCCACCCTACTCCCACCACTATCCCAGTGCTGCCGCCCATCCTGCTCCCACCACAGTCCCATAACACAAGCATACACACATCCACACACATATTTAAATAAAAAATAAATCGCTATAAATGTACCTTCTGTAGGGGCTTGCGCGTGGTTGCTAAAATGCCCCGCTCCAGGTTGCTCTGCCCGTATGTGCGAGGAGGCGCAGGAGCACCCCCTCGCACCTACATACATGCAGTGCCCCAGCCAGCATTTCCAATGAGCTATGCAAGGCTGGCGGAGCAAAACATCCCCAGCGTTGCATGGCTCAGTGATCATGCGCGGCTGGGGAAATGAACTGTCAAAGGCAAACAGTGTTTCCCTTTGACAGTTCAGCCAGTCCAGGAGCACTCCCTCAGATGGAAAAAGCAGCTGATGGAGTGCTCAGTCTTTCACTGGGCTGGCTCCTCGGCTCCTCCATAATGGGTGAGGTGGCCATTGGATGGACGCCCCCTCCCATTATGGATGAGCCGGCAGGCTTGGACTGGCATATAGGGCAATAGGGCGATGACCGTACCAAAAATGCAAAATGCTAGTCTAGGCCAGTCAAAATGGGCCACTTTTTTGGCCAATGTGGGCTAGTTTGAGGAGTTACTTCACTATGCAGCTAGTAGTTTTGACCATTGTTGCTGAATAAATATTCTTTAAATATCACAATGTGTTTACATTTGAACAAAAAACACCCCCTTGGGTACTATTCAAACAGTCTGTGACTAAAGGACTGAATATCCATTTGCAACTGCTGGCCATTTTTTCATTGGTGCCTACGACCGTGTCCAGTCTGTCCATATGAGCTGCCCCATCCCATTTCCTCCAATCTAAAAAAACAAACATTTAAAAACATTTTTTTTTTTACATTTCGTGCTGGGCTCTCGCGCCCCACCTGCGATGCGGCCGCGCCCCCCTGGGGGGGGCGCGCCCCGCAGTTTGAAGACCTCTGCTCTAGAGACTTACACTGACGTAGCAAGAAAGGGGGGTATATGTATCTCTAGGTGCATACGGAATGTGCTATCTAAAGGCGCTTGCCTATTTATGAATTCATGTTTTTCATGTTATGTTGAATTAAAAGCTTATTGGTGTTGATAAATTGAATCAGCCTTCTTTTCAGCGTTTGGTGACCTTTTTTACCATTGCTCCGGGGTAGTTAACACCTAGCTCCACGGCAATTAGTGGGGTGACCTCCCCTTAACGCCCATGACTTGGGTAGCCTTTGACTCTAGCACACCCTTAGCAGTCATCATTAAAATGTGCTGCAAAATGTTCCTGGGTACTGTGGGTGGCATATGAGTTTTTCATGTGTTTCCCTACATAGCTGATTGTAAATTGTATGGCTTTTCACACAATGTTCACAAAACGTATGTTGTAAAATGCACTATTTTAACTATTTATTTAAATAACTCTCAGGGGGCTCACACCACCTACATCTATCTTGCATGGAGAAGGCTACCTCGCAGCACCCGTTCGCACGCAATACTTTGTGGAAAATATTTAGCACTGCCAATTAAAACTGTGACCAGCCTCTACAGAGACTGGCTCCCTCCACGCCTTAATATGTGCACCGATTATTTCTCGCCTCCGTGCCCCGGAGCGGCTGCTTAGTGACCTCCTACATGTGGTGGTTCTGCTTCCAGCCCAGATCCTGATAAATAGACTTATATGGAACTTAAACTTGCCACTCCTTTTGGCACTAATTGACACCTTTAGTATTGCGTCTCAGCAGAGAGGCCAAACATTGACTAGACCTGCAGAAAACACTAACTGTTAGAAATCTAGGGGTTATGTCAAGGCGCAAGTTTAGCACTTACCTGTTTATTCTTTTTGGAATGAGCCAGATTGCTTTCACAGGAGGAAGGGAGCAAGGAAGCAGTGCACCGAGTCACAGAAAAAACCCAAGGTACACTAATACAAAATATCTTCGTGCTAATCGCAGGTGTGGCTATTAACCAGCTAACTAGGCCTTTGATCTTGGTGGGAAGAAAGGAGCTCAGATGCAAATTGGGGTCCTACAAGTTAAAGATCTTAGCAGTATGCACTTGGTGTATGAGCTGAATATAATACTGATATTGCCACTTTATAAAATATATATCCTGCATTGATGCGTGAAGATTTATTAGTACCCGGCGAGTGTCAATCAGAATGTTACAAACAATCTGATTGGCCCTCGCCCGGTCCATACCCCACACAGAATCCCTCAAAGCTTTTGCTTCTTTCACTTCCCAAGCAGGGAGGTTTGGCAACTCCTCATCCAATGAGGAGGCTTGTAACAGGATAATCCCCGTTCTGACCCTCCACAGGGCTGGAGGCTGCCATCCTTCCCCGCTGGGGATTCATGTAAGTGTTTTCCACAACCTTGCCCCCTATGACCCCAAACAATTCCTTCCCCGCCCTCCCAACCCCACTTACCTTCTTTTTCTTCCGTTTTTGAGAGCAAACGCGCTGGGAACATTTCTGACCCCATCGCGTCGGCTCCTGATGGCCGCCATGGAAAGGCAATTTTTTTGACATTTTTTTTCTTTTTATGTTACGAAACGATGCAGCGTTTCGGAACAGAAAAAGATTGCTATTGGTACCCTGGTCTTGTGGGCCCGGGGTACTAATAGAGATAAGCCCCAAGCCGCTGGGCCATTACCGAGTCCGGTAATTCTCCGGGGCCTTCGTTAAGGCCCTTGCTTCGCTCGGGCCTGTAACTATGGGCCCGGGGCATTACCAGACTCGGTGATGGCCCCGCGGCTCGGGGCTTATTGCTTAAATAACACTATTTTCCCAACTCATGTCCTCATTTCATTGATATCAGAAGAGGGAAGGAAAAGTCTATTCCACATAGATCACTGTGGCGCCAGTGACCTAAAGGTTGCAGATTGATGGTTCAAGCTCTTATTGGTTAAAACTGTGCATAACCAAATGAGCCTTGATCCCCGAGTTTTAAATCCAGCATTTTTCAGTAAGTGTTTTTTACTAAGATGTTCATAATGAAGGCCTGCTTCCTTTCCTCAACTTTCCCCAGAAGCCCAATGTCTCTAGAGCCCTGGTACTCTCTAGGATGGACTATTGCAACAGTCTCTTGCTTAATCTACTATCCTCCTCTCTCCGCCCCTCCAGCTTATCCAGAATAGGACTGCGAGACTTATCCTTGGCTTCAAGCCCAGAGACTGTATCTCTCCACTTGCAGGCGTTAAAATCCAACCCGCTAAGGGACCTCGGAGCTAATTACGGCACCGCAAAATTGCGGTGCCGTAATTAGCGCCTTCCCCATTTCCATGGAGCCCTATGGGGCAGAAATGGGAATGGGGAAGGGCAATGGCGGAAAGGGGATTTACCGCCCCTCCAACCTTGGAATGGGGCGGTAAATCCCCTTTCCGCCAAGGCGGTGCCGGTATTTTACCGGCATGGACCAAGGTGCTAATAGCACCTTGGTCCACCGCCTTCCGTGTAATGAGGCCCAATATATTTTAGGAGATTGGGCTCTGAATCGTCTGGGTCTCCTTATGTAGTGCACAAACTGATTAGAAAATGCTTCAGGGTGATGAATGGGAGATAACATCAGGACAATCCCCTATACAACACTCTCTACATTCATGTAGACCTGCATATACAGAAAGAAAAATAACAAACACACTGGGCCTCATTACGACCCAGGCGGTAAGTTACCGCCTGGGCCGTGACTTTACCACCATGGCGTAAACTACGTTTACGCCATGGTGGTTGGCGGACTTACCGCCCCATTCCGACCTAGGCGGGGCGGTAAGTCCCCAATCCCCATTTACCCTTCCCCATTCCCATTTTTGCCCCATAGGGCATAATGGGAGTGGGGAAGGCGTTAATTACGCCACCGTAAATTACGGTGGCGTAATTAACTCCATGGTCCCTTAGCGCCATGGATTTTAACACCTGCTAAAAGCAGGTGTTAAAAGCACCATGGCGCTAGGGGACCTCGTAATTGGCGGTAAGGGGTCGGCGCAGCTAACGCTGGCGTTAACCCCTTACCGCCAGGGTCGTAATGAGGCCCACAGTGTTTCATTCATCAATCTGTACAAGTGTGTCAGTTGCTGCTGCTGCTTGGGAGCATCAAACCATGAGGTGTCTTTGTTTCCCTAACTCAGTGAGGTCCGCTCACAATTGGAGGTCATTGGGTCTTGAATGTTGGCCCTGTCGGTCACTGAAACTCTGTTGCCAGGTGAGGCTACTGCTTTGTAGGGCTTGACGGCCTGAAGATGGTTCCAAACAGATTTTCCAACGAGCCTGTCGGCTTTGTCCGCTACGGCCTCCACCACATGAGGGCCAGTTAACCTAGGCACATTCCAGCGCCAAATGAAATTTCGGAGGAGTACAATGTCCACTAACTTCACTAAATGTTTTAGTTCACTGTTTGATGCTGTGTCATCGCAGTCAATCTCTTCATTGTGTTCAGGCCCTCCCTGGATCTGCTGTATATGGCGAGAGATAAAAGAAGGGGTAGAATCCAGACAAGTGATATATGCACACATTTCCTGTCCTAACACCTCTGCACTGTTCTCACAATCCTTCAATGCCCCTGTGTGCGGAGCCAAGGGAGATGCATGCACCATTCTGTCACCACCTCGTGGTGTGTTAAATGGTGGTCGGACACTGTTTTATTGGGCAATTCAAATAAGGCCAATAGCAAACAGCAAAGCCAGTTTTTATTGGTGCTCTGCTGAGTTTTGGCTATGCACTTCTTTAAGAGTCCATTCAGGTGTTCACACATTTCATTTGCTTGTGGGTGGTACGCACAGGCAAATTTGTGTTTGATGCTTGGCAAGGTTGTGATGTGCTGAAACAATTCATTGGTGAAGTGAGGGCCATTGTCAGACTGCAGGACCTCACAAATGCCCCCTCTTGGGAAAACTCTTCGGGCCAGAAATTTAGCTGCATGGGAACATGGCCCAGCCTCTATCCATCTGGAGAATGGGCAGACAACCACTATCATGTAGTGGTATCCTTGACACACTTGGATCATGTCCACGTAATCCACGTGGAGATGCACAAAAGGGCCTCCAGGTCTTGGTATGGCTCCTCTCCAACTCTCAAAGTATGTCCTGCTGAAAACTGTTGACAGGTCAAGCAATTGCTAATAAAGTCAGCTACATGTTCATTCAAATTTGGGCAAAACCAAGTTTCTCCAATACGTGTAGCAATGACCTCCTTCCCTGTGTGTGTTGGATAATGCAATTGTGCTAATGCTGTTTTCAATAATGCCAGTGGCATGACCACTTTTCCTGATCCCTTTCTATCCTTTCTTCCCCTTCCTTTACAAGTGTTCCTGCTCTTCCTCCCTTCTTTGTTCCCCGTCTTCTCATTCCAGTTTCTCCTCTCTACGTCTCTCTATGTCCTCACGCTCCAACCTCACTTCCCTGTCCTTCTCCCTCCTGTCCTCCTCTTCCATTAAGTATGCTCAGTCTGTTGTGTTGTGGTCCCGTTTCAGACTTTCTATCGCCTCGGTTGCCCCTTCTGCCTCCCCATTTGCCTTCCCTTGAAGCTTTAAGAGCACCTGCGCTGCAAACTATTCCTTCATTGAGTCTATGGCTCAATGTATTCACTGTGGCTTCTTCATTGTTGATGTGTCGGGACCATATTTGCGCACACATAGGACCTCATTAAGACCCTGGCGTTAACCATGGTGCTATTAGCGCCAAGGTTGATGCCAGTATTTTACCAACTCCGCCATGGTGAATGGCAGAATTACCGCCCCATTCCAAAGTTGGCGGGGCGGTAATTCCCCATTCACCATTGGCCCTTCCCCATTTTTGCCCCCATAGGGCTCAATGGGAATGGGGAAGGCGGTAATTACGGTACTGCAAACTGCGGTACCGTAATTACCTCAAAAGCCCCTTTGCGGGTTCCTCCCTTAACGGCTGGTAAAACCAGCCGTTAAGGTTGGGACCCGCAAAGGGACCTTGTAATTAGGTGGTAAGGGTTTAACGCCACCGACACCTTTTACGGCACCGTTAACACCTTACCGCCTGGTTCGTAATGAGGCCCATAGTCTCTTTTTGGGATATTGCTTCTCCACTGTACTCAATCAGTGCATCTGCCGGGCCCGTCCCTCTGGTATCCTACCATTTGTCGGTGCCATTTGGGTAACCTCCCAATTAGAAATATGGTCCTTGTAGACACTGGCGGTATTTCGTGTTGCCATTGCATAACGCTGGGTCTAGATCAATGCTCCTCAACTTCATGCTGTGTGCCTGAAATGTGCCCTTTATCCCTCATAGTACAAGATGTTCCAGGCATTTTGCCTCTGTAATTGGGACTGGATGTGGAACTAAAAACCTTAGGACCCCCTGATGCGTGATGGATAAGTGCACACACGTACCAGTTTTCATTGATTATATTCCTTCCTGCAGCGCGCATATCAGAGTACCAGCTATTGGAGGATTCTGGGTACTCGATATCAGAAATGACATCAAAGCCCATCCCCTTATATAAATCATACGTCTTTCATACTTCCCGTTTCATTCGTCTAAGAAAACTTGTAGGGGTGGCCTGGCAGAAAGTGAGCCATTGTGTATTTCTTTTTAATATATATATTTTAGCATTTATATTAATTTTAGCATATTTGTTTTTCAAACTGTCCATTCTCCCCTTTATATGGCCACCCCATATAACAAACACCTTCATCCAGTGTCACACAAAACAATTATACTACTACATTTCTAGAATAAATACCATATTTATTATCACTATCCCTACATAACAGAGAGGATTGAACATGTCGGTGTCAGACATCCTTGCTTATTCCCGGAGAGGTGAAAAAAGGTTATCAAGAAAGAGAGAAAGAGAGAGAGAGAGAGAAAGAGAGAGAGAGAGAGAGAGAGAGAGAGGGGGGGGAGAAAGAAAGGGAGAGAGAGAGAGAAAGAGAGAAAGAGAGAAAGAAAGAGAGAGAGAGAGAAAGAGCGAGAGTGAGAAAGAGAGAGTAAAAGAGAGAAAGAGAGAGAGAGAGAGAGAGAAGGAAGGAGAGAAGGGAGAGAGGGGATAGATGGGAGAGAGGGAGAGAAGGGAGAGGGAAAGGGAGAGGGAGGGAGAGAGAGATCCTTTTTCCACCAGGACTGACCGGGTTCTGGACCTTCAAAAATTGAAAAATCAAAACATTGAAAAAAGATAAAAAAATAAAAAACAATATAAAATAAAAAGATGAGCAAACAAAAGAAAGAAAAAAGAAAAAATCAGGCGTGTGCTATGTCCTTACTTTGTCTTGTCCTTACATTGCCTTGTCTCAGGTGCTTTTTGGACATCCGAGAGATGCACCCAATATCTAACTCCTTTAATATGGACGGCGAGAGGAGTACAGAACACCACCTCATATGGACCTTCAAACCTGGGGCTGATCAGTTCCCCAGGTAATAATGGACCAGTTGTAATATGGGCAATGCTGTGTATGTAACTGTGGTCTCACTTTCTACAGGGGTGGTGACTATTTCTGCCCCCCTTACCGTACGCCACTAGTGCCCCAGTGTGCCTCCATCCCGTCCCCTATTCAATTATTTATGACCCATCAACATAATAGTATGTCTCCTTCTGTCAATGCATGAGCCATTCATCAGAGTGGAAAAATAAATAAAACTCCTGTATATAATCCGGAGTTGCTAAAACAGGGGCCGTGCAAATAGCTTCTATTAAGTCCTCAAATTGTCTGTTCATTTTGTCAGTCCTTTCCAATTTACTTTTAAGTCCTCTGTCCTTCCCTGAGACTTTGTAACAGTGGCCTTGTGTAGACTATGTAGTCTTGGATCCATGCCCTACAATAATTACATAAGCCCAAAAAAACTGCTACATTTCCTTCACAGTACTGGGCCTAGGAGCGGCGCGTACTGACGCTGCCCTATCTGGTAATATGCTTTCACCATTGCAAAAATGAGTAGTCCCAAGTATAGTACCTCCTGTTAGCTGTATTATAGATTCTTCCTGTACCCTTTGTGAGCCAGCAATTGCAATTATTACTATTGTTTGATCTACACACATCCCTGGATTGGAACACACTACCCCTTGATCGGTGAATGATATGGTTATATTTAGTTTACTGAGCAGATCCCTACCCAACAAGTTCACAGGGGAACTCTCTGAATATAACAAGGGGGTTCATACTAACTCCCCTCCCACGTTTATATCCAGCTCCTCGGTGTATGAACCATAGAAATAGCCCCAGAGAGTCCCTGCGTGTAAAGAGTTTTTCCTGATACTGGAAAGTTCCCCTCCATAATGCATGATTTAGTCACACCTGACTCTACCATAAATATAAGTTGCATAATATAAGGGCTCCTCTTCAGGGTGCATGGTTATCAATAGGACTGGACATGTGAGTGCTCTCTGTGTGCTGTCATAATCAGAATATGTATTTGTCCTGGGGAATGAAAAAGGGCTGCCCCCGTCATTGTTACTCCTTGGAATGGGGCACCTGTTCCCCCTGCCATCCTTTTAAACTGTGTTCCCTCACCCTTCTGTAGTTGTTGCCCACATTGCCCTTGCCTGTTAGCCCCATAAGGAAATTGATTTTGACCCCTTCGCACAAATTGCTGTTGTCCCATTCCTTGAGGCTCTTTGGAATCCCTGCCCTGGAGGTGATGGCCCATAACTAAATTTCATCCCAGGCCTGTTCCTACATTCCCTTGCGAAATGACCCCATTTCCAGCAATACCAGCACTGTGATGTTCCCAATCCTCCTCCATGTGCCCTATCCTCCCAAAGCCTCCTGCTCTTGCTCCTCCTCTTCCCCTTGGTGCTCCTTCATACTGCCACTGTGGGTTGGGGTACTGCCCCACCAACCCCATCGTCCCTGTCCTCCTTCACTCCATAGTGCCGCAATTGTGGCATTCCCAATTTGTTGAGTGTCTCCTGTTCTTTGCCCCTGAGCCGGTGCCATCACTAGTGCTTGGACGACAACCTTATTTAGTTTCTTTTCCACTAGTTTTGCCTCGTCCATTTGCCACTTCTGGGCTGTCTCCCTGTCCTGCTCCTCGATTCTCTTACAATGGTGGCATTTCTTGTAACTTAAGAATAACCCTAACTGGGTCCTCATCATCACCCATTGTGCACTCCATTAAAGAATGTAAGTCAGGGGTATCTGGGTACATCCTACGTAGAGTATCCCATACCCTTACCTCATTAAAGGCTGCTCCATCATGTTCATTATCTGCAGAGTAACCAGCCCTCAACCATATGTCCCCAGCCTGGTCCCCAACTATGGCGACCAGTAGATGCTTAAAATTTCCTAGTGCTAAGGCTACCCGTGCTGTTTGTTTTTCAAATTCATAGATCCATTTACTAGCTCTGGCTATAAACTGGGGGAGAGCTTTATCAAATTGTGTTTGTCCATTTGAGGCCATGGCACATACAGCGTTATCCCTACTCCCTTATGTATAAGAGGCATCTGCATATCTATTTTGTCTTCTACCCCTTTTGTAGTATTCTTCTGATCTTGTACTACCACCATTAAATCTGGTCTATTTCTTGGTCTGTCCCTCCTCACTGCCTCTTCTGGCAGGGACAGGTTTCTCACCACCTCCTCTCCTTGATCTCCTTCTTACCCTGCCTCTTCATTATTTCTACCACCTTGATCTTCCCCTCCATTTACCCTTGCTTGTTATACTTTTTGTCCCAGGAACGTCCATACCCTCTGCCCACCATCGTTTTCAACACAAACATTTCTTATTGCCCGAGGGTTGAATCTAAACAAAAAATCTCCTGACTTCCAATCACCTATTTTCTGCACTGGTACCCTTATTTCTGGTGCTACTTCTTCAGGTTCTTGTAACCTGACCAACCTTTCCCGCAATGCTCTTAACTCTTTGTCTATGTCTACTTGTGGACCCTCTGGGTATACTGATGCTGCGGGCATATCAGCGCATGTGGATGGGTAATATGGAGGTGCAAAAACTCTTGAGAACCTCCTAGTTGTTACTCCTGATAATCCTGTTGGCACTCTCTCTACCACTGGAGGCTTATAGACTGGGTTTGTATACCCTACTGCTGGTTGAGGCGTTACAGGGTATATCCCCTTACATTGGATGTCTTTTTCACCTTCGTGATCTTCCATATCATTGAATAATTCCCAGAGATCTAAAATCTCTTTTCTTTTTTGGAACTTGTTCCCTTTATATTTTGTTGCTACAAAGATGGACATTTTTTCTAGCATGTTTCTGTTTTGGGAGCCCTTCTCTGGCCAGGAGGAGGATCTCCTGGTCCGATAGCACAGCGAGTAGAGCGTTCGCTTGGACATCTGTGCAGAGCCTGCTGACGCAGGTTCGAATCCCGATAGGACCTAACTGAGCCTTTCATCTTTCCAAGGTCGATAAATGAGCACCACACACCGTGGGTAATAAAAAGTAGTGCTCAGATACCTGAGGGTTCGTAGCGCTATATATTTGCTAAGTAATAATTTTTATTATTTATTTATCCCCCCTTCCTTTGTTTCTACTATCCATTGTTTATTTATTCTGTCACAATACAGTGGCAGAACCCTATGCATGTGTTTTATTGGGGGTTTCTTCCTCCATAATGTTGTGTGCGTCCCTAATACTTCACTTAGACCCTATTGCTATGTATGCTTCATCTTAATACACAAAAATACAGATCAACCCACATTTCCCCCACCCCCTTTACCCTTTTTCCACTTTGATTTCACACTTTTCCACTTTGATTTCACACATAAACACACACACCACAACTCATCCACCTTCCTTCCTTTTTTACCACAAAAGACAGCAAGAGAAAATATACAAAAAATAATTGACTAAAATCCAGGCCCATTCCTTAAACAGAGCCACTACTGTTTTTCCTTATATCCTTTGTAATGCCACCTATTGCTTTTATCGTAATGAAAGAAAAATGCGTTGTACTATGTTCTCAACCTGTTATGGCTGAGGATCCCTTACCTCCCAGTCCTAATAAGGTGGGGCTCCCTTCTATCTCAGTCTTTTATACGCAGAGGTTCCCTTTCATCTCAGTCTTTTATATGCTGAGGTTCCCTTTTTCCATTATAAAAAGTAGAAAAACAGAAATACGTGACAATTTCATTTCATGACCCACCTCTTATCCAATCTACTCCTTAACACATCACCTGAAATCATATCCAATCTATCCTATCCAATCTATTCCTTATCACCAAAAATCCTATTCCATAATAAATCACCAAAAGTCCTATTCCATAATACATCACCAAAAATCCTATTCCATAATACATCACCAGAAGTCCTATTCCATCTATTCCATTGACCTTGTACATCATCCACATCATCATATGATCGATCACATCACCAAATATTTCATTCACATCACCATACTACCATTCATATCACCATATCATACATACATGTTCCAATGTTTTTATCACTTGCAAGAGTAAACTCACATGTACGTTGTTCACTTGAGTTTCCTCCATTAAGAAGCTGGCCTGTCTGTCACGATCCCAGTAAGGACACAAAGCATATGCACTGGGACACAAGGCACACCCTCCTATGACAGTGTAGGGAGAAGCTGGACATGCAGGGTGGCTGGCTGGAGCAGGCATTTAGTAGGAGCTGCCTTGACCCACACCAACATGGCCGTCAAGACAGAACCTATTATGAAACTCAAGATGCCCCCCGGCAGACTCAAAGATCTGACATCCCTGGTGGTTTAGTGTTAACAATGTGTGGCCACAGGCTATAAAACCATGCCCCAGACCACACCCTGTGCTTAGCATTTCTTCTGCTACCTACCAGAGCAGTGTAATGCTTACCGCTCCTGTTTCCACATGCACAGAGACTGTATCTTACTGGTGCACGCCCGGACTCACCTGCAGCCGTACCTACCCGAAGACCTCATCGCAAGAGTTCCGCTTCAGCCTCTGTCCTGATCCTCACTTGGAAACAAAGCCGATTGAGGTCCGCAGCAACTGCAGCTCCTGAAAACGAGAAAACTATAGTAAGAGACTGAAGTTAACTGTCAATTCCCACCGAGCTTCATATTTAGAACAAACTTACCTGAACCAGCAATCAGCCGCTTCACAAATTTTTCGCGCAGCAGCCAACCCTAGCAAAAGGCATTCCGCGAGACCCGTACCTATGGAAAGGAAGAGAAAGAGACTTAAAGCACACTCCGCCACCCAAGAAGAACGAACAGCACGAAACAAGCCGTGCTCCACGCCGCAAGCTGCTAAAGCCTCCAGGTGGACAAAGAAGCATTGTACAAAGACTTACTTCCATACCTTCAGCATCCAGTGCATCACAGCTGGCCTGGACCACTACTCACAGTGAAGCAACTGGAGTTGGATGCTTACCTGACATCTCCAGCCCACCTTCCTCATCCAAATACAGTGAGCACAATCGCCTGCGCGCCATCCAGCCTATCTAAGGGGGAGCACAAGGAGGAGTTGGGGGGAAAGCTGGGGGACACATATTGAATATATGCACTTACTTACTCCTAGGTCTTCACCCAGACCCCCTCGCACATCTTATCAGATGCTCTGAGTTCTACCGGGTCCTTCCCAATCTCACTGTTCCATGGGTTTGGTTCTTCAGCGGACCAGTGGGGGAAGGAGTGGCTTGGGCATTCACCATACCAGAGTTAAGCAGTGGGGGCAACGCTTCAGAACAGTTCGGACCAGGCATTCCTGCAGGGCACCAGAGGTAAGCACTACACTGTCTTTCTGGAGCCACGCCCTGCTTCAGTGAGCGTAGAGGATTTCTTTTAAAATGGCTCCTACTAAAGTCGCTCAATATACATGGGGTTTTTGATTAAGGGGACCGATCAATATTGATGGGATGTGGCTCTTTTCCTGGTGACTGGCCTAGGGCTTCGCAAAGTATGGGCGTGAAACTGAGATCACATCAAGGGGTCACCACTGAAAGGTAGCCCAACTTACAGGGCTACCCCTTTAATTATACAGTTACCCCTAATCACGCTCACACCAGATTCGAGTTCACCCCTCTAGGGAATTAAGACAAAGAGTCTTTATCTTGCAAGGATAACAAATTTAATCTTTACAGAAAATGAGGAGGGGGCAAAAAGCTCTGCTCCTGAATGGCATTCTATCCCTCACCGTTCCCAGCTCCTGCAGACTGATGCCAAGCAGGAGCCTTATATACTGTTCAACTTGGTTACTGGATACTGGCATGGCTCATCCAAAATGATCCTTCTTCCCTTGCAATGGATGCTGCATGCTTCCTTCTTGCATGGCCGTGTTTCAGTTTGCGACATACTACTTAGCATATTGCTAGCTATGCAAGAATACATTGTAGCTTCATTTTTCATCATTTTGCTATATTATGAACATTTATACATAAACACATTTTCCCGCCATACTCCCCACACTTTACTCACTATACTAATATTTTATCTGATCCAGTTATTCCCCTTAAAACCTTATTTTCACATAATGTTACATTGTGTGCACGAGCATGTACACTCCCCTATTCTTAGTCTTCAAGGGCTTTTGATGGACAGGAAACAGCTGCAGATTTACCTCGTGCTCTCGGCCAGCCTTAGCGAATACCAGGAAATGCCTGTAGACTATTTTTAGCACAGGCAGCATTCTGCTCTCTACCGTGCTTTGAGATTATAAAACTACATAGAATAACATTTACAAGTTTTACAGCTAATGGCTATTTGCACCTTATATTTAAATACTATCTTCATTTAGTGCCTGGCCATGCCTGTGTGTGATTATTTTTGCATGAAAAAAGTTTTTTCAGTGCTTGAGTGCTTAGAGAAGTCTTGCCTAATTGTAAAGCGCTTGGTGGGTGCAAGAAGGAGCTAGCTCCTCCCCAACACTGCTTATGCATGCTGAAATTAGCTACTCCTGTGGGACAATAGATGTACTGTTAGGTCTGATCACAAACCCTTGGCACAAACATCTTCCTGCAAATGGTGGATGAATGTGTCTCACGCATCTCCAGACAGTTCTTAGGATTACAGGGTTATTATTTTAGTGTATCTCCTTTAGGACAATTGTTGCAGCTGATTGCCTTGCCTTCCCATGACTGCTCAAGTAGAAGAGTGGATTCAGAGGAACAGTCAGGTGGTACTAGCAAGTATTGACTTTCCATACTGGAGGTGAGCTGGGTCCAAGCTGAAGCTGAGTATAGCATGCTGTTGTGTATCAAAGGATGGCACACCAATGGTTGGTCTTATAAAGCCAAGCTGGACAGAGAATGGTGGACATGGTATGCAATAAAAGATGAGTCATGCAATATCGAGGGAAAATTAAGAAGAGGTAGGAAAGCTATTGCTCCAGCTTGGTTGTGGGAGAACATTATAAACCTGTCGCATGAAGGGCACTTGGGATGCAACCTCATAAAAAAGGCTTTGTCAGACGTCTTGGTGGCCAAGCATGGGTTCCATGGCTGACAGAGAGCTTAGGGACTGTCATGACTGTACCAACAGTGATAAATGAAGGGCTTCCAGAGGATATCCTCTCCGACCGGTGCTGGTGCCATCTGAGCCCTGGTTTAAAGTAGCTACAGACATTGTGGGATCAATGCAAGGATACGGATGGGGAGCTAAATTCCTTTTTTTTGTGGACTAGCACTCGAAATGGATTTAGTGGAAAGATGTGGGGGAAGCTACAAATGAGAAAATTATTAAATATATAGAAGAGCTTAATTTAGATAGTGTTTCCCACAATAAATTGAGACAGATAAAGGGTGCAATGATGCTGGGGTTTCTTGAAAGAGTGGCCGGCCATTAAATACTGTAGAACAGTTCTATATCGCCCCTGTGAAAATGGATTAGTGGAGATGGCAAATTGGCTCCTGAAAGGGGGCATTCTGCTGGCTATCAAGGCAAAGTTGCCAAGGAGGTAAGTAGTACAAACGATGGTGTGGGGGTACCACAACACTCTGCAACTCAGTTACTAAGGTATTTCACTGCCTTATATGGAAAGTTCTGGGAACCAGCTTGTGTCCAACTTGGAGGGTTTGACCAACTCAGTACCCTCAGACAGACAGAAAATTATATAGGTTGTGAAAACTGCCTCCAATTATTATAAGCAAAGGTTTGACACAAAGTAGTGAAAGGTAGCACAAAAAAGAGCAAGAGTTTTTTTCTTCTAAAAAGACAAAAGGATTATGATCATCATAAATAAAGCCATACGAAATTAAAATAAGTAAATATGATTCATCAATGCGGCTGCACCAGATGTACCTCTAAAGTATGCACGCATCAGACTCATACTGCGTATATGCTGTGGTGTGGGGTTATGTTTATGGGTTGCAAACGAAATCCATTGTAAAACTTCACAAAATGTACTAAGCTCTTCACTTGTGGCATTTCTTCTGCAGATGAGTAAGAGGGAGCGAGAAGGGGAGAGAGCGGGCCAAGAAAATATTGAACCAGGAGAAAAAAAAGAGTGATTGAAACAGCAGAAGAGTAGAGAGAAGGTGGGGAGGAAAGAGAGTGAAAGAGAGATGGAATGTGATAAGTGGAGAGGGGTGGATGAAAGGGAGAGAAATCCAGTAGAAAGGTACAAAATGAGAGGGAACTACCGTAATGAAAAGGGATCATTGAGAGAGGGCACGAGTGAGAGTGAGAGACAGAGAGAGATATTAGTCTAAAATGGCCAATAAAATCACAGTCTTCCAGTAAAAAACCATAAACAATTTAAAATACTACAGTATTATTTATTCCTCACACAAACCTAGAGCCACAAACGAACTATGACCACCTTAGGTTCCCATTATAATAAAATAATAATTTTGCATTTATATAGTGCTACAAACTCGCTGCTTAGTGTGTGGTGGTCATTTATCGACCTCCGAAGGATGAAAGGCTGAGTTTGGCCCTGCCGGGATTCACACCTGGGTCAACAAGCTCTGCACTGATATCAAATCGACTCAGCGAGGCTATTTGACATTGAATGACTCATTCTCATTGAGTCAGAAAGAGTCTGGCCGTTAGAACATCACGCGGTTGGTCTATTTCACCTTCATTCATATCCGCAACTATACAGTGTGCATACCGACCAGGGATTCGCTGTGCATGGTAGTGAAAGGCAAAGCAATCTGCAATATGTGTGGATTTCTGTGCCTTTTACCACAGCGTGCAGTGAGTCTTGACTTATCTTCACCATGTGCATGTGGGACAGCAGTGAGTCTTGACTTATCTTCACCATGTTGACTGCAGGTTGCCGATGTGACCCCTTCAGGAATTCCTGGACGCTTGGTGGATCCAGGTGTCCGAATGCTTCGCAGACAAGATTGCCCTCAACGAGGAGTTCCATCGAGCGATAAGGATGGGGGGGTGTGCGCTCTAACATCGCCGGGGGCATGGATTTCCTGGAGGGATGGGGAGCCCACATCGGACGTCTCCACACCAGAGGCTTGTGGCTAGATGAGAGGGATCTCAACATCAATTTCCTGGAACTGCGGGCAGTGTTCTGGGCCCTCAAGTCGTTCCTTCCGTCCCTCAAGGGCAAGGTTGTGAGGGTATTCACGGAAAATACCACCACTATGTTCTACATCAGGGAGCAGGACGGCACCAGATCCCCAGTGCTCTTGGAGAGGCGCAGGATTTGGAGCACTGCACTGTAGCCCAACGGATGTTCCTCATTCGCTAACAGCCTCTTCCTCAGATGGGGCAGGTCCCAGATCTATCTGTTTGCGAGGGCGACGAATTCCAAATGCCAGAGATTCGCCAGCAGGTTCCACCAGCTGAGGAGCATGGAGGACGAGTTTTCCTTTGTTAGGCAAAGTTTGAATCAAGTATCCTCTGGGAACACTACAAGCAACTATGACTACAGGCATAGGCAACCCAACCTTTGGTGTAAGCTTGTACTACAGTTTTGGTAGCATGTTGAGCAGCCAGGCTCTTCTCAAGAGGGGAAATGTGAGCTGTAGTGGAGTTACACAAAGATTCAGTTACAGGTATTCAAATAAACTCTTACACTCAAGGTTTCTTGCATAAACAATGTATTTATCAGTCAGTTATAAAGCCTTCGTCAGAAGTGAGCAATAGGATAGTAACACACAAATACACTTCAGTACTGTACACACTCAGTTTCTGGATCAGACAAGGCCCTTTTGGGATGGCCCACAGACACAACCTACACCCACAGGTGACTTCAGTAACAAGGGCGCTGGGGACATTAATACCTTACTGTTGGCATACAGAATAATTAATAATAATAATAATAATAATAATAATAATACTCTTACAAAATGTGTAAAAGGCAAAGGTTATTAGAACAGAAGGAATTAATATTCATAAGCAGTGCAGATACTTTTAAAGTTCACTAGAAGAGTCATTCAATTCAATAGGCTAAGCCAAAGTCAATGGGTAAAAGTCTTGGATAGGATAAAGCACTTCTGGTAAGTAATGGAAAAGTCTTTGCACAAGTTCTTAGGAGTCTTTGAAGAAAAGAAGAATCAAATGTAGGGCCATAAGCTGATTAGACTTTAGTTATAGAAGTTACAAGAAGTTCCACAGTAAGAGGTGAGTTCTCTTAGACTTGTTTTACAGTACCTTGGTAAAGAAGAAAAAGATGACAGCTGAAGACTTCTGTTCCTGTGCAGCTTTGCAGATATTACTGTTCCTGGGCCTCAGTCATGGGGATAAGAGGGAGGACATCGGGGGACTCCTGCACTGCACTGGCATTGTCAAAACTGTCAACCGGCAAACTTTACTTTCAGTGGCTGTTTTTGCGTTTCAGATCCTTGCAGTACAGCAAATAGCAATAAGCGCGGTTCTTGGCTGTCAAGGTGGACTTTGCTCACATCTGAGGTCCCGCACTTGACTGAGTGGTGTCGGGTTTGGTCAGTCCTGCTTCATGGGAGTCCGGAGGATCTTCCAAAAGCTTTAGACTAGCTTACAAGCAACGCACACAATCTGGTATCCCTCTCCCTGGCTCTATGGTTTCCTGCAGCAACTCTTAGGAAATTCAACCAGCTCCAAGATGGGTGTCCAGGTGGCTTACTTGGGAGTTGATTGGTACTACCAACTTAAAGGGAGAAGTCGTCCTTTGCAAGGCTTCTCTGTCGACGCGAACATGGCGATTCAGACCTGCACAAGGGCTTCACCGGGCAAACCAACGTTCCAGGAGTTGCAGCCGCCGTCCTCTTCAAGCTCTTCTTCAGTTCCATCGTCCAGTGGTCGACTCTGCCTTCCAAGCCAAAAGACTCTCCTTTTATTCAGTTCTCTCCCATTCATTCCAGGCTAGATGTCGCTCACCCAGCATGATGGCTGTCCTTGCCGGACAGTTAGCCAGCCAATCACCACAGATTGCATTTGGGTCTCCTAGGAGACTAAGCACAGGGAGTTTTGGGCACCTCCCTCACTGCCTGCCTACCCCAGACACTCTGGAGCCAGAGGCGGGTTTCACTCCTCCAAGGACCTTTCCACAAAGAAATGGCGAAAAAAGACCAGGGACCATTTTTAACAAAGGAGGCTCAGCGCCATTTTGAAAAACATGGCTCCCATGATTTAACATTACCGGAGCTGCAAACAGTTTGCGGTCTGGGTGAATCATGGCAGTTCATTACAAAACCACGGGCACCAGCCATTGTGAGAGGAAAGGGTAACACATAAATGCTACATGAGTAACTAGACACAGGGGATACTAAGTAACCCCTCCAGCACTCTGTTGGAAGATAGGGTGTGCTGGGTCTAGAAATGTCACTCCACTGCTCTGGGAAAACTGTAGTTGATCCCAGAGAAGTTATTGAAACCTTGGGAAATCTGGAAGGCTTCCCTGTGGCACTGCACTGAAGGTGCTTTGTGACACAATTGTAAAAGATGATGCCTATGGAGTTGGTTAGACTCCACGCCCAAAAAGAAAGTGTATAAAATCACATTAAATTACATGAGAGTGAGAACAAGGGTCACACACTCTCTGAGGTAAAAAAATCAAGTCCTCAAAATCCAGCAAAGTTGCTGGGGGTCTCTAAGGTGGAGGGAATTAGCACATTTTTGAGAATTCTCCCTAACATCCTTCACGTGGGAAGGCCTGTTTCTGTACGTGTTACCTTTGTTGCCTTTCCTTCTGAATCATCAATCAACACCAACAATGCCGATGTAGGCTGATCCTAGTCACCCCGGCGTGGCCGAGGCAAATTCGGTATCCAGATCTCCTTAGCCTGTCAGCGACACCTCCAGTGAAGCTGCTACTGGTTGCTGATCTGCTCGCCCGAGAAGAAGGCGCAATCCTACATCATGACCCAGGATCACTGAACCTGAAGGCCTGGCTCCTTCAGCCTTAGAGTTCGATGGATACGAACTGCCGGCAGACTGCGGGGAGGTCCTTGCCAGGGCCAAAGCTTTTTCGACTGCTACGGGCACAAATGGAAACATTTTGCAACGTGGTGCCAGATGCAGAAGATCAACCTTCTGAGGGTCACATCCCTGCAGATCCTTCCGTACTTGTTGTCCTTGGCCAAGGCTGGGCTGGCACACGCCTCTATCAAAGTGCATCTGGCGGCTATCTCCCTCTACACCAGGTCTCCGGGACAGAGTTCTCTTTGGTCGCACCGTCTAGTCAAGGGGTTCCGGAGCAATACAAGAAGGAATCTGTCGGCAGTTCACCTAGTCGGAGAGCAGAACACGGCAGCGGATGCTCTGAGCAGGCAGAGCAGTGTCCCACGAGTGGGAACTAGCTCAGGAAGTCCTTCAAGAGATCTTCACCCTTTGGAGAACCCCTCAAGTGGATCTTTTCATGACCAGGGTCAACCGGATGTGTGATCAGTACTGCTCAAGGGAATTTTCCCCAAGAGGAGCTCTGGGGGACACGTCCCTCCTCCCGCCTCCCAGAGCGCCCCTGGCCCTTGATCGGCTCACTCTATACTACAAAAGCCATCTCCCCAGGGCAGTCCTCTGCCCGGCAGCCCCCGTGGCTGAGGGCCCCAAGGCCAAGGGCGGCTCCAAGAGAGGTGGGTCCACAAAGTGTCTGCAGGTGTCAGCAGGAGAAGCCAAGGAAGCCAGCAGACACCAACAAAACTGTGAGAGTGGCAGGGGTGGGGTGTAGAGCAATCACTCTACTCCAGAAAGCCCCTGTCACTCTATCTTACCTCCCATAGCGTAGACTGCCATAGACTTTAATAATATATACTTATGAAGACTTGTGACAACTGTAAATGGAATGTAAATGTTGCCATGTGATGAATATGCTAGTGCCACACATGTATGGAACTGAACCCAAGCTTGCGTCGCATCTAGATAGAAGTGTGATTGCTAGCATTTGCCACACTCGGGATTCTTGCCTTTAGCCTGCGCCGCATCTAGATAGAAACGTGACTGTTAGCATGTGCCACACTCGTATGGAATTCTGAACTTTGGCTTCCGTCGCTTCTGGATGGAAGTGTGAGTGTCGGCATGTGCCGCACCTAGATGGAATCCCATAATTGCAATATTAGCATATACCACACTTAGATGGAATTTCTCAAGTTTAGTCTGTGCCAGATCTAGACAGAAATGTGATTATTAGCATATATGATTCTCAGCATGCACCACACTTAGAATTCTTAACCTAGCTTGCGTCGCATCTAGACAGAAATGCGATTGTTAGCATATGCCACACTTAGATGGAATTTCTCAAGCCTAGTCTGCGCCAGATCTAGACAAAAATGTGATTATTAGCATATGCCACACTTAGATGGAATTTCTCAAGCCTAGTCTACGCAAGATCTAGACAGAAATGCGATTGTTAGCATATGCCACACTTAGATGGAATTTCTCAAGCCTAGTCTGCGCCAGATCTAGACAAAAATGTGATTGTTAGCATATGCCACACTTAGATGGAATTTCTCAAGCCTAGTCTACGCAAGATCTAGACAGAAATGGGATTGTTAGCGTATGCCACACTTTGATGGAATTTTTCAAGTTTAGCCTGCGTCGCATCTAGACAAAAATGTGATTGTTAGAATATGCCGCATGTAGATGGAATTTCTCAAGCCTAGTCTGCGCCAGATCTAGCCAGAAATGTGATTGTTAGCGTATGCCACACTTTGATGGAATTTTTCAAGTTTAGCCTGCGTCGCATCTAGACAGAAATGTGATTGTTAGAATATGCCGCACGTAGATGGAATTTCTCAAGCCTAGTCTGCGCCAGATCTAGCCAGTAATGTGATTGTTAGCGTATGCCACACTTTGATGGAATTTTTCAAGTTTAGCCTGCGTCGCATCTAGACAGAAATGTGATTGTTAGAATATGCCGCACGTAGATGGAATTTCTCAAGCCTAGTCTGCGCCAGATCTAGACAGAAATGTGATTGTTAGCATATGCCACACTCATATGGAATTTCAGAAATGTGACTGTTGGCATATATGATTCTCAGCATGCACCACACTTAGAATTCTGAACCTAGCTTGCGTCGCAACTAGATAGAAATGTGACTGTTAGCATGTGCCACACTTAGAATTATGAACCTAGCTTGCGTCAAATCTAGATAGAAATGTGACTGTCAGCATGTGCCGCACCTAGATGGAATCCCACAATTACAAGGACAGCAATGCCAACTAACCAACCAACTAACAATTCCATCCCTCTGCATACACCTCTCAAACTATAACCAAACAGAACCACAAACCTAAAACACAGCAATCCGCACAAACTTCACAACAATGCAACAACAAAACAAACCACACATAGACTTGCACAACAGCACACGACGACTACGGACCACAAAACACTCCAAGCCCAGCCAACGGACCCACCGGGCTGAGGCTGTCATCAGCACATCACTGCTCTCTTGCACTTTTTCAGCTTATTCCCACTAACCCACCCCCTCTCCTCCCCTTTTTCAGAGCCGCCAGAGTGCCAGGGGAGCACTTTGGTGGTGATAGTGCGCGGTACAAATGTCCTTTAACATTAACATTAACATGTGCGTGTGGGAGCAGCGGAAATCTGCAATGGCGGCTGCCGCAACATCAATGGTGGCACATCACTGGCAATTGATGTCTATGGACTGAATTAGCGTTTTCCTGGCACAGGAAAGTGGTCACAGTCTACAGAAGTCAGGCTGGTTGTCAGAGATCAGAAAACGACACCCCATGGACAAGCATGGTGCTTTTACACTGCAGAGAAGTCCGCAATTCTAAGTTTCTGCCGGCACCAACGTCAGTCCTTAAGGGAATGGCACAGATGTGGGGCAAGGTACACTACATCGTTTCCTGGGCTTTTTTGTATACATCCATAATGAGTACCTGAGTGGGAATGTGCCATTTGAGGTGGGCGTGTGTTTCTGGGTTTGCGAAGCTGCAGGGCATTGCTTCATCACAATGTAAAACCGTGGAAATGTCACAAGGCGTGCGAGGCTCTTTGGTTGCGACACTTCCTCTGCCGTGCTGGGGATGTGTGGGTGTTAAAGCGTGCATACTGTATGTTACATTAGTGGGATAAACGTTGTAGCAGAAGATTTAAAAGCAGTGTTTCATTCCTACGCAAACAGCTTTTAAAATTATTTTCACTGAAAAAATATATGTTCATTAATATATTCCTCTTCATAAGGTCTGTGTGAAGAATTATTTTCACGAACCACTGATTTTTCTCAAATATTTTTCAATTGTTCTTCTAGTTGAAAAGAATGATAGAGTGTGGTGACAAGCAGGCACATGACAGGCAGCACACCACGTCCACGCCCTGTTCCTTCTCAGGGCTGAGCAGTGGTGAATAGTATTTTGTTGTTATTGAACAATGGGTGTCATTTCAAGCAGAAATGGTGTACTTAGGAGGCAGGGGCAGTGGGAAGTGTGCCTTTACAGACAAATGAGCGTGAGTGAGTGAGAAATACTGGTTTATGAGGGGGTAGGAAGGTGGGACATGGACCAGGGACAAACACTAGATAACAGAGGTACATATCGTAAACAACAGTGGCCCCATGCCACTGCCTTTAATAACATACATATTTAAAGACAGAGCTTTAATGTGTCAGAGTAGGAGGGGAGCGCTGGAGCAAGCTTGTGGAGAGTAGTGTGGAAATGGAATGGGAGAGACCATTTCACTAGTAGTTAAGTGGAGCTTGAGTCTGAACTTAAAGCATTCCACAGATGGGCTCGTATTAATGTCGGTTGGGGGGGTCTTGGGAGTTTAAGTAATGGGATGGAAGTAGGGAGAAGGTGTGAAAGCAGAGGAGACGCAGAGGGCTAGGTAACAGAAGGGTGTTGGGTGCCTGGTAACCCCCCATTCCATCCTTCCTCATCGTGGGGCGAGGGCAGGAGCCCCCCCAGCACCACCAGCCCAGCAGAGGAACCACGCGCCGAACCAGGAACTCGGACAGGGCCTGCCTGACCCTGTCCCCACACGGCGCCTGACTCGCCCATGCCGGGCGCAGCGCGGCGCGAAACCGAGGCTAAGCCTCAATTTCATCAGCTGGAACCGCCGGCAGGCGGATTACGCCGGCGGCCAGCTCGAAGGCCATTCTAAGGCCTGTTGGGTGCCTGGTAACCCCCCATTCCATCCTTCCTCATCGTGGGGCGAGGGCAGGAGCCCCCCCAGCACCACCAGCCCAGCAGAGGAACCACGCGCCGAACCAGGAACTCGGACAGGGCCTGCCTGACCCTGTCCCCACACGGCGCCTGACTCGCCCATGCCGGGCGCAGCGCGGCGCGAAACCGAGGCTAAGCCTCAATTTCATCAGCTGGAACCGCCGGCAGGCGGATTACGCCGGCGGCCAGCTCGAAGGCCATTCTAAGGCCTGTTGGGTGCCTGGTAACCCCCCATTCCATCCTTCCTCATCGTGGGGCGAGGGCAGGAGCCCCCCCAGCACCACCAGCCCAGCAGAGGAACCACGCGCCGAACCAGGAACTCGGACAGGGCCTGCCTGACCCTGTCCCCACACGGCGCCTGACTCGCCCATGCCGGGCGCAGCGCGGCGCGAAACCGAGGCTAAGCCTCAATTTCATCAGCTGGAACCGCCGGCAGGCGGATTACGCCGGCGGCCAGCTCGAAGGCCATTCTAAGGCCTGTTGGGTGCCTGTTTGGAGCCACAGGAGCTAGGGGCCAGAAACTCTGCCCTTACCAATCCAGAGCCACCATGAGCAGGAGTTCCTTCCATCTACTGCTGGAGCTGCTGACACCAGGTATGTCACGAGTCCCTAGCTACAGCACGAGCGTGCATCTTGAAGGCAACACGCGGCAAATTATTTAGCAATATCCGCACTGCTCCTGCGTTGCCCAGTGCGGCCCTTCCTGCCAGGATCTGCCCCATTAATGCACTCTAAGTGCATCCAGCCACCTATTGAAGCCCTGAGGTTCACACCATTTAAAGATGGCTGCCCGCCGCATCTTCACCCCTCCATCCGGCCCTGCTACCCTGCAAACATCGTGATTGGCCCCTCTCCTCTATTGGGAGCCAACCACAAGCCAGTAGGTTCCGAACCGGCCCACCTCGAAGGCACTGTGCACTGTGCCTATCTCTAGCCTGTACACACCACCGAGCATAGGGCTAGATCCCCCACCCTTCTCCTTTGGGGTAACATACCGCCCCTTACTGCAACCTTTTTTCAACTGTTCCAGCCAGCAACCTGAACTGTTTTTAGCCTTCACTGAACCCTGTTCTCGCAGTACGGTATAACACAGACTACTGCTCACACTGGGTAGTGCCTTATGGTCGCTTAGAGACTACTGCGACATTGTGTAGTGCCTTATGGTCGCGTAGAGACCACTGTGACCACTTGTGTTGTGCCTTTGGTCGCTTAGAGACTACTGAGACATTGTGTAGTGCATTATGGTCGCTTAGAGACCACTATAACATTGTGTAGTGCCTTATGGTCGCTTAGAGACCACTGTAACATTGTGTAGTGCCTTATGGTCGCTTAGAGACCACTGTAACATTGGGTAGTGCCTTATGGTCGCGTAGAGACCACTGTGACCACTTGTGTTGTGCCTTTGGTCGCTTAGAGACTACTGAGACATTGTGTAGTGCATTATGGTCGCTTAGAGACCACTATAACATTGTGTAGTGCCTTATGGTCGCTTAGAGACCACTGTAACATTGTGTAGTGCCTTATGGTCGCGTAGAGACCACTGTGACCACTTGTGTTGTGCCTTATGATCGCTTAGAGACTACTGTAACATTGTGTAGTGCCTTATGGTCGCTTAGAGACTACTGTGACATTGTGTAGTGCCTTATGGTCGCTTAGAGACCACTATGACATTGTGTAGTGCCTTATGGTCGCTTAGAGACTACTGTGACACTGTGTAGTGCCTTATGGTCGCCTAGATTACACTGCGTATTAGTATTGAGTATCAGCACTGTGCACTAGCATTTCTCCGATTCTCTGCGCTAGTACCCGCACTGCAGCACCATTGCGTACTAACATTGCGCACTAGCTTCTCTCTGACGATTTTGTGCGTCAGTTCCCTCTAAACTCAGAAATGATAACCTGGACCTTCCTCATTATGTTCCCATTCTGCCTGGTCCCCCATGACACCCCTTGTACAGGGTCACACTTTCGCTTACACCCCAACGGCCTCAGCAGACTAGCCTGCCCCAGACATTATCCCATACCCTGCCCCACCCCCTTCCTACCTAACATCAACCCCTTCCAGCCTACCTCCTCCATTGACTCTCATCGCATAGCAGACACCCCCAGCCCCCAAGAAGCATCACAAACTACTCCCATCGGCCAACCCACTATCACGAACCTTACTATCAGCAGATCCTATCCCTGCTCAGGATTATCGAGATTCACCCGACTCAGATCCAGAACACACACACCCGCATCCTTCCCCAATCTAGGCAACAAACAAAACATAACCTTTACCAAATCTGCCCCTCACTGCACACGCCCTACACCCCCGACAGACCAGATATCACACGGCCTGATCGCACCCTCCCCCCGCACCCACATCAAAAAATCATGCATCACCACCGAAATCATTAAAGGTGCACTCATTAATGCGAGATCTGTAGTCGCCCATGCCTTAGACATTGCAGACATTATCACCGCTAATGATCTCGACTTCATAGCTATTACAGAGACCTGGCTCCACCCAGCATCTGGCCCCTCTCTATCACTTGCTATACCCAATGACTATACCATCTATCGTGCAGACAGACAAACAGCTAAAGGTGGTGGAGTAGCCGTTATTGCAAAAAGTTCCATCAACATTAGACACATACAAAACCAACCACTGACATCAGCGGAATTACTCACCCTCAAACTATCCACAACGCACACAAGCACTATCACCATCCACCTCATCTACAGACCGCCAGGCCCCATACTATCCTTTAATGACGACATAGCCCTTCTACTCTCTAACAATATCAAACCTAACTCTCGACTACTCATCCTAGGAGACTTTAATCTAGGTCTCAATGATGAGAAAGATGACAAAGCTCACACTATCGCCAACACTATTTCAGAATTAGGACTCACCCACCATATCGCACAACCCACACATAACAAAGGACGCATCCTTGACTGGATAGCTGACCTCAATTGCAACACTACCATCCTCTCCAACACTCCATGCGCCTGGACCGATCACCACCTTATTACCTTCACCATCAACAAAGGCACTCAAACACCAGGGCCCTCCTCCAATGCCCCACCCACACTCACAAGAAACAACAAAAATATCACACTAGAGAAACTCCTCCCGTTACTCCAACCCATCATCGACTTCTCACCCACCATGACCAACCCTACTGAATTAGTAGATCTATACAACACAACTATCCTTAAGGCCATAAATACCATAGCACCACTCAAGCTTCGGAAAGCCAAACCAAGAGCACACCTCAATTCCTGGTTCACCCCCAAACTAAAAACACTCCGCAAAGCCAAAAGACAAGCTGAATTAGCATGGAAACAGTCACCATCCACCATTAACAAGACATCCTACGCACTAGCATCGAACATCTATAAAACAGCCATCATCCAGTCTAAAAAAAACATGTACAATGAAAGAATCAGCAACGCCAAATCTAATACCAAAGAGCTCTTCAATATCCTGAGAGAACTCGAATCACCCTCCCCCATTCCAGACACCTGCAACAAAGACATCCACTGGTGCACGAACATCCAGGAAGCACTCCTAGGCAAAATTGCCACGCTAGAAGCCAAAATCTTGACAAAGAAAGAAAGCCTCACCCTCTCCGATAACATCACCCCCTCCACACACACCCACACCACCCCCCAAAATGATGACAATAACCTCTTTGAGTTTTCCACCATAACCATTAAAGAGGTTGAAGAAATAATCTACTCCCTTAAACCGTCCAAATGCCAAGGCGACACTTGCCCAGCCCCTATCATTAAAGATGCTGCCAAACAACTTGCTCCCTTCATCACCACCCTCATCAACGCATCTTTCACCTCCAACATAGTGCCCAACAACCTCAAGGACTCCTGGGTTCTTCCTTTACTCAAGAAGCCCACCCTTGACCCTAATGTCCCCACCAACTACAGACCCATAACGACTGTACCCTTCCTACTAAAAATCCTCGACAGAGCTGCCTATCTCCAGATACAGAACCACCTCGAGAAAAATAACTTACTAGGACTCAGACAATCAGGATTCCGCCCCAAACATGGCACTGAGACCGCCCTGATTGACCTTAAGACACAGATGGACAACATTAAAGACAATGGTAAACTAGCCCTCCTTCTCCTCCTTGACTTATCGGCCGCCTTCGACCTGGTCAACCACGACATCCTCTGCAAACATCTATCCTCAGCAGCCAAATTCTCAGATAACGCCAACGCATGGATCCATTCCTTCCTTAACAACAGATCCATGAGAGTCTTCGCACCCACAGCCTCTGCCATCCCAGCCCCAGTCACTTGCGGTGTCCCCCAGGGCTCCTGCGTCTCCCCCACTCTATACAATGTATTCACGAAACCCCTCTTTGACATACTGGACCGCTTGGGTGTCATCTACACCAACTACGCAGATGACACCCAAATACTGATCCCTTTAACAGGCGACTACTCCACCGACCTCACTGCTCTCAACAACATTTATTCCATTATATAAGAATGGATGGCCAAGCATGGCCTATGCCTTAATGACGACAAGACCGAGCTTCTCCTCCTAGGTTCCCAACCCAGACTTAATAAACTCGACAAACTCTATCAAGCATTCACCATAGACGGCAATAACATCACCGTCTCTAACAGCGTCAAAACCCTAGGAATCTACCTCGACTCCTCCCTCACACTGACAAGACAGATCAACTCCATCGCTTCAGCCACTGCTTACACTTGTAAACTTATCAATGCCAGCAGACCTTACCTCTCACCATCCAACTGCATCACCTTAGCCAGAGCGCTAGTCCTTTCCAAAGTTGACTACTGCAATGCGCTATACTTGGGAACCAGTCAGAAAAACATCAACAAACTACAAGTCATACAAAACAACGCCTTGCGAGCAGCCCTGAACATACCCAAACAAGAACACATCTCGGACGCCAGACGCACCTGCCATTGGCTATCCATACCACAAAGAATTGAATATAAAACCATCTCACTCACACACAAATGCCTAGCTAACCAAGCACCCAGATACCTATCCGACAACCTCAAGCACCACACCCCAGCGCGCCCTACCAGATCAGCTCAAACACACTGCTTAAATATCCCAAGATTTAAGCTCCAAAAAGCAGGTGGCTCCAGCTTCCCCGTGCTTGCCTCCAAACTTTGGAATTCACTTCCACTCGAGCTGAGATCAGAACCGTCCTTTCACAGATTTAGACACAACACCAAAACTTGGCTTCTATCCAAAGAAACTGCCTAGCCCTACCGCACTAGCATGCACCAAGACTGTAAATTTGTAAATATGTAATCGATTTGTACATTTCTGCTGCATTATTCTTTTGTATTCATTATTCTTGTTGTATTCATCGCAAGCGCCTGGATGCCCTAGGGCCAGGCGGCGCTATACAAATAATAAACTAAACTAAACTAAACTAAGGGTTACGGAGGGCGGAAGTCATAGGGAGTGGGGAGGAGAGTACGGGGAGATGCAGTGAGGTAGGGGAGTCCACAACCTTGCATTGCATGGGGAGCCAACCAGCATGGTGACAGTGTATAGAGGTTCAGGAGGTAGGTTGTCGAGGGTGCACTTAGTAAGGATGAAGACATTGTTGAGGGTGGAGAGGACTAGAGGGTGACAACGAGGAACAGGTTTGAGTAACAGTCAAGTATGCTGAGCACAGGACTAGAAATGAGCATTTGGCTTGATATGGTGGGAGATTTTCCAAATGTTGAGATGGGTGACCCGAGCAGCCATGACAGTTGTCATGATAAACTGTTGGAGTCCAAGGTCACTATCCAGAGCAAAGACTGCAAGCCTTGAGTGAAGGAGTGGGGAGTGAGGATGTCTGGGGGAAGTATGCAAGAGATGGGGTGGGTTGGGTGAGCATTGGAGGCAGGGAGAAATATTATTTCTGTTTTTGAGGATTTAAACATCAGTTTTCATAGAGTCATCCAGTAGCGGATGGTTGTGAGGCACCTCATGATATGGTAGGTTATTTATAACGCGCTTAATACCCAGAGCTTTCTAAATGCGTACTCGGGGATCGAACCTGTGGTGCTTCATGTCGTCCTGCTTCCAAGGTGAGCACGTTGCCCCTGAGCTATCCTCCAGAGATGTGCTGACAGATGTCCAGGGAGAAATAGCAAAAGGAGAAGAACCTGGGAAGTGGTGCTGAGAGTCAAGAGGAGTGCGCTGACGGCTGGTCCTTGCGTGAAGCTCACTGGAAGACGTGGGGGAGGAGGCGTTCGAGTTTCAGGAGATGAAAAAGGAACAATTAGAGAGTTAAGAAGATGCGGTCCAGTTAATTACAGTATCCTTGAAATCTGGGAAAGAGGGGGTTTGAAGGAGAGAGGGCTGGTCCACAGTATTGAAGTCCACAGAGAGATCAAGTAGAATTAAAATAGAGAGGTGAGAGTGATGAGCAAAGGTCACAAGGTTGGAGAGGTGTTGGTACAGTTTCAATGTAGTGTGTGCTCTAGGAGCCTGTGTGCAGGGATTGTAAAGTGAGTGTTCTTTGAGATAGCTGATGATGCAGTGGAAAACAACTGACTAGAGGACTTTGAACTGGTGGGGCAGAAGGAACATGGGTCTGCAAGCAGAGAGATTGCTAGGGTCAGCAGTGTGCGTTTTTATTATGGGGGTGAAGGTGGCTGTTTAAGAGCAGGCAAGGCCACATCTGTGAGGAGAGAGAGGTTGAAGTGGCAGGAGAGGTGAACGTAGGTGACACATGCAATTTATGTAATTGTTTGTGGTGCTAAGGGTCCACATGGGGCACAGTATGGATTGGCTGATTAGAGGATGAGTGCAAATTCTGTGGCGGAGGTCAGGGAATGGACAGAGAAGAGAGTGTACGGACCAATCATGGATGGAGAGAGGGAAGGAAGAGGTGAGCGAAGCTGGAGGGTGGATAGGAAGCTGTTATATCTAGAGTGTGGTATATAGCCAGCGTGAATGGTGTGGGTGTGCTGTGGAAGAGGGGGAGATGTGCTATATCTAATGTGAATTAGTGTAGTGCACGAGGCTTGAGGTTGTGCTTGTCACTGGTCCTCCTTGCCTGCTGCTGGTGGAGTGTTGGTGCATGAGGATGAGCGATAGCTTAGAGAATGCTGGGTGAATGCAAGGTGTGCATGGTTCCGTGAGTGTCAGTTAGACCTGAGCTATGAGTGACTGAGGATGGACCGGTGAGTGTCTCCCCCCAAGGTGTCTGTAAGAGAAACCAGAACCCTGGAACTACTAGCAATCATCTTTGTGATTTTGGGGATGTAGAAGGAAAAGTCAGCTGTGAAAAAGGAGGAAAGAGAGCAGTACCTGGGGAACTCATGGCTTAGTGGGTGATGGAAAATGTATGAGTAAGAATTATGCGATGGTTTGGCACAGGCAACAATATTAGTGAGGGCAATTAGAGAGTATTTGAGCGCAAAGAGTAGAGTAGGGTAGTGATTGACTTTTTAACAGAATATGATGCTATACTAATAGTATATAATTCATTTATATGTATTATAGTCTGTTCTTGTGATTGCAAACATCTTGAAGCCATCATTTAGTAGCTGAGTGCCTCTCATATAAGTTCCCAGATTAATATAGGTACTTTTTTGTTGTGATTTCCTGTTTTTGGAGGATGGTGGTTGGGGACCAACATTATACTTTTATTTGATGTGTTGCCAAATTCGACTTGTCAGTGCACAACTGAGGAGGCACATGGGGAGGAGGGAGAGAATGGAGGGCATGGGGAGCAAGGGTCCAGGAGCAGCAGAGTAAGGACAAAGGCAGGAGGGAAAAGGCCGAGGCACAGGGCAAAGGACAAGGCAGCAAGGAATAGTGCAAGGGTGGTCAGGGATACAGGGGGCATAGAGGTCAGTATGCGCTAGAGTTGTCCTGAAGCTGTTGGAAGCCATTAGTATGTGCTCAGTGTGTGCTGGGTGGCCCCTCTCAAGTACATTATCTGACATTTATCTACAATTATCAGAGGGAGGGGCGAGGTATGTAGGAGGCATGAGGGAGCTGTAGAAAGGCACGGTTAGAGGAGGTAGAAACTGAGAACTGAGGTTGTCTCCTGGCCATAGTGAACAGATGTTGCATTGTGATGTATTGGTGAAAGCAAGCGTTACTGTTCTGTAAAAAGGGGCAGAGTTTTTGTTTGAATTTAGCCGTGTGTATTTCATAATTTGCCCATGATCTGAATTCAGCAGCGATATGCTGTGGCAATTATAAGGCGCCTATACACAAGTGTTTCAAGGCGTGACGAGGCAAGACAGGGGGAAGAGAGGGAAGACAGAGACACCGATCTTACTAGGCCAGGTGACATTGAGATCGCGCAAGTGCAGGCGAGGGGGAAGGGGAAAGTGCGGGGGAAAGGGAGAGGTGGCAGTGCATAGGATAAACAGTAAATAAACAAGAAAGATAATAAATAAAAGTGCGGCCAGCTGGTGGCAAGGGCAAGTGCAGTGGGGCCGTGAGGGGCATTCGCCGCCCAGCGTTGCACATGATAGTGCAGGTGGAATGAGCCCACATCTGCAGTGCTGGAGTGCAGGGAGCACAAGGCAGCCACTGCGAGACAGAACACAACGGCCACAGCGTCAGGGCTGCTCTTGCTCTTTCAGGAGGACCTATGGAAAGGTCACTAATTACAGCCAGTGAGTACAGCCCGTGAAGGAACAGGTAGGCACATGTCCCCGGAGTCAAGGTGGCGTGGTGCTTAACATTCCATTGCAATTCTAAGTTTAAAAGCTTGGTTGTATGTATTTAGCCACATCCTTGCTTCTATGTCCTTGTCCCTGGTTGTTTCTACCCCCCCTGTATCATCTGGTCTTGTATCCACATCCTCTCATCCATTGTTAAGGGCACTGCCCCCCCCCCCTTTAAATCAATGTTAAAAAGTTTGTAAAGACTTTTTGTGCCAAAATGCATTGTATTCCCTGTAGTTTTCATTAAAGAAATGAATTCAATACAAATAAATATATTGGTGGTTTGTAAGCCACTTAGTGACTGTCAGAGCGGGATTAAGTTCCCAGGGATCCCTCTGTGCAGACATCCGGGGTGACCCAGGTGGCTGAGTACATCTTTGCAGAAGATGTATTGTCCAGAGGAGCTATCATACTAGGATTGGAACCACACAACAGTCTTCACAGCATGTGCCTTAGCATGCAGAGCTACAAGACCGGGAACGGAATCTGCAACTGCTCAGCTACCTCGCATGTCTGCCTTGTGTGATGTTCCATGTTTGGAGTTTACATAAATGCAGCTAGAAATGGCGTAATGTCATGCTACAGGTACGTATTCTCTGTCAAGTGCACATATTCTGGGGTGTAGCTAACCAACATTATATTGCACCATTGCATTCCACCGTAGGTGCAACTCAATATGCAGCGCCAACAGGTGCCACACTTGGCAGCGAGTGTGGCATGCATAACACAATCGCAAACTCGGCGGAGGCTTGTAGTTACATTTGCGGGTATCTGCCCGCACTGGCTGAAGGTAAAACTGCCATTCTCGAGGCACCAACTTCACTGCAAGCATTATTCCATTTTAATGTTTCCAGTCAGCGACACAATATGAACAGGAATAAGTACTGACTAGTCAGAGAATAGTGGGTCATTAGGGCATATTGAAGAAGATACCAACATCTGGAATTAGGTAATGCAATACCAATACTTATTTTAGAGTGAAACAAGCTTTAACCTCGCAGAAACACAAAAGGTAAGTCAAAAAGCAAAAAGGCGTTCGGAAATAACTAACCTCAAGAAAGACAAAGAGAACTTTAACTGCAAAAAACAGCAAGCATATAGGAAGTGATAGGGCAGAACTATATAAAATGCCACACGATTTGAAAGCTGGCCCACTCTGTTCTCAGAATAGCCATGTATGACTTCGGTTTGGTCAAGATGAAGCTGCACTTTCGACAGCTTTGAATTCTGACGGTTGAATGTGTACTTCCGCCGTGGGCGTGGGCCTGTTTAATAGAATTGCAAACACGTGGTGGGCTCCGCCTATGGCAAACTGCTGCTAATGCTCTGATAGACACCCACACCCTGGCCAGCGTGTGCTGCCACATCTCTATCTGTGGTTATCCTGAGGCGTGCGTTGGTTTTCATCTGGGGAAAGCAGAACATGGCATCTTTGTGTACTCAACAACGAGCCTGTTATTGTAATAAACAGATGCGTTATATAATGGCAAATCCCTGCTCTCTTGGGGCTACTTCAACACCCCTCTAATGTCTACGGGCAGGGATTGCCAAGGCTCTGTTCTTGGCCCTCTATTCTCGGTTTCCCTCTCTCCTGCTCTCACTCTCTGTCTTTCCTTTGCCTCTCCCTCCCTTTCTCTCCTTCTCTCTATCCCTCTCACACCCTCTCTTTTTGGCATACAGTGTTGCCTTCCATCTAAAACACCAAGTCATTCGTTCTCCTGCTTGCATTTCTTCCGATAGCACCTTTTCGCTGATGACAAAAACATTGTGTTTTTCACCTCTTACATGGAGCACAATCTTCCCGAATACAACATCTGAAATACACATACTAGCCATGCTACCTCTTCCACAAAAAGACACGTTCACCCTATGAATACACCCACATAAGTTTAAAAAGTAAAACATAATGTTGAAATTAGTCAACAAGTTAAAATGTGTAACATAAGTTAAAAGAAAAAGTAAACATTACAATGTAAACAAATGTAGGTTAATATAAGTCAAAGAGGCCATAGATTTCACATAATAATAATAATAATTCCAGAGGTTTCTAAGTGCGTCCCGGGGATCGAACCTGCGTTCCTCCACGTCATCCTCCCGAGATGTGTCTCTTGTTCTTTCCTGGGAGTAGAATGTTGCTTACTGCCACCTTAGGCTAGGACATTACGCTTTTGGAGCAAGTGTTTCACCCTTAAATGACAACATTGTCTAGCAAGTCTGACTCTTAGAACAAGAGATTATCCCAGTGGTAGCTGGCCTGCTTGGCTGTGTCACAGTCCAGTCCTCCACTTATTATTATGATTTTTCTTTTTACAAATGCGGTCCATGTGACAGCCCTATCACAGCACGGGTATCCTCGTGGGGGAAATCCCCAAATCACAATTCAGTCTATAAAACACTCAATAATGAATCTATAGACGCACAATCAATCAGAACAGCTCATTTCAGCCGGAGATTAGAAGAAGCCAAGAACGCACCAAGTGAATTATTCACCAGCATCCACAAGTAAGTGCGTGTTCTCTAGCTTCACTGGCTTCACTGCAGAAAACACCTACAAGCTAATTAGTTAAATCAAACCGCCTAAAATCAAAGCTGACCTGTGCTCTGTACACTTGACCCATGCTCTCACGGCTCTCTTGCCCCAACCCCGTACCACACACTACTATGTGACACATCTTTGGCTGCAGACAGCCTCACTATCTCCATCAAATCTGATATAATGGCTCCCTTCCTGGCCCAAATACTATTATACGTTGCTGGTCCATCTCCACTCCCATTCAAAGCTGAGATGATTGAGAGAGCAGAAAACAAAGCAGTTGCACGATTACTGCACAAAAGAGTCCCTACTTCATAACAAGCAATCAGGATTCCTTCCTAGAAGAGGCATAGAGACAGTGCCGCTTCACAGCAGAGAATGCATCGTTTTGAATTTGGGCTGAAACTGACCTACTGTGATCATTCTTCTCAACCTTTCTGCGGCCTACCCACAGTCCATCCCTTTATTGCATTCAACAGACTTTAAGAGTACATGGGCTTTCAAGATTTGGGACCATATTGGATTGCGTCCTTCTTCAAAAATCATTCCACCAGGACAAAATGGGTACACTTCCTGTCTAAATCCGTACCACTCGATAGCACGATTCCACAAGGCCCACCCCTCTCACCATTTGCTCCTTAAACTAAACGGCCACCCCTTACATGGCATTCTGAAACACTTCAACATGGTTTGCAATGTTTCTGTTGACAATACCCAGCTGAGTTTCCATCTGGATATCAATGACCACACCAACTTCGTAATGGTAGGAACCTGTCTTTCTGCCCTTAAAACTCAAATGGCCAATAGTGAACTACTCCTCAATCCAGAAAAAGCAGTATTCCTTCTATCTGGCACAACTAATGAAGCAATATTCCCCATGTTACAGCCAAGTATCCGCAGCCCAACCCCCACACCGGTGAAGAAAGCAAAATCATGTTCACCCAGGATCTTTCTGCCACCCAAAACATTTCAGCAATTGTTAGCAGATGCCATGGCACGGTGTGAATCTATCTATGGAAGGTTCAAAATAAACCCCAACATGTACACAATCCACATACTGGTCATGTCAAGACTGGACTATTGCAATAGCCTCTTCTTGGGCCTTTCCAAAAAAGAAATCTGCAGCCTGTCGATGATTGTATCTGGTCGTTATAATCTCTGCATTGGCTTCCAATACACACCTGCCCCGACTTTAGGTTTCTGTGCATCACAGGGCCTTAGCCGGACACCTCACTCCATTCAGACCAGCATATCAAACCAGCTGAAACCACCAATAACATGGGGGCAGGAAAACCGTGTAATCAATTATCTTCAGGCTGGTTTCCAAAAAGTTATGTCCACCATAGATCAAGCATTCCGTCTTTTTCTCTTACAGGAGTAGTATGTTGCATTACGAAAGGCTAACCTGTATGTAGTCTTTATTGACCTGAGAACTGCTTTTGATGGAGTGCCACGAGGCACACTGTGGGAATCCTTAATGAGTGAGGGCATACCAGGTTATCTTTTAAAAGCAATCCAGAATTTATAAAGTAACAAAACAACAAAGAGGTTATTCGTTGGAGCTTAGCCAGGGAAGTAACATCTCCATACAGGTGAAGAAGGCATTTCGGAAGGGCTTTGTGTTGGCCCCCACTCTTTTCTGCATCTTTGTTAACATCTTGATAAAGAAGATATTACCATTTAATACTGATGCTCCACGCCTGAGTACTGACAACATTCTGTTACTACTCTTTGCGGATGATGCCATATTGACCTCGACGTGACCGCCGTTTCACTGCATCTTTATCCTGGCCCGGCTGCATAAATATACTGTGGAATGCATGGGACAGAGACAGGGCAGCTGTAGAGCTCGCCATCTTGAAACAAACTGAAACATATGACTTGAAGCACATACTGTAAAAGAAAATATAGTTATGCCTGGCACCTTGAAAGAGAATATAACACAAACACCCTTATATATCAGCCTCACTCGAGGCCCTACATGAAAACTAATACCATAAGTGAAAGAACAGTGCCAAAATCCCACATTTCTTCCAACTGCTGCAAGTCCTCTCAACACCCCACCTGCCAACCCTTCTCTGCCTATGCACTCTCTTTCTACCAGTTACTTGCCCATGCCTCTTGACCTCTGCCCACCAGGTCACCACCCCCCTACAATTCCTATGTTCCACAGCATACCCAATGAATTTTTGAAGCCTCACCCCCTTTCCTTCCACCAGTCTGCCACCCTTTGTACACCCCAACCTACCTGCCACATGCCTTTCAAATCTTCCACCTCACCTCTGCTCGTAACCCACCAGCATCTCCTCCCTTCACGGACAAAGTCCAACCCATCAACCATAACATGCTGCAGACTTCCAGCTTTACCAGACCATGCCACTATGGGCACAGAAGCCTTTGCCGCTCTAATTGTATCTCACTAACCTGTCAAAACCCACTGCCCATCAACCACTTATTGATGCATGCACTTTCTCAACTAAGCCACCTTCTCCCCTCAAGCCGTTCTCTTGCCTTGCATTCACCTATGCCACTCTCTTACAAGACCCACATCCCTAATCTCCTTTTAACCTTCATTACCCCACTCCCATGTCCAAATTCAGATGAACCTACACTCCCCCACCCCACCGCTGCAGACCGTTATGACTGCCCGTTCCAGCTCTACTTCTAGTCACACATTTCCCCTCATTCTCCTGGCTCCATTCTTCTCACACCCCTCCTCTATTACCTCTCTCCTTCACTCCATTAATCCATTCACTCCGGTCTACCCTGCTCCCTTTCCTTTCCCCTCTCACCTTTCCACCTTTTCCTGTAGCCATTCACTGCGCCATCTCCTTTTGTGGTCCCACTTTTCCATCATCTGTCCTCTATCACCTTTCACCTTAACCACATTGTTTCGGTCGGCACCAAAGTGAATCAGATGCTGTACAACATAACAAATACAATTAAACCAATACATCTACAATAAGACACATCACAATAATAGAGGTTTACTTGTAAATGAATAATTACAATAATAAAAATGATGATGAAAATAATAACAAGGTATGTTCCTATACAGTGCTTTATGTCATACCTCTGCTACTTCTAAGCACATTAACAACAAGTTAAACCTACAGAAGACATCCTCAAACACACCCTCTTCTTTTACCTCTCACACTCACCTTGTTTTCACATTCACCTCCCTTAGCCCCTCTCCCACACATTCCACATTCAATCCCCTAGCCCCATTGAAAGCTCCACCTTCACCACTGCTCCGAGCCTGGATCACCTCAAGCTGCAATCTCTGTTGTCCTATACAATCACAAATGCCTCATCTTCTCATCCTGTGATGATGCATTATCCCTTTGGAGATGTTCTGCCTTGACCTGTGATGCCTTTCTATTGGGAAACCACGAAAAATAAACGGCAGCTGGGCCAGAAATTGTAAATCTAAACGGAAAATATAAAAATAATCAAACCTAAATTGATCATTGAAATAAACAGTTTTTTGGACCCTTACAAAATGTCAGTAGAGAGGAGATATTTCTAAGCCTCAAGGTCCGGGAATTCCACACTCGTGGTCCATAAACAGAGAAACACCTGTCCCCTCTTTGGACACAGTGGGAAGACGGTATCCTCAATAGATTTTTGTATCCTCTGAGCTAAGTGATCTCGTTGATTGATAAAAAGAAATCCATTCACAGATTTGTAGATCAAACATAAGCTTTTCAAGTCAATTCTTTGACCCACCGCCAGCCAATGTAAGGAGTCTCCATAGTTTGATACTGGTGTAAACTTTGCGATCTTAAATATTAATCTGATGGCGACATTTTAAGCGGCTGTATGTGTCGGACGCATCTTGAGCTGATTGCATTGAGCTGATTGCAGTCATCGTAGGTGATGCTTGGGAATGCATATTAAAGTGGCATTGGCATAGTTTAGTTTTGAGTTTACCAGAGAGCCCATAACTACTGGAACATCCATCAATGCCAAGAATGGGAGAACCTGGCGAAGTTGTCAAGAGTGTAATATACCGATTGGACAATGGAACCAATTTGTAATTATAACTCATATCAGACTGCCACTAGCATCCCATGTTCTTAATCCTAGAGGCATTCCTGGAGGGTAAACCGAACAGATAGGGAGGTGGAGGGATTGCAGCTGGATTTGTGAATAAACATTTCAGTCCTAACAGAATAATGTCTGTCATCGTAGGATTGAGTTGCAATCTATTCAAGGTCATCTACTCGTAAAGATTGTATGACACAATGGGGGTCATTTTCGCTAAGACCTAGCCTTCAAAGTTTGATTAAAAGGCATGAGTAAAACCTGTACACACGCTTTTTATATTCTACCATATATGTATTTATATGTATGGTGGAGTGGGGGTTCACATTGCGGAATTATTGCTTCATCCCCCCTAGTACCCTCCACCATATAAATCCATGTTAATTGCTGCCCAAATCTGATTTTCATGCTGTGGGTAATTCATCGGCGGTTATTTAAAAAATGCAACCATAAAGTATAAAACACAGGTGAAAGTGTGTTTCAACTAATTTTTCAAATACATTTATGGACATGTGAAAATTATTTCTGCAAATCAAGATTGCTGTTGAAATTTCCAATGGATTCATATGGAATCTGCCTGCTTTTACCAGGTGTAAAGTTCGGGTGGATTCCCAAGGAATCCATTGGTTTTCATACATCCTGAAAATAGAAGCTGCCGCACAACCATAGGGATTTTGCAGACAGAGATGGACGAGCAGGCGGACATGTTGTCTCTTCTGCTCTCCAGACCTGCCTGCCAAATGAAACAAACTCCTGCAGAGAGGAAGAAATGGCAGTGAAAGATTACGGCCACTTGTGCCACCACCTTTCTGGTCGGTAGGACCGAAAACATATATATTTGCAATCTATCAATCAAATACCTATAATTTGCAGTATGCATTGCCATTTATTTAGGGTGTCAGCCTATAGTCTACTTGCCTTGCACAATGCTACAAAAGCATATCATGGCACATTGCATCTCTACAATTGACAAGCGTCAGAGGGAGCATAATGTGTGCATATACCAGCATTCTCGCCTCGGTGACCAAGACCTTGCATCTGCTGCCTGAATCACCCCCACATGCCACCACTGGTGGAACACTGACCATGCACAGCAGCATTCCTCCATCTGGGCAGGCAAACATTGTGCAATCTTCAGGTGGTGGCCCAGAAAACACCCAAACCCTATGTACTAACATTCTCTCTTTTTCCCAGGAATTGCATACCCCCCCACCTTGACCACACAAGCTTCCTGACAGCACTTAGAACTAGCGGAAATTTGTAAAGTTATTTTAAAAGCCAACCTGAAAAGGGTTGGCCCATGTTAGTAACTATGTATCAAAATCAGTATTGCCAGACACAAACATATATTAAATTGTTTTGGCAAAAATCTCAATTAGCTTTGCCTTTTTCAGGTTGCAGACATGTTTGTAATCACAAACCTCATGAAGAGAATCAATCCTCTTCCATATTGATGATGGTTATATGTTTTTGGTGCTTAATTTGCATCCTCTATTGTCATATTTCCCTGCGTTAGTGGTCTCCATCTCTCAGCTTCTAAATTACATAAAAATGTGTATTGTAAAGTAACAACAATCCATTCATTGCGTGTTACTCTACACGCGTGTATATCAAGAATTCCTTTTTCACTAAAAACTTCTGGAGCCAAAAAGACAGATATATGTGAACATGGCGGAAAATAAATAGTGAATGCAAAAACGCTGATTTTTTTTTCTTCGTTCCACGCAATTATATGCAGGAGGTGGGAGACCCCCGTAACCACTTCCCCCATGCTCCCCTTACCTAATTAATTACCCTTACCAGAACCCCAACATTAATTGCGGCGATGTCCGGAAAAGAAATTAGCCATTTTTGCATTTGCTATTTTTGCATTCACTATTTTTGCATGTGCAGTAAACGAGAGATACCAAAAACACTATGGTAGTTTCATTTCACAACTGTGTGTACCTTCGATGTTGTACCACAAAGATTGGCATTGGTTTCTCTCCTGCATATGCACCTTCATCAGCATGGCACATGGGTGTATAAATCAGCCATTGATATATTGAAGTGACTGTCAGACAAGAAGAGCATTGGTTCTGTTCATGATGAGTGGTGAATATAAGTATAGCCTTGACCCGAGAAAGGCAAAGAGAACTGAGATTTTTGCTGAAACAGCTCAGCAGCTGTTAGCTGTGGACAGAATATAGCCACTTCATTTGATAGCTTGTACGCTGATGTTCAGGGGATTACTTGTGTAAGCGTTATCATTCATCCCCCTTTGGTGATTTGTTTCTCATCTGGGAGGCCTTGGTGGTGCCTTCGTGTATGTCATGCTGTGGGGTGAAATAGCCCTGGGATGCCAGACATAAGGTCCAATATAAGCTCTGGCACTTTCAAAGCAAAAGGAAAGGAAAGGTGCTAAAATGGCAAAATATGGAGAGAGGCAACCTGCCGTTCACAAAGAAATCAAAAGACACATGGAAAGGATATTTTTACCAATCCACTGAACCGTCAAGATAACTTGCTTTCATGAACATTGAATAGAATGAGTAATTTTGTTTTTCCCTTTAACAAAATATATGCTCAGCAAAAAGTGTTTGCAAGACTTTCAAAATATGAACTTGGTTTCATAATGACCCCATCACAGATGAAACAACAGGTCATAAAATCTATAATGGGATGCTGAACTGGGTTTAAAATGGAGTCCGTTCATGAGTGAAAGCAACAACATGATATTTCGATTTTGCCTCTAAAGTGACACTCTGCAAAGCCAGATGTGCACCACAGTGCCTAAAAGTGTAATTATGATGCCCTCATGTAACCACTGTATACAGGGAACAACTTTGCTGTGACACTTTTACATGTTAAACTTGTGTGCCTTCCAAGAGCTCATTTTAAAGTGAAATGTGAAGTTAAAAGGCAATGTACGGCTGAGTTTTGAAAGGCCCTGTGTTGCTTGCCATTGCTTCTGATTTCTTCAAATGTGACACTGCATTCCTTCCTTGGTTGTCCTGTGTGGGGTACATTTAAGGCCCTTGCAGAAATCCCCTTCAAACAAAAACCGCATGGAAATAATGCAGAAAAACAGCTGTGCTTTTCTTTCCATTGTGCATATGTGTGGCAAGCACTGAAAACAAGAATGCCACCAAAAGAAGTGCTCTGCATTGTTCTACCTCCAGTTAAATCATCTGAAAATGACCTACATGCAGAACGGCACCACATTTGCTGTTCTGTTTTCTGAAGACTAAAGCTGCACAGATGACATCCAAGACAGCTTTGCAATTTGCTCTTGTTTTTATTTTAAAACGTCACAAAGTCGTGTCCTTCATTGCAACCCACCCTGGCATTCTTTATATGTTGCTGAGTACCAGGAAGTGAGGCAAAACATTTCCACAACAGCTGATGTACTGGGAAATAACTTGAAAGGCAAATAATTTGGTTTTCCACTTAACATGGCTTGTGTTTTCTTTTGCTATAAACCATTGTACACAAAATGCAGTAAATGAAAGAAAGTGCTTCTTTTTCCCATGTCAATTTCAAAGAAATGCTAGGCAGTATATCTCTCTGTGTCCAGAAACTGACCGTATCTATAAAAGCCCTCCAGAAGGATAATTTAAGTGAAATTATGTTCTGCAGAAACCGCATTGGTGAACTCAAAATGAACTGAAATAAAAACACGTGTGAATTGGCTCTCCTGAAAATCAGGAAAATGCTGTTTAAAAGTGAAATGACAATTGACAGTGTTGCTCGCATAGAAACAGTATTGTATATGTGTGGATGGGGGTGTTGCTCTAAAATGTACATTATATTTTTTTTCCATCAGAAGTGAGACTTGGTTTATGTTAAAAAAAAGAAAAATCTTTGAAAACCAGCAGAACAGCCTTGGCACAGGCACTTACTTCAAAAGTCCCCCACCTCCCATGGGAACAGAATTACCTCCACAAGTGAACCAGCCCCCATGGGCATATGAAAGGCCCAAAGTGTGGAAGTTTGCGGCCTTGTCAGAATGGCCGGCATCCCTACAGAAAGGAAACAAAAGATCCAAGGGAACTAGAATTTTCACCAAGAGGTGTGATTTCCTTTGACACCTGTTCCTAGCACCTGGGGAACTGGAATGGCAGGAAAAATGCATTTCTGGGTGAAGTATAAATGATACAGACATAAAACTTGGTGAAAATATGTGAAATAGTAGTGGGCATATGTGTAGCCATTTTAAATATTATGTTTCTCTTAAAAATGGCAAAATTGTGGCCAAAGCGATGCTACCTGACACCGAGTTGGCGATTGGACTGTCAAATTCCCTGTGAAATATGGAATCTGCATATCTGTTTCTTATGATGGTGACTAGTATAGATTTGAAGTTTTGCTCCATAACTTATTTTTGGTAAAAAGTAACTCAGGTGAGACAAAGGAAGTCATAAATACACACACATAAAATGATGTTGTTTCCCCTGCATCAATCAGCTCGGAGGGAGGAGGGAACACAAGTAGCCAGGCCTATCCCAGTAGAGGGGTAAGTCCAGAGTGTAGTTTGTAAAATTCTATGATGTCACTCTGGCTATATAAGCCGGAGACAGAGAAACACAGGAGATTCAAAAACTCAAAAACCACATCCAGGGGCAGCTGATTCCATCCTGGCAGAACCACCCCTCCAGATCCAGCCATACCCAAGCATATAAGGAGAAAGGAGGAAAGGCAGCTGATCCCATTTAGGAGAGCCCAGTGACAAGACATTGCCTAGCTGACCCATCCCGCTGTCCACCGTGACCAGACCTTGTCCAGCTGATCCCATTCAGGAGAGCCCAGCTGTCCTAGAGACCAGATCTCTTGATGCTGCTGTCCCACTGACCACATCCTTGGCCCCGCTGTACATATATCTCGCTGTTTGTCCAAATGACCAAACTCAAGCTTATCCTTTAAGTATCACATCACCCAGTACCCAAAAATTGCATATCCCGCTCTTTTACCCTTGCATCCTATTCAAATTCTATTAAACTCCCATACAAAATCCCAAACTGCCAGTATCATCTATTCACCTTTCCTTAGAAGAATCTGTGTTTAGTCCATATCTGTTAGCGCATTCCTGTTATAATTATGCAGTTATCTGTGTACGTCCTTAGTACCATTTTCAAATGAATTAATTAATTCTTCTATAAGGAGGTACGCAGTGCGAGCTGGTTAAAATTAACCCCCTAGCGCACAGTGTCCTTCTTTAATAATATAGTAATTAAAATATAGCCTTAGTAGAACCTGTCATTGGGCAACAAAAACCAAATTTGCCAATGTATTCTGCTCTAAATTCCGATTTGCACATTTCCCCCCCAAAAAAACCAACCATAATCCCATTAAGAATATTCCCTTTCCCTCAGAATCCTGTCTGTTAAGTGCCTTTGTTTCTCATCCAAAAACCGATTTGCCCCTGTGATTAACAAATTGCAATTCTGCTGCGTGTGTTTCTTTTCTGCATTGTTTTCCTTTCAAAATCGATTTTCTTACCTGTGTTAAGTTGCTTTGGTGCCCTGCTCAGTAGTCTGTAAGCTCCTTGTCTCTTAAATTCAGCCACATGAATTTCTGTCATAGCTATCCTAGCGCAATTGTAAACTGAGATACAAGTAACAGGTAAAATCTGAGTATGCCATTTTGCTCCTTTTGAAGGTTTTCATTTGCATTTTCGACCTCCCATCTTGGAGTGGTGGGTTGTAGTTTAAATCTGATCTTTCCCTCTTCTTTCTGACTCCTCGCCACTGCTTTCATCCACAAAGAATTTAGTCAGCAGGTGTTTGGGGGAAGTGTTGCAGGGGTAGTGCTTAACGTGTGTGCTATTTGTCATTTTGAAGAAAGGTTATTTTGTTTCTGCTTCTATTAAAGGTTTATGTGTCTTCTGTTAGGAGTGTGAGGTAACTGTATTGTTGGATGTTTGCATGTATACTGCAACACAGTTGTGGCTGCTGCCCCAATTTTGATTTGCTTGATTTTCTGTGAATGCTAAAAATTCATAAATATTTCATTTTTACACACCAGCCTGGTTCATAGTCCATTACAACATGGGGTATTTGTTAAGGTGGGAGTGAGACAGGTTGGGTGTCTACTCAAACCAAGAACCCAGGGTTCAAATAAAAATAAAAATGTGTTTTATTATGCAGCACATTCATTGTCAGTGGAAGAAGCCCCTGGTTGGAGTGTGCTGAGTGTGCCGGAGTGTGCCGTGTCATAAAATCTATTACACCTGGAAAGCTAGAGAGGCCTTTAACTGAAAACAGGAGGCTTCCCCTTTATATATACAAAGAATAGGATGCTCTGAGATCAAATCCACCGGCCGGATAAGATATAGACAAGTCTGCTCTCCAGCTTTATGACCCCAGGTCACACAAGCCGCAATAAAACTTGCATTAGCTGGTCACTAGCCCTTGGAATGAGCAGGCTAACCTAAACACAGACCTCTCTGTTAATGTCATGTGCTCCAGGAAGGTGGGGGACAGGGCCAAGGAGTGGTTTGACTGTCCATTGTGTAAAATGGGAGTATGTTTTTATTAATCGTGTAAAAAAATTGACAATATTTGTCGCACAGTAGCCATTGTAGGATTTCTAAAAAGGGGAAAGTTAACCGCTTCTCACCACATAAACATGATTTTGGTGAAACCAAAATACCAAAAGTTATTAATGAAAATGTAATGTAGCCCTCCATGTGAATTTGAGAACTATAAAAAGTTGATTAAAGCGGGCCAAGTATGATTCATATGCCGCCCACCAAGGAACTCATTTTTCACTTACATAATTCTGGAGTAAATGTAGAAAAACTGTATATTTGCACAGGAATGACGCACAGACACCTGACGAGGCCTATATGATTCACTCAAAAATATAGTGTTAAACAATTCAGTCATATCTGTCAAAACATGGAGATTAAGGGCACTTGTCATGCAGGGAGATGTCTCTGTCCCTGAACCAGACAAAGCCCCCCTGTCAAAGTAAGATGGAGTGGTCTCCTCCCACGGTGTCCCAAAGCACTCCCACATTTTGTGGACCTATCAGCACACATGTGAGTGTGGGGTATTGAATATTAACCAATCCCTTCTGCGGGAACTATGACACAATTGTGATGTCATTTGCCCTATAACTCAGTAAGCCCACCTCAGATCAGGACTCCTTCCACTAACCTCTGAGGTGATCTACTGCTGAAATCTGGAGGAACATCCCAGCAGAGGCCTAACTTGAATAGGAGCCAGGAGATTAGAAGCTGTCTTGGGATCTCTTGGTGGACTCAGCAGAGATCTTGAGGGGCCCCCTTTTGCTGTCCCAGCAGTGTCCTGACACCCTCTGATGTCCAGCACAGACCACTCCTGTAAGTAGAAATAACCCAAGCCATAGATTGCATAAGCCCTATAGTCTTTCAGCATTGCACTAGAGATTTCCCCATGGAAAAATCCTCTCCCTTATTTGCCTGTGTATTTCAGTCATTTTGACATTGAAAAACCCCTTTCTTGCCCATGTAGATCCTTAGTATATTTCTCTAAGTAAATCAATTAATTAATATCCCCATTAATTTCACCATGGGATTTGTACTGTTGGAATTCTAATCAACCATCTTTTCCCAGTGTATTGTGAACTGTATAGTCCTAAAGATTTGCCAAAGGAATTAACTTTAAAGAAACCCTGTTTCCAATTGTGTCCCATTGTAAGGTGCAAAACAAAATTGTTTCCATTTTCCCAGTGTAATGTGCAAAACGAAATTGTTTCCATGTCCCCATTGTAAGGCGCCAAACTAAATTGTTTCCATTTTCCCATTGTTAGGTGCAAGCTAAATTATTTCCATTTTCCCATTCTAAGGTGCAAACGAAATTGTGTCCATGTGTGTCCCATTGTAAGTTGCAAACCAAAATTGTTCCCATTTTACCATTGCAAGGTAAAAACAAATTCTCATTTGCATTTTCTTTCCCATTGAAATTGTGCTCAACATCCCCAAAATCGATTTTCCCATTCTGTTCCCCTTTCCCCATAAAAACGAATTTCCATTTGCATTTTCTTTCACATTGCCCATGTGTTGAACATCCCATCTCAAAACCGATCTTCCCCTTGTGTTCTGAATAGTATGCTCTAAAGCCCTGCATGTCTTTCTAAGTATAAGCAAAACAAATTCCCTTCTTTCTATTCTTTCCCATAGCAGTTGTGATAAGAAATTAAGAACCCCATTATTCCATTGTGCTGTGCCAAACAAATTTTCCCCTTTCCTTTTTGTCTCCCATTTGTTTCTGTGGGCACGACACCAAAACCGATTTTCCCCTTGTATTCCTACTTCCTGCCACTGCCTTCCAGTCAAAGGAATCAAGTCCAATTGATGTTTGGGGAGTGAGGATCGCAGGGGGAGTGCATAACCATTGTGCTTTTGTGTTGAATTGTTCTTCTTCTGTTTTGTAATTAAAAAGGAAGGATTTGTAACAGTATATCGTAACTGTGTCGCTTTACAGAAGTCATTGCGTTTTTGTGTGGCTGATGTAAGCTGTTTATTCTAATTTGACATTAAACAATGAATTAATAAATACCTTATTGATACACACCGGCCTGGTCCCTAGTCCATTGTGACACATGGTGTTTGTGGAGGTTGGATACAAGACGGTTTGGAGGCTTGTTCAAGAAAGGATCCAAATTGTAAAAATAAAGAAAAGATTTTTATTGTGCGCCACATTCCTTGTAGGGGAAGGAAATCCCTGACTTGCGTGTGCCGTGTAATAAACTGCAACAATGCACATACTTCCCATGTACGGTTGGAGTAGTGGATGCAGGGGAGTATCAACAGAGGGATAAGATGTTTTAATATTGTATTCACTGTATAGTATATGATTCACGTGTCACAGGGTTTTAGATTCCTGGTATAATAAATAAAAATGTGATCTATTTTGGAAGTGTTACCGTAAAATGTAGGTTTCTTTGAAAATACTATGATCTTATTTGTGTCTGGTAGTTCTGATTTTGCCAAGTAGCTAGAACCAGGCCATATGGAAAACTTTGTGGCACAAATAGCACCGAAACCAGCATTCCCTCCATGAATGCATCTCTCCTTAGGCTCCTCTCACATCCCTCAGTTTGATACATATTCATCCTGTCACAGCCAGAATCAGCAACAGCCACAACTAGAATGCAACCCTTACACATTACAGAAGGTTGGAGGTCTAATACCTGGGGCAAGATTACAGAAACGTTGCACCTGTGCAAGTGAAAACGTGCACCTTATTAGCACTAGCGCAAAGTTTGCCCTCGTGCAAAAAAAAACATTAAGCCATATTTGAAAACGTTTGCATCGTGACAAGTGGCATTTTACATGGTATAAGCACTGGGGCAAAAATGCTGTTAGTGCAAAAATATGCTCTTTCAAAGCATTTTTGCAACGTGGCAAAGTTTGCCCTAGTGCTAATACCATTGCATATTAGCACAGAATTCAAGAATATGTGCTTTAGTGCTTATAGCATGACAAATGGCACTTGTCGAGGTGCACATTTCTTTTCGAATTTCTCACCAATGTGTTTCCACTAAAACGTTACCCTAGTGGTAATAAGGTGCAACTTTGTACTTGCACTGGTGCAAAGTTTCTATCATCTGTCCCCTGCTAATTTAAGGAACAGGGTTGTGTGTGAGGCACTATTCTCTCTCTTCTGTGTGTGAGGCACTATTTTCTCTCTTCTTTGTTCTGTTGTGTATTCTCTATCAAACAGTAAAGCAGGTCTATACACATCACGTTAGTGTGTGACTACTGCGTTCCTTAAGTAATGGATTGGTTTCACATGTTTAATGGTTCCTCTGGAGGACATTGCAACCAATTCCCTATGTCACATGTGCAGGGGTGAGTAGTAAAATAATGCCCCATCTGAAGGCGTCACACCCTATTCCACTTCCCATCTCCTTCAACTCATGCAGCAAGACCCCAACCACCCCCAGCCCCGACTGGTCACTGCTGACAGCCCTAATTTTGCATTTCCCTCCAACCTCTCTCCACCTGTCTTGTCCCCATCCGCCATGCTTAACACCCACTCCTGACCTCAACCCCTTCCCGACCCTTTCCCTACCATCTCAGCCAGCCGCATCTGCTTCTGTGAATTCGAGTTTGCACTATTCCTGACAGACCTCCCTTTGGGAACGGTGGGCTATCTGGAATATGTTTTCACTCAAAGTGGGGGGATCGGTAATGTCATATTATGTCATAATATGTTGTGTGGAAGCTGGGACGTGTAGCGGAAGTGACATCACATGACCCTTGACCCCTGATGACATTACAGGAAGTGATGTCATTTGACCCCACCCGGAAGTGATTTCGTGGGAAGCGATCGAACACGACCTTTCACCCATTGACAAAACAGGAAGTGGCATCACATAGCATTATACACTACGAAAAATATGGTTACGATACCACTATATTGTGATGTACATTTCATACAAGAATGAATCGCCATATGTATCGTTAAGATAAGTGTGTATAGGCCCATATTACTAAATTACTGTGAATGCAAGCAGACGTCCATGACCAAATAGTAATGATGTGTTATTATATAGCACTTACGCTTAAGCTCTTTATATAGAAAAAATATACACCCAGTATCACTCAACCTGTGTTGGTACTCATTTATCGACCTCAGAAGCATGAAAGGCTGAGTTGAGGTGTTTAAGAACAGACTAAATCAGTGACTCACCCCCTGAAGTGTGCCTGAAATAAACCTTTAATGAGTCCAGCAATTATTGTATAGAATTCCAGAGAGACATATTATTTGGTATTCCTATTCTTTCTTATTTAGGGTCAGTGCTGAAAGTGTTAGACTTGTGGCACTTCTTTTCTTATTTTTCTTTTTTAAGGGGCCTGAACAAGAAAGCCAGCCACTCCAGAAGTAAAGAGCCACATGGTGCTGGCCACAGCCCAGGAGCTTGCATTACAAAAAAAAAAAGGAAATAAATAACTTTAAAAAAATATATATATTTTTAGAGGTCGCAAGAAGGACCACAGAGGTCGCAAGGGAGACCTGACCTCTGGCGGCCCCTAAATGACGTCCCCGTGTGGAAGTGTGGCATTGGTACTTTTGAATGGCTGTTATCCTTTCTGGTATTGGCCACGATTTTACTGGTCTGCATATTGCTTAATGGACAGTCCTCGGCTTTAACTGTGTCCTGGGCGACCAGACCCCTTTTGAAACCAAATACTTGCATATTCCCGGCTCTCCACTGTTTGCGGTCTCCCAGCAAGCAGGGCCTTCTTTTTTGCCTGACACCGAGAGGCCCGAATTGTGTGTGCACTTCAGACATGTCACAACATTCAGAGTCTAGTTCTCGTCTGTGTTCAACGTACACTGCATGGCCATGGCTCACTGTCTCTCTGCAACGTTAGTTTATTTCTAGCTCATGGTTAGAGTCTACTCCTTGAATGTTTGCGTTTTAATACCCCTCCCTGACTGTAGTTTAATGCATATTTACAGTCCAGTTCTTCTCCATGTTTCAGCATATAAGATATTGGTATCCTCTGAGGGGAGGAGGAGCCCAGGGAACCCTGCTCCAGCCATCCTCTGGGAGGCAAATCGGCTAGCCGTAGTGCCAACCCAGTCCACTGTGGCTTGCCTCCTCATAAGAAAGTTGGTTGTGCGAGTGGAATGTATGTTATCTTGATAAGTGTTTGTGGTGTTGAGGTCACGTCATTGTTAGGAGGTGGTGATCATATTCCAAGGCTGCAAATCTGTAGGCTGTGCATTATATACCCCTGTAGTGATTTGTGGTGTGACAGTCCATTCAGTAAGTAGCCAATTGGGGACTCTTGTTTGGACAGTACTTGTGGGCATTGCCCCCATTTGATGAACCGATGAAGTAGTCAATTGATATGTAATGCTTTATTTCAATTGAATGATAGAGGGATGGCGAATTTCGAGCATGGACCTAGATTGTACCTAAGGATAGGCTCATGTATGGTGTATGTATATAGTATCACCCACAAATAGGATGCAATTTATGTCAATGAGGGCGAGTGGAAATTAAAGTAACGTGCGTTACATAGTTCATTTGTATTGTTGAATTTAAGATGACTTAATACAATTTAATATAAAACATGGAGCCCCTGTAGTGGGGCATTTGCACTTTCTAGTGGGAGACTCAGATTCTAATACCAACACATTCATAGACAATTGTGTTCATACAAACTCCTTCAAAAAAATCCCCAAAATATGGTCACAGCGCCGACATGTGTTAGTACTTTTCTTTCAGGTGGACTAGTGTTGCAAAATTACACGATGTAAAATCGTTTAGTTCTGTACAGCACAGAGTCGGGCCCATTTTGTGAAAAAATGCAAATTGCATGCAGGGGACCACCAACGTCAGCACTTATGTGCTGTTGGGTGCCATGCATGTAATTTTCAACTTTCACAAAATTACCACCAACAAATTCTGTTTTGTAGATGGAAATAAGGGACTCATATTATTTTTAAAAAAAATGTAATTGCATGCTGGGGACAAGCAACGATAGCACCTTTGCGCTGATGGCTTCCCTGCTTGACATTTTCGACTTTTGCAAAACAAAGTTCAAACGTAGAGAGTAAAAACAGGTGAAATCGATTTTAATATGTATTTTTATTCTCTGGGGCTCATGTTCAATAGTAACGTTAATGAAAGGATTAAAGACCAGCATGATAAGCAGTGTTCCCAATTAAAATTATGCCCGACATGCAAGGATGTCGGGCAGAGTTCGATTGTAACTGTGAGTGCCGTTTGACATGCAAGCATGGCAAGCAGCGCTCGCAATTAAAAGTAAACCATGTCAGGCAGCATTTACTCACTTTGCATGGCGTAGTGCAAAAGCACAGGGTAAAAGTCGGCATACACGTCTGTACGACACCTTTTGCCATGCACCTTTGTACGCTGTGCAAATGAAGAAGATTTGGCGGTGGGGGCCGTTTGCATTGCTGTGCAAATGTTAACGGCTCTCCACTGCCAAATTTCTCATTTTTTAAAATAAAATTAGCTCCTATATCTTGTACAAGAAGTCAATTACGTTTTGCAGAGGACATTAAGAATGGATTTCCACGGAATCTGTGGGATTTTATCATGTGCTAAAGGCAGGTGAATTCCTTAGGAATCCATTTGTTGATGCATGCCTAAAAATGTCATTCAGGGCCACAGCCAAGATATTTTTGAGATGAAGCGGGAAGGACGAGTAAGACATTAATTCCCTCCCTTGTCTCCCACTCCACTTACGTGTCCTTTACAAAATGACCCAGGGCAGTAAAATAAGGAGCAAACCACTTTACACCTGGACTTTACACCTTGGTTTACGTCTCCTGGCCATGGACGATTACACTTACAAAGGATTCCTATGGAATATGCCTGCTTTTAGGAGGTGCTAAATACAGGCAGATCCCATAGGAATCGATTCGTTTTATGCCAGTATGGAAATCTTATGTTGGCCTAAAACTAAGAGGTGGGGCAATGGAGGAGGAAACGTATTTTCGCTCTCACTCCACCCGCAAAACATAAAGAAGATGCACCAAAAAGCTAAAATAAGTGTCCACTGGGGTAAGCCGGCGATGCCTCGTTTGGGGGTTACAGAATGTGCCCTTCTGTGTTTGGGACGGGGAAACTTACAGTCGTAGTACAACGGGAATTCAGACACTCAAGCAGTTGTTGCATTGTGGTATTGTTAGGCGCATCTGCAATAAGAAAAGGAAATGTATTTGTGATTGGCAATTTGACAATAAGTGGTGTATAGAACTGGCAGAAATACCACACCTGCATAAGCACAGAATCATTGTGCCCCTGACAAGCCAAGTAAGAGATTACATGCTTAATTGTTGAACCTACCTACAGGTTGGGAATGGAAGCTATTTAGTCATTGTGACGATTTGGGTGTTCCAGTTTTCTTTCTACTGTACTTGTTGTGCTGTGCTAAGCAAGTTTAAAACAGAGAACACATTTTATTGTGCTCCCTAATGAGCTGAGCGGCACAGCTGTTTCAAGACAGTTAATTGCTCTTAAAGACGATTAGAATGTTGTTTACATTTTCTCAGAGGGGATACAAGAGGACTTGGATGTGACTATGGAAGGTCAAGAAACACGATAAAGAGTTGTCCAAGGCTACGATAGGTCAATGTGTGTTCATGTTTGTCAGAAGGAGATTAGCAGAAAGTATAACATGTTCATTTCCATACAATTGTGCAGCTGCACTGAAATGATTTTACAAATCTAACTAGCTTAGCATTGCAGTTTTTTGATTTGGCTGAATAGTTGCAGACCCATCGCTACTCTCTCTGAGTGCATCTATAGAATCTTCAGGTGACCTTTTGCACTAAGCAGCGCATTCCAAGCACCATTCCCTGCGGTGGAATATTCCGGAGTGCATAGTCGAAGCAGAGCAGAGACAAGCTGAACAACAATGAACACCTCCCATGTCCACCCGTGCTCAGCTCCAGGCCCTACCTCACTGTAAAGCAGCCAGCTATGTGTTGACCCTATGTTATCACACCAATGTAAGAGAAATACCTCACAGTGAAGAGGTGAATGTCTGAAAATAGTTTATGAAACAGTTGAGCACATAACCGAAATTACAGCATTAAAGTATAAATCACCCTTACATTCTATCCTGGGCTCAACACAGCCCTCAGCATCAGTGCCTCATAACAGAATTACTGGGAGGTGAATTTAAAGCAAATCTGATGAACTCAAACAAAGTGGAGGTGATTTTAAATGTTCCATCGAATTTTACATGCGTGCAGAACTGCTGGAATCCCACTGGATAATGGATGCTCTTTGCAATCCTATGGATTCCCATAGGAATCCATTTGTTTTATGCATACCTGAAAATCTCATGCATGCATACAACGAAAGGAACTGATGAGACGGAGGAGGAATGCGCGGCAGATATCTTCTCTCATCACTGCTGGAAAATGAGGCAGGTTGGCAAATGGAGGTGTTAAAACATTACACCTCACTCTAACGCCTACTTTTAACACACCCCTAATGAGACTGTATTATTGCTTTTAAAAATGTGACATGGTGCCACATTAAACATCCCCAGTGTAAGTGATTTCAATCCGGCACTTCACCTAAGTCAATGCCTAGCGTGGGATGCACAACTGAAACCCTTAATTACTTATTTGTGTCTATAAGTTCTTTTATTCTGAACAATGTACCATGTACCACTTATATCACGCCCCTCTCTTTTAAACCCACCAGCCCCTTGAACCAGGAATGAGGCTGGTTTGCAAAGTTAAAATTATTCATGTATGTATTTCACAATATATATATATCACACTTTTTTTAATGGGCATACAATAATCACCAATGGGATGATGTCGCACTAAACAATCTCTTTAATCACAGGAGTAATGGTGGGAAAAACAATGTAGCACAGAAGTAATACTTTTGGGTAGGTTCAAGCAAATGGTAATGTGATTACTATTTCGCCCTGCACACTACTCAATCCCACCAATATGCAATATAAAGAGATAGAAGGAGATAGAACAGGTTTCAGGAATGCAGAATTCTAGCAAATATATCAATCCCCCTTTCGCCCCAGCAAACACCAGAGAAAAACAGAATTGATTGGCAAACTTGTCAAAAATGTTTTTTAAAGTTGGTTTGAATGAATGGGTAAAACACTGAAAATGGTTTTAATTCACTGAAATTGTTGAAATACTAATGGGAGCCACTTGTATGGTTTCAGACAAACACTAGCAATGATTTGAGAGTAATAAGCATGTTGAAAACTTAATTTTGAGGTCGGGTGCAATGAAAAGCTGTTTTACACGTTATAGATTTTAGCCACACGAAAAATCTGCGGCAAACTTTTCCACGCGTGGGAATCACGATCGCGGGTAAACTAGAAGGAGTTTAGATGCGGTTTTAGGTTCCTAAGAAAGCTTAGCAAGTTAGATTCAAATAGACACTTAAATTCCGTTTCTAGCATGAAATATGAAGAAGTTATGGGCGTTTTTGTGGAGGTCGTTTTTTTCAGATAGAGGCAAAATGTAAAACAAGAATGCGCTTTTAAAATACAAACAAGGTTTTCTTTATACTAGGGATGGACTATGAATATGCCAGGACGTCTCTGAATGGTCTTTGCCCGCCGAGACGCTTGCCTTCTTCAGATTAACTATATCAGTGCAAAGATGATTTTTAACAATATTATTACAGAAGGACTATAGGATAAGAGAGAGAGTTCCGGCGAGACAAAAAGGATTTCTAACAATACAGTTCTGGATATGGGATAGATTTGATTTGGATAGGGATGACTATGGAGAGTACAAAGGCTAGTGACAATCCTATATTATGGATACTCACTACCAAGGTTTTGAATGGAATTCTGGTTCTGGTCAGGGAATTCTGGGACAGTCTGCTGGGCACACCGGACTGGTCTGGTTCAGCGATCAGCAAGGCGCTCTGGACACCGCACAGCAGGACTGGACAGCAAGGCGCTCTGGTGTACACTGCGCAGCACAACTGGACTGGATCTGCAATGGCTCTCTGGTCTGCACAGCACAGCATGGCACGGCACCAGATTGGGGTTTAATCTGCCCTTCTGGTTATGAAGATAGTTCTTTGGCACGCAAGCAGTTACAGCACAGCCTGGCTGCTTCTTGGGTTTCCCCCTTAAGTTGAGGGATGGGTTCTGGAAGTTAGGCCCAGCTGAAAGTGGTTCAGCTATGCTCTTTGCCTTTCTGCTTGCAAAGTTTTTGGAGTCTGGAACAAGGAGTATGGATGGATCTCCTTCAAAGTGCTTTGTCAAATTCAGGATGGCGGGTGGATCAGTGTCCTTCTAGGTCCTCAGCTGTCTCTATTTATGTGTTTGATAAAGGGGTGGGTAAACTGAGTTATCTTAGGCGCACCCTCCAGGTAGACTATTGGCTAGAGTCTGCTCTCTCCCTTGATTGGAGGAGAAAACAGAGCGTCATCGTGATGATGTGGTTTATGAGGCAAAACATCCTCCCCTTTGCCTTTTGCTCATAAAATCTATTTTTGATATAATATATCTTTACATGTGTACAATCTTTATACCAATAACATACATAGATCACATCTTTTGTGGAGCAAACCCTCTTCCAAGCCTCATTGCTGTGAGATCTTGGGTCTGGATTTGGCAGAATTTCGCACTTTTTGTCTGGGACACAATATCTGATTTGTCCACAATTTTGTACATATGCGCGCATGATATCTGGGCATAATCGCATGAAGTTTCATGTTTCTGACATAAATACAATTGCTACAAAACCAGAATTTTCACTGTGCCTTCCCTGAACATCGCACAGATTTCTGGCACCTCTTAAAATGTGCACAAAAAAAATCACATTAAGACTGCTACTAATTTTATAATTTTTACAAATTCGCACAGTCCTTTGTTAGTGTTTTTCAAAAATATTCTTTCTGTGCTTTGTGAATCCACAAATGGTCGTCTGTCTCCACCTCCTTGGCTCTCTAGCAGGCCTGAAGCAATCCGCCCCCTTCCTTCTGGGAGAGGCATCTTTTGACACTTCACAATCTGCATATCCTTTCAGCCGAGGAAGGTCCATTGTCTCTCCCAGGAGCAGCCCCAGTGCCCCTCCCCTCTTAATCAACACCTGAATGTGAGTTACTATTCCAGATGGCAGAAGGGAGGTGCCTTGTCCAATGGGGGAATTGCTTTGTAGTTTTGGCTTGCATCAGGCTTACTTTAAAAGTCACTCTATTAAATTTTTCTTTGTTGAAAATAAACTTGCAATTTTAAAACAGACAACTAGAACTCGAATTCCAGTCTCTAAACCATGGAGATTAAATAGTTGCAACCTATATTACTTTTGATAACAGGTCACTTAATTTATAGACATTTGATTTCAATTGCACAAGTTTAAGCCTCTGAAGCAACTAATGATAGCTGTCATACAGGCGGCCGCTGGTACTGCGCCCATATTTTGACAGATTTTCACAGGCAAGCACACTTTTTACTGTGGATATTTTGATGATAGGTTCTGCTTTTCCTGACATCATGTGTTTATAATGATTCCTTAAATGAAGTGGCGGGTAACACCCAGCAAAAATATTGGATGTTTTGTGGTGTTTTGGTCTGGTATTTTATATTTTCAGCAACCAAGAAAAAGGTATTTAAGAGCAATTTCTGGGTTTCTTGCAATAAAGCACTGCCTTTCCTGCAGTGTTCATTTTTACTTGCTGGGCAGCTCAGTAACATGTTTCAGCAGTGAGGTCTCCAATCCACTACTGACAACAGGCAAAGTAGATTTGGCAGCCATCTTTTCTGGTTTCAAAGCACAATTTTCATAGGTTTTGGCGCGCCCAGAGATTTTGCGGCCATTTTGATGATTCCTGCACCATCAGCACACAGGGATGTCACAGGGCAGAGCAGAGTGGGTTAAAACATCCCACACCAGTCACCCCTGCGCCTGGTTTCTGTAACACCAAAGCATATGCACTGTTTAAATATGTAAATATGTAGGTTGTAGTATAAGCATAATTGATCAGGGCAGCCAAAGGAAATTACCCCACCCATAAATTCAATGAATCATAGAACTTATGCCACTCTTGTTAAGTTAAGCAAAATGTATTTTAGTTTGCCAAAAGTTCGATTGAATACAAAAAAAGGAACAAATCAATATTCAACAAGACAGAAAGTGAAGCAACTGCACGCGTAGTTGATGAACTTAACACACATTGTTGTCAAAACATTTTGTGTGAGACAAAACAAAAAACATAGATGTCCCATACAGTCTTATGGGATCATTTGACTGGTTAGAACAAACACCTTAATTTAAGCAACTGAAGAAAGTGGCAGTGTTGGCATTAAACACTGGGGGTAGTGATGTCAACACTGATGTGTTTTGCCATTAAAATCTGGTCAATTGCTTAAATCAACGTGTTTGTTCTAACCAGATCGCATGATCCCATAAAACTGTATGGGACATCTATGTTTTATGTTTTGTCTCACACTATGGGCGTCATTACGAGTTTGGAGACAGCCATGGTGCAATTAGCACCATGGCTGCCTCCAAAGCCATGTCCGGGTTCTCTGAATGGGGACTTACCGGGTCATTCCAACCTTGGAGGACCCGGTAACTTCCCATTCAAAAAACACTTCCACATTCCCATTCGAGCCCCCATAGGGCTCAATGGGAATGGGGAGGGAGCTAATAACAGGCCTGTAAATTACAGGCCCATTATTAGCTCCCTGGTCCCTTAGCGGCTCCCACTAAGGGTGGCTGGTTTCACCAGCCGGCCTTAGTGGGACCCGCTAAGTGAGCTCGAAATGCGGCGGTATGGGGTTAATGGCCCCGGCATCCTTACTGGTGCCGTTAACCCCTTACCGCCACACTCGTAATGACCCCAAATATGTTTTGACAACAATGTCTGTTAAGTTCACTTGTGCAGTTGCTTCACTTTCTGTCCTTTTGAATATTGATTTGTTCCCCTTTTTGTATTCAATCACACTTTTGGCAAACTAAAATTCATTTTGCTTAACTACACAAGAGTGGCATCAGTTCTATGATTCATTGAATTTATGGGTGGGGTAATTTCGTTTGGCCGCCCTGATCAATTGTGCTTATATTACTTCACTTACATAGATAGACCAACAGTGTGTCAGTTGGAATGAAAATACCCGTATTTTGTATTATACTTCAAATACATTCTTCTTAATGGCCGTACTATAATTACTCAATGATTTTGGCATAATTGCGATAAGGAGGGTAAGACATCTGAAATTACATAAATAAAAACGAATGCAATCTACTGTGTAATTGAAACATGTGCCTTACTCAAAGGAAGAATATTTGATTCCTGTATAAATTCAAAATTGCGTCCTGAAATCTAAGGAAATAACTCAAAAAGTCTCAACTGAGCAAATCGCTTTTCATTGTCACAAAGATATGAAAGATCTCAAAACATAAAACATATTGGTGCTCATGTTCCATTGTGACCGAACGTGAATAGAAGGTGTAAAAGCCTTGAGTAAGTATTTACACCTTCCATTCACGCCATGCCACATTTTCAATCATATATATGGCACAGAGAAGGGACAGAACGCAACTTGCATTTCCGCTATCTCCCTTCCTTTCCAGCATACAACTGCTCCAGCATTTGCGCCGCCATGGAATTCCATGCCAGCGCAAATGCTGGAGATCACTATGGCATAAAGCAGGCAGGCCCCATAGGGATCCATTGGCATGCTTCCTGCCATGGGTACATGGTAAGCAGCGTGTGGTACAATTAAAATTAAACGCTGACCAGCATGCTTGCATGGCAAGCAGTGTTTACTTGTAACTGTGAACACTGTTTATCATATATGCAAGTTTGATTGTAATTGTAAGCCACGCATGCCATGTGCGAATATTTGGTGGGGCTAGGGGGCATTTACGTTGCAGTGCTAACGTAACGGTTCCCCATCATCAAATTGAAAGCTCATAGAAAATTAACTGGCATAGGCCTCCCTGCTGACTACTGTGCTGAGGGAGAGTCAGAGGTAGGAAATGATGAGCTGGAAGTGGAATCCCTGCCCACCCATTCATGCATCAGGGTAATGGACTGTACCTGGCAGCTCAGCATGTCAGTCATGGCAACCTGTGACTGTTTATGTTGCACGCTGGCTTCCACCATCCATCAGCAGAGGGAACAGATGCAGTGGGCCTAGTGGTGCACCGCTGCTGAGGATGCACTGGCAGCGTTGCAAGCAGCATGGCTGTGTCTGGAGGCCTGCTCTTGGGCCCATTGGTCATCCTCCCTGGCCCCAGTGTATGCCTCTCGAAAAGCACCAGAGGCTTGCTCCTTCTCTGGCATGGCCTGTGAAGTGGTTGCAGGCAATGCAGGGGCCTGCTCTTGGGCCAGTCAGACATCCTCCCTGTCCCCAGTGTAGGCATCTGCATTGGCTGCTGCCATGGCAAAGGCCTGCTATCTGGCTATTTGTGGATCCTCCCTGATCCCAGTGTAGGTCTCTTACGCCAGTGCAGCGACCTGCTTCTTGGTAAGCCGTGAATCCTCCCTTACTTGACCACAAGGTCTCAGCAGATGCAGAAGCAGCTGCAGCGGCAGAACCTGCTCTTGAGCAAGCTGATGATCATACCTTGGCTCTTGCCTTGCCTTGCTGCCTGCCCCTGCTAAAGTAGGTCTTCCCTTAGCCACTTGGCTGCCACCAGGTCCTGGTGTGTGTCCTCTCTGTACTGTTGGGGATCCCCCTGAATTGATCCAAGTCTCCAGCATTTCCATTCCATGTGGTTCTACACTTGCCTGTGCTGTTTCCATGGCAGACAATATCTCAGTCATCTTTGCAAAGCGACCACTAGCCCCAGGGACAGGTTGCAATGGGTACAGGAGGTGGGCTGAAAATGCTGTTTAAATGTTCCACAGTGGGCCGATGCCAAACGGTCCTTGGAAGAGGTTCAGTACACTCCCTGCTTGGTCTTTGGTGAGAGGGCTCCATAGGGGTGGTGGTGATCTCCCAGTCACAGCCCCGGATCTCCAGCTGCTGAATGTCACATAGAGCCATGGGGATAGTGTCCATGGAGGTAACAAAAAGTGCCAATGTGCTGGTCACCATGGCCATGTAGCTGTATAGTATGGCTGGAGGAGAGTCAGGGCTCAATGGTGCCATCTGCTGGTTATATAGTGTCCTATGAATCTCTTTTCTCCTCAGTGTCATGGTGGCCAAGTTGGCTTGCCGACTCCGTGGTGTCATCCCTGTCAATGTTACCATCATCCAGAGCCTCTTCCAATGCTGTGTCTTCTCCATCCCCTGAGAATGAGGTGACAATGTCAGCATGCAGGTATATGGAACAAGCTAGATGGTGAAAAGCACTGTAGATAATGCACTTGATTGTTCATTGCTGGAGTGATGTGTAGCCTTCTGAAACGGATACATAAAGATGTTCGCATAGGAAAGTGCTACTATGTGAACATCTTCATTTATCAGTTTGAGAAGACACATGTCCTGGACATACAACTCTGATAATCTAAGATCGTGTTCTGTAGATGATATATAGACCTTTTTGCAATTTGCAAAGGCACAAATAGCAAACTCTTACAATTCTTTGAATATCTAAATAACTGCTATGAGCATATCCAATTCACAATGGAAATGGGGGAAACCAATATCCACTTCGTTGATGTATCAGTGATGTACACAGGAACGGAAATGTTGACCAATATATACAGAAAACCTACTGATGTAAATAACACACACCATTACAATAGCTTTCACCCAAAACGCCTCAAAGAAAGTGTACCCTATAGTCAACTTTTAAGATTAAAAAGAATAGTCTCTAACACCGAGAGTCTACATAAAGAATATGAACTCATGACGGACGGATTCAAGGATCGAGGTTTCCCTGAGGGTATATTAGAGAAGGCTATATCGAGATCTGAATCACACAGAAGGAAAGATCTCATCAAAGGGGCCCGTATGAAAGAAAACACAAGGCTGATCCACACACTTAAATTCTCCTCCCAAAGTTATTAGATTAGGAAGATTATCAACAAGAATTAGGACTTGATTAAGCTTGACCCCAATTACATCGCCTTTTTCCACATCCCCCTATGTTTGCTTACAAAAGGGGGAAACATTTTAACACAAACCCAAGTGTGGGTCATTTGCATGCTTGAATTTCCAGCACTGCTCGTGTATCATCAAAGGAGAATACATTAGGCACCCTAACACTGGGAAGAAAATCAAACTACATGATTATGCCACTTGCGGTAGCAAAAAATGTAGTCTATGCATTAGAATGCCCTTGCAGCAGATATTACGCAGGAAAAGCCACACGTAAAGCAAAAGAAAGATGGATCAAACATAAGTCCAACTTAAGGACTACAAATCTAGAATCTCGTGTGTATAGACACTTTAGAGATAATAGACACACCACAGCACAGTTGAGATGCATCATCTTGGAAGGAGTACATCCTTTCCTGAGAGATGGGGACTTATCAAGAAGACTTTTACAACAAGAACTTTATTGGATTCACTGCTTAGCCTCTATGGCTCCACTGGAGATGAACGAGGAATTTTACCTTGTCCCAGTCCTATTTATTTATTTTTATTTATTTATGGCATTTGTTATACACCCAAATCCTTAGGTATCACGGCATAGGTTACAGCAAGATTAACATTTCTGGTTGCATTAGAGGCAAAGTTACACACTTGGAGGGAAACAATACAAATCTGGATATTCTATGAAGGACCATATGAATTTGTCATCACAAGTTATACGTTAGAAGGTTAAAGATGGTTCCATACTTGACAATACTGATTAATAGCTCTCTTTGAATCTTTGACTTTTCGCTAACACTAATATCAATTATCTCTGAATTGTCAGGATTCTATACTCCTCACAAGGCTGTACACTAATTTAGTGACAGATGACTACTACACTACGATTGGAGAAGATCAGTTACTTCCTGTTACAATAATACCATTAGTGTGCACAACAGTGATCCTGATTGCTTACATTAACACTAGAGTTATACTGTGCCCTCCTATGAGGCAGATGGACACGTTAATGTCAACCTCAGTCCGAATATCTTTCTAACCACAGAAAATTTAACTGCGGCTAACATGATGCAGATATTGTTTGAATACACTCAACTAGGTTAATTTCATTTAAACAGTAATTTGAATAAGTGTTACCTGCAGCGAACATTATGCAGATATTGCTTGAATATACATTACATCTAAATTCAGCCACAGTAAAGAATGAGCAGCATGTGAACTCTTTGGAGGCAGTATGAGTTGATGCAATATGATGTTCTTGCTAAACAACAGTAGCAAACGGAAGTCGTAATTACTGTCAATGTAACTGATTTGTTGAATAGGAAGCGGCCTCAGTACTGAGCATTGACTCACGAGACTCGAGAGGAGAGGTGCGGCTTGATTCACGTTGAGCGGTTCTTTCCTCTAAACATTTTCAGCTCGCTGATCGTACTGCACCAGGAAGACATTGTGCTCGGAAAACGTTCCCTGGCAGTGCGGCACGAGCTACCTGAAGTTCTAGGGCTCCTAGGGGCCGGCCGCCACTCAGAGCTGTCCCACAGAAATGTGCTGAGAAGGCTTGCCCTTGGGCAGTGCAGGCTGTTTGCTGTGGGCAGACCCGGAGCTAATTGCCAGTTTGACTCGGCTAACGGAGGTATGTTGGGGGAGCTCTAGCTACCGAGTGTCAAGTGCTGGGCTCCATAAAGGTGCGGATGGTGAGCCTGTGCCATGCAATTTGGTAGGCACTGAGCCTGGGTAGAGAGCCACGGGATAGGTAGTGAGGACTATCTGTTGTCCCGGGCCACTCCAGTGGCTGTTTAAAGTACATCTAATCTATTATTTACTGAGGTTGGCGGGTTCACCAGCATATGAAGCAGTGAATGTGTGCATATTGCAATAACACCATTAGTACTATTAGCTATAGCTCTCCTTGTTGGGATTGCTTATCTTGCCTGGCCATTAGACCCCCCCCTCCATTGATTGACGATCTAACTATGGCCGTTCCCTTTTATTGGACCTGGCCTCAATCCAGACTAGTTTGCTGACCGCTATCTCTAACTGGTGATTAGGAACAGGAGCTCCCAGGGATTGACCATTGGAGGATACAAGGGTGCCGCATTGGGTGCCTTTTGACCATTTAACCAACATTGGAGTAGGTTGGTGGCTACTTCGATCTGGTGTGTAACCTGGAACATAAGAGACTTGATCAGGAGACTGTGGGCCAATAGCCTTTGATCCTGGTCAGGCTGAAAAATCCATCTAAGAGTAACTGTTGAGACTGTACTTCTAATCTGCTAATTGCTCCCGAGCCTGACTAGCAGGAAATCTACAGGTGACTGTGGGGTCATTTTTCTCACTCTCCATAATATAATGGAATGTTAGCCCTGTCACCTGTTGGCCATTGATTTAGCCACTATAATAATGGGTGGAAAGTGCTACACTAAAGATCAGACAATCTTATCTGGATATGATATCTACTGACTATTCTGAAATGCAGCATGGAAAAAGGGCCGCCCAATCTAAATACAATTTACAGAAAATAAAGACACAACCTAACAAGGAGAACGTGGAGATGAATGTGAAGGAGAACAAATCTAAAGCTAAAAAGAAAAATAAGTACTCCAAACCGGCCGATCAAGTAATTACTGGGTTCTTCCCTGTGTATCCACTCCTGGAAATCAATTCAACAACAATTGAGGAAACAGCAGTTCCAGGCCCTAGTGGCAGTGCTTTAATGAACTCAACTAATTTCGATGACATTGACAACAACTCCCTTCTGGAGCTGTGTTTAAATATACAGAGAGGGATGTCATCACAAATACCAATAACGGTGGTAAGTGGCACTTTACTTCACAATGAAAGTAATACGAGTATCCAGCCTGGTCTGCTCAACTCCAGTGGGAGCTATGGGCGATGGTCGGGTTCCCCTAACCTAGTAATGGCTTCCATGGAGGATGTACCTGACAAAGAGGCCGAAGATCCTGATTATCTGTATCCTGGTGCAAATGAGATTGCTGAACTTCAGTCCTCAGTCGCATCACTCCAATTTGCACTAAAGATCCTCCTACAAATGTCTGGGCGTATTTTGGAAAACACTAAAATCCTTAACAAGGCACAGGAACAGAAGGAACTAGATCGCAAGGAGGTGGAAGGCAATCTCTCCGAAGCTCTTCACATTACGGAAGGAAGTGAAGAGCAGCAATGTTCTGAGGAGGCTGAAGCTAACCCCTCCGAAACTATCCATAGTGTGGAAGGAAGTGATGTACAACAAGGCAATGAGATCAACGTAGACCAAGAACAAAGTCCTTAAGTATTCTACTCACGGAAGCAGCATAGATTGGCGAGGAAGGCATTAAAAAACAAAAAAAACAAGTGCTGCCCCATCCTCACTGGGAGCCCTGACAACGTACGATTGCCGCTAAAAAAACGAAGAAAAGAATAGCTAGAGTGAAGGAAAGGGCCTCTACGGCCAAGGGTCGCCTAACTAGCTGGCTACTACCGGAGGAAGAGAAGACGAAAGTTGTTAGAACCTCAACCCAATAAATTCCTTCCCAGGTACTGCAACAGCTTCAAAGACATTTCCAGATAATAGGGGGGAAGGCCACATTTTGGGTGTTAGACACAGGCTGAAGCCAATTCTTATTAACAGAAACTGGTGCTTTTAAAATACATGTTTATTTCCATTGCATGGGGCATACTTCCATGTCTTGTATCCCATCCGATGCATTTTGCTTTCATCCTTCTTGTATTGTATTTACAAATAGTTTAATTATATTTTTATTTAATCTTTTTATATATACCAGTTTCCATACTACGTACCTTTGAATTCTCTTCTGCAGTGTAGCTTCATATTTAAAATGGTCCTTGTTCCAAACTGCAGAATGCACACATTTCCATGGTCTCTCTAGTTTGGCAAATGAACCAGTGTTTTCATGGTTGTGCAGTTGAAATGAACTATTGGCCTTTTCTCTGCCAGTCTACAGTGGGGTTTCCAATTACAGGAATGTATTTCTGCACTTTTAAGACCAACGTGGCCAGGGCAGTTCATAGGTCTTGGGGCTATATTTAACCCACATGACTATGGAGTGTGAATGAAGTATTGCAAGGGCACAAATATAGGCACACCAAAGGTAAGGGCCAGTGCACATGGTGGTGGGCGTATTGAGATCATGGGAGCCTTTCATTCAGAGTTAGAATGCAAAGGTAAGAAAACTAAAGACTTTCTGTATGTATCAAAGAAAGGTGGGAGCCGACCCAGGTGGTACGAGCAGTGTAAGATGGGTGTTATAATTGAACCTAATTTTTTTTTTGTGCATTAGTTTAATTCATGAAAACTTTAAGCACATGATTGACCCTAATCTTCCAGGACACGTTGCAACAGTGACTCAAGCTGCTGGTGATAAACCTGAAGATGCTTTAAGGGAGGTTTGTAAGAGTCGCTATAAAGTCCATAAGGCCTCCACCATAAGATACAAATCAAAGAAGGTGGCACAAAGAGTGAGATGTTTTCGTATTGCACTGAGGGACAGAATCTCTGCAGAGATTAAGACATTAGAACAAGATGGGGCAGTAGAAGTGATGGAGGCATCAGAATGGGTTTTGCCCATGGTGTAGTGAGGAAGGCCTATGGTCAAGTAAGGCTGCATGTGGATCTCAGCTGAGTCAACTGTTGTGTAGTAGTGGACAAGTTTCCGCTCCCCAATATGAATTAGTTAGCATGGCAGCAGGTGTTAAGATTTTCAGCACACATGATTTGGCTTCAGTATATAACCAACTGAATCTTCACCCTGATTCTACAGTCTATACTACGTTCATCACTCATGATGAGACATGTGAGCACCTGGAGACTACCTTTGGATGGCAGCGGTGCACTGTATAAATCAACATACATAACATAAAGACTTAGGCAGATGCCATTTGGGCTTGTAATGGCTGCATCGTTTTTCCATAGAGGGATGCACAACCTGTTAAGGGAAGTGAAGGGTGCTGTATATTTCAAGGAGGACATCTTAGTTACTGGGAACAGTATGGAGCAACATAACCAAAGGCTTTCTAGGGTGTTACATATCCTTGATAAGGTGGGACTTACCCTACAGATATAAAAGTGCTGATTCAGGGTTAGAGTGATACACTATCTGGGAAACAGATCTAGTGAGAAAGGACTGGAGCCTAAGGAACAGTTGGTCACAGCCATATTGAAGTTAGAACCACTTAAGGACAAACAAGGAGTTATGTCTTTTCTGGGCACAGTGGAGTATTAGACCAAGTTAATTGTACATTTTGCATATAGTTGTACGAACATTAGAGAACTATGTAAGAAGGGAATTGCATTTGATTGGACTAGTGAGTGTTAAAGGAAATGTGATGATGTTAGAAGTGCTATTGCCAGAGCGCCAGCATTGGGAATCTTTGATATCAAGTGTGAAAACTATGCCATGATGAATGCAAGCCATTTGGGAATGGGGGCATTACTACTACAAAGTCAAGGACGGTTGGAGAGAGCAGTGGCATTCGCATCAAAGTTTCTAAAGGGAGCAGAAAGGCATTACTGTGTGATAGAGAGAGAACCTCCGAGTGTAGTTTGGGCTATAAAGATGTTCAATGCATTCCTATGGGGCACGGATTTCAGGGTAGTCATGGTTGGAAGCATCCAAAGGGCTGAATGGGGTGCCACGCAGGATTGCGAAGTGGGTAACATCAATGCAAGAACATCAGTATGTTGTGGACGATGTGCCAGCAAAGGATAATGTGTTAGCAGATTCTCTCTCTGATGATTATGGTGAACAAGTGTTCCAGGTGTGTCAAAGCACCAATGGGAAGCAAGACTGTAAGGAAGAGGATAGAGAAGACTTTGAACTTGATAAGTTGAGGAACTTGGTGCAAACACATTGGTGTAGTCGAACCGCTGAGGATAGACAGGGGGCGTTTCATAGAGTTCGGGATGAACTGAGCCTTGAAGGGGACATTCTACGCAAGGCAGGATGCTTGGTACCCCTCCTAGGAGTCAGGCAAAAGTTGTTGGCGATGAGTCATGAAGGACATCTTGGAATGAACAAGACATAAGGGAGTTTGAGAGCAGATTATTGGTAGCCAGGGCTAGATGCAGACATAGAACAATTAATAAAGGTGTGTGCAGTGTTTGTTGAAGGAATTATGTGCAACCATGCTGGAACTACCAGGGATGCCATCAGATTTGTAGCACTTGACATTTTAGGTCCCATCATGGGAATCAGGGGAGGAAGACATATGTTATAGTGCTCATGGATCTGTATTCTAAATGGGTGCAAGTTGAAATAGTGGTGGAGGCGCACTCCAAAGCTGTCATTAGATTTCTTGATAATGTGTTTCAGAGGGAGAGATTTTCCAAGACATTTCTCATGGACAATGATGTCCAACTCACTTCTAGGGTTATGGAATCATTCCTTAGGTATGACACATTATAGGACTGCATTGTATCACCCAGAAACTAATGGGGAAGCACAGTGCTTGTAAAGCAAGGGAAGTGTTGGGAAGAGATTGTCGAGAAGCGGTTTGCGCATATAGACTGGCTCAACACACTACCACAGGGTTTATTCCTTTTGAGGTTTTGAGGAGAAGGAAACCCTACACATCTGTGAGTTAACCTTGGTTGGGGAGAGCATGATTTGGAGAATGGGATGAGAAGAAACCGAGGGATGAGGTAGAAGAAAAAGGAAACAAAATGAAGATGGGATGTGACAAATAAATACGTTTGAAGAAAACCCTGATCTCAGAAAGAGTTGAGGTGCAAATAAGGAGACCAGGATTGGTGCCTAAGGCACAACGCAACTATACCAGTCCACAAGTAGTTAGGAAGACACTGGATGATGCTGTGGTCCTCGAGGATGGGAGGGTATGGAATAAAGAGAGAGTGGAAAAGAAAGGAAGTTAGTGTGCAAAACCTTCGATGGGTCTCTCCCCTAAAGCCAGAGGTGCATTATATATGCGTGCATTTCCATCTTTTGTATATTAGAAAGTTGTAGTGAAATAAAGTGTACTTTAACAAACTGTAAAGACAATGTAAGAGATTAGTTGTATATAGTTAAAGTGTTTCAGTGAATCATCACTGTGTCATAATGGGACCGATGCTGGGATTAAGGCAGGTTGGCAAATTGGTGGTTGGAGAGCTTCAAGAGACTGTCCCAGGTGGGGACCTTGTTACTGTCAACCTGGAAGGGCTGTATGACCCAATGATGAAATAAAACACAGTGAACTTTTACCGGCCTCTTCATCTTTACAATAACACGTTTATGTATTGCAGGCACATATGTCACACTGAACATATGTTCTTCAAAACCAGCCGCAAATCTCCTAATCCAGGTTATACCCTTCTAAATCGCTGCTGAATAACATTTCTTTCTAGAGTTCATGATCTCATCTTCAAATACTATACCCATTAAAAGTGTATATATTTATTCCCATGTTTATTTAACAACCACAAACTATTTCTTTATTAAAGAATATCTGTTCAAAGTACTGTGAGGTGTCAGAAATGTGAGGCAGACAACTTTGTGAAGGTTTTTCAAAAGATGCCATTTTATTAACTCAAAAGGATGGATGCATGCCTCACTATCCCAACCCTGATGAGGATTTCCGTTCCTAAAAAGAACTAAAGGAAACACTCTAACAAAAGGATTCTGTCCCTTACACTTAAACATACACAACATAACAAGGCAGTTCAACAGCAACAAATATAATAGTTAAATTCACATCATAACAACTGTTTCTCCAACTAATCCTCTTCCCCAGATTCAACTAGGATTTTGTTCAACAGGTCCATAAAGGTTAAGGAAATCCTGTATCGTAATGAAGTTTTCTTTTGGTTCCGATTTGATAACACCAAAAGTTTCAACTTGATAACACAAAGTTGCTCCTTGCTTTCTACTAATTATTCACAACTGTTCAACACAGATTTTCCTCTTGTTACTTGCAATAAAGTTCTTGAAACACCTTCTGTTCAGCAACTCAGAATATTTCCTTACTTCATTAGTTTCAACAATAAGGTCTTTGTCAGGATATTTCTGCACCAGTTCACAGAACCAATTATTTGACAATATTACATACTTCTGCAGTAGTTCACACAACTCTTGCATCAATGATAATGTCATGATGATTCTGAATTAATCTACAAAAACACTTTAGTGGTTCTTCAACTTCTTTTTCTGGACTTTTAACCACACCACAGTATTCAATAGCTTCCACATAGTCTGCTCACCTGCCAGGCTTATTAAAACAATCTTCTCTGCTCTGGTGTACTCTCCTGCCAGAACAGAGACAAATACCACAACATTCTCTAGTCTGGTGTACTACCCTGCCAGGCCAGAAACAACTTCTACTTGCAAGTACTTCTGTAGTAAAAGTTGAACTCAAACAGTTCAGCAATTTCTTTGCTCCACAACATCAAATATAGGAAATATTGCAAGAAAAACAAGAACCACACTGGTGCTCTTTGTTACACCAGTGTGACAGCCACACTCTCTGCAGTCTATGCTCTATAGCCTCTGAGCATCTTCTTTCAGAAGGACAGCCTTGCTGTCACTCTTGTTCTCTGCTTTTCCAATATCCAACTAAAGATAAAGGTTTCTGTTTTAATTTCCCACTTCTTTGGATTTGGGTTTAGGCCATTCTCTCTTAGGAACTCCTTTTCATATGGACAACTGTTTTTACCAACAATAAAAGGGTGAACTGTATTCTTTTGGTTTTGGCAATTCGGGTTCTTTGTTAATTGCCTGGGTAAGTTTCTCTTTTGACTTTGGCAATGATAGTTTATCTTTTGTCATATATATATTGCCCATTTGTGTTATTGGCTCTTATAATGCCCCACAATGTCACAATCACATTCTTCTGATATGGTAATCAGATTCTTATTTTGCCATATGAGCGCTTTTAAATCTGTTTGGTTGATAATGGAAGAATTAACTTGCTTTATATTGGTTCGGTATTGAACATTTTTCTTCTTCACTTGTTTTACTTAGTTTACCACGCTTCTATGGTTAAGGCCCCTGGACTTGGCCCTTAGGCGGTTAAAGAGTGCTCCGGGGTCACTATCTAACAGTGAACTCACTGGGTCTGGAGTGCGCATCCGTTCGCCTCACTGCCTCCAGTTCCTTTGCTTTAAGTTCCCCATACGCACCAAGAATCTTTTCTCCATGGTCTTCGGTTACTCGCACCTGTCACCGGCAAGGCTCTCCTGGCTCCCACAACACGTTGGTGCTTGCCTGCCACTGGTTCTTGCCAGACAAGGGGGAAAGTTATCAAAAGGTGTGCTTTCAGCTGTGTGACCTCTGAAGCTGCGTTCCTCAGAGGGAGAGTCATGTCTTTCGATGCTTCCCGCTGTGCCAGCTATACAATTACGGTCTAGAGCATAAAAGACCCTCTCAAGACCGGCATTATCTTCACACGCCACCATGGTCCCAAAGTCTCAGCTCACACACATCCTCTGCTTCTGCTGCCAAGTGGAGGTAGAAAAACTACTCAACCTTCTACTACTGCTCCTTCTCATGTCCTGCACCTGAGGGGGCTTTTTATGCCTCTCAGTTTATGTTTATGTTTATTATTTATATTGCGCTCCAGGTACCCGTAGGCTTAAGGGCGCAGACAAACTGAAAAAACAAACAATACAGACAGTTCTTACATGAAACAAAAATGAGCAAAAAAGTATCTACAGCAATATAAACGACCAGGGAATCCTCCTTAGGCCGAATGAATAGTCAAATAATCAGGTTACATCTGGTGGATCCCCTCGGGACGTATCTGCATAGTCTTAAAAAGGCCGGTAGGGAGCTGGTCCCACATCCCACTAGGACGCAGTCCTTATCGTCAAATGAGCTCCAGTCTCTCAAATCCAACCTGCGGAGAATTTTAAGATCTGATAATCTGACCACCCTCGGCCCAGTTCTCTGTCTAAGCCAGGCTAGGACTTTAAATCGCAGGGCTTCTTTAGGTTCATGCCCAATTACCTTACTAATGTTGGTGAAAATGAAATTTCTCTGGTCTGAAACAAAATCCTGACTACTCGTGTCTTCTATTTTGGGCATCCGACACTTTCTAATACACAGGTTATGGGAGGAGCCCAACTTGGAGAGAACATTCGTCTGTATGGGGGGTTTGTAGACCTCTTGAACCGGTTTTGATGTGACTGTTGCAATAGCAGCAGACGGTTCCAAGGTGGAATTAATGATGTTGGGCCTTGTAATTATGCTACTTTTATTTCTATGGGGAGTGTATGGTGCCAGAACTACCTTGCTACGGTAGTCCGATTGTGAGGCTTTATCTAGTAACTCTTTTTGAGGGTTGAATTGACAAGCCTTGTCCAGATTGCTTGTCCGGGTTCCAGCATTAGGACAGGAGGATTCATTAGTTTGTGAGGCCATATTCTTGCTGGGTGGGGTAGAATCCGCCACAAGTTTACTTAGTGAGTCCACTAAGAGTCCCAGATCAAAGGGGCTTGTGCATAGCAGCAGCTCCTTGGCAATATTGGCCATAAAGTCCGGCCAGTGATCGAGAACAGCTTGATCTAGGGAGGCTGGAAAAGATCCATTCTCCTCTTGCGAGGCTCCCATAGATACCTTCGGATACACCAAATTATTTCCTAAAAAATTCTCACCTCCCTCAGGGGCAGGCGAGACAGCGGGATTGCTAGTATGCTCCACGCTGATATAATTCTCCCGTTTTAGTACACACTCTGGTATTGCGGGGACTATAGGCAGTTTAGATTCAGAACGCATGTTCTTCAATCTTCGTCTTCTCCGGGTACTGAGGGTTAAAACCTCTTGCACCCAATCTCTTATAGGTGAGGAAAAAGAGGTTGCGAGGCCAGCCTGTCCCATTTCCATTTCGGTCTGAAATGTGGGAATTTTATCAATCCACGACTGGGAGTGAAGAGACCTGCTCCTGGATCCTTGGGCGTCGATTATAAAAACACCCTTTTTTACTGGTGGCCAAAAATGAGGTGCTCCTTACATGAATTTGATCAGTGCGCCAGCAGAGTAAGAAGCTAAGCATGTGTGCAGCCCCTCTCACCATGGAAAACCAAATCCGTATGAGCGACTGCACACCTCCTCTCTATCTGGCTCGTACTTCCCACACTGAGCAGCCAGAAGGGGGATAAGCAAAACAAAATGCAACAAAAAATGCCTAAATAGCGCTTTGCCTCTTTCTCCCCTGAGTATCATGCCTTACGTGCCGTATCGATACTCACTGAAATACGGCTACCGCTTTGGATCTATTAGAGCAGTCAGAGCAGTAGTTGCACAGCGCACGTGCAGCTCCCGGTACTGGACGCCGTTCCTCGGTGCCGACGGCTCTGGAGACTCTCGGCTATCGGCTCAGGAGTCCCCCAACCACGGTTGCGGCCACCACAAGGAAACTAGAAGCTGCACAGCGTTACAGCCAACACGCCAGCCAGAACGCATTGATTAGAGGAAGGGACCTAGCATCAACAGTGAACGTCATGCCGCACGGCCGTAACCGCCGCTTCCGACGCTCTGCGTACACCTCAGGTGTGGGTCATTATACCTAATTGACTGCAACCTGCAATCCTGTGACTCTGCAGTCCTCTTCTTTGTCCCAGTACTTTTGGATTCATGGGATTTGTAAGTCCACAATATGAAATTCAGATTTCTTAGCGAAATTATCATTACCATATTCGCTGTTCATTTTATAAAAATTCTCCAAAGTACTAGAAGGATTCCATGAATTATTTATCTTTACAGAAGAGGATGGCTTCTCAGGAATTACATTGGTAACATTTAAAGACTCTTCTTCCTTATTTCTCTGGGACTCATAAGGGCTTTCATGTTTATAAATGTAAGTGATTTTAAGAGATTTTTTGTGACTTTCAGAACATAACTGATTGTCACACTGACATGCTCATGCTGCAAACAAGGGGAATTTCCAGCATATAAGAGCAATACTCTCCCTGGGTCTTCTGATCGATCTAAAATAAACATTTCTAACACTCACAATGTTTGCTTCTCCCTGCTTCCAGACCCAGATGATACCTGCGAATTACATGAGGACAGAATCTAATGTTTGGGTTGGACGCTAGATCTCTCTGAGTGTGTTATAGTGTGAATTACAACCCCAGCAATACCTAGGTTCCTTAAAGGGACATTAGTGCATGGTGGGATTTTGTGGCAAGCATGTAACACTCTTCCTTTGTTCCAGCATCACAATGCGAGTGGCAGCATCTGGAACCCTTGCCAACTCCAACATCAGATGCTTCTTCATACACCTCCATTTACCTCCGGATCCCTTGGGTGTGTTGCAGAGTTTCTACTTGAGATCTTCCTGGCATCTCCATCAGGTCTTCTGTACCAACCATCCTTTTCTTGATCTTTCTCTCTCTTCTTTTTGTATAAAGGCTTCCCTTGCAACCAAAGAAACAGGGTTTCAAAATATTTCTATAGTCCATTCTAAGCATTGCCTCTACTGAGAGCCCTAGTATTTGAGCTACCTTTGCCTAAAATTGCTGGACATTAATGGAAAAGTGTAGATATGCTTTGGAATAGATGCCCCAGTCCACATGCCCACAAGTAACGGGGAGCTGCTAGTTTGGCATTAATTGATTCAGGTATACCCAATATGAATAGACTGCTATAGGTCAACTCCTGCAGTCAAGCAGAGCCATCACTGGTTGAGCTTTAAGCTTGATTAGAAAATATTTAGCTTTGCCCGTGTGGTCCTTGGGCAAACAAATCTCTCTCCTCCCCCTCTTTCTTGTATTCTGGATTCTCCAGGAGCACAATAACTTGTATTGACTAGATGGGGCATGGAAGCATTGGGGTAATCTCTCCATGTAATTCAGCTTGCCACAAGTGTAACACTTTATGTGCATCTTCCCTGGTCGCATGGAGATAGATCTATTAGCCTAAGGGAACATTGACACTCAGACTATTTTGCTGAATTGGGATGCTAGTTTGCTATGGTTGCCAAGGATCACCCATGGTGTTTCTACATTGCCCAATGTTTTCTTTGAGTCCAGCATGAGCTTCCATAATGTTGACTCAACCAAGATTGGTTTCCACTGCTGGGCTTGCTGTAACCCAGTAGCTGTCTGAATTGCTATTTCCACTAATAGCTGCTGGAGTGGCCTAACAGGATTATCTAAGTAGGTTAGGTGGGAGATCAAGAACTGCTCCATTATGAGATGGCCGTTAACTTCCTCCAGCATCAGATCACTGATCCGTTTAGACATATTCTGCATATTTAAGATGAGAGGTGTGCCTCCCTTGTCTTTTTGTGGTTATACCTTTTGCCTTGTCATAGAGCAGGTATCTGCAACCTTTGGCTCTCCAGATGTTTTGGACTACAACTCCTATCAGCTCTGCTCAGCATTATCAATGGCCAGGGATCATGGGAGTCTCATTCCAAAACATCTGGAGAGCCAGAGGATGTAGATCCCTGTCCTAGATGCTTCAGAATTCCATCACGCAGGATCTCATACTGCTTCTGCCCATCCAAATGTAGAACCTGAGAGATGTGTGTGCATGGCCTGTTATTAATAGGGTGATGTATTGAAGTCAGGATGTCTTGTCTCATTTGGTAGCCCCAGTGGTTCTATCAAAATATCTGACTATTATTTTATTATTTATTATTTCATTGTTTAAAGTTTTGACTTAGGTCGAGACCAGCGGAACGCTGTACAGGATGTGTATAGCCATTGTTTTGGGCTGGCATCTTTTAATAGTGGCACAGTACTGTGAGTTGGCGTTTGTGCATCCTTTGGGGTTAGACCATGGCCAGGTCTTGTTGAAAAAGTCAAGTTTTGAGAGCTTTGTGAAATTGGAGAATTGTGGGGGCATTCTTGGCCAATACTGGGATCGTGTTCCAAAGGGTGGGGGCATGACAAGAGAAGGATTTTTTGCGTGTCCTCTCTTTGGGGACTAGTTGGGACCTGAGCCAGTTGGTCAATTTGCTGTTTCCGGAGTGTGTGCCACCAGATTTGTGAAGCTTAGCTACTGGTACGCTATTGTGCTACTCGTGACCTCTTGCATGCAGTCATGAGAAGTATCCTGCTCTTGAGTGAAAGCCTATGGTTTGCATGCTGCAATGTGGTGGACTGCTTTTAGGGGTGCTAAGTGAGCAGCTGGAAGCCCTGTCAGGAGGGCATTCCCCCAATTGATGTGCAAGACCACAACGGCCTGCACTACGGTCCAGAAGTGTGACCAAAGGAAGGGTTTGATTTTGCAAGGGAGCAGATTTGGAGCCAGGCCATTTGGGCCTTCTTGGCTGTGTGTTTCTGGAAGGACAGGCTGCTGTCAATGGTGAAGCCAAAGGATGTTGATGAATCAGAGAATTGATGATAAAATGCTTCTAGGTGCCTATCATCGAGCCATTGTTTGACACCTTATTGTTTAGCAGGGGGACCGATGAGGATGAATTCAGTCTTGGATAGGTTGAGTATCATGTAGGAAGTCAACATTGAGGACTGGATGTTGGCTAGGTAATCGCAGAGGCAACTGATGTCCTGTAGCTTTTTATTTTCATGTACAACTCAGTATCATTCACGTATTGGTGAAAGGCTATATTACAACTTTGAGGAGTGTGCTGAGAGTCTCCATATAAAGGTTAAAAAAGCTTGGTGAGAAGATGAAGCCTTCGGGGTCTCTGCAGGAAACTGGGAATCAGTTAGAATGCAATGTGTCCATGTGGATGGCCTGGTGCCTACGCTAGTGATAGGAAATAGGGTGGAGAAAGGAGAGGAGGAGGCAGTGGTTGACGGTGTTAAGAAGGACGAGGACGCCTGAGTTGAACTTGTCCATAATTTCCATGATTTGGAGGGTATCATCCACTACCTGGATGGTGGCTGCCTCAATGCTACACTTGGGGCAGAATCCTGACTGATAGTCATTTAGGAGGTGTAGTTGTCCGATTCTGGTGAGTAGTTGTGTAACAACTACTTCTTTCCAAGATGTTTCAAATAATAGGGAGGTTTGTAATGGGCCATTAGTTGGCTAGATTGTCCGGGTCTAGGTTTGTGTTTTCAAAAGAGGTCACAGGAAACCAGTGTTGAGGGTGTCTGGGAATAACCCTTTGAATGGATTGTGTTCTCCCACCTATTCCTCATCTTTGATATACTCTGATATCCTGCTTGCAGCTCGGAATGTTTTCACAGCAGATGGTGCTGTGCGTTGTCATCCTCGTGTCCCTCGAAATGCTCCATCCTCATTGAGTATAACATTGAGGCTGGTATATATGGCATGCACCACACCCGTTGCCTCAGTTCAATTTTTCCACACAGCTGCTCGAGACGGTTCTTTTCCTCGACGTGTTATTCACTATTTAGTTACGCGTTTGTTACAAAAATGTCTACTCATACCCCAAAAACGGGCATCAAGTAATGGGCTGAGTGTTCGGCTAAAATGTCCATAACCAATCCTCATCGAGCTTGTCTATGGTGCCTGGGGGTGGGCCACATCGTTGAATATTGTGGCTTGTGCCAGTATAAGACTGGAAAAGCGTTAAATGAGAGGAAGGGGAAGGTGTTGCGCTCACCTGATCTCTGTGGAGGAATTGGGGAACAGTTGCAGCCCTCACGGGGGTGAGGTCTCTCAGGTCCGACTTCGGTCTCTGCGCTTATGTGGTGACTGGTGGTAATAGGTGATGCTGCTCGGGACTGCTACTGCGTGGAGAATAGGGGCGTGAGTATGCTAGCTTGTGTACCTGAGCCCTTCTCCCAAACCGTGGTACCCGTGGAAGGCGCTGTCCCTGGAAAGCTCACCTGTTGATTTGTTTTGGTGAGCCCTCCGTCCTGCTGCTTCTGCCAGGGGCGCTTGTATGATATGGACCGGGTTCCTTCACTGGTCCCTGGCACGTGGTATTCCAGTCCTGCTGCGACTAAGCCACTGTACTTCAGGTAAGTGTTCCTGTTTGCCTTTGTCTTTCCTCATCTGTTTTTGTTGTATTGTAAAGTTGGTTGTCTTGTATTACTGTCCGTTCCACTTTTGATGTTTTCTCTTTTGCTTTCTTCCCTTGCAGGTGATGTTGCCGGCCCGGCAGAAGCTGCACAGCTTGAGGCGGCAGCCGGAGGGAATGAGGAACGAAGCTGCAGCGGTACAGTAGCTGGTAAATTGTTATATAGGGGGTGAGCAGGGTTCAAATGTGGCGCGACCCTAGGATGGATGTTCTAACCTTGTCCTTCTTCTTCTTCACAGGGTCTGAGTTTGTGGATGCAGAGTGCGGTGCTGCGGCATCGGGATCAAGATCACTGGATATCAGGTGATGAGTCTGCAGATGAAGCGATGAAGCACCCATTTACTGGAGGCGAGTATGCAGGAGAATGCCTGGTTTCAAAGGTAAGTAAACTGGTCCAAGCGGCGGTGAGAGTCACGTTTCATGTGAGTGCACAGTAATGCGACTCACCGGCCTTAAGGATGGAGCAGCTTATATAGCTGAGCTTCTGAAGCTACGCCCACCAGGTTCAGCCTGCCTGCCACACCCTGCCACACCCCATGAATCAGCACATGAAGAGCAGGCCTAGGGAGCCACACCAGTAAATGAGTATGTTCTCTGGAATAAAGGCTTTCAGCTCCTGGAAAGTTCTTGTAAAATAAAAGCACTCCTGCACCGAAATAAAGTGTTCCTGCTCACATCTCTATATGAGCCTGGCACCAAAGGTGCCACCAAAGGTGCCAGGACTGAGTCCAGCCAGGGCCCCTGCGTTTATTGGTCCCAAAGGGACATAAGTGAGTCAAGCGACCCATTGCCCCCATCACTAGATTGTGTGGTTTTTGTGTTTTGGGGCCTGTGGCCATGACAGAAGGGGAAACTTTTCAGTGGTCGTTTTTGTACTATTCATCATCTTCATAGAGATCAAAGACCGCCCTCAACAGATTTCTCGCCTGAAGGGAAACGGGTAAGATTTCTGAAAAAGGTTCCTAGTCAAGTGGAGCTGGAAAAGCTATGATGGCAGACGTTAAAGGTAACTGAGAAGGCAGAAAAGCCAGCCCCTTCATTGAAGTCGTTAGAGACTCCTGACCCCATTGGGCAAAAAGCCGACAGGTTGTTATCTGTGAAAACCACTGACCCGCGTCCGAGGGCCAGGACAGTAGGTCGAAGACTTCTCGTGCGCCTCTCATGGCCTCGATGCCTCAAAGCGATCCTTCTTCTTCACCCATTCATCGACAACAAAGGCGTCGAAATCAAGCCTATCAATGCCAAAAACAGTCAGGGTTGAAGCCCTTGAGGACTTTTGAAATTCTGTCCAAGGCTTTTAAACCTCAGAGATAAAGAGACTTTTTTAAGGCCATGGCCTCAATTTATGAGGAAGAGGTGGAGGAAGAAAGCCCTATTTATAATTTTGGTAGGAAATACGGCACTCCTGGTGTTCCAGAAGAGCTGATATCCCAGGAATCCAAAAAGGCGATACCTTGTGGACACCCTGCAGGATGCCAGTGTTCTAGACACCTCTCCAGAGGTTGATTTTGGCACTCCCGAAGGTTCAGGTCATGCTGATACATCTTATAGATCAGTAATGACTAAGGTTATTGAATACCGTGGATGGGGTAGATAATCTGTTGAACATGAACAGGATGACCTTACAGATATTTTGGACAGGGGACCTCCTAACGTCCAAGTCCTTCCCTTCCATAAAGCAGTGAAGAATCGAGTTCTAGAGAACTGGAAAAATCCAGATGCCATCCATGCGGTTCACAAGGATTTCACAAAAAAATACAGACCCTCATCAGTGATCCACAGTTTCTTTTCGAAACACCTGAGTCAACAATGTCTTGTTGTACAAACAGCTACTGTTGCATCTAAGGAAGCAGCCTATCCCACAGTCCCTCCTGATAGGGAGGATAAAAGGCTTGATGCCATGAGAAAGAAAGTTTTCTCTGCAGGGAGTCTGGCACTGAAAGCAACAAATGCAACTTGTACTATTGCGATGTTCACCTACACTTTGTGTGAGGTATAGCCGTAGCATCTGAATACATCCCAGAGGGTGAAGAAAGGGATGGTTTTATGAACATTATTCAGAATGGTAAAGATGCTGTGTGCCAATCATTGCCGTCAGGGCTAGACAATGCAGATTGTATTCGCTGTTTTAAGGCTGCTGGTACAGTGGTTAGACGATTTGCCTGGATTCATAAATCAGGGTTTGCTTCTGACATGCAATCCATATTATTGGATATTTCGTTTGAAGGGTCTTACTTGTTTGGATTTAAAGCAGATGAAAGTCTTGAAAAGTTGCAGTCGTCTATGGCAACGGAGAAATCTTTGGGTCAGGCCATTAGGCAGCCACAACAAGGTCCATCTTCTGCTCATGAATGGAGAAATCATTCATTTTGTTGCTATTCCTTAATTAGCAGAGGGAGAGGTCAATTTAACCAGAGGGGACAGAGACAGCAACCTCGAGATGGTCAAGGACATTCAGGCAGAGGAGCTGCAGCAGTATCTGCTACCTTGCCTTCTGCACCACCTAAAAAAATGTGTTGCATTGACCAAAAGTTCTAAAAATGCTACCACCAAAGTTTCGAACACCAAAAGTTTGAACCTTTGGTGGTAGCATTGAAAAGAAAATGTGGGCTGCTGGTGTGTCCCCCGCATCGCCCCGCTCACTATACTTCATGGTATAGCGAGCGGGGGCTGCAGGGGAAATCCCTGCAGCCTTCAGTTTAAAAAAAAAATAGAAAAAAAAACGGGGGCTGCGGGCATGTCCCCGGCATCGCCCACTCACTATACTTTATGGTATAGTGAGCGAGGGCTGCGGGGGACACCTTCTATTACAAAAAAAAAATAAGAAAAGAAAAGGACCCTGCAGCGCCGGTTCCCGATCACGGAAGTGAAAGGGAACTGGTGCTGCAGGGAACCCAGCGTGAAGATGAAGTTCAGTGGGGTTTGTTAATGTTGGGGGGTGTGGGTGGGGGTGTGCTGAGGGTGTGGGTGGAGGGTGTTATGGTTGTGTTGTGTGTGTGTGAGAATGTATGTGTGTTCACATGAGAAAGGTGCAAACTTTTGGTAGTTCGCACCTTTCTCATGCAAACGATTTGCCTGCGGTACTTTCAGCCATGGGCAAATCACTCGGTTTCGGCTGATCAGAGCCTGTTCACTGAAACAGGCTCTGGAACATCTGAACAGCACCTGTCATTCTCTCCACAAGCTGGGCTTCTCCATCAACTTCAGGAAGTCCCACTAAACACCTTCCCAGAAGCTGCAATTGATTGGAGCGGTCCTGTACTCTTCCTCTGGAAAAGCTTCGCCACCCGAGTTCAGAGCTACCAACATAGCGCAAATGTAAACAAATTTCAAAGTGCCTCAAATCTTCTGGCCTTCGATTTTCTGAGGTTGCTCGGTCTCATTGCATCCTGCATTAAAGGCCCGTCTGGGAATGAGGTCTCTTTAGTGGGCCTCCAGGAATCGATGGTCACAGTTCTGCAGCAGGATGACAGATCTAGTATGGCTCCCGAACAACGGTCACCCAGGATCTCCTGTGGTGGTCTGTCAAGGAGAATGTGTTGAAGGGGAATCCTTTTTTCAAACATGACCAAAGATGAGGTGGTTACAGATGCCTCGCTATTGGTTTGGGGTGGTCACACCAATGTCTAACAACCAGAAGACACTGGTCTCCATCGGAGTCCACATTGCATATCAATCTTTTGGAGCTGAGAGCATCCAGACTAGCACTGCTGGCCTTCCTGCCCTCTGTATGAGGAAAGAGTGTCCTGATAATGATGGACAACACAGTGGCCATGCATTACCTCAGCAAGAGAGGAGTTGTGGGGTCACTGCCTCTGTGCAGAGAGGCAATGCAGCTCTTGAATACTGCAAGAAGGAATCTCTCTGTGAGCAGTTCATCTAGCCGGAGAGAAGAACACAACCGCGGACACTCTGAGCAGGGAGAGCACAGTCTCCCACAAGTGGGAGATAGCTCAGGAAGTCCTTTAAGAGATATTCACCCTTTGGGTGTATGTTTGTGACAAGTGTCAACTGGAAGTGCGAACAGTTCTGCTCCAGGGAATTTCCCTCGAGAGGAGCTCTAGAGGATGCGTTAATAGTGGACTGGGAATTTCCACTTCTTTACGCATTTCCACCAGTCCCCGTCATTCCTCATGTTCTCAGGAGGCTAAGAAAATTACAGAAATCCATTAACCTGATTGCCCCGGACTGGGCCAGGAGGACGTGGTACCCAGAGCTTCTGGAAATGTCCATCTGCCCTCAAATTCATCTTCCACAAAGAGAGGACCTTCTCTCACAGGAAAGGGGTCACATTCTTCATCCAGAGATCAGGTCACTAAACCAACACTATCTCCCTGGATCCTACTTTGTATATCTGAATTTTAAATCCTTGCTTGGAAAGTGGTTCTCGAAGATCTAAGGGCCCACTCGACAAGAGGTGTAGCCACTTCTTCAGCCCTCCAGAGAAAGGTACCACTACAAGACATCTGCTATTCTGGCACCTAGTCTTCTCTGCATACATTTACAAAATATTACTGTTTAGATTCCATTTCGGGCCAGGAATCCAGATTTGGAAACACTGTGTTAAATAGCATAAAGCAAACTTAAAGAAAAATAAAAACTCTTCTTTCCCACCTACTGCAACACCCTGCTATGGGAGGATATCAAATATGAGGAATATGTGGGAGTACACAGTCCATTCAAAGAACAAATTACTTACCCCTGAATGGGGCAACAGCCAGATGTTTCTAATTTTATACTTCGCTAAAGGTCTGTAGGTGTCAACATGGTCATGGGCTCAGTCATTCGTGGTAGTCTACAAAAGATCTGGAGGTCAGGTCATTGAAGCCTGCAGTGGGCTTTGGGCTATGACTTGGACAGGGCTTTATGGCCTCCTTGCTGGTGCTTGCTGAATCTCCCCTGGATTATACTCCTTTTTGAAATCTCACATATCCCAAGCAGTCTGTGGATATTTTCCAAAATGTGTATCTATCTACATTGAGTGTCCTTCCATGTTTCTATAGAAACCTTGGTACTCCAGTAGGCCTCTCAACATCCTTACAATTAATCCAAGTATCATTATAGAAAACATGGTAGCTGAATATGTTCCAACTGATTGATGGGAGAGAGGGTACAGGCAGGAACATTGCTGTTTTATTTGTTATTTTTTACCATTATCTTAGATTGATTTTTTATCTTTTACTTTTCTGAAGCCATGGGATTTTTATAGGCTCCAGCTACATCTTTTTCATTCTGTAGATTTGCATCATGTTTTTCCAGACTGCACTAACGTGCGTAATATTGTTTAAGTTACTATGTCATATTTTAGGAAGCTATGTACATTTATGATTGGCTGTGAGGTTTTCCAAATGTAGAGACCTGTAGGATTTTGGGTTGTAGCCAAGAACACTATTGCTTATATTGGGAATTCATTATTGTTTGTCCTTACTATTTGTACTGCTCATGTATTATCTTTACATGATAATAAATGTGCATAAATGCTAAATAGAAGAGGGAGAGCATTTTATGTGTTCCTATTTTATGAGTATCTAGCGGAGAAGCCAGTGTATACAGGATAAAGTGCATAAAGAAAGACATTTTCAGAGTGTTAATATATTATGTGGTCCATTCTAATGTGATTTATGTTACTAGAAAACATATGAACACAGTTGGACCACTGCACCTCCTAAAGCAACAGCTCCCCCTAGCGGTGACAACAGGTGAAGCTATGTGCATTCGGGCAGTCTCTACTGCGCATGACTGCCTCAGACAAGCATACATCTGCCCTTTTATTATCAGTAGCTGATGCACTATGTTACAAGTGTGAATGCTTGTTGTTTCATTGAAAATATTGTTTAGGGATATTTGATACTTTTAATGTTAATTATTTATACAAGGGTAATGCATGTTGGTTCTTAGGAGTTCTGCTGGTACGCCCATGACAACATTTTAAATAGTAAACTTGTCAAGTGCTAAGATGTAGAAGGCTCACTGGCCAAAAGTGATGATTCCATACATCTGAAGCCCTTTGCCATTTATATCAATTTTCACTGCTAAATAACCTGCCACAGCCAAGTGCATGTCTATTAAACTAACCCTGGGCTGGAGGATATGCTCTGGTGAGTAAGCTACGAAGAAATTCATGTAACGCAAAGTTGAGTACATCAATCAAAAACACATTACATGAAGACAAAAACATAGAATGGACCTGTCCCTTTGTAGGGTGCTTTACAGATGTTAAGGTGATAGTTGAGCAGACATTGTGGTTGTGGAGTTGGAGGGGATCATTCAAATGATAATATGGACTGAGTACAGCACAGGCTGATAACACATGATATGTACATCATATAAAGAGATTTGTATAAAACAAATATGCCGTTAAACATACAGAATGTGCAACAGGTGGGTAGGCACATCACTGGAGAGAGCTAACACAGGGTCTTTTTTTCTAAGAGGATGAGAAGGGGTCATAGGCTACATTTGAAAGCTTCATTTTTTGTGCAATTATTTACATCACAGAGGACAATTCCCAGAGAGATTGGGTAGGGTACTAGAGCAATGTTCATGTCGTATGTGAGTAGCAGCAGATTCAGGTAGCTAAATGGAATGGGACTAGATGAGTTTTATGACAGATCATTGATGCATTGAGAGGTGGGAAAGGAAGGGGGGGAGGTATACACAGTATGTGAGATACAAATCTGACATTCTTTATAGGAATGCAAAAGAGTACAGAGGAAAGCCAAATCGGAAACTAGTCCAGTATTCGTGTGAGCTAAGTACAAGGGTAGAGATGAGAGTTTTTTTTTTATCAGAGTGGTACATGAAAAGGGCATTGAATTTCCTAATCTTTAATGGCTGTGTCTTGTGACACTTGTGCTGGAGGATGTAAATTGGTGAAGTTTGACATCACACTTGAAGAGTACGGATGGTCACAAACTTCCAGGGAGGGTGTAAAAAGGTCAGGGAGAATGGAAATTGTGGGGTGGTCACGGAGGTGTCAGGAGGTAGATGACTTTAGTTTAAGAGGAGTTGGGCATTATACAACAAATAGTATTCCAACACCAGGTGGCTGAAAGACAGAAATCTGTGTATTGTCACAAAATACATGGTAGAAGAACACAAAGGGACAGTAGTTGGTCAAGTTGCTAAAGTCGCAGGGAGGAGTGGTATGAGCCGGTAAGGAGTGCTACATTATTAATTGTCTAAAGAGAAAACTGGTCTTCAGAGGCACAGGATGGATTGGCATTTTGGAGAATAGTTTCTATGTGAGTTGGGTGGTCAAGGATCCAACGAAGCAGAGAGTGAAGTTGAGGTAAGAGTTTAAGAGAATGTGGGATGTATAGGAGGGAATTTAAAGTGTCTAAGATTTTGAAGATTATGAACGAATGAAAAGTAGGGGTGCATTTGGCAGCAAAGAGAGAAAAGGCAATAGAATAAGAATGGGGACTGCCTGACCAAAATCATAGTGTATTATTTCCATGGGTGACATTTGAGTGATAGGAAAGGTTGATGAAGCAGCTTGACAGAGCACTATATATAGCAGAGTGGGCAATCTTGAAGGAGGTCGAACATGCAAGGGACTGGTCTTTGTACCAGTCTCTTAGATGAAGTTGTATTTCTATCTTGAGATGGAGACTCTCTGGGGAGATCCAAGGATGGGGAAAGGGTGAGTTACGGTGAAGGTGTAAATTGGGGAGCTGAGGAATAAGTAGCGTAAGCCTTCTTTGCTAGAGAAGGAATGGGGAGGGGCGGGAGCTTCAGTTTTGAACTTCCATTTACATTATAGGGAGACAGGATTTAGCCATGGAGGTGGAACTCCAACATTGAATTATTAGAGACAGTGGTCATATGGGGAGTAGTCAAGAGATGGGATGGAAGAGATGAGAACGGATGACATGAGTGTGAGGTCCAGTGAACTGCCCTGGACATGGATTTGTCCATAAAGTAGGGCAGTCTAGGAATAGTTGGACAGTTGGTGAGTGGAGAAGAATGAAGTCTCCTAAGAAGGCAGTATGGGGGCAGAGGAGTTGTGTAGAGAACCCAGATCGGGTGAAAACATGTTTAATAGGCCAGAGGGCCTATAGGTAAGGAGGAACTTGAAGGAGGTGGAATCAAGGAGTTGAGTATCCCAGTGTATTCAAATTAAATAGTGTTCTTAGGACACACACGACGTCCGCCTGTCTGCAATTAACCAAAATGGGGGTGTATTAAAGACACTATATCTGTTTGCACTGTCCTCAATCAAGATGGAAGTGTCCTTAGGACACATAAGATGTCTGCTTGTCCGCAATTAACCAAAATGGGGTTGTCCAAAGCACACAATACCTGTTAGAATTGGCTGTAGTCACAATGGGGGTGTCCGCAGAACACTAAAGACGTCTGCATGTTCGGATCTATGTAAAATAAAGTGTCCTAAGAACATACCCCCTGTTCGCATTGTCCATAACCAGAATGAACACGTCCGTAGAACACATAGCCTGTCCACCTGTCGGCAAAGTTGTGACACACATTTCTTTTGTTCGGGGACCTACACACTGTCCGTAGAACACCCGCGCACATGCGTAGCACACCTTTGCCCCTACAAACATCGTGCCTGTCTGCCCCACGTGCGTCACACTTTTAATTAGTTTGGGGACTGGAACACTGTCCCTAGAACACCCGCATGCATGCGTAGACCCGACTCTGCGCATTTGGTGTCCTACGGACACCCGTCCCATTTGCCAACATGTCCTCGGCGTCATCATGTGACTGCACCCGCGCTAAGCGTAACGAACACTGTCCGGGCACCCGGACACCTGAAAAGTGTTTTTTTATCAATCCAAGGTATTTTCCTCGGAAAGTTCAGCCTTGCACATGTCCCACACTATGTCCCTGGCAATCTGCATACTTTTTTGATTTTTTATAGCCCTCTCTTGGTGTTCGAAATGTTCAGGGACAGCGCTGGTGTCCGCGGACACATCGAAAAATCTGAGCATGGGGAATTATTTTGAATAGTGTGCCCCATTTCCCCTTTGAGGTTGGCTGTGAAAAGAGCCTTTTTTGTTTTTTCGCAGATGCTTCAGAAACACCTTTTATTTTGTATTTTCTTTTTCTTATTTTACTCCAAAAATCTTCACATTAGCTTCTCCAAAGCGGCCCTTGTGTTCCAAAACAGCATGGCATTTCCCACTAAAGATAAAGACATGCCATCTTCTTTAAAGTAATCAACATCACCAGAGTCAATGTTGTCATTGTTGCGAAAGAACATGCCAGCTCTAAGCATAAAAGCAAACATGCCTCAGTTGATTAAACACCTATCAATATTTTGCTTAGGACAAAAAACAGAACTATTGTCCCAAATTGCCCTAGGCACTAAGCCAGAAAAAATGACCTTGGCATTTGTAAGTAGATCTTTTAACAAAGTAGGGCACTGACATAACCCAAATGCAAAGCACCACAGTGCAGGACAACCACATGTGGACTGTTAACCCCAGCCATATCTTGGCAAACCTCTACCATTGCCTGCAAATTCAAACCAGGCACACTGCTCTACACCACCTCTACACCACCTCCACTCCTTTTACATCAAAATTCTTTCCACATTTCTACATTTTGCATACTGCTCCAAACCATTCACAAGCATATCTCCAAGCACCACCACCCTGACTTTCTCCACCTCGGCCATCTTCACTACAAACAGCCTCTCTGAATACGAAGCAGAACCTCAACACCTGATTGGCTAATCCTCAAAATACACTCCCATTTCATGCTCGGAAGCCCCGGATGTGGCATGTCCTGTCTGCGAACAGCCATGCTGTCCACGGAGCACATAAGTAAGACTGGGGCAGCCCTTCTACCCTTTCCACTTCACTCTCTGCACCATTCCCTCATTGGCTACTGTTAAGCAGTCACACAACCATCCACCAATCACAAGCAAGACCTCTACAGCTAACTCAATCATCATAATTCAGCACTTTAGATGTACTGTTGATTACTCCAAGTACAATTGAGCTCTTACTACAAAGCACCTACAGCAACTACTAGTAAACTCTCCCACATTTCTACTTGCAGATTCATGCACATCCACATGTATGAACACAAAGTACAGGTATGAATAATTTTTGCACAGTACATCATACATGCCAACATTCCCACCCACCTAGGACGCATATTTCCTCCGAAACATTTGGAGACAACATTTGTGTCATAAGAATGCTTTGGGCAAAGATGTCTTTTCGGTGGGAGAATGTGAAAAATAACAATATTTTTCACTTAAAAATGGGGAGTCTCCCAATGAAATCATGGGTATTGGCATGTATGGTACATGTACATCTCTTGTACAAATGAATATAACAAGAATAACTGCCACTTACCCTGTGTAACCTGTAAAACAAACTGTCATTTCTCCCATCTGCTATGACCAAGTGTCACTTGCAAAATTGACTGCTCTCCAAATTTTTAGTTACCCATATTATTAACTGCAATGTGCAAACTGTTATTTTCTTCATTCATTCGATCATTTCTGTAACCACTGCCACGTATTTAACGACATTTCAACCATAATTGCATTTAATGCATTATAGTGCATAAGATGTACAAACAATTTCCTTTCTATACATTCTGCATACTTCACATACATTCTATCATTTTAACTTCCTTTACAAATGACTATATTAGTAATCAGACACAATACACACATCAATCTAACAAAGGGCCATTTCATGTTAAAAGATGGGAGAAATAACAGTATGATTATGGAAAAAGGCGTTCTAGTGTGTTATAAAATTACACCCAGCCAGGGTGAGTACATGCATCTTTATTTATGCACACAGATAGCCAATATCATTTGAAAGGCTCCCAGCTGAAACAACACCACTGCCTATATAACTGTTCTTCCAATTTACACAGCTCTCTCATTCCAGCTAGTTGCCCATTCCGTTCTAGATTTCACAACAGCATTCAACTTTGCACAGGTGCAGTCATATCTGTCACATCATCTACAACTATGTATATTGTTGTAAAGCAAGACATACAACATCTCCCCACTTCCCTTCAGTCTACAAAACAAGCACCAGGTCCTTCCTTGCAACCCTTACTTTATTTCAGACTCTCCCATCTCCTAGCACCACAGAATCACCCAGTACTTTAGTAATCACCTTCTGGGTAATAAGCTGCTGACTCCATCAAATCCTTCTGATTTATTTCCCACACCTTCACGAATACATACATTGCATACTTTTCCAAACAGTCCCTGCCATTTACCCTATAAAAATAGCAAACAAAGCATACAATTAGTTCTTCTATCTCCTAACATCCAATAACACTGCCTTGCAAAGCCAAGTGTGCTCTGTGCACTTACTATTGTACTCATTTATAAAGCACATTCAACTAACAGATTCTAAATAAAATATACAGTATGCACATAGGCAAAGAAAAGTGCTTGTACCTGCTATGCACATTTATCAGAAAGCACTACTACTGCAAAAACAAAGAAATCCATGTCTACATTAACAACAGTGCAATTAACACACATATTTACTAACTTCTTTCTTTCACAATTGCAGCGAAGACCACTCTCCTGAAAAGCAGCAGTGTCTGAAGTACGAACAAGAACTCAGAAGAAACCTACTCTTTCCATCCAAAAAAGTAAGTGCAATACTGCCATAATGTTCTAACTGTTACTCAAACACTGAAGAATTCTAGTATTCTAGAACAAACAATTGTATCAACCCTGCAACATTAGATTCGGTATTAGTGCTTCCCCTCACCAGCTCCATACTTTCTATTGCAATCTGAACACCAGTAACACACACATACAAGAATAGCCTTCCCAACTTGATGTAGCAGCCCATTGCACAATCACACACCTCTACATACATACTCACTATCATACTCAGATACTCATGCACAAAGTACACATACACTGCACAGAATCCCAACCCACACTTTCTTTTTTTCTCCAACAGGCCCCAAAGAAAGCCTACCAAAAGCAACTCCATAGAAAGCTATGCAAAAGTAAACAAAATCAAACTAAAACTCTCCAAAATAAGCATCCACCTCTAGCAGAATTCGTACAAAAAGTTCAAACAAAACAGCTAATACAGTTATTAAGCAAAACAAAACAAGCTTCCAGTATAGAAACTTTGACTCCTATTTCAAAATGTAAAACAAAACAGAAAGTGATTAACAAGACGGCAGCTACCACTAGTGCTAACACTGCTCCTATAAATCTTGAGGTACCGGCAAGTAAACATACCAAAAATTCTTTCACAAACAATTTTCTGCCACTGAGTCCTTCAGAACCTTAGGAAAACAGGAGAGAAACCACGCACAACCCTTAAAACCTACCATAGAAAATGAATCCTAGAAGCTCTTATAGACAGTGCAATCCTTCTCAAAAGGAAATTATATATTTTAGTTTTAAACAGAATGAAACCACTAACAAAACTAAGTACTAAACTATAAAAAAGACTTCTCAAAAAACGGAATATCAACAAAGATAACTTCACAAACATCTGTGGAGGTGAATGGTGTCACATCACGAGCACAGAACCATATTTCATTGAAGAAGCATACAAACAAAAGCAAACAAACCCAATTGTCATACATAGCAGTGGATGAGGGTATGAAAAACTTAATAATACCATTATGGAACAAGAAACGCCGCTCACAAAAATATCCCCAGAAAACTCAGTATCACCTGTCCATTCCACTAAACCAATACGTCCAGTATACAAATGGCCGTGCACATCAATGTGTAACATTGCCAAAAAATCTTTCAAATCTTTAAGCCATTTCCTCAATCAGTATGTGAAAGGCAAAGGCACATTCAAAATTAAACTACTAAAAAATATGGACCTCTGTTCAGTGCGCAGATACACAGGACTACAAGGACATTCATTAGCCTGCATTTGTGGACCTATTTGCAAAAGCACCTTCCACCAGATCAAAATGCTATCAACACGTCATTCAACTGTAAGACATCTGGTACTATGCCAAAAGCCCTGCTTTAGCACTAGCCGATTTAAATAACAATCTTCTACATGGTACAGCCAAACAACTACTCGAAGAAATAGAGGATATCCAGAGAAAATATTTTGGAATTGAAAGCCACTTACAAAATGCAATAGATTTACAACAGACTAGCAACACCTGTACAGATGGCAACCTTCTTTTACACACATACAAAACATAAATGTTAAAGTTTAAAAGTACATCTGCTGAAGTACCAAACCCTGTGTGTGTGTGTTGCCGCAGGGCTTTTTTTAAAATAAAAATAGCACAAAAACTATAGACATAATATACAAAATAGAAGACAATGAAGATTCCAAATGGTTCCAATTAGCTCTCTATATTATAGCAGAAAACAAATACGAGATTACTGACCCCTTAATACTTTGCAGTTACTGCACTGCAAAACTTGACAGCAACCAAACACCTTCACGTGCAATCACAAATAACTTGGAATTATTCCCAAAACCCCTGCAACTCAACTTATATGAGAGCATCATAATTCAAACAGTGCACCCATTTCAAGCAATAATACGCCTTCAATTAAAAAACAGCAAAACTAACCTCATCTGAATTAGTGAAAGGCATTTGTGGCAAAGGAGTCTATTTGCCATTAGATCTCAAGGAAAATGTGCACACTCTGGGAGTGCAATGTGCAATAGATCAATCTTTAATTAGCTTAGTAAATGGCGTACCTACAAAAGACAAAAAATTGGACAACACCTCGTGGTCTTACATAAAGTTAGACAAGCCCTGCAATATCTAAAAGACAACAATGAATACTACAGAGAAATTAATAGTGAAGAAAACCTGAGTGGAAACCACTGAAACAATCAGTCATCAGAAACTGGTCAATTTCAAATTCTAGATCCTGCTACAGAATCCAGTAGTTTAGACCATTATACAATTCATCCATTATACTCTAAAGACACCGTAGATGATGCACTGTAAACATACCAAATGTGACAAGCCAAAGATCTCCAATCAACATATGGGAAAAAAGTATAGAAGCAAGTGCCTTTCCTCTACTCTTTCCTACTGGAAAAGGAGGAAGGTACAATGATAGACCCACACAAATAACAGCATCAGAATACCGCTCCTTGCGAATGTATTCTGAAGACCCCAGATTCCGACAAAACGTGGAATACATATTCCACCTTCTCTTTCAAAGTGAACTAGCAACTCTATGCTACGGAGTTGCACACACATGGAAATTAGGTACCCATTTTCAAAATATGTCAGCTATGGAATTACTACAAAAAGTGCAAGAAAAAGATGAGATTGTACAGTCAAACATTACAAATCTTTTATCAAACATGCGTGGTACAAAAGAATACTACTTCCGACATCACGGAGATGTATGCTGTATGATAAGAAACCTTAGCCCACCCACTTGGTTTGGGACATTAAGTTGTGCAGAATATGCATGGAAGATTTACACGATTTGCTATGCATAGCAAACAAAAACAAGGCAAACATAGATATAAAACACCAGGTGAACTCTGCTCTCTAGATCCCGTGAATGTATCAAGATATTTCCATCCTTGCTTCATTGCTATCCTACTGTTCATTTGTAATAAAACTGTTTCTCCCCTCGGAGAAGTGCAACACTTCTTTTGGAGAAAAGAATACCAAGCCAGAGGAGGACCACACAACCACATGCTTTTGTGGATTAAAGATGCTCCTAAATTTGGTCAGGATAGTGATGCCACAGTTTTGCAGTTCATCCAAAAATATGTCACTTGTGAAATCCCTTCACAAACAACACATAGTGACCTTCATGCACAAATTTTACAATTTCAAAGACACAAATGTGGAAAATATTGTCGTCGCAAATATAAAAACAAAGGGAAATACTACACCAAATTAGGCTTTGGTTTCCCTAGACCAGTTTCAACAACAGGTCAAGTAAACAACTTCATGTCTTCAGTTAGACATAGTGTCAAAGGTAAATCACCTAAGAACACATATTACATAAAAAGAACAGAAGAATCAAAATACACCAAAGATTACAATGCAATCATTGCCCTCGTATGGAATGCAAACATTGATGTGCAGTACATTGCAGACAATTCCACTGCAGTTGCACGATATGTCACAGCCTACTCAACCAAAGCAGAGAAAACAGAGCTTCAGGACCTCTTGGATGACATATCATCTGACAAAACACTATCAAAGAAATTGTACAGCTTAGGCATAACAATGCTCTCTCATAGAGAATGTGGCTGCTATGAAGCTGCAGACTGTTTAACCATTACTGCCTTGTATGGAAAATCTGACAATATAGTATGGCTAAGTCTTGGTCCTGCTAAATCTAGGAAAAGTGTTCTCAAATCATACAAGGACATAGAAACAATAGCGAAAACTGATCCCAACAACCAAGACATTTTGAAAAATGATTTACTAGACACATACTACCCAAACAGGAGTACCACTTTGGAAACCCTATGTCTCTACCACGTAGCCCAAAAATTAACAAAATAATATTAAACCAGATGAAAATAAAGGTAGATACAGAGTATCAAATTGTGAAGGCAGTTTAGTGAATCTTACCAAACGCAGCTTAATTAATCATATCAAATTGTCTTTAAAAACTCCTCAACATAAAGAACTGTATCACATGTCCCTGCTACAACTTTTTAAACCATGGAGAAAAGAAGAAGAGTTACTGGATACGTATGACTCCTATGAAGACGCTTTAAAAGCAAATGAAAGCACGATAACCAATGCAAACTTTACACAGTACCAAACAATGTTGCACAATGAACAGCAACAGGAAGAAGAACTTCAGGCCTAACTAGATGTGGACACTCCTGATAATAATCAAACATCTGTAACAGGAAGCCAAGAACCACTTGGACAGCCACTAATAGCAAATGAGGTAGAATTAGCCATGACAAAAGTAGAAAACACCATGTGTCAGTATGAGCAATCTACAGAAGACTTAGCTGTACTGAAATCACAACTAAACACTGAGCAGCGTAGCATTTTCCAAGAAATAACAAAACAAATTGAACATGTTGTGCAACTTGAAAATAAAAACTGTACCTGCTAAGATTACATACCTATACTGCTGTACGTGACTGGTCAAGCTGGTTCAGGCAAAACATTCTTAATCAAAATAATCAGCAAGTTCCTCCAACAATTGACAAACAACAAAATGTCAGCTGTTGTAACTGCCCCATAGGTTTAGCTGCCTACAACATAGGCGGTGTGACTTTACACCGATTACTACTCCTTTTGGTAGAACATCAAAACAAATGAGACTATTAGAAACTTTCCACAGAAGCTGCAATGGAACTACACAGAGTTTTCAAACAAATTAAAATGCTGCTAATAGATGAGGTGAGCATGGTCTCCAACCTAATGTTGGCTTTAATTCTCCTCAGACTACAAGAGGTCCTCAAAACAGACTACAAAGAACTCTCTGAAGGAAATACATTATTGTTTATGGAGATCTTCTTTAATTAACACCAGTGAAATCTGAACCTATTTTAAAAAACTTAGGGAACAAACCATGCCTTAAAACTCTCGGCAGCATAGGAAATGTCAACCTTTGGCAACATTTCCAATACAGAGAATTAACTGAAAATATGCGGCAGTCTGCAGACCTGACATACGCCAACATTTTAAAAAGTATCAGAGTTGGTGTACTATCTCAAGAAGCAGAAACTATATTAAAAACCAGGCACATCCATGCACTCTATGGCCATAACTCATGTGCTACTGATGTCATGGGACAATTATCACACAAAAATGTCAATTGTATGTCCTTGATGCCAACTCTTGCAAGCTATTCAAAATTTAATGAAACAATGTTAAAAAAAAGAAGTGCAACCAATAGTTCAAATTACCTCCACAGACAAACTGGATGTACATGGTATGACACTACCCATAGGTCGACAAGCCACAACAAGGCTAAACACCTTGGAAAACACTATCTTTAACACAGCTGGTTTGGAGAAAATATAAAAAATATCTTTAAACTGTAGAGTAATGCTTAAACACAACCTTGACGTGGACCAAGGACTAGTTAATGGAGCACTTGGTACAGTTCTTGGTTTTCAAACATACCCACATGACAACAATATTCAATTTGTCAATATTCTCTTTGACAAACTATCTGAAGTTAAAAGGATAGGTTGCTCAAATGCCCGCTTCTTTTTCAAAGACATGTATGTACTCAGAGAACAATTTTCTCTAACTCTAGCAAATGCAGTCACCATTCATAAATCACAAGGTCTTACCCTAGATAAAGCATTGATACATATTGGTAGCACAGTCTTTAAAGAAGGCATGAGCTATGTAGCACTATACTCATGCTTACGTACACTTGACTGACTATTTCTAATCAACTTTGATCCAAGTAAAGTAAATGCTGATATTTCTTGCATTCTAGAATACAATAGACTGCGTTCACTCTACACCCCATCTAAAAACCTACCCTGTTCTACAAAAAGCAAAACGGTGTAAAAAAAACTACTTCAGACTCAATCTATGCAGGATCTCACAGCAATTCCTCCAAAGAAAGTAAAAGAAGGTAATACTTCATCAAGGACCACAACCAAAGAAGAATCTACTGCTCTAAGTAACGCAACTACCTCTTCAAAGAAGCAACGCACACTCCCAACAAATGAATTGGACACAGAACTGTCTGGTCCATTCAAATTTCCAAATACAACTGGTGTAAATTGCTACGCAAATGTAGCAATAAATATTCTATTCTAATTGCCACCAATTATTGACAACTTTTACTTACACGGTACAGACCAATTGTCATGAAAAAGAGCCTTGGTCTCTGTGTGCAGGGCCCTATCAGGGCCCACAGACTAGTGTTTAAGTGCTGTAAACAGAACTTAATCAAAGGCAAAAGAATCCAGCCTTATAAAAGGCTTCTCTGCCCTTATTTTAGAGTGAACAACCTATGAACTATATTACATAAGCACCCCGGGCCAAGAACTACTTTCTCAAGCCCACATTGGGCGAGGCACGTGCACGCGTGTGCACGCAATCCCAAAGCACGGGGCTTCTGCTTAGATGCTCGACCAGAGAGGACGTGCTCCTGAGAGCTCTGAGCATGGGGATCAGCACGAGGGGCCACGCCCCACCAGATCTCTTCACAAGCCCCTCGCCTGCAAAAGGCAGAGCCAAAACTGAAAGCAAGGGGCACGCACAGGGGGCACTGCCCAGGGTCCCAGATCCTCCTGCTCCTACAAAGCTAAGTCATTAGCGCTTCAGGCGATTGCGCTTCGGGTGGCAAGCTCAATTCCTATGCAGACCTTAGTTTGAGCATTAGAACTCAAGCAGTGCAGTGCATATACTTTGCACAACAATTAGCCAGGTACGGCGGCTTGCAGCACGGACACGTTTAAACGCGTGCGGCTCTTAAACACTGCCACAACTTGTCATTGTCGACTGAAGGCAAAACACGCGTTTTGGCACCAAGGACTAGTTAATGGAGCACTTGGTACAGTTCTTGGTTTTCAAACATACCCACATGACAACAATATTCAATTTGTCAATATTCTCTTTGACAAACTATCTGAAGTTAAAAGGATAGGTTGCTCAAATGCCCGCTTCTTTTTCAAAGACATGTATGTACTCAGAGAACAATTTTCTCTAACTCTAGCAAATGCAGTCACCATTCATAAATCACAAGGTCTTACCCTAGATAAAGCATTGATACATATTGGTAGCACAGTCTTTAAAGAAGGCATGAGCTATGTAGCACTATACTCATGCTTACGTACACTTGACTGACTATTTCTAATCAACTTTGATCCAAGTAAAGTAAATGCTGATATTTCTTGCATTCTAGAATACAATAGACTGCGTTCACTCTACACCCCATCTAAAAACCTACCCTGTTCTACAAAAAGCAAAACGGTGTAAAAAAAACTACTTCAGACTCAATCTATGCAGGATCTCACAGCAATTCCTCCAAAGAAAGTAAAAGAAGGTAATACTTCATCAAGGACCACAACCAAAGAAGAATCTACTGCTCTAAGTAACGCAACTACCTCTTCAAAGAAGCAACGCACACTCCCAACAAATGAATTGGACACAGAACTGTCTGGTCCATTCAAATTTTCAAATACAACTGGTGTAAATTGCTACGCAAATGTAGCAATAAATATTCTATTCTAATTGCCACCAATTATTGACAACTTTTACTTACACGGTACAGACCAATTGTCATGAAAAAGAGCCTTGGTCTCTGTGTGCAGGGCCCTATCAGGGCCCACAGACTAGTGTTTAAGTGCTGTAAACAGAACTTAATCAAAGGCAAAAGAATCCAGCCTTATAAAAGGCTTCTCTGCCCTTATTTTAGAGTGAACAACCTATGAACTATATTACATAAGCACCCCGGGCCAAGAACTACTTTCTCAAGCCCACATTGGGCGAGGCACGTGCACGCGTGTGCACGCAATCCCAAAGCACGGGGCTTCTGCTTAGATGCTCGACCAGAGAGGACGTGCTCCTGAGAGCTCTGAGCATGGGGATCAGCACGAGGGGCCACGCCCCACCAGATCTCTTCACAAGCCCCTCGCCTGCAAAAGGCAGAGCCAAAACTGAAAGCAAGGGGCACGCACAGGGGGCATTGCCCAGGGTCCCAGATCCTCCTGCTCCTACAAAGCTAAGTCATTAGCGCTTCAGGCGATTGCGCTTCGGGTGGCAAGCTCAATTCCTATGCAGACCTTAGTTTGAGCATTAGAACTCGAGCAGTGCAGTGCATATACTTTGCACAACAATTAGCCAGGTACGGCGGCTTGCAGCACGGACACGTTTAAACGCGTGCGGCTCTTAAACACTGCCACAACTTGTCATTGTCGACTGAAGGCAAAACACGCTTGCCACAGATGGCGGGCGGCACCCAATGCTGAAACTAATCATAAAAAGCACGAATTACAGCGCGGAGCCATGCACGGCTTAGATCCGCGTGTTGGGTCACAATCTGGTATTTACAAGTGCACTAACACCTGGTGGGCCTATAACGACCTTAGAAGGGTGATCACTAACCCATTGCATGAGCAGTGTCTGTATCTAAACCTGTGTGTGTGAGGAAACACACAGATCAGTAGCTTTCACTCTCTTTGCAGCACTGATACTGCTCCTGATGCTGGACCTGAGAGTGCACAGGCAGGAGGCCAGAGATAAGTCTCTTCTGGTTGTCAGTTTAAATGTGCTATGGAAATTCTTAGTTGGTAAAACTGTGTTATTTTGTGTTTCCCTGTGTTTCCCCTCTCCTATCAACTTTCCCTCTCCCAAACCTCTTACCGGTGATCCTGCACGACTATACCCATCCAACCAACGAGATCCTAACCCTCTTTCCCCGCTGGGGTCTCGGAGGCTTGTGTAAGCATCGCCTTGCAAGCGCTGAGACCTCGGAGGGGGCAGTTGGTTCGCGCCAATCCCGAGCCTGGAAGCCACAGCTGTGACAGAAGCACAAGCCCAAGTGTAACAGGCCCCGAGTGGTACGAGCCAGCCATGGAGGAGCTTACGAAAGTCTTACAAGACTTACAGGCCGAGCTTGCTGCTACTAGACAGGACTATGCGGTACTTGCAACGCAAGTGTGCTGTTTGACGGCCCAAGCGTCCCTTCTTCCTGGTGTTGCTACGGGGCCCACGCCAGTCCAGGTCCATGTTTCTCCGGAAGCTGTGGTGCCTTTGGCTCCATCAGAAAGGTATTCGGGGGACCCCCAAAAATATCAGACGTTCCTAACTCAGTGCAAGCTCCATTTTCTAACCAAACCAGCAGTATTTCGGGCCACCTAGGCAAGAACAGCATTTGTAATCTCATATCTTACCGGGGATGCAGCGGCCTGGGCAAACCCTTTGGTTCAGAGGGATGATGGGGTGTTCTATAACTGGAATGAGTTTCAGTTGGAATTTGGGAAGATTTTTGATCGAAGGGCAGCATCCATGATGGATCTGGCACTAGATCTGGTCTAGATCACCGTCAAGCAGAATGCCGCGGAGAAAAAAGACGAGGAGAAACAAGACCCATAGTGAGGCTCGATCAGTTCCGTGTTTCACGTCTCGGACGTCCCCCTGATAAGGGGATAGCGGACAAACACATGCAAATCGGCTCTACGCGGGGACCACTCCCAAAAGTAGAAAAAGAGTGCTGCCACAAGGAAGGCCTTTGCCTATACTGTGGTACTACAGGGCACTTCGTAAAAGAATGCCCTAACAAGCCCAAGTCACAGGGAAATGCCTCGGCTCGGCAGTTGTAGTGGTAGTGCGGTCGAGCCAAGCGAAGGAAGTTACCCCAGCTATAGGGTTCAGTAATTATGCTCTGCATGTCACCATGCCAGGAGTTCTAGGATTCCTGGGAAAGGAGGTACATGTTACCCTTCTCTTAGATTCCGGGGCTACGGGTAACTTTATCGACATACGCTATGCCAATAAGCGGAGAGTGCCCTTGTGCTACAAAGCAATTCCCGAAGCTCTAAGGGCAGTCAATGGCACAACATTGTGTTCTGGGCCTATTTCGCATTGTACGCAGGCCCTCACTTTACGGTGTCAATCCAATCATGTGGAGGAAATTAAATTTGATTTGATAGGGGCCCCTCAATTCAGTATGATTTTAGGCCTCCCATGGTTTTACAAACATGATCTGCAAGTGACCTGGTCCGAAGGTAAAGTATCCTTGACCTCCTCGAAGTGTTCTACACATCATGTCACCCTAGGGCAGGTGCTTTCACTATGGCAGCATCCCAAAGTGGGTTCATGCATCGCAACAGCAGAAGGCACAGACTTGAGTGTCCTACCCAACGAATACCAGGAGTATGTAGATGTATTTAGCAAACAAGCAGAAGAGACCTTGCCTCCACACAGACCGTTTGATTGTCACATCGACCTGGAACCAGGGGCTGTGCTGCCCTGTAGCAGAATTTATGCGCTTACTGAAGCAGAGACAGAGCACCTCAAGAATTACATAGATACTAACTTATGAAATGGATTCATTAGGCATTCGAATTCACTCGTCTCGTCACCCCTCTTCTTCATACCATAGAAGACCGGGGATTTGAGGACGTGCATAGACCATTGTGGTGCAAATTGAATTACCATAAAAAATCGTTATCCATTGCCTTTAATACCAGTGCTCTTAGATCAGGTATGCAGTGCGACAATTTATACAAAACTAGAGGGGCATACCACTTGGTCAGGATACGCGCTGGAGACGAGTGAAAGATGGCATTCCGTACCAAGTGTGGCCTATATGAATGTTAGGTCCTGCCGTTTGGCCTATGCAATGCTCCCGCGGCCTTTCAGCACTTTCTAGATGAGGTGCTGCGCGGGTACCTGGATGTATTTGCAGCAGTATATATAGATGATATACTGATTTACTCTCAGAACCTGCAGGAACACGTGAAACATGTTAAGGTGGTGCTTCAGAGATTGAGGGAACATCGGCTGTTCGCTAAAATGGAAAAATGCGAACTTCACCGCACCACGGTGGAATTCCTAGGGTACTTTCTAACGCCTGCGGGAGTACAAATGGATCAACGAAAGGGCCAGGCGGTCTTAGACTGGCCGGCCTCCACAACAGTCAAAGAGGTTCAAGCCTTTCTGGGGTTTGCGAACTTCTAGCAACGCTTTATCAAAAACGTTTCCGAACTAGTGACGCCTATTACTGTGTTACTGAAGAAGGGAAAGCAGTACTAGTGGGATACGACTGCAGAGCAAGGTTTCCAGCGATTAAAACAAGCCTTTAACTCAGTCCCAGTTTTAAAACATCCAGATCTTACTCTACCATTCGTAGTAGAAACTGATGCCTCCAGCTATGCCCTCGGAGCAGTATTGTCGCAGCGAGATCCACAAACAGGACTGTTACACCCAGTAGCCTACTGTTCCCGAAAACTACTCCCGGCAGAGAGCAATTATCCTATAGCCGACAGGGAACTCTTGGCTGTAAAAGCATCATTTGAAGAATGGCGACACTACCTCCTGGGGGCTCGTCATATGGTGATGGCATAACCGACCACCGAAATCTACAATTCATCAAGACAGCAAAAACTCTTATGTTGGGCATTATTTTTTGCTGATTTTGATTTTCTTATCACCTATCGCCCTGGCACAAACAATAAAAAGGTTAACATGTTATTGTGGTATCCGGACAACGATGCCAAAGGAGAAACAGAACCTTGTCCAATTGTCCCCTATTCCCGTACCGTAGGAATTGTGGGCAGACCCAATATCTTTGAAGATGTGGTCAAGCCCATGTCAGCGCAAGAATTACAAGATTGGTGCACTAGAGGACCACAACATTCATTGAGGAACGGCCACCCCTATTACGCAAAGGGTCTATATCTACCTACGACCGCACTTCAAACAGAAGTGATGCAGTGGTGCCATGACGCCCCGACAGCAGGCCATCCAGGAATAGCAAAAACCCAGCATAATGTGGCTAGGCACTATTGGTGGCCCACCATGAACAGGGATATCCGAGTCTATGTTGCCAATTGTGACACTTGGGGGGGACAAAAAGCAAGTCATCAGAAACCCACTGGTTTATTGCAGCCGTTACCGACCCCACCGATGCTATGGCATACTGTCACCATGGACCTAATTGGGGAATTACCGCCCGTTCAGGGTCACACTTCCATTCTAGTAGTGGTTGATTCTTTCACAAAAATTAGCCACTTTATCCCATGCAAAGGAGTCCCCACGGCTGGTGAACTAGCAGAATTATTTCTGCAGCATGTAGTGCGATTACACGGGTTACCCACTAGTGTTATCACGGATCGAGGCTCGCAGTTTACCTCTCGCTTCTGATTGGCATGGGGGTGAGTTTGTCCTCGGGGTACCATCCTGAAACCGATGGCCAGACCTAAAAAGTGAATCAAGGTTTAGAACAGTATTCACGCTGCAGAAACATCATGGGCACAATATGTTTGGTTGGCGGAACTAGCCTATAACAATACAGTACATAGTTCCACAAAGTTTACCCCATTTTTTGGGATGTATGGTCTCCATCCAAGGGTTTTGCCCACCACCGCTAACTCCCCGCAGGTAAATTTACCCACCTTGATAGGGCATCATACTCATGCCCAACTAATCTGGTCTCAGATACGAGAGAATCTCCAAGAGGCGAAACAGACTTATAAGACCTATGCCGATAAGAAAAGACGTGAAGGCCCCTTCTACAAACCTGAAGACCGGGTTTGGTTATCCACATGCAATATCAACCTACCTGGCTCCTGTAAATTACAACCCCGATTCCTTGGCCCATTTACCATACCGCTATAGTCAATACAGTAGCAGTGCGGCTGAGTCTACCCAGTCAGATGAAAATCCATCCTACCTTCCATGTCTCATTACTTAAACCAGCCTAACCCACTATACGCACTAAAAGACCACCTCTCCCATTTTAGTACAAGGTCATCCCGAGTATGAAGTAAAAGCTATCCTGAATTCCCAACAACACAAGGATGGGTTCTATTACTTTGTAGATTGGGTGGGTTATGGACCCGAGGACCGATCTTGGGAACCGATCCAAAATGTACATGCTCCAAGATTGGTAAGAATCTTCCATCATAACTATCCAAACAAACCCAAGCCCAGGTCCTTCTGTGCAGGGGGAGTACTGTCATGAAACAGAGCCTAGGACTCTGTGTAAAGGGCCCTATCAGGGCCCAAAGACTAGTGTTTAAGTGCTGTAAAGAGAATTTAACCAAAGGCAAACGAATCTGGCCTTATGGAAGGCTTCTGTGCCCTTATTTAGGAGTGAACAACCTACAAACTAAATTACCCAAGCACCCCCGGGCCAAGAACTACTTTCTCAAGCCCACTTTGGGTGAGGCACGTGTGCACGTGCGCACGCATCCCAAAGCACAGGGCTTGTACTTAGATGCTCAACCAGAGAGGACGTGTTCTTGGGAGCTCTGAGCACGGGGATCAGCATGAGGGGCCACGCCCCACTGGATCTCTTCACAGACCCCTCACCTGCAAAAGCTAAGTACAGCCTGCCCAGGGGAACCAATACCGCATGGAGAAAAGCAGCATAATGCTGCGGCGCCGCGGAAGAAAGGCAGAGGCAAAACCGAAAGAAAGGGGCACGCGCAGAGGGCCCAGGGTCCCAGATCCTCCTGCTCCTACAAAGCTAAGTCATTATCGCTTCAGGCGATTGCGCTTCGAGTGGCAAGCTTGATTCCTATACAGACCTTAGTTTGAGTATTAGAGCTCGAGCAGTGCAGTGCATATACTTTGCATAACAATTAGCCACTTGCGGCTTGCAGCGCGGATGCGTTTAAACGCGTCCGGCTATTAAACACTGCCACAACTTGTCATTGGCAACTGAAGGCAAAACACGCCTGCCACAGATGGCGGTCGGCACCCAATGCTGAAACTAATTATAAAAAGCATGAATTAAAGCGCGGCACCACGCGCGGCTTAGATCCGTGTGTTGGGTCACAATTTGGTATTTACAAGTGCACTAACACTTGATGGGCCTATAGCTACCTTAGAAGGATGATCACGAACCCATTGCATGAGCAGTGTCTGTATCTAAACCTATTTGTGTGAGGAAACACACAGATCAGTAACTTTCACTCTCTTTGCAGCACTGATACTTCTCCTGATTCTGGACCTGAGAGTGCACAGGCAGGAGGCCAGCACTCACCCCAGAGATAAGTCTCTTCTGGTTGTCAGTTTAAATGAGCTATGGAAATGCTTAGTTGGTAAAACTGTGTTATATTGTGTTTCCCTGTGTTTCCCCTCCCCTATCCACTTTCCCTCTCCCAAACCTCTTACCGGTGATCCTGCACGACTATACCCATCCAACCAACGAGATCCTAACCCACTTTCCCCGTTTGGGGTCTCGGAGGCTTGTGTAAGCATCGGCTTGCAAGCGCTGAGACCTCGGAGGGGGCGGTTGGTTCACGCCACTACCGAGCCTGGACGCCACAGCTGTGACACCAATTGTGTTCATGGAATAAGACAGGAATTGGACTACTGTGCTGGAATTGTCAAATTCACTATAAACTCACAAGAAGATCCATAAGAATGTATAATGTACTTGCTACAAGTACTAGAAAACAAAAACATACCTAAAAATGAAATCTTCCAGATTTCATACATGTGGAAACATACATGCACTCTTTGCAGGCATGTAGTACATGAAGAAGTTCCTAATGAACACTTTGTGTATGTATCAATACCTAACTGTGAATCCATTCCATTTCAGTTACTTGTACAAACCTGCAATTCAGATAATCGGTCCACCTTACAAATACAGACACATAGTAAATACGTAATAGTAATGCTTTTACGTTATAATGCAGATGGTACCGAAAACAACCGCAAGCTGACTGGATTCACATATGGTCAAGTATCACTTGGTAAGAAAACCTTCACAACAATAGGTATAATCTACCACACTTGAGTCACAACCAATGCAGGTCACTACACTGTATATATAAAAAAGAATTGTGGATGGTTCGAATGTAATGATAGTACCATTACTCTAAAGCAGAGATTATCAGCAAATCTTGTAAACACTTACTTAATATTCTTAAAACCATAATGTAATAACTAATCTGTGCATGTACATAAACAAAACTATAACTTAAAAACTATGACCAGTCAGAATACGCCAACAGGTATCTAACTGCCCCAAGAATCTGCAAAAAAGAAACAGATAAATGAATACCACTAAAATTAAACAAGAAATAAACAGTTAGAATATGCCAACAGGTATCTAACTGACCCAAAAATCTGCAAAAAGCCAACAGATAGATGAATACCACTAAAATGGAAAAAGAAATAAACAAATAGAATACACCAACTGCAATCTAATTTCAAAAATACTACCACCACTTCCAACTGAAAAACTATACACCTATTCAATTCCACCTATTGAAATCAATGAAAGAAATATATTGTACCACAACGTAGAACGTTTTTTTTCCAGCATGGATTTTTTTTCCCACAGACCCATTGATTTAATCAACAAACACAGGAACTGAGCAAATTGCACAGTACACTGGTTTGAAATATAGTACTTCTAAAGTACTAACTATGAGGGTCGACAAAATACAGAAATGTCTACTATGCAATGCAATACATGTAATTTTTTCTTTTATCACAGTGATTGAAAAATAATGTGTGCTCCAACTACCCATGTCATGAAAAAACTGCATACAACCACAAAAAGTCAAACAGTAAGTGTATAATGATTGGACTCACAAACACCACAGCACAACACACCTATTCAAGCAAACACCTGACCATAAACCACAATCCAAAATGTTTGCTTCCATGGGTATCTTATGCTGCAGCGCTTGTGGCCAAACATTACAATCTTGACTGCATGGCCTGGCCAAAACTCTTCATACAGCCTCAACATAGGAAACAGCAAGTATATAATAATTAAACTCACAAACACTGCAACATAACACAGCCATGCAAACGAACACCTCAGCAATAAATACAACCCAAAATGCCTAGAGTCTTCAATACCAACAATCTGAACACAATCCAACAAAGAAACAAACACACATCATCTCACTATCCTATAAACACTATTAGTACCCGGCGAGAGCCAAGCAGAATGCAACACGCATTCTGATTGGCTCTCGGCGGGTCCTTACCCGGCCGAGAATCCTTCGATTCTTGGCCGGGATTCTAGCGGCCTTGTCCTCGGCAGGGGAGCATGGTAGCCCCTCAGCCAATGAGGAGGCTCGAAGCGGGGCCATCCCCGCTCCGAGCCCCCCCACGGCTGAGAGGCTGCCTTCGCCCCCCGCTGGGGACTCAGGTAAGCTTTTTTTTCCCCCTTCCCTCCCTCCTCCCTAACCCACCCCACTTACCTTCTTGCTCCTGAGTCCCTGGTGGGGGACGATGGCAACCTCCAGCAGTGTGGAGACTCCGCGCCTCCACACAGCTGGAGGCTTCCATCGTCCCCTGCCAGGGACACATGTACGTTTTTTTGTTTATTTTTTTTTCTCTCCCCCCTTCCCCTCCCTCCCGCCTTCCCAACCCCACTTACCTTCTGCTTCTTTTTTTTCGGGAGCGGCCGCGCTGCACTTGTGTTCCCAGCGTGTCCGCTCCTGAAGGCCGCCATGGAAAGAGAAAACAGACTCCCACCTTCCCTTTCCCGGCGCCCATTTTCTTGGTCATTTTTTTTTTCTGTCCCGAAACGCTGCAGCTTTTTGGGACAGAAAAAAATGCTTTTAGTGCCCCGGTCTCGCATATATTGCGGGCCGGGGTACTAATAGCAATATGACCCTCGCAGCGGGGGCATTACCGACTCAGGTAATGCCCCGGGGCTTTCATTAAGACCCTCGCTTTGCTTGGGTCTATAACTATGGGCCCCGGGGCATTACCTGAGTCAGTAATGCCCCCACCGCTCGGGTCATATTGCTTAATTACACCGCTACCAATCACTATTCACATTTTTGAAAACATATCCCCCAAGCAGCCCACATACCACAATCAAAATGTTTGGTAGCATTGTAGAGTTATGCTGCAGTGGTTGTGGCCAGGGCCTAGAGTCTTGGGTGCATAGCCTATAATACACCCATAGAAACAAACACCTACCAAATGGCCAAACCCAAAAACATAATCCATCCACCTCAAAACTGTGCACTTCAATTAACATTCTAAAAAATAATTACAACCAACGTACAAAATCTTCAGTACATACTCTCTTCATCCAATGCTCTTCTAACGACTCAAAACCAACATCATATTAAACTAAAATAGCCAGTCGTGCGCCCAGTGTTTAGTATGTCCGCGGACAACCGTGGTGACAGCAGACACCACAAACACATCACGGCCTTCTCCCATCTAAACAAACACCCCCTCCAAGCACTCATACACACCAACACACTCCCCAAAATTGGATTTATGCTCAATTCCTGCGCATGTCTGCGCATCCAATATGGCGTGCGCATCGAAACAATTTGACGCACTTCATGCCTCATCCCAGCCAATTAGAGAGCATGTTGCATGTCCGCAGACATGACGTAAACCGATTATCCGATTGTTGTCAAGTCTGCAGAACGAACAGGGAAGTGTGTCCGTGGAGTGGGCCTACATATCACTAATTTATTTAGACATACTTTTTGGTTGTTTTAAAAAAAAACACTGGACGGATTTTCACCTAATTTACAAAAGCACGCTTTCGGGACCAGGCGGCCGCTCCTGCTGCAAATTTGGTGAAAATCCATCCAACGATTTGGGCTGTAGGCACGACAAACATTTTCATCCTTTCAGTCTATGGGGAAAAAAAGGATTTTTGGGACCCCCCCTATAACTTTGCCCCCCTGAACCAAAACTCACTGCAATTTAACCATAATTGCACAGCCGCTCCTGTGGGCTGTGTAGTATATATGTAGATATTACTCTATGGTTAAGTTGCTGTTTCCATAGGAAGAGCACTTTTTGAGCAGCTTATAACTTCACTCCCCAAGGACGAATCCTCACCAAACTTTGCAAAAAAAGTATATGGGCCCCTCTGATTTTTTTTTGCAAAGTTTGCTGAGGATTCGTCCAGGGGGAGCAAAGTTATAGGGGGTGTCCCAAAACTTCTGTTTTTCCCATAGACTGAATGGAGGAAAAACTTTGTGCACGGCTACAGGCCAAACCGCTGGACGTATTTTCACAAAGGCCATGCACCCAAGAACAAAGTTATAAGGTATAACTTTATAAGCCAACATGGATTTTATATAGTGCAGTGGCTGTGGGCGGGATGTACCCTTTTGGGTGCATGGCTGAAGGCTGTAGGCCACACACCGGAGAGTGTACATCCTGCCCACAAGCACTGCAGGACATCACTTTCATACATCACAACCATACATTTAATTATGTATCTGGTGGGTGTGACCAGGACCTACAGTCCTGAGTACGAATTGAGTACATGGTCCCCTTACAATGTTTCATTGTATGGGTGTGTTAATGATGTATAAGCAACCATGGATGTAATATGCTCTGCTGGTTGTGGCCAGGGCCTAGAGTCTTGGGTGCATGGCCATTGGCCGTAGGCCGTAGGCCATACTTCCAAGACTCTAGGCCCTGGCCACAACCACTGCTGCATGTCGCAGCAATGGATAGACCTGTAGTATTGCTTTTGGATCAGGTGGTTGTGGAGAGTTTGTAGGGAGTTGGGTGTATGGCCTCAACAACAAATTTGTAAGCACTAAACTTATAAGCTACTGCACACCCATACATAGCAATATCTATGGACAAACAAATACGACTCTATACTAAGGCCTCATCCACTGTAGCATACCACAACCATAGTTACATCCGTAGTATCGCCCATCACTCAGGTGGCTGTGGGGAGGGCGTGCATTTATGGGTGCATGGCCGTGGCCATGCACCCAACAGCACATTTGTATGTAGTGTAGTTACACGCCCCAATGGGTGTGATATGGTGTGGTACTACATCACTCTACTGGCTGTGGGAAGGGGCAGCAGTCATGGGTGCATGACCGACAGCCATGCACCCAACAGCACGTACTGTACTTACAAGCTACAATCGGTGTGATACGGTGTGGTGGTACATTACTCAGGTGGCTGTGGGGAGGGGCTGCAGTCATGGGTGCATGACTGAAGGCCATGCACCCAAAAGCACATTTGTACGTAGTGTAATTACACGCCCCAATGGGTGTTATATGGTGTGGTAGTTGTGGCCAGGATGTACAGTTTTTGGTGCGTGGCTGAAGGCCATGCACCGGAGAACAAAGTTGTAAGCACTGCAGTTGTACGCCACTATGGATTTGATGTACTGCATACCCATACATTGAAAAATCTATGGCCTCACACCCAAGCTTGTAGCCTGTGGTCACAACTACCGCAACATATCACATGTATAAGTACACTCGTACAATGAAACATTATTCAGGTGGTTGTGGGGAGGGCCTAGAGTTTTGGGTGCATGGCCAAAGGCCATGCTCCCAAACCCAACTTTATACGTAGTGAAGTTAGAAGCCACAATGGGAGCGATATGCTGTGGTGGTTCTTCCCAGGACCCAGAGTCTTGGGTGCATGGCCGTAGGGTGTAGGTGGTAGGTTATACAACAAAGATGCTAGGGCCAGCCTACAGCCACTGCAGCATATTAGTGCCCTAGATTAGATGTGTAGTTTCGAATATGTATGAGATGACTGTAATTATACTTACTGTTTACTTTGTTCAGTATCCATATATGTCTTACATGACTTTAGAACTTGGCGGAACGATACTCTTTCAATTTCTGTGATAAAAGAAAAAAGCATGTTAGTGTTTTCATTTTAAGAAGACTTATTACACTGTATAATAGACAGTTTCGTTTTTTTTTTACCCTCATATTTACTTTACAAACCAGTGTACTGTGCATTTTGATCAGTTTCTGTGTTTGTTTTTCAAATCCTTGGGTCTGGGGGAAAAAAATCCTTGTTGGATTAATTTATCTGTGTCGTTGTAATACACTCTTGGGCAGTTAGATACCTGTTGGTGTATTCTAACTGTTTGTAGTCTTTCACTTCATTTTTTGGTAATGTTGAGATACACATTAGTTATTCAATTTTGGCTTTAAGAAAATTAAATACGCATTTGTAAGATTAGCTGGCAATCTCTGCTTTACAGTAATGGTGCCGTCATTACATTCCAACCATCCACATTTCTTTTTAATGTATGCAGTGTAGTGACCTGCATTGGTTATAGATTATACCTATTGTTGTAAAGGTTTTCTTTCCAAGTGACACTTGACCGTGTGTGAATCCACTAAGCTTGCAGTTGTTTTTGGTACCATCTGCATTATAACGTAGAAGCATAAGTATTATGTAGTTACTATGTGTTTGTATCAGTAAGTCAGTAAGTTGGAGCGATTGTCTGAATTGCACCTGGTACATAATCTGCAATGGTTTGCATTCTGTACAGGTTGCTGAAATGGAATGGATTCACAATTATGCATGGATACGTACACAAATCGCTCTTTTGGGATTTGTTCCTGTATCATATTGCTACAGAGAGTGCATGTATGATTCCACATGTGTGAAATCTGGAAGATTTCATTTAAAGGTATGCTTTTGTTTTCCAGTACTTTTAGTAAGTACATTAGACATTCTTGTGTATCTTCTTGTGTGTTTATAGTGAATCTCACCATTCCAGCACAATAATCCAATTCTTGTCTTATTCCGTGAACACTGTACGTGTTGTCAGGGTTGTTTGTTGTGTTTCTATGCAGGACTAACATTTGCAAACACAATTGGTCTGTACTGTGTAAGTAAATATTGTTAACAATTGGTGGCAATTGAAATAGAATGTTCATTGCTACATTTGCATATCAATTTACACCAGTTTCATTTGAAAATTTGAATGGACCAGCTAGTTCTGTATCTGAGTGCACTTTTCGGCCTTTGTGTTCCTTGTTTGAAGAAGTACCTGGTTTACTTTCCCTAATAGGTTCTTCTTTGCTTGTGTTAATTGATGAAGCTTTAGCTTCTTTTGTTTTGTTTGAAGGATTTGCTGTCAGATTCTCTTGCATTTCTGTTTGATTTTGATTTCTTTTACCACGTTTTACTTTTTCTGGAACAGGATATTGTTTCAGATGTGGGGTGTACATTGAACACAGTCTATTGTATTCTAAAATGCAAGGAATATCAGCATTCACTTTACTTGCATCAAAGTTCATTAGAAATAGACCGTCAAGTGTACGTAAGCGTGATAGCGCTACATAGCTCATGCCTTCTTTAAAGACTGTGTTTCCTACATCTATCAATGCTTTGTCTAGGGTAAGACCTTGGTATTTATGAATGGTGATTGCATATGCAAGAGTTAGGGAAAATTGTTCTCTACGTACATGCATGTCTTTGAAGAGAAGGAATCGAGCAGTTGCGCACCCTATCCTTTTCACTTCTGAAAGTTTTTGAAAGCGATTATGGACAAACTGAATGTAGTTGTCACGTAGGTATGATTGAAAGCCAACTGGGGTACCCAGTGCCCCATTAACTAGCCCTTGCTACATGTCAAGGTTACGTTTAAGCAATTTTCTACAATATAAGGATAATTTTAATATTTTTTCCTACCCAGCTGTGTTGAGATTGATTTTTCTAAGCTATGTAGTCTTGTTGTAGCTTGCTCACACATGGGTAGTGTCATACCATGTACGTCTAGTTTGTCTGTGGCGCTAATTTCTATAATTGGTTGCATTTCTTTATTTAACATTGTTTCATTGAATTTGAAACAGCTTGCAAGAGTTGGCATTAAGGCCATACAATTGACATTTGTGTGCGCTAATTGTTCCATAACATCAGTAGCACATGCATTATTGCCATAAAGTGCATGAATATGCCATTTTATCAATGTGGCTTGTGCTTCTTGCGATAGTACACCAACTCTAATACTTTTTAAGATGTTGGCATAAGTGAGATCTGCAGATTGCCGCATGTTTTCTGTTAATTCTCTTTATTGGAAATGTTGCCAAAGGTTGACATTTCCTATGCTGCCCACAGTTTTACGGCAAAGTTTGTGTCCTAAGGTTTTAAAAATAGGTTCACCTTTCACTGGTGTCAATTGTAGAAGATCTCCAAAAACGATAATGTGTTTTCCTGGAAAAGTTCTTCGTAGTTTGTTTTAAGTTCTTCTTGTAATCTGAGGTGATCAAGGCCAACATTAGGTTGGAGACCATACTCACTTCATCCATTAGTAGCATTTTCATTTGTTTTAATATTCTGCGTAGTTCCATTGCAGCTTCTGCAGAAAGTTTGTAATAGTCTAATTTGTTTTGGTGCTGACCCAGCTTCACCACTGACGTACAGCAGTATAGGTTTGTCATTTTGGCAGGTACATTCTTTATTTTCGTGTTGCACACCATGTACAATTTGTTTTGTTACGTCTTCAAAAATGGTGCGCTGATCTTTGTTAAGTTTTGCTTGTTGTACAGTTAGGTCTTCGATATCTTCTTGATAGTTACACATGATGTTTTCCACTTCTGTCATAGCTAATTCTGCCTCATTTGCTATTAGTGGCTGTCCTAGTGGTTCTTGGCTTCCTGTTACAGAAGGTTGACTTCTGTCGGAAGAGTCCTTATCCAGTTGGGGCTGAATTTCTTCTCCATGTTGCTGCTCATTGTGTAACATTATTTTGTACTGCGTAAAGTTCACATCGGTGATAGCGCTTTCATTTGCTTTGAAAGCATCTTCATAGCAGTCATAGTTATCTAGTATCTCTTCCACCTTTCTCCACGGTTTAAAAAGTTGTAGCAGAGACATGTAATATAGTTCTTTTTGTTTAGGAGTTTTTAATGACAATTTAACATGATTAATTAAACTTCGTTTGGTAAGTTTCACTAAACTGCCTTCACAATCAGTTACTCCATATCTACCTTTGCTTCTATCAGATTTACACTATTTTTGTATGGAAAGTTTTGAGCTATGTGGTATAGACACATGCTTTCCAAAGTGATACTCCTGTTTGGATAGTATGTGTCCAGTAAATTGTTTTTTTAAAATGTCTTGGCTGTTGGGATCATTTCTGGCAATTGTTTCTATGTCCTCATATGATTTCAGAACCCTTTTTCTAGCTTTAGCAGGACCAAGACTTAGCCATACTATGTTGTCTGATTTTCCATACAAATCAGTACCGGTTAAACGATCTGCTGCTTCATAGGCGCCACATTCTCTATTAGAGAGCATTGTTATGCCTAGGCTGTACAATTTCTGCGATAGTGTTTTGTCTGATGCTAGGTCATCCCAGAGGTCTTGAAGCTCTGTTTTTTCTGCTTTTGTTAAGAAGGCTGTAACATATTGTGCAACAGCAGTAGAATTGTCTGGAATGTACTGCACATCTATGTTTGCATTCCATAAGAGGGCAATGATTGCATTGTAATCATTGATATATTTTGATTTTTCTGTACTTTTCTATGTAATACGTGTTCTTATGTGATTTACCTTTAACACTATGTCGAACTGAAGACATGAAGTTATTCACTTCACCTATTTCTGTAACTGGTCTAGGGAAACCAAAGCGGCATTTGGTGTAGTATTTACCTTTGTTTTTGTATTTGCGACAACAATATTTGCCACATTTGTGTCTTTGAAATTGTAAAATCTGCCCATGCAGGACACTATGTGTCGTTTGTGACGGGATTTCACAAGTGACATATTTTTGGATGAACTGCAAAACAGTGGCATCACTGTTGTGACCAAATTTAGGTGCACCTTTGATCCATAAAAGCATGTGAATATGTGGTGCTCCTCTCACTTGATATTCTTTTCTCCAAAAGAAGTGTTGCACTTCTCCGAGGGGAGGAACAGTTTTATTGCAAATAAAGTGTAGCATAGCAATGAAACAATTATGGAAATATCTTGACATATTAACTGGATCTAGAGAGCAAATTTCTCCAGGTTTAAACATATCTATGTTGGTTTTGTTGTTGTTTGCTATGCGTAGGAACTCATGTAAATCTTCCCAAGCACACTCTGCACAACTTAGTGTCACAAACCAAGTCGGTGGTCCAAGGTTTCTGATCATACAACGTACGTCTCTGTGCCGTCGGAACCAGTACTCTTTTGTACCACGCATGTTTGCAAACAAATTTGTTATACTTGATTGTAAAACCTCATATTTTTCCAGTACTTTTTGTATTAATTGCGTAGCTGACATATTTTGAAAGTGGGTTCCAGATTTCAAAATGTGTGCAACTCCGTAACATAGCGTTGCTAGTTCACTTTAAAAGAGTAGGTGGAATATGTACTCCACATTTTGTCTAAATCTGGGATCATGCGAATACATTCGTAATGAGCGGTATTCTGATGCCGTAATCTGAGTGGGTCTGTCATCGTATCTTCCACCTTTGCCTGTAGGAAATAGCAGTGGAAAAGCATGTGCTTCTATACTTTTTTCCCATATACTCATTGGTGAACCTTGGTTTGTCACATTTGTTAAGTTTCTAGTGCATCATCTATGCTTTCATTGGAATGCAATGGATGAATTGTGTACTGGTCCAAAAGAGTGCATACTGCAGCAGGATCCAGAAGTTCAAATTGTCCAGTTTCTGATGGCTCTTGAATTATTTCAGTTGCTTCCCTTAAGTTTTCTTCAATACTTATTTCCTTGTAGTACTCGTTATTGTCTTTCAGATATTGCAAGGCTTGTCTAACTTTCTGTAATTCCACCAGTTGTTGCCAAATTTTTGTATCCTTTGTTGGTACACCATTTACCAAGACAATTAAAGAATGCTCTATTGATCATTGCACTCCTAGAATGTGTACATTTTCGTTTAGATCTAATGGCAATTAAACTACTTTGGCACGCATGCCTTTCACCAATTCAGAGGGAGGTAATTTTGCTGTTTTTGGGGAAAGGCATATCATTACTTGAAATGGGTGAACTGTTTGAATTATGATGCTCTCATACAAATTGAGTTGTTGCAGGGTTTTTGGTAGTGGGAACAATTCCAAATTATTTGTGATAGCACATGAAGGAGTTTGGTTGTTGTCTAGTTTTGTTGTGCAGTAACTGCAGCATATTAGGGGTTCTCTTATTTCATATTTGTTTTCTGCTAAAAGGTAGAGAGCTAATTGAAACCATTTGGAATCTTCATTATCTTCTATTTTGTATGCTATGTCTACATTTTTTGTGTTCCTTTTGTAAAATGTTCTGCGGCAACACACACACATGGTTTGGTACTTCAGCCGATGCACTTTTAAATTTTAGTATTTCTTTTCCGTATGTGTGTAATAGAAGGTTGCTATGTGCAGCATTGTTGGTAGTCTGTTCTAAAACTATTGAATTTTGTAAGTGGCTTTCACTTCCAAAATATTTTTTCTGGATACGGTCAATTTCTTCTTGCCGGTATTTGGTGGTACCATGCAGAAGAGTGTTATTTAAATTGGCTAATTCTGAAGCAGGACTTTTAGCATTGTATATTTTTATGTACTAGATTTCTTACATTTGAATGATGTATTCATATCCTTTTGATATCATGGAAGGTGCTTTTGCAAATAGGTCCAGACATGCAGGCTAATGAATGTCCTTGCAGTCCTGTGTATTTGCACACTGGACAGATATCCATATTTTGCAGCACTTTCATTTTAATTTTCATTTTGTCTTTACCTTTTACATACTGATTGAGGAACTGACGTAAAGATTTGAAAGATTTGTTAGGAATGGCAGACATTGATGTGCATGGCCATTTGTATGCTGGACGGTCTGGTTCAGTCAAATCGAGAGGTAATTCTGAGTTTTCAGGGGATACTTTTCTAAGCACTGTTTCTTGTTCCATAATGGTATTATTGATTTTTTCATACCCTCGTCCACTGCTATGGATGGCAATTGTGTTTATTTGATTTTGTTTGTATGCTTCTTCATTAAAATATGGTTCTGTGGTTGGCGTGTGACTCCATTCACCTCCACAAAAATGTAAGAAGTTATTTTTGTTCACAGTCCGTTTATTGATAAGTTTCTTTTGTAGTTTGGTACTTAGTTTGTTAGTGATTTCATCCTATTTAACACTAATATGAACAGCTGCCTTTTGAGAAGGATTGCACTGTCCACGAGAGCTTGTAGGATTCATTTTCTACGGTAAGTTTTAAGGGTTGAGGATGATTTCTGTCCTGTTCTTATTAGATTCTGAAGGAAGCATTTTTGCTAAAATACTTTTTTTTACCATGGGTTCTTGTTACTATATCAGGATTAATAGGAGAATTGTTAGCAGTACTGGTAGCCGATTTTTTGTAATGAGTTTTGTGTTTCATGCTACATTTTGATGGAGGAGGTAAAGTTTCGGTAGTTGAAGCTTCCCTTGTTTTCCGAAACAACTGTATTAGCTGTTTTGTTTCAACGTTCTCTACAAACTCTGCTACAAATGGATGCTTAGGTTGGACACTTATTTTTATTTGCTCTACTTCTGCGTTCCTTTCTACGGACTTGCTTTTTGGTAGGCATTCTTTGGGGTCTGTTGAAAAAAAAAAGGCATGGTTTGGTCTGTTGTACAATATATGTGTGCTGTGTGCATGTGTGCATGCGTTTGATGGGGAAACTCTTTTTGGTCGTGTGTCAATGTGCATTGGCTTCTTACAATGATTTGGGAAGGCTGTTTCTCGGTTTGTATACTACCACAATGTGCTTCAGATGAGAGTACAAAGTGGTGAGGAGAAGCACTAACAGTAAACGTAATGGCATAAAATTAAAACAGCAATTTGTTTTCTAGTACTAACTTTCTAAGGATTTTGTATGTTATTTGCGTTCCAAACACACAGGGACTTGTGAGCCATTCTGCCTGTTATTCTTAATTTAATAAATGGGGAATTGTGGGTAGAATGGTTCAGTAATCAATGTGTGCTTTGGTGCACAAATTAAATAAATAACCCACACAGTCTCTTTGAGTAATAGTTAGAATATAAAGGTAGTACTGTACTTAATTTTTATTGCGGAATGACCAGGTTTCTTCGGATATGTCGTTTGCAGTGTAGATGCTGTTGATTTTCAGGAGAGTAGTTTTCACTGCGATTGTAAAAAATAAATTATTAACTTTGTGTGCTTAAAGCAGTGATGTTACTATACATGTTACTTTTGCATCTTTTATCGGAGTATTCTCCTTTCATATTTCAACGCAGTGCATGTGCACATTTCACTTCACTATGTGCTACCTCTGTATGTTATTTGCAGTATCTTAGTTGCATGTGCTTCAGAAATGAGTACAATTATTAGGTTATGAAAATGCCTTGTTTTTTTAAAGCTGTATTATCTATAGCAGAGAGGTTTGTAAGCGATAGGTCATTATAGTAGATGGGAAGAATTCCTCTCATTTCATATTATAAGTACGATTCCGAAAAATGCAGGAGATGTCACCACAGAAATTGGGAGCGTTTATTTTTCTCATACGATCGCATTGCAAGTAGCATTAATGTAGGCGGTACACTTAACACAAAATTCAGGCATTTTCTAATGGACAATAGAGTTTCGCACTCAATAGGGATAGTTGTGACGTATGTACAGGTTATGCGGTAGACAGTAAAAAGTAGTGCGGTTGTCAATGAAAAATCGGATATCTTGCACATAAAGGGGGAGCGTTGGCATGTATTGCCTATGCAGATTTATTGGCAATAATTTGTAAATGAAATCATAAGGGTTGCACATGTTCTCTGCTTAAAATATGCATACCTGTACTTTATACTTATGCATGTGCGCATGCATGGAGATGTACGTAGAAATCTGTGACACTTGCACAGTAGTTTTTGAAGTAGGTGCTTTGAAATGATATGCGACTTCCCTTCAGAGTCATCGATAGTACATTTGAAGTGTGAAATGTTGATGACAGAGTTAGATTTAGCGATGTTGATTGTGATTGGTGGATGGCTGTGTTACTGCTTAGTTCTGACAATGAGGGAATGGATTCACGACTGATGTGGAAAGGGTAGAAGGACTGAGTAAGAGTTAAGTGCCACACGTAGACAACGCTTGTCCGCAGGTAGAGCATGTCACATACAGGTTTCTACTGCAAATCCACCATGGAAAGGGGATTGTAGGCATCAGCAAATCAGATGGTCACATTGCTCTTTTGTGTCGAAGATGGTGTGTATACTTAAGATGGCAAAGGTGCAGAGGTGCAGAGGGTCAGGGTTTTGGTGCTTGGAGATATTTTTGTCCATGGTTTACAGCACTATGCCGAGAGTAGGCATGTGGCACACCATTTTGATGTGAGAGGAGTGGAGGTGGTGTGGAGAGCTGAGAGTGATCGCAATGTTGAGGCAATTGTGGAAGTTTGCCGACACATGCGTACGATGACCACTCCGCATGTAGTACTTTTGCACTACGGTGCTTGGTATTTGGGCTACATGACTTCTCGTACTTTGTTGAAAGATTTGGAACAATTGGTTCAAGCTGTCATGAACATCTTTCCAACTACGAAAGTAATTTTTTCTGATTTAGTCCCGAGAGGAAAATGGGACAACAGTTCTGTTTTCTGTCTTAATCAAAATATTGGGAGGTGTATCATCAATCGCGGCATGTGTGCATTCATGTTACGAGCTGGTATGTTTTTCTGCAGCCACAATAACATTGATCCCAGTAATGCTGATTATTTTGAAGCAGATGGTGTTGCGTTATCTTCTTTGGGAAATGCCATGTTCTTTTGGAATCTAAGGCTTGCTTTAGAGAAGGCTCTATAATGGTTGTAGGAGTAAAGCAAGAAAAAAAACACAAAATAACAGGTGTCTGTAAAGCATCTGCCCAAAAACAAACAAAAAATGGCTCTTTTCAGAGCCCACCTTAAAGCGGAAAAGGGGAATAATACTTAAACGTACAATCGTCACGCTCTGATCCTGTACATGTCCATGGACATTGCAGTGGTTTGCAGGCGGCGCATGTTAACATGGGAAATTCTGGGGTGGAGACTCATGCAAATGAGACTGAGCGGAGCTGGGGATTGGTCAGTAAAGTTCAGTGGTGTGTTCTGAATGGAGAGATTTAATGACACCGTCTTCTCCCTGACACGAGACCAGACAGCCATATCTCTGTGTGCACGCAAACAGATTATTTATCTGGATTTTGGGAGACTCCTGGATACATTGGTTGAAGGTGCATGTAGAAAGTTGCGGTCTATCTTCAGATCTTGGATTTCCTCATGTGGAAGTGCACTAGCATGGCGTGCGTGGAATGAGGTGGCTCAACTTGGTACCTCTCTGTGCTACTTTACAGAAAGAGCGTCTTCCTGTTATAATTTTCATTCATTGTGGAGGAAACAGTTTAGGCCATGTCTCTGGAATTTCTTTGCAATTTGCAATGAAGGAAGGACTTGCGAAGGTCATGGACATGTTTCTAAATTGCCAAATAATTTTTTCCCGTATTGCACAAAGACAAATATGGCTGCGTTCCTCTGCATTTGGTCCACAAATGGAGAAAGCGAGGCGCAATGTAAATAAGGCTGTTTGTGCCTTTCTAAGAGATGTTGGCATGTCCTCATTCCACAATGAAAAAACTTTCAGTTTTTGCAAAGATGGAGTCCATCTCACATATGCTGGCAATCAGATTTTTCTTCGCAATGTACAATCCGCATTGCAACCTTTTTTGGATTCACTGTAACCTATTTGACAATACGTTTTTTCAAATGTACAATTTTTGACGCACACAAAACACCACCAAAAAGCTCTTTTCAGTGCCACCACTTACCCCCAGTGTACAGTCCATTGGTTTTGCTCAGCTTGCACCCTCCATTTTTGTATTTGTATTTGTATTTAATTGATTTATAAAGCTCCTTACGCCAAAGCGCTGTTTGTGTGTTCTACGACTGTCCACAGACTTTTTCAAAAATTCGCAGAGGCCTACAATGGTCACTTGATAGTTCTATTGTTTAACCAAGAAAGGAGGCTCTGAAAAGAGCCCTTTTTTAACATTTTTTGTAGTTTTCCACTTCACTGCTTTTGGGCACACGACACACTAGGACAGGAGGGCAAAGGAGGGTAAGGAAGGGATACCAACCACGGGGATAAGAAGGGGCAGGTGGAGAAAGATATAGGGTGAGCTTTACTTGGGTAGGAGGCACTTCTTCTGGTGCTCCGTGACCGTACCCTCAAAAGCACTTCGAAAACTCTCCCCCCTGCAGAGTGCTGCATCGCAATACACACACAATATTGTCACCTTCGAAAGGTAATGGACAAAAGCATCGCAAATGGCATCTGAGGCAGCTAGAGGGATGCGCTCCCCCACAGGAGTGTCTCTTGTGATGAGAGGATCGGACACGGAGGATACTGTGGAGGAACTCAACCTACTACGTTCTTCACATAGCACTACCTTGCGAATGTCCGCACTGTGGAACGAAGTTAGGTGTCGCTTCATGGTTGTCGTACCAAAGCTGTACGCACCAGCTCTCCCGCGACTCAGCACCAACTGGCACCGGTTATAACTCACCAGGTTCGCTCAAGCTTTTGGTACGTTCCCATAAAAGGAAAACAACCGCCACACCCACGAATCCCGGTGAGTGATTGTAGTGTGGAGTTCCTCCACCTCATTCTCTTCTTCCTCTTCCTCCTCGATCTCTACATCCTCACCCCTATATCCCTCTACAGGCCCTTGGGGAGGTAGTGGCGGTGGAGGGTTTGGGGGTGGTGCTGAGGCTAATGAAGCAACCATACCCATGGATGCCATAGCGATTACTTTCCTATTGGTCACTACAGCAGTAAAGGCAACACAACTCAGTGTGCCATAACCAGAGGCACAATGAAGATGCACTTGGGGGTGTGCCCATTTATAGGGGTCGTGGGGTGCGGCTCACAAGCATCTTCATCGCTCAAAAGCGTTCCAAAAACTTTGAACAATACGTGCACATGTACAGCTATTGTATGGCAAATGTGAAATGATGATTTTATACTGTGAAATAATTTCCCTTTCTGTATATAACTTCTTTTGTAATGTTGCGGAAGCACACAAACTGCGCAAATTAGTCCACACTCTCAGTGTGGGTGCGGTCACATGATGACGTCCTGAACACATCCGTGAGGGAAATGAGTGCCCGCTGGACAGCAAATACAGAGTTACAAAGTTGCGCATGCGCACATATGTCCTACGGACAGTGTTCGGGTCCTGCAACTAATTAAAAGTGCAACACAAGTGAGACGGACAGTTAGGGACAGGCGCAATGTTCGCTGTACTTATGAGTGTACTGCGCATGTGCAAGCATTATCTCATGACTGTACAGACAGGTCCAGTGTCCTTAGGACACCTCAATTTTCTTTGACTACGAACATGCCGGCTACCGCCCTTGTTCTACGGATGTTTCCATCTTGGATGCGGATGATACGGACAGGTATAGTGTCCTTAAAACACTCCCATTTTGCTAATTTACCGACATCCTGGACACCTGATGTGTTCTAAGAACATGTTGTATCTCGTTTATGAGCGGCACAGAGAGCTATAATATCCTTAGGATTCCCCATTCTGTTTATTTACGCACAACTTGCACAGATGGTGCGTTCTAAGATCAGTTTCATCTTGGTTGCCATTGCTACTGGTAGGTCTATTGCCCTTAGAACATCCATACTCTATTGATTGTGGATAGCTCCAACAGGCACGCTGTTCGCAGACATTTTACGTCTTTTAAAAAAAAAATGTTCCCTCAAACTCTTCATGAACAACTAATATACAAAGGGCCTCATTACGACCCTGGCGGTAAGGGGTTAGCGCCAGCGTTAGCTGCGCCGACCCCTTACCGCCAATTACGAGTTCCCTTTCCGCCATGGCGGTTTTTACACCTGCTTTTAGCGGGTGTAAAAAACCATGGCGGTAAGGGAACTTGGTGTTAATTACGCCACCGTAATTTACGGTGGCGTAATTAACGCCTTCCCCACTCCCATTATGCCCTATGGGGCAAAAATGGGAATGGGGAAGGGTAAATGGGGATTGGGGATTTACCGCCCCGCCAAGGTCGGAATGGGGCGGTAAATCCCCTTACCGCCATGGCGTTAACGTAGTTAGCACCATGGCGGTAAAGTCACGGCCCTGGCGGTAACTTACCGCCAGGGTCGTAATGAGGCCCAAAAACTTTCAAAATGCACACACACACTTCAGTCCAGAGAAACACAGGGGGAAGCAGATACTGACATGAAGATAGGGGAATTAGGGTTCAATACGGGCTGGTTGTGAGGGGAAGATTTGTGCGGGGAAGAAGGGATGGATGTTTCATCAAAACGTCTATTTCCTCTTGAAGGGTTGGGGACGAGTCACTAGGGAATGGAGAAGGGGGTGTCATGATTCCTGCCCCTCATGTCCCCAGCCCTCCAAGATGTCAGGCTGGAGCCAAGCCACGATCACCTACATGGCCCTCAAGGGCCTCTCCATCCCTCCAAAGACCCACTTGGAGTCAAACTTGGCGCTTGTGGCACCAGACTCACTCACTCCCATAGGATAACATTGGGGATTGGACGGTAGGGGCCACGGACAAGGAAGATACCATCAAGGAATCGGAAAACTCCCCAGCCCGGCAAGTGTAGGGGTCCACTTGTCGAGAGAAGAAAATGAACTACAGACCTCCCATTTTGCACTATCTGTGCTCTTGATCAATCACCAACAACCATCTCGGATGCACGCAGTAAGAGCGTACATTGACAGTGGAGCCGTTGGGAATTACATCGACCAGGATCTTGCAGCTTTAACCCATCTGTGCCAGGATGGACACCAAGAATCTATCGTTTTCTACCTCATTAAGGCACCACAGTTCCGGTTGATTTTGGGAATGCCATGGTTGGTAACTCAAATCCTCGAATCGATTGGCGAGCAAAAGAATTGGCCTTTCCCGAGACTTGCGCCCACACATGTTATCGCCAAGAGAAACGACCAATAGACACCAGAACCTCCACGTTTGCGACTGTGGCAATCGGCACCCTACCAAGTGAATACCAGGACTTTCAAGATGTCTTTCAGAAAGAACAGGCTAATACCCTGCCACCACATAGACCATACGATTGCCAAATCGACCTGATGCCAGGCGCACAAATCCCTTGTGGACATATTTACACACTCACAGAACCAGAAAACCAGCACCTGAGGGCCTATCTTGACCAATACCTGGTAAACAGGTTCATCCATCCCTCAAAGACTCCAGCAGCCAGTCCTCTATTCTTCGTACCGGAAAAGGAGGGGGACTTGAGAATGTGCATCGACTATCGCGCACTGAACAAGATTACCGTAAAAAAATGGCTACCCCCTGCCACTGATCCCTGAATTGCTTGATCAAGTCAAAGATGCCGAAATCTACACAAAACTAGACCTGAGGGGGGCATATCACCTTGTTCACGTAAAATGGGGACGAATGGAAAACTGCTTTTCGCACCAAATACGTCTTGTACGGATATCAAGTATTGCCCTTTGGCCTTTGCAATGCGCATGCAGCATTTCAATACTTCATGAACGATGTCCTATGGAAATTGATTGATGTTTGTGCTCTAGTGTACATCGATGATATTCTAGTATATTCCGCATCAAAGCAGGACCACGTTAATCACGTCTGATCCGTATTGGAGAACCTCCATCAACACCAGCTGTACGCCAAGCTCGAAAAGTGCTCATTCCACGTCTCTGAGGTGGAATTCCTGGGCTTTATTCTCAGCCCGAATGGAATCCGAATGGATGTACACAAGGTAGATGCTATCCTGAACTGGCCATCCCCAAATTCATTCAAGGGGTTCAAAGTATGCTGGGTTTTGCAAACTTCTACCGCTGGTTCATCCCAGGATTTTCGCAAATCGTGCATCCCATCACGTCATTGCTAAGGAAAAGCAACAAAAAGTTCCAGTGGACAACAGAAGCTGAGGAAGCTTTCCAGGAACTCAAAGCAAGATTCACATCTGCCCCAATCTTACGCCACTCTCGCCCTGATCTCCCATACCTGGTGGAAACGGACGCCTCAAGCATGGCTATGGGAGCCGTCCTCTCACAAAAGGACCCCGAAACGGGCCAGTTACACCCTGTTGCCTTCTGGTCGCGTAAATTCACACCCCCTGAACTCAATTACGCTATCACAGACAAAGAACTCCTGGCCATTAAGTCCGCCTTTAAGGCATGGCAGCACTACCTCTTGGGCGCCAGACACACAATCAACGTAATAACTGACCACCGGAACCTCCAGTACCTAAAAATGGAAAAGGCCCAATCCTCACAACAACTACATTGGGCTCTTTTTTTTGCTGAATATGACTACGTGATTACATTTCGACCAGGGGTGAAAAGCGGGAAGGCCGATGCCCTTTCCCGTATGGGGGTGGAAGAGCAAGGGTAACAGACCCCTGACCCAATAGCAATTATCCCGAGTGACAAGCTCCTAGGAATCACAGCAACCATAACTCAGAAAGAATTACATGAATAAATCAGAAACCTGATGAGTCCGGAGCAATTACAAGCGTGGAATGCACAAGGAGAACATTACATGATAAAAGATCAGTTGCCCTACTTCAGGAATCGTTTATTCTTACCAAACCAAGTACTACGAGTACAAGTCATGTCCGGTTATCATGATTCCTTGATTGAGGGCCACCCAAGAATCACTAAAACCCTAGCCAAGGTAAAATGAAATTATTGGTGGCCCACGTGGCTTAAAGACATTATCCAATTCATCCTATCTTGTGGAGTGTGTGCTCAAAACAAGTCATCCAAGTAGAAACCGGCTGGGCTATTACAACCATTGGAAATCCCACCAGAACCCTGGCACACGTTGTCCCTCAATTTTATTACTGATTTACCACCCAGTCAAGGGTTTAACACTATTCTTGTGGTTGTTGACCTATTTTCAAAAATGGCACATTTCATTCCTCTAAAGGGGCTCCCAAATGCTTCCACTCTGGCAAAGGTATTTCTTGAAGGCATCGTACGGCTCCATGGGTTTCCTTCAGTTTTAGTCTCAGACCGAGGTACTCAATTCGTATCTAACTTCTGGAGAAAATGCTGCTCTATGGCCCAGATCGACATCCGGCTATCCACCAGTCACCATCCCCAAACGGATGGTCAAACTGAGAGGACAAATCGGACGCTCGAGCAGTATCTGCATTGCATGTTACAACAAGCTGAAGGAAGCTGGTTCGACCTATTATGGATAGTTGAATATGCTTATGATAATTCCTTACACACCAGCACTGGGCAGACACCCTTTTATACCATGTATGGCAGGCACCCACGTACTTCTGAGTTGGACGTTCCTACAACCCTGGAAATGCCAGCAGTCAAAACCTTGCACACAACCATTTCTCAAACCTTTAAAAGGGCAGCTGAACACCTACTTCAAGATAAGAATCGCCAAAAGAAGTTTGCTGATCAACACCGAGCAAAGGCCCCCAACTACTAAGTGGGAGACAAAGTCTGGCTGGCATCTAAACACGTGTCCATTAAAGGAACCCAAACTTTCCGTCCAAGATACCTGGATCCATTCACCGTCACCTCCATGATAATTCCTGTGGCAGTCAGACTAGCTTTGCCGTCAAACATGCAGATTCATCCTGTGTTCCACGTGTCTCTCCTTAAACCTGTTCAACTTGGGACCCAGGTAGCAACGCCACCGCAGCTAGTAGTAGTCACCGGGGAGCCAGAATTCGAAGTCAAGGACATCCTGGATTCAAAGTACGTCAGATTCAAATTATACTACTTAGTAGACAACACAGGACATGGGAGCCTTGTGAGTGCATCCATGCACCTCGCTTGCTTAGACGATTTCATCAAAACCATCCAAACAAACCAGGACCAGGCAGAATAGCCACCTTGAGAGGGGACTTGGGGGGGAGTGCTGTCATGATTCCTGCCCCTCATGTCCCCAGCCCTCCAAGATGTCATGCTGGAGCCAGGCCACAATCACCTACATGGCCCTCAAGGGCCTCTCCTCCTTCCAAAGACCCACTTGGAGTCAGACTTGGCGCTTGTGGCACCAGACTCACTCACTCCCATAGGATAACATTGGGGATTTGATTTGTAGTGCATTGATGGGGACAAGATGGATGCCCCCACATATTTGGGTTCCCAGAACTGCATGTGCAGTCTAGTCTTTTGAATGTGCTTCAGCCCAGAGACACCTCGGATACCCAGAGACTATTTAATCCACCCCCAGGCTGAGAAACATGCTTTGCCTGCATCTTTCTTCTGCGCTCAGCTCCTGCAAGAACAAGAACACCGTTAGGAACAGCCTTACCTTGCGGCGCTTCTGCCCATCATTCATCGCTCCTTCTGTTCTGCGGGCATCTTCGGCGGTGTCATTCCCATCCTGGCACGCCGCTTCCTAAGGAAAAGGGAAAAGAACAGAAAAAAGGCATTAGTAAGTATTCAGCCAATCTTCGCTTATTTTTAAAGACTGTACGAGTTTGAAACTCTTACCTGAATCCCAGCCGCTCTGGGGGAACTCTGTCTCTGGAACTTCTCATCCATCTGCAAGAGGGAAAAGACATTCCAGGTTAGCGTGGAAACATCTAGAGGCGCCGCATACCGCGCTTACTCACCGCATTTCTTCTTCATAACCGGCATCCACGCTGAAAACATTGCGGCACCTAAAAGACACAGAAAAAGAACTCAGTTCAATACAAATACGAAAGGGTCGCATTGCGCATCGCGCTCTCACTCACCTTCAGCGCTACTCATCTCAGCAGCACGTCACCATCCCCAGACACCGGTCATCATCTAAGGAAGGAAAGGAACAAAGTTAGAGAACTGTTCAAAAGACTCATTATACCTACCTGTCGGACTCTTGCCAGTGAAGTAACTAGGCAGCAACGAGCCCACATCAATCAACGCGCCCCTGTGCTGAAAGCAGGACAGAGAGCACACTTCCCAAGAAAACAAGGTGAGCTGTGGATCAAAGGGAAGGGTTGGACCCCGGGGAAGAAGAGGTTCAAGCACACAGAGACAATAGGGAGTTAAACTCTACCAATCCTGTGTTTCAGGCCCAGTCTCCAGTCGATTAGACTCCAGGGAAGGGTTTGAGGTCATAAGAGGTCAGAACAGGCTGAGTGATGTCCCCGTGGATACCAGGTGAGTGTTACAGGGGGGCAGGTACAGGTGGGACAGTGATAATGTACTTTTCCTCTCACAAATTCCTCCACAAATTCCCTTAAACTTTTAAAATATAATTTAAATGTGTCCATTTTCAGTTCTATCCTTTCAGCCTGTCTTCCTCTGTGTCGTTTGTTTGCCTTTCATCTTTTTTCCTCATCTGTTAAAAAAAAAGATACATATGTTAAATGCCCATACAATACTGACCATTATTTCGTTTATGCAGAGCAGTGTGTACCATTCTTATCGCTATCTTCAGACATTTCCCCATGCGGAAAATTCTCCGCCAACCACTCCAAAGTACTGCACATTTCTGTATCAAAACAACAGAAATACATTATTTTTTCTGCACCTCATACAAAAAAGTACACACACATATAAGAAAAATGAAGTTCACTTACTATTTTCTTGTAAATTGGCTTCGTTGTGCTGTGTGCGTCTACTGTCGCTTCTGGCTGCACAATTTCTGTGAAGTAATTACGTTGGAGGCATATCTTATTTTGTTATGGTATAATCCATTTCATTCTACATGGTAATTAAATGCATGGGTAATGTGTGAGACGTGTAGGTTCAATTGGTTAGTTATTAGTACTTACAATGTGTTTCTGTGTTCTTTTTTAAACTTGTGCATTTCTCATATGGCGCAATAGTACAATTTCAGATACCCCCTGACTGTTTGGGTAGTGTTGATCTCGTCCGCACCCGTCCGCAGACAGGCGCTCAGTCCATGCCTTTCAAATATCATTAGCGAGGGGGTTCGGTATGTTCTATGTTACATGTATATAAAGTAAGGGAATTATAGTACATATCTCTCAAATTCACATGATGAAAGTGCACATTCAGTAAAAAAAACTTTGTTAACGGGATGTTATGAGTAAGTTGCCCTACTAAAAAACTATGAAATTCACTAAAAAAAAACTTTGTTAAAGGGACGTTATGGTTAAGTTGCCCTACTAAAAACCCATAAAATTCACTAAAAAAAAATTTGTTAAGGGGAAGTTATCGTTAAGTTGCACTACTAAAAACCTGTGAAATTCACAAAAAAAAACTTTATTAAGGGGACGTTATGGTTAAGTTGCACTACTAAAAACCTGTGAAATTCACTAAAAAATCTTCATAAATGTGACATTATGGTTGAAAGTAAAACCGAAAAACCCCTGACATTCGCCAGTTATGGTAAGCTAAGCAACCATAACTGCCCGCACCACTGCTAACACTAACACCCAGGACATCAAAGATGACATCACAAATGTGTGCATTTCACAGGTTTTTAGTAGTGCAACTTAACCATAACGTCCCCTTAACAACGTTTTTTTAGTGAATATGTATATATATATATATATGTATATATATATATATATATTACACGGCCACAGTAGTGGCCGTGTAGTTATGGTTAAGTTGCTATTCCCATAGGAAGAGCACTTTTTGGGTGGCTTATAACTTCGCTCTCCCTGGACGAATCCTCACCAAACTTTGCAAAGAAAGTATATGGCCCATTCTAAATTCTTTTGCAAAGTTTGGTGAGGTTGGGTCCAGGGGGGGGCAAAGTAATAGGGTGGTCCCAAAATTTATTTTTTTCCCATAGACTGAATGGGGAAAAAACTTTGCTCACACCTACAGCCAAAACTGCTGGAGGGATTTTCACCAAATTTGCGGCAGGAGCAGCGGCTTGGTCCCGAAAGTGTGCTTTTGGTGAAAATCCATCCTGTAGTTTTTTAAAAAATGACCAAAAATTAGGTCACAAAAAATAATTGATATCTATGTCCGGTCCGCGGACACACTTCCCTGTTCGCTCCGTGGACAGTGTCCTGACTGGCTAATCGGCTTGCGTCATGTCCGCAGACATGCGATGTGTCCGCAGATTGGATGGTGAAGAGCGTGGAGTGCGTCCGATTTTTGGGAACGCGAACAGAGCGGTGACAAATGGTGCAGAAATACAATTTTGGCAAGTGTGTTGGTGTGTAAGACTGTTTGGGGAGGGTGGGGGAGTAAGAGATGGGTCAAATATTGTTTCTATTTATGGGATGTCCTAAGGACACTATACCTGCCCGTACTGTTCACAGACAAGTTGAAACTGTTCTAAGAACACACATGGTGTCCGGGATGTCCAGAATTAAACGAAAATGGAGGTGTCCTAAGAACAAATCAACGCCGGCGTCGATAGAGGTACTGAACACCCCTGTTAATGCCCTAACAACTCCTGTCTTTAACCTAGCCGGAATTGAACTTTCTGAATCCGAATTATCTGTACTATCCAAAGGCCTATCCTTCGTACCAACAGCTCCTACAGACTGGTACGATGTAGAAATGGAGGTACGCACTTTTATCCGCAAAGTGAGACGGCAAACTTTCTTCCATGAACATGGCCTGGATGAAGAAATCGATAAAGATGACACTGGCCTTCACCAGCCCTCCACCTTCACCCCAAATGATGGCCAGGGCCCCTACGATCTTCTCACATTCGAGAGATGCATCTTAGAGGACCTAGACCATTTAAAAACCAGAACCATGAGAACTAAACACAATCTTAGTATAGTGGAGAGAAGAGCTTTGACGTCACTACAAAACAACAAAAAGATCATCATTAAACCCTCCGACAAAGGAGGAGGTCTGATGATAATGAACAATAAACAATATAAAGACATGGTACTGCTGCTACTCAACGATAGAGATAGCTACAGCATCCTTCGCAAAGATCCCACAAAGGACCTCTGTCAGGAAATAAGCAACGCAGTTGCCTACGCACAAGAAAGAGACTGGATCTCTGATAAGGAGGCAGCTTTTCTGACTAGACCAACGGGGAGTACACCATGTTTTTATGCCGTACCGAAAATACATAAGGACCCTTTGAACCCACCTGGTCGCCCGATTGTATCTGGCTGCGGCTCCATTCTGGAGCCCCTGTGCAAGTTTGTAGACCATTTCCTCCAACCCATCAGCACACAAACACACACATACTTAAAGGACACAACACACACTATTTCAGTGTTTGAGGGCCTCACCTTTGACCCCACAGGTCAACTTTTGGTGACAATGGACATAAAGTCCTTATACACAAATATCCCCCAAGCAGATGCCATTGAGTGTGCCCGAGAGTGGATGTCTGCTGACTCCACCCCCCCGTAAGACCCCGATCAATTTGGTACTGGAACTAATGGAGATTGCACTATGTAAAAAGTTTTTTACTTTCGATAATGTAATGTATTTACAGACTAAAGGAACGGCTATGGGCGCGGCATTCGCCCCCTCCCTTGCAATATTGTATATGGCCAAATTTGAGAATGATTACATCTTCTCAGACCAGAACCCATGGCAGGCGCAGATCACTAATTGGCATCGCTACATCGACAATGTCATATTCATCTGGACTGGCACTGACATTGAGATAAAAGCCTTCTGGGCATGGTTGAATACCTGTAACAGGGATATACAATTCACTATCGACAATAACAACACCAAGATTAATTTCCTGGATCTAATCATCAGACACAGGAGGGAACCTTACAATGTGATCTTTATCGTAAACCTACGGACAGGAATACCCTCCTGCACTATACTAGCAACCACCCATCCCATACTAGAGATAATTTACCTTACGGACAATTCCTCCGCATCCGGAGGAATTGCACCTCGATTGTGGACTACAAATGCCACTCGGAAGCCCTCTCTGCTCGTTTACAAGCTAGAGGCTACCCAAAAAAACAACTCGCACAGGCCAGGAAACGAGCCTGGTATACCAATCGAGACATTCTCATCCATCCAGAACGGGAAGACCTCTCGCCCACTGAGACCCGCATGACATGTGTGGTAACATTTGGCACACATACGGCACAATTAAAGAAAATTGTCAAGAAACACTGGCATATAGCACGTTTGAACCTACCGGACGAACAGCCCCCGAGGTTCGCCTTTAAACGTGCCAAGAATATAAAAGAACATTTGGTACACTCTCTTTACCAACCAGATACCACATGCGGCAGTTCCCGCACACTTCGTCGCCTACAAGGTCACCACCCATGCAGCAGTTGTGTCGCGGGCAAATTCACAAAGAAGATGAAAACCTTCTCAATCGGTGCACGACAATGGACCCTCAGAGATCTGTCCAACTGTAAAAGCCACAACGTGATCTATTGTATTGAGTGCCCGTGTGGCCTCGGGTACATAGGCCAGACCACCCGGGCAGTCAGCACTCGTATTTCGGAACACCGTTCTAAAATCAGATGTAAAAATCTGACAGCTCCCTTAGTGGAGCATTATCTGACTATGAAACACACCCCCAACGACATCTTGTGGTGGGTGGTGGAAAAAGCGAAAGGCGGGTCGGATATCCAACACAGCCTTCTAAAAAAAGAATCCAGATGGGTCCACTGCCTAGACACATACCACCATGGTCTGAATGGGATTTTTCAGCCCCTCATTTAAGCCACTTCACCAATGAGGAGCTTGTTGCCCTGTACCCCACAATGCACCCCACTTAGCTGCACCCTCCCTGCACCCCCGGACACATTGTACCACCACATGTGCAATGTGTCCTCAACTGGCTTTTTCAGCCCCTGTGGACTTGCATGTTAGCAGCCACACCCAATGGGGCGGCGGTATACTACGCCCTAGGACTCTTGCCCATGTGCCCCGCTACCACTAATCAGTTTTCTATGTCCCCCACACCATTGTGTCGGGACTTATTATTATTACCTTTTTCACATTAATCAGTCTCGGGGGGCGAGATTCTGCCTCACCATGAGCAGCTGTCTAGCCATTACAGACCCGAACTGTCCCTCCCGGGTAACCATGGTTACTAACATATCAACAAACCTGTGAGAATGCGCTTCCGCAAACTCGCTCGACTACGCTTCCGTGTCACAGGGGATTGGCCAGCGTCACGGAGCTTGAGGATCCGCGCACGCGCGGTTGCTAGGGACGCCGGTTCTTCAACAACGCCACCCAGCGCTCGCGCCACCATTGACAACGCGCATTCGCGGTCACCGCCGGTTGGACAGCGTTTTTCCCTGTGCACAGATGGACTGTCTGAGCCGTCTGACAAGGTATTTAGATCACTGCTTTTGAGTTTGTCTAGTTGGGCACTAATGCACATCGGGTGACGTAATTGGTCCGTTCGTAGCTCACCCAAGCAACCTTCTGCATTCCCAGCACACGGTCACGGACATTATGCCTGCATACAACATAAGGACGTCAGGAGTTACATTAATTCCCTCTTTACCCACACCATGACGCGAACGCCACTAGTGCACCCTGCTAGCCCGTTACTGTTCATATGACTTTGGTGAAATCTCTCGCCTCGCATTAATGTCTCCTCTACACAGCATGGAAAGTGCATGTAACTTATTCATCAACTGTTACTTTGACAGTTAGCCTTGGTTTCCCACCTCACTTTGGGCTTTTCTTCTCCTTCCCTGTCCCGGACCTCTCTAGGACTCGCTTCAGCAAATAGCCAGCTGTTTTGAAGAAATTCAACACTTCAACTTTAACTTACTCATCACCCAGTGAATCATCACTTTCTGACCTGCAAGTACTTTCCCTATGTATCTGGTTTACCAAACAATGGTATTTGCCCGCAGGATACTCCAGTCAGTAGTGATGGTAGCACAACAGCTCCCATTGTACCACTCTATTTTCTCTTTGTCCTCTACACAGAACCACGTTGTAGACCACGACTACTGCCTTGGGCCCGCACACTCTCCAGCAGGACCCATTCGAGGACCTTCCTTGCTCAGCCCCACGCCCTCTAGTGATCGAAAACTGAGATTTTGGGATATATAGCACCGCCAGGTAAGCCGCCGGCACGGTGTTTTGAGAACCTGTGTATTATCACTTATGCCCTATGATTAATGGCATCCCACAAAATTACTCGCTGGAGTTCTCTATACACTTTGCACTACGGAGCCCTGATGAAGGCGGACGCTACTTTACTGCACATCCACCGAAACATGTAACAATCCGGGAACACCTGCGTGTAATGGTTCCCGTTTGAACGAGGCTCTGTTTATTCAGTCTCTGCCACGTTGGCTTTAAAGATATCTTGTTTTCCATAGGACCCTGGAACATATATTGTTATAACTAGAAGAAATACTGAACCTGACTAGGAAACTCTCCACTAATCAGGACACCTTGAAAATTGGGCGATGATATAGCCCCCTTTGCCTTTATTTTGGCCTTTGGATTCATTCACAAAGTACCTATGTGTCCACATGAAAATGTATATTATACATTAATGAAATATTTGTTGAGATTTATCTGTATACTAACAATACAGCATTTTATGTTCACTTTGTTGTAAATATTACACCTCTCTTTTTTGTTAACTGATGGTATTATTAATTTTTATTATTTCTTGTATATGTATGTTTTACTTCCCAGCATCTTTTTCTTAAGTTTTATGTACTAAGTGTCTGTTTGTATGATTAGCAAATAAATGTTTGCTTGCTACTCTTTGTATTCTCTAACTCAGTGAGCGGTTAGCATACCTTTGACCTTATGTTTGGATCTGCTACTCAGCCGACCAACCTTCACACAAAATTGCGGACAGGCATAGAACCCTGTATTTGTCCAATAGAATAATTGCCTTGAGCACTGTTCAATAGGAAGGGTACACACCTTTGTTTACACACTAAGAACACTATACCTGTCCGTACTGTTCGCAGGCAAGTTTAAACTGTTCTAAGAACACACACGGTGTCCGGGATGTCTGTAATTAAACAAAAAATTGAGATGTCCTAAGGACACTATACCTGTCCGTACTGTTCGCAGGCAAGTTGAAACAGTTCTAAGAACACTCACGTTGTCCGTGATGTCCGTAATTAAACGAAAATGGAGGTGTCCCAAGGACACTATACCTGTCCGTACTGTTCACAGGCAAGTTGAAACTGTTCTAAAAACACACCCTTTGTCCGGGATGTCCGTAATTAAACGAAAATGGAGGTGTCCTAAGGACACTATACCTGTCCGTACTGTTCGCAGGCAAGTTGAAACTGTTCTAAGAACACACACGTTGTCCGGGATGTCCGTAATTAAATGAAAATGGAGGTGTCCTAAGGACACTATACCTGTCCGTACTGTTCGCACGCAAGTTTCTTTGCCTAGTCTTTAATCGCTCCACAATCTTGCTCCCCCTTATTTACACAATGAACAGCAACACGAAGAAGAACTCCAAGCCCAACTAGATAAGGACACTCCTGACAGTAGTCAACCTTCTGTAACAGGAAGCCAAGAACCACTGGGACAGCCACTAATAGCAAATGAGGCAGAATTAGCTATGACAGAAGTAGAAAACACCATGTGTCAGTACACTACAATCAAAACTAAACAATGAGCAGCGTAGCATTTTTCAAGAAGTAACAAAAGAAATTGCAAATGGTGTACAACATGAAAATAAAGAATGTACCTGCCAAAATTGCAAACCTATACTGTTATACGTCAGTAGTGAAGCTGGTTCAGGCAAAACATTCCTAATCAAAATCATCAGCAGGTTCCTTCAACAATTGACAAACAACAAACTGTCAGCTGTTGTAACTGCCCCCACAGGTTTAGCTGCCTACAACATAGGCTGTGTCACTTTACACCGGTTACTACTCCTGCCAGTAGAACACCAAAACAAATTAGAATATTACAAACTTTCTACAGAAGCTGCAATGGAAATACGCAGTGTTAAAACAAATGAAAATGCAACTAATAGATGAAGTGAGCATGGTCTCCAACCTAATGTTGGCTTTGATTCACCTCAGATTACAAGAAGTACTGAAAACAAACTACGAATAGCTCTTTAGAGGAAAACATATTATTGTTTTCAGAGATCTTCTTCAATTGACACCAGTGAAAGGAGGACCAATTTTTAAAACCTTAGGACACAAACTCTGCCGGAAAACTGTTGGCAGCATAGGAAATGTCAACCTTTGGCAACATTTCCAATACAGAGACTTAACAGAAAACATGCGACAGTCTGCAGACCTCACCTACGCCAACATTTTAAAAAGTATAAGAGTTGGTGTACTATCTCAAGAAGCACAGGCAATATTAAAATCCCGGCACATCCATGCACTGTATGGCCATAACTCATGTGCTACTGATATTATGGAAAAATTAGCGCTCAAAAATGTCAATTGTATGTCCTTAATGCCAACTCTTACAAGCTGTTCCAAATTCAATGAAACAATGTTGAAAAAAGAAATGCAACCAATAATTGAAATTTCCGCAACAGACAAACTGGACGTACATGGTATGACACTACCCATGTGTCAACAAGCCATAAAAAGACTAAATAACTTAGAAAATTCTATTTTCAACACCGCTGGTTTGAAAAAAATATTAAAATTATCCTTACACTGTAGAGTAATGCTTAAACGTAACCTTGACGTGGAGCAAGGACTAGATAATGGAGCACTGGGTACAGTTGTTGGTTTTCAAACATACCCACGTGACAACAACATTCAGTTTGTCAATATTCTCTTTGACAAACTTTCAGAAGTAAAAAGGATAGGGCGCTCAACAGCTCGATTCCTTCTCTTCAAAGACATGTATGTACGCAGAGAACAATTTTCTCTAACTCTAGCATACGCAGTCACCATTCATAAAACACAAGGGCCCTCATTAGGACCCTGGCGGAGGACCATGGTGCAATTTGCACCATGGTCCATGGCGCTAAGCTGCCAACTCCGCCAAGGTGGTTGGCGGACTTACCGCCCCATGCCGACCTTGGCGGGGCGGTAAGTCCCCAATCCCCATTTTACCCTTCCCCATTCCCATTCTTGCCCCATAGGGTATAATGGGAGTGGGGAAGGCGTTAATTACGCCACCGTAAATTACGGTGGCGTAATTAACTACAAGTCCCGTAGCGCCATGGATTTTTCCGCCTGCAAAAAGCAGGCGTAAAAATTATCCATGGCGCTACGGGAACTCGTAGTCTGGCGGAGAGGTACGCCATGCACTACGCCGGCGTAAAACCCTCTCCGCCAGGGTCCTAATGAGGGCCAAGGTCTTAACCTAGACAAAGCATTGATAGATATTGGTAACACAGTCTTTAAATGCTTACGTACACTTGACGGTCTATTTCTAATCAACTTTGATGCAAGTAAAGTAAGCGCTGATATTCCTTGCATTCTAGAATACAATAGACTATGTTCACTATACACCCCATCTAAAAACCTATCCTGTTCCACAAAAAAGAAAATGTTGTAAAAGAAAAATAATTCAAACAGAAATGGAACAGGATCTCACTGCAAATCCTCCAAAGAGACAAAAAGAAGCTAATACTTCATCAATTACCACAACCAAAGAAGAACCTATTACTCAAAGTAACTCAGGTACTTCTTCAAAGAAGCAACACACACTCCGAAAAAATGACTTGGACACAGACCTATCTGGTCCATTCAAATTTTCAAATATAACTGGTGTAAGTTGCTGCGCAAATGTAGCAATGAATATTCTATTTCAATTACCACCAATCGTTGACAACATTTACTTACACACTACAGACTAATTGTGTTTGCAAATGTTAGTACTTTCAGATTTCATACATGTGGAAACACACATGCACTCTCTGCAACAATGTGACACAGGAACAAATCCCTAATGAGCGCTTTGTGTATGTATCCATACCTAATTGTGAATCCGTTCCATTTCAGCAACTTGTACAAATTGCAAACCATGGTAGATTATGTACTACCTGCAATTCAGATAATCGCTCCACCTTACTAATACAAACACATAGTAAATACATAATACTAATGCTTCTACGTTACAATGCAGATGGTACCAAAAAGAACTGCAAGCTAACGGGATTCACACATGGTCCAGTATCACTTGGTAAGAAAACCTTCACAACAATAGGTATAACCTACTACACCGGAGCCACAACCAATGCAGGTCTCTTCATGGCATATATTAAAAAGAAATGTGGATGGTTCAAATGTAATGATAGTACCATTAATCTCCAGCAAAGATTACCAGCAAATCTTACAAACACTTATTTAATCTTCTTAAAACCAAAATTTAATAACTAATCTGTACTGAAACATTAACAAAACTTCAATTAAAAAACTATCAACTGTTTCAAAACGCCAACAGGCATCTAACTGTGCCAAGATTCTACAACAACCAAACAGATAAATGAATACCACTAAATTATAACAAGAAATAAACAGTTAGAAAACGCCAACAGGTATCTAAATGGCCCAATATTTTGCAACAACCAAACAGATAAATCAATACCACTAAATTATAACAGAAAATAGATAGTTAGAATACGTCAACAGGTATCTATCTGCTCCAAAAATGTGCAACAAGCCAACAGATAGAACATTAGTCAAAAACAAGTGAACACTTAAAACAAACAAACATATAGGGTTTTTTTGTATCTACCACGCAGGAGCCACAACCAATGCAGTTCACTACACTGCATATATTAAAAAGAAATGTGGATGGTTCAAATGTAATAATAGTACCATTATTCTAAAACAGAGATTACTAGCAAATCTTACAAACGCTTATTTAATCTTCTTAAAAACAAAATGTAATGTGTAGTTTCTTTGTAGTTGGTGTTTGTAGTTTAGATGTTGCTGTTTTCCAGGAGAGGGGTCTTCACTGCAATTGTAAAAGAAAGAAGTCAGTCATTTTGTGTGTTTATAGCAGTGTTGTTAATTGAGAGATTCATTGTTATGACTTTGTAGTATTATTCTTGTTTGATTTCTGAACATACTGTAGGCCTGCAGTTTCATTTGACTATGTGCAGCCTTCATATTTTATTTATATTATGTTAGTTTAACCTGCTTTGTAAATGAGTAGAATATTAAGTGTATGAAATTCACTTGGTTTTTAAAGTTGTGTTATAGAATGTTAGAAGAAATAATGTTATATTTATTTTGCAATTTTTATTAGGTAAATGGCAGAAACTGTATAGAAAAGCATGGAATATATGTATTTGTGAAGCTGTGGGTAGTAAAGTAGAAGGATGTGATTTACAGGTAGTGGTGTTATTGCAGGTGGGAGCATTTCAATGAAAGTCTCTATGTGTGTGAGTGTATGAAGATGCATGAAATGTTACTGGCTGTGTGTAATTTTATGATACACTTCTAAGTGTTTTTCCACAATTGTATTGTTTTTCTTCCATCTTCTAATATTATAATTTTTTAGATAAGTGTGTGTGTGAAAAACAAATTAGATAGCAGACAGGTTTGGAAGTGATAGTTCATTTTAGCAGATGGAAAAAATGACGATAAGTTCATTTTATAGGCTATACAGGCTAAGTGGCAGTTACTCTGTTTATATTCATTTATAAGAGTTGTACATGCGCTGTGCAGAAAATATGCATACCTGTAGTTTGTATTCATGCATGTGAATATGCATGCAGCTGCAAGTAGAAATATTGAAGACTTGTACAGTAGTTTTTGTAGTAGGTGCTTTCCAATGATATGAGACTTGTACTCAGAGTGATCTACAGTACATTTGAAGTGCTGAACTCTGATAATGGAGTTAAATGTAGAGGTATTGGATGTGATTGGTGGATGGTTGTGTTACTGGTTAGCTGTATCCAATGAGGGAATGGCACAAAGATTGGAGTGGAAATGGTAGAAGGGCTGTCCAAGTTACGATATGTCCGCGGGCAGGGCGGTAGTCCGCAGACATTGCGTATTACATAAAGGGATTTTGGGGTGGAGAGGCAGGTAAACGAGAATGCGCAGAGCAATGGATTGGTCAGTAAAGTTTAGTGGGTGTGTTGTGTAAGGAGAGAGTTTGTCAGAAAGTCTTTTTCCTGAGAGAAGAACTGTTAGCGATGGCTGTGTGTTTCAGAAAACAGATTGTCTAGATTTTGTGAGACTCATGGATACATTGGTTGGAGGTGCATGCACAACGCTGTGGAGTAGCTGCAGATCTTGGATTCCCTCATGTGGAAGTGCACTGGCATGGAGTGTGTGAAATAAAAGTGGCTGGATTTGGTACCTCTCTGTGCTAGTTTGGAGACAGAGCTTCATCCAGACATAATTATAATTCATTGTGGAGGGAACAGTTTAGGACATGTGTCAGGAATTTCTTTGCAATTTGCGATGAAAGAAGGACTTGGGAAGGTCATGGACATGTTTCCAAATTCCCAAGTAATATTTTCTTGTATTGCGCAGAGACAAATGTGGCTGTGTTCTTCGTCATTTGGTCCACAAATGGAGAAAGCAAGGCGGAATGTTAATAAGGCTGTTTGTGCCTTTCAGGGAGATGTTGGCATGTCCTCTTTTCACAATGAAAATATTATGTTCCGTAGCACATACATTTTTCGCAAAGATGGAGTCCATCTTACTTATGCTCGTAATCAGATTTTTCTGAGAAATGTACACAATGCATTGCGTCCTTTTGTGGACATACAGCCATCCATTTTGCAGTAGGTGTTCACTATTTCAAGTTTTTCAAACACAAAAAAACACCACCAAAAGGCTCTTTTCCGAGCCACCACTTCCTCCCAGAGAACAGTGCAATGATTTTGATAGGGCAGCACCCCAAAATTTTAGATGTTCGCGAACTGTCCGCGGACTTCTAAAAAAAGAAATGCACAGGGCCCTGCTCCATTTATTTGTCACTTCTATTTTTAGACTGTGAAAGGTGTCTCTGAAAAGAACCTTTTTGTTGTTTTGGATGTTTGTTGTTTTAGATTTTTTTTGTTTTTTTACACACAACACACTAGGAGAGGAGGGGAAAGGAGGGTAAGGGGGACACACCAACCACAGGGATAAGAAAGGGCGGGTGGAGAGAGGAAGATGTAGGGTCGGCCTTACTTAGGTAGTGGGCAGGTCTTCTCGTGCTCCGAGACCGTAGTCTCGAAAGAACTCCGAAGTCTCTCCCCCCTGCAGAGTACTGCATCGCAGTACATACACAAAGCTGTAAGGGTCATCAGCATTGTGAATGGCCTGTGAGGCAGCTGGAGGGATGCACTCTCCCACAGGAATGTCTCTTGTGGTGAGAGGAGCGGAAACGGAGGATGTAGTAGAGGAACTCAACCTACTACGCTCCTCACAAGGTACAACCTTGCGGACGGCCCCACCGTTGAACGACCTTAGGTGTCGCTTCATAGTTGTCGTACCAAAGCTGTACGAAGCAGGCCTCCCGCGACTCTGCACCATATTGCACTGGTTGCAGGTGACCTTGTTCGCACTCACCTTGTGTACGTTACCATGAATGGTAAATAACCACCACACCCAAAACTCACGGCGAGTGCTGGTAGTAGGGACTTCCACTACCTCATCCTTGTCACCCTCTTCATCCTCCTCTACATCCTCACGCCTGTTCCCCTCTTCAGGCCCTTGCGGAGGTGGTGGTGGTGGAGGGGGTGGGGGTGGGGGTGGTGCTGAGGCAGATGAAGCACTAGGTGGAAGTAGAGGAGCCATGGATGCCATCAGGTTTCAGCCCAATTGGAAGATTGGCAGCAAAGTACACAGTGTTCTGTCAGATAGACAGAAACACAATGAGGATGAGCTCTGGGGTGTAGCCTTTTATAGGGGTGAGGGTGCACGCTTCGCGAACACCCGCACTGTCCGCGGACAGATCAAACACCCCATAAAGGCTCAAAAAGTTCCAAAAAGTATGTAGAAAGTCAGGATCATTGTCTGGGACATGTGCTATGGTGAATTTTTACTATAAAATACTGTGGATTGCCAGAAAAGGTACTTTTAAAATGTTCGGGGACCCGGACAGTGTCCGCAATTCAGGACACACGCACAGCGTGGTTGCGGCCACATGATGGCATTGCGAACATGTCCGCGAAGGGAACGGGTGTCCACAGGACACCAAATGCACGGGAACGGTCTTGCGCATGCACGCGGGTGTTCTACGGACAGTGTTCGGGTCCTGAAACTAATTAAAAGTGCGACACAAATGAGACGAACAATTACAGACAGGTGCGATTTTCGGAGAACTTACGGGTGTGGTGCGCATGTGCGCAGATGTTCTTCAGGCAGTACGGACAGGTACAGTGTCTTTAGAACACCCCCATTTTTGTGTATATGTGGACATCCCAGACACTGTGTTTGTTCTTAGAACAGTTTCAACTTGCCTGCAAACAGTACGGACAGATATAGTGTTCTTAGGACACCTCCATTTTTTTCGTTTAATTACAGACATCCCAGACACCTTGTGTGTTCTTAGAACAGTTACAACTTGCCTGCGAACAGTACGGTCAGGTATAGTGTCCTTAGGACACCTCCATTTTCATTAATTGCGGACATCCCGGACACCGCGTGTGTTTTTAGAACAGTTCCAACTTGCCTGCGAACAGTTCGGACAGGTATAGTGTCCTTAGAAACCCCCATTTTGGTTAATTACTGACATACTTGACATAAAAAATGAAAATATACCCTCAAATTCCAAGAATCCCTCATGCCCATTGCAACTAATCAGGGGCATAGTGGAATTCCACAGCATAGAGAAGTTAAATGTAATGCTGAAAGCTGAAAGCACACACATCGCAGCAGTGAGCGCTCAACCCACTGAGCTATCATATTGGCTATAGTAAAATGAGAAATTATTCAGTAGTGGATACCATCAAACTGGTAGCTGAGATTTAACAGTAGACCAGTTAAATTCCTCTGCAGGTCTGGTGTAAAGTTGGCCGCATGTCAAGCATGCATGCATCTACTTTTCAGGCTTCAGAGGTTGGCAAAATAGGGAAATCAGCGCACTCACAGGACATCCCATACTCTAAGCACTCGTTACCTCAAACATGCAAACAGACATGCAACAAAAGTACACCGGCCCTGTAACTGTCTATAGTGCCCCCTTACAGGGGGCACCAGAGGCAGTAACAGTGCTATGCCACGGGCCGGTTTATTTATTTATGACCCGACAAACATTTAACAAATAAACAAATAAACCAGGCCATCCTCCACGGCCCGGTTTATTTATTTATTTGCTCAATGTTTCTGGGTCCGTGGACTCAATTAATTTATTTATTTCTGCAATGCTAGTCGGACTCAGCATTGCAGAAATAAATTAATTAATCGGGTCCACGGACCCGACAAACATTGAAGAAATAAATAAATAAACCAGGCCGTGGCCTGTAACTGCCTCTGGTGCCCCCTTCTTGTGCTAGAAATAAAAAAAATATTTTCCAATTTCTAGTGTGTTCACACTCCAACAGAATAATGTGACTATCAGGCCCAATCAGGACAGTGGGTTGTGTTTGAGAGTGCTTTCTAGGATGGTGGTCTGTAATGATATGATATGATATGGCATTTATAATGCGCCTGCAAACAAGTGTTTCTAGGCACAACAAGACACAGAGGGGGAAACAAAGGGAGGACAAAACAATGATCTTACTAGGCCCTGCATCATTCAGATCGCGCAAGTGCAGGGAAGCCGAAGGGGAGAAGTGCTGAGGGGGAAGGAGGGAGTCCTTCTAAGGCCCTGGCTTGGATGATACTAGAACATTCTGGTCCAAACTGTCTAAAGTGTCTGAAAATTCTACCAAATACGGACCTCCCACAATTCGTGTTATTTGAGTTTTCCTGAAAACAAAACTTCACCGAAGAATAGTAGAAGGTGATTGGTAGTGAAAGCCCTTCTGTTTGTCCAAAAATGGTCCCAAGTGCCCAGATGGAGTCGGATTATGGTTACCGAGACGTAATGTTGCCTAGTTTTCGAATGGAGAGGACTTGGAACATGTTCATAATGTTGCATTGCAAACAAGAGTAAAGGAACATGAAAGAAGTATTTAAAGAAACGTCAATGCAGCTGTGGATGATTGTACATTGTCAGTGCTCCAACGACAGGATATTTTTTCAAGACTGCACCATCTGGTTCAGCCTTTCCTCTTATTGGACCTTGTGAACTGTACATGCTGTGGGCAAATGGTCTGAGAGTTATAAAGAGAAATTAGTTAAATAAGCAAGAACCAGGCCTGATTTTCCTGTTCAACATTATGCACATCACCACTGTTGAAAACTAAAATTGTCCGTGTGATTTACGCGCCCTTTCTTTTATGCAGTGAGAAGTGTGTATTTACCATAGGAACTGTCACATCATGTGTTTCCATTCTCACCTTGAAAAGTGAAAAAACTATACAGTGTAAAATAGGAAATTGCATCACCGTTTCCATTTCTTTAAAAAAAGCGGTTTGAAATGAGGTATATTGTTCTCCCTGCACGTTCACATTTTCAGTGTCTTCTGCTTTTTGCATTTTCTGTTTTGCATTATAGCACCAAGGAACCGGTAACCACCTCCACCCAGCCAGTATTGGACTTCAGCCAGAGGGCTCTGCAACCTGTGGCTCTCCAGATGTTTTGGACTACAGCTTCCATGATCCCTCATCATTGAATATGCTGACTAGGACTGATGATTATTGTAGTCCAAAACATCGGACAGCCAAAGGTTGAATTCAGAACCTTGACCGAGACCAGTGGTCTTCGAAGATTCCTGATGTTCACTGTCATCATATGTAAAGCAAAGGCAGCTGCTATATCAGTCATTTGGCATGCATTTCTGTAGGAGTAAGAGGTTTCATATAGTTGATTTTACGAAAATAAATGCCAGTTTAAATTTGATTTTGATTAAATAAACATTATTACACAATATATCAAAAACAGTTTAGATTACACAACCAATCTAAAGTCATGAACATTTAGAAAATATTAAACATTGAGGTACTGTTTGACCTGTACAAGATTACAAACCGTGGCATCTGCCATCATCACTATTATTCCATCTTACTGGCACTCAGAGGTTTTTGTCGCAGTCTCTTTACAGTTTAGTGACCTGATGAACTGAACTGCACAGGAAAGTGTCTTATTTAACACATATTTGCCTGCACCACAGATGTAGCCTGGAAACGGTGCCACAATTTCTTTCTTGCTATCTTTATTATTCTTCCCATCTTTACTTTAATTTCTTTTTTCTCCCTTTCTTCCCATCTCCCTTTATCTTTCCTTTCTTTCTTTCTTTCTTTGTTTCTTTGTTTCTTTGTTTCTTTGTGTGTTTCTTTCTTTCTTTCTTTGGTTAGATAGAAAGAGAACAGCTGGCGCTTCTAATTTCTTTAATTTTACCCAATTTTTTTCTTTTTATCTGTCCTTTTATGTCCATCTTCCTGACTTTCCTTCTCTCCTGTCTGTTTCTTTCCATCTTTCTTTCCACCTTGATGGCGGATGGAGACACAGTTTATAAGGCTCTCCTCCTGGAGGTAATGCCCCTTGAGGGTGAACTAGCTCTGCCATGGATAGCTGTATAGAAACGGGCTAGGCTCCATCCATCTTACCTGCTTATGGGGTCCACCTAATGCTAATATTATTTTGGTTCCGAAGATCATCAAGGTATTGTATTGTAATGTATCATTTGTATAGCGCCTTTCATCATTGATATGGTCCCAACGCACAGTAGGTTGAACGTCCCCTGGAGACCGAAGACCAGGTATGGGAAAAGTCGAGGAGTGCTATTATGCGTGTGTGCATAACAGCCAGTACGAAGCTATGAAGGGGAGACCAAGTGCCTGCTAGCCACCAATGTCGAGCTGGCATGTGGATGGCTGGTGAGAGTTCGTCTAGAGGGGGTATTAGAGAGCGTGATAGTTATTACGTGTGCAGCTATATTGAAATTTTGACATGAACAATAGCAGCATTCTTATGGCAGAGCTGTTGTGCTAAATGTTTTTGAGTGGTGTCTGATGGCAGATGCATGCAGGTCTTTGGCCGTGCCTTCGGCTAATGTTCCAGCAGGTTTAAAAGCATTGGCTATAACCTACTGAGTGCTTTGAGGAGTCAGGAATGAAAATCAGACACAAGTTAGCCATGTTTTTGGTTAAAGACTTTTATTGAAAATAAAAGGGTTAGGAAAAGGCCTCTCTGACCCTGCTCTAAGAGGGATTTCGCTACCTAAAACCAAAACTACTGATCTGTCTGGGTCATGATGATGTTCTCCCAGGATACATAATCCCTGTTCCAGAGGGTGGTTCCCTTCCCCTGGATTCCTCTTTATTATAAACAATTCTTCATACAACAGTTCCCTGTGTCTTTCTTGGCCTACAATAACACTGTCATAAATAAATCTGCTCAGCCTTGTACTTCGGTTTCTTTCAGAACCCCTGGTTTTCCATTCTGCCAGTTCTTTGTTCCTTCTTTTCTAATCATCAAAGTTCTAATATTCCTCCTTACAGTTTCTTGTATTCATACACTTGCAATTGCCTGCTATTGATGTTGATATTTCTTTTGTATCGCACTCGTGCACAAAGGTTTCAGAGCGTGACGAGGCAAGGGAGGGGAACAAGGGAGAACAAAAACAGCGATCTTACTAGGCCTAGTGAAAGTGAGAACGCACAAGTGCATGGGAGAGGAAAAAGAGAAAAGTGCATGGGAGGGGCGGAGGTGGAATAGTGCTGAGTGAAGGAATACAAATAAATAAATGAAACATAAATAAATAATAAGAGCAACAAACAGTGATAGTGCAGCAGCAAGTGGCAAGTGCTAGGTATAAGGCAACAGACAGGGTGTGCCACATAAGTGCAGACAACAGGGGAGGGGGACTTTAGGGTTACGGATACAGACCCCAGTGCAGGTATTTGCCAGGAGGCAGTGCAGGTGGGTGGTAGGGTGAGCAGGTACCTGGGCCTGAGAAGTCAGAGGGTGACCATTTGCACAATGCCAAGACAGGACAAATCGTCAGGGTAGATGAGGAGAGATGGCAGAAGCAAAGAGGAAGGTATTTCGGTGCTTCCTGAACTGGAGATGGTTCTCCTCAAGTTTCAGAGTGGCAGGGAGGCTGTTCCAGAAAGAGGCCCCAGCTGAAGACAGAGAACTACCCCCAACACGTTTCTTTGAAAAACAATTGACCCTGAGTGAGCTAGAGGTGAAGGAGCAAAGAGCTCGGGAGGGAAGGTATTTACGTAGGGAGAGCTGAAGGTATTTTGGTCCCAGGCCCCAGAAAGCCTTGGGTCTTGAAATTAATCATTGCAGCCACTGCAAGCCAATGGAGAGATTTCAAGGCTGGAAAGATGTGATCCCAGGGCTTGAGTCCAAGGACAAGTCTGGCAATCCTGTTATGGATAGGTTACAAAGGGCGGAGAGTAGAAGCAGGTAGATTTAGAAAGAGGCTGTTGCAATAATCCAACCTAGAGAGAGCCAGGACACGAGAGACAGTGAGCTTCTGGGGGAAGGAGAGGAAAGGCAGAATACCTCTGAGGAGGTGCATTAGGAAGTTTGACTTCTTAGAGACATCAGAGATGTGGGCAGAGAAGGAAAGCGTGGAGTCAAAGATGACCCTGAGGTTCATAGCCTTGCAGGTGGGGGTAGGAGGAGAGCCAAGGGAAGCCGACCAAAGAGTGACAGGAAAGGAGGGCGAAGGTGTGCTGATGAGAAGAATCTCTGTCTTGCTGGCATTCAAGCAGATATCATTGGTGGCATACCAGTCCTGAATGGCAGATAGGCAATCAGAGATGAGAGAAGAAGAGGTGGCCGAGGGAAGCCTGAAAATTAGTTGAGTGTCATCCGCATAGCACTGGAAATTGGAGCAGAAAATGGCAATGCGGTGAGCAAGAGTTGCCAAGTATTGGTTGAAAAGCCAGGGTGAGAGGTTAGACCACTGGGGAACACCACAGGTAGAAAGGGAGATAGATGAAAGAAAGGACCCGAGTTGGACCTGGGAGGATCGATCAGAGAGAAAAGAGGTCAGCCAGGCCAGAGCCTAATCAGTGATACACAGGTTGTCACAGAGACGGTTGAGCAGGATGATATGGTTGACCGTGTCAAAGGCAGAGGAGAGATCGAGTAGGATGAGGACAGAGGGGATGTTAGAGTCAAGGTTGGAGAGCAGATCTTCATGGATGTTCAGGAGACCAGTTTCCGTGCTTCTGGCTGCTCTAAAGCCAGACTGATGTTCATGGAGCCAACCAACAGAATCAGAGTGTTAGTTAAGCTGTGAGATGGGCAGCTTTTCCAGAAGTTTGCCCAAAAAAGGAGTGATGGGGATTGGGCTGGGCAGGAAGGGTCAGCTGTTGGTTTTTTGAGAAGAGGGTTCACAAGAGAGTCCTTCAGAGGGCAGGACAAGGCTCCTGAGGCAAAGGTGTGGTTGCAGAAATCAGTCAGGGCAGGAGTAAGGGTGTCAATGTAGTCCTTGATGGTTTTGGAGAACAGGGAGGAACCTGTTTTGGTGAGACTTTCGTAGATGAGACTTGTCTAGAGACCTCATCAGGGGTGAAAAGAGGAAAGGACAAGAAAGTGGAGTTAACAGAAGGAAGGGGAGGGAGTGGGGATGAGAGAGTGGACAGGATGTCCTGGGCTTTAGATATGAAGTAAGAGGCAAGGGCCGTGCAAAGGGCCTGGGAGGCGAAAAAAGAGGTAGAGACTGCAGCAGGGTTGGCCAGTTCCTTTCAGATTTTAAAGAGTTATATACTCTCCTTCCAGGGCTTCTTATATTTCACACACTATTAATTGCCTGGTACACTCTCCTGCCAGGACTTCTTATATTCAAATTTGTAATTGCCTGGTATACTCTCCTGCCAGGGCTTCTGATTTTTCACACACTTGTAATTGTCTGGTACGCTCTCCTGCCAGGACTTCTTGTATTCAGACACTTCCTGGTGTACTCTACTGCCAGGGCTTCTTATATTCACACAATGCTTTGCTCCCCTTCCACAGTTGCACTTTCCCTTTGTTGTATAATATATCCTATTGATATATTATCTGATTCGGGTTCCCCATGTATTTACATTGCATACATTCACAAACTGAGAGGGTGTTTGTTTGCAGGCTTCACTTCAGCACACCTGCTTCACATCAGGTTCTACTAGGTAAGGTACTACTTTCCGTGGTCAGCAATCGCCCAGGAGTTGTTCCCCAGCTCCTGGCGTTTCTTCAGTGCATCCCAACTTTGCAATGTCTCACTTCTTCCTGGATGATGAGCCGGGAGGCTTCACCACACCAGTCTCTGCTTCTCCGAATCTCGATATTGCAGGAAGCTGAAACGTCTTCTCGACAACAGCAGCAGCCTCTACCACTTTGCCCCTGTGCTTTAAGTTTCCCAGGCAAAGATGTTTTTGGAAAACAACTGGAGTGCTCATTGGACCTGTGGCGTCTTCTGCTCTGTAGTGCTCGTTGCCTCTTCCTCGTCCCAGTATTCAATTGATTCTGGGAAAGGAAGGCAATTGTTGATGATTGGTTAAAAAGGCTTGGACAATCAGTTTCAATAGTTCCAAATGGCAAATCAGTTCTAGATGATGTATAATTAGAACTGAAAAAGGTGTTCCTGTAATTTCCACAAAGTAGAACAGAGTTGGAAGTTTGAACTATATGATTTTGGAAAAGGTTTCCCTTATTCTTCCTAGGGGGATGTGTAGATATATGGCAGTATGCCATGACGGTATTGGGTATGAGAGGATTTTCTTAAAGGGCAAATGGGAGATACCATGTATCATCCAATAAAGCCATGACATCACCCCAGAGGTGGTCTCCTCCCATATGATCCTCCCTCATAAAGTCGCCCCCAGGTTGAGGATCAGGTAGTGGCTGTCGTCCCCTGGCCACTTGGGAGGAGGTTACCGTTGAGAGATCAGTGATGACTCCATTGGATTCTTCACAGTACCCCAGTGTTCTAGCTACATTCAACGTTCACCTATAATCTTTGCACTAGCTACATTGTACCCACATGGCTAATCTTCAACTATATTGGGAGGCAGGCAGTCTCAGTGCTCTGTGGGAGCTCACTTCATCTCACCAGAGGTAAGGGCTATACTAGGAACAGGAGCGATACCTTGATGGCATGTGGTCCCTGGATATCCTGTACCACCTGAAGTCCTGCTTTGGTGTTTTGCCTTATATTTCACAGCAAGAAAATGGGCCAGACTCCAGCCCCACAAGGGTATTTTCTCTTGTGGTTTGGGGCAGGAATCTGTGTCCAATTTTCTTTCATCTGTAAGCATTATACCCATCTTAGGCAAAACCTTTGAAGATGGCAAATCTACTGCATTTGCAAGAAGCTTTTACTTGATCCTTTTCAACGCCAAGTCCACTTATGGTTTTTGCCATTACATCATGTATTTCTCTTATTTGGTCGCTACCACTCTTGACTAACGGCATTGCAAGGGTACTCATATGTGTTATGGCTTCTTATATTGGATTTTGATGACATTTATTTAATTTGTTATTGATAATATTTTGGTTGCATCTGTAATTTATATATTTATTTTGGTAATTGCAGGGATGCTGTAGATTATTGTGTACATGTTTGATCTATGTTTTGCAATGGCCCTTTCTAATGAACAAATAAACTTTGATCTTACATTGCTGCCTTCCTTTCTTTCGTTCTTTCTTTCTTTCTTTCTTTCTTTCTTTCTTTCTTTCTTTCTTTCTTTCTTTCTTTCTTTTCTTCTTTCTTTCTTTCTTTCGTTCTGTCTTTCCTTTTTTCTTCCTTTCTTTCTTTCTTTCTTTCTTTCTTTCTTTCTTTCTTTCTTTCTTTCTTTCTTTCTTTCTTTCTTTCTTTCTTTCTTTCTTTCTTTCTATAATTAGAACATCTCACACATGCTCTGAGCCAGGTTTCAGGTCTGCAGTATGTCCTCAGTGGCTCCTTTGCCACCTGTGACCCATTGGCTGGATTGAGGCTGTATTTGTTTCTAGTGTGAAGTGACCTTTGGTATAGTAAATCTGTACAAAATGAGACCAGTAAAACATAAAGTTTATGTAACGCATTGCGTTGTTTGCACCCTCTCATGTTGCCACCAAACCAAAAAAGAAACATCGAAAACAGTTGTTTTTATACATCAATAGATGTTTTGTACAGCATCTGCCTAAACCAATGATATGATAGCTGAATTGTATGCTATGGATGCATAGGCATTCTAAATGTCGGCACCACATATCTTTTTTTTATTATTATTGTTTTTGGCTGAATAAATCAACTTTTACAATTTCATTTATCACATATCAACAAACACGACATTAATTACTTTCTGATGATTATAAAAATAAATGGTCTGAACTTAGATAATAATTAAAATTTAAAAACCTAATAATATTTGTAAAAAAGGAAAAGGAGATCAAGAAACAATATCTAACTTACAATCAAAGAACGCAACAAAATATCAGCTAGAAAAAAAAATCTGATCAGTAAAGACCATTTACAGTAAAATATTAAGATACATCTTCTAGCGGTGCATAATTCAACAATCAGAAATGACCTCTGTATTCAAATTCACACATGTCTCATCAAGTTTTAGAGCTTATTGATGTATACATGGGGAAGACAACGTTTTCTGACTAATGTTATCAGAGTGAAAAAAGTGACACATGTCCAACACTTTCCAGAGAGCCCATTGTATTTGACTAATGATATGATGTTCATTTTAAAGTTAAGAAATAGGATTCACGGTAAAGGGAATATGGTCAACCTTCAGGCATGATTGTATCCATTATGCTGTTTAGTATTCTGAATACCGGAAACCAGGATACACTAAATCAGTTAGCAATGTACCACAATATACCAGGCTTGCCATATCTGCTACTCCCACATGCATTCCATGAGATTTGGACTGGGCACTAATGGGAAAGGCTATTCGGTGGGACTGATGACAAGACATCTCTAACCATACTGGCCAAATGTACTCTGATTTCATAATAACAGCCTTTGGCGTATACTAAATGGTATTCTACTACACGCCTCTGACTTTATTTTGGCTAATTCCTTGCTGTTACTATTAGCATTCTTTCCTCCCAGTATGAACTTTAGCAGACCAGTCAGGAAACAAGAAAAAGGGGGAGGAAGCGGAGAGCAAGGTGGGACGGGAGAAATAGGTATATGAGAGAAAAATCCAGGAAAGCTAAGGAAGCTGAATATACTTACAGGAGCGTTGAAGTCAAGAGAGAAACAACGCACCGAGCCAGCTGAGGAGATCCTTCTTATACAGCCAGCCAGGTGTTTCTGGCCAACGTGTCAGTTTGCTGGTGGCCATTTGAAAAGAACTAGACTGCTGAAGTTAATTCACTATCAGGGAACAATCTGGTGCCATATTTGAAGAGGGATAGATATGCCTTATCCCCATTCTTTTCCACTTGCGCCAAAGAGACCATGTAGGGTAGTGGTTCTTGCCACTACCACTTCAACATACAGATGCAATGTATCAGTGTTAGGTTGACTTCTGCTGTCCAAATGGCAAAGTGCACCCACTTCAACAACAGCTTCCATTTCAACAAACATAATCAGCACGATTCTACATGGTCAGCTTCATCTTCCACTATCGCAAACCTTCAGAAGTTATTTCTTTCCACCCCCACTTCTCTTCACATAGGGCATGGCGGTTCCAGTGTAAATGAACAGCTAATTATCGGCTCAATGTATTACTTCTCAAAAGAGTGAAATGCTGTAGGATGAATACCTCCTCACGAGCTAACACTGAAAATAGTTGCAGTAATTATGCTGCTATGCAATCTTATGCCATCACAAGGACTCTGCAATGGAACAAGGTTGACAATGCTACAAAGACACATCATAGAAGCCTTTGTGATCGATGGAACATAGATACTGTTCTCATACCACGCATACCACTGCTTACATCTGATATGTTTAGCCTTTTCAATTACCATTAATAGGAAGTGATTGGTGGTAATTCCGATATTTATGAAGTGAGAAAAAAGTGACCCTATGAATTACTGACCAATATTGACATTTAAGATATGCTCGAACTGAGTATGTTACTCCGGGAACAGCTAGTGTACATATAAAGCTGCATGCCAGTGTATGATCTTTATATGCCAGTGACATGATTGATCTTAGCCTATATCAAAGGATGCATGTTTGTTCATGCCTATTGGTACATACAGCAAACAGTATATTTTCTACATTGTCCTAATAATAGACTCTTGGCTGAACTGTGAATCTCCAGATGTTTGTCTACTGGCTCAACAAGACTAGTCTGATCAATATTGTGCAAGCACTGTGTGGTCAAAAAGTTGTTTAGGTGTTTAGACATGCATATGTCGCCTCAGACTAGCATGGAATACGTATGTGCGCATTCAGTTAGACATGTTTAATGGACCAGAATTGAATCCCTCGGCAACATCCCTTCCTCCTAAATGTTGTAACGCGTATGAGTGATTACGTCCTTTGCTCCTGCCACAGCACTAACCCATGTGGCTAATAGCATACAACTGTCAAGCTACAGTAATACCACCCTCACTGTTAGCAAGAAGATAACATTGCTAGCAGCAGCCAGGCGCCACGCATTTTTAACCCCTTGTTTTACTGGAGCCGCCTCATATGCCTCGAAACTAAAATATGGATTAGTATGCGGATGGTACTGTCATGAGCTTGGAATGGTTTGCAGTAGTCTAGCATATTGAGCAGCACCCTGGCATAATGAGTAGTGCACTGGTGTAAAAGGTAGGACCTTGCTGCCATTCTCCTTTAATTATTCATCTTGGTATTGTATGCGCAATCTGGCAAAGCAGAGAAATGTGTGCTTTGGGGTTTCCATATATTCATTGTTAACTCTACACTTAACATAAGCAATGGTTCCTATAAGGCTGTCAACTTATAGCCCCATTTGAAGTCAGCAGATATTGATTCCATGCACCTAAAAGGCAATGCGTCCAGCCCTAGAGACTGGATTGAAAGGGTTTGATTGTCTCAGCATTTCAGCAGTGGCGGCGTCAGGGGCGGTATTTTGTGGGAAATAATAGCAGACTGAAACAGGAACTCCTGATATGCAAGATTCTTTAAACTAGTCAGTGCAACTCTTGTCACTTAGAAATGCTTTTTCCTGCTACATTCCTGACATGAAATCTATTACGTATGGCTTCACTTTGCTGTTACATCTTTGCTTTTTTTCGGAATAATCATAAGCAGGAGAATTCACTTGCTGCCAAAGGACAAAGGGATGTCTTCTCGTTCATGACACCCGGTTGTTTGCTCTTTCTTAAACGCTCTCATTATTCCGCCAATCTCATCGTTACTCCAAGATACAGAAGACAGAAAGCAGGCGGCTCGAGCTTCCCTGTAATAGCAGCTAAATTGTGGAACACCCTCTCCATACAAGTGAGAAATGATACATCTTTATGGTCCTTCCGAAAAAGCCAAAAAAACAGACTATTAAGCCTAGATTCCCAACAATAGACACTAAGTCCATTAGCATCATAGGCTACAGCTGTCAGGACCTCTTCCAAAGTTTTCATTAATATCATTTATACCTAGTTTTTTTTCTCTGTAACTGATGTGTATATTTGCCTCTGAGTAAGTAATGAATAAATATACTACCCAAGCTGTAACTGTATTGACGAAGTACCCAAAATTGTAACCAATCTCTTAAACTCCAGTTCCTAGATTCCCATGGATTATAAGCACTTTACAAATGTACAAATAAATAAATTAATGAATACATTATTATCTCATTTAGAGAAATAATGCCCTTTCAGACACATTGGGCCTCATTACGGCTTTGACGGTAGCCATGCCGCTATTAGCGGCATGGCTGCCTCCAAAACTAAGTCCGGGTTCCCTGAATGGGGAATTACCGGGCCATTCCGAGTTAGGAGTGCCCAGTAATTCCTCCCTCAGGGAACCCAGGCCCGGACCTTCCCCATTCCCATTCGAGCCCCCATAGGGCTCGATGGGAATGGGTGCAGGGAGCTAACAACGGGCCGATTACGACCGGCCCATTGTTAGCTCCCTGGTCCCCTCGCGGGACCCGGTAACGGCGTCCTTACCGGGTCCTGGAAGGGGACCTCGTAATCAGGCGGAATGGGAATAACAGGTCTGCATCCATTAGGGGACCCTGTTAACCCATTCCGCCTGACTCGTAATGAGGCCCATTGAAAGCATATGAGAAAAGATGCATTTCCAGCCACTGTGGAATCAAGACACTGTTTGCATGTCATGTATAGGCAACATCATGATCCACAGTCCCAATGTCTATATGGCTAATTCGATAAGTACATATATTCTCTAAAGGGATTTTTAAGGAGTCAGGAATGAAACTCAGACGCAAGAGGTTCATAGCTTTGGTCAAAGTCTTTTATTAAAATACCTAAAACCCAAACTAAGGATCTGTCAGTGGTCAGAGTGTCCAAAACTAAACATCCTGTGTCCAAAGTTCTATTCTGACCCTCACATTCTAACAAAACAATTCTAAAGTGGAAAGACAAAATGTCCTTGGCTTTGAGTGATGCATAAATGTTCAAAAAGAAAATGCGTAACTCCAACACAAATTGTTCCAAACAATAGGGTACCTTGTTCTAGAGGGTGATTCCCTTTCCCTGAATTTCTCTTCATTTTGGTTTCAGTTCAGGATTATCAATCTCTTAAGAATCAACATGACTGGCACACAAAACAACTTGACTCTTGGATTTTGCCGTTTTTAGCATAACGGGTGTACTCTCCTGCCAGGTTTCTTTTCTCTTTTAATATATTTCTTCTGCCTTTTCCTGCTGTGCTCTTGTCAGGATTTCTTGAATCAATTTTGTTTTACACTTTGTTCATCTTAATGCCTGATATGCTTTCCTGTCAGTGATTTCTCATAAAGACACATGCCCACAATTAGCGTCCACCTTCAATACTCTCCTGCCAGGGACTTTCGTTTATGAACACTCCTGCAACTTGCATTTGCCTGGAATACTCTCCTGCCAAGGCTTTTGTTACATATGCACTTTCTTGCACCTTGAAACATACCGTCAAATTGCCTGGTATACTCTCCTATCAGGGCTTTCTTATGTGTACTCTGCACACATTTCCAATACTCATTGGGCCTCATCCCGAGACGGGTGATAAACCTTAAAACCGGCAGAAACGGTATTAGCACCCGCAATTATGCTCCGCCGGATCACGAGTGCCAAATCTGCTGGCGCCATTACAGCCAGCGGCAATACCGCCAGCGTTAATAGCGTTGGCTGTAATAGCGCTGGCAACCAAATGCGCAATTACACAGCCATCACAAGTCCGGCGTTGGCGCTCTTAGCGCCAGAAAACAGGTGGATAATCTGTCACAAATTTCCCTGGCCAAATGCTGGAGGTGAAAGAACACATGAGACAGCAATAAAGGCCCAGGTGAAAACAATGCACACCAGAGGCCTACTAGAGACCCACCCATGCACAACACACCCTCCCCAACACCATTATAGCATCAGGAGCAGGGAGGAGACAGCAACCAGGGCCCAGGTGAAAACAATGCACACCAGATGCCTACTAAAGACCCACCCATGCACAACACACCCTCCCCAAAACCATCACAGCATCAGGAGCAGGGAGGAGAAAGCAACAAGGGCCCAGGTGAAAACAATGCACACCAGAGGTCTTCTAAATGCCCACCCATTCACAACACGGGGTGGTGGGAATGAGGCGAAGGAGGAGGAGACCAGCACCAGCAAGGCGGCCAGCCATCCCCAGGGTCAGGCCAACTCCCTGGGCGCTGACTGATGGGCAGCTGGTCACTGAGTACAGGCTGGACAGGACAACCATTACCCAGTTGCTGGACACAATCCAGGCTGACCTAGGCAGCCGTATAGCCATCAGCACTGCTGTGCCCCAACTTGTCAAGCTTGTCTCTGTTTTCCAGTAACTTGGGACTGGCAGCTTCCAACACATCGTTGCCATGATGCATGGTATGGTCCAGTCCACCTTCAGTGCCATGCTGCGACTGGTGCTGGATGCACTGCTGCTCCATGTCAATGGGCACATTGCATTGCCAGCCAGACAGGTCGCAGATCAACCAGCTCAAGGCACAGTTCCATGCCATTGCCCAAGTCCCCAACGTTATAGCAGCCCTAGACTGCACACATGTAGCACTAGTAGCACCACAGGAACATGAGGCAGCCTACAGGAACTGTAAGAGTTACCATTCCTTAAACGTGCAGATGACGTGTAGCCCCACCCTAACCTTCACCCACTGCTGCGCCCGCTACGCAGGATCCACCCACGACTCCATGGTCCCTCAGAACAGTACCCTGCCAGCCTACATGGAGAGGCACGTAGGCCAAAACAGATGAATGTTGGGTGAGTACAAATGCCATCAGAAATGCATGCCAAATTGGAGGGGGCATACACACAGGAATCCCTGCATGCCAGCAGGAGAAACAGACAGCACTAGCACAGCCACATCCCCATGGATGTCCCTCGTATGAGAAACCTTGCACACGTACCACACAGCACAACACACCCCGAATGGCAGACACTTGTGAAAGGACACTCACATATTGAAGGCCAACTACCACAAAACATCTTGTGTGTGTCGCAGTGCTGCTCCTCACCCTGCCATAGAATAGATATCCCACCCTGGCCAACAGCCAGTCATGCCAATAAAGATATAATGTAGGCACGACGACCAAACCACCATACACTAGTAGTTGTAGTCACAACAATTACCATCCCTGAGATAGTGAACCCTGATTGTACATTCACATGCCTGGCCAAATGTACATTAATGTGTCAAGTAGCAAATGCAAAACCAGCCATAATGAATGCCACAACTAAAGGCCTAATAGCATGTCACCCGAACATGCAGATATGAGGGTACCTTCATCATGACACAAGGGACAAGAGTACAGTGGCATGCAGATATAGGAGTGGAGATTGCAGTGCGCAGTCCATTGATTGTAAACAGCAACTTGCACAACACACACCCCTATGAAAGTAGCCTTATGGAAAACTGCATAACTGCAGTACACGAGTGTGACACACATAAGCATTTGCATTTCAAAGGATAGACTGATCCATGTAAACCTCAGACCATGTATGTCCCGGAAGTTGAAGGATGTATTCGAGCAATGCACCGAGATAGCCTTAGCCTTTCCAACACATACTTCACTCAACTGCCAATGTGACAGATGTCTGAGCCTCATTCACCCACAGAACCAACCTTGTCCTAATGTCTGCATTCTCTCCACTGCAGGTGATTCTGGATATCCGCCGTACACATGGCTCATGACCCCTGTGCGTACTCCACACACTCCAGCAGAGCTGCCATACAACATTGCCCATGAACGTACACACATTTGTGTGGAAATGGCATTCAGATTGCTGAAGGCACGCTTCCGGTGCCTAGACCGTATGGTAGGGGCCTTCATGTATGCACCAGGGAAGGTTGGCAAAATCGTACTTACCTGTGCCATGCTGCACAACATTTAGTGTTGCAGGCATGTGCTACTGCCCCCTGATGCTGATGGGCAGCCACCTGGGGATGGGAGTGATGAGGAAAATGTGGCCGAAGCCAGGGCACATGCACACAGGGATGGGGTGAGGGAGGGGAGGTTAGCCAGACAGGCTTTGATTGACAATTATTTTTAATCTGGTGGATTGATGCATTTGACACATATCACTTGTAAAATAAAGAGTACTTCAACTCAATCATGAATGCCCATGCTTTGTATGCATTATGAACAGGATTTATTCTTTTTTTAACAACCCCCTTTTTCCCCCCTGTGAACTCCCCATCACACAATCCCCCCACCCGCTGTAAACTCCCCATCATACAATCCCCCACCACCCTGTAAACTCCCCATCGCACAATCCCCCCACCCCCCTCAGAGCACCCCAAAATAGTGCTAGTGGGTCCATGTACCCAGGGCTTGGCACAACTGCACCATGCTAATCTAGGATCTATGTGGGCACTTCCCACAGCCGGGTCCCTCCGGTGATTGGGGGGGGGGCGATTTTGCAGGGAACGACACCCGGGAAAGGCCTCCAGGGACCCCTCAGAGGGTGTTGTTGAGGCATATGGTAATGCTCCTGAGACCTGCAGCTGCAGGCGGAGCAGATTGTTTGACTCCTGCATCTGCTCAGCATGTGCGGATTGGACCTCGCACAGCTCCTGTAACCTTTGACCAAAACCTGTCAGTAGCGCAACTTAACCATAACGTCCTTTTAACAAAGTTTTTTCACAGAATTTTATAGGTTTTTAGTAGCGCAACTTAACCATAACGTCCCTTTAACAAATTTTTTTCATTGAATATATTACATCGCCGCGGTAGCGGCCATGTAGTTATGGTTAAGTTGGTGTTTCCATAGGAAGAGCACTTTTTGGGCGGCTTATAACTTCGCTCTCCCTGGACGAATCCTCACCAAACTTTGTAAAAAAAAAAAGTATATGGCCCACTCTGAAATTTTTTGCAAAGTTTGGTGAGGATTCGTCCAGGGGGGGGAAAGTTATAGGGGGGGTCCCAAAACTTTTTTTTCCCATAGACTGAATGGGAAAAAACTTTGCGCATGGCTACAGCCCGAACCGCTGGACGGATTTACACCAAATTTGCGGCAGGAGCGGCGGCCTGGTCCCGAAAGCATGCTTTTGCAAATTTGGTGTAAATCCATCCAGTAGTTTTTTTAAAAATGACCAAAATGTAAGGCAAAAAAATTAGTGATATCTGTGTTCGCTTCGCGGACGGACTTCCCTGTTCGCTCCGCGGACAGCACCCCGATTGGCCCATGGCCTTGCGTCATGTCCGCAGACATGTGACGTGTTCGCTGATTGGACGGTGAGGGGCGTGGAGCGCGTCAGATTTTCTGTGGCGCCCGCCATCATGTATTCGCCGTTGACCACGTACAGCGCAGTGAAACGTGGATAAAAAATTGTATTTAGTGCCCTGTGTTGGTGTGTAAGAGTGTTTGGGGAGGGTGGGGGAGTATGAGATAGGTTCAATGTTTTGTTTTTTTATGTGCTAGACGTTTTTGTTGCGTTCGATTTGTCCGCGAAGAACACGGCTGTTCTGACATTTTGTAAATAAACTAAATGTGGGGTGTTTAGAGGACGGAGTATGTGTCATTTTTGTTCGCAAGGAAAGTAAAAATGAGCTATGAACACTCGCGGTGTACTTAATTGTTCGTAAATACACAAACTGGGGGTGTCCTCAGGACGCTGTCCGTATTGTAATCTGTCTAGTTGAATGTGTTCTAAGAACACACGTGGTGTCCCGAAATGGTTGCAATTACACAAAATGGGGGTGTTCTGAGAACGTTGTTTGTAATGTTCGTTGTCAGGGTGAAAGTGTTTTAAGACCACTCCTTTTGTCCGCTAATAGTACAATTTCCTATGGGCGTCAACCGACTTTTTGTCCACTAAAGAAACGATAAATCCGGCTGGTGTGCGCCAACATTATGTGATAATCCTATGACTGGCGCTATTGACCTGGCTGACTTGCTTTTGCGACACTAAATCATATCTCCCGCCCCTAAGCCTGATATTATCAAAGCATTCATATTCCGCGCCTCTCTCCGTGACGTTACAGGGTGCGTCATCAAACGCGCCCAGTCCTCTCCAGTCCTAAGTGACTTTACACAGAACCAGGAAGACAACACATATTATGTCACAACACAGCGCGCCACAATTCGGAATATGAAACAGTGATTTAAAAGCAAACAGCAAGATTGTAAATTTTGTAAAGTACATTTATTTGACATCAAATGTTTAGAGAATATTCAGCAATTTGCATTTGTCTTTGTTGTCGATCTGCAAAAGTTCATGTTGAGGCACGCAATGTTCCTTTGCGGTACAGAGGGTGTTAGATCAGCTTACAACTCAGTGCGCCACAATTCGGAATATGAAACTGTGGTTTAAAAGTAAACAGCAGGATTGTACATTTGGTAAAGTACATTTATTTCACATGAAATGTTTAGTGAATATTCAGCGATTTGCTATTGTCTGCTGTCGATTAGCAAAAGTTTATTTGGAGCCACGCGTTGTTCCTTTGCGGTAGATAGGCTGTTGGTTTATGATAAAAGCAGTAAATGGTCGCTCTGATAATCGGAAGGTTGCTCCAAAAACGAGCCATTAGACCGCCCTATTGGTTGGTATGTTGTTTGTAGCCGCTAGTACTGCGTAAGGGCATATTGGTCCTTGGCGATTGTCCCATAAAATGGTGAGGGTCATGAAGTTGCATATTTGGACCTGCACCTGGCAGTTGAAGACCCCATCCGCTGGAGTCTGTAAATCGTGACATAGGCAAAATGGGGCCACATACCTGTTTTAAAAAACATAAATTAGTCTCACCAGCCGATCTTCATTAAAAATCATAATTTTATTTATTAGGGCGTGAAACTATTTGCTATCGAAGATAGTGCAATGGAGTATGTTAATAATAAAATAATAATATTTTCCCATTCATATAGCGCTAAGAACCGTGAGGTATCTAAGCAGTGCTTATTATTAAACACGGTGTGTGGTGCTCATTTATCGACCACGGAAGGATGAAAGGCTGAGTTTGGCCTTGCCGGGATTCGAACTTGCGTTAGCAAGCTGTGCACGGATGTCAAAGCGAGCGTTGTACTCGCTGTGCCATTTGACAGGCTACAGTGAAGTGGCACAGCGAGTAGAGCGCTTGACCGCCTATAGACCGGTTAAATTATTTATATTAACCCACCCTGTGTCATCTGCCTTTTTCCGAGCCCTCTAAACAACAGGGGATCAATTCGGCGGTGATAGTGCGCGGTAGAAATCATTATGCCACTTTCAACGAACAAGTTCAACTTGAGCGGTCTTTAATGCTACGCTATTGTAATTATATTTGGTATAAAATAATCTAAAGGGTTACTTACAGTACAATTGCAATTTCCATTGTCTACGAGTGGTGCAGTCCCAAAATACGACTCTGCGTGTGCCAACGATCTTTCGCATAGTGATATAATATATAAAAGTGGTTTCGTTTCATAAATTTCATCCTTATCTTCTCTTACGTTTTAGCAACACTCCTTCAAGAGAAGTCTTTCATCACAATCTCTGTTTGTCAAGGTCAAAACACAATACAACCTTATAGTCCGCTTTGTGAGCCTCTCCGGGGCCCGAGAAAAAAATGGAAGCAGCTGACCTTCACTGTGAACGAGCATAAATTCTTACTTTGCAACATTCTGTGTAAAGCCATCTGTGAGAAGTTGGTTTTTGCACGCCATGTTTGTATATTGTTTGCGTGATATTAAAAAAAGTTTGTTTAAAGGACGGTTTTAAGTACAGCCGAAAGATCCCTGAAAATCGCAAGTTATGGTAAGCTATGAAAAATAACTCGCGCCACCACTGTGCTCGGTAAACCATGCACAAACATATCTCCGAGCACCAACACCCTGACTTTCTCCACTTCTGCCATCTTCACCACACACAGTCTCTTTCAACACAAATCCACAACCTCGACATCTGATTGGCTGATCCGTACAGTCTTCTTTCCATGTTGAATTTCCTGGAAAAACCCAGATGTAGCACGCCCTGTCCACGAACAGCCGCGGTGTCCGCGGACGGCGTCCACTTTACTCTCTGTGCCATTCCCTCATTGCATACAGCTAAGCAATCACACAATACGAATAACGTCCTCAGAACACCCCCATTTTGTGAATTTTCGAACATTTCAGGACAATTATCATTTCATTATTCAACATATTAACATTACAAATATTATACTTTCATCTTGTACTCTGCACACAATGCTATGTTTCTCCATTAGTAGCTCAGTATACTAGATAGAATCCCATAATACAATGCTATCTATATCAATGCATCGTTCAAAGCACTAATAACGGTATGATATTTATTGCAATATCCTTGACACTTTTTTTGCAACATTATAATAAAAATCCCTAGTACACAAATTCCATGAAAAGTACATACACATGTGATGTCATCAGTGATTTCATCAATGACATTTGTGATGTCATCTTTGATGTCCTGGGTGTTAGTGTTAGCAGTGCACGGTGGCGGCGTGAGTTATGCTTGCTTATCTTACCATAACTGCCGAATTTCAGGGGTTTTTCGGTTTTACTTTGAACCATAACGTCCCTTTAACAAAGTTTTTTCACTGAATTTCATAGCTTTTTAGTAGCGCAACTTAACCATAACGTCCCTTTAACAAAGTTTTTTCACTGAATATATATATATATGTAGTTATGGTTAAGTTGCTGTTTCCATAGGAAGAGCACTTTTTGGGCGGCTTATAACTTCGCTCCCCTGGACGAATCCTCCCCAAACTTTGCAAAAAAAGTATATGGGCCACTCTGAATTGTTTTCCAAAGTTTGGTGAGGGTTGGTCCAGGGGGGGCAAAGTTATAGGGGGGTCCAAAAACTTCTTTTTTTCCCATAGACATAATGGGAAAAAACTTTGCTCACACCTACAGCCCAAATCGCTGGACGGATTTACACCAAATTTGCGGCGGGAGCGGCGGCTTGGGCCGAAAGCGTGCTTTTTTTATTTGGTGTAAATCCGTCCAGTAGTTTTTTTTTTAAATGACAAAAATGTAAGTGAAAAAAATTAGTGATATCTATGTCTGCTTCGCGGACACACTTCCCTGTTCGCTCTGAGGACAGGGAAGGGATTGGGCAAGCAGCTTGCGTGATGTCCGCGGACATGTGACGCACTCTCCCATTGGCTGCGGTGAAGCATGCAGTGCGTCATATTTTCAAAGACGCCCAGCATCTTAGTTTATCGTTCGCATTGAGAGGCAACAGAGACCCAGCATACAACCCGTCCCGGGCTGCTGCAGACTGCCAGGAGACACGCCGTTGCCACACAGTGGCCTGCAGAGGGCCGAGGAGCGGGATCAGACACCTGCACTGTAAAATGCAACAGCAGGATGGACACAGAGGGAGAGGGACGCCAGGCACCGGCACCAACCTTCAACCGCTCAGGTGAAAGTGGTGTAAGCTGTCCAAGGAGCGTGCATGGTAGAGGGGCCCCGTGTCTCCCCCCCTGTTCCCCCCATCCGCCGCTCATGCCCCTTGTCTCCCTCCAGTTCCCCCCGACCCCCCGCTCATGCCCCGTGTATCCCTACTGTTACCCCGACCCCCCGCTCATGCCCTGTGTCTCCCTCCTGTTCCCCCCACCCCCTGCTCATGCCCTGTGTCTCCCTCCTGTTCCCCCCACCCCCGCTCATGTCCCGTGTCTCCCTCCTGTTCCCCCCACCCCCGCTCATGCCCTGTGTCTCCCTACTGTGCCCCCCAACCACCCTCATGCCCCGTGTCTCCCTCCTTTTCCCCCACCCCCGCTCATGCCCGTGTCTCTCTCCCATTCCCCCACCCCCCGCTCATGCCCCATGTCTTCCCTGCTCCCCCGCACCCGCATTCATGCCCTGTGTCTCTCCTGTTACCCCCCACTCCCGCACTTGCCCAGTGTCTCCATCTTGTTCCCCCCACCCCCCGCTCATGCCCCGTGTCTCCCTCCTGTTCCTCCCACCCCCGCTCATGCCCCGTGTCTCTCCTGTTCCCCCCACCCCCCGCTCATGCACCGTGTCTCTCTCCTGTTCCCCCAACACCTGCTCATGCCCCGTGTCTCCCTCCTGTTCCCCCCACTCACCGCTCGTGTCCTGTGTCTCTCTCCTGTTCCACCCCACCCCCCACTCATGCCCCGTGTCTCCCTCCCGTTCCCCCCAACCCCCACTCATGCCATTTGTCTCCCTCCTGTTCCCCCCACCCGTCGCTCATGCCCCGTGTCTCCCTCCAGTTCCCCCGACCCCCCGCTCATGCCCCATGTATCCCTACTGTTCCCCCGACCCCCCGCTCATGCCCCGTGTCTCCCTCCTGTTCCCCCCACCCCCTGCTCATGCCCCGTGTCTCCCTCCTGTTCCCCCCACCCCGCTCATGTCCCGTGTCTCCTTCCTGTTCCCCCCACCCCGCTCATGCCCTGTGTCTCCCTACTGTGCCCCCCAACCCCCCTCATACCCCGTGTCTCCCTCCTGTTCCCCCACCCCCGCACATGCCCCGTGTCTCTCTCCCATTCTCCCCCACCCCCGCTCATGCCCCATGTCTTCTCTGCTCCCCCCACCCCGTTCATGCCTTGTGTCTCTCCTGTTACCCCCGCACATGCCCAGTGTCTCCATCCTGTTCCCCCCAGCCCCCACTCATGCCCCGGGTCTCTCTCCTGTTCCTCCCACCCCCGCTCATGCCCCGTGTCTCTCCTGTTCCCCCCACCCCCCGCTCATGCACCGTGTCTCTCTCCTGTTCCCCCACCACCTGCTCATGCCCCGTGTCTCCCTCCTGTTCCCCACACCCTCCGCTCGTGCCCTGTGTCTCTCTCCTGTTCCACCCCACCCCCCGCTCATGCCCCGTGTCTCCCTCCCGTTCCCCCCAACCCCCGCTCATGCTATGTGTCTCCCTCCTGTTCCCCCCACCCCCGCTCATGCCCCGTGTCTCGCTCCTGTTCCCCCACCCCCCGCTCATGCCCCGTGTCTCCCTCCTGTTCCCCTCACCCCCTGCTCATGCCCTGTGTCTCCCTCCTGTTCCCCCCACACCCTGCTCACGCCCCCTGTCTTCCTACTGTTCCCCCACCCCCCGCTCATGCCCCGTGTCTACCTCCCGTTCCCCCAACCCCTGCTCATGCCCCGTGTCTCCCTCCCATTACCCCCTACCCTCCGCTCATGCCCCGTGTCTTCTTCCCGTTCCCCCCACCCCCCGCTCATGCCCCTTGTCTCCCTCCTGTTCCCCCACCCCCCTGCTCATGCCCCGTGTCTCTCTGCTGTTCGACCCCACCCCCTGCTCATGCCCTGTGTCTCCCTCCTGTTCCCCCACCCCCTGATCATGCCCCGTGTCTCCCTCCTGTACCAGCCCACCCCCTGCTCTTGCCTCGTGTCTCCCTCCTGTTCCCCCCAACCCCCGCTCATGCCCCGTGTCTCCCTCCTGTTCCCCCCACCCCCTGCTCATGCCCCGTGTCTCCCTTCATCTTTGAAGTTCACCTGGCCACAGGATCACCCTTCCCCTTTGTCACCATCTTCCACCTTGTGTGTAAAAAGTGTCCAGCACCTTCAGAGGCCACCTTGACTTGCAAAAACACCAAATCAAAGAGAACTCAAAGCAGGCCAACACAGAAGCCAAGCAAAAAGCCTGCAGGCAGCAAAACAAACCAGAAGAGCCTCCAGTAGATGACTTGAAGTAGCAGTACGTCACAAAGCCCAAGTACTACTACAATGACGTAACAACCAAGGTAGCACAGTAAAACAATGTCACAACAGGATGTGTACCATGTGTGGTACATAACACAGAATGATGCACCACAAACTGATGTGTACTGTCACAGCTCCTGTGTATAGGTGCAGGAGTGGCACGAACCAACCACCCCCACCGTGGTTTGGGTGCCTGCAAGGTCAAACTCACAAAGGCCTCTGAGACCCTGGTGGGGAAGGAGGGTCAGGGATATGCACTCGGGACAGGCATTGCTATACTGGATAACCAGAATGCGGGGCAGGAGAGGGGAGTAGGATTGACACGGGAAAGTAGGAAATGCACAAAACTGTACTACTCACATTAACACAGACACAAGTACACCAAACGTGATCATCATGCACATAGTAACAAATTACTCAAATGGAAGACAAAGAGAAACTTATCTCTGGGGTGAGTGCTGGCCTCCTGCCTGCGCACTCTCAGGTCCAGTAACAGGAGCAGTTCAATTCTGCAAAGAGAGCCACAGTTACTAATCTGTGCGTGCCCATAACACACAGACACACCACCATATATGCCCCAAACTAACAGACTACTCTACAAACAAACAATCTGGTGTGGATGCTTCGTACCCATACGTAACATTACCCCTGTGATGGTTCATACACAGTCAATGCAGTAAGTCAGACTCCGGTGGGGGCGTGGCAAATGGAAGACCAAAGTGTCATGATTTACACAACATGCAATGTTCCCTGGGTAAGCAGCCAGACGCATATAGCAAGGTATGACTTCAGAACAAGTCGTGTTCCACCATGACCGAAATGAAGTAGGTAGTGCATGTGCCAAATTCTACATGGAAATGAAATGCATTGCACACAAGTCTGTCCCTTGCTGTCTGTCCCTGTGAGCTGCTTCTGTCCATGTCTCGCAACGCTACATGGCTAATACAAGTGCCACAATGGACCATGGTGGACCGTAGGGTATGTGCCACTGCCCCTGCTGGAGCCCCAGACAACTTTCCCATCAACAAGCCATTAGTCCACCAACACATCTCAGCTGTATTGTGCACTTCAACACCAATATTTGTCCAAGCTCACCGTCAGTGCTGCTACTAAGCATGCATGTGCAACTGGCCTGGTGGAAGGTTTGTTGTGTTGTGGCCCCCCTGTGCTGCTCACCTTGCCTGGAGTCCCTTGAAACACGTCAGCTGTTTTCGGATGTATGAGCGCAATGCCTGTGCCTCTGCTTGTGCACACATGAGCATGTCGGTACCACCAAACGTGTCCAGCTTGCAGACGTCTAATGGCCCATGTCTGCTGGCAAAGGTGGTCTGGAGGCTCATCCCCCTGCAGAAAGGGCATGAAACACATGATTAATGCTTTAAATTCATCTGTGTGTGTCTCTTCAAGCATTTCATGACTGGACCATGTCAGAGACGTACATCAGAAATCACACCATCAGTCCGTCTTTCAGAGGTAAAGTGTGGAACACACTATCTACGGCATGAATTGCAACAAACACATGTACAGTAAAGATAAGAAACATACTACACAATGCATAGCAATGAATGTACACATGAATCATGAAACCCCCCATCTACCGAAAGAAGAACAGTGGTCAATAACACCCCTAACATCCCCACTAGGGGTGTTAACACAAGTTCGACAGCAGCAGACATGCCACAGATATGACAGTCCAATGCCCTTGTGTAATAGGTTGTTACACCGAACCATCCTTGCGAGCCCATGGATAAGGGAAGCAGGAGTGGCATATGTGAGTCAAGGACCCCAAGCTGCAAACACATACACAAGACAAGCTTGAAGGGCCCAGCTGGAACAGACAGTGGATGCTTTCAAAAGCCACAAAGCACCACACCGTCACATGATAGCACAATAGACAAGCAATTTTAAACTATGTTAACTTATTACACTAACTATGAAAAACCTAAATTACCTAATTAAACTAACTATCAAATAGAAAATTAACTAACTAAACTAAAAGAAAAATCAAAAATGGACACATACGACCTGGGGGGGAGGCACCCAGGAGGGGGGAGGTACAGGGTGCTGCTCAACACCCACATGCAATGATGGTGAGGAGAAAAAAAACCTCCATGGGCTCAACGCCTGCACAGCCTGACCTATGTGGGAGGTAGATTGTCGTCCGAGTCTGGCTCTTCCTGGAAAGGAGGACGTGGCACAGGAGCCTGACCACGCCTAGTCGTAGCTTGCCCCTCGTCGGCAGCAAGTCTGCCGGATGGGTGCGCCTGGTTCTGTGCGGCGATCACACGTAGGTCTGCATGCAGGACCTCACGTAATACGCGTGCTTCCTCTTGCAAGGTAACACGTGTAATACGGAGTTCCTCCTGCAAGGCCTGGCTGGACAACTGTTGCACCTCCCAGCAAGCATGTAGCTCAGCCAAGATGGTACGCTCAATCTGCGCAAACCTCGCCTCTGCCCGCTCCCTCTGGGACATCATAAGGACACCCAGAGTGGATATGAGGGAAGCATACTCCTCCCTCAGGGCCTCCATGTGTGCCTCTGCGTGAGCAGCAATTGCTCGACGCAAAGACACCATCTCAGCCTGGCGTGCCCTGTCTGAGGCCGCCATGCCCAGCCTGAGTGAGCAGGCCGTGGACCATGCTGCCTGCTGCTGGAGAAGCCCCTGCCTAGCATGGGGGAGCACGGATCGGGCCACATGCTCCATGCTCACAGCGATGTTCTCCATTGCTGCCCGCTGGCGTTCAGAATTGGCAGTCATGTCTTGCTCCCACTCAGTATACAGTGGTTGCGCACTGCGACCTCGTTGCTGGGCTTGACCCCTGCGGGAGCCAAGGACTGGGTGTCCTCGTTGTGTTGGCACTGCCCGCGGCTGCACGACTACATGCCGCCGTCGACATGATGGCCAAGGCACATGAGTGACTGGTGTGGAGGGTGACCCTGCATCCCGATCCACCACAGGTGGAGGTTCCAAGACTGTCTGACCCCTCAGTGCAGGTGTCGCAGACAGAGGAGTGCCCACATCAGAATCACTCACCCCTGTCATATGTACCTGATACTCATCCAACTCGACATGGACGTCAGAGTAGTCATCAGGGCTGGGCTCATTGCCAGCCAGAGATAAGATGGACTGTAGCACATGTGGGTTTTCGTGGCCTACCACCCCACGACCCCCACTTGTGCCGGGTTGCTGTAGTAATAACAACCCTGTGCCTGGCATGACAACACCATCCTCTGGCTCCATTGTGTCATCATCTGAAAAGTAGAGAGAAAAAAGATCACTACACATGTTAGAAGCACACAACACACACACACACAGACACTTACATCACACAAACACCAAACACATCAAGCAGTCATGTCACACACAAAAGGGAACCTGCCATGCATGCTGGGTCAAGTTGACACTGCTTATGTGATTAGGCATGCAGAATGGTGTCATATTGCACAGAAGTGGGTCAATGCAGTGCAGCAAATTTGTACGTTACTCACTGTCTACATGTACAAGTACTTCATGATGTGTATCTGAAAATGTTAAGGCAGTGCAAGGTCAACTTCAGCCATCACGTGCAATGTGCATTCAATGGTTAGCATGGCTACAAGCAAACCACCCCTCCCCCCAGGTGCAAATGCAGGGATTCCTAGCATGGTATCAAATGGCTGACCATAGACCTGTGTATTGACAGACAGTGTAGACTAGCATCGACTGCATCATGTGAGTCAAGTGACAACACAGCAAATGATGATGGGACAGTAAGCAGGACACATGATGAAACCTCCGGAGTACACCCACGTGTGAAGAAGACACTACACCAGTTGAACAGAGTCATTGGCCATTAAACAGGCTGAGGCCTGTGATCCACACAGACTGTCACACCCTAAACATGTGTGCGACGCAGGACATAGGAAGGCTGATGAAAGGCCATGCAATGTAGGTCCCCCTGGACTCCTACCACAATGATCATCCAGTCAAGGACACATAGGGGCATGAGTGGAATACACATGCAGCATGAATGGGCACTCATGTCCCTGTGGGGCATCTGACCTCTGCACAGTCCATGTGAGACACCCTTCATCAAGTACAAAGGATGTGCCACACAGCATATGTCTGGCAGATTGGCTGCTGGAAGTTAGCATGCACACAGGATGCATGAACAGGGAAGTACTCAACGGCAAAATTGAAGCATACCAGTGCTAAGGTGGAATTGGGGTGCAGAGGGGGGTAGAGGGGCAAGGGAGCATGCCTACATGGAGTACCCACATGCAGGCAGAGGACACGTGCACATCAAACATGCTATGACATAGTCCCTGGGTTGAGAGGAAGGTCACCCCACACTACATGCAGAAGGGCCAGTGAGCTGGAACATGGACTTGAGGGGCATCCTGGTGACCAGCATGTGAGTAGGGTGCAATAGTGGTGATGCGGACAATCCCCGTCCGCTCCACATGTCCACCATCCAGCAGAGCAGACATGCATCAGGGAAGCATTGCATTACTTGCACATCAGAACCATGTACACGTGACATGTAGTGGCAGTCATGCACAACACATCACACAAGTAAAACACACATGTCCACAACAAACACGCAGCAACACTCACTGAACTGGGCCTCAAAGTCCGGCATCTCTCCCACTCCTTTGACCGATTCAGATGGTATGAACTCCGCAACGAGTGACTCATGCGGAGTGAGGTCTTCCTCCTCAGGGGCAAGCCCACTGCCAGTCACCAGAGTCAACTTGTTTTTTGAGGCACGCTTAGCCTTAGTGCTGCGTTTGAGGTCATTCCAATGCTTTTTGCACTCCTGCGCCGTGCGCACCTCATGGCCGAATGCACTCACATGTTCCACAACTTGCTTCCAGTGGGTATCACGGTGGGAAGCCGTAGTCTGACAATTAGGACTGACTAGCATGTCACGTCTGTGGTCCCGCAGTAGTCCACGAGGTAGTCCAGTTCCTGGTTGCAGAAAGGCTTCTTCCTCGACGTGCAGGAGGTCGTGGCTGTGTGCGGGGTCCCAGCCTGTGCTGCAGGTGCAACCTTCCTCCTCTTGGATTGTGGCGCAGACCCTGGCTAGCAAATGCCACCCTGATCACTATGGCCAGTAGCACCGGTGGATTGAGCCAAGGGAGTGGCAGGTGGAGGGACGACCAAAGGCCTCACTTGCATCAGTGGCAGCTGGGTGCCCTCTAATGGACCCTGCGCAGCAACATCCACTGTGGCAGGGTCATTGACCATGACTGTCCTGGTTGGCAGACTCACAACCGGGGTGTTGTTGGCTGCATCTGCCCGTGCACTTGCCAACACCCGGCTGTTCGGGGCAGCAGATGACATTACTGCCTCAGGGACACGTGTCTTGGTCAGGGCAGCCCTGCTTGCACCTACGGGTTCCCTCCTGGCCTGTTGGAAATCTTTCAAGGGCTCTTCAAGTGCCAACGCAGCCTGTGCTAGCAGACCCTGAGCCTGGGTGGTGGTGTCCACAGCTGCACCTGCAGCTACCACTACCCTTGGGCCTGTGGCAGTCGATGAAACAGACTGCCGGGTCACACGGGCGCCAGTGCCAGATACAGAAGCTGCATCTCCCGGAACCACAGGGGGTGGTGGCATGACTGCACCGACACATGGCTCAACATCGTGCTCAAGTGGAGCACCCCTGCCTCTTCCCCCTCTGCGGCCACCCTGGACACCCTGGAGTCCCCCTACTCCCTGGTCTCCCTGGTCACCCCGGCCACGTCCCTGACCACGCCCACCACAAGGAGGATGCCCAGCTGAGGCGCCCCTCACCTTTGGTGGCCTCCCAACCATGGCACAGATGGAGTAGTGAGTAGTGCCGGCACAGATGGAGGAGTGCCAATGGGAGGTGTACACCACTTTTGTCCTGGGCAAATGGGGTGAAGGAGGTGGGATGCAAGATGTTAACAGCCCCCCTGCACCTGCAAGGCTGTATGTGACCCCAGTGATGTAGTGACGGGTCACGCAACGCTCAGGCACCCCAAAACTGCAGTAAAACCATGCACGCAACCCTGCAGCCTACGTGCGTGGATTCAACCTCCCACAGTACGCGGTGGCACCCGGTAACACGAAAAACGCGTATGCGTGGGACAGGCAGGCTACTATGACATCGAAAACGGGTGCGATACACAGGGGCACCCGCAGTGGGAAAAATAGCGTGCGCGACTCACCGTCTGACTAGCGTGATAATGAAAAACACGCATAGCCAATACCCCTGCCAAAAGAAGAGATACGTCCTTGATCGGCTGTGAAGTTGTGATGGTGCGCGAAACAACACGAAGTAGCAACACACGTCGGTCTCCACGAAAGGCACGTACAGTGAACTGCTGGCCTCGCTCACCTTTAACCCGTTCTGAGGGAAAGGCTCGCGCGCGTTGCGTCACTTACGCGAGTAGGCCCTTTCCTCGGATTACACGCATTCACACGCGGATGTGCAGTTTTTTCACTCGCACGCTGGACCACTATGCCCACGTTACAAGGGAAACGCCCACACATGTTGCGTCACAGACGCGCTTATGCGATAAGCACCTTTCCTCGAATTACACGCTGACGTGCAATTGTTTCACGTGCCAAATCACTCCGTATCAAGCTGGCCACGCAACAACACACGGAAGAGCATGCTCCTGCTCAGAAGGCCGAATTACTGCCCCCCAGAGCCCTGAGCACACTCCCACCTGCCATCTGCTGCCGCCTGTCTGCCTGCTGCCCACGTGCCCTGCTATTTGGTGCCTGCACGTCAGCCAGGGGTGCAGTTGCTGTGACCACCCCTGCTGGAACTGAAGACTCCCGACTAGGATACCATCGCTCCACAGCCCAGCCGCAGGACCCAGTTGCCCACCCACACCTGCCACTAGGGTTGCCATGTCGGGCACAACACCATCTGACACCACTGGCAACCCCCAGCCAGAGAGGCAGAGGGCCACCAGCTTCAGTGCAGGGAAGTTGGTGTCCTGGTGGAGCAAGCCCTGGGGCAGTATGATGCCCTCTTTGGAAGTTTGGGCGCCGACAATGAAGTACGGACTAGGATCTGGACGGACATCGTGACTGCCATCAATGTGGAGGGGGTGGCAGTCCGCGACATCAAACATGTCCGGAAGCGCTGGGAGGACTTCAGGTCCAGGACCCTCGACAAGGCCCGGTGCCTCTTGAAGGCAGCGGATGTGGAGGGGCGCCGGGGCCACCTGTCCGACCACCAAATGAGGGTCCTGGAACGCATACGCCCAGCGCTCCACATCCAGGTCCTTGAGAGGCAGACCCGTCTGGAGTTGAGCGGTAAGTGTACATGCATGCTGATTGGACGCTGTGTATGTTGTGGTGTGCCAGTGGTGTGCAGGTTGCACATGTGTTTCTGAAGAGCCATGCATGGATGTGTATGTACAGGGTACTCTCATGTGTGAGACACATCGATGGTGTATGTGTTGCTAAGCATGCTGGCCAAATGCAGGTGTGGGAGCACACATGTTTGAATTTCTGTGTATGTACGTTGGCATGGTTGTGGTGTCACACATGGATGGTGGTTCCTGCTGCATGTATCTGCACTATGTACATGTGCATGTGTGTGTATTTGACAAGTGTGCAACTGTGATGCAACATGGATGCATGTGACACTGACATGTAGGAGGCTGATTGCCAGATGTGACATGGATGGCGATCTCATCACTGCGACTGTTGGTGGAGATGTACACATGCTTGTAAGTCTGGTGGCGTGTGTGCATGTGTTGTGCACTCCCCGTGTTTCATGTGACGTCAGGCTCACCTTCGGATGCTCGTGCTGTTGTTTGTGTATGGACGGTGCTGCCTGGTGCAAGATTCCTGTTGATTTGCTCATGTGTGAGAGTTGAAATGACATGTGTGTTGGGGAGTGTGATGCCATGTCTGTAGTTTTACACTGCCACTCATGTGCAACTGTCATGTGTGTATCAGTCCATTGTACAGTGCCCTGATGCCTGTGTTCTATCTCTTCCTGTCTGCAGCGTCAACTGATGAAGAGGGCGGAGAGGGTGCTGTGGAGCAAAGCGGCAGGGATCAAACCACCAGCAGGAAACGCAAGGCCCTTCTCCCCTCCCAGGTTGTCATCTCGTCGGGGAGTGAGGAGTCTGGTGCCACGTCCCAGACCGCAGCTGCCGAGGGTATGTCCAAGAGGCAGAGGTCGGAGGTGGACTCCTCGGCAGCAGAAGGGGCAGCTGAGACCCCACAGGGTCCGATGGAGGAAGATGGCATGGAGTCATCCAGGTTGGTGGGGGGTTTGGTGGAGGAGGAGGCCGTGGAAGGGACACACATGGGGTCTGGAGGTGGGGATTCCACTGGTGCTAGTGGTGCAGGGACAGGGACAGGAGGCAGCACAGGCCGCCGCAGAGGTGCCTGTGTGTAATCCTGTCCCCGATCCTGTGACTGCATCATCCTGCACCAGCAGGGATGCCTAAGTCCAGACCCGTTTTCAGGGAGGGGATGAGTGCACAACAACTGGCCTTCCTCTCCCTGCGGACATGGCAATCCGTGACCGGGTTGAGCCTGTCCTGTCTGGGATGGCGTTGCGTCAACGGGGCATGCGAGGTGACCTGCAGTGTTTTCGTGAAGACACTGCACGTCATCTCGGATGCCTTGTTGAACGCGTTGACCTACTGGGGCGGGTTACCAGGGCTGGATTCCTCCGTATGTTGGACCTTGTTCGACCCCCTCCTCACCTGAACCCCCTATGCGCCAGTCGTCCTCCATGCCATCTTCCCACCATGTATCACTGACCCTGCGGCCAGGCTGCTGGAGGACACATCCCTGCCACAGTCGGGAGTCGGACGTCCAGCAGGGGTGGCCACCTCAACAACTGCACCCCAGCCGGAGGAGGACGTGCAGGCAACAAGAGCTAGGGCACAGGCACAGCAGCAGCAGCAACAAGGTGGGGGCCATTATGGCTCGGGGCCTTCAACATCCGAGGGGCAGACATCGGCTCGAGGGCAGGAGGACCCAGGATTACAAGTGTCTTCCGTGTGGCAGCGGTTGGGCCAGGCCATAGGTGCGGTGCGGCGGCGGGCGGAAGAGGCACGGCTCACAATGGTCAGGGCGGAGAACTCCATGCGGAGGGCACTGAGGCGGGCCGAGTGCCTTGAGGCAATTCGCAGGGAGTTGGAGGTCAACATGGCATCCTCCCTGCGAACCCTCTGGGCAATGGAAGAGGACTGCCTCCAGGACATCGAGCAGGAGTTCGATGATTCCTTGGCCCGGGAAATCGGGGAGTGAGCCGTCGGACTAGCTTGCCGCCATTGTATATAGTTTGTAGTTTTAGGTTTCCTTTATCTTTTTCATTCATTTGGGGCGCTTGGACTATGCCCCGCCTTTTTGTATATAGTTCTTTATTAGGTAGTTTTTTTGCTAGGTTTCATTTCATTACATAGTTGAACAGTGGATTTATCTATTATTTTTCTCACCATGGAGCAATGAATTTTACTCTTTCCGTTTCCTTTGGATTTGATTTGGTGGCCGGAGACTTTGGACACATTTTCATTTCGATTTATTTTGATTCAGACTTCATGTTTTTCTTTTTGTGTTTTGGACATGCTGCATTTCATCTTTTTTTCAAACATTTTTTTCATGTTTTCATTTGATTATATTCTTTTTGTGTTCAATACATTTTGGTTTATTACTTTGATGTGTGGTATTCTCTCATTGGTTTCATGCATGTCACGGTGTAGGTTTTCACAATCACCAGCACCCATTGTGTGTGTGTGACAGACATGTGTTGATGTACATTCTTGCCATTTGGGTTGTATCATGTAATGGGCATTTCAATGTGGGGTGGATGGGATACTTGGTTGGGTCTTTGCACAGGGGTGGCGTGCGGTGGGATTTGGGAGGCCATGAGGCCCATGATTGTGGATCATGATGACATATTGGGGGGACATGAGTCGGGGCCTGCTGGCAGGTGCCTGTCAATGATGGGTGGGTGGGGGTGCTGGGGGACATGAGTTGGGGCCTGCGGGCAGGTGCCCGTCAATGCTGGGTGGGTGAGGGTGCTGGTGGACATGAGTCGGGGCCTGAGCCTCACTGCTGGGGGGTGGGGGTGCTGGGGGACATGAGTCAGGGCCTGAGGCTCACTGCTGGGGGGTGGGAGTGCTGGGGGACATGAGTCGGGGCCTGACCCTCACTGCTGGAGTGTTGGGGTGCTGGTGGACATGAGTCGGGGCCTGAGCCTCACTGCTGGGGGGTGGGGTTGCTGGGGGAAATGAGTCGGGCCTGCTGGCAGGTGCCCGTCAATGCTGGGTAGGTGAGGGTACTGTTGGAAATGATTCGGGGCCTGCTGGCAGGTGCCCGTCAATGCTCGGTGGGTGGGGGTGCTGGGGGACATGAGTCGGGGCCTGAGCCTCACTGCTGGGGAGTGGGGGTGCTGGGGGACATGAGTCAGGGCCTGAGGCTCACTGCTGGGTGGGTGGGGGTGCTGGGGGACATGAGACAGGGCCTGAGGCTCACTGCTGGGTGGGTGGGGGTGCTGGGGGACATGAGTCGGGGCCTGAGCCTCACTGGTGGGGGGTGGGGGTGCTGGGGGACATGAGTTGATGCTCACTAGTGCAAGGTGACATGTGGACTGGCTGGGGGGTATGCCCATGATGGATGGGCTACGTGTGGGACATGACCAGGGGTTCTGGGTATTCCCCTGTGGTGTGGGCTGCCTGGGAGGACCCACACTGCCAATTCACGTGTGGGACTCCCCGCGCACGCCACTGAATACAAGTACCCTGCTCTGACAGCGAAATCGCATGTGAAACTCCCAGCGAACCCCAGTAATAGACATATCCCGCTCGCACAGGGCAATTCGCATGTGAAACTTCCCACGCTCCCCTCGAAATACACGTACCCCACTCGCACAGGGACAATCGCGTGTGAAACTTCCCGCGGACCCCCAAAATACACATACCCCCCTCGCACAGGACCAATCGCATGTGAAACTTCCTGCGAACCCCCGAAATACACATACCCCGCTCGCACAGGTCCAATCGCGTGTGAAACTTCCTGCGCACCCCCGAAATACACATACCCCGCTCGCACAGGGCCAATCACGTGTGAAACTTCCCGTGAACCCCCAAAATACATGTACCCCGCTCGCACAGGGCCATTCGCGTGTGAAACTTCCCGTGCACCCCCGAAATACACATACCCCGCTCGCACAGGGCCAATCACGTGTGAAACTTCCCGCGAACCCCTGAAATACACGTACCCCCTCGCACCGGGCCAATCGCATGTGAAACTTCCCGGGCACCCCCAAAATACACATACCCTGCTCGCACAGGGCCATTTGCATTTGAAACTTCCCGCGCACCCCCCGAAATACACGTACCCCACTCACACTGGCCAATCGCGTGTGAAACTCCCTGCTAAACCAGTAATAGATGTACCCCGCTCGCACAGGGCCAATCGCATGTGAAACTTCCCACGCACCCCCAAAATACATGTACCCCGCTCGCACAGGGCCAATCGCGTGTGAAACTTCCCACGCACCCCCAAAATACATGTACCGCACTCGCACACGGCCAATCGCGTGTGAAACTTCCCGCAAACCCCCGAAATACACGTACCCCGCTCGCACAGGGCCAATCGCATGTGAAACTTCCCGCGCACCCCCGCAATACACGCACCATGCTCGTACAGGGCCTATCGCGTGTGAAACTTCCCACGAACCCCCGAAATACATGCACCCCACTCGCACAGGCCCAATCGCGTGTGAAACTCCACGCGAACCCCAGTAATACATGTATCCCACTCGCACAGGCCCAATCGTGTGTGAAACTCCTCGTGAACCCCAGTAATACACGTACCCCGCTCACACAGGCCCAGTCACATGTGAAACTCCCCGCGCAGGGGTGTACGTGTATTTGGAGGGGTGCGTGGGGAGTTTTACAGGTGTTTTCGTGTTTGGGGGGCTGTATGTTGGTCCACTGACCTGTGCGCCATGTACAGGATTTGTGCACTGTGCATGGCGCACAGGGAGGGGTTGGGGGCATAACTGGCCCTGCTGCAGGGTCGCTGCGCCACTCTGTGCCACGTCTGGTTTTGGATGTTAAAATCCATGAATACGCTGTGTGCGGAAATGGATTTTGGCGAACGCGGCTGGCGCAGACTGTCGCACGCGCACACTGTGCACCAGCCGCGTGCACTTCTTGTGCGCTGAATTCTATGAATTACACCCATAATCTTCTTAAAGCCAAAATTTAATAACTAATGTGTACTACAACAGTAATAAAAATTCAAGTAAATGACTATAAACAGTTAGAATACGCCAACAGGTATTTATTTGTTTTTAAAAATCTACAACAAGCCAACAGACATAACATTAATCAGAAACAACACGGGAACACTCAAAGAAAACAGAGAAATAGTTTGTAGCATAGCAAAGAAAGGTTTTTTTTTAATCCAACAAGGTTTATTTTCCCCCAGACCCAAGGATTAGAAAAACAAACACAGAAACTGAGCAAAATTCACAGTACACTGGTTTGTAAACTAAATATGAAGGTCCAAAAAAAAGGTAAAATGTCTATTGTACAATGTAATAAGTCTTTGTGAAATACAAACACTAACAAGCTCTTTTCTTTTATCACAGAAATTAAAAAAGGATATTTCCACCAAGTACTAAAGTCATGTAAGAAATATATGGATTCTCAGCAAAGTAAACAGTAAGTATAATTGCATACATGGCATACATATTCCAATGTGCACGTCTTATCTATGGCAGTAATATGGTGCAGTGGCTGTAGGCAGGGCCTTCCATCTTGGAAGTATAACCTACCACCTACATGCTGCGGCCAAGCAGCCAAGACTATAGGTCATACCCACAACCAGCGCAGCATATCAAAACCATAGTGCTTATAATTTCACTACTTATAAGTTTACTCTTGGGTGCATGGTCTGTAGCCATGCACCTAAGACTGTAGGTCATGCACACAACCACCGCACGACAGCACACCCATGCTGACTTATAGCCTCACTGCTTATGACGTCAGTCTTGGGTGCATGGCCTTCGGCCCAAGACTCTCGTTCTGGCCAGAACCACCACAGCATATCGCACCCATTCTGGCTTCTAACTTCACTATGTATACATTTGTGTTTGGGTGCATGGCCTTCGGCCACACACCCAAGACTGCAGGCCCTCCCCACAACCACCTAAGTGATGTGCGATACTACGAGTGTATCTATAGCTTTGACAAGCTGCAGTGGTTGTGGCCAGGGCCTAGAGTCTTAGGCGTATGTCCATAGATATTTCAATGCATGGGTGTGCAGTGGGTTTATAACTCCAGTGCTTATAACTGCCACTGCACACCCATGCATTGAAATATCTATGGACACACTCCCCACAACCATCTGATCGATAAGCAATACTACAGGTGCATCCACAGCTGTAGATCCTGCACCTCACTTTCTAGTGGGACAATGATACCGTGTGACAGAGAAACGGCTACAATAGAGCATTCACAGCTTGTATTCATTAAAAAAATTTACTGAGCAATCCTAACTTACATAAGGATTAAGTACTAGGCAGCTAAATGTTACACGTATAGAGCTTTACTAGTAGCGTTGATTGCTTTTCTTAGAATTGATTGCAGATTTCTTAATGTGATTTTATGTAAATGTATTTTTTGCCCATTTGTGTATGTATTGATGAATTGTGCGAGTAATAATATTTAGGTGGAGGACGTTTGTGCTGAACTTGGTGTTATCAGTTTATTATTTAATTTATCACTTTTTTTTCCTTTTTTCCCTTTTTTTTGATTTGTGTCAATATTCGGTGCATAGTTTACATTGGCAATGTATGTAAGATAACATTTTTCTAAATAATTTAAAAAAAAAGGTTTACATTACAGCCCTATTTAGGCTGTATATGTTTTTCTAAAGCATAGAATGTAATATGGTACAATTAAAATAAATATATATATTGTTTCAATTTTCTATGGTCCAGAACTGTGTTTTGGTTTGAACTGCGAAGTTGCACACCCTCCAGGGGCCATTGTGAGCATTTATCTCACTAGAAAGGGGCGAAAGTGAGGCGCAGGATCTCTTTTGTAAAAAAGAATTTCAGTGCGTGTGGGGCACGGTCCTGGCCTTAATTTAAAAAAAAAACAGTACTCTTCCAGTTATTAAGCATCCATAGCTGTGAGATGCTGCGGTGGTTGTGGCCAGAGGATCTAGGCCCTGGCCACACCCACCGCAGCATATTACACCCATGGACGCTTATAAATCATTACAACACACATAGAATGAAACATTATAACTGTAGCAAGTGCTTATAACGTTGCACCCAAGACTGTACACACTCCCCACAGCCATCTGATCAATAGGCAGTACTACAGGTGTATCCATAGCTGTGACATACTGCAGTGGTTGTGGCCAGGGCCTAGAGTCTTGGAAGAATGGCCTACAGCCATGCACCCAAGACTCTGGGCCCTGGCCACAATCACTGCAGCATATTATGCCCATGGTCGCTTATAAATCATTAGCACACCCATAGAATGAAACATTATAACTGTAGCAAATGCTATCCATAGATAAAAAAACATTTAACTACTCCATGTACGCAATTTCAATGTTCGCTAACACCACGCGTGTCTTTAGAACAGTTTCAAGTTCCCTGCGCACAGCACGGACTGAAGTACTATCCTTATGAGACCCCTCATTTTATGTACTTACAAACATCCCGAGCAAGGCAGCCATAGGGAAGACATCATTACCACCTGAACAAATACAGTATTTCACCCATCTCTTACTGTTTGCACCTCCCCAAGCACTCTGACACAGCAAAACAGTTTTCAAAATAGCACTTTGCCGCAGGTCGCCGCCACGCTGTCGGCAGATCCAAGATGTCAGGCGCATCCAAACAATCTGACGCAGAACACACCTCACTGCAGCCAATCCGCGGAGATGTCACGTGTTGGTGGTCAGGACGCAAGCCCCTTAGCCAATCGGTATCTTGTCCGCGGAGCGAACAGGGAAGTGTGACCGCGGAGCGGACATAGAATCACTAATTTTTTTAGACCTACCTTTTGGTTGTTTTAAAGAAAACTACTGCACGGATTGTCACCAAATGTACAAAAGCACGCTTTCGGGACCAATCCCCTGCCACTGCCGCAAATTTGGTGAAAATCCGTCCAGCGGTTTGGCCTGTAGGCATTCAGTTTGGCCTGTAGGCATTCAGTCTATGGGAAAAAAGACGTTTTGGGACCCCCCCCCCATAACTTTTCCCCTACTGGACCAAACATCAACAAACTTTGCAAAATAATTCAGAGTAGCCCATATACTGCAAAGTTTGGTGAGGATTCGTCTGGGGGGGCGGAGTTATAGGCCGCCCAAAAAGTGCTCTTCCTATGGAAACAGCAATTTAACCATATTACACAGCCACTACTGTTGCTGTGTAATATAAAGATATATATATATATGTATATATATGTTTTTTATTTACTTAGCCTCAACTTGCTGAAGCCTCTTCACCTCATGTTTCAGGTGGAAAGGTTTGATTTGATTAACATAGACAAACTGTTCCACTGTCAATTCACCCTCCTTTTTAGAAATTCTGTATACTACAGGTGAAACCGTATTCGTATTTTCTTATGGCCCTTGCCATGCTGCAAGAAATTTTGTGTTGTTGTGTTTCCCTTTCCCAAAATTAAATGTGTACACCTGATCTCCTACCTCATGTTCTTTAACAGATGCCTTCTTATCATAATATGTTTTTGCACCGTCAGCGGCCTTCTCAAAATTCTGCTACACAAATGCAAACACATGTTGTAAGTGCTTCCTCAACTCTTCCACATAGTCATGAATTGTGGATGGATTTACAAGGACCTGCTCATTTGTCTTATGAAGTAAATTCTGTGGCAGCACCATTTTTCTCCCTGTCAATATTTCATGAGGGCTGAGATTTGTTGATTTAGCGGGAGTCGACCTGATGGCCATTAATAACAGTGGAAGCCATAGGTCCCAACTAGAACCTGCTTCAGTCACACATTTCTTTAACATATCCACTATTGACATGTTACACTGTTCCACTCCCCTGAAGAGCAGGGCCGGTAAGAGATGTGTAGTTTTCTCTCCACACACAAAGTCTGCCATGTCTTTGTGATTAATGCACTAGTAAAATTACTTCCTCTGTCTAATTCTATTCTTTGAAGTAAACCAAATCTTGAAAAAATATGATTTACAAGTAATGTGGCCGTTGTTGCGCACTGCAATCCGGTGCAGGAATACACTCCAACCGCTTGGACATTAAACAAGTTACTGTCACCATATACCCGTTTCCTCTTGCTGATCTTTTTACAGGCCCGACATAGTCGATTTTCAGTTCGGACAATGGGATGGTTAAACCCCTTTCCATTAATGGCACTCTATGAGTAGGTGATGCAGGTTGAAACTGTGTACATACTAAACACCATCTGGTGTATAGTTCAACATCGTGGGACTTGTGTGGCCAATATGCATAATCTTCCAATATGTCCACAATGTTTTGTGAACCTCTGTGTCCTGCAGTTATGGCATTATGTGCATGATGTAACATCAATCCCCAAAATGACAAGGGCACCACCCATTGTATTTGACCTGTCACAGATTCTCTAATCATCAGCCCTTCCTGTAACCTAATTCTCTTTTTTTTAGTAACACGCTCAATCCCTCTTTTCCTTTGCAGCCCTCTTCAGTCTAACAATTTTATTCTGCATCTAACAAATGATTATAAAATAGACCTAAAATCAAATCTTCCTTTTGCGCTTTGATCAGGTCCTGATCTGGAGTATCAAAACTCCATTGCACCACAGGCTGCTCAAATGTTTTTGGAGATTTGGAGCATGTTATCTCATCTACCTGTATTTCACCAAGCAGGTATTTAATAGGAAACAATTTCCCCATTACAGCTCCAATCTTGGGCAACTGATTTACCTTGTCCTTCCCCTCTTCGTCCTCACCTGGCATCTTCAAATGACCATGTATGTTCTTCCAATTTATTGTCCAAAATTTTTTGACACAAGTTTGTCTATGGCTTGAATCATTTTGCCATGTTTAAGTGGTTTTCTGTTATAGGTGATCGTGCCTTTTAACTTCCAGCCAGATAAATATTCCACAACGCTATTCTGTGCATAATCAGAATCAGTTACTAGAACTATCTCTTTGAGTTTGTGTTGTACTGCTGTAGATATTGCTTTGTAAATAGCAGCCAACTTTGCCACCTGACTACTTCTAGGAAATATCCTCAGATTTACCCTTGGAATGTTGTCACATTTAAACCAGACATTTCCTATACCTGCTATGAGCTCTTTTTCTGTACTATTTTCTAAATGATAAGCACATCAATCTACATACACAGTTGGTAAATCTCTACATATTTCTTCATTGAATGCTTTGTGTGTCCATATTTCACTTGCACAGGAAATCCCTCAAGTGCTAACGACCAGGAAGTAATTCTGGACTGTGCCGAATTCGCTGATCTGATTCTCTTACTTTGCAGAAACTGCAGAGGCTGGTGATTTGTTTCAATAATTTCTCTGTCCCCTTGAATTATGGGACGGAAATGTTGTAATGGCCAGAAAGTGGTTAGGAGTGCTTTTTCACATTCATTGAACATAGACTCTACCGGTGACAATGCTTTACTAGCTGTGACAATGAGACAGCTAGGCGGCTTGATGGAAATTAAAATGGTTCTTTATTCAGACTATTTCAAAAAGGATAAAAAGAAAAGAATAAGCTTTGATCAAAAGTTGCTGAAATGTCCTTTCTTTGTGCTTATGCTTCTTCTCTGATCTTTGCAGAGGATCTGGTAAGTACTTCTGGCAAGGCTTCTCCTCCTAGTCCTCATACGCCCACCAGCCTTCAGCAGCTCCTGATGTCCTGTCTGGTTCGATCTGCAACAAAACCAAGAATGAACACCCTCTCGCCTTCCAGCGTTGTCATTATATAGGCGGAGTTTATCAGGCCAATCAGTGTTCATTTCCTCCTCCAGTCTATATAAACTCTCCCAAGCCCTGCCCCCTTTTCCCTTGAGGCATTGCAAGCTGTCCTCGACCTCGATCTCCACCCGCTCCCTGTTCCAGTCATCACTGACCAGGTGAGTTCTTAGTTCCTTCCTGGAAGGGTTTTGGTGGGTCTCTGGGAGTCTTGTGTTTTTGTCCTGCTCTATTATGTTGCTACAATGCTGTCTTTCATAATCCGCGTCGCTGCGGTTCTCAGGTGGGTTACAACTGCCGAGTACCCGCAGGTTCCCCATGGTGCGGCAGCCCCGCCTCTCCCTGCTCGCGGTTCCTTGATTTCTCTGCCGGCTGTCAGAGTCGAACGTCGGCGTCACTTCTAATTTGCATGAGTGCGATGTTCTGACTCTCGTGTGTCCGCCCGAAGGTTCCATGTCTTTCAGACTGCCGCCAGATTCAAACGTCGGCATCTCTGCTACTTCGCAGAAAGGCTGCATTCTGACTCTTTTGGGCCCGTCCTGGAGTTCCATATTACATTTCTCCATCTGTGCTTCGCCTAGATTAGATATCTCCTGACCCCACCATTCCCCAACCAGGTGGGTCTCTGGGTCTCGGGCCCCTCCGTGGTATAACTGACCCTCTTGACTGTTACATACACCCCCCAAAGCATCCAGCCGATCGGGCTGGTCAGGATTTCTGGATAGGTAATCCGTAACTAATTGGAAAGCCGCTGGTCGGTGCACTGTTTCAAAACAAAATTCCTGTAGGGTTAAGAACCATCTCAATACTCATTGGTTTGAGTCCTTGTGCGTGGCCAACCATTGGAGGGGAGCATGATCTGTAAAAACTGTAAACTTTCTTCCAGCGAGGTAATATCTGAGTGTCTCAATGGCCCATTTGATAGCTAGACACTCTTTCTCAATGGTAGAATACACCACCTCATGTGGTAAGAGCTTGCAACTTATAAAGGCCACTGGCCGTAGATCCGTTTCACTACCTTGTGATAGTACGGCCCCTATTCCTATTCCTGATGCGTCTGATTGCACAAAAAACCTTTCTTGGAAATTGGGACACCTTAGAACAGGTTGTGTTGATAGTATCTGTTTCAGCTCTGTAAAGGCTTTACAAGCTTCTTCATCTATAAGCAGGTTGCCTTTGTAGGAAGATTTGAGAGCCTCCGTCAACGGGCTGGCAATGGAAGAAAACAAAGGTATGAAGCGCTGATAATATCCAATGAAGCCTAAAAAGGCTCTGATCTGCTTCTTATTGCTGGGCATAGGCAGTTTCCCTATTGCTTCAATTTTGTCCAACTGGGGTTGTATAACCCCGTCCCAGACCAGATATCCCAGGTATCGAGTCTGATTGGCGGCCAGTAGAGTTTTCTTGGGGTTTATGTTAAGACCTGCTGATTGCAATGATTTGATTACGGATGATAGTTGACTCAGATGATCCTTCCAGTTTTTACTATATACAACTATGTCATCCAGGTAGGCTGCACTGTATCCCTTATGAGGAGCGAAAAGCTGATTCATCAGTGATTGAAAAGTTGCTGGGGATCCATGTAAACCAAATGGTAGAACTGTAAATTGATATAGACCGGACGGGGTAGAAAAAGCGGTTTTGATTTTATCTTCAGTCCTTAACGGAATCTGCCAATAACCCTTTGTCAGATCAATGGTACTAATGTATTTAGCAGTGCCTAACTGTTGAATAAGTTCATCAATACGGGGCATGGGGTAGGCTTGGTATGTAGAGATGGAATTCAATTGTCTGTAGTCCATACAAAAGCGTATACTCCCATCCGGTTTTGGGACCAGAACAATAGGGGATGACCAGTGGTTACATGATGGTCCGATTACCCCCAGCGTCAGCATCTCCTCCACTTCTGCTTGCACTGCATTCCTTTTTGACTCAGGTAATCAGTAAGGACGGATCCTTCTGCTCTGTCCTGGTTCTGTTTCAATTTTGTGTTCTACCAAGTGTGTTCTTCCTGGGTAGAAGGAAAACACATTACTTAAAGGTTCAAGGTGTTCCTTCAATTCTCTTTTCTCTTCTGTTTTGAGCTGTTTTCCCCACTGAACTGAATTGAATGCAGGTTCCTGGGTCATTCTTGTGACTACCTGTATGGCTTTGTCCGTGGTCTTCCATTCCTTCAGCAAGTTTACGTGGTAATTCTGTGTTTTTTCCTTCCGATCGGGTTGATCCACCAAGTAATTCACTGGACCTAATATTGCCTTTATTTTATATGGCCCCCTCCATTGGGCCAACATTTTGTTCTGGCTTGTGGGCAATAATACTAACACCTGGTCACCTATTTTAAACTGTCGAACTCTGGTGTTCCGATTGTAATATTTTTCTTGAGTCAACTGGGATCTTCCCAGGTTGGTTTGTGCCAGCTCCCTCATCCTAGTTAAATTATCCTGGAGTTCAATCACATAGTCTGTTAGGGTGGCAGGATCCTCTGGACCTTCCCATTCTTCTTTGGCAATATCCAGTATTGTTTTCGGTTGATGTCCAAACAATAATTCAAAGGGTGAAAAACCTGTTGAAGATTGTGGAGTATCCCTTAATACCATTAGGACCCAGGGTACTGCTCTGTCCCAATTCTTTCCGGTAGGTGCCATTACCTTCTTAAGCATTAGCTTAATGGTCTTGTTATAACGCTCTACTAAACCATCAGTTTGTGGATGGTAAACCGACGTCCGGATTTGCTTTATTTGAAGCTGTTGACATACTCTTCTCATCACTCCTGATACAAAATTTCGACCTTGATTCATTACTATTTCCGATGGTATTCCTACCCTGGCAAACAATGGAATGAATTGGTTGCATACTTGGATGGTACTTGTTCCTCTCATTGGAAAAGCTTCTGGATATCTTGTAGCATAGTCCACCACTACTAATAGATATTGGTATCCATGACTACTGGGTTCCAGTGGACCTACTATATCCATGCCAATCCTAAAAAATGGTTCTTTGATTAATGGCATAGGTACTAATGGGGCACGTCTTGGTTTGTTTGGGTTTGATTTTTGGCATGTGGGGCATTCAACACAGTACTTTGCCACTTCCTTATAAACTCCTGGCCAGTAAAACCGCTTCAAGATTTTCGCTAGGGTTTTCTCTCTGGCCATGTGACCGCCTTTCTGGTCATAATGAGCCATCCCCAGTATAGACTTTCTGAAACTCAGGGGTACTAGAAGTTGCTCCATCTCCTGTTCATTGGGTTTTTTGGTAACCCGGTATAGAAGTCCCTGCTGTACTTTAAACCTCGGATAACTGCTTGTACTTTCTGGGTCTTTCATTGCTTGCTCGAGGACATGCCATAAAGATGGGTCAGTTAGTGTTTTGCTTCTAAAAGAAACTCTTTTATCTTCAGAAATCCAATCTACGAGTCCACTGAAACTCTCCACCCATCTCCGTTTCTCTTCTCTCACCTCTCTTCTGGTTTTCCTTGGTATTCTCTCACTAATCCCTTCAATATCAGTTTCTGAGAAAGGAGTTCTTCTTAGCCATTCCTTTTCTCTAACACAGTCATCAAAGTTGGGCAGGCCAGTCCCAATTAACACAGGAGCAGGTATATGAGGCATGATGGCTACCTCCATTGGTGTGTGAACCCCATTAACCTCTAAGTTTACTTCTATGGAAGGGTAGGACTTTACATCCCCATGCACACATTTCACCAAAATATTTTGCTTCCCCTTTTTTCCCAAGACACTTACTTCTGGTCTGATGGCGGTTTGCTCGCTTCCACTGTCGACCAGGCCTTGTCGGGGTACACCGTCCACTCGAACTTCCACTGTACAGGGCTCTCTTCTCCTTCTAAACTCCCGGTTCTGTATACAACCAATCTACATAGGTTCGAGTTTGTTCTTCCTTGGGCAAAATCGGCCGATATGTCCCCACTCCCCACAATCATAACACTGGGGTTGCCTGCTGGAGATGGGCCACGTCGAACCTCTGGGATCTACCTTGGTTGGCTTTACATCTCCCAAATTTGTGGGTCGAGGAAGTAAGGGTTTATTTCCTCCTTCCACAGGATTTATCCTGGCTCCACCTGCCTTTTGGAATGCTGTGGCAATGTCTATGGCTTCAGTGAGAGTGGGTCGATGGTGTTGTCGGACCCATTGTTGCATATTGCTTGGAAGTGCATCCACAAACTGCTCTAACTTCACTTTGTCCATGATTTCAGGTATAGTGCAGTTGGCTGGTTTTAACCATTTTTCGGTTAAGTCGTGTACCGGATAGTACAGTTGTCTCGGAGTTTCCCCACTGCAGAGTTTGGCTTCCCGAAGTTTCTGATGATATGCCTCCTCATCCACCCCCATCCTTTCTAGGATGGTTCTTTTTATGTCTGCGTAACTTGTGTCTCCGTTAGGGTTTGCCGCCTGGTAAGCCCCTTGCATTGAGCCTGTTAGCAAAGGAGCTATGAAGTGCCCCCATTTCTCCACCGGCCACTGGGGGGAGTTTCTAGAGACCCGTCGAAATTCGTAAAGAAATAACCTGGATCCTCGCCGGCCTGGAATTTCTATAGAATGTTGGAAGGGGCAGGCGTCATGGCTCTATGAGCGACCACAGCTTCTGTCACTTTCTTCAGGGCATCCTGGGAGGCAGCTTGCAACTGTAGGGCTTGTTGTATGGCTTGTCGATCCCCCTGGGCTTGATGTCCCTGCACCTGCACCAGTTGCTGAAGCTGTTGCTGTCCTTCTGCTAAGGCCTTGATGATACTCTCCATACCGTGTTTCAGGATCCCACCGCTGCCACCAAATTTCTGACAATGAGACAGCTAGGTGGCTTGATGGAAATTAAAATGGGTCTTTATTCAGACTATTTCAAAAAGGATAAAAAGAAAAGAATAAGCTTTAATCAACAGTTCCTGCAATGTCCTTTCTCTGTACTTATGCTTCTTCTCTGATCCTTGCAGGGGATCTGGTAAGGACTTCTGGCAAGGCTTCTCCTCCTAGTCCTCATACGCCCACCAGCCTTCAGCAGCTCCTGATGTCCTGTCTGGTTCGATCTGCAACACAACCAAAAATGAACACCCTCTCGCCTTCCAGCGTTGTCTTTATATAGGCAGAGTTTAACAGGCCAATCAGTGTTCACTTCCTCCTCCAGTCTATACAAACTCTCCCAAGCCCCGCCCCCTTTTCCCTTGAGGCATTTCAGGCTGTTCTCGACCTCGACCTCCACCCGCTCCCTGTTCCAGTCATCTCTGACCAGGTGAATTCTTAGTTCCTTCCTGGAAGGGTTTTGGTGGGTCTCTGGAGTCTCGTGTTTTTGTCCTGCTCTATTATGTTGTTACAATGCTGTCTTTCATAATCCACGGCTCCGCGGTTCTCAGGTGGGTTACAACTCCTGAGTACCCGCAGGTTCCCCATGCCGCGGCAGCCCCACCTCTCCCTGCTCGCGGTTCCTTGATTTCTCTGCCGGCTGTCAGAGTCGAACGTCGCCGTCACTTCTCATTCGCATGAGTGCGATGTTCTGACTCTCGTGTGTCCGCCCGAAGGTTCCATGTCTTTCAGACCGCCGCCAGATTCAAACGTCGGCATCTCTGCTACTTCGCAGAAAGGCTGCGTTCCGACTCTTTTGGGCCCGTACTGGAGCTGGAGTTCCACATTACATTTCTCCGTCTGTGCTTCGCCTGGATTAGATATCTCCTGACCCCACCATTCCCCAACCAAGTGGGTCTCTGGGTCTCGGGCCCCTCCGTGGTTTAACCGACCCTCTTGACTGTTACACTAGCATATGCAATAGTTTTGTTATTCACATCATGCTTCTGATATAACACTGATGACATATATTGATCAATGAATCCTATCTCTACAAAGAAATCCTGGTTCTTTATTGGATATACCAGACGTGGCACCTTCATGAGACATTCTTTTAACCTGGCCACTGCCTCACTTTGTTCCTTTTTACATTTCCAAGGTACACCCTGCTTTAGTAATCTCGTTAAAGGTTGTATAATCTCTGAACAATTCTCAATAAATGTCCTGTTGTAACCTGTCATCCCAAACAAACTCTTTAGCCCTTTCAGATTAGTGGGATCTTTCAGTTTATGTATCGCCTCCTCCTTTTTCTTTGGTGGGTTTAACCCATTCTCGGTCACCTCATGACCTAGGAAGTTCACCTTCTTTTTACACCATTGTGCTTTCTGTGACGATACTTTTGCCCCAGCCTTTTGTAGCTGGCTAAGTACATGTCTAAACTCATTGAAATGGCTTTTCAAATTATCATTCTTAATTAGCACCTCATCCACATAAACTATCATCCCCCTTTCAGCTCCATCCGGGAGCATCTTGCTCAGGAATATCCCAAACTCACTCCCACTATTGACATACCCAAAAGGTGTCCGGGACCATGCATACTGTGATTTGTCAAAAGAACACATTTTGAATATCTTCAGCCAGTGGTACACACCAGTATCCAGCTGTAAGATCTAATGTGATAAACACCTTTCACCCGTGAACCTCTGTGAGGCCCTGATCAATAAATGGAAGGGGCCACCTTGAAACAGGTACCTTTTTGTTTAATTCCCATAGATCTGCACACAATCACCATTGGCCATTAGATTTTAACACACCTAATATTGGGGTATTTGATGTGCTATGAATGGGCCTAATAAGTCTAAATTTTTGATTATTTCAGCTAGTGATTCTAAACATGCCAAGGGTAACCCATATAGTCACGCAAATACTGGCTCACTACCATGTCCTTCTGGTAATGTGGCAACATGCAAATCTGTTAACCCACAATCATATGTATTTTAGACAAAAACTTGTTTGAATACCATACATATTTTTCTCAATTGCTCTTTTTCTTCTTCATTTGTGCAAGCATCTGCAACCTGAATTTGCTCCTCTACCATTTTAGAAAACTCTGGGAAGAAGACATTCTGTGCTTTCCTCTAACAGTGTGGCTGTATCTCTTTGGAGAGTGAACACACTTAAATATTTTGGAATATAGACTTCCATTTCAACAAGCTGCTTTTCTGCTCTAATTCGAATAGAATGCAATCATCTTGATGACAACACACTATTTCACTTGACTCATAAGGATACACAGACTGAATTCTAAATATTCCTTTAGGCTTAAAATCCAAGAATTCCGGCAACTCACCCTGCAAAGTCACATAGCTTTCAGGGATGTTCCCAATCACTGGATTACTGACATCTGCAGTGTAGTGAGACTTCTGTATTGTCATTCCTACTGCTGAACTATCTTCTAAATGAATGTATTGGTATCCTTTGTTGTCCACCAGAATTTGAATGGGTCCATCCCCAATATCTGGTGTATATTCAAATTCTAGCTCTTGCTGCCTCATGAATTCATTTAGACATGCAAATGCATCAGAATCTTGTATCTGTTGTCCCTTTCTTTATTTTAAGGCTTTTGTAACTTGTTTTGTTAATGCAGGAATGGTAACATCCTTTCTCATCTGCAGTTCAACTGCATAGGGTGCCATCTGTGTCCAATGATAACCTTGTCTTTTGTCCTCAAATTCATGGGTGGCCCCTCCTAACTTGGACCAAACTTTTTTATTTAGAAAGTCTAACACCATACACATTCTGTGTATGATGTCATTTCCCAGATAAAATTAGTTTTGTGTCCCACTTACGAACCACACATTGTGATGGATACTCTTAGGACCAATTGTAATCTTTGATATGTATCTTCCTACAAAACTTTTCCCTGGCTCTAGATAATCCAGGCCAAAGATGTGTTGATTCTTTATTCTGAATTTTGGGATTTCCTCCCTGTCAATTATCTGCTTTTTCATTAATGAAACTTCTTTCATGTTTGAGTTCTAAAGTGACCTCTATCATTTCAGAATGCCCATCTACATGGATTGGAATCCATGGCTGCCCATCTTCCATGTGTATATCTGTATTTATCTCTGGAGTTATATCTGTTTTACATTTTTCTTCATTTAGATAAAAGCACATGTGTTTTCATCTATTTCTGTTTGCCATTTTTTCTTGAGGTCCAAATACATCTCCAAAGACTGCTTCCCTTTTTCACCCAGTATTTCACCCTGACACATGAGAATGACAGTAACGCTAGGCACACAGCCATTCTAAAGATATACCTCCACTGAACTTTCTGATTTAGCAACGGTGTAGCATTCTTTAACACTATTGTTTTGAGCCATTATTTTCTTAGGCCTCAAAGGTTTTTTGGCTAGGGACCACAATCCCCCATTTACACCATCAATGAGGGGCAATAACCTCTTCAAGCAATTCGTCCCTATGAGAAAGGGTATTCCTTTGATGAATGTAATCAATACTTCCTGCCTCATTCTATGTTTCCCTATCTTCATGTCAACCTCAGTGACAACTTTTATAGGTATTTCTTCACCATTGCAGTTGTGCACATGGCCTTCATTTTGCCTCACCTTTATGTGATTGTGTGGGGATCTCCCTTCATTGATACTTTTTACTAGTTCTTTTGACAGTACTGTGGCTTGGGCACCTGCATCAATCATTGCAAATGTATTACATGTTTCTCCAACAGTGATAGGAGCACAGTACCTGTCTTCAACCTCATCTAGCACACACAAAAAGTTTTTGCTGATTTCAGGACTCACTTTCCTTAGCTCCTTTTTAGTCCTTGCTAGACACATGTGCATGTGAAATGACATTTTTCCCTCCTTTTTTCCGACTTCATTTGGAATTTCTTTGTCTAATTTCCTCGGCTCAAAACCCATTTGGAGTGTAGCCACTGACGGCCCCTCTGACTTGGGCCTACCAGTGTTCACACTGCTTCTTTTTGACTGAATATTTTCACAAGTGTCATATGGCAGCCTGTCAATTTCTGGTACATGACACTCATCTGTATTTTGCATGGTGCCTGTCCTTTCTGTCTCTTGGAATATTTGTGGTTCAAAATACTCCTCAGGTGACTGACCTTCTTTTGAGCTACCGTTTTCTCTGTATGGAGCTCAAAAGTATTCTGATTATCAAGGGAGGATATTCTAACTACTAATCCTACTTCTTCGCCTTGTGTTTTATTTTCACATTGGATGCTCTTTTTAAATCTGTTTCTCTGTTCTTTAGCATTTTCTTGTTAATTTTTCCCTTTTAGTTCTTCATTTTCACACACTTCAATAATCTGATTCAACTCTAAATTGAACCACACTCCCTTTGTGTGTGTGTGTTGAAAATTCCCTGTCTCACTTTCATTCATTTGTGTTTGTATTTTTAAGTCCGTAGGCAATTCAGGACATTTATTCAAAGGTAATACATGAGCTTCTGTGTTTTTACCAAGGCAGGGGCTATTAAATAGTCACTTGTTGTCAGAATGCACAACATCACTTCTATGACAATCTGCACCTTCACTTGGCTGTTGTTTTTGAACTGCACATAACTTTCCTATTTGTTCAGACAGCATTTTGACTTGGGCCTCTAACCATTGAAACCTGTCCATGTCTCTGGATTCTTCACTTTGTGGCCTGGGCCGATACTGGTTAAATTCACCCTGATTCTGGTACCTCTCAGGAGATTGTTTTCTATTTTTGTTACCTCTGAATTCATGTGACATAGGAGGTGGAGAACGCGGAGTGACCATTCTTTGACTGGTGGTGCCGATTGATTATAATGGCGAGGGACATAGTTCATATTTTGTCTTTCATTTGGTGGGAATTGTCCACTATGCTGGTTTCCATTTTCAATGAACCTATCCATATACCTTGGTCTTTCTTGGTGGCCATACACCATCGTATTAGGGTCAAATCCACTCTGAGCCCCCACAGTCTGGTATGGGCCATTGTACATTTGATTTTGATTGCTATTTAGGCCTGAAATATCAGGGCATTATCCCACTCTGGGAGCATTACCCAAATATTTAGGGCTAATGTAAGACTCTCTATTGCTTGGATAAATAGATTGGAACATATGGTTTTGAGGTGGTGTCCTCTGTGGCGGCATGGCCCTTTGATTAGGTGTGATGTTGTTTCTTGTCTGGGTTTGGGCTGATTCAAGCAGCATTTTTACAGATTTTACTTCCATTATTGCTGGCACGGGTCCTTTAGATTTTGGTTTTGTGTCCCTACCCTTAGGCCCTCCCTCTCTCTGTCCTTGTATCACTTCATATAGTTTCTATTATCCATTCCAATGATTTCTCTCTGCCAAATTCACAAATCAACTGAGATACAATTTCTTTTTGGAGCCCATAAAAGTATACAGTCTTAAATTCTGCAGAATTAGGATTAAAAGCCACATTAAAGCATGAAAATTGGATCGACTGATAAGGTGGAAATTGATGTCTGACCCCTTTCTCAAAGTCTGCTCATGACAAACCTTCCTGTTCATTGAGACCCGAATGACACTAGAAGCTGCTGAATCAAGCTTTAGGTGAAAGTACTGTCTATACTGTTCCCTGGGTATCTGGAGGGCTTTAAATATATTGTGGACTGTTTCTAAATGGTCTTCCATGAAACAATCGCCTCCACGTTTGAATTGTCTAATGAAGGTTTGCATGGATTTCATGATTTTGATAGGGCTACATGGGGCATTTTGAGGTGTGCCACTTTGTCGCTCATTTCTGTTCTCTTGTGGGCAGGAATAATTGTAATTATTTGTTGGTGATTCATACCCCAGCATTGGGCTATAACCAGGTCTGGCCAGAGGAATAGCTGTTGGTACATTGTTCCCTTGGACAGATCTGTGAATAATTTCACCTCCATTGAATGTAGTGCCTTGTTGCCATTTCCTGAGAATTTAGACGAAATAATTGCTGTTCTAAATTCTTGCACTGTCCATGAAGTCGTTCCGCCTCATGACAGAGATCAGAATTCTCATCCCTAATCTTACTAATCACTGCTTGCAACTGATTTATTTGTACATGACTTTGATCAAATGCCCTATCCTTTTTGTCAATCTCTTCCATCAATTTAACTATTTCCTGTTCCACAGCGTGGAATTCCTTGTCTTTTTCCATATTATGCTCTCTAAGTATTTGTAATTGCGAAATGGCAGCATCTTTGTCCTGTCTTATTGCATCTAAAATCCCTTTTAAGTGTAATCTTGCTCGCTCTCATTAAATTGTTTCTCCTTCTGAGTCAATTGTTTAGCCATATTGCTGCATTTAGATTGCAATTCTGTGTTGCACTGTTCTAATTCCGCTTTTAGTTGCTGTATTTGATCAACTGCACCATCCAAATTGCATTGTAACTTACAAATCACCTCAGTATCATTTCCTTGCATCTTTAAAGACCTGTGCAATAAAAACCATTACTTTGCACATAAGCTGATGATGTAATGTTTCTCTTCCTTTCGATCTGGGGCTATAAAATACCTGCACGATGCTCCTTTCCTGAAAGATGTTTTCAAGTATTTTATTGTGATATAATATCTCTTGTGGTAATTTGTTGGTATATTTGTAAATTCCCTTTTACAGTGGTAAGACTCACTTCAGATTATATCCTAACACTGTTCTTTTTACCAGGGTTACTCACTGCAATAAGGTGCTGGACTTAGAACACTCAGTGGGGTGGTCAGTACTTCCAACTCACAGCATTTTATGTACAATGCTGCTGTTTGCCCCGATGGCCAAAATGTAACATATATAGCTTATATCATTGTTAGGGAGAATTCTCCGTTTAGGCTGAATTTCCTGACCTAGTGAGTCCCCCAGCAGCTTTGCTGGATTTTTGGGGTTTATTTTTTTCTCCTGCCAAGAGTGAGACTCTTTTACCCTCACTCTTGGGCATGATTTGAGTGTGTTTCTTTGACTCTAGATGTGTTTAATGGGCTATGGGGTCTTTTACTCCATAGGGCTTCATGTGTTTTTGTTATCTGTGTTACACAGCACCCTCAGTGCAGTAACACAGGGGTGTCAAAGTGACCCCCCAGTATAGACTCCATACCCTGGGACTGACTACTGTCTCCCAGGGCATGTAAAGTCACCATTGACTTTACTAGTCTCAAAGTCTGAACAGAACCAGTACAAACCATCATACTATGGACGTACTGGCCGGGGCAATTCGATTGCCCCGGGGTCTGTTAGTCGAGGGGGCACGTCTCCGTCCCCCCTGATCGAGTTTTGGCTGGTGGCAGTGGATACTACTTTTTATATTCGACCGCGAATATATCCCTATGGGATTTCCCATTGTTCGAGGCTACCAACTTTAATTATTTAATTCCTATAGCCTCGAACATACCGCCGGTTTATTTATTTTTTAATATTAATTCTCCGGTTGGTATTTTCTGCCAGAACTCTGTTCTAAAATGGCGTTTGTGTTCGCTTCTGTGACTCCAACCCAAGTTGAGCCCTTTGTTCCACTTTTTGGCGGGCTTCTCCACAGAAGCCTCCAAAAGTGGTGCCACTCTGTCTCGGTACCACAGGGGGTGTGAGACGGGGTTTAGGCACCCTGGACTGAGTTACCTTGGTAACTCAAGTCGCACTCTTGTGTGATTGGCCCAAGTGGTGAGCCGGCCGGCTCACCACTTAGCATGTTTGATTGACAGCTAGGCTGAGTGAATGGGGGTATGCTGCATAAAAGCAGGGCTTTGGGGACTGGAACTTTAGAAGTCACCACAGGACCTAAGAATCCGACGAGGGAGAAGCTGAGCCGACCTGCTACGACGACACCACCGGTGGAGCCCTGCTGAACCGTCTCACCACTTTTCCCAACGACAGAGCAGATCTCCAGCCCTGAGAGTCTTCTTCCTTCGACTGGTGGGGATAACCAGTCTGCTTCCTTTTTCGATTCCTGGAGCATCTCGTGGCCGTCTTGCCTGTGCCAAGCACCCCAGCAACCGGGTTACAACGATTTACCGCGAATCAAAGGGTAGTACCTTTAACCGGAAAACTCCGCGGCTGATTTCTTCCCTGGCAGTCCAACGACCTTCAGCTTTCCTCCACGTCGAGATCTTCTCTTCTTCTGGACGACGCTGCAACTTGCACCTGCTGCCAGGAACAACTGCCCCCGCTGGAGGATCCTTTCCACATAAGGTAACGTGTTCCGCCTGGCTTCCCTTGCAACCGACTGTATGGGGTAGATTTAGCCCCCGGCTTTCGAACCTGGGTTAGCCTGGGACACCCTGGCTAAACTTTTCTGAGCCTAACTAAAACCTTTCTGAACTCCCTGCAAGACTTTTTAAGCCTGTTGTCATTGTGTGATATTGGGTGCATTTGTGCTCTGCTCTCTCCAAGAGTGGGCCCGGCCTATGGACATTGGATCACAAGTAACTGTTGACTTTCCTGCCTTGCTTAAGAGTTCCTAAGTATTAGTGTGGTGTATTTTCCTACATGCTGCCTTTTTCCCTCCCTTTTTCGTTAACTTATTGGAGTGCCATCTATAGTTAAGCGCTCACCTCTGTCTGGAAATAAGTGGTGTTAACTAAGACTTGTCTGATAAGGGATGCAAATATAATAATAGTAACTGTGTTGAGAGTCATTTACAATAATAGTGCTGGAGTGTTTCAATCAGTGTGTTTTTAAATAAATAATTATATACCTTGATATCAAAGCTCTGGTCAGTGTTTGCTTGTGCTATTGTGTCTGAGTGCCTATTGTGTATACTTTTCATACTGCCTAACTCTTCTTGAGGGAAGTCTGACTGCTCAGCCACAGCTACCAGGCAAATCTGGGTGGTACAGACTGCTACCAAGTGGGTTTACTGCTAACACCTGTAGTCTTTTGCAGTGTTCCCAAAGGGAACTGCACAGGTTTCTGCCTAACACTGGTGTACAGTGGTGGGATTTGTATTGAGTATAAATTTTAGAGTGCTTTAAGAGACCTTAGTGCAACTAACCACAAAGCTTAGCACTAAAAAAAGTAATCTTTCTAACATGTCAACTATGGAAAATTATAGTCAAGAGTCCCTTGCTACAAAAACTGCTGATTGTTTAAGAGTTCTCTGTAAGCATAAGAATCTCCTGACTATAGGCAAGAAAATGGAATTGATAGAAAGGTTGTTAGCTAACCAAAATCTGGATGATGGTTCAGAGAAACCTACCATGCCAGAAACTGTAGATAGCAGTATAGAGATTGATGTTGATCAAAATGTTGATAATCGTGCGGAAGAGTCAGAAGAGGAGGGTGAGGCTGCTGTGACTGTCCCCCCTAGGCCTCTGTCTGCTCTGCCAGCAGTACCTACTGGACCTTTGCCAGGTCTCACACTTAGTCCTCAATATCTTGAGCTGGAGAAAATGAAACTTGAATTAGAATTCAAGAGACTGAATACTCAGGCTGAACAAAGACACCAGGAACTGAATTAAGAACTCAGGCTAAGGGAAATGGAGCTCAAGCATGAGCTAGAAATGAAGAAATTATCTGTAGACAATGCTTCTCTCTCTGACTCCTCTAGAAGTTCCAGTCCTAAAAGACCCTGGATGCCTAAAGAATTGATTGGTATGTATGAGCCTAGGTTGGATGTGTTGGATTGGTTGTCTCTGTTTGAATATAATCATGGGCTCCAGAACATCACAGGAAATGACTTACTCACCTGGTTGTTCTCTAGGCTCCCCCCTGTTGCAACTGATGTGTTAATGGAGTTGGGAGAGGAGGATAAGAAGGATTATGAATGTGTGAAACTAGCTTTGATAGCTAGATTTGTGAAGACCCCTTCGCAGTATTTTAAGAGGTTTAGGACCCTCAAAAAGAATGATGGTACCCCTTGGGCTACCTGGGTGAGTGAGTGTTTGAAAAACTTAGAGGGATGGATTAAGGGTTACAAGGTGAAGACTTATGAGGGAATGAGAAATCTTGTAATGTTGGAGTCAATTTATGATGCCTGCTCCCCTGAGCTCAGACAGCACTTGGCTGATTCAAAGGAATTAGATCCTAGAAAGCTAGCTAAGGCTGCAGACTTGTGGGTTGCCAACAGGGTTACTCACAAGGATTCAGGGGTCACTCAGAAAAAGGATGAGGGAAAGCAGCCACCTAAAGTGAATCCAGAGAATTCTAATACATCCCATACCAAAGAGGGTCACAAACAACAAAATACCAGGGTAAGCCCCAGGGTAAACCGAATCAGGCTAGTGTACCTTCTGGTCAACAACCAGAAGGAGGTCAGAACAAGCCACCCTTTCAGAGAGCATTTGGAAAATGCTATATCTGCAAGGCTACTGACCATATTAAAGGGGATCCCAGATGCAAGGGTAAACCTGCAGGGATCAGCACAGTCTCCTTAGCCTTCACTCCTGAGGATGAAGTACAGATGGCTAGTGCTCACTTTGAAGCTTTTGCTGAAGAACCCTTGGGTCTTCAAGCAACTGTGTCTATAGAGTCCATGGATCCTGTTAAGTCCCAGAATAGGGTTGTGCATAACTCCCTACCTGCAAACTCTAAAGTGTATTATATGAACAGTGTTCTTATCAATGGCCAGGATACTCCTGCCAGGAGAGACACTGGGGCCAGCAGAACAGTAGTGGATGAAAGCTTCTTTCAACCTGAGGATGTGGCAAAAGCACCCAAAGGTCCCACTAAGATGTCTGGAGGACCTGTCCAAATGGTTCCTATTCTACCAGCCCTCATTCAGTGTAACAACATGACAGTGAGGATCCCTGTCAATGTGCAGACTGAGGTGCCTGGGAAAGTCCTGTTGGGGAATGACCTGAGAACTCTAGGAGTAGTGTCATATACCGCCAGGCCTCCCAGTATGGAGAACCAGAACCTAACCAAATTGACTAGAGAGGCCACCTTAAGGGACCACTCTAAGCCTGTGGGAACCTCTACTGAGACCCCCACTACAAGTCCTGGTGTTAGTAAGTTGACCTCTAACCCAGGCACATTTCAGGCTAGTACATTAGGGAAATGGGAGCCCCAACCAAGCTCCATCAATGTTCCCCCAGTTTCAGAGTCTGTGACCCCCCTGCTTCTGAGGAAGAGGAGGATAGACCTACTGGACCCTTACCTAGGCCTGAGAGAACTGGTAATTCTCAATGTTGGTGCACAACCAGGAAAGAAAAGTCTAAGGCCAAAACCCTTCAGACTGTTGGACCTCCTACTGAAGACCCCAACTCAAATCCTAATATTAGGGGGGAAACTCCTAAAGTAGGTAAGGTAAGATCTAAGAGGAAAGGGATGCAGGTACATTGCCTAACCCTAACCTCTCCAACCAAGAGGCCTAAGACCCACCCTGCTCCCACAAGAGAGGTGGTGAGGAACCTTGGAGGCCCCTCTAGATCTAAGGGAATCCTTTATAAGGACCCCTTAAAAAAGCCTACCACAGGTTCAGAGGTTGTACCAAATTCTGAGGGACTGGTCAACCAGATCCAATATAGTTTCCAAAAGACTGATGCTCCTCAAAGGGTTTGTAGGTCATACAGCTAGCAAAGGAAAACCTTTGATTTGACCATAGCACCTAGGTCAAGGTGTCACCATCAAAATGCTGATGGACTCTCTAGGATGTATGTCATCGACTAGAGGTATGAGGTTCATCCAGGAGTGGGTTAAATCCTCCTGTCCCTTAGTCTGGGGGCGGCGAGTGTCAGGGAGAATTCTCTGTTTAGGCTGAATTTCCTAACCTAGTGAGTCCCCCAGCAGCTTTGCTGGATTTTTGGGGTTTATTTTTTTCTCCTGCCAAGAGTGAGGCTCTTTTACCCTCACTCTTGGGCATTATTTGAGTGTGTTTCTTTGACTCTAGATGTGTTTGATGGGCTATGGGGTCTTTTACTCCATAGGGCTTCATGTGTTTTTGTGATGTGTGTTACACAGCACCCTCAGTGCAGTAACACAGGGGTGTCATAGTGACCCCCCAGTATAGACTCCATACCCTGGGACTGACTACTGTCTCCCAGGGCATGTAAAGTCACCATTGACTTTACTAGTCTCAAATTCTGAGCAGAACCAGTACAAACCATCATACTGTGGACGTACTGGCTGGGGCAGTTCGATTGCCCCGGGGTCTGTTAGTCGAGGGGGCACGTCTCCATCCCCCTGATCGAGTTTTGGCTGGTGGCAGTGGATACTACTTTTTATATTCGACCGCGAATATATGCCTATGGGATTTCCCATTGTTCAAGGCTACCAACTTTAATTATTTAATTCCTATAGCTTCGAACATACCACCAGTTTATTTATTTAATATTCATTCTCCGGTTGGTATTTTTTGCCAGAACTCGGTTCTAAAATGGCGTTTGTGTTCGCTTCTGTGACTCCAACCCAAGTTGAGCCCTTTGTCGCACTTTTTGGCGGGCTTCTCCACAGAAGCCTCCAAAAGTGGTGCCACTCCGTCTGGGTACCACAGGGGGTGTGGGAGGGGTTTTAGGCACCTTGGACTGAGTTACCTTGGTAACTCAAGTCGCACTCTTGTGTGATTGGCCCAAGTGGTGAGCCGGCCGGCTCACCACTTAGCATGTTTGATTGACAGCTAGGCTGAGTGAATGGGGGTATGCTGCATAAAAGCAGGGCTTTGGGGACTTGAACTTTAGAAGTCGCCACAGGACCTAAGAATCCGACGAGGGAGAAGCTGAGCCAACCTGCTACGACGACACCACCGGTGGAGCCCTGCTGAACCGTCTCACCACTTTTCCCAACGACAGAGGAGATCTCCAGCCCGGAGAGTCTTCTTCCTTCGACTGGTGGGGATAACCAATCTGCTTCCTTTTTCGCTTCCTGGAGCATCTAGTGGCCGTCTTGTCTGTGCCAAGCACCCCGGAACCGGGATACCACGTTTTACCACTACCGCGAATCAAAGGGTAGAACCTTTAACCGGAAAACTCCGCGGCTGGTTTCTTCCCTGGCAGTGCAACGACCTTCAGCTTTCCTCCACGTCGAGATCTTCTCTTCTTCTGGACGACGCTGCAACTTGCACCCGCTGCCAGGAACAAGCGCCCCCGCTGGAGGATCCGTTCCACATAAGGTACCGTGTTCTGCCTGGCTTCCATTACAACCGACTGTACGGGGTAGATTTAGCCCCCGGCTTTCGAACCTGCGTTAGCCAGGGACACCCTGGCTAAACCTTTAGGAGCCTAACTAAAACCTTTCTGAACTCCCTGCAAGACTTTTTAAGCCTGTTGTCATTGTGTGATCTTGGGTGCATTTGTGCTCTGCTCTCTCCAAGAGTGGGCCCGGCCTGTGGACTATGGCTCACAAGTAACTGTTGACTTTCCTGCCTTGCTTAAGAGTTCCTAAGTATTAGTGTGGTGTATTTTCCTACATTCTGCCTTTTTCCCTCCCTTTTTCGTTAACTTATTGGAGTGCCATCTATAGGTAAGCGCTCACCTCTGTCTGGAAATAAGTGGTGTTAACTAAGACTTGACCACATATGGCAATATTAATTACCGCCTACGGTAAAACAAACCTATCACCTAGTTGACCTCAGTCTATGTGCTAATGATAATGCAGTGACATAATAAGAGCCCAACCAGTTTGTTTCCAAACCTTTTGGTTTTGATATAATGCTAAAATTCAAAGCTGTTCAGGCAATTACATTACACGATACAAGTTACTTAGACACGAGAAACAAAATGCCTTTCATTAGAGTGTTCACACACATTAACAAAACCAGCTGTGCACAATCTTACCATCCGACCTTGGACACGAGAACATTGGCATTAACTGCACTTTCAGAGTGATAAAGGATAAAATTGCAACTACTTTCAGGTAAATTTGAAAACATATGCACATTTACTATCGAAATATCACACATGACATGATCTTTTTCCCTATCTAACTGCTTGACAGGAACACTTCTCGCACTGTATATCCACCTAGATCTGGTGGCGATACTACTGTCCCAACTTGGCAGGGAACCCGGTGTCGCATAAATAAGCCCAGTGAACAGCCCTCAGATCGGGAGTCTGTCTGCCTGCCAGCTGTGAGCTTGCTGCAAATCACTGTCCCTCTGGATTGTGTCCCAGTCTGCCTGTCAGCCCGTCTCAGCATTCGAAGATCCCTGGATGTCTCTCTCAGGATGCTTCTGAATGACTGCCTCCCATACACCTACTCAAAAGCATATACTTCCCATTTAGACCCACCCACATCATCGGACCTGCCAGTGTTTTTCCCCATCGAAAATAACTGCATCACTGAACAACAAATGTTACATCGCTTCCTTTCGCTTGCTTTTGCTTCCTGACTTAACAATTTTTTTTTTTTTCACCAGAGCAGCAATGCACATTCGCAGCTTGCCATACAAGCTCCAACTTCACATTTAACCTCATTTAAAAAGAGCTTTTCTAAAATCATTTTCCGGGTTATTTTCATACAGACCAATTTGAACTAATTGTTATTAATGACATGACACATGTTACTGGGAACGGGTTAGTATGTTAATTTATATTAGTATTTAGGTTTAGTGCAAGCCAGATAAACGAAATATCATCCTGAAATAATACACACTTTTAAGGCAAGCTCTATATTTCTGGACCCTGCGCATTTCCCAACTGGTACGCACACCGTTTGCATTGGCAACCTATTACTGTATTTTGGTATAAAGCCCACACTAACACTACCTGTTTATACTAATCTAATAAACCCCTGTAACTAACAGCCCCCAGCTATTCAGAGCCCCCCAGCCATACCTACAACTCCTGCTGAGCATAATCCAGTTAATCACATCCACCCATGCCCTGCCCCCGGTAGAACAATGGGATTCAGGGGCTAATTACCTTCCCTTGCATAGTCAACCACTGTAGAGCATGTTCCACCACTCTGTTCATATCAACCATTATAAACTAGCCTCTCCTAGCTGGTTGGTTGTGAAATAATCTTTTGAAGAAGAACAAAGAGTTTTCTGGGTGGGACTGAAATCACACAGTGGAAATCATCCCTAGAAACATTTGCTGCCTTCTTATCAGGCCATGGTTGGTGGCAAAAGAAAGAGTGCACTTGGGAATAAGGATAACTTCATGTTTCTGCACACCACAAAATTGTTTTTCGAATGATCTTTCTTTAGCTGTACTTCTGCCTAGTGAGCTAAATATAAAAAAAGAACAAACAGATTACCCCTCTCTCTGCCTATAAATATAGGGTTGTGTGATATTTTATATTGTACAATATAGGACATCATGTTTTCTTCGAAATACGTACTACATCACAGTTGTCACGTGACATACCAGGACACAGTTGCCGTTACTGATAAACCACTCACCACCATTTACTTATCAGAAAAATACTTTTTAATCAATCTTACAAAATATATATTTATTTATATATAAAAGCAGAATAATTATTCACGAAAAAACACACTTAAACGCGATTAAAACACAGATATATCTGTGATGGTGTTCTTTGTCATAAGTACAACACACATTAGAATTTAGCAGTTAGATCAAAGACTTGAGTTGTTTTCTAGTCTTCTACAATAGTCGACATGTTTCGGCCCTTGGGTAAAGTTGGGCACTATCTCTAGTGCTTGTCGAACCCTTGATATTATGGCCTTCTTCAGGACAAATACATTTCTTCAGTGTAATGTTATTACTTTTGTATACCCCATATACAAGTATGCATGTATATTCAATATAGGCATGAGTACACCCCGGCTTGATTTTAGCCTGTGCTACTTTTCACTTTCCAAAAAATGTGGTTCCTCAGTTACCAGATAATTTGTAATCTTGATCAGATATTCTTATGGTATCTACGTCTGATACAGAACTTTATACACTTGTACAAAGGACCTGGACATGTGTGAAAATTCCTTATCCAGGGACATCGCCCTGCGGGGCAGCTACACCACAGCTGGTGTTTGTGGGACGCTCATAACCTTTCTGACAGATCTTTGGCGTCCTGGTGCGGTTTTCAAAGATGCCGTGAGCAAAGGGGAGCTGTGAGAATTCTAGACAGCTTCATTTCCGTCATACGTCTGATGTGCTGCCATGGCCGCAAGTTGCCGTGAGCATGGGAGGGAGCCGCGAGAATTCCAGACGGCTTCCTTTCCGTTAACAAGTTAACAAGTTAACAAAGTGCTTTAAATTTTAGTAAAACCCAATTTCTTCTATGAAAATGTATGTTTTAACTTACTTCATTTATGTTATTCCCAAACTCTAACATTTAGTAGCGATAGCCTTGGAGGTGCAAATAGAAAACTGTACTTTCATAAGTCCATACAGTATTCAAAGGGCAATGGGCTCTAAAACGGAGTGGACATCAAAACAGATAAACAAATTAAAATGGCCATAACTTTGTTTCTGTACACACCACTGTAGAAACCCTTTGGGGGAAAGCTATCTTTTTTAACATGTGCCCAACATACAATATTGAGGCAAAAAAAAATATGCTTCCATAACAAAAGCACAGTTTTGATCTTAGGGCTAATATAGATTAATATACATTCTCTTTGTAGCAGAAACTAGCATCCCTGGCACTAATTGATTACTATGATATACATTTGCTCTCCTAATGACAGTAGGCATTGCAAACAAAAGTACATGGATGGTTCTTCTATCATGTCATGTGGACATTGCTCTGTTGTGTATAACGTTCCCTGAAATGTCGCAATTTTTCCTAACACTTGCTGATATGTCTATAGATGGTGCATAGCAGAAAATATACATATATGTTGATTTGATTTGATACTTATATATACAGCGATATACACCAAAGCTCTTTACAGAAATAAAATAGATGGTACAATTCATGAAAAACAAAATGAGAAACACAAATTAACAGACAAACAAGTGAGTTTTAAGGCGTGAGCAGAAGGCAGGTAAAGAAGAGAGTGATCGAAGAGGGAAAGGAATTGCGTACACGTGTTTGGGGGACAAGAGAGAAAAAGAACAGAAGTGGGATTTAGCGCAAGGGGGACGAGGAACAGTGAGATGAAAAAGAGATTCAGAGCAGAGAGAGAGGGCTGGGACATGGAAGGAAATGAGAGCAAAGTTAGGAAGAGACAGGTTTAGAAAGACATTTAAAGACCAGGCAAAGAAAGTTAAAGAGCAAACGTGACTCAAAGGGGAGCCAGTGAAGTGAGGAAAGAGCCAAGGAGTTATACCTGAGTTATAGATAGAGCAGAGGGAAGAGAGATGATCTGCAGGGAGGCCAAGGAGATGAGATGAACAGTAGACTAGATGGGAGAGAATAAGAGATGAGACAAGAATTTGGTGGCAGTAAAAGAAAGGAAAGGTTTAATCTTTTGGATATGAAAAAGCTGAAACCAACAGGAGTGGGAAAGAGTGGGAATATGACAGGAGAAAGAAAGGGAAGAGGTAAGAACAACACCAAGATTCTGTGCAGAGAGAGACATAGGAAGGGAGGAATAAAGAGAAGAGATGAAAGGGTAAGAGGGGGAGCACAGTGATGGCAGGGAAGAAGAGAACGGCAGTCTTGGAGGGATTCAGATGGAGGAAGCGGGCCGACATCCAAGACTGAATAGCAAAAAGGCAAGGGCTAAAAGAGTAGAATGAATAGCCAGAGAAAATGAAGAGAAAGAAAGAGACAGCTGGGTATCGTCAGTGTAAAAATGAAGGGTAAGGCCGAAGGAGAAGATGAGAGCGGCAAGAGGAATGGGTTAAAGAGAGAAAAGCAGAGGAATCAGGACCGAGCCCTGGGTACATCATACTGAAGAGGAATGGTAAGGGAGTTAAGGCCAGCCCAGGATACCAAGTAAGTGCAATTAGAGAGATACAAGTGAAACTAATTTCAAACAGAACCACAGAGTCCAAGAGTGGAAATGGATCGAAGAAGCAGGGTGTGATCAACAGTGTCAAAAGCAGCAGACAGATGAAGCAGAACCAGGAGAGGCCATTGCGTTGAGTGGCAAGCAGAAATAAGTCATCACAAACAGAGAAAAGAGCAGTTTCGGTTGTGTGAAGAGGTTGAAAACCGGATTGATGTATCGGAAGGATGAAGCAGTGTTAACATGAGTAGAAACTTGAGATTAGATGATTGTGCTTGAGAAGTTTGGATATAAAGGGTAGGAGCGAAATGGGTCGATAGTTAGAAGGAAGAGAAAATTCCAAACAGGCCTTTTAAGAATAGGAAGAATAGAGACTTGTTTGAATAATGAAAGAAAAGTAAAAGACAGAAGAAAAAGATTAAAGGGTAGGGCTAGATACGAAAAAAGGCAGGGATAGACTTTGGGAATAAGAGATGAAGGAAGCACATCAGAGAGTAAGACTGTTTGGTGAGCTTTGGAGAGAAAGCAACAGATGTTGGCAGCAGAAAGAGGGGAGAGTAAGATAGAAGAGGGAGGGGGGATTAGGAGCAGGACAGGGAAAGGAAGGGGAAGAGGAAGACGAGATAATCGAATGAAGAAGGGTGACGTTAGAAGAAAAGTAAGAGGCAAGGATGGAGGCCGAGAGGGAAGAGGAGAGAGAAGGGTCAGGGGTAGTGGGAGAAAGAATACGATTGAGGACCTGGGATAACCAATGGGGATGGGATTAATTCTGTGTTTGAGGCCTGCTTATTGCCCCATGAATGTGCATTATGAGGTCAAATCAAACTATATAGAAAGTACTTTAAGAAGATATAAGTAGGTTAATGTTTTTAAATTTTTTTAATTCTCATTATCAGCAAAAAGAAAAGCTAGCCTACACATGTCAGTGAACAAAAACAAGTGTCCCAGATATGTAATGTCATCAGTGATGTCATCAATGACATTTGTGATTTCATCTTTCATGCATTGGGTGTTTGTCTTAGCAGTGCATGGTGGTGGCGTGAGTTACGGTTGCTTAATTTAGCATAACTGGCGAATTTCTGGGGGGTTTTCGGTTTTACTTGTAACCATAACATCCCTTTACAATGTTTTTCATTGAATTTCAGAGGTTTTTATTAGTGCAACTTAACCATAACTTCCCTTTAACAATGTTTTTCATTGAATTTCATGGGGTTTTACCAGTGCAACTTAACCATAACGTCCCCTTAACAAAGTTTTTCCATTGAATTTCATGAGTTTTTATTAGTGCAACTTAACAATACCATCCCTTTAACAAAGTTTTTTCAGTGAATTTCATGAGTTTTTACCACTGTACCCTAATTTGCTACAACTTACTACTATCATACTTACCCCAATATAGCAATATTTTTGTCCAATTTAGAATATTTCACCTTAAAACTCTGTCATTCCCCACTTTCTAGCATTATTTTTTAACCCTTCTACACACTTATAGCAACTTTTTCCACAGTTTTTGTGTTTGTCGATGTTCACGAACATATGACATCATTATGGACTATCCGGACAGTGTCACATGGCAATGTGCTCATGCGCGGCATGATAACGTGTTTGTAAATGAGTCCGCACTTCGCAAACGCTTTGTGAACAGTTCTAAACTGCATTTATCAGCTCAACTAGAAACTGTGAAAGCTCAAAATGTACCCTTGCATTGCTCCTACGCTAATTCTTACTCGTTATCCATTTATAATCTAGCACACAGCACATACTTGGAAGAATATTCAGAAAACTGCTATTTATCTTAAAAATGGCATCAGCTATTTTCAGCCATCCTCCCCAAGAGCCACCACCACCACCAGCTGGAGGAACTACACAACAAAAGAAGCGCTATACCTCAAAAGACAATCAAGAAGACCAGGAAGATGAGGTAGAAGTAGTGCCTCCATCTAATACCAAGAGAGAATCATGGGTGTGGCAGTTCTTTACCACAGTTGGAAATGTACCAAAGGATAAAGCTACCAAAGTGAAATACAAATTGTACTCTGTCTCGGATAACCTGGGCAGTACTCCGATGGAACCACCTCCATGCGCTGCCACAGCGAATCCAACCACCTGCTGTTCCTTTCTTAGAAAGTAGTAGGCTGTCTTCCTCTACCTAATCCTCCTCAACCAATGCTGTAATCACACAGCCTACTTCTATAGTACACAAAATCCCACCAGCTACCTTGCAAGCAATAAAAGAGGCTGTTGGTACATATCTTTCGAAAACAACATTAGTCTGTATATACTGCAACACACCACTCTGCTGAGGGGAGCAATTTCGAAGTGTTTTTGAAGCTGTAATCAAGGAGCATGAGACAAACTGCCCTCTATTTTAGATTTAGCACATGCGCAACATCTTCCCCTGTCCACCTGCCCGTCCATATCTGTGGTTATTGCCCCTTCCCTCATTTCCCTCCCCACCTTACTTTCTGGTTTCTCATGCAAAAAAAAAACTAAAAATAAATTCACAGATAAAAAGATAGAACTAAAATAATAAGCCTATATACTCCATCTAATTTACATTTTTGAGTAAAGTAGTTAGATTCAATAAGATTATCCAACATGTAAGCAGATTATTTTATTTAGTTTTTTTTGTATTTATTGTATTTGGTTTACACTCTACATACAATAGATAAAAAACCTTTACAATTTGATTTTCTACCTTCTGATTTGAAATTTAAAAGTCATTTTCTTTTGTTGTACTAAATTAAGATGATAAAATAAGAAAGAAGAAAAGGAGAACGAAAGAACGAAGTTAAGAAATATTGAAAAACAGAAGAAAAAAAAGAAAAATTAAGAAAGGAGAAAACAAGATGGTAGAAGTGGAGCTCTTCTGAAGTCCAAATCTTCCTCTTTTCTCTTCCACAGTTCATTAGGGAAAAATATTTGATTAATGTTTGAGAAGAGTTCCATACTAAGGTGACTGTTTTACTCCTTTCAATTTAAGTATCGCTCTCCCCCACAGAATAATAAATGTATCAACATATAGTTAATTTATTATTAAAGGAACCACGTTTCTGGTTAGTCATTACATTTCCAGTGGTAATGGTCTATGTTTGTTTTTTCAGTCCTTCTTTTTGGCCAAGTTGTTACAGTCCATCAGGTGTATTGATTGGAGAAATCTTACCACTGCTGCTGTGAGTTGTATTTCATGTCCTGCTATTATTCTGTGCTAAGTGTTCTCTGATAGTAGCCAGTCAGTTTTTTCTACGAATCTTCCTAGTATTCTTACTCTTCGATCCCATGTTCCTTTGAATTCAAGCAATAAATATCTCAAAGAGTGGTTCCTTGGAGTCACACATCCCTCACAGTATTGCACTGCCCGATCAGATTGATTTCTTATTTCCAGTATTTCTCCTGTGGGTAATGGGTTTAGTCTCGCTCTGAGAAAAATATTCCTGATTTTTTCATCCGGGAATTTTTCTAGATATCTAGGGAGGGTTCCCATTTTCTTATCAATGACCAGAAAGGTGTTCTTAGGGGTTGATAATTTTATTTTCCCAATTGTCTCTATCCAATCTAATATTTCCAACTCTTTTTTTACCTTCAGGGGGTTTTTCTCCAGTTTTTCCAGGCTTTGGCCCGCTCTAATTAGAGCTTTTTTGTTTTCTGTTCCAGTCTCTACAGAATCCCAGATTTCAGTTGGTTGTGATGTTTCTTGATCTCCTCATACAAGGAACCACTTTTAGGATATGCGATTTCTCTGTAGAACAGCAACTTCCATTATACTAGGCAGTTCAAGGATTTTAATCCCAGTTCAAATCTCAATTGTCCTCCTGGCATACTCCATGGTAGATTTAGGGCTTTCTTCCAGATTCTACCTTCCACTTTAGCCCAGTTTAAATCCCACAATTGCAGTTTTGGCTTTTAGGCCGTATAATAGAATAGGCACTATCTTAACCAGATAATATTTTATCATTGGAACTATTGAGAATTTACAATATTTCCCTCTAATTTTAATCAAATGAGGAAAGTGCTTTGGGGAGTAGCTCTTTTTCTGCTGTGTGGTTAGCTGGGCTTGCATATATTTTATAGACTAGGTATGTAAGATCTTCTACTTGTGGGATTTCCTACCCATCTAGGACCCAATACTTGAAGTTGATCTTTTTCCCTGAGTGTTTAAATACCAGTATTCTGGACTTCTTGGGGTTTATTATCAAACCATTTTCCTCCGCATATTTGCTCAAGCTGTTCAGCAAACGCTGCAAGGCAATAGCAAAAATAGAAAATAGAAAAATGTAGGTGCCCCCAAGCAACCCTGTCTTACCCCTCTTTCTATTGAGACTGGGTCTGATAGGTGGCCCTTGTTATCCAAGTGCAACCTTACGCTTGTTCCTATGTGGAGTTCCATTAAAATTGACAGGAGTGTCTCTGGGATCCTCTTTTTTCTCAGTTTATGCCAATTCTTGGTCTGCCAATTTGGTCAAAGGCTTTGGACAAATCTATCCAGGCCCAAAATAATGGTTTCCCTCCCTTAAATATTGATTTTTCACTTAGTAGTTTCAGCAAGATCCCATTCAAGGCCGTTGGTAGGCCTTTTCTAAACCCTGTTTGGCATCGGGACAATACCTCCTCCTTTTCTACCCATATCGAGAGTTCATTTAACAAGAGCCTCATGAATATTTTACTCTCGATATCCAGAAGGGTGATAGGGCGATAGTTTGAAGGATTTAGTCTATCACCCTCCTTGAAGAATGGTATTATCACTGCTGTCTTCCAAGACGGGGGGAAGCTCTTTTGCTGTAGGATCTCACAGAAAAGTAGTTTCAATAGTTTTGCCCAAAGTGTTGGATTGTTTCTAAGTACCTGGTAGGTGAGGCCGTTGGAACCTGCAGCTCTTGATGTTGAGGCCTTAGATATCACCTCCTTGATCTCCTTCTCCTCTACCCGCAGTTTCCACTCCTTGTCTGGTGGCTCGCAGTCTGGTTCTTTTAGTCTTTTCCCAAAGCTGTTCGTAAGATGTTCTATCCAACTTTTTTCAGGCAACAGGTTACATAGCGTGCTGTTAGACTGGGAGTCTAGCTCTCGTATCGCTGACCAGAAGCTTCTTGAGGTTGAGTCTGAGACTAATTTTAACATATGCTCCCCATCTCTTTGATGAAGGAGGGCTTTATGGTTCTTTATCCAGGCCTTATAGTTTCGTCTGATTGTTTTTATTTGTTGGGTATAGGATTCTTGGTCCAATTCTTCGGTCTTTATTTCTCTACTGCTTTTTCTCATATTTCTCTTTCTTTCTCTGACTTCTTCATCAAAGCTATGAAGGTGTTTCTGCTTTACGTTATTCAATGGAGATTTTGGGGGGGCTAGTGACCATATTACATTCGTAAACTTTCTTGGTTGGATTAGCTCTTGTGTCATCTGTTCCGAGATGTTTTGTAATCTTTTGTTTAGATCTTTCCCTTCTTGATTGTATATCATCAGCCTTATTTTCCCTTTTGTCCCTTCTTGCGCTTGCTTGTAGCATAGCTCAGACCATTCTGGACCATCTAGAAAGGATAGTTCTAATCTCGAATGGTCGCTGCCTCCTTCTTGTTTTATTTCTAGAGGCCCGATTTATGGGAAAATAATCCCTCGCTGATGAAGATATAATCTAGCACTGAGGTGGATTTGCCTCTGTGCCAAGTCATGCGGGGTTCTTCCTTCTCTTGATTTATGCTGGTTAACATTTTCAAGTCCCAAGTCTTTGTAAAGTCTAGCCAAGCCCTCCCTTTGTTGGATAGTGTATACTTCTCGCCCCCAGTAGGACCTCTTTTATAACGTACACATTCCACATTAAAGTCTCCTGCCAGTAAAATATTTGCTCCTTGCCACTCAGTCTTGATCTTACCCAGCAGTTCTGATAGTTTTCCCAGAAAAGTCTGAATTGTAGAGGATGCAGGATTCCAATAGATATTTATCACAATTAAGGCAGTTTCTTTTGCATCGTTGGTAAATTGAATTTTGCAAGCCAATATTCCAATTTCATCTTTCCAAATTAGGGTGGCATGTTTACTGCCACAATTCCTAATTGAGATGATTAATCCCCCCGCCGGCCTTCCTTTTGATTTTTGACTGGCTGGTAAACAGAGTGTTGTAAAACCTTCTCTATTGGGTTTACCAGCCAGGTTTCTTGGAGTGCCAGGATATCCATCTTCCCAAATAAATAGTCTTTTGTTTCTTTCACCCTGAACGTGCTGGAGCCTTGTGTGTTCCAGCGAACTATATTCAGTCCCTTCCTACTAAAGGCTCTCGGGGCCCAAACCCATATTTCTCAAAACTTGTCTTGATATATCCGGTAGGGCTACCAATGTTTTTTCCTGCAATGATGTTTCTTGCGTAGCTGTTCTTTTCATTTCTACTCCTAAGCCCCGGGGGCCCCTTCCATCCTGTTGATCTTTTTCCTTGTACCCCTCCTGTTGAATTGATTGAACTCGAGGGGATCAGGGGGAGCGGTATATACTATTAAGCCTTCTTGTTCCACTTCTTTTTTTGCTTTTAAGATTGTGATTTGTGCTCTTTTTGATGTCAGACCAATTTCCACCATATACGGGATTTCCCGATCCGGAAATTTCACATATTCCATGTCTTCTGTGGAGAATAGGGAAAGACATTGGGCCTCATTACACGGTAGGCGGTAACCTTGGTGCTATTAGCGCCATGGTTGCCGCCGGTATTTTACCGTGTCCGCATTGGTGGATGGTGGAATTACCACCCTACTCCAAGGTGAGCGGGAGCGGTAATTCCCCATTCACCAAGGCACTTCCCCATTCGCATGTTCGCCCCCATAGGGCTCAATGGGAATGGGGAAGGAGGTAATTACGGTACTGCAAATTGCAGTACCGTAATTAGCACCAAGGTCCCTTTGCGGGCCCGTTCCTTAACGGCTGGTTGTTTTTTTTTAAAATATGGACAGTATCGCCATTCTGCTAAGGGATTTAGATTTTAATATTTTTGCAGATGTCTTCATCCATGTTTTGGAATTTCGAAGCCAGTGGAGGTTGCGTCGTGGCTCGTTGGGTCATTGTTCTCTCTCCCCAATTCTATGCCAGTTCTTAAATCCTGAGGCATCATTTTATTTGGACTGGTCTCTTTTATTTCCAGTTCTGGGATGGTCTGGCATTTTCCATTAGCTAGGTTCATGATCACCTGGGTTAGGGCTCTTGCTTTCCTATAGTTTGCAGTGTCCGCTCACTTTTCTTTATCTTTTGAAATATTGGGGCAATTTTTATTTTTGGTTCCCCCAAACCCTGGGCGTTTATGCTCTTTTTAGTGAAGATCGGGGCCAGTTTCAGATGTTTGTTGCTGTTGATTTTCTGTATTTCGATGGCCTTAGTTGACTCCTCAGTTTGCAGGCCGATACTCACGCCCACTATTTTTGCTGCATTCGTTTGTTCTTCTTGGTTTACCTTTTTCACGGTCTTCTGATTTTGGTTCCGAATCTCTGGGCTTCCTTCCTGTCTTGCCTGTCTTCTGCCTCTTTATCCCTAGTATTATTTTTGTTCTGCTTTTTTCCTTTTTCTGAGGCCCCATGTTTGTTTTCTCCATTTACAGTTTCCGAATTCTGTTTTTTTTTTTCAGTTTCTTGGTCAGGTGAGGGATAACTTCTTTCTCGTCTTTTCTCCCTTTTTCGTCTTTTCTTTGTCTTTCTTTTTCTCCTATAATTTTGATCGCTTGCTTCTGTCCAGCTTACGTTTAAGCCATTCATGGTGTCTCCAGATTCTTCCTCTATCATTCTTTTATCCTCTTTTTTCCAAGGCCTCTTCTTCTTCCACTACTTGAGCTGTCTTCATGAGTTCTTCTATGGTGGATTCTGACAGGGGCGTATCGTCAGGCTCTTTTGATTTATGTTCTCCAGCCTGACTTTCCACATCTTTTGTTGGTGGTTTTCCCTCCGGTTTCATTGCATCTTCTGAATCTGGTCCCTTCCGGTCTCCTCTGCTTTCCCGTTCTCAATGAGGAGGGTTCGTAGGAGAGCCACTTCTTTTCTGTTACTTATGGATTCTTTTTTAACTTCGTCTATTGATGGAATTATTGTTGTGTTAATCACATTACTGAGGACAACCATGGAGACTTCACATTTCACCACTTCGATTGTCAGTTCCAGAACTATTCCTGCTTGGGTCTGGACATCTCCCTTTAGTAGCTCAAAAACTGATACAAGTGAGTTCAAGACATAGTTGAGAGTACTCAATGTTGCGTCACTCGGGGCTGGATTATGTTATTTTTTTCCATTCTTCCCTTCCTCTTGGTTCACGTTGTAGACATCTTCTATTGGGGTGTTTCTCTTTTCTGGATCAACGTTAGTTCTACCCCAATCTCCCTGGGCTTCTGTTTCACGTTCTCCACTTTCCTGTAACTGCTGTACTTCATTCTGTTTTTTTTTTCCTCCATCCATTTTCTTCTAACTGATTTGTCCAGTCGGTGTCTGTTTGTTCAACTAGTTCATCCAGACTTCTACTCCTTCTTCTCTCAAAATATTGTTTGATTTTTTTTTGAATATTTTTAGTGGTGACTGTATATTCTAGTCCTCTTTTCCAATGATTTATTCGATCAGTCTGGGTTTCTTTGTCGTTGTCCATTGCCTCCGGCGTTTGGTTTACACTGTGGATCTGAGCCGTAGTTGAAAACTGTTTGTTTGGCATGTTTTCCAGTTCTCCTCTCATTGAGGGAAACCCCATTGTGGTAGATTGTGCCACTGGTTCTAGATATGAGTCCAACTCTCGCGCCTTAGTCAGGTCCAGGTGTGCTGTACTCCGTAATTTCATTTTTTTTTGGTTTTGTTTGGGGAGGAGACTGCCCAGTGAATCAAATAGTACTCTCGTTTCCACTTCGTCTTACTCTCTCCTCCTTCCCCTTATTTTCTCCCCCCTTTCCCACTTTCCCTGTTTAGCTCCCGCGTGATGCAGGAGCTGATATTGATGCTTGCATTCACGGTGCTGCTGGGCTCTGTGGTTCGGTATTAGCTCTCAGGAAAGAAAAATTCCACCCCAGTCTGCACTCCCCCAACCACTTTTTCCTGTTTTCTTTAGGTTGTTAAGGTTGTGTTTTGAGTGCCCAGCTGTAATTTTCAGCACAGAACAGCATTTGATTATATTTGGCGGTTTTTCCCTTTATACCCCTATAGTCTGTGGTTTAAAGAATCTAAAGGGAAAAGAGCTTGCGGGCCGATTATTATTCGTGTGTGCCACGTCTGCCAAAAAATGAATAAATAATAAAAAGACCAGCTATGCGGAATCAAAGAGTCAAAGCTCTGCAGTCTCCCGCTTAGTTCAGCACGCCCGCACACGACCGCACACAGCTCTTCCCAGTTATTCGGGTGCACTTTTCAGGCACTTATCATGCGCACTTTTCAGCACAAATATATGTGTATGCCCAAATAGCACCGTCTATCCCACTGTCTGTCCCACTTTGTGCAAAGCGGCTCAGGGGGATCAGGACGGTGAAGGCAATACACTTAAATAAACTTAAATGAAAGACAGGTTTTGGAGCAAGAATATAAGGTTTCCCTTACCAGGTGGCTCATAGGTTATCACTCTCCAATCACCAATCGAGCCCTGAGCTCTTAACAGACTATGAGCCGCAGCCTGTCACAGGGGCCGTCGCCCGTCTCCCGCAGCTCTCGGTAGCCGCTTTGGCTGCCTGTTCCACAGGCCACCTTTCCCCGCAGGTCTTGCAGGTCTCCTGCCCCCCCGCAGGTCCCGCGGGTCCCGGGCCAGGCAAGGGCTCCTAGGGGCTGAGGGTGAAGGCACTTTTGAGCATAATAAAATGAAAACAAAAATAAAAACTCAAAAATGCTCCCAAAACGCTCCAAAAATGCTGCAGCTTGTCTCGTCTCGTAGAGGTAGCAGGCTAGAGGAAAGCACTACACGGAACGCACAGAACAGAACAGAACGTCAAACTTGCAGAATCAAGCCGCACTGAAACGCAGCCGCTTCCGAATCCGCTCATCCCAAGCGGATTATTTCTTCTCATTGAAACCTAGGGTTTCGGCCATGCTGCATGCCCCAATAATCAAATCAGAGTACACAATACTTATGTGAGTCGTCATCAGCAGCGCATACCCGAAAAGGAAAATCAGAGTAGACATTTGTCCTTGCTGAAGACCAGGCCCTCTGCCCATGGCAGAAAATGTATATTAATATTTTTTTATGCTTCCATTTTGACAATTTCAAAAAATGACAACACAGGACAGATTTCCAAAAGCATCCTATCAGGTCCTTGCTAATGCTTGTTGCGCAACTTTGCTGCAATCCCATATAGCACTCAGAGCGGCAGCCACAAGCAGATTTGTTTTTCTCCCATTTAATCCTAGAGCTTCGGCCATGCCACATGTACATCAGAGTAGGCGTTCGTCCTTGCCGAGAGACAGGCCCATTGTCCATACACCAAACTTATATCACTATTTTTTGTGCTTACATTTGGGCACTTTGTAAAAATAAAACACAAAACAGATTTGCAAAGCCATGCTTTCTGGTCCTTGCTGATGCTCCTCGTGCAGGTTTGTAGTAATTCAGTACAGCACTTCAGGCTGTAGCCGCAAGCAGAATATTTCTTACCATTCAAACCTTCCCAAATATCTTCCCATTCTTCCCATTCCAACTCCTGCTGCCTGTGGTCGGACCATCATATAATTACCTTCAGCGTAGACAAGAAGGCAGAAGGTGACCCTACTCTACCTCAGGCTCCAGCTGCACTTTCCAGAAACATCCTCCCCTTGCTTTACCCTATCACAGCATTCCACGACCTGCACACCAAAAACCTCTCAGACTTAGTAGACCTCTATAACCAAACTCTCCAAACAGCTATAGACAAGGTAGCACCTCTCACTCTACGCAAAGCCAAACCCCAAGCCCATCTCAACACCTGGTATACACCTCACCATCGCAATATGAAAAGAGTAGCCAAATCCAAAAATGACAAACAGGCAATCCTCCATACTAAAATTACCAAGTACAATGAGCAAATCTGAAATGCTAACTCAGAATCCAAAGAACTCTTCTCCATCTTGAGAGAATTTACCAGTTACACCTCAAGAAAGCTGTATCAAAGATGAGAGCTGGTGCTGTGGTATTCAAAAAACCCTAACTGACAAAATCACCCTCTTGCAAACCAAAATCGAAACCAAAAAAACTAGCCTTAAACCGACTCAACCGACATCCCACCCCATCACCCACAAATCTGATATGCTATTCGAATTGTCACCTGTTTCAAACAGCAAAACTGAAAAAATCATCTCTAGCCGCAAACCATCAAGATGTCAGGGCGACCTCTGCCCGGCCTCTCTGATTAAAGACTGTGCATCTCAACTGACCCCTTTCATCACTAGCTCAATCAATGCATCCTTCGAAAGTGGCTCTGTCTCATCCAATCTCAAATATGCCTGGTTCCTCCCCCTTTTAAAAAAAAAAACTACTCTAGACCCTAATGCACCGAATACATACAGACCGATGACCACAGCTCCCTTTCTCTTAAAAATTCTGGATAGAGCAGTGTACCTCCAGATTCAAAACCACCTGGAAACAAACAATCTCCTTGGTATTCGACAATCTGGCTTCCACCCAAGACACAAAATAAAACAGCCCTACTTGATCTTAAAATACAAATGGATGAGCTCAAAGACAATGGCAACTTAGCGCTCCTCCTCTTATTAGACCTCTCTGCAGCGTTTGACCTTGTTAATCACAACATACTTTGCAACCACCTAGCCTTAGCAGCCCACTTTTCACCTAAAGCAATCCTTTGATTAAATCCTTCCTTACGGATAGAACCATGAGGGTCTTCTCTCTGCTCTCAGCAGCATGTAAGGGATTTCAATCAGGCACTCACCCAGGTCTCTCCTAGCATGTAGCGCGCAATGAAACCCTTATTTATTTTTGTCTATAAGTTCAATATTCTGAATGATATACCACTCATATCACACCTGTCTTAAAATACCCCCAGGTCACACTGAACCAGGAATCAGGCTAGTTTGTAAAGGTAAAGATATATGTATTTATTTAATATTCAAATCACACATAACTTTAATATCTATACATGTGTGGGGCAGCAATCACCTAACGGTGACAATACAATTCAGAATATAAGTCAAGCAATTGAATTCACTTATAATGATGCAGCATAGAAAGCACAGGAAAAAGAACAGTTTTGCTTTGTGCACAGATGGCGTTTAGGTTAATAGTTCCCCCTGCAAAGTTTGGTTTAAATACAAATGAGTATTCCTACACCAATGTTAGTAACCAGCAGGTATTCAGGAATGAAAGACAAGTTCTAGAGTTTATAGGCAATCTTCCCTCCCCAAACAAGAGAGGAAAACCATTTTGGCAAATGACACTTTTAAACTGACAGGTGAGAATGGCTTTGTAAAATAATGCAAAAGGGTGCAAAAATGCTTACATGGAGAAAGGTTCTAAGGAAAGCAACACTATACAAGTCCTAAAACACATGAGCTATAATATAAACAACAGTACACACTTTAGATCAGAATCGGATAGAAGAAGCACTTTGAAATGGGCAAAAGACACATGTAACTTTGGCTAAATTACAAATTCGCTGCAAAATTTTACTATGCGATATTAGAGAAAAACAGGTCAAGGACACTGTTTTTAGTTGGGGAAGTAGCTAAGGGTCTTAGGGTATCAGTGAATATTTGTAATTTAATTCATGTCTTCAAACTGAAGAAGTTATAGAGGTTTTAGTGAGAAGCGTTTTTTTAAAATAGGCACGAAATTGAAAACAGGAATTCGGTTTTAAAAATGACAGATGGGTTTTCTTATACTACATTAATGACTATGAAAAAGAGGATGCCACACATGAAACTTCACAGCTAAGTGGCCAGCACAACCAGTCACGTGGTGGATACTCAATTTCTGGTATTTACTTTAGTTACTCAAAATCACTAAGGAATTATGGTTCTGTAACACAGATGAGAGAAACGTCAGCACAAGAAGGATTCTAACAATACTAGGGTTCTGAATAAAAGATGGGATGGGTTGAGATAGGGATAATACAATGTAGATATACTATGGGTCACTGTTCTTCCTATTATACTTACAGTCCTTTTGTAACTAAATGGGACCGTCAGCTCTGGTCATTGGGTGGGTCAGGTATACCAGCAGCAGGGCACCTTTGGAGGGATTTGGAGCAGCGGCGCGGTTCTAGTCAATTTTAGACTGCGCCTCAGACTGGATTAGGATGCATCCCTTCTGGTTACTGGGCACGGTAGATAGCAGGATGCAAGTTTCAGCGGGCAAGCCTTAACGGTAGCAAGCCAAGCTGAATTAATCTTTTAAGTTCTGGAGGTTTGCAATTGGGTCAAGCGAGCAAGAGTTCTGCAATGCTAAAGTTTGAATTCTGAAAAGAAATCTGGATCTTCAGAGATTCTGGAGTCAGATACAAGATGAAGACTTCTGGAATACGGTGCTGCGCGTAAATCTGGAGGGGTTCTGGAAGCAGTGTCTTTTGTGTAGTGAAACTCCCATATTTATACATTACAAAGTTTATGGCATAAGCAGAACTTCAAAAACATACCCCCATGCCTGTGAGTGGTTACAGGCATGTGCTTTATCCTGGTTGGCAGTCTGAACAGAGCTGTCATCATTATGACAGGATTTAGGAACACCCACCTTGATTTTTACCAAAACATAACACTTGCACACATGTACATTTCTAACATTATGTACCCTAATAAATGTACACATATATTTCATATTTGATTGTCTACATCCACATTCAATCCCCGTCCTTGTGCGAGCTGTCTTTCTCATTATATGGATTTTTATTAATTTTACCCATAACAGTTAGGATTAATCATTTCTAATTCGATACGTCTCTAGGCGCTAATCAGTGAATCATGTACATGCAATTTTAAGTTGGCAACATTAATAGTTTTGCCAATATCAGTGTTTTAGTGTATCTTTGGTTCCTTATATAGTAAGAACTCCTACCAAATCTTCAACTGTCTAGCATGAGTTCAGATTTATAAGTTTGTATTTTTCACTTGTCTACTTATTTTGGCTGCCATGTTAAATGTCATAAAGTTCTGAGGCAAAATAAGTAATTTCCATTCAAAATCCAGGCCAGGTTTTTGTTTCTTGCTTCCCAAGTGAGCAAATGGCCAGACCTTTGAAGTTCACTGAGAAACCCCCTCCACATCCTACCCCTCTTTTAGGAGGATGTGTGTTCAAGCCTTCCTTTGTCCTTGGGTCAGCCAGCAGACGAATGACTTAGGCTCTCTTTGTTTTCATTATGCGGGAACCATTAAGCAGCCATTAAGCCTTCCTGTATCAACTGAGTGTCAAGCTGAAATGTGAATCTTCCCATGCTGGGCTGTAAGATCAGAATTAAATAGTTGACTCGTTCCAGACTGGGTTCCTATACATTTAAGTATTTTCAGTTCACATATAAAATACAAGCACAGTTTTTAAGGGATTTGGACATTTTAAAAGAATTAGCCCTTCACAAACATGCTTTAAACAGGTGAATTTTGCCATTTTAATCAGGACACAGAAACAAATTTAAACTGGGTTTGACAGCTAATTTTCTGATGCAGCTGTCAGTCAGTGAGGCCTGGATTCCTCTGACTGCCTGGAGAATCCATGATTTCTGCACACTTTCCTTTCAAAAGTTCACTGGGGAAAATAACTGAATTTAGCGCCAAAACAGCACTTTTAAAATTGCCATTGATTAGGAAGCTGTATTTAAGGGCATTTCGGATTTTAGCCCACTTCTGTGGCATTGATTTATGTGACAGATGACAGGTGACAGATGACAGATGACATGTGACAGCAGTGATTCCTGTTTTTACACCAACTTTGCATGTGTGTGTGGCAGGGTGTGCAGCTCTTTTGTGGTTTATGCACCATGTGCATTTTTTCAGATTTAGTGGGCACGGGGGTTATCCTCCATTTTGGGCAGTTTTCTTTCCCCATTGGCAAAGGGGTGCAGTTTGGCGCACTGGTGTGGATACAAATATTCCACATATATCCCCCCAACTCCAGCGTGGAGTCCAGTCGTGGGGGAGTTGGGCAAGTGGGATTATTTATCTTTCGGTACATGTGAAGAAATCCGGTTGTTTCTCCCATTAGCGATGGATACGACACGCTCTCCTTGCTGGTTCTGGTAGGAAGTGTGGAGCGACACTCCGGGCTCTTGGTTCTTTTTTTTCCCCGGTCCCCAAGGAGTCCTCCTAGATGATTAGGTGATTTTTAGTTCCATAGGACAGTTATGGAAATGTCCCCACTACTGTTCCCGAAGGGGTGTAGTGGGGCAGATGCATGCATTGAATACAATTTACAATACTCCCCCCTATATTTAATAATTGTCTTAATACTCTTGCACATACACAATTAACATTTAATAATTCTTTTTATGTCTCCAGATTTTCCCCTTCTGGGTTTCCGGTCAGCTCCTCTATTTGCCGCAAAGTATGCCTGGGATGGCAACTCTTTAGCTGGTTTATGTGGACCCACTTTTCTTCCCCCTCTGTCAAACTGCCCTTGGGGATGCAGATTCTGTAGGCGACTGGTGAGATTCTGTCCACAATTTCAAAAGGTCCCCGCCAAATTGGGAAGAATTTGCGTTCTTTGGTTTGGTTCCTTTGGAAATTGTACAAGTAGACCCAGTCTCCTACTTGATATTCCTTTTTAGTTGTCTTAAGGTCATAGTGGGTCTTCATACTGTCTGCAGATCTTTCTAGATTCCGCTGAGCATACGCAAAATCATGTTGAAGGTGTTTTCTCAGATTCTCAACATATTCATGAGTTATGGAGGCATTTATCAAGGTCTTCTCTTGGGTTCTGTAGAGCAGATGCTCGGGTAGCACCATCCTTCGTCCAGTCATCAGCTCTAATGGAGACATTTTTATTGCAGAAGAAGGGGTAGATTTGATGGCCATCAGGACAAGGGGTAATCGAATATCCCAACTTGGCCCAGAATCTGCCACAAACTTTTTTAATATGCTCACAATAGTTTTATTGTACCTCTCAACTCCACCACTAGAGGACTGTAGGTATGCAATGTGTAATTCCCTTTTTACCACAAGTATCTCCCACATGTTTGTCATCACTTTCCTGGTGAAGTGACTACCTCGGTCTGACTCAATCCTTTGGGGTAGTCCAAAACGTGAGAAAATGTGATTGATCATCAGGGCAGCTGCTGTTTCTGCCTTGCAATTTGGGGCCGGGAAAAATTCCACCCATTTATTAAACAAGCATGTTACGGTCAACATGTACTTGTTCACACTGGAGGAGCGAATCACGGGCCCTGAAATCAACTTGCAAATCTGACCAAGGCATTGTCGTCCCCCTCTTTTGGAGGCAAGCACGGTGTGTGAGTGATGTCGGATGAAATTGTGCACACACAAGACACCCCTTCAAGTATTGGTCGAGGTCCTGCCCCATGTGTGGCCAGTATGCAACCTCTCGTAAGATTTCTAATGTCGTATGAAACCCCTGAGGACCGGCTGTGGCCGCATCATGGGCGTGACTTAGCATCAGGCTTCGGAATGAGGTGGGGACCGAAAGTGGCAGAGCTGATGCCTGTGCATCAAGCCATCCTCACTGCTGTCTAACACCGGCTTCACGAACTTGTCATAATCACTGATTCAGATTATGTCCTGAACGGGTTCGTGGAGCATCTGGTTAATTGGAAAACAAGAGGCATGCTATCTGCTAACAATAAATCACTAAAACATTGAAAATTAATACAGAATATTGATGATCTGGTCACCTCTAGTGGGATGACCATCTACTGGAAAAAGATTAAGGGTCATTCTAAAGTAGAGGGACCAGACAAAACTGGAAATGACTTAGCTGATCAGCTGGCCAAAAACAGAGCCATCCAAGGGGATCTACTTGAGATTGAGTCCCTGTTGGGGGAAATCCAGGTCACTGCTATCACTAGGTCCCAGACAAATGCTCACAATGAACTTTCAACTTCCCAGTAGAGTAAGGAGACCCCAGATGCTGATTTGATTGCGGCTCAAAAAGGGGAGATGGCCAGGTATGGATCTCCTCACCAACAAACCATCTTGGATTCTGAACATTTTTGGACATTTCATCATCACTCTGAGGTCCTCTTTCCCAATGCAATCGGTATCCGTCAGGGGAAATTCCCCGGGTCCTCAATGTGTTGATAATACTTACCAATTATTGGATTCCCCTTTTTGAGCCGCAATCCATGTTGTCCTTGATTTTAAGACTTTCGTCCTCGAGACAGTTTTCTCTGGCACATCAAGCAAGTCAAACAGAAAGTTGATGGCTGGAAGGTTTTGAATTAATCATAACCACAGGCAAAGCTCTGGGCAACCCTTCAGATCATCGTTTTTCAGCCTGCCAAGCCATTACAGAAGGGGAAAAACCGTATGCAAATCAGGCTTGGTCCTACCCCAAAAGGGGCAGTCCAGCCCGAACTGCTAGGTCACATCTCTTCGGCACGAGACCACAAGCATCCCCAGACATGTTTCAGCCTTGTTGGGCATCATCAGTGAAGAGTAGCTTGGGTATCTAGGCCCGGCAGACTCGGGACCCATGTCTGGACATACCCGTCCCACTCGGGGTGACTTTAGTAAAACAGAAAGTTGATGGCTGGAAGGTTTTGAATTAATCATAACCACGGGCAAAGCTCAAGGCAACCCTCCAGACCATCGTTTTTCAGCCAGCCAAGCCATTACAGAAGTGGACAAACCATATGCAAATCAGGCTAGCTCCTAACCCAAAAGGGGCAGTCCAGACCGAACTTCTAGGTCACATCCCTTCTGCACAAGACCACAAGCATCCCCAGATAATGTTTCAGCCTTGTTGGGCGTCTTCAGAGAGGAGTAGCTTGGGTCTCTAGGCCCAGCAGACTCGGGACCCACGTCTGGGCATACCAGTCCCACTCGGGGTGACTTTAGTAAAACAGAAAGTTGATGGCTGGAAGGTTTTGAATTAATCATAACCACGGACAAAGCTCTGGGCAACCCTCCAGACCATCTTTTTTCAGCCTGCCAAGCCATTACAGAAGGGGAAAAACCATATGCAAATCAGGCTTGGTCCTATCCCAAAATGGGCAGTCCAACACGAACTGCTAGGTCACATCCCTTCTGCACGAGACCACAAGCATCCCCAGTCATGTTTCAGCCTTGTTGGGCGTCATCATTGAGGAGTAGCTTGGGTCTCTAGGCCCGGCAGACTCGGGACCCACGTCTGGGCATACCCGTCCCACTCAGGTTGACTTTAGTAAAACAGAAAGTTGATGGCTGGAAGGTTTTGAATTAATCAGAACCACGGGCAAAGCTCTGGCCAACCCTCCAGACCATTGTTTTTCAGCCTGCCAAGCCATTACAGAAGGGGAAAAACCATATGCAAAGCAGGCTTGGTCCTACCCCAAAAGGGGCAGTCCAGCACAAACTGCTAGGTCACATCCCTTCTGCACGAGACCACAAACATCCCCAGACATGTTTCAGCCTTGTTGGGCGTCATCAGTGAGGAGTAGCTTGGGTCTCTAGGCCCGGCAGACTCGGGACCCACGTCTGGGCATACCCGTCCCACTCAGGGTGACTTTAGTAAAACAGAAAGTTGATGGCTGGAAGGTTTTGAATTAATCATAACCACGGGCAAAGCTCTGGGCGACCCTCCAGACCATTGTTTTTCAGCCTGCCAATCCATTACAGAAGGGGAAAAACCATATGCAAATCAGGCTTGGTCCTACCCCAAAAGGGGCAGTCCAGCCCGAACTGCAAGGTCACATTCCTTCTGTACGAGACCACAAGCATCCCCAGACATGGTTCATCCTTGTTGGGCGTCATCATTGAGGAGTAGCTTGGGTCTCTAGGCCCGGCAGACTCGGGACCCACGTCTGGGCATACCCGTCCCACTCAGGGTGACTTTAGTAAAACAGAAAGTTGATGGCTGGAAGGTTTTGAATTAATCATAACCACGGGCAAAGCTCTGGGCAACCCTCCAGACCATTGTTTTTCAGCCTGCCAAGCCATTACAGAAGGGGAAAAACCATATGCAAATCAGGCTTGGTCCTACCCCAAAAGGGGCAGTCCAGCCCGAACTGCAAGGTCACATCCCTTCTGTACGAGACCACAAGCATCCCCAGACATGGTTCATCCTTGTTGGGCGTCATCAGTGAGGAGTAGCTTGGGTCTCTAGGCCCGGCAGACTCGGGACCCACGTCTGGGCATACCCGTCCCACTCAGGGTGACTTTAGTAAAACAGAAAGTTGATGGCTGGAAGGTTTTGAATTAATCATAACCACGGGCAAAGCTCTGGCCAACCCTCCAGACCATTGTTTTTCAGCCTGCCAAGCCATTACAGAAGGGGAAAAACCATATGCAAATCAGGCTTGGTCCTACCCCAAAAGGGGCAGTCCAGCCCGAACTGCAAGGTCACATCCCTTCTGTACGAGACCACAAGCATCCCCAGTCATGTTTCAGCCTTGTTGGGCGTCATCAGTGAAGAGTAGCTTGGGTATCTAGGCCCGGCAGACTCGGGACCCATGTCTGGACATACCCGTCCCACTCGGGGTGACTTTAGTAAAAACAGAAAGTTGATGGCTGGAAGGTTTTGAATTAATCATAACCACGGGCAAAGCTCAAGGCAACCCTCCAGACCATCGTTTTTCAGCCAGCCAAGCCATTACAGAAGTGGACAAACCATATGCAAATCAGGCTAGCTCCTAACCCAAAAGGGGCAGTCCAGACCGAACTTCTAGGTCACATCCCTTCTGCACAAGACCACAAGCATCCCCAGACATGTTTCAGCCTTGTTGGGCGTCTTCAGAGAGGAGTAGCTTGGGTCTCTAGGCCCAGCAGACTCGGGACCCACGTCTGGGCATACCAGTCCCACTCGGGGTGACTTTAGTAAAACAGAAAGTTGATGGCTGGAAGGTTTTGAATTAATCATAACCACGGACAAAGCTCTGGGCAACCCTCCAGACCATCTTTTTTCAGCCTGCCAAGCCATTACAGAAGGGGAAAAACCATATGCAAATCAGGCTTGGTCCTATCCCAAAATGGGCAGTCCAACACCAACTGCTAGGTCACATCCCTTCTGCACGAGACCACAAGCATCCCCAGTCATGTTTCAGCCTTGTTGGGCGTCATCATTGAGGAGTAGCTTGGGTCTCTAGGCCCGGCAGACTCGGGACCCACGTCTGGGCATACCCGTCCCACTCAGGTTGACTTTAGTAAAACAGAAAGTTGATGGCTGGAAGGTTTTGAATTAATCATAACCACGGGCAAAGCTCTGGCCAACCCTCCAGACCATTGTTTTTCAGCCTGCCAAGCCATTACAGAAGGGGAAAAACCATATGCAAAGCAGGCTTGGTCCTACCCCAAAAGGGGCAGTCCAGCACAAACTGCTAGGTCACATCCCTTCTGCACGAGACCACAAGCATCCCCAGACATGTTTCAGCCTTGTTGGGCGTCATCAGTGAGGAGTAGCTTGGGTCTCTAGGCCCGGCAGACTCGGGACCCACGTCTGGGCATACCCGTCCCACTCAGGGTGACTTTAGTAAAACAGAAAGTTGATGGCTGGAAGGTTTTGAATTAATCATAACCACGGGCAAAGCTCTGGGCAACCCTCCAGACCATTGTTTTTCAGCCTGCCAAGCCATTACAGAAGGGGAAAAACCATATGCAAATCAGGCTTGGTCCTACCCCAAAAGGGGCAGTCCAGCCCGAACTGCAAGGTCACATTCCTTCTGTACGAGACCACAAGCATCCCCAGACATGGTTCATCCTTGTTGGGCGTCATCAGTGAGGAGTAGCTTGGGTCTCTAGGCCCGGCAGACTCGGGACCCACGTCTGGGCATACCCGTCCCACTCAGGGTGACTTTAGTAAAACAGAAAGTTGATGGCTGGAAGGTTTTGAATTAATCATAACCACGGGCAAAGCTCTGGGCAACCCTCCAGACCATTGTTTTTCAGCCTGCCAAGCCATTACAGAAGGGGAAAAACCATATGCAAATCAGGCTTGGTCCTACCCCAAAAGGGGCAGTCCAGCCCGAACTGCAAGGTCACATCCCTTCTGTACGAGACCACAAGCATCCCCAGTCATGTTTCAGCCTTGTTGGGCGTCATCATTGAGGAGTAGCTTGGGTGTCTAGGCCCGGCAGACTCGGGACCCACGTCTGGGCATACCCGTCCCACTCAGGTTGACTTTAGTAAAACAGAAAGTTGATGGCTGGAAGGTTTTGAATTAATCATAACCACGGGCAAAGCTCTCGCCAACCCTCCAGACCATTGTTTTTCAGCCTGCCAAGCCATTACAGAAGGGGAAAAACCATATGCAAAGCAGGCTTGGTCCTACCCCAAAAGGGGCAGTCCAGCACAAACTGCTAGGTCACATCCCTTCTGCACGAGACCACAAGCATCCCCAGACATGGTTCATCCTTGTTGGGCGTCATCAGTGAGGAGTAGCTTGGGTCTCTAGGCCCGGCAGACTCGGGACCCACGTCTGGGCATACCCGTCCCACTCAGGGTGACTTTAGTAAAACAGAAAGTTGATGGCTGGAAGGTTTTGAATTAATCATAACCACGGGCAAAGCTCTGGGCAACCCTCCAGACCATTGTTTTTCAGCCTGCCAAGCCATTACAGAAGGGGAAAAACCATATGCAAATCAGGCTTGGTCCTACCCCAAAAGGGGCAGTCCAGCCCGAACTGCAAGGTCACATCCCTTCTGTACGAGACCACAAGCATCCCCAGACATGTTTCATCCTTGTTGGGCATCATCAGTTAGGAGTAGCTTGGGTCTCTAGGCTCGGTAGACTCGGGACCCACGTCTGGGCATACCCGTCCCACTCAGGGTGACTTTAGTAAAACAGAAAGTTGATGGCTGGAAGGTTTTGAATTAATCATAACCACGGGCAAAGCTCTGGGCAACCCTCCAGACCATTGTTTTTCAGCCTGCCAAGCCATTACAGAAGGGGAAAACCATATGCAAATCAGGCTTGGTCCTACCCCAAAAGGGGCAGTCCAGCCCGAACTGCAAGGTCACATCCCTCTGTATGAGACCACAAGCATCCCCAGACATGTTTCAGCCTTGTTGGGCGTCATCAGTTAGGAGTAGCTTGGGTCTCTAGGCTCGGTAGACTCGGGACCCACGTCTGGGCATACCCGTCCCACTCAGGATGACTTTAGTAAAACAGAAAGTTGATGGCTGGAAGGTTTTGAATTAATCATAACCACGGGCAAAGCTTTGGGCAACCCTCCAGACCATTGTTTTTCAGCCTGCCAAGCCATTACAGAAGGGGAAAAACCATATGCAAATCAGGCTTGGTCCTACCCTAAAATGGACAGTCCAACCCGAACTGCTAGGTTACATCCCTTCTGCACGAGACCACAAGCATCCCCAGACATGTTTCAGCCTTGTTGGGCGTCATCAGTGAGGAGTAGCTTGGGTCTCTAGGCCGGCAGACTCGGGACCCACGTCTGGGCATACCCGTCCCACTCGGGGTGACTTTAGTAAAACAGAAAGTTGATGGCTGGAAGGTTTTGAATTAATCATAACCACGGGCAAAGCTCAGGGCAACCCTCCAGACCATCGTTTTTCAGCCAGCCAAGCCATTACAGAAGGTGACAAACCATATGCAAATCAGGCTAGCTCCTACCCCAAAAGGGGCAGTCCAGACCGAACTTCTAGGTCACATCCCTTCTGCACAAGACCACAAGCATCCCCAGACATGTTTCAGCCTTGATGGGCGTCATCAGTGAGGAGTAGCTTGGGTCTCTAGGCTCGGCAGACTCGGGACCCACGTCTGAGCATACCCGTCCCACTCAGGGTGACTTTAGTAAAACAGAAAGTTGATGGCTGGAAGGTTTTGAATTAATCATAACCACGGGCAAAGCTTTGGGCAACCCTCCAGACCATTGTTTTTCAGCCTGCCAAGCCATTACAGAAGGGGAAAAACCATATGCAAAGCAGGCTTGGTCCTACCCCAAAAGGGGCAGTCCAGCACAAACTGCTAGGTCACATCCCTTCTGCACGAGACCACAAGCATCCCCAGACATGTTTCAGCCTTGTTGGGCGTCATCAGTGAGGAGTAGCTTGGGTCTCTAGGCCCGGCAGACTCGGGACCCACGTCTGGGCATACCCGTCCCACTCAGGGTGACTTTAGTAAAACAGAAAGTTGATGGCTGGAAGGTTTTGAATTAATCATAACCACGGGCAAAGCTCTGGGCAACCCTCCAGACCATTGTTTTTCAGCCTGCCAAGCCATTACAGAAGGGGAAAAACCATATGCAAATCAGGCTTGGTCCTACCCCAAAAGGGGCAGTCCAGCCCAAACTGCAAGGTCACATTCCTTCTGTACGAGACCACAAGCATCCCCAGACATGGTTCAGCCTTGTTGGGCGTCATCAGTGAGGAGTAGCTTGGGTCTCTAGGCCCGGCAGACTCGGGACCCACGTCTGGGCATACCCGTCCCACTCAGGGTGACTTTAGTAAAACAGAAAGTTGATGGCTGGAAGGTTTTGAATTAATCATAACCACGGGCAAAGCTCTGGGCAACCCTCCAGACCATTGTTTTTCAGCCTGCCAAGCCATTACAGAAGGGGAAAAACCATATGCAAATCAGGCTTGGTCCTACCCCAAAAGGGGCAGTCCAGCCCGAACTGCAAGGTCACATCCCTTCTGTACGAGACCACAAGCATCCCCAGTCATGTTTCAGCCTTGTTGGGCGTCATCATTGAGGAGTAGCTTGGGTCTCTAGGCCCGGCAGACTCGGGACCCACGTCTGGGCATACCCGTCCCACTCAGGTTGACTTTAGTAAAACAGAAAGTTGATGGCTGGAAGGTTTTGAATTAATCATAACCACGGGCAAAGCTCTGGCCAACCCTCTAGACCATTGTTTTTCAGCCTGCCAAGCCATTACAGAAGGGGAAAAACCATATGCAAAGCAGGCTTGGTCCTACCCCAAAAGGGGCAGTCCAGCACAAACTGCTAGGTCACATCCCTTCTGCACGAGACCACAAGCATCCCCAGACATGTTTCAGCCTTGTTGGGCGTCATCAGTGAGGAGTAGCTTGGGTCTCTAGGCCCGGCAGACTCGGGACCCACGTCTGGGCATACC